>NC_071996.2:127538333-130022500 GCF_028885655.2 Pongo abelii
AGAGTATCACAAACTAACAATTGCTGAACAAGTGAGAGAAATCACGATTAGTTTCTGAGCCTGGAATCATGTGTTGATTGGCAGGATGTCAAGCATATGGTGATGAAACCTGGCCTAATATGGCGGTGGTGGTGGTAGTTGGGTGGTGGTGGTAGCAGAAGAAAATCTCAAAGACTCTACTATTAGAGTATCAGAGAGCTGTAGGTTCTAAGCCCATTTTGTCCAGATTGACCCAACACAATTCTGGCTCATGCATCTGCTCTGGGCAAAGATTCAGAAGGCAAAAGGTGCTCTGTTGCATACTGGCTGGGTGAGCTGAGATTGCCTTTCCTTATTGTCAACTTCTCCGAAGCCAGAGTATCGCCTATTAGATGCTTACAAGCAATGCCTCATCCTTCAAATGTTTAAGAAACAGAAATGAGAATAGTGTGCCTCATCTGGCAGCTTGTTATAACAGCTAAAATTTCCTTTATAGCTGAATTCTACAATAAAACAGAGAACAGTTTCTCTTCATATCTCTGGGCAAGGGCCAAGTAGAAAAGTGGAACATGGGATGGAGTAGCATGGGTCATCCCCTCAATCACTAATGTTCATCATTGCCTTCTTCAGATTGTCAATTACAGATAAATTGGCTCATACAACATCGCAGGGAAAACTCAAGGTCAAACACGTCTTCTGATTCAAGTATCAGTGGACTTTTCTGCCAACTAAAGGATGAGAACTTAAATGTTTTCCTGTGACTTCTAAATAAGTAATATCTGTGTTTCCAAGCTGGCATTCAGCATAGAACAAAGGAGGGAAAAGATTGCACTGAAGAAGCCCAAGAGTCAAGGCCAATTCCGTTTTCACGTGAGGTGTTTTCTTATTGAGAAGGTCTGTCAGGATGGATGAGGGGAGAGTGAGAGGGAGTCATTCTCTTAAAGGGGGAATCATACTAACATTTTAAACTTGGAAATTTACCTCCCAAAAGTCTCTATAAGAATTAACATGTTTTTGGTTTATTTTTTAGTTTTTAACTTTTATTTTAGGTTTGGGGGTACATGTGTAGGTTTGTTATATAAGTAAATTGCGTGTTGCAGGGGTTTGTTGTACAGGTTATTTCATGACTCAGGTAATAAGCATAGTACCCAGTAGGTATTTTCTCTGATCCTCTCTCTCCTCCCTGCTCCACCCTCAAGTAGGACCCCGTGTGTGTTGTTCCCCTCTTAATGTCTATGTGTTCTTGTTGTTTAGCTCCCACTTATAAATGAGAACATGCAGTATTTGGTTTTCTGTTCCTGTGTTAGTTTGCTAAGGATAATGGCCTCCAGCTCCATCCATGTTGCTTCAAAGGACCTGATCTCATTCATTTTTATGGCTGCCTAGAATTCCATGGTGTAAATGTGCCACATTTTCTTTATACAGTCAACTGTCGATGGGCATTTAGGTTGATTCCATGTCTTTGCTATTGTGAGCAGTGCTTCAATGAACAATCGCATGCATGTGTCCTTGTGGTAGAATGATTTCTATTCCTTTGGGTGTACACCCAATAATAGGATTACTGGGTTGAATGGTAATTCCGTTTTAAGTTCTTTGAAGAATCACCACACTGTTTTCCACAATGACTAAACTAATATACACTCCCACCGGCAGTGCATAAATATTTCCTTTTCTCAAGAAATGAGATCATGTCCTTTGCAGGAACATAGATGAAGCTGGAAGCCATCATCCTCACCAAACTAACGCAGGAACAGAAAACCAAACACCACATGTTCTCGCTCATAAGTGGGAGCTGAACAATGAGAACACATGGACACAGGGAGGGGAATGACACACACTGGAGCCTGTTGGGTGCGGGGAGGGAGAGCAACAGGACAAATAGCTAATTCACGCAGGGCTTAATACCTAGGTGATGGGCTGATAGGTGCAGCAAACCACCATGGCACATGTTTACCTATGTAACAAACCTGCACATTCTGCACATGTGTCTTGCAACTTAAAGTAAAATAAAATAAAATAAAATAAGTTTTCTTTTCTCTGCAACCTCCCCACCATATGACTTTTTAATAACCAAGGAATTAACCTTTTAAAGAAAATTAAAAGCCATTCAAATTTAAAGCCATTCAATAGGTAGTCACTAAGGGCTCGCTGTGCCAGACTGTCCCAGGTGTTTACTGAATACATCAGTAAATGACACAAGTCCCTGCTCATATGGGGTTGACTTGAGAGTGAAGTAAAACAGACAAGAGCCTGTAGAAATATACTGTCCAGTTTTCATAGTGCTAAGAAGACTAAGTCTGGAAAAAGGGGTGAAGAGGGATAGAGCTGGTGATGGTGGTGTGCTCTTTTAGACATGCTGCAAAGGGTGGGCCTCTGCACTAAGGTGGTATCAGAAGGAAGTTAGGGACTGAGCCACATGGTCATCTAGCAAAAGACTGTTCCCTGCAGAGGAACCAGAATGCAGGGCTGCCAGATAAAATGCAAGATGCTGCTTTGAGTTGAAATCAAATAAAAAGCAAGTATTTTTTAGTGTAAGTATATCCTAAATATTGCATAAGATATATTAAGTCAGTTTATCTAAAATTCTACTTGAACCAGGAGTGCTGTATTTTGGTTTGCTGAATCTAGCAACCCTCACCAGGTCTTGAGGAAAGAGTGTGCTTGGTGTGTTCAAGGAACAGCAAGAAGGCCAGAGAGTGAGCAAGGGGAAGACTGATAGGAGGTGAGGTCCTGATGGGAGCAGGTGGCTGGGTCACAGCGGGCCCTGTGGGCAGCTGTAATGACCTTGACCTTGGCTTTTCCTGTGGGTGTGAAGGGAAACAGTCGGAGGCTTAGAGCAGAGAAGTATCAAGATTGATTCATTTTTTTCAACTGTTGAATGAATTTCATTCAATATTCATGCAAACAAATTATTGGATTTCTATTAGTATTCAAGTGAGCTAGGACAATGTTCTTGCTTTCCAGGTGCTCATCAACTGTCTTGTGGGGATAACAGTTAACAAAGCAGTTAAGCAACAATCTAAATGTTCAGCATTGGTAGTTCAGCTCAGAATACCATAGGTGGATGGATTAACTGGGTCAGAAAAGTCTGGGAAGCATTTTGGAAGAGGTTGTACTAGCTGGTCCAGGAAGGACGGGTGAGAAGGGTCATATTTTTCTCCTATGTCAAGTATGGAGATGCCATCCTCTAAAATGTGAGTGGGGCTCCGGGGGTATTGTGGCCTCTGCATCCAATGTCGCCTGAGGAGCGTGCTTTCCCAGTACATCTCAGATGGCCCATCCAGAACCAAATGGATTTCAGGAACAGCAGGAATTCCAAGTAAAGGGCCAGATAGCCGGAACTCTCTGAAGAGAGCCAAAGTAGATCTTCTCCACCCTGACACACCACAGGCACAGACTTTGCCAGGAGTAGAAATATGAGCCTCAGTACCTGTGTATTTAATAAACTCACCATTACTTTTCCTAGAGGATTCCTGCCTGTGAGATATTAGCGCCCAGCAAAATTCTTGGCATACTGCAGAAGCTGATAAGTGTTTGTGGAATAAGTATCTAATTTGTGCATCATTTTGCAGAAAAATTTTGAAGTGTTTTTGAATAATCAGCTTCATTGATTAGCTTTAATTTAACTCATTTTTTTTTTCAAGCTTTCTCAGTATAGAAGAGATCTTGTGTCCTCTGGCTTCTCTGAAATGTCCAATGAACTTCACAGAAGGGCTACACCTATAGTCCGGAGCCAGAGGCCCAGGGTCTAGAATCTCCTGGATCTACATTCCTAAAGCACTTCTGGGAAATACAGTTGGTGCAGGTCCCCCAAGCAAAAAACCTGGTTATGACTAGAGAGACAGTCTGTGTGCAAGCCACTCCCTGAAAGCTCAATTGCTACAAAGGCTGCTGGCACTCTCTGAAGAAGGGTCAGAAACAAGTTCCCGGAAACTCCCTGTATTAGTTTTCCAGGGCTGTCATAAAAATTACCACAAATTGGGTAGCTTAAAACAACAGAAATCCATTCTCTCCCAGTTCTGGAAGTGAGACATCTGACTTGGCAGGTCCTCTCTGAAGGCTCCAGCAGAACACTCCTCCCTGCAGCTTCCGGTGGCTCCAAGAGTTCCTTGGCTTTTGGCCACATAACTCCAAACTCTGCCTCTGTGGTCACACTGCGTCTCCTCTTCTGTCTCAAAACTCCCACTGCCTCTCTCTTGTAATAAGGACATTTGTCATTGGATTTAGGGTCCACCTGGATGATTTTATCTCAAGATCCTTAAGTTAATGACATCTGCAAAGGCCCTTTCTCCAAATAAGTTCACATTCACAGGTTCCAGGGGTTAGGACGTTAACATATCTTTTGCGGGAGACATCATCCAACTCACTACACCCCCAAAATATAAGACAGTGGAGGAACCAAGAGAAGAGGAAAGTTAATAGATACGGTGAAAGCTACGAGGTTGCTGGTACTATATAATATGTGTGGACACATGTCACAGCAAATGCTGTCATCACCCTATCTGTATTCCCTCAGCACTCACCACTCATACACACCAATGGCTTCTACCTGTATGCACCTCTCACTGTCTGCCTAAGGGCTTTCTCTGCTTGCTGTGTTGTGTTTGGCCCGGGGGCAGGTGAGGTCAACTAAAAATATCAAAGCGTTAATGCCCCAGGAAGAAGATGTTGAATAGAAGTTGGGGGCCAATACCTCAGATTCTTATGCTGGTGGTTCCACTTGAGAAAAGCAAGTTCTACTCAGTCTTTCAGAGGTCCCTAGTGGGACCAAGCTTTAATTGCCCACAGCAGTAACTTTCACGTTAATGTACTCAATATTAGCTTCCTTCCTTTCTGAATCTCACTTCCCTTCTCCACTATGGATGCCTCCTGAGATCACCTCTTCAATAAACTACCTGCACTCAAATACTTGGCACAGGGTCTGCTCCAGAGGGAACGCAACAGCAGATGCACTTAAATATATGTGCTTCCATTTCTGGAATATTGTGGCCAAGCATTGTGCTAAGAAATTCATTGTATCTAATTTGCTCATTAACAATAGCACTTTGAGTCCCACATTATTGTCATTTTATAGATGCAGAAACAGCAGCTTAGAAAATAAAAGCACCTTGCTTAAGCGTTCACAGATTCGTAGTTTATGGAAAAGTGTCATAAAAATTACCACAAACTTGGTAGCTTAAAACGACAGAAAGCTGGGATGTGAACTAGCTCTATGAGACTTCAAAATCCATGCCCCTGAACACTATATTATAGCATCTTCCAATATTAAAACTCCAGTCTTAGGCTCCCTAGGAAACAGACTCTAAGAGACTGGTGTGTAGAAAGTTCTTTGGGGAGTGTGGCCAATATCAGTACCCACAGGGGAGTGGCAAAAGCAGGGTTGATCAGAGGGAGGAGTTGGACTGTGATACAGTCACAAAGGCTTTGTCCCATTCCATGGGGAGCTCAGAAACTGGGATGGCCTTTCAGAGTTGTCATGTCTTGAGGAAAAGGGGCTGTTTGTTTTGTTTTTTTGTTTTTGATACTGCCCAGGCTGGAGTGCAGTGGGGCAATCTTGGGTTACTGCAACCTCCGCCTCCTGGGTTCAAGTGATTCTCATGCCTCAGCCTCCAGAGTGGCTGGGATTACAGGCATGCGCCCTCACGCCCAGCTAATTTTTGCATTTTTAGTAGTTACGGGGTTTCACCATGTTGGCCAGACTGGTCTCAAACTCCTGGCCTTAGTGATCTGCCTGCCTTGGTCTCCTACAGTGCTGGGATTATAGGCATGAGCCACCTTGCCCAGCTTAGAGGAACTGGTTCTTTATACCTTCCTAGGATGAAGCAGTCATGGACATGCACTGCAAGTGAAAAGACAGCATTCTCTGGTGTGGGGTTGCTCTACTTAACATAGGACAATTTCTGGAGGGCAACTGAACTGAAAGTCTTCAGCTACCACCACTCCAAGCAATTAGGTGAATGGGTGACCACCCTGAGAGGGAGGATCTGGGTGCTGCATTAAAACATGCTTTCCAGTCCACCCCGTCTGCTGCTGGGATCCTATTTTTTTCATATAACAAGTTGTGTAAACAACTCCCTCAGGATTCTGGTTGATCTCTTTCCCTGAGAAAACTTACAAGAAAAAGGTGAATGGGATGAATGACAGGCTTCATCACTATAGGTGGTCTTGAAGCCACACCTGATCTGCCCGTGCTAGGTGTATCTTACCCTCAGCTGTCTCTTCTGCTGGTTTAGGTGGTTCACTCAGTAAATGACCCAGACTCTCAACCCTGAGGGGTCTGAACACTGCTCAATATGCCCTTCTCAGGCTGTGGCTGCTACATGTATCCATTCGCTGTCAAAATTGAGCAAGGAAGATACGCTAGTGGGTCACCTGGGTGCCAAACATATTCTTCCTTCTTCCCACTGTGCAGCTTTACTGCCTCTTGAGGATCAGAATCAATCACTCCTCCCAGGATGGGGAAAACCTGCTTTGCCTTCTTGTCTCTTGGCATGAGAAACCTGAAGTGCCTTGGTACAGCCCAGTAGCTTAAAGTTTAATGGAACTCTTGCTTTGCCTTTTGGTGCAGGTATTTCCACCCTGGGAACTAGGACCTTTTAATCCACAGAAACTAGACTTATGTACATAGCTGGGCACGAGGGTGGCCAGAACCACTTCTCCTTCCACCCCTTCGTTCTGATTATGTGTATTCTGCGTGCTGGAGAGCCAACATTGTAGAATCATAACTGATTTAGAATATATGTTGAATCTTGGGGGAGGGGGCACATTTGCAGGGTATAATCTCCAAGTCGGCACCTTAATTGCACCTTCAAAAGTCCATGCTATTGCTCTATCAGGCCTCTAGCTTCTGAAAAGTGTGGTAAGTAATGGGACCCAGAGATACCGTAATAATGTTCTTTGGTCCAATGTGATGTTATATAGGACTCATGTCCTATAGCGACCAATATACTCACATTGTCACTATATGGACAGTCTCCTCAAGGGATGATGTCATATCAGGGCATAACAACAAAGTTTTCAGTTGATCCTACAAGGAGCTTGGGAACAAGAATGGCCCTTCAGAGTTGTCATGATTTAAGGCAAGAGGGCTGGACTTTTATACCCATGCTCCAACAACCAGTTATTGGATGCTGGCTGTCCCAAGAAAGGCAAAAAACTGGGCAAGACAGCAACAAGTTCCTTAGCTGACACAGATGCCAAAGAGCAACTCAGCTGATAGCTTTCAGCACCCAGATGTCCCAGCAGCTGGGAGGACTCTGGCTGCATAGCATCCACTAGGGCTCATTTATCTTCTGTGAAGGAACTATGTTTGTCTTTTCTTCTTTCCTCTCTGGAGAAATGGATTGGCCCTGAAAAGTCCTTATTTCAGGGCAGTTAGCCGATTGCTGATGGTTTTAGCAGGAATTGTTTCAATGATGTTGGAAAGAGGAAGAAATCCAGACAGTTAAGAAATAACTGAGAGATAAGGCGGCTTGGCGAGTCTAAACCTCTCATGCAAGAAACTTTGTTGGGAAGAAGAAGGATTACATACAGGGAGAATGATGTAGAATGCCGCTTGTTCCCCAGTGGGTGTGCTTCCAAAATAGATGGCTGGGGCTATAAGGAAAATTTAGAGCATTTTTTTTTCTGCTGAAGCTAATGAGTCCCCAGGGGAACTGAGTTTGTAGCTACAGCTTCATTAGTATCATCCCAGCTGAACTGACAGGCTGGAGAGTACCCAGGCTTCAGGCAAGCATCAGCAGTCAAATCCAAGATCAGAGGATGGGTAAAGTTATTTACTACATCAGGCAGACAGGGTGGGTGTCTTTCCATGTTATCTACAAAACACTACATCATAGTACGTGAGGTCTGGCACGAGGGGATCTGAGTGTGGTCAGCTGAAACTTTGAGAAACCTTTCCTATTTATGTCCCAAAGGAACAACAAAATATTTAAATAGAGATGAGCATCATGGGCCCTGGGACATTTTAATGGGACAGACCTGAAGAAGGGCAATGGATTTGGATGTGGTCAGGACTTTCCATGTCATCACATCAGCAGGCCCAATGCAACAGTACTTTCTGAACATCATTTTTCAGTTACACGTCAGTTTGTCTGTAAAATAAGGAGAACTGAGCTCATTGTGCTGTAAATATAATTGATGAGGGCAAGTAGAATTCTCTTCAACTCAGAAACTATTTGAATAATTTCCCAAATCCTGTGTTTTGTTGCATATATATATTTTTTCTTCCAGGAAGATGGGTCCTCAAATCAGGAAGGAGTCAAGACTCCTTGAGCAGGGCAAGTAGTGAAAACCTAAGCAACCTTCATCCAACCCAAAACTCAGGGCCTCCATCCCCTGGACAGCCCATGTCCCTCAGGACAGGCTGGGGGCTCAGATGTTTCTCATAGACAAGGAAGGAATCTTCGGATTGGCCACTCCTGGATTCCCCAGCTCAGAACACATGTTCAGGCGAATCAGCCATACAGCATCATTCTAGCCATGCTCAAGTCATTGCCATCAGGTGAGTTTACCCTACATTCCAACCCAGCATACCTTTGCATGCCTCTCACATTCTTATCATGCCATTTTTCTGCAATTTTCCTTGGGCCAGGTATGCTGAGGAGCATTGCAGCCAGGTGCCAGCAGCAGCAATACAAACTACAACTACAAAAAGAACAACAAACACAATGATGACGAAGCTCCTCCAAGCACTAGGGAGTTGATCTTGGATGCGCCATGGCCGGCCTGTGGAGGAGGAGGGGGCAGCTCTCTGCAGGCCCAAAATTCTGTTTTGTTCTCAAGAAAGGCCATCTTCTGTGGCCAGTTGGCAAAGAGGTTTGCTGCACACCATCAATGGGTGGAAGGTGAGATGTTTAGTGGGTACAAGAAACATGGCCATTTAGCAAGACACAGGAAGTTGTATGTATTAGTTTGTTCTCATGCTGATAATAAAGACATACCCAAGACTGAGTAATTTATAAAGAAAAAAGGTTTAACTGACTCACAGTTCCACATGGCTGGGGAGGCCTCACAATTATGGCAGAAGGCAAGGAGGAGTAAAGGCACATCTTACATGGCAGCAGGCAAGAGTGAGCTTGTGCAGGGGAACTCCCATTTATAAAACCATCAGGTCTTGTGAGACTTACTACCATGAGAACAGTATCAGGAAAACCACCCTCATGATTCAATTATCTCCACCTTGCCCCACCCTTGACGTGTGAGGATTATTACAATTCAAGGTGAGATTTGGGTGGGGACACAGCCAAACCATATCATTATGTCTTTCTGAGAGAACATCACCCCTGGTCTGATGCCTGGTTTATTGTCAAAATGGATTTTTCCCCTTCTGTGACACGTGGCGGAAGGCCAGAGCAAGATACCGGGACACTGCAATGTTCCACAATGAGAGGATGATCGGCCCCCTGCACAAGGGGACTCACCATCCCAGAGTGGGAGTAGGGTACAAAATAGGTGTGACCTATATCACCTGTTTTAGGTCCTTCCCCCATGGGGTGAGAAAACTGAACTGGTAGGGGCTGGTTTGCTATTTCTGGGGCTACTTAATGATGTGGTCCCTGGTGGCCAGGTTATGTGGTAAGGGCAACAGCAGGTTGCCTTGAGCCCCAGGCTGGGGCAAAGATGTGTCAGGAATTGGGCCCTGTCCTCCTGTATGAAGGGGGGAACCTGTAGAGTCCAGTGGTCTCTGTCAAAGACTGTCCTTCAGCTGTCACATAAAGTGACAGGGCCAAGCACCAAATGGAACTTGGCACTCAAGGGGCTACCAGTCAATGTGCTCCTCTGTTGCAGGCATGTGTGCCATCTGGCCACAGTCTGTGTCTGGGTATTCCCAGACCTCAGTCTCTGAAAAGCATCCTCCAGCCAACCTGCCATGGCGTCCTGAGTGTGCATCAGCATGAGGACACCCTCCACACCATCCTCCACCAGTTGCAAGACATGACATGCAGCAGAGTTGTTGCCCCATGACATCATAATCCACCTTCAGCCCTTGGGACCAGAATTCTAAAGGCACACGTTCTGTGTCCTTGTGTTTGCCACAGGCCCCACTCAGACCCCTCAGGATAACCGGCCACATCTAATTCAGGGATTGTCCCTGCACTAGAACCCACAAGGCTTGTATTTGTTTCACTGCAGCTTTAGCTCATTCAAAAGCTGCATCCTCTCTCGTGGGCCCCTCTTAGCAGGCGCCCTTCTTGACTAAGTGGTATGGGGGCCTAAGGAGTTGGGCCAGATGAGGAATAGAAGGAAGCCCTTACCCTAGAAGGCCTAGGAAGGTTTACTCTGCTTTGGTGCAGTGGGATGTGGATAAGCCTGCACCATATCCATAATCACACACAGAATGACTTTAGTCTCACCTGACCAGATGACATCCAAGTATTTGACTGACAAGCCTGGACCCTGGACTTTCTGCCCATTGCTCACCTTCTGTTGGCTGATTGAGGCAGCGGGGTCAGGGCATAGTTTGTAAACTGGAAAAAGACTCTGAAGTTAGCATGGTATCATCAACGTAATGGAAACCACATACCCGCTCTGGGACATTTTCCTAGGATAAGAGGGTAAAGGTCCATTCTCCTTCCCAGGTGAATCCATGCTGGCCTTGACTCTCTGAGGAAATGGGGTTGCTGGAGAAGGCATTGGCTAGATTGATAACAAAATGGTATGTGCCCAGGGCCTCTCCTGTCCTCATCAGGAGGAAGATGATATGGTTTGGACCTGTGTTCACATCAGAATTCATGTTGAAATGTAATCCCCATTGTTGGAGGTGGGGACTGGTGGGAGGTGATTGGATTATGGGGGCGGATTTCTCATGAAGGATTTAGTACCATCCCCTTGAAACTGTCCTCTGACAGTGAGTTCTCATGAGATCTGATTGTTTAAAAGTGTGTGGCACCTCCCTTCCTATTCCTCTCGCTCCTGCTCTGGCCATGTGATGTGCCTCCCGCTTCACCTTCTGCCATATTGTAAGCTTCCTCAGTCCTCCCCAGAAGCTGAGCAGATGCCAGCACATTTCCTGCAAAGCCTGTAGAACTATGAGTCCATTAAACCTCTTTTCTTTATAAATTACCCCTTTTCAGGTATTTCTTTATGGCAATGCAAGAATGGCCTAATACAGGAGGTGATATTGGGAACAGCTGCATACATTGACGGGACCATCTTATCTAATTCCTGGTCATCTACTTTCATTCTCCACGTCCCATCACGCTTCTGCACAGGCCATATAGGGCTGCCATATGGGCTGAGAGCTGGCCTTCTAATGCCTACCCAGGCTAGCTCCTTAACAGTACCTTGATCTCATCATGCCCTGTGGCAGATGGTACTGCTTAAGAGCTACTACTCACCCTGGGACTGGCAACTGTCCTGGTGCCCATTTCTCATTCCCCCAATCACATGCTTCACCACCCAGTCGGAATCCCCCAGGAGTTGTTTGGAGGGTCAGGCATGATAATATAGCCGTTCCCAAAATATATTCTGGGATGGGAGCTGTGTATACTAAATACAGTTTTGGTGGCAGTCTCTCAACTTGTCACACTAGTCAACTTGTCTGACTTTCATGGCCCCCACAAATCTATTGCTGTTACAGACCCTTGGAACTGATGAACGTTAACATATGTGAGAGTACATTCGGTTCCAGTATCCACCAGGACAAGCATAGTCTGTTTATTCTTAGGGGACCAATATGTAGTTAGTTCTACCTGTGGCCTCTGGTCCCCAGACACCTGGCCACCATTTCTCTTATCAGAATTCTGGAGCCTTGGCCTTCATCCTAGTCTAAAGGGGTTGGCACCTCCCATTCCCTCTGCACAAGGGGCAGTTGGCTGAACCTGAAACTCTTTAGTGAAGCACTGTTTCCCGGCTTGTGCTTTGGCCATCGTCCCACCAGAACAGCATTAGGCTGTTTAAGCCTTTTAATGAAAAGGTGTCCCTGCTACTACCAGGTTACATCACATTTGTCTGTGGGTCACCCTGACAGGCCCCTTGGCTGTCTCCTTCCCTTTGGATCCCTTGTCTTTCATCCCAGCACACACCCCTTGTCCACACAAGTTTCTTCATTTTTCCTAATTTGGTGGCCACCAAAGCCACCTGAGACAATGTTTTTCCTACCAGGAGGCTCAGGATAGACACTAGTGCACCAAACCATTGGTTGAGTACTGACATGAGCATTGCAAGGTAAGAGATAACCAGGTCTGTGCATATTTGTGTCTTTCCACAATGTCAGGCTTTATTGATGCTATTTCAATCACAAAAGTCACGTGCTGCATGGAGTTTCAAAGGAGGTAATTCTTAGTATTTCCCATTCACTCAGTGGTCAGAGCCATGGGCACTTCACCAGTCAGTCAATACTGCAAACCATACATAATAGTGTGTGTAAAATATAAATGTTATAGATTAAGTATTCCATAACAAAGTAACTTTTAACATCAAAAGGAAAAAGATATAGGAGAAAGAGTTAATGAACCAGTCCAGGGGATCAAAGAAGACAAAAAGAGTCCTGGTCTAGGCTGTTTTGCAAGAAAGAGTCTTTGATGTGGCAGAGCCCTAGGCAGCAGATGCTTAATTCTTATGAGTGGCTGCAAGACAATGTCAGTTAAGACAGCAGTTTTGAGCTGAAGGCGTGCTCTCTTATAGTCATGGAGTCCTCTGGTGAGAACTGGTGGAAGAGTGTGCTTGTTTGTGTTCTTATTGGTTGGATGCAGTCTTTATGTTTTTATTTGTTTATTAAGCAAAATATCTTATGCTTATTGGCAAAGTACTCTATGAAATACAAAATGAAGCCTTTTTCTAAAATGGAGTTAGTTATGTCAAGGGTGCTCTATCCAAGTACAGACTGCAAGATAGCATCTTTCATGCCAGCAGGGAGACATTCATCATGACGACCTCGGTAATGCTCAGCATAGACAGCATACTTCATCTTTTATTCCTGGAGGATTTCCCACCATTCCTCCATAGTCTGCTTTTGTGAAGGAGATGGGGGCATCTCCCTTATTTATCCAGGCTGCTTTGCCGTCGGCATCCCCCAGCTGAAGGGGATGGCTTGATCCCCATTATCAGCACCACAGCAGCACTGCCTGAAGGCGGGGTGGACTGTGCCATTTTATTCATCTCTAGTTCAGAGAGTATAAAACCCTCCGCCCCACGTCACATGGATGGAGAAGCCACCCCATGACTGACTCTCCCCTTCTGTGG
The DNA here is from genome assembly GCF_028885655.2 of Pongo abelii. Lineage (NCBI taxonomy): Eukaryota > Metazoa > Chordata > Mammalia > Primates > Hominidae > Pongo > Pongo abelii. The sequence continues at coordinate 127,551,498 of NC_071996.2, forward strand.
AACCTCAGCTCCACCAGTTCCACAGTGGTGCAGTCCTGCACTGTGCTGTGCTGTTGTCTTCCAGGTAGGGACAAATCTCGCAGGTCTGCTCCCTGGGGGTGTGGGGAAGGTGGTGGCCCTTCAAACGGGCCAACCAACAAGCCAGGGTCTCGGCAGTATCTGGCACCTCGTGGTAATCACAGTTCACTCTGTAATAGATGAACCCTTCTTCGCCTGTGCCAGGAGCTCAGCCCCTGAGTGGTCAGAAGTGGCCAGCCAACTGTGGCTGCCACTGCTCAGGCATCTGACCCATGCTCAGTCAGATCTACCCCCTGCAAAAATTCTTCCAGATCCTTCAGCGCTTTCAGGGCATCCTGTACTCATGTGGTAGGCCCCATCCATCAAAGATAGCAGCTATTGGGCCCCACATTGATGTGGATGGTCAACTTGGGATTTCCCCCACCGATTTCCCCTTCCCTGATCCCATTGTCTTGGTGCTCACAGGATTTTCTCCAACCTCCTGCCTGCCTTGTTAATTACTTGTTGTGCCAAACCCCTGTTAACCTCAATAGGGAAGGCCCAGTTTCAAGAGGCAGAAGAGGAGACCCAGAGCCAGCAAACAAGAGGTTTTATTAGAGGCTTACATACAGGCAAGAGAATCCAGTGGCAGAAAGCTGAACAAGGTATCCCCCTTACCTACAGTTCAATGGCAGCGGGCTGAACCAGATTACTGCATAGCCCAGTGGTGTGATAATGGGCTGGGCAGAAGAACTGCAACCACTTGCAAACAGCATGCAGTTTATGTCGCAGTTCACTTAACACCCTCCCCTTACCACCTCCACCTGGCAACCTCTATCCAACCCAAACTCAGGGCCTCAATCCCCTGGATGGCCCATGTTCCCTGGGATGGGCCCAGGGCTCAGATATTCTTCATCGACAAGGAAGAAATCTCTGGATTGCCAACTCCAATTACCTAACTCAAAACATACATTCAGGTGTGATATGGTTTGGGTTTGCGTTCCTGCCCAAATCTCATGTTGAATTGTAATCCCCAATGTTTGAGGTGATTGGATCATAAGGATGGATTTCCCCCCTTGCTTTTCTCATGATAGTGAGTGAGCTCTCACAAGGTCTGGTTGTTTAAAAGTGTGTAGCACCTCCACCTTCACTGTCTTCTGCCTACTCTGACCAGGTAAGATGTGACTCCTTCCTCTTCACCTTCCGCCATGACTGTAAGCTTCCTGAGGCCTCCTCAGTCATGCTTCCTGTACAGCCTGCAGAACCATGAACCAATTAAACCTCTTTCCTTTATAAATCACCCAGTTTCAGGTATTTCTTTATAGCAGTGTGAGAACAGACTAATACAAGGTGCATCAGCCATACAGTGTCATTCGAAGGCTATGCTTAAGTTATTGCTGTCAGGTGCATTTACTTTACAGAGAGATGGCAGAGGTGGGCAGAAGATGGAAGAGTATGTGCATCTCCTAAATAACAAAAGGAGATCCCTTCTTATGGATATAAGAAGCATTGTCTTGGACTGAAGGAGGAATTGACCAGGTATTAAATATATCTGGAGGTCGGGCAGTTGGTCCATCCTTGGACACAATAGGCATGCCCTTTTCAGAAGACAGTTTAGACTGGCCTCATGTTCAACATCATTGAAGGCACCTCTGAATGCCTGGAATCTTCTTCTCATGCCATCCAAACTTTTCCCATGGCTATCTCTTTTTCATCCTTCAGATCTCTGAGCTTAAATGCCCCTTCTGTTGAAAGTGGGGAGCTACCGTTAGGTAGGTAAAGTGGATACTCACTATTATTCTCTCTCAGCCCCCTGAGTGTTTCCTTTATGGTACATATCCCAGCGTGTTATTACTTTATGTATTTGTCTGTCTCACCCATGTGGATGTGAGCTCCAGGAGGGCAGGGACCGGGTCTACACTATTTCACAATCAAATCCTAGTGCTTGGGACCTAGTAATCAGTCAGTCATTATGTTTCTGTTGATTGAGAAAATTAACAGATTTTACTTTAAAAGGATCATAAGCTGAAGGCAATGCTTCATTTTAAAGTCATGGTGCAGAGCTCAGTCTTACTCTGCCATTAACCAGCCCTGCGACTGGACAAGACTTTCAATCTCTCTCAGTCTTACCTGTAAAATGGGAATTGGGAAGAGTTCATTCTAATTCCATGGTTATGCAGCTAGAACTTTCTGTGTACATTCTGGAGTTGTGTGAATGCATTAGTCTATGTTGTAGACTCACACTGGGAGTTTCCCTTTCTAACTGGTTTGTGTACCTCTTTTTTCACAGAGCAGCTTGTTTTGACCCGAGGCATATCTATGGCCAAAACTGAACAAGCCCTTATTGGAAAAATATGTCTGGGTAATTAAATTCCAGTATTCACAATTTCCAAAACCACTTTACAGAGAGAATATGATCAGTCAGTGTAGCAATCCCCAGTACAAATTAAATTAAGCATTAGGGTCCATTTGAAATGGTTACAAGTGATACAAGAAACCCAAAGCTTTTGTGGTCCATTCAAAATATTTCAAATGCTTGAAGAAATGACAGTATTGACTGAGGTATCAACTTGTTCTTTCCTGCTAAGAAAATAAGTATTGAAAGTTGAGAAATCCTCTTGACAAGCTCACTGGCAGGGACAAGGGCACAAAATTACCATTGTATTCGTTCTTTAATCCAAGGCCTAGCAGAAAACCACAGAAAAATGGTCAACATGGCTCAAGGAAACTTATGACCCAGGCATGAGATACCAGTTGAATACTGGGCTCAGTCCCTTTGTACAGCTCGATGCCATTTTCATATGTACCACATGTCATGTCTGGTCTGATTTTCTGAGTGTTCGTGATGTCAAAAAGTTTTTTCTGGCATTAAGATGTTTGCTGGTACCCAAATATTCATTTCATCCTCCTTAAGTCTCTAGTGGTGACTTCCAGAAAGAAAAAATCAAAAGCAAGTTACGTTATTTAAAGCTCAGCACCTATAATTGTTAGTAGCATTATTTATACTTTCCTAAGTTGGAATCAAGTAGTTTGTTGACATAGTAGTGTAAATACTACTCACAGTACTGAACAGCTGAGGTGCAGGGATAGGTAACAGGTTGGAAGTGAGCTCATCTGCAAGGATTCAAAAGACCTGGTTAGCTGAGAATGGCCAGTCTGGAAGTATGAGTTGTTACACAAAATGGTCAGGCCACTATGCAAAGACTTTGTCCACATGACCAGGGTGACCTAGTGCCTTTATTAATAGGACACTATGATGGGGCCTTCACCACCAGTTTGGCTCCACATCTAGAGAGAGATTAAATGCACTTCTTTGTTTCAAGAGAGATTAGAAACCTGTAACCCAACAGGGTGTGTCCCAGAAGAAGCATCTTTCTTTAGAAACCTGAATTCCATGAATGTTGGTTAGACAGTTCTTTCAGCCAAAGTACAGTGGTTAAGGATGGATTTATTCCAACTTCAGCTTCAATCCCTGATAAAAACAACAACAAAATATGTTCCTACATGTAAGTAAACACACTCTAGATCCCGGTCCATCTACCCCAGGCAAACGTGTTTATTTCCAACCTCACTCTTAGAAGTTTAAGATTAAGAGAGCTTTTGTCCTTCTCCTTCTCCCCTTGCGTCTTTCCATTTCTCTGCTGGTGTCTTACCCCACAGCATTTTATGACAATTTTTCCAGAGTGCTAGGCTATTTGTCTTGCCCCTTCTTTATGTCTGGTCAAGAATAATCCATTTTCTCTCATTTTAGCCCTAGAACCTTCTAAATGTGTGAGTTTTAAACATTCACTCCTCTCATTTGCATTATATATTGTATATGTTAGAAAATATGTATATAATGGGAAATATAGGATTAAGTCCATCAAGTATAGAAACATAAATAATACTTTATTACTTTACACATTGAGGATATCATAGACCACCTTATGCATATCTGCCTTCTTTTTCAGACTCTGAGGACACCCTGTATATCTCCTATCCTCCCCAGCCCCATGGCAGAAATTGATTAGATGTTGAGGCTTTGGTCTGTATTAAAATTCAAAAAGCCCTGGCACAGGTTATCATATTAAGCTGTTTTTAGTCACATACGACACAGTGAAGGAGTTTTATCTGCTCTTTCCTGAGAGCAAGTTTTGCCAGTACAGAGAATGGGGAGCATACACTGAAATGGGTACAGAAGATGGGAAGAATCACAGATGGTGCCTGAAGCAGAGGCTCTGGTCCCCCACAACACCGACTCTATCTCATTACATTCCCAATTTCTGCCAGAAAGAAACTATCTGTGCCTAGTAGTTTAAGCCTCCCCTTGCTTTTTTTTTTTTTTTTTTTTCAGCCTGCCCAAGGACCAAGAAGTCCTAAGTTACCTCTTTCTTCTGGTATACTTTATTTTCAGCTTTTGCCCTCTATAGAGTGCCAGGCATTATGCTAGTTGCTGGTGGACATTGGCAAATTAAGCAGAACTCTGCCTTCATGGGGCTTATAATCGAGGACTAATAATAAATAGACAAATAAACAAACATGTAATCAACTGTGATTCTCTCCATGAGGGAAACAAATGGGGTTCTGTGATTGGTAAAACTGATGAGTGAGTCATTATTACAGACCCGGGAGAAGAGCTTCTCTGTGGAGATGAAGATGGAGGACAGAAGAGGCCACATGTAGGCAGGAAGACAGGTGTTCCAGACAGGGGCACCAGCAAGTGTGGAAAACCATGACTCAGAGGGCAAGCCAGAATTTAAAGAAAAATGAATAAAAAGTCCAGGTGCAGTGGGTCACATTTGCAATCCCACTACCTTGGGAGGCCGAGGCGGGTGGATCACTTGAGGTCAGGAGTTTGAGACCAGCCTGACCAACATGGCAAAACCCTGTCTTTACTAAAAATACAAAAATTAACTGAGCATGGTGGCCAGTTCCTGTAATCCCAGCTACTCGGGAGGCAGAGGTGACAGAACTGCTTGAATCCAGGAGGCAGAGGTTGCAGTGAGCTGAGATCAGTGCCACTGCACTCCAGCCTGGGCAACAGAGCAATACTCTGTCTCAAAAAAAAAAAAAAAAACGAAAAAGAAAAAGAAAAAAATCTTGAATCATAGATTCTACCTGAGTCTTTAGCAAATGTTTTCCAGAAGTTGGTGCTCACTCATCTAAGTTTTCCAGCAAGGTTTGGTGGAAATGAATATGTGAGGGTGTGTGTGTGTGTGTAGCAAATAAACAAACATGTAATCTCCAAGCTCAGTTATTCTTCTCTTTGTTTTATAGTTCTCCACCTATGAACTATGGACTATAAACTATGTTTTATAGTTCTCCAACCAGTTGACTAGTAGGCTAGGGAACATTTGAGTAGGATAGTAGAATGCTATGTTTAATTTTTTTCTTTATCCTTATTTTGTACTATGGCAAACCAGAGGCCAAGAAAAGAAAAAAGAAAGAAAATTCCTGAAATCTAAGCAAAACATAATTTCCCAATAAAGAAAGAAGATTTTTGCTTTTCTTTGAATTCTAGAAACTTTGTCTCACTACGCTTTCTGTTTCTATTACATTTTTGAGTGTCTGGGTTTCCATCTCCAATTAGCAAATACCTCAGAGAAGGGGAATAGTTGGTTGGGGGAAGAGGTTTGGAAATGTGCTGTGTGCCTCAGTAGGACCTTGTGTAGGAAAGAGAAGAATAACTGAGCTTGGAGGTTATATTCAGCATTCTGGTGCTGTGATTGCCAGGAAGTTTGTGTATTTTGGACTAGCTGTCTCTTGTGTGTGGCTCCCAGCCTCTCTTCCTTTGGAAAGCTGTCCTTCCCTCCATGTTGGTAGGATAAGGCCCTGTTTTCCCCTGACACTAGGGTGGACACATGACCCAAGACTGGCCAATCAGAGTAGCCCATTACTCTGACTGTGGTAATTGGCTCAGCCATGAGCACATGACTCAAACAGGCCCACCAAAACCCTGCCTTGCGATGTGATCTGTGAAAGCAGAAAGAGAGTCTCTCTCTTCTTTGAGGGCCAGGAGTTATAAGGGCAAGGTGGTCTTGGGGTTATGAGCAGACATCTTGCTGATGATAGACAGAGAGAGAGCCTAAGATTGAAACCCAGCAGAGGTATGTGGAGAGAGATGGAGAAGAGAGTACAGGAACCACAAACTGGGGCCCAGATCTTATCATACTGAAACCGGATACACATTTCAGATTTCCCAGCCAATACATCCCTTTTTTTTTTTTTTTTTTTTTTTTTGCTTAAGTGCTAGTTTCAGTTGTTTCCATCTTTTGTGTACACACACACACACACACACACACACACTCACATATTCATTTCCACCAAACCTTGTTGGAAAAATTAGATATAAATTCATGTATACTTTCCATCCACCACCAAACATTGGCCATTTCTCATGCAGGACAGTTAGGTAGCTTTTCTGGACTCAAATATATAACAGAAAACTTTCCATTCTTCAAGTACAGATTATTATCCAGAAGAAAAGTCAAAGCATATGTTTGTATCTGTGATAAGAACAAACAGTGCTGAGAGTGAGCTGCTTAATGGAAATTAATTTTGATTTTGAATGTACTTTATTACAACTTCATTACCTAATTAGAAGTGGTATTTTCAGCCAACTCTTTGTTCTTATTCATAACAAGAAAACCCATTTTTCCTTAGGTTGATAAACAAGTTAATTTTTTTTTCCTATATCTTAAGTTTAAAAAGAAAAGTCACAAACTGGGGAGCTTGGTGGCCTGTATTTGTGACTTGTACAAAATGCTCCCACTTCCTGAGCCATTGAAAGACAAATTGCTGTTGAAAACAGTGTTCTGGTTGTTGCCAGGCCACTTAAGCTAATACTGAAGATGGGTCATTAGATATAAACCCTAGGAAGTGAAGACTCAGAAGGAGAGGAGATGGACCTGTGACCTCCTTTTCCATCCTCATTCACTGCAGTAAAGAAGGAAAACCCAACCATATGGATAAATTGGAAGCCCTGGGAGTCCTAACTTTAGACCTACCTCTACCAAGGTTAAGAAACTGAATAATGAAATTCTTTAGCCTCTCTCAGTTTCTGTACTACAAGTGAGATTGTCTAAGGGTTCTGGTGATGATTCCATTGAAAAATCTTGGATTAATAAAGCAGCCAACAGCAGACTTTTTTAGTGATCTTAACACTTCACGACTTGAAACACCACTTAGAGAAAATGCCACGAGTCTCGGGAAATTATTACCATGTTGCCTTGGAATACTAACTGTAGTTCTGCAAAGTCAGGTTGCCCTGGAAAGTCCTAGAATTGTGTTTAATACAGTAGTATTCTTTTTCTTTGTCTCCATTAATCATTTAGTGAAAGTGACCAAATATAATATTATGAAGCTCTGAGGCAAGTCAGGAACTATTTGAGCTGGAAGAGAATATAACCTATTAACTTTCTAAATGAGTGAAGAGTAACCCATAGCAGTTGTGAGATTTGCTCAAAAGGTCTGATTATTGTTTAGAGGTAGCTCAGGCACCAGGATTAAGTGTTTATTAAGTGTTTGTCACGCATTCTGCTCAGCAGCTTCCATCAGCCTTTCTCAAAGCATGTGCCTTCGAATACTAGTGAGCAGATATTTTGTACAAAAGACTTTATATTTTGTGCAAGACTTTATGTTTTTTACAAAAAGACTTTACTAGACAAATGTATTTGGGAAGTAGCATGTACTGTAGCTCTTCTTGGAGCATACTAAAGACCAACAAAAAAGGTTATTTACCTATATTTATCAGAGAGTTTTCCCAGAATATTTGGCTAAGGAAAGCTTATTCTGTGGAACACTCACTCAACATGAGTAGGTCAAGTTTTCCATGCGAGAAAGACTTGTGAGTCTGTTTGGTATTTGTTCTGCCTCGTAAACTCAAGCTTCTGGGTACATTTTTAACTCTGTTCTGGGGTTTATTGGGCCAGCTTAAATTATAAAAATGCTAAATTAAAAAATTAAATATTCTACTAGGGGAAAATTTCAGGCATATTGTTTCCAGCATTTTAACAGCAAAAAACCAAAATGCCATAACTTAGGAAATACCAAAGTGCCATAACTCAGTGAAATTTAGCATGTGGTTTTTGGAATCAAACAATCTGACAATTAACTGTCTGAGTAAGCTTGAAATATGAGCCCATGAGTCAGGATGACCAAGCCAGCTCTACATGGGTGTGCCTAGTAGACAAAGAATTATTAGTAACACTAAGTGAGCCTATTAGCCAATACTATCACACGTCTTCTAGTGAAATTGCTATATTTCACTAGGAGATGTGCAATTCATATGGCTTCAGGGACCAGGCAATTGCATACATTGAGAAAAACACAATAAAGAGTAGAAAGGACCATTTTGATTTGGGGACCACATGCCCCCTAAAAACAAAAGAAAGAAATTACACTATGTCATCCAAGTAAGATTCATTTGTGGGCTGAATTATTACATGGGCTGACTATGTGCTCTGTGTTAGCCTTAAAAGTGTAGGCATGATTTCAGCAATAGCAGCTAGAGTGATCCTAGGAAATTGTGCCATTCTGCTACCTCGTAGGATCAGGGAACAGAGGAAACAGCATATCAGCATCAGGATTTAGGATTCAAGATTATAATCCATGAGCTTTATCTTACAAACAACATGTGGATTTGCCATTCCTATGAAATTAGCAGAGAAGGAAATATATTTATCATCCAAACCAGCCTGATCATTATTGATTTGTTTGTTAGTTCAGAGAAATCTAGAGGAGTCCTACTTCTGGGGCATTATTTTTCACTTGCGTCCATGTGAAGAGACCACCAAACAGGCTTTGTGTGAGCAATAAAGCTTTTTAATCACCTGGGTGCAGGCAGGCTGAGTCTGAAAAGAGAGTCAGTGAAGGGAGATGGGGTTGGGCCATTTTATAAGATTTGGGTGGGTAGTGGAAAATTATAGTCAAAGGGGGTTGTTCTCTGGCAGGCAGCGGTGGGGGGGGTCACAAGGTGCTCAGTGGGGGAGCTTTTGAGCCAGGATGAGCCAGGAGAAGGAATTTCACAAGGTAATGTCATCAGTTAAGGCAGGGACTGGCAATTTTTACTTCTTTTGTGATTCTTCAGTTACTTCAGGCCATCTGGATGTATACATGCAGGTCACAGGGGATATGATGTCTTAGCTTGGGCTCAGAGGCCTGACATTCTTGTCTTCTTATATTAATAAGAAAAATAAAATGAAATAGTGGTAAAGTGTTGGGGTGGTGAAAATTTTTGGGGGTGGTATGGAGAGATAATGGGCGATGTTTCTCAGGGCTGCTTCAAGCGGGATTGGGATTGGGGCAACGTGGGAACCTAGAGTGGGAAAGATTAAGCTGAAGGAAGATTGTGTGATAAGGGGCGATATTGTGGGGTTGTTAAAAGGAGCATTTGTCATATAGAATGATTGGTGATGGCCTGGATGCGGTTTTGTATGAATTGAGAAACTAAACAGAAGACACAAAGTCCGAATAAGAGAAGGAGAAAAACAAGTATTAAAGGACTAAGAATTGGGAGGGCCCAGAACATCCAATTAGAGAGTGCCTAAGGGGGTTCAGCCTAATTACTTGCGTGGTTGGCAAGTTTTTGGGCTGTATCCTTGACAGAGTCCTCCTTTTTAAGTTGGAGGCTGAGCTTAGTGAGGTGTGTTTCTAAAAGACCATTAGTCTGTTTTACCTTTCCTGAAGATTGAGGACCATAAGGGGTATGAAGTTTCCACTGAATACCAAGAGCCTAAGAAACTGCTTGGCTGATTTGACTAATAAAGTCCGGTCTGTTATTGGACTGTATAGAGGTGGGAAGGCCAAACCGAGGAATTATGTCTGACAGAAGGGAAGAAATGACCACGGTGGCCTTTTCAGACCCTGTGGGAAAGGCCTCTACCCATCCAGTGAAAGTGTCTACCCAGACCAAGAGGTATTTTAGTTTCCTAACTCGGGGCATATGAGTAAAGTCAATTTGCCAGTCCGTGGCAGCAGCAAATCCCTGAGCTTGATGTGTAGGGAAGGGAGGGGTCCTGAGAAATCCCTGAGGAGTAGTAGAATAGCAGATGGAATACTGAGAAGTGATTTCCTTAAGGATAGATTTCCATGATGGAAAGGAAATGAGAGGTTCTAAGAGACGGGCTAGCAGCTTGTAACCTACATGGAAGAGGTTATGAAATGATGACAGAATAGAATGGGCCTGTAAGGCTGGAAGGAGATATTTTCCTTGGTCCAAGAACCATTTGCCTTGAGTGGGAAGAGATTGATAGGTGGAAGTTTCAGTGGGGGAGTAGGTGGGAGTGGCCAGATGAGAAGGAGAAAAACTGCTGTGAGGGATAGAAGTTGGAACACCAGCTGCTTTTTTAGTTACCCTATCAGCATAAGCATTGTCCTGAGTGATGGGATCAGCCTTTTGATGGCTGCATTTTTAGCTACCTTATCAGCATAAGTGTTGTCCTAAGTGATGGGATCTGATGCCTTTTAATGGCCCTTGCTGTGAATGAATGACTCCAGCTTCCTTTGGAAGTAAAGCAGTTTTGAGAAGAGTTTTTATTACAGAGGCATTAATGATGGAGGACCCTTGTGTAGTGAGAATACCTCTTTCAGCCCGTATAACAGCATGGTGGTGCAGGATATGGAAGGCATATTTAGAGTCAGTATAAATATTGACACGTAGTCCCTTTGCAAGAGTGAGGGCCCGAGGTAAGGCAATGAGTTTGGCTTGCTGAGAGGTGGTGGAGTGGGGCAGAGTGGTAGCCAGATGTGGAAGATACTATAGTATGGCCTGCCTTTGCTGGTGAGTGGCAGCAATTAAGCCTGGTGGAACTGCCATCCATAAACCAAGTGTGATCAGGATGAGGAACAGGAAAGAAGGAAATATGGGGAAATGGAGTGAATGTCAGGTGGATCAGAGAGATACAGTCATGGGGGTCAGGTGTGGTATCCGGAATAATGTGGGAGGCCAGATTGAAGTCCAGGCCAGGGACAATGGTAATTGTGGGAGACTCAACAAAGAGTGAGTACAGCTGAAGGAGCCGGGGAGCAGGAAGTATATGTGTCAGGTGAGAGGAACAAAATAGATTTTGGAAGTTATGAGAACTGTAGAGAGGGAGTTGAGCATAGTTTGTGAATTTGAGGGCCTCTAAAAGTATTAAAGCAGTGGCAACTGCCACTGCACGCAGACATGAGGGCTAGGCTAAAACAGTAAGGTCAAGTTGTTTGGACAGAAAGGCTACAGGGCGCGGTCCCGGCTTTTGTGTAAGAACTCCAACTGCACAGCCCTGCACTTTGGCTGTGTGTGATGAAAAAGGGTTGGGATGAGTTATGGAAAGCCAGTGTGGGAGCGGCTTCTAGGGCTGTTTTTAAGGAACAGAAAGGAGTGGGGAAAGGATTTAGGATCTGTGGGGTCAGCTAGGTTTGCTTTTGTGAGTTTATATAATGGTTTTGTCAGGATGGTATAACTAAGTATCCAAAGGCAGAAGTACCTAACCATGCCTAGGAAGGAAAGGAGTTGTTGTTTTGTAGAAGGAATTGGGGTTTGGGAGATTAGCCAGACATGATCAGCAGGGAGAGCACGTGTGTTTTCATGAAGAATTATGCTGAGCTAGGTAATGGATGAGGAAGAAATTTGGGCTTGACTGAAGTAATGGGGGCTATCTGTGAAGCCTTGTGGCAGTACAGCCCAGGTAATTTGCTGAGCCTGATGAGTGTCAGGGTCAGTCCAAGTGAAAGTGAAGAGAGGCTGGGAGGAAGGGTTCAAAGGAATAGTAAAGAAAGCATGAGATCCAGAACAGAATAATGGGTTGTAGAGGCAGGTATTGAGGATAGGAAAGTATATGGCTTTGGCACCATGGGGTAGATAGGCAAGAAAATTTGGTTGATAATGTGTAGATCCTGAACTAACTCATAAGGCTTGTCTGGTTTTAGGACAGGTAAAATGGGGGAATTGTAAGGAGAGTTTATAGGCTTTAAAAGGCCATGCTGTAGCAGGTGAGTGATAACAGACTTTAATCCTTTTAAAGCATGCTGTGGGATGGGATATTGGCATTGAGTGGGGTAAGGGTGATTAGGTTTTAATGGGATGGTGAGGGCATGTGATTGGTTGCCAGGGAGGGAATGGAGGTGTCCTATACTTGTGGGTTAAGGTTGGGGGATACAAGGGAAGGATGTGAAGAAGGCTTTGAACTGGAGGAAAAGGTAGCAATGAGGTGTGGCTGTAGCCCAGGAATAATCAGGGAAGCAGATAATTTAGTTAAAATGTCTCAAACTAATAAGGGAGCTGGGCAGGTGGGGATAACTAAAAAGGAGTGCTTAAAAGAGTATTGTCTAAGTTGGCACCACAATTGGGGAATTTTAAGAGGTTTAGAAGCCTGGCTGTCAATACCTACAACAGTTATGGAGGCAAAGGAAACAGGCCCTTGAAAAGAAGGTAATGTGGAGTGGGTAGCCTCTGTATTGATTAAGAAGGGGACGGACTTCCCCTCCACTGTGAGAGTTACCCAAAGCTCGGCATCCGTTATGGTCTGGGGGCTTCCGAGGCGATCAGGCAGCATCAGTCTTCAGCTGCTAAGCTGAGAAGACCTGGGAAGGAGTCAGTCAGAGAGCCTTGGGCCAGAGTTCCAGGGGCTCTGGAAGTGGCTGCCAGGTGAGTTGAACAGTCTGATTTTCAGTGGGGTCCCACACAGATGGGACATGGCTTAGGAGGAATCCCAGGCTGCAGGCATTCCTTGGCCCAGTAGCCAGATTTCTGGCACTTGTAGCAAGCTCCTGGAGGAGGAGATTCTGGGGGAACCCCTGGCAGCTGCAGTTTAGGTGTTTGGAGTTCTTGTGTGCTGGAGATGTGGCTGGGGTTTCTCTCACAGTGGAGGCAAGGAATTGCAACTCAGAAGTATGTTGCTACTTGGCTGCCTCTACTCTATTATTGTACACCTTGAAAGTGAGGTTAATTAAGTCCTGTTGTGGGGTTTGAGGGCCAGAATTTAATCTTTGGAGTTTTATTTAATGTCGGGAGCAGATCGGGTAATAAAATGTATATTGAGAATAAGACGGCCTTTTGACCTTTTAGGGTCTAGGGCTGTAAAGCATTTCAGGGTTGCTGCCAAATGAGCCATGAACTGGGCTAGGGTTTTATATTTGATAAAAAAGAGCCTGAACACTAACTGATTTTGGAGAGGTTGGATAAAGAAAAAGGAGTATTAACCTTGACTATGCCTTTAGCTGCAGTGACCTCTTTAAGAGGAAATTGTTGGGCAGGTGGGGGAGGGCTAGAAACTGTAAGCTGGACCAGGTGTGAGGAGGGGAGGTGATAAAAGGATTATAGGGTGGAGGAGTGGAGGCTGAGGAAGAATTGGGACCTGGCTCGGCCTGGCAAGGAGCAGCCTGGGGAGGAGGGGAGAGGTCAGATCAGTCTGTAGAAAAGGAAGATTGGAAAGACTCAGTGACACTTGGGGTTGGGACTGAGGGGAGAGGCAGGAGGGAAAGAAGGAGGATTTGGGAGGAATCTCATTGGGAACAGAGACTAGGGAGGGAATGAAGTGTGAAAAATGCCTGGATGTAAGGCACCTCAGACCATTTGCCCATTTGTTGACAAAAATTATTTAGGTCTTGTAGGACAGAGAAATTGAAAGTGCTGTTTTCTGGCCATTTAGAGCCATTGTCAAGTTTGTATTGGGGCCAAGTGGTGTTGCAGAAGAAAATAAGGCATTTAGGTTTTAGGTCAGGTGCGAGTTGAAGAGGTTTTAAGTTTTTGAGAACACTGGCTCAGGGAGAAGAGGGAGGAATGGAGGGTGGAAGTTTGCCCATAGTGAAGGAGGCAAGCCCAGAGAAAAGAGAGAGTAGAGACACGGAGAGAAGGGGTGGTGGGGGGTGCTTGCCCCCCAGAAAAGCAGAAAAGGGGTAGAGACACAGACAGAAGGGGTTGGGGGTTCTTGCCCCCCAGGAAAGTGGAGAAGGGGTGGGAGATGCTTGCCCCCCAGGAAAGTGCAAAAGGGCTAGAGACATGGAGAGAAGGGGTGGGGGGAGCTTGTCCCCCAGAAAAGTGGTAAAGGGGTAGAGACACGGAGAGAAGGGGTGGGGGTGCTTGCCCCCCAGAAAAGCGGTGCTTGCTGCTAAGGGTGAAGGACCAAGGAAGGCATCCCCACATGATCAGACTTCTCTGAAATGTGGGTGAATAATCAAGCAGGTGTCCCCGCGTGATAAACATCAAGGGAAGACTGTCTTCCCAAGTCCGTGACTGGCGCTGAAGTTTTGAGTTCACGGATAAAACGCGCCTCCTCTCTCTCTACCAGAAAAGGAAAGGAATTGAAATTTAGAGAAGGGAGAGATTGAAGGATGGCACCTAGATTGGAGAAAGAGGTTGAGGGATAGTAAAAGAGGTTGGAGAAGAGAGTGAAGAGAGGCTGCTTACTGGATTTAAAATTGGTGAGATGTTCCTTGGGCTGGTTGGTCTGAGGACCCGAGGTTGTAGGTGGATCATTCTCACAGAGTAAAGAGCAGGAGGACAGGGGATTGATCTCCCAAGGGAGGTCCCCCGATCTGAGTCACGGTACCAAATTTCACTTGCGTCCGTGTGAGGAGACCAGCAAACAGGCTTTGTGTGAGCAATAAAGCTTTTTAATCACCTGAGTGCAGGCAGGCTGAGTCCGAAGAGAGTCACTGAAGGGAGATGGGGTGGAGCCATTTTATAAGATTTGGGTGGGCAGTGGAAAATTATAGTCAAAAGGGGTTGTTCTCTGGTGGGCAGGGGTGGGGGTCACAAGGTGCTCAGTGGGGGAGCTTTTGAGCCAGGATGAGCCAGGAGAAGGAATTTCACAAGGTAATGTCATCAGTTAAGGCAGGGACCAGCCATTTTCACTTCTTTTGTGATTCTTCAGTTACTTCAGGTCATCTGGATGTATACTTGCAGGTCACAGGGGATATGATGGCTTAGCTTGGGCTCAGAGGCCTGACATTATTTTGACCAACCGTCACATTGTACCAGAGAGACTCAAAGTGGGACGTTTCTTGTTGAACAGTACAAGTGCTAATAATGAGTTTGCCATGGTCAGGTTAGACCTGTGGAATTTGCTGGCCAAATAAAAATGCTACAACTTAAAACAAAAGTTGCTAAAAAGTACCAAATGGTTGAAAATCTGTAATCACAAAGAAAACCAGGAGATGAGCTTATTTACTTCACAAGAGTAGCCAGGAAGCTGTGACAGAAAACAGATTTTAAGGAGAGAAATGGTTGTTTTTGAAAGGTAATTTGTTTTTAGAGATGTTCAATTAGGATAAATGCCCATTATTGGTAATGGTAGAACATTAAGGCTTTTGTAGAGACAGAAAGAATCACGGTCCATGCATTCTGATTTGAGGACATTACTAAATCTTCCTCTAAGAATTTCAGAAAATGGAAAAAATCCATTTGTGAGTTCTCTAAGAGCAATGGTGTTTCTTTTTTGGCCTCAGAAAAACTCCCATAACGCTTGTTACTGTGCCATACCTAGAGTAAGCACTCAATAACACACAGATGAAATATGTTTTCCCTGGAAGAACAAAATACTAGCCAGCATTGATTGATCCCTTACTATCTATGTGCAAGGCACAGAGCTGAGTGCTTTACATGCAATTCCATTACTTCTTGTGGCAACTGCCATTTCATAGATAAGGAGACTGAGCCTGAGAGAGGGTGGGTACCCCATTCCCATGGTGATGGGGACAGTGCTGCAAGTGATAGAGCCAGGATCTAAAGCCCGTATGCTTTTCAACATACTCTGTAACTACATACAGATGTATGGAAATGGAGATATCTGAAGAACAAGTGGGTTTTTAGGAGGGGATGACTGATATTTATAGGAATTATTGGATTGTGTTTGGGAAGATATAAGTCAAGAGGAGCTTTGAAGAAAAATGAAATAGGACTTTAGAGAGGGGTAGGAGTGTTACAGATTAGAGAGGGCTCAATGCTATCCATTCTATCTGTGCTTTAGAATCAAGTAATGACTAATATTTGTGGCTGTGAGACTGGGAGCCTGTTGAGAGTTTGGGTTAAGAATGTATAATGGGTTGAAGTGTGTCCCCCAAAAAGATATGCCCAAGTCCTAACCCCTAGAACCTCAAGATGTAACCTTATTTGGAATTAGGGTCTTTGCAGATGTAATGAAGGTATGGGGCTTAGATGAGATCATCCTGGATTTGGATGGGCACTTAAATCCAAATGATGAATGTCCTTGTAAGAGATAGAAAAGGAGAAGACAAACAGATACAGAGAGGAAGGCTATGTGAAGACAGAGGCAGATATTGGAGTGATGTGTCCATAAGACAAGGAACACCAAGGATTGCCAGAGCTACTAGGAGCTGGGAGAAAGATATAGAATGAATTATCCCTCAGAGGTTCCAGGAGAAACCAACCTTGTTGATGCCTTGATTTTGGACTTCTGGCCTCCAGAACTGTGAAAGAATACATTTCTGTTGTTTTAAGCCACGAAGTCATGGCAATTTGTTATGGCAACCTGAAGCAACTAATGCAGAGTGTCTGTCAAGTTTGTTTCTGTGGATCCACTTTCTGTAGCTCTCAGGTTTCTCCTAGGGGATTCATGGTGCATTTGCAGATAAATGGTTTGATAAGAGGAAACTGAGCTGGACGTTCTGGTTTGGAAGCTAGAAATGGCCCCATAATATGGGCTCTTAGTTTGTAGTTTTTATGTTCTTGCTATGGAATTGTTGAAAATGACACTAAAAGTCAGATCATTAGCTTGCATTTCTCAACTCTTCATCTTGATTCTTCTTTTAATTCCTTTGTGACCTGACTTTAAACAATTTATTCAATATCAGTTTCCTGGTTGGTAAACCAGGACTGCAACATCAGCTTCTTTATTCAGCCGTTGGCCAGATAGAAAGAATCATCTTCATTAAAAAAAAAAAAAAAAGTGAGATATGCTCAACCTAAGGAACACATGACAGCTGCTTCCCAATTCTTTGAATTGCATTCCTAATTCAATGAGAGACTGCAACCTCTCTCAGAGGTTGTTACAGACTTATCCTTTGGTGTTGAAGAGTTGGTGATAGTCCCCATAAAGGGTTAATGCTCTGGCATCAAAATATTCTGACACAGATTTATGATGCAATGTCTCAGTGGGCACCATCAGCAAGCCTGCTATGGAAACAAACTCTCAGACCTCTTAAAAGATGCTCTGAGATATACCTTTAATGTTGCCACAGATTCAAAATACACATCATGGAGCTATAATGAGAATTGAAGCCCCTTTTCCCAGTGGATAGGTCTATCTAGGCTATGCTGCACTAACAAGTTCCTGTGGGTGAGAAAACAGGTATGAAAATCAAGCAGTCTCACTGTATTAGAGATTCTGGGCTGTATACTGTCCAGAATCATCTACCATCCTCACACCCTTTTATTTCCTGTTCCACTGTGCTCTTGTAGGATTTAAATAGGGGTTATCTCTGCAGCATTTCATCTGTGCTACCTTTTGAAAACACCTGCTGTCTTTGCTAGGAAAGAGGAGAAATATTCTGCTTTCAGCTGGTAAAGAAACAATGCTCCTCCTCCGTTTATTCATGCTAAAAAATCCCTATTTTCTCATTCATTCAAATCTTTCATCAAATATTTATAAACAGCCTCTTTGAGCAGCCTCTTTTAGGTATTAACGAGATGGCGGTGATTATAACAGACAACATCTCTCCTCATGGAGCATGTAGTCTGGGGGGTGGTGGAGAGACTAACAATGCATGAATAACAAATAAGTGTATGATCATCCAGATGGTGATAATGGCTGTGAAAAAAAAAACAGGCAGGCTAGGTTGGCAGAGGGTGTTGGTAGATATATTAGTCAGCTTGGGCTGCCATAGCAAATACCATAGGCTGGGTGGCTAAACAATAGAAATGTATTTTCTCACAATTCTTGGGGCTGGAAAGTCCAAGATACGGGTGCTGGCTAATTTGTTTCCTTCTGAGGGCTCTCTTTCTCTCTTCCTTGCCTTTTTCTGTGTCCTGGCATGGTGGGGAGGGCTGAGGATGGATGTGAAGAGCATCTAAACAATCTAAAGAAGATGTGAACTTAGGGGGATGCAATTCAGTCCATAGCAGTGGGATGATGGAGGTTACTGTTTTATGTAGGATGGTTAGGATGATCTTCCCTGACACTTGATCTGAGACCTAAAAGAAACTAGGAAATGAAACTTGTAGATAACCAGAGAATGTGTTTCTGACAGAAAAGAAAAAGAGCAAAGGCAAAGTCCCTGAGATAAGAATATGCCTGGAGAGTTGGAGAAACAGCCAAGAGACCAGTGAGTCTGGAATGCAGTGAGCCAGAGAGAGAGTGCAGGAGATTGGACTCAGGAGAAGCTCAAGGGTGGAGCAGGTTGTGTGACACTTTGGGGATCATTTTAAGACCCTGAGTGGGGGAGTGACCTGATCTGGTATGTTTTAGAAGGATCCCTCTGGCTTCATGTCAGAGAGCAATGGTAGAAGCAGGGGTTGGGGTGGCGGTGTACACTTCTCTTTCTCGCCCTGTGGCAGCGAGTCTACAGAGATGCTTTAGGACAATTTTTCACCAACTTGTACACGTACGTCTCTTCTCACACCACGAGGTGGAGCTTATTTCCTCCTCTGGAATCTGGGCTATTCTTAGGTTGGGCTCCAACCATGGGAATGCAGGGAAAATGACGTTCTTGAACTTCTGAGCCCCAATCTAAAGAAGATGGAACATTTTCACTTCCTGCCTCTTGAAACCCAGCTGTAATGCTGGGAGAGGCTCAAGGTGCATGGAGACACCACATGGAGAAGAACCATGGGGCTGTGGTTGACAGTCCCACCTGAGCTCCCAGACAGCAGTTGACACTGCTTATCAGCCATATGAGTGTGCCATCTTGGACAAAGTAAAGCTGCTAAGTGGCTTCACTAAGCACTTAGTGAATGGCTGTAGCCCCAGCTAATATCATATGGAGCTGAAGAGCCATCCAGCTAGGTCAGTCAACCCACAGAATCAGAAGAAAGTAAAATAGCTGTTGTTTTAGCCACACCCTCACCCCCTTCTACCCTTGCTCCTCCACACAAAGCCAGGGATATCCTTCTAAAACAGACCATATCCTGTCAGCCCCCCACTCAGGGTCTTACGATGATCTCCAAAGTGTCCTACAACCTGCTCCAACCCTTGAGCCTCTCCTGAGTCCAACCTCTTGCACTTTCTCCTTAGCTCAGGACACTGCAGACTCATTGGTCTCCCAGCTGTTTCTCAAACTCTACCAAGTTACCAAGTTGTAGAGTGATTTGTTATATAGATAACTGAAACACCCCTCTCTCATTCTGCTTTCCCTCTTTCTTTCCTTCTTTCTTTACTTCCTTTTTGTTTTCTTTCCCTTCCTTCTTTTTTCTTTCTCTTTTCCTCTGATCTTTGTTTCTTCTTCTCTCTTGTACACCATCATCTGTTCATTCCATCCACCTATATTAGGTGCACATAGAAGGAACACAGCCTGAATTCTTATGCCTAAGAAAATATTTAATAAGTGAGGAAAATATCTAATAACACAGAGAGAGAGAGAGAGAGAGAGAGAGAAAGGGAGAAAGGAGCCTTCCCGTGTATCAGAGAATGGAACGAGAAAGATTCTGGGGAAAATATAAACATTTAAATAATGTATTTCTAATAATTCTTGGTCTGAGGCCAAGCTGGCTATCTTAGATCCCACCCTGGGACTGTACACATGTATGACCTTCTGGAGGCTTGGGGATTGCACTGGCACATCTCATCCTTCCCTGGAGCAAAGAGTAGGACTCTGAGGCTGAGGACATCCATTGCTATTTCAAAACCTTGACTTTGGTTAACCAAAGAACCATTACCTGTGTATTAGTTTTCAATTGATATGTAATAAATTACCACAAACTTAGTGGTTTCAACCAATACCCATTTATCAGGTCACAGTTCTGCAGGTCAAAAGTCTAGGCATGATGTAACTAGGTTTTCTGCTCAGGATCACAAAGGCCAAATTCAAGGTGTCAGTCAAGTTGAGTTCTTGTCTGTGGGCTTCAGGAAAAGAATCAACTATCAAGTTCATCTGGGTTATTGGCAGGATTCAGTTCCTTAGAGTTGTAGGATTAAAGTCCCATTTCCTTGCGGGCTTTCAGCCAGGGGCTGCACTCAGCTCCTACAAGCTGCCTGCATTCTTTGCCAAATGGCCTTCTCCATCTTCAAGCTAGCAAGAGTGTATCCAGTCCTTCCCCAGCTCCGAATCTCTGACTTCCTTTTCTGCAATGAATTGGAGAAAACGCTTTGCTTTTAACCCTTTTCTTGTTTCCCCAAGGACACTTGCCAGCGGCACTTGAGGCTACAGCATTTATTTGGAGATAACTTTGTCACGAAATATATCGCTTTCATTATTATTTTCACATCACTCTAGTACCTCAATTTTGGGAACAAAAAGCAACATTCTATTTATAGCATTTTGTTTTTAGTAGTGGTATTTCCATTGACAAAATATAGTAATTCTCGGTCCCTGAAAATGTCAAATCCTAGAAAACATAGCATTTCTACGAGTGATGTTAACATCGTTCCTGAACAGTTGCTGGCCGAAGATTCACTGGATGAATCTGATTTTTCCGAAATAGATTATTCTGATGATTCAGATGATTCCCATGTTAGTTATGTTTAGAAATAATTCCAAGAACAGTTTTTATATTTTATTTTCACATTGAAAATCAGTTATATTTGCTTCAGCCTCAAATAGTGTGTTTATGTAAAATTAAATGAGCGCTAACAGTGAGCTGCACCTTTTATTTCTCTAAATGAGAAAACCGTTAAAGAACTCATGGTATTGCGACAGGCCCACCTAGATAATCTTCCTACCTTAAGGTCACCCATGCCATATAACATAATCTAGTCCTGGGAGTAAAATCCATCACATCCACAATCCTGGGAATTATGCAAGTGGTGTATACTGGAGCTGTGGGAGTGGATGTTGGGGATCATCTTAGAATTGTGGCAGACAGGACCATAACTTGATCATTATTCATGTTTCGAAACACTTGGCTTTTTTTGGCAGAGTCTCGCTTTGTCGCCCAGGCTGGAGTACAGTGGTGTGACCTTGGCTCACCGCAACCTCTGCCTCCCAGGTTCAAGCGATTCTCCTGCCTCAGCCTTCTGAGTAGCTGGAATTACAGGCATGTTTCACCACACCCGGCTAATCTTTGTATTTTTAGTAGAGACGGGGATTCACCATGTTGGTCAGGCTGGTCTCAAACACCTGACCTCGTGATTCACCCACCTGGTCCTCCCAAAGTGCTGGGATTACAGACATGAGCTACTGTGCCCAGCTTTTTTGTTTGTTTTGTTTTGTTTTTAGACAGAGTCTTGCTCTGTTGCCCAGGCTGGAGTGCAGTGGCACCACGATCTCCACTCATGCAACCTGCGCCTCCCTGGCTCAAGAGAGTCCCCTGCCTCAGCCTCCTGAGTAGCTGGGATTAGAGGCATGTGCCACCACACCTGGCTAATTTTGTATTTTTAGTAGAGATGGGGTTTCACCAGGTTGGCCAGACTGATCTCGAACTCCTGACAGGTGATCTGTCTGCCTCAGCCTCCCATAGTGCTGGGATTACAGGCATGAGCCACTGCACACAGCACACTTGGCTTTTTATACAGAGCACAAAGTTCAGAGACTGGAGTAGAAGTCGATTTGAGTGAACTGAGATTCATAGAGACTTGTTTTTTGACTGAAGGAGAAAAGACAAGGGCCTTGGCTTTGTTCTGTTTTTGTCAGTTCGTGTCTGGTAGTGTGGGAAGACTGCCGCAAAACAGCTCAGCCATGGCTTCAGTCTCCACCACGGTCAATGGACTCTGAGCCCTTATAGAGAAAAAGCTCACAGGTGTGAAGCAGAAAACAGTGGAGGATTTCAGGGAAGATTTGTAAGACACTGATTCTCTAAGTACCGCTCCAGGGTTTCAGTGACAGGCTGTGGAGAGCCTCCACTGCCATTCTAGGTCACTTCACACCCCTTACATGCCTATTTCAGCACTGGCCTCGAGTGTGGAAATGCATTCCCCAGAAGAGAACCAAGTGTGGCCAGTGCTCCAGGCTCTCCTAACAGCAGAGGAAGGGGAGAGTTCTATCATAATTCTGCACTGGAGAGATAAGTTGGAATGGCTTCTAAAAAAAATAAAGATGTTTTGAAAATGAAAGTTTTACTTTTTAAAGAAATATCAATGGCATTTTATAATCATAGCCAAGTATGAGAATAATGAAATTAATTTATATTTTACCACCCATCATTCCCAGAAACATTTTTATAGTTACCCTTCCTAGAAGTTCCAATGGCATGTTCACAAGCTTATTTTCCTGTACTGCTGCTAATATGCATACCAAGAAATGTCTTTCTTTGTTTGGTTCAACTGATTTTATAAAGCCTTCTTGATTATATTACTCAGAATTGTAGACTGCTGCTTCCTGGGTGCCAGGGACCTTTATGAAGAAGTTAATTAGTTATTTCCTTTTAAAGGATGTTCAGACATCTGCAGAGAATAATTAATCCAGTGTTGTGTTTCCAGTGTATACATATCACATAAAAGTAGACAAGAATGATTTTTACGTTAGTGATGTCTAAGGGTCCATGGTTGAATTACACGGTTATGTGAAACTTGCTTGTGGATGGTTCTTTCTAAGAATGGTGACCATCACCTGTCCCTCCCTCCAATGTGATGACAGGCTCTGCAATGTATTTTCATTAATAAATGAAAGGTGTCCTTTAGGTGGCAATTTGAGGATTGGTGTGAAATCATGCCCATCCCCAAGCAAAATGCATATTGCATGGAACATTGATTTTCTGTTTCTCAAAATTTTCATTCTTACTCCCACCTCAGAGTCTTTGCACATGCTGTTGTTCCCTTTACCTGAAATGCCCTTCCTCCAGATCTCCAAAGGGCTCAGCATCTTTTGTCATTCTGGTGAGTGCTCAGATGCTTCCTCCTCAAAGAGGCTGTCTTGGACCTTCCACTCCATGGTCAATCCCATTGCCCTATTTCATTTCCTTTCTTTTCTTCTTTTTTTTTCTTTTTGAGACAGAGTCTCGGTCTGTCACCCAGGCTGGAGTACAGTGGCATGATCTCAGCTCGCTGCAACTTCTGCTTCCCAGGTTCAAGCGATTCTCATGCCTCAAGCTCCTGAGTAATTGGGATTACAGGTGCATGCCACGACGGCCGGCTAATTTCTGTATTTTTAGTAGTGATGGGGTTTAGTCATGTTGGCCAGGCTGGTCTCAAACTCCTGGCCTCAAGTGATCCTCCCACCTCATCCTCCAAAGTGCTGGGATTATAGGCGTGAGCCATCGTGCCTGGCCCCTATTTCATTGTGTTTATGACATTTATAACTATCTGACATTATTGTATTATAAGTTTCCTTTTGTATCTTAAGACTTATAATATTATTTTTAGATAGTTGACTTAGGACCAAAACTGAGGGCAAATAAATTGTTATATAACCCTAAATTCTAAAATTAGCTCTAAAAAATCAAGGCCAGTCCCCTGCCTTGGGTCTAACTAAATGGCTGCAGATCTGGCCCTGTTATCCTCAGCAGACAGGGCATAGGGATGGGGTTTCTGGGAAGGAAAGGGGAAATGGAAAGAGAGATAGGGAATCAGGGACCACTGGCTCCATGTAATGGTGGGCGGTTACTTTCTCCATCTCCACCATCATCCTGCCTAGCCATGTGACCCTGGATCTTCAAAAGAATTATTCCTAGGTTTTGGGGATTTAGTTGAGAGGAGGCTGTCCATCATCTCCCTGGAGAGATAATTGACTAAGCTTCAGAATGAGCAGGTTTGCACTGTGTAGATAGCTGAGTGGAGTGGAGGGTGGCAAGGGATTAACCGTAAGCTTAAAATGTGTCTGGGGTCATTAGCAAGCAACAAGAGTGTTGTCTGCCTCTCCCCTGGAAATGTCTGAAGGTGGGAAGCTTAATGGAGTAGACGGGCCAAAAAGATGAGTAAGGACTATAATCTGGTTTACTGGGGAGCATAGGCACTCCCTGTGGTCTGTAGAGGGCCTCAGGGGTTCCTGCTGCACAGGTCCAGGAGCACAGAGGTTCAAGGAGAGCACAAGAGTTGCAGTCCTGACCAAGTGACAAGGGAGTTATCCCCACCTGGAAAGTGCTAGAAGGAGCTCAGTGTCGCAAAACATGCCCATGGTTTATACCAAGGCCCTGTCATTGGCAGACGGTCTAGCAGATGCTTTTCCAATGAAGAATTATTGAACCAGCTCAACTCAGAAGTATGATGTAATAGCAACAGGATGCCTCAGCACTTCACTATCAGCTAGAAGCTTTGTCTAAAGCAGGATGTCTAGTCAATTCCTGGCATGCCTTGATGACAATTTCATAGCAATCCTAGACATGGAAAGAATTCTAGATGTCTTAAGACATGTGTACAAGATTTTACTGAAACAGATGTTTTCTAAATGTGAAGAAAAGATTCTAAACAGGAGTATGACTCAAGAGGGAAGGGCATTTCTCAAAGTGCATGAGGCAGAAAAGGAAGTCTCTAAAACAACCCAAATGGTTCCCCAGGGAGCTCTCCTGTGAGTGTACACTTTAAAGGTCATGCACATAAAGTTAAATGAGCAATAGATAACTAAAAATGAAGGCAAAAGGTGTCTTATGAAAGCCAATGACTGGACTGAATTAATACCCATGCAAATGAGGAAACCAAAAGCATCATATTTTCTCTCAGAACCAGAACATGAGCAAATATGGCCCAGAACAATGTTTTGGCAAGATGGCGCAACACTGGCAGGTGAAAGAGATGTCAGAGTTTCTTTCCTTTTATTTCCTTTCCATCTCCTTCTTTCCACTTTGGGGCCAATGTACATCAAACTAGGTGAGTGTGTGAGAAGCATTATGGAACAAAAATTTGAATTTGAATAAATGGAGACAACTGTCATGTTCCTGAATCACAGATGATAAATCTTCAGTTTTTGCCAAAGTTATGTATAGAGTTAATACAAATTCCTATTAAAATTCCCATGAAATTAATTTATATTTTACCACCCATTATTCCCAGAAACATTTTTATAATCACCCTTCCTAGAAGTTCCAGTGGCATATTCACAATCCATATATCTATATCTAATATATTCCCCAAGGCTAATGTTCAAGAATGATCATGCAGCACAGTTCATTACAGCTGAAAACTGAAAATAATCCAGCAGGATATATAAATAAATTGTGGATTCATACAGTGGCATACTGTACAGCAACTGCACATTACAACATGGGTGAATTTCATAGACATAATGTGCTGTAAAATGAGCCAGACAGAAAAGAGTATGTACTGTATACCTCCATTTACATAAAGTTCAAAATCAGGCAAAACCAATCTAGGTTTTAGTTAGGCTGGTGGGTACCCTTGGGAGATAAACACTGGAAGGGGCAGAAGGGGTTCTTGATTAGGGAACTAGTTGGGGAGGTATTAATTTTGTGAAAATTCAAATGTACACTTATGATTTGTGTACTTCTCTGCATGTATGCTACACTTCAAGAAGATGTTTATATAACTTACAAGTAAAGAAACATTTCCATGGGATTTTGTTTTGGAAGTTGACCAAATTCTTCTGAAGTTTATTTTTAAAATTATAAAGGTAAAATGTGCATATTGTGGTTGCCCAAAGAAAGAGAGAGTATAAGTAATTGGCTATGTGATTATGGAGCCTGAGAAGTCCCAAGATCTGCAGATGGCAAATTGAGAGCCAATGTCGGAGTTCCAGTCCAAACATCGGCAGGCTTGAGACCCAGGAAGAATTGACGTTTTAGTTTGAGTTTGGAGGCAGAAAAAACTGGTGCCCCAGCTTAAAGGCAGTTAGGCAGCAGCTCCCCCTTGCCCTGCCTTGTGTGTTTTATCCAGGCCATCAGCTGAGGATGAGGCCCACCCATGTTGAGGAGGGCCATCTACTTTACGTAGTCTATTGATTTACATGTTAATCTCATCCAAAACCAACCTCACAGACACACCCAGAATAATGTTTAACCAAATATACACACACACTGTGACCCAGTCAAGTTGACACATAAAATAAACCATCATAAGTCAACCCCTTGCCAACTTGGCACTCATATGCATCTCTTTAAATCATACTTATTCTCCAAATAAAGAACATAAATAACAAGGTCATAATTCCATCTAACATGGTACAATGATCATGTGTACAAATAAAAATGCACTAATCACTTTTCCATCAGAGGATGCAAAGTCCTTGAGTGATGATTACTGTTCTCCTTGATATCTAATAACTTAAATATGTGATAAATACAATGTAGAATTAACAGTACTTAAGTACTATGATATGAAGTCAGTACATCTTCTGTTACATGATAAGGGAATAAGAGAGGGAAGAAAAAGTTGTCTGCTTAATACACACATGCATAAACACACAGATATACACACATATTCCTAACAAAATAAGAAAGAAATTTTCATAACAATTATAGTCTTCTTTTCTGTAACTGATCATGTGGTCATGGATGGTATTTATAACTGCCTTGTTCCACTACTCACTGTATTATTCCCTTTGCCTTCAGCAAGCACCTCAGGGTATCACAGGTCTTTATTGGTGCAGTGACCCAAACCTTTAGTCTTGAAGGGTCTGGATCATTGTAGTCCTGCCTGGATTGAGTTGTTGTAGCTTTCCATTGACCTTAATCACAGGGGTTGGTAAAACTAAGACACTCCATAAGAGATCCCCCATATTTCAAACGTTCTCTTCTTCCTTACCTTGAAAGCCAGGATCAAACATTCCAGCCAACACAGTAACTCCCTTCTTTGCCTGTTGACTCAGAGGCATGAGGAGCCCAAAGTAGGCAGCAGTCTTCACTTCCAGATCAATGGAATCATTGTTGTGTCTCCTGGTCAAAGCATTCCTCCCTCTGGAATCAAAACCTCTAGGCCAGCAAAACATAAAGTCATGGGAATAGGAAGCAAAGATTTTGCTAGTGGGTCACTTAGGGATAATAGTGAGTGGTGCCTCTCTCATTTCCACCCCTTGATTCCTGGACCTGTGAATCTTGGCTATGGAAGAAACAGCACCATATTTTGGACCTGGATTCAGAGCATTTACCACCTTCTAGAGAACTTTTCCCCAGCTCTACAAGTTATTGCCACCTATTTGGTGTGTAACTGAGTCTTCAATAGGCTATTCTACCATTTTGTCAAGCCAGCTGCTTTAGGATAATCGTGACCATTGTAAGACCAGTGAATCCCATGAGCATGAGCCATCACCAATTTCTTGTGAAGTGAGTTCCTTGATTAGAAGTAATGCTGTGCAGAATACCATGACAGTGGACAAGGCATTCTATAAGTCCACAGACAATGGTTTGGCAGAAGTACTGCATGCAGAAAAGGCAAATCCATGTCAGACTAAATGTCTGTTCCAGTAAGAATGAAACTATCCTTCCCATGATGGAAGTGGCCCAATATAATCAACTTGCCACCCTGGGGAATGGTGCCTTATTGAGGGCTCAGTGTTGGCCTCTGCAGCTAGCAGATTGGGCACTCAGAAGTGGCCATAGCCAGGTTGGCCTTGGAGAGTGAAAATCCACATACTGGAGCCATGCATATTCTCCATCCCTACCTCCACATTCACTTTGTTCA
Source organism: Pongo abelii (assembly GCF_028885655.2). Classification (NCBI taxonomy): domain Eukaryota; kingdom Metazoa; phylum Chordata; class Mammalia; order Primates; family Hominidae; genus Pongo; species Pongo abelii. The sequence continues at coordinate 127,579,073 of NC_071996.2, forward strand.
TGAGCCCATTGAGCAATGGCAGGAGTGGCTGAAGACAGAGGAAGACAAGTATCCACAGAACAGGTCATCCTTTCTACTTGATTATTGAAACCTTCTTCTACTGAGGTCATCCTTTGGTAGGCACTCACAAGGAACACAAATATCTTCACTTTTTAAAAACAATTCAGAGAGATCTATTCACCTACCTCTTCCCCAAATTTCCTTGCCACCAATTTTCCAATCACATTCATTCTAAGTTGTTGGGCAATCTAGCCAAACCAAAGGCCACTGTTCATGAATTGGTATATAATCACATATCTGGCCATTTCTCCTTCCAAGCACAGTGAACAACCAGGCGCACTACTCCAAGTTCTTCCTGCTGGGAAGACTTCCCTTCCCCACTGTTCTACAGGGATGTCCCAGGGAGGGGCTGCAGTGCTTCAGCTATTTGCTTTCAGATGATGCCTGCAGAACCATCCATAAATCAGGCCCATTTTCCTTCCTCTTTCAAATGATGGTAAGGAACTCCCCATGAGGCCATAGGTGCAGGCTGGGATAGAGAAGGCAGTGTAGCGTGAGTGGAGTCCACATCTTCATATAACTTACTTGTGCCTTCAGGGCCTGTTCAGGCATGATCACATATATACCATTCCATTTGATGATGGGGTATTGTTGGGCAAGCCCAACTTTAGGGCTTGGTGGGTCAGATGATACCCAGTTCATGAAGGGCAGTCAGGCCAAATGATAACTTGGTGGCCCACAGTTAAGCATTCAATATCTACTAAGGCTCAGTAGCAGGCCAAGAGCTGTTTCTCGAAAGGGGAATAGTTATCCACAGAGGATGATTCTAAAATTCTAAGGGCCTGTGCTACACATAGGGACCTACAAAAGGCTCCAAACAGCATCCTTATCTGTCACTGACATTCAAGTACCACTGAATCTGCTGGATCATATGACCCAAATGGCAGAGCAACTTGTGCCGCAGTCTGGGCCTATTGCCCAGCTTTCCCTTGTTCTGAGTTCCAACTAGCAGATTTTTAGGGCGCTCAGTAAATAGACCAGAGTAACACACCCATATGAGGAATATGTTGCCTTCAAAATTCAAGGAGACCTACTAGGCATTGTGCTTCCTTTTTGGATGTAGGAAGGGCCAGATGCAACAACTTACCCTTCACCTTTGTTAAGATATCTTGACATGCACTATACCACTGGACCCTTAGACATTTTACCAAGGTAGAAGGACCTGAATTTTTGTCTGATTTATTTCCAACCCTCTGACACAAAAATGCCTTACCAATAAATCTAAAGTAGTTGTTTCTTCTTGGTCACTAGGTTCAATCAACTTGATGTCATCAATGTAATGAACCAATGTGATATCTTGTGGAAGGTAAAGGTGATTAAGATTCATATAAACTAAATTATGACATAGGGCTGGAGAGCCTATCTACCCCTGAGGTAGGAAGGTACCAGGGAATGTGTTAAATTGCTCAAGCAAGGAAGCCACATCTGGCACAGCAGCTGCAATTAGAGTTACAATCTGGTTGAACTTAGGATGATTCACTGTCATTCTCTAAGATCCAGCTGTCCTCTCCACAGGCTGAATAGGTGAGTTGAATGGGGACGTGGTGGGACTCACCACCCTTGCATCCTTCAAGTGTTTGATGGTGGCACTAATCTCTGCAGTGCTTTGAGGAATGTAGTATTGCTTTCAGTTTACCATTTTCCTAGATAAAGCCAGTTCTTGTTGCTTCCACTTGGCCTTCCCACCATGATAGCCCTCATTCCATGGGTCAGGCGACCAACAGGGAATTCTGCTAGCTGCTGAGTATATCTGTGCCAATTATGCATTCTGGAACTGGGAAAATAAGCACCAGATGAGCTTAGGGATCCACTGGATCCACTGTGAGATGAACTTGGCTAAAACTGCACTGGTTACCTAACCTCCACAAGCCCTTACTCTGGCTGGTGGACCACAGTGATATTTAAGGTATCCTGGAATCAGTGTCAGTTAAGAGCCAGTGTCCAGCACCCCTGAAAGGTCTGATTATTTCCTTTTCCCCAGTGGACAGTTACCCTGATGAAAAGGCTGTAGGTCCCTTTGGGGAAGGCTAGGAAAAAGTCAACAGGACAAATTTTTAGCAGTGTACTAGGGTGTTTCCACAAAAAAGACCTAGCCTCCCCTTCATTCAAGGGGTTCTGGGTCTGTAAACTGGTTCAAGTCTGGAAAATAATTGAAGGACCATGATTTCTGATCATCCAGAAACACCGTCATAGACACATTCATAAAAATGTGTGACCAAATATTTGTGCACGTCACTGTCCAGTCAAGTTGACACATAAAATTTATCATCACAGTTGGCAGGATTTGAAGATGGGCCCAAGATTCCTGCCCCTGCCCCCAGTATAAATACCTTCATCTCCCCTTCAGTGTGGGTAAAACCTGTGGATATGATGGTATCACTATTGTAGAAAAAAAGCGGGTTCTTGTCACATGACCAGGAAAAGTTAAGCATGCAGACACTTTGAAGGGTGAGGGTGAATGGAGTTTATTGGACAAAACAGAAAAAAAAAAAAAAAAAACTCTCAGCAAAGCAAGAGAGGTTCCTGTTAACAGGCCGCCATCTCACAGATTGAATGCCCAGGTCACCACTGAGGAGCAAGAGAGGACAGACTCCTTTCCTCTGCAAACACGTGAACTTCCTGAGGCTCCTGAGCACTCCATCCTCCCAGTGCTCAGGTGGGCATTATTCAGAAAGAATCAGTTGGGAAAAGGGCAGGCTTCATCCAGGACCAGCAGTTCAGTTCTTCAGCCTTCAGGCAGTGGGGGGTCGGTGGGGAGTCTTGGCTGCCTCCTGTCTTTGTCATCACTAACATGGTTATGTCACAAATCAGTTGACATTGAGTTACTCAAAAGGGAGATGATCCTGAGTGGACCTGACACACTCAGATAAGCCTTTAAAAGAACATAAGAGGCTGGGCATGGTGGCTCACGCCTGTAATCCCAGCACTTTGGGAGGCCGAGGCAGGCAGATGACAAGGTCAAGAGATCAAGACCATCCTGGCCAACATGGTGAAACCCAGATTCTACTAAAAATACAAAAATTAACTGGGTGTGGTGGTGCATGCCTGTAGTCCCAGCTACTCGGGAGGCTGAGGCAGGAGAATCGCTTGAACCAGGGAGTCGGAGGTTGCCGTGAGCTGAGATTGCGCCACTGCACTCCAGCCTGGTGACAGAGCAAGACTCCGTCTCAAAAAAAAAAAAAAAGAAAGAAAGAAAGAAAAGAAGATAAGAGTGAGAGCACTCTTGACTAGAGGCAGTCATGAGCTGTGTTCCATTGGCAGAGAATGACTAATGGCCTCTAGGAACTGAGCGTGGCCCTCATCTGACATCTACCAAATCATGACCCACAGAAACTATGAGATAATAAACATGTGTTGTTTTAAGCCACTAAGTTTGTGGGAATTTATTATGTAGCAATAGAACATTAATACATTAAGAACTGCTTAGAAATTTTTGAAAAATGTCAAGAAGGGACTTATTATACTAGATATTAAAACTCACTTTAAAACGTTGATCATCAAAATGGTGTCATTTTTTACACCCAAAGGTTGTATACAGAAATCACCAGAAAAGAACAAGTAGTCCTATAGCCAACTGTGTGTGCGCATATATAAATATTGTGTCTAACATAAAGGAATGGCTTTCAACAGCATTATTGGAAAAATTGGCTAAATATCTGGTGGTAAAATTAAAATTATAACCTCGCCTTACAGCTATGGGAAAAATACTAGAGTTAAATCTAAAAAATAAAATTATGAAAAAATACCAGAGATGGAGAAAGATTTATAAGGGCAAAATATGACAACATATACCATGAGCCTTAAAATTTATTTTCCTAGGTCTAGTAATTTTACATCTAGGAAAACATACCCTGAGAACTCAGAAATCAGACAGATTTGAATAAGGATTTTTAATTTCAGCATCATTTATAATTTCAAAAAAATCCAACAATAGAGAAATGCTCAGATAAATTATGATATAGTATATAATATAATAGTATACAGTCTTCAGAAGGAAGAGACTAAATACATTAGACAAAATATTTTTACCAAGTATTTACTGTAAAAGAAAACTTATACTAACTTATAACGTTAAATGAAAACACACACACACACACACACAAAAAAAATTGCAAAATAGCAGATCGGAGGCATTGTTAGCGGGCCTCTCCCACTTGGAAAGACAAAATAGTGTGCAGATATTCATACTGGGATCTTTTTTCCAAGAAGCAATGCAGGAACCTAACAGGAAAACTGAAAGAAACCACAGATCTTTTGGACAAAGTGGCGTGCTGCAGCCTAAACTCTGAGCCAGACAGAAAACTCCAGAGTGTGAGAGGGAGAGAAAGTCCCCAGAGTGTGAGAAGGGGAGAAGCTACCTTTGGGAGGTACACCCCCACTGGGGAACCTGGCAATCCAGGCCATGGGGGACAGCCTTGACCCTACCCAATGCTGGAGCTGATTGAATGAGCAGCAGGAGTATATGATAAGGAATAGCTTTGAAACATGCGGTGTGTGCACTCTCCGACTCCAGAGGGGATGGATGGAAGCTGTTCCTGATCCTACATCACAGGGGACAGTGTGGAAGTCGGCCAGCTAACTTAGGTGGCAGTCACAGGTTGAGAGAAGCTCCCAAATGAGATTTACGGTATAATCTTGAGTGGGGATGAACCCCCTTGGCCAGAACTGAGGGATGAATGAGAAGTGCATTGTAGCCACAGGTGCAGGAGCTGGGTGCCCTTTCTTCATGGGCAGAGTGGGATGGGCGGGGCCTGAAAGCCGTGCTGTCTTGGTGGGGAAGGCTTATGGCCTGGGACAGTTTTGAGTCTGAAGCACAGACAGTCTGGAACTGGAGGTGTGAAACCTGCCTTGCCAAGTGCATAGGAGCTGGTGGGGCGTATTGCCACCTGTTACTCCCTACTTCCTATGTGGAATTTTCTGTGCAGCAGAGGCAGCTGTGCTCCTCCTTGGAACATTACCCCAGAGGCCAGAGAATTGCCCTCAGATACCCACTGGGGCCGCTGCTTGCATCCACAGGTGGAGAGCCAGAGTGCAGACTTGCCTGACCCAGCCCCCACCTAGCTTTGCCCCTCCACCTGCCCTAATAGCTTAACACAAAGGACAGAAACTTTTGGAAGTTCCATGGCCCTGCCCATTGCCTGAGACAGGAGAGTACTTCCCCGGGTAACAAACATAAGGCAAGTGCAAATCCCACTGCTACCACTGCAGCTGGCAGTTTTACAAGCACCACCTCCTGGCAGAGGCCAGCTGACACAATCCATTACAGCATCTGCAGCAAAATAACATGGTACCCAGGAAGGAGGAAACTTGTGCATGACCTCAGCTATCACCATTGCCTGCTGGCTAATCGCCACCCTGGCTAATCAGGAAGTCTTGAGTGTGTTCTTGTGACCATTTCATTACTACTATAATTGGCAGAGAAAACCAACACACTAAGGCTGTTTATAGCCAAGGAATCTCCCAGAATCTGTCACTCCCCTGCTACCCCCATCAGAGCTGGTGCTGGGAGACTTGAGGACAGATCACATCCACTGGGTCCCTTGTAGACATTCCCCACCACCAGCCTGGAGTGTGGAAGTCCCACTGGGTGGCTAGACCCAGAGGGCCAGCAGTATTCACAGTAGTCTGGCCCTCAGGGACTCCTACTCCACAACAGAATCCAGATGGCCGGCCTTGAGTTCCAGAACTTTTCCCTTGTGGCAAGTTTCTTTCAGCAGAGGCATGGGTGCTGTGCTGGGCTCAATGGGGAAGGAAGGTCTGTGGCTGTACCCCAACAGTCAGGAAGCTCTGGTGCTTGTGAAGGATCTCAGAAAAGGGGACTTCTTCTCCCACTTGCCCACTACTGAAGACACAGCTGGGGCTTCTCCCACTGGAGCTTGGCATGGATGCATCTGTAAACAGCCTTTCTGGAACACTTCAGGGTGACTGCATCCGCACAGAAGAAGTGCCCTCCAGGTTAAGGCTTGCATGAGGGGTAGAGTCACAATCCCTCTCTACGTGGAGCATCAGCATTCCTGCAGATGAAAACAGCTGCCTGTCTGATCTGAATAGCCAGAACACTGAGTCAGGAGTGTGACTGGGAGGTGGATCACTTTTCTTCTGGCCTGGAAGGGGAGCTGAGGGGGTTCCTTCCCTTCCCCATGAAAACATCTCAGTGCATTTCATTGAGAGCTCCTCCAGTCACCTCTGTCAAGGCTGGGACTCCTGCCCACCATTGGGTATTGCATTCACCCATCTGCTTTGGCTTCAGCTGGTTTTAACCCATGGACACATACTGACCTGAAGCCTGAACTGTTCAAACCAGTAAGTAAAATAGGAGGGAATAAAATAAATAAATTTAAAAAGTACACACCACTGGGGAATGAGATAAGCTTGCTTTCAAGAGACTTTGCCATTCCAGCTCCACAGGAGACAGTGAACCTGCTCATACACAGAGCACATTGCTACCATAACCAGCATCTGAGAAAACCAGCATTATAAAGACTCTCTATAACCAAAGAATTCATACAGAGTCTTCAACCCTGAAAGCACGCAGAGCCAAATTAGGTCACAGTAAACTATAAACATTAAAGTTACATCCTCAAGGTGGGAAAACAAATTTTAAAAGACAGATGAATAAAAAATAAATTCAAAAATCATTAGAAGAAATAGTCTACCTAAATGGCAAGAAACCAGAAAAATAATTCTAGCAGTATGACAAAACAGGGTTCTATAACATCCCTAAAAGATCACACTAGTTCTCTAGCAGTGGATCCAAACACAGATGAAATCTGAAATACCAGATAAAGAATTCAAAAAGATGATTAATAATTTACTCAAGGAGATACAAGAGAAAGGTAAAAATCCAAATAAATAGACAAAATAATTCAGGATATGAATAAAAAATTACTAAAGAGATAGATATTTTAAAAAATCAGAACTTCTGGAAATGAAAGACATATTTAATGAATTACAAAATGCAGTGGAAAGTTTTAACAATAGGCTAGGCCAAGTAGAAGAAAGAATTTCAGAGCTTGAGGCTTTCCAAATTAACACAGTCAGACAAAAATAAAGAAAAAAGTATTAAAATTAATGAAAAAAGTCTCCAATAAATATGGGATTATATAAAATGACCAACCCTAAGAATCATTGGAGTTCCTTAGGGAGAAGAGAAATCAAAAAGTTTAGAAAACTTATTTGAGTGAATACTTGAGGAAAACTTTTCTGGCTTTGCTAGAGATTTAGGGATCCAAAAACAAGAAGCTCAAAGAACTCCTGGTCAATTCACTTCAAAAAGAACATCACCAAGGCATGTAATTGTTAGGCTATCTAAAGCCAATGTGAAGTAAAGAATTCTAAGAGCAATGAGACAAAAGCATCACATAACTTATAAAGGAAAATTTATTGGACTAACAGAAGACTTCTCAGCAGAAACCTTACAAGCCAGAAGGGATTGGCATCTAATATGGTTTGGCTCTGTGTCCCCACCTAAATCTCATGTTGAATTATAATTCCTAATGTTGGGGGAGAAAACTGGTGAGAGGTGATTGGATCATGAGGGCAGATTTCCCCCTTGCTATTCTCATGATGGTGAGTGAGTTCTCATGAGATATGGTTGTTTGAAAGTGTGTAGCACTTCCCCCTTTGCTCTCTCTCTCTCCTGCTCTGGCCATGCGAAGACTGCACCTGCTTCTCCTTCACCTCCTGCCATGGTTGTAAGTTTCCTAAGGCCTCCCCAGCCATGCTTCCTGTGCAGCCTGCAGAACTGCTAGTCAATTAAACCTCTTTTCTTCATAAATTACTCAGTCTCAGGTATGTCTTTACAGCAGTGTGAGAAAGGACTAAAACAGAAAATTGGTACCAGAGAAGTGGGGCATTGCTATAAAGATACCTGAAAATGTGGAAGCAACTTTGGAACTGGGCACAATTTGGATGTCAAAGAAGACAGGAAGATGAGGGAAAATTTGGAACTTCCTAGATACTTGTTGAATGGCTTTGACCATTCAACAAAATGCTGATAGTGATAGAGACAATGAAGTCCAGGCTGAGGTGGTCTCAGATGCAGATGAGGAACTTCTTGGGAACTGGAGCAAAGGTGACTCTTGCTATGCTTTAGCAAAGAGACAGGCAGCATTTTGCCCAAGCTCTAAAGATCTGTGGAACTTTGAACTTGAGAGAGATGATTTAGGGTATCTGGTGGAAGAAATTGCTAAGCAGCAAAGTGCTCAAGAGGAAGCAGAACATAAAAGTCTGCAAACTTTGCAGCCTGACAATGCAATAGAAAAGAAAATCACATTTTCTAGGGAGAAATTCAAGCTGGCTGCAGAAATTTGCATAAGTAACAAGGAATCAAATGTTAATCACCAAGACAATGGGGAAAATGTCTCCAGGGCATGTCAGAGACTTTCACAGCAGCCTCTCCCATGACAGGCCTGGAAGCCTAGGAGGGAAAAACAGTTTCTTGGGCCAGGACCAGGGCCCCCTGCTCTGTGCAGCCTCAGGACATGATGGCCTGCATCCCAGCTGCTTCAGCTCCCATCCTGGCTGAAAGGGGCTAAAGTACAATTGCTTCAGAGGATGCAAGCCCCAAGCCTTGGTGCCTTCCACGTGGTGTTGAGCCTGTGGGTGCACAAAAGTCAAGAATTGAGATTTGTGAACCTCTGCTTAGATTTCAGAGGATGTATGGTAACATCTGAATGTCTAGGCAGAAGTTTACTGCAGGGGCAGAGTTCTCATGGAGAACATCCGCTAGAGCACTGCAGAAAGGAAATGTGGGGTTGGAGGCCCCACACAGAGTCCCCACTGAAGCACTGCCTAGTGGAGCTGTGAGAAGAGGGCCACCATCCTCCAGACCCCAGAATGGTAGATCTACCAACAGCTTATACAGTAAGCCTGGAAAAACCACAGACACTCAATGCCAGATGTGAAAGCAGCTGGGAGGGGAGCTGTACCCTGCAAAACCGCAGGGGCAGAGCTGCCCAAGGCCATGAGAATCCATCTCTTGCATCATTGTGACCTGGATGTGAGACATGGAGTCAAAGGAGACCATTTTGGAACTTTAGGGTTTAATGACTGTCCTATTGGATTTTGGACTTGTGTGCACCCTATGGCCCCTTTGTTTTAACCAATTTCTCCCATTTGGAATGGGTGTATTTACCCAATGCCTGTACCTCCATTGTATCTAGGAAGTAACTAACTTGCTTTTAATTTTACTGGCTCATAGATGGAAGGGACTTGCCTTGTCTCAGATGAGACTTCGAACTTGGACTTTTGGGTTAATACTGGAATGAGTTAAGATGTTGGGGGACTGTTGAAAAGGCATGATTATGTTTTGAAATGTGAGGACATGAGACTTGGGAGGAGCCAGGTATGGAATGATATGGCCTGGCTGTGTCCCCACCCAAATCTCATCTTGAATTGTAATCCAAATTGTAATCCTTATGTGTTGGGGGAGGGACCTTGTGGGAGGTGATTGAATCATGGAGGCAATTCCCTGATACTGTTCTCGTGATATTGAGTGAGTTCTCATGAGATCTGATAGTTTTGTGAGAAGCCTTTCCCCATTCACTCTGCCCTTCTCTTATTCTCTCTCCTGCTGCCCTGTGAAGAGGTGTCTTCCTGAGACCTCCCCACCATGGGGAGCTGTGAATCAATTAAACTTCTTTCCTTTATAAATTACCCAGTCTCAGGTATTTCTTCATAGCAGAATGAGAACAGACTAATACACCACCCAAATCTCATGGCGAATTTTATTTCCCAAAGTTGGGAGAAGGAGCTGGTGGGAGGTGATTGGATCATGGGGGCAGTTTCCCCTCTTGCTGCTCACATAGTAGTGAGTGAGCTGTCATGAGATCTGGTTGTTTGAAAATGTGTAGCACTTCCCCCTTTGCTCTTTCTCTTTCCTGCTCTGGCCATATGAAGACTGTGCCTACTTCCCCTGCACCTTCTGCCATGATTGTATGTTTCCTAAGGCCACCCCAGCAGCACTTCCTGTGCAGCCTGCAGAACTGTGAGTAAATTATACCTCTTTTTTTCATAAATTATCCAGTCTCAGGTATGTTTTTATTGCAGTGTAAGAATAGACTAATACAGGGCCCTATTTTTAGCCTTTTTAAGCAGAATAACTGTCAGCCAAGAATTTTATGTCCAGTGAAACGCAGTTTCACAAATGAAGGAGAAATAGTCTTTTTTAGACAAGCATATGCTGAGGGAATTTGTCACTACCAAACCAGTCCTACACAAAATGCTAAAAGGAGTTCTAAATCTTGAAACAAATGGGTAATATGCACAAGAATAAAACCTCTTGAAAGCATAAAACTCACAGGGCCTATAAAACAATAACACGAAGAAGAAAACAAAGTATCTAGGTACCAATCAACATGATGACTGGAACAGTACCTTACATCTCAATATTAAAGTTGAAGTTAATGGTCTAAATACTTCACTTAAAAGATACAGATTGAGAGAATGGATAAAAATATCATAAGCCAAATATGTGCTGTCTTCAAGAGACACATCTAACACAGAAGGATTCTTATAGACTCAAGGTCAAGGGGGGGAAAAACGTGTTCCACACAAATGGAAACCAAAAGTGAGCAAGAGTAGGTATTCTTAGATAAAACAGACTTTAAAGCAACAACAGTAAAAAAGACAAAGAAGTTCCTTATATAATCATAAAAGGATCAATCAGATCAATTCAACATAAGTTATTACAATCCTAAATATATATGCACCTAACTGTGGAGCTCCCAGATTCATTTAACAATTCCTACCAGAACTAAGAAAAGAGATAGATAGCAACATACTAATAGTGAGGGACTTCAACACTTCACTGACAGCACTAAACAGACAATCAAGACAGAAAATCAATTAAAAAATACTGGACTTAAACTGCACTATAGAACAAATAGAACTAACAGATATTTTACAGAACATTTTACCCAAGAACTGCAGAATATATGTTATTCTAATCAGTACATGGAACATTCTCCAAGATAGACCATATGTTAGGTCATAAAATAAGTTGCAATAAATTTTTAAAAATCAAAACTATATCAAGTATCTTCTCACACCACCATGGAATAAAACTAGAAATCAACTTCAAAAGGAACACTCAAAACTATACAAATACATGGAAGTTAAATAATCTGTTCCTGAATAATTTTTGGGTTAACAATGGGTTAAAAATTATTCAAAATGTATGATAACAGTGACACAAGTTATCTAAACCTCTGAGATACAACAAAAGCAGTGATAAAAGAAAAGTTTATAGTATTAAATGTCTACATCAAAAATTCTGAAAGACCACAAATTGCCAACCTAATGTCACACCTCAAGGAACTAGAGAAACAAGGATAAACCAAACCCTAAGTTAGCAGGGGTAAAATGAATTACAAAGATCAGAGCAGAACTAAATACAATTAAAACAAAGAATACAAAAGATCAATGAAACAAAAATTGGTTCTTTAAAAAGATAAACAAAATTGATAGACCATTATCAGCTAGATTAACCATGAAAAGAAGAGACAAGATTCAAATAAGCTCAATTAGAAATGAAAATGGAGACATTACAACCCACACCATGGAAGTAGAAAAGATCATTCAAGACTAGTATGAACACCTCTTTGCACACAATCTAGAAAATCTAGATGAAATGGATAAATTCCTGGAAACATACAATCCTCTTAGCGTGAATCAGGAAGAAATAGAAATGTTGAGCAGACCAATAACAAGCAATGAAATTGAATCAGTAATTTAGAAATTGCCAACAACAACAACAACAAAAATCCCAGGTCAGATGAATTCACAACCAAATTCATTTAGACATTCAAAGAGGAATTTTTACCAATCCTACTGAAACTTTCCAAAAGATTGAGAACGAGGGAATTCTCCTTAACTCATTCTATGAAGACAGTATCACCCTGATATCAAATCCAGGAAAGGATATAACAAAAAAAAGAAAACTACAGACCAATATCTCTGATGAACATAAAGGCAGAAAATCCCCAACAAAATCTAGCAAACTGAATCCAACAGTATATCAAAAAGACAATGTATGATCAAATGGGTTTTATTCCGGGGATGCAGGGATGGTTCAACACACACAAGTCAACAAATGTGACTCATTACATAAATAGAATTAAAAACAAAAACCATATGATCACCTCAATAGAAACAGGAAAAAAACTCAATACAATCCATCATCCCTTTATGATTAAAAACTCTCAACAAACTAGGCATAGAAAGAACATACTTCAAAATAATAAAAGCCATATATAACCAGCCCACAGCCAACATTATGCTGAATGGGGAAAAGTTGAAAGCATTCCCCCTAAGAACTAGAACAAGACAAGGATGTCCACTTTCATCACTTCTGTTTATTATAGTACTTGAAGTCCTAGCCAGAGCAATTAGGAAAGAGAAAGAAATAAAGGGCGTCTAAATTGGAAAAGATGAAGTCAAACTATTTCTGTTTGCCCATGATATGATCGTATAACTAGAAAACTGATCGCATAACTAGAAAACCCTAAAGACTCCTCCAAAAGACTCCTAGATTTGATAAATAAATTTAGTAAGGAATCAGGTTACAAAAGCAACATATACAAATCAAGAACACTGCTATCTACCAACAACAACCAAGCTGAAAATAAAATCAAGAACTCAATCCCTTTCACAATAGCTACAAAAAAAAAAAAAAAAAAGAAAACCCTAGGAATCTACTCAACTGAGGAGGTGAAAAATCTCTACAAGGAGAACTACAAAACACTGCTGAAATAAATCATAGATGACACAAACAAATGAAAATACACTCCATACTCATGGATTGGAAGAATCAGCATTGTGAAAATGACCATACCACTCAAAGCAATGTACAGATTCAATGCAATTTCTATCAAAATACCAACATCATTTTTCACAGAATTAGAAATAACAATTCTAAAATGCATATGGAATCAAAAAAGCAATTCTAAGCAAAAAGAACAAATCTGGAGACATCACAATAACCCAACTTCAAACTATACTACAATATACTAACTGTAGTTACCAAAACAACATGGTACTGGTATAAAAATAGATATACAGACAAATGGAACAGAACAGAAAATCCAGAAATAAAGCCAAATATTTAGAACAAATTATCTTTGACAAGGTATATGAAAACATAAATTGGGAAAAGGATACCTTGTTCAATAAATGGTTCTGGGAAAACTGGATAGCCACATGGAGAAGAATGAAACTGGATCCCTGTCTCTCACCATATACACAAATCAACTCAAGATAGATTAAAGACTTAAATCTAAGACCTGAAATCATAAAAATTATAGATGAAAATCTAGGAAAATCTCTTCTGAACATTGGACTAGGTAAAGAATTCATGACTAAGAACCCAAAAGCAAATGCAACTAAAGCAAAAATAAATCCATGGGACTTAATCAAACAGAAAACTTCTGGATAGCAAAAGAAATAACCATCAGCATGAACAGATAATGCACAGAGTGGGAGAAAACATTTGCAAACTATGCATCCAAGAAAGGACTAGTATCTAGAATCTGCAAGGAACTGAAGCAAATCAGCAAGGAAAAATCAAGTAATTCCATCAAAAAGTGGGCAAATGACATTGAATGAACACTTTTCAAAAGAAGATATACAAATGGCCAACAAACATGAAAAAATCCTCAACAGCACTAATCAGCAGGGAAATGCAAATTAAAACCACAATGAGTTACCAGCTTACCCCAGCCAGAATGGCTGTTATTAAAAAGTAAAAAAAAAAAAAAAAAAAAGATGTTGACATGAATGTGGTGAAAAGAGAATGCTTATACACTTCTGGTGAGAATGTAAATTAATACAACTTCTATGGAAAACAGTACGGAGATTTCTCAAATAACTAAAAGTAGATCTACCATTCAATCCAGCAATCCCACTACTGGATAACTACCCAAAGGAAAAGAAGTCATTATATCAAAAAGACACCTGCATGTGAATGTTTATCATGACACAATTCACAATTGCAAAGATATGGAAACAATCTAAGTGTCCATCAACCAATGAGTGGATTAAAAAAGTGTATATATATATATATATATATACACACACACACACATACACACACACACACACACATATATATATATAAATATAAATACCAACATCATTTTTCACAGTGTGTGTATGTATACACACACACACACTATGGAATACTACTGATATGGTTTGGCTGTGTCCCCACCCAAATCTCATCTTGAATTCCCATGTGTTGTGGGAGGGACCCAGTAGAAGGTAATTGAATCATGGGGGCAGGTCTTTCCTGTGCTGTTCTTGTGATAGTGAATGAGTCTCATGAGATATCATGAGATCTAAGGGGGAGTTTCCCTGCACAAGCTCTCTCTTTGCCTGCTGCTATCCATTTAAGACTTTACTTGCTCCTCCTTGCCTTCCACCATGATTGTGAGGCTTCTTCAGTCATGTGGAAAGGTAAGCCCATTAAACCTTTTTCTTTCCTAAATTGCCCAGTCTTGGGTATGTCTTTATCAGTAGTGTGAGAATGGACTAATACAACTACTCAGCCTTAAAAGAAAAATAATGCCTTTTGCAGAAACTTGGATATAGCTGAAGGCCATTATTTTAAGTGAAGTAACTCAGGAATGGAAAACCAAATACTGTATGTTCTCACTTATAAATTGGAGCTAAGCTATGGGTACACAAAGACATACAGAGTGGTTAATGGACATTGGAGACTCAGATGGAGGGAAGGCGGGAGGTGGGTGAGGGATAAAAAACTACATATTGGGTACAATTTGCCTTTAGGGTCTTAGTCATGAATTCTTTGCCTAGGCCAATGTCCAGAAGAGATTTTTCTAGGTCTATCTATCTATCTATTGCTATATAGATCTGCCATCTATATAGATCTGCCATCTATATAACTCTAGATAGATAGGTAGATAGATAAATAGATATGCAGATATATATATACATATATATTGTTCTTTTCTATAGAAGAGAATAAGAATGGAAAAAAAGAAAAGGAAAAAAAGAAAAAGTAAAAAAGAACAGTAAGATTGCTTCAAGAATAAAATTATAAAATTACTTAAATATCACGTTTATGTAGAATTTTAAAAATGTGTGTAAAAAAGAGAAAAAGAACACACAAACTGCCCATAATACTGCCACCCAGGGCCAGTTGCTGTTATAATTTTGTTGAATATGTTTTCAGGCATTTTTTAAATCCATATCTAGATATTTAAGTATAACAAATAAAAACTGTAATAGTGCCTTTTGTCATATTTTCTAACATCCTTTTCACTGAATAACATATGATAAACATTTTTAAATAATAAATTTTATACTAAAATTTGGCTAGCTGCATAGCATTTCATTTTGTGCAAGGGATTTATTTAATCATTCCCAGATTGCCTGTTTTTTCACTTTTTCTTTTGCTATAATATTTAGCACTGTGAAGATCAATCTGGTAAGCATATCCTTAAGAAGTTACTTTAGGGATATTTTTAAGTCAGAAAAAATTATTAATGTTATAGTTTGTAATTAATATAACATTATAAACATGAATAGAAAATGGCCTCCAAGATGGTAGAAAATGTAATAAGAAGGTTACTTTAGTTTTTAATTTCCAAGTGTATAAAAACAACTCAAAATTTTAAAGAATAAATGTGTGTAGTTAAGACGTCAAATTTCCCTGGAGGGTTTTTAGGAAAAGCAGCTCTATGAAGGATGAAGCTTGTATTGTCTAATAAAAGAGTGGTCATCCATCTTTATGTTTTGGAAACTCTAATATGAGAATGTGAAGATCATTTTTAGGGGATACGACCTCCTACAATCAGGCCTTAATTCTTTTGAATATTTCTTTCAGTTTTTAAGAAAACAACTCTCCTTGGAAGAGCAAAAACCTGTCTGTTGGGCATCTGCTTCCGGGTGAAGGTTAACTTGATCTGTTAGTCTATGGACTTCAATTATGCCCTTGTTCCATATTTATTCCCATGACTTACCCTGACCCTCTGTTGTACCTAGAATCCTCAAATTCAAGCTTCATGTAGTTCTTTAGGGCAGATCATTTCCTTTCACAGATGCTCACTGCCTTAGTTCAATGTTGCTATCACGGAGTACTTGAGACTGAGTAATTTATAAAGAAAAGAGGTTTATTTGGCTAGTGAACCTGGTGGCTTCAAAGTCCAAGGTTGGGCAGCCCATCTGGTGAGGCTCTTGTGATGCTTCAACTCACAGCAGAAACATGGAAGGAAGAGGACATGTGTAAAGAGAACAAACACGAGAAGGGACTATCTGCTTTCTAGGTAACTAATCCAGTCCCATCATAGTAAGAACTTAATCCCACAAGATGGCATTAACTTATTTATGGCAGATCCTGTCCCATGACCAAAACATCTCCCACTAGGCCCCACCTCCCAACACTGCCACTTGGGAGTCAAATTTCAACATGAGTTTTCTGGTGGCAGATCACACCCAAACCATATCACTCACCTATCTCTACATATTCTTGACCATTGTTTTTTCCACTTGGATCATTCACAACTCCTGCATATGATTTCCATTTTTCTAAAAATCTATTGAAATCTTGAATGAAATATTGAGTGTTTATGGTCTCCCCTTTCTCTTCTTTGTTGTGAGTTTACACATTATTGTTATTATTCCCTTGAAATAAATGTAATGGAGGTACAAGCAGGACAGGAGATAGATGAGTCTGTCTAATGTGGTACCTTGAAGTGGAAGATACCTACTTATTTTAAATAAGGTGCTTTATGATTAATTTTAGCATGTATAGCCTGTGTAGTTAGCAAGTTCATATCACAAAACTTCAATTTCTCCATCTATAATATGGATGTAAGAAAACATGCCCTGTCTACTTCTTAGATGAAATAAAGGAAATTATTATATTCATGCAAAAAGCCTTAACAAAGCACAAAAGCTACACACTACAGGTTTCTTTTATTCCCTCAGTCTTCTCCCACTTGAGATATGGTTATTTCATCTCATCACCTAGTTCATAAAGTAGGTTTATCAAAGAATGTAGACTCTTTTCCCTCTAAATCTATTTTATTCTAAACAAGTCATAATGTGATTTTTTTAGTGGTCAAGCAAATTTGTTTAAAATAAGGTTACTTTTTGAATCATTTTTATTCTGCTATTTTCTTTTTATTATTTCAAAATGTCACAAGTCTTAATAAAACATTATAATAGGTAAGACCATGCCAGAATTGTTTTCCCAATAAGAAAACCTATTAGCTGATAAAAGGAGAATAAATGTACTTATGAAACCTCTAATCAATGTGCTAATTGAAAAAGTAGTTCTTTTTCATTGTTGTCAGAACATAAGGATCGTTATTGTAGCTCATTCATCAGTCTCCAAAGGAGATTGCTCAAACAACTTGACTTCTGGTATTCTTTCTAGAATACCACTTTCCCTTATGCATTCTAGCTGACCTAGGGGCAAATTAAAAATTATCAATATAACTAAGATTTCCTCTCTAATTTGCTGCTGTGACTCAGTGCAGTTGGTGATTAATAAATAGTTAAGGCTTGCTATTATATATATATATATATATATATGGCAAGTCCACTTGCCCTGTGGACTGGCACAGGATTTCCTGTCTAGTCATCAATCCATTAATCTGGAAACATCAACTAAAATACAGTGTTATTATTGGGCAAAGGACTAGAAGGAGTGTAAAATGTGCCCATAGGTAGAAAATGAAGAATTCAGCATCTATTTCCAGACTCCTCAAATTATGCTACTTGAAAATCATTACTGTACAATCACCTGTTAGTCTAGGAAAAACAAAATTCAGAACCATTGTTTGCTTCATATATTAATTCAATTTGTGAGGAGGAGAAACCTAAACAGAGTATTTTAGAGAGTTCATGGTAATCATAGGCCACACTCCTGAGGGCTTGTGGTTATTTTCATAACCTAACCCTGTGCCTCGCTAGAAGATCATAATTCTTGGTGATTTTTGGATGGCTTTTGGTGGATTTTTTAAGCTGGTAAAATTTAGTTACGATTTTCTTAATTTTATTTTTACTTGTCTTCATTAATGAGGCAGAATAGCTAAATACTGGGGATTTATAGAGCTTGGCATTCAAATATATCTCTTTATTCCAAGAAAGCTGCAGATATCATCTATGCTAATGCTTCCTAAGGTTGCCTGATTGTAGAAATCATTTAAGGTGTGCGTTGGTTAGCCTAAAAACTCAGTTGCTCAACATGACCATCTGTTATTGCCTACAAATCTGTAGGCTGACTGCACTTCTGCCAACTGAGTAGTTGCCAGTCAGCTTGGCCTGGCTGATCTTGGTTGGGCTTGCTGTGTCTGCAGTCATTTCTCAGGCACAGTTGGATGGTCTCACTCATGTGTCTGATAGCTGACTGGCTATTGACTGGGGTGACAGGGGCCACATGTCTTGAATAATTCAGCAGACTAGATTGGTCCTGCTCACACAGTGGCAGCAAACTAGAGCATGAGTAGAGGCAAGCAAGACCTCCTGAGGTCTAGCACAGCACCAGCCCAGTGTTACTTCTGCCACACTCTTTTGGTCAGAGCAAGTTGCAAGACCGGCCCAAATGCAAGGGTCGGGAAACGGACTTCACAACTTTAGGAGAGGAGCAGGGATGATACATTGAAAGTGGCATGGATTCAGGGAAGGTGGAGAATTTTGACCATATTTACAAAACATCTATCTCAGGATACATGTTTAAAAATGGAGATTCCTAGGTTCTGCCACTGATATCAATGTCCCTCTTCAGACCAAACAAGCTTGTCAACTCTATTCAATACCACCCTCAATTGGTGCTCTCAGGAAACCTAGGGAACTGTCTAGTCTATTCCATCTTGCCCACAATCTCCCATCTCTCTCTGAGATTGAAGACCTCTCACAACCCCATTTTCTGCAAAACAAGGTCAACTAGGCTGAACTTTTTAGCTCTCCTTTGGAAACATGGGGCAATAACATGTTCCGGGGATAGATTGTAGCTCGTGGCATTTGTATGCCAATGTTACTAGCCATTGGTCAAATTTGGTGCTCAAAATATGATGCTATTAGCCCTATAACAAAGTAACTAAATTCATTCCTTCAACAAACATTTATTGAATATCTATCATCTACCAGACACTGTCAACATAAAGATATTAAACATAGCCTTTTGCTTAAACCTTGGTTTTACTAGAGGAAAGAAAAGGACTTTATTACCAGAAAACTTTCAGGAATGACTTGGAATTAGTGATATTAAGCAAAAAATATATTTTATTACATGTAATTTGCCCTAAGCATTGACAAAAGTTTTTTTATCTTGAAAATTCATGTAACTTTTGTTATATAGAAGTATTTTTTTAAAAAAAAGAATTTAATGTTCAGGATCAAAATGAGCACTCTTAATTTTTGTATTCCTGTATTTTTCTTTCTTTGTTGGAGTTATCTTTGTTACTTGAAATTTAGTAAAATAAGGAGTAGAATAGATCTTAAAAATAATCTAAATTCACAATGTGACTCAGGTTGAAGAGAAAATTTTATTTCTTGCCAAGGAAATTGGTATAGATAAGATCATTTAAATGTTTATAGTGATTGAGCTATATCAATGAGTTCTCATGTATTTACTAGTCTATAATAGTCGTTCGTACCAGGCATGGTGGTGTGTACCTGTAGTTCCAGCTATTTGGGAGGCTGAGGTAATAACTTGAGCCCAGGAGTTTGAGGCTGCAGTGAGCTATGATTGTGCCTGTGAACAGACACTGCACTCCAGCTTAGACAACACAGAGAGACCCCCATCTCTAAATATATGTATGTGTTCTTAAATAATGAGACCTTTCTTCTTTTCAAAAAATTGTTATTGAGTGCCTATGAAATGCTAAACGTTTGAGATATATCAGTGAACAAAACAAAGATCCTTGCTTTTGTGGAGCTTAATTCTAGCATATTGAAATTAAAAGGATTTCCTAACCTCTAAGGGTTTTGGCGGTTGGTAACTTGGTCAGCTTAGGCTGCTATAACAAAATACCATAGACCAGGCAGCTTAAACCATAGCTTAAACTCACAGTTTACAGGCTGGTAGGTCTAAGATCAAGGGTCTGGCAGATTTAGTTCCTTGTGAGGGCTCTCTCTTTGGGTGGCAGATGGCTGCCTTCTTGCTCTTGCTGTACCCTCACATGGCTGAGAGGAAACTCTGGTGTCTCTTTTTCTTCTTATAGGGGCACTAATACCATCATGGGGGCTCTACCCTAAAGACTTAACTACCTCCCAAAGGCCTCACCTCCTGTGTATTAGTCTGTTTTCATACAGCTGATAAAGACATACCCAAGACAGGGTAATTTATAAAGAAAAAGAGGTTTAATGGACTCATGTTTCCACATGGCTGTGGAGGCTTCACGATCGCGGCAGAAGGCAAGAGGCACGTCTTACATGGCAGCAGACAAGACAGAATGAGAGCTAAGCAAAAGGGGAATCCCCTTATAAAATCATCAGATCTCGGGAGACTTATTCACTACCATGAGATTCGTATGGGGGGAACCACCTCCGTGATTCAGTTATCTCCAACTATGTCCCTCCCACAACATATGGGAATTATGGGAGCTACAATTCAAGGTGAAATTTGGGCGGGAACACAGCCAAACCATATCACCATATTGAAGTAAGACTTCAATACATGAGTTTTGGAGGAGACACAGACATTCAGTCCATAACAGTGACAGTACTTTGTACTCAAAGAAAAAAATAAAAATCAAGGGAAAGGTGAGGCAAATATGGTGTTATAGGAGTCCTCATTTTGTAAATTTTCCCCCAGAAGGTTTTGATTTCTGAAGATATCAATTGCACCTCCCCTGAAACATAATCCATTTAAATTATGAAGTCTTGGAAAATAAGGATAGGAAATACTTTCCAAGGAGACCGGGGTTCTGAGAGTGTCTGGGGAGGAGCATGGGAATTTGGGTATTTATGGTTCCCAGAAAGGCCCAGCCTGGAGCCTCAGCAAGGAGGTGGTTATGTGAGGCGAGCAGCCCTCCAGCTGCAGGGGCTCTCAGGCCAGGGCCCACAGGAAGCCGAGGGCGTGGCTGGCTGAGGCTGAAGGAAAATTCCAGGGCTGAGAGGCAGTGCCTTGGGGACGCCACAGTGTCTTCAGCCTGGGCTTCATTATACAAACAATAACAAAAAGCCTCAGACAACAACAACAAAATACACTCAAAGTGGGAATATTCCGAAATGAAATAAAACAAATAATATCTGAGTAGTTTATTTTGTTAGAAAGAAAAAGGATGATTTCAGCCTTCAGGTCTTTATTAATAAAAGAGTGTTCAGAGAAGAGAAAAGATATCTCAGAGGAAGCAAGAAAGATGCGATGAACCCCAGGGAAGGCTGTTTGGGGGAAATCCAAGTTTGGATGAAGCTGTGGCTGTGGAGGATGGTCTGGGAGTTACTGGCCTGAAATAGTCACGAGGAACCTGAGCAGAGAAAGAAGACGCTGAGATCAATCAGGAAAGCTTGAGCCCAGTGTGTGGTTTGGATCAGAGCACAGCTCAAGTCCAAAAAGCCAGTGAGGTTCAGGAGCTCGCGGTCTTCCTGACAGCCACATCATCCATCTCCTCTCCACACCCTTCACAGCCACCTCCTCATGGAACAGGCTACGGCTCATTTCTACCCAACGGCTGCCAATGTCTGTAGCTAATTTTCTTGTTTCTTTAGGCCCCTCAGATGTTGAGCGGATGAATAAATATTTAATCTGATCATCAGGATATATACATACATATCATGGCTTATATCATATATCTACCTGTATGTGCAAGGTATATATGATGAGAAATACTTGCGAGGCTAGAACTGACCAGGTAGTCAACCCTAAGAGGAATCACAAAGTTAAGTTAATCTTAAAGGCAGGGTAAATTAGAAATTAGGCATCAGGATCTGGAGTCAAGCCTCTGTGACTCTCCTCGTATTTCTAGCACTTCCTACTTGTGTGACCCCCGGTAAATCACTGAATTTCTCTTGCTTCAGTTTCCGTTTTGTAGTTTGTGGAGTTTATGGAGTTGTTGGAGGCATAAATGAGTTTGTACACGGAGAGAGCTCAGAATGCTGTCTGCCCATATTATGGCACTCAATAAATGATGGCTGTAACTCCCTGCTTTGAACCAGTTGTCAAAATGGTCAGAGCAGTTTGTCAACAATTTAAATGCTTTCACATATGAAGCAGGTAACACCTATGCATAAAACCAGGCAGAAGTTTGTGTGAGTTGATGCATCCTTGTCTAGCTGAAATGAACAATGGCTGCCCAAATCTAACCCTCCTTGTCAGTATTGCCAGATCTTGTGATTCGTCAAGACAAGTTGGGTATCAGGATTTTTGCATGAAACCTCTCAGTTTCTAAATACTGGAAACTATCTTAAATGTTTTTAAAAACTCAGTGCAGGCCTGGCAAAATGTCCCTGCATCCTGTGTCCTACCCATGAACCAGAAGTTTGCCACCACTGATGAACGTGGTCTGACACGGTCCCAGATGTTTGAGCAGAAAGCATGACTGAAAAGATCTCTGTGGAGAAGCACTGAGAAAGACTTGCCATTAGAGAAGTGTTTTGATGTCTGTTTGTTGTTCAATGTCAAAGGCAAGCCTAATGCAAATAATGTGTTTTTCTTGTTCTCCTCAGTGAAGCAGCTGGGTTGATCCCTTCATCTGGTCATCAGACACATAGCCCTTCAGTGCTACAACACCTTAAAAATGAAACCTGAATGACTGCCGTTGGTGTTTATCTTCTCTATGATCCAAGTTTATTTTCACCAGGCCACCCTGCTAACTGTTCCTCTTTGTCAGCTTAAGCATAGCTCAGCACATTTCCATCAAATCCTGCCCTGTCCAGTGCCTTGCTTGGGACACTGAGTTAAGTATTAAGAGGAAACAGATAAATGTGTTTGACCCAAAAGAACCTCCACACAAAAGAATTAAACAGTAGACATAATTCAGATATTTGAGAACTGATTCAGGTCCAACCTCATGAGACAGTGAACACTTTTGTAAAACTCACTTACTGGAGTTTTGGTTTTTGGTTCGGACACGTCTTCTTAAGTATGGCCTTTGTTCCATACTTATGATACTGACTCTTAACTTTTGAGATTTTGCAGATGTGTGGAATGGCATAGGAAAGTGAAAAGTCTAATATAAGAGAAGCACTGTTGTAAGTTAAATGGATGTAATAAAAAGCATTCTGCATTTGAGAATCTAGTATCTTGGTTGTTGCCTGGCTGGGGGCCAGGTTCGCATATCTTGTTAGATATGTGAACCTATTCAAGTTATTACTGCAGCTTGTAGTGAAATGAATCAGTATTAAAACCACAGAGATTCCCACAGCAACTCAGCAGCTTATCTAATAACTTAACCTCAGTCTCCTCATTTTCTTCTTGAAACTAATATCTGCTGGTTCATAAAACTGTTATATGCCTGCCTGTCTTGCAGCCTCCTTCTGAGGAATGTGTCTTGGGAGTTTGAACTGTGGTGCCTTCCCACCTACTGCCAGGGACCCTGTCACCCTGACCATAACAGTCTGGCCTGGACCTCTGGTCTTTGTTGGAACGAAAAGGAACTATAAGGAAACTCAACAATGAGGCAGCTTGGTGTAAGACTGCCCAAGAGTAGAGTTCTATAGTGAAAGGTGTCATACTGGCCCAAACATATCATCTCTCTTGGAAACAGTGAATGAGAAATTCACCAGGGAGAGAAACAGGGAGTAAGAGATGTGCTTGTTCTGAGGGAACCAGAACAGCACTTGGGAGATGGGTTCTCAATTATTAGAGTGAATTGAGCCATTATTTCTCTGAGGAGAGTGTTTTATAGTCATCATTCATTCATTCATCCATCAAAATAGCTTGAGAAAGCGAATGTTTGTTGACATCCTAGGCACTGTGGGGGACACATCTGGGCTCTTTCTCAAAAGAATTTAAGTGGACCTGGGCAGTGAGATATAAAGTTGAATTTCAATTTAGAAATTAAGTGACAGAAAATGAGTTGTGATTTCTTAGCATTCCCAGGACCATCCTCCTTTTGGGTTTTTCTTTTGAGTATCAAACTTTTTTGATACTTCCCGGACTAGTTTACTTAAAACCACAAACTGCTCCTCTCCCCTCCCACTTCCCCTGCCCTCCCTTCCCCTGCCCCCCATCTTTCATCACACTTAACACCTTCTAACATCGTGTAATGCTTATTTCTTTGCTGTATTCACTGATTGTCTATCTCTACAAAAACTTCAGCTCCACGAGGACAGAGACTCTTGTCTGCTTATTGATGTATTTCAAGTACCTAAAAGAGTGTCTAGAATATGACAGGTAAGTAAAGATTTCATGGATATTGAATAAATAAATCCTTTAAAATCATGGATGAAAATATTTCCAAAAGTTTTCTAACTTTCTGCCTTCTTAACTACAACACTCTAGGTAGATGGAAAACTTTTGGTGAGTTGTTATATTAAGCCACTCTTATTTTGCCTAATTTTTCTATTCCCTTTAGGACCTAATGAAGAAGGCAGGACTATTTTTCTCCTCTTTTCGGCTAATGGACTCCAGGAAAATGTACTATTTCGATGTCGGTGTCAGTGTCAGCTTTTTCTTTAACATCAGCTGATCAGAGGTCCTTTCTCACCACCACCTGGGAGAACTTCTTTTTTCTTCTACTTGGGAAATTCAGAGACAGAAACCTGCAGGATTTGTGTTAGAAATAAGACTAAATAAGAACTAGAAATACCATTTGACCCAGCAATCCCATTACTGGGTATATACCCAAAGAATTATAAATCATTCTACTATAAAGACACATGCACAAGTATGTTTTTTTGTGGCACTATTCACAATAGCAAAGACTTGGAACCAACCCAAATGTCCATCAATGATAGACTGGATTAAGAAAATGTGGCACATATACACCATGGAATGCCATGCAGCCATGAAAAAGGATGAGTTCATATCCTTTGCAGGGACATGGATGAAGCTGGAAACCACCATTCTCAGCAAACCATCACAAGGACAGAAAAACAAACACTGCATGTTCTCACTCATAGGTGGGAATTGAACAATGAGATCACTTGGACACAGGGCGGGGAACATCACACACCAGGGCCTCTCGGGGAGTGGGAGGCTGGCAGATGGAAAGCATTAAGAGAAATACCTAATGTTTAAATGATGAGTTGATGGGTGCAGCAAACCAACATGGCACATGTATACCTATGTGTCAAACCTGCACGCTGTGCACATGTACCCTAGAGCTTAAAAGTGTAATAATAAAATAATAATAATAATAATAAAAAGACTAAATAAGTCAGACTTAACTTTAAGAGCCTATGTTCTAATTTCTAATTATCTCGGCAATCTTTTAAGCTATGATTCATATAAAATGAGGACTAAGGAGCAGCCTCTTACCAAAATTTGCTCAAGTTCACATGGTTGATTTGTGGAAGGGATGGGACTTGACCAAGGTCTGCCTAGCTTTAAAATTCATACTTTTTTTTTTTTAATCAAATAGCTTCTGTCATATTCTGGAAATGTGTTCCTTCAAGTTATGTGTATAAAATTCCATTCATGAAACTTATACTGTGGCTCCCAGCCACTCATCGGACTTTTACTTTCTGGTTCTCAGTTTTGTTTTGTTTTCTTTTGTTTATTCCTACCGTTTTCAGAGAGGGGATCCCTTTTTTCTAAATCTCCTTATAAAGTTGGGGGTTTTGGCCAGGTGTGATGGCTCACGCCTGTAATCCCAGCCCTTTGGGATGCCGAGGGGGGTGGATCACTTGAGGTCAGGAGTTCAACACCAGCCTGGGCAACATGGCAAAACCCCATCTCTACTAAAAATACAAACATTGGCCAGGTGTAGTGGTGCATGCTTGTAATCCCAGCTACTGGGGAGGGTGAACCCAAGGGACAAAGGTTGCAGTGAGCTGAGATGGCGCCATTGCACTCCAACCTGGGCAACGGAGCAAGACTCCATCACACACACAAAAAATGTTGAGGTTTTGGGTAGCTGAGTTCTAGTCAGAGAGCATAAGTCAATGAGGGGTACATACTCCTGTTTCAGGGAGGCATTGAGGATCCTTTTAGAAATTCAAATATGGAGGTTTCAGATTTGTCATCAAGTCCAGAACAGCATGAAAGAGCAATCTGAAAGATTTTGGGGTGAACGGCTCCCTTCAATAATACAGGGCAGCAGCCTACGATTACACTAATGACATTGGCTTTGAGTAGAACTTGATAGCAACCAGCTCCTTCATACTTTTCCAGATTGGAAGGCAACCCTGTCTCCTAAGAGGAATGGTTATGTATCTGTTCCTGGCATTGCTTTAGAGGTTTAAGAGAAAAAGAAAACTAATTACAAATCTTCCTGCACAGTAAGTAAGAAAAATGAAAGAGAAATGACTTGATGAGATCAGGATAACAATAATACCATTTTTTATTATCAATAAAATAAACAAACATTTCTGAAGCTTCCCTTGGAGGAGGCTCTTCTCATAAAACTGGTCCCAGCTTGACTCCAGGACTGAGACCCATTCTCCATGGAAACTCCTCCCTCTGCCCCCAGGAATCTCACAGCGACAAATCGCCCTAAGGCTTCGGAACAAACACACTTTGGGTTGAGAAAACAAACAAACTTTTACTTATGCAGAGTCCAGGGGTTCAGGTTTCCTCCCACTATTTCTAAAATAGGATTTGCCTTTAATAATTATGCCTGGCTTCTGACCAAGAAGAATTCAAGTGCTGCTTTTTCCATGGCCGGAACTATCTTCTTATGATTCCTACTCTCCCCTTTCATCTTCGCTTCCTCTCCTCTTTCCCGACCTTGCCATTATTTCTCAGATAATTTGGCCTCAGACTTTTGGTCTCTACTTCTAAGAGACAGTTTTCTTACCAGCTTCTTATTGGCCCTCCTTTGGGGTAGCAGATGGTCATCTGGGATTGACCTACATAGCTTTCCTTCTCCTAGAGTAGTGGGAAGAGAAGGTGCAACATCAGAATCACTAGGTAGATTCAATGACTTTCAGAGTTTGTTTGGCTGGTCACACAGAGGTATGAAGCAATTCTCAGAACACCAGTACCATGGTGTCATTTATTTATTAAATCCCTCATTCAGTCATGCCTTCAATGTCCCAATCAGCATGTTTCATGCCTGTATTTGTCAGGGCTTAGAGATAAATAAAGACAGGACTTCCCACCCTATTTGGGATATTTCCCACCCCCCTCTTCACTTAACTTCTATTTACACTTTACATTTCAATCCAGTTACCACCTCCTCAAAGAATCCTTCCCCAGCCTACACGTTTATACACTCAAGGAATCCTTTTGTTTTCCCTGACAGTAATGAACATAGCCAATGCTTTTCTTATATGTAATAATTTGTTGAGTTTCTCCATTAGACTATAAGCTGGATGTTCATTTTGCTCACCCTTGAAGATTCAATGTCTAGCAGGCACTCTGTAAATGACTGGGTAACATGTCTTGAGTAGGGACACAGGTCAGAAGATGCTTACAAGAGTTGATGTGATGGCAGCATGAACTCTGGCATTCATCTAATGCAAATTGGGTTGTGGGATGCATAAGATAAAGGAAAAACTTCCAGAAATGACACTTAAATGAATGACACGGCTGAATCTTAAAGTCTGAGGAGGTGGCCCAATAACAAACACAGGCATGGGAGCACATGGTGACAGCATTCCAGGTTGGGGCAAATCTTGGAAGGGGGACAGAATGAGGCTGACTTGTTTGGTTATGGCAAAGAGCTCAGTGAGTTCAAGGTATAGGGTGTGAGTTGGGGAGTAGAGGTTTGATAGTTGAGACTAGCCATGTGGGTCCATCATGAAGGCCTTGCGTGTAGTGCTAAAAATGCTGATCTTATCCTGTAGGTGACAGGGAAACACTGAAGGTATTTTACATAAGGTGGAGGTGTGAGTAGTAAGGTGAGGTGCTCCATGCTCAGGTGGGTGAGATCGTAACTTGCATCACAGTCCAGTAGAGGAAGGTCAGGAAATTCTCTGTATTTGCTGGTCTTGGAAGCAAGTTGCCAGGAGATGTGGAAGTCCCAGAAGAGACCAGGGAGCTGTTGCCTCCATGCTCTGCAGAGTTGAAGGCAGAAACCTGGATACGACTGATAAAGGCAAAATTTCTCTCTACTTCAAAAGCCAGGATTTTAGAAACTCAACCCTCATTTTCTAGGGAAAAAAATGTATTCTGGTGTTTGGATGGCATGTAGGAGACAGGAGCCTAGAAAGGAGCCTGGAAAGTGAAGTCAGTGATTGTGCTGCATTTCACAAAACTGTCAATGGGACCAGCCACTCTTTCATCTTTACTACAAGGCTTAGTGTTTTGGGAAACGGCACACAAAATTCTAAGACAATAATGTATGAGAGAAAGGAAATGCATTGTATTTTACCATAGAATGAAGTTATGACTCAATCATCATGATTTAATTAGGACCTAATTGAAGTTTCCTTTTCTGGGATGCTGAGCACTGGCTTCTCATGCTTTTGAAGCAGTTCTGCTCCTTCTACTTACCAGCTTTTAATGTTACAACTTGCCAAGCTGCCTTCTTCCTCTTAGCTCAGGATTAGCTCAAATTCCTCTTCTGAGCAGCAACTGCTGCCAGGTAAGCCTGACCCTGTCTGGACTCACCAACCTCTCTGGTTTCTCCTCAGCTTCAGTGCCAGCTCCATGGGAAGAGATCCCGACCTATGAAAATCCTTGCTCCAAACTCATTTAATTCTTTTTATTTACTTACTTATTTATTTTTTTGAGAAGAAGTCTCGCTGTGTTGCCCAGGCTGGAGTGCAGTGGCACGATCTCAGCTCAATGCAACCTCGCCTCCCAGGTTCAAGCGCTTCTCCTGCCTCAGCCTCCCGACTAGCTGGGATTACAGATACACGCCACCATGCCTGGCTAATTTTTATATTTTTAGTAGAGACGGGGTTTCTCCATGTTGGCCAGGCTGGTCTCAAACTCCTGACCTCAAGCGATCCACCTGCCTCAGGCTCCCAAAGTGCTGGGATTACAGGCGTGAGCCATCACATTTAGCCCAAACTCATTTAATTCTTAACATTCCTAAATGCCTCACCAGCCTTACCTCAACCCCTCTCAGGAGAAAAGCTCAAGTGCTTTGGGCATCTGAACGGAATGCTAGCTCTTTGCCTGGGACTCCCTAAATGGATTTGCAATGTGTGTCCAGTTTAAGGTGAAATTGTGAAATAAATGAGTTTTAGCTTTTTCTCACATCTTAATTTGTCCCAAGATGTTCTTCCTTGCCCATTTTTAGCTTCATCCTTCATCAGTCATAACAAACTTGCCCTGGAAAAAAATCTGGACTTAAAATAACCAGACCAGGGTTTAACTCCCAATTGTAATACAAGCTATATGGGCACTGGGCAACTTCTTTCCTGGACTTTGTGCTCATTCATATGAACCTGCCAGCCATGTTGGCTATGAGAATCAAATTTTATGGTACATTGACAGGTGCTTTGCAAACTATAGAGTGTCATGTCAATGTGATGGGTATGATTAACGGTGACACCTAAATCCTGGAACCTGAGCTGCTTCCTCAACATGCCACCATTTACTTTAAGTCACTACTGATGTGCTTAGCTTGGTCATAATCCCTCTAGGTTGTGTATCTGTCTCTATTCTCCCAAAATGGTCCTGTATAGTTTCCTCTTAGGGTCCTATTTTCTCCCTTCAGTATTCCGTCTATATAATCAGATGAACTTAATGTACATTATTGAACTAGTAAAAAAAATAGAAGGTAGCTGTTTTATACTGTGTGGCAAACATGTATAATGTGATAAACTTGTATATATTATAATAAACTTAAAAATATAAAAGGTCTCATAGAAGAAAGTCTACTGTGGTAGACTGTGAAAGTCAAAAAGGCTGTGGGTTCACATCACTCCCCTCTCTTGGTTGTTCTGTGATCTAGACCAGCATTTCCAAAGGTGTTATGTAGAAACAGAGAGATCAAAGTATGGGAAAACAAAGTTAAATGAGTTTCTTTTCCATGGTATTAATGTACACTGGGAATATTCAACATGGAGATTTGTGCATCCTTTTTCAAACTTGTTAGACGGCGGAAGATTTTTTTCAAAGGAAATATCTGGGTGACTAATGTTTTAGGGGTTGCATTAGGTAAAGTCTGCCTTTAGCAAATTCTAAACAATGGGATAACGATAGTTGGCCTCAAAATGTTCGCAGGATTAAATGAAGTATGTGAAAGCGGAGGCAGGGGCTACTGGGCATAGAAGGCTTCAATAGCAATGCCTCAGGGGCTCTCAACTGAGAGATGTTTAAATGGTGATGCCCGGGAAATGTCATGGCGTCAAAAAATGGGGAACACGTGCTCAGGTAAACTCTAAGCAGGAAGTGATTCCCCTCTACCTCTCTATAAGGGAGCTTACAAACCCTTATCATCATCCAGTGCCCCAGTAAGGTATCCCCCTGACTTTCTGTGAGTGTACTAAGGACTCTAGACCAAGAAGAAGGGCTTGAAAGACAAAAGCAATGTGGACTTCAAGAAAGACTACAGATGGAAGCCATACAGAGGCCTTCACCACAAAAAAACTGGTTAAATTGAATACCAGCTCTTTAGGTTAAAAAAAACAGGGGAACTGAAAACCAGTACAAGATCCATTGTCTACCCTTTGTAGTTTCTCAGATATGACTATGTTTAAGACACTGAACTTTATTCACATTAGGGGCATGGGCTCAGTAATTCTCAATCTTCATCATGGTTTTCCATCTTTGTCATCAATCCCAACTTAAAAGAACCCCTTGGGTGTGCTTGCACACAAGTGGGTATCTGATGTGCATGGATCAAACTTGCTCTATTAGATTCAGATTCTGGCATCCACAGGAGCAAAAATAGGTTAGCAGTGCCCTTCACATCAGTCACAAGAGGTAAGTACTAGATGGCATACACTAGATGCTCAATGCATTCTCATTCCTTTGTTTCACATTCACTGATTTCACAATATTCCTTGAGGATCTGCAGCTGACAGTCCTGTGATAAGTGCTGGGAACTACAGATGAACAGGACAGACAAGGTCCTGATTCTCATCGGCCTGTGCTCCAATGATAGAAAGTATTCATGTATTTAATGTGAAATGAAGAATGGAAGGAGAACACTCGTCCCCTCCGGGGGCTTATATAAGTTAGTATTGTAAACTTTTAAAGGCACAGCACTCATCCTCTGGTCCAAAAGGGTGATCAGTGTAGGATTTACGGGTAGCCCCCTGTCAGCAGATAATGGTCCTATATCAGGCTTCTGAGCAGGTGTCTGGAAAGGCAGGTTCTTCTGGGGCCCTCTGCTCTCTTGCAGGTAAGGCCAGCTTCCAGTAAATGGCCTGGGTGCTACAAGCGATCACATTTATTTTGTATTCTCTGGATCAGGGTCTTTTCTCTAGATGACAAGGCCCATCTGCCATGACTCAAGGTGGAAGCTTGATGCAGATCTAGCCAAGATGATTGGCCAACCCCAGGCAAGCAGGCAAGTCAGGCTGCAAGTCACATTCCCATCAAGGAATGCTCCTGGAATATGACCTTCTCTCTTGGTTTATTTCCCATCCCCTGGTGTTAAACGCAAGAGGATGTTTAAACAGAGATGGCTCTAAGGAATCTAAAGAATTCTCTAAAGAACTGTGTGAACAAGAAGCCTAATTTCCCGTTCTGTGCCATGATCTCTCTTTTGTTGCCAAGTTATCATGACTGTACTAAAAATGGATTCAAACTTTTCATCAACTATAAATCTGATTTGGAAGAGGGCTGATATAAATGAAGGAAGGGGGATGCTGCTAATAGCCATCTACAGGTTCAAATAGCACAGAAGAAAAATTGATTTAACTTTCCTGGATGGGAGGGCAAAGCAGATGTAAAAGACAAAAAGGGAAAGAAAAAGAATGGTTGCAATAAGAGGTACCTTGACAAATGTTGGGTGTTTTCCATATACTTGATCTTCAAAGGATTCAATGAAAAGCACAGAGAGATTTCATATAATTGTGAAAAGTTAAAGTACCTGGGAAAATAATAAGAGATGGCTCATAGTCTACAGAAGTCCTCTTGGTTTGAATGGCTTTTTTCCTTACACGATTTTAATATTATTTGCACCTTATTGTTAGTTTTCTTTTTATGAATCATTGAAATATTTTCTCTGTACAAATGGCATCAAAATCTTTCTGTCTAGTCCTGATGACTCTTCCTAGTTATTTATGCCTGCCTGCCTGCCTGCCTGCCTGCCTTCCTTCCTTCCTTCCTTCCCTAGATAGGAGATTGCCTCCTGAGTCCAGGGCACTGAGAACTCAAGGGTTTCAAAGTCTGCCTTTAGAGAGTTTATAATCTAGAAGAGGAAATAACACATCACCCTAATGCAAGGTGGAATCCAAACATACATGTTGTGATGTACAGGAGAGAGAAATCATACTTATTTCTGGCTCCATACTTATTTCTGCTTTATCACCCACCTGTGGTCAGCATAGTGCTTAAGAACATGACTTTGACTACTATGCAAGAAATCCATGTAACCAAACTGCACTTGTACCCCTTATATTTATACAAAAAATAAAAGAACATGACTTTGATTCAGATTGGTGGGTTCAGACCCAAATGGCTGGGTCACCTTGGGCAGAATATTTACCCTGTTTAAGTTTTATTTTTCCCATATGTAAAGTGGGGAGGTAATAATAATAATAATAATAATAATAATAATAATAAATAGTGCTCACTTCTAGTGTTGAGGGCTGAATAAGGCAGTGGCTATAAAGCATCTAGCAGAGAGTGAATAGTAAATAGCACATAGTAAATGCTAAATAGAATGCATTGTGTCTTCTATCATAACTTATCCTTCCTTCTGACATCCCTGCCTGAATCGATGGCCCCCTTCTCCCTGGTCATGAGGCTTTCACCCCAGGAGTTTCCCCTTTTCCTTCTCTTTGCCCTCTACCTCCAGCCACCAAGCTGTGTATGGGTTGTCCCTGAACAAGGTCTTTTCCTCCTCCTGTTCATGTCCACACTGACATCTGAATTGTGGCCCTCTTTAATATTAACTAGCAATCACTATTTTGATTTTTATTTGTTATATAAATAAATCTTATTGTGTATATTTGAGGTTTACAACATGATGCAATAGGATACATATAGACAGTCGAATAGTTACTGTGGTGAAGCAAGTTAACCTATTGTACTAGTCAGTTCTTGCATTGCTATAAAGAAATACCTGAGACTGGGTAATTTATAAAGAAAAGAGGTTTAATTGGCTCATAGTTCTGCAGGTTGTACAGGAAGCCTAATGCTGGCATCTGCTAGGCTTCTGAGGAGGCCTCAGGAAACTTACAATCATGGCAGAAGAGGGAGCAGGCACGTCTTACATGGCAGGAGCAGGAACAAGAGTGAGGAGGGAGGCACCACACACTTTTAAACAACCAGATCTATATCACAATCACTATCACAAGAACAGAACCAAGGGGATGGCGTTGAACCATTCGTGAGATATCATCCCCATGATCTAATCACTTCCCACCAGGCCCCACTTCACATTGGGAATTACAATTAGACATGAAATCTGGGTGAGGACACGATCCAAATCATATCACCTACCTTCTCTCATAGTTACTTTTTCGGGGTGACAAGAGCAACTAAAACCTACTTATTTAACAAAAAAATCCCTAATACAATAAAATGTGATTAACTCTAGTCCTTAGGTTGTACGTTAGAGCCCCAGACTGTTTCATCCTACATGTCTGCTACTTTGTATCCTTTTTTCACCAACATCTTCCCACTTCCTTCTCCCCCTCTCCTATCCTTGCTAACCACTGTTTTATTCTTTGTCAGTTAATGCTTTAGAGGGTTTGTTCTGTAGATGCGTTCTTTCATTTACCTTTAATAACACCTATATGTGATTGGTACTATTGTTTTCATGTCCTTTTGCAGAAGGGAAACTACTATCTTGGTTTGTTTGGACTGCTATAACAAAGTACCATAGATTGGGCAGTTTATAAACAACAGAAATTTATTTCTCACAGCTCTGGAGGCTGAAGTTCCAGATCAGTCTAACATCACGGGTGGATTCTGGTGAGGGCCCTCTTCCAGGCTGCCTACTGCAGACTTCTAGAATCCTCCATGGGAGAGAGCAGAGACAGGAGCTAGTTGCCTGGCCTCTTCTAAAGGCATTAGCCCTAGGCCAGTCGCAGTGGCTCATGCCTGTAATCTCAGCACTTTGGGACACTGAGGCAGGTGGATTGCCTGAGGTCAGGAGTTCGACACCAGCCTGGCCAACATGGTGAAACCCCATCTCTACTAAAAATACAAAAAATTAGCCAGGCATGGCGGCCACACCTAAAGTCTCAGCTACTCGGGAGGCTGAGGCAGGAGAATAGCTTGAACCAGGAGGGCAGAGGTTGCAGTGAGCCAAGATTGAGCCACTGCACTCCAGCCTGGGCAACAAGAGTGCAACTCCATCTCAAAAAAAAAAAAAAAAAAAAAAAAAACACCAATAAATAAATAAATAAATAAATAAGTAAAATAAAGACATTAGCACCATTCTTTTTTGTTATTGGTTGCTTGCTTGTATGTGTGTGTGTGTTTTGTCTTGTTTTGTTTTGTTTTTTTGAGACGGAATCTTGCTCTGTCACCCAGGCTGGAATACAGTGGCGTGATCTCGGCTCAATGCAGCCTCCACCTCTCAGGTTCAAGCAATTCCTCTGCCTCAGCCTCCTGAGTAGCTGGGATTACAGGCATGCACCACCATGCCCGGCTAATTTTTGTATTTTTAGTAGAGATGGAGGTTTCATTATACTGGTCAGGCTGGTCTCTAACTCCTGACCTCAAGTGATCCGCCTGCCTCAGCCTCCCAAAGTGTTGGTATTACAGGCATGAGCCACTGCACCTGGCTGTTTTTT
This sequence comes from Pongo abelii, assembly GCF_028885655.2. Lineage (NCBI taxonomy): Eukaryota > Metazoa > Chordata > Mammalia > Primates > Hominidae > Pongo > Pongo abelii. The sequence continues at coordinate 127,614,023 of NC_071996.2, forward strand.
GTTTGTTTGTTTGTTTTACCTTTTATTTTAGGTTCAGGGGTACATGTGAAGGTTTGTTACATGGGTAAACTCGTGTCACGGGGGTTTGTTGTATAGATTATTTCATTACCCAGGCACAAAGCCCAGAACCCTATAGTTATTTTTCTGCTCCTCTCCCTCCTCCCACCCTCCAGCCTCAAGTTGGTCGCAGTGTCTGTTGTTCCCTTCTTTGTGTCCATGAGTTCTCACCATTTAGCTCCCACTTATAAGTGAGAACATGAGGTATTTGATTCACCCTCATAACCTAGTTATCTCTCAAAGGCTCCACCTCCAAATTCCATCATATTGGAATTAGGGTTTCAACTCACACATTTTGGGGAGAACACAAACATTCCATCCATAGCAGAAACTAAGTCTTAAACAGATGAAAGAGCCAGCCCAAGGTCACACAGCGTGGAAGCACAGACACCTGGGCTTGGACCAGACCTGGTTGCCCAGTAAGCCCCACACCCTCCTTCCTGCCCTAGAGGGGAAAGGGCAATATCTTTGTTTACAGGGAAAGCAGTTCTCTAGCCCTCAGCTCCACTTGCCAAAATTATTTGCAAGAATTAGGTAGATTTACATTTGTGCTCATGAGATATATACACAGTAGAATATACTGTTTGAAAATCCATGCACCCAAGCTTGACTGTCTTTTTTTTTTGAGACAGAGTCTCACCCTGTCACCCAGGCTGGAGTGCAGTGGCATGATATTGACTCACTACAACCTCCACCTCCCAGGTTCAAGCAACTCTCATGCCTCAGACTCCTGAGTAGCTGGGACTGCAGGTGTGCACCACCACACCTGGCTAATTTTTTTTTTTCTGTTTTTTTTTGTGAAGATGGGGTTTCACCATGTTGGCCAGTCTGGTCTTGAACTCCTGACCTCAAGTGATCCACCCACCTTGGCCTCCCAAAGTGTTGGGATTACAGGCATGAGCCACTGTGCCCTGCCCTAAGCTTGACTTTCTGAGTTAAAGTTCTGATCCACCATTTGCTGTTGTGTGAGCTTGAACAAGCAACTTGTCCCCAGTTCCTATAACGTTAAAATAATAATAATAACTACTTCGGAGGCTTTGTAAAAATTCAAAGAGGCAAATTACAAAAAGAGCCAAGAAAAATCTTTGGTACATTGTAAGCATTCAATGTGAACCTGTGTCAAAGGAAAAGAACAGTATTGTCTGCTTTTTGTTGCATCATTGACCTCTCCCAGTGACTTCAGCATAATGGGCACTCAAAACACAGGTGGATTGATGGGATAGCGCTGGCATTCCTCGGAATAAATTAAGGCGATTATACAATTAACAGTGAAGACACTTCAGAATATCCATAGGAACGTTATAAGAGACATGTAAAATAATCGTGTTGCTTTTGTCCAGGCTCGTTTAGGGTGTGATCTTTCAGATAATGATTTTTTTTTTAAAGTAGTAAATAAGTTTAGTGTTAACTCGTCACAGGTCATGAGATTTCTTCTACTCCAGGAGTGGTTTAAGGAAATTGAGATCAGCCCTTGGGCCATGTGTTGGAACTGCTAAGCAAGCAATTTCACTTGGAATGGGGGATAAAATAAGAGCAAGATTTTTGTGAATACTCCTAAATGATTTGACTGTATTTCATGCCTTACTGGAACAACTGAGTACCTTATCTATCCCTGAACAGGTGAGGAATGCCCAATGCATGCTATTGGTTAGTCTGCTATTCTGAGAGTGGTCACAGACCACCAACAGCAAGCAGCTCCTAGAACCTTGTTACAAATACAGAATCTGGGCCCTACCCCAGACTAAACAAGTATCTGCATTTTAACAAGATCTCCAGATAATTAGTGTGCACATCAAAGTAGGAAAGCAATGATATGAAAGCTAAAAAGACAATAGAATTAGAAGTAGTATTTGTTATATTATATGTTGGCTTCTCTATTGTACAAGGGAAATGGGGCTCTGATTTGTAAGATGAGATGAAAGAGGTTTTATACGCAGAACCTCTTTTGAAGAAAAACCAACCTCTGGCGGCAAAGAAGCATCTCATTATTCAAAATGTATACTTTTTACTACAAACTGTAATCATTGGCCAGATTGGAAAGAACTTCTGTTAACTTCTAGGAGAAGGCTCCCTGTTAACTTCCAGGGGAAGCACAATGACTAGGGACCAAAAGCAGGCTGCCATACCAGCCTGGCCAAGTCATCCAGAGAGCACAGAATTATAATATGCCCAGCCACGGTGACTGCAGAGTGAGCGAGGTTGCTGTGTGGGGATTGCTCAGAGAAAACCCTTGTATAAAAATATTGCCCATTTAAGGACTCTGAATTTCTACAGGAAAGATTACTGGAAGTTACAGGGCTTTAGGTAACAGTAACTAGCCTATTGTGGAATATAGTACATAATGTTTGGCTAATGGAGAAAGGAAAAATAAAAATTTCTTCTGATGCAATGGTGCTAGCCTGCCTGCAGGCTGAAAAATGGATTCTGGTTAGGGTTCCGGTGATGTAGCAAGCTTTTGAACCAACCTTAGAGATCTTCAATCTGTTTTTCTGGGCTTCACAAAGATTAAATGACTTGCCCAGGGCAATAGGGTTGCTTATGTCTGGATCTACTTTTCCTCATATGAGTCATCTTGAATAATGTAACCTCGAATTTCAGTGTACTAAATTTGACGTAGAAATTGCTCTTATAAATGATCCAAAAGTAATAGAAGGGGAAAAAAGATTGACAAGAAAAACAAAATAAGGGAAGTAATAAAGTAGGCATTGACTATGGAGATAAACGTTCTAAAATACTTCAGATATGACTTAAGGTTGTCATAACAGTTGAAGCATGTAAACTTTTTCCTGTTGAAGTGAAGCTATGAAATATGGGGTTTTGTTGACTATTTAAAAAGTAATGTATTAATAAAATTACTCCAAATGTGTCATTGACTCACTGCATAAAAGACAGGAGATTTGTCATTAGAAAAAAATGTTGCTGAACCATGAAATCTGAGCTGCGTAAAAGTAAATACTGCTATCCTGTGAAGTGTATAAAAAAGGAAAAAAAATGACAGCTAAAAGTGACACCCAAGATCCCACGAAGCAATTTACAAAAACAATTGTTAATATATCCAAATCAGTTCAAGGGAAAGAAAACAACAGGAGTTGTCTAGAATTTCTAACACTTTTGAGCCCTCTTCTGGCCAGTAAATGGTGACAGAAAATCAAAGACTAAATAACATCTGGAAAATAACAAAAATACAAAACCCATAATAAATATATATTGGCTTTAAAAGAAAAATCAAAACAAAATTGTTTTACTGGGTCAGATAAAACATTTCTGGGATGTAAGGACTCCACTTTCCCTTACCTCTTGTCTGCTACGTGTGTAAATGAAAGAAAAAAATGTAATGATCTTGATAGACATTTGAAAGCAACAAGTAAACCTTTTTTTCTTCTGTGGCAGGAGGAGGATAAGGAATACATTTCTTTCTAAATATCAAGAAAATTGGATTATATGAATATTAGAAGCAATATTTTCGCAAATTTGTGTACTTTACTGAGTGTCATCTTGGTACTCCTCAACGAGGTCTTCTTTTGTACTCTTTCTACAACTAATTTTGGCGATTATGGATGGCAATGAGCTTAATCAAACCAAAATCAAAGCCAAAGGCTCACTAATAAATAGAGCCTAGTAACATAGCCTTGTGCTTTTATTCTTTAAGCAATTCTGGGAATCAGCAACCATTGAGAAAACCACTCCACAAATTATCTTCAACTCCTGGATACAGCCTCACATGCATGGATGCTTCTGGAACTGCCCAACTCATAAGAAGTCCTCCAAACAGGCAGTGGTGTCTTAGCACCACTTCTTCTGACTAGACCAGAATGATAGCACTTGTGTTACAAAGTGGGGTCAATAAAGATGATGTATATTTTAGTTAAGAAATGTATTCAGAATATTCTACTGAGTAAGGTATTATAACTTTTTTTTTTTTTTTTTTGAGACAAGGTCTGGTTCTGTCACTCAGGCTCTCAGGCTGGAGTGCAGTAGTACAATCTTGGCTCATTGTAGTCTCCACCTCCCTGGCTCAAGCAATCCTCCCACCTCAGCCTCCTGAGTAGCTGGGACTATAGACACACGCCACCACGCCCAGCTAATTTTGTATTATTATTATTATTATTGTTATTATTATTATTATTATTATTTTAATGGAGACCAGGTTTTGCCCTTTTGCCTGGGCTGGTCTCGAACTCCTGGGCTCAAGCAATCCACTCACCTCGGGCTCCCAAAGTGCTGGGATTGCAGGCGTGAGCCACTGCACCCAGCGCCACATATTGTTCATATTGGAACATATTGCCAAGATTGTTTTGAGATTTTATGCCTCTAAATTTGGAAATATTGAAATCCTAACAAAATATTCTAAAGGTAGTGGGATTCTGACAAAGAAACTTCATTGTAAGAACCCAGCTATGAATATGTTAGGGGTTAAATTCAAAGAATTACTGAATAGCTTCCTAATTGTCTTGAAAGAGGGCCACTTCATAGAAGTAAATTTACATGGAGCATGTGAGATAGACTCAGGGTCAAGGCTTTTAATAATTGCTTTGTTAGGAAACGTTAAAAAAAACCTGTGAAAAACCAGAAATCACCAAAACCTGTACAATTTCACAGAGTTTAAAAAAAAGAGAAGTCCAGTTCCTGAGTCTATTGATATTAAACAATGCTTAAAATTCACACACTTTACTTAAAAAACAAGTTTGAGACATTACATCAAGGCTCTTACAACCAGAATAAGTTGAAATAAAAGAAGTCTCTTTTTGGAGGACCACTTTCCAACAAGTCACTTGAAGTAAGAGGTTAAAGCATGTGAGACTCTGTCTATATGGGATGCTGTCTATGTAGATGCTTCCCTGGGGGATCATCAATTTATAAAAATAAACATGGAAACTTGCAAAATATAGCTATACATTCAATGAAAAATGTAGTGCTTCACTTGAAAATGTTTTGATTTTCCCTCTATTTATTTACTCTGTCAGGGATACCAATTTTCACTCAGGATTACAATAGGGACAACAACCCATTATCTAATAAATAATGTAATAGGGTATAAATGAAAATGAGACTGGATTTGAGCTTGTCTGTATTTAGACTCTCAAACTGAGTGGTAAAATGAAGGAGATCCAGTTGAATCCAACCAAATATTTTGATGAAGATTCCCTTAGTATGTTAGGTGTGTGTGTCTGAGTGTGCACATATTTTCATGGTAGAGGAATGCTGAGGGAAAATGGGGTTCAGGGGAAAGAACCTCATTCAATCAACGTGTAATATCTAAAATAATTTCAAATCAAGCAGAAAGAAACAGACTTGCACCAAGGCACAGAGCCTTGAAGGTCTTGCAAGATATGACATGGTTTTTGAAAAGTAATTATATAAATCAAAATTTTCATAAACCTTCAGGTTTCTTTCTTTATCTAATTTCTTCCCTAAAATGTAGCACAAAGTCAAGGAAAGCCCCTAAGATTTCAAGTGAGGTTCATTAACATTTTCTAAAGAAAATTTAATTTGAATTTCTTTTCAAAGAGTATTAGACTTGAAATGTTAGGTCTTTAACCATTAACTTTACACAACCTACATGATTTCCTTTGCGTTTACAAAACATATTCTCTCTTCATATTAAAGGAACATTTAATGACAGCCTATTCTGTTCCAGGCACTATGGTAAATGCTATGGGGGTGTCTGTTGGTTGGTTTGTTTTTGGAAGAATTGACAGTCCCAGGGAAGTCTTCCCCTAAATTCTGGCAATTGTGTCTTCTGGCAATTTTCTTCTTAATCATCAACCTGTGGGGTGACTAAACCTGTTGTCAAATATTTTAAATCTCAGACCAGCATCCCCATCACTACTCAACCCAGTCCAAGTACCCACAGCATTGCAACCTGCTGTGAATTCAAGAGATAGAAGCTAATTTTACTGTAGGCTTAAGCAGTATGGAAACAGAAGGCTACATCGCTGCATAATATCATAGGGCACATTCCATGGGAAAATATACCCTTTGTGCAGTTGATTGTGATTTTGTTGTATCTGGCCCAAGCTCTCCTTTATTGGTGTATGTGACTGGGAGGACACTGCCTTGGGAATGAATCACTTCCTGCTCTGGAAACATGGGAGGATGTTCTAAAGAGCACGTGACCCATTGCTGGGCTTGGTGGCTTGGTCAGAACTTCATTTGCTATTTATTGGAATTTGCTCTTTTCTTTTGGCCTTCAGGAAGTTAGTAGAGACTGTACAACAGCTCTGTGGGTGAGTGGTCAGGGATCTGATGGGGAATGGGTGAGTCAAAGTCTCAATATTTGGGGCCAAGAGAACTTCTCCTTCACCCTCAGAGGTATCCCTGAAAAATTAACAATAAGGCAGATTAATAATAGAGCTTTAAAATTTATGACCACCATGCACGCAGGGAGAGTCACAGGGCGATTGCCCCATATTCCATGGAGGTACATAGGCTCATATACCCTGTTTCTTTGGAGAAAGGGAGATGGGGAAGTATGGCTGATTTTTAGGGGGATGGTTAATGATTTTTAGAAGAATTCAGTGGGCTTGATGAACACACAATGGCCTTAGGCAAAGTCTGTTGGGCCTGCAGAGTGGACAATGGTATGTGACAAAAGTCTGTCCAGGTTTGTTGACAGATTTAGTCTTCCTTCCTGTGATATGGTTTCAGTTAATGAAAACTCAGAGAAGGGACCAGAGGTCATTGTTTTCTTCTCTGGTAGGTCCAGACTATAGGCAGATAAAAGAGCTTCAGCTTGTCATTTAGAAGAGGTAGAGGATTAAGAGACAGGAGTAGAAGGACTTAAAAAACAATTGTTCTCCTTGGTGGGTCTGTCCAGCCTTTACGTGATATGGTAAAAGTCTCTTCTAGCATCTGATAATCTCTAAGGGCCTTTAATTCAAAGTACTCGTTGTTCCTGGGAGCCGTAATTTGGGGTGAAGTTCCCTTCATGACATAGGGAGGGATGTGATTCTGGAAGGCCAATGGGAGCAAGTGGGAGAGGAAAAGAGTATTGGCCATAACCAGGATGAACTGAGAGAGGAGCACCAAGAGTTAGTGGAGGTGAAGTTGAAAGGGACTGCCCTTAGAAGAGGCAGCATTGAAATATATATTCAGACTTTACAAATTACAATGGGGTTCCAGCTGAAGACTGTTATGAGCCAATGCCTTTACTTCCAAATGACCATGGAAATGACTGGATCAGAGCAGGGACTTGATGGAGCCAGCATTGACAACCTGAATTTCAAAGCTTTTCTGGGAAGTACATGGAAGTGCTAACAGAATACCCTAATATTTCCAACTTCAAGTATCTAAAGTAGCCCCAGAGAAGGGACTTCTAGTTCTAGCATCCAGAGCTGTGGCCAGCCTGCTTCTGGTGGTGACATCCTGTGTGTGCAGAGCAAGCTAAGGAACCCAAGGCATAGGCTCTGAGTTGTAGGGGACTCGCCCAACCAGATAGTAAAATAGATTATACAGTTGTAAAGGTAATGATGCTATAATTAAAGAAAAAATAAATAAACAGAGTGTAAAGTCCAGAATAAGCTGAAGAATATATCAAAAATTATGAAGGTAGTATAGTATAGTATTGAAAGAATTTAGGCTCTGAAGATAGCCTGATTGGATTTGATTCCTGGCTTTCTACTTCCCATGTGATCTTGCCTAAGGCACTGAATCCTTCTGTGCTCATCACCTCCTCAGTAAAATGAAGATAATATTAGAAACTCATGGGGTAGGGATGAAAGGGACTAATTCATGAAAAGCACCTAGCATGGTTCCTGGGACATAGTTACCATTCAATAAGGGTTAGCTAATATCATTGCATGGAAAGAGTACCTTTCAAACAAGGGAACTTGATGATTTATTTAATAGAGAGTGTTGTGACATTTGGCCGGATATTTGGGAATAAACATTTGATCTTTTCCTTATATTCTACACCCAAAAGAAGTTCAACCAATTGAGAACCAAAATAATTCTAGAATAACACACAGGCCAATATTTAAATAATTTTGTAGTAGAGAGGGCTTTTTAAAATATAATAGCAAAAGGAGAAGGCTAGAATGGAAACAAAAATGGATAGACTTGGTTATATTTAAAAAATTGAAAGCTGGGCCAGGTATGGTGGCTCACGCCTGTAATCCCTGGTGGGCAGATCACAAGGGCAGGAGTTCAAGACCAGCCTGGCCAACATGGTGAAATCCTGTCTCTACTAATGATACAAAAAATTAGCTGGGCGGGGTGGCATGGGCCTGCAATCCCAGCTACATGGGAGGCTGAGGCAGGAGAATCACTTGAACCTGGGAGGGGGAGGTTGCAGTGAGCTAGGATTGCACCATTGCACTCCAGCCTGGGCGACAGGGTGACACTCCATCTCAAAAAAAAAAAAAAAGAAAGCTTCTGGGCTTCAAAACAAAATAAACAAAGCAAACCAAACCCAACTCACCCTAAGCAGAATTAGAAAGTAAATGACAAACTAGGAAAAATATTCACAACATCTAAGACAGACCACGGTTAATATACTTAATATATAGAGTATATTATACTTTTTAGAAATCGATAAATCTTATAAATCAACAAATATCAACAAATATCAACCAATCAATAAATGTTTAACACCTTTGCCAGGAAAAATAAGCATAGGACATTATGAGCAGGTAATTCATAAAGAAAAATATATAAATAGACAAAAACATAAGATTAATCTAATGAGTAATCAAAAGGCTGTGACTGAAAATGAGATAGCATTTTTCACTTTTTAAAATGGCAATAATTTTTAAATGACCATAGCCAGTATTGGTGAGGGTACATAAAAACAGGCTCTCTCCCACACTGTTGGCAGGAGTATAAATTGGCTCACTCTCTCGGTAGGGCACATTTTCAATACATTCTTAATGCGTATAACTTTTGACCTAACTTTTATACTTCCAGGAATTTAATTTTTAAAAATGTTCTGAGATATGAAGAGAAATAAATTTGACCACAAAGGTATCTACTACAACATTTTTAATAATATCAAACAATTAGACTACCTTAATATCAGATAACAGGTTACTGGTTAAATAAATGTTAATACATTTATTATTTAGCCTTGAGAATAAACTTTTCAGTTCTTAATAATTGACTGAAGACCCAGCTGCTAAACTCTGAAATGCATACCTGCTTATGGAGAACCTTGAGAAATAGCACATCCATACAATATATTACTAAATAAGCATTGTTATTGGTGTGGCAGGAGAATAACATATAATGACATAAAAAGATGATCCAATTATATAAAGTGGTGTGTGTGTGTGTACACAAAATAAGTTATATGTACAGTATGATATTAGGTAATACAAGTGTAAATAAATGTATAAACAGAAAATGTTATTTCTCAGGGGTGAAATTAAGAGTTATTTTACTTTGTTTTTCACTTACCCAAGTGTAACTGTGGCTTTTATTTTGCATTATTTGACTTGACTTTTATTTCACATCTTTCTCCATGCAACTAGATGTGGAAAGCAAGATGTTTTAAGGGAATAATTATTTTCTGAATCAGAATAGGAGTTTGATGCCTATATGTGTGAATGTCAATCCTCAAAATGATTGTTCTCGAAGATTTCATTCTGCTGTTAGATTAGGTAGACGGTGTTACAAATGCATATTTTCTTTAAACATTCTGTTAATGTTGTTGAAAGTTGTTTTGACACCGAACAACATGGCATTCACCAGGTAGCCAATGAGAAGACATTCATCAGACCCTTAGATTTTCCTCCCTGCCTGGGGGATTTGAGCAGAGGCACAGGCAGTCCTTACCCAGGCCAGAGCTCCGGCACTTGACTTCCTCTTGGTGCCTGGAGTCCAGTCTCTTGCTATTCGTGGCCTTGAGATGGTTTTGCATTTGCCCATGGCCTCTGAGCCCGGGCTGCCTCCCCCTCACAGTGAGTGTCCTTCCAACTTAGCTTTTATAAACAGTCCTGCCTTCCCTCTGTCGCTTTGACTTGTGCCCTAAAGTGCTTCTCGGCGGCCATTTTCTCTTCTCTTCTACTTTTTTTTCTTTTTTTTTTTGGATGGAGTCTCGCTCTGTCGCCAGGCTGGAGTGCAGTGGCGCAATCTCGGCTCACTGCAAGCTCCGCCTCCCGGGTTCACGCCATTCTCCTGCCTCAGTGTCCCAAGTAGCTGGGACTACAGGCACCCGTAACCACGCCCGCCTAATTTTTTGTATTTTTAGTAGAGATGGGGTTTCACCGTGTTAGCCAGGATGGTCTGGATCTCCTGACCTCGTGAACCGCCCACCTCCGCCTCCCAAATGCTCTTCTGCTCTTAATGGTGATGAATACACTTTCCATTTTCCTATTTTGTTTTTTGTTAAAATCGTTTTCTAAAAATCTTTCCTGAGCTCTTTACAGCCTCGACAAGTATAAACAGCCCTTCTGAATTATCCCCTCAACATGTCTCTCTTCAACCTTCCGAAAACAAATTCTATCTGGCCTTCAGATACCTCACTTTTGGTCCCTTCAACTATTAAGAATACTAAGGATCCCATGTGCAACAATGGAGACAGATGCCCCAACATCTAGCCTTTCTCAGGTTGCCCCTGTCACCCCCACTGTCTAGTGGAGAAGAGGATTTTACTTTATGGGTTTTCTCCCTATATTACTCCTTCTTCCTGTTCCCTGATCTTGGAGGATATGTCCTTCCCTCGGGCTTCCCAGGGACACTTGCTTACCGTACTCTTTCCTTCCTCTAGTTCCATCAAACATAATTTCCATATCTCATGCCCTCTAGGCACCAACTGATAGACCATCGTGTCTCAAGCAGACAAACCCAAGGCTTTGTGTCCATCATAATTACATAAGGGAGATTTTCAAAAGACAGTTGTCTCTACCCCACTGCCATGGTCTGAATGTTTGTGTCCCTTACAAAATTCTTCTGTTGAAATCTTAACTACCAAGGTGATGGTATGAGGAGCTGATGAAGACTTTTGGGAGGTAACTAGGCCATGAAGGTAGAGCTCTCGTCAATGCAATTGGTGCTCTTATAAAAGCTATCCCAGGGAGCTGCCTTGCCCCTTCCACCATGAAAGGACACCAGAAAGTGGGTCTCAGCAGACACTGCATCTGCCAGCACCTTGATCTCCAACTTCCCAGCCTTCAGAACTATGAGAAAAAAAATTATGTTGTTTATAAACCACTCAGTTTGTGGTATTTTATTAGAGCAGCCCAAACAGACTATGACACCCCCACCCCCGCCATGAAGATTCTGCTTCAGGAGGTCTAGGTAGTGTCAGGCCTGAGGGCTTCAGTGGTCCTCATGTTGCAGTGCAAATCAGAATAACCAGGGGAGTTTTAGAAAATTCACATGCCCAGACACCACCCTAGCCTCCTGCAGTCGTTCAATAAATAAAGGCAGGGATTTGTCATTTTGTTTACACTACATGTCTTGCTCAATGTCTAACAAGCATGAGTAGAGTCATCTGGTATGTTTGTATGTTTGTGTAGACTGAACAACTTCAGAAGAGATGCCATTTATATAAATTATTGATTTATACAGCAGGATGGTCTTGTGAAATAGGCATCTAATAAATACTGAGTAAACGAATGGGTAAGATTGGGAAAGAAATTCTTTCTAAAAAGTATTACTCACTTTCAAGTAGCAAAAAATGAAAGATTAAAAGCAGACCAAAGTTAGGGAAGCCTGTTACAAGAGGCTGAATAATGGCCCCCAAAGATGTCCATTTCCCAATCTCTGGAACCTGTGACTGTGTTGTTACTTTCCATGGCAAAAGAACTTTGTACACGTAATTAAGGATCTCACTATAAGATTATACTGCATCATTGGAGGGGGCCCAGTGTAATCACACAAGTCCTTATAAGTAAGAGAGGGAGGAAGGAGAGTCAGAGTCAGAGGAGGACATGTGACGGCAGATGCAGAGGTCATCGTGATGTGATTGGTGGAAGGGGCTATGAGCCACGGAAGGCAGCAGCCTCTAGAGGCTGGAAAAAGCAGGAAGCAAAGTCTGACTTAGAGCCTACAGAAGAAATTCAGCCCTACTGACACTTTGATTTTAGTCCAGTGTGACCTGTTATGGATTCCTGGCCTCCAGAACTATAAGATAGCAAGTTTGTGTTGTGTAAGGCATGCAGTTGTGGTAATGTGTTACAGCAGCAATAAGAAACTAATACAGCCTTCAAGAAATGATACATGGGAGGGAATTTCAGGCAACGGGGTAGACGCATTTACTATTGCTGCATAACAAATAACCACATATTTAGCAACTTAAAACAATATCATCTCTCTTTTCTTTCTTTAATATTTTATTTTAGGTTCCAGGGTACATGTTCAGGTTTGTTGCATAGGTAAATTGCATGTCATGGTGTACAGATTATTTCATCACCCAGGAAATAAGCATAGTACTTAATAGATAGCTTTTCAGCCCTCATCCTCCTCCCACCCTCCACTCTCAAGTAGGCCCTAGTGTCTATTGTTCCCTTCTTTGTGTCCACATGTACTCATTGCTTAGCTCCCACTGATAAGTGAGAACATGCGGTATTTGGTTTTCTGATCCTGTGTTAGTTCACTTAGGGTAATTACTTCATCCATGTTGCTGCAAAAGAAATGATCTCTGAGTAACAATTCATGGTGTATATATGTACCACATTTTCTTTATCTAGTCTACCATCGATGAGCATTTAGGTTGATTCCATGTCTTTGCTATTGTGAACAGTGCTGTGACAAACATACATGTCTTTATGATAGAACAATTTATATTCCTTTGGGTATATAGATGGGATTGCTGGGTCAAATGGTAATTCTGTTTAAGTTATTTGTGAAATTGCCAAACTGCTTCCCACGATGGCTGGACTAATTTACATTCCCACCAATGGTGTATAAGTGTTCCCTTTTCTCCGCAACCCCACCAGCATCTGTTATTTTTTGAGTTTTTAATAATAGTCATTCTGACTGGTGGGAGATAGTATCTCACTGTGGTTTGGATTTGCATTTCTCTAATGATTACTGATGTTGAGTATTTTTTCATATGCTTGTTGGCTGCATGGATTTAAAAAGTGTCTGTTCATGTTTTTGCCCACTTTTTGGGGGTGTTGTTTGTTTTTTGTTTGTTAATGTATTTAAGTTTCTTATAGATTCTGGATATTAGACCTTTGTTGGATACATAGTTTGCAAATATTTTCTCCCATTCTGTAGGTTGCCTGTTTGCTCTTAGTTTCTTTTGCTGTGCAGAAGCTCTTTAGTTTAATTAGATCCCATTTGTCAATTTTTGTTTTTGTTGCAATTACTTTTGGCAACTTTGTCATGAAATCTTCACCAGGTCCTAAGTCTAGAATGATATTTCAGAGATTATCTTCCAGGGTTTTTATAGTTTTAGGTTTTATATTTAAGTTTTTAATCTATCTTGAGTTGACTTTTGTATATACTGTAAGGATGGGGTCCAGTTTCAATCTTCTGCATATGGCTAGCCAGTTATCTCAGCACCATTTATTGAATAGGGAGTCTCTTCCCCATTGCTTATTTTTGTCAACTTTGTTGAAGATCAAATGGTTGTAGGTGTGCAGAATTACTTCTGGGCTCTCTATTCTATTCTACTGGTCTATGTGTCTGTTTTTGTACCAATATCATGCTGTTTTGGTTACTGTAACATTGTAGCACACTTTGAAACTGGATAAAGTGATGTCTCCAATTTTGTTCTTTTTGCTTACAATTGCCTTGGCTTTTCAGACTCCTTTTTGGTTCCATAAGAATTTTAGAATACTCTGTGAATAATGGCATTAGTAGTTTGATATGGATAGCATTGAATCTGTAAAGTTCATTGGGCAGTATGGCCATTTTAACAGTGTTGATTTTTTCCATTCAAGAGCATGGAATGTTTTCCATTTGTTTGTGTCATCTCTGGTATCTTTGAGCAGTGTTTTGTAATTCTCATTGTAGAGATCTTTCACCTCCATGGCTAGCTGTATTCCTAGGTATTTTATTCTTATTGTGGCTATTGTGAATGGGATTGCATTCTTGATTTGGCTCTGAGCTTGGACGTTATTGGTATAGAGAAATGCTACTGAATTTTGTACATTTATTTTGTATCTTGAAACTTTGCTGAAGTTCTTTATCAGATCAAGGAGATTTTGGGCAAAGACTGTATGGAGTTTTCTAGATATAGAATTATATTCTCTGCAAACAGGGATAGTTTGACTTCCTCTTTTCCTATTTGGATATCCTTTATTTCTTTCTCTTGCCTGATTCCTCTTGCTATGACTTCCAATACTATGTCAAATAGGAGTGGTGAAAGAGGGCATCCTTGTCTTGTTCCAGTTTTTAGGAGGAATGCTTTTGCCCATTCAGTGTGATGTCGGCTGTGGGTTTGTCATAAGTGGCTTTTATTATTTTGAAGTATGTTCCTTCAATGCTTCATTTGTTGAGGGTTTTTAACATAAAGGTATGTTGGATTTCATTGAAAGTATTTTCTGCATTTATTGAGATAATCATATGGTTTTTGTTTTTAGTTTTGTTTATGTGATGAATCACATTTATTGATTTGCATATGTTGAACCAACCTTGCATCCTAGGAATAAAGCCTACTTGATCATGGTGGATTAATTTTTTGATATGCTGCTGTATTCAGTTTGCTAATATTTTGTTGAGGATTTTTGCATCTATGCTCATTGAGGATATTGGCCTGAAGTTTTCTTTTTTTTGGTAATGCCATCTCTTATCTCACAATCCAAGATGTCAGAAGTCAGGGCAGGCTTGACTAGATTCTCTGCTCAGGATTTTGCCAAATTGCAATCAAAGTACTGGCCAGGCAGGGCTGTTATTGGGAGGATCTGAAAAAGAACTGCTTCAAAGTTCACTCAAGTTGTTGGCCAGATTCAGTTCCTTGGGGTTGTAGAACCAAGGTCATCATTTCCTTGCTGGCTGTGAGGTAGGGCTGCTCTCAGCTTCTAGAAGCTGCTCCCATTACTTGCCATGAGGCCTTCATCTTCAAGCCAGCAATGGTTCATCAAATCCTATCTGCGCTTCCAATTGCTGACATCCTCTTCTGTGACTAGCTGAAGACAGCTCTGCTTTTAGAGGGCTTATGTGATCCATCAGGCCTGCTAGACAATCTTTCTTCACCTTATAATGAGACAATCATGGAGTAGGATCTCATCATTACTCCCAGGATCCACCCACACTCATAGGGAAGGGGACAATACAAAGACAAGGATCTTTGGGGGTGATTCTTAGAATTCTGCCTGCCACAGGGAGCTTCAAATATAGCACTGGTCAGCAGTAAAAGCACCATCTTCCCTGCCCAGACAAAGGCCAGCCCTGGGTGCCTGTGCGGGGCCTTGGGGGCTTCTTGTCCAGAATGAGGTTCATCCTTCATTAGCTGTGGGCGGACAGATAAAAGGACTTTGGGCTACAGTTGGGGGTTGAGAGCTTGAAATAAAAACAAAAAATAAAATTATGTACTGATTTTAATTATCAGGACTTTCTCTTTTGTGTATTCTTGATATTTAGATGACAAATTATTACTATGCACTCCGTCTTACAGAAATGTCTGCAATGTGCAGTAGGGGCTTGAATCAAACTCTGTTCCTTAACTTCCCTTCCTCCTTGCTTTTTGGCCCTCACCCAGGCCCAACAACTCCCTTATCAGCAGACAAAAGGGATATACCTTTTGGCCGGCACCAAATAGAATCAAAGTCCCATTATCAGGTCAGATGTTTATGCAAATCAAAGTATTATTTAAAAAAACAAACCAGAAGGACACCGCAATGTATGAGCTGTTTCTTAGGTGAGTCCCTTATTTTCTTTAAGCTGTGGATTCCTACTCATTTGACTACGTTGTTTCGTTTTCAGGTTTGTTTTTGTTTTTGATTGTTCAACTTCAGAAATCCCATTTATTTTCATTTGGCTTAGAAGTCTTCTAAGAATCAGCTATTTCTTCTGTAACTCTTCCTAAGTAATTCTTACTCTATTTCTAATCTATAAGGCTTTCTGACTTTTTGCCCTTCAAAGCAATTTGGTAGGCAGACATCACAGAAGTCTCTTCACATCTCATTTTATCCTGTAGTTCTGCCACCCACCCCAAGCTTTTGCAGGAATTTAGTGCTATTTTTGTCATGTCTGGTTAATGCCAAAAAACAATTCTCTGGTTCACCACTAAAGCTCTTAGGAGGATCTGCTACATGGTTATCAGAGCTCAGCAGTTAGTCCTACATTCTTTACTTCATTTCCTGTCATGCTTGTATCTTGCAAACTTCATGTCATCCAGTTTGGAATACCTTGCTTCTGATATTTGCCCATTCACTGAACCGGAGGACTTGGGCCCCTCCCTCCTAAAAGCAAACTGATGGATGACTGGATCTTTAATACCCCCTCCCCAGCTTTTACCTTCTGCATGAATATCTGAAGACTTATGAATGAGGACAGCTATATCCCGTTTCATCAATAGTCTTTCACTGTACATTTTTAAAAGGAGTGATCTGGAAACTTTTATATTCGTAAACATGTAAAGGTGTTAGGAATTTAATTCCCACATATGAGCATGTAATGCAAGCCCAGGAATGTTCTTGTGGAAAGTTTCTTCATGACACATTTGAGGTAGGAATCAGGTCATACTCTTCGTCTGTTACCCCTTCATGCGCTTTGTTCTAGACTCATGATGTTAATTTTGATACACACACTTTCTCCAACATGTGCCCACTCCACAGTCACGCCTATGAACAGAGGTGGTGAGTGTTGATAGTATTTGAAGAATCCAGGAATAGCTGAGTTCTCTCTGCTCCTCAAGCCTGCCTCCCTCCTTGGGGTTGTCAAGGGAACAGAAAAAATGAAAATCCACTTACTGTTTTATGACAAATTGTCCTAAGGCCTAATTTCCCCACAGTGAAACACTTTGGAAAAGCTTGGAAGCCCACCCCTTTCCACCCCAGACCTGAGGGCACCTGTGTGGACAGGAGGAAAGAGTGGGAGGACGAGATAGCAAGGTTTTGTTCAAGGACACAAGCTCTGCCTCCACTGACCCAGCCAGCTGCAAGAAGAAAGAAAGTGCGGGTACACGGCTTTGAGATACACCTCCCTCCACTCTCCTGCATTTCCACTATTAGCCTTCTTTTCATCCTTAAAACATGCCAACTTCTTTTCTCTCTCTGGCCTTTGTACTTGTTAGTAATGGCCTTCCCCTAGACAGTCATTTCCTCCTCAACTTTCAAGTCAGAATTCAGATGCCACCAGCTCTGAGGGCTCTTTCTTGCCCATCATAGCTAAAGCTTTCCTCCTGACTCTTTGCACAGGTGAGCCTATTTCATATTCTTCTTTTTTTTTTTTTTTTTTTTTTTTTTTTTGACATGGTCTTGCTGTATCACCCAGGCTGGTCTCAAACTCCTGAGCTCAAGTAATCTCCTGTAGCTGGGACTACAGGTATGCCACTGCACCCAACTAATTAAAAAAATTTTTTTTAAAGAAACAGGGTCCTAATTTCATATTTTTGATAGCACGTATTGATAAAATATGTGTATCCATTGCCTTCCTCCTCCCGTTAGAATGCCAGGGGCACTGGTTTATACATTGCTGTATCTCCAGCACCTAAAACAGCACTCAGCTCATGGTAGGCACTCAGTAAGTCCTTGACTGGTTGCCAGCAACGCATTCACCAATGAGCATTATCCAATCCATGTCTTGAAATCTAGCCAATCAGGTTGCATTACCTTTTCTAGCAGGGGAGTGAGGAAGAAGGTGGGAAGTCTGTTATATTAGTTATCAGTTGCTGCACAGCAAATTACCCTAAAACACAATGGCTTAAAACAACGGGCATTTATGATCTCAGTTTCTATGGTCAGGAATTCAGAACAGCCTTAGCTGGACCATTCTGCTCTGGGTCTCCCCTAAGGTTGCAGTCAAGATGTCGGCTAGAGCTGCAGCTATTTAAAGCTTGATGGAGCTGGAGGGTCTGCTTCCAAGATGGCTCATTCCCATGGCTATTGGCAGGAGGCCTGAATTCTGATGGCAGAAGGCCACTGGTAGGAGGCCTTAGTTCTTCCCCACATAGACCTTTCAATAAGGCAATGTAAGTGTCCTGACTATATGGCAGCTGGCTTCCCTCAGACCCTGTGATAAGGAAAGAGTGGCAAAAGCCACAAAGTCTTCTATGATCCAGTCTTGAAAGTACATATCATCACATCTGCCATATTCTCTAATCACACAGACCAACTTAGGTATGATATAGGAGGCAACTACACAAGGGTGTGAAGATTAGAAGCAAGGCTCACTGGGGGTCTTCTTGGAGACTAGCTACCACACCTTTCCTCACCCCAATCTACATTGCTTAGATTTCCTTTCTGCAGCACCGACTTACTGTGACAGATTAGGCAGGAGAGGGCCAGGGGAAGTGAAAGCTGGGACCTCAACCATTGACTGTTGGGTTAGGAGGTGGGATAAGCCTCCATATAGGATGCAGAGAAAATTACAGTTTGACAAGCCAAACAAAGCATCTGGAGAAAGTGATGGTCAATGACAGAGACAGTTGTAGAAAATAGTCTACAAGACATGGAGGAGGGCACACAAAATACAGAAGGGTGCTGACAAGTAGGTGGAGACCAGTGACCAGGATGCACAAGCAAACCATATTTGAAGATTAAGGTTGCAATAAGCTGAAATTCTGTTACATCCATAATGGAGTATCCAGCCCCATACTTTAGATACCCAAACAGGACTCTGATCCCAGAGAGAATTTTCTCAAATCCATTACTTGTTCTTGGTCATCGCATACAAGACTGTGAGTTGGTACGTGCCTTCCTTCCTGATACTCTAATTTCATCTTCTTGCATTTCCAGTCATGCTCAATGGCATATACTTGCAAGAACACTGCACACTCTTTTCTTTCTCCTTGCTTCTGGCAATGGTAAACCTTCTTCATTGAATGCACATTTCTGTTTTGCCTGACCAACTCCTGCTTTTCCTCTAAAGTTAATCTCAGCCTAACCCCTTTCAAGGTGACTTACCTGACCACTTCCATCTGCCTTGACCATCCAGGTACTCTCCTTCAGAACCCCCTTATAACCTTCCACAGATCTCTGACACTGCACTCACCCCTGTCTCCCCAGGGGCTTCTGAGCTCCTTGAGGGCAGAGACAGCCTTTTGTTTGCTGTATTCTCAACACCTTGTCCAGGACTTGCCATATCAGAAGCCTCATTAACACCTTAATAGATTAGTGAAAGGAACTGCCTGGGACGCTTTTTCCCACTTTCTTACTGCAATGTCAGAATGGGGGATGTCCTCCACCATGCCTTAGGAAAATTAATAAAAAGTGAATATTCTCAGGGACTCAGTCCCAGATCACCACCTAGGATTGCACAGGGTGTGACCTCACAGGTGCTGTAACTGCTGAAGCAAGAAATTATGCCCCATGTATAAGTATTACGCCCCATGTATAAGTCTGTTCTCACACTGCCTTAAAGAACTACCTGATGCTGGGTAACTTATAAAGAAAAGAGATTTAATTGACAGATAGTTTCACAGGCTGTACAGGAGGCATAGCTGGGGAGGCCTCAGGAAATTTACAATCATGGCAGAAGGGCAAAGGGAAACAAGCACGTCTTCAACATGGCGGCAGGATAGAGAGAGAGAAAAAAGGGAGGTGTTACACACCTTTAAAGAACCAGATCTTTTGAGAACTCTATCACGAAACAGCACTAGGGCGATGGCACTAAGACATTAGAAACTACCCCTGTGATTCAATCACCTCCCACCGGACCTCACCTCCAACACTCGGGATCACAGTTCAACATGAAATTGGGATTGGGACACAGCCAAACCATATCACCCCAGGAGGCAGTGTCTTTGGGCAGTGGCAGGCACAGGGATGCCATAGTACATGGAAGTCAGGAGGGGTGAGGAAAGCCCACAATAACCTAGACGTGAAGATGCACTCAGGCAAAGGCTCCATTTAACACAGCCTTCCTTGCAGGAAAGTGTGGTCCTGTGACTAAATTCCGTTCAACAGAACCTCAGTGGAAATTGTGTTAAATTTTTGTAAAATGTCCTTAAGTGGAGTGTGTGCTCATCCTTTCTCCTCTCTGCTTCTGGCTGGAATGTGGATGTGTTGGCAGGAACTGGAGCAGCCATTTGGACCATGAGCTAATCATGAATGCAGGCCTCTTGGGGAACAGCAATGAGACAGAATCATGGGAATGATACCATGGCACCCCTACTGGCCTTGGGCCACCTATTTCAGACTTTTATACGAGAGGGAAATATAGTTATATATTTAAGCTATTTGGCAGGGGGAAGGGTCATGTGTAGACAAACCTAATCCTAGAGAAATATGGGCAGTTTGTATGACATTCCCAGGAATTTTGAGCTTCTTAATGTCTTATAACCCAACTATATTCTTGGACTTGAAGGTGTAACATTTGTATCCATTCAAGATTTTACTCATTCAAGACTTGTGGTAGAGGGGACTCCATACAGGCAGACTGAGCTTGGGAATAGATAGCAGTTGCAGATGGATACCCCTGGGAAACTCTGGCATTCTGAAGAAAGATGATGCTAGTGGCTCTGCTTGTGGCTTCTGATGGAGCCACATAGTCTTAATGCTAGCCAACACCCTCCTTCAGGAGTGCCCATGTACCTGAATTAAGCTGGTGTGGTGTAGAACTACAGGCAAAACTGACCCAGGAAAAAAATAGGCTGGTGATGATGGGGTTGACAGAACAGTTTTGGGGTGAAGACTTTCTTTGAATCTCTAAGGAGCCCAGAAGGCTTTTTAGACTATAAAGATCCATCTGCTTAATCTGTTTTACCACTCTGAGGGGATGTTTTTGAATTAACATACACTCCCTGTAAAGTTGCAAATGCAACAGTCATCTGTACCTTACTGATAATTGCTTTAATCAGACCAAATATTTGCAGTGGTCAGCTTCAAAAGAATAGAGTTTGCAAGAAAGCAAAAGTAGGGAGAAAAATATGATGGTTCATTTGGAAGAAGACAGGCTTGCCTTGGGCTTAGCGATTCAGAGCCCAGCAAGGCTAAGGGTCTGCAGGATGAGGAGGAGAGGACTGTGGGATGGGCTGTGGAAAGACTTGGTCCACTTTTCAGTTGACTCCCGCTCCATTGGGGTTGCCGTGCCCTGAAAATCACCTCAGTGCTGTCCTTGGTACATCTTTGGTGCCTGGAATTGTCAGAGCTGTGATGTCAGGACTTGCCTGGAAGCTATGGACTACAGCCAACCATGGCTTGGCCTGGGCCCATGAACTGATGGTGGCAGCCATTTAGTGAGTGCTATTGATGAGGAAACTGAAGCTTAGTGAAGTTAGGTAATTCACGCAGGCCACAGATGGCCAAGCAGTCTGACCCCACTTAGTCTGACCCCAAAACGCAAGTCCTTAGTGTAGGGCATCCAAGGGTCTTTCTACCCAGTTTCCGCTCACACTTTCCAAGAGCCAGAGAAAAGACAGGGAGGAGCAGAGGACGAGAAGTGCAGCCTCTTGCTGCAGAAGGACACAGAGGGACAGCTCGGCCCCTCCTCTGACTTCTGTCCCTAGTCCCTCACTTCTCTCTCCACTCTCTGTCATTCTTGGGAATTTTCAGTAGTTTCCAAATCTGGCTGCTTAGGGAAATTTTAAAAATATAGATTCCAGGCCCCAAGTCAAGGAGCCTTCTAATTTTGTTGGCTTTGGTGACAGTGATTTGCAGCCCAGGCTGAGGATAGGGGAATGGGGTTGGAAGAGCCTCCGAAATCTCCTTCTTAGATGCTTAGGCTTCTAGTGCGTGAAGTCCTTTGTGATAAGAAAACAAAAACAAACAAACAAAAAAACACCACCCCTGTGTAAAGCCAGTGAAGTGGGTTGAGAGAAACACCATCTTCTGTTTAGTGACTGACTATGATATTTTAATCACTTCAACATAATCACAAGTCACATGGAAACCAAGCATTCCTTAAAATGCTTCCTGGGTTTCCTTAAACATTTTATTCCCTTGGATAATAGGGAAACAATTTTGCTGACTTAGGAAAACATAGAAAAATAGGTGAACTTTGCCTTGGTCTTCCTTCATCACTGCCTCCTCTGAGAGGTTTCCAGGGCTCTCATTCAGTCCCACAGATGCTCCAGACATGCCTCCTGCACCCTTTCCCAGCCTTGGACCCTACAGGTTATGCATCTTCTTCCTCTTTCTACCTTCTTTGCCCCCAGCCTCACCTCAAATCCTCTTGTTCCTTTAGGCCAAGACAGCAGCTGCTTGCAAAGCAAGCTAATAAGTGGATGCCCTTTGAGATACCGGTGAGTCCGTGCATCCCTGGAGAGCCCTACACATCCTGAGCTTTCACCCTTCTCTGTTTGCTTATAGGATTGGTTGCTGATCTTAGTAAGAGGCCATATGCTAAGGAACTCAATACTTCCCTGGAAAGGAATCAAGAATTGATGACATGACTGAAACACAGGATGCTTGGTATTTTGAAGTCTGGCTACTAGTGACTAAGGATGAAAGTGTAGACTAAAACAACAAGCCAGCTTTTCAGTGTTACTCTGCATCTATTACATTGAAGTGTTTTTGAGTAAAGTAACAGCAAATTATGCTCTGTTCAAGAAAAGTGACAGTTGTCTGCTATTGCATGAGCATTCAAGGACAGCAGAAAGATGCATGGAGTGCCCTTCTGACTGTTCCCATCAGGAGAGGCAGCTATGAGATGGGCCCTTCAATGTCAAACTCTATTAGCCTTAAGGATACACACTATGATTTACGGGGATGAGGAGGTTTGCTTTAGGATCACAGAATGTTAGAGTCAGAAGGGACTTTCCAAAGTGAATTTCTCTCTTTTTTTTTGCTGTTAGGAAAATTGTTTTGCCATCTCTGAGCACCCCTGCCAGCTCACAGGAGTTAGAGGTAGCTCTAATGATTGCCATGTCTTGAGGGATGGAAAGAAAGATTAAACACCTTCAAAAAATGGGGAAAAGCAGATACTGGGTGCCCTCCAGAGTCTTCTTTGTATGCCCTTCAGTAATCAGCAAAATTGAATTAATTACTGATGGCCAAGGACCCTACTGGTATTCTCAAGCAGAGATGATAGTGATCCATTTATGGAAAAAATGTCCTTAGATCCCAAGGGACCCACTGTTTTCCACAACTATACTTTTTTCAGGATACACCACCATAGATGAACACCATACTTGCAGGATGGTGTATTACACCCTTGACATGGTGAGCAAGCCCTACTTAAAACCCCCAGAATACCCACTGATATGGTTTGGCTGTGTCCCCACCCAAATCTCATCTTGAATTGTAGCTCCCATAATTCCCACATGTGTGGGAGGGACCCAGTGGGAAATAATTGAATCATGGGGGTGGTTCCCCCATACTGTTCTCATGGTAGTAATAAGTCTCATGAGATCTGATGGTTTTATAAGGGGAAACCCCTTTGGCTTGGCTTTCATTCTGTCTTTGCTGCTGCCATGTAAGATGCGCCTTTTGCCTTCCACCATGATTGTGAGGCCTCCTCAGCCACGTGGAACTATGAGTCCATTAAATCTCGTTTCCTTTATAAATTACCCAGTCTCAGATATGTCTTTATCAGCAGTATGAAAACAGACTAATACACTCACCCTGATATCAGAAAGACAATGGCCAGAATCACATGTTCACATATATTGCTGGGTAAGACCTCTTTGTAAACAGTAGACAACTGTAAGATGCCCTTTCAATTCTTGCCCCACTGGGCTCTCCATTCCCTGTATATCCAGCCTTTTGTCTACTTGGCTATTGAGACCTGGACATCATATAATAAATAGCTCAAAGTCCCTGTGGCAACTCTTTTTCCCTGTGACTCAACTCTGACAGCTAACATGCACTTGCTGTGAAGCTTACTCTTTGCAAGGTTGGTCCTGCCACACAGGTTTTTATTTTTAATCTAAACATTTCCAGAAATCACAAGGTCTAGAATTATTTTCCCCTGACTCACACTCAGATTGGGATTCTGAGTTATAAAGCTGTTGTTTTAGGAGCATTTTGTGCACAAAACGCCAAACCTACGAAGTTGAAGTTTAACCTCCCGGTCATAAGAAACGAGCTCAGTCTATTCTTGGACCTTCTTGGTGTTGAACAGACAGAGACATGGGTTTTGAAAGACGGTGTTCTAATTTCTCATTAGGTCAGGCTTCAGCCTACAATGGGAGTTGTTGGAAGCCTGACAGCCATTGTAGAGTCCCAGGGTGGATGCTTGAGAGTGCTATTGTGAAAACAAGGCAGGAAAAGAATTTTTTCCCCCTCATACATCACTTTTTATCACATGACCCTGTAATCACACACTTTTCCCTTTATAGCACGGCCTATCCTTCTCAAAGCACGTTCACAAACAGCACCCCTTCCCCTACTCCTGCCATAAACAGGCATGAAGAGGGACCCACAGAGCCTTCTTGCGTGTCCATAACACAACCCCACCCACCTCCCAATCCACATGACCTTTTCACCACCATCTGCCAGGATGCTATTGGGACAAATCTCGGTCACCATTAGGAAGCTAGGATTCCCCCACCTCCACTCAGTCCTCCTTCATCTCCAGTCTCTCACCTACATACAGCACCTTTATATCATCCATCTAGCCCCATCTCCCACTCCTGCACAGAGCAAAACCTTGCCATGGGACCCACTGGAACTCAAGATTCGTTATCAGCAAAATTGCCCGTATCCTTACCCCTACCCATCAAACTTTCTTACCTTCTTACCCGGTCTGAATGCTTTCTCTGCAGCTCTCTTCTATCTCCCACAGCCCTCATGGTATAAGCCCAAGGGCTTAGAGGTGGGGTAGGTGTTGTCCTTGGTCCTTATTGTCCTTCTCCCAAACCATACTCATAACTCTCTTTCCTCCCCTTTTCCCCTCAATTTTGAAGCCCATGCTATCAGACTAAACCACTTGCTACCCTCCTTACTCCAGCCATCTATAGACCTGCAGGTCACTCACCCATTTCTAGAAGAGTTTAGCTCCTGGCTCAGGGTCACTCTCCCCAGTGCCACATTCATCATGACCCTGGAGGATTTCACCCACTTAGGTGATCCTTCTCACCCCTGGCCTCCGAGGTCCTTTCCAATGATTGTGTCCTTATCCTTCTTCATCCACGCATCTCATGGTCTCAGCCTCTCCACAGCCACAGATTTCACTCTCCCATATGCTCAACTTCAAACACCTCCTTTTCTGACCCAATTCTCCCAGCTATTGAGGTTACTCCCTCTAGTATCTCGGCTTCAACAGTTCTTCAGTTCTATTGAGACTGCATTGGTTTCCTGTCACTGCTGTAACAAATTACACATATTTAGTGGCTTAAAAAAACACAAATGTGTTGTTTTACAGCTCTGGAGGACAGAAGTCTGAAATCAGTTTCACCTGTCTAAAGTCAAAATGTTGGTAGAACTGGTTCCTTCCAGAGGCGCTCAGGGGAGAATCCACTTCCCTGCCTTTCCCAGCAGCTGGTGGCCACCTGTATTTTCTTAGCTAGTGGTCCCTTCTCCATCATCAAAGAGCATCACTCTCTCACTTCAGGTCTTTGGTTGAAAGTTATCTTCACTGTTACATTCTGTCCCTTATTTTGCTTTTTCTTTGTTTTAGCATTTTTTTGTTTTGGTCTCATTTGTATCCTCTACCCATCCCTGATACCTGGTCTAGATATTAACCTCCATGAGGATAGGGAGTTTTGTTCATTGATATGTCTAATAATGTAAGACAGTAGGTGCTCAATACATATTTATTATCAGAATAAATAAATTTTAATCTCACTACTTTTTTAAATCAATGCAGGGAATTAAATTAATAGTTACTAAGAGGACAGGCATTGTGCTAGACATTGGTAGACGGTTGTCAGATAGTTTTAACAAAATTACTGGCTGGAAACAATTTATCGAGTAAAGATTGTTTATCTCATGGCACATTTAATGATGGAAATCTGCATTTACATTCCTTTTATTACCAAATAAGTGTAATTTTTTTAAAAACCTCCAACAAACCACAGAGTTTGGTTTTTACTGATTCAGGACTGGTTCTGTTATAGCCATTAAACCAAGATTACTCATAGCACAAACATTTTTTTTCAATCTGGTATTCAATACAGAAGTTAGAGCAATTATAAAACTAGTTCTTACATAGAGCAGCAGGTTCCCTGTGGAAAACACATTTCCACTTATCAAAAAATGACATTCTGTTGAGAGATATGAACATCACGTCCAAAATACCAACTCTCCTCCCAGAGAAAATTTGGAGGGAGCCCCTTTCTTTTCACATTGACAACCTCCAGATTTGAATTACTCATCAAAAGATTTATCACGATTAGACAAGTGCAAAACATTCAGAGCATGATATGGTGAATTCTAGCCGTTCCTTCTACAGTTTTGAGACCTCTTAGATTCACATTTATGCTGTGGCAGTAAATTTATGATCTACATAAACAAGAAGCTCATTTTTCTGCAATTTGTATATGGCCTTCCTGCCAGAGATTATAGCATCTTTTTTTATGGTACTTTGAAACAAAATTAAATCTTTACAATTCTTGATTCAAGGTTGATGAAGTTACCGAAAGTGTCTTCTTTTTTTTAAAGTTCTGCAACAAATAATTTAAAATTTTGCATGTTCTTTGATTTATAACTCCTTAACTAGAACTTCACCCTAAGAAAATAGTCCTGTAAATGGAACTTAATGGAACGTATTCAGGCATTGGAAACAGATAGGCCTGGGTTCTGATCCAGACTCAAGCATTAATATCACATCCACATGTGTCTTTTTTGTTTCAGTTTTCTCACCTGTAAAATCAGAATAACACTGTATATCTTTTAAGATTGTTGTGAGATTTAGATATATTAGAAACACAGTCCCCTAGGCAGGTCTGGTCCATAGAAAGTGCTGAAGAATGATAACAATCAAGGGTCCCACAGAGCTAAAACATGACTTACAATGTTGAAAATTTTGGAGCAAATGAAATATCCAGCAATAGGGGATTGTGAAATAAATTTTGGTAAAGCCATGCAATGAAACTTTCTGCAGCTATGTGGAAAGACATTGCAGAAGAATTTTTAATGACCTAGAAAAATGTTCATGATAAAATGTTACGTGAAATTCCACTCGTAGGTATAGGAGTAAAACAGGTAGTCAAACAAAAATTTGTATGTAAATGTTCATAAAAGCATTATTTGCAAAAGCCAAAATGTTGAAAGAACTCAAATGCCCATCAGCTAATGAACGGATAAACAAAATATTGTATATCCGTACAATGGAATATTATTCATCCATGAAAGAAGTATTGATACATGCTACAGTACGGATGTACCTTGAAAACACTATGCTAAGTGAAGTGAAAGAAGCCAGATGCAAAATCACATATTTATGATTCCATTTGTATGAAACACCTAGAATAGATAAATCCCTACAAACAGAAGGCAGATTAATGATTGCTATGGGCTAGGGGTGTGAGAAATGGGGGGTGACTGCTAATTGTGTATGGCATTTCTTTTTAGGGTGATGAAAAATTTCTAGAACTAGAATAGTGGTGATGGTTTCACAACATTGTGAATGTACTTCACGCCACTGAATTGTACACTTTTAAATAGTTAAAGTGGTAAATCTTATGTGTATTGTATCAAAATAAAAAATGTGACCTGAAAAAATATAGCTTGAAAACTTGTGGTAACAGTGAAATATTATTTATATCTACTTATACGTGCACACACACACACAGGAATTTATACACCAAAATGTTAGTAGTGGTTATTTCTCACCATGATATCACAGGTGATTTTAAAAATCATCTGTACTATCTTAATTTTTTCAATAAGTATGTCTTACTTTTATAATAAGAGATGAAGTTTAAGGATAATAAAATATGAAGTTTAAGGATAAAGAATCACAAAAACAAAATTGCTGAATAAATGTAAAAGATGAAAGTAGACCTGATATAGTTTGGCTCTGTGTCCCCACCCAAATCTCATCTTAAATTGTAATTCCCAGGTGTCGAGGGAAGTACCTGGTGGGAGGTGACTGGATCATGGGGGTGGTTTCCCCATGCTGTTCTCATGATAGTGAGGGAGTTTTCATGAGATCTGATGGTTTTAAGTGGCAGTTTTGCCCTGTGCACGCTCTCTCCTGCTGCCATGTAAGATGTGCCTTGCTTCCCCTTTGCCTTCCATCATGATTGTAAGTTTCCTAAGGCCTCCCCAGCCATGAAGAACTGTGAGTCAGTTAAACCTCTTCTCTTTATAAATTACCCAGTCTCAGGTAGTATCTTTATAGTAGTGTGAAAATGAACTAATACAAAACCCAACACTGACCTGCCCTTATGTTTATACAATAAAAGTATTGAGTATTATTTCATGATTACATCCTGTGTGCTGATAGTTCTGAATTGTGCTTTGCTGCATAGAGCCAGCCACGTCTGCCTTTCACGCCCGAATTTATGTGGAATCAAGTCCCATACTTTACATCTAATTTGCAAATCACTGTAGTAATGCATAAACTTAGAGAGTAAGTAGAAATAATTGCACCTAAGTCATGGCATGACAAGATAACTATAACACTTACCATATATATATATATATATGCCCTACTTTAAAAAATCTCATTTGTTTTTCCTAAAGGGAGCACTCAAATCCTAGTCAGTGGGGTTCAAAACAAGGGTTCAAAACAAGACAATTAGCAATTCTACTTATAATTGCCTTCATTTATCTTATTAACCCCATGAGGAAAACCTCATTATTCTTATTTTATACAAGGTGAAATTTGGACTCAGGTGAATCACTTCTTTAGGTTCAGAGTGTTAGTAAATGGTAGGCCCAGAATTCACACACAGGCTTGTGGGAAACTCAAGCTCATACTCTACCCACAGTCACTGTTGCCTTGTCATTTCATGGATTGAGGAGCAGATGTTCACAGAGGTAACCTAACTGGGCCAAAGTCACAGCTAATGTATGATAGACTTGGGATTTGATCCTCATGTAGTGAATTTCCACCAATCTCAGCTGCCTCCCAAGCATTTCTCTATGATACTGACTACATTGATATCATTCTCTTTCAGGACACCAAAAAGACCATGATACAATACAACCTCAAAGAACTAGTGAAAAGATAACGGGGACTTCAGAATAAATAAATCTTACACGTGGAGAGAATAATGGTTCAACTAAGAATAAAGGTCTGACATGAAGTTGTAAAATGTTCCAAGTTCAAACAGATGCAAATACTTTATTTTAAATGGTATGATCACGTAGAGATAACACTGAAATATGATCTACATTAAAATTTGAGCGGCAATGCAAAATGAATGAACTCCCTTAAAGACAGAATGAGACCAAACTTGGTATGAGTCTTGCACGCAGAGCCACCTGCCAGTCTGGCGTGCCATCCAGAGCCATTGTTCAGCAGACATAATCTGCGTGAGAGCAGATTTTTATATTCGAGCCACATCCTTCTTGCTCCATGAATAATCTAAAGGTGAACCCTATCAGACCATGTTCTCTAGCCTCATTTGAAGGAAAGAGTTTAGTGTAGAACTTTTCAGCCTAAAGAGAAAACATGTACTGTTTTCCTTCACTTGCAACCTTTCTAACATAATGGATGATTCCCTTAGATGAATCTACCCTGGGTCCTATTTTGCACTCTCCGTCATGCTTCTGAATTCTTCTCAAACCCTGCTCAAAGCCCATCTGGAAGCTCTCCAAGCTACGTATTAACCAAGTGACCTTGGTATCCTTGTTGCTTCATTGCAAACGTTGTGCTAAAATGACATTTCTTTCCCAAGATACTGACCACATCATCCAACCTACTCTTTTTCTTCAAGAAATCTCAATGACATTCAAACTCAATGACTTGACCTTCTGGTTGTTCCGTGTCTCACTTCACGCCTCTGCCAGCCTTTGCCCCCTGTTCTTGTCTCCTCTCACACCTCCCTGCCCTTTTGTTCAGCCTCTCCCTCTGCCCCTCTCAGTTGCCTTTGTGTTTTTGTTCTCAGGTTTTCTCGCGTGTTCCCAGTCACCTGTCTTGGATGCAAGCTTCTCCCTCAGCCTTACGCCTTCAATCTCTGTCATGCTCACTTGATTTTCTGTGTGCCCAGAGTGGTACCCCGGTGATCCAGAACCTCACCTAGCTTCCATTTTCTTGTCCCCACCCTGTGCAATGGAAGGCTGGAAGGGAGTTATTCACGAAGAGAGCTGCACACTGAGATGGCCAATTTGAACACATATCCAGGCATGAGAAGATAACCAGAGGAGCACTGCTTCCTCCTTCATCCACTGATTCCTCAGTACATTTGTTAAGAAGTAATTTCACGGCCAGGCGCAGTAGCTCATGCCTATAATCCCAGAACTTTGGGAGGCCGAGGCAGGCAGATCACGAAGTCAGGAGATCAAGACCATCCTGGCAAACATGGTGAAACCCCGTCTCTACTAAAAATACAAAAAAATTAGCAGGGTGTGGTGGCGGGTGCCTGTAGTCCCAGCTACTCGAGAGGCTGAGGCAGGAGAATGGCGTGAACCCAGGAGGCGGAGCTTGCAGTGAGCTGAGATGGCACCACTGCACTCCAGCCTGGGCAACAGAGCAAGACTCCGTCTCAAAAAGAAAAAAAAAAGAAGTCATTTCACATCAGACCCTGTGCTGTGTGACTAGCACGTGTGTGAATGTGTTTGTGTTTACA
The DNA here is from genome assembly GCF_028885655.2 of Pongo abelii. Taxonomy (NCBI): domain Eukaryota; kingdom Metazoa; phylum Chordata; class Mammalia; order Primates; family Hominidae; genus Pongo; species Pongo abelii. The sequence continues at coordinate 127,644,693 of NC_071996.2, forward strand.
TGTTATTTACAACAAGTCGTGGCAGGGTTCTTGAACTTTCTTGGTCACAGCACCCCTAGTCTGTTAGTACTATTTTTATGGCTCCACCAGTCTGAGAGTAATAACTAACAGTTCTTTTTTTTTTTTTTTTTTAACAATTAGGCTTAAACAACTTAATAAGTACACATGGATTAACAATTTAGTAGACATTTGAAAAACATTCTTCTCTGGATACAGCCAGCAGGATACCCAAGAGTTCCTGACATTCTTATGGAGCGGCTACACCTTGAAATCAACCACGGAGGCCGCGGGGCTCCACCAGTCCCTGCCCATGGTCCAGCTCCCTCTCCATCCCACCAAGGGGGGTGCTCTGCTAAAAGAGTCTGAGTTAAATGATGATGACTGGGCCAACCTAATGTGGAAGCGTTATCTGGAAGAACAAGAGGACAGCGAGATGGTGGATCTGTTTGTGGCCAGTCGAAAAGTTGTCTCAAGTGCCAGGCCTGTGGGTACCACTCCATGACCTTCAAGGTTTTTTTTTGTGACCTCTCCCTGACCATCCCCAAGAAAGGATTTGTTGAGGGCAAGGTGTCTCTGCGGGATTGTTTAAGCCTTTTCACCAAGGAAGAAGAGCTAGAGTTAGAGAATGCCCCAGTGTGTGACCCACGTTGGCAGAAAACACGTGGTGCCAAAAGTTGACAGTCTAAAATTCCCCTGAATCTTCATGCTCCATCTGAATCAATTTTCTGCCTCCCGAGGCTCCATCAAGAAAAGTTCTGTAGGTGTAGACTTCCCAGTGCAGTGACTGAGCCTAGGGGACTTTGCCAGTGACAAAGTCGGAAGTCCTGTCTACCAGCTGTGTGCCGTTTGCAACCACTCAGGCAGCATCCACTGTGGCCACTACACAGCCCTGTGCCAGTGCCAGACTGGTTGGCACGTTTACAATGACTCTTGTGTCTCCCCTGTAAGTGAAAACCAGGTGGCATCCAGTGAAGCCTACTGTTCTACTAACTGACGCAGGAGCCACCGCAGTGCCTGTGACACTCCCTCTAAGCCCTGGCCCCTGTGAAGCCCTTTAAACACCCTTAAGCCCCAGGCTCCCCATTTATCTCAGAGACATCTATTTTTATGTCTTTTAAATCAGAGAGTGGGGAGAGGGTGGTTGTAGCTCCCATTATATATTTTTTTAAATTAAAAAGTACCTTTCCAAGTGGAGGATCCCTGGTCTCCCAGTCCCATGTACAGAGCTTACCAGGCCCCTGCCCATGTACAGCCCCCAGACCCTCTGCAATCTCACTTTTTGTGAAAAAAAATGTATTTAAAATTTGAAATGTATTTAAAATTGAAAAACATACTTTGAAAAAAGTATTTTTATTGTATTTGTAAATAACCACGGTTACTTACAAATGGGATTTATGTGCATGTTGGTCCACTGCACAAATTCTGAAACCTTAGAATCAGATTGGATACCACCACCCTCATTTTCCACTCCATACTGCATGCTTACTTGCGTTTTAAGATGGTGACCACTACATTCAACTCTGCCAAAAATACGACATTATGAAAAAGAATGTAGCATAATATAAATTTGAACCTGAACACCTTCGAGCTAGGAGTTCTTGTGGTATCTGACCAGATGCTGTGTTTCTCTAGAAAATTTAAAATATCCCATAGCAACCCTATGAATTTGCTGTGGCACCCTGGGGTGCCTCAGTGTACAGTTTGGGCTCCGTGGGACATGGATTCTGTTCTCCTGTTTTTATATAGTCTGATAGAGAAGAGACATCATATAGATAAGGAAGGACAGATTAGGTGCTATAAAAAATTCAACAGGTTAGAGCAGTGGTTCATTTGTGATATCATGAGCCAACAGAATAACAAAATAAAATGGTAGTGACTATGGAGGGTGCTTTTTTTTTTTTTTTTTTGAGTCAGGGTCTCACTCTGTTGTCCAGGCTGGGGTGCAGTGGTGCAATCATGGCTCACTGCATCCTCAACTTCCTGGGCTCAAATGATCCTCCTACCTCAGCCTCCCAGGTAGCTGGGACTACAACCATGTGCCACCACAGCTGGGAAATTTTTAAAATTTTTTCTAGAGAAAAAGTCCACTTCGTTACCCAGACTGGTCTCAAACTCCTGGGCTCAAGCGATCCTCCCATCTGAGCGTCCCAAAGTGCTGGGATAACAGTCATAAGCCACCGTGCCCCACCTGGTTGTTTATTTTCATGTTAGCAAAAGGACTTCGAATTTTCAAAAATCACACACTACTATCATCATTTTAATTATTTTAAAATTTAGGAATAACTTGGGGTGATTTTTACATATGTAAATATTCATGTAACCATAAGCTAGATCAGGAAACAGAATCATCTCGAGGTACTCTCAGGTCGTTTCCAGTGAATACCTCACCTCCACCCCTCACTCCACCCCAGGGAGAAAACTACTATACTGATCTCTAACCCTATAGAGTAGATCTACCAGTTATTGAACTTTATACAAATGGAATTATACAGTGTGGACTCTTATGTCTCACTTCTGTCTCAGCACAATGTCTGTGACATTCATTCACATTTTTGCATGCATGGGTAATTTGTTCTTTTTTCTTTGTATGAATATATCACACTATCTTAAAAAATTCTTTTTTAAAAAAAGGAATTTCTCAAATTGGAAAAAGTTATCTTTTTACTTTCTTCATAGATGTACTACATAAGCATGCTTCCTGAAGAAATATATTATTTAATCAGTTTTGTTTGCTTGGAAACTTTAGAAAATTGTATGCCATTTTTTAAAGAATTGATTTCTTTTACAACTTCCTTTTTCACTCAATATTATGTTTGTGAGTCATCCATATTCAAAATAACCTATTGTTCATTTATTTTTAGTGCTGTATATAATTGTTTTTTGAAAAGGCACAATTTATCCATTTCCCTGATGGTGGACATAAAAGTCATTTGTATCCTAAATATGAAGAGAATTTTCTTTAATCAGACATTCAACACCAAGCATTTGCCATAATTGTAACCTATCTTTTTTTTTTTTTTTTGCATATTTTTCTAAGACCACTGTCTCATTGGAGGCTATTTTTAAGATAAGTCTGCAAACCTAAGGCAGTCCTGGAATAGTTGTCATGCAGTGTGTTCAATGTGGCTCTTCTCAATTCACAGAGGGACTCTATACAGCCCATGGTCACACATCCCCAGATAGGCTCTGACCTCCTTATTAACAACACCCAAACCTCAGGAAATCTCTCAATAGGGCTTTCGACAAAAAGAGAACTGCACGGTGCCAAGTAAGGAACCTGACATCTCCGTCAATGTCAACCATGGACCCCATTGAAAGAGTGATCCTGGAGCACATTGTAACAGCAAGAAACGCAGAAGTATTTTCCAGCTACAAGAGAAAGGCATTAAATTGAATGCCTCTGAAATTAAGAAGTCCATATGCCTTTAAAATCTTCCAGTTCCTTTATCTAATAGGACTGTTTTGCCTTTAGACTCTACAAAATCATCGAATTCCCAAAGGCTTACTGACAGAAGACAATCATAAGAGCTAAGCAAAGCTCACTGCTATTAAATGTTTCCTGAGTAACAGGCACTCACTGAGCCAAGTGCTTTTATATGGTTGATCTCACTCATTCCTCATAACGAGAATGTTGACAAAGCTACTGTCATTATTATTCCCATTTGATGGATGAAGCCAAAGTAATTTGCCCCAAGTCCTACAGCTAGTGTTAGCAGCATGGATTTGAAAACAGGTGGTTCTGACTTCAGAGCTTGTGTTCTTAGCCAGACACTTGTGCCCCTTGGCCCCTGTCTGTACAACTGCCACAGTCTATGGGGACTGATGATATCTTGAATACAAGGATTGGGGACAGAGTAAGGCCATGTACAAGGGGCATTTGGCATCTTTGGAGTAACAGGTTTATGTTTTAGTGTTATTACAAAGTCTTCACTTGTGTTCATTCTTTTTTGTTCAGAAACACGCTGCGGGACACAGAAGGAATAGAGCTCACAGTTATGAAGGCTCTAGTTCTAGACATTCTGTTCAAAGCTTCCACAAATATTATTTTATTTAATCATGACTCCAGGTCTGTGAGGTTGAGCATAAAATCCACAATGGCTGAGAAAACTGATGCTCAGAGAGATTGCTTGAGACATGTGTTTTGGAGATAGGATTTAAACCTATGGCTTTAGCCTCTCAATCCAGATCCCTTTCTATAAGCCCCAAGGCCAGGGGAAGCTTTTGAGGACTATAATCTTACATCACTTATCTAACCATTTTAAAAACTCAGTACTTGGGACTCATAAGCCTATTAGAAATCATATTTTGTTTAGTCCTCTTTAAAAATCTGCATTTAAATTAGCCTTAAGATCTGTTTAAATATAGGCTCTGAAAAGGCATATGAGGGCTCCAAGGCAAATCTCATATGTCATATTTCTCAGGCTATCTATGAGTTTGCATCCTCTTTTCTAAAAGATACCACCTCCCAACTTTCTGTTAAGACAAAATAGGAAAATGCAAAAAGGCCATTATTTACTGATAACTTACTGAGGGCCATTTCGAGGGTACCTTTTTGATAACACAACTACAACTAACAATAAATATTTTAAGTGGACAAACTCAGGAGTTTCAAAAAGCTGGAAATTAATTGCCTACTAAACCCTTGACCTGAATTGAGAAGAAGCAGCTGCCATTTTGTACAACATGGCCTCCCCCTCTGCCAGAGCTGATTGGACAAGGGTGGATACATGACTCAAGCTGGGCCAATTAGATTTCCTTTCTCAGGAATTTGTAATGGGACTGAGAGAGATTCACTCTCTTCAAGTGGCTAAACCTGCCCTATCTAAACTCTGGAACCACGGGACAGGGAGCTGAGCAGTGAAACCACTCTGTGAAAAAGAAGAATGAAGTATATGTGATGTATACATCGGTCAGGTTCAGTCAGGAAAACAGAAACTACACCAGCTATTTTAACAGAAGAGTTAATAATGCCACTTGGTCAAAAGGCTTTGGGGACTGTAGTGGCAAACAGGGAACATGGAAGTTTTACAGAGATAGTAACTTCAGGAAGCAGCTCACATTCTTAGGGCTAGAGGAACAAATGGAGGAAGTTACCAGAACCTGGAGGTTTGGAAAAGGAACATGAAGAGCTGAGACGCGCACCTCTGAAGGAGGAGTACCATTGGCTGGTGTTAGTGCCTCTGAAACTCACAGGAAGTCCCCACAGACGGAGGCCCAGGAAGTGGGCGCTGGCCAGCTGCAGCTGGTGTCTCCAAAGGGTTACCATGAGGCGGGTTATGGGTGTGCAGGACAAAGCTGGAAACAGGAACTAGATGCTGCTGCTGGGGCAAAGACCTGTGATAGGTGATATAGTCAGCAACAGCCAGACAACTAGGGACAAGGCAGCAAGTAGTCCCTTCTCCCACCTTCAGCCTGGCAGATTCTCTCTAGCATCCTTTCCCCTCCATAAAGCCTGGCATGGAACCAGTTAGCGGGGAGGAAAAATAGTAATTTGTAGAGATCTAGCTGCAGCATCACAAAGAAGAGTTAAGAAGGGTGTGTTTGGAGCCAAGAGATAAAAGTTCAATGGCCAGGACACACGGACAGGTGTGGCCTTGAGGGTCCAGGTGACTCTGCAGTCTCTAGCCTGGAGGGTTCTCACAAGCAGCACTCTTGACATTTGGGGCCAGATAATTCTTTGACGTGGGGGCTGTCCTGGGCATTGTAAGATATTGAACACCATCCCTGGCCTCTTCCCACTAGATGCCAATAGCATCTCCCCAGCTGTGACAACTAAAAATGTTTCCAGACATTGCCAGTGTCCCCTGGAGGGCAGAATTACCCCCAGTTGAGATCCACTGAGCTAAGTTCTTGCTTTGTGTTCTGTAAGACATCCCTGCTCTTTTAATTCTCCTTTTTCCATTAAATTCCATTAAATTCTTTTGATTTAGGTCTTATTACCTGCAACCCAGAGAGTCTTAAAAGCTATCCTAACATTTGCTGAGATCTTAAATATGTCCCAGGCCCCGTGCTAAGCATTTACAGGCATCATCTACTTTAATGCTCTCCACAATCCTATGAATCAGGTACAAGTATTTTGCCCTCAATTCACAGAAGAGGAAACTGAGGATCTAAGAGGAAACTGACCCCCAGCTACCGAGTGGAATGGGTACTTTACAACCATGAGGCTTTACTGTAATAGGTCACCACTCAGCAGTGTGACAGGCAGCCACCTTCTTATCCTAGATCCTTTACTTATATTCAGTTGAACCATATGAAATTGCTGTTTTTTACATCAAAGAGGTGAGATATCAGCAATTTACTTTGGTTCCAATGGGTGCCTTCTGCCCTTTGCCAGGAATGCCTGCCCCCATCCACTGATCTTACCCGTCTTTCAGGCTGGTTTTTACTCCTCCATTCTCCACGAGTTCTTCCTGGACCACTTATGGAGCTAATGGAGATATATGGGGTTGCTAGGACTCCCATAACAAAGTATCACTGACTGACTCCGGCAACAAAATTTATTTTCTCACAGTTCTGGAGGCTGGAAGTCTGAGTTCAGGATGTCACAGGGTTGATTTATTCTGAGACCTCTCTCCTAGGCTTGCAGACGGCCACCTTCTCAATCTGTCTTCACACAGTCCTCCTTCTGGGCATGTCTGGATCCTGATCTCTTCTTATGTGGACACCAGTCATATTGGATGAAGGCCCACCTTAATGATCTCATTTTAAGTTAATCACCTTTTTAAAAAGCTACCTTCAAATATAGTCACATTCTATGGTACTGGGTTTAGGACTTCATCATATGGACTTGGGGATGGAAGCATGATTCAGCACATAGCAGGAGCCCCCATCCTCCTAGAAGCACACAGTGCCTGCTATTTATGAGATTCATTCATCACTCAATTGTATCTGTCTTATTTGGCTCTTTTTTTTTTTTTTTTTTTTTTTGAGTTGGAGTCTCACTCTGTCAGGCTGGAGTGCAGTGCCATGATCTCGACTCACTGCAACCTCCAACTCCCTGGTTCAAGCAATTCTCCTGCCTCAGCCTCCTGAGTAGCTGGGATTACAGGCATGCACCACTATGCCCAGCTAATTTTTGTATTTTTAGTAGAGACGGGGTTTCACCATGTTGGCCAGGATAGTAGCGATCTCCTGACCTTGTGATCTGCCCGCCTCAGACTCCCAAAGTGCTGGGATTACTGGCGTGAGCCACCATGCCTGGCCTTATTTGGCTCTTTATACATGTGTGTATATATATCTTGTTCCTTCAAGAAGTCCATAAGCTTATTAAAAACACTGCCTCCCCAAAGCCTAGCACAGTGGTAGGCACTGATCAATAGGACATTGTACAGTTATCATTGAATATCATAGCCATGTTAAAGCAGGAATATTGACTTAAAAATATCCCATGATTCCATCCAGCTTTTAGTTTCCAGGGCTTACTGCTCTTTAAAACCAATTTTTATGCAGTTAAAACACATTTTGAGGTCTCTTGAAAACCTTTATTATTACTTTATTTTTCCTCATGTTGAGACAGCATGAATGCTATCAAGAACTGAGCTTTAACAACATGCAAAACTGATTTGCCCTGCTGGAGGCCCTCAAGGTTTTCAGTTCTAACTGCTGATGAAGTAAGCACAGACTCTAAGATAAATGGGAGAGAAAGAAAAATATCAAGACCAAAACAGAATATATGAAAGTCTGGGAGCCCCAACCCACAGGTCAGCTAAAAATAGAACTCTTTCTTAGCTCAGTGAGTGCCTGTAACATGGCTAATGGATGTTATTGGGTGGCAAGGAAACACAGGTTTATGGAATAAATGTAAATATATTCATTCTAAGGAGTCTTCTCAGATCCACGTTGGCTTTTTGCCCAGGTCCACAGCATGACTGGACATAGGAGGATTCAGAGCTGTGTGTGCAGAACAGTCATTGTTTCTGCTAGAACCTGCAAAAATCTCTCACTTATGACATTTTTATTTGACTGGAGAATATGGTGAACAGCCACCAAATCATTTTCCTGAGGGACTGCCTCTGTGTGTGCTTTCATTAACCATATTTTTGCATTTGTTCATTTGTCCTCTTTCAGCAAATATTTATTGGGTGCCTACTTTGCACTGGTTTGTGATATGAATTTACCATGCTGCACTGTAGTCAGCTACTTTGAGTCTACGTCAAGCCACACAAGGTAGGGAGGCAGTAGGGATGGTGGTTAAAAATGGATTCTGGGGCCAGACGGCTTGGAGTCCCACCAGGCTCTCACACCTGCTGGCTCTCTGATCTTCAGCGACCTTGCCTGTGCCTCGTTTGTCACACGGGGATAATAATTTACTTACCTCGTGGGTTGTAGTGATAACTAATTTATACATGATGTGTGAATTACTTATTGTAGCTCCTGGCACATTATAAGAGCTAAGAAGTAATTAACTGTAATCACTATTATTGTTTTTCAAACAATACTATTTGAAATTAAAATTATTTTTGAAATTTATTTCTTTGGTATTTTCTATTACTCCTGCTCTTTTCCTATTTGGGACATCACCATTACAAACCACTGCTTTGGGGGAAAGTCATTGCAACAGAAAAAAGTTAAAAAGTCTTTTGACATCAAACTCAAAAGCTGACTTGAAGCTACCTTCCATCTTCTGAGACTAGACACTTTTCTCTTAGTGTGGGGGAGTGATGGAAAAGGCATTGTCAGAGCCTGATAAAGGGGTACCCGTGTGCTTTCTGGTGGAGGGAGGGAAAATCCAGAGGGTACGTATGGTGCATGACACGAACCTGACATACATATAAAGAGACTTAAGAGCAGATATCATTTGTCTTAGTTAGTTTGGGCTGCCAGAACAAAATATCACAGAGTGGATGGTTGAGCAACAAACACTTATTTCTCATAGTTCTGGAGGCTGGGAAGTCCAAGATCAAGGTGCCACCAGATTTGGTATCTGCTGAGGGCCCTCTTCCTGGTTCACAGATGACTGTCTTCTCACTGTGTGCTCACATAGCAGAAAGCAGAGAGCATGCTCTCTGGCTTCTCTTATATAAAGATATTAATCCCATTCAAGAGGGCTTCACCTTCATGACCTAATCACTTCTCAAAGGCCCTACCTCCAAATGCTGTCACACTGGGGATTAGGCTTCAATATATGGATTTGGAGGGAGAAGGTACAAATGTTTTCTACAGCACCACGTGCCTCAAGAGGATAGAAGCAGAAAGCGCTTGGTCGGTTCTCAGAGCTTCCTGTGGCCCAGTGAAGGGGGAAGGGGACTGAGGGTGGGGAGAGAAGAATGTGTCTTCTTGCCAAGGATTAGTGTTAAAGGCACAGAGGATCTGACTCCAAGGGGCTGTTTGGACAAGACTCCAAGGAGCAATGGACTAGAGTCCTGCATGAACAATAACTGAAGATAAGACACCCACTCTCCCACCCACCAACCCAATGCCTCAGCATAACACAGGACTCGAAGAACTTAGATGCAATCCTGGTAGGGGCAAGCGTCATGGGTTGGGGACGTTTGCAACAATTACTATCATTACTGAAAGTTTCAAGAACAGGAACTGTTACTTTATATCCATAGTGTGTAGCATGGGCCTGGTATGTAGTTGGTGCTCTGTAAAATTTATAACGTGTTAATGACAGGCATTGTATTAGTTGGTTCTCATACTGCTATAAAGAACTACCTGAGACTGGGTAATTTATAAACAAAAGAGGTTTAACTGACTCACAGTTCTGCATGGCTGGGGAGGCCTCTGGAGACTTATAATCATGGTAGAAGGTGAAGGAGAAGCAAGGCACATCGTATATGGTGGCAGGAGACAGAGTGATGGGGGAAGTGCCACACTTTTAAACCATCAGATCTCTTGAGAACTCCCTATCATGAAAATAGTATGGGAGAAAATGTCCCCAAGATCAAATCACCTCCCACCAGCTCCCTCCCTCAACATGTGAGGATTACAATTCAAGATGAGATTTGGGTGGGGACACAGAGCCAAACCATATTAGGCACTGAAGTAGATGTTAGTGCCATACAGATAAGAAGGCATGATCCTTGCTCCTCAGGAGCTGAGCCTTATGGAGACATGCGCACACACACACACACACACACACAGCAAACTGATCCCAATGAGGTAAAGGTATAACCAAGGCACAACAAAAGCACAGTGGGAAGAGCCCCCAAGCCTGATTGCAGACATCAGAGAAGAGGAGATGTTGGCACTCACTGATGACAGGGCACGGCCAGCAGAAGGAACAATGTGTACACAGATCAAAGGCTGGGAACAGCAGGGTACGAGGAGTGAGGGTCAGTACCGAACCCAGCTGCCATTTTACTCACTGTGGGTGTGGAGTCTGACAAAGGACACAGATGCCCCACAGGGCTCTCTCAGGCCAGTTCTTGACTAGTTAGAATTTAAAGGTTTCTCTGAATGCACTGATGCCTCAGGCACGTTCCCTCCTAAGACATGGGATTTTTCTCAACAAATGTCTTTGGAAGTGGGAAGGAGAATGGAGCTGCAGCCGGAACAGCTGCATGCATGTTCCAACTCCATCACTCCCTTAGCTCTGTGGTTTGGACCAAGTGATGTAACCCCGTCATGTCTCTGAAATACAGACAATTCATCTATTACCGGAGAATGAAAAGAAAACTGCAAGACTTGCCTGAGATTTCTTCTTGTTTGTGGTTCAGAATGACTTTGAGCAGTGGGTTTGAAGAGGCAATAGAGGGATAGAGTAGGGTTGATTTTGGCAGGAAGCACCCCACAGAGTCCAGCATGTTCACTCAAACATTTAGAATAAGCCCATAGACCTAAGGCAGGAATATGCAGAATGTACTAGAAGAGCTGAAGGGAGATTAATGGGGATGGTGAATTAATATTTCTTGAACTTGTACTTTGTACCAGTTATTATTAGGGAGGATGGAAACATATAGATCCATGAACAGTTACTGTTCTTCAGAAAATCATAATTGTTCACGTAAGGAAAGCAAATGGGAACAAGTAATGATGGAACAGGGGGTTGTATGTGTACAGCATATGTAGGTACAAAGGGCTTTAAGGACACAGAGAAGGGAAAACTCCAATAGTGAGGGGGTCATATAGAAGGATGGCACTTAGGATGGGTTGTAAAACCCCTCACAGATGTGAAATCAAGAAACAGAAGACAGTTTATAATCAAGCACTAAGTCGTATTTTAGTGGGTATTTAGCTCTAAGGTGGGATAGTAATCTGATAAAACAGGAGTGATTCATCATTTTAATAGATTTCTGTATAGTATTTTTCCTTGTTTATTTCCCCCTACATGGTTTTATGTAAAATTGTTGGGTTTTTTTCTTTTCTTTTCTTTTTGAGTCTCACTCTGTCACTCAGGCTGGAGTGCAGTGGCATGATCACTGCTCACTACAGCCTCAACCTCCCAGGCTCAAGCAATACTCCCACCTCCAGCCTCCCTCGTAGCTGGGACTACAGGCATGTACCATCATGCTCGGAAATATTTTTGTATGTTTTGTAGAGACAGGGTTTTGCCATGTAGCCCAGGCTTGTCTCTAATTCCTGGGCTCAAGAGATCACCTGCCTCAGCCTCCCAAAGTGTAAAATTGTTTTCCGATGTTCATTGGGCATTTTGCCTACAGGAAGTGGTGCTGTCTTCCTTATTGAAGAATATTAGCCACTGCTTTCTGTCTAAAAATCAGGAATCTGAATCTAGTTCTTGGTTCTAGTTGAGAGATAATAATTGAACACAATAAAAATAGCAACAGAAACTGCTAAAAAGAGACTGAGAAAGACCAGAGGAAGCTCTGTGGGCCCTTCTTGTCCTGTGTAGCCAGGACAAAAAGCATTCCATAGAATTCCTTGCACTGTAGTTCTTAACCCTGACCCTCCCATCTGTCGGTCATCCTACAGAGGAGAAGGGAAGAGAAGGAGAGAAAAGGGGGAAAGAGAATTTGATGGGTTTGGTAGCTGGGCCGTGGGGTGCCTAGATCTGGGGTCAGCCAGTCTGGGTTCAACTCCTGCTTTTGATATTCACCAAGATTGTGATCTCGGACAAATCATCTAACTGTTCTCATTTCCTCCTGTTCTGTATAATGTGACAATAATCAGACCTGCATCTTGGCCTTGCAAGATTAAAGAGATAATATACCCAAAACAAATGTAACAGTACCTGGAACACACTAAGGACAAAGTAAATATTAGCCACTATAATATGTCCATTCAGCACACATGGCCCCTTTCCTGGCAACAGACTCTGCCTTCCTGAACAGAGATAAGGGTTGGGGGATGAGACCACAGGATACCTTGGTGTCCCCTCCATCCTGCTCAGGGAGGGGCCTGTGACACAAATGGCCCAGAGTTTTTACTGGGGTTTTCCTGCTGGAGGTGAGTTCTTCTCTCAAACCTGGAATCAATGTCAGCCTGGGGTGGATAGCTGCTACGTCCCTGCCACATGGAGAAGGCCTATCTGTGTTGCCAAGGATGAAGCTTGAAGAACACATAGAATAAAAGCAGTGCATGCCGGATGCAAACCCTGAGGTCCCCTAGGTCCTCAGGTCTTCGTTGCATTTGAGCTTCTATACCCTTCTTTCTTGTAATAAGCCCCATTTTTGCTTAAGCTACTGTTGAACTGGGTTGAGGTCAGACCTAAAGAGTCCTAACTGGTGTGAAGGGGCAAAGGAAGTACCAAGAGAGACAGGAGATGCCCCCAAACAGCTCGGCTGTTAGAAGAGGGTCAGGAAGGTGAAGCCCATGTAAACGAGGAGTGAAGCAACATGAAGCGACATTCCCCAACCTCCTGGGCTGATGACCAAGGAAAACAAGAGGTTTAGGTTGATGGTTAGTATTTCATAAAATGTTCACAATGCTGTTCTACTGAAGGTTTTTACAGTCACAGAGACCATTTTAAATCCTGGATTTGGAATTTCTATCTTAGCAAGTCTTCCCTTTTGGCATGTGGTCTGTGGACCACTTGTTCTGAGAATTTAGGTTGGTTATGCTTATGATGAAGTTTTCCCAATGTATCAGATAGAGAATTATTATTTCATAAGCCCTATATTTTGGTTCCAGTTAAGTGTTGATCTATCTAGTTCATACTGTATATTAAACACATTATGCAAAAGTATAGCAAAGTATTAACAGAATAATTATTAGGAAATCTAATACCTTTATTATATTTTCTTTTAAAAATTATTAAAGGTGTGATTCAATTGAAGTTCATTGTTGATTTAGCTTCGTTTGCCTTTTGTCTTTTGAAACTAATAAATGCATTTGTAATAACAACAAGATTTGCTTTTGTAAGACTTTAGCTTCTCCTCTTTGCACAGTCTCGCTTAAGCCAAGAACCTTCTGACCACTATAAGGAGAAATGACCTAAGCCCACTGGAGGCCTAATTAACTCTACCAAGTTACCAATGAGTGAAATGCCCTAAGGACACGCACTCACGGGTGAGCAATGAGGCCTCAAAATGAAGACAATTCCAACCAATCTATGGGGTTAGGGAGCGGGTATACAGGAGCTGAGCTTCAGCACATCTGCCCACAAAGCTAGGCAAAATGAAATAGAAATTATTCTGACCATTCATAAATGCTATCAGTTTGATTTTTTTTTTTTTTTTTTTTTGAGACAGGGTCTCACTCTGTTGCCTAGGCTGGAGTACAGTGGTGCAATCACAGCTCACTGCAGGCTCAACCTCCTGAGCTGAAGTGATCCTCTCACCTGAGCCTCCCCAGTAGCTGAGACTATAGGTGCATGCCACCACACCGGGGTAATTTTTGTATTTTTTGTAGACATAGGATTTTGCCATGCTGTCCAGGCTGGTCTTGAACTCCTGTGTCCAAATGATCTTCCCACATTGGTCTCCCAAGTGCTGGGATTATAGGCATGAGCTACCATGCCTGGCCTTCAGTTTGAATTTTTGAAAAGGCACAGCATGTGTGACTTTTTCCAAAATGTAATTTTTAAGATTTAAATCAGCTATTATTATAATGTCATTAGAACTACACAAAAAAAGAAAGAACAATATCTACTTATGTGTTGGCATCTTCTCAGAAAAATGGGGACAATTGCTTCAGGACTAAAATTAATTACTTCAAGGCTAAAATTATTCATTTTATCCATGCAGAGAAGTCACCATGTAGAGATGGTTTTAATCTGGTTAATGTTCTAAAGGTTAAAATAAAGCTAAGTTGTTGGAAAATATAAGAATAAGACTTGAAAAGTCTGAGTAAAGCAAGAACAAGCTTTTTTTTTTTTTTCTTTTTCTTTTTTTTTTTTTTTTTGAAACAGGGTCTTGCTCTGTTGCCCAGGCTGGAGTGCAGTAGCACAATCATAGCTGACTGCAACTCTGCCTCCCAGGCTCAATCAATCCTCCACCTCAGCCTCCCAGGTAACTGGGACTACAGGCATACACCACCATACCCAGCTAATTTTTGTATTTTTTGTAAAGATAGGATTTAGTCATGTTGCCCAGGCTGGTCTTGAACTCCTGGGCTCAAGCCATCCACCCTCCTCTGCCTCACAAAGTGTTGGATTAAAGTGTGAGCCACCAAGCCCAGCCAAGAACAAGTTTTCTTACTGCTTCTGTTGCCCTGGATACTGTCTAGGAGGAAGGCTCTGCCACTATCACAGGCAGGCTGCACTGAATGCTGAAACCAAGGGAGGGATTTAGAGTGGGGAATGTCTTAGTCCATTTAGTGCTGATATAACAAAATACCTAAAGCTAGGTAGTTTATAAAGAAAAGAGGTTTACTTGGCTCATGATATATGGTGGCTGGAAAATTCACAATTGGGCTTCGGCATCTGGTGAGGGCCTCAGGCTGCTTCCACTCACAGTGGAAAATGAAAGGGGAGCCGACATGCGCAGAGATCACATGGCCAGAGAGGAAGCAAGAGAGAGAGAAGGGGGAGGTGCCAGGCTCTTTATAACAATCAGCTCTCAGGAGAACTGATGGAGTGGTGACTCCCCTCACCCCCAAAGGAGGGCATTAATTCATTCATGAGGGAGCCACTTCCATGGCCCAAACACCTCGTGGTAGGCCTCTCCTTCAACGTTGCAGATCAAATTTCAACATGGGACTTGGAAAGGACAAACAACAAAACCATAGCAGGGGAGAAGGAGTTATCTGGGCAACTCATGGGTCCCTTCAGAATAATGATTTTGCCTTGTCCAATTAAAGGAGAGGCACCAATTTCATTATTGTAGAGATAGGATTTTGCCATGTTGGTTAGGTATTTTATTATAGCAGCCTGAACAGCCTAACAAAGCATGCTTGGGGTTACTTGCTCTAGGGGTTACTCTTTGGGGTTTCATTTCATCAGGCTGTCCAGAGAAATAACTAAGGGCCTCCTCCTTGGTGACTGACTCTCTCCATCTGGTGAGATTTGAAGGGTTCCTAGGATGTGAAACTTTTGGTGACAAAACCAGGACAGTATCTGTGACAGTTGTCCATGCTAGTTCCTCTTTTGACCTTTGCCAGGGATAACCAGATATTCTCTTATTTCTGAATCCAAAAGGTCAGACTTTCATCAGTGAGGACTTACTTC
Source organism: Pongo abelii (assembly GCF_028885655.2). Taxonomy (NCBI): domain Eukaryota; kingdom Metazoa; phylum Chordata; class Mammalia; order Primates; family Hominidae; genus Pongo; species Pongo abelii. The sequence continues at coordinate 127,660,204 of NC_071996.2, forward strand.
ACAATAACCCATACATTGGCTTATATTGCTTTTAAGAAAATTCTAACCATATTCTTAAAACTCAACATGGTGTTTGAATCTACATACAAATTACTGATTGTACCAAAGTCACACCAGCATGTTCATGCCTGGGGTTCTATCTGAAAGGGCAGAGGGTCATATTAGAGAGGAAAGAAATTATGCAGGGTGGTGAGAGGAAGGAGCAAGAGAGAAAAGACAACATGGCTTGGGATTTGGGAGATGGGGATGGTAGGAGTTTTGAGAGAGGAAAGAGGACATTAGGGGCTACTGCTCTGATGTGAGAGAAAAATTGGAGATGATGTTAAGTCGTTTTTCCATGTGTACTGAGTGGAATTTTTCCTGGTGTCTCTTTGAGAGACTTCTTTAAAGATATTGTCTGCTTGTCAGTATTCTGTTGGGTGCCAATATGGGCCTTGAAGCGTTGGTGACACTCTCATTTCCTCATATCATGATCCACTGCAGTAGGTATTTGAATTTCCTACTCTTCAATTGTCATTATTAGTTGTTTCCCAGAGTACATCTGCATAATGTTGTAATGAACACGGTGCATCAGATACGTTTAAAAAATGTATGACAACCTCATTTCAAATATTGCCTGCCCTGACCAAGAAAACCAGACTGAAAACTCAAACCTGCTTTGTTTTACTCTATGTAATCTCTGTGAGCTAATTAACGTGCCTTGCTGAAACACCAAGTGGAATTTCCAGCTGAGAGGTTGCTTTAAAGTGATAGAGACTGCTTCAATTGTTCAAAGAAAGGAAACACTCTCATACAAAAATGTGAGAAAGGAAAGAAAATTTCCCCAGCAAAGGAAGAAGGCCAGAGGGGGCTAGAAATGAAAGAAAATAATATTTTTTAAAAGACCAAATCTATATCCATAATAACTTATAAATGCCCAGGCTGCTGCTTTTTTATTAAATTTATTTCCTTGAAACTCATGACCATCTATGTTGAGGCTTAGAATTTACTCTGACCTTATCTTTTATTCAAGTCATATATTTTTAATCCCTAAGCATATCAAACACACTGAGGAAAGCCAAGAAAGAATTTTTAAATTTTATGATTTTTAAAGTTAACAGAATTATCCTATTATATTGAAACTACCACAGAGTTATAATGAGAGTTAGTGTGAGGGGATTTTAATGATTTCAAACTCACAGTTGATGAGACTCAAACAATGTTAATAATGTAAAATGCACTGTGTAAACTGCATTTCAGTCTATGGCACATATGAACAAGCATGCTTTGTTAGACTGTTCAGGCTGCTATAATAAAATACCATAAACTGGGTAGCTTATAAACAACAGAAATGTATTTCTCATGGTTCTGGAGGCTGGGAAGTCCAAGGTCAAGGCACCTGCAGATTTGATGTCTGCTTCCTGGTTCATAGACTGATATGGTTTGATCTGTGTCCCTACCCAAATCTCATGTCTACCTGTAATACCCAATGTTGGAGGTGGGGCCTGGTGGGAGGTTATTTGATCATGGGGTGGTTTCTTATGATTTAACACCATTCCCCTTGGTGTTGTCATGGCAATAGTGAGTGAGTTATTGCAAGATCTGGTTGTTTAAAAGTGTATAGCATCTCCTCCTCTCTTTCTTCCTCCTGCTCCAGCCATGTAAGACATTCCTGCTTCCCCTTTGCCATCCACCATGACTGTAAGTTCCTAGGCCTCCCCAGTCATGGTTCCTGTACATCCTGTGGAATCATGAGGCAAACTCTTTTCTTTACAAATTACCCAGTGTCAGGTAGTTCTTTATAGCAGTGCGAGAACAGAACTAATACACAGACCTCACCTCCTCACTGTATCCTCATATGATGTAGGGGTGAGGCAGCTCTCTAGGGCCTCTTTCATACAGGCTCTTCTTCATGATCTAATCACCTCCCCAAAGGCCTCACCTCACCTTGTGATTAGGTTTCCATTTGTGAATTTGGAGGAGGGGACATAAACATTCAGACCATAGCCCACGCCTTGGACTGAGAACCTCAGATGTTTAGGAGAAAGGGGTGAAGAGGCCAAAGAGTACTTGAGTGTGAGCTGTATTCCATTTTCAACAAATGTAAACCTTTGGAGACAATGCATGTTTATAATAAAAAAACAAAGGGTAACCCATGGCTTGATGAGTCTGAGCCAAACTGCTAATTTTATCAACCAAGGACAGTACCTGTCACACTTTGAGATATCAAAAGTAGGTGTGCATAAGCATAACCTGAGCAATGTAAACTGTGAAAATGTGGATTCCCAGGAAGCATGCACAGGGATTCTAATCCAGTACATCATAGGTGGCTCCAGGCAAGCTGCATTCAAAACAAGTGCCAACTCCCTCCAGTTAAATGAGGTAAGGCAGCGGATCTGAGGCTGAACTTTGGGAGACATTTAATTCTTTCATAAAGGCCACACAATGGGACCAACATTCAGAATATTAATATAAAATGGATTACTTTATGATTATGCTTATTTGCCATTCTAAAATAATGAGTTAGATCCTACACACTTGATCAGAGGATGCTAGTGTGGGAAGAAGAGGGAATATGAGGGGGGAGCCATGACACAGGCCTCCCAAGTATTTGTATCATTGGCCCTGAAATATCTTTAGGGGCTCTTGAGTGCAGCTAATGGCTTGATTTTCCACAACAGATTTATTTTTTCATTTCTCTTTCTAATGCTGAAAGAGATTCATGAAGCCCTCTTTCTATAAGTCCTGATCTCCCCTCAATCTGCCGATCATCTTCCTCATTCATTTTCCTAGTCTGCTCTGAGAACATGTGTGACCTTGCTTCAAACACCAACTTTCCTGACTCTTATATGTGTTCTTTACCTCAAATAAAAACTGGTTTCCATGGCTCACTAACCTCTTCCCCCGAGTTGTCATTTCCACAAGACACACCAGCACTGCCCTCTTACCTAATTATTCTGAACAACATTCTCTTGACATCAAAGGGATTCTCTGAAAGTCCCTGTGAGACTTAAAACTCACTGAGCATGAATTTAAGACTCACTTTTGGCTTATTGCATTCCATGAAGGAAATAAAGACAGTGGTGAGGTAGCATTGAGCTTCTATGATCAATTCTTTTGTTTGTTACTTAAAAGCAGTTCTTAGTGTACAAGGGCTGTGGGGCCTTATAAGATGGAAGACATTGAATCCTCTTGGCATTCTGGCCCAGCACCATTATTTTTATCATCTATTTCTATCAAAGTGAGTTAAAGAATCTCTTCTTTAATGTGTAAATAACTGGCTAAGGCTTCTGAGCTCCCACTGCTCACTCTGGAGCTAGCAGAAGCTAGATGACCTAACTCAGGGTGTCCTAAATCTCTAACTTCTTGATAGCCAGGACATGAATTCATACCATCTTCTCATCCTAGAGAATCATACAGAGATGTTTTCTGGAGGATCTCTGAAGTATAATAAAAGTTGATTACGATTAAGAGTTTAAAACATTGCCCATATAATCACTGAGAAAAGCCCCTCTCTGTCCCATATGGAAATAAGCTTCTGTGTTAGCAAATTATTAAGTTAGCTTGTTTCCACAGTAATAGAACATAACAAAATTAAAACCAAACCTTAAATCTGATGAGTGAGGGGTCAGGTAGGAGGATGGCCATACTTTAAGGGAAAGCTTGTTTCAAAATTTTACAATTTATCTAGAAATCAGACAGAAATGGGGAAATACCCAATTTCAGCAACCCATTTAAGAACTTTATAACTGGACTTCCTCTCCGGTCTTCCTAATATCGATTTTACTCTGACCTCAAGAAACTGAGTCATTTAAGATGATGGATATGCTAATCACCCTGATATGATCACTATACATTACATGTATTGCAACATCACTATGTGTCCCATAAATATTTATAATTATTTTGTGTCAATTACAACTTTTTTTAAAGAAACTGAAGTTTTTAAACTGATCTATAGGTATATTTCATATATAGTCTATAGCCTTTTGTTCAGACTTCCTGGATTGAGATCCTGTATCCACCCTAATGGCTGTACATTATTAGGGCAAATTACTTGGCTGTGCATATGGACAAATTACTTTTCTCTTTCCCTCACTTTTCTTCCTAACTCTGTAAGGTACTCATCTTACAGAAATGTTGTGAGGAATGAATGAATAACTGTAGTTTATTTAAAATGCCTGGTTATCTAGTAGGCATTCAATAGTTAACCGAGACTATTGTGTGCAAATGTGGATATACAATGCAGAGGGAGACAGAGGCTCTGCCCTTGGAGATTACAATCCAAATGAGGAGATGTGTGTTAAACAGTCACTCAGTGATAATTTCCTTACAATGTTCATTTGTGCTGTGAAAGAGGACTGCAGAGAGTGCTGTGAATCTGGTCAACAAGGGGGGCCCTTAGGAGACAGGAAGGATTTTCCCCAATGAAGAGATTTTAGACTGAGGCTTGAAGAAAGGGGAGAAGATTCACCCAAGGAGAAGGCAGACCCTGAGTGGAAGGGTTTGGGGAATATAAGAAAAACTTATACTCAAAGGAGAAATATACATAGATAAGTAAATAAGATTTTAAGGAATGACATTAATCTTCATTGGGCAAAATGCTTTCTGTTTTTTTTTTTTTTTGGCTTATTTTTGGGTTTTTGTTTGTTTTATAGATTTATGGAGAAAGCTACGAAATGTAATCCAGATGTTTTTCCTCCCCAACTCTGAGGGCCTGAACCTGACCTTTCCCTACCCCCAGGAACAGAAAAGACAATGGCCTTGACTTTCTGCAGATGCTGGAAGTTTCAAAAACAGACCCACACAGAGACCTAGGACACACTGACTTCTGAAGGAAGACAGTGTACCCAGGAAAGTGGGGAAGCAGAGATTTCAGGAAAAAGGAGAAAGGTGAAACCAGAAAGGCAGAAAGGCAGATGGAAAAGAAGGAACAATGTTAGAGGGTATATTCGGGACAACACTCTGAAGTCTGGGTGGGGAGTGCTCTGGCTCTTTGATTGGGCTAAGGGGGTGAGGTGCCTGGGATAGGAGAATAACTCAGCACTCAGCATTCCAGTCTTCCCCACTGTCAGCTATCTTTGGAGTTATTACTGAAGTCCTTGAGTGAATAATGACTCAGACTTACCCTGGGTTCCTCTGTGTGTTTGCCTCTAAAATAAAGGCCAAGGTGATGTCCAGAATAGAGAAAGAAATAGTCACTGCAAGTACAAGACACACCTCTGTCAGGAGCTATATTATGGGCAAAGTGTCCCCCTGTAGACATATCTGGCTGGAGGAACCATAAGTTAATGCCCCAAATGTCCCCTTTCCTAAAAGTTTAGCTAAAGACATTGTTTTGCCTTCCACCCTCACCCTACAGTGAGAAAAATGAAGAGAGCTCTGACTGCTGTGCAATGGGTTGGCTGAAAAATGATGGTGGTTTGGACCAGGCTGATGGCAGCAGAAATGTGGAGATATAGATGGACTTGTGTATGTTTAGGAATCAAATAAACAGCTTGGTAACTGCATGTGGAGGAAGCTGTGGTGTGCACATCATGACAGCATCCGCTTGGTGATACAGGTTGTCACGGAGCAACCACAAGAATTGATTGGGGATGTCGTTTACTGAAACAAGAACCACTGTAGGAGGAGCAGAGTTCTGGGAAGATGACAGGAGCAGTTTAGAAAGTGGGGAACAGATGTGCTGATGGGCCAGCCCACAGCATATAGAGTAGGCAGTTGATACAAGCATCCAGAACTTGCTAGAGAGGTCTGACCTGGGTATATAAATGAGGCTTGCTGGCATATAAGTTGATGCCCAAGGACAATGTAAAGGTGAAAAGAAGATGGCCCAGTAGTGATCCTCTGCAGGCAACACAACATTTGAAGGTTGAATGGAGTAGAATGAATCAGCAAGGGATTGGAGGAACGGCCAGAGAAATAGTATAAAGACCAGGAGACTGGGATGACACTTTTATCAAGGGAAGAGAAGGTTTCAAGAATTTCCAGCATACTGCCATACACATAGCAGATCTTCCATAAATCTTTGTTGAATGAAAGAAGAAAGGAAGGAGGGTCGATATATCAAAAGTCAATGAGAGGCCAATGTTTATAGAGTTCATTCACCTTAAACTCATTAGAGAGCAGTTGGGTGGCTTGGTGGCTCTGAAAACCAGGCTGTAAGTAGGCGTGGAGGGAACAGGAAGTAAGCCTGTGAAGACAAGAGTGTATAGACACCACTGTGGCAAAGTTTGGGTGTGACTTGGAAGAACAAGGGAAACATCTCCGTGGGGCCTATTTTCCTCTTAGTTTGCTTTTGTAGGTTGGGAGACCTTTGCACCTATGTGAACAGGATCAGTAGAGAGGTAGAGGTCAAAAGAGAATTGAGAGCAAAGCTGGTAGTCCTAAGAAGAGAGGGGCTAGTGCTCAGAAGTGTGGGGTTTGGCCTCTGATTGAAAGGTTAGCAGGCCCCCCATTGACTTGGGAGGAGATGGAGATGGGAGCAGATGCTGATGCTTTGAGGTTCTTTATGCTGGTATCTCAGGGTTTCTTGTTTCTCTGTGAAGTTTGAGGCAAGCCCATCCACTAAGAATGAAAGTCATAGAGAGAAGTTCACAAGCTAAGGAAAGATGTTTTGAAAATGGTATGAAATGATGTTTTTGGAGAGTGAGAGATGATGATAAATAGAAAATCATAATGAGATTATCTATGTTATTGGGTGTCCACTGATCTGTTCAGAAGGATGCGGATCTGTTCAGGTAATTTTCTCCAGTGGTTCTCTCTCTCTCTCTTTTTTTTTTCTGGGACTAATACAAAGAAAAGAGAAAATTGACTTCATTAAGAGTTAAGGTTTCATCAGATGATTAGAACAAAGGGTGTCTCTGAATAGCAGAGGCTTAATACCAACTCTTCCTCCCATGGATATTTTTGTGATATCTTTGGGGACTTTGTCACTAAGTCCCTCCAACTGTAATCCCTTCCAGCTTAGGCTCAGATTTCTGGGGGGATCCATTCCATACAGAATCCTTCCCAGGTGGTTTACTCAGGCAGGTGACATGGTTTGGCTGTGTCCCCACTGAAATCTCATCTTGAATTGTAATGCCCACAATTCCCATGTGTCATGGGAGGAACCTGGTGAGAGGTGATTGAATTACGGGGGCAAGTATTTTCTGCACTGTTCTCATGATAGTGAATGAGTCTTGTGAGATCTGATGGTTTTAAAACGTGGAGTTTCCCTGCACAAGCTCTTTTTTTGTCTGCTGCCATCCTTGTAAGATGTGACTTGCTCCTCCTTGCCTTCCACCATGATTGTGAGGTCTCCCCAGCCAGGTGGAACTGTAAGTCTGTTCAACCTCTTTTTTTGTAAATTGCCCAGTCTTGGGTATTGTATTGGTTCATTTTCATGCTGCTGTTAAAGACATACCCAAGACTGGGCAATTTACAAAAGAAAGAAGTTTAATTGGGCTCACAGTTCCACATGGCTGGGGAAGCCTCACAATCATGGCAGAAGGGGAGGGGAAGCAAGTCCTGTCTTACATGGATGACAGCAGGCAAAGAGAGAGCTTGTGCAGGGAAACTCTCATTTTTAAAACCATCAGATCTCATGAGACCCATTCACCATCATGAGAACAGCATGGGAAAGGCCTGCTCCCATGATCCAATCATCTCCCACTGGTTCCCTTCCATAACACATGGAAATTATGGGAGCTACAAGACGAGATTTGGGTGGGGACACAGAACTAAATCATATCAGGTATGTCTTTATCAACAGTGTGAAAATGGACTAATACAGCAGGTGATAAATGGCTCTGGCACTCCTTTTTCACTTTCATGGCTCATATTCAACCCACAGAAAACTCACCAGGTGATTGCTTTTGTGCTAAAATGCTCCAGAAGTGTATGCTGATCCTAGCATGGTGCCATTGAAGGGGAGTGCTCTTCTTTTCGAAAGGCAGCCCTCTTCCTTGCTTCCTTTAGTTTTCCTGTAAGTAATACAGTTACTATCTTCTATATTTTCCAATGGCAAGAAATACACTTCAAGTTCTCTTCATGGCATTCTAGAAGCACCCCTCACTAGGCTTAAGGTGATAAAGGTAACATTCCTGCACCCTGTCTAGAGTGGGGGTACTCAGCATAGCAACTGCTCCTTCCAAATAGCCATCCCACAAAATCTTCTCTTCTCATTTTCGATTCTTCCTTAGAGGGTATATGGAACTTTAAAAGTCATGCAATCAGTTCTTGAAGAGTCCTACAGTGTTGTCTGTCTTACTCTTTTTGCCTCATACTATGACTTGATGCCTCCCTGGGAGCATCTGATTCAATATCCTGCCCACAGGGATGGATTGTGAAATCCATTCCTGATAAAGAGCATAGTGAAGACTGGCAGAGACCTAGGGAGAAAGAAAGAGGTGGCACCAATGGCTCAGCAGTCACAATGTGGTCAAAGAATGGCCCCAGTGGGGCTATTTGAACAAGCACTAAGAAATGATACAGGGTGGGATTGAAAAGGTGTCTGCTGCTGACACAATCTGGTTTTGACTTTAAGAGCAGGTGGCTGAGGTAGAGTTGTGAAAAAAAGATCACTGATGTAGATGAAGATGAGTGTCTTGGCTGAATCTTCCAAGAGGATGTTGGAGGTAAGAAGGAGTGACCTGGAGCTTGGTAGTTGACTCCCTGGTGAAGGGAAAAAGTGCTTAAGCAAGATTATTTGCATTTCAAAGGAAGAGGGGATTGAACAAGAAGAGACTGGGAACAAGCAGCTGGAAGTAGTAGTATTTGCAGGTAAGGAAGAGTTCCATCCTGCCTTCCTGCACTTGTGATATGTGGGGCTGGAAGAGATAAAAGGACATCAGCCTGAGGCAGCCACATTGGAAGCTGTGTCCTCAAAGGACACCCAGGCTTCACTTACAGGCAAGAAGCCAGAGGGAACCTTTGGGGAAGAGATTAGGATTAGAAGGAGCTGGCTGATCAGCATATTGGTTTAGACAAAAGGGTTTGGGAGTGGAGAAGAAAGAGAAGGGTCAGGAAGTAATGGAAGACAAGGGAGACACAGTAGGTACTTGAGTCCTACAAGGTTCTTTGTGGCTGGAAATTGATGCCTATGGTCAAAGCATGGGGCTCAACTTCCTCACGGTCAACTGATACCAGCTGCTCCACTGGGTCTAGTAAGCAAGTCACCTGGTTTTTCAAACCCCAATCTGACTATGTCATATATGCTACTTCCCCTAGCTTGAAGTCATAAAGACAGGACTGGTTAGTGTGATTTAGAGGGTTCTACATGGTCATCTCCATGCCCGCTATTCCACCCCACCTTTTCTGGCCATCTTCTATCCCTTAAACTTTCATCCCTCTCATGTTCTGTCTGTTGCTGCAGGGCCTTTGCATATGCTGTTTGTTTGGCTGGAATACTACCCCCTCCACTTATCATTTAGTTAAACACTATTCAGCTTATCTGAAATCTCAGCTCAAATTTCTCTTACTCCAAGCTGACTCACCTGCCCTCACTGACTGGTCAAATCCCCTTTATACAGTTGATCATTTAGTGTCTTTTTAACACTTATCACAGTTACAACTATACGTTGTTTATGGGATTGTTTGATTAATATTTCTCTCTTCCAAAATACTGTAAGTACCATGAGGGCAGGAACCATGTGTCTTCTTTATGCAAACTCTATTCCCCAGAGCATAGCACAATGTCTGGCATCTAGTCCTGCTTTTGGTGAATATTTACTTGCCTAAAGGATGAAGAATGGTTTTCACTGGTTGGCGTTGGGGGGCTGGAGTGCAACTGGCCCCTGAAAGACCCAGCTGGTGAGCTGCCTTACCTCAGAATCACAGCACTGGTGCCTCCCAGGTCCTCTGTTGGCAATGGATGTCCCGGCAGAAATGGGAGCTGAGCTCTAAAAACTCCAGTGTCTCTTGAATTGCATTTACTTATTTTTTTAAAAAAAGATTTTTCTGAGGCTATTTTAGCAGTCGATTTTTGTAGTTTGGCTATGATTCAGTAATTTCCCTGAAAGACAGGGGCCCTGGACTGTTTCCCTGAAAAGAGGCAATCCCATCCCTCTTGGATAAGAGCACATTGTCTGTTCACAAGGGACCTTCAGAGCTCTGCTTCTTGGGGGAGAGCCCAGGAGATGCAGCAGCTGCAGACTCAGTGCTCCCAGGGGGTCAAAGGTCAAAAGGTCAAGGGTGTCTTTCTGCAGGATACCCCAATCAACGAAGTCTAGCCAAAGAACTGTTTGCCTCCCAGTTCCTAAATTCAACTTCCTGCCCTAGGCTATGGGCACTGCCATTCTGAAGTTTCACTGTATTATGATTTGTAATATGAATAAACATGAGTTTTGATGTTGACTTGGGAGAAGGGCTCTCCTAGCTTAATGATCAGTGAGTGATTTTGTGTTTTTTTTTTTTTGTTTTTTTTTTTTTTAATGTGCCGTTCAATCTCCAAAGGACCAATTGACTTGGAGAAACAGAGAATCCAAAAGTAGTTTCTTCTTTTACTGGGAATGTAAGTTCCCCATAAGCAGGACTCTTGTCATTTCCAGCCCTCTGTGTTGAATACACATAAATATGACACAAACAAATACCATATGCTTCCCTCGTTGGGTCACTTTCAGCTCTTCCATCCAAATAACTGGACTCCAAAGTGGTACAAAACAATCATGAAAAGTGAATTTACTCACAGGAAAAAAGTGAGCCATTGCTTGTCTGAATTATCATGTGGCCAGCAGGACCTCCAGGGAAGAGGCAGCACCGAAAAGCAAATATGGTACATGATATGGAGAAGGGCGGCTTCCAGAAAGAGCCATTTTCTTTGTAAGAGATGGAGTTCTGGCAGGGACAGGCCTTCTGGTCTTCATAAAGCCATGCCACAGAGTCATGGATTCTGAGACAAATACATGTTTACTAGTTGCCACTCCAGGGGTCATCTGTCAAAAGTCTAGGGGTCAGATGAATTAATTGTGAAAAATAGAGTAGATAAAGCGAATCACACACAGAACTACCGAGTTGCAAAACTCTCAATTTACTTAAAGAAGACGTTTCATTTATTTATTCATTCACTCTTTTGTTTGTTTATTCAATGATAATTCATTGAGTACCTAAAATTGTGTTGAACCCTATGCTGGGGCTACAAGACAAATTAGGTAGACCATTTCCAGTTCTTCATATTTGCTCTTCCAAGCCGTTTCAGATTTGTTTACATTATTGATGGATTCAAGAATAACATTAATAAATTTTCTAATTTATTCTAAGAACAGCCAAGGTTAATTAAAGAAAAAAGTCATGAAAGAGAAAGAGGGAATCCTGGATGACTACTTGGCTCTTTAAACCTCAGTTTTCTTATCTGTGAAATATGGGGATCCATTACATGACATTACATAAAGTCTGTTCTGTTTTGTAAACATACAGTGAAACCAACATTTTCTTAGAGACTTGATTGGTCACTGATCCAGTCTTTACTGTTTTGTAATAAATTACCTTAAAACGTAGTGAGTTAAAACAAACTCCCTTTTATTATATCTCATACTTTTTATCAATGGAGAATTCAGCCAAGACTTACAGGGGTGTGTGGCCTATTCCACGTGGTGTCTAAGTTCACTGTGACATATTCAACTGACAGATGGGCTGGTCTGGAAGTACCGAGATAAAATCCCATGTCCAGAGGCTTGTTTGGGATGCCTGGGACACTGGGCTCAGCTGAACGGTCATTGTGGTGTCTAGAAGTGGCTTTTCCAGCATGACAATCTCAGGGTAGCTGGAGTTCTTACACAGTAGGTAGCTCAGAGCTCCCAGAGTGTTCCAGGAGAATTAGGCAAGAGATGCAAGATTTCTTTTGAACTAGCTTTGAAATTCCCAGAACACCACTTCTGCCACATTCCATTGGTCAAACCAGCCCAGATTCAAGGGAAGGGGAGAAATCGACTCAACCTCTCAATGGAAGAATTGCATGGGCCACATGGAAGAAAGTAATTGATGGCAGCCAGCTTGGAGGTAAGCTACCATAGTCACCAGGAGCGTTTAAATGCTACAGTGCCTTAGCCCTGGCAATTAAAAATATAAGTCTCTCTGTGATCTTTGATTTCTCCTTCTCTTCCTATAAGCTAAATCATGGGAAAGTTCGGTAAAATACCTTACGATTATAAGTGATTCCTGAGCATGGATGGAATCTGATATGAAAATGCTTAGATGGACTTTACATTGAATGAGAAAGATCTGGGAAAATTTTTAAAAGTGCAGAAGGCACGTAAGACATTAGGTCTCTTAGCAGTTGCATGGATCAGCTCACAGCCCCTTCTCTCCGTTTTGAAACCTCTAGTGAAAGGGATTTCTCTCCTAGATCCTGTCCTTGTATTTCCCATGGTGTTTATCAGGTGTCTGAGGGTACATGTCTTTTTTCCATCACAGATTTCCAAAAACCTGAAGCTTTGATTCCTCTGCTTCTCCCACAAGGCACTAACAGGTTCTCAATCACTCTCTGCTTAATATGCACAATCACTGTGATGGGGTTTACAGGAAGCTGGGAATAACATAAAGAGTAGCTTGAGATCAGCCCCTGCTTTCAGAAAAAGGTGATTTCATTATCTGTGATGGCTAATGTTCAACATCTCACCGATGCTCACTAATAGGCAATAAAAGTGAAAACATCCACTGGGGGTTTGATTTCTGGTCTATGTCTTGGTAAATTAAATAGTGCACACTTTGTGGCAAGAGACAGAAAAGATTTGTATGCTAAGTTTTCACGAGGAGACAATCTTTTTACCCATGAACTCGCTGTCTCTGTACACGCACACTTTTGGTCCAGGCTTTTCCTTTGAAAGATAATCTTTGCACGGTGTTGTAAAATGTAAAATAGAGGTTCCTCTTCAAAGACTTTCCTCCCTGTCTAATTGGGAATAAATAGTAACTTCTCTTAAAAGCAAAATTTATTCAAAGACCAGTGCTAACATTCTTAAATCTCTGCTAGCCATAATAAAGAAATCAATGTACTTTATGTTCTTAGCTCCCACAATTTAGCCTAAATATTTGCCCTGGCATGCTTATACTGGTCCAAGCAAGCATTAGGTTATAGCCTGTTCCTCTTCCTTATTTAAAAGTGTTTTTATCTTTCTCAGCATTCCACAAGTTACTCCCTCCTTCCTTTGTTCTCCTCTACCTTTGCCTCTTTTAAAAAGTTCTAAGTTGCTAGCCAATCAGGACAAATACAGAATGTGAGGTCCAGTTCCAGCCAATGGAAACTGGACACAGCAGTAAGGTAGACCCATCAGGTTATAAATGACCCTGTCTCCTTTGTTCGGTGTACTGTCATGGCAAAACTGCTGGCGAGTATACCCTTTCTGCAGGAAGTAAAAATGGCTTACTAAATAAATTAATGTTCAAGTGCTATTTCTTTACAGAACCAGAGAACAAGCATTTCAAACAGTGTGGAAATTCTGCTCAACACAGATGGGGGCAGGGTAGTTGGTGGTTGAGAAAGATTAATCATTACCCTTATGGCAAGTTTAATTAGTAAGAAAATGGAGGAAAACTGAGAAAAAGGAAAGCCTCCTTATTTACATTCTACTAGAGAATCAATTTCAACATCATAAAAAAAAGTAAGACATGAGTTACAGACCCAGAAAATGTAAGGGCTCCTTGTTTTTCCATAAAATGTGAATACCACATAAGCAAGAGCCTACTTTTATTGTATCTTCTGATTCTAACTATACTCTTTCATTCTCTTTCCATCCTAAAAGAAATTTTTTAAAGACAATGCTTTCAGAACCCTCCTTCAAGAAAGCACAACATTTCTTATGATTATATAATAACTGTATAATACATATAACTGCGTAACAATGAATGTTCTCATTTTTTATTACTTATTTTCTACTTACTTTCATATTTCAAACCCTGGCTCAATATCTCACTTGCTGTGTGTCTTTGGGCAATTTACTTCGTGTCTCTCTATTCTGTGGTTCCCTCAACATTAATAATTATACATATCCATATGACAGTTTTGAAAATTAAATGAGCTAAAATAGGTTCAGAACAATGCCTGATACACAGTAGATGCTCAATATGTATAACATGAAATTAACAAACACCTTCACCAATATTTTCTCATTTAATCCTCAAAACAAGCCAAGCAACATTAGGGAAACAGGATCACATTAGGAGTTACAGGTCTACATTCTGCAGCCAGACTCTGCATGTTCGAATCTTGGATCTTTGTCTCACTAGCTATATAATCTTGGCAAGTTACTAAATCTATCTGTGCCTTAGTTTCCTTATTTGCAAAATGAGAATAAGAAGAGTACTTATTTCACAAGTTAAATATGATATTATACACAAAGCACTTAGAGAAATGCCTGGCACGCGGTAGGTGCCGCCATTTTATTTGCTGCTGTTGAATGGTAATGTCTTGTGTTGGCTTAGTGTGCGCAGACGTGTTAGTGTATAGCAGGCCCCCATGCAGGGCTGGTTCCACCGGTCACCCCGGGACCCATGCTTAGACTCTTTTAACTTGTTTTCATGTTCAATTGTCACTGTCTTGAAAGCCTTAATAAGTATTTGAAGAAACAGCACGGCATTTTCATTTTGCACTGGGGGCCTGAAAATTATGTAGCCAGGCCTGCCCCTGGTTTTTGGAATTGATTCAAGAGCACAGTTGCTCATAGGCCACTCTCAGGCTGACTCATGTAAGGCATGTGCATTTATTTTGGGGCATCCCCAAAGCTCAACATTTCTGCACATTGAGCTTTGCCCCTATTGTCAGAGTAAAGGTGCTGGGGGCCAGCTGGGTTCTGTTCTGGGTTTGGTACTTTTCAGTTCCATGGGTGTAATGTGAAATGAAATTATCACAAAGTATGGAAAATCCACATTCACAGCTCACATTGTACTGAATAGGTAACTTGTATCAGAAACATGTTTACTATTATGTGAGAAGCCATTGCGTTAATACAAAAGAAATGCATAAAGAGTGTTATAAAATGTATCAGAACTTGGCCAGGCATGGTGGCTCATGCCTGTAATCCCAGCATTTTGGGAGGCCGAGGCAGGTGGATCACCTGAAGTCAGGAGTTCGAGACCAGCCTGGCCAACATGGTGAAACCCCATCTCTACTAACAATACAAAAATTAGCCGAGCATGGTGGTGGGCACCTGTAATCCCAGCTACTTGGGAGACTGAGGAAGGAAAATCGCTTGAACCCGGGAGGCAGAGGTTGTGGTGAGCCGAGATTATACCATTGCACTCCAGCCTTGGCGACAAGAGTGAAACTTCATTTCATTAAAAAAAAAAATGCATAAGAACTTCTTGTCATTATGTAGTTCTTCAATGAATGAATATTAAAGATCATATAATATTATTAGGCAGGAGATGGAGAATTTTTATGGTAATGGAGGTCATTATACTTAAAACAGTTGGGAAATCCCATATTACACTGTAAGTTCCTGAACTGCCAGATCCATTTCAATTCACATTTGAGCCCTCTTATTTCCTTGTTCAAAACCTCGCACACAGCAAGCGTACAATTAGCATGTTTGCAGTGAGTGATATAAGCCTAATGGATTGATCAAATTTCCATCTTAATAGGTCAGATGTGGGAAATATATTAGGTTGAGCTAACAGAAATAACAAGGGACAGTGAATACAAAGGGGATCCTGGAAGACATGTGAGATGGAGAAGGGGAGAGCACAGATTGCTTAAGTTCTTGGAATCATAAGAACTGATGAGTCAAGATGAAGCAAGTGCACAGTTGGAGGACAGCTTGACAGAACAGAAGTGGGTTTGCCGTGGAAGTAGGCAGACACCATGCCAGTGTGCTCCAGAATGGCATGCGTTCTCACTCGAGTAACATTCATGTCACTCCCCTGTTCAGAATATTCCAGTGACTTCCCAGCCTACAAAGCCCCCAAATCCCTATCTGGTCTAATTACTTCCTACTCTCTCTGCCCACCTCCTTCTGTTCCAGCCACATTGTTCTTCAAGCTCCTCCTTAAACATGCCTTGTATATCCCTGGGTCATCAATGTTCCCTTTGCCTGGAACACTTTGCTATCATTTTCTTCATTCCTCACTTATTCAGGTCTTTTCTCCAAGGTCGTATCCTCAGAGCAAACTTCTCCAACCACCATGTGTAAGACAGACAGCACCCCAGTCATTCTCAAGCACTTTATCTTTTTAAACATTGTATTATGTATTTATTTTTTCCATTGCCTATCAGTTTATTTCTCATCAGAAAAACACATCTTTCTCTTTTGTTCACAGCGTATCCATAGAGCTTAAAACATTTCCCAGCAGAGTCAATGCTCAATCAATATTTGTTGAATGGATAAGTGAATGAATGGGTAAATGATTTAAAAA
Organism: Pongo abelii; assembly: GCF_028885655.2. Lineage (NCBI taxonomy): Eukaryota > Metazoa > Chordata > Mammalia > Primates > Hominidae > Pongo > Pongo abelii. The sequence continues at coordinate 127,676,509 of NC_071996.2, forward strand.
CCCATGTGCAAATGAAGAAAGCAGTCCATTAGAAGAAGAGCAATGTATTGTCTATTAGTTCTGCCTTGGGAGATGGTCTGCGGAAGTGTTGGGGAACTGACAGAGAATGAGATCACAAGGGGCTGGACTTGGATTTGGAATTTAAAGATTACATTGAGCTTGCAAACTTACAAACATCCTGTATACTACAAACTTGTTATGTCTTCTTCTTATACAGTCATAGTCAGTGCCAGTAAACTGAGAGTTTTGGCAAATCCACAGTGACTTGCCTATTCTCTGTGATGGACACTGTTGCATGGAAGGAGCTCCCAGGATTCCCCAGGCATGTTCTTCTGGTATGGTGGCTTCTGACTTGGCTTGGGTTACTGAGCCAACTTGATACCTTCGGTGCTCTGTCTTCTTTTTGCTGTTACCAAGGATAGTTGACTCCACCCGAGGAAGTTACAACAGGTAGGAGGAGGAGGGAGAATCAACCAACTGAAGAAAAGGATGGATTCGCTCTCTGAGAAAATATTACCCTAACCAAACCCATGGAGTTCTAAGTATTTGTGGTAGACTGTATGACTGTTCCAAACACTTCACTCTCTCCCAGTAACACATGATACATCTGTACTCTTTGCCATGTGATTGTATGATGCCTCCTAGTAAGGTAGGTGGGGAAAACCTTCCCGCCTCACTGACTTTCAGGTTGGCCATGTTACTTGCTTTGGCCAATGAAATGTTAGTGCAAATACCATGAACAGAACTTTCAGTGTGCTTGTTTTGTTTGGCTTGCCCTCTTGTACCATCTTCCAGGAGAGCTTCCCAGGGTGGCAGATACATGTAGCCAATTTAAGCCCAACCTGTAGGCAGAAGCAGAGCTACCCAGCTAATCTGCAGACGTGCGGGTAAGAATAATAAATGTATGCTATAGTAAACCACAGATATTGGAGTTGTGTTTTTATACCATAAAAACTTGATTAAGACAGTTTTTGGAACATTTTCAGTGATATTTCTGATAATCGTGCCCTATATATCAAACAAAGTTGCTATAGCTTAGTTGTGCTGTGTTACACACCCATTTTGCCTAAATCCTACATCAAACTATGAGAGTCAGATTTTTCACCTCTAGGATGGCTAGGGGGTAAGCTATCCTTCTTGTTCTGTTCCAGGGAACTTGTCTGCTTTAGAAATGCTGCCTGATGGACCAGCACCAAGGATGTTTCTTCAGAAGAAAAGCTGTCTCTTTCCCATTTTCTCTTACATTCTTTTGCATAAGGCAGGTACTCAATAAATTGAACTGATTAGTTGCACTGCCCAATAAGGTAGTCATTATCACCTCTGGCTATTTAAATTTAAATTATTCATAATTAAACAAAATAAAAATTCAAGTTCTCAATAGCCACATGTGGCTAGAGGCCATCATATTAGACAGCACAGATATGGACCATTTCCATCATCACAAAGTTCTGTCGGACAGTGGCTATGTCTAGATTCTAGAGGTTGGGTAATTTATTAATTCTGAAGGCTGGGAGAAGTAAATTCTTTGTGGTTTGATTATATGAGTGCTGGGATGATAGGATGGAGAGAGGAGAAAGGGAATAAAAGAAAAAAATGAGCTCTATAATCTCCTTTTACCTTTGGTTTACACATAAATAATCTTTATGAAATACCACCTGGTGTGTTGGTTATACTCATTTTGCTGATTCTTCTGGAAACATTCTAGGGCACGCAGTTCACCAGTCACATTTACTGATGAACGGATATGTGTGTATGGTTCTTCCAGAGGGTATCTCAACAGAACAACCATGTTTCAATTCATCTCCCAATGCAGGGAATGTGTCAAGGTTTGTAATCATAACCTCCAACACTTCCAAAACTAGAGACAAAAAGAACACAGAAAAAATGAGAAAATGTGCACTCCCAGCCCCAGGTCAGTTACAGCAGTGGCAGGCATTATGTTTGTCTCCACAAGATTCATCAAGCTACATGGGCAAAGACTCAGCAAGTAGAAGGCAATGGAGCGTGGGCTAAGATCAGCAATTTATGTGAGGCCAAATACCACAAAACAAAGGGAGACTCATTATGTAAGCTAGCTACAGGTGTATTAGTTCCGTTTCAGAGACTTCCAACAGGTTTTCATATATTTCACATTTAACATCAGTATCAACCTTAATGTAAGAGACACTGCAATCATTTTTTATAGTACTTGGAAATGAAAATTCTCAGGAGGAACTTTTCAAAGGATTTTTCAGTTCCATTTTTCTTATAGGAAAAGTTTTATATCTAAGGTAATACAATCTGCTCTTAAAATAGACTGAAGAGCCTCTATTCCTTTCTGAACTTTTGGGTCATCTTTGGTCATTGATCCCAAAGAGTGGATTTCTAAGTACTTAGGTTTTCTTCACTAGCAACAGTCCCTGGACTCTGTCATCCCTAGTAGCTGTCTTACACAGTATCCAGCACTCTTCAGCTAACACTTTCCACCCTTCCAACCCATTTTGCCTAAATCTTATCAAACTGTGAAGGCCAGATTTTTCTAGACCTTCTAGAACTTCCACTGCAATGTATTTTGAGCCTCATCAAGACCACCAATCCAAGGACCCCATAACTTTCTTACTATTTTGTCTTTTCTTAGTGTCTATTACACAGTCCATTATTACAACTACTATCTTATAAACACCCTTAGATTCCATGCCCCTGTCTCTGATGTACCTTCCAGGGAAGACTCTGAACCTGGTTTTGCCCAATTTTCACTTCTTTTTACACTGCCAACTGAAAGGCTGAGCTGGCCAACCTCTACTGTGCACTCAACATAGTCCAGAATTTATGCCACATTTCTACATTTTAAGATAATAATTTCAACCACTCCCATCTCTCCTCACATCAACCCTGTAGCCTCCTTAAATACCAGCAACAATGTTGCCCTAGTCTTCATTAAGAAGGTAGAAACTGTTGAATGGTGCTGGACTGAACTGTGTTCCTCCAAAATTGATATGTTGTATACCCTCACCCCCACCCTCAGGGTGACTATAGCTGGAGATGGGGCCCTTAGAAAGTAGTTAAGGTTACACGGGGTCATTAGGGTGGGGCCCTAAGTTAATGTGGCTGGTACTCTTATAAGAAGAGGAAGAGACCCCAGAGTGTTCACTCTATCATGTGAGGACAAAGCAAGAAGGCAGCCATCTGCAACCCAAGGAGATAGCCATCGCCAGACATCAATGCCACTGGCACCTTGGTTTGGACTTCCTGTCTTCACAACTGGGAGAAAATTAATTTCTTTTATTTAAGCTACCAAGTCTATAGTATTTTGTTACGACAGCCCAGGCAGACTAGTACAGATGGAAACCATCACCTTCTCACCAACAAATCTACAAACCTCCACACACACCCGTCTTCCTTTCCTTCTCACCTAGTGTAAGGGGAGGTCAATTTCATGACTGCTTCTCAAGAAGTCTTAAAGCTTCTCAAAGACTTTGTTGATTTGATCTATTCTTTTTGCTCTTATAAATTAATATCTACTTCTCTGCAGAATTATTTGCGACATCCTGCAAACATGCTTCAATATCTCCCATGTTAGAAACAAAATTATGTCCTCATCTTTCTCATACTGCCACCACAGTTATTGATTTCCATTCCCCACTCCATCTCTTGAAAGAGATGACCACACATTGTTTTCATTTGCCCACCTCTCACTCACTTTTCCCCTACTGCAACTCATACTAATTGCCACATTTCCTTGATAAGTTCACTGTTGCAATTATCTAATGTTGCATATCAAAGCATGCTAACCTTGTGGCTTAAAACAATAACAGCTAGCAAATCCACTCATGGGACAGGGTTCAGTAGAACCATATGGGTGGCTTGAGGTTGCAGACAAGAATCATCTGAAGGCTCTGCCATTCCCATGTCTGGCAGTAGAGGCTGAGAAGCTCAAAACACATTGGACTCCAACAGCAGAGGCTCTTCCAGCATCTTTCTATAGCTCTTTGTGGTCTCCATGTGAAATCTCCAGTATGGCAGCTTCACTGTAGTCAGACTTTTTCCAAGTTAGCTCAAGAATATGAAGGAGCATGCCCCAAAAGAGAAGTGCCAGCAACTATGTGTGTAAAAAATTAAACTAAAATTCAGCGATGTAAAACTCTCATTTCTTATGCTCATTAATTCAGTGGGTCAGGAATTCAAACAGGACAGAAGAGGGATGTCCTATCTCCTTGCCATGTCTGGGGCCTCCTCTGGAAGATTCAAAGACTGGGAACTGGAGTAGTTGAAGCTCACTGTAAGCCAAAACCTCAGTCGGAATATCCACACAAAGCCTCTCCATGTGTCCCCACCCAAATGTCATCTTGAATTGTAGTTTCCATAATCCCCACTTGTTGTGGGAGGGAACTGATGGGAGGTAATTGAATCATGGGGACGGTTACCCTCATGCTACTGTTCTCCTGATAGTGAGTGAGTTCTCATGAGATCTGATGGTTTTATAGGGGCTTTCTCCCTTTGTTTGGCACTTCTCTCTCCTGCTGCCATGTGAAGATTACCATGATGGTAAGTTTCATGAGGCCTCCCCAGCCATGTGGAACTGTGAGTCAACTAAACCTCTTTCCTTTATAAATTACCCAGCCTCAGGCAGTTCTTTGCAGCAGCATGAGAATGGACTAATACACCTGGGCTTCCTCAAGATGTGATGACAGGGTTTCAAGCATGAGCCCTGAAAAAGAAAGAAAGAGAGAGAGAGAGAGAGGATTGAGACCAACTGAGGCTGTCATTTTATGACCTAGCTTTGGAAGGCTGTACATCAAGGTTCCATCTTGGGGCTGCAGCCTTTATAGGGCTTAAATATTATATTTATCCTAATGAGTCCAAAATTTATTCGAGTTTCAGAGATTTACCCTAAGCTTTGATGTCTCCACTTACAACTGATAGGTTTTTCAAACTTATCAAGCCTAAAAAAGGTAACTAGATTTCCCCTATCATCCTCTAGTCTTATACGTTTCAGGAACTACCATGATCAAGCCAAAATTCTGAGAATTGTCTTTGTATTTTCCATTTCCCTCTGTTCCTTCCCTCCAATTCATCAGTAAACATGGGTTCTATCTACAAAATACACTTCAAATACATTCTCTTTATTTTTTTCATCATCACCTTATTCTGAGACACCAACATCTTTTTCCTGGATGACTAAGGTAGCCTCCTAACTTGTAGAAAGCATCAGGAACATGTTTGTGAACATCTAAGATTTTCATACCCTTTGATCAGCCTTCCCTCAATATCATCTAAATAAAACACCCAGGACTGTGTTAGGGTGAAAGCTCCTTGTCTCTGAACACCACTGGCTTCCAGCTTGGAATGCCTCTCTGATGACAGGAGCCCAGAGAAATGGCTCCCTATTATGTTTGTCTCAGTGGAATTATGTTGTACTATTAGTGAAAAAATATTCACCTTGCCTAGAAAAGCATGGTGAATGTAAAAAAGTATTACATCTTTTTCTCTGTTCACCTGACAACATTCTTCAAGATACACAGATCTTGTTAATTAGGTACATTTCTCTTGATTTAATAATTTATCAAAAATTGCTTACTGAATGCCTTTTGTATGCCAGGCCTTGTTCTCTAGTTGCTGGGGAAACGGGAAAACAAAACAGAGCTTCAAATAAGGAAAGGGCAGACAACAAAAATCAAATGTGAAACGTGTCAAGAGGCGATAAGAGCTGTGCAGAAAAATAAAGCAGAGAAAGGGAGGTGGAAAGTGACAGGACAAGCACAGGGTACACGCTGGTTTCCATCTGTCGGTGAGGAAATGCATCCTTTCAAGATGACGTTTGAGCAGAGAACTGGATGATGTGAAGGAGCAGCTATGTGGGTATCTCAGGACAAGTGTTCCAGGCAGAGGGAATAACAAGTCCAAGGGTCCCGAAGCTGATGTGTGCTTGGCATATTCAAGGAACCACAAGGAGGCCAATGCTGCCAGAGCAGTGTGAGCAAGGAGAGGTTGGTGAAGGATGAGGCTGGAGAGGTAGAGCAGGAGTACACTGATGGTTCATTGAGCAGACTGTGTAATAAGGCTGAGAGTGTTTTAGTGGAAGGGGTGCTCTTGTTTTCTAACCTTTGGTGCATGCCAGAGGTAGAGAGGGTGTGTTATCAGCCACAAACAAACCTCCAGGGCAGTAGGCATATGTGTGACGTTGGTTTCCCTTACGAACCCCAACATCTATTCAATATATGCAAAGCACCAGATACAATACCTGGACATAGCAGTTTCCCAATAAATGACAACTGTTATTGTTTCTTATCAAGTTGGGGGTTGATTGGGAAGCCCAGGTTCAAGTCCCAAATCCAGCACTTACATCTTGTCTGTGTGACCTCCAGCAAATCACCTAACTTCTCTGGTCCTCTCTGCCTATGGTGGCAATAAATGGACTGATTGACAAAATACATAGCATAGCACAGTGCTTGGTACATATTCAGGGCTCAATAACTTTCTTATTGTTATCATCAGGGAGTTTCTAATCTCCTCCCTTTGTTGCAACAGCATGGAGATGAGAGATATCCTATAGACATAGTGGATATTTTTATGGGCATTTCTAGACCCTCTTCCCCACAGCTGTTTTCCTTGCTTTATTCATGTCTCTGTTCACTGGGCCACCATCATTCTGTATTCCTTGTCCTGCTTTATTTATCCTCCATCACAGTGATTGACATAAAATCTGCTAGACACCTACTTTAGTACTGTCTGTCTCTTTCTACTAAAATATAAGCTCCATGGGGGCAAAAGGAGCCTTTTCTTCTTTAGTTCATTGATGTAGCTCCAATGCATAGAATAGTGCCTGGAAGATAGTAAGCTCATGAGTAACATTTGTTCATTTGTTGAATAAATAAACAAAAAAACCCACAAATTTCAGGGGGGCTCTTCCATCAGCAAGAATGGGTAACACCCTAAGTCACATACCTTGGCCTGGGCATTTAGCACTCTGATTTTCCTAATACAGAGCAATGTTCCTTTACATCATTATCATGAACATCAGGGCACTGAACATGTTGGATTTCAAGCCTGACAATTTGGAGAGCTCTAGAGTTAGACCAATTTACTTTACCAGAACAAGCAGCCAGCCCTATCTCTACACCAGCTTCATGTGGGCCATTGGGGCCTCACTCTGCCAACCACCCTGTGAGCTGAGAGCAGGTAGTGAGTGCTGTAAATTTCTTCCATTAGTGACTGCCAAACAATGCTTTCCCCCACAGCATTGGCTTCTCACTTAAGTCACATATTTCTATTTGTAATTTCTCCAAAGGGTCATTTCAGATATTTCACTTCCTGAAATTATAGTGATTGTATATTTTAGGCTATTTGCAGCCCTGCCTTATCCACCAGAGATTGGGCGTAGAAAGATGGAAGAGACATAAGATTTCCTTTGGCTGCATTTGGTCTAATCAGTATGAACTTCACAAAGAACATCTTGCTCATTTCCCCAGAGCCAAGAGAGACTTATGGAAGCTGTTCTACAAAATAGCAATTGTATTTTATTTGTCATCACTGTATTTTCTTGGGGAAGTGTGGCCTGGGGTTATTTTTGCACTGGGTGGCAGGTTTGACTTAAATCTTCACACATGCTGCCTGGGGGTAGGGATTTATTCTGGCAAATAGCAAAGAGCAGGTCTCTAACAATTCTTATAATAAAAACTTTCACATTGGAGCTGTAACGTTTTGGGTTCTTCTGGTTAACTTGAATACGTCTGTGCGACCCAGCTGGTCACCTTGTTTTTCCTCTAAGGTCCGTAAGTCAACCACTGAAACCACTGAGAGTCATCGATGGAAATTGCCAGTGTTTGCAAAATGTCTCTGAGAAAGAAATCTTACCTTTTAACTCTTCCTAAAGTAAAACGAATGAGCTTCATTCCGTTCCCACCTTGTCTGAGTATGAAAATTCAGCTTAGCAAAATGCTAACCCTCACTTTGGTGGGATCAGACACTTTGTGCCCCAGGAGGTATCGCAGGAAAGCTGCTTTTGGGGGAGCTCTGGCTGGCAAAGCATGGAAGAGCATGCAGGACACTGCTCCCTTCTTCCAGGCAGGCAGGGTGTGAGGGATGAGATCAGCTTTCCTGACTAGAGATCTAATTTAAATAATGGCGGATTTATATAATAGCAGATTCATTTGCTGTCTCTAGATCAAGATTGCCAGAAACTGCAAGGGTAAGGTTTGCATTCATAATAAAGCTGGGGGCGGGGGTGGGGGTGGTGGTGGTTGTTTCCACTAAAAGAACTGTCACTCATCCTGGGACAGGAAACGTGGGCATCCCTTCGGAACTGAAATGGAGAGGGACTTCCTACACTCTTTATCCCAGGGCAAGAGGTCATGGGCGGGGTACGAACAGTCCTCACAGGTAAGTGTGATCAGAGAAACCTCTGAGTGCACTGGGGATGTGCCCTGGGGACAATGGGGGTGTGTTGATTTCAAAAAGTTATGTAAGTAAAACACTACAATGCAGGCCCAGGCCCAAGGTGGTGGAAAGCAAGCCCAGGTGAGTGCAGCAATGAGAGGTAGTCTTCCTCCACCACCCTACCCCTACATGATCCAGGGAAGTCAGGAAGGGGTGGAGAGACGGGAGCCATCAATGAGTCCCTCCCATCTCTACTGGAACTAAATCTTTCCCTTTCTTGATCCTCATAGTGGATGGTGGCCCAAGGGTAACTAATGTCCAGGATAATTCACTTAGATTAAGTTGACAGACAGGAAATAATAAAAAGAGATTAAATTAGCTGTAAAGTTGTGAGTGTGTGTATCTGTGTGACAGATAAGGTGCTCAAGACAGTGCTATGGGGTAGCTGAGAAGGTTGACTGTGCTGACACTCTGGAAAGGTGAGTTCACCTTCAGAGAATCCCAGATATTCATGAGGTTCTTCCTAAATGGAAAGCATGCAGTACAAAATGCAGAAATGGTTTTAGTTCTCATAACAGATGCCTCCCCCAGGCTGAAACCCAGCCTGGTGCCCTGCAGCTGATACTGGATCTTTTATGTTGTTCTAAATTAAATTCAGAGCAATTCAGCCTCTGCCACGAGTACTATTATGTGGGCTTACTTTCACTAAATCTATGTTTATGGGAACATAAAATACATGTTGTTCCTGTCGTCAGATTTTATTATTGATGACGATCTCTGATTCGTGCCCATCAACTGCCCTTTTAATCACTGTCAGTCATTTAAAATAAGGTCCTTCCTCTACTCAACTGTATTTAGGGCTAATTAAGAGTAAATAACTATTCCCAGCAAGGAAGGCAGAATCCAAGCAAATCTTTGACAAATGCAGCCTTCCCTTTGGAGAAACATATTCTTGTCTGCTGCCAGTAAATATTTCCATACAACCAAAAGAAACTCTGTATTTTCCCCCCATAGAGAATGTCACGCTGCTTTAATACAAGTAGGGAAAAATAAATACCATTGAAGGCCAGGAAGGAAAACACAAGAAGCATTTAATTAAGAAAAAATATGTAATTCTCCATCTCTTTCAGTGTATCCCAGCTCCATTTGCTTGCCGTCCTCAGCTGTATGAAGCAAATGAATGCAATCACAGGCTTTTAGCTCCCACTCAAGTCTGACATTTCCCCTAAATCTTCCCTCCTCCCTCCACTCCCACCCTCTCTGTGATGCAACACAATTCATTCATTATACTTTGAAGGTTACAGTCGATTGCTCCAAGACAAGAATGCAAAATGGATAGGACCAGACTTCCTGCATTTCGAAGGTTCATCTTGATTTCGATTCCGCAGGCTCTCTGCAATATGTTACCCAAAAGACTCTGTTAAATTTTGCTTTGACTGGGCCTTTGAATTTCCCCCTTTCATTTAAAGATGAGAGTTGTGGTTACTTTGTGAATTATAGATTTTAATATTTCTTATATTTCCATTTTCCATTGGACTCTTACAGTTTTTTTTGTGAATTTCTTCTAACCGATAAAAGTTAAAATGTAATGTCTTCCCACCCAGGAGACGAAGAAGAAAGGAGTGCATTGAAAGACACATAAGCTCAGAAAAATCGGGCTGGTTGAAGAAAAAAAAGTACACTTTGAGCTATCCATATGGAAATATAAGAAATATTTCTTATATTTATCCCTATTTATGGAAATGTAAGAAAGCTCTATTATAAAATGTAGAGTTGGAACAAATTAACATAATGAAGAAACAAGCAAGGTTTTTTTTAAATGCAAACACGTTTAAATAAGAAATTTTATATGCATTCAACAGAGTGGCTGAACATCAACAATGTAATGCTCTGTTCAGTCCTTCTTACTCATTTCTCCAACTAGTTTCTTTTTTTTATTAAACTTTTAAGTTCATGAGTACATGTGCAGGTTTGTTATACAGGTAAACTGCATGTCATGGGGGTTCGTTGTACAGATTATTTCATCACCCAGGTACTAAGCATAGTACCCATTATTTTCCCTAATCCTCTCCCTCCTCCCACCCTCTACCCTCAGGTAGGCCCCAGTGTCTGTTGTTCCCCTCTTAGTGTCCATGTGTTCTCATCATTTAGCTCCCACTTGTAAGTGAGAACATGTAGTATTTCGTTTTCTGTTCATGTGTTAGTTTGCTAAAGATAATGGCCTCCAGCTCCATCCGTGTTTCTACAAAGGACGTGATCTCATTCTTTTTTTTATGGCTTCATAGTATTCCATAGTGTGTATATGTCACATTTTCTTTATACAATCTGTCATTGATGGGCATTTAGGTTGATTCCACATCTTTGCTATTGTGAATAGTGCTGCAATGAACATACACATGCATGTGTCTTTATGATACAACAATTTATATTTATTTGGGTATATCCCCAGTAACGGGATTGCTGGGTTGAATAGTAGTTCTGTTTTTCCAGCTAAAGTTTCTTAACTCTTGTTTTTGTTGATTCTCCAAGGAGGCTAGAAACATTAATAATCTTTAGAATTATTTTTAATTGATTCACTTAAAAATCATAGGCAGATTCCAGCTTACTAAGTGTTAGTTGGCACCAATGTGCTAAGTTTTGCTGCATATTGATTATGTATCCTGGTTCAATTATTCTTTCCACAACTCTTTGTTAAGAATGTATCATCTGTCAGGTAGAGCTCCAAATACTGAGAATACGGAAGAAAAAAAAAAATGTGAAATGCAGACTCAGCCTGCAGAGCTTACATTCTGATAAGGAAGATATCCAATAACAAATGGGCACATCACATTTCATGAGTCATTTGTGCTATGAATAAAGGCATAGATCTTATCAGGTGAGGCCGGCTATTTTAGAGAAGGTCACTAGGAAAGGTCTTATCCAGTAGGTGACTTTTGAGCAAAGACTGTAATAGGCAAGACAGAGAGTGGTAAGAGATAGGTTGGGGGGATGAGCATGACCAACCTTGCAGACCATGGCAAAGACTTGGACCTTGAATTTGAGGGAGAATGAAAGGCTTGGCTCTTCAAAGTTGCATGATTTCATGAAGATTTCTCTGGCTATGTGGAGAATCGGCTCTTGGGTAAGATTGCCATGTAAAACTTAGGATGCTCAGTTAAATTTGAATTTCAGATGAACAACAAATAATTTTAGTATAAGCATGTCCCAAATATATCATGGGGCATATTTATACTAAAAACAATTTATTGTGAGGCCAGGATGCCTAAAATAAAATGCTGCAGTCACTAACCAACCTGAGAATAATCCTTGCATGGTTCACTATTCTCTTGCTTTTCCAATCCCTTTTCTTCCCACTCTCCAGGTAAACTCTTCCAACCCGACGCTCATGGATTTCTAGTGAAGGTAAAGCTGTGACTTTGGCCAATGAATTTTTCCCCATCTATCTCTCTCTCTTCTTTCTGTTTTTTTAGATGGAGTCTCGCTCTGTTGCCCAGGCTGGAGTGCAGTGGTGCGATCTCGGCTCACTGCAACCTCCACATCCCAGGTTCACGCAATTATGCAGCCTCAGCCTCCCGAGTAGCTGGGACTACAGGTGTGTGCCACCATACCTGGCTAATTTTTGTATTTTTGGTAAAGACGGGGTTTCACCATGTTGGCCAGACTGGTCTCGAATTCCTGACCTTGAGTGGTCCACCCACTTCCCCAAAGTGCTGAAATTACAGGTGTGAGACACCGCGCCCAGCCCCATCTATCTCTTTAACAAGCCCCTGTTTACTTCCTCTTTGCACAGTCTCTATCTAGGCTTCTGACTCGTGGCTCTGTCCTTCCTTCATGACATGCTAGCATCTCAGAGTATTGAGATTGTTCTCCTATTCCTAAGGCAACGCTGCTGGAACTTTGTGAGGACACACACACACATGCACAGACACACACACACATACACACACAGAGAGAGGGAGACAGAAAGAGAAATTGGGCTGCTAGTCATTGTTTCCTAAGCACCCAGGACTAAGGACTAACCTGCTAAGTGTACTTGGGTACACTTAGTCAGACCGTGACTCTCTCCCTGATCAGTATTAGCTATGAGAGCAAGATGATCCTCTACCCTATAGCAACATGCATTGATAAATCAGGTATCACAAACACTTGCAGACAATGAAGGCTCATTCTTGAGACTACACGTCAAAGATGGAGAGACAAGCAGTAGTTTTCAATGAGAAATGTGAGAGGCAATTTTCTGTTTCTTAGCATTTAAGAAAACCAAAAATTATAGACAGTTGAAGAACTGAAGCTGGTTTCCTGGTGTAATGTATTAGTAGGCTCAGGCCACCATAATGAATTCTCACAGATGGAGTGACTTAAACACCAAAAATTTGTTTTCTCAGTTCTGGAGGCTGAAGCCCAAGATCAAGGTGTGGGAAGGACTGGTTTCTTCTAAGGCCTGTCTCCCTGACTTGCAGACGTTTCTCTCTTTCCTCATGTGGTCTTTCCTTTGTGCACACATCCCTGTTGGTCCTTGGTGTCCAAATTGCCTCTTCTTACAGGGACACCAGCCATATCAGATTAGGGCCTACCCTAATGGGCTCATCTTAACTCAATAATCTCTTTAAAGACCCATTTCTAATGCACAGGAGTCACACTCGGAGGCACTGGAGGCTAGGGCTTCAATACATGCATTTTGAAGGGACACAATTCAACTCATAACAAGTGAGGATACACTTACAATGCTAGTTGGAGTCCCCAACAGCTGAGAGACTGAAAAACCAAACTGGATTCTCCCCAACAGCTGAGAGACTGAAAAACCAAACTGGATTCCCAGAACAGCAGAATAACAGGGCTGTCTACTAGTGGTCAGGATGAGAAACAAATGAAAGGAACACAGGGTCAGATACTCACCTGGGCCTAGCAGCCCTCCGGTCTCAAATGTGAAATATCTGTTTTCTCAATGGATGAGCAGTCACCTGCTCTTTTCTCATGGGGAGTCAACTAGTCCATTTCTGTGTGAAGAGACCACCAAACAGGCTTTGTGTGAGCAATAAAGCTTTTTAATCACCTGGGTGCAGGCAGGCTGAGTCCGAAAAGAGAGTCAGCGAAGGGAGATAGGGGTAGGGCCGTTTTATAAGATTTGGGTGCGTAGTGGAAGATTACAGTCAAAGGGGGTTGTTCTCTGGCTAGCAGGGGTGGGCGGGGTCACAAGGTGCTCAGTGGGGGAGCTTTTGAACCAGCATGAGCCAGAAGAAGGAATTTCACAAGGGAATGTCATCAGTTAAGGCAGGGACTGGCCATTTTCACTTCTTTTGTGGTGGAATGTCATCAGTTAAGGCAGGAACAGAATATTTTCACTTCTTTTGTGATTCTTCAGTTACTTCAGGCCATCTGGATGTATACGTGCAGGTCACAGGGGATATGATGGCTTAGCTTAGGCTCAGAGGCCTGACAGTCCATAAGGAATATAGAAAGATTAGGAAAGCGTATATAACACATAATTCAAAATTTAATTCTAAAAACCCCCCTGATCTGTAAAGTTTGATAATCATCAACCATAGACTATGTTAAAAGGGTTTGAAGTGGTTTTATGACATGGCAAGGGGCATAATAAGCCTTTTGATAATGGGAGAGTAGTAAGCACAGAAGAAAAATCTGGAAACCACTAACCAGACTAGTGATTTTAAAATTGTTCAAATGATATTAATCTGATGGCAGAGGAGAGCAAACTCTGGCTGCGATAAGAATGCCTCAGTCAGCTTGGGCTGCCATAGCAAAATAGCATCAACTGGGTTGGCGCAGACATTTACTTCTCACTGTTATGGAGCTGGAAGTCCAAGATCAAGGTGCCTGGTCAGATCCTGGTGAGGAACCTCTTCCAAGGTGGCAGTCAGCTGACTTCTTGCTGGTTTCTCCTATACTGGAGAAATAGAAAGCTCCAGACTCTTCCTCTTCTTTATTTTATTTTATTTTTTTATTATTATTTATTTTAGAGAGAGTCTCATTCTATCGCCCAGGCTGAAGTGCAGTGGCATGATCTCGGCTCACTGCAACCTCTGCATCCCAAGTTCAAGTGATTCTCCTGCCTCAGCCTCCCGAGTAGCTGGGATTATAGGCACCCACCACCACACCTGGCTAATTTTTGTATTTTTAGTAGAGACGGGGTTTCGCCATGTTGCCCACACTAGTCTTGAACTCCTGACCTCAAGTGATCCACCCACCTCAGCCTCCCAAAGTGCTGGGATTACAGGCATGAGCCACGGTGCCCTGCCTCTTCCTCTTCTTACAAGGACACTAATCCCATCAAGGGGGCTTCCCCCTCATGACTTCATCTAAACCTAGGCACCTCCCCCAAGCCCCACCTCCAAATACCATCATATTGGCCATTTGGGCTTCCACATATGAATGTGAGGAAGGGGACACAAAATTTAGTCCATAATAAGAAGACAGAAATGGGTGATTGCGCTTTACCATAAAAATATATTTTAACTCTACATTCGGTTCTATAACAGTTTTTTTTAATTTTGATAAAAAACCTATGTTACTTTTGTCCCTCAAGTCCCTCAAGAAAGTTCATGCTCCAACAAGACGCATCGTGTTTATCTTGGAACCAAGACAGCCATGTGGGAAGGGCTCCCTGTCAAAACTCCAACCAGCCCGTGCACTGGGAGGAATGAACAGTGGGATGGAGGCACAGAAGTCTGCACCGTTTGCAGCAGGGAAGGGTCTGGCCCCTCCTCTTCCTGCATGCAACCTGAGATTCAAACTACGAGGTGAGAATCGCACCAGCAGGGACTCTGGCTTTGCGGAGGGTCCCTGTTTCCCTTTTTACCCAATAACACTTTGCCTTACTCACCCTTCGAATTGTCTGCAAGCCTAAATTTTCGTAGCCCTGTGACAAGGACCCTGTCTTTAGCTGAACTAGGGAAAAGTCCCACAACAGAACTTTGCCTGACCTCTGGCAGCATCTTCTCAGCTCCCTGCTTATCTGTGACTCGCTGGAGAATCTTGACCTCAGAGGCTTATGTGTCCTCAAATAGCAAGGAGTAAGACCCTTC
Source organism: Pongo abelii (assembly GCF_028885655.2). Classification (NCBI taxonomy): domain Eukaryota; kingdom Metazoa; phylum Chordata; class Mammalia; order Primates; family Hominidae; genus Pongo; species Pongo abelii. The sequence goes on from NC_071996.2 coordinate 127,691,907, forward strand.
AGATAAAAAGTCTTACTCATAACCTCATTAAGCCTTGGCCATAGGACTTGCTCCAGGCATTCTATGAGTACATGAAGGTCTAGATTCTAGTGCAGACAAAGACTGAATTCCTCCTTTCTCATCCCAAGGCAGCTGCTCTACAAATCTCCCTGACTACCCCAGGAGCTCCCACCATTTCTTTGTTAGTTAACGTTATTTATTGTATATGTACAATTACGATGCATAACAAGAAACCACAAAACCTCTGTGGTATAAAACAATAAACTTTTTAAAAATTTTTTTTGCTTATGACTCTATGACTTGGCTGGACAGTTCTGATCTTGGCTGGGCTTAGATAAGCAGTTCTTCTCTTGGCTGGGGGTGACTCATAAGTCTGACCATGCGCTGGCTTTTACTTCAGGTGGAAGGGTCTTGGCTGAGATGACTGGCTTTGCTCCACATGGTCTCTCATCCTCCAGCCAGCTAGGCCAGGCTTGTTCTCATGATGGAAAGAATAGAGAGCAGAGGTGTTATAAGCCCTCACAAGGTCTGGTTCAGAGGCAAGGCCACATTCTACTGACAAAGTAAATCAAAAGTCCAACCCAGATTGAAGGAACAGGAAAACAGACTATACTCTTGATGGAAGAAGCAGCAAAATCCCACTGCAAAGGGCACAGATTCAGGGATGGGTAGAGAACTGAGGTTGTTTTCTCAGTCGAAAGTAGGCACTCTGAGCCATCTATTTTAGGAGCAAAATTCTATGTTCATTTTATCTTTTTCCATATTGGTTACTTATGAAGGCCAAGGAATCTCACTGGAACTCAGGATAGAGTATTGCTGTGGGAAGATTTTAAGCCCTCTTTGGACATGCATTTTAGCAACTTATACACAGTGGTTGGGAGGAGGAGGAGAAGTACAGATCTTCTCTAATAATGACTGCCTTGAAGTCTGGTGGTTGACTACTGACGAATTTGCTCTGTTAGATTGAGCCGAATCCTGGATAGAAGTGAGACAGATTTGTGAGAAATTTATTAGAGTTGTGACAATTTGGCATCTGCTAGGGCAAAGATTTCAATCATGTGGAGAAAGAAAAGATTGTCAAAAATGTGGAGGAAAAAGATTATGTAAGTCAGTGATGCTTAGATATATAGTAGGAAAATACATCATATTTTGGAAGCTAGTTTAAGAAACTTCAGTAATTATGAGTCAGATGTATAGCTCATAAAATGTAGTTTTTTTCTGGAGATCACATCTCACAGTTAAAAGAGAATATACTAAAGAAGCTTATCCCTTCATTTTAAACTAGATGTCATTACCCTAGTCAGATGTTTACTTCCCTTTATCTACAACTCAAGATTAATGTTAGGGAAAGGAGAAGAAGGACTTCCATCGTTTTAGGAATAGTCATGCAAAGCAAATTTCAGAATCTAAAAGGAAGGGACACAGAGAACTATGTTGATTGGACGTAACATTTCATATGTGAGGCACTGTGACGGGCACATTATGTCATTTAATCTCTACCATAATATTGTGGGATAGGCACTACTAGTCCCTGATTTTACAGGTGAGGAAGCAGAGACTCAGAGAGGACAACTGGCTTGCCTCAGTTCCTACCACAAGTGAGATCCGAAGACATGAATTCAGCTCTAATCTCCTGTTGTCAATTTTTTTTTTTCTGGCTGCAATTATTTCACTGTAACAGACCACTCCTGAGACAGCCAGGAGGGAAGGGGGTCCCTGGAAAAACTCCAACCAGCATGCGCACTGAAAATGCGCACTAAGGTGGAGTCACAGAAGTTCGAGCCATTTGCAATGGGGAGGAGCCTGACCCCTCCTCTTCCTGTGTGGAACCTGGGATTCAAACTGCGAGACAGTCCTGCAATACTACCGTCTTGGATAACCTCTTTCAAATCTTTGTATTTTGAAAATTTTAAAAGTTATTGAATTCATTTTGTTCTTTGTGTGTTTGTCTCCTCAAAGAGAAAAGAAGCCTATTTAATGCCTCATGAAGGCCTCACTCTTTCTCCCTAGTCTTGCTCTGGAATGATCTTTGTTAAACTAAAGACAGAGACCTGCCCTCAGGGGCAAAAGCCAGCAGGAATGATGAATACCTGTGATGCTGTGACTCCATAGTTTACAAATTTGAGGAAGAGCTTTGGTCCAGGGCAGGCTTGGGGAAAAAAGTGACAACCACTCATCTAGGCAGATGCCCTGGGGTGCTGCTGGGGTGGCATGCCAGCATCCATGGTAAGGTAATTCCGAAGAACAGCAGGACTAATTCATTCATCCCACAGGCCTTCCCAAACAGTTAGGGGAAACGACTTTCAGATGCATTTCCTGTTAGCTAAAAAAAAAAAAAAAATCCCATAGTGGCGTTACCCAAATAGTATTTTAAAAATTCCTTTCTGTGTTTCCTCTAAAAGTACTTTCTTTTGCAAGAGATTTTCCAGATGTGATATCATCCTAAATATTGTTTGACCAATTTTATCACCAATTACTTCAAATCTGGGCAGTTTGTCCAGCTTTCACAAGGTAGTTAAGGTCACTCGAGGAACCAAAATAGTGATGACAGGAACGCTTTGATTCCATGGCCAGTGGGAGTCACGTGCAACCTGTCTGCTGGATGAACATTTACTACATAACTCAGAGATAGAATTAACTGGCTCCGGAGTCATGAGGAACATGTATAAATAAAGCAGTTAAGAAAATTACAACTGGAAACTTGAAATAATGACTTGACTCCCTAGTTCTTCCTGAGTTCTTAACAGTAAACTGCCCAGAATTGTTGCAGAAGTTGACACTTCCAAAATTGTCATTTGGTTTCCTGAACACAGTTCAGACTTCAGTCCTTCCTACTTCCCTGTCTCAGTTTTTCCTCAATGATTCTCAACCAGAGGAAGCAACACCCCCTCAATCCCTGCTCCCAGGTTCCCCAAGGTGGGGTGTAGGTGCAGAAAAAAGTTAAATCCAGCTTTACACAGATTTGCTCTTCTATAAGATTCTTGCATCAAAGAGAAAATGAGAGAGAATGTTGGCATCTTGTTGATGAGTCATTTGAGACAATGCTAAGTCATTCTTAGAAAAGCATAAGGAAATAGACATTCAATATTGAAGTTTGGAGTTGGAGACCGTTCCAGAACTTATTACGGAAATGGCATTTGCCATAGATAAAATCTAATTGAGAAAGACAAGTCTCTGGAGAATCTTTTCGGTCCTGTGAAATTTGGGAGCTTCTATCAAAAGAGCAGGAGGTAGAGACCAGCACCTTTGGCCAGAGTGGCTGGTAATCGACGTCTGTGTCCCTGGTTTGAGAATCCCAGCTTTGTTCAAAGGAAACCCTGGGTGGCCCTGCCCACTCACTGGACTCAAGAGCCCTCAGCAGTCCATGGAGATGCCAGTTACAACCTTAACAGCATGAGAAGGAGGAGAAAAACCCCACTATCCATGGATAGTGAGGGAGTGGCTGCTGGAGCATTTGGGACCACCCAGCCTGGGAAACCTGGGAATCTGCCCTCTCCTGACCAGACCTAGACAACACGGGCAAGATTATAAATGGCATCAGCATTTCACAGACCCAAGAAAAGCTGGGGAGGGGAACAATGAGTGAGATCTTCGCAATATTTTAGGTAAAACTGGGGCTAGCTCTACAGCTGCCACGTGACCGTGATTGTGTGCATCAGAAGAATCCCACCCCACTGTGGATGCGAAGCTGATCTGGCTTTGGCAGCTGTCCCTTACTTGATCATCGGGGCTGACCTGACCCACCTGGCTGGCTCAGAGGAGGCCCTTTCCCTCCCAGACCAGCAGCCTCTCTTCTTTGACACTTTGTTCCCAAAAGATACAACTTCTGTTACTAAATCTCCTGGGATGTGAGGCCATTCCTCCCACCTCCCCGCACCCACTTCCTACAGAAAAGGGATCAGGATCAACCAGACCTTTGAGCCACATTTCAACTCTAAACAGTGATTTGTTTTTACAATAAGGAGTGAGCCAGCACACGCTCCTTTGGAATTTGAAAGGAATTCCTTTGCCCAGAGCGGTGATGACTTGGGCATCAATTCCCACTTTCCTGCTAAATGCTCTCCTTAGAAAGTAACCCAGAAAAATCATGCTTAGTCATCAGCAATCAAATGTATAAAAATCATGAACTTGTCTGAATCACCTTTCTGGTAAGGAAATAATCAACTAGAAGTCAGTTTGAGGCAGTTGTTGAAGAATAGTAAGCAACTCTCACCTTCAAGTCAGCTGCTTCTTTTAATTAGTGACAGTAGAAAAGCATTAACAATTAAGGCTTAACTAAGAAAAACAAAAGAAAAAATAATAATGCAGTATCAGGGGAGATGCAGGAAAAAGAGGAAAAATGAACAAGATTATGAAAGCCTGCTGTTATTCATATATTTTAAAAATTCCACATTTTTATAAAGTTCAGTTTAGTAGTTTTTTTTGGAGTCTTTACTGTGTGCTAGACAATCTGCTAAGTTCAGGAGGTAGAAAGATGAATAAGACCAAGTATTTCTCCTAGAAAAACTATGCTAAGCACATGGTAGACATTCAATAAATGTCAATTCTCTTTTTTCTGCTAGTGAGAAAAATTCCGTATTCATGAATATTTATTGTGATTGCTAAGCGGTTTTTTAAAACAATCTACTGTGGCAGAGAAGGCTAGCTATCCTCCTAAATACATTCTCATCTTATTTGGGCACAGTAATAGACTACATTTCCCAGCCTCCTTTGCAAATAAATGTGACTGTGTGATTAAATTCTAGCCACTGCCATGTGATCAGAAGTAATGAGTTGCTTCTGTGCTTAGGATTTGTAATATATGGTCATAGCTTCACCATGTTCACACTTTGGGCTACCATGGCATAAAAATAGATTGTTCTTTATCCTGAGGCCGTTCTCTGAAGAATTCTTAAACAGGGAGATAAGCATGATCAAATTCCCTATGAGTAAAATCCTTCTGGTAGCTGGTAGGAGATGAGTTGCAGGACTGGCAAGGCCATAGGGCAAGCAGAGCAGTTTGCTGGCTATTGCAGGAATTCAGGGGAAAAATAACGGGGACCTGAAGTAAACTGCCTCTGGGTATGAAGAAGAGAAAGCTAATTAAATATATTATTGTCAGTCCTCAGTTGCTAAAAGTTATTTGAAGGCAGATGGGGATGGGAAATGTAATAGCTTTGTCTCGATCCCATAACTCACTGGACACAGCCAGGGAGAAAGACTCCCACCACTTTTTCCACTTCCTCTTTCTCCAGGTTCTCCTCCTTCCCAGCTCTGGTAATTTTCTATTTTTCAAACATCAGGATACACCCTTGAGTGCACATACAAGGAAGACAATGTTAGTGGAAACTCCAAATTATATGATCGCCCTCCACAGCCAAACCATAGTCCAATACCACTGCAAATTATTCATTAAAATGCCTTTAGTCAGCAATTCTATGATTAGCCTTTGGAAAGAATCTTGCTGGAGAAAAATACTAATCAACAGAAAGCATGCAAAAGGAATACTTAGCAGAATGCTTTACACTAGATTGGTTAGACTAGAAGGCAGGAAAAAAGATGAAAAAAAATCTTAACATAGAATTTATAACAATTTTTGTAATAAGAGGAAGATGTGCAATTTTCAATAAAGAATAAATTGCAAAAAGCTTAGGCATCAGATTAATCAGGCACCAGAAAACTGCAAAAGGCTTGATGGTCTAAACCATTGCCAGGATACTGTAGAGATGCACTTACATCCTTGATCTTAACTAGGTAACTTATATCTTTGCAATAGTCCGCCATAGCAAAGCATGCTAACATTGTCAGTCTGAACCTCAGAATTTGAAATATCTTTTGACTTTGATTTTATAGATATCTTTTTCCTTTATGAAACTGGGGAGGGAGAAGCTTTGCAAAAGTTCAGAAATATCTTGTTTCCCATTATTTAGCTTAAATGTCTTTCCTTTGACCTCACTTTCAGCTGTAAGATTATGGTACACCTTTAGCTACATATGAATATTCCTGGCACTTAATATTTGATTGATTTGTAAATCCTAAATTAACTTTTAGGAAAAACTACAAGTCTTACTTTTTGACAAATTTGACTTGGGAAAGAGGAAACCATTTTGGCAGTCTGAGAGATTCTAGCTTTGACTATAAGGAAAGGAAAATTTTTTAAAAATACTTTTCTGTCTCATGGTGTTCTTAGTAGAGAGAAGAATGTTTATTCTTTGAAGATAAAATGTAGAGTCAGATTAAGAAGGGAAACATCTGCCAATAGAAACAGCAATGAGAATTAGTTACGTGTCCTGGAAAAAAATAAGATTTAGCCCAACTATGTTGATATTACTTAGTAAGATTGGACAACAGAATTGGCAACAATATTTCTTATTGAACTATTTTAAGGAAATCCTATGAAAGTAATTAAAAATAGAAACATTGAATTGCTTCATCAGAGAGAATGCGTATTTCTTTTCTTCTATCCTCAACATTTTGCAAATCTATAGTAAGAGCTTGGAAGAAGAATACAAAAAAAAAAGCACCTCAATATGTGGAACAGATATGGAAGTTAACTGTGAAGCAAGGTTTTATATAGCAAACTTTTTCCCACTGACTTTCTTCTTAAAATGGAATGAATATATTCTACTGCTTCAAAACAAAAATGACTTCCAGATGGAAATAAAAATTGAACCCAAAAATGCAACATCTTTTCTATAGCATACATTTAAAGTAAATTAAATTGGCTATGTTACTCATATTAACACAAAAAATACACATGCCAAAAGTGAAAATTATAGAAATGTCAAGCCATTGTGAAAGGGAATAATGCCTTAAGATGTGGCATTTCCAAGTATCTAAGTCTTCACAATATGCTCATAAGTCCTATAGATTCAAGTCTGTTCCACTTCAAGTTTCTTCTTTATGGTTTGTTTTTAAGCTTAGTGTCACTTACTAATCTCTATCAATTCAGTTTACATTGAATTTAGGAGTCATGGATCAGTAAATTACTTGAGATCAGTTATAACCACTAGGGGAACAATCCACTGTGCCATGATGGTTGTTCATATTTAAGTTGTGGTCGGCAAACCTTTTATTACCAGTCTTAGTTAAGAAACTAAGACTAGGCATCAAGAAACGTTTATCACAATTTAATATTGCTATGATATCTAAGCATCCACTCTAAGTAGGAATGTTTCATTCAGTTACAAATAGACCAAAATAATCAGCCGAAGATAGATGGGACTTCTTTTAAGTCTTTCACCACAAATAGATTGAGAAGTATTGGTCTACATTGAATTAGGAGATATAATCATCATCCAAGTGTGGGGACAGGAAGATGCCAGATGGGTAAAAGAGAAATATTTTGATCATCCCAAAGTTTATTTTTTTAAAAACTAAAAGGTTTCCAAAGAGTAAAGGGCACCACTAAAAGCATAATCCACCTTCTAAATATATAACTTGGGGTATAGTCAGGGGAAAGCCAGAGGCAAATTGTCAGTCTGGAAGCTAATTTTCAAAATTTATTATTAATAATGAATAACACAATACATAGTCAATAAAATCACTCAAAATTATATTATCCAGAGGTAATCCCTGTCAGGCCTCTGAGCCCAAGCTAAGCCATCATATCCCCTGTGACCTGCATGTACACATCCAGATCGCCGGTTCCTGCCTTAACTGACGACATTCCACCACAAAAGAAGTGAAAATGGCCTGTTCCTGCCTTAACTGATGACATTGTCTTGTGAAATTCCTTCTCCTGGCTCATTCTGGCTCAAAAGCTCCCCCACTGAGTACCTTGTGACCCCCACTCCTGCCCACCAGAGAACAACCCCTTTTCCTTTACCTACCCAAATCCTATAAAATGGCTCCACCCCATCTCCCTTCACTGACTCTCTTTTCAGACTCAGCCCACCTGAACCCAGGTGAAATAAACAGCTTTATTGCTCACACAAAGCCTGTTTGGTGGTCTCTTCACACGGACGCGCATGAAATTTGGTGCCATGACTCGAATCGGGGGACCTCCCTTGGGAGATCAATCCCCTGTCCTCCTGCTCTTTGCTCCATGAGAAAGATCCACCTATGACCTCAGGTCCTCAGACCGACCAACCAGCCCAAGAAACATCTCACCAATTTCAAAGCTGGTAAGCGGCCTCTTTTTACTCTCTTCTCCAACCTCCCTCACTATCCCTCAACCTCTTTCTCCTTTCAATCTTGGCACCACACTTCAGTCTCTCCCTTCTCTTAATTTCAGTTCCTTTCATTTTCTGGTAGAGACAAAGGAGACACGTTTTATCCGTGGACCCAAAACTCCGGTGCCGGTCACGGACTAGGGAAGACAGCCTTCCCTTGGTGTTTAATCATTGCAGGGATGTCTCTGATTATTCACCCAGGTTTCAGAGCTGTCAGACCACGCAGGGATGCCTGCCTTGGTCCTTCACCCTTAGCGGCAAGTCCCACTTTTCTGGGGAAGGGGCAAGTACCCCAACCCCTTCTCTTCGTGTCTCTACCCCTTCTCTGCCTTTCTGGGGGGCAAGAAACCCCCAACCCCTTCTCCTTCACCCTTAGCGGCAAGTCCCGCTTTTCTGGGGGAGGAGCAAGTACCCCAACCCCTTATATCTCTGCGCCCCGATCCCTTGTTTCCCCGCCCCAACCTCTTATATCTCTGCACCCTGATCCCTTATTTCCGTGCCCCAGCCTCTTATATCTCTGCTCCCCAATCCCTTATTTCCGCACCCCGACCTCATATCTCTGTGACCTGACCCCTTTCCCACTTTTCTGGAGGGTAAGAATCCCCAAACCCCTTCCCTCCATGTCTCTACTCTCTCTTTTCTCTGGGCTTGCCTCCTTCACTATGGGCAATCTTCCACCCTCCATTCCTCCTTCTTCTCCCTTAGCCTGTGTTCTTAAGAACTTAAAACCTCTTCAACTCTCACCTGACCTAAAATCGAAGCATCTTATTTTCTTCTGCAATGCCACTGACCCCAATACAAATGCGACAGTAGTTCCAAATAGCCAGAAAATGGCACTTTCAATTTTTCCATCCTGCAAGATCCAAATAATTCTTGTCGTAAAATGGGCAAACGTTCTGAGGTGCCTGACGTCCAGGCATCGGTCCCTCCCTAGTCTCTGTGCCCAGTGCAACTCGTCTCCAATCTTCTCTCTTTCCCTCCCGCCTGTCCCCTCAGTCCCAACCCCAAGCATCGCTGAGTCTTTCTAATCTTCCTTTTCTACAGACCAATCTGACCTCTCCCCTCCTCCCCAGGCTGCTCCTCGCCAGGCCGAGCTAGGTCCCAATTCTTCCTCAGCCTCCACTCCCCCACCCTATAATCCTTTTATCACCTCCCCTCCTCACACCCGGTCCGGCTTACGGTTTCGTTCCATGACTAGCCCTCCCGCACCTGCCTAGCAATTTACTCTTAAAAAGGTGGCTGGAGCTAAAGGCATAGTTAAGGTTAATGCTCCTTTTTCTTTATCCCAAATCAGATAGCGTTTAGGCTCTTTTTCATCAAATATAAAAATCCAGCCCAGTTCATGACTCCTTTGGCAGCAACCTGGAGACACTTTACAGCCCTAGACCCTAAAAGGTCAAAAGGCGGTCTTATTCCCAAAATACATTTTATTACCCAATCTGCTCCCGACATTAAATAAAACTCCCAAAATTAAATTCCGGCCCTCAAACCCCACAATAGGATTTAATTAACCTCACCTTCAAGGTGTACAATAATAGAAAAAAGTTGCAATTCTTTGCCTCCACTGTGAGACAAACCCCAGCCACATCTCCAGCACACAAGAACTTCCAAACGCCTGAACCACAGCGGCCAGGCATTCCTCCAGAACCTCCTCCCCCAGGAGCTTGCTACAAGTGCCAGAAATCTGGCCACCAGACCAAGGAATGCCTGCAGCCCAGGATTCCTCCTAAGCCGTGTCCCATCTGTGCGAGACCCCACTGGAAATTGGACTGTCCAACTCACCTGGCAGCCACTCCCAGAGCCCCTGGAACTCTGGCCCAAGGCTCTCTGACACCTTCCCAGATCTTCTTGGCTTAGCGGCTGAAGACCGATGCTGCCCGATCACCTTGGAAGCCCCCTAGACCATCACGGACGCTGAGCTTTAGGTAACTCTCACAGTGGAAGGTAAGTCCATCCCCTTCTTAATCAATACGGAGGCTACCCACTCCACATTACCTTATTTTCAAGGGCCTGTTTCCTTTGCCTCCATAACTGTTGTGGGTATTGACGGCCAGGCTTCTAAACCTCTTAAAACTCCCCAACTCTGGTGCCAACTTAGACAATGCTCTTTTAAGCACTCCTTTTAGTTATCCCCACCTGCCCAGTTCCCTTATTAGGCTGAGACACTTTAACTAAATTATCTGCTTCCCTGACTATTCCTGGACTACAGCTACATCTCATTGCCGCCCTTCTTCCCAATCCAAAGCCTTCTTTGCATCCTCCTCTTGTATTCCCCCACCTTAACCCACAAGTATAAGATACCTCTACTCCCTCCTTGGTGACCGATCATGCACCCCTTACCATCTCATTAAAATCTATTCACCCTTACCCTGCTCAATGCCAATATCCCATCCCACAGCATTCTTTAAAATGATTAAAACCTGTTATCACTCGCCTGCTACAACATGGCCTTTTAAAGCCTATAAACTCTCCTTACAATTCCCCCATTTTACCTGTCCTAAAACCAGGCAACCCTTACAGGTTAGTTCAGGATCTGAGCCTTATCAACCAAATTGTTTTGCCTATCCACCCTGTGGTGCCAAACCCATATACTCTCCTGTCATCAATACCTCCCTCTACAACCCATTATTCTGTTCTGGATCTCAAGCATGCTTTCTTTACTATTCCTTTGCACCCTTCATCCCAGCCTCTCTTCGCTTTCACTTAGACTGACCCTGAAACCCATCAGGCTCAGCAAATTACCTGGGCTGTGCTGCCGCAAAGCTTCACAGACAGCCCCCATTACTTCAGTCAAGCCCAAATTTCATCCTCATCTGTTACCTATCTCCGCATAATTCTCATAAAAACACACATGCTCTCCCTGCTGATCATGTCTGATTAATCTCCCAAACCTCAATCCCTTACAAAACAACAACTCCTTTCCTTCCTAGGCATGGTTAGTGCAGTCAGAATTCTTACACAAGAGTCAGGACCGCATCCTGTAGCCTTTCTGTCCAAATAACCTGACCTTACTGTTTTAGCCTAGCCATCATGTCTCCGTGCAGTGGCTGCTGCCACCCTAATACTTTTAGAGGCCCTCAAAATCACAAACTATGCTCAACTCACTCTCTACATTTCTCATAACTTCCATAATCTATTTTCTTCCTCACACCTGATGCATATACTTTCTGCTCCCCGGCTCCTTCAGCTGTACTCACTCTTTGTTAAGTCCCATAATTACCATTGTTCCTGGCCCAGACTTCAATCCGGCCTCCCACATTATTCCTGATACCACACCTGACCCTCATGACTGTATCTCTCTGATCCACCTGACATTCATCCCATTTCCCCATATTTCCTTCTTTCCTGTTCCTCACCCTGATCATGCTTGATTTATTGATGGTGGGTCCACCAGGCCTAATCACCACACACCAGCAAAGGCAGGCTATGCTATAGTACAAGCCACTAGCCTGCCTCTTAGAACCTCTCATTTCCTTTCCATCATGGAAATCTATCCTCAAGGAAATAACTTCTCAGTGTTCCATCTGCTATTCCACTACTCATCAGGGATTATTCAGGCCCCTTCCCTTCCCTACACATCAAGCTTGAGGATTTGCCCCCACCCAGGACTGGCAAATTAGTTTTACTCAACATGCCCCAAGTCAGATAACTAAAATACCTCTTAGTCTAGGTAGACACTTTCACTGGATAGGTAGAGTCCTTTCCTACAGGGTCTGAGAAGGCCACCGCAGTCATTTCTTCCCTCCTGTCAGACATAATTCCTCAGTTTAGCCTTCCCACCTCTATACAGTCTGATAGCAGACCAGCCTTTATTAGTCAAATCAGCCAAGCAGTTTTTCAGGCTCTTAGTATTCAGTGAAACCTTTATATCCCTTATGGTCCTCTATCTTCAGGAAAAGTAGAACGGACTAAAGGTCTTTTAAAAACACACCTCACCAAGCTCAGCCACCAACTTAAAAAGGACTGGACAATACTTTTACCACTTTCCCTTCTCAGAAGTCAGACCTGTCCTCAGAATGCTACAAGGTACAGCCCATTTGAACTCCTGTATAGATGCTCCTTTTTATTAGGCCCCAGTCTCATTCCAGACACCCGACCAACTTAGACTGTGCCCCAAAAAAACTTGTCATCCCTACTATCTTCTGTCTAGTCATACTCCTATTCACCATTCTCAACTAGTCATACATTCCCTGCTCTTGTTTACACTGCCAGTTTACACTGTTTCTCCAAGCCATCACAGTGGATATCTCCTGGTGCTATCCCCAAACTGCCACTCTTAACTCTTGAAGTAAATAAATAATCTTTGCTGGCAGGACTATGCTGAATCTCCTTAGGCACTCTCTAATCAGATGTCCTGAGTCGTCCCAATTCTTAGACCTTTTATACCTATTTTTCTCCTTCTCTTATTCCATTCAGTTTTTCAATTCATACAAAACTGTATCCAGGCCATCACCAATAATTCTAAATGACGAATGTTTATTCTAACAACCCCACAATATCACCCGTTACCACAAAATCTTCCTTCAGCTTAATCTCTCCCACTCTAGGTTCCCATGCCGCCCCTAATACCCCTCAAAGCAGCCATGAGAAACATCGCCCATTATCTCTCCATACCATCCCCCAAAATTTTCACTGTCGCAACACTTTACCACTATTTCATTTTATTTTTCTTATTAATATAAGAAGACGGGAATGTCAGGCCTCTGAGCCCAAGCTAAGCCATCATATCCCCTGTGACCTGCATGTACACATCCAGATCGCCGGTTCCTGCCTTAACTGATGACATTCCACCACAAAAGAAGTGAAAATGGCCTGTTCCTGCCTTAACTGATGACATTGTCTTGTGAAATTCCTTCTCCTGGCTCATCCTGGCTCAAAAGCTCCCCCACTGAGTACGTTGTGACCCCCACTCCTGCCCTCCAGAGAACAACCCCCCTTTTCCCTTTACCTACCCAAATCCTATAAAATGGCCCCACCCCATCTCCCTTCACTGACTCTCTTTTCAGACTCAGCCCACCTGAACCCAGGTGAAATAAACAGCTTTATTGCTCACACAAAGCCTGTTTGGTGGTCTCTTCACACGGACACGCATGAAAATCCCACAATATTTTGGGAATATTTTCCTCAATTATTTATCATATCATACAGTTCACTTAATTGATCATAATTATTTTCAAATTTAATAAATATACTTCTCCATCAACATTGTTAATAACTGCAGAATATTCCATTTTATTAATATTCTATAATTTATTTAAACAATCTGCTATTTTTAAGTATTTAGATTATTTACATTAATTATATATAACACCATATATCTTTTTCCATTCTTTACTTTTAATCTATTTGTGTCCTTATATTTGAAGTATGTTTCACATATGCAGCACATAGTTGGGTCTTACTTTTTTTTTCTACTTTTATTTTAGGTTTAGGGGTACATCTGCAGATTTGCTATATAGATAAATTGCATATCACTAAGGCTTGGTGTACAAATGATCCCATCACCAATGTAGTAAGCATAGTACCTGGTAGGTAGTTTTCAAATTCATGCCTTCTTCCCACCCTCCACCCACAAGCAGTCCTCAATGCCTATTGTTCCCATCTTTGTGTCCGTGTGTATTCGATGTTTACCTCTCACTTGTAAGTGAGAACATTGCAGTATTTGGCTTTCTGTTGCTGCATTTGTTTGCTTAGGATAATGGTCTCCAGCTGCATCCAAGTTGCTGCAAAGGACATGATTTTATTCTTTTTATGGCTGCATAGTATTCCATGGTGTTTATGTACCAAATTTTCTTTATTCAGTCCACCATTGATGGGCATCTTGGTTGATTTCATGTTCAATGAACATGCAAGTGCATGTGTCTTTCTGGTATTAATTTTCCTTTGGGTATGTAGCAATAGCGAGATTGCTAGGTCAAGTGGTAGTTCTAAGTTCTTTGAGAAATCTCCATACTGCTTTCCACAGTGGCTAAACTTATTTACATTCCCAACAGTAGTGTATATGTGTTCCCTTTTCTTTGCAGCTTAACCAGCATTTGTTGTTTTTTGAATTTTTAATAATAGCCTTTCAATTGATGTGAGATGGCATCCCATTGTGGTTTTTATCTGCAGTTCTCTAATAAGTAGGGATGATGAGCATTTTTCATATATTTTTTGGCAGCATGTATCTCTTCTTTGAGAAATGTCTGTTTATGCTCTTTGCCCATTTTTTAAATGGAGTTATTTGGTTTTTGCTTGCTGATTTAAGGTTCTTTTAGATTGTGGATATTACATCTTTGATGAATGTATAGTTTGCAAATATTTACTCCCATTCTGTAGGTTGTCTGTCTGCTCTCTTGATAGTTTATTTTTCTATGCAGAAGCTCTTTAGTTTAATTATGTCCCACTTGTCAACTTTTGTTTTTGTTGCAGTTGCTTTTGGGGACTTAGTCATAAATTATTTACCAAGGCTAATGTCCAGAATGGTATTTCCCAGGTTTTCTTCTAGGGTTTTTATTGTTTTACATCTTACATTTAAGTCTTTAATCCATCTTGAGTTAATTTTTTTATATGGTGTAGGGAAGGGGTCCAGTTTCAATCTTCTGTATATAACTAGCCAGTTATCCTAGCACCATTTATTGAATCCTTTCCCCATTGCTTGTTATTGTTGACTTTGTCAAAGATCAGATGATTGGAGGTGTGTGACTTTCTGTTTTCTCTGTCCTGTTCTATTGGTCTGTTTTTGTACTAGTACCACGATGTTTTGGTTATTGTAGCCTTGTAGTATAGTTTGAAATCAGGTAGCGTGGTGCCTCCAAATTTTTTATTTTTGCTTAGGATTGCCTTGGATATTTGGGCTTTTTTGGTTCCATTAAAATTTTAGAATAGTTTTTTCTAATTCTGTAAATGATGTCATTGGTAGTTTGATGGGAATAGCATTGAATCTTTAAATTGCTTTGAGTAGTATGGCCATTTTAACAACTGATTTTTTGGATGCATGAACATGGAATGTTTTTCCATTTATTCATGTCATCCCAGATTTCTTTCAGTATGTTTTATAATTCTCATTGTAGAGATCTTTCACCTCCTTGGCGGGCTGTATTCCTAGGTATTTTATATTTTTGTGGCTACTGTGAATGGGATAGCATTCTTGATTTGGCTCTGAGCTTGAATGTCATTGGTGTATAGAAATCCTACTGGTTGGGCTGGGCACAGTGGCTCATGCCTATAATCCCAGCACTTTGGGAGACCAAAGAGGGCAGATCACCTGAGGTCGGGAGCTTGAGACCAGCCTCACCAACATGGAGAAACCCCGTCTCTACTAAAAAGACAGAAAAAAAAAATAGCCAGGCGTGGTGGCACACGCCTGTAATCCCACCTACTTGGGAGGATGAGGCAGAAGAATCCCTTGAACCCAGGAGGCGGAGGTTGTGGTGAGCCAAGATCTCACCATTGCACTCCAGCCTGGGCAACAGAGCAAAACTCCATCTCAAAAAAAATAAAAAGAAAAGAAAAAAAAAAAGAAATCCTAACTGAGTTTTACATATTGATTTTGTATCCAGAAATTTTACTGAAGTTGTTTATCAGTTTTATAAGCTTTCTGGTGGAGTCTGTAGGGTTTTCTATGTATAGAATCATATCATCTGCAAAGACAGTTTGACTTCCTCTCTTCCTACTTGGATGCCTTTCGTTTCTTTTGTCTGTTCTGGCTAGGACTTTCAAGCACAATGTTGAATAGCAGTGGTGAGAAAAGGCATCCTTGTCTTGTTCCAGTTCTCAAAGGGAATGCTTCCAGCTTTTGCCCATTCCCCCAGTATTATTTTACATCTCATAATAGTCTCTGAGTATGATGTTAGCTGTGGGTTTGTCATAGATGGCTCTTACTATTTTGAGGTATGTTCCTTTGATACCTAATTTGTTGAGGGTTTTTAACATAAATGGATGTTGAATTTTATTGAAAGCCTTTTTGCATCTTTTGAGATGATCATGTGATCTTTGTTTTTAATTCTCTTTATATGGTGAATCACACTGGTTTGTGTATGTTGAACCAACCTTGCATCCCAGGGATAAAGCCTACTTGATTGTGGTGAATTAACTATTTGATATGCTGCTGGATTTGGTTTGCTAGTATTTTGTTAAAGATTTTTGCATCTATGTTCATCAGAGATATTGGCCTGAAGGTTTCTTTTTTCATTGTGTCTCTACCAGGCTTTGGTATTAGAATGATGTTGGCTTCATAGAATAAGTTAGGGAAGAGTTCTTCCCCCTCAATTTTTTTGAATAGTTTTAGTAGGATTGGTACTAGCTCCTTGTATGTCTGGCAGAATTCAGTTGTGAATCCATCTGGCTCAGGGCTTTTTTTGTTTGGTAGGCCTTTTATTACTGATTCAGTTTCAAAATTTACTATTGATCTGTTCAGGATTTTAATTTCTTCCTGGTTCAGCCTTGGGAGACTGTGTGTTTACAGAAATTTGTCCATTTCTTTTAGGTGTTCTAGTTTGTGTGCACAGGGGTGTTTATAATAATCTCTGAGGATCTTTTGTATTTTTGGGGGGTCAGTTGTAAAGTTGTCTTTGCCATTTCTGATAGTGTTTATTTAGATCTCCTCTATTTTTTCTTTATTAATATAGCTAGCGGTCTATCAATGTTGTTTACTCTTTTGAACGGCTAACTTTTGGTTTTGTTGAGCTTTTGTATCTATTTTTACATCTCAGTTTCATTCAGTTTAGCTCTGATTTTTTTTTTTTCTGCTGCTAGTTTTGGGATTGGTTTGCTCTTGGTTTGCTAGTTCCTCTAGGTGTGATGTTAGGTTGTTAATTTGAGATCTTTCTAACTTCTTGATGTAAGTGTTTAGCAGTATAAACTTTCCTCTTAGCACCATTTTAGTTGTGTCCCAAAGATTCTGGTATGTTGTGTGTCTGTTTTCATTAGATTCAAAGATTTTTTAAAAATTCTGCCTTAATTATATTCTGAAAAGTCATTCAGGAGCAAGTTATTTAACTTCCATGTTACTTTATGGTTTTGATGGATCTTCTTGCTATTGATTTCTATTTTTCTTGTGCTGTGGTCTGAGAGTGTGGTTGATATGATTTCTGTTTTTTTGAATTTGTTCAGACTTGCTTTGTAAACAAACTTGTGGTCAGTCTTAGAGTATGTGCTGTGTGCAAATGAGGAGGATGTGTATTTTGTTGTGGGGTGGAGTGCTCTGTAGATGTCTATTAGGTTCAATTGGTGATGTCAACTTTAAGCTCAGAGTATCTTTGTTAGTTTTCTGCCTCAATGATCTGTCTAACACCGTCAGTGTGGTGTCAAAGTCCTGCAGTATTATTGTGTGGTTGACTAAATCTCTTCATAATTCTCTAAGAAATTGTTATATGAATCTGAGTGCTGCAATGTTGGGTGCATATATATTTAGAATCATTAAGTGTTCTTGTTGGACTAAGTTGGGCCTTACTTTTTAATCCTATCTGACAATCTCTGCCTCTTCATTCTGGTGCTATACCATCTACATTTAATATTATGATTGATATAGTTGAGGTTTGAATCTACCATCTTGCGCTTGTTTTCTATTTTTTCCTTCTGTCATTTTTCCTTTTTTCTTCTCTTCTGTTGCACTCATTATTTCTAACGATTCCATTTAATCCCCTTTGTTGGCTTATTAGCTGTAACTTTCTTGTGTTGTCATAGTAATTGTTTTAAGATTTATAGTATACAACCTTTATGTCACATATTATATTAAAAATTTAGAATATTTCTCCCCTCCTGGCCTTTGTGCTATCTTTGTCATACACTTTTCTCCTGTGTATATAACATATAACAGCTTCACATATATTGTTATTATTTTATTATTTTTTCTCTAGACAGTTATTTTTATTTTTTATTTTTTGAGATGGAGTCTCGCTCCCTGGCCAGGCTGGAGTGCGGTGGCGCCATCTTGTCTCACTGCAACCTCCGCCTCCCAGGTTCAAGCAATTCTCCTGCCTCAGCCTCTCAAGTAGCTGGAATTATAGGCAGGCGCCAGCATGCCCGGATAATTTTTGTATTTTTAGTAGAGATGGGGTTTCACCATGTTGGCCAGGATGGTCTCAATCTCTTGATCTTGTGATCCATCCGCCTCGGCCTCCCAAAGTGCTGGGATTATAGGCGTCAGCCACTGCGCCCGACCGACAATTATCTTTTAAAAAGTCTTCAATTATTTTAAAATGACTTTCATCTTCATTCTCATAAATATTGGATTTAGTGTTCTTTTGTTACCATTTTTAGTGTTCTTTGTTTACATTTTTTAATTCAGATCAGATTTTCATTTGGTATCATTTTTATTCTGCCTGAAGGATTGCTTCAACATTTCTTTTACTGTTGGTCTGCTGGTGATTACTTCTTTCAGTTTTTGTGTCTTAAGATGTTTTTGTTTTGCCTTGATTTTTGGAAGATAATTTCACTGGGTATAGAATTCTAAGTTGACATAATTTTTTCTTTCAGTACATTAAACAAAGTGCACTGTCTTCTGGTTTGAATTGTTTCTGGTGAGAATTTGCCATCATCCTTAACCTTGTTTCTGTTTCTGTTATATATCTTTTTTCCTCTGGCTGCTGTTAAGATTTATCTTTATCATTAGTGTTCAGCAATATGGTTATGATGTACCTTACTTTTTTCTTCAAGTTATTTTGCTGGGGTTTGCTGAACTTCTCAAATATGTATATTTATGGTTTATAACAAATTTGAAAAGTTTTCAGCCATTACTTTTCAAATATATTTTCTGTGCTCCTCTGTCTCCCACACGGACTCTATTTTATATATATATATATATATATATATATATATATATATATATATATACATACATACACATATATATGTGTATATATATATGCATATATATACACATATATATGTGTGTATATATATACACACACACACTTAAACATGTCCCATAGTTCACTTAGACTCTCTTTCATTACATTTTTTTCTTATCTCTGTGTTTCATTTGGATAGTTTCTTTGCTATGTTTTCAAATTTACTAATTATTTTAGTCAGCCCAGGTTACTAGGTGGCTTAAACCACAGACATGTATTTCTCACAGTTTTGGAGGCCGAGAAGCCAACTCAGTTCCTGATGGAGGCCCTCTTCCTGGCTTGCAAACAGCTATCTTCTCACTGTATCCACACATGGCAAAGAGCAAGTAATCGCCCTCTCTTCCTCTTCTCATAAGGGTACTAATCACATCATGAAGCCCCAATCCTCATGACTTCATTTAACTCTAATTATCTTCCAAAGGCCTCTTCTCTAAATACCATTACATTCTGGGTGAGCGTTTTGATATATGAATTGAGGTGGAAGGACACAATTCAGTTTATAGCACTGATCTTTTCTTGGGCAATATCTAATCTGCTATGAATCCCATCTAGTAGGCTTTTTACCCCAGATATTGTAGTTTCCATTTCTAGAAGTTTGCTTTTTATGTTTTTCATATCCATGTCTTTGTATCTTTCAGGACCAGCCTTTTTTCTTGCTTCTTGAACATATGAAATACAGTCATAATAACTTTTAATGTCCTTATCTACTATATTCTATCATGTGTGTCATTTGTAGACCGGTGTCAATTGATTTCTTTTATCATTACAGGTCATGTTTTCCTGCTTCTTAGCATGCCTTAATTAAATAGCAGTCTTTTTGATTTTTAACTTCTTGGGTGCTGGATATTTTTATATTCCTATAAATATCCTTGAGCTTTGGTCTGAAGCATAAATTACTTGAAAACAGTTTTTAATCATTTCAGGTCTTGCTTTTAAGGTTTGTCAGAAAGTTCCAACAGTAGTCTTGGTCTAATTTTTGCCAGCTGCTGAGGGCTATTTTTAGTTATTTTAATTTAGTAATTTAGTAATTTTACTGAAGCAAAAGCCTTCTGAGTACTCTGTGTAAATCTCCATGAATTCTTAGGATTTCCACTTTGAGTCATTGGAACATGAACTATTCCCAGCTGTATGAAAACAGGCAGTGTTTCCTCTATATCCTGTCAGGTGGCTCTTTTCCTGATTTCAGGTAATTTCCTCACAAAAAAGCCCTGCTCTGTATTCAGCTAAGAACTGAAGAGAGACCCTCTGGAGATCGTTAAGGTTCTCTCCCTGTGCTGCTGTCTCTTTTCTGGTACTCTGCCCTGGAATTTCAGGCCAAGACCTACCCAGGCTCTTGTCTGTAATTCCTCAACTCAGGTGGACCCAGGTAAGACCTCTGGGCTCTCTTTCAGTTTCCCCTCCCTGTGCTGATTCCTGAAATCTTCATCTAGGCGGTAAGCTGGGGTTATCATGGGTCTCACCTCAATTGTTTCCTGTTTTTCAAGGACCACTGTCCTTTGTTGCTTGATGTCTAAAGTCTTTAAAAGCTTTGTTTCATTTATTTTTTTCTGGCATTTTGGTTATTTCAGGCTGGAAGATAAATCCAGCTTCTGTCACTCCGTCTTGACCAGAAGTGCCTTTTTATTGATTTTTAAATTACTTTATATATTAAGAATCTTAACCTTTCATCTCTCTTATATATTGAAAATTGGAAGCTATGTTTAACTCAGTCTCTATGGAGTTAGTGCTGAAGTCCAGGTCAAAAGGAAAAGAATTTAAAAAGTACAAAACTCATAGGGTTACAAACTCTGAGCTAGACACAAGCTAAATTGGTTCTATAATTTGGAAGTTGTATAATGGTGATATGACATGTACTCAATTGGATTGCCCTTTGTGGGACTTTGATAAATATACAATGAGGAATAAACTTTCCTGTAAATAAACTAGGTCTATATCTTCAAGTAAATTTTGTTTGAAAGAAGCTAAATATGAAAACATTAAATATAACTATTTAATTTGTTTCTTCACATAATAAATATATATTAGCATTTACAATGTGCCAAGGGCTTTTCTAGACACAATAAATGTCATTTGATATTAAATATGAATTATAAAATAAATCTTAACACATATCCAAAGGAAGAGAAAGCACTGATGCTTCCTAGGTTTCTCTACAATATTTGGCAAAGAGGTAGTTAGAACTAACAGATATTTCAACCCATTAAAGCACATATCTTCTTAACCACTTTTTGCCCAGAGAAGTTGAAGAAAAACAAAGCAAATTTTTTTAAGTGACAACAAATAAGAGTTTATTGCAAACATGTCATTCAAATATCAAATGGGATTGACTTAATAAAATAATATGAAAATATTTGGCCTCTAGTAAATTATGTACAACATCAGTGTATCAGACATTCAAAGAAATTTAGTGTATCACAGATAGCTAATGCTGTCATTTAAATCTCTACGGTGGTTTGTTCAAAATGAAAGTTATGACATTTCTAGAGTTATAGATGATGCACATAGAGGGTAAAAATGGTTCAAAAACTGTAGGTTTGGATTATTCATTAGAATATGCTTAAAATTCAGCATGAAATCGCAAGGTAAAGTCAGATTCCCAAAATTTCACCAAATTATTTCCATTGCCAATTTAACATAATCAGTATAACAATTATCAGTGTCCACTATAATAAATTCATCTACTACAAGTTAATGACCACACCTTACTCACTAACAGACTCTACTTCGGAATATTAGGTTGGTGCAAAAGCAATTGTGGTTCTTGCCAT
The DNA here is from genome assembly GCF_028885655.2 of Pongo abelii. Taxonomy (NCBI): domain Eukaryota; kingdom Metazoa; phylum Chordata; class Mammalia; order Primates; family Hominidae; genus Pongo; species Pongo abelii. The sequence continues at coordinate 127,713,660 of NC_071996.2, forward strand.
TACTTTCAATGGCAAAAACCACAATTACTTTTGCACCAAGCTAATAATTTTATGTTTACAGAAAAATTGCAAAGGCAATACAGACATTTCCCATCTACTCCTCACATACTTTCTCCTAATGCTAACATCTTAACACTAATAACTATGGTACATTTGTCAAAACCAAAAACAGTACCAATGTTGTTTAATTGTATGAAATCACTCAAACGCTATTTGAATAATGAGTTTTAACATGTCTTCTTAAGAAAAAAACACTACCATTTTTAATTAAGTTTTAAAGATGCAGCCCTACCTTGGGTCTCTTCAGAAGAATTGGAAATAAGTTTACTTGAACAGAATTTATAATGAAATCGTCTTGGATGAGAACTGATGCATCTCACCTTTTGGGCTTAACTTTAACTCGTATCAGGCACAGCAGCCCTGTGCTTTAAGTGCCACAAGACTCCAGAAAAGTTTATTTTCCTAGTTTTTCTGAGAATTTCAAAATGTCTTAGATCTTTAAAAAACTAATTCACTTGGGCTGGGTGCAGTGACTCACGCCTGTAATCCCAGGACTTTGGGAGATGGGTGGATCACGAGGTCAGGAGATCGAGACCATCCTGGCTAACATGGTGAAACCCCATCTGGGCATGGTGGCGGGTGCCTGTAATCCCAGCTACTCGGGAGGCTGAGGCAGGAGAATGGTGTGAACCTGGGAGGCAGAGCTTGCAGTGAGCCGAGATTGTGCCACTGCACTCTGGCCTGGGCGACAGAGCAAGACTCCGTCTCAAAAAAAAAAAAAAAAAAACCAATTCACTCAAGTTGTATCTAGTCTTAAGTTTTCTTTACAAATATGAGGGCTTATTATTTGGCAATGTATTTTTTCCTGTTTATGTACTAATGCATATGTAAGAGTAATCAAATCACACTTACATTTATATTTTTATGAATGGCCCTTATGAAAAGAGTAAGATTTCATGAAATAAGAAACTATCCTGAAAAGTCCAAGATGTATAGCTTCTGTCCCCATAGCAACCAACTAACTGGTTGCACCTGGCCCTCCAGGGTAATTAATTTCTTGTGTGCTGGGATGGTCAGCTGCTTCCCAAGGCCAGCAAAAAAAAAAAAAAAGGAGGAACAAAATGACCTTTCTTTAAAACAAAACAAACTTAAATCTCACAGAGAGGAATTAGACATTTGGATTTCCTCTCATTTTACTCTTGCAGTAGATTTTACATTTGAGGAATAAAATTCGAGGTCAGATTTTGAGTTCTGTTGAATTTATTTTTCAGAGAGATCAATTGTATTAGCCACGTTTTTATAATCTTGAAGATTTTTTCTTGCACTTGAGTTAGTTTAGCTGAATCAGTATCTGTATGGGAACACGTATCTGCACAGTGTCCTTCACTTAAAAAGAGAAAGAAAGGCAAGTATCAGAAGACCTATATACCAAGTATCCAAAGGCCAGTTGTCCTTAACGCTGGGGGCACATTAGAATCACCTGGAACACTTTTAAAACAAACCAGTGTCTGAGCCCCACTCTTCTGAAATTCTGCTTTATTAGTCTGGGGTGGGGTCTGGCTGGCAGTAAGTGTCAAAAGCTGATTAAAATATACAGCAATAGTTAAGACTCAGGATTACATAGTATACTAATACAACAAACTTTGACCCAATGAAGTAAATTTCTTTGTAGATAAAGATTGGGTAATATATTATAGTTATTAAAGTGAATTACTGTTTGTTCCTAAGGACCCCTATGCTACAAATTAATGAAAACTTCAGGAAATGTTAAGAGTAGACTTAGAGGATAATGTTCTTTAGTTTTCTTTTATTTTTTCTAAGTGTGATAAGTGTAGGATATACCTTCTATCTGAGGAGGTTACCATGTCTGAATCTCAGTGAGCCTCATTTTAGGACATTTTTTCAGCTCCAAGAGCCAATTGTTAAATTTTTGGAAATTTTGAAAACTATTAAATTGTTAGTGGCTTGAGATTTTGGTCATGCTGACGGTATTTACACTGTGAAAGTCAGCAAACATTACAGATCAGGTCTTCGTTTCTTCTGGAAAGTGGGTTGTTAAACATCTACCTGCTATGAGAGTAAGATCAAAAGCATGAAATTTGACTAGGCTTCCAATATTTGTCAACCCTGTATTTTTACAGATGTAAAACTGAGGCTCAGAAACTTTAAGTGACTTGTCAAGGAAATTGCTGGTGGAACCAAGAATAGAAGCCAGCTTGCTAGAGTGTCACATCTGTCCTGACTCCGGTCTACATTGCAAATGCTTGTCAAATGTAAGCTCAGCGTTTTACACATAAGCATCTATCCATGCTGTTATTTTAGAGGTACAAGTGAGGTAGGAGGCAGGACTCAACTCCAGAGGCAGGCCTCAGACACCACACCAGATTGAGGACTAACTAAAACAGGGAAGAGGCGAAAGCACCTCTTCCTAAGACATGTGCACCAAGTGTGCCCTGTCAGTTTACCATTGTCAAGGCAATACCTGGAAGTTACCACCCCTTTCCATGGCAATGACCTGATAACCCAGAAGTTACGACAATGTACCTTTTTCTAGAAATTTCTTAATAATTTACCCTTTAATTTGCATATAATTAAAAATGGGTATAAATATGACTGCAGAACTGCCTCTGAGCTGTTCCTCTGGGCACACTGCCTATGGGGTAGCCCTGCACTGCAGGAAATAATACCTCTGCTCCTGCTATACACTGCTACTTCAATAAAAGTTGCAAACACCACCGGCTTTCTCTTGAATTCTTTCCTGGGCAAAGCCAAGAACTCTCTCCAGCTAAGAATCAACTCTGGGGCTTGCCTGTCCTGAATCAGAAGGTATTTGCCGTTAAGGTACCAAAATTCTGTAATAACTATGATGCATCCAGACAATGGAGTACTATGCACCCATAAAAAAAGTATGGGAGAGAATTTTGTGTACTAATACAGAAAGATCTCTAGCGTATATTCTAAAGAAAAACAAGCAAGTTGTAGAACACTGTATGTAGCATGCTACCTTTTGTTTATAATGGGAGAAATAAGAACATACACGACTGTATTTGAAAAAAAAAAAAAAGAAATACTGGAAGGATAAACAAGAACTAATGAAAATGACTCCCTGACAGGGTGGAGGCGTCTACTGAAGATAAACAAAGGCTCTGAAAACTGACAGCTGGTAACAACCCACAGTGTTTCCTATAAACATAAACAATTTCACAGAATTTCAACATCACATGAGGTCATACCATGACTGTGATAAAACCAAGCCCAAATAAGACCACTCTGTAATCATATCTGAACATGGACAGAATCAAGGAAGCAATGCAATCACAAAAGTAACAAAATATTTTTCTTTCCCTGATGAGTAACTACTGCTTCTTTACCATTGCAACTCCAGCTTCACTTTGTTCCTTTTGGCCCCTAGACAAAAATTAAGATTCTCAATCACTGAATTGCCCTTACCACCTAATAGCACCTAATTGGTCCAATGGGTGAGTGTAAACATCCAAAATAATATACTGCAATTATGAATATCCAAGAATATACAATAAACTCATAAGAGAGGAAGAAGTTTATTATTCTAATTTTATTATTATCTAATATAATGAGCCAAATAACTGTATTCTCAATGAGCATCAAAAAACTAATTGAATGCAAGACCAATCGCAAATGGAACAAGAAAGATGGACTGAAATGGAAGTGATGTAGACAAGACTTATTTATCCACAAAAGTTGGCTGAGGGCTTGACATTTTCTCTAGTTAAAGTCATCTTTGTCTTCAGCCAACATGAATAATCTCAAAATAAGTCTTTGACCTTCTTGCCAAGTTCTTTTAACTTTGTTTCTATAATGAGTTGATTAGCATTTTTCCCTTAGTACTCAGTCTCTGAACATCAACAATGTACCGGGCACCAGGGAGTCAACAATGAGTAAGATTTGGTCCCAGTGATGAGGGTGTTTGCTTCCTAAAGGACGAGGCTAAACTGCTCCCCTCCTTCTCAATTCTGTTTAGACATATGTTACCCAGGAAAGTATCTGTGTAGTTATTTGATCAATGTCTGTCTCCTGTCTCCACACATGACTGCTCCTGGAGGGCAGGAACTGTGCACATCTCCATTACCTGTACACTCCTAGTGCCCAGGAGAGCATCTGATACAAGTAGACACTTGTACTGGGTTGAATAGCATCCCCCCAAACTTCACATCTACCTGAAACCTCAGAATGTGAATCTATTTGGCAACGAGGTCTTTGCAGACATAATTATTTAAGATGAGGTCACGCTGGAGTAGAGTGAGCCTTAAATCCAGTATGGCTGATGTCTTTATAAGTAGACACACAGAGGCTCACACAGAGGGAAGGAGGACCAGTGAGGACAGAGGCCGAGCACGGAGTGTTGCAGCTGCCAGCCAAGGAAGGCTGAGAATTCCAGCAACCAGAGGCTAGGAAGAGGCAAAGAGAAAGAAAAGGAAGGCCATCTCATATTTTCAAGATCTTTTTGAAAGTATAAGAATCCATGTCTCTAAACAACTTGAAGGCATATGGCATGGTGTTTAAAGAACAGGACTTCCAGTGAGACTATCTGGGTTTGGGTTTTAATCCTACCACTTACTATATGGTGAGTCTTAGATCAGTAGAATTAACTTTATGATCACTTTCTGCATCTGTAAAATGGGAAAAGTGTAACTACCCTTGACTGAGCAGAGGATTAAATGAGATTATACACATGAAGTTGTAAGCCAGCATATTGGATAAGGTAACCACATGCCCCAAGTGGCAATGAAGCACTTGGAATGTGGCTCTTTCTAAATTGAGATGTGCTGTAAGTAAAAATACACCAGATTTTGGATACTTAGCATGAAAAAAGATATAAATATCTTGTTAATAAGCCTTTTATATTAATTACATGTTAAAATGAGGACAATTTTAATATATTGGGTCCAATGAAAATATATTATTAAAATTAACTTCACCTGTTTTGTGTGTGTCACCTGTTTTGTGTGACTACCAGAAAAATCTAAATTATATATGTCATTCAAATGTATAGCACTCACATTATACTTTTATTGGCAGCGCAGGAATAAATGGTGCCTGGACACAAAATTACCTCCATCTAAAAATATGTGCAGTCATTAAAACTGGGTGTTAGACACTGATTCTGAAGCAGGATATTAAAGGTTCCATAGTGTTGTTGGTTCACCTTGATGGCTCTTCAAGCCATTTGACTTTCCTTCTTCAGGATCACCATTTAGTGAGCACTTACTATGAGCCAGGCTTCATACTAAGTATTATGCACTCACCATTTTAACATAATCCTATAGTTTGTGAATAACATATACAATTTATAATACATAATGTGCGCTATTTTGAGCCGACATCGAGGCTTCTATTATGTTAATATGCATCACTTGCTCTTGAACTATGATAATCTTTCTGGAGTGAGAGAAATGGTAGCCACAGCAAAGGTGCAGGACTTACATGAGTCCACGTCACAGCCATAGTGAATACACCTGACCGGGGTATGTCCCTAAGGGTGTGACGCACATCTGAACATTACATAATGCATCTTGGTGGGAAAAGTGCAAGAAGAAGAGAGAACAGACAACTGGTAAATCTATTCAAGCCTGGAATTTCCAGGAAGCACCAGTAACCCCTTTAAACCTTGAAGCTCCCTGCCCTCCAGACATGAAATATGAACCTATTTAAATAACATTTCTTCTCTTTTGAGTTGAGGTGCTGAAAAAACCCTCCCCACCCAGCTCTTTGACATTTCAATTGAATTAATCCCTAAAGGAATTGTAATTTTCCACTATGAAGTGATCTAATCCTTGACATCTGTGAAGAGGAAAGAAAAAGGGAGAACAAAGTGTCAGTCTTGTTACTGTTGGGGTTACATTTATGTTGTGTGCTCTGCAAAAACAAGAAGGGGCATGAGATTTGTCTTGGCACTGACTTGTAGTACCTGAGCAAAAAGGAGGAAAACCATTATGAGCTTTGGATAAGGCCTTAACCTTCCCCACTAAGAATTTATGTTAGGACCTCGTCTATGGAAGATACAAGCATGATACTGCCTCTTTTTCTTTTCATTAGACAACCAAATGACTTCTTCCTTTTTATAAAAGTGAGAGGGAGAGAACTTGTTGAGTCAGGTACAGTAAGAGGTAAGAGTGGGTGAGGGATACTGGTTAGCTGTCTGTGCATTGTCCAAAGATAAGATATAGGCAAGTTTAAGGACTATGTAACAGGAATTTGAAAGAGTTTTGCATTTTGGCTGCATATTTGTAAGAATGATATTTCCAACCTAGAAACTTTCTCAAATTTCTGTGGCCAAGTCTATACACCTGCTTCATTTTCCCTCATCCTTATCCTCATTCTCCCCTTCTGTATAATAGGAATGTGTCTCTCCAACCACGAAGACTCTGGTGTCCCATGTGCAGGCACATCCTCTACAGCGGGATCTTCCTCCTTAACCCGACTTCCTTCTCCAATAGTTGTTCTTCCCCTCTCTACCCCTCATGGTTGAGGTGTCTACGAAAGCTGTTTCTGTTTCCTCAACTTCTACATCTCGGTGTACTTAACCACATTTCCACTGACTCCACCTGAATCATTCTCACTGAGAAAGACCGGGTCCGCAAATCCAACAGCTGTTTTGCCATTCTCATGTCATTTGGAATCCCAGTAACCTTCCATTCAATCCATTCCCACCGTCTTGTAATATTCTCTTTCCTGGTAACACAGCACTGTCTTGGCTCTCCAGCAAACTCCCGCCCACCCTCAGTCTGTTATGCTGGACTTTCAATGTTGGAGTAATACAAGGCTCACTACTAGGCCCAATTGTCTTCTTCTTTGATAACCATTTCCAAGACTATCTCATCCACGCCTGGGGATCCAATTGTCCAATTAGACACCTCAAATTTTATCCTCATCTCGGGTCTCGTCTCTCTTCTAAATCTAGGCAAATGATCTACCCGACTACCAACCCAGCTCTTCCACCGGAATGTCTCACAGGCACCTCAGGCTCAATGTATTCAGAACTGGGTTCCTAAGCTCTCTCCCTGCCCTGCTCCCCATCACAGCCCTGATCTTGGCCTTCCTAAATCTGGTTTTCCTCCAGCGTACGCCATCCCAGGACAATGGCTGCACTATCCACCTAGCTGGCTGCACAAGTAGGAACCCAAGCCTCTTATTTTGTACTTCTTTCTTCCTCACTCCTCTATCTAGTCAATCACCAGTTTCTAATTCTTATTTCATCTCTACTGCAACCACCCTACTGGGTTCATGCAAAAGCCTTCTTACTGCTTCCCACACCCGTACTCACTTTCCTTCAAATGAAATTCCACGATGCAGTCGGAAGGCATATCAACATGCTCGTCACATTAATTCACTGTTACTTCAAGCTCTAAAATCACCTTCTATTTCTGTTTGAATATTTCCCCAAATCCTTAGGACAGCCCACAAAAATCCTATGTTATCTGGCCTGCCGTCATCCAGTCTCATTCCCACCTACATCACCCCCAGTTCCTCTCTCTCCAACCACACCAGTCCTTTCAGATCCTCCACAGACACAAGGTCATTCCTGCTCAGAGTCCCCACTCATGTTTCCTCCTCTGTCCTCCCATCTTCCTCCCCATGCCTTTGCACCCTTTAGATCTCAGCAGGGTTTTTTCTCCATAAAGTAGGTTCTCCTTGTCCTCCAACAATGCCGGCTCCGAATGATACATGCTGATAAAAGAAAAACTTCAGTCGAATTACATTTAAAGGAGTTTAATTGAGCAATGAATGATTCGCCAATCAGGCAGCCCTCAGAATCACAGCAGATTCAAAGAGACTCCAACGCAGCGATGTGGTGGAAGAAAATTTATAGACTAAAAAAAAAAAAAAAAAAAAAAGAAAGAAAATGACATACAGAAATCGGAAGTGAGGTACAGAACGGCTGGATTGATTACAGCTTGGCATATGCCTTATTTGAACAAAGTTTGAATACTCAGCAGTGTACGAATGGTTGAAGTACGGCCGCTAGGACTGGCCAAGACTCAGCTATTGTTACAGGCGCATACTCCTAAGTTAGGTTTTCAGTCTTGTCTGCCTATTAAGTTAGGTGGCAGTTTGTCCACAAGGACTCAGATATAGAAGTACGGAGTCCTTCTCAGGCCATATTTAGTTTGCTTTAACAAGGCTCTTCCGTATAACGTATTTGAGTTTTCACTCTTGCATCATTATAAGCATTATAAGAATTGTAATTAAATTACTAATTTTGTAATTAGCACTTTAAAGCTCATTTCACCTCTCCATGAGGTCAGAGGGGAAACTGCTGAACCTCTGTACATTGCATATAATCGTTGCCTAAGAAATACGTGTTAAATAACTAACATCCAGATGGCACAGGGAGAATATGAGAATTTTATTAAATATATTTCTATAATACTACATGTTTTATTATCTGTTAAAATGAGTTTAAATAAAGTTACAAATATTCGACTTTAAAAGTTGAGTGATTAAAGTATCTCTGAAGTCAATTCATGATTATGTAAGTTTACAGCAAGCTAATTTGACCTATTGCTATCTATCACATGATGCTAAGCCGTTGAAGCTAACCTAGCAGAATAGGGACCAAAGAAAGAATTAAAGAAACCCAATAATAGAAGGAGTTGCCACACTGAAACACTATTGACAACTTTGCAATTATGTTTATCTTCCTGAGAGGTACAAATATAGATATTGTCAATCAATCCCTTTGAATGAAACTGGAGCTGTGTTTTTTTTCATTATCGCCCATTTAAAGAGACATTTTTAGACATTTTCCTACCCACTGCCCCTCCCGTGAAATTCTTTTTTTTTTTTTTTTTTTTTTTTTTTTTTTTTTCTTTTATTATTATTATTATTATACTTTAGGTTTTATGGTACATGTGCACAATGTGCAGGTAAGTTACATATGTATACATGTGCCATGCTGGTGCGCTGCACCCACCAACTCGTCATCTAGCATTAGGTATATCTCCCAATGCTATCCCTCCCCCCTCCCCCCACCCCACAACAGTCCCCAGAGTGTGATGTTCCCCTTCCTGTGTCCATGTGTTCTCATTGTTCAATTCCCACCTATGAGTGAGAATATGCGGTGTTTGGTTTTTTGTTCTTGCGATAGTTTACTGAGAATGATGATTTCCAATTTCATCCATGTCCCTACAAAGGACGTGAACTCATCATTTTTTATGGCTGCATAGTATTCCATGGTGTATATGTGCCACATTTTCTTAATCCAGTCTATCATTGTTGGACATTTGGGTTGGTTCCAAGTCTTTGCTATTGTGAATAATGCGGCAATAAACATACGTGTGCATGTGTCTTTATAGCAGCATGATTTATAGTCCTTTGGGTATATACCCAGTAATGGGATGGCTGGGTCGAATGGAATTTCTAGTTCTAGATCCCTGAGGAATCGCCACACTGACTTCCACAAGGGTTGAACTAGTTTACAGTCCCACCAACAGTGTAAAAGTGTTCCTATTTCTCCACATCCTCTCCAGCACCTGTTGTTTCCTGACTTTTTAATGATTGCCATTCTAACTGGTGTGAGATGGTATCTCATTGTGGTTTTGATTTGCATTTCTCTGATAGCCAGTGATGGTGAGCATTTTTTCATGTGTTTTTTGGCTGCATCAATGTCTTCTTTTGAGAAGTGTCTGTTCATGTCCTTTGCCCACTTTTTGATGGGGTTGTTTGTTTTTTTCTTGTAAATTTGTTGGAGTTCATTGTAGATTCTGGATATTAGCCCTTTGTCAGATGAGTAGGTTGCGAAAATTTTCTCCCATTTTGTAGGTTGCCTGTTCACTCTGATGGTAGTTTCTTTTGCTGTGCAGAAGCTCTTGAGTTTAATTAGATCCCATTTGTCAATTTTGGCTTTTGTTGCCATTGCTTTTGGTGTTTTAGACATGAAGTCCTTGCCCATGCCTATGTCCTGAATGGTAATGCCTAGGTTTTCTTCTAGGGTTTTTATGGTTTTAGGTCTAACATTTAAGTCTTTAATCCATCTTGAATTGATTTTTGTATAAGGTGTAAGGAAGGGATCCAGTTTCAGCTTTCTACATATGGCTAGCCAGTTTTCCCAGCACCATTTATTAAATAGGGAATCCTTTCCCCATTTCTTGTTTTTGTCAGGTTTGTCAAAGATCAGATACTTGTAGATATGTGGCATTATTTCTGACGGCTCTGTTCTGTTCCATTGATCTATATCTCTGTTTTGGTACCAGTACCATGCTGTTTTGGTTACTGTAGCCTTGTAGTATAGTTTGAAGTCAGGTAGTGTGATGCCTCCAGCTTTGTTCTTTTGGCTTAGGATTGACTTGGCGATGCGGGCTCTTTTTTGGTTCCATATGAACTTTAAAGTAGTTTTTTCCAATTCTGTGAAGAAAGTCATTGGTAGTTTGATGGGGATGGCATTGAATCTGTAAATTACCTTGGGAAGGATGGCCATTTTCAGGATATTGATTCTTCCTACCCATGAGCATGGAATGTTCTTCCATTTGTTTGTATCCTCTTTTATTTCCTTGAGCAGTGGTTTGTAGTTCTCCTTGAAGAGGTCCTTCACATCCCTTGTAAGTTGGATTCCTAGGTATTTTATTCTCTTTGAAGCAATTGTGAATGGGAGTTCACTCATGATTTGGCTCTCTGTTTGTCTGTTATTGATGTATAAGAACGCTTGTGATTTTTGCACATTGATTTTGTATCCTGAGACTTTGCTGAAGTTGCTTATCAGCTTAAGGAGATTTTGGGCTGAGACAATGGGGTTTTCTAGATATACTATCATGTCATCTGCAAACAGGGACAATTTGACTTCCTCTTTTCCTAATTGAATACCCTTGATTTCCTTCTCCTGCCTAATTGCCCTGGCCAGAACTTCCAACACTATGTTGAATAGAAGTGGTGAGAGAGGGCATCCCTGTCTTGTGCCAGTTTTCAAAGGGAATGCTTCCAGTTTTTGCCCATTCAGTATGATATTGGCTGTGGGTTTGTCATAAATAGCTCTTATTATTTTGAGATACGTCCCATCAATTCCTAATTTATTGAGAGTTTTTAGCATGAAGGGTTGTTGAATTTTGTCAAAGGCCTTTTCTGCATCTATTGAGATAATCATGTGGTTTTTGTCTTTCGTTCTGTTTATATGCTGGATTACATTTATTGATTTGCGTATATTGAACCAGCCTTGCATCCCAGGGATGAAGCCCACTTGATCATGGTGGATAAGCTTTTTGATGTGCTGCTGGATTCGATTTGCCAGTATTTTATTGAGGATTTTTGCATCAATGTTCATCAAGGATATTGGTCTAAAATTCTCTTTTTTTGTTGTGTCTTTGCCAGGCTTTGGTATCAGGATGATGCTGGCCTCATAAAATGAGTTAGGGAGGATTCCCTCTTTTTCTATTGATTGGAATAGTTTCAGAAGGAATGGTACCAGCTCCTCCTTGTACCTCTGGTAGAATTCGGCTGTGAATCCATCTGGACCTGGACTTTTTTTGGTTGGTAAGCTATTGATTATTGCCCCAATTTCAGCTCCTGTTATTGGTCTATTCAGAGATTCAACTTCTTCCTGGTTTAGTCTTGGGAGGGTGTATGTGTTGAGGAATTTATCCATTTCTTCTAGATTTTCTAGTTTATTTGCATAGAGGTGTTTGTAATATTCTCTGATGGTAGTTTGTATTTCTGTGGGATCGGTGGTGATATCCCCTTTATCATTTTTTATTGCATCTATTTGATTCTTCTCTCTTTTTTTCTTTATTAATCTTGCTAGCGGTCTATCAATTTTGTTGATCCTTTCAAAAAACCAGCTCCTGGATTCATTTATTTTTTGAAGGGTTTTTTGTGTCTCTATTTCCTTCAGTTCTGCTCTGATTTTAGTTATTTCTTGCCTTCTGCTAGCTTTTGAATGTGTTTGCTCTTGCTTTTCTAGTTCTTTTAATTGTGATGTTAGGGTGTCAATTTTGGATCTTTCCTGCTTTCTCTTGTGGGCATTTAGTGCTATAAATTTCCCTCTACACACTGCTTTGAATGCATCCCAGAGATTCTGGTATGTTGTGTCTTGGTTCTCGTTGGTTTCAAAGAACATCTTTATTTCTGCCTTCATTTCGTTATGTACCCAGTAGTCATTCAGGAGCAGGTTGTTCAGTTTCCACGTAGTTGAGCGGTTTTGAGTGAGATTCTTAATCCTGAGTTCTAGCTTGATTGCACTGTGATCGGAGAGACAGTTTGTTACAATTTCTGTTCTTTTACATCTATTGAGGAGAGCTTTACTTCCAAGTATATGGTCAATTTTGGAATAGGTGTGGTGTGGTGCTGAAAAAAATGTATATTCTGTTGATTTGGGGTGGAGAGTTCTGTAGATGTCTATTAGGTCTGCTTGGTGCAGAGCTGAGTTCAATTCCTGGGTATCCTTGTTGACTTTCTGTCTCGTTGATCTGTCTAATGTTGATAGTGGGGTGTTAAAGTCTCCCATTATTAATGTGTGGGAGTCTAAGTCTCTTTGTAGGTCACTCAGGACTTGCTTTATGAATCTGGGTGCTCCTGTATTGGGTGCATATATATTTAGGATAGTTAGCTCTTCTTGTTGAATTAATCCCTTTACCATTATGTAATGGCCTTCTTTGTCTCTTTTGATCTTTGTTGGTTTAAAGTCTGTTTTATCAGAGACTAGGATTGCAACCCCTGCCTTTTTTTGTTTTCCATTTGCTTGGTAGATCTTCCTCCATCCTTTTATTTTGAGCCTATGTGTGTCTCTGCACGTGAGATGGGTTTCCTGAATACAGCACACTGATGGGTCTTGAGTCTTTATCCAGTTTGCCAGTCTGTGTCTTTTAATTGGAGCATTTAGTCCATTTACATTTAAAGTTAATATTGTTATGTGTGAATTTGATCCTGTCATTATGATTTTAGCTGGATATTTTTCTCGTTAGTTGATGCAGTCTCTTCCTAGTCTCGATGTTCTTTACATTTCGGTATGATTTTGCAGTGGCTGGTACCGGTTGTGCCTTTCCATGTTTAGCGCTTCCTTCAGGAGCTCTTTTAGGGCAGGCCTGGTGGTGACAAAATCTCTCAGCATTTGCTTGTCTGTAAAGTATTTTATTTCTCCTTCACTTATGAAGCTTAGTTTGGCAGGATATGAAATTCTGGGTTGAAAATTCTTTTCTTTAAGAATGTTGAATATTGGCCCCCACTCTCTTCTGGCTTGTAGGGTTTCTGCCGAGAGATCCGCTGTTAGTCTGATGGGCTTCCCTTTGATGGTAACCCGACCTTTCTCTCTGGCTGCCCTTAACATTTTTTCCTTCATTTCAACTTTGGTGAATCTGACAATTATGTGTCTTGGAGTTGCTCTTCTCGAGGAGTATCTTTGTGGCGTTCTCTGTATTTCCTGAATCTGAATGTTGGCCTGCCTTGCTAGATTGGGGAAGTTCTCCTGGATAATATCCTGCAGAGTGTTTTCCAACTTGGTTCCATTCTCCCCGTCACTTTCAGGTACACCAATCAGACGTAGATTTGGTCTTTTCACATAGTCCCACATTTCTTGGAGGCTTTGCTCATTTCTTTTTATTCTTTTTTCTCTAAACTTCCCTTCTCGCTTCATTTCATTCATTTCATCTTCCAGGGCTGATACCCTTTCTTCCATTTGATCGCATCGGCTCCTGAGGCTTCTGCATTCTTCACGTAGTTCTCGAGCCTTGGTTTTCAGCTCCATCAGCTCCTTTAAGCACTTCTCTGTATTGGTTATTCTAGTTATACATTCTTCTAAATTTTTTTCAAAGTTTTCAACTTCTTTGCCTTTGGTTTGAATATCCTCCCGTAGCTCGGAGTAATTTGATCGTCTGAAGCCTTCTTCTCTCAGCTCGTCAAAGTCATTCTCCGTCCAGCTTTGTTCCGTTGCTGGTGAGGAACTGCGTTCCTTTGGAGGAGGAGAGGTACTCTGGTTTTTAGAGTTTCCAGTTTTTCTGCTCTGTTTTTTCCCCATCTTTGTGGGTTTATCTACTTTTGGTCGTTGATGATGGTGATGTACAGATGGGTTTTTGGTGTGGATGTCCTTTCTGTTAGTTTTCCTTCTAACAGACAGAACCCTCAGCTGCAGGTCTGTTGGAGTACCTGTCCGGCCGTGTGAGGTGTCAGTCTGCCCCTGCTGGGGGGTGCCTCCCAGTTAGGCTGCTCGGGGGTCAGGGGTCAGGGACCCACTTGAGGAGGCAGTCAGCCCGTTCTCAGATCTCCAGCTGCGTGCTGGGAGAACCACTGCTCTCCTCACAGCTGTCAGACAGGGACATTTAAGTCTGCAGAGGTTACTGCTGTCTTTTTGTTTGTCTGTGTCCTGCCCCCAGAGGTGGAGCCTACAGAGGCAGGCAGGCCTCCTTGAGCTGTGGTGGGCTCCACCCAGTTCAAGCTTCCAGGCTGCTTTGTTTACCTAAGCGAGCCTGGGCAATGGCGGGCGCCCCTCCCCCAGCCTCGCTGCCGACTTGCTGTTTGATCTCAGACTGCTGTGCTAGCAATCAGCGAGACTCCGTGGGCGTAGGACCCTCTGAGCCAGGTGCGGGCTATACTCTCCTGGGGCACCATTTCCTAAGCCCGTCGGAAAAGCACAGTATTCGGGTGGGGGTGGCCCGATTTTCCAGGTGCCGTCTGTCACCCCTGGAAGGGGAACTCCCTGACCCCTTGCGCTTCCCGAGTGAGGCAATGCCTCGCCCCTGCTTCGGCTGGCGCACGGTGCGCTCACCCACTGACCTGCGCCCACTGTCTGGCACTCCCTAGTGAGATGAACACGGTACCTCAGATGGAAATGCAGAAATCACCCGTCTTCTGCGTCGCTCGCGCTGGGAGCTGTAGACCGGAGCTGTTCCTATTCGGCCATCTTGGCTCCTCCCCCGTGAAATTCTTATACCACAGATATATTGTGTATCTGTGCTTTATACATTTAAAAAGTAAAAATTTTTCATTCCCCAAGGACAAATTGTGGTCCATTTGAAGGTGATATTGTCCCTGCTGACAATGTATGAACTAGACCGATTATTTTAAGATAAGAATGCATAATCAACAAATTAACAGGCACCTTTAAAATGACTGTCAGATGACTGAAATGAAGACCATGTCTTTGCTATCCTCTCACTGCTGGATATTGGGCTCTGGTTAACTGGCCTGTGCTATGGAGTAAATTATCTCTCGTTACAGTTCTACTCTGCTCCATTTGGGCACTGTGGCTCAACCCTTTTGCTTTCAGGGACAGCATTTTGTCCAGAACCAATTGTTCTATATAGGATCCCCAAATGACTGCAAACTTTAGACAGCCTAGACTATTATTGAACAAAAGCAATCTTGAGAATAGAATAATAATATTATCACAAAGGAAAGAATTTCTGGGTAGAAAGTAGTGGAAAGTTTTTGCTTAGCTTAGTGTTAGTTATAAAATAAACTATGGAGGACATATCAAACATTTTAAGTAAATATATTTTTCCATGTAAAACACTCTATTACTCACCAATGATCAAATTACTAAATATATAGAAATCAAACATAGTTATCATTTGAGTCTCTCTCTGCAAGTGATACATTTGCTACATTTCCACTGCCAAAAATATTTCTCCTTGGGGTTTTCTTTTATTTTTTAAGAAAGTCTTTTCAAAAATTAAGAGTTGCATGCTTATGAGTCTCACTTTTCATTGACCAAGTCTTAAGGCTTTGAGGGACTTTGAACTGGAAACCATGGTGATGACTCTTGTAAATATCACATTAGCATGATAAGCAGCAGATTTTGATTTTGTGGTGGGATTATACATTTTATCCATTACTAAAATAGATTATTGAGATTATATCGAACTAACTTCAGTAATCACAACCTATAAAATGGATCTTTTGGAAAGATCTTGTGTTCCAAGGTTGTTTATTGCTCTAAGAACCAAGCTGGTGTACTGTTGGACACCTCATTTGACTAGTATTCAGATCCCCTACATAAAAGAGCTTTTTTTAATGAATTAAAAAAATCCACAAAAGAAAATACTGTCATCTCACTTGATTAGCTGAAACAACATAAACTTCTTGGAAGAAAACCAATAATGACAACAGTAAACAAATGGTACATTTTATATGCATCTTTTTTTTTTTCTGTGCTGACAAGTACCTTTTTAAGGTGTTCTGTTTCAGGGGAAAGCACCAATGATTAAATACTAGTGAAAACTAAATTGCTTACCTATCACCTGCTTAGAGGTATTTTGTGTTTCTTGTCAGTAACAATATCAAAAGCAGTTTATTAGTTTGTTTTTCTCTTTTTTTTGTAGGTCTTGGGTCTTGGACAAGTCACAACTGTGTTACCTTCAATGAAAACAGCAGACAAATCTTATTTGTAATATTTTTTGTGATTCTCAGAATTTGCCAAGGATCAATGGAAGCATTTGCCTCTTGTCACATTCAGGCCACTGAACAGGTGGCCTGAACAGCCTGGGCTACTGAAATGGCATTAAACTCAGAGCCAAGATATCTGAACATTGACGAAGAAAAATACTGCAAAGAAAATGAGATGAAAGTGTAGGTGATTGAGAGCAGGACTGAGAAGTGTAGGAAAGATATTAAAAGAAAGATGGTGGGCAGGGCACAGTGGCTCATGCCTGTAATCCCAGCACCTGGGGAGGCTGAAGCAGGCAGATCACTTGAGGTCAGGAGTTCAAGACCACCTTGGCCAACATGGTGAAACCCCATCACTACTAAAAATACAAAAATTAGCTGGGCGTGATGGTGGGCACCTGTAATCCCAGCTACTCAGGAGACTGAGGCAGGAGAATCACTTGAACCCGGGAGGTGGAGGCTGCAGTGAGCCGAGATCATGCCACTGCACTCCAGCCTGGGTGACAAAGTAAGACTCTGCCTCAAAAAAAAAAAGAAATATAGTTGTTGGTGGTGGTGTCTTTAAACTTGCTTTGTTTTCCCCTGAGAATCTGAATTCCTTAGAATAGCTAAAAGAATGTCTCCAGTCTAACAAGGGAATTATTGAAAACATTCTTCACATACCATATTTCTAAGAAATTAATTTTCATGCAAATCTATTTGATCTCCTGAAGTTATCAGTTTCTTGACATAGACCTAATTTTTTTCTGACACAGCAAAATAGCATCTTCATTTGGTCTGTGTGCATAATAGACTTCCTAACTTAGCTAAACAAATGCGTGTTCTCTAGAACTAGCCTCCAATGAACATAATCAAAATTGCATAAAGAATAGATTTTCAATGTTTTCACCACAAAAAAGATAAGTTGCTGAGGTGATGGATATAAATTACTTAGTTTGACTGAATCTCTCTATAATACATAAATAGATCAAAACATCACATTGTATTCTATAAATATATGCAATTATTACTGGTCAATTAAAAATAAGTTTGTAAAAAATCTTGAATAGAATGTAAGCAGAGAAAAGAAAGAAATCCTTTCCTGAATCAAACATGTCAGTTTCCAAATGTGTGAATCATTAATACTGAATAAGAAGCACAGTACTATCTCATTTCAGCCATTTCTTCTTTCCCTATCTCACTTCTTTACTTAAAAAATTAAAATGGGCTTCCTAACCTTTCCCATTATACCCCTCAATATTAACAGTAATTTTAGCTTATTTGATATTTTTCTTAAAAATACAACTATTTGAACAGTATTGCATTATTTAAGACAAGTAAAATTCCAAATATTTTCAAGACAAAATAACAAGCTGTCTTGCAGCAGGTTTTCAAGTAGAATAATAAAGTTTACATGCAAGAAAAATAAAACTTTTGGCTTGGTTTGTAAATATGTGTCAAACTAATGTATTCTTGCCCACAATATTTCCTATAATATCCCATTCTGTTGGGCTTAACTCAAAGTTATTCATCTGTTTTTAAAACTTAGATTCTCCCACTCATTGGAAATTGTTAGAGATGTATTATCGGGAGCTTTGGGCAGAGGTCCCAGGAATACCCACACTCTATCCTAGCCCAGCTACTCTTCCGATGAGATCCTATGGTAAGTAGGTAAGCAGGGAGGAATGGAGCCAGCAAAATGTCTTTCCTAGTGGACCCTGAGGCGTAAACCTGAATGAAGAGTATTAATGAGAGAGGCAATAGACAATCATCAGTTGCCTTTGTCTGACAGCCACCTATGGCCTCAAAATAAGGAAACTGGAGAGGCCTATTCTTGCCTGCCTACCAAGCCCACACTTGCAACTTGCCTGTAGACACAGTGGGAGGACGAAACCTCAGTGCAGAGCATGCCAGCCTCCACAAGGAGGAAAAGAGTAGTGGGAGCAATGAGAGAGGCTGCCTCCAGTGTCCAGAGATGCCCACCCAGGGCTATTCAAATCTACCCAGTCCAGCTTGGTCTAACCCAGAAGATCTGAGAGCCCCATAAAACACTGAAGAAGGGAGCTGAGGAAGAAGCAAGATTTCTCCTTCCTCTATCCTAGGAGCAAAAATATAGCCACAGGAAACGAAGAGTGGAAGAAACAGATTGGCCTTCTCCCAACTCTGGTGGAAGAGACACAGAAAGAAGTGTGACTACAGTGGGCGTTAGTCCCAATACTGTGCCTTCACCATAGACACCACCTTAAAAAAATGTGGCCCAATTAATATCCTAGACTTTGAGCCTGGTGTGGTGGCTCATGCCTGTAATCTCAACACTTTGGGAGGCTGAGACAGGAGGCTCACTTGAGGCCAGGAGTTTGAGACCAGCCTGGGCAACATAGTGAGACCCTGACTCTACAGAAAATTTAAAAATAAGCCAGGTGTGGTGGCATGCACCTGTAGTCCCAGCTACTTGGGAGGCTAAGGCAGGAGGATCACTTGAGCCTACTAGGAGTTCAAGGTTGCACTGAGCTATGACCTCACCATTGCACTCCAGCCTGGGTGACAGCAAGATTCTGTCTCTAAAAAAACTAAAAATAAAAAATAAATCCTAGACTTTGACTAAGTCATAGCCACATTTCTCATTAGGAAATTTGAGGGTTTAAGGACTTTGATAGGAAAAACTATGGACTTTAAATCTAAATTTTTGTCACAATTTTACTCTAAAAGATATTTTTACATACTACATACAATAACTTTGCATCTTCATGTATGATATACCTGTGTACACACACACACACACACACACACACACACACACACAGATGAATAATCCTCCTCCCCCAGTTTTGGGTAGGAAACTGCCTTTAAAGTTATTCAAATTTATTAGCTTCTGCTTACAGTGTACACTGAGGTTAGAAACCATATCTTGCTCTACCAACCCAGTAAATATGCACAAAGGATTATGAACCAATAAGAATGAAGTTGACTCAGGGTGATCTGTCCTGCTTCATATATCCAGCAAATCTTGGCTAATCTAAAATTCAAAACAGATGGACAACTGAAATTCTTTTTTTTTCCTGTCTTTGCTACATTCCTTGTTTCCATGTTTCCAACTATGTCCATTTTTCCAACTATATTCCTTAATTAAATTTTTCAAAAAACATATCAAGTACCTTCTTTGGAAAAAAGTATTAAATAAAGTAACCTAGTAATGCCAAAACGTAAGAAGGAGGCTACTAGTGTATTTATTTTTATATATTCTCTAGAACAATAAGTATTTCCTGGCAGATGCTAAAAGAGGTAGTCCCAGCAATCTAAGGTTTTTATCCTACATATATTATTGGAATATTTTGGATTCTCAAACTTCCATCCAGAAGATTTCTCCCTTAATTTTTCACCATTTTAGGGGTGGCCAATCTGGTGACTATAATCCCCCCTTAAAAAAAAAAAAACTTACAATCACGAATTCTAGTCGCAAACAGAACCCAAGGCAGATCCTTTACCTCACAGGGAATCCAGAGAAGGGCTGTTTTTCGGAATTTGTGTTTGGAAAAAAGCCAAATTCTATGCAAGTCTGATAAATCCATTTTCTGGCTATAAAGCAAAACATCCATGTGGCCAGTATGATAGTTATTACTGTGTGTCAACTTGACAGGGCACAGGGTGCCCAGGTATTTGGTTAAACATTATTCTGAGTGTGTCTGTGAGGGTGTTTCTGGATGAGATTCACATTTGAATAGGTGGACAGAGTAAGGCAGATTGCCTTCCCATTGTGGGTGGGCCTGATCCAATCTGTTGAAGGCCTGAATAGAACCAAAGACTGCGTAAGGGAGAATTCCCTCACTTTCTCTCTCTCTTTTTCTCTTTCTCCCTCTCTATTTATCTCTCTCTCTCTCTCTGCCTGTGTTTGAGCTGGAATATCTGTCTTCAGACTTGAATTCAGATGGGAACTTATGCCATCAGCTCTCCTGGTTCTCAGGTCCTCAGACTTGGATTGGAAATATACTAGCAGCTCTGGTGGGTCTCCAGCTTGCCAACTGCAATCTTGAAATTTCTCAGCCTCCATAATCACATGAGTTAGTTCCTTATAATAAATCTCTTTATATATATATATATATATATAGAGAGAGAGAGAGAGAGAGAGAGACAGAGATACAGAGAGACAGACAGAGTTCTTTGTATCTTTATGTACAGTATACCTTCGCGCGTGCACACACGCACACACACACACACTCTCTCTCTCTCTTTTTCCCTTTCTGTCTCATGAATAATCCCCTTCTCCCAATTGTGAGTAGGAAACTACCTTTAAAGTTCTTCATATTTATTAGATTCTGCTTACAGTGAACAATTCTCTCTCTCTCTCTCCCCAGATACGGTTTTTTGAATTCATATTTGGAAAGAAGCCAAATAGAGAGACAGAGAGAGAGAAAGAGAGAGACAGAAAGAGACAGAGAGAGATTGAGAGATTGAGAGAGAGAGAGAGAGAGATATGTTCTGTTTCTCTGGAGACTCCAGACTAACACAGCCAGAAATGAAATTTTCGTTAATGATCAAATAAGATGCTTTAAAAAATGTTAAGTACTCTAATTTACATGTTACCCATACCCTTCTAGAACAAATTTGATCTCTGTGTTATCTTAGTGTTATTTTTAGTCATGTCCAAACTATTGCCGCACAAAAGTACTGAAACTATGTCCTATGATCAGGCACTGTCAAGGCCACCACATGCTCTTGAAGGAACCCCCACTCCTTCCTCTCAGCACTTGGATCCATCCGATTCTTCCCCCTCTATTCACAGTTTGCTGGAATACGTTCATTCTCTCTGTATCCTTCTTTATTTAGTTAACTTCTCAGGATCTCTCAGGTCTTTCACAGCAAAGCTTCCTGTAGGAAGGACACAAACTCAGTGTCTCTGCTCTTCACCATTGCTAAACCCTCAGCTACTTTGTAACTAGAACCTCTCTTCTAGAGGTCACCAATATTGGTTGGATGACTAAATCAATTAATCAAATTATGAATAATAATTTAGAAGTTTGGTTCATTGAAAGTCTATCAGCTATATCAAAAAATTTACACATTATCATGCAATTTAGTTACCAATTTTAAGAACCATTCATTTCATAACAGCGCCAATCATAATCCCAAAAGACACAGCCTCAAACACCATAATCCTGAATGTTGAGATTCCTAAAATCTAAATCCCTAAAGTCCAAAATCCATAACATCTAGTTGAATTTCCCAACCACAATGATAGATTTAAAATTAGGTGCGATCAAGGCTTCCAAAAGTGAATTTCAAGGTGTTACCAATAAAGTTGGGTTTTTCCATTCAGCCCAATGCATTCAGTGGAAAAATCCAGATGAGTGGATTGGCCATGTAATACGGCAATGACGAAAACTTCAGTTTAAAAATGTGTCATTTGTCTGTATTGGCACTCCTTCCAGCTGACATAAATCCAGGAGTTTTTTTTTTTTAACTTTTATTTTAGGTTCAGGGGTACACGTAGAGGCTTATTATGTAGCTAAACTCTTGTCACAGGTGTTTGGTGTATAGATTATTTCATCAGCTTCAGGAGCTTTTAATGAATTAAAGCCAGATTTTCTTGAAGAAGCCAGCAAAGATACTGTCTGGTTCCAAAATAATCATGAGCATGGTAGGATAAGAAGACACTTACACAACGGTGTTGGGTTCCATCACCAGGATTGTTTCTGCCAAGTTTGTGGTATGTGTATGACTGCATGCAGAATGGAGTCCCGTGTACCCAAAACAACATAGAAATATGGCACAGAAGATGGAAAAATTTAACAGGAAATGTTCATGTCAATGTATATTGAATCATAGAATAACTTCAAAAAGAGCAGCACTACCTAGAAAATGAATGTGAATACATTTTGAGAAAAGCCATGTCCTAAAAGACAAAAAGCAGCTATTCATTGTGATGCAAGACTTCAAAATGTGGTTAATGATGGTGAAAGTTGACCAGCTCTTCTGTGCTATCTCCATGCAATTACCCACAATCTATCCCTATAATATACTTTTTCACATGTCAACTTTCCTTTTTAGTTTTTCTGTTTGTCTATTTTGGGGTTTGTTTGTTTTTAGCTCTTTTCCCCACTGTCTTAAATTATCAGCATTACTTTTTACAATTTGCTATGCTTGGTGTTCCAAACATCTTCACATCTTTCCAAATAAATTGGGTAAAAATTTTTAGAGAGATCTAATTCTTTTATGCATTTTTATTTTGCAGATTTGACTCCATGAATGTGCATTATCCAACTTTGACTTGGTATGTAAGCCTTGTGCATGTATTTAAAAATATTGAAACTTCCTCAATACATGAAGAGGTTTCTTTTTTGTACATCTGCATTTGTGAAAGGTAAAACTTCTCCAAGATCTCAGTTCTTTGAGCAACTGCATATGCGGTGGTAACCCATCAAGGTTTTCAATTAATCTCATCAAAAGACTTGGGTTGTACTTCATGATATTTCAGAAGACCACAATTATATAAGCTATTTCACTATTAATAGAGTTTATCTGCTCATAACCGTGACTGTCATTAGTATGCCTGAGTTATCTACTTGTAAAACTATGTGTTATCATTGCCTATTTTATTGTGGAAAGTGGCCTTTGAAGTGTCCTGTCATGCTTTTCTATGTTTTTCAATATATCCTCTTTTAAAAATGTAAATAAGATCTTTAAAAATTTTTTAAATTTTTTTTAGAATTATGTTTTCAGGATTTTGATCTTTTGGGATTGTGATTTTCAGGGTTTTAGGCTTTAGGGATTTTGATCTTTGGAGATTTCAACATTCAGGATTATATTGTTTAGGATTTTTGTTTTTTAGGATTATTGCCCAAACCCATATCATAAATAGCTTGAAGCTGCAGTTATATTGAATTTCAAGCAGGCTAGTGGAAGATAACAAGGACATTTAGGATAGGAACATTAGGGGCCTTCCTTTGGTCAAAACTACTCCTAAATAGTAAGATTACTTCTCTGATGGAGAAGCCACAAGTCAGATTACAGAGCCATAGGTGAGCTGTAGAGCTAAGAGAAGCAATAGTGATCACCTTAACCCTCTGACATTTGTGTAGGTGTGAAGGTAATGGCCCCAAAAGTTAAAAACATACTTGGGAATATAATTATGGTGTTAAGAGCACACAGAATTGAGAAATGATCTAAAAAAAAATTTCTACCTTTTGCCTAGGCTGGACAATTTGGAAGATTTCATATGATCCAAATAAATTAAGAAAGCTAAAACTTTGTTTTTCTGGCCTATTTTTTCTCTCTATTCATCTTTTTAATACATAATAGGAATGTACAATCAAAACATTTAGTCACTGAGCTAGTGAACAAGAACTTTTCTACAGTCTGACCATAGGGACACCTTGCATTTACTACACATAAACTCATAACCACAGTAGCTCCTAGTCTATGAAAGCATACATTGCATTATAACAGGTGTCTGCTGTCTTGGGAATTGTCAAATTCCCCTTGACCATGGTAAAAACGTGTGCTCTATCTGACTGGTCTAATCAAAGAGGTCTGAAATCCAGGATTTAGCCTCCATCTTTTCTCAGGGCCTGAATCACTTCGCCAAACATTTATCTACTGCCTGTTCTGTGTTGGTCATTGTCGAGATTTTAAGACAAACTACACATTATCTCTGCTCTCAGTAAGCTTACAGAATACAGAAAGACAAACAGAAATGCAGAGCCTGAACCTGACCTCTTCCAATAAGCCTTTTTTAACTTAAACCATGTATTAACATTAACGCCGATGCCTTATTCCACTGGCACTGGTTGTCAACTCCAAACTCCCTAGCTAGATCTCTTTTGAGGTATACTACACTCTTACTGCCTTCGAAAATTACTTTGAATTGAATATTCCAAGAACCTACTAACATGAAACCCCTTTTGAGATTTTGGCTATAGAGGTCTCCTTCACACCCAAAAGCTAAGTGAGCTTTTCCAGTAGAGTTGGGCTTAATCCTAAATCCTCAAAGCTATATTGTGATAGCACATGTCAGAAGTTAGCAGGAAAGAAGTCTTAAGCATCAACCTCCTAAGGCATCTGAATTCTGATAATTATACAAAAGAGGCTTTCAACACTTACCGTGTAGCAGAATCACAAGAAAAAGTTTTAAAACTCCAGATCTCCAAGTTCCACTCTCAGACATTCCAGTTCAGCCTACCTGAAAATGACTTCAGGAGGTGGTGGTGGTGTGGTTTTAAAACTTTTTAAATCTCTCTAGGCCATTCTAGGGTACAGCCAGGTTTGAGAACTGCTCTATACAGAATTTGAGTAGTATGAGATGTTTTCTTAGCCTCAATAATGATTGATTGATGTCGAAGTGTACTAAAGGCTCATCTTTCTTTACTCTGCTTCTTGAAACCCTGAGAACTCGATACTTCTGTCCCTTTTATCAAAGCGATTTAATTTGTACATGGTAAGCTCCTTGACTCATTCACTCTCTCTTCCCATTCTTGTGTAAAACCCTTACCTAGTGATCCTCTCATAGTGCTTTATCATGCTTAATGCAGCCACACAGTTTGCAGTGTTTAGTGCATATCGCTGATTTCCTATATTCACATTTCACAAAAGGAAAATTCAAAGTTTTGCCAAGTGGCATTTTTCCTGCTCCCAATTTTTGCTGGTCCCAGAAGTATCAAATGAGGATTCCATGAATTGATGGTAATTTACAGAAAGGCAAGATACATTATCCTATTGGAGTATTTTATTTATAACTGTTACATATCTTTCATGTGGCAAACCCAGTGAGGTGTTAGTTACTACTGCACAAAAATCAATGTTGACCTGAGACATAGTATTCTCTACAAGAAACAAGACTCCAATTATCCTTAAAATAATATACATAGGATGACTTTTGATTTCTAATGAAATTCATCTCAAAAAAATTATTTTAAATGCCTAAACTGATTGTTGTTATAAAGTGCAAATCCTTTGGTGACTTGCCTGGAGATCAATGCATAAAAACTGTCAGCTCATCCAAGTGGGTTGCAAGATCTATTTGGAGTGAGTTAATATCCCTTGTACATGGCACAGAGTTCATGAAAGCATCTGTTTTCTCAAGAGATTTCTGGCATTCAGTTAGCTGTTTGATTTGGAAGGGTTTACAAGTAAGAAAGCCTTAACTGAACATCTACTATGCTGTCAGGACAGTGCTAGAACCTTTGGGAGGTGCAAAAGATCAACTCTTTGGGAAGCACTGGTCGAAGAAGACAAAACACATATAGTATGAAAACAGTAATAAGTTTCTAGGGGAATTCTGAAGAGAGGGAGGAGGTTAATGAGAACAGGAATTATGAGGAAAGCCTTCTTGAAGGAGGTAGGAATTGAGGTAGGTCTAGAAGGTCATATAAGATTTAGGGAAATAAAGATAAAAACAGTGCATCTTAGGCAAGAGGAACCCCGTGTCTGCAGAAGTAGTGGCAAGGATGTGTGGGGCCCACAAGAGCGATGAAGCAGGCCTCTGTGTGACCCTGAGCTCATTACGTAACCACTCTGATCCTGTCTGATCACGTGTTCGATGGAGACAATATGAATAAGCCGGCTGGGCGCAGTGGCTCATGCCTGTAATCCCAGCACTTTGGGAGGCCGAGGTGGGCGGATCACGAGGTCAGGAGTTCCAGCCCAGCCTGACCAACATGGTGAAACCCCATCTCTACTAAAAATATAAAAATTAGCTGGGCGTGGTGGCACAGGCCTGTAATCCCAGCTACTCAAGAGGCTGAGGCAGGAGAATCACTTGAACCGGGGAGGCGGAGGTTGCAGTGAGCCGAGATTGCGCCACTACATTCCAGCCTGGGTGACAGAGCAAGACTCTCAGAATAGTGTGTAGAACAGGGGCTGGGCACGTTGGCTCATGCCTGTAATTCCAGCACTTTGGGAGGCCAAGGCGGGCAGATCATCTGAGGTCAGGACTTCAAGACCAGCCTGGCCAACAGGGTGAAACCCCATCTCTACTAAAAATACAAAAAAATTAGCTGGGCATTGTGGTGTGTGCCTTTAGTCCCAGCTACTCTGGAGCCTGAAGCAGGATAATCACTTGCGCCTGAAAGTGGAGATTGCAGTGAGCTGAGATCGCACCACTGCACTCCAGCCTGGGCGACAGAGGAAGACTGTCTCAAAAAAAAAAAAAAAAAAAAAAAGAATAGTGTGTATCCAAGATTAGTATCCAAGAAAAAAGTGGAAATAACCATTAACCGTAGAATGTGGCTAGATGATAGAATGTTATAACTTTGAGAAGATGAAATCTTAAGGAATAGTAATGATAAGTTTTTGAACAGAGGGGCAGGTTAATGAAATAGAATAGCCAAGGAGGATCAGCCCTGGCGGTATGTTTGGGCTGTATTATGGGACAGGAAGGGATATTCTGACGTTCTGTTACTGAACAAGTCATTGACGTAAATTCACCCTTTCATGAAGGAATCACCAACTGCAATGCCATCATGCACCGAGAAGGGGATTTGGGCAGAAATCCATGACTTTTCTCACCTCACATGTTAAAAGTCATAAAAGTCCCTTCTGGGTTATTCTTAGAAAGAAAAATACATTTGCTAACAACATACTCATTAGGAACTGACGGTGCCTTCCCTGAACACCCGTTTTAGCAAGGAAGTTACAGTATTATGACATGCTGATATATCTATTTCTAGAGTTTTTGAGGGGTTTTTGTTTTGGATTTGGTTTGGTTTTGGTTTTTGAGGAGGGAAACAGAGGAAGTGACTTGATGGTAAAGTACACTTTCATGACAGAAATAGAGCACGTGGTTTTAATTAGGGAGGAGCATAGTGTCTCTTCAGCTTAGCAGTAAATCAGGGCTTTGTGGGGCCCAGCCGGCTCTGACAACTGAAGCTTAGCCTCTCCGCGTTGGGGAGAAGTCAGCTGCTAGTCTTCACATTAACTGCAGACTACACTGCAGAGTATAGCTTGGCTTTCCAATCACACTCCACCCTACTTCCACCAGCAAATGCAGAAAAACAGAACTGAACCCCAGGGAGACTGGGAAAGGCTCTGTATTACTTTCCGGCTTAATAATTCTCTCTACCCCCATCATTTCAATTCATCCAGCAGAAAGGCACTCAGATCAACATCTCTCATCTCCAGAGGAAAGAGTCTCAGAAATTACAAAGTACCCTAAACCAATTTCCTATACAACTTTTGTATAGAAAAAAAAAAATTATCCTGGACAGAGGAGTGCAGACTGGGTTCCTGCCCAGTTATATCCAATGCAATATTCCTGACGGAAGCCACGGAGGCAGAACACACACACACATACACCAAGAATCCTCACATTTTTCCTGTCTCATCTGAATGCCTAAAGTGTACACTTTTGTTGATTATCAGCATAAGAGGAATAAATGGCCTTTGTAGAAATGTTTTTAAAGGAGTGAAAAACCCAATATTTCAAATTTGCTGCTTTATTAAAATCTCTGAAAGTTTTAGTGTGGATGAAGGTCAAATGCATTTGCTAAATTATATTTTTTGAATTC
Organism: Pongo abelii; assembly: GCF_028885655.2. Taxonomy (NCBI): domain Eukaryota; kingdom Metazoa; phylum Chordata; class Mammalia; order Primates; family Hominidae; genus Pongo; species Pongo abelii. Next base: position 127,741,481 of record NC_071996.2, read on the forward strand.
TACTGGTTGAATCGTCTGTGGACTTGGGCATCCCTAATGCTAACTTTGCAGAGAGAATCTGCAGCTGACTCCTAATACATTAAGGATTACTAGAGAAAGAGAACATGATGAAAGGAAATGTACTCATCCTTTATGAGTCTGTGTTCTTACATCCAATAAGACTTTCTTATTGTGGGATTAAAGACGAGATAAGGATAGACAGGAGTGGTTAGTACAGAAAATAAGGTCTTAAACTCCACTCTGCAGAAGTATTGGCTGAGGAACCCAATTTCTGGATCCCAATCAGAGATTCTGAGGTGAAAAGGAATCTACATTTTCAACATAAGTCCCAGGTAATTTTGTTTTTTGGTTTTGGGGGTTTTTTTTTGAGACTGAGTCTTGCTCTGTTGCCCAGGCTGGAGTGCAATGGCGCAATCTCGGCTCAATGCAACCTCTGCCTCCTTGGTTCAAATGATTCTCCTGCCTCAGCCTCCTGAGTAGCTGGGATTACAGGCATGCACCACCACGCCCAGGTAATTTTTTTTGTATTTTTAGTAGAGACAAGGTTTTGTCATGTTGGCCAGGCTGGTCTCGAACTCATGACCTTAAGTGATCCACCCGCCTCTGCCTCCCAAAGTGCCGGGATCACAGGCGTGAGCCACTGTGCCAGGCCCATCCCACATATTGCTGATGCAAATTGTCCTTGATCCACACTTTGAGAAATTCTGGTGGAGTTAAATCACTTTAGATGCTGGTTTTGAAAGACAAGACCACCTCCCAGCACATGGCCTATATAGTGGCATTTCAGGGGATTCAGCGTAGCTGAGGCCTCATTATGACAAGGCATGGATTAGCAGTATTTGCTTGAGTGAGGGAAAAAGCCTCAAAAAAATCCATCATTTGTCAAGTGTTGGGTGTTACATGACATCATATTAGGTATCAGGGAATTAATACACATTCTTCACGCCTACCTGGCTCTTCAAAGGACAAACATTAATTTTCAACTAGAGCTACATAACCACTTGCCTTCCCGTAGGGCACATCAAAATCCCGCAAATCTATTTTTGATCTCTTCTCAGAATAAAAGATTTTTTACCTAAGAAAATTCCATGCTGTAAAGATTTTAAATTTGTAGTTACCAACCCACATATTTCTAAGAATGTTACGAGATTTCAGTCATGAAGCAAAAGGTATAATAAGATCTCTTATAAATAACAACAACCTTGGAAACTTAAAAAAAATAGGCATCAATGAGAAAAATCTATCCTTGACCATGTCTCTTGTTACTGCTTCCTAACTCCAAAGCACACCCCAAGAAATTATTGGGGATGATACACTAAAATCAACAAGTCAACAGGTGCTAAGGGAAAGAATCTGGAGTGTGAAGAGTAAGGTTTGAATTTTAATGAGCTTTATCATAAGCTTCCTTTAAACGTTCCTCCAGGAAGACACTTTTGTGCCGTCATGTTCAGAACAGGCTCACATCTGCGCTCTGCCTCATATGGGCTGTGTGACTTTGGGCAGGTGAGATGGCCTCTCTGAACATCAGTTTCCAGATCTTTAAATGTGAAGCTAATAATGCCCTACAAGTGTGGTTATTAAGAGTAAATAAGATGGCCAGGCGCGGTGGCTTACGCCTGCAATCCCAGCACTTTGGGAGGCCGAGGCGGGTGGATCACGAGGTCAGGCGATCAAGACCATCCTGGCTAACACAGTGAAACCTTGTCTCTACTAAAAATACAAAAAATTAGCTGGGCATGGTGGCAGGTGCCTGTAGTCCCAGCTACTCCGGAGGCTGAGACAGGAGAATGGCCTGAACCCGGGAGGCGGAGCTTGCAGTCAGCCGAGATCACACCACTGCACTCCAGCCTGGGCAACAGAGCCAGACTCTGTCTCAAAAAAAAAAAAAAAAAAAAGTAAATAAGAGAGAGAGTGGATGGTTACTAAATCCAATATTTTCCCCATGATAGTGTGAACATTTAATTCAGAAAGAAAGAAAAGAAAAGAAAGCAAGGGGGATGAAGTAATTTAATAAATTTAAAGTCTTTTTAAAAAGTAGTTCAGAAAATGCAATATATGAGATCACAGTGGTTAAGACACAGCTTTTAGTCAAAGAAACTCAGTTTTAAATCCTGATCCAGTCCCTTATAACCCTGTGGCTTTGGGCAAGTGATTTAAAATCTTTAAGCCTGGGCTTCTCATCTTAAAAATGTGACTAAGATAGAGATACTGTTGAGAATTTCTAGGAGAAAGAGTATAAACTACTTAGTCTAAGGTCTGGGAGAAGATAAGCCCTTGCTCTGTGGTAGTCCTTATTCATATCATTGTTTCATTATTACTCATTAACAATAAGGGATAGATGGAGGTCCTTGAATGTTCCTCTCCTTGCAAACTTATTTTGGTGCACATCCCATAAGTTTGCAAAAGATCAAATTACATGATCTTGGCCTTCTGGCAGAACAACTTTATCAGTCTCAAAAGTACCTCTAAACTCTTTTTCCAGATCACTGGAGGCTGCCCACATAATATTTGTCTTCTAAGTCTTGGAATGATTGTCATCTTGCAGAGAGCTCCTGCCAGCTGAATTGGAGACCAGGCATGCTGGTTACAAAGTCAGTGAATCTCCTAACCCTTTAAATAGGAAAGTGATTTAATCTTTACAGTTTAAATCACAAGGAAATGCCCATATCCCTAAGAATCCATTGAATTCTGATAAAATGTGGGCCTTGCGTACCCTTAGAGGGATAAAAATGTATGTAGATTCAATTCAATCATTCAGGCTAATAAAAGAAAGACTTATAAATGATATGCAAATTAGGTAACACATACGCAAATCATAAGCCAAGTCTTTCTGTGAATTAAACAATCAAGAATTGTCTCTACCAATTATTTCTGAAGAGAATTAGGAGGAAAGTATAACTGTCATGTGGTAACACGCAGGTAAAATATCCAGGTGTATGGGGGATGGGGAGGGGAGAAAAAGGATGTGGGTGATTCTGCGGTTTCAGATCCTTGGAAAGTGTGTTTGGGGAGAGGAGCTGGGAGTTTCTGGTCCCAGCCAGACCATGTTATTCCAAGCACATATTGTCAAGAGTTAGTGGCACCTCCTTTCTCAGAATGACTCTAGCTTTCAGAGGGTTCTGAACTCAACACTTGTTTTAGATATTCTGAGGTGTTCAGTGGTCCAAGAACCTCTAATTCCTTGGAAGATAGCCATATTTACAAAACTTGTTTTCTCTTTTTTTGGAAAGACCATTTTCTACCCATGCTTGAAGACTTTATTTCATACATGCTTCCTGTGCCAGGCCCTATGGGAGGCACTCCACATGCAGTATTTTACTGAACGTCCAAGACTTAGGCACATAAGCCCTAAGAGACCTGCAGGAGTAGGTAGACTATGAATCTCTCTCTTGACTCCAAACCCATGTTCGTTCTCCAAACATTAATGGAAAACTACAAGAGAATGATGCAGAGTTCCGCCCTCTACAGAGGCAGGCATTATCTAGCAGTGGAAATAGACCCGTCTGACGCCAAATGAGATGGAGAAAATAAACACTGCCAATGAAATACTGGGGGTAGGGGCAATTAAAGAATGGAAAATTGCGTCTGCTTGGAGCCATCAGAAGAGATTTCATGGAGGAGGTGGTACATGAACTGCACTTAATGTATCTGTTGCAGGCGGAGATGGGAGACATTCCAGAGAATAGAGCAACAAGAGGTAAAAATATGCAGGGGAGTTCCTGAACCACAAATAGTAGACTTTGGCCAGAACATGAGTTTTGGACATTGGAAGGATAGGACTTTCTATAGTAGATACTAAACACATGTTGTGCTAGTTAATTCTGTTGGTGAATAAGAGATTTCTTTTCTTTTTTTTTTTTTAATTATACTTTAAGTTCTAGTGTACATGTGCACAACGTGCAGGTTTGTTAGGGACATGGATGAAGCTGGAAACCATCATTCTCAGCAAACTATCGCAAGGACAAAAAAACCAAACACCGTGTGTTCTCACTCATAGGTGGGAATTGAACAATGAGAACACTTGGACACAGGAAGGGGAACATCACACACCGGGGCCTGTCATGGGGTGGGGGGAGGGGGGAGGGATAGCATTAGGAGATATACCTAATGTAAATGACGAGTTAATGGGTGCAGCACACCAACGTGAATAAGAGATTTCTAAAAGCTCTTTATCAAGAGAAACGGTGACCTAAGAACTGTGTCTGAGGAAGATTACCCTAGAGCTGTGTACAGGAAGGAGTGGGTTGGGGGAGATGGTAGGCTGGAAGATTCATCAGGTGGCTTGTTAAGGATCTGATGAGGATGGCAGAGAAGGTGGGAGAGATGGCTGGGTGGTGGGTGAGGGCCCCACCACCACTGTCTGTCTTCACTAATATTTCCAGCACATAGCACATCACCTGGTACTAAATGAGTACCAATGTGGAATGGATGGAAACCAGGCAGGAAAAGAGTGAGCAGGTGAGTGAACCAAGGAAGGAGGTGGAATAGAGCGAGGGAAAGTATTAGAGACATTGCTGACTAGGACTTTGGAAACTTGAGTTAAATATTCTCAACTTGTAAATGTCAATCCAGAAAAAAAAAAAGAGTGCGTATAAAAACTGGTCAAATCTGAGTGAGATCTGTTGTCTAGTTCATTGTATTCTGTCAATGTCAATTTCCTTGTTCTGATAATGTGCTAATGTAAGATGTTAACATTGAGGAAAGTTGGATGCAGGGGACATGAGACTTCTCTGTACACTTTTGGCAGCTTCTTGTGAGTTCGTAATTAGTTCCAAACAAAAAGAAATGTTAATTTTAAGTCAACATAAGCTGCAAAACACTTTCGTTGCCTTGTTCTGTCAGAAAGCTGTCCTTGTTCTTGCTTCCTCTCTTTGGCAGCTTCCCAGGCTAAGGCAGGACAGGATAACCCGATGGGTGAGATGGCCTCTATTAGGCACCTCGGACTCAGTGACATGCCCCTGAATCTCTGATATTCTTCAAAAACATTGCCTTAATCTCCCAAAAGGGTTTCTGTTTTTTCTGAATGTATCAAAGTTTACAAGTTTTCCACTTCAAAACCTTTCTTATTCCATGATCCAATACATTAAAAGAACTTTAAAAATGTTATTGTCTTTCTATTAAAACTTTCTTTTATATTTCCTGCAACTCAGAATTGTTCAAATTATTAAAATTCCCCATGTCTTACTCTTCAGTCTACATAAGACATAATTCAATTTTTTCTATTTACTTTTAATTGTTACCATGAAATAGGTCGAGCTTGAAGTACTCATACTTAATGAAAAAGCTTTTTAAAATTTTTAAAATAAAAGATTATAATGAAATAGTTAAATCCTGTCCTACAGTGAATCTATTACTCTGAAATAGCTCCAAGTATATTTAGAATAAAAGATGGGAAAGGGGAGGAAATTGTGGGCAACAGACGTTTTTCATCACTGAGTTTGGAAGAACTATACACTAAACAAGTGCTACTCAAAGACTGGAAGTTTGAATATTATTTAATTATAAGGAAATGCTACACCATGTATCTTTCTCTATAATAAATTTACAGCATCTAGACATACAGTAAACACTTAGTAGAGCTTTCCTTTCTTCACCTTTCTCCATCTCTTTTTCCGCCTTCTTCCTTCATTTTCTTATCTTAGAGAATGTGTTATCCTTATACTGGACAACTTCCAGTAAAAAACCTGCCACATTTTCTAGGAAATAGGCTTGTCTGTTTCTTAATTTCAAGAGGTGCATATAACCTGTAGGAAAGAAAACACATTGAACTTTCTTGTCACTTGAGCTTCAAAACCTGAAGGTAGAAAACAACTCTAAATAAATAGACTCTAGGTTTCTTCAAAAATTTGTTACTGTGAAAGGAGTTATGGTCACTACTCTTAAGTTTTCTAAATATCTAATGAATATAAGTCTGTTCAGCATTTGTGTAACGCTGTTTTCCAAATGCTTCATTTAAACCAACTCATTTAACCACAAATGTCATATGACCATCCTTAAATCTTAAAAAGGTATATTAGGATCTAAAACATTTTTATACATTATCACTCAAACAGTATGAGTTAAAAAGTTTGGAGTGCCATTGATCATTGATCAATATTCATGAATTTTTTCTGAAGTTCAATTTTTTAACTGAGTAGTTATATAAGTTGACGCTTTATGATACTATGGTCTTTTTTTTTTTGAGATGGAATCTTGCCCTGTTGCCAGGCTGGAGTGCAGTGGCGCAATCTCGGCTCACTGCAAGCTCCGCCTCCCGGGTTCATGCCATTCTCCTGCCTCAGCTTCCCGAGTAGCTGGGACTACAGGTGCCCACCACCACGCTCGGCTAATTTTTTGTATTTTTAGTGGAGACAGGGTTTCACCGTGTTAGCCAGGATGGTCTCGATCTCCTGACCTCGTGATCTGCCCATCTCGGCCTCCCAAAGTGCTGGGATTACAGGCGTGAGCCACTGCACTCGGCCAATACTATGGTCTTAAAGAGATCATAATACATTACTCTTTTCTGTGTGCCATTATTCCTCCCTGATTTTTTTTTTTACATCTGTGTGATCATTTCAACCGTCTACTTTGCCACACAAAATCCATGTTTCTTAAAAACTCAGAATGCTGTTAATTCCTAATTTCTATCCCCTTTTAAGATTCCTTAATTATATGCTAAAATAAGTGTATGCATATAAAATGCTTAGAACAGTGCCTGGCTCACAATCAGTATTTAATAAATTATAGATATAATTATTATCAATAAGTTATATTTGCTACCTCTGCTTTATGCCTTTTAGAAGCACGATTTTAAAAATTCTTTAGCTGAGACTTTTAATTTTTATTTTTTGGCATTATTTAATATTTTTCTTTGTTTGTAAATCTACCATAAGGAATATGTGCAAAGACAAAGAACACTAGAAAACAGAGAAAATACTGAGCAATCCCCCATGTTCAAAACTGGTTTTGAGAAAAAAGCTTTTTAAAAATTCTCCAACCTTCGTTGCCTACTGCCTCTATCCAACGGCTGGAAAGATGTGGTGTATCTCTCATTATTAGTCTGCAATCTATCAAGCTATGTAAACTATATAGTTCAGCAGTTCTAGTTCAGAACAAATTAGCTTACACAAACAAAAAGCTGAGTCACTCTATAAGAAAACCAAGCCTTCCATTTTTATTTTTGGCATTGAAGCCCTGTTGCCTAGAGATTATGTTTACTGTAGAGTTAAAGAACATTCATTTTCTTGGAACATTTCAGAAGAGGAGGTAACTCTCTGGGATGATGAGGTCATTTCTGAAGTTAACTGGGAGAGAAGTGAGTCTCTTGTAAGGGAAACAAGAACTTAGACAGAGCCCGAGTGAGCCGCAGAAAGGATCTTTCTTGGGTTTTTTGTTGGTTTGCTTTTGTTTTTGCTTGTTTTTGAGATGGAGTTTCGCTCTTGTTGCCCAGGCTGGAGTGCAGTGGTGTGACCTCAGCTCACTTCAACCTCTGCCTCCCGGGTTCAAGCAATTGTCCCATCTCAGCCTCCCCTGTAACTGGGATTACAAGCATCCGCCACCACGTCCAGCTATTTTTTTGTATTTTTAGTAGAGATGGGGTTTCACCATATTGGCCAGGCTGGTCTCAAACTCCTGACCTCAGGTGATCCACCCACCTCGACCTCCCAAAGTGCTGGGGTTACAGGCCTGAGCCACCACCCCTGGCCATCTTTCTTGGATTTCACCATGTAGACAGTAGTTTCCAATAGTTCAGTTTAGGCCATTTGCTGACTAAAGGTCACACACGTGCCCTGAGTTTTTGGAAAACCTGCAGGTCAGCTTAACTTTGGGACTTTCACTGTTCCTATTTATGCCACCTAAACCACCTAATAGGCTGTGACCTATATAACCAATCAGAACTCAACAAAGATCAAGCAATCAAAACTAAGCAAGTTTGAATCCTTCATTCACATAAGAGGACCTGAGAGGGAACCTAGGTGGGCACACTCTCTGTAAAAGATAAACCCTTTTATTTTTATCTGGAATGCACTTCCAGTTAATACTGAAGCTACATCTCTGTAGTTTGCAACTTTTCCCTGGAATAAAACCTCTTTTTTCTAAATTTATTTTCAGGGAACTTCCCCACAAGGTTAAATTGTGTCCTCCCAAAAAATATAGTATACTGGAGTTCTAGCCCTTAGTACCTTAAAGTGTGACCTTATTTGGAGATAAGATCTTTACAGAGGTAATTAAGTTAAAATAAGGTTATTAGAGTGGGCCCTAATCCGATATGACTGGTGTCCCTATAAGACAGAAAATGTAGACACAGAGAAGCAGAGAGAGAGATGTGTTGACAGAGCATGACGTGAAGACATGCACACAGGGAGAACATCCTATGAAGACGGGCTGTGCTGCCATGAGTCAGGGGACTACCAGAAGGTAAGAGGGACACATAAGACCGATCCTTCCCTGGCACTTTCAGGGAAAGCATGGCCCTGCCAAAACCCTGACCTCAGACTTCCAGCCCCCAAACTGTCAGACAACACATTTCTGTTGTTTAAGCCACCCAATGTGCAGTACTTTGTTACAATAGCCCCAGAAATACATTGGTGAAATTAGGCTGAGTCAAGTTCTCATTGTCACTGGCATTAGATTCTATGGACCTTGCTTGCTTTCTTCACTGCAGTATCAACCACTGATCATCTGTGACCTTTATGGCTGACTGAATCAAGGAACTCCAGGCCTCAAAATATGGAAGACTGAACGGGACCAGATGGACATTTCAGAGAAGATCTGCACCAGAAATATTGATTGTGAGGTAGCAAAGAACGCCATAAAGCCAAAAATACAGAGATGACAAAACTATAGAAATGGAGAATAGATCAGTGGTTGCCAGGACTTAGACAGGGAGGGAAGGATCTGAGCATAAAAGAGTAGTGCTAAGGAACTCCTTCGTGGTAACGGAGCAGTTCTGTGTCTTGTTAGCTCTGGTGTTACACAAATCTAAACATGGGGTAAAATCATAGAACTATGCACACAGCATGTAAAAAAAAAAATGTATTCAAAATCTGGTGACATCCAAGTAATATCTGTAGTCTAGTTAATTGTACTGTTCTAATGTCAATTTCCTAGGCTTAATAATGTATTGTTGTTATGTAAGATGTTAGTTACCACTGGAAGAAGCTGGGGGATGGGTATGCAGTGTCTCCTGGTAATACTTTTGCAATTTCTTGTGAGTCTGTAATTCTCTCAAAATAGAAAGTGTTTTATCAAAAAGAAAGGTTGGCTGGAATCTAGAAGCTAGAGGTCTTAGTTCATTAATTTCTACTACTTATGTGGTTTCAACCTTTGACCTTGACGGCGCTGGTATAATCGCTTGTTAACTTAACACTATAGTTCAGAATGTGATACTTTAATAATCACAGCCAGTTTTAAAAAATAGATGTCAAGGGTACAGAGAGCAAAACGTTAAGCATGTATGGTGGAACTTGTTAGAATTTCATTTCTTAATCTGACTCTCATAATTTCTGATCTGATTCGAACCTGTTAAATAGCTAACACACTCCAAAGTGACATCTGTGTTTCATTGGTTGTCAGCTGGTGACTGCTGCAGTTTTCACATTGAGATTATCTAATTCTGTACCAACATGATTTTCACTTAAAAAAATGAGTTTATGAAATGTAATCATTGATTCTAAGAAGTGTTCCAGACTTAATTATTAGTAACTTTTAAACTTCTCCCTGGTGCTTCTTTAGAGATGTAATCAAATCTGATGCTCTTCAGTAAAATTTTCAGGAAATATTCATATATTTTGTTTTCAAAATTTATTTTTTAAATGGTGATACTTACAACACATTGGTAGCAGAATAACCAAGCTACAGAACAGGGTTATGGATGATCCCATTGGTGTATGAAATATCTATGTGTGGGTACATGTGCATTTATTTTAATATATGAATAGGAAGAATAGACATCACACTGTTAACGATGGTTACCACTGGAAGATTGAGATTGCAGGAGACTCATTCTCTAAGGAATATGTATATTTCCATAATATTTAGTCAATAAAGACTAAAGTGATATTTGGTGCCCTTCCCAATCATACTGGTCAACAATGAGCATGTGTCCACCTCATTCTTCTATCACTACACGAACAAGCACACACACAGTGTCTATTAGCAGATCACTAACCCTGCAGTAATGATGCTGAGGAAGTCTTAGATTGTAGGGAAGAATCCCAGGTATTATTTTCTTTTGTTTCTTTACCTCTTGCATTTTAATCCAGCCTAACTGTAGCTGTACATCTCAATCCAGCTAAATCATTATATCCTGTTCCAAATTCTTTAACCTCCCCACTTTTTTTGGCAGCCTCAGAACCCTTGGGTTTACAGTATTGGCCTCCATCTCACCTCTAATGTAGAGAATGTGGTGTTTACAAGTAGTCTGTTGTGTTTGAACCTTAGCTTGGTTACTCCTATGGCACAGAGTCTTCTGTGGGAGTCCTTCCTCTCAGCTTCAACCTGATCCCTGTGTTCCTCTGTTCTGCTAGTGATGGCCGGGGCAAAGACTGCCCTGCTTAGTACTGCAGGTGAATTGTGAGGGAGAGAGGAGCCTAAGTGCCAGCAGCCTGGAAAACATGCAGCAGGGACTGAACATGGTTACACTTGGGCAGAGCATAACCAGAGCACGGTAACATCAATAAGGACATAAAGAAGATAAGAGCTTGCTGCCTGATGTGGTTTTTGTACATCCACCTTCCATACACACGTATTCAAGTATAAGAAGTAAAGGGAGACCCAGAACTCTCCAGGAATACAGGAAAGAGAAAGACAACACACATGATGAGTCACTAATCTCCTAAATAGGCATGTGTGGAAAAGGAGAGGGTGCTACCTTTGCAGATAAATCATGGCTGGACAGGGGGCAGGCAGTGCTGCATCCGGAGAGGATGCCACAAAGTAGCAGGGTCACAGAAGTCTTCAAAGACCGTGTCATACTGAGAAGTTGACCCTCTGAAGTCACTGACCCAGGACAGAAGATAAGTTTTTTGACAGTCTGAGCCCTCTTCTTTTGAAACCCTCCCTATATAGAGAACAGGGCCAAAGTCCAAGACACAATCATGACAAAAAGCCCTGGCCCTCACCCTTGATGCGAGAAGCTGAAGATCAGTTCATCAATTACCAGCGGGATTGTGGTGAGAGGACCTCAGCTCTGAAAGAGTCATGCTTCATAAACTTGAACTCTGATGAGAGATATCATCCTTGCCCCTGGAAATTGTGTCTGGGAATGCTTATGCAGAAGTTTTCGCAGTCTCAGGGATTTCAAGAATACATTTTAAGAACTTGGCTACATTTCCTCAAAGGTTAAAACTCAGTGGAAAAACAGGAAGGTCTTAGTGTGGAATTTAGAATACTTAAGAAAACTATGGGGGAAATGAAGTTAGAAAAAATTAATAACAAAGCGAATGCCAAAATTAATAGGCTTAGTAAAATAGCAAAATCTCTTTGGACCAGACTTTTAACAGAAAACTCATCTAGTGAAGCTCAGTGTTTCTCAAAAGAACAATAAAAAGATCCCAAGAGTTAGGGGTGGGAGATGGGAAGCTATCCTATATGAAAAAGTGAAGAAGGAGTGGAAAGAAGCCAAATTAATTGTGCAAACATTCGAAATACAAATTAAAATTATAAGAAAAAACTTCGTCAGCTTACCTAAGAGAACACAATGAGATAGCAGGTAATTGTGCTAAAATGAAAAAAAAAAAAAAAACGCCAGAAATTAGATGCAAATTGCAAGCCACAAACAAAGACATGTACAAAGTTCTTCAAATACATATGGGATGAGAAACAATTAGAGGGATGCTGGCCTTTCAGATTGCTTTGTAATAAATGATAGAAAAATCTCTTATCACCGTACAGGGATCCAGTTGCAAAGTTTCTGGCAGTCAAAAAATAGTAATAGTAACAATCATATAATCATAATATTACTAATATACCATAGGGATGAAATATAGGCCGGCCTTAGTCATAAAACTTTGTATTATTCATTCATTCCCTCAGCAACAGTTTTCTGAGCATTTTAGTGCACATCTTAAATTAGTAAAAGCAGGGCACAGTGTCTCACACCTCTAATCCCAGCACTTTGGAAGGCCAAGGTGGGAGGATCGCTTGACACCGGGAGTATAAGACTAGCCTGAGCAACATAGTGAGACCCCCTCTCTACAAAAAATACAAAAATTAGCCAGGCATGGTGGTGCATGCCTGTAGCCTCAGACACTTGGAAGGCTGAGACGGGAGGATTGCTTGAGTCCAGGAACTCAAGGCAGCAATGAGCTATGATTACATCACTACACTCCAGCCTGGGTGACAAAGCAAGACACTGTCTAAAAAAAAAAATAGTAAATCCACATAGATCACTGCATAAATATAAGTCATCAATATTGTTATTAATGTTTCTGCTTGCCCAGTATTCATTCCCCCTGTTCTGATAAGAGAATTCCTTTTCTCCGTTTAGAAATCACCGTCAATCTATATGGGTCAGGTGGGATTGACCTCCGCTCCAAGTTTTTGGAATGTCTCTCAATCCTGACTAAGGTAGTCAGAACACCAGGCTCTTCAGCCATGAGGGGCTCATGGATGGGCCCACAACCCAAGCAGAACAATGAAAACTCTTGTTGGAATATTTGCTGAATCGATACCCCTGTGAGACATGGGATACCAAGGATCAGGTAAGCCTGGAGCAACCAGAGTCATCTTGGCCACTACAAAGACAGAATATACCTAAGAGTAAAAGCAACAAGAGGAAAAATCATCCTAAGGACAAAACTTAAGTCCAGGAACACAGCTGTGATGACACAACCCACTTTTATCTCTAGACATTTTAGCTCTATGAGCCACTGGTTCCTTCTTCCTGCATAAGTTGGTGTGAGTTGTAACCTTGTAACCCAGAGTCCTGACGAGAATAAATGCTTGCCATGTGCATGCTACATGCTGGAGAGATATGGGGGTCCACAACAGATGGGGTCCCTGCCTTTGTGGAGTCTAGAGTCTGCCAAGGAAGACTGCCATGAACAATTAACTACAAATGTGTTGAGAGTTACAAGGAGGGAGTATAGGTTTCCAAAGCCAAGGTTTAAGCACAGGTGCATCTCACTAGGTTTGAAAAATGAGGGAAGACTTCTCCAAGAAACTGATACTTATGAGACTTAAAGGATGAAAAGAAGTTCATCTAGTTTAAACAGATGTCATTGAAAAAGCAAAATTCTTGCATACATACAAAACTGTGAACAAAATCCTTACTCTATATTTTTAAAAGGGCAATTTTTAGCTCACTAATAAAACAGGCAGTACCAAAAATGCAAAGTCAAATACACACATTACATAGAAATCAATGCACCTATAGATTAATCAAATATATGAGATATATTAATTTCTTTATACAATAAAAAATCATATATTAAAAATAGCTAAAGAAATGTGTATGTCTTCATGAATGCACAATTTCAAAAAGTATTTCAGCGATGGGTATCATGGGGGAACTAACAGTACTGGGTCAGTTTGGATGGGAGGATGGTATTCTGCTCAAAGGTTGATGCATTGGTTCTGAGGGCTGAAAATTACTTCTCTAGTCTTAGTCATGTAGGCTTGGGCCATCAATATTTTAAATCCAAAAGATGATGGAATTGTAATTACAGGATCTCTAAAAGCCCTTGCACTAATTAAATTCTATGACATGTCTCCAGTCTGATTTGTCAAAACTTAATTTTGACATATTAAAATATCATTCAGACACTAACAGCTCACTTTCCCAAGTTCATATTTCACTAAGCCCTTTATATTGCTTATTCTCCACTTGTAGCATTGCATCCTATCTACAGAACTTAATTCTTAAAGAAAGATAGAAGCTAAAGTCCATGTTTCTCATTGCGGAATGTAGAACGTGGGCACAGTGTGATGCTTTAAAAAATCAAACCACACTCCCAAAGCTCCTAACAGAAGTGTATCTGGACTGATAAATTAAATGAATGAGGTATGATATAAAATAATCTGTCTAGTTTCAAAGCACACATAACAAGTGGGTATGGTCTTTTCAAAGAAGTGTCCTTGAGAGATGGCTCCCTCATCCCAGAAGTGTGCCTCAGCCATATACAAGTTATTTTTGGAAACTGCTTTTTTGAATTGCCATTAGAGACATTGCTCACTGCCCTTAATAGTGATCAAATTTTTCCCTTGTATGATTTTTTTAAAACAAAGAAAAGTCACTTAGCTCCAAGTCAGATGAGTTAAAGTGGGCAACTGAGCCATAGAATTCCACTTTGATCCAAAATGTGAAACGGTGAGCTTTGTTCTCCAGTGTGCAAACTGACTCCACGGCAGTTCCCAATAAGATCTAAGGAAAGTAAATGTTTTGAATAATCACAATATTATAAGAATAAGTATGTCACTTGCTACGATGATTACTCAAGTACACACTCTATGCTGACTGACACATAGATAATACTTTTTTCATTTTCTTTTTTCTTCTTCAACTTTTGTTTTAAATTCCAGGGTACATGTGCAGGATGTGCAGGTTTGCTCCGCAGGTAAACATGTGCCATGGTGGTTTGCTGCACAGATCCACTCATCACCGAGGTATTAAGCCCAGCATCCATTAGCTATTCTTCCTGATGCTCCCCCTCCCCCCACATCCCCACAACAGGCCCCAGTGTGTGTTGATCCCCCAATGTGTCCACGTGTAGACAATTTTTTAACACCTAAAATACCAAACTAAATATATGTGGAATTAAAACTGGGGGCCCCTCTGCTATGGTTTGAATGCGTGCATCCTTCCAAAATTTATATGTTGGAAGCTAACCCGCAAGGTAATGGGATTAAGAGGCGGAGCCTTTGGGAGGTAATTAAGCCATGAGGGTTCATCCTCATGAATGAGATTAATACCCTTACCAAAAGGGCTTGAGGGAGTGAGGTTGTCCCTTCTCCATCCCTTCTGCCATTCGAGGATGCAGCAACAAGGGGCCATTGTGGAAGCAGAGAGGAAGCCCTCACCAGACACCCAAGTCCACTGTCACCTGGATCTTGGACTTCCCAGCCTCCAGAACTGTGAGAAACAAGTTTCTATTGTTTGTAAGCTACCTCAGGTATTTTGTTAAGGCAGCAAGAACAGACTAAGACCTTCTCCATGCCTATAATTCTCTGTGAAATTCATCATTTCAAAATGTTTTAAAGCCTCAATCATGAGCCATACCCTGCATACAATAGGCACACAAAGAATAAAGATAATTACTACTAATAAAGCAAGACAGAAGCAAATAAAAACTGGAGCCAGTCCTTGAGTTTAAATTGTTATTGTAGGGCCTCAAAAAGAAACCCTTTGGTAATAGACAGTGACAGCAGGCTGAAAATTCCAGAGTGTGGTGACAGGGCTTTTAAGAAATAAAACTTAATTTCTGAACAATGTTTTGAAAAATTAATGGAACCTAACTAAATATATTAGTTCCATGATTAAGAGACAAGAAAAGTTTTCTAAATTATATTTGGAGTAACATCTTGAATAATTTGCCACTTATTATTACCTCTAAAGCCAAAATAAAAGCTCTATAGACATTTAAGAAATTTAGATGTTTATCTTTCTACATGTTTACTGCCACTAATTATAACTCTTTACAATTAAATTGATGTTCATATCTCTCACAATCTATTTTTACCCTTGGGAGAAAAACTACTTTGTTAACTTAAGTCATTATAAACATTCAAAGGAACTACTAGTTGTCAATTTTTTTAAATACGATAAAAATAATCTATTTTAGTATCCTAGCTTTCCCAACTTGAGCAATACTCAAAAATACACAAGGTGAACAGAAAGCTTCCTGAATGATTTTAGATGCTTAAAAGCTTAGGGAAATAAAACTGCTAATATACATTACAGGTTTTTCTTTTTTGAATCTATGTGTGTACTGAGGTGAATTAGAGAAAAATATTTTAAAAGTAGGAGAAGACAAAAGAGAACAGTACAGGTGATTACATTTTACCATTAACAGAAGTCTCTCAATAAAGCATTGCACACATTTACTCCATCAAATATCTTTAATTTCCACTTAGGAGAATTTAAAGGCCCTCAAATAGAATTCACATTAGGTCAGAAGTTATCTAAAAATGTTTCTCTAAATATAACTTAACTTTAGTTCCTAATGTTGAAGCCAACATTACTCTTAAGTCAAATATGGAAAGTGCCAATAAATATGAAAAAATTATTTTCCCTAAGACAAAGGAAAGCACATTTTAATTCATTCATTTCATAAAGTGACCCAACTCAAAATTGTAACTCCATCAACAAATTCTTCTACCCAATTGTCTGTTAAGAGATTAGGGGAATGCATTGCAGGGTGTAACATCTACAAGGGAGCTTATATTGCTCTGCTCATATGGAATTGATTTAAGCCAAAAAAGATTTTACAAGACCACAATTCTCATATTTTCTGAGTCAGCACAATCCATACAGTAGAGTGGTACTAGAGGTGCGGGCAAGGTCTCCGACAAGCTAAATATGGCCATTGGGAAATGGATTTCTTTCCATTGTGATTTTGATCATTCCATCTCCTCTCAACTCCTAAACTTATGTAGAGAAAAAAAAATGTATTTCTAAAACAAAGATTGACGCTGCACTTGATATTTTCTCTTGCTACTTGATACTCTTCTATAGTTAAAACATGATAACAATCTTGCACATTTTCACAGTTCATGTTTAATCAATTGAGAAATATTAGTCAAGCCTACCATGTTGCTCTTGCCTTTGCTGGATTTGTGGTCTAGTTGGGAAGACAGAAGATGCAAAGAAAGAATAGCAAAGCCTGCAAATATATGCTCACGTGGGCTCAGACTGCATGTTCTGGGGGAGTTAAGAGACAAGAGAGATGCTTGGGAGCTGTACTGTGCAGTGAGCAAGGAAGGTGGTCTATGCAGAGGGTGACAGAGGTCCTTGGTGAGGCAGAGCGTGCTCAGACCCCGCGGTCTATACTCATGGAGACAAGGTTAGGCTAGCAACCTAACCTTGGGTTTCTCTAAGCCTTTTTGCCCTTGGCTGTATAATGGGGATAAGAACAGCACCTCCTTTGTGGGCTATCACGAGGCTTGTCTGAGTGATGCTTAGCACAGTGTCTGGCATGTAGTTACAAGCTATTATTTAGTCAGGAGGTAGGACTTGATCAAAGTTGTGACTGATGGATAGAATTTTGCTAAGACGAAGGGAAAGAACATTCCAGAACAGGGAGCAACATGTGTATAAACCCAGAGGCAGAAGTGATGACACAGTGTGGAGACAAACGTTACTGAAATTGTCAAGCTTTATACCAACTTATACTAAGAAGACACATAGTCTCATATAATGAATATTTTGTCTATGTAACCAGAGAAAGAATACAGTTTCTACTCCTGTTTCCCTGGAGATTCTGAGTCAGTAGGTTTATGGAGACCCAGGAATCTGTATGTCAAAACATATCACATGTGAATATATTTATCAATTTTTGGGTACAGTAAGCCAACGGATTGATGTTATTTATGTACTCATAGCACTCTAACACTCTAGCTACTCCATGATTCTATGAAAACATATTTTAACATAAAGTGTTAGAGGTTGATATAAAAACATTTTTAAAAATAATTCAGGGAGGTACATGCTGGAGACAGAATTTGGAGCAGTAGGTGGAAAGCAGAGAGAATCCCAGAATTTGGAGGTAGTGATATTAGATAATACCCATTTATTTTACATATGAGAAAACTCAGACCAAGGGAACTAAGTGCCCTGTTATCATAGTCACTATATAGTGCCTATGATATCAAGGCTTTGGGTAAGAAAAAGCTAGTCTTTCATTTTGCATAAGCAATTTAAGGAATTAAATATTGCTCCGTGGTGGTAGGTAGGTAAGCTACTGAATTGGAAAGCCTTGAGCCTGCAGATTTACTAAAAGGTGGGCGTTTTTCATTAGGCAGCATAGGCATAGTTCAGAAATCTAATAAAGCAGACAGAAATTGATTTCCTTTGGACTCAACTAAAGGTGTATAAAAGGTGCAGAAAAGGAGTTGAGTCTCAGTGGACAAACAGGTGGCCTTGGCATCCACCTGAGATACATGGACATCTGCAACCTTAGTCCATTGTGAGAATGAATCCGTGATTTCACCAACTCCCCCAGCCAAGTTGAAATTGGGCAAAATTTTATTTACTGGGCATAAAATTTAGCCCTCCCAAAAGTACAAAATGGGACTTCAGTAATTCTGTACATCTACGTGAACCCAAACCTTCTTATCACTGAACAGTGCATCCCATAAGGCAAGTTTGCTTTAGGCATTTATATTTAGTCTGATTTTGCTTGGAACATTTGCTCATCCAGTGTAGGAATTTGATTACAAATGCAAGTGTCTTATATATATCCTAAAGCTTAAACAACTCTGTCTCTACCCACTTTTGATTTATAACTCTAAAATAGGAATTTTTCTATTAGCTGCTTCATTTCTAGAATGTGTCCATGTAAAGGGAATACTTACCATAGTGTTCTGAATGTTGTCCTGTTTTTGAGGGTATGGTGACCCTACTAGACTTGGGTCATGTCTCACTCATCTTTGTAACCCCTGTAGTGCTTAGGAATAGTAAAGACTGATTAAATGTAATTAAATTGTACTTTTTGCCGAAATTTGGACAAATTCATTCCAGTTATATAAGCCAAAATTTTGGGAATTATTCTTGACATCTACTTATTTCTCATACTGTATGTCCAATTCATCACTGATATTTATCCCCTAAATCTTTCTAAAATCTCTTGCCATCTCCGGAGCAGTATCCTAGTCCAAGTCACCATAATTTCTATGAAAGTCTGTCCCTTGGTTTGCCTTTCTCCATACCAACTCCTCTCCAGTCCATTTCAGCCCAACAGCCAATCGTCTTTTCTTTTCTTTTTTCTTTTTTTTTTTTTTTTTTTTGACAGAGTCTTGCTCTGTCACTCAGGCTGGAGTGCAGTGGCGCAATCTCAGCTCACTGCAATCTATACCTCCTGGGTTCAAGCAATTCTCCTGCCTCAGCCTTTCAAATAGCTGGGATTACAGGAGCCTGCCACCACACCTGGCTAATTTTTTGCATTTTTAGTAGAGATGGGATTTCACCATGTTGGCCAGGCTGGTCTTGACCTCCTGACCTCAGGTGATCCACCCTCCTTCCTCCTTGGCGTCCCAAAGTGAGCCACTGTGCCCAGAGCAATTGTCTTTTTAAAATGAAAATATAATTATGACACTTCTCACCTCCCCACTTAAAATCAGCCAGCCACTTCCCATCTCATATTCAGCAAGGTTCGGCAGAGTCCTGCCTCCAATGGAAATGCTGCCTCTTGCTCTCTGCTCTCCAGCCACTGGCTTCCATTCAGTTCCTTGAATTACAGGGCTTTTGTCCTTCCTGCTCTCTCTGTAATACTCTCTGCCTGCCTCCCTTCACCTTTATATAGATCCCATACATTAGAAGGCAGGTCAAGGGTCACATCCTTGGGGAAGTCTACTATCTTGCCCTCAAGCTAGGATAATTTCTTTCCTTTGTTCAAAATTTATAAGACATATATATTTTTTGAGACATGGTCTCACTCTATCATCCAGGCAGGAGTGCAGTGGCACAATCATGGCTCACTGCAGCCTCCACCTCCTGGGCTCAAGCGATCCTCCTGCCTTGACCTCCCAAAGTGCTGGGATTACAGGGGTGAGCCGCCATGCCCTACCTAGATTTTTATAGAATTTTATTCATTATTTTCTTAGAAGGTTTACCTTAGGTTGTAATTGTAATTTTAATTCTTATTGTTGATATCTTATTTGTGTCCATTTACATGTCTATCAATTTCATGAAAGCCAGAGACTTTGTTCATTTTTTTCTTCCTGTTGTATCTCCAGTGCCTAGCACGGTGTCTAGGATGAATGGATGGATGGATGGATAGACAGACAGATAGACAGACAGACAGATAGATAGATAGATAGATAGATAGATAGATAGATAGATAGATAGATGGGTTCGGTGAATGGTTGATGGGTAGATGGGTGAATGGATGCACAAATGGATCAAAAAGAGAAGGAAGGAAAATGAAACTGGGTATTGGCGAGTTCTGTGTATAAAAAAATAACAAAAAGGCATCTCCAAGTAGCGTGGTTTTCCAACAAGTCGTTCTGCTTAATATCGAGAATAATAATGGTTAATCAGTGTCCACTTAAATAGTGAAGTTCCACAAAAATGCAATTAATTGAGAATTAACTTTGGTATAATTCAATGCCTATGATTAGATGATTTTGATTAAAAATATTATTGAATTGAAAACCAGAGACCACTGTTAGTCCCTGGGTCTGTGATTTTGGGCAAAATCACCCAAACTCCCCATCTTCTGGCATCATCTATAAAAGCAGAGGCATAGCCAGGGGATTCTCTGAGTAGCTTCTAGGATTCTATGAATTTACTGATTATTATGAATTTTCTCCTAAAATATCCAGCTCTATGAAACATTTATTAATAAGCATATATTGTGATTACTTTAACCAATAAAATATATGTAATCCACCTTTTAAGCTAGTTTAATGTATTCACATCTAGTAAGATAATAAAGTTTGGGAACACCAATGCTACCAACACCATGGTACACCTTACCTCCTAGATGTCGAAGACAACTAATGACCAACTGTCAGGTCAAGGTTCTTATGTCTTGGCAGTAATGAGATCCCAGTGAGTTTTCCTTTGGGAAGTAGAAGAAGGAAGAGGTAGTATTGGAGGGAGGGGACATTGGGCAAAGGTAGAGTTTTAAAAGCTCAGGATTTTGGAATGTCAGAAGAAATGAGAGTTGCTGAGAACTTTTACTTCGCTGTGTTGCCCATGCCCTGAGAACAGATGTTGTGCCCCTGAAAATCTCCCCTCTACTACCAGCCTGGGTTGCCAATGCCCAAGCTGAGATGTCATTATGCCTGCAAATGCTCAGCCTTCCATCTCAACGGAGTCCTCCAGTCCGTCTCAACCCAGCCCAGTCTTCTTCAACCTGACACTGATTCCCTTCCTTACTCCATCCAGGAGAGAAATGAAAAGGGGGAAAAGGAAGAAAAACATCAAAGAGTAAGAATACAAAAGAGAAAGATATATCTATGCCAGTTTTTGTCAGTGGAGAGGAAAGCTTTAATTCATCCTGTTACCAGCTTTTTTTTTTTTCCTTGGTGGAATTACTTTTTCCTTTACTATATTTACTTAATATTTAAGCCTTCCTTTTCCAGGGACTACATTTCTCTTGAATCTATCCCTACCTTTCTGTAATTCTCAACCTCAGCTGTGCCCTCGAATGTCTTGGTGAGCTTTCTAGAAATACTGATGTCTAATCCAGTAGGTCTGTGGTGGGAGGAGTGGTATAGAGCTCTGTATTTTTAAAAAGCATCCCACAGTCCAATCCCTATCTAGGGCTGAGAATTGCTGCCTTAGTACCTCAAGGGTCTCTGGAATATTTTATTGTAGCCAGAACAAAGGAAAAGCTGGCAGAACAGAAAGAAAAAGGAGAGAGCATAAATGGTATTGAAGGAAAATAATAAATGAGGAGAAAAGACAAGACGGTTTCGTTTAGAGTCCTAGTAGAATTTAGAAAAGCAAAGCGCTTTGGCATGAGTGAGGCCTGGGCAGCATCTTGTTTAACTCCTGCAAGCATAGCCTGGCTCTTCTGAACCCTAATCCACCGTTTTTGAACCTCAAAGGCTTTGAAGGGTAAACCAAGCTCAAGTTAGATTCCAGGTCCAGAGCTTAGCAGGGCAAGGACTAGTGGCAAGTGGCTCTAATTTGGGAGCTTGGGTTCAGGAATCCCCAAGAGTTCTGGTCTCTCCTCTTCCACCCCTGCTGCGGGGGTGACAGCCGACCACCCACAGAGCTTTGGGGAGGAGAATCTGCTCAGCCAGCAGGGTCATGAGCAAATGGGGTCATGACAGCCATGCCCCTAGTGTGAGCAGTCACTTCACGCAAGCCTCAAGACCACAGCAGATGGCGTCTTCCCTGCAAGTCTCAGCTCATGCAGGGACTGCTGCC
This sequence comes from Pongo abelii, assembly GCF_028885655.2. NCBI lineage: Eukaryota > Metazoa > Chordata > Mammalia > Primates > Hominidae > Pongo > Pongo abelii. The sequence goes on from NC_071996.2 coordinate 127,763,499, forward strand.
TGGACTAGCCTGGAGCAAACTGGCTTAGTGTCCCAGGAGATCCCTATGGGGGACAGCTGAGATCTTGAAGAACATGAATGGGAATGTGAAGCAAACTGAAAAGCTTGAAAAAATTATCGGAAGAAAAGTTAACTTAATATTAAAATATGTAATAACATGCCTCGACCTAATTCTGCAGTCTAAATGTAAAACGTGATTTGTGAGTGAAAGTTTGCAGATCTTCTTCCCCAATAGCATTTAAAATCTATAAACAAAAATCTAAATGATGTTGACCTGAAGGCAACACATGCCTTGACTTTCCACTGGCAGACAGTGTAGGTTGAGACAGTTTCCCATGAAAAGTGGTTTTGTTGTTGTGTTGTTGTTGTTGTTTTAGATGAAGTCTCACTCTGTCACCCAGGCTGGAGAGCAGTGGCGCGATCTCAGCTCACTGCAACCTCAACCTCCCTAGTTCAAGCAATTTCCCTGCCTCAGCCTCCCGAGTAGCTGGGATTATAGGCGCCTGCCACCATTCCCGGCTAGTTTTTTTGTATTTTAGGAGAGACGGGGTTTCACTGTGTTGGCCAGACTGGTCTCGAACTCCTGACCTCAGGTAATCCACCTGCCTCAGCCTCCCAAAAGGTGTTTAACCCATTCACACAGTCTCCTCCTGTCACCTTGTGGCCAAAGGTGAATGTTTAGAAGCCAGTTGCCTAACGTAGGTGAAGATGACAGTTATGCTCCACCTCATCTGGTTAATACCCAATCTAGACAATGCCATGACTGAGAGACCTCAATTATTTGATGAACTTACAATTAGCCTTGGCTTGTCTGCAAAGACATTAAAACCTTTGAGAATGACCTTTAGTGTCCAAGAAAGGAAATTTGAGGAGATGGCACCCCCTGCTGGTAAATTTTATCACCATCAGAATTTAATTATAATATCTGAGAGCTAAGAAAGGTAAGCATGGCTATTATGAGACATTCAGGCAAGATCGTGATTCCTGCCAGCAGGTCTTCTGCCAGTTCCAGAGCTGGCAGAATATCATCCTTCATTGATATTTGGCTTTATATATTGTTAATCCTGAGGCTATTACCACCTCTTTTCTTTGCTGTAACCTAAGTACCACTACAGTAAAACTGTGTAATGCCTTTGGATGCCTGTCTCCCAATGCATATTTTTTTTTTCCATTCTTCAAGGTAAAGACAAACACCATCATTTCTTATCTGTCATTTTACGTTATCTTATTTTGCCAAATTAAGTTGCAAGGAACTTTCCTACTTTGGAAAAAAGAGCTTCCACCATTACCATGGAAATTTCTAGTCTAGATATTAGAACAACATAGACTTCCTTATTCAACAGCATGAGGGGGAATCTAAATCTAAATCTACTTTCATTCAGTGCTTGAAGGGCTCCAGTGTCACATCGTGTCTTAGTAGTCCAAACCCTGTGTACAACATCAACATGATTTGGTTCACGGAAATGGCACGCTTTCTTTTCAGGGTCCCTCCTCTTTAGTTAACCCTCCTTCTCCAGGAATAAATGCTTTTGTGGTGCCCCTTGGCTGCCTAAAAATCCCAGTGGTGACACTCACCCTTTTTTTTCCCTGCGAGCCTCCACCTCATTGTTAAGATGTTGTTCCCACAGTTTTTTCCTTTAATATCCACTCCCATCATATTTTAAAACATCTGCAGTGATATTAGTCCCCCTTCCTATATGATATAAAAAAATGTAACATACACAATATCCAAAAAGAATCAAACTGTTCAAAATCTTCCTTCCTTCCCAGGCAAGTAGACAGAAGACCTACTTAAGGGAAGGATGTTAATGCTGTAAAACTCAAGTAAACCTAGACCATTTTGGCATAGGCCCTCTCACACAGAAACCAGTCTACTTACTTGAAATTGACTGTGAGTTTTGCAAAGCCTTCTGGATATTTCAGCCTCTCCACAATGTTATCTGAGGTATCTTTCACTACTTTTGGACATTTGTTGGTTATGAGTGGCCAGAGACCTTTGAACTACTTGGAGGTATCCTGAGACTATAAAAAATAATAATAATAAGCCAGTACATTTAACATTATTTAATTGTATTCATTTATACAATGCAACTCTTTTAAGTTTGCAGTTACCTCTCTCTTATAAAATGGCACATCTAAGAAACTGCACAATTAAGCAATTTTGCCAGGATGAAAAGAAAAGTCAGTAGCAATCAGAGACTTACATGTTTGGCAAATCCTGATCTATAGATCAACTGGGACATGGCTTCACTCTTTAAAAGTGACAGAGAGAGAAGTTCTTCAGTTTTCCAACTTTCAGAGTCAATAGACTAGATAAGGTTATATTAAAGTTATACAAACCTGAACTAGTATGATAACCAAATACTTGTTCCCCTCTGAAAAGTTGAAATATTAAAACAAATTTTACCCAGAATGTGTCTCTGGATTTTTGTGGTTGTTTTCTCATGTGTGTGGTTTGGTTTGTTTGTGTTTTTTTAGACAAGGAAAACTTAATTGAGTAGTAGTTTTATCTCTTACTCATTTTAACAGGAGCATGTATGCAGAGGCCCAAATTGCCAATCACCAGTATTTATCCACATGGAAAAATCCTAAGGACATTAATTATAAATGATTTATCATCCACTCAAATAGCAGGAAGGAGAATTGAAAGGCAAATTTGAAACAGGAAATGTTATTCCTTAAAAACAAGGGCTTTTCCTCATTTCTTTGAAAATAGCTAACTCAAGGATTAATTTCACTATCAAATCAACAGCTAAGACTTACCCTGCCATTTCCACCCATTAAGGAGCTATTACTAACAAAGTATCTGCAGATATGGATAACAGCTACTAATGGGGGGCATCTTAGGATTCCCTTATGAAATGGTATCATGGTGGTGGCAGCGAGCAGGGATCCATAAACCCAGCTCAAGTAGGGTGAACTGTGTGTTATAGGTCCACTTGTTAAGATAATTTACTCACTTACAGAAACTTTTTTTAGATTACATATACACTCAACATACATGTGAACTTTTATGGAGTGATGATTGCTGTCCAAGGCTGCAGGAAATGGGTGGGAATTTTTATCCTCAACCACTCTGCAAGGGATCCTGCATAAGAGTCACCAACATGACCCACATATGGTGGTGAGCTCCACATCCTCGCTATTGCCACTTGGAAGGGGACAGCATCTGCCAAAGCTACCTGTGCTGAGGCAGTAAAGGCGGGCATGCTCAGATCGCCTGAAGTAAAGCATAAAGAAACTCTGTTTATGAAAACAGTGCAATCGGCTTGACTATCCAATAAAAGTGTGTATTTTAAAAGTATGTTTATACCAGGTTCAACTGGAAAATTTCATTAGGATCATCTGGATGACGGGGAAACTGAAATGCAGGAACTAGCAATAATCACTAGCATTTTTGCAGTCTCATTTGGATGATGGCATTTCCTTTGTCACCACTGGGAAGGCAATTCAAGTGCCTGTCCCTACCCATAGGGTGAGTTTTCTCACACACTGAACTGACCCACGACCATCAAATGATCAGCCCGACTCAGAGAAGAGCCTGTTTTTGAAAGGGCTAAAATGTCAGTGATTTAACTCTTCCCAAAGAATTAAGAAAACTCATAGCTGATTGTACTTGATGTTATTTTCCCGTCTTCCTGGTTTGCCTGCGATATCAGACAAAGCCATATTTGAGTCTGAGTTTTCTCAGTCATAAGAAAACTACATAAAGTTTGCTATTTAGTTACTTTTCAACGGTTGTTTTTTTGCATAAAAAGATTTCCTATAAAAGTAGGATTTTACAAAATCCTAATTACTGCAAAGAAAAATTTCCTCCTGACACACTCAAACCATATAATACTATAGCTAGCTAAATATTAATTTAATTGTAGACAAAGGACATAGGTTATTCACAAAAAGAAATATGAACGACCAGCAAATATATGAAAAAGTTTAGCTCTTTTTATTGTCAAAGTAATGCAAATATAAACGGGATATTTTTCCCTCCTATCAAACTGGCAGAGATTTATTTTGGATGATAGTATTGGGTGTTGGCAAGGACGTGACGAGTGTGCAGACTCTCTTGAGCACAGCTTAAGGAGGATTAAGCAGTAGAGACATTCTGGCACCAATGTGTCCTCATATGTAACAAGGGCTTCAAACAGCAAAATTATAGCTTGGCCCAGGAATTCCACTGCTGAGAACCCATAGCTGAACTTGCTAATTTCCCCCTAATATCCATTGTCTCTTTAATTTTTAGGTAATTCAATTCTGAATTTTAGCTGGCCATGTGGCTGCCCAGAATAAACATTACATAACCCAGCCATCCTTACAGTCAGACATAAACTGATTAAATTCTAGCCAATGGGATATAACTGAAAGTATTATGTATAAGCTCCTGAGAAATGTCATTAAAAGGCAGCTGCAGTAAGTCTTTTCTCCTGTTTTGTGCCACTTGAAATGTAAATGGATGGTGAGGCTACATCTTGGATCGCGAAGATGAGATCCTCACCCCATTAGTGTTAGATGAGAAAACTGGAAGTGGCTTGGGTCCCAGACAACCAAGGAGATGTAATGCCACTCATGGTTCTATGGGATATTTAAATGTAGAATTTCGTGTTACAAAGAAATAAAAAGCACCTGTCATTATGCCACTGTTGTTATTTTGGTTCTCTGTTGCTCACAACCAACATGAAATATATGCTAAAAATTCACTAAAATTTCATGTTCATGAATGTTTATGTTCACCATTGTGAAGAGCAGATAAATATCTGTATGTTCAATAATAAAAGAACAATTATATAAATTATGCTCATTTGATGCAACATACTTTACAATGCAGTCATGGAGTCATGAGAATCTTAGTTTTGAGGATATTTATTGACAGCTCATGACATATGCTAATCAGGGGAATGGAGAATAATAGTCTTTCACAAGCACACACATCTTCATTTTAACTAAAACTAATGTATTAGTACTTATTCATGTTCATTCACAGATCTATTTTGTAAACAAATTCTAGATATTTCCACTTTTGTATCTAGCCTGTAGTTTTCAGCTGCTAGATTGGGGATAATTCATTATATAGCAATATGTAACCAATGCATTTTATCTTACCTATTTTTATACTTTTCTTTCTTGACTTCTTTTGAATAAATCAATTTTTTAATCATTCTGTTGTTTTTCTCTGGTAATTTAGAAATTATACGTTGTTCTTTTATTCATTTAATTATTACCCAAAGTTACAACTTGTGTATTAACATATCAATGTCTACAGTTAGCATCTTTATTTTCTCCAAAATATAAGGACCTTGAAGAAAACTTTTCAATTCAACTTATCCCCTTCCAACTTATATATTATTATGGGGTGTATTATAATTCATTATTATTATTATTATTATTACATTCCACAATTATTTTAGTTCGCTTTTTAATTCTTTGTTTATTATTACATCTCAACTCTTCCATGTAGAATCAGTTTGATCCTGATTGAAATGCACCATCTGTTACTTTTCTTTTTAATAGAGATGGTTCTCACTATGTTACTCAGGCTGGTCTCTTGAGCTCAAGGGATCCTCCCACCTCGGTCTCCCAAAGTGTTGGAATTACAGGTGTGAGCCACTGTGCCCAGCCTGTAATTTTTTAATGAGGGTCCACTTATAGAAAAACTATTTCATTTGTTTAAAATGACTTCATTCAAAAATATATACAAGATAACATTCTTTTGATTTTCATTGCTGATGTTTGGAAGTTAGCTATGACTCTCTAAATATTGGCCCTTTGAGGATTATCCTTTTACTCTTTTTCTTTGATTTTCTGAAGAGATGTTTATGATATGTCTAGGTGTGGAGCTCATTCTCTTATATCTCCTTCTGAAACTCAAGAAAAATATGAAACATGTATCTTTAATCTCTCATTAGAATTTATTTTCCTTTTATTTTCCTCCAAGTTGTATTGTGGATTATTTCTATGGTGATTATAATTTTGCTTGTTACGTTTATTTTATTTCTAAAATTATATTTCTCACTCAAATCTGCTGTCACTTTTTATTTTTACTTTTCTATTCTAGTCACAGGTATTTTATTTTTTTTTATTTTTTTATTATTATTATTATTATTATTATTATACTTTAGGCTCTATGGTACATGTGCACAACGTGCAGGTAAGTTACATATGTATACATGTGCCATGCTGGTGCGCTGCACCCACCAACTCGTCATCTAGCATTAGGTATATCTCCCAATGCTATCCCTCCCCCCTCCCCCCACCCCACAACAGTCCCCGAAGTGTGATGTTCCGCTTCCTGTGTCCATGTGTTCTCATTGTTCAATTCTCACCTATGAGTGAGAATATGCGGTGTTTGGTTTTTTGTTCTTGCGATAGTTTACTGAGAATGATGATTTCCAATTTCATCCATGTCCCTACAAAGGACGTGAACTCATCATTTTTTATGGCTGCATAGTATTCCATGGTGTATATGTGCCACATTTTCTTAATCCAGTCTATCATTGTTGGACATTTGGGTTGGTTCCAAGTCTTTGCTATTGTGAATAATGCCGCAATAAACATACGTGTGCATGTGTCTTTATAGCAGCATGATTTATAGTCCTTTGGGTATATACCCAGTAATGGGATGGCTGGATCAAATGGAATTTCTAGTTCTAGATCCCTGAGGAATCGCCACACTGACTTCCACAAGGGTTGAACTAGTTTACAGTCCCACCAACAGTGTAAAAGTGTTCCTATTTCTCCACATCCTCTCCAGCACCTGTTGTTTCCTGACTTTTTAATGATTGCCATTCTAACTGGTGTGAGATGGTATCTCATTGTGGTTTTGATTTGCATTTCTCTGATGGCCAGTGATGGTGAGCATTTTTTCATGTGTTTTTTGGCTGCATAAATGTCTTCTTTTGAGAAGTGTCTGTTCATGTCCTTTGCCCACTTTTTGATGGGGTTGTTTGTTTTTTTCTTGTAAATTTGTTGGAGTTCATTGTAGATTCTGGATACTAGCCCTTTGTCAGATGAGTAGGTTGCGAAAATTTTCTCCCATTTTGTAGGTTGCCTGTTCACTCTGATGGTAGTTTCCTTTGCTGTGCAGAAGCTCTTTAGTTTAATTAGATCCCATTTGTCAATTTTGGCTTTTGTTGCCATTGCTTTTGGAGTTTTAGACATGAAGTCCTTGCCCATGCCTATGTCCTGAATGGTATTGCCTAGGTTTTCTTCTAGGGTTTTTATGGTTTTAGGTCTAACATTTAAGTCTTTAATCCATCTTGAATTAATTTTTGTATAAGGTGTAAGGAAGGGATCCAGTTTCAGCTTTCTACATATGGCTAGCCAGTTTTCCCAGCACCATTTATTAAATAGGGAATCCTTTCCCCATTGCTTGTTTTTCTCAGGTTTGTCAAAGATCAGATAGTTGTAGATATGTGGCGTTATTTCTGAGGGCTCTGTTCTGTTCCATTGATCTATATCTCTGTTTTGGTACCAGTACCATGCTGTTTTGGTTACTGTAGCCTTGTAGTATAGTTTGAAGTCAGGTAGCGTGATGCCTCCAGCTTTGTTCTTTTGGCTTAGGATTGACTTGGTGATGCGGGCTCTTTTTTGGTTCCATATGAACTTTAAAGTAGTTTTTTCCAATTCTGTGAAGAAAGTCATTGGTAACTTGATGGGGATGGCATTGAATCTGTAAATTACCTTGGGAAGGATGGCCATTTTCATGATATTGATTCTTCCTACCCATGAGCATGGAATGTTCTTCCATTTGTTTGTATCCTCTTTTATTTCCTTGAGCAGTGGTTTGTAGTTCTCCTTGAAGAGGTCCTTCACATCCCTTGTAAGTTGGATTCCTAGGTATTTTATTCTCTTTGAAGCAATTGTGAATGGGAGTTCACTCATGATTTGGCTCTCTGTTTGTCTGTTATTGATGTATAAGAATGCTTGTGATTTTTGTACATTGATTTTGTATCCTGAGACTTTGCTGAAGTTGCTTATCAGCTTAAGGAGATTTTGGGCTGAGACAATGGGGTTTTCTAGATATACTATCATGTCATCTGCAAACAGGGACAATTTGACTTCCTCTTTTCCTAATTGAATACCCTTGATTTCCTTCTCTTGCCTAATTGCCCTGGCCAGAACTTCCAACACTATGTTGAATAGAAGTGGTGAGAGAGGGCATCCCTGTCTTGTGCCAGTTTTCAAAGGGAATGCTTCCAGTTTTTGCCCATTCAGTATGATATTGGCTGTGGGTTTGTCATAAATAGCTCTTATTATTTTGAGATACGTCCCATCAATACCTAATTTATTGAGAGTTTTTAGCATGAAGGGTTGTTGAATTTTGTCAAAGGCCTTTTCTGCATCTATTGAGATAATCATGTGGTTTTTGACTTTGGTTCTGTTTATATGCTGGATTACATTTATTGATTTGCGTATATTGAACCAGCCTTGCATCCCAGGGATGAAGCCCACTTGATCATGGTGGATAAGCTTTTTGATGTGCTGCTGGATTCTGTTTGCCAGTATTTTATTGAGGATTTTTGCATCAATGTTCATCAAGGATATTGGTCTAAAATTCTCTTTTTTTGTTGTGTCTCTGCCAGGCTTTGGTATCAGGATGATGCTGGCCTCATAAAATGAGTTAGGGAGGATTCCTTCTTTTTCTATTGATTGGAATAGTTTCAGAAGGAATGGTACCAGCTCCTCCTTGTACCTCTGGTAGAATTCGGCTGTGAACCCATCTGGTCCTGGACTTTTTTTGGTTGGTAAGCTATTGATTATTGCCACAATTTCAGATCCTGTTATTGGTCTATTCAGAGATTCAACTTCTTCCTGGTTTAGTCTTGGGAGGGTGTATGTGTTGAGGAATTTATCCATTTCTTCTAGATTTTCTAGTTTATTTGCGTAGAGGTGTTTGTAATATTCTCTGATGGTAGTTTGTATTTCTGTGGGATCAGTGGTGATATCCCCTTTATCATTTTTTATTGCATCTATTTGATTCTTCTCTCTTTTTTTCTTTATTAATCTTGCTAGTGGTCTATCAATTTTGTTGATCCTCTCAAAAAACCAGCTCCTGGATTCATTTATTTTTTGAAGGGTTTTTTGTGTCTCTATTTCCTTCAGTTCTGCTCTGATTTTAGTTATTTCTTGCCTTCTGCTAGCTTTTGAATGTGTTTGCTCTTGCTTTTCTAGTTCTTTTAATTGTGATGTTAGGGTGTCAATTTTGGATCTTTCCTGCTTTCTCTTGTGGGCATTTAGTGCTATAAATTTCCCTCTACACACTGCTTTGAATGCATCCCAGAGATTCTGGTATGTTGTGTCTTGGTTCTCGTTGGTTTCAAAGAACATCTTTATTTCTGCCTTCATTTTGTTATGTACCCAGTAGTCATTCAGGAGCAGGTTGTTCAGTTTCCACGTAGTTGAGCGGTTTTGAGTGAGATTCTTAATCCTGAGTTCTAGCTTGATTGCACTGTGATCTGAGAGATAGTTTGTTATAATTTCTGTTCTTTTACATTTATTGAGGAGAGCTTTACTTCCAAGTATATGGTCAATTTTGGAATAGGTGTGGTGTGGTGCTGAAAAAAATGTATATTCTGTTGATTTGGGGTGGAGAGTTCTGTAGATGTCTATTAGGTCTGCTTGGTGCAGAGCTGAGTTCAATTCCTGGGTATCCTTGTTGATTTTCTGTCTCGTTGATCTGTCTAATGTTGACAGTGGGGTGTTAAAGTCTCCCATTATTAATGTTTGGGAGTCTAAGTCTCTTTGTAGGTCACTCAGGACTTGCTTTATGAATCTGGGTGCTCCTGTATTGGGTGCATATATATTTAGGATAGTTAGCTCTTCTTGTTGAATTAATCCCTTTACCATTATGTAATGGCCTTCTTTGTCTCTTTTGATCTTTGTTGGTTTAAAGTCTGTTTTATCAGAGACTAGGATTGCAACCCCTGCCTTTTTTTGTTTTCCATTTGCTTGGTAGATCTTCCTCCATCCTTTTATTTTGAGCCTATGTGTGTCTCTGCACGTGAGATGGGTTTCCTGAATACAGCACACTGATGGGTCTTGAGTCTTTATCCAATTTGCCAGTCTGTGTCTTTTAATTGGAGCATTTAGTCCATTTACATTTAAAGTTAATATTGTTATGTGTGAATCTGATCCTGTCATTATGACGTTAGCTGGTTATTTTGCTTGTTAGTTGATGCAGTCCCTTCCTAGTCTCGATGGTCTTTACAATTCGGTATGATTTTGCAGTGGCTGGTACCGGTTGTGCCTTTCCATGTTTAGCGCTTCCTTCAGGAGCTCTTTTAGGGCAGGCCTGGTGGTGACAAAATCTCTCAGCATTTGCTTGTCTGTAAAGTATTTTATTTCTCCTTCACTTATGAAGCTTAGTTTGGCAGGATATGAAATTCTGGGTTGAAAATTCTTTTCTTTAAGAATGTTGAATATTGACCCCCACTCTCTTCTGGCTTGTAGGGTTTCTGCCGAGAGATCCGCTGTTAGTCTGATGGGCTTCCCTTTGATGGTAACCCGACCTTTCTCTCTGGCTGCCCTTAACATTTTTTCCTTCATTTCAACTTTGGTGAATCTGACAATTATGTGTCTTGGAGTTGCTCTTCTCGAGGAGTATCTCTGTGGCGTTCTCTGTATTTCCTGAATCTGAATGTTGGCCTGCCTTGCTAGATTGGGGAAGTTCTCCTGGATAATATCCTGCAGAATGTTTTTCAACTTGTTTCCATTCTCCCCGTCACTTTCAGGTACACCAATCAGACGTAGATTTGGTCTTTTCACATAGTCCCACATTTCTTGGAGGCTTTGCTCATTTCTTTTTATTCTTTTTTCTTTAAACTTCCCTTCTCGCTTCATTTCATTCATTTCATCTTCCAGGGCTGATACCCTTTCTTCCATTTGATCGCATCGGCTCCTGAGGCTTCTGCATTCTTCACGTAGTTCTCGAGCCTTGGTTTTCAGCTCCATCAGCTCCTTTAAGCACTTCTCTGTATTGGTTATTCTAGTTATACATTCTTCTAAATTTTTTTCAAAGTTTTCAACTTCTTTGCCTTTGGTTTGAATATCCTCCCGTAGCTCGGAGTAATTTGATCGTCTGAAGCCTTCTTCTCTCAGCTCGTCAAAGTCATTCTCCGTCCAGCTTTGTTCCGTTGCTGGTGAGGAACTGCGTTCCTTTGGAGGAGGAGAGGTGCTCTGCATTTTAGAGTTTCCAGTTTTTCTGCTCTGTTTTTTCCCCATCTTTGTGGTTTTATCTACTTTTGGTCTTTGATGATGGTGATGTACAGATGGGTTTTTGGTGTGGATGTCCTTTCTGCTAGTTTTCCTTCTAACAGACAGGACCCTCAGCTGCAGGTCTGTTGGAGTACCTGGCCGGCCGTGTGAGGTGTCAGTCTGCCCCTGCTGGGGGGTGCCTCCCAGTTAGGCTGCTCGGGGGTCTTTTATTTCTAAAATTATATTTCTCACTCAAATCTGCTGTCACTTTTTATTTTTACTTTTCTATTCTAGTCACAGGTATTTTAGATGTGTTTTTTTTTCTTTTTTTTTTTTTTGAGACAGAGTCTCGCTCTATCACTAGGCTGGAATGCAGTGGTGATCTCGGCTTGCTGCAACCTTCACCTCCCAGGTTCAAGCGATTCTCCTGCCTCAGCCTCCTGAGTAGCTAGGACTACAGGCGCGTGCCACCATGCCCAGCTAAATTTTGTATGTTTAGTACAGATGGGGTTTCACCATATTGGCCAGGATGGTCTCGATCTCCTGACCTCGTGATCCACCCACCTCGGCCTCCCAAAGTGTTGGGATCTAGTGCTCCTGGCCCTAGATATGTTTTATTTTTTAAACATGGTAATCATAGTTGATACATAATCTGCGTTGATAATTCCAACCTATGAAATCTTCGTGGCTCTGTTTCTCTTTGGTTTTCTGATGGCTTTCACTCATAAGGTCTTGACTTTGCATGAATTGTTATTTTTAATTGTGTAGTGGTCATTTACTTTAAAAATAATTTGTAGAAATAATTTAAAGTCAAGGATACAGATACTTTGTTCCAGAGATGAGTGTGTTTGCCTCTTCCAGTTACCTGAGGTACCAGTAATCTAGGATGACCTTAAACAAGTCCATAGCTCCAGATTCCCTTAATCATCCAGAAGAAACAGACATACATAAGAGCTTGTTTGCTTGGGATTCATTCATTCTTCCTCACTTATAGTGAGGAAGTCTTTCCTTACACATTCCATCTTTATGCAAGCCCTGAGTTTTGAATTGTCTTGCTTGCCCATGAGGCCATCAAAACAGAAGTTCAAATTGCTCAGCACCAAAAGTGCCCTCCAGGAAAAAGCAGTTGCCATCTTTCCTCTCTTCCACTTTTCCTATTTCTCCTTTAATTTTAGCCTTGCAATTTCTTACTACTTTCTAATCTCCTTCATGTTTTTAAGATGTTTTTAAATCTTTTCTCCGGCATTCAGAGGAAAGATTTATCCAAATAATATAGCCCATTATCCCAGGAAATTATAAGTCACCTAGCCACCTACTTGATATTCATCTGCTAAATGTTAAAAAAGATTTTAAGAAAGTAAACAAATATTTTTAATAACAGCCTAGCCTCTCGTAGGTCAGAATGACTATTGTGTGTTTATGTATGGCTATTGTATGCTTATTCTCAGTATGGGTTTAAGCCTATAAGCCCTTACTGCAGAAATAAAAAATACTTGATTTGGTTTTTCTACCCTAAGGAATTCCCATTTATTTCTTTTGTGACAGAGACACTTGTCTTACCGGTACTTTTATTAAGAAACTCGATAAAGGTTTGCCTTTTCTTACAGAAATTTTACTCTTCTCATCACTTATACTCTTCGGTGGGGGGGAGGGAAAGCAGAACTAATGGAATTCAAAACCAAAATTAGCAAAATTCTCAGAAATCCTTGAACTCCCATGTACTAAAGCATTGCCATTAGTTTTAATATTTATAAGGTCAATCCCTTCACAACCCCACAGATTCTACTTCTATTAATTAATAACAGATTACCTCAAGAAATATAGATATTTCACCCCCAAACTTAAATTCTACCAAATTACAATGAAATATGATTAATTACTACGGGGGAGTCATACGATACATTCAGCTCTTTAAGCAACAGGTATGAACTACCTTTTCTAACTACCCACCTAAAGTCTCTGTGTAATCTACATTTTGGAGATTTAGTCTCCAAAAAAAGACACTACCGAAAAACTGCCCTTGGGTCCTGATGAAGACGACCTTATCAGGGACCATTATCAACTGACACAAGAATAAAACCCCAAAATATTCCTCCTCACTGTCATGTTTCCCAGCTCAAAAAAGACACGTACATTTCCCTTGACTACTTGACATCGATTCCTTCTGGAAATTGTAAACTGAGGATTCTCAGGAATCTTCTAGAAGATGCTGATTTCTGAGGTGGACAGCTTTTGCCCAGGATAACTAGAACGAGTAGCAAACCTCAAAACTGAACACCTTCTGCCCAAGGTGGAACAAGATTAACTTCTGATTCCTCAACACCTTCTCCAGCCTATTGTTCCATTTTGGTGCCCTCTAAAACACTAGTAGGATTTTCCTTATTTTAATCCACTTATTTCTGACCCCTGATGGTCTCCTACCACTTAAGGAAAAATAAAACTCTCTTACACATTTTTCCTCAACTATAGTTAACCACTGAGTCAAATGGGTGCTGGATCTATCACCGTTTACCTGACGTGCCTGACAAAATTTAGTAACTAATCCTTTACATACTTCAGAAGGCAAATTCCCTTTAATAGGGCCTTTCTAGTATATACATTTCCCCAATATCATCAATCCCAATTTTCAGTCTTGCAGATAATAGACCTTGAACTCATATTGACAAATTGCTTTTGCTGACATCAACACAATCCTATCAGCAAGACCTAGTCAATCAAGAATAAGCACGAATATGGGGGCTATTCTGACTGCAATAGTCAGTTTGTTTTCTTCAGAGACACTTCAGCCTGTCTTGTAGGAACTGTTCAACCTCACTCTAGGATTTGTCTAACTCAAGGGACACAAAATTGGAGCCCATCTCTTGTAATAAATAATACTTATACTCCCCACACAATCTATGCTCCACTAAGATATTACTCCATATACCTGACTACCACATACAATGTACCCTGTCTATTTTGTAGTCATTGTTAGAGATTTTCAGATATTTAAAACTACCATCCCTCCAGGAAATCATGTTTCCTTAAAAATAATACCAGAAGCTTCCAAAATACAGCAAGCACAGGTTATGTGAAGCAACTTCCAAGAAGGATAACAGATTCACGCTTCATGTGGACTCTATAGCTACAGTTCCCACAGTAGGTATAACACAATTATAAAAAGTGACCCAGCCAGATCTTGTCTCTAATCTTATCAGAAGACATGAAATGACACCACTTCTGCTCTGAAAGCCCAACTCTCTGGTCTAAATCAATTAACCACAATTGTCAAAGACCAACATATAGTCTTTGATTTTCTCTTAGCTGGCCAATGGGGAATTTGTACTAGAGCAAATACTATTATCCCACCTATATAAATACTACAGAGCAAACAGAACAGTCTATCACAGAGCTTTCTTTAAAAAATCACCTGGCTCTCTAAAACACACCCAGCTAGATTTTGGGATATGTTTTCTTGCCTTGCTATTATAAGGTAGGGCTTAGTTTCAAGATCTATTACAAAGACTAATAATATTTTGTTTCTAAAATTGACTATGCTACATTTAACCAATATATCTGCTGCAGAGCCTTAAATGCTACTATACAGCCATTGTCTCTTCAATAGGTCAACAACTCATCCCACAGCACAATGAAAGATTAATCCTGGATCACTAGATTATGTTCAGTGAGCACTGTTCTAATGTTAATTAACAAAACTTGGCAATGGTGAAAATCTGGATATCATAGGTCAATGTCTTATACTGTGACTTCATCTGTCCTTGACCAGAAGAGGAATGGAGAAATTAAAAACAAACAAACACACAAAAAACTGTCTCTGACATTTAGAAGCTGGCCTGGCACTTACAACTAGTCCATGTTTTCTCCTGGGTAAATAATCTCCTAAATAATCTCACAGAAATTCAATCTCAGACAAGGTTACCCTGAAACCATGATAAAAAGGGACCAAGAAAGGCCATTTCATAATTTCTTAATTTTGTCTAAGCACAGAGAAAAACAAGGTCATCGTGTCACCTACAAAATACCAAGCATACTCCCTTTGGATCAAAATGAATAACTGCTGTTTCTCCCCACCATGTGGATAAGGTTTATTGAGATACCCAAGTCTCCCCACTTCCTTAGACTCCCCCCAAATTACTCCATCAAGGTGCAAATTCCATTGTAGATTCTAACACCTTTTTACTGAGATGCCCCATTATCCCTATGGTGTATGTTCCCTTGGCTGCAATGAGTAATAAATTTTATTTATTTAACTACAGGTATATTCCTGGTAGTCTTTTGCTGAAGTACATTGACATAGATAATCTCAAATTTGTTTTTCCAAACAAAATGATTTTTCTAAAACAAAACTGTTTCATGACCAGCATAACTCATAGAAAACCCTATTGCTATTTCAAAGCTAGATCAATGAATAAAGACTTATAATAGATCAGTGGTGGGGTGGTGAGCCACAGGACAATTTTGAAGGCTCCATGCTCGTGGCTAAGTCAAATTTACAGACACATCATTTAACAGCCAGTGGTAAGAAATTTCATTCTTTATTGACTCCTCTCAAAAAAGATTAAAGTGATTCGAGCATAACCTAAATTAAAAACTTCTCAAAAGCCTCTGCTTCCATTCCCTTGTGTTCCTGCTTGGAAATCTTGTGTAAGACAAACCCTAGACTCTCTCCTACAACCCAAACACAAGGGCTTCTTCTCCTTCTGCTCCCAGCCTTTTATTATGTAAATCAATTTAGCCTCTTCTGCATGGGTCTCAAAAGGGTCAGGAAAAAGGAGCCAGGCCAATGAAGAATTTCCATTAGCATTTGGGGGGAAAGGGGGATGTGCAGAACATTCAGAAGTTAATCATCTTTTCCCCCTCCCTAAACAACTGATTGAAGGATAATGAAATCAAGAAGTTAAGTCTGGCAAGAGTTTTCAACCTCATGAAGATGATTCGTATGGCAAACTGCTTTACTCTCACTCAACATAAGTTATCCCATATTTGAAAATTATTTTGTTTCCTTAGAGAGATTAATAAAGAAAACCCAGATTTAAAACTATTTATAGGATATCAAATATTGTTAACACCTACACACAAACCTAAGTTTCAAGTGAGGAAATGTAGCCATGATGACATTACTAGAATGTCACCTACCCATCAAAAGTTAAATGACTTAGAATCCAAAATCACATTTGTGGAGTCACAGCTAGAAAGAGGTTGGTGGAATTTTAAGTAATTATTGGTCTGTCATGATAAACAGTACCAAGAATTATGACTCATATAATAAAGGTATCACTTCACTGACACTAATCACATTCTCAGGGTTGTAAAAAGCAATCCTTACTGCTTATTTAAATGGGAATAAAAGACTTTGACATTACATTGGATTTTTCATAACCTTCAGGGGTATTTTTTAAACTTCATTTGATTTGCTTGACTTTATGGAATGAACAGTTTATAAACAAGAAAACAAGCTTTTCGATACACCATCTGCATGCAACCACCATCAAAATGCAGATTTTTATAAAAACTCCTACAGAGAAGACCATCACCCTGGAGGTTGAACCTTCAGATACAATAGAAAATGTAAAGGCCAAGATCCAGGATAAGGAAGGAAATCTTCCTGGTTAGCAAAGACTTATCTTTGCTGGCAAGCAACTGGAAGATGGATGGTATGGTTTGGCTCTGTGCCCCCACCCAAATCTCATCTTGAATTGTAGCTCCCATAATTCCCATTAGCTGTAGGAGGGACCTGGTGGGAGATAACTGAATCACGGGGGTGGTTTCCCCCATACTGTGCTCATGGTAGAGAGTAAGTCTCATGAGATCTGATGGTTTCATAAGGGGTTTCCACTTTCGTTTGCCTCTCATTCTCTCTTGCCTGCCACCATGTAAGACATGCCTTTCACCTTCCACCATGATTGTGAGGCCTCCCCAGCCATGTGGAACTATGAGTCTATTACACCTCTTTTTCTTTACAAATTACCCAGTCTCGGGTATGTCTTTATCACGAGCATGAAAACACACTAATAAAAACGGGCATCCTTTGTCTAACTACAACATTCAAAAGGAGTCTACTCTTAGTCTCATGTTGAGACTTTGTAGTGGCTCTAAGAAAAGGAAGAAGTCTTACACCCCTCCCAAGAACAATAAGCATAAAAGAAAGAAGGTGAAGCTGGCTGTCCTGAAATACTATAGGATGGATGACAATGGCAAAATTAGTAGCCTCCGTCAGGAGTGTCCTTCAGGTGAATGTGGTCCTAGAGTTTTTATGGCCAGCCACTTTGACACATTATTGTGGCACAGGGTGTCTGACTTATCGCTTCAACAAACCAGAAGACAAGTGATTGTGTATGAGTTAATAAAACACATGAACTAACAATAACAAAAAGAAAACTAAGTATACATCTTTCAACTGACAAAGCCAACAATGTAGGGAGCAAGAATAAACTAACAAGGCAACAATAGTCCTCATTTTCTTGCTTCTTAATCTCCCACTGCAATCTGCACTTTAGTAGGGCATCTGGTTACCATTGATGAGTTGCTTTAACAAAAAGTCACCCCTGCTTCCTTGGCGAGAGCAATTTTCATGATTTAAAATTCCATTGGAGGAAAAAATATTACTAGGTATATCATGTTGCTAAATATGTTCAGGAAAATCCATGGAATTGTTGTACAGAAGGAGTACATTTTATTCAAAAGAAATTTCATGTGAATCTTTTCATCAAGAAAGTTGCCCCATCCCCATCCACTGCCTACAGTTTTTCTTTTCTTTTTTCTTTTTTTTTTTTTTTTTTTGAGACAGAGACTCACTCTGTCACCCAGGCTGGAGTGCAGTGGCGCGACCTTGGCTCACTGGCTCACTGCAAGCTCTGTCTCCCGGGTTCATGACATTTTCCTGCCTCAGCCTCCCAAGTAGCTGGGACTACAGGCACCTGCCACCACACACAGCTAATTTTTTGTATTTTTTTTTTAGTGGAGATGGGGTTTCACCATGTTATCCAGGATGGTCTTGATCTCCTGACCTTGTGATCTGCCCACCTTGGCCTCCCAAAGTGCTGGGATTACAGGCGTGAGCCACCACGCCCAGCCTACCTACAGTTTTTCATTGTGATAGTTTGAATTTTCAAATATTCAGCTTTTTGAAAGAGAGGCATATTAAGAATTAAAAGTGCATGAAAAAGAGACAGAGAGAATATAGCAACAGGAACAAGAACAGTCACTGTCAGTCCTCTGAGCACAAGCTAACCCATCATATCCTCTGTGACCTGCATGTACACATCCAGATCGCCGGTTCCTGCCTTAACTGATGACATTCCACCACAAAAGAAGTGAAAATGGCCTGTTCCTGCCTTAACTGATGACATTGCCTTGTGAAATTCCATCTCCTGGCTCATCCTGGCTCAAAAGCTCCCCCACTGAGTACCTTGTGACCCTGACTCTGCCCGCCAGAGGATAACCCCCCTTTGACTGTAATTTTCCTTTACCTACCCAAATCCTATAAAATGGCCCCACCCCATCTCCCTTCGCTGACTTTCTTTTCAGACTCAGCCCACCTGCACCCAGGTGAAATAAACAGCTTTATTGCTCACACAAAGCCTGTTTGGTGGTCTCTTCACACGGATGCGCATGAAATTTGGTGCCATGACCCAGATCAGGGGACGTCCTTTGGGAGATCAATCCCCTGTACTCCTGTTCTTTGCTTCTTGAGAAAGATCCACCTACGACCTCGGTCCTCAGACTGACCAGCCCAAGAAACATCTCACCAATTTCAAATCCGGTAAGCGGCCTCTTTTTACTCTCTTCTCCAACCTCCCTCACTATCCCTCAACCTCTTTCTCCTTTCAATCTTGGCGCCACACTTCAATCACTCCCTTCTTTTAATTTCAATTCCTTTCATTTTCTGGTAGAGACAAAGGAGACACGTTTTATCCGTGGACCCAAAACTCCAGCGCTGGTCATGGACTGGGAAGGCAGCCTTCCTTTGGTGTTTAATCATTGAAGGGACACCTCTCTGATTATTCAGCCAGGTTTCAGAGGTGTCAGACCATGCAGGGATGCCTGCCTTGGTCCTTCACCCTTAGTGACAAGTCCTGTTTTTCTGGGGTAGGGGCAAGTACCCCAACCCCTTCTCTCCATGTTTCTACCCCTTCTCCACCTTTCTAGGGGGCAAGAAACCCCCAACCCCTTCTCCTTCACCCTTAGCGGCAAGTCCTGCTTTTCTAGGGGAGGGGCAAGTGCCCCAACCTCATATCCCTGTGCCCTGATCCCTTATTTCCACGCCCTGACCCCTTATATCTCTGCACCCTGATCCCTTATTTCCGTGCCCCAACCTCTTATATCTCTGCACCCCAATCCCTTATTTCCATGCCCCAATCTCATATCTTTGTGCCCTGACCCCTTTCCCGCTTTTCTGGAGGGTAAGAACTCTCAAACCCCTTCCCTCCGTGTCTTTACTCTCTCTTTTCTCTGGGCTTGCCTCCTTCACTATGGGCAACTTTCCACCCTCCATTCTGCCTTCTTCTCCCTTAGCCTGTGTTCTTAAGAACTTAAAACCTCTTCAACTCTCACCTGACCTAAAATCAAAGCATCTTATTTTCTTCTGCAATGCCGCTGACCCCAATACAAACTCGACAGTAGTTCCAAATAGCCAGAAAACGGCACTTTCAATTTTTCCATCCTGCAAGATCTAAATAATTCTTGTCATAAAATAGGCAAATGGTCTGAGGTGCCTGACGTCCAGGCATTCTTTTACACATCGGTCCCTTCCTAGTCTCTGTGCCCAATGCAACTCTTCCCAAATCTTCCTTCTTTCCCTCTCGCCTGTCCCCTCAGTCCCAACCCCAAGCATCGCTGAGTCTTTCTAATCTTCCTTTTCTACAGACCTATCAGACCTCTCCCTTCCTGGCCAGGCTGAGCTAGGTCCCAATTCTTCCTCAGCCTCCACTCCTCCACCCTATAATCCTTTTATCACCTCCCCTCCTCACACCCAGTCTGGCTTACAGTTTCATTCCATGTCTAGCCCTCCCCCACCTGCCCAGGAATT
Source organism: Pongo abelii (assembly GCF_028885655.2). Classification (NCBI taxonomy): domain Eukaryota; kingdom Metazoa; phylum Chordata; class Mammalia; order Primates; family Hominidae; genus Pongo; species Pongo abelii. Next base: position 127,783,713 of record NC_071996.2, read on the forward strand.
TACTCTTAAAAAGGTGGCTGAAGCTAAAGGCATAGTCAAGGTTAATGCTCCTTTTTCTTTATCAGACCTCTCCCAAATCAGTGAGCATTTAGGCTCTTTCATCAAATATGAAAAACCCAGCCCAGTTCATGACTTGTTTGGCAGCAACCCTAAGACACTTTACAGCTCTAGACCCTAACATGTCAAAAGGCCATCTTATTCTCAAAATACATTTTATTACCCAATCTGCTCTTGACATTAAATAAAACTCCAAAAATTAAATTCCAGCCCTCAAACCCCACAACAGGATTTAATTAACCTAGCCTTCAAGGTGTACAATAATAGAAAAAAGTTGCAATTCTTGCCTCCACTGTGAGACAAACCCCAGCCACATCTCCAGCACACAAGAACTTCCAAACACCTGAACTGCAGCAGCCAGGTGTTCCTCCAGAACCTCCTCCACCAGGAGCTTGCTACAAGTGCCAGAAATCTGGCCACCAGGCCAAGGAATGCCTGCAGCCCAGGATTCCTCCTAAGCTGCGTCCCATCTGTGCGAGACCCCACTGGAAATCAAACTGTCCAACTCACCTGGCAGCCACCCCCAGAGCCCCTGGAACTCTGGCCCAAGGCTCTCTGACTCCTTCCCAGATCTTCTTGGCTTAGCGACTGAAGACTGATGCTGCCCGATCGCCTCGGAAGACCCCAGACCATCACGGACGCCAAGCTTCGGGTAACTCTCACAGTGGAAGGTAAGTCCGTCCCCTTCTTAATCAATACGGAGGCTACCCACTCCACATTACCTTATTTTCAAGGGCCTGTTTCCCTTGCCTCCATAACTGTTGTGGGTATTGATGGCCAGGCTTCTAAACCTCTTAAAACTCCCCAACTGTAGTGCCAACTTAGACAGTACTCTTTTAAGCACTCCTTTTAGTTATCCCCACCTGCCCAGTTCCTTTATTAGGCCATGACACTTTAACTAAATTATCTGCTTCCCTGACTATTCCTGGATTACAGCTACATCTCATTGCTGCCCTTCTTCCCAATCCAAAGCCTACTTTGCGTCCTCCTCTTGTATTCCCCCACCTTAACCCACAAATATAAGATACCTCTACTCCCTCCTTGGTGACTGATCACGCACCACTTACCATCTCATTAAAACGTAATCACCCTTACCCTGCTCAATGCCAAGATCCCATCCCACAGCATGCTTTGAAAGGATTAAAGCCTGTTATCACTCGCCTGCTACAGCATGGCCTTTTAAAGCCTATAAACTCTCCTTACAATTCCCCCACTTTACCTGTCCTAAAACCAGACAAGCCTTACAAGTTAGTTCAGGATCTATGCCTTAACAACCAAATTGTTTTGCCTATCCACCCCTTGGTGCCAAACCCATATACTCTCCTATCCTCAATACCTCCCTCTACAACCCATTATTCTGTTCTGGATCTCGAACATGCTTTCTTTACTATTCCTTTGCACCCTTCATACCAGCCTCTCTTCGCTTTCACTTGGACTGACCCTGACACCCATCAGGCTCAGCAAATTACCTGGGCTGTGCTGCCGCAAAGCTTCACAGACAGCCCCCACTACTTCAGTCAAGCTCAAATTTCCTCCTCATCTGTGACCTATCTCAGCATAATTCTCATAAAAACACACATGCTCTCCCTGCTGATCATGTCCGACTAATCTCCCAAACCTCAATCCCTTACAAAACAACTCCTTTCCTTCCTAGGCATGGTTAGTGCGGTCAGAATTCTTACCCAAGAGCCAGGGCCGCATCCTGTAGCCTTTCTGTCCAAACAACTTGACCTTACTGTTTTAGCCTAGCCATCGTGTCTCCGTGCAGTGGCTGCTGCCACCCTAATACTTTTAGAGGCCCTCAAAATTACAAACTGTGCTCAACTCACTCTCTACATTTCTCATAACTTCCAAAATCTATTTTCTTCCTCATACGTGACGCATATGCTTTCTGCTCCCCGGCTCCTTCAGCTGTACTCACTCTTTGTTAAGTCCCGCAATTACCATCGTTCCTGGCCCGGACTTCAATCCAGCCTCACACATTATTCCTGATACCACACCTGACCCTCATGACTGTATCTCTCTGATCCACCTGACATTCATCCCATTTCCCCATATTTCCTTCTTTCCTGTTCCTCATCCTGATTACGTTTGATTTATTGATGGCGGTTCCACCAGGCCTAATTGCCACACACCAGCAAAGGCAGGCTATGCTATAGTACAAGCCACTAGCCCGCCTCTTAAAACCTCTCATTTCCTTTCTATCGTGAAAATCTATCCTCAAGGAAATAACTTCTCAGTGTTCCATCTGCTATTCCACTACTCATCAGGGATTATTCAGGCCCCCTCCCTTCCCTACACATCGAGCTCGAGGATTTGCCCCCACCCAGGACTGGCAAATTAGCTTTCCTCAACATGCCCCAAGTCAGATAACTAAAATACCTCTTAATCTAGGTAGACACTTTCACTGGATAGGTACAGGCCTTTTCTACAGGGTCTGAGAAGGCCACCGCAGTCATTTCTTCCCTCCTGTCAGACATAATTCCTCAGTTTAGCCTTCCCACCTCTATACAGTCTGATAACAGACCAGTCTTTATTAGTCAAATCAGCCAAGCAGTTTTTCAGGCTCTTAATATTCAGCGAAACCTTTATATCCCTTATGGTCCTCCGTCTTCAGGAAAAGTAGAACAGACTAAAGGTCTTTTAAAAACACACCTCACCAAGCTCAGCCACCAACTTAAAAAGGACTGGACAATACTTTTACCACTTTCGCTTCTCAGAATACAGGCCTGTCCTCAGAATGCTACAAGGTACAGCCATTTGAGCTCCTGTATAGATGCTCCTTTTTATTAGGCCCCAGTCTCATTCCAGACACCAGACCAACTTGGACTCTGCCCCAAAAAACTTGTCATCCCTACTATCTTCTGTCTAGTCATACTCCTATTCACTGTTCTCAACTACTCATACATTCCCTGCTCTTGTTTACACTGCCAGTTTACACTGTTTCTCCAAGCCAGCACAGCTGATATCTCCTGGTGCTATCCCCAAACCACCACTCTTAACTCTTAAAGTAAATAAATAATCTTTACTGGCAAGGATATGCTGAACCTCCTTAGGCACTCTCTAATTAGATGTCCTAGGTCTTCCCAATTCTTAGTCCTTCAATACCTGTTTTTCTCCTTCTCTTATTCCATTTAGTTTTTCAACTCATACAAAACTGTATCCAGGCCATCATCAATAATTCTAAATGACAAATGTTTCTTCTAACAACCCCACAATATCACCCCTTACCACAAAATCTTCCTTCAGCTTAATCTCTCCCACTGTAGGTTCCCACGCCGCCCCTAATCCCGCTCAAAGCAGCCCTGAGAAACATCACCCATTATCTCTCCATACCACCCCCAAAAAATTTTCACTGTCCCAACACTTTACTACTATTTCGTTTTATTTTTCTTATTAATATAAGAAGACAGGAATGTCAGGCCTCTGAGCCCAAGCTAACCCATCATATCCCCTGTGACCTGCACGTACACATCCAGATGGCTAGTTCCTGCCTTAACTGATGACATTCCACCACAAAAGAAGTGAAAATGGCCTGTTCCTGCCTTAACTGATGACATTGTCTTGTGAAATTCCTTCTCCTGGCTCATCCTGGCTCAAAAGCTCCCCCACTGAGTACCTTGTGACCCCCACTCTGCCCACCAGAGAATAACCCCCCTTTGACTGTAATTTTCCTTTACCTACCCAAATCCTATAAAATGGCCCCACCCCATCTCCCTTCGCTGACTCTCTTTTCGAACTCAGCCTGCCTGCACCCGGGTGAAATAAACAGCTTTATTGCTCACACAAAGCCTGTTTGGTGGTCTCTTCACACGGATGCACATGGAAGTCATGAAAAGGAAACCCTTCAGATTACCCTGCTGGTTGGCTGTGCCCTTTAATTCTGTGTTCTGGAATTAAGCAGAAGGCCTCGATTTCTCTTGGTATAAGTAACGCAGGGGACAGTTAGGACATTGAGTTTCCACTGGCAACTGTCACCCTTCAATCATTAGAAACACTTTGGGAGGCTGAGGCAGGCGGATTACTTGAGGCCAGGAGTTTGAGACCAGCCTGGCTAACATGGTGAAACTCCGTGTCTACTAAAAAACACAAAAAATTAGCCGGGCGTCGTGGTGCACACCTGTAATCCCAGCCACTCAGGAGGCTGAGGCAAGAGAATCGCTTGAACCCGGGAGGTGGAGGTTGCAGTGAGCTGAGATCACACCACTGCACCCCAGCCTGGGTGACAGAGCAAGACTCTGTCTCAAAAAAAAGTCACTGTTAATGAAATATCTCTGTAAAAAGAAAAACATTCCTTTAGGTCATTAATTTGCCATGCCCTGCGATTTGTTTGTGATTTGTGATAACTGGGTGGCAGCACAATTTGGTTTGTCAGAGCAAAGATTTGGATGAAGCAGTTTCACTGTGCACTGATGACCAATGTGTCTGAGTCCAGCGAGGTGGAACACCCACACATACAAGTTACATGAAGCAGGTCTTTACTTACAGGTAGACAATTAGGGATAGCAGAAGGCTAGGAGTCATTCTGAGCTGGCCCCTCAAACTCAGGAAACTACTCATTTGTGTCGCCTCATTTGCACAGCAACTCAGGAACTGTGAAAGGTTGCATACCTCTGAGCCACATGTCCCACTGGGCTAAAGGGCTGAAGGCCATCCTGTCTCTAGGGGAGAGAGGAACAGAGCTCAGGCTGTCCTGGCCAGTTACTTCCCTGTCTCAGAATGTTACATTCCCCGCATATTCTACAGTTATTCTCGAGAACTTCAAGTAAGAAAGTGGGGAGAACCAGGTCAGTCCAAAGCCACCTGGAGAACTGTCGTCAGATTATGGGTCCTGAGAGCCCCCTAAATCAATGACACTGCACAAGCTACTATGTGTATACATTGGGCACATTTATTTGTTGCTTTTTAATTTAAAAATTTTCCAACAGATACTGTTACCAGAAAGGGGTCCTATTCCAGACACCAAGAGAGGGTTCTCAGATCTCCTGCAAGAAAGAATTCAGGGCGAGTCCTCAGAGTGAAGTGAAAGCAAGTTTATTTGGAAAGTAAAGGAATAAAGGAGTGGCTACTCCACAAACAGAACAGCCCTGAGGGCTACTGGCTCCCCATTTTTATAGTTATTTCTTGATTATATGCTAAACAATGGGTGGATTATTCACACATCCCCTTTTTAGACCATATAGGATAACTACCTGACATTGCCATGGCACCTGTAAACTGTCATGGTACTGGTGGGAGTGTAGCAGTGAGGACGACCAGAGGTCACTCTCATTGCCATCTTGGTTTTGGTAGGTTTTAGCTGGCTTGTTTACTACAACCTGTTTTATCAGCAAGGTCTTTATAACCTGTATCTTGTGCTGACCTCCTATCTCATCCTGTGACTTAGAATCCCTAACCATCTGGGAACACAGTCCAGTAGGTCTCAACCTCATTTTACCCAGATCCTGTTCAAGATGGAGTTGATCTGTTTCAAACACCTCTGACAATACTACAGTACAAAAACCAAAATAATGAATCTCCATGTGCTTATCACCCAGTATGGTAGGTTGAAAAATAGCTCCCAAAGATATCCAGGCCCTAATCCATGCAACCTTTGAATGTTTCTTTATATGGAAAAATGTTCTTTTCAGATGTGATTACATTAAGGATCTTGAGATGGAGTGAGTAGCCTGGGTTATCCAAGTGGGTCGTTTTATGTAATCACAAGTATCCTTTTAAGAGGGAGGCAGAGGGAAACTTAACTTCAGACGCAAGAGAAGAAGCCGTTTGATGGAAGCAATGGGAAGCAGAGTCGGAAGATGTTATGCTGCTGGCTTTAAAGATGGAGCAAGGGGCCATGAGCTAAGGATGCGAGGAATACAGCTCAGGATGCATGAAAAGTCAAAGAAATGGATTCTCAACTACAGCCTCTAGGGGGAGCAGTCCTTGCAGGCACCACAACTGCAGACCAGTGAAACTGATTTTGCCCTTGACCTCCAGAACTGTTGGAGAATAAATAAGTGTTGACCTAAGTCACCAAGTTTGTGGTAACTATTGCAGCAGTCATAGGCAACTAATACTCCAGTTTCAACTATTACCAAATTTTGGTGTCTGACACACACACACAGACACAGATACATGCCCCAACAGACACCCCACTGTATTATTTTGAAGCACATCACATGCACAATAATACTTTATCCATAAATACTTCATTTTGTTTTATGAAACAATATGGACTCAAACAAGTAAATAAGCACGGCCACAACAACACAAATAAAAATAATTAACAAAAAGTTATTAATATCAAATATCCCTTTGTGTTTCAAACTTCCAAATGGTCCCATCATTGTTTTTTATACTTAAACATCATGTCAGTTTGTTTAGATCAGGATTCAAGCAAGGTCCACACATTGCAATTAGTTGATTTATCTCCTAATTATTGGATTTGTGGTTTTTGCTATACTATCCAATATGGTAGTCACTAGTCATATGTGGCTATTTACATAAATCAGTATAAATTGAACAGAATTTAAAATTCAGCTATTGAGCTCCTGGAGCTCATTAGCCACATTGCAATACTAACATGAGGCTCATAGCGATCTTAGTGGACAGACAGACATATAGAATATTTCCATCATCTCAGAACATTTGATAGATTCTCCCTTGTTTTTTTTCTCTCTCTTTTTCTTTATTTCTTTCCTTTTTTCTTTGTCTCTGGTTTTCTGTCTTTCTTCCCTTTTTTGGTCCAATCAAATCTCTTATAGTCTGAACTTTGCGTAGAGTATTTCCTTGATGTCATTTAACATATTTCTCTATCCCTTGTGCTTTTTTGTAAATTGTAGTAGTTATATCTACGGGTTTGATCGTACTTGTCCTTTTTCTCTTTTTTTTTTTTTTTTTTTTTTGAGACAGAGTCTCGCCCTGTCACCCAGGCTGGAGTGCATGGCGGGATCTCCGCTCACTGCAACCTCCACCTCCCGAGTTCAAGCGATTCTCCTGCCTCAGTCTCCCGAGGAGCAGCTGGGACTACAAGCAGGTGCCACAACGCCCGGCTAATTTTTTGTATTTTTAGTAGAGACGGGGTTTCACTGTGTTAGCCAGGATGGTCTCGATCTCCTGACCTCGTGATCCACCTGCCTCGGCTTCCCAAAGTGCTGGGATTACAGGCGTGAGCCACCGTGCCTGGTTTTTTTTTTTTTTTTTTTTTTGGCAAGAATACTTCACAAGTGAAGTTGTGGATTTCCTATTGCATCAAGGCAGAGATCCAAAATGTCTGGTTATCTCTCTTTTGTTGTAAAGTTGATCTATTAAAACTAACAGTTTAAGTCCAGGCGCGGTGGCTCACACCTGTACTCCCAGCATTCTGGGAGTCTGAGGTGGGTGGATCACCTGAGGTCAGAAGTTTGAGATCAGCCTGGCCAACATGGTGAAACCCTGTCTGTACTAAAAATACAAAATCAGCCGGGTGTGGTGGTGGGTGCCTGTAATCCCAGCTACTCGGGATGCTGAGGCAGGAGAATCGCTTGAACCCAGGAGGCGGAGGTTGCAGTGAGCCGAGATCACCCCACTGCACTCCAGCCTGGATGACACAGCAAGACTTCATCTCTCTCTCTCTCTCTCTCTCTCTATATATATATATGTATGTGTGTGTATATATATGTGTATGTGTGTATATGTATATACATATATCATTATCATATATATGTATCATTCATCTCATTATATGTATATATATATAATGTTAATATAGCAAAAGGATTTAAGACAGCACTGGCACATAATAAGTCTTATATGGTATAATGTTCGCTACTATTTTACTTACATAGAAGAACAGTGCTTATACTCGAAGTTTCAGACATGTTCCCTTGGCAGTGAATCTAGATCTTCTGAAATATATATTCAGATATCAAGCCTTCCTTGGAGATAGATGTAACTCAAGAGCAGAAATAAATGCTTTCCCCTTGAGGAACTCAGACTCTTCTATTATTTGGTTTTTATTGTGGCGCAGTGAAATAATTTGCATCTTCCTCATTTCCACGCAGGCCCAGATATTCACAGAAGCTGGGAGTAAGGATTTGAGAATTGATCTCAGCAAAGTATCTCATCCTAGTCTTTTAAATTTTTTCCCCCTGAAGTTCAAGGTTACATAGCTGTTTGAAGAGACTTCAGCCTAAACTTTCTGACTTTTACAATCATCTGATCAGGGAATTCTTCCTTCTGAAAACCAAATAGCTCTTATTTTTCCCCCAGTAATAATGCTGGGGCCCCGCATGGTGGCCCACGCCTCTAATCTCAGCACTTTGGGAGGCCAATCGCTTGAGCCCAGGAGTTCAAGACCAGCCTGGCCAACATAGTGAGACCCCATCTCTACAAAAAAAATTAACAATTAGCCTGGCATGATGGCATGTGCCTCCAGTCCTGGCTACTCAGTGCAGGGGGTAGGGCCTGAAATGGGAAGATGGCTTGAACCTGGGAAGTTAGGACTGCAGGGAGCTGTGATGTGGCCACTCCAGCCTGGCTGACAGAGTGAGGCCCTGTCTCAAATCATAATAATGATGCTAGAAAATAAGCGATAATGTTAGAGTTCTCAGTAATTTTTTTACTCCTTCCAGTAATGCTAAGAATATCTGAAAAAGTCTATTATCTGATATTTTACTGTTAAAAATAGAATGACTCAGTGTCTCCCACCTACCCCTTTCATGCTTGGCAAATAATACTTCTTGTCAATACTAGAAGATATTGTTTTAAAAGTTATGGGTGCTATAAGGGCAATCTTAGGGGTAGAGAGAATGTTCTAGGTCTTGATTATGGTGGTAGTTACACAACTGTAACCATTTGTCAAAACATACAGAATTGTGCACTTAAAATGGCTATTTTATTATATGTAAATTATTCCACAATAAAGTTGATTTTTAAAAACTCATAGAAAATTTTTCTTAAAATGTAGGCATTTGATTGGATATAAATTATAGTTCAGTAAAGTTAATATACGAATCACAAATCATCGACTACCAAAAAAAATTTACAGATTGCAAAGTCCACGCTCACTGCATCCCCAACTCAACAATGGTTCAACTTAGAATTTTTCAACTTTATGATGGTGTGAAAGCAATATGCATTCAGTAAAACAGCAGTAAATTACATGAGATATTCAACACATTATTATGAAATAGGTTTTGTGCTAGATGATTTTGCCCAACTGTAGGCTAAAGTAAGCATTGTGAGCATGTTTAAGCACATCATAGCTAAGCTAAGCTATGATGTTTAGTAGATATTTGTGCCTGTATTAAATGCTTCTGTAGTGCATTAAGGAGAGGAAAGTATAAAAAAAAGGGTGGAATTTGGAAAAAGAAAAAGAGCAGGAAAAATACTTATAAAGTCAGCAACTGCTGCCACAAAAATGGTGACCACCACGGAGGAAAGTTCACTGTGAGTCAGGCCTTACACCAGGGCTCCGCAATCCCCTGGGCCACGGACCAATACCACGTGGCCTTTTAAGAACTAGGCTGCATAGCAGGAGGTGTGTGGCAGGCGAAGGAGCATTACAACCTGAGCTCTGCCTTTTGTCAGATCAGTGGCAGCATTAGATTCTCATAGGAGTGCAACCCTATTGTGAACTGTGCGTGCAAGGGATCTAGGCTGCACGCTCCTTGTGAGAATCTAATGCCTGATAATCTGAGGTGGAACAGTTTCATCCCGAAACCATCCCCCTATCCTATCCATGGAAAAATTGTCTTCCACAAAACCAGTCCCCAGTGCCAAAAATGTTGGAGACCTCTGCCTTACACATCACAATGTCAGAGGTAATGTCAGCAACAGACAAGAAGAATTTAGCACGCCTTGAATAGGGGGCCCATGACATGAATAATATATAGTCTTTTATTACATGATAAATCCCTGGCCCTGATACTTTCCTCAATATATAAAACATTTATACTGCTTTTAGGATTAAGGTGACATTATTCCTGTGAAAGGCATATTTGCATGTCTGTTTCACTTTCAGCTGGTGAGGGAGGGTTAACTTCAGATGAGCTTTGCAAAGTGGTAGCTGAGCTTTGGCATAAACCTCACTCACAAAAGAACTGCTATGCTGGGTTTTTGGTTTTCTTACTTAAGAGAAAGAAGGAAGCTGCAAATAAAATTCTGGTGATTTCCCAAATGGGTATTTGAAAGATGTGCTTGTTAATAAACTTTAAAATGGATTTTTTTTAACAGCTTGAGGGCTTGACAGTTTGCCTGAGACTTATCAAATCAGAAGTGGCCTGTCAAGTGGTGAGCAGGTAAACCCTGATCTGTGAGAGGAGCAAAGTGGTCAGGGAGTCCATGAACTCTATTTTCTGTACACGTCTGGCCCGCTCAAGGTTTGTTTGGTTGGTTGACCCTTTAAGGACAATAAAGTCCTTGAGTTCTTAACCTAAAGGCTTGTTAATTCTTGCAGAGAACTAAAACAAGAAAATGAATAAAGGACAGCTAAGGAGACAGGATAATATGTATTTTAGGCAGATATTATACAATGATTTTCCTTGGCTTATAATGGTGCAGTTCTCTCTTAAAATGGATGAACCCAATTCGAAGGGAATTTGTAAAGGTTAAATACTACAAAATTGAGTTGAGAGTACTGATTATAGTCGGAATAGAGTGTTAAACACATATGACACATTTTTTTCATTGAACTTTACATTTTTCAGTGTAATCAAGTTAATGGAATGCATTTTGGTTAGAAGTCTAAGGGAGGCTCAGTGATGCTTGGTTTGATGTGGTCCTTTCAGACTGACCCTCGACCCAACTGACACAGGCTCATAGCTTCAAGAACAAGGTCAAACCTACAGAAAGCACCTGGGATGGTTCATGGCTGAAGTGGCTGGGAGTTCCACAGTAGGTGTGATCTGGGAATTTTTCTGATGAATGTCATCTAAAAGTTCCCTTCTTTTTCCCAGCAAGCTACTATTGCAAACCACAGTGTGGTCAGGAATGTTTCTGCTGTAGGGTTCTCCAGGGGGTGGTCTGGCCTCATACCGCATCCAGCTGGTTAAACCGACTCCTAATTCCTCAGCCTGCGCTGTCCAATGCGGTAGCCGCCAGCCACAGGCAGCTCTTGAGAACTTGAAATATGGCTAGAGCGATGCTATAAATACGCTGGATTTGGATGCCTTAGCAGAAAAAAAAAGAATGAAAAATGTCTCATTATATTGATTGTATGTTGAAATGATCCTATTTTGGATACAGTGGGTTGAATAAAATACATTACTAAAAATAATCTCATTTGTTTCTTTTTTGTATTTTTAAATGTGGATATTAGAACATTTTAAACTACCTGTGTGCCTTGTATTATATTTATATTGGACAATACCATCTGTCCTAGTTCTCAGCCTGGCCAAGGCTCAGTTCACTCACTTCCCCACGAAGTGCCCAGGTGTGATCTTCAGCACCTCTTCTCTCAGACTTAGGGGGCTCTAGCCATGGGATAGTGGTTGTGCCTCCACAGGGATTTGGGTTGGGGTTGCCAGCACCTTTCCACTCATCTGCGTCCTCCTGGGTCCCAGCCCTGGATGTGTGTCTGTAGCCTCCAGTTTTCTCCCGAGCCTGCTCCCTCCCTCCTTCCTCACGGCATGCTCTCGGGCTGGGGCAGCACAGCAGCCTCTGCTGATTCCAAGCTCTCAGGCCATCTTCCTTCAAGAAATGGATCTAAAGGAAAGTCATTAATTGGAGTCCAGTTAAATAAGTACCAAAATAGAAACAGGTATCGTTTTTTGTGTAGATAAAAGTTTTGTGCTATCTATATTTCCCTTAAATATACTGTTTCATTTTCCTTTTCACAATGAAGAATATGTCATGATATTTTGGCTGGGTGCAGTGGCTCATGCCTGTAATCTCAGCATTTTGGGAGGCCCAGGCAGGTGGACCTGAGGTCAGGAGGTCAAGACCAATCTGGGTAACATGGTGAAACTCCATCTCTACTAAAAATACAAAAGTCAGTGGGCGTGGTGGCATGCGCCTGTAATCCCAGCTACTCAGGAGGCTAAGGCAGGAGAATCGCTTGAAACTGGCAGGCATTGGTTGCAGTGAGCCGAGATCGCGCCATTGCGCTCCAGCCTGGGCAACACAGCAAGACTCCATCTCAAAAAAAAAAAAAAAAAAAAGAAAAAGAATATGTGATGTTTTCTAGATCTGCTTTCTCAATACATCCATTTTCTCCAGGAACCACATTTAAATCCCTTTTCAGGGCCTGCCAGGACCTTCATGCTCTGGGTGTCTGATTGTCTCTGCAGCCTCTTTGTAGGCCACTTTCCTTGCCCATCAGTCAGGGTCAAGGCCTTTCTCCTTCTCCAAACGCACCACACCAAGCATCCAAACTGTGTTCTTTGCTCTCCTGGAATACTTGACCTTCAGAACGTCACCCCATTCGCCCTCCTCTCTTCTCCACTTGTTTATATTAGCCACATACAAATGTAGCTAGTAGAGCAAGAACTTAAAATTTTTGTACAATGAAATAAATAATCAAATAAAACCCTCAAAGATATTACAAAATTTGATAAGTGAGATTCATGGCTAGCGAGTTAAAAAATCTATACCTGAAGCAAAATGCCATCCTTCAGAAAGGACAGAAGAGTGGCACCTTGTATTTGGAAGTGTTTTATCTATAAACAAAGCAGAGATCTGAGAAAGGAAGTTAGATGTGGAAATATTTTTAAAAGGGAGGAGAGAAAGATACACACACAGTGTTGAGAGTGTATTCCATTAACTGACTGGTTTTGGGTGGTTTTCCAAAAGCATCTTGTTTATTTACATATTTTACTTAGTAAGGGATTCGTGCCATCCTTTATACCTTGTTTATCTCATTTATTTACTTGCTAAATAATTTGTGTCGCGGTCTGAAAATATTTTGCTTATTTCTGTATTTGCTTGTTTATTGCAGATCAGATTGTGGTGCTCCTTTGAAGAAAACCATCCAATTAGTCCCTCAGAAGGACCATAAATAAAAGCCAGTTCCTCACTCTAACTCACCAACTTCTCACTCGTCCCTTGCCAGCCACACCCCAGCTACACACAAACTTCATTCAATCTGTGGAACACTCAGAATTTATTCCCAACTAAGACTCTTTGCATGGGCTGTTCCCTCTGCTGATAGGCGAAGTCAGCAAATTTGCTGGATACAAAGATTCGCTTAAAAAAAATCAATTATTATATATTCTGGCTGGGCACGGTGGGATCACACCTGTAATCCCACCACTTTGGGAGGCCAAGGTGGGTGGATCACCTGAGGTCAGGAGTTCAAGACCAGCCTGGCCAACATGGTGAAACCCCATCTCTACTTAAAAAAAAAAAAAAAAAAATAGCCAGGTGTGGTGGCGGGTGCCTATAATCCCAGCTACTTGGGAGGCTGAGGCAAGAGAATCTCTTGAACTGGGGAGGTGGAGGTCGCAATTAGCCAAGATTGCACCACTGCACTCCAGCCTGGGCAACAAGAGTGAAACTCCATCTCAAAAAAAAAAATCATTTATTATATATTCTATCTTCTTACAACACACAATTTAGAAACGAGGTTTTAGAAGATATCATCTAAAATAGCATGAAAATAAGTTGGGCAAGTAATGTGTTTTGTGATTAATAACATGATACAATCCTGTGAATAATCTGTTTTCTATTAGTAAGATTCAAAGTCATCCCTATGACAGCATCATTTTAATGCACTTATTTTCTGATGTTTCAAGAGATAGACTAGTTCTCATTTACTGAGGTGTGACATTGCAGTTGTCTGCCTTTTTTCTAATTACTCTAACCGTGGATAAATTTACATTAAGTAAGAAGATCAGGGATAGAACAAACTATGGACAGTGCATATACCTCTCCGTGTTAGAGGTACAATAATTGTGCTGTGAAAATCCTCGTGAATAAGAAAATGATTGGTGTGAGCCTGCCTTGGAGGAGGGAGGCCAATCACCAATTTTATTGTATCTAAATTTGCAATATTGAAGGCAGGACGTTGCAGAGTTTCTTCCCATTGTAATTAAATGGGTAATATTTATTTGTTTTTTCCATGAAATTACCTTTGAGATTGTGGATACACACACACACACACAAATGAACTACATTAATGTACTCCTTGACTTCCCCCAAAAAATATGCAACACTGTATACTTCAATATGTGTGTGTCCGGGGGTGAGTAGTATCAACTTCAGGCATGTCCACGGATCTCTTTTCCTCATGTAAATGCCATCTGTCATGTGTCCTGTGCTCAAATTCTGACTTCGCCCCTTAGTAGCTCTGTGACCTTGTGCAAACTAATTAACCTCTCTGGGCCTCAGCTCTACATCTGAAAACAGGGAGTCAAAATAGTCCCTACTTCATAGGTTTGGTGTGAAGACTAAACAAGTGAATGCATGTAAGGTCTAGGACACAGCCTAGTGCATAGCAGATGCACAATAAATGTTAGGTATGACTATTACTGCACTGGAAATTTACACAGCCTCAGGCTTCGAGTCTCATTGTCTAAGATGCCAGATAATTCTGCCACCGAGCTTCAGGGAACATTGGTTGGATGCTTTTTCCATCTATAAAGGAGACAGCTGCTATGGCTATTGGTCACAGAGATTAGCAGTCTGACTAGGTACTTTTTCCTTACTCCATAACTTTATCTCCCAGGAACATGGAATACAGGATCACTCATCCCTTCTCCCTTAGTGCGTCACCTCATCCACCTAAGAAATCGCCAGGCCAGAGACTGAATGCTTCTTTGTCCTGACATCTCTCACATAGAGAGAACGGAACCAAAGGGCATTGCTGCCACCTCTCCATCATTCATCCTGGCACAGTGGACCTCTCCAGACCTTCTTGCAACTATAATGAAGCAGGAACTAGGAAGCAGATGCCAAACAGGATGGAAACTGAGCCACTGTGACACATTTTTTAACGCCTTCCCCAGCTCTCCCTGATCTCTGAGCTTGTTCCCCTTCACAATCTCCATTAGTAGCAGCGATCTTATAATCACAGTCGTATGTGTCAGTAGAGAGGAAACACTAATTTATTAAATCTGTCATGCTGGTTTTCTCTAACATAAAACAACCAGGGGTCAGTTCTGTAGGTGTGAACACATGCACACACACATAGCTACAAAGATACAGACACAACCACTGCCTAAAATCTAAGACAGTTATAAACTCAATTTTAGTATGTGGTGTGATAGAGCTATGCAGTTTTTAGGACAACAACATGGTGTCCTCTCTATTTAGATCAAAAGGAGGTAGGTGTAGCATTTTTTAAATTAATAGAGATGATTCAGATGACAGCAATACTTAAGCATCTTTTCTAAGTGATAGGATCATAAGTAAGGGAAATGTCTTAGGAAGCAAACTTTATCTGTCACATTGGAATGTCCCCTTTCCATTTGCAAACTGTAAATGTTCACATAGCTAAATGATGCGTCAAATTGCTTTTGCTCCAGACATAACGACGCCTTCACAGGTGTAACTGAAAACCAAATTTGGCCCATCACAACTGATGAGAATCAACTCAAGTAGGGGCTTTGCTCACAATTGTACAACCTTCCCCAGAGTCCTGATCCCGTGCTACATTTTATTCTTTAAGATCATTATGTTAGGACTTGTTAAGTGAGGTCTACAGAAATAGATGTGGTTTTGCACGTGGCAATCATTTCCACGGTGTCTATGGGGCCGTTTAAAACTCTGCTCCTTTAGCATGATATCCAAAGCCATCAAAACAGAGCTCCCCAGGAACCCTGTTTTGGAGAGTTTCAGGAAAAAATGTCCCCTTTTTTCTGAATTTATGAGACATCTCTTCTCTTAGGAGGAAGTCACAGAAATTAATTTAACACTCCTTAGTCCTGAACAGAGGAATATTTCAGGTGTCTAGCACTGTACTGCTTGCCTGGTAGGAGCTCAAGAAACATTCCTTGATAGGCTAGTTGGAACCTAAACATTGCAGCACGAGGATGGACACACGCATGCTCTCAAAACTGCTGGGGGACTGCTGCTGTGATTTAATTGTCTTTGCAGCTGTAGAAGTCTAAATGGAAACTATCACATTAATATCAATCCCCAGTAAGCATTCTAGATGGATGAGGCAGCTGCACCGGTAGCAGATTCCTAGCTATGTGTTAATTATTCTTTTTTTTTTTTTAATTTCTCGATTTAGGGCAGTCAAAAACAAATTTTAACTCCCTACTTTTCCGTTTTAATTACAGGCAGTTTAGTGTTTATCTGGAATTTATTTTTTTATGCCTCACCTATTCGAGGCCAAAATTAAGAAAATAAAAATAAATTCAGGATGATGATTGGCTTGAAAACAGAGAGCAAACTTTGATGACAGTTTCTCAGCTAAAGATTTTACATTCAACCTTTTAAAACTTAAATAATCAAAGAAAATTTCTACAGTCTCCAACAGCCCATATCTACCCTCATGCCTGCATCCCTCCTGTTAGGAAGAATATTTGAGATTACTTTATAAAAGGCATTGAGACTTCTGTCTTAGTTTCTTTCTGTCTCTGTCCCTCTCACTCTCCCACTCTCTCTCACTCTGTCTCTCTGGAGCAGTCCTATGGTGGTCCATATAGAGGGAACTGAGGCCTCCTGCCTACAGCCATGTGAGAAAGCTTGGAAGCAAATCCTCCAGCCCAGTCAAGTCTTCAGATGCCTGTATTCCTGGCTGACAGCTTGACCTTCAACCTGGTGAGACATCCTAAGCCAGAACGACCCAGCTAAGCTGCTCCCTGATTCTTGGTTTTCAGAAACTGTGCAATATAATCAATGATTGTAGTTAAGCTGCTTTTCTTTGTGAGTTCTTTGTTGAGGAGAACAGAAAACTCTCACAGTGCCTTTAGACCATTAAGGTTTAATGTAATTACTGTTGTAGTTGGGTTGACATCTACCATCTTGTCCCATCTGTTCTTTGTTCACTTTTTCCTTGTTTTCCACATACTTTTGGATCCCTTGCTGACTTAGCAGCTATAACTCTGCATGGCTATGTGATGGTTGCTTTAGGGTTCATCACATACTGTGTAACTCATCACAGTCTACCTTCAAGTAGATTTCATGTATTGCATAAGAACTTAAAAGCAATTTAAAGTTCCACGTGTTGTGTAAGAACTTTCATTTCTCCTGTCTTTATGGCATTGTTGTTATAAATTTGACTTCTACCTATATTTTAAACACCATACTATATTTGATGTTTTTGCTTCAAACAAGAAATTTAAATAATAAAAAATTGTATTTGTACCCACAGTTACCATTTCCAGCATGCTTTGTTTCCTATAGAACTTCAACATATGCTTTATACTATATAAAACTAAACTCAAAATGGATCATAGACCTTAATGTAAAATGTAATATTATAAAACTTCTAGAAGAAACATAAAAGAAAATTTGTTTGACCTTGGGTTAGGCAAAGAATTCTTAGATATGATCAAAATGATAATCCGTAAAGGAAAAATTTGGACTTCATCAAAATGAGTAACTTCTGCTCTTTGAAAGATACTGTTAATAAAATGAAAAGCATGCCACAGTCTGGGAGAAAATATCTGCAAATCTCCTACCTGATAAAGGAATTCAATGTCAAATATACCAAAACTCTAATAAACTCTAATGAGAAAGCAAACCTAATAAACAGATGAGCACAAGATTTGAAGAGATACTTACTACAGAAAATATGTGGATGGCAAATGAGCACATTACAAGTACTTAGTATCACCAGTCATTAAGGATATGCAAGTTATAATAAAACCACAAGGAGACACTACTACATACAAACTAGAAATACCACTACTTATAAAATAGACTCACCATATCAAGCAGTGGTAAAGATGAGCAACTGAAACTCTCATTTGCTGCTGGTAAGAATGTAAAATGATACAACAATATTGGAAAACAGCTTGTCAATTTCTTTAAAAGTCAAACAAAGAAACTACCATATGGCCCAGCTATTCCACTTCTAGATACTTTCCCAAGACAAATGAAAGCATACATCTATACAAAGATTTTTACACAAATGTTCCTGGCAAATTGTGGTATATCCATATAACAGAATACTACTCACTGATTAAAAGCAATGAGGCCAGGTACAGTGTAATCCCACACCTGTAATCCCAGAACTTTGGGAGGGTGAGGCAGGCAGATTGAGGTCAGGAGTTCAAGACCAGCCCAGCCAACATGGTGAAACCCTGTCTCTACTAAAAATAAAAAAATTAGCTGAGCGTGGTGGTGCATGCCTCTAATCCCAGTTACTCAGGAGGCTGAGGCAGGAGAATTGCTTGAACCCAGGAGGCAGAGGTTGCAGTGAGCCAAGATTGCACCACTGCACTCCAGCCTCAGCAACAAGAGCAAAACTCCATCTCAAAAAAAATTTTAAAAAGCAATGAACTGCTGATGCATGCAACATCATGGATGAGTCTCAAAATAAAATAATGCAGACCAAAAAAGTGTATGTACTAAATGATCCCATTTATGTAAAATTTTAGAAAATGCAAACTAGTCTATAGTAAAAGCAAATGAGTGGTTGCTTGGGGACAGGAGAGGGTAGTGATATGAAGAGAGGCAGGAGAGAGGAATTACAAAAGAGCCCAAGAAAACCTTCCGGGGGTTCACGTTCATTATCAGCACATTCTTTATCTTGATTGCAATGGTGATTTCATATGTTGAAACTTGTCAGATGATACCTTTTAAATATATGCAGCTTGTTGAGCTTAAGTCAACAAATACCGGTTATTTATGCTGTCAGTTATACCTCAATAAAGTTGTTAAAATAAAATAGATATAGATCTTTGCTCTTCTGCAGCTCACATGGGAATGGGAACAGTGAAAGATAACTATATTTTTGAGTCCAGGAATTCGAGACTAACCTGGACAATATAGAGAGATCTTATCTTTAAAAACCTGAAAAAAAATTAGCCAGGCATGATGCACACATGTAGTCCCAGCTACTCATGAAGCTGAGGTGGGAGGATCGCTTGAGCCCAGGAATTCAAGGCTGCAGTGAGCCATAATCATGCCGCTGCCTTCCAGCCTGGGCTACAGGGTGAGATCCCATCTCTTAAAAAATTATTTTAAAGATAAGTATATTTTATTAAGTTGAATGATATGAAATTGCCATTTTTTGTGGGCAAAAAAATGAACAAATATAAATGTCGTATGACTCCAACTAATAAACATAAATGTTATCGTATGGTAGAAGTTGGTAAGTGCTATGGGTAAATGAAAAGTCAAGCTGGGTAAGGCAATCAGGATTTCCAGGTGGAGGCACAGTTTGCGAATTTTAAAGAGGGTGTAATGTGACCGGGGTAGGTCTCATTGAGACCGTGACATGGAGCAAAGACGTGAAGATGTGAAAGGGAGGGCCATCTGGTTTTTTGTCCTTGTGATAGTTTGCTGAGAATGATGGTTTCCAGCTTCATCCATGTCCTCACTCATAGGTGGGAACTGAACAATGAGAACACTTGGACACAGGAAGGGGAACATCACACACCGGGGCCTGTCGTGAGGCGTGGGGCGGGGGGAGGGATAGCATTAGGAGATATACCTAATGTAAATGACGAGTTAATGGGTGCAGCACATCAACATGGCACATGTATACATATGTAACAAACCTGCACATTGTGTACATGTACCCTAGAGCTTAAAGTATAATAATAAAAAAAAGAAAAAAAAGAAAGGGAGGGCCATCTGGATGTTGTGGGGAGACAGCCATCCAGGAGGAGAGAAGCGCCAGGAGAGAGGCCCTAAGAATGCTGTACATGTTTAAAGAATAGTGAGAAGCCTGCTGTAGGTAGAACCTGAAAAACTTTTTTTGTTAAGATATTGAGGAGCTCATGGAACCGCTGATAAGGCTGGAAAACAAGACTGATAAGGCACAGAAACAAAGCGAGGAGACGCAGCCAGAACCAGAGACAATATGAGGCCTGAGGGGCATCATCCTGGCTGCATACTGGAGCTTGCCTGGGCCTGGACTCAGCACACTGGCACTCACACCGCTGCTACCAGCTGCTGGAGGGCTATCCCCTCACTCTAAGTCTTCCATGATTGGCTCCACAGCTACAGTTCCAATGGATAGATCTGTTTTGCCAAGGTTGCCTCCTGTCCCCAGCCCTCACTGCCAGAGAAGGGAGGCAAACAACTGGAGTTTCAGCTTGTACAGTGGGAAGCAGCCCCCTGCCTCCTCCTACCGCCGCACAACCTCTCAACCTCCCTCCCCACACCCGCCCCAATACACTCATAGGGGTGGGGGAGTTACTTCCTGGCACATGAGAAAGGAGATAAGACAAGGTCCGGGAGAAAAGAATAAAAGAGACCTAACTCACCCTCTGCAGTGAAGAGCCATCAGGAAGAAGTTGCCTTGGCTTCCCTTGCCTAGATGCCACCAACAGTGACAGTTTTATGGTAGAGGGGAAAACAAGGCAGAGATTTATATGGTCTATAAAATGTCCTGCTGAAAATAGTCTTTTGGAGTCTGACAAATGACTGCATAAGCCAAAAGGAAATAAAACTCAAAATTATCTGTGAATATAAAATGCACGATAGCTTCCAATGGATCTGCAGACTGGAATCAACAACCACAGGGGTCCCCAGGTATTCAAACAGCTGCTTTGCTGTTGCAATGACAGAGTATGGTTGCATCTCCTGACAAGAGAAAACCTGCCTCTCTGCAACCCCCTGTCCCAGGCAGCCTTGCACTGTGAGCATCACAGTCTGAGGATGGTGGCGCTGCCCTCCTTCCCTGCCAGGCTGCCAGCTTCTTAGATTCAGGCGGTGTGACTTGAAGAAATGAGAAACCCAAAACACTGAAAGTGATTTTCAGGTGTGTGACTTCACTGTTCACATCGAATCCAATGGAGAGGAGAGGAGAGGAGGGGAGGGAAAGAGAGCAGAGGAGAGGGGAGGGGAGCAGACAGGAAGGGAGGGAGACTTTGAGAGCTAAGTACAAAACAAGGGTGGCTTCGTGGACCAGGGACTAGAGCTGTCACCCAAGGGGCCACACTCAGAAAGGGTGACTCTGAGATAAGGGTGCAATGCTCTGGGGTCACTGTCTTGATATGCTTAATAAATTTATCTTTGAATTTGTCTAAAGTCCTATGGGCTACACAAGGGCTGTAGCCTCTACTCAGGTGTGTCCCACCTCCTGCTCCCTCCCCACCTCCCGAGAGAGGCCTGGAGTTGTCCCCAACTGCCCACCTCCAGATGGAGGCTTGAGCAAGCACACGGATGGGGCCTAGGGTGGACACACACTTCCTTCAAGAGTAGCCCAGTGTAGAGGAATTGCAACACTAACTAGTGAATAAAACAAAACATGGCAGGTCAAGAGACACCAGGGAAAAAAGTATTCTCTTTTTGAATCAGAAAAAAAGTGTTCTGATTTTTGAACAAAGAGCCCTACATTTTCACTTCGTCCTGGATCAGGCAAACTGGGCATCCAGCTCTGCACAAAGCTAATAGGAAAGCAAGAAAAGTGCAGCCTTGGGAATGGAGAAGGAGCAGGTGCAAGTGAGGGAGGGGGAGGGCTGACAGAGCCCCAGAGCCCAGGCAGCTGTGGACATGGCTCCCGGTTTGCCTTTGGCATCCAGGGTGCAAAGTCTCGTTTTTGCCCCACCCTTAGCTGTGCATGAAGGAAACAAAATATTTAAAAAGCAATTGCAGGCCAGTTCAGTTGCTCATGCCTGTAATCCCAGCACTTTGGGAGACCAAGGCAAGTGGATTGCTTGAGGTCAGGAGTTTGAGACCAGCCTGACCAACAAGGTGAAACCCTGTCCCTATTAAAAATACAAAATGTAGCCAGGCATGGTGGCGGGTATCTGTAATCCTAGCTACTCAGGAGGCTGAGGCAGGAGAATCGCTTGAACTCAGGAGGCAGAGCTTGCAGTGAGCAGAGATCGCACCTCTGCACTCCAGCCTGGGTGAGAAGAGCAAAACTCCATCTAAAAAAAAAGAAAAAGAAAAAAAAGAAAAGAAAAGAAAAGAAAAGGCAATTACGGCATGCCATGTACTCAGCTGGGAACTGGAGCTGCTTATATAAGATGTTAAGGGTCAATGTCTTTTAAAAAGTAACATTTGATCTGAACCTGCAGTGACATCTAATCTGAAGCCAGCCCGAGTGTGGGGAGGAATATTTCAGATGGAAGGAACAAAGCCCCGAGGTGGAAAAAGCCTGATTAGCAGTGGTTTACCAGTGCTTTACCAGTGATTTGTGCAGAAATCGTTTTTAAAATAATGACCGTGACCCATGATATCAACTGAAGGAATGTCTCCTCTCTTTTGACCTTAAAGTCGGAACTATTAATGTTTAATCCACTAAGTTACAGGCTTGACCAACTGCTGATGGATATTACCATTTGCCATTGGAGAGCATTGATGAGCTGTTGAACATTAGCTGTGACCTCCATTTACTACCATGAGTTGATACTAAGTGCCTCTTTATTACCTCTAGCTTTCCCTAAAATACCATTTAGAATAAATGTGCTCATTCAACAAATCTTGCTTAAGCACTTCTTACGTTCAAAGTCTCGGTATGAGAAACATTGAGGAATAAAACCTCCAGGTTCTTTGGAATCTAACCTAGCAGTGGGAAAAAGGCACTTAACTTTGAGATGTGATGAATACTAAGAGAGATACTGAATTAGTGCAGTGGGAGTCTAGCTGGGATAGAATCCCTTTTATCTGAGGTTTAGTGGAGGGAGGGTCTGTGAGCTGAGCCAATAATCAATGTTTTTTTAAGTCAAGCAATCAGTTACTATTAGCCTTAAAACAATCATATAAATACTTAAAAACTCAGTATCTTGTGTATCACAAGTTTTCCAAATTTTTTCTTAGCTAAGTAGAAGCTTATCAAAGCATTTTTTAAAATTAGATTCCAACTATGCTCATTTATTTTACCAAACTTCTCTATGAATCAGTTTGCAGAGTAGGTGAGACAAAAACAGAAGTCATCAAGATGATTAGCATTTTTTAAGTTTCTAGTTCTCTGAAACAATGTAATTTAAAACTCTCAAGGTGACTAAATCATAACCTTTATAAAGTCTTATTCTTACATTATGCTTAAAGATTCCTAGATTTAGACCTCAACATACTTTATAGAATACCTAATTCCATCCTTACATTTAGAAATAATAAAACCTGGCTGAGCTCAGTGGCTCACGCCTGTAATCCCAACATTTTGAGAGGCTAAGGTGATCCGCCCACCTTATATGGGCTAACAATGACAGAATTGCTAATATGACTAACAATGACAGAATTGCTCTCTGTAGAAAAATATGTGCTATAAAAATCCAACTTAAAAAATTTTTAATTCATGGAATTTTGTTAACCGAGTCTATTTTCAGAACTGAAAATAAACTAGTCTGGACAGAATTTTAATGAAATGTTCCCATTGGTATTATTGTGAGTAGATGACAGACTCCAAGTTCCACCTTGATCGAGAGGCTGTTCGAGAACAGCCTGGCCAACATGGTGAAACCCCGTCTCTCCTAAAAATACAAAAATTAGGTGAGCTTAGTGGTGCGTGCCTGTAATTCAGCTACCCAGAAGGCTGAGGCATGAGAATAGCTTGAACCCGGAAGGCGGAGGTTGCAGTGAGCCAAGATTGTGCCATTGCACTCCAGCCTGGGCAACAGAGCGAGACTTTGTCTCAAAAAAAGCAAGTAAGCAAGAGAAAGAAGAGAGAAAGAGAGAGTGTGAGAGAGAGAGAGAAAGGAAGGAAGGAAGGAAGGAAGGAAGGAAGGAAGGAAGGAATAGGAAAGGAACTGAGCTCCAAAGAGTCAATTAGCTTAAATAAAGTTATATTTTTCCCTTTCACTGTCCTTCTAATATTTTTTTTCTCAGAATATCCGTTGGCATGTAATAAATTAGATAGGTTTGTAAGCATTCCTGTTGTCAATTGTTGGCAATGAAGTGAAAGACATAGAAATTGATGTCTGGAAGGCACATCTGGAGGAGAAAAGACCCTGCTTACGATGCTTCTGTGAGCAGAGGCCCATACTTACAAGGAACCTGTGGCAGAATAATGGTCCCTTCAAAGATTCCTGCAACCTGTGAATATATCAGGTTACATGGCAAAAGACAATTAAGGCTGAAGATGGAATTAAGGATCCTGACTTATCTGAGAGGAGATTTTATCTTGGAAGGAAAGTCGGGTAAGCCCTCCCTGAACAAGAGATGTTTGAGGTGGGATCTCAAAGGTGAATGGGAGATAATGAGATCACAAAAACAAAGAGAAACCATCCAGGTGGTAAAAATGGCATAGGCAAAAGTCCTGAGGCCAGCAAAGCGTGAAGAATATGAGGGACTGAAGAAGACAGTGTGGCTGGAAGGGAGAAATGGAGAAAAGTTGGTCTAAAACAAGGGTAGAGAAGCTGGTAGTGGGATGACTTACTCAGAGCCCTGGAAACCAGATGAACCAAGTCCATCTTCACCTTGAAAGCAATGGCAAGCCATTGAATGACTCTCGCAGCTCAAATGGAGGTTAAAAGCAATTCATTTTCAGGATAAAAATGTACTTGGACAAAATGCATCTTTAAGGAAAGCTGCAGAGTAATCCAATAATGTGCTTATGCATTTTGTTTCAGAAGCCTTTCTCTTGAATCTTGAATTTTGAATAAATATGACTAACAATGACAGAATTGCTCTCTGTAGAAAAATATGTGCTATAAAAATCCAACTTAAAAAATTTTTAATTCATGGAATTTTGTTAACCGAGTCTATTTTCAGAACTGAAAATAAACTAGTCTGGATAGAATTTTAATGAAATGTTCCCATTGGTATTATTGTGAGTAGATGACAGACTCCAAGTTCCAAGAGGATTAGGAACCAATGTTTCCTAGGGATTCTAGTATGCTTTACAAGTTCCTTTCTGATTGGCTGATGTAGGCATGGGACATTGATGGCAAAATTCCCCGGTATAAAAAATTCATAAAGAGACACCTGGGCCCAGAAAGTTTTCCTAACCAAACACACACACACACACACACACACACACACACACACACACACACAGATGGCTTACAAAATGATTTAATCAAATCACATATGTGCATTTCATAAATGGGCTTTTTTGAAAACAACAAGATTACATGAAATTGACATAGTTCTAGGAAATCCAGTCCGTTTCTGTAGCAACCAATAATTAGCATGCACATGATCCTCTAGTACAATTAATTTCTAAGTGTTGGAATGGTTTGATGCTTCTAAACATCACAAAGGAAGAACTTGATTTAAAAAATTATTTAAAATATAAAACACACACACACCATTTAAATCTAAAAGTACTGTCCTTCCATCTCCTTTAACTTCGTCCTTGCCGAGGTTTTGTGTTTTGGTGAGAAAATGGAGGGCAGATTTTGCATTCCATTGAGCTTTCCTTTCTCATCGATCACTTGGGTTAGTTAGCCACTTTTGCAGAAACTCAAAAGATTTTTTCTTGTCACGAGTTAGTTCAGCTGAATCGGTAGTTTGGGCTGGATACAAATTTGCACAGTGAGCTTCACCTAAAGTGTAAAAAGGAAAGATCAGAATACCTCTACAGCAAGTATTCTTAACTCTGGTTGCACATCAACACATCTGGGGAGCTTTTAAAAATATCTATGCCCAGGACAATTCCCAGAAATTCTCAATTAATCAGTCCAATAATTACTTAAAACACATATTGCTTGTTATCAATTATCAAGTGATACAAATGAATGAACACTACAGGAAATTGCCTAATCTTGTCAATTTAGAGATTAAAGTTTTTAATAATCTCATCCTTCAACTCAAAAGTATGACATAAATTAAGCTCCCAGGATATGAGTTTATTCCCCGGAAGTTACAAGTAGAAAGTTAACAGCTACTAAAATAAGAACAAAAGCACGATTTATAGTTTTGTAGAACTTTAAGCTATGTTTAATAAATATTTTTGTTTCCTTCCTTTTTCAGGTTAAAGAAAACAAAACAAAACTGAAGCTCAGATAGTTTACGTGACTTGTAAAGTCATGTGTTGATGAAGCCAGGTCACCAGGACATGTATTTTATCTGTCCTGACTTAACAGTGATCTAGAAATACATATGGAAGCCTCCTCCATGCACATACACCTGACTTTTCTTTGATTTCCAAGGATTTGGGAGGACTTTGGGCTTGAAATCAAGGTGATAGCTTTGCAAATACATTAACATAATAAACTGAAGATTTTCATTTTGCAAGTGGCATAACACGTGAACATCTCAATACTAAAAATGGATTATTTTGAATTATTTTAAAGCTTACTTCAATAATTTCCAACAAAGAAAACTTAATTTTCAGTCACAGGTTCCTTGCATCTCTCATGAATTTATTGCACTAAAAACTAGGTAGATACATCATTGGGTACATCATTTGCCTTCAAATCAAATTTATGTAGACAAAATAGCTCAATTTAACGAGTAACAAGAGTCCTGAAAGAATGTGACCTTACGTCACATTATCTGAAACTGCGTAAACCACTTATCGAAAAACCTTTAAGCCCAACAGTTGACAAAGTCGTTCATTTTGTATCCCTACAAATACTAACAACTGTGTTACCCTCAATGTAAACAGCAGACAAATCTTTACTGGTATCTTTTATGACTCCCAAAGCATGCCAAGGGTCAATGAAACCTTTGGCAAAGACAATTTTGCTTCCTGTTGCATTCAGGCCACCGTAGAACTAAGTGGTGGCCTGAACAGCCTGAGCCACTGAAACATTATTGAAGTCAAGGCCCAAGATATCTGAACATTGCTGAAGAAAAAAATCTGCAAAAAAAAAGGAAAAAAATTATAGTTTTCATCAAGCAGGAATGAGGAGTTCAAGAAGGGTATAAAGAGAAAGATGGTGGAGATTAATTTTTGTGCTTTGTTTTCTTCCGATAATCCGGATTTACTTAAATTACTAAAGAAACTTCTGTAATTTAAAAAAAAAGTTATTGGATGGGTACAGTGGTTCATGCTTGTAATGTCAGTGCTCTGGGAAGCTGAGGTGGGGGGATCTCTTGAGGCCAGGAGTTCGAGACCAGCCTGGGCAACATAGCAAGATCCTATATCTACAAAAAATTCTTTAAGAAGAAAAAATTAGCCAGGTGTGGTGGTGCGTTTGAGGTTACAGTGAGTTATGATCATGCCACTGCAATTCAGCCTAAGCAACAGAGCAAGAACCTGCCTCTCTAAAAGATAATAATAAGGATAAATAATTGAAAACCCAATGATCTCAGGTTCATTATTTCTCATGGAGACATCTCTTCCACATGCTAAATTATTAGTTTCTTGCCAAACACCTAAAGATACTGTGATACAGCAAGGTAGCTTTTCATTTGACCCATGCATATGTTTCCATGAGAATGTTTATATACATGATATTCTTTCTTACTCAGATGAAAGCATGTGCTGAGATCCTATTCTCTAAACCTTAACTTCCTATGTACATAAGAAATGCTGGCTTCATACTTAGAGAAAAGTATGCATTTCTTGATCAAAGAAATCATACACAACTCAAGATAAATCCCTAATACTGAATGAGTTCGTATTGGAAAAAGGTAGTACTAGTTTCTTTCTAAATTCAGTTGTGATATGACCCTACTTTAAAAGAAAAAGGGTGAAGAGAGGTAATAATCTTATGCAGTATACCTCTAAGTCAAAAGTGAACTTCTGGCTTCTTTGACTTTTTTTTTTTTTTCAAGATACAATTAACCAGAGTTTGGATATTCCAGCTTAGCCAAATTCCAAAAGGTTACAAGAAATGGAAAAAAAGTTAAAAGAAAGCAAGTAAGGTATAAAAGCAAGATAGCAATGGTTAGTTGCAAGACTATGTCATAACAATGAAAAATTGAAGAAGGAGAAAGGAAGGAGGAGAGAAGTTTCCCTCCTGAATCCTGGGCTGGAGCTGGGTGGGCGGTGAATCCAAACAAAACAAAAGGAGAAAAAGAGGCCTGGGCTCCTCACACCCAGCAGCCCAGAATGAAGAGACACACAGAGGTGCTGGCCCCTGTCCAGGCTGTTCATGCCTCCACCGAGGCACCACTCCGAAACAGGTGGCCTGGTGTGGATCTTTTGCCTTTCTAAACCAGGGCTACATTCCTCCTCACTGGGGAGCTGAGAGGGTTGTGGAGCCAGAAAAGAGAAACTATGTGCTTCACTTGGACATTTGGTAATTTTGTGTTATTTTATCCTCAAAATTTGAGAGAGAGACAGACATACAAAGATGGAGGTACATGTGCACCACACACACACACAGAAAATCCTTCTGCTCCTCATATCAAAAAGAAAGAAAGAAAAAAGGAAAGATAAGAGGAGGAAATAGGAAATCATTCTCCATGTCCAGCAACCTCAATTTATAATGTGAACTTCCAAGAGCAGGGGTTATCCTTGGCTGAACCAAGCCAATAAATAAGAACAAAAAAACACTAACAGATCAGGTGAAAGTTAGAGGCCTGGTGTCGTTTCTCCAGCAAATCTTGCCTAATCTATAAAGGCAAAATATATAGATATCTTGCATTCTTTGATGAGAATGTGTATTTTACTTATGTATTTGGTGTAGCTTATGATCCTAATTTGGATTTTTTTAAATCAACACATCAAATATTTTGGGGAAACAAGTTTTAAATGAAGTATCTCAGTAATACCAGCCGTTAGGACAGAGAATGCTAGTGTTTACCCTCTCTTGTGTCAGAGAGCCATTAATGTTTCTGATTCTCTGGAGTTTGATATCAAAATAGAGTTAAAGAAACTGAATTTTAATTTTGTATTGTGACTTCTCAAATTTCCATCTGGAAAATTTCTCCATTAATTTTTCATTGATTTAGGCACGGCCAATCTCATGAATATAATTATTCCTTCAAACATAGAAACAATTCGCAGTTGTGGATTCTAGTGGCAAACAGAACTCAAATTCTTACCTCACAGGGAATCCAGAGAAAGGCTGGTTCTTCGAACTCGTGCTCTGCTAGAAGCCAAATTCAGTGCAAGTCTGATAAAAACCATTGCCTGGCTAGAAAGCAAAACGTCGATGATCTTAAGAATGATACTATTTCGCTGGTGACCAGAAAAAGACCTAAAAACTTTAAAGGATTCCATTTTACAACATTGTCACACCCTAGAAGAACAATTTGGATCTCAGTTTTCCTCGAAACTTTTTGTCATGTCCAAACATAACCACAGCAAGGTGCTGAAACTGTATCCTGTGATCCGGCAGGCTATCATGGCGCCCACGTGTGCTCTTGAAGGAGCCCCTTCCCTTCCTCTCAGCACCTGGGGCCTGTCCACTCCCCTTCCTCTATTCCCAACCTTTCTAGATCATGCTCCACACCCTCTGCATCCCTCCCTAGCTGACTTCCCCTCAAGATCTCCACTGTTTCACAGCAAAGTTTCTTTCTTGAGTGAGTGATGCACAATTGATCCATTTGTTCATCCCCTTCTCCATACCTCAGTCACACTGTGACAGGATGCCCTCCTCCCCAGGTCTCCAGTGACCTCTCAAGTGCAACAAAGAAACTTTACACCCGCCTCTTGCTTCTATAGCTGACCTTACCCCCCAAGCATATCTTCTGAGCTTTGCGCTTGGCTTCTGGGACACCTCCCTCTCAGATTCCCTCCTGCCTCGCCCAGGCTCAGCTCCTTCTTCTGCCCACTGTTTACATCTTGGTGTTCTCTTCGTCCTGCTCTCTCTAGTACCCAAATCCTAGCTGCTAACTCCCAAATCTCTCCTCTAGCCCAAACTCTCTCTCGCTTGCACACCATACCCTCCAGATACCTTTACTAGAACCTCAAAAACTAGATGCCTAAAACAGAGCCAAATATCACCCTTACCAGACTCCTTACTCAGACATCTTCTCCACTTGTACATCCTCTCTTCCATCCACCTGGGCCAGAAAAAAAATGAACTCCATCTTGAGGTCCTTCTTATCTCTCACCTCCTTACATAGATGGGTCACTGAGTCCTGCCAATATTATTTGCCAGCGTTCTTGTCTCCATAGTCACTGCCCTTGTCAAATGCTGGGTTCTCATCGTTTCATAGGTGGACTGTCACGAAGGACTCTCAACTGCGTTCCCTGCCTCGTTATCTCTTGTCCTGTCCACCCTGCAAGCCTTTGGGAAAATATTTCTAAACCTCATGCATGCTCTTCCCCTCCCCTCTTATTGATTTGTATGGACTATATGATCAAGTTCAGGCTTCTTAATGGGATGTAAAGCTCTTTCTGATCTGGCCCCGCCCACTGATCCAACCTCATCTCTTGCCACCACAACACCACCTCCCACACACCCATTTCTCAAGCTATACCCCACTTCTGTGGTCTAGACCCAGGGTTGCTCCACATCTCTGTGCCTTTTCTACTTCTACTCCTACCTACATAAAAAAACATGCTTTACCTTCTGATTTGAAAACTTCTGCCCATCCTGCCACCTGAACTCAGAGGTTGCTGCTTCTGAATTTTTCCCTTACCCTTTCTTCATACTGTCCTCCTGTTTCATTTCCAGAGCTTCTCCGACCTTCTTGCACATGTTCCTATGAAAGTACCCATCCTCAGCATCTAACACAGTGCCTGGCTGGAAACTAAACCCAGGAATTAGAATCATGAGTAACAGTCTGGAAATGTCATTCATGTAAAGTCTAGCAGTCCTATCAAGAACCTGGGCATCATCCTAAGAGTTTATAGCTCTTAGCAGATAGGGAAATAATATAATAAAAAGTGACCCAGAGTGCCTGGAAGGGGGGTGAGGGACAGTTTACAATTTTAGAAGGGGGGAACAGGGTGGGTGTCACTGAGAAGGCAGTTTAAGCAAAGATTCTAAGGAGATGAGGGAGTGGAGAAGATGACGTCCTGGAACGTCACAGAGCCAGTGTGGCTGTCCCAGAGCAAGCAGGGTGAGGGGAGTAGGAATGGTGTGAGACTGGATGGGATCCTGCATGCCACTATAAGGACAATGGCTTTTCCTCTAAGAGAAATGGCCATCGTTGCACCATTTTGAGCAGAGGATTCAATTTGTTCATTAGGAATCACTACAGCTGCTGAATTAGAATAAGTGTAGGGGCTGGCACAGAGATGCAGAAACAGGTTAGGAAGCTGTTCTAATAATCCAGCGGAGAGGAGGTGGCAGCCAGGGAAGCAGAGCCAGAGGAGTTGGATTCTGGAGAAATCTAGGCCCAAAAACTTAAAAACAGTCTTGGAAATCGACTTGGAATTTTTCCAGGTACATATTCTGGAGTCATAATCTCAAGACAATTTCTAGCTCTGACCTACCCAAGACATTTGGAAGATTTGCTGTGTGTCAAGTATAACAGGAAGACTAAAGTTTCTCTTATTTTCCTGTCAATCTCATTCTCCATAATTATCTTTTTATATTTACATATGGACATTTGATAGGGAAGGGCAATCAGACTATTATAATGCAGTTTTTAAAAGAAGACTATTATCCCTCCTACAGGTGGAGTTTTGCATATATATACCTCAACTATGCCTGTATTACACATAATTACACCTGCAGTGTATCTAACTCCTTGAAAATATGAGTTATGGACAAATCAATGCATCGGTAATCAGATACTGAACGTTAATTTTAACAGGCAATGCTTTTCCCAAGGCTACCAATCCTTCCATAACTCCACCAACATTTGTGAGCCCTTATTCGCACCAAGCATTATCCCAAACACTAGAGAAACAAAAATGAACAAGCCACAGTCATCTTTGGCTTCAAATTGCTGACAGTCTAGTAGAAGAGGCAAACATACAGCACAGCTTTAACTTCACCCTCTCTAAGACATCTTGCACTTAAGCCTACTCCTTCTGCAAACTGGCAGCAGTTGTAGCCTTCACACTCTGGCTGAACACCCTCTCGGGTTCTGCCTACAGCACCCCTGGAAG
Source organism: Pongo abelii (assembly GCF_028885655.2). Taxonomy (NCBI): domain Eukaryota; kingdom Metazoa; phylum Chordata; class Mammalia; order Primates; family Hominidae; genus Pongo; species Pongo abelii. Next base: position 127,815,589 of record NC_071996.2, read on the forward strand.
CAAATTTAAAACTTGCTAACAGAGGAGCTGGATGCAGTGGCTCATGCCTGTAATCCTGGCGACTCAGAGGATCACTTGAAGCCAGGAGTTCAAGACCTGAGTAACATAGCCAGACTCAATCTCTACAAAAATTTAAAAATTAACCAGATGTGGTGGCACACGCCTGTAGTCCAAGCCACTCGTCTCAGGAGGCTGAGGTGGGAAGATTGCTTGAGCCCAGGAGTTTGAGGCTGCAGTGAGCTATGATCACACCACTGCACTCCAGACTTGGCAACAGTTGAGACCCTTTCTCTTAAAAATTAAAAAAAAAAAAAAAATTAAGCTTGCTAGCAAGAGGCACTATCCACACCTTTGCTGCAGCATTTTAAACAAAGGACTCTTCTAGTCTATTTGGGCTCTAGTTCACCCCGGGGGTCCCTGGGCAAAAATAAAAAATAAAAATAAAAAAGCACAGAAGAAAGCATAAATATCTCCTCCTAGGGAGATGTTAAATTCTGATAAATACTAACCTTTAGGCATGGGGCCAGGGCATTGGTGCTGTTCAAAAGCTCCTTGGGTGATTCTCAGGTCCAGCCAAGGATGAGAAACCCCACAAGGAACTGCAGATAGAGCACTTTCTTGCTACTGACCGCTCTTGTTTCGGGTGGTTAAAAGATAACAGCATGCTTCTGAAAAGCACTGTGGAGTATCTTTCTTGATTCTACTTCTTTAAACCATGGGCGTGTGAGAATTGCCCTCTTTCCTATGTAAAGAGAGTTGTTTGTGATGTCCAGCACCCCCTTACTACTTGTTCAAGGACATTTAGTTCCTAGTTCCTTGGTAATTCCTCCCTGTGCTGAAATTCAAATTTTGTAATTTGTGTACCAAGAATGTTTAATGCCGGTGGTCTATACTCACATTTCTCAACCCCCAAATGCAAACTCCAAATGTCACCAGGCAACACTTTACCTCCTCCTGCACCTAGGCCTTCCCAAGAAGGGTTAGCCAGTTCCTCCATGTATGTCTTGTAATTTGGGTCATGGCACAGAACTCTGTGCTTCTCAGCCATGAGACACGAAACCATTGCATATCTATTGATTGATGGTGTGTGGAGGTGGCAGAAGGGATCGACTATAAAGGGCTGGGAGAATTTGGTGGGTGGTGATGGAAGTGTTCTACATCTTAGCTGTGATGGTGGTTGCTTGACTGCTTATGTTTGTCAAACTCAAAACCGCACACTAAAGAAAGTGTAAAATTCACTGTATGTCAATTATGCCTCAATTTTTAAGAAGTTTTTAGAAAAGAATATACATGGAACTAGCTTTCAAGTCTAAATGAAATTTACATTTGCAACTTATTTTAAATGTCTAAAGTGATTGCTTTTATTCAAAGAAGATACAAATGAAATAAATATAAATTCCTATAGGATGAGACTCCAGGTTACTTAGCCTGGAAGATGATTGCATGAGGCTTCTGCTTGTTTGATTTTTCTCCTTGTAAAAGATGGAAAAAAAAAAATGCTCAACTCTCCTAACTGGTTACAGGGATACTTAAAAAAACAAAACAAAAAACAAACAAACGAAGAAAACACACACAGTTGAAAATCTCCTGTGTGGGACACATTTCTTACAACTGCTCATTTACTTTAGCAACGGCAAGCAATCCCTGGGGTTGTTGGCCTGTGAATAAATACTGCATTTTCACAACTTCCTAAAGTTACAAAACTTTGCCTGTACATTTGCCGTATTCTCAGGACAGCTCGTGCACAACAGACATATAAGGCAGCATGCCTGTCCCTGTGGAAGACAATCTAGATGAAAAGACAGAACAGAAAGCCGAAACACACAGGAAAATAAGCTGCTGATGGACTTTGCAGATAAGGGAACAGTATGGGCTTGAGTAGTTACTGGAGGCTTCTGGGAAAGATAGGAATTGAGATAAATCTGGGAAGTTGTGCAGAGACAGTAAGACAGTGCCTTCTGGCAGCAGGAATGATCAGCGAGTAAGGACAGTGCAAACAGGAAAACACAGAAATGACCTGGCACAGGCCAGGCACGGTGGCTCACCCCTGTAATCCCAGCACTTTAGGAGGCCAAGGCGGGCAGATCACGAGGTCAGGAGATCAAGACCATCCTGGCTAACACGGTGAAACCCTGTCTCTACTAAAAATACAAAAAATTAGCCGGGAATGGTGGCGGGCGCCTGTAGTCCCAGCTACTCGGGAGGCTGAGGCAGGAGAATGGCGTGAACCCGGGAGGCAGAGAGCTTGCAGTGAGCCGAGATTGTGCCACTGCACTCTAGCCTGGGCGACAGAGTAAGACTCCATCTCAAAAAAATAAAAAAAATAAAAATAAATAAATAAATAAATGACCTGGCACTAAAATCGTCTGTCACCTTGAAAGCAGGGTAGTGTCTTTTCAGCCAAGCAGTAAATCCAGGCTTGGATGGGTCTGGCAAACCCTGAAGCCTAAAGCTCAGCTTCCCTCCTTTCAGGAGGATTCAGCAGCCAAACCCAATTTCAGCCAGGTCAACATTTACCACATAGCTTACTACATATCCAGAGGCCTCTAGGGAACTGGTTGACAAAGTATGTCTGAAGCTACATTATAAAAAACATGGATTCAGTGTTTTTGGTTGAACCAAGGGAAGAGGCTTCAATAATGTATTTTGCTGAGTGCATAATGTATTATCATGGAATAAGTGACTTTTTCCTCATTTCTCTGACTCTTTCTAGGGACAAATGTCAAACTTCACAGTAGAACTATACATTCAGGTCAGGATAAGGAAACCCACAGGATTTTCAGACTATGTTCTACCACTTAATGCAAAAGGAACCTTCATATTTAATTTTAGTGTGCTCTCAGAATAAAAGATTAATTTTTTTAAATGACAGGCCAGAAGATTTAAAATTTGCAGTTACTGACCCACGCAGATCCAAGGCTGTTCTGAAATTCTGTGGCCTAATTCCCTTAAACACACACACACACACACACACACACACACACACACACACCCCACAGCCAGGCATGGTGGCTCATATCTGTAATCCCAGCACTTGGGAAGGCCAAGGCTGGTCTGTAATCTCAGCACTTGGGAAGGCTGGTGGATCACTTGAGCGCAGGAGTTTGAGACCAGCCTGGGAAACATGACAAAACCCCGTCTCTACAAAAAATACAAAACAAAAAATTAGCCAAGTGTGGTGACATGCACCTATAGTCCCAGCTACTTGGGAGGCTGAAGTGGGAGAATCACCTGAGCCCGGGAAGTCGAGGCTTCCATGAGCCGTGATCATGCCATGGCACTCCAGCCTGGCCAACAGGAATGAGACCTTGTTTCAAAAAATACATAAAAATAAAATTAAAATTAAAATACACACACACAACAATAAAAACAAGTATATATAGCACCTTAAAAATTTAGGGATCACCTGTAATCCCAGCACTTTGGGAGGCCGAGGCGGGATGATCACTTGAAGTCAAGAGTTCAAGACTAGCCTGGCCAATATGACAAAACCCCATCCTACTAAAAATACAAAAATTAGCTGGGTATGGTGGCACATGCTTGTAGTCCCAGCTACTCGGGAGGCTGAGGTGGGAGACTCGCTTGAACCCAGAAAGCAGAGATTGCAGTGAACAAAGATTGTACCACTGCACTCCAACCTGGGCAACAGATTGAGACTCTGTCAAAAAAAAAACAATTAGGGATCAAAGAGAAAGGTCAAGTCCTTCCACATCTGTCTTTTGGTCACTTTCCATAGAACTCCACCCAGAATTATTGGGTGTGGTTTGATAAAAAGCCAAGCCAACATGTGCTGAAGGAAAGGATCTGGTTTGGATTGGTCAAGAACAAAGCGTGAGTGTGAATTGGAGCACTGGCTCTCATCAGATAACACCATCAGCTCCAGGAAGACCTCAGTGTAGCACCAGTAGGGGTGGATGCGAGCAGTCTGCTGTGCCCAGTTAGCCATGTGATTACCTCCCTGTGCTTCAATGTTCTTAACTGGAATCATAGAGATAAAAATGCTCCCCTCCAGAGCTCTTATTTCAAGGGAATGACATAAAGTTTGTGAAAATGCCCAGCAGAGTGTCTGGCACAGAATTAGTGTTCAGTAAATCCATACTATCCCCATGACAGTGTGAACATTTAATTAAGGAAAAGACAGGAGGATGAACTCATTGGATTGATATAGAGTCTTTGCTCCAATCCAGTGATGTGTGGAATTGATCAATAGGCCACATGTCCAGATAAGAACATGGTCTGTAACAGCAGGACAAGTAAGCCAGGACCTTGGGGGTCAGGCAAGTTCAAATCATGACCTGGCCTATAGTTCATGTCACTTTGGATAAGCCACGGAAACTGCTTAAGTCTCAGTTCCTCATCTGTAAAACTAAAGTAACATGGGGATGTTGTGAGGATTATAGAAGAGAAAGAACAGAGACTAGTTAGTAACGGGCTGAGGCCAGCTAAGCCTTGGTTTATGGAAGGTGTTATCAGTATTGTTCATTAACTATATAGAACTATTCAGAGAGCTTCAATGTTCATTTCTGGGCAAATTTGCTGTTTTCACAAGACCAATAAATAAGCCAAAGATGGCCTTCTATAGAGGATGCATGCTCTTGGCCTTATAGAGAGATAGAATGATTCTATCAGCATTGGAAAGTAACCTCTTAATGATTTACCAGATCACTGGAGATCAGCCAGTATGTCCTAGACCTATTGTCATCTTTGCAGAGAGTTCCTGCTCAAGGAATGAGAGACCTAATGCCCCACTGATAAAGCAAGCAACCACTCTTCCTTTAATCAGAGGCAAGACAGGTGGGCATAAAATCAGTGATTTATGGATAAAAGAAGCCAAGAATTCCTCCCTGTATAAATTACAGGGGAAAGCACTGCTGCAAAAATGTGGATCTTGCATATCCACAAAAACATGAGAATGCATATTCAGTCAACTCAGTTACTTAAAGTGATAGAAAGATTTATGCCAAACATGCAAACTAAGTGAAGAATATGCAAATTACACAGCATATGCCAAATCTGTACTTTTGGAGAGAAATTGTTGAGAGGGTCTGCTACAGAGCAGTAGCCTCTTGATGGCCATGATTTTCCATTGGCTGTGTCTAACTATTCCTATGAACTTTCTTCTGTAAAGAACCTAAACACAGGAGTTGTTTAAAATACAGAATAAGAGAGAGGCTTGCAGGGTTAAAAAATATACATAGTTAAGTTTATGGTTTCACATTCAATAGAGATCACTTTCTAAAAGTTTTTAATTTTTTAATTTAAAATTAAAGATGAGGTCTCTCTAGGTTGCCCAGGCTGGTCTTGAACTCCTGAGCTCAAGGAATCCACCCACCTTGGCCTCCCAAAGTGCTGGGATTACAGGCATGAGCCAGCCCGTCTAGCCTCTAAAGTTTTTTAAATCAAAGATTACAAAAAGTGGCTACATTCTGGCATATAGTCATCATTATTTTATGTTTTGAAATAGCTTCTAAATATTTTGATATAAAAGATGAGTAAAATGTGAATTTTAAAATAATGTGGTAAAAGTTGTGCTCATAGTTGAATTTGTGCCAACTGCCCCCTAAACAATTCCTGGTCCTCAAGACTAAAGATGCACATTTTAGTGCCTAAAAAGAAGTTCGCAAAGTTAATTCTCCAGTCTGATTTTTTGTTTTCTGTTTTTGCTTTTTGTTTTTTGAGACGGAGTTTTGCTCTTGTCGGCCAGGCTGGAGTGTAATAGTGCAGTCTCGGCTCACTGCAAACTCTGCCTCCCAGGTTCATGTGATTCTCCTGCCTCAGGCTCCCAAGTAGCTGGGGTTACAGGCACCTGCCACCATGCCTCCCTGATTTTTGTATTTTTAGTAGAGACAAGGTTTCACCACGCTGGTCAGGCTGGTCTCAAACTCCTGAGCTCAGGTGATCCACCCACCTCGGCCTCCCAAAGTGCTGAGATTACAGGCGTGAGCCACCGCGACTGGCCTCAGTCTGATTTCTTTAACCTACTCCTAATTTTGACAGCTCTCAGGAAGAGAATACCCACTTAGTTTCTGTTCTTTCTGTTCTTCCTCTCAGTCCTTTTCTTTCTTTCTCTATTTTGCTTACTCAAAAGACATGTTGTCTTTATAAACTGAATAGCCTCTATAAAAGTGGCTGCCAGACTTTCCAGCAAATAGGCTGGATCCATTTCTGAGTTAATTTGGAGAGTTTTGCATACTCAGAGGAAAAGAAAAACATGCGTATAATTTCCATTCCACTGAAGTTAGAAATCCCAAATGTAGAAACAAAATGAGCCAATGCTAGAATCAACACTGGATTTTGAATAGTTTATATTGTTTCTAATAGGTTTATATGGGTCATGTGATCAGTTCTAGCCAACATTTTTAATTTTCACTGAGAATGATTTGTAAATATAACTCCAAGTCATTTTATGTACCATTGAAGCTTTCAAAGTGATTTTAATTAAAGTATTATATAAAAATAATGATGTTTGTTAAAGTGTTTTCATATCATTGTAAATAACATCACCCTAAAAATGAGAAGTTAAAAAAATTTGGTGTTTTTATGATTAATATGAGTTAAGTGACACATCTAAGCTACCATCACTCATTTAGTGATATATTTATCACTGAACAAATTATGTTTATGCAACTTATGACACCTGGCCTTAAAATGATGCTTTTCTAAATGCTCTGCTACTGCCAATCATCATGGTCTCTTGGACTTTGGGACATTGTCAACTACTTACTCTATCAATAATCTCAAATTGCTATAAATGTCTGTTTGCTCTCTACTTTTTAGATTTCCTGATCACTAATTGATGTGGTTTGGATATTTGTCCCCTCAAATCTCATGTTGAAATATGACACCCAGTGTTGGAGGTAACGCCTAGCGGGAAGTGTTGGCCATGAGACTGGAACCGTCGTGAATGTCTTGGTGCCCTTCCTAAGGTAATGAGCGGTAATGAGTTCAGGCAAGATCTGGTTGTTTAAAAAAGTGTAATAACTTCTCCCTCTCTCTCTCGCTCTTCTCACCATATGATACTCTGGCTCCCCCTTTGCCTTCTGCCATGACTGTAAGCTCCCTGAGGCCTCACTAGAAGCTGAGCAGATGCTGGTGCCATGCCTGTACAGCCTGCAGAACCATGAGCCAAATAAATCTCTTTTCTTTATAAATTACCCAGTATCCCTTTATAGCAAAGTGAAACAAACTAATACACTAATTAAATTAATTTCTGCCTAGTGTGGTGGCATGCATCTGTAGTTCCAGTTATTTGGGAGACTGAGGCGGGAAGATTGCTCAGAAAGGGGTCTGACACAAAATTAAAATTCAATAAGTTACCTCTTAACTATTTTCATCATTACTACCAATGAGACTCATTTGCCTTCCTTAAGGTTTTGTAGAAATGTGATTTTTTTTATTAGGCTTATTCTAGAGTTAGGCTTTTAGTTTTTATTTCTGAGCTTCCTTTAATATTTTACTTTGCTTCCATTAAAAGAAATGTGAAAAGAAGACATACCAAAGGAAATAAACTTCTATTCTTGTAGGCATTCAGTTCCGGTATTTTGGAAAATTTGAAGCAATGTTATGCCTTTGCCTTGTTCCTGTACAAAATGATAAGTGCATTTATGGCATTTATGTGTATATACATTTATTTTATAGCAGCAGATGCATAGAAAAAAATTCTGGAAAGAAGAATGGACACTAGATTCTTAACAATGATTGTCTCTAGAGATGAGATTAGAGGAAATCTATCTTTATTTTTGAAGAAATGTAGTTTTGTTTAAATTTTAATGTTTCAAGTCGGGTGCGGTGGCTCACACCTGTAATCCCAGCACTTTGGGAGGCCAAAGTGGGCAGATCATTTGAGGTCAAGAGTTCGAGAACAGCCCAGCCAACATGATAAAACCCATCTCTACTAAAAACACAAAATTCACTTGGCATGGTGGCGTGTGCCTGTAGTCCCAGCTACTTGGGAGCCTGAGGCAGAAGAATCGCTTGAACCCAGGAGGTGGATGCTGCAGTGAGCTGAGATTGCACCACTGCATTCCAGTCTGGGCGACAGAGTGGCTCACACCTGTAATCACAGTACTTTAGGAGGCCAAAGCAGGGGGATTGCTTGAGGTCAGGAGTTCAAGATCAGCCTAGGCAACAGAGCAGGATCCCGTCTCTACAAAAAAAAGAAAAGAAAAAAAATGAATTAGTCAGGTGTGGTGGGACATGCCTGAAGTCCCAGCTATCAGAGAACTGAAGCAGGAGGATCCCTTGAGCCCAGGAGTTTAAGGTTATACTGAGCTATGATTACACTACTGCATTCCAGCCTGGACAACAAAGCAAGACCCTGTTAAAAAACAAAAAGAAATCAATAAATAAAAGAAAGGAAAAGAAAGAAAGAACGAACAAAGACTCTATTTGGGGGCCTTATAGACTTAGAAGATAATTAGCTTATAGTGAGTCTATAGAAACTGGAAATTGTATGCCATTTAGTGCTTGTTCACCATGGAAACATTTACTATTAAAGCAATTGCTAGCTAAAGTGCATCTGAAATTACCTGTTTCAGAAGTGTCTCTCTGATTAAAAGTTTTATGCCTTTCACAGTTGAATGTAAATGATAGTCATTTAGTCATATACATCTCCCAAAGATGTTAATTGTATATAATTTTCCATAAAACAGTTAATAATTATAGGTTATAGAAAGGAGAAGAATTAGAAGAAAATTCTGAAATTAGAAAAATATACCTATCAAAAACAAGAACTTTTCTTTCATTTACCTGGAAATATTGGATTATTATTTACTTCACTATTCAAGTTACAACTGAGCTAACTCATTTTAAAGGCAACCCAATCAGTTACTCTTAGAAATGGATAAATAACTGTCCATTAAATAACAGTGTGTGGCCTGGGTGTCTCTCATGGAACTATTATCACATAATGAGGTTGGAGGTAAGCATAGGTGCTATTGGATGACTGTGAGGGTGATCAATGAACTTATCAAGTGATTCATCCCCTTCAAGAACTATCTTTCTATATTAAACGTGTACTCACCATAAAAATCAACTTTTGCTAAGAGTGATGCACTGCTGTCCATGACTGCAGCAAACAGCTTGGAGTATTTTATTCTCAACCACAGGGATCCTGCATAAGAACAACCAGACACAACCCACAGGTTGTCAACAAGTCCCATTTTCTCTGCCATGATGGTTCAGAAGTTGGCAAGATTGGCCAAGGCTTGCCTGCTGCTGAGATAGTGGAGGCTAGAAATACTCAGGTCTCTATGAGACTCTTTGTTTATGACAACAGATAGAGAGGATGACAGACTACTTGACACATGCTTGATGAGGCCAAAATGCAAGTGTGGAAGGCATATAGAGATCTATTCCCCCAACTTTGAATATTTTAATAAAGATGTGCAGAAGAGCATTCTGGTTAACAGTGACACCTAAATGCAGGCAGGAGAAAGCAGAAGGAGCTATCATTTCTCAAGTCTCATTTTCAGTATGGACTTCCCATCCTTAGCACAGATTAGAAACTCCAGAGGGTCGCCTACCACAAGAACTCTTTCGTCTTGCCCTGTGCAAACTGAAATGAGGTAATGAACTTATCAGCTTCACTCCAAGGGTAGCTCATACTTAAAAGAAATAAACTGACACTGCTTCATTGTTTTCCAAGAATTCAGAGAATCCATGGTTAATTGTGTAGAGAGTATTTCATGGTCTTTCTGGTTTGCCTGTTAATATCCAGACTAAGCCAATACGAGCTTGGCTTTCCTAAGGTATGAAGGAATGAAAGAGCAATTTACCATTGAGCTGTTGTTCAGTGGGGCTTCCTATAATCCTATGGAAGTCTGTTGTTTGTGTTACTTGTGTGAAGTCTGTTTTTAATCCTCAACACCAAAAGAACCAATTCACCCTCTCCTCTCCTTGCTAGACCTAATCATTTCAAGCAGTGTAATGCTCCAAGCTGCTGAATGCATATCTCAAAAAAATGGGCTAAGGATATAAAAAGACAATTCACAAAGAAGAAATGCAGATAGCCAATGAACATGTGAAAAAAATGTAGTACTACTAATAATCATAAAAATGCTAGAACCAGCCTGAGGTCTGTACATGCCTGGATTGCCTATTTCTGAATTTTTATGTGACAGGACAAAAAAAATTCTATCTGCTATTTAGGATCTTATTACAACCAAAAATTATTCTAAATGAAACAAATTCTACCCTTTAAAACAAACAAACAAACAGAAATGCACAAAAAGATTCATGCACTAGGATGTTCTCTGCAGGGTTATTCACAATTGTGAAAAGAAGAAAGAATATAAATATCCAATAATCATTGGGATGGTTATATGAATTTAACTCATCTGTTGAAGAGAATATATTTTCTATGCTACCTTTGTAAAGCATGGTTTTGAAAGCTATTTAATGTTATGGAAAAAAACTTACAACAATGTCATTAGGGGAAAAAAGGATCTAAACTTTAAACACAGTTTGACTCTGTTTTGGAAAAAAAATCGATACATTTAGCCATACTAAAAGAGCAAACAAATGTATATGAAGCTTTAGCAACAATTATCTCTGTAGGGCAGATTATGAGTAACATCTCTTTCTGTCTTTATAATCTTCTATATTTACTCCCTCTATTAGTCTGTCCTCACATTGCTATAAAGAAATACCTGAGACTGGGTAATTTACTTTTTAACAAAAGGTATTTAATTGGCTCATGGTTCTGCAGGCTGCACAGAAAGCACGGTGGCATCTGCTTCTAGGGAGGCCTCAGGGAGCTATAATTGATGGCAAAGGCAAAGAGAAGGCAGGCATCTCACATGCCAGGAGCAGGAGCAAGAGCAAGAGAGAGTGACAGGGGAGGTACCACATACTTTTAAACAATCAGATCTCACAAGTACTCACTTACTATCATGAGGACAATACCAAGGGGATGGTGCTAAGCCATTCATGAGAAACTGTCCCTAGGATCCAACCACCTCCCACCAGGCCTCACCTCCAACATTGGGAATTACAATTTGACATAAGATTTGTGGGAGGACCCAGATCTAAACCATATCATTCCTCCCCTGGCCCCTCCCAAATCTCATGTCCTTCTCACATTTCAAAATAAAATCATGCCTCCACAACAGTCCTTCAAAGTTTTAACTCATTCCAGCATTAACTCAAAAATTCACAGTCCAAAGTCTCTCTCATCTGAGACAAAGCAAGTCCCTTCTCCCTATGAGCCTGTAAAATCAAAAACAAGTTAGTTACTTCCAAGATACAATGGAGGTACAGGCATTGGGTAAATACACATGTCCCAAATGGGAGAAATCAGCCAAACAAAAGGGGCTATAGGCCCCAGGGAAGTTTGAAACCCAACAAGGCAGTCCTTAAATCTTAAAGCTCCAAAATAATTTCCTTGGACTCTATGTTCCACATCCAGGGCACACTGGTGTGAGGGGTGCACTCCCAAGGCTTTGGGCAGCTCCACCCATGTGGCTTTGAAGAGTTCAGCCCCTGCAGCTGCTCTCATGGGCTGGTGTCAAGTGCCTGCAGCTTTTCTAGGCATATGGTACAAGCTGTCAGTGGATCTACCAATCTGGAGTCTGGAGGACAGTTGCCCTCTTCTTACAGGCAGTGCCCCAGTGGGGACTCTATGGGGGCTCCCATATTTCCCCTCTGCACTGCCCTAGTAGAGGTTCTCCATGAGGGCTCTTACCCTGCATCAGGCTTTTTCCTGGACACCCATGCTTTTCCATACATCCTCTGAAATCTAGGTAGAGGATCCTGAGCCTTAACTGTTGCACTCTGCACACCTGCAGGCTTAAAACCATGCGGAAGCCACCAAGGCTTATGGCTTGCACCCTCTAGAGCATCCCAAGCTGTACCTGGCCCCTTTGAGCCACAGCTGGAGCTGGAGTGGCAGGGATGCAGGGAGGTGTGTCCCAAGGCTGCACAGTCAGGATCCTGGGCCTGGCCAATGAAACCATTTTTCCCTCCTAGGCGTCCAGGCCTGTGATGGGAGGGGCTGCCATGAAGGTCTCTGAAAAGCCTTCAAGGCCTTTTCCCTGCTGTCTTGGCTATTAGCACTTGGTTCTTTTTTAATTATGTAAATTTCTGCAACCTTATTGAATTCCTCCCTTGAAAATGGGCTTTTCTTTTCTGCTGCATGGCCAGGGTGCCACTTTTCCAAACTTTTATGCTCTGCTTCCCTTTTAAATATGTCAGTTTTAGATGATTTCTTTGCTCACACATATGAGCATATGCTGTTAGTAGCAGCCAGACCATATGTTGAACACTTTGTTGCTTAGAAATTTCTTCCACCAGATACCTTAAACCATCACTCTCAAATTCAAAGTTCCACAGATTCCTAGTGTAGGAGCACAACACAGCCAAGTTGTGTGCTAAGGCACAACAAAAGTGACCTTTACTATAGTTTCCAATAAGTTCTTCATCTCCATCTGAGACCTCCTCAGCATGGACTTCACTGTCCCTATCTCTATCAGTATTTTGGTCAAAACTTTCAACAAGTCTCTAGGAAGTTCCAAACTTTCCTTCATCTTCCTGTCTTCTTCTGGGCCCTCCAAATTCTTCCAACCACTGCCCATTACCCAGTTCCAAAGTTGCTTTCACATTTCTTTGTATTTTTATAGCAATGCCTCACTTTGTGGTACCAATTTTCTGTATTTGGCTGTTGTTGCATTGCTACAAAGAAATACCTGAGACTGCATAATTTATTTTTTTAAAAAAGAGGTTTAATTGGCTCACAGTTTGGCAGATTGTACAGGAAGCCTGGCAGCATCTACTTCTGGGGAGGCCTCAGGGTGCTTTTACTCATGGCAGAAGGCAAATCCTCAAGCTTGTTCCTTGGCCCCAACTCAAGGATGTTTTTCCCCCTCTCTCCCCAGAATTTGTTCTTTATTTGGATCAACCTAATCGCTTTCCCAGATAGCATGAAGTTCTCCTCTTTGGGTATCGGAGGGAAGGGCTGGCATGAGAAAGGAAGGGACCTGGCACATAAAGGATTGTCTACAGCAAATGAGGAAGGAAAGAGTGCTGTAAACATCTCGGGGCTTGTAAGTGTTGTCTCATCAAATAAAGAATGTGATTTTGGAATTCTAAGTCACTCACTGTTTAATGTTGTGGTTGGTAACAGTCCAATAATTTCATTAGTTCAAACTTTTTCCTTAGGAACTTTGATTTGTGTGTGTCTGTTATTGGAATTTTGATATTCTGTTAATAGTTTCAAGATCACCTCCACCCCAAACCATCTACTGTATCCCTTGGATATTTTCCAGATTCATTAGATGAACAGTTTGAATCAGCTGTTGTTTCTGACCTTATCCATACAAGTTGTAAATTTGGTCAATACAAGTTTGTTCCAGAATAATACAGAATATCTACATTGAAACTTTCTATAGACTATCAAAATTCCAGTAACACCCACAGCCATACACAAATCAACGTTTCTAAGGAAAAATGTAGAACTAGTGAAATTACTGGACATTACCATATCATTCAAAAGTTAGTGACTTAGAATTCCAAAATCTCATTCTTTTTGAAGCTACAAAGAGACCTATACTATTAACATAAATTATTAAGTTTTTCACTGCTAAACTGTCCCAAGAATTGTGACTCACGCAATAAAGATACCATTTTACTGACATTAATAGCATTCTTGAGGTTATAAAAAGCAATGCATGCTTTCTTGTTAAAATGAGATTTAAAGACAGTGCACTGAAGTTTGATATATTTACAACTTTTAGAAGCCCTTTATAATTGGTTGTGTTTGATTTTATTTAATGATATTAATTATAAGTAAGTTCTTTTAAAAATCAAATTTTCCCACTATACAATACACAAAAATACCAGAATGGAAGAGTAAAATCCTGAACAACTAGACTCTTTGTCCTGCTCCTGTGTTGCTGTGAGTCAAAACTTTGACATTACACTTAACAATGACAAACAGTTTTTAATAAAATGGTCACTACTGCCTCTGAGTGGTGGGTTATTTTCAGAATTTAAATTTCATTCATTTCAAGTCCTTTCAGTGCTAATAGGGGAGAATTTTGACATTGACATGGTAAATGTCTTTTCAAGTTTAGACTTTGAAGGTGAGATTATGTTTAAGAACATGAACAGTCAGCGTTATTTCATTTAGAGAAAGAGTACAAAAAACTCATAAATGTACATGGTTGGCCTGCTTTTTCTGTGAAATCTGTGTTCCACAAAGAAGCAGAGGGCCCCCAGTTTCTTAGCATTCTCCATCAGGGAGCCCTCCTGGACAGCCAGGCTCTCTCAGCAGTGCTTTCACCTCCAACAATTAGAAACACAGGGCCTCCAGGCTGGTGCAACTCATCAGTCATTAAAGACCTCTGTGGAAAGAAAAGCATCATTTCAAATCATTAATTAGGATTTGTTGTTTGCTTTTTTCTATTATTAGAAACAATACTTCAACTAATGGTACAACTAAAGGTCGTACTATTTAGTTGGTAAAAATAAAGAACTGGGTGATGATCTGTGATGTAACCTAAGCAAGTGACACTGCAAGCCACTTTTCTGCAAAGTGTACATATTGAAAATTACCAGCCAACTAGCTAGGCACAGTGGATTGCGTCTATAGTCCCAGCTACTGGGAGGGCTGTGGTGTCAGAATCACTTGAGCCCAGGAGTTTGAGACCAGCCTGAGCAACTTAGTGAGAGCCCATCTGTAGAATAAAAAAAGAGAAAGAAAATTACCAGCCAACTATGTAGTTGTCCTAAATCAGACCCAACACAATTACACAATTTGGATTTTGGACTCTATGATGGATCATATGATGGAGAGCTGGGAACCTTGGGAAGAGCTGGCAAACCATAAGCTTCTGCGAAGTGCGGAAACATTTGTGGGACAAGTCAGTGACCTCTTGTATGATACAGAAAGATCTTTATGCAGGAACTGGGTCAAGGGATGCAGAAGCCCCCTGCATCTCTCTTGACACCACAGGGGACAGGTAAGAATGGTAATAAATAAATGAGGCTCCAACCCAGGCATTTAGACAAACACAAACACAAAGAAAATGGATCCATAGAAGGCATGAAAAAAATAATAAAGATAAAAGGAGAAATAAACAAATCAGGAGAGTGAAAAAAATGGAAATAAAAATAAATCCAAGAGCTGGTTCTTTGAAAACAAAATGAAAATTTAAAACACACACACACACACACACACACACACACACACGGGCCGGGCGCGGTGGCTCACGCCTGTAATCCTGGCACTTTGGGAGGCCGAGGCGGGTGGATCACGAGGTCAGGAGATTGAGACCATCCTGGCTAACACGGTGGAACCCCATCTCTACTAAAAATACAAAAAATTAGCCGGGCATGGTAGTGGGCACCTGTAGTCCCAGCTACACGGGAGGCTGAGGCAGGCAACAGAGCAAGACTCCATCTCCAAACACACACACACACACACACACACACACACACACACACACACACAAATAAATCATTATCTGGTCAATTGGTTCTCAACATGGGTGATTTTGCCCAGACCCCACCCCAGGGGCCATTGGGCAGTGTCTGGAGATGTTTTTGGTTGTCACAGGGGTGGGGAAGACGTTGCCACTGGCATCTGGGGTAGAAGTGAAAGACGCTGCTAAACACCCTACAATGCCAGGACAGTGCCCCGCAACAAAGAATTATTTGGCCCAATATGTCAGTTCTGCCAAGATTGAGGAACTCTGATTTAATCTAATCAAGAGAAAAGGGTAGAAAGTACCCATAAATAAAATGAGAATGAGGATAGAGAGCCTAACTCAAGGGCATTTTTTTTTAAACTTTTTACTCAAATCTAAGCAAATGACTTCACTCAACTTTAAGCAAATGACAGTAATGTAAACACTGTGAATGCTTAAGAGAGTTTGCTTACTTAATAATCTTCTCAGAAAATATGGATTACCAAAAGAGGCTGCAGAAAAGACAAGACTTCTAAACAAATTATGATAGAGAACATAGTGAAAATTGCAAGAGAAGACAGAGAGAGAACGAGGGAGAAAAATAGTTCTGTCAACATTTTAAGGAACAGATTCCAATGTTTTTTAAATTGTTTCAGAGCATAGAGTAGAGAGAAAACGGTCCTTTTTAAAAGTTGAAGTTACATATGATACCAAAACGTGACATACAGAGTCAATGCAAAAGGAAATTACGGTGCAATTTCAATTCTGAATGTTAATGTAATGAAATATTAGTCGGATGATTCTGTCAGCACTTGAAAGCAATAATACATGATGACCTGGTGGTATTCATATTAGGAATGGAAGTTTCACCTTAGGAAATTTCATATAACTTACCACTTTAATAAATGATAAAAAATTAATATGACCATTTTTATTATTTTCAAAAAGCATTTGATAAAATTCAACATCTGTCCCTTAAAAACAGAATAGATACATATCTTTTTGTCATGAGTTTATGCCCTTTATAACTATCTACAGGATATACACACATATATTTATATATAATTATGTTTAGTTAAATATAAAAGTGCATGTTAAATATGTGTTTTTTTCCCAATGCCATCATAAAGAAGAGAAAGACTTTTTCCTAAGATAGGCCATTGCAAATATTTCATAGCCAAGAATATAGAGATTATTTCAGAAATGAGCACATGACACAAATAAAACCAAGTGAGTTCTCTCACCTAGAATTGGGAGCTATGCCTGGAAAGTGGCTTTTTATGCAGTGGAGTGTCAGTCTTCAGTATGACTTTGGATTTGTGATTGCAAAGCCCGACCGAGCCTTTAGAGATGTAAAGAATCCAGTGAAATTTGTTTACAAAATTATTAGAGTCCTGGTCTTACCAAATAGGAGGGATATGAAAAGAATTCAGAATTAGAATTAATGAGTTAATTGTTGGTTGAGTTGAACCCAACCAAGTGTTGAGATCAAATCTGATTTCAGAATTAGATAACGTATAATTTTAAGAGGCCTTTAAGACCACTCCATTTGAGAGGCATGAACTTGAAGTCCCTCTTGGCTTAATGGCCATGAAAAAGGATTCTATTTGTCCCTGTGAATGGTGCGAAAAATACCTTCCCATTATGTTACTCCAGATCTATGCCCCAACCAAGACTGCTGGTTGTATGCAGCCTCATTAAGCATAGAAGTAAAAACAATCTGTGCACATTGAGTAGTATAAACACTGTTAATGCTTAAGAGAATTTGCTTACTTAACAGATTAGTCTAGTCATTCCAATGTAAAAGGGCATTTGAGTAATTAATTTAGGCTTGAATCTTTAAGATGAAAGGAATAAGAGAAATTGACTAAGGTCATAAAAGGCATAAAAACATTGAAGAGAAGTTAAGATTCTCCATATGTACAGTTTTAATGCATCTGATTTATCAGGCTGTCTAAGATTTGAGAAGATTTGTGCGTTAATCAGGCATTTAAAGTACTTCAAAGAAAATAAAATACATTACATTTATAAACACAGTTTAAATGTTTAAGGGAATTTTATTAGGTTATAAAAAGCACCCTTAAAAGTGATTTTTGAAACTCACTAGAGTTATAAATAGATGACAAGATTCATAATTTAATTTTCAAAGCTTAAGGAAGAACTGGGTTTCTAAATTTATAATTTATTAAAGTTATAAATTTTAATAAAGCCAAATTTTTACTTAATAAAATCAAATTTTAATTTTGGCATACCTGAATTAGAACCTGAGTAATCTTATTTAAGCACAAACTCCTCCCTCAATAACACTAAAACCCTCACTTTTACTTGGAAATCACAAGCACTCAGGACCCATTAGCCTGGAGAGCCTGGGGCCATCTTTAGTGCTGTAAGGAGAAGCCTGCCCAGGAACAAGGCCAATGCAGAAGGCAGAACCAAGAGATGAAAAGATGGCCTCTTTTAAACCTCTGTATCCCACCATGCCTGAAATCTGACCTACACTGAACTTTTGTGAGCCAATACAGTCCTCCTTTGTGTCTATATTATTCTGAGTTGTGATTTTCTCACTTGCAAATGAAAGCATTCTAACTAAATATCTTCCTCCTTGTGATCTTCTCCCCGAGCATTTAAATTAATCGTCCTGTTAGGGCAACAAATTGTCTCAATTTACTTAGAAATAAATTGTTCATAGTCCATCTGTAAAGTGACTGGAAAGTAATCAGACAAGTTACAGCACTTTTGCTCTATCAGTGGAACTCCTGCAAATCAGAGGAAGAAAAATAGGACACTCAATAGGAAACTGGACAAGGAATATTAAAATGCAATTCAGAGAGGAAAACGGAGCCTTCTCTAGGGTCAGAGGAATATAAGTTAAAACAACCCTGAGATTCTATTTTCACCCATCAGATTGCCAAAAATTTAGAATTTTGATAAAATAATTTCTTGACAAAGATGTGAAAAAAACAAGAATTATGCACTGTTAGTGGGACCATAGTTTATGTGTTCATTTGGAGAACAGTCTGGCAAGATTTTGCGAAATTGAGCACACCAATATCCTCACACGCAGCTTTTCTACTCCGGAGTCTATAGTATGGCCAGAAAAGTCATCTCACAGATGCCCAAGGGACCACGTACTAGTGGGATGAATACAGTATTGCAATTTCCAGGAGTCAGAGACAATAAAGATGCTCATCGAAATGAAACAGATAAGTAAAATGTTCACCACATATACACTATAACGCTGTACAGGAGGAAGGAGAGAGGAAGGAGGGAACTAGCTGCACATACAGCAAAATGAATGGATCTCCAAACCATAACACTAAAAAAAAAAAAAAAAAAAAAAAAAAAAAAAAAAAAAAAAAAAAGCTCACCCCTGTAATCCTAGCACTTTGGGAGGACGAGGAGGGCAGATCACTTGAGGCCAGGAGTTCAAGACCAGCCTGGCCAACATGGTGAAACCCTGTCTCTACTAAAAATACAAAAATTAGCTGGGTGTGGTGGCAGGCGCCTGTAATCCCAGCTACTCCGGAGGCTGAGGCAGGAGAATCGCTTGAACCCAGAAGGTGGAGTTTGCAGTGAGCTGAGATCGCGCCATTGCACTCCAGCCTAGGCAACAGAGCAAGACTCTGTCTTAAATAAAAAAAAAAAAAAAAAAAAAAAAAAGGAACAGAATGGATCTAGGGCATAATACCATTTCAGTACATTTTTTAAAGCAAAAGCAATACTGTATGTTTTTCATTGGACACACATCTAAAGAAACTTGCTGAAAGTCGCTTGGAAGGGCACATAGTAAATATACAAGACGTGAAGAGGGGAATGAAATTGGGAACCAGGAGTGAAAAGAGAGGAAAATAAAATTAAAATAAAAGAGGGGCTGCAGCATAAAATGATGGTGATGAAGTGCCATGAAATTAGGAGCACAAATCAGCTCAGTTCAATGCCGCTAAACAATCTTCAGGATCATACTGTGAAACAGAAAAGAAAAAAAAAAAGAGAAAAAAATTTCCCGCAAAGGAAATCTGGGCTTATAAGCTCAACAGAATCACCTGCAGCTACTACAATTTACCATAGATGCTAACTGTGCAGTGAAATGGACGTTTATGAAATAATAGCCTGTGTCCACAGCAGAGGGAAAGTAGAACACAGAACTACATGGAAACCATGGTTGCAACTACATCAATAGGATAAAATCGCACAAGAACACAGGGAAACAGAAGCACGTGTAAGGAAGAGGAATCACAAATTTTCTTTAACAGAAAATCGGCTGGGCGCGGTGGCTCACGCCTGTAATCCCAGCACTTTGGGAGGCTGAGGCAGGTGGATCAGGAGGTTAGGAGATCGAGACCATCCTGGCTAACACTGTGAAACCCTGTCTCTACTAAAAATACAAAAAATTAGCCGGGCGTGGTGGTGGGCGCCTGTAGTCCCAGCTACTCGGGAGGCTGAGGCAGGAGAATGGCGTGAACCTGGGAGGCGGAGTTTGCAGTGAGCTGAGATCGCACCACTGCACTCCAGCCTGGGCGACAGAGCGAGACTCTGTCTCAAAAAAAAAAAAAAAAAAAAAAACAGAAAATCAAGTCGGGCACAGTGGCTTACACCTATTATCCCAGCACTTTGGGAGGCCAAGGAAGGAGGATCGCTTGAGCCAGGAGTTGCAGACCAGTTTGGACAGCATAATGAGAACCCATCTCTACAAAAAACAACTACATAAAAATAGCTTCCACCTCGAGGACTCAAGCGATCCTCTTGACTCAGCATCCAGATTAGCTGGGATGCTGAGCTACTTGGGATGCTACTTGAGAGCTACTTGGAATGCTGTTGCAAGAGGCTCACTTGAGTCCTGGAGGTCGAGACTGCAGTGAGCCATAAATGCGCCACTGCATTCCAGCCTGGACGACAGAGCAGGACCCTGTCTCAAAAAAAAAACCAGAAAATTATAAAGTACTTTTGAAAATAAGGAATTAACGGAATATATGAATTGATACAAGAATCACATCATGATTGCCCTTCTTAGCAGCCAAATATTGGCTGTGGCTTTCTTGTTTATTTGTTTTTAAAATTATAGCAGCTGGGCTCTACCGCATGCCCCCAAAGCAACCCCTTCAAAACCCAGATGCTGAAAAAGACCTCAGAAGAGATGTGAGGAAAATTGACAAAATATTTACAGTTGTTCTAGGTAGGTGTCATTACATGAGGCTGTGATATTATTTTCTGTACTCTTTTGCATATTTGAAAGATTTCATAATTAAAAGTAAATATAAATTAGTGTGATAAGATGCAAAATGGGGCCAGGAGCGGTGACTCACTCCTGTAATCCCATCACTTCGAGAGGCTGAGGTGGGTGGATCACTTGAGGTCAGGAGTTCGAGACCAGCCCAGCCAACATGGTGAAACCCCGTCTCTAGCAAAAAAAGTACAAAAATTAGCTGAGCGTGGTGGCGCATGCCTGTAGTTCAGCTACTTGGGAGGCTGAGGCAGGAGGATCGCTTGAGCCCAGGAGGTGGAGGTTGCAGTGAGCCGAGATTTTGCCACTGCCCTACAGCCTGGGCAACAGAGTAAGACCCGATCTAAAAAAAAAAAAAAAAAAAAAATGCTAAATGGCCATCTCAGAACCTGGCCCAGAGGAGGTCTGCAGAACACCCTGGTTCCTCTCCCATCCCCTCCAGAGCTCCCTCAACGAGACCTCAGAGCTGGCACTATCCCTCACCTGTCACCACCTACCGTGGTCATTGTTTTTCACCTGTTGCCAGACTTGCCCACTATCATTACTAAAACGGTCAAGCTTTTGTTGGAACCAATGGTCATTTTCATCCTTCTCTGTCGAAGGTGGAGCAGATCGCCTCCATCTGGGGATGAAACTCTGGACGTAGGAACAGAGGAGCAGCAGCAGCAGCCTCCACCCAGGAGCTCAGGCCATGGCTGCCTCAGCTGGAACAGTGCTGTCTGGTGCTGCTGCTATTTCTACTGCAACTACCAACGCCCTGATGTAGGGCCTCCCAGGCATTCTCGGCCCCTGGGCTTCTTTATGTCAGAAATTTAAGATGTGCCTGATCACCATTCTATGGGGATATGCTTGTAAAATAAAAATGCCTAAATGTGGAAAAGGGGGAAATCTGGAACTCTGCCATCAGCAATGCCTCTTAGTCTATTAGCGGCCTCTGACCCGGTTCTTCCATGTGGATGTCCTGGGCTGATGATTCCCGGGAGCTGTGTGGGAGCCCGAGGTCGGGTGGGGAGAGAGCAGGAGGGAGGTGCTGAGAAACTCCTCTATTACCAGCTTTGGAACAATTGGTTTGACTTTTTTCCTAGCCTACGAACAATCCTGCCTCACTTTTTGTTGTCTGCTGGTGGATAATCCAAGACCCCAAATCTAAGATGACAAGATCACAGTAGGTGCAATCGTTCTGCTCCAATTCAGGGCTTTTGAACATTGACTCCCTGTTTCACTCTTCTGATGCCCTGGGTTTTATTGAGAACTATCCCTCAAAAACTTCTTATCCTCCTCCTTCTTCCCTCCTCCTCCTCCTCCTTTTTTTCTCCTCCTCCATCCTCCTCATTCTTCATTCTGTATCTGATTTTCAGTCCCAACCATGTATTGAGTTCCCATAAATTTCTTGAGCTTCCCTGAGAGCTAAAGAGACTTGACAACTCCCCTGCCCATGAAAGAGCTTCTCATTTAGTTGGGACAATAAGAAACCACATGGAAAGTTGAAGAGCACCCGTTGAGCCTGTGGGTGTGCAGTGGGAGCTGTGTACTAACTCACCAGGGCATTCAGAGCCTCCTCAAACAGCCTGGGAGAAATGTGTCCACTTAGCACCTCCTAACCAACAAGAACTCAGCTGGGGCTGTACAAAGGTTAAATCTTCAAAGGTCAGGGTGGTATTGGGGGTTTTTAATGATATGAGAATTCTGCCCTCATTGGCCTCTCAATTGCTCGTACTTTTTCAGAGCTAGAACCCAAATGGGATGCTATCATGTTAAGGCATAGGAGGACATGATTCTAAGGAGGGCCTAAGACATGCTGCCTTTGCACAGGTCCAGAAATCAATGATCATACTCAGAATATCCACCTTGCTCTGACAGAGGGATGTACAGGGTGAGCAGGGCCCTGAATTCATATCCTCAGGAAACCCAAAGGACTCCATCAGCCAAGTATTGTTCTGGAGTAGTGAAATGAGCCCTCTTTCCCAGTCCCATTTCCACTCGGGTTCCAATGAGCCATATTAGAATAGGAGGGAGTGGTTTTAACACGACTCAGGATATAATTTCTTGATTGATTTCCTTCGTGTTTCTCCCCAGAAGATAAAGACTATAGAGCTGTTTAAGATATTGTCAGGCAACTCTTCTTTTTGAATACCAGGTACCTTCCATATTTTAGGATCCTGATTAATTTTTTTATTTATCTAAATTATTGCCACAAACAAGACCTAGATTCTTATTTTTAAGCAAAAAGCAAAAAGGCCTGTATTTGCCCCCTACAAATACACACTCTTTCCATGTTCAACAAAGAATATTTCCTGCTCAATATTAAATAATGTTTAAAAGTCATGGGTGCTAGCAATGACGGGGTGAGAGGGTGATGAGAAGGGTGAAATAGGAATAATAAAAGACCGGGAAGAAATATTATGAGAACAACAACTTCTCTCCAAAATAGTGTCACAGCCACATGGACAGCCTTCAAGAGGCAGACAAATTACAGTCTGTGCAACAATTCATGAGAATAAAATGATTGAATATTACATAGGAGATGGATCACACTTAAAGTCTATGAACTTCCTATTTTGGGGGGAAAAATAAGCTAGTTTCTGATGTATTTTAAAAAGGTTTATGTTAGTTTAGAATCAATATGAAGTTTTCCGTGTTAGTAATATTTCGCTTATTTTAATTTCCAGTGGTTGAAAATGTTCTCTCTAGATAAGGTTTACAAAATATGTAGCCTGATTTTATAATACATAATCCTCTTATTCATTAAAAAAAAAAATGCAGCTGGTGTAGTGGTTCACGCCTGTAATCCCAGCACTTTGGGAGGCTGAGGTGGGTGATCAGGAGGTCTGGAGATCGAGACCATCCTGGCCAACATGGTGAAACCCCGTCTCTACTGAAAACACAAAAAATTAGCCGGGTGTGGTGGCACACGCCTGTGGTCTCAGCTACTCGGGAGGCTGAGGCAGGGGCATCGCTTGAGCCCGGGAGGCAGAGATTGCAGTGAGCCAAGATCAGCCTGGCGACAGAGCAAGACTCCGTCTAAAAAAAAAAAAAAGGAGTAAAATCCATATAGGAGGTAGCACCAATCATCTTTGACAAACACAGAAATGTGTAATAATTACCTGTGAAGGAATGCTTAAAATGATCAGGAGTTCCTGGGAATTAATCTAACAGATGTCTTGATATTTTGGGTATTCGGCCCCAAATCGGCTAGGTTCATCTGAGAATAAGCATAGGCTAGGGACACGTAGAGACAGCGACAGCGGCCCCTTCCTTGCTTCAAAAGGTTTGAGGGTGTTTTTCACCAACTTTAGGTTAGTGCAGATTTTTTTAAAATTTAGTGCAAATTCTTGTAAATATATGTAAGGCAACAAAACAAGAAAATGAAAGGACTGATCAAAAGCAAGTGACAGAAACTAATCCATATTTAAATGAAGCATTGCATAATCAACTCTCAGAATGAAAATACTTCCATTTCTCACCACAAGGTGGCGATAGTACCCCGCTCACTTACTACAGATGCACCCAAGGCCCTGGGAATTTGCGAATACTCATTAATAACAACGAGAGTGTATATTGTGGATGTGTGACACCTTTTCCCTGTGCAGGTCAAGATTTCTTCAATGAAACGGAATTAATTGGTTAAATATTTACTGAATGCTACGCTACAGGAAGCCCAAGGATTCTTGGTTTTAATATAGACCTTGCGGGGTTACCTCGACACATATTTTAGTCTTCTAGAACAAGATAGACTCTTGAGTGGGTTCCTGGCATGGTCTCAGGCTGTATTGGCTTGGATATAGCTTCAATAAGACATGGTCTTGGAATTTTCCAAGATGCCGATGGTCTAAAATTGGCTTCCTTGTGACAAATTACCACAAACGGTAGGGATTCTTTAAGGCCAGTTGGAGTGGCCTGGGTGCCAGCCTCATTTTCTCCATCTTTGTGCCCCCGATGGCAGAATTGCAGGTGGCATGGCTTAAAGTGGACCTCCCACCATCATATCACCTCCACGCATCCTGTCCCTACTCTGACCCCTCAGAAGGGATATCCTCTCTGACCTGCAAGTGGCCATAACACTTTGAGACTTTTGGCTGGGGAAACTGGCAAAACCCACCCACTGCTGAAGCCAAGCCCCCTTCCATTTTTCTTAAAAAAGTACATTTTGGCCGGGCGCGGTGGCTCACGCCTGTAATCATAACACTTTGGGAGGCCGAGGCGGGCGGATCACGAGGTCAGGTGTTTGAGACCAGCCTGGCCAATATGGCAAAACCCCATCTCTACTAAAAATACAAAAAAATTAGTCAGACGTGGTGGTGCGTGTCTGCAATCTCAGCTACTCGGGAGGCTGAGGCAGGAGAATCACTTGAACCTTGGAGGTGGAAGTTGCAGTGAGCCGCGACTGTGCCACGGTGCTCCAGCCTGGGTGACAGAGGAAGACTCTGTCTCAAAAAGTAAAATAAAAAGATTTAAAAAATTAAAAATAAATAAATGAAAAGTACATTTTAATGTAAGGCAATTAATTTGAGTTCATTTGTACAAATGGAGAACAAACATCAGAATGGAGTATCATTAAGAGTATACACTTCTTTTAGCTTAATGAAATTTTGTGTGTACATACATTTCATTCATTAGAAACATATTCTTTCATTCTTCTCTCCATTCGGATGAATGCATAGTCCACTCTGCACCCACATTCTCGCTAAGCTCACCCTCTCTATGATGCTATGTTCTTTTAACCGCCCCATGCCACCTGCATTAAAAATGTTTCCTGGCTGGGCACAGCGGCTCACGCCTGTAATCCCAGCACTTTGGGAGGCCAAGGCGGGCAGATCACCTGAGGTCAGGAGTTCAAGACCAGCCTGGCCAACATGGTGAAACCACGTCTCTACTAAAAATACAAAAAATTAGCCAGATGTGGTGGCACACACCTGTATTCCCAGCTACTTGGGAGGCTGAGGCAGGAGAATTGCTTGAACCTGGGAGGCAGAGGTTCAACCAGTGAGCCAAGATTGCACCACTACACTCCAGCCTGGGCGACAGAACCAGACTCGGTCTCAAAAAAAAAAGATCTGTTTCCTTTTGGTTCTTGAGAGACAGACTGTCTAGAAATTTCTAAATTTCTAATTTAGAAATTTACCAGCAGAATGCTGCTGGGCAAGTTAAAACAGCACAACTCCGAGGGTCGTGTGGGATGAACTGGGCTCACAGGTGCACAGCACGTGGCACAAGGCCAGGCACAAAACACATGTTCTGTGCGTGTTAGCCATTCCTATTCTGATTGTTCTATATGTTGGGCAGCAGTTTCCCCACTTGTATTAAGTGTGTCTCTTTATTCTGATGCTTTGACATCTAGGACCTTGCTGACTCTAGAGAGACTGCCTGAATCAGGCCAGCCAATTTCTAGAGATAGTAAAGGACTCACCTGCAAGTGCACCTTTCAGATGCCAAGCAACCACCCCAGAGCCCACACCCAGCCACCTCCTTTAGCATCTGTCATAGGGCCCTCAGATTCAGGCCACTGCTCCCCTGCCCTAATCACCCCAGGGCCAAATACCAGACAACCAGACACAGTCCCTCCACCCCAGAGCTCACTGGAATTATTCAAACTAGCCAATCCTAAGCCTGCTTAGCCCACCCAGGCAGGGAAACCAGGAAAAACGTTCTCACCCACTATTCCCCTCACCCCTTCTGCCTCCTGACTTGCCCTGGTGCTCCCCCATGTGGCCCTGAATGGTGTGGCATGCCCCCTCCACCAGGAGCTGTGAGCAATAACTATCTTTACAATGGCAGTCTGGCAGTTGTCTCCTGATCTGTTGGCCTCACCATAATTAAATTATATATAATTGAATCATAATATAAGTATGAATAATATTCATAATTGAATAATAAAATCTACATTTTAAAACATCATTTTAATAAGGTTCAAGACAGCTTTGAAATATTGATATTTTCAACATGATTAGAATAAATTTATACCCATAGACATGATTGCCAACTATAATGCATAGAATTATTATTTAACATCTATTATGAACTAAACATTCTACTGTGTAATTTAGAGAATATTAGAATTTTTAAAATAATCTTTAGTCTTCATCACTCCTCATTACTCCTTAGAGGAATCAGGCACATGTGCAACATAGCATGGATTATAAGACAAACTGTGATCATTGCCATTACAGAGATACAAGGAAATATGGGAGGGTAGGAAAAGGAGAGATTAATTCTGGGAAGAGATTTCCATTGTGGATAGAATCCAACATTTTTAGGCTGGGTGCAGTAGCTCACACCTGTAATCCCAGCAGTTTGGGAGGCCAAGGAGGGCAGATCACTTGAGGTCAGGAGTTCGAGACCAGCCTAGCCAACATGGTGAAACACTGTCTCTACTAAAAATACAAAAATTAGCCAGGCCTGGTGGTGCATGCCTGTAATCCCAGCTACTTTGGGAGGCTAAGGCAAGAGAATCCCTTGAACCTGGGAGGCAGGGGATGCAGTGAGCCGAGATGGTGCCACTGCACTCCAGCCCGGGCAACAAGAGCAAAACTCTGTCTCAAAAAAAAAAGGAAGAAAAAGAAAAGAATCCAACATTTTTATTTCCTTTTATATGTTCTACATTTCTTTATTCAGTGTTAATTTGGAGATTTATAAAGACTTAAAAATCACTTTTTTAAACTAGTACATTCTTGATTAATTCAAGTAAATCACTGCCACCTGACAAGCTTTTTAGCCTCCAATAGAACAAATTATGAGTCTTTACTGCACACAATTCCTTCTAAGAGTGAAATGAAACACGAGAACTTGTTATAGTTGGAGAGCTCAATTATATACGTGGGCAACTTACATTTTGTTGCCAACTAACTTGGCCCCGTGACAATCTAGTAGGTTGAAAGTTTGCTTGGCATAAAGTTTAACTAGGAAGGAAAATTAGCAAAAGTATTTAGAAATTTTTTATCCTTCTATTATATAGTTTGACTGCTTCTGTGGATTATTGTTTTTCCACTTAAAGATAATTTTTATGATCAATAAAGTATTACACAAACAAGAATCCACTTAACACTAATATCAATTAGGCATCAGCACGTCCCTGTGATGTACATGAGTCATCTTACATAAAAATGACTGCAGTGATTTTTAACAAAGGAATTCTAGGTAGTCCTACTAAGACTGGGACTTATGAGGCTCATACGCAATGACAGGTGTCTTTCTTGCCTTTTTTCAGTTGCTGTCTTCACCTCTTCTGGGTAAAAATCCCTTGATAAGGCCATTGCTTTCTGCCACTGGCCCTTTCCCACCATGTCTGTGCAAACGCCCTCATGGCCTCTTGTTAGCCTATATGGCATCCTTGTGTAAATTGGAAAAAGGAAAACTTTTTTTGCAACTCTCAACTGCCCCCTCTGAAAAATTATCTTAACTAACATGAATCCCAAAATGCAAAAACAATGAAGGTAGTTCCTTAAGTGTGCACACCCAACCTGTACAATATGATAGGACCCTGGTTGCATGTGCAAAAGAGAAATGTACCTTCCTGTCTATCCCAGTGAACACTGGATGTCTGTGTCCATGGCTGTTTGACAAAATGCTAGTGTTTTACAATTAATAATATAGAACCAAAATTTACAGTTTTTATCAATTAATATTCCAGGTTATTCCAATCATAACCCCACTTCCCATCACTTGCATTCTGATTATCTTAGCTCTGAATTAGAGCTAAAGGATACAGTTTATGCTGGCGAAATGAAAACATCCCTGGACCCCAATCTCTAATGGTGACCTGGGATTGATGTACGGAATTGTGAATTTTGGTTTTATGTCCCTTTTCCTCATCCTTCTAACTGTGGATACATCTTTATTAAGAAAAGGACAAGAGGACAGGTGCAGTAGCTCACACCTATAATCCTAGCACTTTGGGTGGCCAAGGTGGGTAGATTGCTTGAGTCCAGGAGTTTGAGACCAGCCTGGCCAACATGGCAAAACCACATCTCTACCAATACAAAAATTAGCCAGGCATGGTGGTCCACACCTATAGTCCCAGCTACTCAGGGGACTGAGGCAGGAGGATCAATTGAGCTCAGAGGTTGCACCACTGCACTCCATCCTTGCTCATAAAGTGAGACCCTGCCTCAAAAATGAAAGAAAGGAAGGAAGGAAGGAAGGTAGGAAGGAAGGAAGGAGAGAAAGAAAGAAGAAAGAAAGAGAGAGAGAGAGAGAAAGAAAAAGAAAGAAAGAAAGGAGGAGGAGAAGAAGAAGAGGAAGAAGAAGAAGAAGGAGGAGGAGGAGGAGGAAAGGAGGAAAAGAGGAAAAGAGGAAAGGCGGGAAGGAAGGGAGGGAGGGAAGAAAGAGAGAGAGAAAGAAAGAAAGAGAAAGAAAGAAAGAAGAAAGAAAGACGTGGAAAGATAAAGTAGAGTAGACCATCTACATTTACATTTTTACATTTTTTGGAGTGAAAAATAATGCTGAGAACATTTCTGTGGGTGTCAGTGGAAGTTAATTATCACCAAATCAAACTAATAAAGTAAATAATAATGTATATTACTCCAAAAAATCAAGTAAGGTTTACATGGGTTTATTCTTCAATGCTACCTTGTCTTAGTCCGTTTTGTGTTGCTATAACAAAATACCTGAGACTAGGTCATTTATAAAGAAAAGAGGTTTATTTCTGCAGCCTGAGAAGTTCAATAATGGGAGACAGCATCTGATGGCTTCTGGTGAGGGCCTCATGCTGTATCAAAAGATGGCAGAGAAATGAAAGGGGAACTGGGTATGTGAAAATAGGGAAAAACACAAGAAGCAAACTCATTTTATGACAACTCACTCTTGAAGAAACTAATGTATTCCCTTGAGAACTAACCCAGTCTCATGAGAAAGACATTAATCCATCTTAATGACCCAACTCCCACTTAAAGACACCACCTACCAACACTGCCACATTGAGACCAGGCCTTAACATGAGTTTGGTTGGGAATAAACCATATTCAAACCATGGCATCAGGTATGGTAGGTACAAATAGATATATTTGTTAATATTTTTTGTGGAGTCAAAATAATAAGGTTTAAAATGATGTATTAGATTAATATTCACATTCTCTTAAAAAATGAATTTTCAGATCTTTTATACTACTAAATCACATACTTACAACATGTGTTTATCATGCCTCGCCCTCATCAAATACACACACACACATGCTCATCCACAAACACTACACACTATTTAATTGGGTGGAAGTCAAGGGTGTCAACATGTGAGTATGCCCATGAACATAAGTTCACCCTGGGAACATCGTCTCCATGTGTTTCTGTGAAAAGATTTGAGAATTACAGTGTATGAGTTTCCCACGGCTGCTATAAAAAATTACTACAAATTGAGTGACTTAAAACAACATCAATTTATTATCTTACAGTTGTAGAGGCCAGAGTCCAATATGGCTCTGACAAGGCAAAAATCAGGATGTTGGCCAGCCTAGCTCCTCCTAGAGGCTCTAAGGAAGAATGCGTCTCCTTGGCTTTTCTGCCTTCTAGAAGCCACCTGCGTTCCTTGGTTCATGATTCCATCCTCACATCCCACCACCCTCTTCCTCTTCTGTAGTCAAATCTCCCTCTGCCTCCCTCTACAAATTCATTTACACTACAGGATAATCCAGAATAATCTCCCCATCTCAATACTTTTAACTTGATCACATCTGCAAAATCCCTTCTGCCATGTAAAGTAACATTCACAGATCTGGGGATTAGGAACTAGGTATTCTTTGGTGCCGGTGCTCAGCTGGCCACATGTGGCAACATCATAAAGAGGCAGGAATCAGTAAGTCAGACAGCCTGGGCTCCACTTACTAGTTGTGCGTGATTTATACTCTTTTTGCTTCAGTTTCCCCATTTAACCAATGAGGAATATTATAATAGTACCTCCCTTATAGGGTTGTAAGAATTAAATGAGTTAATAAATGTAAAAATCTTAGACTCTGAATTGTACACTTTAAAACATCTTGTTTCCTCAGACATACTGAGTGCCCATGATGATCATTATTATTCTACCAAAGAATTGCACATCCCAAAGACAGACACAGACACACACAACCCAGGCTCATTTTGTCTTTTTATTTTTCTTACCTTGGTTCCAGGCCCACAGCCAATGGGTGCTGGCTCTCCTCTGTGTTTTCCAAGCCTGGTGCTTAAGATGCCCAGAACCCTCCAATTCTTCCTTTGGCAACCCCTCACTGAGTGCCAGGGACCTTGGTTCAGCTCCTGTCATACTAAGCAAAAGGTTCTGTTGCCATGGCCATTTGGCAGCCGAGAGTGAGATCTTGGACCAATTCCTTTTTCCCCATCTTGCTCCTGTGATGTGATTTCTCTCCCATCAGGCTCAAGCCTTCCTTCTCCCCTCCTCTGCATCACAAAATCACCATCCAGAGACACATACTCCTTTTTTCCTTCAGTGTTTCTCATGGAACAGACTTGTACCATGCAGTCACTCCTAGCTCCCAAGTCATCCATCCGACAGCAGGTGACCTCACTGGGTCTTTGTGCAACTCTGACTCAGGGGTAACTCAACAGAAACTACAGAGCTATCGGCCGGGCGCGGTGGCTCACACCTGCACTTTGAGAGGCCGAGGCAGGTGGATCACGAGGTCAGGAGATCGAGATCATCCTGGCTAACATGGTGAAACCCCGTCTCTACTAAAAATACAAAAAATTAGCCGGGCGTGGTGGCGGGCGCCTGTAGTCCCAGCTACTCCGGAGGCTGAGGCAGGAGAATGGCGGGAACCTGGGAGGCGGAGCTTGCAGTGAGCCGAGATGGCGCCACTGCATCCAGCCTGGGCGACAGAAAGCGACTCCATCTCAAGAAAAAGAAAAAGAAACTACAGAGCTATCAATGGAAAAAGGAAAGCCTTTGCCTTTGTGTGAAAACTGAAGCTCTAGCACTTCTTTCTTAATACATTTAAAACATGGCCTTCATCTCCTCTTCCTGGATACCCTCCTTTTTCAGGCCACTTGAGGCAAGAAAACTGTTCACAGCCTCATATGACAGCTGAAAGGATAGAGAATATAAGTTTATTTCATCACGTACCTTTCTATTTTCATCCACTTCTGTAGGCTTTCTGCAGAAGTAACCCAGCAAAACCTAACACAGGCACAGGAACTTAGAATCTTAATGTTACCACGATATAGAGACGTGCTGGTCTGTAGCGTAACTGAATGGTGCCCTACCATATGAAATTCAAGTGCTGATAAAGCGTGCACTTTTTAGACTTAATCAAGACTGCCCAGGACACTGATATACGTTTGCCTTTTTCTTAAATGATGCTCACAGCAAAAGGGAAAAATTTTCCTTGTGACACTCACTTCAGCTGCCTCCCTGGACTATCTTTTCTTTATATGCAAGCTGCAAATATTCACAAAGTCAAATTAGGCATTAAATTCAGACTCGCCCAGACTTCCATGGGTGTGACTGAAAGCAAACTCTGGCCCACATTGGTGTGGTCAAAACAGATGAGTAACCATCGAAGGAGGTGATATGCTCACTAATTATGTATCTCGTGGATCTGATCCCAATCTGGCTTTCGTTCCTTAGGTTTTCATTCCTATGGCAGGCTTTTTTAGGGCAACATTTACAAAAAGATGCTTATGTTTCTACACTTTTGCACTTGGGAAACATTTTTGTGGCATCTGCAGGGCCCTTTTAAAGCTTGCTCACTTAGTGTAGCAATGTGCGATGTAATTGAAACCTGTTTCTCTGGAGTACACCTACTACTTTCTTCAAACATGGGAGAACTGTTCTTTTGCAGAAAGCTCCAAGAATCCATTTAAATCCCTGTGGTTGCAAACCAGGCCAATATTTCCTCAGTGCCCAGCACTGTGTGGCTGCTTGGTAGCAGGCAATCAAGACAGACTTCATGGGAGGCGGGCTGGAAACCCTCCATGTACACAGGGTGGACACACACAAACCCTCAAAGCGGTGGGGCATCGGTGCTGTCGTTTAATTATCTTTGTGGTTGTGAAGTGTCTCACTAAACATTATTCCATTAATACTTCTTCCCAGTAGGTGTTTCAGACTGATGAGGCAGCGGCTCAGGTGGTAGAACATGGTAATTATTTTTTAGACGACTAGATGGAAGGCAGTCAAAAACAAGTTTTAGTCTCTTACTTTTCAATCTGTTAGAACCACTTTACTGTCCACATAAAGGCTTCTTTTCATGCCTCAATTGTTCTGGGCCAATTTAAGAAAATTAAAAATTTGGCAAAGGGATTGACTTGAAAAAGAAGAGTTAGAGTAAAAACATACTTAAAGGCTGTGGCCACACGTGGTTCAAGCCTTGGTAGCTTACCCTGTAATTTGATATGAGAAAAATATTGGGAGGAATGGGAGAAAGCCAAAATGATTTACAGCTGGAATCCAAATAAAATCAAACCTATGCAATGTGTGGGCTGTATTTATACTTGTCTTTATCTATTATTAATAACCAAGTCAGCATATAGCATAATACTTGGCACATAATTTTATTGCTCTGAATTATGGGGCAGAAATGATTGCCTAGAATTATGAAAAACAGGCCTCAGGGAGTGCATATTAAAACCAGGGATCTATATATATGTACATACATACCCAACACTGACACAATAGGTTAAGAGCAGCACCAAATTTATGGATAAAGTGCTAAGGGGCCCCAGTCCAAGGAAATCCAATCTTTCATTCTTTCTTTCCCTGGTTCAGGCACTGTTTTATGTCCTATGGATACAGTTATGGAGATAACAGACAGATCCTAGCTCTGGTGGAGTGAAAGAGAGAGGAGAGTTGGGTGGAGGGAGAAAGAGAGCAAGCAGTGGAGTGAGCAAAGAGAGGGTGACACGTAATACAAATAAATGACTGAACCAGAAAAGATTATATAAGTGCTCTGTTGTAAGTTGATGGTAGCCCCCCAAAAGGTTATGTCCACACCCTAACCCCCAGAACCTGTGAATGTGATCTTATTTGGAAAAAGAGTTTTTGCAGATGTTGTTAAATTAAGGATCTTGAGATGAGTTCATCCTGGATTATCTCTGAATGAGCCCTAAACCAAATGACAAGTGTCCTTATAAGAGACACAGAGAAGACACAAAGAAGAGGAGGCGATGTGAAGACAGGAGCAGAGATTGAAGCTAGGAAAGGCCTGAAGCCTCCAGAAGTTGGAAGAGACAGGGAAGTCTCTCTTTGGGTTCCATGAAGGCAAGTGGGCCTGACAGCACCTTAATTTTGGACTTCTGGCCTCCAAAACTATGACAGAATAACTTTCTGCTGTTTTAAGCCATGAAGTTCATGGTCATTTGTTACAACAGCCCTAGAAAACTAATACAGGTTCTAAAGGAAACAAAACAGACTGAGGGTCACTGTATGCTGGGGGATCTCACAAGGTCAAAAGGCATTGAAAGATAAGCAAAACCCACATCCAAGGACCCTGATATGGCTTGGCTCTGTCCCCACCCAAATCTCATCTCAAATTGTAATCCCTATAATCCCCATGTGTGGAAGGAGGGACCCAGTGGGAGGTGATTGGATCATGGCGGTGGGTTCCCCCAGGCTGTTCTCCTGATAGTGAGTGAGTTCTCACAAGAGCTGATGGTTTCATAAGGGTCTAGCATTTCCCCTGTTTGCACTTCTCTCTCCTGCCACCATGTAAAGAAGGTCCTTGCTTCCCCTTCACCTTCCGCCATGATTGTAAGTTTCCTGAGGCCTCCCCAGCCATGTGGAACTGTGAGTCAATTAAACTTCCTTTGTTTATAAATTACCCAGTCTCAAGTATTTCTTTATTGTAGTGTGAAAATGGACTAATAGAGACGCCGTCACAGGGGACATGCAAAGGGCCTTCCTGTCTTATTGCCAGGTACAGTTTTGGCCAGAAATGGATGCCTGCTTTTGCTGTCTCCTCTCACTTCTGTCCCTTTCCTGCGCAGGGTCCTTCCCTGTCGCTCTGTGGGGCTGGCTCCCTCCCTCCCTCCAGTCCCTCCATCCTTCATTTCAACAAATGGACCCAGAGCCACAGCCCCACCAATCAGAGAGCCCTGCCACACAGACCACCCGATTGGCCCAGGAATGGGTGTGTGACTCGGGCCAGGCCAATCAGAGTTCTCCCTGGGGATTTTCTCCTGGAGCTCTCTGAAAAGACAAAGTCTTCCCACTCCAGGGCCAAGCTGGTGGGATGTGGCTCTGGGGCTGTGATCCCCTGATGACAGTCTTTTTAGCTACATGACCAATAACTTTCCTTCTCTCCCTTTTTGTTTAAGTAATCCATTCTCAGTCACTCTTGCTTATAAATGAAAGGGCCCTACACTAATTTGAGGCTCTGTCCTGGTATCCTAGGCCAGACCACATGTGGCCTGCAGGATTTGTTTTGTGTAGCCTGGACAATAGTTAACAGGAGGACCTACTTCTCCAAAGGGACCCTGCCTCCATCTTTGTGTCCCCTCCTGCTTCCTTCTTAGCCTGCTAAAGGAGTAGGAGCCGGGCCCCTTACTGTCAAAGTGATGGGAGAGGAAAAAGGAGCAAACCAAAAGGAAAAGAGTAAAAGAATCAAAGCCAACAGAATATCCAGAGCATCAATTTCTTAACATCGTGCCCCAATTTTGTACCTGGCCTTAACCCAATCAGTGTTGCACCTGTATCAGCCTCCGTTATTTGCTGTAAGAGCAGAACTGATTCTGGCTGATTCAGGCTGACAATGAATTTATCAGAAGGCTAGAGAACTGGGCTCAGAAAACACACGAGAACTGTGGCAGAATCACAACCAAAATCAGGCCACAGAACCAGGTGGGTCCAAAGGCTCCGCCGCCCCCACGGTCAAAGACTAGACATCGCTTCTTCCTTTGACCAGAGCAATGCTGACCATGTCCTCTTCCCACCCAAAAGAAATCTGCCGCATTCTTGAGTGTGAGCATCAAAACTCCAGGTGAGTCTAGCTAACTGTCCAAGTGTAAGTCGTGAGCCCAAATCAGGGAAGATGGGGATGGGACATCTTTCAGGTGAGCTCCGCCTCCCACCAAGACTCCTATGGGGGAACTTTCTAAGCATTAATTAACTTTTAAATATCTACCATGTCTTCTCTTGGGGTGAAGCGGAGGGGGAAAAGAGGGTTTGGCGATTCGGCCACAGTAATTTACATAGTGTTACAACAGTGCCCTCTAGTGACAGACTTTTGATAGGGTGACATGAAGGTAAATAGACACATCCCATAAAAAATCCTGCTGAAATTCAATCCTGCTTAATTCTGTGAATTAGATCATTGCACAAAGCAAGAGAAGATTCCCAAATGCAATTGGAATCCCGTGAGAGGATATAAAGGAACCATGACTTTTAATGGGTGTCAGCTTGAATCAACCACCGTCAGTGCCCACAGGAACTCAAACAGCCTTATATAATGAGAGTGACAGCATCATTTCTGCTGTGACCCTTGAGCACCGCTTGACCGAAGAGAAAACCTGCTCCTTAGAAGCCCCCACATCCCCAGATCCCCTCATTTGAGCTGCACCCAGGGGTCCTGCAGTGATTCTGGCTGGTGGAGCCCCGTGAAGCCTGAACGAGCTCTGGGATCTGGCTCACAGGACATGCCTGTGGGACCAATAGAGGAGGCCCAAACCTTGGGGGTGAGCTTCAGATAGAGCACAACAGCACAAACCATGAAAGACACGTGCAGTGATGCTTGTACACTAATAAGGATGAGATGAGGAAGAAGCCACTGCTGCTGTAATAGCTCTGCAGCCAACAGGCAAACTAGGAAAAGTACATACTAGAGAAAAGCAGAGAGGGCTCTCTGGAGTAGGCCCAGAACTTGGGATACAAACATGAATGATAGCGTTCATGTCTGCTATGGTCTGAATGTTTTTGTGCCCCCCCCCACCCCCAGAATTCGTATGTTGAAGCCTAACCCCCAATACGATGATATTTTGAGGTGGGACCTTTGGGAGGTGATTGTGTCATGAGTGTGGAGTCCTCATAATGGAAATAGTGCCTTTAATAGAAGAGGCACCAGGGAACTGGCTCTCTCTGTCTCCCTCCACCACATGAAGACACAGTGAGACTGTGTCTATTTGCAGGCCAAGAAGAAAGTCCCCACCAGAACTGGACCATACTGGCAGCCTAAATGCAGATGTCCAGCCTCCAGAACCACAAGAAATAAATTGCTGCCCAGTCTATGGTTTTCCGTGATAGCAGTCTGATATGGTTTGGCTGTGTCCCTATGCAAATCTCACCTTGAACTGTGGCTCCTATAATTCCCATGTGGGAGGGTCCTGGTGGGAGGTGATTGAATCATGGGGGTGGGTCTTTCCCCTGCTGTTCAGGCAATATTGAATAAGTGTCGCGAGATCTGATGATTTTATAAACGGGAGTTCCCTTACACAAGCTCTCTTGCCTGCCACCGTGTAAGACGTGATTTTGCTCCTCTTTCACCTTCCATTATGATTATGAGACCTTCCCAGCTATGTGGAACTGTAAGTCCATTAAACTTCTTTTCTCTGTAAATTACCCAGTCTCAGGTATGCCTTTACTAGCAGCATGAAAACAGACTAATACACAGCCCAAACTCACTAAGACTATCTCTTACTTTATGGCTACCAGAGAATGGAAGCCTCTTCCACATTCCTATTCCTTGCTGTGCATTTGTTGAACAAACTATTTGTAAAAGCAGCTACTCTGGTCCTGACATTGCGCTAGGGCTTGGGTGCCAGGGTTGCTTTAATAAGGTGTCAGCTGGTCAAGCCCCTGCAGCAGGGATTTTAACCTGAAACTCCATGACAACAAGGAGTCCACCGGGCAGATCTGGGCAGAAAGCTCCAGGCAGATGGAACAAGTGGGGCATGCTTGAGGAGCAGAAAGGAAACCAGGGTGGCATCAGTTGTGTGTGTGCATGGTGTGGAGGCAGCGTGGACTGTGTGAAGCTCAGGTCACTCTTCTTGCACCCCTCTTCCTAATAGATTGAAGCCAGGCTGTTAGGCTAGTGGTCAGAGACACAGACTCTAGCCTGACAGCCTGGCTTCCAATCCTAATTGTGCCCATGACTCATTGTGCAGTCCAGGATTAGGCTCTAGACCTCTCTGTGCCTCAATTTTCTCAACTGTAAAGTTCGGATCATCACAGCACCTATCCCACAGGACTTTTGTGAAGACCAAAATGTTCAAGAGAATGCCTCACATGTGGGAAGTGCCAGACAGCTCTGTCATCAGTATCAACTCTAATTCAGTATTATTGTCTCTCCTTAGAATTGTTGTCCTCAACATAAACAGACACTTTTCAAAAGAAAACATACATGCGGCCGACAATCATATGAAAAAAACCTCAACATCACTGATCATTAGAGAAATGCAAATCAAAACTGCGACGAGATACCATCTCACACAAGTCAGAATGGCTATCATTAAAAAGTTAAAAAACAACGGATGCTGGCGAGGTTGTGGAGAAAAAAGAACGTTTATACACCATTAATGGGAGTGTAAATTACTTCAACCACTGTGGAAGATGGTGTGGAAAGTCCTCAAACACCTAAAGAAAGAAATACCATTTGACTTAGCAATCCCATTACCGGGTATATACTCAAAATAATATAAATCGCTCTATTACAAAGACACACACACCCATAGGTTCATTGCAGCACTGTTCTCAATAGCAAAGACATGGACTCAACCTAAACACCCATCAATGATAGACTGAATAAAGAAAATGTGATACATATACACTATGGAATACTATGCAGCCATATAAAAGAATGAGATCTTTTCCTTTGTAGTGACATGCATGGAGCTGAAGGTCATTATCCTCAGCAAACTAATGCAGGAAGAGAAAACCAAATACTGCACGTTCTCACTCATAAGTGAGAGCTAAGTGATGAGAACACGTGGACACGTAGAGGGAAACAGCAGACACTGAGGCATAGCAGAGGGTGAAGTGTGGGAGGAGGGAGAGGATCAGGAAAAATAACTAATGGATATCAGGCTTAATATCTGCTGTGATGAAATAATCATACAACCAACCCCCATAACACAAGTTTACCTATAAACAAACATGCACATGTACCCCGAACTTAAAAGTTAAAAAAAAGAAATAAACTCAGTTAAGAGCAGCTTTTTGCTTGACAATATAGATGTTTACGTAAGAAAGGCCTAAGTTGCATTTTTGACACATGGAAGAAATTTTATATATGACAAAATTATTTTGAGCTATAATCAATGAAACTAATTATGATAATATTCAGAAGTGAATGTCTAAAAACAAATAAAAAATAATAGTGTCCAAAAAAGAAATAGACAATGAATATTTCTTTTATTAAATTTTGAATATGGAATCATACCAATTAAAGGTAAAAAGTAATAAAGTACAAAAGAAAAAAAGAATTATTTTTCTCAAAAGACTCACCTCAGAAACATCTGTGGCAGAACTGGGATTTGTGAAAATAATACATTTCTTCTTCCAATAAGAGAGACCTTGTGTCTCCAATAACCCAGCTAGGTTCTCTGGACTACCAAGACTTTTTAAATAATTATATTAGAAAATAAATTTTGATGAAACCATGTTTTTAATAACATACATCCTAATTATGTGGCCTGGGGGCCATAAGCACCTTTTCCTCTTACTTGCTACAGCAAATTTTAAACATTGCGAATTGTGAGAAATGTTTAAGAAACATCTCAAACCTCGGTTAAGGATTTAGTAGGCGCAAAACGAGGGAGCTGTGGATGCAGAGATCAGTTTGTTTATAAGTGACGTGGGTTTCATTGACCCAGAGCAGAATCCTGAAATGAACTGGAAACTTGGGAGAATTTCCCCAGAGATCTCTTCTTTCTCATTCTCTGAGCTTAGCCGAGGAGGCCCATTTAGAAGTTGCAGCTGCGTCTCAGCCCCTTGAGGGAATCCTGGGAGATGCAGCAAAGAAAGAGTATTTTAAAACAGAGCAAAGAATAAAGACAGGATCAAATTGAAGCACAAAAAGAGGGGAGAAACAGAGGGAGGGGAGGGAAAAGAAATAAAAAGGGAAGGAAAGGAAGAGAAAGGAACAGAGCAAAAGGGAAAGACCAATCCATCATGGCTTAGAGAAGATTCTAGGAAGTCACACGGTAGTGAGTTGTTCAGGAACTTCTGAATACATTTTGTAACATGGAAATGTAATTGAGGAGCTTTTAATCAACAGAAAATGCAGTGTGTGCTTGTGGCTCCATTCTTCTGTTTTATGTTTCCCTTCCCCTTTCTCCACCTTTCTCTGGGAGGGAAGGAAGGAGCCTTTCCACCAGCACCCCTTCCATGCATAACTGGAGTGACCGAGCAGGTTGTTGAAGGGCAATGGAAAGACTAAGGCTGCCTTACGAAGTTCCCATTAAGCAGAAGGCACATGGCAGCTGCTGCTGAGTCTCCAGTTTCACCTGCCTTTGTAAACCAAGTTGTGTCCATCTCTTCCTATCGTCTCCTGTTCCACCCTCAAATCTCACATGCCTTGCTCTACTTCCACTAACAGACTAATATGTTTGCAAGCTTCCAAATGTTACCATCTCTGTTAATGTTTAGAAATGAACAAATAATACCTGCAAAAAGTGTGAAATATTATTAATAAGGTTAAAAATAGCCAAATAACTGCAATGCAACTGATTTTTAATATGCCTATACAGACATACCTTGTTTTATTGTGTTTGCTTCATTGTTTTTTTGCAGATTTTGGGGTTTTTTTTATTTTACAAATTGAAGGTTTGTGGCAACCCTGTGCTGAGTGAGTCTATCGGCACCATTTTTCCAACAGCAGGGGCTCACTTCATGTCTCTGGGTCACGTTTCAGTAATCATCACAATAGTTCAAAATTTTCATTAGTATTATATCTGTTATGGTGATCTGTGATCCGTGATCTTTGATGTTACTATTGTAGTTATTTGGGAGCACCACAAATAGCGCACATATCCATCAATGTCATATGTGTTGTAGCTGCTCCACTGAACAGCCATTCCCATCTCTCTCCCTCTCCTCAGCCCTTCCTACTCCTTGAGACACAACATTGTTGAAATTAGGCCAATTAATAACCCTACAGTGGCTCCTAAGTGTTCAAGTGAAAGAAAGTTTTGCACCTCTCTCGCTTAAATTAAAAGCTAGAGGCTGGGCGCGGTGGCTCATGCCTGTAATCCCAGCACTTTGGGAGGCTGAGGTGGGCGGATCACCTAAGGTCAGCAGTTTGAGACCAGCCTAGCCAACATGGCAAAACCCTGTTTCTACTAAAAAATAAAAATACAAAAATTAGCCAGGCATGGTGGTAAGCACCTGTAACCCCAGCTACTCAGAAGGCTGAGGCAAGAGAATCGCTTGAACCCAGGAGGCGGAGGCTACAGTGAGCACTCCAGCCTGGGTGACAGAGCGAGAGACTCTGTCTCAAAAACAAACAAGTAAATAAATAAATAAATCAAAAGCTAGAAATGGTGCAGCTTAGTGAAAATAGCATGTCAAAAGCTGAAATAAGCGAGGTTTCTTGCACCACACAGCCAAGTTGTGAATGCAAAATAAAAAAATCTTAAAGAAAATAAAAAGTCTGACTCCTGTGAACACATGAATAAGAAAGCAAGACAACCATATTGCTATATGGAGAAAGTTTCAATGGTCTGAGTAAAAGATCAAACCAGCCACAACATCGCCTTAAGACAAAGCCTAATCCAGAACAAGGCCCTAACTCTCTTCAATTCTGTGGAGGCTGAGAGAGGTGAGGAAGCTGCAGAAGGAAAGTTTGAAGCTAACAGTGGTTGGCTTGTGAGTTTGAAAGAAGGAAACCATCTCCATAACATAAAAGTACAAGGTGAAGCAGCAAGAGCTGATGTACAATCTGCAGCAAGTTGTCTGTGAGATCCAGCTAAGATCATTAATAAAGGGGCCACACTAAACAAAATATTTTCAATGTACATGAAACAGCCTTTCACTGGAAGAAGATGCCATCTAGGACTTACACAGAGGAAAAGTCGATGCTTGGCTTCAAATCTTCAAAGGACAGGTTGACTGTCTTGTTAGGAGCCAATACAGCTGGTGACTTAAAGTTGAAACCAATGCCCATATACCATTCTGAAAATCCTAGGATCCTGAAGAAGTATGCTAAATCTACACAGTCTGTCCTCTATAATTGGAACAAGAAAGCCTGGATGACAGCACATCTGTTTGCAGTTTTACTGCAATATTTACTGTTTACTGAATATTTTAAGCCCACTGTTGAGACCTATTGCTCAGAAAAAAAAAAATGCTCCTTTCAAAATATTACTGTTAATTGACAATGCACTTGGTCACTCAAGAGCTCTAATGGAGATGTACAAACAGATAAATGTTGTTTTCATGCTTGTTAACACAACATCCATTCTAGCCCATGGATCAAGGAGTCATTTCTACTTTCAAGTCTTAGGATTTTAAAAATCTAATTTGTAAGGCTGTAGCTGCCATAGATAGTGATTTCTCTGATAGATTTGAGCAAAGTAAATTGAAAACCTTCTGGAAGGGATTCACTATGCCAGATGCCATTAAGAACATTTGTGATTCATGAGAGGAAGTCAAAATAGCAACTTGAAACTGATTCCAGCCCTCATGATTGACTTTGAGGGGTTCAAGACTTCAGTGAAGGAAGTAACTGCAGACTTGAAAGTAGAACTGACTCTTTGAACCATGGGCTAGAATGGATGTTATGTTAGCAGCATGAAAACAACAGTCATCTCCTGTACATCTCCATCAGAGCTCTTGGGTGACCAAGAGCATTGTCAATTAGCAGAAGAATAGCAACAGAACTAGAATTAGAAGTGGAGCCTGAAGATGTGACTGAATTGCTTCAGTGTCATAATAAGACTTGAACAGATAAGGAGTTGCTTTTTGTGGATGAGCAAAGAAAGTGGTTTCTTTAGATGGAAATTACTCTTGATGAAGATGCTGTGAACATTGTTGAAATGACAACAAAGGACTTAGAATATTCCATAAACTTAGCTGATGAAGCAACAGCAGGGTTTAAGAGGATTGACTTCAATTTTGAGAGAAGTTCTACTGTGGGCAAGAGGCTACCAAACAGCATCACATGCTGCAGAGAAATCTTTCAAGAAAGGAAGAGTCCTGATTGATTTAGCAAACTTCACTGTTGTTTTATTTTAAGAAATTGCCACAGCCACCCCAGTCTTCAGCAACCACCACCCTGATCAGTCAGAAGCCATCAACATAAGGCAAGACTCTCCACCAGCAAAAAGATTATGACTCGTTGAAGGCTCAGATGATCATTAACATTTAGCAATAAAATATTTTTTAATTAAAGTATGTACATTGGTTTTTTTCAGACATAATGCTATTGCACACTTAATAGGCTATGGTATATTGTAAACATAACTTTTATATGCACTAGGAAACCAAAAAATTCATGGGACTTGCTTTATTGCAATATCTGCTTTATTGCAGCAATCTAGGACTGAACCCACAATAGATGTGGATTTTATTTATAGAAAAATAAAGTATTCTGATCATCAGAAGACTTTCAGATTTAAAAAGTGATACATTACACATTTTAGGGAATAGCATGTAATTTAATTAAGTCTAATTAATTTGATAAATTGGATTGAGCTAGTTCATAGTTTATCCCTGTTGTATATAATCTCTATTGAACTTTGGGATGCATTTGATTATTTGTTATAAATAATTTTCCTCTTAGCTATAGAAACATAAAGTAAATGGCACATGTAGTACAAATCTTAGAAAGGTGGATTTATTTTTTATTGCCTCATTGATTTCACTAAAACTTGTTTCAAAAGAAGTCCTTTGTTCTCATGACATTTTTAAACTGTGGGTCCGAAGGACCAATGGTATTAATAATACACTATATTATATGATACAATATAATACTATAATCATAAAAAACTCACACATTTATAATGCTTCATGAAATCCAGATGCTTTCATATACATCATCTTGATTCCTCTAACAATCTTTTGTTACAGTTGAGGAAGCAACAGAGGACAAAGGAGCCTGACATGCTCAAGGTCACATCAATAGTAAATTTAAAAAGTGAAACCAAAATCTGGGCCTCCCCCACCCAGTCCACTAGTATTTCCATCCCATCATGTTGTAAATTGAATTCCTATGTTGAGTAGTGTGATGGTTAATATTGAGGGTCAACTTGATTGGATTGAAGGATGCAAAGTATCGTTCCTGGGTGTGTCTGTGAAGCTGTTGCCAAAGGAAATTAACATTTGAGTCAGTGGACTGGGAGAGGCTGACCCACCCCCAATCTGGGTGGGCACCATCTAATCAGCTGCCAGCGTGGCTAAAATAGGGCAGGCAGAAGAACGTGGAAGGACTAGACTGGCTGAGTCTTCTGGTCTTCATCATTCTCCTGTGCTGGATGCTTCCTGCCTTTGAACATCAGACTCCAAGTTCTTCAGCTTCGGAC
The DNA here is from genome assembly GCF_028885655.2 of Pongo abelii. Classification (NCBI taxonomy): domain Eukaryota; kingdom Metazoa; phylum Chordata; class Mammalia; order Primates; family Hominidae; genus Pongo; species Pongo abelii. The sequence continues at coordinate 127,859,587 of NC_071996.2, forward strand.
TCTTGGATTTACACCAGTGATTCTCCAGGGGTTCTAGGGCCTTCGGCCATAGACTGAAGGCTGCTCTGTCGGCTTCCTTACTTTTGAGGTTTTGGGACTGTCCTTGCTCCTCAGCTTGCAGACAGCCTATTGTGGGACTTCACCTTGTGATTGTGTGAGTCAATTCTCCTTAATAAACTCCCTTTCATATATACATCTATCTATCCTATTAGTTCTGTTCCTCTAGGGAACCCTGAATAATACAAGCAGGATACAATAGATGACATTTTAAGGGTGTATTATTTTACAAGTCAATTTTGTAAGGTGCCTGATTCAATATTCTTTATAATTTTCAGGTACTTAAATTCTTACCCATGTATTATATTGAGAAAATTTAGATAACATCAAAAGAAAAAGTGGGAAGGAAATTTCAAAACTTCTTCCTGCTGTGCTTATTCAAAGTTCAGTAGTTCAATTTCCTTTTTTGTTTTAACTGTTATTATAGAAAGCTATACCAAAGTTAAGCTCTTCATCCCATTTTCTAAAATCAAATTGTAGTCTAGGGGAGAGAGAGACAAAATGGGAATGAGAATATGTTGATGTTTTAAGGACAAAAAATATCAATTGAGGAGTCTTGTCTTTGTCCATTTACAACTCTCCTCTGTTTCTATCCCTTTTGCTGAGAAGAGCAACCAAAATCAGCCTAGACTCACTTTTCCAAGATTTGACTTTAGGACTGAACTCATCTCTGTCTCCAGTTAGGTGTAGTAAGTCTCCAAGTCTCCAAAAGATCCAGCTAAATCAACATTTACACTCTTATGTAACATCTGTTCTGAGAGTGAAGTTCGTGGAATTGAATAACCTTATAAATGAACTGAAACACAGGCCTCGGGTTTTTTAAAAATGTGTGTACAGACATAACCAAAAAATTCAGCATATGGGCAATGAGAATTTGTCCATTGCAATTATAATTGCAATTCATAATATGCCCAGTCTCCATCTGCAGGTTGCAAATGCTTATTACACCATTATGTGGCCAGTGTGGGCCTCAACTGTGGAGAAAGTTTTTGGAGGAATATATTTGGAATTCGGTATCTTTTTAAAAGTTGGTAGAATGAATTTATCAGAGCGGTGAAATCATAAACACTTTTTGGGTTTCATGGCCCCAGAATGTATATGTACCATATACACAATGTCTTATTCAAATATAGGTATTCAAAAAATGTTTATTGAATGAACACATATAAATGAATGAATGAGTGCGTTTTGTAAAGGAATCTGGGAGTCAAAATGTGGCCAGAAGAACCCAAGTCCTGCTCCAGTGACCAGATCAACCAGTCCAATTTTCCCACTGTGCTCAATGTTCCTCTGGTTTGTACAAGAACCACTGTCTTCTTTTGACATAGTGCAGAAACAAATGAGAAACAGACGAGCAGGAAAGCCCTAGAGCCTAGCATTCATGTTTAACCTGATTTTCTGGCTTCCAGTATTTTGGCTCATTAAACAGGAAAACAAAATTAACTGTTTATAATTTTCAAAACACTTTGCATTTTCACTCATTCCAGATGCAAACAACTTTAAAGGCAAAATCACAAGGAGAGTATGTGAACAAGGCCTAGTTACCATAAGAGGTCACATGAAAATTAAAAAGCATTGAAGAATAAATAGCAATCCATATTGTCCCGGGGGATGAGATATGCAACCTAAGTAAAAATTAAAACCAAATTACAGACACTAATTAGTGTTGTATAACATACCGATTCATTTGCATACAATGCAATTATCCTGATAGGTGCTGGATTCAACACATCCAGCTGGGTTAGCGCATCTCTAGAGAACAAAAGCATTCGGTTTTTTCCCTGTGTGTTGGCTGTGTTCTCTTATGACTGTGATGGCAAATAAACAATCATTCCCAGCACCTTTAGATTTTGAACATTTGAAATAAAATCAATACAGATTGTGCATGGGGAGCATTCAGCCCCTCTCAGATGAACAACTAATAGGCTGATTCTGGGTCAGTACTCCATTTCTAGAACATTTTATCTGATCTTGTGTTTTAGAAAACCACGTTTATTTTATGCTAGATAAAGAATTCTTCTTCATCTTCTTCTTTTTCTTCACCCTGAACTTGCAGATGAAGGAGACATTTTGAAATTGTCTTCCTGGTACCAAGGTCCCTTTGGCCAGCAAGTGGCAAAGGAGAGACTCTTTCCTTAAAGACACTGTTATTTGTGGAGGTAGCCACCCCCAAGGAAGAGGCTGGCAAGCAGAATGGTGGCTGGCTGGCCTGCAAATCCCTTGGAAATCCGCCAAAGTAAGTCTGCCTGGGTTCAGGATTTATGATGGTCAAGCCAGTGTCAACATTCGTCTCAGCCTCAAGCTTCTGAAATCTGTTTTCCTGGTTGAGGACCTTCATTCTGGCCCCAGATTCAAGGTGATGAGAAGACAGGTGCAGGTGGGCACCCATAGCTGGGCTGCTGACCTGGAATGACCGGCCAGGGCTTTTCCATGAAGTGCCAGCACACCTGTCTGATGTGGGGCTCCCACTGGGCTCAGGAAGCTCCAGAGAATGCCCCTGGGACCTCTTGCCCTGGTTCCTCTGGCTCCTGGGTTCTAAGGTCCTCTTTGCAGAGACAGAAGTCAGCCTGGAGCCCAGGGGAAGCATACCAGCTCCCAAGGTGCCATTCTTTATACCAAGTTCTGGATTCAGCTGGACCTACAGGAAAGGAAAGGAGGAACATATGAAACATAATTTCCATTAACTAAGTGCCAAGAGCTGACTATGCCTTATTCACCCTCCGCCATGCCATGCCCATAGCAGACTTTCAGTAAATTCGGTTGAATTGAATAGAAGTGATAAGTACAATATAATCATGAGATATCTAATCAGACCCAGCTCCAAATACCTCTCTTTGGGACTCCCTAAATTAAGTTTTTGACAAGGGTAAGACTTTGGGAATCAAATGGCCAATTAACAACACCACGCTTCTGGTAGAGCAAGTTGTTCAAACAATGCAGACATTCACAGATGTCATTCAGTGACCTCACTGGATGATGTAAATGATGTATTCATTAGCAACCATGCAAAAAAAGAAATTTAAAAAGCCACCAAACCATGTGGTTAAAGTTAAGATAAGGATTGAAGTAAGAATTCAGTCTTCCAAAGCTGGTGATCCTTCTTTTAGATCATGCTAATAAAAATACGTATCTTGGGACATTCTAAGACATGTGACCAGTCCAGGCAGCTAATAATTTGGCAGCAATATTCTTCAAATTCTTGGGGCACCATTTATTTAGATTAGAGGCCTGGTACCATGTGAGAAAACAAAAAAGGGGCATGGCTTATATGGAAGTTTAGGTGTTTTAATCCTTAGCAATTCCACTCTGGTTACAAACTTACAGACCCCACTCAGCAAAACCCTCACCCTGCTGTTGACTGCACCCTCCCTCCACGGAATGGAGTTCACTGACCCCCCTTTGAGATTTCGACCCTTGGGAGCCTTGCATCCTGTTCCATGCACAACACTCTTCCCAAGAAGATTTCTGGAAAAAGGCAATTTTTTCCATTTTGATAACAGCCCTTGGGAATTGGTATCCAGGATCCATCCCTACCTGGCCCAGCCCTTAACCAAATATCAAAAAGAATGATACAGAAGAACCTGCAATAAATACTACTAACTGAAAGAAGTCTATCTGGGCTCATGCCTGTAATCCAAGCCCTTTGGGAAGCTGAGCTGGGAGGATTACTTGAGGCCAGGAATTCCAGACCAGCTCGGGCAACTAGCAAGACCCCATCTTTACAAAAAAATAAAAACATTAGCCAGACGTGTGGTGCATACTTATAGTCCCAGCTATTCAGAAGGCAGAAGAGGGAGGATCCCTCGAGCCCAGGAGTTCAAGGTTAAATTGAGTTATGACTGCACCACTGCACTCCAGTCTGGGTGACAGAGAGAGACTATATGATGCCAACTATATGACACTTTGGAAAAGGCAAAACTATGAAGACAGTAACAAAATCAGTGGTTGACAGGGGTTGGGGGGAGGGAGGGATGAATAAGTGGAGCACAGAGGACTTTAGGGCAGTGAAACTACTCTGCATGATACTGTAATGGTGGATGCACATCTTTATACATTTGTCCAAACCCACAGAATGTACGACACCAAGAATGAACCCTAACGTACCCTATGGGCTTTGGGTGATGGTGATGTATCATTGTAGGTTCATCAGTTGTAACACGTGTACCACTCTGATAACGGATGTTGACAGGAAAGGAGGCTTTTTTCGGGGGGAAGGGGATATATGGGAACTCTGTTCTTTCTGCTTAATTCTGCTGTGAACCTACCACTGCTGTAAAAAATAAAGTCTATTTCAAGGGAGAAAAAATAATGATACATATTTATCTCACAAGTCAAGAAGGCAGAAATGAGGGCAGTGAGAAAACAGGTCTAGAAATGAGTAAATTCTCTCTCACTCTCACACACACACACACACACACACACACACACACACAGAGCATATTTGTTTGTATAGATGACACACAGTACATCTCAATTTTCTGATAGAAATGGTGAGATGCCTATTACCAAGCTGCAAAAACAAACACACAAAAAAACAAGGACTTCCATTGATTCTTTTAGAATAGAAGTTGGCAAATATTTTCGGCGAGGAGCCAGACAGTAAATATCTCAGGGTTTGCCGGCCACGTGGTCTTTACCCCAACTACCCAACTCTGCCGCAGCACAGCCATAGACAATATATAAATGAATGGCTGTGTTCAGTAAAACTCTATGTATGAACACTGAAATTTGAATCTCATATTTTTTATGTGTCATGAATTTTTTTCCAACCACATAAAAATAGAAAACTATTTTTAGTTCTTGGGCCACAGTTGACCAAGCCCTATTCTAGATCAATGATTCTCTCTCTTTTTTTTTTTTTTTTTTTTTCTTTTTAAGACGGAGTTTTGCTCTTGTTGCCCAATCTGGAGTGCAATGGCGCAATCTCAGCTCACTGCAACCTCCGCCTGCCACGTTCAAGTGATTCTCCTGCCTCAGCCTCCCTAGTAGCTAGGATTACAGGCATGCACCACCACGCCCAGCTAATTTTGTATTTTTAGTAGAGACGAGGTTTCTCCATATTGGTCAGTCTGATCTCAAACTCCCAACCTCAGGTGATCCACCCGCCTTGGCCTCCCAAAATGCTGGGATTACAGGAGTGAGCCATCTCTCTATCTTAAGAAGTTTTTTTCCAAACAATTTCTTACCTGGAAGCCCAAATATGAAGCAATCTAATTAGAGCAGCCCTGGTTGACGTACAGAGGGTAGCCTCTGCCTACTGGACCCCCTCTCTAGTTCCCCAGGGCTTCACAGAACCAGCTTGAAAACCACTATTCTAGAATATCTAAATTCTACCCCTGGGCCAAGCCAGTTCACTAGAGAGCCACACACACACCTGAAACCTCCATCCCAGATGTGCTTGCACTGAACCACAGCTCAGTGCAGTGCCCCAGAGTGTGTTGAAGAGAGCTTCCGCCAGCATCGGATACTCTCTCTAGGGGCGACACTGTTGAAGGGATGCCCACTGCACCGCAGGACCTGTCCTTATGCAAACCCATAGGAGAAATTTCTGTTCCCAAACTTTGCTGCACAAGGGAACGTCCTGGGATCATTAAAAACAATGATGCCTGCTCCCAGCCCACGACCTCCTGATTTCACCAGGTCAGAGTGCACCTGGTTATCAGAGTTGATAAATCTCCCCAGGTAAGTCTAATGTGCAGCAAAGTTTTGGAACTACTGCCATGGACCCAGAAAAGCTAGGCTTCGAGTAGTCAGTTAACTTGTGGTCGCTGTGAGTCTGCTTCTTATCACATACAGCCGACCTCCTCCTCCACATTTCTGAAAAATTCTCTGTCTAATTTCATTTTGCTATCTCTCTCTACATTTCCCTTTGCTCCAATTCCACAGCCCTGCCCTCCCTCCCCTCCTTTCTTCCTTCTCTCCTTCCTTCCTCCTGCACTTCCTTTCCTTTCTTTCCTTTTCATCTGTTTGTTTTTTTAAAAAAGTCTTATTATAAAAGTAGTAATTTATCACCATAAAAATAATTTCATTGTACAAATGTGTAAAATAAAAAGTAAAGCCTTCTCCCCATCCCAACCACAAGTCACCCTCAAATTCTCACTTTCCAATGAAGACTATTTGCTTATCCTTTCAAAATCAGGAAGAAAAAATACTATCTCCGAAATGTTAGCTGGGGTTTCCCTTCCCCTGGAGAACAAACTCCCTTAGTCCTTCTAAGGGCCAACTGCCATCATTGCTTCTTGGAGAATCATTTGACACTGTACCCTTGTATCATAATGTACCTTTTTATTTGACCCAATGACATCTTTTCTTCTAGAAATGGAAACTGGCATGGATATTTCCATACTCAGAAATGGTTCAGGGTTGATATTAGATTATCCAATCTGGAGAAAGAAATCAATAACTTTGACTCTGGGGCTTGTATTTCATTCTCTAGCAACTGTGAACAGAGAGAGAAGCCTGAGTAATCTCCCCTTGCCACCTAAATCAATGTCAGATCATAGTGAAATTGGTCCTGAAGCCCCAACCAGTGCTGAGACATCTCAGGGCAGCCAGGAAGTGCCCTCCTGGGCCAGCCTAGCTCACCCCTCCACTCCCCTCTGTCACCCAGTCCCACAGCCCCTCCACTGGGCCTTCTCTACCTGCAAATGTCCCATCTTTGAAAGATTCTATTTAAGCCAGGCATTCTGAGGCCACAGGCTCCAGCACTCAATTCCCCATCACATCTGCTCTTCAATATCAATGCTCCCAATCCCCAGCTTCTCCCTGTCAGCCCCTCCCATCCACACTGCCTTTCAGAGCCAATTTGAGTCCAAAGACTATCACTTCAACCATTTCTTCACCAATACCTCCAACTCCCCTCGCTATTCCCATTCTGTCACAGACTCCCACAAAATCTCCCCACCTTTCACCCATTTACCTGCCCACATTTTCTGAACATGTGTTCAGGATGCCACAGAAACGCATCGGTCTGTGAAATGGGTGCCCCATGATGGCGTGGTTTCCAGCCTCTCCCAGGCTACCTGCCAGTCCGCCTGCTTCCTTAGTCACCTCTCTCCATTCACCCAGCAGCTGTTCAAACCTTCAAAACTGTCCTGAAACCTTCAGCAGCACCATCGCCCCTGCTCTCTCTCATCAGGTGGTCTCACCATTTTAGATTATCAAGGAAGCAGACGCTGTCACCAGTTAGCAACACTCTCACTGCTACCGCGAAACTTACCTGCAGCTTCACCATTCTCTCTAGGTGAAAGTGACCGGTCCCCGGGCCAAGATTCCCATCACCTCCCACCTTCGTGGTGACCCCGACCTATCAATTATTCATTTTCCCCATTTTCTTATCTTGGATGTTTAATCTCTCTCCCTCTCCTTCACTTTCTCTCTCTCTGCCTATTCCTTTCCAACAGCAATTAAATTTGTTCAAGTCTCATGTTTTGAAAAACACATTCTTTCCACCCTCTCTTTCCCTCCAGGTTTCTCTCTCCTCCCCTTCACTGTCAAACCTCTATATAACATTTGTGCACAGTCACGTTTTTCTACAAACCTCCCCTTATTTTCTCTACAAACCTTCCCTTATTTTCTCTACCCATGCCATTGACAAGATAAAATCTAAGTCCTTGGATGTGGCCTGCCTCACCCTTTACTGTCTGCCTGTTCTTACACCATGCTGGTAATTCCCTCCTACGACTCCAGTGAAATTGCTCTTGCTAAGGTCATCTACAATCAGCCCTCCTGTCATTCATTATTTCTTGAGCTCTTGGTAGAATTTGACCTTGAAGTCTGTACTCTTTATCCTGAAGTCTTTTTCTTCAGCTTCCTGGCCAATAAATTCCACTGGATTTTCTCCTACCTTTCCCTCCACCCCTTCTCCATTTCCACCGAGGGAGCCTCTCCCCTTGTTGGTTTATTTAATGTTGTCGTTCTTCAGAGCTAGCCTGGTTCCTCTTTTCTTCTCACTCTACTTGCCCCAGGGCAATCTCATGGGCATCTAGGCCTTCAGTTATCGTCTAAATGATGAAGGCTCCCAAAAGTGTAACTACACCTCAGATCTGTCCCTTAAGCTTCATCTGTCTCTTAAGCTTCACATCTACCTATCCAACTGCCTTCTAGCCACCAATCCCTCAAACACAACATGCCCCAAATCATCTGCACCATGAACTCATCTCCCTCCTCACACCAAGTCTGTTCTGCTTTCTCTTTTCCCTATCTTAGAAGATGGCACCATTAGCTCCCACATGACCCCAGGAAGAGCATCAGTCACCCTTCTCCATACCCCTGGTACAACCATCCACCCGTCCCCATGGACACTTCCTCTTATAGATCGCTGACATTCCACTCTCTCTGCTCCCACTGTCATTCACCCTGGAGCAGGCCATCATCACCTCTTGTCTGAATTACAGCAATAGCCATCCAATGGAGGTCCCCACAGATGCTGTCACCTCCCACAAATCCATTCTCCACTCCCCTACCAGAGGATTGGATCACACCACACCATCATACTGCTTCAATGACGCCCTACTCTTCTTAAAATAAAATCTAAGCCTTTGGATGTGGCCTGCCTCACCCTTTACTGTTTGCCTCTTGTTACACCACGCTGGTAATTCACCACTTTCTCCCTTTCAGCCTCCACATGCTGAAATTGAACATGATTTGCCCTTTCCTATGCCAGGGTTCATACATATTAATATATATTATTTCTTCTATGTGGGATGTGCATCCTCTAGCCCTTTTTCCTGAAACTTCCTCTCATTGTTAGCTCCAAGCTTACACAGCATTGAGAAGGAAGCCTTCTCAATGTCACTAATCTGATTTAGGTGTCACTAAATATCAACTCTGCCACTTATTAGCAGTAGGATTTTAGACCACTTACTTAATATTTCTGTCCCTCAGTTTCCTTATATGGAGAAGAAGATAAATAAGTGCTAACATCATAGAGTTGCTGTGAAGATTAAATGATAGTCATGCCCTGCATGCATCTGTTATTATCATCGTCATTAGTATTATTAGTAGCTCTCACAGCGCAGTCTGAACTTGCCGTATCTGAGTACTCACCACACTATTTTGTACTTGGCTATTTACTCCTCTGTATCTTCCCATAGAGTTTGCAATCTGGAATAGCAGGGTTATATACACCTTCTTTGTTATCGTATGTCCAGTGCCTACCACAGTGCCTAACATTCAATAAGTAATCACTAAATATCTGCTATATAAACAAATAAAGCTTAATACTTAACAAAATATGAATTTTTGCACATAGAAATGAATGAGAATGTAGCATCTATAAACTAGGCCCCAAATTATTTTACATTAAGTGGACATAAAGTCTTAAGAAAATTCATAATGATTTTTATTACTATGGCTAGACATTTGTGCAGTCTTCTTAAGAGAGGGGAATGTCCACTTTTTTAAAAGAGAAGTCTAAGATCCTTAAAGCATAGGGCAAAAGTGAGTGTAAGGTTATTAACATAGAAATGCAGATGTTTAGCATTGGAATGAAGAATTTCCAGGAGAAACATAATGCTGAGTGATTGAGATGAATCCCTTCAGGGAGAATTAAGCTCTTGCCAAAAAACAAATTGAAATGCATTTGTAGGAATTGTGATCATTTAGAGATCATCTTTCTAAGAAATATTTGTAAAATGTTACAGATTGAGAGCTAGGTTCTTCAAGTTCAAGGAACATCAGCATTATGTGATTAACAGGAAGATGGTCACCATTTATAACTCTAAACTCTTGAAAGTCAAGTGAAAATACATCATTGAAAAATGATTAAGCTGTTAAGGGGCAGACTCGTATCATGAAGGGAAAATAATGTTTCTCTCTGTAAGTGATTCCAAGAAGATAGCAAGAGAGGATTTCTTCAACACTGGGGGAAAAAAATGACTGCATGGAAACAATTTAGGTAGATAATAAGAAACCTCTAAACAGTGCCAGGCTCACTTAAGGTTGAAACCAGACTTTTGCGATTAACTGATCCTTTGAAAGGTACTTATTTTCATCAATTGGCCAAAACCACCAATGGCAACATGCTGTCCTATAATAGCGGGACCCTCCTGAGCAATGCCTCTTTCACAGCAACATAAAGTATTGAGCGAGGGTGTAGAAGAGGGAGTGTGTGTGTGTTGGGGGTGGGGTATGTTGGGGGTGGAGCTGGAGAATGGGAGGGGAATGAGAGAAACTAAGAGGGGGTTAATAGATCCTGAGAGTGTACAGCTGAGAGACTCAGAAATGAGAACATAGAGCCCTCAAGAAATGCTAGAGAAGAAGAAAATAAATTACTTACTTGCAGAGCCACTATGTCCTTTTATTTTAAATGGCTAATAAAAAAAAGAAATGAACATAGCTAAATATCTGTTGATAAAACAAAATGAAACACACGCTTGCTTATGCCAAACCAGTTTCTGTATATACCTTCTTTAAAGAGATAAACTTATTTCCTGAAAACAAGTAGTCAGTCAATCAACAAGTATTTCAGAAGCAGCTATCTGCCAAATACTCGACTGGAAATAAACATGTGTAATAAAATACTGAAAAGAGAAGGAGAGTCATAAAGTCCCACATAATAAAATACAAGAATGGGAAAATATATAATCAGTTACGTGTTACAAAGATTTAGGTATGAAATGTTCTAGTTAGGAATGGGAATTAATGTGCCCTTGAGCTTCATGGGAGGTTTCAAAGAGGAAGTGGAATTTGATCAAAGCCTTAAAATTGGATAATTGAAGATTAAATGAAAGGCATCCTTGGAGAAGGAGTAGCTCAGGCAATGCATGGATACAGATAAACATACCGTGGAATAATAATCAGCCATAAAAGTAAATGAAATTGTAATAAATGCTACAGCACTGATTAACCTTGAAAACATCATGGTAAGCGAAGTCAAACACAAAGAGACAAATATTGTATGATTTCATTTATATGAGGTACCAAGAATAGGCAAACTCATAGAGACAGAAAGTAGAATCGAGGTTACCAAGGGCGGGGGAGAACGGTGAGTTTGATTTAACGGGTACAGAGTTTCTGTTTGGGATGACGAGAAAGTTCTGGAAATGGATAGTGGTGATGGTCGCACAACACTGTGAATGTGCTTAATGCCACTGAATCGTACCCTCGAAAAATAGTTAAGATGGTAAATGTATTGTTATGTGTATTTTACCACAATTTTTTTAAAAGAAAGAAGGCTTCCTAAATTTTTTTTAAAAGGTGAAAATGGTAAGTTTCTGTCTCACATATTTTACCACAATACATAAAATATAGAAAGCAAAGGTGTGGGAGTAAGCCCAGAGCTCTGGGGGGAAGAGGAGGGTAAGAAGGCTGGGATGGTGAAGAAGCAAGGCGGCAAAGGGAGATTCTTTTTTTATTATTTTTTGAGATGGAGTCTCGCTCTGTTGCCCAGGCTGGAGTGCCGTGGCACGATCTCAGCTTACTGCAGCCTCCACCTCCCAGGCTCAACCAATTCTCTGCCTCAGCCTCCCGTGTAGCTGGGATTACAGGCAGGCGCCACCACACCCAGCTAATGTTTATATTTTTAGTAGAGATGGGGTTTCACCATGTTGGCCAGGCTGGTCTCGAACTGCTGGCCTCAAGTGATCCGCCTGCCTCGGCCTCCCAAAGTGCTGGGATTACAGGCATGAGCCACTACAACTGGCCTGCAAAGGGAGATTCTAGTAGGGGTCTGATGTGAAGGTCTCTAAAGCCAGGCAGGGGCATTTTAATTTGATTTTCTCACCTTTTGTTATTGAACTGAGAAGGAACATAAATTTGGCAGTCATTTAAAAATGTATTTTGATAGCGCTGTGCAGGATGAAACAGAATGCCTGGAGCCAGGGCGAGGGCATTATAATGCTGTAATAATAATGTGCGTTTGAAGCAATGTGGGCTTAAAGCAGGAAGGCAGGAAGCAGAAATGACTCCCAAGGAAAATTAGAACAGCTGGGGACTGATTGGATGTGGGGGTTCTGGGAAAAAAGGAGGCTTTAAAAACAACTGGTGTTTCAAAACCTGGGCAACTGGGAGAAGAACGAACGGAGCTGGAGAAGTCGGGGGTGGGGAGAGGAGGGCTGCAGATGATGACTTGGTTTTGCCTGGATTGAGTCTGGGATGGGGATGAGACATTATGTTTAAATGGTCTTATAGGGAGTAGGAAAGAGGCTAAAACCTCAAGAGATAGAGGAAATTCAAGTACAGGATTAAGTTGAACAAAAGTGATAACCAACCCCACAAGGTGATTTTTATTTCGTAACCTCAGTGGGGAAATCTTTGGTGCAGGGCAATGGTCCTCATTTGGGGTGATTTTTGTCTCCCAAGGGGCATTTGGCAAAGTCTAGAAATATTTTTGGTTGTCACAACTCGGGGGTGAGTGGGCCAGTGCTACTGACATCCAACTGATAGAGATCAGGGCTGCCACTAAACATTCTGCAATGCACAGGACAACCCCCCACAACAAAGAATTATCTCATCCAAAATATGTCAGCAGTGCCAAGGTTGAGAAAACATGATTTAGAGAGAGGAAAAAACAGTTGAGTCTTTGAAAACACACACACACACACACACACAGAGAGAGAGAGAAAAGGAAGAGTCAGAAAGAATGAACCGCTTAATTAAAAGAACTGGGTTATGGCAGCCCACAGAGGAGAGGATTTCAAGAAGGCAGGAGTGGCCCACATGTACGAATGCTGCTGATATCTTGTCCTCAAGCACTGCTGGCCCTCCAGAGAGCGGATTCATCAACTGCTAGAGGAAGACTCAGGGTGCAGAATGGCATGGGAAGAAGCACCATCAGTTTGTGGCTAAAGGCGGCAAAAACAGACAGCTCAACTGAGAAGCCAGGCATAGAAAGAAGGCAAGATACCAGAGTTATTGAGCCAAGGAAAATCTGCTTGTTTGAGTTTGAAGGAGATGACGAGGGCCACTGGTAACAGAGAAGAGAGACTGAAAATGCTGTGAGCTCATCGAGTGAGCAAACAAATGGGAGAGCAAGGCCCACAGAGAGGAGAAACCTCACAGGAAGGAATTCCACCAGCGGGCGTGAACATACACCACTCAGACGTTTACCAGTTAAATCAGGTGGAGGAAAGATTCCCCCAATACTTGTCAACAAACTTATTCTATTTTTTTTTTTTTTTTTTTTTTAAGACAGAGTCTCGCTCAGTCGCCCAGGCTGGAGTGCAGCGGCTCAATCTCAGCTCACTGCAAGCTCAGTCTCCTGGGTTCACCTCAGCTCACTGCAAGCTCCGCCTCCTCCATTCTCCTGCTTCAGCCTCTCGAGTAGCTGGCACTACAGGCGCCCGCCACCACGCCCAGCTAATTTTTTTGTATTTTTTTAGTAGAGGCGGGGTTTCATCATGTTAGCCAGGATGGTCGCGATCTCCTGACCTCATGATCCACCCACCTCAGCCTCCCAAAGTGCTGGGATTACAGGCGTGAGCCACCGCGCCTGGCCAACAAACTTGTTTTTAAATATAAGCTGGAAAAGAGCCTCTAATGAAAAAGAAACACTTGGCAGGGTGCGGTGGCTCATGCCTGTAATCCTAGCACTTTGGGAGGCCAAAGTGGGTGGATCACGAGGTCAGGAGTTTGAGACCAGCCTGGCCAAGATGGTGAAACTCCGTCTCTACTAAAAATACAAAAATTAGCTGGGCATGGTGCTGCACACCTGTAGTCCCAGCTACTGGGGAGGCTGGGGCAGGAGAATAGCTTGAACTCGGGAGGCGGAGGATCACAGCACTGCACTCCAGTCCAGGTGACAAAGCAAGACTCTTGTCTCAAAAAAAAAAAAGAAAGAAAAGTTCGTTGGTAATCTTGCAATTTTAAAAAACTCTGTTTGCAACCTTATCCTGTAGGTTACTCTTATTAAAATCTTGCTAAGATATGAAACGGAAAGTGCCGTCAGAGAAACTATCTGTCATTAAACTTGGTAAGAGGAAAAAGTATCAAGTTTCGCTACAGTGTTAGAAATAAAAGAAGTAGATTATCTAAAACGGGCTGAATTATCTTGTTTTAAACGATCAATTCTATGTGCTATATTCTTTAAAACTGTAATGGAAATCAAAACACTATATATTAACAAATATACTTTTTAAAAGAAAACAAAAATTGTGTAAGTGTTAAAAGCTTGAACTTTGGAGACAGAGAGACCTGAGTTTGAAACCTGACTTTATCCTTGCTTCCTGGGTGACTATAGGCAAGTTGTTTAAACTTTCTAAACCTCGATTTCCTATCTTTAAAGTGGAGATATTTATAATGAAACAACACAACACAGTGGCTGGCATATAAATGTTCATTAAATGTTATATATAATATCATATTATTAGATTATGTGTTGTCCTTAGGTAGATTATGAAAAGCTATACACAGGCACTTAAAAGATTGATAATTGTGTCAAATATTTTTGGAATTTTTTTTAGCAATCTGACTTTCAGAGTCAGTATAGTCTCAGTATAGGGAGGTAACATATGTTGTAATCTTAAAATATAATATTAAAATCTCTTCAACTATGTACCATACTCAATACAATTAATGCTAAATATCTTTTGATTGTTTCTAAAAATTGAACTGAATTCTACCCTTAAGACATGAGGATTTGGGCCTGGCACAGTGGCTCACATGCCTGTTATCACAGTACTTTGAGGCCAAGGCAGGAAGACTGCTTGAGACCAGGAGTTCAAGTTCAGCCTGGGCAACATAGCAAGACTCCCATCTCTATAAAACATTAAAAAATTATCCGGGCATGGTAATGCATGCCTAGAGTTTCAGCTACTCAGGAGGCTGAAATGAGAAGATCACTAGAACCCAAGAGTTTAAAGCTGCAGTGAGCTATGATCATGCCACTAATGCTCCAACCTGGGTGACAGGATCAGATCCTCTCTCTAAAAGAGCAAAGAAAAAAGATGAGATAGGCCAGGCATGGTGGCTCATGCCTGTAATCCCAGCACTTTAGGATGCTGAGGCTGGCGGATCATTTAAGCTCAGGAGTTTGAGACCAGCCTGGGCAACGTGGCAAAACCTGGTCTCTACAAAAAATACAAAAATTAGCCGGGCATGATGGTGCACATCTGTAGTCCCAGCTACTCCAGAGACTGAGGCAGGAGGATAGCTTGAGCCCAGGACAGGGAGGTTGCAATGAGCCAAGATCGCACTACTGCACTTCAGTCTGGGCAACAGACCAAGACTCTGTCTCAAAAAAAAAAACAGATGAGTTAAGAGATAAAGTTTTGTCACCAATGAGGCTATACACAGTATAGTTACAGAAGCTTCAAGATGCAGGAGACCTTAGAAATGACCTAGGCCAGGGCAGTCCAGTACAGTAGTCACCAACCACATAAGGCCATTAAAATTGTTAAAATATAATAAAATTAATAATTCTGTTCATCAGTCTCACCAGCCATATTTCTAACGCTCAGCAGCCACATGTGGCGAATGGCCACCATATTGAATAGCACAGATATAGAATATTTTCATCATCACAGAAAGTCCTAGAGGACACTGCATTCGTCTAGAGAAATGAGTCTCAGTTGAGAAATGGGTCTCCATTGAGAGCATATGTGTGAAACCGAATCTTTCAAAATCACGTGACTTTCTCCCACATGGCTGTCTTGGAGAGTTATGTGGATTCTAGCTCAGGTGCTGATTGCAGGGGATCCAGAGGTGAGGCCCCAGGACTGCAAGAAGGCTACACAGGCATGAGTTTCAGCTCATCCATATGATTAAGTCGGGAAAAGCCTCCAGAATGGATGGCTGGCAACCAACATGTGTTGTCGAGACGGCACACCCCAGATTGTACTGATGTTATAGTCTTGTTCTGTTACTGATCTGTCCTGCCCAGGTCACAAGAATAGGACACCACCCTATTCTAAAACCTCCCTAGCTTCCAGGGAGATTTTATCTTGTAATTTATAAAGTTTTCCTACTGAACATCAAACAATGGGGGTGGGAGGCGAGATGTGTGTGACCTTTCCCATTTAGTCAACTTGGGAAGCAGTCACCCTTATCAAGGAAAGAAGACCTGGAAGGTGTACCTCAGAGAGGAAGGGAGAAAACCATCCTCCTTCACTGTGTGAGTTTGGCCTGGAGCACCTCCAGAAGAAGGGGGTAGAGAAGACTTGGAGGAGACCTGGGAGGGACCTCAAGGCCATAGCTTGCCTGGGAGCTCCGAGAATAGCAACATCTAGAGGTGCTTGTAAGTTACTCTTCTGGCCTAGAATTCTCTGGGGGGGTTTTCCCCACCTCTTTATCCTCAACTCTTCAGAAAGATCTTGTTGAAATTACAGCTTGGTCTCAGCAGTGTTTGGGGACGGTTCCATAAGCCCAGAGTGGTGGCAGCAGCAGTTATTGGAGGACACAGGGCCTGTAGCAGGTGTTGATCTCTCCAAGGGCAATGGCAACACACAAGCAACTGGGGGCCCAGTGAGGAGACCAGGACAGAACCTGAAGGACCTGCTCTAGCACACCTGAGAAGCCACATCTTAGGGACTGCAAGCCACCAAGCGACATTGACTTCCATGACACCACGATCTCCTCATCCTCCTGGCTTTGTGGTTGCTTCTTCTCAGCGTCTCTCACGGGTTCTTCTTCCCTCTCCTCCAGAAGTGCACACATTTTCCAGGCACTGTCTTTACCTCTTCTCTCTCTACACTCTCTTCCTTGGTAATGTCGATCCTTCCCAGGGCTTCAGCCACCAACCCCACCTATGCCCCTAGCCCATGCCCCCTCCTGAGTTCCAGCCCTCAGAGACCACCTGACCATGGAATCTCTTCATCTGAAAGACCTGCAAGCACTTCAAGCCCAATGTGTCCAGACTCATCATCACCTTCCTCTTCTTCACACTCCATGTCCAATTACTGCCAAATTCAGTCAAGTCTACCGATGCAATTTAACCTCCTATTTCCATTATGAGTTCCCTATTTCAAAACCGCACTGGCTTTGACTGGAAAACTGAAGTCCCCTCTGAAGTGGTCAGTCAAGCCCCCTTCCAACCTGTCCTATTTGATGCTAACAGGATTATGGTCCTAAATTATATATTATAGGTATGAGCATGTCTGCCCCTTCTCTAAACACCATAATAAATGGATTTCTTCAAATCCCATTTTGTGTCCTCCTGCACCCATTTTCAGTGGACCAAAAATTCTCTAAACTCCTTTGAACTCTTCAGCCCTACACTTCACTACAGTCCATTCAGTCAATCCCCCAAGTCACACTTCCTCCATGTTACTTGACATCCTCGGTCAATTTCACCTTCTCCTTCCCTACACACAAGGTGGGTGGCTGCAGCTCTACAGTGCATTTCCTGCAGGCTGCCTGGTACTGCAGGCACTTGCAGGAGGGTCCAGCTCCTCATTAGACCACCAGGGCAGTGTGATCCTGCACAGAGCACCCACCCAAAGGCTAACAAGGTCATAGCTGTCACATCTCCCACGGGGCCATGAAATATAGACCTTGCCGAGTGTTTCAAGTGGCTTTGAAGGAGGTTTATCATTTAATTTATAAAGTTTGCCTACTGTACATCAAACAGAATGAGAAGATCACCAATGCTAACTCAGCGACCTAGAATTCAGAGTCTGCCAGAGCCCGACACCAAAGTCATGGCCTCTACCCTTGGATTGCCCATGCCGGGGGCGGGGGGCAGGAGATGAATGCATCAGCAGGTAACTCAGTAGAGAAGAGCCATAATGCAAAAAATTGAAAAAAAATCTATAAGAAGTACAAAAAATATAACTTTGGACACGGGTCTCAGCTGTGGAAAGCTGAAAGCCAACAGTAGTTGACTAGAGATACTGCATGTGGTTGATTCGACAAAATAGCTTATTTGACTGAGGGCACAGTTTAAGTTGCAGGAGGTTTAAAAAAAAGAGGCGGACATCATCACCCATGCTACCTTCCCCCAGAACACACTGACACTGTCACTACCACCAGAGGCAAAAGCACAGGGAGAAAAGCAGAGGACTGTTTGAATGAATAAAGGGAAGGTTGAACCCACTATCATCTTGCACTCACTAAGAATTGAAACAGCAAAATTAAAACTGCCAAAGGAAAAACAATGTCTGGCCCAGAGCAAGAACTCAGCAAAGTTCTGAGGAATGAATACATATGGACTTGCCTTCTCATGTACTCATACATTCATTTACTGAGCATCTATTCGATATGCTCAAATCACTGTCATCAAAACCATCCATTCTAGACTCAGAGGAATCAGACAGTCTGTAATGGCAAGAGGTCATGTGGGAAACGCATTGCTCACTGGGTGCGCTGGCAGAGACAGCTGACAGCCTCTTACATGCACAGATCACAATTGCACCACAGTTACATGGTCTCCAGGAGCTTCTACTTTACCAAGCACCACCATGTACATTCTCTCATTTGACCCTCATAACACAAATAATCCATGTCAGTTCCATTCATGGGACTCAGTGACTGCTCATTACACCAAGGATAGAATAGAAGCTACTTAGCCAGGGTTCATTCGTAGAAGGATGTTTTTGCCTACCATGTGCCAAACACTGACCTTAGGTTCTAGGTTCACAGGAGTGAGCCTAAGAGGTCGCCCTGCTCTCAGCACTTACATACCAGTGGCTGACCATGTTCCCACTGATCCAGCCTCAGGCCACCTGCCCATCCTCTTCCCCTGACTCCCCTTCCCTTCACTCCAGCCACATGAAACCTCAGGAAGTTTGCTGAGCATGGCCTGCTAAGCAGCACCACACCAACATCATCACCCACGGTCACCTGTTTGAGACACCCTTGCTCCCTTCTCCAACTGGCTAATTCCTCCTGGGCCATCCAGCTCAGGCAGATCTGGGCATTGCTCCTCAGGAAAGCTTTCTCACCACCCCCCCTTCAGCCTAGCTCCCCTCACACTCAGGTCTTCTGCACACACGCCTCCATCCTGGCCATGTGGAGGGATGGTCTGCAGAGAGGTTACTTTGTGGTTATGGTTCTTCCTTTAATAGGTATCATTTTCTTACTTTTGCTGAACATCAGCCATTTGGGGCCACTCTATATTTGTCTCCTCCACCCTGATCTTCTCTGGAGACCCACAACCTTCCCTAAGAGTCCCACAGAACACCACACAGCATCTAGGGGTAGAAGGCAGAGCCTTTGCCTCAGGGCTAAACTAATCCATATAATCTCACTTTCCTGCATGTAATCATTGATTTAGAGAAGAGAATCTGATCCCAGTTGGTCTAACTGAAGTCCAGACATTTTGTTGGGCCATGGTGGGGCAAGGTACTTGGAATCCACATGAAGGATGTAGCCCTCAGAGCTGCTGGCAGCCAGCTGGCGACCCTGGCAGATGCCTGGCTGAGGATAGGGTCAAGACAGCGGTAACAGAGCCGGGATCTGGATCCTGAGCACACAGTGTAAGGCCTGGACTACTCAGTTACAGAAACCAGACTCGCTACCCAGCCCCTCTCCCCAGGACACAAGGAAGTTTAGGCTGGATTTTCTTTTCTTCTCTTCTCTTCTCTCCTCTTTTCTTCTTTTCAAAACAGAGTGATATGGTTTGGCTGTGTCCTCACCCAAATTTCATCTTGAATTATAACTGCCACAATTCCCATGTGTCGTGGGAGGAACCCAGTGGGAGGTGATTGAATTATGGGAGCGGGTCTTTCCTGTGCTGTTCTCGTGATAGTGAATGAGTCTCATGAGATCTGATGGTTTTAAAGATGAGAGTTCTCTGCACAAGCCCTCTCTTTGCCGCCTACCGCTATCCATGTAAGATGTGACTTGCTCCTCCTTGCCTTCTGCCACGATTTTGAGGCCTCCCCAGCCACATGGAACTATGAGTTCATTAAACCTCTTTCTTTTGTAAATTGCCCAGTCTCAGGTATGTCTTTATCAGCAGTGTGAAAACAAATAATACAGTAAATTGGTATCAATAGAGTGGGGCATTGCTGAACAGATACCTGAAAATGTGGAAGCAACTTTGGAACTGGGTAACAGGCAGAGGTTGAAACAGTTTGGAGGGCTCAGAAGATAGGAAGATGTGGGAAAGTTTGGAACTTCCTAGAGATTTGTTGAATGACTTTGACAAAAATGCTGATAGTGATATGAACAATAAGGTCTAGGCTGAGGTGGTCTTAGATGGAGATGAGGAGCTTATTGGCAACTGGAACAAAGGGGACTCTTGTTATGTTTTAGCAAAGAGACTGGCAGCATTTTGCCCCTGCCCTAGAGATTTGTGGAACTTTGAACTTGAGGGAGATGATTTAGGGTATCTGGCAGAAGAAATTTCTAAGCAGCAAAGCATTCAAGAGGTGACTTGGGTGCTATTTAAGGCATGAGTGAATAGTGAATGAATTCACTCATAGTAAATGAGTCTCCCAATATCTGATGGTTTTAAAAACAAGAGTTTTCTGCACAAGCTCTCTCTTTGTCTGCCACCATCCGTGTAAGATGCAACTACTCCTCCTTGCCTTCTGCATGATTGTGAGGCCTCCCAAGCCACGTGGAACTGTAAGTCCAATTAAACCTCTTTCTTTTGTAAATTTCCCAGTCTCCGGCATGTCTTTATCAGCAGCGTGAAACAAACTAATACACAGAGTCTTGCTCTGTCATCTAGGCTGGAGTTTACTGGCACAATCTCAACTCACTGCAACCTCTGCCTCCCTGGTTCAAGCGATTCTCCTGCTTCAGCCTCCCGAGTAGCTGGGACTACAGGTGTGCACCATCATGCCTAGCTAGTTTTTGTATTTTCAGTAGACAGAGGGATTTGCCATGTTGGCCAAGCTGGTCTCAAGCTCCTGGCCTCAAGTGATACACCCGCCTCCGCCTCCCAAAGTGCTGGGATTACAGGCCCGAGCCACCACGCCCAAGAATTTTCTATCCTGAAAAATTCACTCCATTCGAAGAATGAAAAGCTATCTGGGAGCTACAATGTGTTGTCTTTGGATTATGGCTGAGCCTTTACACACTTTCCTCAGGCACTTTTATGATATGACACCAGAAGCAGAATTTTCCAGAAGGCGATCTCTCACTCTGTTTGCAAAAGCTTAGACTCATTGACTTAACAAGAGGAGATCAAATCCTGTTTTGGAGTGAGGAAGCAGAAGTCCCTGAGGTTTGGAGGTCAGGACAAAAGTGATGTCCAAGGGGGCTATCAAGAGTGAGAGGCAGCTGGGCATGGTAGCTCATGCCTATAATCCCAGCACTTTGGGAGGCTGAGGCAGGTGGTCACTTGAGGCCAGATGTTTGAGACCAGCCTGGGCAACATAGTGAAACCCTATCTCTACTAAAAATACAAAAATTAGCTGGGCATGTTGGCAGGCACCTGTAGTCTCAGCCACTTGGGAAAGCTGAGGCACAAGAATTGCTTGAACCCGGGAGGCAGAGGTTGCAGTGAACTGAGATCACACCATTGCACTCCAGCCTGAGCAACAGAGTGAGACTGTCTCAAAAACAAGAGTGAGGGGCTGATGCCCCATTCACACCTGAGAAGTGGCCAGGCTCCTTGGACAATCCAGAGAGGAAGAGAGGTCTCTTCATACAACTCATGGGTTTCTCTTTATCCAAGAAACTCTTCTACACTCCCCAAATGTGACTCAACTTCCCAAAGTAACTAAGTTGTTTAAACTGGTTCCAAAGCAAAAATGTCAGTCAGCTTAAAGACAGAAATGATTAAAATCATGTCCCTTGCTGCACACACACATCACATTTTTGTTTGACCATGAGGTTGATTTTAAGTACTAGAGAGTCACTAAAACTGAGAGAAATTTTAGATGCCTTGGAAATTATGGGGTTTTATAATAGGCAACTAACAGAAACAGTGCCTCTCTACCTTATGTGAACAAGAAGGTGAATAATTTAGAAATCATTTAATATAGAATCAATATGATTCATGTTTTATTAACAAGTCAAAGCGATGACAACAAAATTAACCAAATAGAAAGACATCTCATCTTGTAGCCTTTTATTACTTTATCCAATAGGCCTTAAGGAGCTTCTGACCATTTCTTAAGTACAGAAACCACAGGATATTTTGCTGTGAACATGACATTCATCCCCCTGCTTGCACATTTACACACATACACTGGACCGCAGCGGCTGACCACATGAACTTTGAGGGTAGATAGATACTTCCTATCTTGGGCAAATAACTGACCCCCTGGAAATCTCAGTTTTCTTATCTCCAAAATGGGAAAAATAGTAACTTCATAGGTTGTTATAAGTATTAAATAAAATTATCAATTTAAAAGAATCCTTAGTATAGGGCATCATATGAACAATAATAGCTAAAATTGAGTTCTTGGCACTATCTTAATTATGTACTTTATAAGTGTCAGGTCATTTCCTGTAAATAAGTATGAGCGAGGAAGATGCTAATTCTCGGGTGCCTTTATTGTGCTAATGAAGAAACTGAGGCCCACAGTCATACAGCTACTAAGTGCCCGGGCTCACATACCATGGAAAGGCAATGCATGGCAGCTATCATGACTAAATACACTCATGCTATGTTAGGTTTTTGAGGATGGTTACAAAGGAAGGCTTTAATTTCAAGTTTTTTTAAGAAAGCATTCTATCTAACTTGGTATGTGGTAAAATTTGACAGTGATGCAAGATGCTTAAAAATTAAGTCAATATGAGTTGATGGGTGCAGCAAACCAACACGGCACATGTATACCTATGTAACAAACCTGCACTTTGTGCACATGTACCCCAGAACTTAAAGTATAATAATAAAAAATAAAAATTAAGTCAATAGTACTGCAAACTTAACATCCCTAAACAAGTTCGGCCAACATAGTGAGACCCCGTCTCTAGAAATAAAATAAAATAGCCAGACATGGCGGCACGTGCCTGTAGTCCCAGCTAATCAGGAGGCTAAGGCAGGAGATCACTTGAACCCAGAAGGTGAAGACCTCAGGGAGCTACGATGGCACCACCGCACTCCAGTCTGGGCAACAGAGGAAGACTCCCATCTCTAAAAAATAAAAAAATTAAAAATTAAAAAAACCATCTCTAAACATAAGTATGACTTCAACTTCCTTAAGTCAGATTAGAAGAGCTTGTGACATTCCTGAGCCCAAAGAGTAAACAAAGGATGGAGTATAGTTGATGGGCATTTAAACGGCAAGCCTGAGAAAGGCGGCTGATTCTTTATAAAGATTCTGATCTTTATAAGTAGAATCCTGTCTGATTCTACTATAAAGTACTTGTGTCAGCTGCAAATTCATGGAATCTGAACTTTCTTATCTGTCAGATGAGATTTTATGAGATCAGTGATTCTCAACCCTGTTACAGATTAGAGTCATCCAAGAAGCTGTAAAAAAAGTTACCTAGGCCTGGATGCTCCCAGAGATTCGGATCAAACTGGCCTGGGGTGGGAATTTATGAAAGACCCTAAGGGACGCTAATGTGCGACCAAGTCTGAGAACCACTAGCTTAGGCCCATTCCGATGTAAAATTACACAGCTCCATGAGCCTCTACAAGATCTGAGACAAAACAGAAATACCTGAAGCAGAATCTTGTTGCCATCGTAGTCCTGAGTCTGCCACCTCGTGCTGCTGATAGGAATGCATGGATTGGGTAGCAGCGGCACTAACTGGCCGATCTCTTGGACCTTAAACTGCAGCACCGAAGACTCTTTGGGGTCCACGGACATTCCCGGGGGCAGCTGCTTCAGGGAGAGTTGCAGAGCAAAGCTCTTGGAGGCATAGAGCACGAAGAAACAAAAATTGCTCTTTTGCAAGGTTGCTTCTCTCTGCAGGATCATCTCGTAGAGTCTGATGGCGTCTTCATAGTTATCAAAACTGCAGTACAGCGTCACCCTCAGGATCTCGGAGCCACAGTGCACCTGCCTCACCCCCCAGATGGGCATCTGGCTGTCCAGGCTGTAGAACTCCTGATTGGCAGAAAGGTAGGGACACAGCCTTCCCCGAGTGTCCTGGGTGGGGTAGCACTGCCATGGCGAATGCTGGAGAGAATCCAGGACGCGAAATAGCCGATCCTCTCCCGGGCTTTCGTGCAGGAAGAGCAACACAGACATCCCTGGAAACCGGGACCGCTTGGAATGGGACTTTTCACAGTATTTCACAGGACTGGCCCCTTCAGACACCTGAAAGAGCCGGACCTCTGGGCAAACGCAATCCAAGAGCTGGTCCAGAGTCCTCTGCAGAACCGAGCCGTGCCCAGAGTTGGCAAGAAGATGGACAGTCATGGCCAGAGGCCCCTGTGTCTCATCCATGGAGGAACTGCCTGAGGATGACAAAGACAGCGTGTGTAGAAGGCCCACTGTTCAAGTTTCTGAAATGAATGAAGAAGCGGCCCAGCCTTCAGCCGGCCCGAAAACCTTCAGCTGCAGCGGCTACTTCTGAGCAGAGCTCTTAACCAGACTAACACGTGCTCCTGGCCACCCGTGGACTTGCCCCAAGAGAAGCTCACACCAGCTCGGGTTCAGCAGCCTCCGCTCTCCACACAGCAGCAGTGGGGTCACGTCATCCAGCTTGTGCGTAATGTAACTGCTTGTGTTTAGCCTTTTCAGGCGTTCCGCAGGGTTTCTGAATGACCTAAAAACCTATAATCCTGAGAAACACCCAAATGGGCGGCTCTTACAGACACTTAGTAAGGAAATGACTGGGCAAAAAGGAACAGGAGTTGGCTCTGTTAGGCTGATAGCGATCTGTTTAGTTGAAAAGACATCCATTTTATCAACCTACAGCGGGTTCTCATTTCCTACTTATGGTTTATAGTAGCCTGCTCCACCAATCTGAATACAATGACCTCTTGAAAACAATTCTCAAAACTTGACCCTTTGCCAGTATTTTTTTTTTTTTCCTTTGTCTCTTTATTTCATTTTGTTTCTGAACATTTTCTGCTAGGGCATGAAGAGAAGACTTTATCTAAATAATTTTGACTTCACTGAAAATTATTTGCTGTACTGAAAATTCTGAGTGTACTAAAAAGACACTGAGAAAATTAGTCTTCCTTTATTCATGCAAATTCTTTAGAAAGAGTGAGAGCTTTCCAGTAATTGTTCATATAATTATAATAATAAATAATTACAATTAACAATTGTAATTATAATTTTTAGTGTCTATTGAGGATCTACTGTGTACCAGTCATAAACTGTTCTAATTCTTAAAGTAATTTTTTTTTGTTTTTTGGAGATGGAGTCTTGCTCTGTTGCCCAGGCTGGAGTGCAGTGGCATGATCTTGGCTCACTGCAACCTGCGCCTCCCAGGTTCAAGAGATTCCCCTGCCTCAGCTTCCCCAGTACCTGGGACTACAGGTGCGCCATCAAGCCCGGCTAATTTTTTTGTATTTTTAGTAGAGACTGGGTTTTGCCATGTTGGCCAGACTGGTCTCGAACTCCTGACCTCAGGTGATCTGCCCGCATTGGCCTCCCAAAGTGCTGAGATTACAGGCATGAGTCACCACACCTGGCCCTTAATGTAAATTAATTTAATCTTGCAACAAACCTACGAAGAAGAGATTACTAGCCCCAAATTACTGATGAAGAAACTGGGGCATAGAAAGGCTAGGTAACTTGCCCAAGGTCTCACAGCTAAGAAGTAGCTGAGGGATGATTTGAACCCAGGAACTTGCTGCACTGCCTCTCTGGGGCCTTGAAGTCCCAGCCTGGGTATTCTTCTTCTTGTAAGGAAAAGATAGAAAAGCAAGTTCTGGTTAAAGATCTAGATTTGCAGACTCTTGAGTTGTTGAATCTTAAACGGAATAATCTTCAATGAGAATGTTGTCAAGCTCTAAACAACACTCACCCTAAATGTGTTCTAAATATTGATTTAAAAATTATTTGTGGCCACGCATAGTGGCTCACGCCTATAATCCTCGCATTTTGGGAGGCCGAGGCGGGCGGATCACCTGAGGTCAGGAGTTCGAGACCAGCCTAGGCAACATGGCAAAACCCCGTCTGTACTAAAAATACAAAAATTAGCCAGGCAAAGTGGAGCATGCCTGTAGTCCCAGCTACTCAGGAGGCTGAGGCACAAGAATCACTTGAATCCAGGAAGTGGAGGTTGCAGATCACACTACTGCACTCCAGCCTGGGTGACAGAGCGAGACTCCGTCTCAGAAAATAAAAAATAATAAAAATAAATAAATAAATAATAAAAATATTTTTAAAAAATCATTTGCTCTCCTGATAGCTGTGCTCCTCAACAGGTATGAACACGCATTTTTTTCTAATCATAATTCTTCTTAAAAGAGGCAATTGGACCAGGCGAAGTAGCTCACAACTGTAATTTCAACACTTTGGGAGGCCAAAGCAGGATGATCGCTTGAGCCCAGGAGTTCCAGGCTGTGCTGACCTAAGTTCATGCCACTGCACTCCAGCCTGGACAACAAAGCAAGACCCTGTCTCAAAGAAAAAAAATATACTTTAAAAAGGGCTGTAAAAAATTAAAATAAAAGAGGCAATTTACGAATCCTTATAATGAAACACAGTGTGACAATTTTTTACATTAAAAAATACTTTTGTGATGAAAAATATAACAACTTTTACTTTATATATCTGGATTCCTTTAATAGTATAATAACCTAATTTAAAGTAAAATATTATTATCCAAGAAAAGGAGTTATTTCTATTCAGATTCACTATGTAAATGTAACCTACAATTCTAATCATTTGTGTTTCATAATTCCTATACTGTTTGCATGGGAAAAATTCATAAATACAATTTATAACAGAGGAATTGTTTCCTAGTTATTGTGAGCAGCTCAGTAATTAAATTCATCTTGTTTCAACTTTTCAAAAAATCATTAGAGGTTTTTTTTTTTTGGCATTACAAATCTCAAGCTTTTTAAAGAAAACTCAACAGCATTCATGTTATGCATTGGCATTGGAAGCAGATAACTTTCTCATCTCTCAGTGTGAACACTCTCCCTTCTGCAACCCTTCCATTCACAGAGCTGATTGTACTTTAGACAAAACTATAGTTTTTGAAATAGGCTTTGAAATTCTGGAAATAACTCTAAAGATTTGAGGAGAAAAATTGTTCCCCTGAAACCATATATTAACTCACAACGTTTTGTACAAGTGTTAAAGCTCTTACATAGGAAAAGATTTTGTTTCTTGATATTATCTTCCATCTAATGCTGAAAACACACTTTTTTCCTCATGAGGTTTTCATTTCTTTCAGGATTGAAAAGATTTCATTAATCTCTTGGTAGCCGAAGTGCCAACAAATCCAGGGGCAGGAGACCAGGGAAGAGGGGGACCAGCCTTATTTCTGACTGGCTGTCTCTGTGATTATTTCCCCAGGAACAACGTGAAATACTGTCCTTCCCCAAACCGCCTCCACCTTTGGCCACCGCCTTCCACCCACAACAAATGCCAGATTCTCAGCTGTGCACCACAACAGTGTTTTAGCATGGTGCTTCTGTTGAAGGCACAGACGAAAATACTAAGGGAAATCATCAGCTTTGACTCTCAGCACCCAGACAGCTGTCACTCCAATTCTTTACCTTATTTTTCTTAAACTTGGCAATGATGCCCAGGTTTCTGCATTCATCAGCTCCTGGATGGCAGATGGTTGGTCCACTCCTTACAACAAATGGAAAGGTTGGTGATGAGTCGCGCAAGCAAACCTAGAAAATCTGAGGCTCTGTTGCAACCCATGAAAATCCTCGGGGATTTGTCCTTTCTACAAAATACAACAGGATGCATCATAACCTCGAGATTCCCACCCACCCCCAACCCAGGAAAACTTTGAGAGTTTCTTTCCATCTTTAATTTATAAAATATGTTTATCTCTCATGTTGAGAGCCAGGCGTTGCACCAGGAGCAGAAGATAGAATCATCACCACCCCCACTTTGGAGGGGCACCCTAAATGATGCAGTCAGTGCCATGAAAAAGGGTGCTGCAGGATGTATGGAGACCCCATGGGGAGACACTGAGTTAGACGAGGGGGCCAGGACTGTCACCCACTGGTGCGACTGCAAGCAGTTCAAGGTGGCTGGAGTGGAGGTTCAATGAAGAGGAGGGTGGAAGGAAGCCAGGGGCCTGATCAGCAAGGGCCTCGCAGGCCACTTTATTTGAATCTGAACAGAACCACCTAAAAGTCAGCATGAAAAGGGAAGTGATGTTTTGAGGAAGCCACGGACCCAGCAAGATATGCAGTCAAAGGACAGGTTTGTTGGCTGGTTGGATGCAGGCAGAAAACTGCGGTGGCTAGTCCAGGAGGCATTCCAGGGTGGTACTTGCAGATGTTTGGGTGAGGCTGTCAGTCACCAAATAAGGAATACTGGAAAGGAGGGCAGTTAGGAGTGAGGATGAGGAGGGCAGGGTGGTTGTGTTGTGCATAGATGCCCGTGGGATGGCCAGAGTTGAGATGTCCAGTGGCCTTTTCACTACAGCTTTGAAGGGAGCAGTAAACCAGAGAATAGGAATTGGGGAACCGCTGGTCTTCAGGCAGCCATGGGAAAGGATGTGACTATCCAGAAAGAGAAGACACAACAAGGACAGAAGAAGGAAGAGGATAGGATTCCAGGAGTACCCAGTTTAAGAGACAAGCAATGTTTAAGTGGCACCCAGGGCAAAATGGAGAGTGGAGTGTGTTATGAGGACTTCAGAACATGGCTTTGGCTGGGCAGACAGCATCATTTAGTGTTTCAGGCTAACATTTGTGGCTCATTCCCCCTTCTCAATTAGGCAAACTCAAAGAAGCAGCTGTCACCAAGCGAACCTCAGAGCCATTCAAGCCTCTGTTTTCCTCGTTCCCAAACAACCTTAACTCTGGTTCTTTGTGTGATACTTGCTAACCAGGGGCAAGGCATTCTAGAACCTGGGGCACTACTTGGAGAAAAGGGGTGGAGAAGGGACCACATGGTGCTTATTTCTTTAACTCCTGACTGAAGCCTCTAACCCTGAACCTACAGCACAGGACTAAATGGATCTGTCATGAATGAAGGAATCTTGGCATCTCTTAAGGGATCAGAATCCCAGGGAGGCTGAGGGACTTTCCCAACACCACACAACTGGTTATTGGCAGAGCCTGGATTTCTGGGTTTTAAACCATGCTCACTCACCACTCCTAAGGGAACAATACCATGTAGCTATTCAGGTAAGAGCCATTTAGGCTCAGGACACATAAAAAGGAAAACCAAGATCCAAGGAGCAGGGATTATTCTCAGAGCCCTAACATTATTCCTGTCCTATGCTCTAGATGCCTCTTGTATTAGTACATTTTTGTACTGCTATGAAGACATACCTAAGACAGGTAATTTATAAAGACAAAGAGGTTTAATTGACTCCCAGTTCCACATGGCTGGGGAGGCCTCACAATCACGGCGGAAGGCGAAGGAGGAGCAAAGGCATGTCCTACATGGTGGCAAGCAATATAGCATGTGCAGGGGAACTGCCCTTTATGAAACCATAGATCTCGTGAGACTTATTCACTATCAAGAGAACAGCATGGGAAAAACCCACCCCCATGATTCAATTACCTCCCACTGGGTCTCTCCCCCGACGACACGTGGGGACTACGGGAGTTACAATTCAAGATGAGATTTGGGTGGGGACATGGCTAAATCATATCACTTCTGGTTAATGTGTGCTTCCCTATTGACACTCCTAAGCCAGTGCCATCCTTGTGCTCAACCCTTCCCCCACCACACACACACACACACACATACACACACAAATCCCAAAGGCCCTTGGGTCAGGGCACCGGGCTTCCCCTGGGAGTTTTGGCAGAAACAGCACCAGACAAATAATGGAGGGCTGTGCACTCCCAAGGGCTCCTTCTAGGGCAGAGGTGGGGAAAGAGGAAGTGGCCATAGTAAGCGCCTTTTTCATGCTGCTGTGGCTCTTAGCTGAAAGCTTCTCTCCTAGTTTCCCAGAGGACGCCTGCTGCCCAGCCCCAAACAATGCTATCAGGTTCCTCTTAAATTGCCATCTGTTTCCCCCTTTTCCAGGACAATGCAGCCCAGTCTCAGCCTGTGAGCTGATACCCTGTGTTTTCACAGGTGCACACAAAGAAGGCATGTTTCCTCCTCACTCTTTGTTGTGGTCTTCTGCTGTGACTTTGTTTCCCGTGCTCTGGTCAGTTATAGTTCTCAGCTAAGGCAGAGAAGTCACATGGAACACGCCGTGAGTCAGAGGGCTGGCCGTTCCACCTGGTTCTGCTGCTCACCCAGCAAAGACCTGAGATTCCTAAATTCTCAGGTTTGGTTTCATCATTTGTTGAAGATAACAAGTAGCAATGGTGATAAGTAACCTGACTTTCTCAACAGAGAGGACCAAAGGAGCTAAATACCCCAAGCTCCCAAGTGCTCTACTACTGTAGACATCCCAACATGAAAGATTTTACATTTCACATTGTTTTAACTCCTCAAATAAAATCCAGTAAGTGCCATAGGGAATAAAGTAGTGTATATTATTTTGATGAAATACTATGCAGCTGTAAAAACAACAACAACAAAAGCGGCAAGGTGCAGTGGCTCACGCCTGTAATCCCAGCACTTTGAGAGGCCAAGGCGGGTGGATCACCTGAGGTCAGGAGTTCGAGACCAGCCTGGCCAACATGGTGAAACCCCATCTCTACTAAAAATGCAAAAATTAGCTGGGCAAGGTGGTGGGCGCCTGTAATCCCAGCTACTCAGGAGGCTGAGAAAGGAGAATTGCTTGAACCCAGAAGGCAGAGGTTGCAGTGAGCCGAGATCACACCACTGCACTCCAGCCTGGGCGACAGAGCAAGACTCCATCTCAAAAAAACAACAACAAAACCTCTGAAAGAGGCTGGGCACGGTGGCTCCTGCCTATGATCCCAGCAAGTTGAGAGGCCAAAGCAGGAGGATTGCTTGAGCCCAAGAACTCGAGATCAGCCTGGGCAACATGATGAGACCCCTGTCTCTTCGAAAAAAATTTTTTTAAATTTTAAATTAGCCAGATATGGTGGAAGACACCTGTGGTCCTAGCCACTTGGGAGACTGAGGTGTGAGGATCACTTGAGCCCAGGAGGTTGACGCTGCAGGGAGCCATGATTGCACCACTGCACTTCAATCTGGGCAACAGAATTACACACTATCTCTAAAAAAAAAAAAACAAAACAAAACAAAAGAAAGAACAAACTTTGGAGATGTAGGGAAATGAAAAATGACTTCCCTCTACCCTTTAGGTTCTTTGGCTAGGCTATAAGTTAAATTGACATGAGACAGATTAACATAAGAAAAACCATATTTAATTATGTATGTGTACATGGAAGTCCCGCAAAATATGAGGCTCAAAGAAGAGTTTGAGACTTTCAGATAATTAAAGCTTCTATAGCATTGTGAGCTACAGAAAGGAACAGAAGCTTGGTGCATCTGGGTAGTGGTGAAGACACAAGTTATGGGAGGGTGAGAGGAGGAAATGTCTGGTGAATAAAGGTTGTCTTGCTATGCCCTACGGTTAACAATAACTTTATTGTATATTTCAAAATAGCTAGAAGAGAATATTTGGAACGTTCTCAATACAAAGAAATGATAAATGTTTGAGGTGATGGCTATCCCAATTACCCTGATTTGATCATTACACATTTTATGCATTTATCAAAATATCATGTGTACCCCATAAATACATACAATTATTATGTATCCATTTTTCAAATAAATTAATTAATTAAAAGTCTCCCAGGTGATAAAAGCTGTCTCTGAGCAGCCTTCTTCCTGATACAGATACTTTTACCTAGAGAGACTTCCTTAATAGATGTAAATTTCTTCTATAGGACAGCTTTTCAGAGCTACTCCTGTGTCTGCAGTTTCTCAGAATAACCAGCTCAAAATATGCCAAAGAAGTATATTTTGGGGTGGCATATTCTGGTCTCCTAAGTCATATTTTGGAGTGATGTGTTCTCAGCCTCAACAGAACTAGATCTGGCAACAGCTAATAATGTTGAAGATTTATATAAACTGTACCTCAGCGCTTGCCCTCCCAGGTATAATCTCTGAAGAAATTATCTGAAAATGCACAAAGGAAGACAAATTCACGACTGTTTGTAGCTGCATTGATTGAAATACCAAAAAAATAAAAACCAAGGGGGCAGGGGTGAGGAGAGAGGATTCTCTAAAGGCATACTAGACAAGGCACAGTGGCTCACATCTGTAATCCCAGCACTTTGGGGAGGTCAGGGCAAGTGGCTCACTTGAGCCCAGGAGTTTGAGACCAGCCTGGACAACATGGCAAAACCCTGCCTCTACCAAAAAAAACACAAAAAATTAGCCAGGCATGGTGGTGCGTGCCTATAGTCCCAGCTAGCAGGGAGACTGAGGTGGGAGAATCACCTGAGCCCAGGCCCAGGAGGTCAAGGCTGCATTGAGTTATGACCATGCCACTGCACTCAAGCCTGGGCCACAGAGCGAGATTCTGTCTCAAAAAAAAATTAAATTAAAAAATTAAAAAATTAATGTACACCAGTAGAAGAATAGATCATCAATTATATTATATTCTTACAGTAACGTATTTATGTTAGGAAAATAAATGTTCCCCATTTTAGTTTGAATGAAACTTGCAAACATAATGTTGAGTGAAATAAGCAAGCTGCAGAAAGTGCATACAGAATTATACCATTGATATAAAATTTGGAAATACGAAAAAACTCTCCAATGATTATAGATATAAACCCCAGTAATCAAAGAATAGAGAAAATCCTGGGGATAAGAAACACCAAATTCAAGTTGAGGGTTGCCTCAGGTGTGTGTAGGGGAATAAGATAAGTGCATTGATAATACTTCTTTATTAAGCTGGGTAGTAAGTACAGAAGTACTCATTGTGTGATCTTTTAGACCTCTTTGTTATGCACACACCTCAAAAGATGGCTTCATCACAGTGTTAAATGAAACAAAAGCACATATAGGATATGATTCTTTTTCCTGTAAGAACTATATATGTGCATATGTATATGTGTGTATGATTGGTAAACATAGAAAAAAAATCTGGAAGAGTATCAGCCAAACCTGTATTCATAGTATATCAATAGTGAATACCTCTGGGAGATAAAATCACAGGGTCCAAGAGCGGTTTCATTTCTTACTTCCTATATTTCTGCATTATTATCACAGATAAATTACACATCTAATAAACACCATGTATTAGATGTGTAATTAAATAATAAATAATGCATGAACCAATTTGAATAACACATGAACTATAGCCTTCGAATCTCAGTCCTAATGTTTCTTAACAACTGCTATGTAGTTCAGGAACTGGGCTAGATGCAGCAGATATCATGATTAACAAAAATCGATACAGCCCTGGTTCTCATGGTACTTATATTCTGGTGGGAAAGTCAGATATGAATCAAATACTTCAACAATCCTTAAAGTAACATGGCACCTATACTAAATGCTAGACAAGTTACACAGGATTTGACCTATTCATGGAGGTCAGAGACCATCTTAGCAGAAGAAGCTTGAGCTGTGATCTTTGAAGAGGAGCAGGAGTTAACTGGGAGAAGTGGGCCAAAATCGGCCTATGCAAAGGCCCCGTGGCAGGTGGGAGCCTGGTGGAATGAAGGGCTGGTTTATGTAACTGATGGTACCATGTGCTAAGATAGGAATTTCTTCAAGAATAAGTTTGGCTAGGCTGTTGGCAAGAAGGCTTTTGTTGGAGGAGCCTCTGGAAAAATGCCATGTGATTCAGAATGCTCCCAGTAACCCAGAGAAGCAGCAAATCCAGATAATTACTGGACAGACAATAAGACTAGTTGCTAGTACTTATTGAACACTGAACTTTGTACCAGGTATTGTTTTAAACACTGATACATACTAACTAATTTAATCCTTACCACAATCTTATGAGGTAAGTACTATCATTATGCCCATTTTTCAATGAGAAAACTGAGAAACAAGTGGAAAACGCGAGAATAGAAGTTTTCATCATATGACATCTAGCTATGTAATGCCAAAAGAAACTCTAGTTATTGTAGTAGAAAAAAGAATGAATATATATTAAAAAATATATCCTTTTTAAAAATTTTACCAAAAAAATGGGATTCACTGAACTGGGAAAAATAGCTGTGTGCTCCTGGAGGGCTAAGATCACATCTATACAACCAACCATTGGCACAATGCCTGGCACCTAGTGGGCACTTCACAAATGCGTGCAACCGTAAGGTGGGAGCTGAATATATATGATGAATTTTCTACTTGATGTATTATGTGACCTCTAGTCCCCTGATAGAAAAATATTAGCTGTTTGTCCACAATTTGAGTTGTAAGTCAACCATCATTAATCAGCAATAGCAATCCTCCCTCATGAGAAGTTTAAGAAATGATCCCTCCTGAAACAAACAAAACAAAATAACAAAAACAAAAATCCTTCCAAGGGTTTGCAAGAGAAATTACAAATGTTGTTATAAATGTTCACTTTGCTTTTAGACAAGTGCCTTTCCAAATTAAGGACTTGCATTTATGAAGTGACACATCTATAAATTGGTAAGGATGACGCCAACTGACTTCAAACCATAAACAATTTTTAAACACTTAAGGTGCACTTTTAAAAATAAGCTAGAAAGGGGCTAATACCACACCTCACTATTTGCCAAATATGATGCTCCGTCAAAAAGTCTGGCTTTAATTACCATGTAGATTACAAATAGAGATGGACAGTCTCATGGCAAGAAACAAGGCTTCTTATGCCAACCTGTAAATCATTAAAGCCTGTTCCACGTAAAGCTGACTAGTCAATCCAACTGAAACTAGCGTGCCTGGACGGGTCGGCTGGCCCTGCAGAGCCCGGGGCTTTGCTGTGCTCCGTCAGCTGTTCTTCTTCTACTCCTAATGGGCCTCCATTCCCACTTTATATTTATATCCCAGCTGCTTGAAAAGGCCACGGCTGTGCCGACCAGACAGCAAAAATAGAAGAGGAGGAAATAACCATTCACAGTAATAACCAATCCATTTTTAAAGCCTGAAACAAGAATTTTGGTCTATTCAGCTTCATTACAGAATTTTTATAAGACACAAACTGAGACTGTGGTTTCTATGGCTGCTGGTACAAATATCTTGTGGCTGAGTTTTCCTCCAAATATGAATCATTTTGAAAAGCTTTCTAAAGTTATCTGTGGTATCTATTTTGTGGGATGATACATGAGAAAAATGGGGGCAGCTCTTGAATTACACACAGTCTAAATATAAACAATAATATTGCTCAAATACACAACTTTAAAAGCTGAGTTTGAACAGTGGGAAGAGAACTGGTCTGGATGGGAAGAGGACCCGAGCTGGAATCCTCGCTGTGCTATGCACAAGGCCAAGTGGCTTTGCTCATTCCCAAAACAGGCCAGCCAGCTCGTGGCGATTAGTGAGACAATGAGCTTGCATGTCCCTGGCACAGGATCTGTGCCTGATAATGCTTTCCTTTCTTTAGCACAGGCAATGTGTGTACTGAATTTTAGTGATTTCATTCGGTACTACCGTATGTGCTTGCTCCATATTTTTAATCCAACCAGTTCTAAGCGACTTTATGAGAACACACATTTTAACATAAATGCATTTGGATTTACTGTTCTTAAGTAGAAAGCTGAGTAGTTTCTATAAAAGGGAACTCTAAAGACTATAGGATAGAAATTATCTGTTCAGCAAAGTCCTACTTGAAGATTAAGAACAGGGACTTTTTTGGTGGGGGTGGGAGGGATAGAGTCTTCCTCTGTCACCCAGGCTGGAGTTCAGTGGCGTGATCTCAGCTTACTACAACCTCTGCCTCCTGGGTTCAAGTGATTCTCCTGCCTCAGCCTCCCCAGCAGCTGGGATTACTGGTGTACACCACCATGCCCGGCTAATGTTTGTATTTTTAGTAGAGATGGGGTTTCACTGTGTTGGCTAGGCTGGTCTCAAACTCCTGACCTCAGGTGATTCACCCACCTCAGCCTCCCAAAGTGCTGGGAATACAGGTGTGACCCACTGCACCTGGCCAAGAACAGGCAGGGACTTCTTGACTCATAGCTCCTTAACCATTGCAGAGGCTCCCTACACACGGAAAGGCAAGAAGAACCTGTCAGAAGAGGCTACTGATGGGAGGAGGGAAGAGACAAAATGAAAAAACTGTAGTTGCTATTAATGTCTCAAGTCATCAAGCTCAACAGCTATATGGGACCTTAGAAGTCTAGTCCAGGGCCAGGCGCAGTGGCACATACCTGTAATCCTAGCACTTTGGGAGGCCAAGGTAGGTGGATCACTTAAGCTCAGGAGTTGGAGACCATCCTGGGCAACATGGTGAAACCCTGTCTCTAAAAATTACAAAAATTAGCCAGGCATGGTGGCATGCAACTGTAATCCCAGCTACTCAGGAGGCTGAGGTGGGGGGATCGCTTGAACCCAGGAGGCGAAGGTTGCAGTGAGCTGAGATGGTGCCACTGCACTCCAGCCTGGGCAAGAGAGTAAGACCCTCTCTCAAAAAAAAAAAAAAAAAACCTCCCACCCCCCGCAAAAATAACACAACAAACAAACAAACAAAAAAGCAAGTCTAGTCCAAATTCCTGACCTTTTAGACTGAGAGAACAAGACTAAAGAAAATAGATTGCTTCAGCTCACCCAAGTTTAATACGGTTTTAACTGCAACCAGAAAGCAGTCTAATGGAAGCACTTTAGTCTACAGATGTAAAAATATAATAATAATACTTAACCCATACTAGTTAACCAGTGGGTATCATTTTCTAAATATTTCATGTAGGAGTCATATACACAGTGAGAAAGACAGGATCCCGCTCTGTTGCCCAGGCTGAGTGCATTGGCGCAATCATAACTCACTGCAGCTTTGATTTCTTGGACTCAAGCGATCCTTCCGCCTCTGCCTCCCAAGTAGCAAGGACTACAGGCAGGTGCTACCATGCTCAGCTAATTTTTTTTTATTTTTATTTTTTGTAGAAATAGGGTCTTGCCTTTTTGCCCAGACTGGTCTCAAACTCCTGAACTCTGGCTATCCTCCCACCTCAGCCTCCCAAATTGCTGGGATTACAGTCATGAGCCACCACACCTGGCCACATTTTTTAAACAGCAATTTTCTTTCATTATGAATGAAGAACCCTTGCCCCACATCCCCAGTGCATGCCCCCTGGAAAATTTAAAGTTATTGGAGAGAATACTAGTACTAATTTGCCATTCTGTCATGGGGGCTTTCTTTTCCATATGAGAATAGGGTAGAGAAGCAGACCAGATATAACCCACTGAAAGGTAAATTCAGGAAACATCTTCCCACTTAATACACTCTTCTTACCAGGGAGATAACTTATAGAGCTGGGAGGAAATTGCATACCTAAAAGCAACCAGGGTGTAAAGATTGCTGGCTGTCTGAAAAGTGAAGTGAGAATGAAGAACAGGTAGAAGGAAATCACGGTGGGCATTCAAAGGAACTGGGCACCGAATCAGTGAAAAGTGCCCACTGACTCAGATTCATGGAATAATCAAAGGGAGTTTGCTATAGAACAACTACATGTAGAACTGTACTCAAGTCAAGGTCAGGGCTTTATTTATTTATTTTATTTTGAGACAGAGTTTCCCTCTGTCACCCAGGCTGGAGTGCAGTGGTATGATCTCGGCTCACTGCAACCTCCGCCTCCCAGGTTCAAGCAATTCTCCTACCTCAGCCTCCCAAGTAGCCAACACTACAGGCAGGCACCACCACACCTGGCTAATTTTTGTATTTTTAGTAGAAATGGGTTTTCGCCATGTTAGCCAGGCTGGTCTCGAACTCCTGACCTCAGGTGATCCGCCTGCCTCGGCCTCCCAAACTGCTGGGATTACAGGCATGAACCACCGCGCCCGGCCAAGGTTTTTATTTTGTTTTACGTTTTCTCTGCTCTTGAGTTTGGGTTTCAATAAACCCTAGGTTTAAGTGATCAATTATGTAATAAAGATACCAACTTTTATTGAGATGGCAAGACTAGTGTGCCCATTGTTGCCTTCATGCTTAACAATTAATAAAGTAAGGCTAAGTGTTACAGAATAGCTAGCCAGATTTCCTTAAGTCAACAATGTGAAGAGAGAGGGAAGGGCCTACTCTAGGTTAAAAGAGACTTAAGAGCTATAATAACCAAACACGATATGTGGACCTTGACTGGATCTTGTTCAAATAAGCCAACTGTAAATGACATTTAGGGACAATTGGAGAAACTTGAAAAAAAAATGAGTATTAAATGCTACTGAGGAATTACTACTAATTTTGTTAGATGTGATAATGGTATTGAAGGTGGGTAGGAAAATGTTCTTACTTTTCAGTGATGCATAGTTAGTACTTATGGGAGAAATACCATGATATCTATGATAACTTTAAGAAAGATAGTAGATTAAATAAATTAGCTAATTAGAGTCTACCATGCTCATTGGCCATCCAAAGCAAACAGACCTTGAGATTTCATTAAGGAAAGGAGCAGACATTATTTGACATCCCTTGAATTGGTTTACCATGTCCATTTACTCTTACAGTAAATGGTAAAACTCTCCAGTACCATGGAAGCTATATTTCTTAAAAGAAATGAAACACTTTACATTTGGGTATTAGGATCATTTGAAAGTAGAGATTACTAATTTCATAAATGTATATTTTTATAGCATTGTTTTCAATTTTTAAAATGTCTCCAGATGGGCACGGTGGCTCACGCCTGTAATCCCAGCACTTTGGGAGGCCGAGGCGGATGGATCACAAGGTCAGGAGTCCAAGACCAGCCTGGCCAATATGGTGAAAGTCCATCTCCACTAAAAATACAAAAATTAGCCATGTGTGGTGGTGCGCACCTGTAGTCCCAGCTACTTGGGAGGCTGAGGCAGGAGAATCACTTGAACCTGGGAGGTGAAGGTTGCAGTGAGACAAGATTGCACCACTGCGCTCCATCCCGGGTGACAGAGCATGACTCCATCTCAAAAAAAAAAAAAAGAAAGAAAGAAAAAGAAAAAGAAAATGAAAACGAAAAAAATGTCTCCAGAGACACTGGGTTTTGGCTGTGTGATGGTTTCAAGCAATAAAGCAGTAATAGCAAACATGATGGGAGAAAGCATGGAGGAAAAAAAGCCACAGTTAGGTTCTCCCAATAAATTAGACAATATACTTTTCAAAGCGTTAAAGACATGATCGGCAAATCCTTTCTTAGCTTCCTTTTCTCCACTCATGGGTTACGCCAGCTATGGATTCTCCTCTAGGTAGGCTGGAAGGTGGAGAGACAGTCAGATGTGGTTTTGAAAGGGCAGGCATCATTGTTCCTGCTCTCATCAATGAACGCTTTCTGACTGCTTGCAGTGATGCAGTGAGAGCCATGGCCAAAGCAAGCCACTGACTATTGGACAAGAGGGGGCTTTGCAACTGCCACCCCCAGGGCTTCCTGCAGGCACTCAACACCTTGCACGTCCTCCCTCTGTGAGCACAGACTACGTCCTCTTTGTGTTAACCTGAAGTATTAGCTTTGACAGCTGATACCTGGCATTTGCAAGGTAAAGCCAGGGTTAATTTATGAGGCATATTTTCAACTCTCTGTTTACTAAAAAGAAAGTCATCATATTCAAAAACGGTCATGATGACAACTCATCGCCAGGAGGAGAGCCGCGGGAAAGGTAAGTTTGGACTGCACCATTTTCTCTCTTGACCCTGCTCCTCTCATGACAAACAGCCTCAAGTTTTGAGAAAGCTGGTGAAGGTTGGGAGAATTATCCACTTGGCATGGATAGAATTGTTTTTCTGGGCTTCAGGGAACGGTGCCCTCATTAGCACCACATTCTCGTCAAAAGAGCTAATGCCACTGCTCTCCACTCTACCATCTATATTAATTTTATCTCTGATTTTACAGAGACATACTCAGAAAACGTCTTTAAAATATTTCTATAAATAGCCTAATCATAGTATCAACAAACATGCTTTTAAAAAAAAAATCTTAGAAACAATAGTCCATTTGCCTAGTAATTAGTTAACACCCAAGCCTGCCTTCAAAGGAAAGCATGACACAAGCACTGTGAGATTCCTATCTCTGCGATCAGTGCAGGCTCCTGAACAACAGGAAATACAGTGTTAAAGGAATTTAACTCTACTGGAACTGCAGCTTTGAAGACAGGAATATTTATGCCAGGCTTTGTTGTTCTGAAGTTACTGATTTGTCCCCAGTTACCACATAGGCTCTTAAGAGGTCT
The DNA here is from genome assembly GCF_028885655.2 of Pongo abelii. Taxonomy (NCBI): domain Eukaryota; kingdom Metazoa; phylum Chordata; class Mammalia; order Primates; family Hominidae; genus Pongo; species Pongo abelii. The sequence goes on from NC_071996.2 coordinate 127,899,684, forward strand.
AAGAAGAAACTTCCAACCTACAGGGATATATTGGATTCCATGATCTGCAGAATATATAATTCTACACTAAAGCTTTCTGTCTATAAACACACACACACACACACACACAAACACACACATGACATTGGTGTTTGTCTGTTTGTTTGCTTGCTTGCTTGTTTTTTTTGAGATAGGGTCTCACTCTGTCACCCAGGCTGGAGTACAGCGGCGCAATCATGGCTTACTGCAGCCTTGACCTCTCAGGCTCAAGTGATCCTCCCATCTCAGCCTCCCGAGAACTGGGACCTCAAGTCCACCACCACACCAGGCTAATTTTTTAAAAAAATCTTTTGTAGAGACGGGGTCCCACTGTGTTACCCAGGCTGGTCTGGAACTCCTGGGCTCAAGTGCTCTTCCCACCTCGGCTTCCCAAAGTGCAAGGATTACAGGCATGAGCCACCATGCTTGGTTCTGACATTGTTTACCTTGTTATTAGTGCACTGTATTTCACCACAATCAAACCTGTGAAAAATTCCTTCCTGTGTTCGTCAACATAATTTTGAAATTAAATACTTTAAGACACAGATGAAAGAGCCAAAAATACTTATTTGACTCATAGTAGTTGTCATCTACCCCATTAAAAATAAAAATCACTACTTTTCCGGAAAACCTATCAGCCTATTGTAATTTTAATTGTTCATTTGCTTTCAGGTTGAAAAATATATATCTTAAGCTGAGCAAGGTGGCTCATCCCTATAATCCCAGCACTTTGGGAGGCCGAGGCAGGCGGATCACCCGAGGTCGGGAGTTTGAGACCAGCCTGGCCAACATGGAGAAACCCTGTCTCTACTAAAAATACAAAATTAGCCGTGTGTGGTGGTGCATGCCTGTAATCCCAGCTACTCGGGAGGCTGAGGCAGGAGAATCACTTGAATCCAGGAGGCGGAGGTCGCAATGAGCCAAGATCGTGCCATTGCACTCCAGCCTGGGCAACAAGAGCAAAATTCCATCTAAAAAAAAAATATATATATATATATATCTCTCTCTTAAATGTCAATGATATCTTCCATAGATGCTTACCCAGTGGCCTAAATCTGACAGGATGTGCAGCCATTAATGTGGAATTCACTAAGCTTGAAATCCTGTTTTCAGGCTCAACACACTAGATTTTCTAGGTCTTGACACTGTTTCCTTTCATCTCTTTTAATCATGCCTTGAATTCCTCCAGCACCATGGGACCAGCCAAAATACAGGTATCTATTCAAAAATTTTAACTTTGCACTGAGGCAAAGGAATGCTCTGGAAATTTAAGTTAACCCACTGCCTCCACTTTTCTCTCCAACTTAAAGCTCAGGAAACCAGAACCAAATACTAACATTTCTCTCCAGAAAAAAATAAGGAAATACATGTGCAGGAAGCTTAGGATAATATTGTCACATTGCGAATCTGTAAAAGCAGAAAAAAAAAGCCTAAATTTCAAATAGGATAATAATAAGTTAGAATGTAGCCGTACACTAGAAGAATAGTGAAATAAATTATGGCATTATCTTTTTTGTGTGTAGGGAGGGTGCAGGAACGAGATTCTCACTCTGTCGCCCAGGTTGGAGTGCAGTGGTGCAATCTCTGCTCACTGTAACCTCCCCTTCCTGGGTTCAAAGGATTCTCCTGCCTCAGCCTCCCAAGTAGCTGGGATTACAGGCATGCGCCACCACACCCAGCGAATTTTTTATTTTTAGTAGAGACAAGATTTTGCCATGTTGGCCAGGCTGGTCCCGAACTCCTGACCTCAAGTGATCTGCCTGCCTTAGCTTTCCAAAGTGCTGGGATTACAGATGTGAGCCACCTCTCTCGGCCAACATTATAATTTTAGAAGCTGCTTTCTAATACTACCCATTGATGTAAAACTGCTTACGTTAATGTTAAATTTTAAAAGTAAGGATATAGGCCGGGCGTGGTGGCTCACACCTATAATCCCAGCACTTTGGGAGGCCAAGGTGGGTGGATCACAAGGTCAGGAGATAGAGACCATCCTGCCTAACATGGTGAAACCCGTCTCTACTAAAAGTACAAAAAATTAGTTGGGCATGGTGGTGGGCGCTTGTAATCCCAGCTACGGGAGGCTGAGGAAGGAGAATGGCACGAACCCGGGAGGCGGAGCTCGCAATGAGCCGAGATCACACCACTGCACTCCAGCTTGGGTGACAGAGCGAGACTCTGTCCCAAAAAAAAAAAAACAAAAGTAAAGATACAATATTTCGTACATAGTATATTTCTAATTTTGGTAAAGAAATCTTTATAGGAAGAACAGTTAGAAAGCGATGTGAATCTCTGAATAATGGAATAACTATGATTTTTTCATTTTTATCTTTTTATATTTTCCAAATTATCTGAAATGTACATTTAGAACTTTTGTAAAAATAAAACAATAAATATTTATTTAAAATAAAGTTGTCTATGCTGGCCATGGTAGTGTGTACCTGTAGTCCCAGCTACTCAGGCAGCTGAGGCAGGAGGATCGCTTGAGCCTAGGAGTTCGAATCCAGCCTGGGCAAGAAGTGAGACTGCATCTCTATAAAAAATTTAAAAATAAAATATAAAGTAGCCTAAGTGCAGTACCTCCCTCCTTTATCCTGCATAAAAATGTCAGGTAAAATGAGTCCAAATGAATTCAAAGTTCATTGGTGAAAAAAAAATGTTTAGATTTTGCAGTAGTTAGTGCATTCATTTTATAATAGATTGCAAAATTTCAAAGCAAATAAAACATAAAATAGAACTGTACATATCCATGATATACATTTACATTTCAAAGGTGGAATCTTAACTGTACATGTGTATACACACACACACACACACACACCCCAGCAACATTTTACCAAACACAACACCATGTGTTCATTTGGATTTTAGCAAGCTCTTGCATGCAACTTTTTGAAAGCTCCCTTCAAAACTGATATCCCCATTTGCTAGGACCCTAAAGCATATTTATTTTTCTTTCTTTCTTTTTATCAGTAATTATGTATTGAACACTGATTATAGGCCAAGCACTATACTAGTGAACAGGGATACATTAACAAATAAAGCAGATATGATCTCTGCATTTTCTCTTGCTCTCACTAGAATATAAGTATCAACGAATACTAAGCTAGTACTCATTACAACTCACAACAGCTCTGTTTAGGAAAAGAACCTAGTGGGGCTCTGGTATACATGAGACATCAGTAAAGACTTCTCTGAAAGATGAGGAAGAACCAGCCATAGGAATAGCATTCTAGGCAGCTGGGGCAGCATATACAAATGTCCTGGGACAGAAAGGCATTTGCTGTGTTTTACTGCTAAGAATACAGTGTAGCTGAGGCAGGGTAACTGGTAGGAGAATGATATGGGGTGGGTGGAGTTACAAAGGAGGTTGGCAGGAGTCACAGCAGGCAATGGCTTCTGCAGACTGTGGTAAAGGGTTGGATTTGCTGCAGCAGAAGCCAATGGATGATTGCAAGTGTTTAAAAAACACTTTGTTTTTAACTAAATATGGATTCACAGGAAGTTGCCAAGTTAGTACACAGATTTCTGTGTACCCTTCATCCAGCTTCCCCCAGTGGTGTCATCTTACATATATTTATATATATATACACACACATATATATAGTATTATATATATACAATATGAATAGTATATATAATATATATTATATATAGTATATATAATATATATTATATATAATATAAATACTATATATAATATATATTATATATAATATAAATACTATATATAATATATATTATATATAATATAAATACTATATATTATATATATTATATATAATATAAATACTATATATTATATATATTATATATAATATAAATACTATATATTATATATAATATAAATATATATAAATATATATATTTTTATATATATAAAATACTATATATACTGTGTATATATAATATATATACTATATATGTGTATACATACATGTATGCATGTGTGTATACCTGTATGCATGTATGCATGTGTATACCTGTATGCATGTATGCATGTGTGTATACGTGTATGCATGTATGCATGTGTGTATACATATATGTATGTGTATACATATATGTATGTGTATACATATATATGTGTGTATATATAATACTACATATACACTATATATATAATACTATATATATAAAATACTATATATGTGTGTATATATATACACATATATACATATATGTGTATATATATATATAATACAATATCAAAATCAGGAGATTGGCATTGGTGCAATACTATTAACTAGATACAGGTCTTATTCAGCTTTTACCAACATTTACATGCATTCATTCATTTGTATACATGTATATAGGTTTATGCAATTTTGTATGGATTCTAGCAAAGGATCTAAATGAGTGATATAATCCGATTTATGTTTTTGACATCAACTGCTAAGAGGAGAATGGGTTGTGTCAGAAGACCAGTTAAGAGGCTGCTACTTTAATGCAGCGAGGGCCAATAGTTGTTCAAGCTAGCGTTGAGGCAGCATAGATGGTGAAAATAAATGGAATTATTTGGGAGGTAGAAGAGGTGGGGTCCATAAGGCTTGGGGTAAACTTGATGTGAAAGATGAGAGAAGGGAAGAAATGAAAATACTCACAGGTTTCTGGCTTGCACAGCTTAAACAGCCAGGTGGGTGGTGATGTTTACTGGGAGGATGCTACTTGGTCAAGGAGAAGGTTTGGTGGAGGGTGTCTTGAATGTATAAATTTGATATGCAGATGAAAGAACATTGGGTGGAAGACACACATTTGAGAGTCAACAGCATAAAGACAGTATTCAAAGCCAATAAAAGGCTTTGTGCGAGGTCACCAATGGGGTAAGTATAAAGAGAGGAGGCGAGCCAGAGCAGAGTGCTGAGCAACTCAATACTGTAAATAGCACATGCTCTTCTGGCCTATCATTTGCAGGTCATTGCATCAATAATCTCTTTAGAGAGACTACAAACCTCAAGCTGCAGAGATCCTGCCTTATAATCCTGCTCTATTCTTGACAATGCCTGGCATGGTTCTGTGCACATGAGGAATGCTCAATGAATTCACTTCCATTCAGTAAATATTTGCTAATCATGACCAATTGCACTAGGGAGACAAAGAAGACCCCTGGTTAATTGGTTCAACAGTTACTCCCAACTTCCACCTGTATTAAAATAATGAAGTGAATGGAGTCAGATTGGACATTTTCCTCTCTTCTGATATTGATTTGACTGTACAAAAAAGATATCAGGCCAGGCACAGTAGCTAATGCCTGTGGAGGCATTCGGGAGGCCGAAGTGGGAGGATTCCTTGAGCCTAGGAGTTTGAGACCAGCCTGGGCAGTACAATGAGACTCCATCGCTACAAAAAATATTTTTTAAAATTAGCTGGGGCTGGGCACAGTGGCTCACACCTATAATCCCAGCACTTCAGGAGGCCGAAGTGGATGGATCACTTGAGGCCAGGAGTTTGAGACCAGCCTTGCCAACATGGTCAAAACCCATCTCTACTAAAAATACAAAAATTAATTGGGCATGGTGGTGCATGCCTATAATCCCAGCTACTCAAGAGGCTGAGGCGTGAGAATTGCTTGAACCTGGGAGACAGAGGTTGCAGTGAGCCAAGATCATGCCACTGTACTCCAGCCTGGGTGACAGAGCAAGACTCCATCCCCCACAACCCCAAAAAAATTAGCTGGGCATGGTGCCACACATATGTGGTCCCAGTTACTTGGGAGGCTGTGGTGAAAGGATCACTTGAGCCCAGGAGGTCGAGGCTGCAGTGAGCCATGATCATGCCACTACACTCCAGCTGAGTGACAGAGCAAGTCTCTATCTCAAAACAAAACAAAAGATGTTAATTTAAAATGTTTCATATTTTCTTCTCAATACTGACACCAGCCACCTCTAACAATGTTTTCTAAAGTGTTAATATCTTATTGAAGAGGACACACAAAAAATGGAGATACATTCCATGCATTAATTCTGGCATTAATTCTTCTGATCCATAAATCAGAAGAATTAATACTATTAAATGACCATAATAACTAAAGCAATCTAAACATTCAATACAATTCCTATCAAAATTCCAATGACATTCTTCACAGAAATAGAAAAAATAACCCTAAAATTTCTATGAAACTAGAAAAGACCATGAAGAGTCAAAACAACACTGAGCAAAAAAACAAAGCTGAAGACATCACACTATCTGACTTCAAAATATATTCATAATACAAAGCTATAGTAAGCAATGCAGCATGGTATTGGTATAAAAACAGATACAGAGACCAATGGAACAGAATACAGAACTCAAGAATAAGTCCACATATTTACAGCCAAATGATTTTCAACAAAAGCGCCAAGAACAAACACTGGGGAAAGGGCAGTCTCTTCAATAAAATGTGCTAGGAAACTGGATATTCACAGGCAGAAGAATGAAATTAGATCCCTATCTCCCACCATATTTAAAAATGGACTCAACATGGATTAAAGACTTAAGTGTAAAACCCAAAACTGTAAAACTACTAGAAGAAAACACTTTAGGACATTGGCTTAGGCAAAGATTTTATGGGTCAGACTTCAAAAGCACAGGCAACAAAAACGAAAATAAACAAAAAGGACTATATCAAACTAAAAATATTCTGCACAACGAAGATGAGAATCAACAGAGTAAAGAGACAACCTGCTGGATGGGAGAAAAGTTGTGCAAACTATTTATCCAACAAGGAACCAACATTCAGAATATACAAGGAACTCAACTCAATAGCAAAAAACACAAATGATCCTATTTTTAAATGGGCAAAGGATCTGAACAGATGTTTCTCAAAAGAAGGAAGACCAATGGCCAACAGGTATATAAAACAATGCTCAATATCACTAATCATCAGGGAAATGCAAATCAAAACCACACTGAGATATCATCTTACCCCAGTTAGGCTGGCTATCATGAAAAAGACAAAAAATAACAAATCCTGGCAAGGATATGGAGAAAAGAGAACTCTTATACACTGTTGGTGGGAATGTAAATTAGTATAGCCACTGTGGAAAACAGTATGGAGATTTCTCAAAAAAAAAAAACTAAAAATAGAACTACCGTACTATCCAGCAATCCCACTACTGGGTATTTATCCAAAGGAAAGGAAATCAGTATATAAAAGATAAATCCACACTCCCATGTTTATTGCAGCTCTATTCACAATTGTCAAGAGATGGAATCAACCTAAATGTCCATCAACAGATGAATGGGTAAAGAGAATGTGGTATATATACACAACAGAATACTAATCAGCGATAAAAAAGAATAAAATCCCGTCATCTTCAGCAATATCAATAAACCTGGAGGATATTATTATGTTAAGTGAAATAAGTCAGGCACAGAAAGATAAATACCACGTGTTCTCACTCCTGTGGGAGCTGAAAAAAATTGAACTCATAGAAGTAAAGAGTAGAAGTGTGGTTATTTGAGACTGAGAAGGATGGAGGAAGGGGAGGATAGAAAGAGGTTGGTTAATGGATGCAAAGTTACAGCCTGATGGGAAAAATATGTTCTAGTGTTCTGTAGCACTGTAGGATGAATATGATTAACAATAATTTACTATATATTTTCAAAAAGCTGAAAGACAAGAATTTGAATGCCCACAATACAAATGATAAATGTTAGAGGTGATGCATATGCTAATTATCTTTATTTGATCATTACACATTGTATATATGTACTGAAATATCACTCTATCACATAAATATGTACAATTATTATGTGCCAACTAAAAATAAAAGGAAAAAAGAACACAATTATTAAAATCACATTTTTGGCCGGGTATGGTGGCTCATGTCTGAAATCCCAGCACTGTGGGAGGCCAAGGCAGGTGGATCACCTGAGATCAGGAGTTCGAGACCAGCCTGGGCAGCATGGCAAAACCCCGTCTTTACTAAAAACACAAAAAAAATTACCCGGGCATGGTGGCACACACCTGTAGTTCCAGCTACTCAGGAGGCTGAGGCAGGAGAATCACTTGAACCCAGGAGGCAGAGGTTGCAGTGAGCCAAGACTGCACCACTGCACTCCAGCCTGGGTGACAGAGTGAGACTCCATCTCAAAAATAAATAAATTAATTTAATTAAATCACATTTTCTTCATAAAAATATGTATTTTTATGAAAAAGAATTCATAATTTTAAGAGTGATATTCCTCTTTTTATTTTATCATATTTAACGACATTGCTGAACAAATGGAAATTTTGATGTTTGGGAGAAGAAAGTACAAATTTCCTAGAATTATCATATGCCAAAATAACAGTTGTTTATTAAATACTTTTGAGAGTTTTTGGAAACCATTAAATGCAGGCTGTGGTGGGTATACCATAATTCCTAAATGATAATGGCAAAACAGCTTATTGATTAATCAAATATTTCAGTTGCTATGGAAACAATTGCTAGTATGTTGGGTGATATGGTTTGGCTTTGTCCCCACCCTAATCTCATCTTGAATTCCCACATGTTGTGGGAGAGACCCCGTGGGAGGTAACTGAATTGGCGTGGGGGGCAGGTCTTTCCCATGCTGTTCTTGTGACAGTGAATAAGTCTCACGAGAACTGATGGTTTTAAAAACAGGAGTTTCCCTGCACAAGCTCTCTCTCTTTCTCTTTGCCTGCTCCCATCCATGTACAATATGACTTGCTCCTCCTTGTCTTCAACCGTGATTGTGAGGCCTCCCCAGCCACATGGAACTGTAAGTCCATTAAACCTCTTTTGTAAATTGCCCAGTCTTGGGTGTGTCTTTATCAGCAGCATGAAAACAGACTAATACATTGGTTTCAAATATCACCATTGTGAGAAATTATCTAATATATCAAAAACAAGAAAAATACATTTTCTATTTCATAGAGTGTCCTTTGACTCTTCTGTCTGATAGCATGGGCTTTGTGATGGGTGCTTTAGCTTGAAACTGAATACAAAGTGAGAAGGCATGAGGGTGGTGTGAGTGGCTCCTTGCTATGAATCTGAAAAACCTTTTGTTGGATGGATGGCCTAGAGAAACTTCTCACTCTTCAGAGAATTCAGAATTTTTGACCCTTTTCAATATATCTGTAATTGTATTTAATTCTTTTTTCTAACTTACAAATCAATACCATAATTTTATGTATTCATTCAGTGACTAGTTATTGGGTCCCATTATGTGCTAGCCATGGTTCTAGAGACATAAAAACAAAAATCCTTGTTTTCTCCCCATTCAAGTGGGGTACTCAGAAAATAAACAAAATGCATCTCATGAAGGAATTCAGGAATAAAATCTGAATGCAGAAGAGACATACAGTTGTGATGGTGCTAAAGACCACAGCCAAAGCATAACCCATGCTTTATGGGATCTAGCATTCAAATCATTTTGGTTAGTCCTGTGGACTGACCACGTCTCCCCTCCCCATCAAAATTCATATGTTGAAGCCCTGATCCTCAATGTGGTTGTATTTGGAGATAGGGCCTCTAAGGAAGTAATTATTGTTAAATGAGGTTGATATGGTTTGGTTTTGTGTCCCCACCCAAATCTCACCTCAAATTGTAATCCCTGTGTGTTGGAGGAAGGGTCTGGTGGGAGGCAACTGGATCACAGGGGTGGGTCTCCCCCTTGCTGTTCTCGTGATAGTGAGTTCTCACATGATCTCATGGTTTAAAAGTGTGTGGTACTTCCCCCTTCTCTTTCTCTCTTTCCTGCTCTGCCATGGTAACACATGCTTGCTTCCCCTTTGCCTTACGCCATGACTGTAAGTTTCCTGAGGCCTCCCAGCCATGCCTCCTGTACAGCCTGCAGAACTGTGAGTCAACTAAACCTCTTTTCTTCATAATTTATCCAGTCTCAGGTAGTTCTTTATAGCAGTGTGAGAACAGATCAATATAAAGGTCATAAGGTTGAGCCCCTGATCTAGTAGGATTCATGTCCTTATAAAAAGAAACAACAGAGAGCTCTCTGTCACTCTGTTTATCATATGTTATCATACGAGGATACAGCAAGAAGGCAGCCCTCTGCAAGCCAAGAGAGCCTCACCTGAGTCCCACCATGCTGGCCTGACCTTGGACTGCCAGCCTTCAGAACTGTGTGTGAGAAAACACATTTCTGTTGTTTAAGCCACCCACTCTGTCGTAATTTGTTATGGCAGCCTGGAGAGACTAATACAATTAGTAAGACAGATAAAGCCTGGACGATCACTTACTGCAATGGTCTTTAATAACCACTTTCTAGTGTTTTAGTTTTATGGCTATTTGACAGGTAATATCAGAGCAACTAAGTCTGATTTGGGGAGGAAAAAAACCCGATGTGTTATTTACATCTTACATTCTCCATTCTCTTCTTTTATAATAATTTATCCTCTACCTCCTTCCAAACAGGTTTGCAACATCCTTACTATAAAAGCTATAAATTGAAATAATGATGACATGGAATAAAAGGAGAAACCAAAAGCAGGAAAATGTGGAAACATGTTCAAGGTGGAAGAACTAACACAGTCATTTGTGTTGAGCCTCTTGATGGCCAAGCAAAACTTAGGGAAGTGAGAACAAGATTGACCATCCTAGAACCAATCTGGGGACTTAGGTGCCATGTGTCATGTGTGATCTGTGCGGGGCCAGCAAAGCCACAGCTGGTGGTCAGCAAATGAAAACTATTCCCCAAAGATCCCATTCCCCCAGAGAATGTCTGCATGATAATTTTCCACTTCATCTAACTTAGCTTCCTGTTCATTGTAAGACCTGAATAAATGCTTTTTCCTCATATTAATTTTTACAAATGAATGAATGGGATTTCAGAGCTACCCAAATCAGAATTTGAAAACAATACTCTTTTGTGTGTTCTTAGGAGGCAGGAAGCATACTAAAACCGCCCGAAGGCACCATATAAAAGGTTACACAAAGATCACCACTGGTCACTATCTTCAGGATCTATGGTGAATTTGGGAACCTAGCCACCTATCTCCACACTCTAATTTTGCTCTAATTCTGTAGCAAGTTGATCAAACTGTCCTGCTCTCAGCCAGCTATCTAGGACCAAGTCATAATGTAAGGATCTGGGGAGGAATAAGGTACTGATAAGAAGCGTGCTGTGTGGGCACTTTGCTTAGGAGTACAGTCCGGATCTGATGGCTGTTTTATCCTATCTCACTTCCAGCACATTCATTCATGTATTCATTCATTCATTCTCTGTCTCTCTCTTTTTTTTTTTTTTTTTTTGAGAGGGAGTCTCGCTCTGTCGCCCAGGCTGGAGTGCAGTGGCGCGATCTCGGCTCACTGCAAGCTCCGCCTCCCGGGTTCACGCTATGCTCCTGCCTCAGCCTCCCGAGTAGCTGGGACTACAGGCACCCGCCACTGAGCCTGGCTAAATTTTGTATTTTTTTTAGTAGAGACGGGGTTTCACCGTGATAACCAGGATGGTCTTGATCTCCTGACCTCATGATCTCCTCCCAAAGTGCTGGGATTACAGCCACCGCACCCAGCCTCATTCTCTCTCTTTATACACGATGCCTATACATAGTCACACCCTCACACACACTCTCACACACATACGCACAGCACAAACAGGCACATACACGTACCCACACACACTCACACACACACACACACACAACACACACAGGCACATACACACTTCCCTTTTACCCTGGAGAAAGCAGACAGAGCCCTTCTAAGTGGTCTCCAGGTCAAAGCCCAGTTTCACATTGTTGACATGTACTTGACTGCTGGGAATGCCCTGGAAAAATGTGACAGAATTTCCTTAACAAGTGTCAGGAAATACCGTGTAGAGCAGGTTGAGGTTCTGGGAGAGGAAGCTCTTGATATGCCAAGTGTGGCATGAGTCACTGTCAGTCCTCTGGGCCCTGGAACTGGGCAAAGACGCCTGAGGGGCTCTGTAGTGCCATGGTGATGCCCTGGGCTGGATCTCCTGGGGGGCTCCTAGTGTCTCATTCCAGTTCACAGCCAGAGGTGCAGCTAAGTTTGCCTGACCCTGGCCCCAGCATGGGCTTGTTGCCCCACTTCCCTCAGCCCCACTCCCTTGCCCTGACTGTGCTGGAGGCTTCCACCTGTTCTTCCCGATCACTCTGCACCCTTCTCCTCCCTGGTCTGTGCCCTGAGACTGGCCTCTTGCCCTTTGGCTTCTGCTTGAGTTTGGCCAGTGAGGAGCTCTGGACACTGCAGGACTACAAGGGCAGGAAACTATTTCTCAGGCTCCCTCCCTCCCTGCAGGGTCATCTCAGGCTGACCAACTCCGCAGGTCCCAGCTCCTTTTGTCCCCCTTCCAGGATTCCATGGCTGCCTCTCTCCTCCCCCCTCCAGAACTAAGTGCTGCCATAGCACCTCCTGGTTCCCCGCCCTGATGTCTTGCATTATTCCTTGTGGTTTCCCTACACCCTGCTCACACCATTAAAACTTGTCACTTAACTCACCTCAAACCACCCAATTTGAAAGTGCCATCTGTTTCCTGATGAAACCTTGGCCCACAAGAGATCACACACCGCCTCAGGAGGTGGACACACGTGGATTCTTCACAGCCTGAAACTGCCATTCACTAACATGGGACCTTGGGCAAGTCATCCTTTTAAGACTTTCTCTCTCTCTCTCTTGCTCTCAATAGTCTCACTTTGTTGCCCAGGCTGGAATCCAGTGGCACAGTCATAGTGATAGAGGTAGGAGGCAGAGAAATCCTAGACTTATAGGAGCAGTTCCCTGGTGAAACCCCACCTTCAAGCCAAAAACAGCCTGAAACCCATGGATCAGAGTGAGAACTTCTATTCCTGTTTACCTGCTCTCTCCCAATTGATTATTTCTGAATAATGTCTTTTAGCGAATTAAATGTTGCCTTTTCCAGTACTACCTATGGCCTGCCCCACCCCCATCCTGTGCCTATAAAGACCCCATACTCAGTTGGTAGAGGGGAGATGGCCTAACTTTGGGGAGGAGACCTCCTGACTTCGGGAGAAGATGACCTGCCCTTCTCGTCCCCTGTCCAGCTCCCCTCTCTGCTGAGAGCTGTTTTCATCCCTCAATAAAATTCTCTGCCCTCACCATTCTTCAATTGTCAAGCGTGACCTCATTCTTCTTGGACACTGGACAAGAGCTCGGGACCCACTGAGTACAGGTACCCAGAAAGGCTGTTACACTGGTCCTTTGCCCTCACCGGCAGAGGGCAGCCACTCCATGCAACGGGGCAGGGGCCAACTGAGCTGCTAACACACTGCCATCCACTGAGCTATGGACGGCAGAACTAAAATAACTAATTAGCACACTAACACCCACTCTGGGGCTTGAGCACCCTTGCCTGCATTCTGCTTGAGAAGACACACCTGGTCTGGCCTTGGGCCCTGCATGGAACTTGCTCCTGTTTCAGCAGATCGGTCAGCAGGGTCCTACACTCACTTGCTCTTGTGCTCCTTCCTGCAAGGGGCTGAGCGTGGCAGGCGGGGTAGACAGGGTGCCCCTGCTGTGAGTCCAGCAAAAGGGCTGAGAAAATCCTGCATCAATAGCTCACTGCTGCGTTGACCTCCTAGGATCCTCCTGCCTCAGCCTCTGGAGTACCTGGGACTGCAGGAATGTATCACTACACCGGCTATTTTTATTTTTAGTAGAGGTGAGGTCTCAGTACATTGCCCAGGCTGGTCTTGGTCTCCTGGCCTCAAGCGATCTTCCCAACTAGGCCTGCATGCCCAGCCAGACTGTTTTTTAATTGGTACAACACAGACGCTAATAGTACAAGGTTGCTATGAGGACTAACACATTCATCTGAGATGCCCAACACCATGAGGGGCACACAGTAATGCTCAATAAACAGCAGTTACTTGGGGGAGCAGCTGCCCTCCAGCCAGCATCTAGTTCCCACCTTCCCCATCACCCACTGATCTTCATCACCATCTGCCCAACACTAACAAGCAGTTAGTTCACACTGCGCCATTGTCCTCTCCTGCCTGGGAACATTTCTACAGGGACTCTGCTAGCTCCTCAAATGATGAGGTTCAGGAAACACTACTCCAGAATATTTTAAGTGAAGGAATACGAGAAAATGCAGAAGAAGGAAGGTCTTCTGATCTTCCCCTGCCCTTCTCCCCTGAAGCAAGTCATACAACCCTCATGTGAGGGGTGCCTTTCCTATACCAGAGGAAAGGAACGTCCTCATCTCTGAAGATGAAGGGGCACAGAGAAGCATCTGGACAGGCGGGCCTTACTTAGTTTCACCCAGTTAATTACCATTAGATCACACTCTTTGCTTTCTCTTATTTCTCCATGACTATCCACTCCTTATCAAACCTACTAGAGAAAACACTCTGGCACTTTGGGAGGTCAAGGCAGATAACTTGAGGTCAAGGTCAAGATCGCTTGATCCCAAGATTTTGAGACCAGCCTGAGCAACATGGCAAATCCCCATCTCCACAAAAAAATAGAAAAATTAGCCGGGTATGGTGATGCATGCTTGTAGTCCCAGCTACTTGGGAGGCTGAGGTGGATCACCTGAGCCCTGAGCCAGGGGAGATGGAGGCTGCAGAGAGCCATGATTGTGTCATGACTGTGCAACTGTACTCCAACCTGAGCAACACAGTGAGACCCTGTCTTAAACAAACACTGGCTTAACTGTTTCTTCAGGTCTTCACTTCCTTATGTAAAACTTATATTAAATAAATTTGTATGCTTTTCTCTTGTTAATCAGTCATTTGTTTTAGGAGCCTTAGGCCATGAAATTAGGATGAAAAGATATTTTCCTCCCTTATAATCCCCAGTCACCATTTCCAGTCACTTGGAGATTCTTTCTTTCTTCCTCTCTTGTCTCCAGCAGCCATTTCCCCGTGGATGGGCTGGCTTCCTGATGGATCATTCCCACACAAGTAGAACAACTTTGGACTCATTCTAACACCATCATCACCCCAGAAGGAAAGGATCCAGTGTTCTCCTGATCCAGACCTCCATGGAGATGCTGCTCACGCTTTGTGCCCCATCTGTATTGTATCAGCTCAACCACACCCATGGCTTTCCCCACCACCCATGTCGTGATGAGTCTCAAATCCAAATTCCTACACCTGATCCATAGATCCAGGCCAGCATCTCCACTTTGATGTCCCACAGGCACCTCGAATACAACTTGTCAAAAACTGAGCTCATTCCTCCCCAGCCTGCTCCAAACGCTCCCTTCCTCCTCTTTTCCTTTCCTTGTTATTAACACCTCACTCCCCCAGACTGCCAAGCCAGCAACTTGGGGTGTCACCCATGATTCATCACTCTCACTCTTCACATCCTGTCAGCTGCCAAATCCTGAAGAATTTATCTTTTAAATATCTTTTGAATCAATTTTCTGATTCAATGGTTTCTCATCTGGTGAACTTCAAACACCTTCTCCTTGGCCCTTTTCCCCTAAACCTTTCTCTGCTGGGCCACCAGAGCAAGCTTTCTGAGTTCATATTCTATCGCATTGCAGGCTTCTATTAACAACAGCTACTGTTTACAGTGATGGGCTAGATGCTGTTTTATCATGCCTTGCATGTATTAAATCATTGAAACATCTCAGCAACTTTACAAGACAGGCCACATTCTTATCATCCTTTTTTTTTTTTTTTTTTTTTTTTTTTGAGATGGAATCTCCTTCTGTTGTCCAAGCTGGAATGCAGTGGCAAAATCTTGGCTCACTGCAACCCCTGCCTCCCAGATTCAACCAATGCTCCTGCCTCAGCCTCCCGAGTAGCTTAGATTACAAGCATGCACCACCACGCCCAGCTAATTTTTTTGTATTTTTAGTAGAGACGGGTTTTACCACGTCGGCCAGGCTGGTCTCAAATTCCTGACCTCAAATGATCTGCCCGCCTCAGCCTCCCAAAGCCCTGGAATTACAGCTGTGAACCACTCCGCCCGACCTATCATCTCTACTTTTTTTTTTTTTTTTTTTTTTTTTGAGATGGAGTCTTGCTCTGTCGGCCCAGGCTGGAATGCAGTGGCGCGATCTCGGCTCACCGCAAGCTCCCCCTCCCGGGTTCACATCATTCTCCTACCTCAGCCTCCCAAGTAGGTGGGACTACGGGTGCCTGCCACCACACCCGGCTAATTTTTAGTAGAGACGGGGTTTCACCGTGTTAGCCAGGATGGTCTCGATTTCCCGACCTCGTGATCCGCCCGCCTTGGCCTCCCAAAGCCCTGGGATTACAGCCGTGAGCCACTCCGCCCGGCCTATCATCCCTATTTGTTAAGGTGAGCCAATGGATAGCCCCCGCCCATAGCGTTATTTACCTCTGTGTTTCTTCTTCACCCCTCTCCCACTTTGATCCTCCTCTTCTCCACCTATCACAACCACCACCACTTTTACTCACAGAGCCTTAAAACCCTTCAGGATGCCCACTGTCTGCCCTGCAGAATAAAGCCCGGCTCCTGGGCCTGACACCAAGGGGTTCGAGAGCCCCACGCCCGACAGGCCTTCCATGGCTGGCTGGCATACCTCCCAAAGAGAACAGATCTCCAGCTGCATCCAATTGCTTGCAGCTTCCCCAACAAGCTGCATTCTTCTGCCTTTTCACATGTAAATTGCCTCTTAAATGTCTGTGCCTAAACCTCATCCCCACTTGGCACCTGGTGAATTCCTGCTCCTTCTTAGAAATTCGGCCTAAGCATTGCTCCCTCCAAAAGCCTTCTCTGACGCCTGTAGGCCTCACCACATTCATATCCATGTTACAGAACTTAGCACACTGCAACAACTACCCTTGAATATCTTTCTACAAAGGGGAAGGGCTACAGTTCTATTTATCTTTAGATTCCCAGTGCCTGACACATACTAGGTTTTTCAAAGCTTGGTGAATAAATAAATGAAGAAACAAATAAAGGAACTCATGAAGGGCAAACACAAGGGGACAGCTGTGGAGACTGATTTGATGTATAATACCCATATTAATTGGGTTTTATTAACTACAGAAATGATTCTAACTTTTGTAACTCCAGAACCTCTTTAGTTATCACATTTCCTGATTATACATGTAGGTGGGAACATGCATGTAAAATTTTTATTCCGTAAACCATACTTGATTAGACAAATAATGTAACTATATTGGGAGGGTTTCCTTTTTGAAATAAAAATCACCAAATAACTCTTGTTCAAAGTTAACTTTATCCAGTCAAATACAAACAGCGCCCAGCCCTAAAGCACAGTTATGTATACAAATCTTATCTTTCAGAGGGTATCAAACATCTAGTGGGCAAACATGTGAGAGATAAAAGTTTCAACTGAAATGGAAGTTATAAAAGAATGTGTTTAGACAGACATGCCGATTTACTATAATAGCCCAATAAAACTTCACATCCCCTATTGCTCAGAGCCTTCCTTTTAGGGAGAACTGGGATTCCGTGTTGATATAGACCAATCCCATATTAATCACTTCTTTCCTCTTTAAAAGTCAGATACAACAAGAGTAAAATTCTCCAAGATGATAAAGATAAAATTGTTTCCCTTCATTTGGTAGAAAGAATTTAAGTTTACAGTAAAATCTCCAAGTAGATAGCATTTTCAGAAAAGAGTGTCTGCCTTTAATTTTTATCAGAACAAGGAAAGTTATACTAAACTATTCAGCTTTGTCAACGAAGCCACTTCCTGAGAGCTTCATCTTCAGGCCAGGCACTGGGTCCTGAGGCAGGAGAATAGGGTCTGGAGGCAGGGAACATAAGGCCAATTCTGCTGATTTCCTAGAACTAAATCAAATGGAAACACTCCAGCTATGACAGGAAATATCCTCTCTATTTACGTAGAGCGTACACCGAGTCAATGACTTTGTAACTTTACTTCATCCTCTTCATTTATATAGGGTGTACACCAAGTAACCAATGGAAACCTCTAGAGAGTATTTAAACCCCAGAAAATTCTGTAACTAGGCTCTTGAGCCCCTATGCTCAGGCCGCTCCCACCCTGTGAAATGCACTTTCATTTTCAATAAATCTCTGCTTTTGTTGCTTCATTCTTTCCTTGTTTTGTTTGTTCATTTTGTCCTGGACACCCTCCACTGGTAACAGTCCCACTACAGCTCCCTCAGAAAATGATGTGGTTTTTTGTTTTGTTTTGTTTGTTAGATGGAGTCTCACTCTGTTGCCCAGGCTGGAGTACAGTGGCATGATCTCTGCTCACTGCAATCTCTGCTTCCCAGGTTCAAGCGATTGTCCTGCCTTAGCCTCCCAAGTAGCTGGGACTACAGGGATGTGCCACCATGCTCAGCTAATTTTTCTATTTTTAGTAGAGACAGGGTTTCACCATGTTGGCCAGGCTGGTCTCAAACTCCTGACCTCAAGTGATCCGCCCGCCTTGGCCTCCTAAAGTGCTGGGATTATAGACGTAAGCCACCACGCTTACTGAGAGACATTTGCTTGCAAACCAAAATTCAAATATGTTCATATACTATGGTTACAAAGGCAAGAAATTAAATAAGTACATGTTCTACAATTTTTCCAACAGAAGCTGAAATGCTAAGAGCTAAATATTCAGTTTACCATAAAAATCTAAGCTCTGGGAGGCCACTGCTGAGCATTCTGATGGCTCCGGCTTTGCTAGAGTGTTTCTCAGTGTACTATGCTCTGCAAAAATGAGAAACGTGGAATGCTATCCAATTTCTTTCTCTGATAGTTCTTCAGCTGAATCCAGGCCAAAAAGAAAAAAGAAAATAGTTGAAAAAAGGCATATTCAAAAGGGTAGGAGATAAGAGGAAAATAATCCTTCGGAGCTATGAGCATCACCATTTTATCTGAGATAAGGCTATAAAGACAAAGTATTCTAAGGGCTTTCTTTGAGACATTTTCTTGTTCTGTGACCCCCCCCACCCACCCCCACGGAGGAACCACTTTACAGCAGAAAAGGGTGTGTGTATATTTATATCTCCTTTAACACTGGGGGCTTCTGCCACAGCCATCATGACCTAATCCTTGACAAGGAAAATAGTTCATTTCATAACTACAAGAAGGTTTAAAGAGCCTGCCTAAATTCATATGAGCACCCTTGAACGGGAATTAGATTTCAACTAAACAGAAAAAAATTCTAACAAATACAAATGTCCAATTTTGACTTGGCTGTTACTGGAAATTTGGGGCAATTTCAAGCAAGGACTTGAGGGTCAGACTCGAGAAAAGAGGTAGACCTGCCATCTTCAGTGAGCATGCATCCTTGGGGTAGGTGGTCTGCAGAGATGGCCACCAACTGTTCCTCCCATCCAGAGGGGGCATCTGTCTCCACTCCCCCTTGGATCTG
Source organism: Pongo abelii (assembly GCF_028885655.2). NCBI lineage: Eukaryota > Metazoa > Chordata > Mammalia > Primates > Hominidae > Pongo > Pongo abelii. The sequence goes on from NC_071996.2 coordinate 127,918,905, forward strand.
GGCTGTCCCCATGACTTGCTTGACCCAATAGGATGCTTCAGAGTAGCAACATGTGACTTGCAGGGCTCCTTCTTAAGAGACCCTGCAACTTCCACATCTGCTCTCTTAGAAGACAGCCACCATGTCAAGATTAAGTTAAACTACTGAAGGATGAGAGACCAGGGACAGAAAGAGAGGCCACTCAGGAGAACCCAAGCCCCTCGGCCCACAGCCAGCACCAAGCCCCAGACGTGTGAGTGGGGCCATCTTGCATCCTCCAGCCCCACTCCAGCCAATATCACGGCAGAACAACCCAGCCATCCCAGCCAGCTCAGTTGAGGACCTACCACCATTAATGACCTGCTGAGCCCTACCTGACGCCCTGACCCACGGGATCTGAACAAATAAAGGAGTAGTTCTTTGAAATCCACTAAGTTGTGGGATGGTTTGTTACACAGGAATAGATGATTCATCCAAAATGTGGCCAGTTATATTAAGAGTGCTTACTTCATCACATTGATAAGAAGCAGTGAATATGTGTGATTCTGTGAGCAGAGAATCACATAGGCAGGTATAGGCTTAGCACTGTGCCTATACCTGCCAGGCAATGAACACTCCATAAAAGTGAGTTATTATTTACTATTGTCATTTTCAAAGAGAACCTGAGTGACCTGCTGGTAATGTTGTAAAGGGAGTGCTATGGTTTAAATGTCTTCTCCAAAACTCACATTGAAACTTAATCCTCAATGTGGCAGTTATTGAGAAGTGGGGCTTTAAAAAGCAGTGACTGTATCATGAAGGCTCTGCCCTCAAATGGATTGATCCATTCATGGGTGAATGGATTAACGGGTTATCGTGGGAGTGGTACTGGTAGCTTTATAAGAAGAGGAAGAGAGACCAGAGCTAGCATGATAGCAAACTCAGCCCCATTGCCATGCGATGCCCTGTGCCAACTCTGGACTCTGCAGAGAATCCCCACCAGCAAGAAGGCTCTCACCAGATGCAACTCTTCAACCTTGGATTTCCCAGACTCCATAACTGCAAGAAATAAATCCCTTCCCTTTATAAACTACCCAGTTTCAGGGATTCTGTTATAAGCAACAGAAAACAGACTAAGACAGGGGGTTGTTGTTTCAGACAGAGAGTGTTTCTCATACCCACTGAAGTCCCTCTTCCTCTCCACATATTCACTAGGTGCTGAGGCAGGGGAACTTGAGCATGTTTCCCAGTCCTTTATGCTCCTGATCTGAGCTCACTTTCAGAGTAGAAAACAGTACATTTCCTGGGGAAGCCTCAGCCCCTTCTATGGAGGTCTCTCCTACAAGCTCCTGCTGAGGCAAGACAGTTCTGAAATCACAGACTTCTGGAGTGACCTCCCTCTCCTGCTACCTATGAAGGGTAGGGCACCTATCCTGGCGTCATGGTGACCAAATTGAACCAGTTGGGTATTCTTTATAGAGCGATGTTAATGGGCAACATAGAGACAGGCAGTTGATATCAAAGAGATCCCAGAAGGAAGATGAATGGCAGAGGACTTGGTGCCTTGGGGAGCAGCAACAATGGCGACAAACACTGTAAATCACGAAAACAGAGGATAATTAAGGATGCCTGTAGTAACCTGGTTCCTGGTTCCTGCATTCTGCACCACCAACCATGATTCTTTTACAGTGTGTGTGAGGGCTGCTGGGTCTCTATGGGAAGTAACTAAGGCCATAATTGCCCTAATATCTTTATAATAAAACTCTACTTTTTGCAGTTACTGTACGGTTAATTTATCTGTCAGCTTGACTGGGCCATGGGATGCCCAGATATCTGGTGAAACATTATTTCTGGGGGTGTCTGTGAGGATGTTTCCAGAAGAGATTAGCATTTGAATCTATGGACTTAATAAAGCAGATGGCCCTCCTCAATGTGAGTCAATATCACCTAACCTGAATACAACAAAAAGGTAGACAAATGTTGACCTCTCTCTCTCTCTCTCTGCCTGACTGCTTGAACTGAGACATTGGTCCTGCCCTTGAATTGAGACTTATACCATTGGTGCTCCTGGACCTCAGGACTTCACACTTGGACTGGAATTTATACAATTAGCTTTCTTGGGTTTCCAGCTCACAGATGGAAGGTCATGGGACTTCACAGTCTCCATAATCACATGAGCCATTTCCTTATAATAAATATCATTCTATTTATTATTTATACTGTTGGTTCTGATTTTCTGGAGAATCCTGACTAATACAGTTACCTTTTCTTCTCCTCCTCCTCCTTTTCCCCTTCCTCCTGTTCCTCCTCCCTCTTCTTCTTACAATTTAAAAGATCTAAATAACACAAGAGGCAGTTGGGGAAAGGAGTGTTTTAGCCACTGCTATCTCTTTAATCTACAGCCACCCACTCCAAATAAATATGCAATCTACGTAAAATCAGTATGTTTGCCTTGCAGATGAGTTCTAGAGAAATAATCTTAGGAATTCCTAAGGAGGTGGCTGCCCCAAATTACCTGCTACACTGGAAATTGTAGCATGGCCACAGAAGACATGCTGCCTTTCTTTTGAACCTTGTTATTTTTTTCACATTTGCCCCTGGCATCACACAAAAATTCCTGTCCAGGGCTTTAAGCTTATTCATAGCCACCATTCCTTTTCCCTCCTGCCCTGTCCAGCATAGCTAAATGCTCTGGCCTCTGGATTTGTGAGCTAATTCCTATTCCCAGTGCAAGTTCTTCCACCTCCCAACCTTACACCATCATGGGGATGGTCATGTCAATATAGAAGTCACTCTACTCTTGACCACAGAACTCTTCTCTCCACTTTCACAGCCCCATGTCAAGCTTTTGTTCATACATCCCATCCAGCTGTGCCTTCTCCCCACCACCACCACACCCTCCCACCTACCAAATCCTTTATTTACTCCAAACATAATTCATCACATACAATTAGGATACTTTATAAATAACATTCAGTGAGGCAAGGCAAGTCTTTGCAGGCCTTTGCTTAAGAGGTTTAGTTATAAAATGCCTAAAGGATTTCTTTATAATATAAACTCAACCTTTGCCACGTAAATGGCATAGTATGGCCCTGAAAGCAGAATGAGAGCATTATTAATTTACTTACTATTTAATTATTCTCCCTTTTCTCTATCACCCCTGGAAATGTAAAAATTCCAGAGACAGGAAGAATAGCTTCCACTTTTTCTGACATCCAAAGCTCCTTTGCACCCTGGGAAGGCTAGCCTTGGGAATGACAAGAAAAACTGGGAATTTCCTGAAGTCAAAATGGATTTTGAAAGACAAATTGTCCCTCTATGTAGTCCTGACTATGGTCTCCTTTCTCATTCTTTTAATTGATCATAACTTTGATCACAGAGCTGTTACCAGCTCCTTTGTGCCACAGTATGTAAACTTTTCTATTATTCTTAAATAGAACCAATTATAACTAAGAAAATGCCAACATTTAGATTAGTTTGTGTAATATAGTCAGCCCTCCTTATCCGTGGGTTCTGCATCCATAGATTCGACAAACTTTGGATCAAAAATATTCTGAAAAAAAGAATGAATGCTTGCATCTGTACTAAACATGTACAGACTTTTTTCTTTATTATCCCTTAAACAAAATAACTATTTACACAGCATTACATTGTATTAGGTATTATAAGTAATCTAGAGAGATAATTTAAAGAGGATGTGCATAGGGTATATGTAAATACTACACCATTTTATATAAGGGACTTGAGTATCCTTGGGTTTTTATATCCTGGAACCAATCTCCCATGGATACTCAGGGACAACAGCACTGCTTTTCAGATAAAACAGGAAGTATGTGACTATGTGTAAGACATAGTATTATTAATGAATTGGGGTCATTTGTTTATTTTTTAAAAATATCTATTGAGTGCCTATTAAAGCTGTGGCATGACTTCTACAAAAATAGTTTAGTATTATGAATACCAATTTTAGTAATGACAATTATATTTGTTAATAGCAGCTACCAGGAGTACATAGGTACTTAATATAATTTAATTCTCACAAAAATCCTATTTAGCAGATGAAGGAGCAGAGTGTCTGAGAAGTCAGTAACTTTCCCTCCCTACGTCCTATCCTGCACCCCTATACCCCCCTGGATCATGCATCTTAGAAAGGCCCAAATTCAGATTTGAATTGATTTCTTTTGATCACAACTTCCATATTCTCCTACAAAGTCATAATCCAAAGAAGAGAGTAATGGAATGAAATATCCTCAGTCTACAAAATACTTTGTATGGTTCATCATTAAAGCCACATTTCCCATCTTCAGCTTGCAAGCAACCATCTAATCCATTAAAATTACATTTCTTGAATTGAGTTTACTCCTGATTGCCTTCCTTCACCTCTTAGCTCAATGTGATGCTTTAAAGTATTTCTCCCTATTTTTCTTTCTCTTTCTCTTTCTTCTTTCTTTTCTTTTCTTTCTTTTTTTTTTTTTTTTTTCACCCAACACTCTCCAGCTTAAAGCTGTGAAGTAATGACTATTCTGCATTGTTGGGGACCCGCTCTATTTGTTTTCTAGCTACTTAACCCACTCACTTGAACTGGAATCCCTGTTGATCAGTGTGAAGATTCAAAGGGGCAAGCTATTTCTCATTCCTACAGTTTACTTTCTACTCCCCAGTTATTGAGTTATTGGGGGTAGGTCCCTTCTAACTCTACCCATTTTTCTCTAAGGCGTTAATTTGGCAAGCAAATGGCAAAGTCACCCTTTGAATGTTTCTTTTCATTGGGTGAGCATTACATAAGCAACCTGCCACAATGTGGCCTTTATGAAGCAAAACCTGATTCACCCAAGTGAGAAAGGGGAAGAGGGAAGCTTCATCCTTGATAACGCAGATTACCAGAACTTCCAGGTTCTATTCTGGCTCAGGTAGTCGGTGCTCCCTGCCTCTGTGGGCTTGAGGCTTGTCGTTCAGATATCCGTGGCTTCATCCCAGCTACACACCCTCACCTCTTTGACTCTTCCTCTAACAATAGTGCTGGCACCCTTTAATGCAAAGAGGAAAGAAGGAACAAGGTTTTCAGTATCCAGGACAGCACACAGTCATAACCACAAGGGGAAAAATAGGAATGAAGAAGAGTGGATTTCCACAAACCCCGTCCAAAGGAGATGGGTCGGGGGGCCTCAGGAGACTGTGGGACCAACTGTTCCAGTTTGAGAACCGACTTAGAGAACCTGCCCTCTGACCCATCACTGGATCTTTTCATGATGGACATGAGGGAGGGGTAAGGACTGGGAGTAAAAGAAGACAGTTTCAGCCAGGCGAGGTGGCTCATGCCTATAATCCCAGCACTTTGGGAGGCTTGGGTGGGTGGATCAACTGAGGTCAGGAGTTCAAGACCAGCCTGACCAAAATGGTGAAACCCCCATCTCTACTAAAAAAAAGTAAAAAAATTAGCCAGGCCTAGTGGTGCCCGCCTGTAATCCCAGATACCCGGGAGGCTGAGGCAGGAGAATCGCTTAAGCCCAGAAGGCGGAGGTTGCAGTGAGCTGAGATCGCACCACTGCACCCCAGCCTGGGCAACAGAGCGATACTCGTCAAAAACAAAGAGAGAAAGAGAGAGAGAGAGAGAGAGAGAGAGAGAGAGAGAGAGAGAGAGAGAGAGAGGAAGGAAGGAAGGAGAAAAGAAAAAGAAAAAATATAGTTTCCACGTCTTTTTGTTTGTGTAGGGTGCAAAGTGACTGCTGTGTGCTATGAAAGATGGGATAAGGGGCTTTGAGCTCAGGGGACATGGATTTGGGGGGAATTCAAAATGTGAAGCCTAACACAGGATTCAGGAACCAGACTAACACCGGGCAATGAAACAAAACCACAGGACTCAGGCCCAGAGCCAGCGAGGGAGAGGAAGGACGCCGAAGCCTAGAGCCCCGCGCCGCCCCCGCCAACCTGGGACGTCGCAGGCCCCCCTCCCCCCCGCCAGAGCCGGTGTCCAGCCCCACCTCTCCGGGCGCCTGCAGGAGGGGACCCGCCTGTCCCATCGCCGGGACCCCGGGCCGGCGGTGCGGCCGAGTCCCGCTGCTTCCCCACTGGCCCCGGGCCCCAGTCCCCGGCCCTGCCGCGCCCCTCCACCTCCCCGCCGGCCGGTGCCACGTGTAACGCCGCGGGGGAATCACCGGGGACACAAGGCTGGCTGGATTCGCCTCTCGGCCACAGTCTGTGCTCCACGAGCTGCTTCTTCCCGGTCCCCGCAGGACTCGAACCCGCGACACCTCTGCCGCGCCCCAACCCCGCGCCCCGCCGGGGTCACCCCCTGACACTGCCAGGATCTCCGCCCGGCTGCGGGCACCACGTTCCCCGGGCCTTCGCAGTGGCTCCGAGGGCCAAGACCGAGGACGCGTCCAGCCGAGGCTGCCTGGGGACCTGGTCCATCCGGTTCTGATGGGGTCCGCAGGGAAAAGGCACTACCCCGGAAAGCTTCCTGGAGGAGGGGAACGCGAAGGACGAAATTGGGCCTCCCTCTAGGCGGAGCTTAGTGTTTAAAGTTGGCCGGCCTTTCTCCTTTTCATAGTGATTACTCTCTCCCTAAGCTCAGGAAGCACGCCCTCCACCATCTCATTGAGCGACCCGGCTGTGGCTGACTCTCCTCCTCTAACAACTGTGGCTCCTCATAGCCTGCACAATGACGTGCAAAGCTGTCGGCTCCCGCACGGGTTCCTGCCTTTGAGGCTTGTCTTTCGCACTCCTTCCACCTGCTAGGAGAACTGCGCCCAGGTGGGTTCAGCAATTAGCAAGTGCCATGAAGAGACCCTCAGAGAAGCGGCCAGCGTACCTGGCGCCCATTACCCCCTACGCCGCAAACCCACTCCTCTGAACTGTTTTGCAGTTCACAGCACCTCTCCTCCCCTCTAAAAACTAAAAACAAATGAACACTGAAGAGCTCCAGGCTTCATTTTTTTTTTTTTTTTTTTTTTTTTCCGAGACGGAGTCTCGCTCTGTCGCCCAGGCTGGAGTGCAGTGGCGCGATCTCAGCTCACTGCAAGCTCCGCCTCCCGGGTTCACGCCATTCTCCTGCCTCAGCCTCCCGAGTAGCTGGGACTACAGGCGCCCGCCACCACGCTCGGCTAATTTTTTGTATTTTTAGTAGAGACGGGGTTTCACCGTGTTAGCCAGGATGGTCTCGATCTTCTGACCTTGTGATCTACCCGCCTCGGCCTCCCAAAGTGCTGAGATTACAGGCGTGAGCCACCGCGCCCGGCCCCTCCAGGCTTCATTTTTTAATTTTTTCATTATTCCCTTCCTCCCTGAGCATCAGGAAGTTGCAAGGGTTTTAATGCTTGCATGCTCACATAAATGCACACAGCTCACACTCCAGCCCCAAGTGAGAGATTCGCCTCTCGGCCACAGCTCTGCACTCCACGAGCTATCACGTGTTCCTGACAGGCCGGTCTCTTCTGTTTCCTACCCCCATCCTCCTCCCTCTGGGATCTGTTCAGCAGATACTACCATGCCAGACTCCTGCCACTTTTCCCACCCACCCGGGAGATGGGAGAACAGATGTCAGTTTTCCCTTAGCAGTTGAGGCCAGCCAGGGTTTTCCAAAAGGAACATTACTCCTGAAAAGTATTTAAGAAAAAGTAATAAAACTTGCTTTAAAAAGTCAGTCTTGGAAGTTCCAGTTTTTAGCCCTTCGTTCCTTCCTTTGCTCTCCTGAAGGTTTGATCCAGAGATGCCCTCTAATCCTTGGGTTGTTCTCCTCCGCCTCCCAAAAGTCTTTCCCCAGGAGGGGTGGGATCTCAGCCAGAGCCTGGTAGCTGTCATGCCTATGAGATGGTCTTAAGTTAAATGTGCACCGAATTCAAGACAGTTAACTTGGTAAGTTGCTTATTTTATAGGCCAAGTCTCAGACATCTTCAGCATATAAAAGTCATGCTCAGTGGGGGTTACTAATTTTCTTAGGGTGACATCATGTGGTAAAGACAGGACCACCCAGCCTGGCTTTCAAAGTGCTGTGATATGTTGAAAGATGCAAGATGTGGGAAATGAGAACCCAAAGGCATGAACCCAAGCCAGAATCATGGAATCTTAGGAGTCGAAAGGGACTAAGAATTTCTGATTCCCTCCCACCCAGTTCCAGAAGCCCCTAGTAAGGCTTCCCCCAGCACTCCCTTAAGACCTGTGCCTAGACCTGGGGGCTGGAGAGTACTGTCCAACCTTGCCTGCAAAAGAGATGAGCCACCCACACCTGAAGAGAGGGAAGCCAGACCAGTTGTGATCAGACTTCCTCTGTTGCACTCAAAAAACAAATCAGATGTTCCCTTACAGATGGAACACTCAAAAAGTTCAAAAGATGTTTTTACAAAGGGTTGCCTGATCCTAACGTGCCACGAACACTGGGTGGCTTAATAGTCCCATCAACTAAAGACTGAAAACAGCATTTTCCCAAGTGCGCTCTGTAGGATTCAGTAGGTTTTGGGTGAATAAAAGGATTCCACGGTCAAACACATGCGGATTAAACAAATATGGGACTTAAAAAAAATTAAACAGGGTAACACGAGGGTTGCTTGCAGTGTTAAAGAGGTTGTGTATCTTGGCTGTATCAAGGTTAATATCTGGTTGTGATAATCCACTGTAGTCTTGCATGATGTTACCATTGGAGGAACTGGATGAAGGGTAAACAGGATCTCTCTTTTATTTATTTATTTATTTATTTATTTTTGAGATAGGATCTCACTCTGTTGCCTAGGCTGGAGTGCATGAGGCACGATCACATCTCAATGAAGCCTAAAACTCCTGGGCTCAAGCAATCCTCCCATCTCAGCCTTTTGAGTAGCTAGAACTGCAGGTGTGTGCCACTGTGCCTGGCTAACTTTTTATCTTTACTTTGTAGAGATGGGGATCTGGCTATGTTGCCCAGGCTGCTCTTGAACTCTTGTTCTTAGGGATCCTCCTGCCTCAGACTCTCAAAGCGATGGGTTTACAGGCCTAAGCCATGGCACCCAGCCCATGATTATATCTTATATTGTTTACCTTATTATACCTATACGTTTATATACATACTATGTTTTTTATATGAATCTATAATTATCACAAAATAAAAAGTTTAACTTAAAAAATCAAACAGTTTACAGTAGCACTTCTTAGAGAAGTTAATAACCTATGTAGATTTTTAATTTTTTTTTTTTTGAGACGGAATCTTGCTCTGTCACCCAGGCTGGAGTGCAGCGGCACAATCTTGACTCACTGCAGCCTCCACCTCCCTGCTGCAAGCAGCTCTTGTGCCTCAGCCTCCCAAGAAGCTGGGATTACAGGTGCATACCACCATGCCCAGCTAATTTTTGTATTTTTAGTCGAGATGGGGTTTCACCATGTTAGCCAGGCTGGTCTCGAATTCCTGAGCTCAAGTGATCCACCACCTCGGCCTCCCCAAGTGCTAGGATTACAGGCATGAACCACCGCGCCCAGCCGGATTTTTAATTTTTAAAAGGGTACCAGTCTCTATGTGCCCCCCAGTTATGCTGGTGTGGGCAACTGCTGTACGGAGTCAGAGCTGGTGTGCATGACCAAGAGAAGACATTGGGGTGTTCTGAGGCCAGGTCAAAATATCCCTTAAAAGCTCCACTTTGGCCTCTTAGATATATATAAAGCTGAATTCTATTTGCATTTGCCTGTGACTTTCTCTTCTTCTGCTGTCCTTGTCTTGTCTGGGTATCAAGGTTATATAAATTTCATAAAATTAGCTGGATAACTTCCCCTTTCTTGTTTTCTCTGAAATTGTTTAAGATAAGACAAATGGACTGGGCGCGGTGGCTCACGTCTGTAATCCCAGCACTTTGGGAGGCCGAGGCGGGCGGATCACGAGGTCAAGAGATCGAGACCATCCTGGCTAACATAGTGAAACTCCGTCTCTATTAAGAATACAAAACATTAGCCGGGTGTGGTGGTACGCCCCTGTAGTCCCATCTACTTAGGAGGCTGAGGCAGGAGAATCTCTTGAACCCGGGAGGGCGAGGTTGCAGTGAGCTGAGATCACGCCTCTGCATTTCAGCCTGGGTGACAGAGCAAGGCTCCATCTCAAAAAAAAAAAAAAAAAAAAAAAAAAATGTTAAAAAAAAAGTAAAAGACAAAAACGATAGGACAAATGATCTTTGAAAGTTTGGTAAGACCTTCCCTGTTAAAATCATCTGGCCTGGTTTCTAGACATGTCTAGAAGACACAATCTTTTTTCAAGGGGTAGAGAGAATGCTAGGAGAACATTTTGAGAGCTACTTTAATTTTTGTCATGGCTATGGGTTTATTCAGAATTTCTTTGTCGTTTTGGATTAGTTTCTGCAGTTCATATATTTTTTAAGAAAAGTAAATATTTTATCAAAGTTTTAAATGTTCATGTGTAGTTTAAAAAATGCTTACTAAATCAATAGATATAGCCTCTTCTTATTTCTTATTATAGACAAAAAACTGGCTTTTGATTTTGTTGATTCTCATTCCTTTTTTTAAATACTTTGTTACTTTCTGCTCCTGTTCCTTTTTTTTTTTTTTTTTTTTTTTGAGATGTAATCTCTCTCTGTCGCCCAGACTAGAGTGCAGTGAAATCACCTCAGTTCACTCCAACCTCTGCATCCCGGGTTCAAGCAATTCTCCTACCTCAGACTCCCTAATAACTGGGACTATAGGCACGCACCACCACACCAGGCTAATTTTTGTATTTTTAGTAGAGACAGGGTTTCACCATGTTGGCCATGCTGGTTTCAAACTCTTGACCTCAAGTGATCCTCCTGCCTCGGCCTCCCAAAGTACTGGGATTTATTCCCACAAAATGAAATTCTAATAACTTTTTGCTGAATTCCACAAATGTTGGTATGTAACACATTTATTAGTATTGTTGTCTTACATATGCTGTCATTTCCATGGTGCTATCTTTTTAAAATTAATCCACAAATTATTCAGGATTACATTTTAGAGTTTCCAAATGTGTGTATATATTACTTATTTTATTAGTACTTTTATTTACTCATTTTGTTATTTTTTATTGTGGAATTCTTATTTAGTTTCTTTTTTTCTTTTTCTTTTTTTTTTTTTTGAGGAGGAGTTTCGCTCTTGTCGCCCAGGCTGGAGTGCAGTGGCTCAATCTCGGCTCACTGCAACATCCACATCCCACGTTCAAGCGATTCTCCCGCCTCAGCCTCCCAAGCAGCTGGGATTACAGGCACCCACCACCACGCCTGGCTAATTTTTTGTGTGTGTATTTTTAGTAGAGACGGGGTTTCGCCATGTTGGGCAGGCTGGTCTCGAACTCCTGACCTCAGGTGATCCGCCCACCTCAGCCTCCCAAAGTACTGGGATTATAGGTGTAAGCCACCGCGCTTGGCCTTCTTTTTTTATTATTTAGTTTCAGTGTGACCAGAGAATGAGTATGGTCCATCTTTCAGGTGCCTATAAGTTCATGAGTACTATATGTTTCTCTTACTTTTAAGTTCTTTCCTTTTTTATTTATATAATATTTTATGTAAAAATTAATGTATTTATATATGGTATAATATAAATTATATTTTGTCTAAAATCGATATTGCTATTCCAGCTTTTTAGGTTTATTATTTGATTACTATTTGCATGAGACAAGTTTCTCCATCCCTTTAGTTTCAATTTATCTCGTTGATTTCATTTTGTGTGTATTTTCTATAAGAATGCTATATGCTGGCCAGGCGCGGTGGCTCAAGCCTGTAATCCCAGCACTTTGGGAGGCCGAGGTGAGCGGATCACCTGAGGTCAGGAGTTCGAGACCAGCCTGGTCAACATGGCAAAACCCGGTCTCTACTAAAAATTCAAAAATTAGCCGGTGGTGATGCATGCCTGTAATCCCAGCTACTCGGGAGGCTGAGGCAGGAGAACTGCTTGAACTCGGGAGGCAGAGGTTGCAGTGAGCTGAGATCTTCCCACTGCACTCCAGCCTGAGCGACAGAGCAAGACTGTGTCTCAAAAAAAGAAAAAAAAAAGAATACTATATGCTATAGTCTGAATGTTATACCCCCAAAATTTATGTATCGAAATTTAATTACCAGTGTGATGTTATTAGGAGGTAGGCCCTTTCAGCAGTGATTAGGTCATGAGAGTGAAATCAGTATCTTTATTAAAGAGGCTCCAGGGATCTGCCTTGCCCTATCATGTGAGAACATGTCTAGAAGGCTCCGTCTATGAACCACAAAGTGAGCCGTCACTAGAAAACCTGTCTGCTGTTGCCTTGATGTTTGACTTCCCAGCTTCCAGGACTATGAGAAATAAATTTCTGTTGTTTATACCGAGTTGATGGTACCTTGTTACAGCAGCTGGAACAGACCAAGACACTATGCCTAGAGTTTTTAAAAGCTTAATCATACAGTCTCTTACTTTTTTATAGCAAGCTTCCTCCATTTTCTAATTTTGCATTATTAATTGATTTAAAATGATTTCTACCCTCCTAGTGTTGATTTTCTGTTCACCTTCATTTGTCTTTCTTTTCTTCCCTTTTTTTAATAGTTTATTGAATTAGTGAAGCTTGCTATATTACCCCCTTTTGTTTTGGAAGTTATTTATAGTGTTTTCATTTTTTGACTATTTACCTTTAGTTATTCAACATACATATTCATCATATATTTTTCTAAATAATGCAAAATGCTTAGTAATTTTACTTTTTTGTCCTGAACAACAGCAAGAAGTCCTTAGCACATATTAACCTCCCATTCACATTTCCTCTTCAATTTATTATTATCTAGAGTGTTGTGCACTTCTTAGAGCACAACAAATATAAATTGAGAATATTTTTATAGTCAATGGTTTATAAACATTCATTTATACTGTATCAATTTCTGTGATTCCCCTCCTTATTTTGCGTTCCATATCTTTCCTCTAGGTCTTTTTTTTCTTCCTACTGAAGTATATTCTGCAATAATTATTTTAGTGAGGGTTTTCATGTGGCTTTGGCTGTTGTGCAGCATTGCATTTCTGATCAATTTCTGGTCCATGAAAAAATTTATTTTGTTCTTCATCCAGACTCTCTCATAGCAGTTTTCCCTTTTTATAGGATATCTATATTTGCCACGGGTTTTGTGCAAGGGAAATGAGTTGAAAGGTTAACCTGTGGAGTCATCTTCAGTTGAAATCAGGGTTAATGACTGCTGAGTTCCTGGTCCTCAGAGGGAAGGACAGAAGCAGCTGAAAACAAACATAAATATGGCAACTTGCCTGACCTGAATCGAAAAAAAAAAGTATGGACAAATGCACATTTCAAAGGATATTTGGCTTTTCTAAGCTTTCTAAATTTTTGTTCTTTGTTCAATTCCTATCAATATTGGGGTGATAATGCTTGGTGTGCTGACCCCTGGTGGATTCAGTGAGTGCCAGTTTATGACAATTTTTTAAGGTGAAGTAGGTCTTATTCCAGTAGCCTGATTCAAATGCCGGAAGAGGCTAGGCAGCTTATATAAATGTGTCAGGTGACCCCATATGACCATAGATCATGGTGCCAGTGTAGCGACAAATATACCCTGTATATGACCATACACATGGCGCCATGTGTTTTATGTGCCAAGTCACATAAAACCAATGGTAAAAAAAATGTTGGCAAAACACACACACATATGAACATTTGATTGGAGAGCTTGATTGGACCAATCAGTTTGGCCCAAACTACCCTGTTTAAGTTACACACAGAAAGGTTGTGCCCCTGCCCTGAGGTCTCACCCCAAGCTCAGTTTGTAAATTAATAACTAATGTTCTTTCCACGATCCACTCTTAATTTCCAAAAAAGTGGTAAAAACTAATCAATGCTACAGTGGGCTCTTTTTATAAACTACTATTAGACATTTGCTGACAAGACCCAATGGGACAGAATATTATTCTTCAAGCGAATTCATGTATTATTGTCTGTGTTTTGAATAAAAATTTTGGTGGTACATATTATTTGGGAACTTGTAGAGCAAAATTTTCTCCTATAAAACATTAAATGTTATACTAATTAATATTTTTTCTCTAGCTTTTATACAGTCAACTTAAAGTTTAAGAACTTAAAATCAGATTCAAATCCTGATATGCTATATTTTTAACTGGGGAGCATGATTAGAATAAGAATGAATTATCTGAAAGTAGCAAGTACCAGTGGTTATCCAGAATCAAATATTTTATTTTGTCGAGGTTGGGAAAAATCCAAATTATATTTCTACTTTGGGTATTTTAATTAATTTTAATTGTGATTGTTAAAAGGCATTTAATCTTTTTTCCCCCTGGTTGATTTAAACTTACTTATCTAGTTGTTTTCCAGGACCTGTCTGATAGATACCTCACTTGGAAGCTGCAGTGGCTTCCTATTACTTATCATGTTAAGTCTGAAATTTTCCACCTGCCAGTCCCCTCCAACATTCCATTTCTTTCTTTCTTTCTTTCTTTTTTTTTTGAGATGGAGTCTCACTCTGTCGCCAGGCTGGGGTGCAGTGGCAGGATCTCAGCTCACTGCAACCTCTGCCTCCTGGGTTCAAGCGATTCTCCTGGCTCAGCCTCATGAGTAGCTGGGACTACACGTGCGCACCACCACATCCAGCTAATTTTTGTATTTTTAGTAGAGACGGGGTTTCACCATGTTGACCAGGATTGCCTCGATCTCTTGACCTCATGATCCGCCTGCCTCGGCCTCCCAAAGTGCTGGGATTACAGGTGTGAGCCACCACGCCCGGCCCATTTCTCTTAACCACTGTATTTTGGGGTCTTAGCTGTGCCACTCAAGAAAATCAGACGGCTCTTCTCATGGGAAGGGTGTCCTGTTCTCAACCCTTGGCCTTCCCCATGTCTCACATGAATGTGAAGAAGTGGAGTGTGGCATCCCTAGGCAGATCTCCAATTCCATTTTCAAAGTCATCATAGATGGATTTCTTGGTTCTCATCTCTCCTTCACACTCTCTTCCCTTAATACACTATTGTTCTCTCTTATCTGGTTCCTCTCACAGCCACTCAAGCTTCTGACAAAACTTTATGGTAGCATAAGAAACGAGGAATGTGTGTGTGTGTGTGTGTGTGTGTACATATATACACACATACATATACACACAAATACATATATATACATATTTGCATATATGTTTAATGACTTGAAATAATTGTCTAAAAGCAATTATAAAATTTAAAGTAAAATATTAATACATAAATTATTGGCTGGGCGCAGTGGGTCACGCCTGTAATCCCAAAACTTTAGGAGGCTGAGGTGGGCAGATCACTTGAGGTCAGGAGTTGGAGACGAGCCTGGCCAACATGGTGAAACCTCCTCTCTACTAAAAACACAAAAATTAGGCAGGGGTGGTGGCATGTGCCTGTAGTCCCAGCTACTTGGGAGGCTGAGGCAGAAAAATCACTTGAACCCGGAAGGCAGAGGTTGCAGTGAGCCAAGATTGCGCCACTGCACTCCAGCCTGGGCAACAGAGAGAGACTCCATCTCAAAAAACATAACTAACTAACTAACTAACTAAATAATTATATAGGACAATAACTCAGAAATACCACCATTTAAAAAAATCACATATACATACAAACTCTAACATGTACAAATGATGCTGCCCATCCATGACATTTACGTACAAATTTTAATAGCTGTCTAAGGCAGTGTTTTCAAATTTTAGTGTGCAATAGAATACTTTGTGAATATCATTAAATTTAAATATTCCCAGGCCCACCATTCAGAGATTCTGATTCAGTGGTGTGGGAAGAAGTCCAGACATCAGGGTGTTTTTAGCAAGCATCACAGATAATTTTGAGAAAAGTAGCTAGCTCATGAATGACACTTTGAGAAACACTACCATCAGAAATATATTTTTCCCCAAATAAAGTAGCCCCTTTCCTGTTTCTATATTTATGAATGATGAGATTATTCTATAAGTAAAATTGTGAAATAGAACATGTTAATTTCAAAATCTTCAGTCTCACCCTTTTTAAATTTTTTTAGCATAATGTTTGAAGTTTTAGTTTATTTTAAAAGTCAGTTTTAATTCTTTTAAATTGATTTCCATTTATGGTACAGTTTGGTCATTTAGGAGAATATCTAAGAGATTTTTTCCTTCATTTAACATGTTTACTTAATTCTCAGAAATATTTGAGGCTGCATGTTACAATCCCTTTTTAAAATATGCCAATAAGGAACATGTCTGAACTTACTTTTTAAAGTTTACTACATTATTCACTTTCCTTGGCATATCTCCATTAGAGTTAGAACAGGTAATCAAAAACAGTCATTGACCTGATTCTAGGATTTTGACTGAATATAACTTTTGTTTTTGTTTTTTTTTTTCTGAGACAGGGTCTCGCTCTGTTGCCCAGGCTGGAGTGCAGTGGCACCATCTCGGCTGTCTGCATCCTCAGGCGTGCACCACCACATCCAGCTAATTTTTGTATTTTTAGTAGAGACAGGGTTTCACCATGCTGGCCAGGCTGGTCTCAAACTCCTGACCTCAAGTGATCTGCCCACCTTGGCCTTCCAAAATGCTGGGATAACAGGTGTGAGCCACTGCACCCGGCCCACTCATTATTTTGAAGAGAACATATCCTATGGGCTTTAGGGGAATTTTTAGGAAAATTACCTCTTTTCCTCAAACAATTAATGTCAGAACTTTGATGCAAATTCTCCTTTTCTTAAAACATCTCCTAATCCAGGAGGCTGAGCAAGGCTGATCTTCTACCTGGAAAAGTGGAAGAAGTGAGAGGTCACGAGTCACTTGGACATCACTGTACCACCTAACGCCCAATGGAGAATGAGTAAGGCTACTATAAACATGGTTTATCTACACTATAGGAGTGCAAAATATTGTTTGGTGTCAGAGTTTGCAAAACATGCTTTATAGCATTTCAAAAATATAACATGTAAACCTGTAAGACACTGGAGAAACCATCTAAGTCACCTAAGCCCAATGCCTTCATTTTACAGATTGCATAAGTGAAGCCCAAACTTGCAGGAATCCCAAGATCTCACTGAGAGTAAGCCTATGCATAACTTCTAGAACATAATAAGCATAAAATTAATAAATCAGTTTTCTTGGATTAATCGTGAATGAATTGAAATAGCTCCTGGATTTTCTAACTCTCAAGTCCAATGTCAAACCCAGAACAAAACAATTTGACATCAGAATGACCTTTGGTACCTCCTGTAGGTAATGTGGACCCTGGTATATTTTAGTTGTTTCAAACAACTGAACGCTGTGTCTCTTTTCCTGTATCTTTGCCAACACTGAGCAGTATTAATATTTTTTTTATTTATTTATTTATTTATTTATTTATTTATTTATTTATTTTTTGAGACAGAGTCTCACTCTGTCGGCCAGGCTGGAGTGCAGTGGCACGATCTTGGCTCACTGCAACCTCTGCCTCCTGGGCTCAAGCAATTCTCCTGCCTCAGCCTCCCGAGTAGCTGGGATTACAGGGGTGTGCCACCATGCCCGGCTAATTTTTTTTGTATTTTTAGTAGAGATGGGGTTTCACCATGTTGGCCAGGCTGATCTTGAGCTCCTGACCTCAAGTAATCCACCCGCCTCAGCCTCCCAAAGTGCTGGGATTACAGGCTTGAGCCACCGTGCCCGGCCAATTGTCGTCTTT
Source organism: Pongo abelii (assembly GCF_028885655.2). NCBI lineage: Eukaryota > Metazoa > Chordata > Mammalia > Primates > Hominidae > Pongo > Pongo abelii. The sequence goes on from NC_071996.2 coordinate 127,936,443, forward strand.
TATTACTGATATCCAGCAGCTTTTTTCATGTTTGTTGGGAAACTGTCATTCTCCTATGAATTTGGAATGCACTTCCTTATTGTGTTCTACCTTCCAATGTTACTGTCAAGAATATCATTCATTCTGAATCTTGATATTTGCATAAAGCTTTTCGCTGTCTGTCAGAAAATTTGTAAGCTCTTTTCTCTGTTCCTAGTGTTATGAAATTTTGTATCATAATGATAGACTTTGGATTGTGTCTACTTTAAGCACTTGATAGGCCCATTCCATGGGAAAAACTCATTTAGCCCTAGGACAAAACTGTTTCTTTGCCTTTCTTCTTTTTTTTTTTTTTTCTATTCTCTCTTTCTGGAATTCCATTTAGATATCTAACATCCTGAGCCAGTTCTCAATCTTTTTTCTCGCATTTCCTCCCTGCTTTCCAGTAAATTTCCTCAACTTGATTTCCCAATTCTTCTATTGAGTCTTTCATTTCTATGATGATATTTTTAATTTTTAAGAGCTCTTAACTCTCTAAACATCTTTTATTTTTAGAGCATCCTGTTCTTGCTTCATTGATACCATATCTTCTATTAGCCCTCTGAAGATAGTTCTTGCACATTTTCCTTCTCCCTGAAGAGTCTCTCTGTGCTTCTAAGTAAGTTTCTCTGTTTGTCTTGGTCTCTCATATTTTATGCTTTTGTCATTAGCTGTTAGAATAGGCACCCAAACGCAGATTGGAAGCTCTGAGTGTGAGGTTTGTCGACCAGCGTCTTCACTTTGCAAAGCTCTGGCTGGGCCATTTCTTTAGGGCACCCCTGATGTAAACATCTCTGTGTCTCTTGTCTTGGGGGAAACCCAGTCCATCTGCCTAGAGGATTCATCTGCCTGGCTGCCAGCATTCTGAGAGCTCTGCTGGGGAAGTAGGCTTCAAGTCTCAGGTTTAATACGTCAACTTTCATTTACCTGTCCATTTTCAGAAAGATATCTTCACCCTCAACTTGTTCTGGTGCCCTCTGTTTTATTCTCTCCAGGAAAACCAACAACTTCAGTCCAAATTTGAAAGTGGAAGAGAGACAGTTAAAGGCTCTGTGGAGAGCTAGAAAAGATACTGAAGGTCTAACTTCTTAAACAGACTAGCAAATAATCCTCTCTGGTGTTTTCATCCACTTTCATGGCTTCCTGATAGGTCCAATCCTGAGAGTTTGGAAGGCTCTGTAGAGTCAATCAATTGCTGCTTTATTTTCTCCACTGCCCATTGATGAGTCAGCTTTCTAGGAACTTCTCTGCAGATCCTAACTTTCCTTACTGCTTTCTCTTGCCCTCTTTGTCCTTGAGGATTATGCAAAAAGCAAACAAATAAACAACTAAAGCCTCCTTTACCCTCATTTTTGTAGAATGTCAATAGGGAGTGGAGATTAAATGCATGTGTCCAGTCTGACCCTCTTTAACCAACAGTCTCCATTTACTTTCAGATGAACTTGAGAACCAATTTGTTTCTGTCACTGACCTACTCACTCCCACCTAAGGCAAAACTCTTGGTTTTTTCCATCACTTCTATTTTTGTTTGCTTACCCATTTGTTTCTAGTTTTAATTTTATTATATCATTTTCTTTTCTTCTGACTTGTTTTGTGGTTGTTTCATTACATGTTTGAATTGAATGCTTAGTCTCTTTCTTATTTAATAACAAAAGCATTGGCCGGGCACTGTGGCTCATGCCTGCAATCCCAGCACTTTGGGAGGCTGAGGCGGGCAGGTCATCTGAGTTCAGGAGTTTGAGACCAACCTGGCCAACATAGTGAATCCCTGTCTCTATAAAAAATGCAAAAATTAGCCAGGCATGGTGGCACACGCCTGTAGTCCCAGCTACCTGGGAGGCTGAGGCAGGAGAATCGCTTGAACCCAGGAGGCGGAGATGGCAGTGACCTGAGACCTCACCATTGCACTCCAGCCTGGGTGACAGAGTGAGACTCCATTTCAAAAATAATAATAATAATAAAATAATAAAAGCATTTTACCCTGAATTTTCTTCAGTGTATGGTTATGGCCAAATTCTGTAGTTACTGACATCTAATATTCTCATTGTCATTCAGTTGTAAAGAGATCATAATTTCAATTTTTATTTCCTTTCTGACAGGAGTGTTTTAATTTTAATTTAATTTTATTATTATTATTTTATTTTATTTTTATTTTTATTTTTATTTTTTAGAGATAGGGTCTTACTCTGTCACCTAGGCTGGAGTGCAGTAGTGCGATTATAGCTCACTGCAGCCTCAAGTTCCTGGGCTAAAGTGACCCTCCCACTTTGGCCTCCCAGCGTGCTGGGATTACAGACATGAGCTGCCACACTCAGCCTGTTAGGAGTGTTTTAGAAGAATAGGCTTAAGTTTCCAAATGGGATAATTTTGTCATCTTTTTATGTATTAATGTCTAACCTTCCTTTACTGCCCATCGAGAGAAAGTAGGTCTGTAAGAATTTTACTAAATTCTTTTTTACTTTTTTATATTATGCCACTCTTATTTTTAAAATTCCTTTTTACAACCTGTAAAACTTCATAATTCCCCTATGAAAATAATTTAGACTTAATCATAGTTTAAGTAGCATAGTGTAGGCAATGCTTTTTAAAACATTTATATGCTTTTCTCTTCTATTTGTCACATATTTGAATCTAAGGTGTTCATTCACCATCAAGAGATGTTTTAAAATGAGAATTATTAAGATTCTCCCATAGAGAAGAAATGTAATGATGAACAAAGAGTGTTCAGTTTCTGACATTTAAATGGCATTTTGCAGTAAGACAATAGGCGAATAAACTTGAAAGTCAGTAGAAAACAAAGAAATGCCTAAACTCCTTTGCTACCACTTAATATATCAAATGCTAGGCATAGATCAGAAAGATGTGGAATTTTTCCCAGCGTTCATAGAAAATCATCTTGTCTGCCATGGGGGTTTAACCAGGAGGCTACAATCAGACAGGTGGAGGATAACTAACAGAGGAAATAAATGGGGGGTTTGTCCCTTCTGGTGCTGAGAAGGTAGTTGGAAGGGCAAGACAAAGAGGCAAAAGGAGACTGAGGCACAGGGGGAGGAAGTCACACGTGTGTCCCAAAGCCCTCTTCTTGGAGCCTTGGCTTGGTGAGGAAAACCCGTGTTAAAATGACTATGAGGCCTCTATTCCCAGCTGGGACGTGGAAGGAGCCTGAAGGCCAGGACGGCCCAGTTCAAACAAGGGAAGCCCCAGGAAACATAAGAAGATAGGCGGTGTAGTTATGCAGCCAGAAGTGGGGACCTAAGTGTGAGGCCCCCAACCTTGTTCACATCTTCAGAGATGGGGACACTGAATTAACAAGCAGCAGGTAGGGCAAAGTCTGTGGTGGGGGCGCATGAGCTAAAGTGGGGATGGAGGATGTGGGTGAGGGGCTGCAACTTCACTGAAAATTGAGAGGAGGCCTATGAGGCAGTAGGGAGGGGCGAGTGAACCTTCTGGAGCCTAGAATGAATAAACCATGAGTTCACCCCTTCCAGAAGCCAGATGCAGGTAGGGGATACTGGGAGTTGGATGGGACCATCCACCTCTTGGCAGATTCCAGCCAGTGCAGACCTGTATTAGTCCGTTTTCATGCTGCTGTTAAAGACATACCCGAGACTGGGCAATTTACAAAAGGAAGAGGTTTAATGGACTCACAGTTCCACGTGGCCGGGGAGGGGCCTCACAATCATGGCAGAAGGCAAGGAGGAGCAAGTCATGTCTTACATGAATGGCAGCAGGCAAAGAGAGAAAAGAAGAAGCAAAAGCCAAAACCCCTGATAAAACCATCAGATCTTGTGAGACTTATTCACTACTATTAGAGGAGTATGGGGGAAACCGCCCCCCTAATTCAATTATCTCCCACTGGGTCCCCATATGGGTGGGGACACAGCCAAACCATATCAACACCCAAGGACCAACTCAAGATCAGAAGGATTTTTCACCCAAAAACAACACAAGACTCTCAGCTCCACTCCATGTTCCAGATATCAAGCTAGAAAAGATGAGGGAAGGTGCAATGAAACCAAAATCTGCACAGTCATGCCCCCGTAAACCAAGTTAAGCTTAGAGAGTACGTCAATTGTTGTTTTAAGCCAAATTGGCATAAAACTAAATTGGACTAAAATTTAAAATTTGTCCTACCATTCAGCAGATGGCAGTTGGAAGGGAATTCAGAATTGCTTTAAGCAGAGCTTCTCTCCTGGGAATCTGATTAAATGGAAGTTTCTGATACAGTAGGTCTAGGTCGGAGAGTGAGTTTTTTTGCTCATCATTGTTTGTTACATGTTCACTGGCTCACAGTTTTGCAAATTTGAATTTGGATACAAATTTACTTTTGGCTGGAGAATTCCAAAATAACTCTGTTTAGAAAGTTTTGTGGCTGGTTCATAAGCAGCTTTCTTTTGCCCTCAGAGATGCCCCATTGTTTGTCTGGTATAGAACTCTCAGCAAATGTGTTTTCCTCAGAAATTGCCAACTTTGCTCCACACTGCATTTGGAATTTGGTATTGGAGACAAGAATTCCGATGTCAGTCAGCTTCTTTTTCCCTTGTAGGCAAACGGTTTATTGTGTTTGTCAGTTTGGAAAACACATTTTATCCTGAGAAATCAAATGTATATTTTTCAATTTGTTTCAACTTTTTAAATATTCGTGCTGAACATTTGTGAGGCATTTTGAGTTAGAGTTCATGCCATTCTTAAACTTGGGGAGTTTTTTGTTTTTGTTTTTGATTTTGTTTTTGTTTTTTTTTTTTTGAGACAGGGTAATGCTCTGTCATCCACATTGGAGTGCAGTGACATTGATCTTAGATCACTGCAGCCTTTAACTCCTGGGCTCAAATGATCTTGCCACCTCAGACTCCTGGTACATAGCCCTACAGGTGCACACCACCATGCCTGGTTAATGTTTTTATTTCACTGTTTTAGAGATGGGTTCTGGCTGTTTTGCCCAGGCTGGTCTTAAACTCCTGGGCTCAAGCCATCCTCCTTCCTTGTCCTCCCAAAGCACTGGGATTATAGACATGAGCCACTGTGCCCAGCCAGGAAATTTTCTTTCTGTTTGTTTTGGAGGGTTTCTTGTTGTTGCTTTTATTGTTTGGTTTATTTGAGACAGAGTCTCACTTGGTCACCCAGGCTGGAGTGCAGTGGTGCGATCATGGCTCATTGCAGCCTCAAATTCCTGGCCTCAAGCAATCCTCCCATCTCAGCCTCCCTAGTAGCTGGGACCACAGATGCGTGCCACTGTGCCCAGCTAATTTTAAAATTTTTTAAAGAGACAGGGTCTCCCTCTGTTGCTTAGGCTGGTCTTTGTGTTTATTTATAGCTTATCATCTATTTGCTTATTTCCTGACACTTCTATTTCAGGAATATGGGGCCTCTTTGGTCTATTCTTTATGTCTCACCTTTTCTTTTCTAAATTCTCTTTCTTGATTGTTTAGCTCTGCACTCTGGAAGAGTTCTTTACCCTTCAAAATGTTTTCATTGTTGGGAATGTTCATCCCATTCAGTGCTTCTAATGTGTTAAGGAATTTTTTGACAATTATGTTTTTTTTAATTTCTAAGAAGTCTTTCTTATTTTTTATTTTTATTTTTTGGTTGGTGCTTTTTCCTGACTATAAAGATTTATTGTTGCAATATCCTTGAAGACATGCATTTAAATATTGTTAAATTATCTTTTGCTTTCTGCATTAATTCTGTCTTACTGGGGCCATTTATCAACTCTTCAGTTTGGATCCTGTCTTGCAGTGGCTGACGCTATTCAGGACCCGTGCATGGTTGCTGCTGGCCCCATCCTCACCTGCGATCATAGAGCCTAATTGTATCTTATTGTTGGGGACATGGGCTGTCAGTCTCCATGGTGGTCTGACTGCAGGAGGCCCCAGCTTCAGTTTTACCTTAGGCCAGTGAGTATGTTGGGGCAATTTTATCTCCTGTAATTTAGAGGTGATCTGCCCTGAGCTTTGGAAGCTCATGGGAGTTATTATTTTCTTACATTGGCCTGAGGAAACTATTTGGTAAGTGAGCTTTCCCCTGCAAGATAACTGATGGCAAATATGTCAGTCTCATTTGTATCATCTCAGTTGACATCTGTGGCACCAGGGTTGAAGATGGTACCCATCTCTAGTTTTCAGTGGCGAGAGAGCATTTTCTTTCCACATCAGTGAGACACATGGGTGAAGAACTTGGAGAAGGTTAGAGATCAAGATGGCATGTTCTTAGTCTGCACTATGCTCACATTTCCCTGATAATAAGAACTGTGGAATGAGAGCGGCTTAGGCATACTACATTCAATGTAACAATCCATTTTATGCAAACAATCAGAGTTTAGAAAGAGGACTACCTTTTTTCCCTTACTAGGTAATAGTCCTTTCCCATTCAGAAAGGATTGATACCAGTCAAATTGTTCTGCAGGTAAATGAGGTTAGAAAGAAAATTTTTTAGAATTTGGAGGTGTAATAAAATGTAACATGATGGTGTTCACTATATAGAAAAAAAATAAAATTTTCAAGAAAGAACTTCTAAACAGTCATTTCATGGAAACATGTAAGAGCCATATCAAAAACTAAACATTCTAGTTAGAGGCCTGACACTACCTGACTTCAAGAATTATTATAGAGCTATAATAATTAAGACAGCATGGTATGGGCCAATAAATAGATCAATAGATCAATGGAACAAAATAGAGAACACAGAAATACATACTCAACTGATTTCTGACAAAGGAACAAGAGTAATTCAGTGGAAAAAGAGAATTCCTGCAATAAATGGTACTGGACATCCACATGCAAAAAAAAAAAAAAAGAACCTAGACACAGACCTTGCGCATTTCACAAAAATTAACTCAAATGAATTATACAATTGTCCCTCAGTAAACACTGGAGATTGGGTCCAGGATCTCCCCACCCCCACCCCATGTATACCCAAATCCATGCATGCTCATCTGCCTTTGGCCCTGTGGAACCTGTGTATACAAAAAGTCACCACTCCATACACATGGGCTTCACATCTCACAAATACTGCATTTTAGATTTTCCATCCACACTTGGTTGAAAAAAAATCTACATGTAAGTGGAGCCTCAAAATTCAAACCCATATTGTTCAAGGGTCAACAGTATATTTAATATGAAATGCAAAACTCTAAAACTTTCAGAAAATTACTTGGAAGAAAATTTATGTGACCTGGGGTTTGACAATGAGTTTTTAGATTCAACATCAAAAGCATGATCTATAAGAGAAACAAAAGAAACCTGGACTTTACTAAAATGTCAGACTTCCCTGTAAAACACACTGTTAAAAGAATGAAAGACAAGCCACAGATTGGGAGGAAATACTTGCAAAACATGTATCTTATAGAGGACTTACATACAAAATGTACAAAGAACTCTTAAAAGTCTACAGTAAGAAAACAACCCAATTTTAAAGTGGGCAAAATATCTGAACAGATAACTCATCAAGAAGATCTACTGATGGCAAAAAAAATATGAAAAGATGCTCAACATCATATGTCATTAGGGAACTGAAAATTAAAAATAACAATGAGATATCATGACATGTCTATTATAATGAATAAAATCCCCAAACTGATGATAACAAATGCCAGTAAGTATACGAAGCAACAAGAACTCTCATTCATTGCTGATGGGGAATGCAAAATTGTACAGCCAGTTTGGAAGACAGTTTGGCAGTTCCTTATAAAGCTAAAGATAGCTTATAAAGCTATCATCCAGGAATCCTGCTCCTTGGTATTTACCCAAGTGAGTTGAAAACTTACACCCACAAAAAACCTGCACACTGACATTTATAGCAGATTTATCCATAATTACAAAAAAATCTGGAAGCAACCAAGATGTCTTTTAATAAGTGAATGGGTAAAGAAACTATGGTACATCCATACAATGGAACACTATTCCATGATAAAAAAGAAATGTGCTATCAAGCCATAAAAAGACATGGAGGAACTTTAAATGTGTATTGCTAAGTGAACAAAGCCAGTCTGAAAGGCTACATGCTGTATGATTCCAACTCTATGATGTCTTGAAAAAGGCAAAACTATAGAGACTAAAAAAAATTAGTAGATGTTTGAGAGGAGGAGAAAAGGAATGAAAAGATGAGCATGGGGCATTTTTAGTGCAGCAAAACTACTCTGTATGATACTGTAATGGTGGATACATAACATTATGCACTTGTCAAAACCCATAGCAGGAGAGAGAAGGGGTATATGGGAACTTGGGAACTCTGTACTTTCTGCTAAATTTCCTGTAAATCTAAAATTGCTCTTAAGAAACAAAGTCTATTAATTTTTTAAAAAAAACTGTATCTTCTTATCCACTCTTTATTTTTTAATTTTTCCCAATTGTAGGTATGTGAAAATGAAATATTGAAGGAGCAAGGAACAATACAAAGTCTTTCTGGATGTATTGCCTCTTTCCTAAGTAGTGCTTGAACTTCCCATATTGCTATAAATTCATGTTATTTGTCTCGCTTCTCCCATTCAATGGTACATTCTCTAAAGTGGTTGGTTAATGCTATGGTTTGAATATGGTTTGTCCCCACCGAAACTCATATTGAGGCTTCATCCCTAATGTGGCAGTGTTGGGAAGTGGTGCCTGTAAGTAGTCATTGGGTCATCAAGATGAATTAATGTCTTTCTCTTGAGACCGAGTTAATTCTCATGGCATAGATTAATTCTTGTGGGAATAGATTAGTTCCTGAGAAAGTCTTGTTATAAAGCAAGGTTGCTCCTCATATTTTTCCCCTTTTGCACTTGCCTGGTTCCCCTTCCATTTCTCTGCCATGTTTTTACACAGCATGAGGCCCTCACCAGAAGTCACGAGAGGCAGCTGCCCAATCTTGAACTTCCCAGCCTGCAGAACCATGAGCTAAATAAACCTATTTTCTTTATAAATTACCGAGTGTCGGGTATTCTTTTATAGTAACACATAACAGATTATGACGGTTGGGTGCTTTGCATGTTGTGGATTATTGATAGCTACCAGCTAAATCAACCAGCCAATTCTACATCAATTCTTCAAGTTACTTTTAATATTCCAAACCCAAGGATGATAAATTATCAAATATATTGCCATCAGCATGAAAAGAATTAAGATATAAAATTATACTGTTGGACTTAATTTTACATGAGTTTTTACTGGCAAAAACACCTTTACATGGCCTTCTTCAAATGAATTGTACAATCATGTAAAAGGGTGGCCTTTAAAAAATTCATAAATAATATTTCATGTTGTAGAGTAACAGAAGAAAAGAAATGTCAACATAAGAAAAACAAAATAGAATTTACATGCTGATCTCACATTGATATGTCCTGATCTCACTTTAATAAACTCTGATCACATTACTGTGTGGAAGTTATTAAACTTTTCAGGCTTCTATCTATAAAGAAAATAAACCTTGACATATGGTTCATTAAACTAATTATAAATCTGACATTGCAGAAAAAGATAAAATAATTTGTTTACTTGGTGTGGTAGGCTATTTAATGGCCCCCCAGGATGTCTATATCTTAATCCCCAGAACCTGTATGTTATTTTATATGACAAATGGGACTTAGCAGATGTGATGACGTTAAAAATCTCAAGAGGCATGGTTACCCTGGGTTAGCCATAGGCCTAATGTAATCACAGGGTTCTTAGGAGGAGAGTCAAAGAGAAAGTGACGTGACAGCAGAAAAAAGTATAAGAGGAGGCGAGGCTCAGTGGCTCACACCTGTAATCCCAGCACTTTGGGAGGCCAAGGCAGGCATATCACGAGGTCAGGAATTTGAGACCAGCCTGGCCAATATAGTGAAACCCCGTCTGTACTAAAAATACAAAAATTAGCTGGGTGTGGTGGCACCTGTAGTCCCAGCTACTTGGGAGGTTGAGGCAGGAGAACCGCTTGAACCCAGGAGGCGGAGGTTGAGGTCAGCCAAGATCGCACCACTGCACTCCAGCCTGGGCAACAGAGCGAGACTCCAACCCCCCCCCCCCAAAAAAAAAAAAGTGCAAGAGGAGGCAGATTTAAAGATGCTACACTGCTAGCTTAGAAGATGGAGGAAGAGCCCATAAGCAAGGAATGCAAGCAGGCCCTGGAAGCAGTTGGAGGCAAAGAAATGGATTCTCCCCTTGTGCCTCCAAGAGGCACCAACCCAAATGACACCTTGACTTTAGATTAGTGAGACTTATCTTGAACATCTAACTTTCCAAATTGTAAAAGAATAAATTTAACCCACTATGTCTGTGATAATTTGTTATAGCAACAACAGGAAATTTATATACTCAGGCAAAAACAACCCATTTCATAGTAGCTTTCATTCCAACAAGGATTCAAAATTAAGGAAATAATAAACAATAACAAAAAAAATTTTGGGGCATGGGGGTGTATGAAAATACGTCCAATCTCTCCAGGGACTCCAGGAAATTGAAAGCCTGCTTGGGAAGGATTAGTAGATGTATACATGTCTTGGTGTATTAGTCCATTCTTGCATTGCTATAAAGAACTACCTGAAACTGGGAAATATATAAAGAAAAACTATTTAATTGGTTCACAGTTCCACAGCCTGTATAGGAAGCACAGCTGGGGAGGCCTCAGGAAACTTACAATCATGGCAGAAGGTGAAGGGGAAGCAGGCACATCTTACATGGCAGGATCAGGAGAAAGAGAGAGAAGGGGGACTTGCTACACGCTTTTAAACAACTAAATCTCATGAGAACTCACTACCATGAGAACAGCAAGAGGGGAATCCAGCCTCATGATCCAGTCACAATTTGCCAGTAGATTTGGGTGGGGACACAAATCCAAACTATATCATTTGGGTTCTACATCAGGAAACAACTCATACCTAACCACAGGAAGTTGACTTACCATGGTTGGACTTCCATTAAATTCAAGAAAAATACAAATGTTCGTCACTATTTGTAGATCAGAATTTTCAAAAGAAAATGCTACATAGTGGATAAATTCAATGCAATTAAGGAGTCAAGTGTCCTCGACTGGCAACCAGAAGACTACATCTGGCAGTTGTACCATTTAGACTGTGGTCAAGTCCCAAGCTCTTTTCTCTATGGTGAGAATGTGTCTTAGTCTGTTCAGGCTGCTCTAACACAAATACCACAAACTTGGAGTCTCACTTGGTCACCCAGGCTGGAGTGCAGTGGCATAATCTTGGCTCACTACAACCTCCACCTCCCAGATTCAAGTGATTCTTCTGCCTCAGCCTCCCAAGTAGCTGAGATTACAGGTGCGCACCACCACACCCAGCTACTTTTTGAATTTTTAGTAGAGACGGGGTTTTACCATGTTGGCCAGGCTGGTCTCAAATTCCTGACCTCAAGTGATCTGCCCACCTCGGCCTCCCAAAGTGCTGGGATTACAGGCATGAGCCACCTTGCCCGGCCAGCAATTTTAAATTATACAGTTACACATCATTAATCTGGAGGTTAGATTTTCTCTGCACTTCAGAATCTAAATCCAAATTGTCTTGCCACATCTAAACAAACTCTCACAACACCAAGCCCTTCCTTGCTCCCTTCCTTCTGTTTCATCCTCATTGACTCCTGCGTAGCCATTTTGCCATGTTAGTGATTTTGCTTCCCAGTCTCTAGCACGAGAGAAGCAAGGAGGCTTTGAGAGTCTAGCACAGTGAAAAGGGGGGCAACTCACAGCCATTGCATAAATCATATAAATCTTTGGCTGTGCTAGATAAACAACATTTTTGTATATATGTAGACTTCTTTATATATTTTATATATTTCTAGTATTTTTACCAAGGAAGGGAGGTATTCACAGCATGTCACCTGATAATGCTGCACTTAGCAATGGGAAATTAACTTAAAAACATTTTATTTCTTAGTAAACACATTTCCTAAAAAGTTCCATCTATATGGCCTTGTTCATGTATATACTTTTCTTGTCTAATATAGAATTTTATTTAATAATATGCTGTTTCTTAACAAAGGTAAAAGGTAGTGAAATAAAATCAGGGTTTAGACTCATTTTATTACTATGTGGTTTGCCATTTGGTGAACTGTGTATCTAGTCCTTTATAACAGATATTATCAATATAAAAAAAAGAAAAAATTACCAATCTGCCCTTCAGCTGTCTAAAGATTTGATGTCATTCATCATGCATATACTAATGTGCACACATATGCATACATGCATACAAGTGCAAAAAACATTTACACAAAAATAGATTTCAGTAGTGTGACTTTTCACAGCTGTTTTAGTTCTTTTTGGGTCATATTGATTGCAAAAAGTGAGGAAAATGGAATTTTTAAGGACTACAGGAAGTTCTTAGTAGATAATTTATATATTTCAGGAAGTTACATTAGCAAAAGAGAGGGGAGAATACTATGATCTGGCTTCGTTTATAAATCGGTTTCTACACAATAAGCTCAGTTGATTACAGCATGATGTAATCAAGCTAATGAGACAGCTCGGGTTCATATGCAAGACCATTAACTCTACAAAAGTAGGGGTACCCTCCCCATTGTCTCATAAATGAATGCTGTTGTCATTAATGGGTCAGAATTAAGTTAGCATTTATTGAGAACTCACTAAGTGACAGATACCCTGCTAAGAGCTGTTACAGTGACAGCATGCCACCAGCTGCTCCTTTGGGAATTTAAGCTTCAATCTTCTAAGAGAGGTTGTAGAAGGGAAAGTCTCCCACAGTAGTGACAAAGCCATGCATCACTCAGTACTGCCACTGGATGTATTGTTAAGCCCTATGGAAAAGGAAATTTATATGGAGAAGTAAACATTAATAGGCTGTGTATCCACATGCAGGCCGAAGGAGCAATTACTGTGGCCAGAGTCATGAGAACAGCAATAATTAGTGAGTCTCCAAAGGGAAGGTGCATCTTTAGGGGCCAAAGTACAGGTTGGAGGGGGGCCCTTCCTGCTTAACCAATCTCGAGAATTGGAGTTTGATTTTGCCAGAGAGTTCATAAGTTTTCTTACATATTTAAGACTTTAATCTGTGTACCAATTTGATGAAATTAGTTTTGAGTCTCATTTTGTTTACAAGACATAAAAGTTTTACAAACATGTATTTTTCTTAATTTGTGGCTCAAGAGAATATGGATCATTCTATGAAAGCTCATTAGTGAGAAATAATCCAAAAGTTATGTTTGGGGCCGAGCGTGGTGGCTCACACCTGTAATCCCAGCACTCTGGGAAGTTGAGGCAGGTGGATCACCTGATGTCAGGAGTTCCAGACCAGCCTGGCCAACACGGTGAAACCCTGTCTCTACTAAAAATACAAAAATTGGCTGGGTGTGGTGGCTGCACGCCTGTAATCATAGCTGCTTGGGAGTCTGAGGCAGGAGAATCGCTTGAACCTGGGAGGCAGAGGTTACAGTGAGACAAGATCATTCCACTGCACTCCAGCCTGAGCAACAGAGCAAGACTTTGTCTCAAAAAAAAAAAAAAAAAAAAAAAAAAAAAAAAAAAAAAACCCAGAAGTTACATTTGAGTATTAGGGAGTTGGGAGTACCATGGTTCTTAAGGGAGTCACCTCCTGTCAGATTAAATTGACAATCATCAAAGACTAAATCTCAGTAGAAACACTGCACCATCTAGGTTGCAATAAAAATAGCCAAGATTATGGTTTACACTTATGTTTATGATCTGATAAAGTTGGTGGTACAAACATCTCAATTTTTGCCACCCAGATCTCACTAAATTGCTTCACAACCAATGGTTGCTATGGGGAAAAAAAAATCCAAATCTGTTCAGTAGGCACTCGCTTTTTTCTTAGACTTAGAATCACTCTTTTAATGTTGCTATCTAAACTCTTAGAAATGGGATAGAGGTCACTGAGCTTTGAACACTTGGTTTCTAAATTCAACTTCTCCCAGTGGGAATACCTAATTAAAATTGTAAGATCACAGGTTGCCCTTTGCCTAGGAAGACACTATTACCAATTCTCCCTCTTCCTCCCCCTACCCATTAGGATCCACTGAGAGTTGGTTAGCTGTGATTAATACTGTGATCTGTGACCATGAGTAGCTTGAAATTAACTGGTCCACTTTGTAATCAAACCTCATTTGATCAACATGTTGTCTTAACCAGATGAGGCATTGTAACTGCAGATAAATTATGTTAAAGAAAACCCCACAACTTGCAAATCACATCAACATTCTCATCTAATCAGTGAAATTGGAAGTTTATGTTTTATTGTACCATGTACAATCAAAAGCAATGGTTCTCAAACTTAGTTGCCCACAAGAATCACCTCAGGCTTATTAAATAATAATCTCCACAAGGGACATTACTTTTTTGTTTCTTTGTAAAGCTTTTCTAGGAAAATCTGGTGTGAAGCTAGATTGAAAAACACCAAAGTACTTGCCATGCTTCTTTTGGAATTGCTTTTAAAAATCTACAGCACTCTTGTATAGCCTTAATGATTACAAACTTTCATTTCTTTGAAAATGGCTTACGTTGTGTGTGTTTTTTTTTTTTTTTTTTTAAGAGTTTCACTCTTGTTGCCCAGGCTGGAGTGCAATGGTGCGATCTCGGCACACCACAACCCCCGCCTCCCGGGTTCAAGTGATTCTCCTGCCTCAGCCTCCTGAGTAGCTGAGATTACAGGCATGTGCCACTATGCCCGACTAATTTTGTATTTTTAGTACAGATGGAGTTTCTCCATGTTGGTCAGGCTGGTCTCAAACTCCCGACCTCAGGTGATCCGCCCACTTCGGCCTCCCAAAGTGCTGGGATTACAGGTGTGAGCCACTGCGCCCGGTGGCTTGCATTAATTTTTAATTAGCTCAAGGGAAGTCTGGAGAATATGGGTGCCTTATTACAAACTTGGATAATACTAATTTTGGTAAAAAAAAAAAAAAAAAAAAAGGACTCTTAGGAGTATTGCATAAGAGTCTGTAGGCAAGCTTAAGAGGAGAATCTTTAAAATGCGATCAACACAGTATGCATACAGACTTTCTTGCCCTGAGGGGTACCCTCCTCAGCACCCTCTCCCCCATCAGATGTAGATGTTGCAATAGGTTTGTGACCGTCTATTTTATAGTCACACACATACACTGGTTGCCTATTGCTAGAGTTGCACTGGAACAAATGCAAATTTTGTCCTTTTCCTCACTTGATTTCACTCTTCAGGTAAGTTTCCTCAGTCTCTTTCAGTCTACAATTCCATTCCATTAGAAAAATCTTTTTTTTTTTAATACAAAAGATCGTATTATATAGAAAATAAAAAGGTTCATTCTGTAGGTGTTAATATCTGACATCAGTTGTATAACTTTACCATATACCAATATGCATAGCTGATATTGCCAATTTTTTGTGAAGGATCTATAAAGTTTTACAAGATCAAGTTCTCCAAAAACATTTTCTAATAAAACAATGCAAACTTCCACCAAAATATGTGCCAAGAAAATCTACCTTCAGATTCAAATTCAATTTTCAAGGTTCTGTGCAGTCTGCCAAAACAGCCAGTAATTGGGGACACACGCTTTTAAAGGCACAGGTTTTGGAATTAAGAGACTTGGGTCCAAATTCCTGCACCCCATTAACTATTAGTGGGATTTCGTAAACATTTTTATGTCACTAAGCCTGAGTTTTTTCATAGGATCTCCATAGGACCAAATGATCTAATACTGGTCAAGTTCTTATCACAGAGATGCTATGCAAGAGGGCTTAGAAGTCAGCATTTAACACAATATGCCGGCTGGGAACAGCAGCTCATGCCTGTTATCCTAGTGCTTTGGCAGGCCGAGGCAGGAGGATTGCTTGAGCCTAGCGGTTTGACGACAGCCTAGGCAACACACCAAGACCCTGTCTCTACTTAAAGCAAAGAAAAAAAAAAAAAGCTTGCATGGTGGCGTGCACTTGTGCTCCCAGCTACTTGAGAGGCTGAGGTGGGAGGATCGCTTGAGGCCAGGAGATTGAGGTTGAGGGTGTAGTGAGCCACAGTCATGCCAGTGTACTCCAGCCTGGATGACAGAGCAAGATGCTGTACACGCGCACACACACACACACACCCATACACACACACACCCATCTGCAACCACGTAAGGGCTGGTCTGTATTTTTCACTTTTTACCTAAAGTCAAGTATCAAATAACTTCTACTTATAAAAATATCCTCATACTATGTCATAGCCCCAATAGTGCAGTACAAATTTTAATTTGTGAAGTTCAATTCTTTTAAAGATTTTCTTTCAAGACACTTAGTGATCGTTTAGCACATTCATCTGAGATTTACTGAGTGCCTATACCCACTACATACCAGACATCGTGCTGAGGCATTTATTCAAGAATCACAACTGCAGAAAGAATTCTGAGACTGAGAATTTTAATTTTCCCACATTGCAATAAATCTTGTATGCAATAAAGTTTATTAGTTGAACTATCCTGTTATTAAAATCTTGAAATTTGACAATTTCATTGTTACTAAAAAATACACACGTTTACTTTGAGCTGCTCATGTATGATTTTAAAGCTATTTTTGCATGGCTCACTCGAGGTCAACTTACACCCTAAAACTGAGCATCAAATTACTTAAATGACACGCTTACCAATTTGCCATTTCTAAAATTAAATGCATGGGTTTCAAGACATTCTAGTTGTTTTTCTCCTGAGAGCTAGCGTAATGGCCAATCTCTGTATCATTACCTGTTAAATTTATCTGCCATTCTTACGTCTCTTCTTCTTTCTGGCTAATTTGACATAGGAAAGGCACACAAAGAAAAACATTTTGTAAAATTGTAGATTTGAATTTAAGGTACATACCTATCTGTGGTACTCACTTAAGTACGTAAAACTTTCTCTAAGATTGTAGGAGACAAAGCGCCTATTTTTTCAATGGACACATTCCAGAATAGCAGCAATCACCTTCCCTGTTTTCCTTCCTACCAAAAGTTGGTATCAGCAAATAATGTAAAGCTAACAAAAACGTGCAAAATTCCATATTGCAATGCTTCATGTATTAACTTTAGTTTGTCACATTACTATTCATGTGAATGAGGTACAAAATAAATGAAAAATTTTTAATATGGAAAATCGTGTCAATTTGTAACATGGAATATGGATAGGATTAAACCTAGGTCCAACTCCTGGCTCTGCCATTTCCTACTGGCAACCTTGGACAACACTGGTATAATGACAGTTATCTCACATAAAGCCAATATGACAACTAAATGAATATACATAAAATATTCAGAATAGTATCTGGCATATGATAAGCACTTAAATGTTAACATTTCTAATTATTTCTGCTTTGAGGACTAGAAATGACTTTTAATTTTGCTGACCTGAAATGTTTTAACATTCGTATTTATAGAATGCAAAATACTATGCAACATATAGTAAAATACATGACCTACAATTGATATGCAACAGCTTTCCTTCCAAGATTGACACAATATACCACATACTCTATAAAAAATTATTCTATAGAAGTCTTAAGTTACAGTAGACAGGCAAAGATAAAAATCTTTAACACTAGTTACTGAAAATGAGTATCTTTAACTAAACATTAAAACTGTTTTCCAAATTGAGGAATTAAATAATATTTAGAAACCTAAGATGATGCCAGTGTACTAGTCTTCTAGAGATGTAGGCATAATCTTAAAATCGGTTCTAGGCCTTTTCTGCTACCCAACATATCCGGTGAACAAAACATCAACAGTGCTTCACTATGAGAAGGATTCTTACCGAGAAGGCCTATCATCAGCATCTTGGGGGTTTGATAGTACATAATTACAATGCTACACAGGTGACTCTAGCATACCTTTAGAAAGGCATGCATCTCTTCCCCCATTCCCTTTTTAAGTTCACTGACATAAAGAATCCTTGCAATCACAACCACTTTTTGTGAGGCTGTGCGTTCCCTAATTGCAATGAATTTTCAGTCTTTAAATAATGTTAACGATACAAAATAAACTGTCCTGGACTTGATAATGAAGGCACAGAATTACACTTTAACAGTTACTGAAGAGATGACATCATTTTTGCAGTTGAAAAACTATGTATCCACCCTCCTTAAAACTCTTCTAATAAATTACCAAAATTTCTCTGTACCAACAGGATGGAATGGTTAGGATGCATTTTTCTTTCAAATTAAAGCATTAAAAACTGGGAAAAATAGCATCTGTGACCTCTTGCTAAAAAGAAAGCAATGTCAAATGTATTTTGTTATAACCTTTATGACCTAAAATAATAGTTATGCGGTCAAACATATAAACATTTTGTGTGACCAATTTTTTCAGTGCAGCATCACATCGCCAGCAATCTCCAACCAATCAACTGAACTGCAATTCAGAAATGCTTTAATGTATTTAGAAGCATAAATATCAAACCTGTGCTCCAAAATTAACAACTATGTCTCTAAACTCTAGATCTGATTTTTACAGCCACACTTGAGACAATGACGTAAACTTAATTTTTAATGGCTTAAACTAGCACTAAAATGTTTAATGTCTCACTTAGGAGATTTCAAATAAAGTTTTTACATCGTTCATGTTTACTAACTCGACAATCTGAGCTGTCCTGTTTTCCCAGGTGTTAAATATCATTTAACTGGGAAATGAAAGCTATAAAAAAATTCTCAAACAGGAACTACCATTACTTTCCTATAAACATCTTACCATTATAGAAAATTTCCAATTATGTCAAAATCAGAAGGTGAAACCCTTAGCTTTCCATGTTATACCTGACTGAGTACTGCTCAAGTACGGTAAAAGTGTCCTGAGAATAATGTTCACAATACTTTTCATTGGCATCTTAATTGCATCATGTAGAAGTGGAAAATGTGGAGATAAAGAGCACAAGGCTTGTAATTCTACAGTACAGATGGAGACAAAATTGCAATAAAAGCATATTTGCAAGTCTAAAAGGAAAATTATAACCCAAGACGCATGGGGAAAAATATTTATGTGGAGTTTTTAATCCATATTAGAATTCAGTTGTTGTAATTTGACCATAAATTTAAACAGAAACCATCTTCTGAGACATACATTCTAATAAATGTATCAACAGTACTGATAGTCAACGAAGGGTCAATTTAAACTTATTAGTAACATTTCATTTTTCTATCCAACAGAAATCTATAGTGGTTTGCCCCATTACATATCTGAAACATTGTCTTATGAAAACAAAATGAAACAAAATTAAATAAAATTGAAGATAAAAATACTCTGGAAGCACAGGATATCTGACAAGAATCTTCAGCACAAAACACATCTTTGAAAACGTGAAACGATGACTCTTTGGAGGACAATAGCTAAATATCCAAGAATCATCAGGTTTGAGAAATATTGCTTAATCACTTTCCAAAACACAGTTAGCTGCAAGAATTGAAGATTTCATTAAAACTATCAAGGTCATCATATTTATTGCATCTTTAGATTGCATTTTGAAACAGAAAATTAATAGTGCACCACAGCTTCACCAAAATATATATTTAGGGGCAGGGAGGACCTACGATATTTATAAACAAAGTATAGACTGTATGTGCTTTTCAGAGGGGCTGAATTAAATATAACCAGCTGCCAACTTTGTGCTCTGACATACTTGAATTAGTGGGTATGTGTATACTAAATTCATTATTTTTGTCTACAATAAATGAAAAACACCACCCTATACAATCCACTATTAGCAGTGAGTACAACAGCAAAAAAATTATTGTACAATTTATACATACTAAAATATTTTCTTTTTCTAGAAATAACTCAGAACAAAACCTAATCATTATAAGACTTAATTTGGGAAATCTCAAATTACAACAGGGAGAAATCAAATCAGGATGTGTACTTGAGCCCAAAACAAAGGTTCCTGGTCATAAGGCTAGAAGATTAGTAAGTGCAAGTGGTAGAATACAGCATGCTCAAATTGTATGCTTGGGTCTTTGTATATTTATCAAACCTTTAAATTAAATAAGACTAGCTAAAGAAATGTCTTCAGAGCAAGATAACTGGGAATTCTGCATTTCTTTTGCCATTTTTGTTACCCAACTTACACAATGCGCAAAGTGCTAAGCAACACTACAAAACACATTTACATCAACACTGAAGACCTGGGGAAATGAAATCCAACAATTTTATTGTAATGAGCTGTATTTTCTAAATTTCTCTTTTATTTTCCTGTTTTCATACAGTAAAGAAAACAAAACGCAGCACATTCACATTTTCCCGAGGAACTGTAAAGATGATCTCTACAGGGATAAACGTTGTAAAGCCTGAAGCTCAATCAACTGATGTTGAAAACTCTCAAAGGGAGTAAAGGCTTGATCTCAATGGTCTAGAACATGTACTGTAATTTAATAGAAGAGATGGTCGTCTTAATATTTAATGATTTAAAAGAACTTCCCAGTCCATGCGAAGAGTACAGTCCAAGAATAAATCAAATTTCTGAACGCATTTTATGCTACATATGTGTATACTTTGCGATCCTCAGGTGTTCGTGCCAAATATTCTCTCTCAATAAGTCCTTCAATACGTTTCTTAATAACAACTGGACTTGGTAAGAATCGCGCCTTCAACTGCTGAGTTACCTAAAAAAGAAAGTAGATAGTATTTTTACATAAACACATAAAAATTCCTATCTTTGAACAGAACTGATATGTCATTTTAACACTCAGAGATTGAACTTTACTAACTGGATTACCAAAGCTAAAAGCACAGAAACTTTAAAAAGGTTCTGTTTGAAAATGTAATACTATGGTTACAACACACTTCCTCAAATCAGAATGTGAATGCTAAAGTGGAGAGCAGTTGAATAGTTGAATTAGTTGGAATTATGGTAGTGTGAGTATATGCCACCTATAGTTTAACCGTTTTGATGCCGTTATCTACTGACTTCTGGGTTATACTCAAAACTCACAGAACTTGGGTAGCCTATGTAATTAAAGAACACAAACTCTGGACTCAGAGTACCTGGATAAACTCAGCTCTACCACTACTAGCTCTGGGACCTTGGCCCACTGGTGTGTACACTAAATGTGTTAACAGACGTAATGCCTTAGAATAAAGAATAATGCTGCCCAATCATAGTAAGTGCTTCTGTTGTTTTTTTCCAAGTACTATCAGGATTCTAAGTACTGTGCTATATATAATAATAAAATAGTAACTAAAGCAGCAGTCATAGTCTGTCTATGCACTATTCATCAGTCATTTTGCATGTATGAGTTTATTTGATTTTTTTTTTTTTTTTTTTTTTTTTTTGAGATGGAGTCTTGCTCTGTCGCCCAGGCTGGAGTGCAGTGGCACAATCTCTGCTCACTGCAAGCTCCGCCTCCCGGGTTCCCACCATTCTCCTGCCTCAGCCTCCTGAGTAGCTGGGACTACAGGCGCCCACCACCACGCCCGGCTAATTTTTTGTACTTTTAGTAGAGACGGGGTTTCACCATGTTAGCCAGGATGGTCTCGATCTCCTGACCTTGTGATCCACCTGCCTCGGCCTCCCAAAGTGCTGGGATTACAGGCGTGAGCCACCGTGCCCGGCCTATTTAATGTTCTTAACCCTGCAAAATAAGTTGTCTCATTTTACAAATGAGGAAAATAAAGCCGGAAAAGAAAACTGACATCAACAAGTAGTAAATAACAGAGCCAGCAGAGATGAATCTAAACCTTTCTGATCTCAAAGTCCATGTTCTTTGCTCTAATGCATCCATGAGCCAGCTTTGCTTTTACTCTTGTTGATCAGTTCATTTCCCAAAGCCACAATGGATTGATAATTCTTTGGAATCTGAAAATTCAGCACTTCATTCTGCAACTACAATTTATCACCCTTCCAGGATTACCACTCCTGTATCGACAAACTTGCTCTCAACCCATCACCTGAGATCTCCCACCCTTTGCCCTTCTTTTCTCCCAGTCTATTAACAGCTCCTATTGACTTGCTCTCTCCCCTGTAACAGAGCCTAAACTGCATTCAAGATCACTTCTCTTGAAAGCTGCACTCTCAACAGGATCTTCTACTCCTGATTCTTTTGGTCCTATCCCATAAACACTATTTGATTAAACCTATATTCTATATGTACTACATCATTATCAACCTACCACAGAGCTCTCTGCTGAGTAAAGACGTAGTTGTTAACACCATTTGTGTACACCAGGAGTCAGCAAACTGCAGTCATAGGCCAAATACACCCCACTACCTGTTTCTGTAAAATTTTACTGAAACACAGTCACATGTATTTATTTTTTAATAGTTTTTTTTTTTGAGATGGAGTCAATGGCATGATCTCAGCTCACTGCAACCTTCGCCTCCCGGGTCCAAGCAATTCTCCTGCCTCAGTCTCCCGAGTAGCTGGGATTACAGGCACCCACCACCAGCTAATTTTTGTATTTTCAGTAGGACAGGGTTTCGCCATGTTTGTCAGGCTGGTCTTGAACTCCTGACTGCAGGTGATCCGCCCACCTTGGCCTCCCAAAGTGCTGGGATTACAGGCGTGAGCCACCACGAGTCGCATGCATTTATGTATTATCTATAGCTGCTTTCATGCTACAATTGGCCATTTACAAAAACATCTGTCAATCTCTGGTGTAGAGTAACACAAATTTATAGTATTCAAAAGTTCAGCAAGTTCCTGAGCACCATTCTTTGACAAGTATTATTTCAAATTTCTGACAATCCCCTTAAACTCCTCAACCCAGTCCTGCACCAAGCTCATATCGGGTTTCACACAGAGAAAAGAAGTCATTTCAATTTGAAGTTCTTTAAATTCCCACCCTACACATGTACATTTATCCATACTTACACCAAATCTTGCTTAGGGGTATGTTACCCCTGCACCCTGCCCTAGGTTCTCAGGAAGAGGCACGTTCAGTAACATCTGTGTCAATACATTACCATCATCATACTCTCTATACAATCCTCACCTTTCCTTTTCTAGAATGTGGTATTTATCCCTTCATCTCATTTTTTTCTATTTGTTTTTAAGGATCCGTTCTTTATTTGTAGGATATAAACATGCTCAGTATCCTCTCATTCTGGGGGGAAAAAAGCCCAAACCCTTCAACTCTACACTGAATCCTCTAATACTGCTCTCTCTGCCCTTTCCCTTGAGCCAATACCTCAAAGAATAAGCCACTCTTGGTGGTTTCCACCTCCATTTCCTTCTCAGGGCACTACCATCGGATATCCACTTTCACGAGTCCAATGAAAATGTCTGAGAAAGTTAACCTGTCACGTAATTGCCAAAGTAAGTGTTTATTCAACTTGGTTTTTCCATGATTTTTGATATTACTGACCATTCACTCCTTGTAATTCTCTTCCCTTGTCATAGGACACTGTCATTTTGTTTTGTTTTCCTTCTAAAGCAGTGTTCTCAAATTTGAAAAAACATCAGAATCACCTACAGCTCGTGTTAAAAAACCAGACTCTTGGGCCCTATCCTCAGAGTTTCTGATTCAATTCTCAGGCTCTGGTGGAACCTAAGAATCTGTGTTTCTCATGAGTTCCCAGGTGATGCTGAGGTAGCTGCTCCAAGAACCACACTGTGAAAACCAGTGCTCTAAAGAGTTTCTGTTGTTACACTCACCGTTCCTAAAATGATAAGGGAGGGGTCTATCCCATAGTTCTTTCTTGCTCTCCATGCTAACACTGAGCAATTTAATCCACACCTGTAGTTTTAACTGCATTCTCATATAGCTAATTCCCAATGCAACTTCTAGCTCTCATGTCTATTGTCTTCCACCTGCCCCTGGATGTGCCACTACACAATAAAGTCAACTTGTACAAAACAATATTAGGTGACATCTGGACCAAAGCGGCACATTACATTACCCTTCTCTTTTTGGTTAAAGAAACAAATCTCTTATCTACCCATTCAAGCCAGAAACCTAAACGGTGTCTTCAACTTCTCCCTCTCACTTCCCATTATCAGTCAGTAAAGCCTGTCAATTCTACTTCCCAATTATCTTGATTCAGCTTTCTATCCTCTACCAATACTTTACCCAGGTCCTAATCCTCTCCCACCTATCTTAATGGCCTCCCCTAAGTGGTCTTCCCCTCCTTAGTTTCCCAATTTGTAAAATGAAAGCATTTAATGAATGGTAACCATTATTAATTTTTAGAAGTAAAGGGAGTTTGTTTACACAAAGGTATTAATAGCAGTGAAAATCTTTTCTTAATAATTCATGTGACAATATTCTACTATCATTTTTGTTATAAACACATTGGTTCCGAACGTATGCACATATTTGGATGTATCACTATGTTTAGTTACCAAGTGAGTGCCATACATTTCATAAGTGTTACATTACTAGGATTTCTTAATTGTAAAATTGTTTTTAAAATTAGTTGAATACAATAATTTTGTTAATAATGTTACTGGTTTTTCTATATTAGCCCAGTAGTGAAGAGTCCTCACCTCCGCTACTAGAACATTGTGCTGCATCTTCTTTCTAGATTTCATTATCCGCACTATAGCAGCTTCTATCTCATGTTTTCTGTCGTCGTCTACTTTCTGCCTTGTTTCTTTCCTCTCTGGGTCGGATTCACCTTGTTTGGCAGCAACTAAAATAGAAATAAAGGCATTTATCATAAATCTAATTTTAAAATTTGGTTTATAAGCAAGCCTATTCTAATTCAATGTAATCCACAGATAAAAACCAATTTCAGCCTCTGAATATACACACTTATTAATTCAAATACGCATTCAAAAACTGTCTCATTTAATGTTTACTTGAATACTAAATTATCCTTTTCAAAAATGAGGAATTTAACTTTGAGATAATAAAGTCGATTTTGTTTTTATGCAGAATATAATTTCTTACCTGGAAGAAAAACAGTAGCTGAAAATATTCAGTAGCAAAATTACCAGTAAATAATTTTCATTGCTTATGACTGTCAGAGGTCAATTGATTATTTTATTACCATGGCTCCAAGTTAAAACTCACCAAAAGTATCTCAGATAGGTATCTGTTGTCTTACTAACTCAAAATGTAGCTGTAATCTCTAAGGCTTTATGAGGAGACAAGAGTATCTACTGCCAAGATTCAGTCAGTGAAATAAATAATTTAAAAGTACCACTAGGATGTCAGTTCCTAAAATCTCCTTGCCAAAAATCTCCCTAGAGTTCTGTTATCTAACCATTTCTTGTCATATATTTTATTAGGCTTTTTATGTCACAACCTCATCACAAATTCATACCAGATTCCAATCTTTAGGAGTCTTACTCTATTCTTCCCTATAGTCTTCAAACCAACTGTTAAGGGAAATACAGAAGTCTTCTTCTCCTGCAACTCTGCTCTGAATGAAACAGCAGAAAAAGAAAACTGGTGTTTTATTCGTTCATCAAAAGGAGATAGATGTCAAGTTACTGGAGGTAGAAACTGTAAAATTGCAAAGCAGCACATGGGGCATTGCTGACTGAGGCATGGGCATAGATAGCCACGAGACAGCAGATTGTACAATTTAGAAGATCATTCTGGTGTGAGTATCCATTCAGCTGTTTCTAATTAGAATCCTTTGGATAAAAATACTGCTTTCGGTGTCACTTCCCAAGTGTAAGATAATCAATATCTTAGTAAAAAAAAAAAAAAAAAACTCGATGAAAATAATCTACTAAGAATGATGCTTATGATGCTTTTCCTCAGAAGTTGATGTCATAAAAAAAAAAAAAAGATAGAGGTACTGGTTTAAACGAAACTAAAAAGACATAAAAATTAAATGTAATGTGGAAATCTTGATGGAATCATGGATCCAAAAAGTGAGATATAAAAGAAATTTTTGGGACAACTGAGGCAATATAGGTGGTAAATAGATGACATGAAATTAATTTTCTTGGATATGATATAGGAGACGTGTGCTGAAGTTTTTTAGGGGGAAACTGCTGAGATATTTGTAAATTAACTTCAAATGCTGTAGCAAACACACACACATAAACACAGAGGAAGGCAGGGAGGAAGACAAAATTCTAATGACTGGTAAACGTAGGTCACAGCCATATTGATATTCATTATAGTGCTTTTCACTTTCTTTGTGGATTTGAAAACAAAAAATACAAAGTTGCAGGGAAAAAAGTAATTGTTTAAACAATCCCTTTGGCTCATCTGGATGTGGTCACCTAAATAAGTGTCTTCTTAAATACCTGCAGAAAAATATAGATGTGCAGATTGTGCTGATGATTCAAAATGAGTATTCTTTTTAAATGTGAGGGGAGGGGCTCACTCTGGAGCCTAACACAATACTCCTCACTTGAGTGCAGCAGAAGGGGTTGTTGTGCAAGTGCCTACATATGACCTATATGCACGCTGGGGGATGGAATTTGAGAAAGGCAGGTGGTGGTGGTGGTGGTGGTGAAGACTGTCAACTCTGGAAACCACCCCCCTAGATTACAATTAATCTAATTCTTTTCAAAGGCTGTGTTATTTTAGTAATTCCTTTAACTTCTTTGCATGAACTTTTACTACTGGCTACAGTAAAAGCAGCATAAATAGGTAGGGTCTGAGTCTTTGAATATTTGATTATGTTACTGAGCCTTTGATAATAAAACCAATGTGGTCACAATATTTACCACCAAAGAGAAAATTTTGACTTGAACTATGAGTAAGAGCCAAGATCATTTAAAAACCATTCCCAAGAAAAAAACATTGCTTTGTAAAATTTTATTGCTGAAAATTACTTTTAAGTTCCTCTAGTGAAATTCTTCATCATATATATATTTGTTTTCAACATACCTAAAACACTACATACATGTACTCCAGATACACACGTTAAGTGTGCACACTTAACACGAAAATCTAAAAATCTATGAAGACTTTTTTTTTAAAACATAATACTAATATCTGATATTATTATTGCTGGACATGATAGAATCTGGGATAACAAAGACTGTTACTTATTTAGGGTACAGTAGGGTGAGGGTAAGGTAATCCAGATAAATATTCCCACATATTTTCCTCTAATTCTAAGATACAAATGAGCCCTAAAATCCAAAACCTGCATCTGCCCAAATGTATAAAGTGTTATGTCTTGCACTGGAAGAAAAATAAATTTTATTCCATGACACAGGCTAGCAGAGTTTTGTTTTATTTTTATATTTATGTCAAGACATGGGCCAATCTTGGCTAATGCAGATTACTATGATATCGTTTACAACTACAAGACAAAGGGGGCAAAGCCTTGCCAGAGACACTACTCTGCTCTACAAAGTATACATACAAAACAAAAAGATCAAAATGAAAAACAAAAATTTAAGTGTGCATATAAAGCTCTAGAATCCATGTACTCTGGTAATCAACTGTATATTTAACATTACTTTTAAAAAGACTATCATAATATACAATATAAATAACATTTTTTTAAAATCAACAAATCACAGTCATTTAAAAGATCATCTTATTTCTCTTAGGACACTGTTTTATTGCACACATATTTGGCTGTAATGAATATATTAGTACTAGGAAGCCTATCTAATACTAGTTTTTAAGCCAAGTAGCAAACAATTAGTTTTAAACATCAATCAGCAAGGGTGGAGTGCCTTTTTTCCCCTTTAAATACACAGAAAACAAGCATCTTACATTATGTTAAATGTTTAATGAATGGAATTTTCATTATTGACTTATATGGCTCTATTAAAAATCATTCACATCAGTATCATTTCTATGTTTTTAAATTAAAGATGATATGGGTTTTAAGATTTTGAAAAAAAAAATACTTATCAAAATATAAATAGCAACGTCCAAACATCAAACTTTTATATAGGTCTCCCAATTCTGAAAAACCTCTCAATCAGCTTTAAAATTAGACTTCCACTGACTATTAGTTAACAACTTAAAAACAATTTTAAGTACTAATATGTTCATAAACTGTATTCTATTTATTGAAAAACATGGAAAGAAATACTTTGTTCACACTATAAATTACTTTTTAAAATGCTTACTGTACTTGGATTCAAATGCATTTTGATACAAATACTTATCAATAAAAGCTGCTTTCTTTCTTAAGCCTAAGTATCATGCGGCACCAGAAAAGGAGTATTTTTAAAAGAAATCCAACAGATGAGATTTTTTTTCTAGAGAGAAAAATATATAATTTTTTGAGAGGAAAAATATAATTCCAGATACCTGTTTGAATCTTGACTCTGTGTAGTTTGGATGTGAATTGATCATTAACTGTAAATATATGACCATTTTCTATTTCCTTTGATTTGGGTTCTTTTGTAAGAACCCGCTGTGTTGGTTTACCACAGGCGAGGGACTGTAGGGCTCTAACAAGCTCTCTTTCAGGGATATCTGTCTCTTGCTGAATTTCCTGAAATTTCATCAGATTAACATAATTAGACTTTTTGAAAGATTATAGTTAATTAGCAAGTAAACTGACCAAGCAGTAGTTAAAAAGAGGTAATTCCATTAAATAAATAATGCACAAAAAAGAATTCTCGAGTATTATGACACATCATTAAAATCTCATTATTTGAACAAACGAGAGGAAAGGGTGATTCAAGTTATAAAATATTAAAAAGACATGTACTTTTTTGTTTCAGGAGATACAATGGCTAATCTAAAAATGTTATCCAGCAGAGATTATCAGGAACGTGCTTTAACATTTAGGTAAAAATAAAGTGTTAACCAACATATAATTGCTAATTTTATAAGTATTTTACAATCTTCCATCCTCTTTTGCTTAGTAATTTCTTTCATAGAAAAAAGGAAGGTAAGCCTGAGCTCAGGCCTTCTACTATACAATCAAAATTTACCATCCAAACTGACCATATGTATGCTTCTATGACCAAATGAAGAAAAAAAGAAAAAAAAAACCTGGAAATTACATTAAACATAAAAATCAACAAGCAATCTGTTTTGAAGTTCAGGTAATAATCTTTTCTGCGTATTATGAATAATGATGTGAATGGTATGAATAAAGTGTAATACTAGGGGAGAAAAAGCAGCTCGGGAAAGAATGCTGTGTAATTTTAAATTCACTATTCTGTCAGTGGGACAGCAAGGAAACTGTACAGTTATATGATTTAGTCTCTACATGTCTATAGTGATATGTGATTGAGTAAAAGTCTTGACACTAGGATTTATTGCTTTGATGCACTGTATACAGCTGTCTCTTTCTCAAAAGCAGCTTATGAAGAGTGGGCATGAAGATGGTGATATTCAGATTATACGAGTAACTGATCTGGAGAGTCAGTCATTCTCTCTAGATAAGTCTTTGAGCAACAGTTCTGTTCTCCTAAAAAACTGTCAGGTAGGCAAGGATTCAGAGAAATGTGATTTTCAGTGATTATGCATATTCATTTTCTTCAAATAATCTCTGGTTATATCTACCTACTTTAGACATTTCAAATAGTATAAATGCTAATCCCAGAAAATAGGTGCTATTATTGGAATGCAGAGGTTTATTATTACATACATGCTAAAAGTGATTTATTTACATACTTTAGTTATTGCTTAATCATATTCAATGAACCAGAAATACCTTAGGTGGTATTTTAAGATTACAGATCATCCCCAGAGGTAACTATTACCAAAAGTATTTTATAAAAGTCAGTCCTAAAACCTTATAGTGGGGAATTCTTAGCTGCCTAAGAACAGAATGAAATGCCCCTAAAGTCATAAGGTTGTATATATAATGAGAGAGTTAAACATAACAGTAGTTAGTATACTACACATCTTTCTATTAGAGTTAGGAACAAGATAACGATGCCTATCTTTACTATTACTATTTTACGTGTACTTTGGTAATCAATTGTATATTTAACATTACTTTTTAAAAGTAATGTTTTCCTATTCTTCTATATATACACATGAATACAAGTATATGCATATACATGAATGTACATGAACACATCCACCTATACACCAGTATTAGTGTTAAATGAGATCATAACATGAATTTTTCTATTAATTTCTTCAGATTTTTCAGCTAGCAAAAAGAGATTAAAGCTACAACGAATTCCATAGTACTGTTCTATCATGACACAAGTGGAGATTTAGACTGGATCCAATGTTCTGTTGGTACATGCATTTCTGACTTTGAGCACAAAAGCCTGTTTTTCAGAAGCAAATTTCTAGAAATGCACTTGCTTCCTCAAAGTTATAAATATTTTATATTTGTGCCAAGCACGGTTGCTCATGCCTGTAATCCCAGCACTTTGGGAGGCCAAGGTAGGAAAATCACTTGAGCCCAAGAATTCAAAATCAGCCTGGTCAACACAGCAAGATCTGCTCTCTACCAAACATTTAAAAAATAGCCTGTAGTCCCAGCTACTCACGAGGCTAAGGTGGGAGGATGGCTTGAACCTGGGAGGTCGAGGTTACCGTAAGACATGATAATACCACTGCACTCCAGTCTGGGCAAGAATGAGACCCTGTCTCAAAATTTTTTTTTTTTAGTATTTGATAAATACTAATGAACTGCTTTCAAGTTGCTTAACAATTTAAACCCCCACAAAAACAGTATATGAATATCCACTCCCTCACACCCTCTTCAACACCAGATTTTCTTTTGCTCATGTTTGGCTAAAAATGAAATCTCATTATTTTAATTTGTACTTCTCATGACCACTACGGGACAAAATATTTTTATATTTACAGGATATCTGTAATCTTCTATGCTTTCTCTATCTATATTCCTTCATGTTTTTATACTCAATTGTTTGTCTTCGTACTGATTTACTGATGCTCTTTATAGATTATGGTTTTCAATTTTTATATGTTATAAATAATTTCTCCTAGTCTATTTTTAACTTAATATATCTCATCATATAGATGTGTTATCACTTATGTGGTTAAATCTGTTAATCTTTTCCTTTGTTATTTTTGTAATAAATTTTTAAAAAGACATTTCTCACATTAAGGTTACCAAAATA
Organism: Pongo abelii; assembly: GCF_028885655.2. Classification (NCBI taxonomy): domain Eukaryota; kingdom Metazoa; phylum Chordata; class Mammalia; order Primates; family Hominidae; genus Pongo; species Pongo abelii. The sequence continues at coordinate 127,967,235 of NC_071996.2, forward strand.
TTCAAAATTTTCTTCTATTATTTATATAGACTTGCACTTATATTTGGATTTTCACATTTATCTGGAATTTTATATTTGATGTGATCCATGGAATTGAGGATTTAATACTACCCTCTTCTCACTCCCACAAATAAAAAAACAATTAAATTCAGTTTTTAGAAATGACAAATTTGAGATCTGGCAAGATGGCCGAATAGGAACAGCCCCGATCTGCAGCTCCCAGTGAGACTAACACAGAAGGTGGGTGACTTCTGCATTTCCAACTGAGGTACCTGGTTCATCTCAATGGGACTGGTTAGACAGTGGGTGCAGCCCACAGAGGGTGAGCAGAAGCAGGGCAGGGCATCACCTCACCTGGGAAGCACAAAAGGCCAGGGAACTCCCTCCCCTAGCCAAGGGAAGCCCTGAGGGACTGTGCTAATAGGCCCAAATACTACGCTTTGCCCACAGTTTTTGCAACCCGCAGACCAGGAGATTCCCTTGTGTGCCTACACCCAGGACCCTGGGTTTCTAGCACAAAACTGGTCGGCTGTTTGGGCAGATACCAACTTAGCTGTAGGAGTTTTTTTTCATATCCCAGTGGCAGCCGGAACCCTAGTGAGAGAGAACCGTCCACTCCCCTGAAAAGGGGGCTGAAGCCAGGGTGCCAAGTGGTCTTACTTAGCGGGTCCCACCCCGACAGAGCCCGGCAAGCAAGCTAAGATCTACTGGGTTGAAATTCTCGTTGCCAGCACAGCAGTCTAAGTCAACCTGGGACACTCCAGCTTGGTGGGGGGAGGGGCGTCCACCATTACTGAGGCTTGAGTAGGCGGTTTTCCCCTCACAGTGTAAACAAAGCCTCCAGGAAGTTCAAACTGGGCAGGTGGCAAAACTGCTGTGGTCAAACTGCCTCTGTAGATTCCTCTTCACGGGGCAGGGCATCTCGGAAAGAAAGGCAGCAGCCTGAGTCACAGGCTTGTAAATAAAACTCCCATCTCCCTGGGACAGAGCACCTGGGAAAAGGGGCAGCTATGGGCCCAGCTTCAGCAGAATTAAACGTTCCTGCTGCCGGCTCTGAAGAGAGCAGTGGATCTCACAGCACAGCACTCCAGCTCTGCGAAGGGACAGACTGCCTCCTCAAGTGGGTCCGTGACCCCTATGCCTCCTGATAGGAAACACCTCCCAGCAGGGGTCAACAGACACCTCATACAGGAGAGCTCCGGCTGGCATCTGGTAGGTGCCCCTCTGGGACAAAGCTTCCAGAGGAAGGAGCAGGCAGCAATCTTCGCTGCTCTGCAGCCTCCACTGGTGATACCTAGGCAAACAGGGCCTGGAGTGGACCTCCAGCAAACTGCAGCAGACCTGCAGAAGAGGGGCCTGATTGTTAGAAGGAAAAGTAACAAACAGAAAGCAATAACATTCAACATCAGCAAAAAGAATGCCCATGCAAAAACCCCATCCAGAGGTCATCAGCATCAAAGATCAAAGGTAGATAAATCCATGAAGATGAGTAAAACCCAGTGCAAAAAAGATGAAAATTCCAAAACCCAGAATGCCTCTTCTCCTCCAAAGGATCAGAACTCCTCGCCAGCAAGCGCACAAAACTGGATGGAGAATGAGTTTGACAAACTGACAGAAGTAGGCTTCAGAAGGTGGGTAACGACAAACTCCTCTGAGCTAAAGGAGCATGTTCTAACCCAATGCAAAGAAGCTAAGAACCTGGATAAAAGGTTACAGGAACTGCTAACTAGAATAACCAGTTTAGAGAAGACCATAAATGACCTGATGGAGCTGAAAAACACAGCACAAGAACTTCGTGAAACATAAACAAGTATCAACAGCCGAATCGATCAAGCAGAAGAAAGGATATCAAAGACAGAAGATCAACTTAATGAAATAAAGCGTGAAGACAAGATTAGGGAAAAAAGAATGAAAAGGAACAAACAAAGCCTCTAAGAAATATGGGACTATGTGAAAAGACCAAACCTACGTTTGACTGCTGTACCTGAAAGTGACGGGGAGAATGGAACCAACTTGAAAAACACATTTCAGGATATCAACCAGGAGAACTTCCCCAACCTAGCAAGACAGGCCAACATTCAAATTCAGGAAATACAGAGAACACCACAAAGATATTCCTCCAGAAAAGCAACCCCAAGACACGTAATCATCAGATTCACCAAGGTTGAAATGAAAGAAAAAATGTTAAGGGCAGCCAGAAAGGTCAGGTTACCCAAAAAGGGAAGCCCATCAGACTAACAGCAGATCTCTCTGCAGAAACCCTACAAGCCAGACGAGAGTGGGGGGCCAATATTCAACAATCTTAAAGAGAAGAATGTTCAACCCAGAATATCATATCCAGCCAAACTAAGCTTCATAAGCGAAGGAGAAATAAAATCCTTTACAGACAAGCAAATGCTGAGGGATTCTGTCACCACCAGGTCTGCCTCACAAGGGCTTCTGAAGGAAGCACTAAATATGGAAAAGAAAAATCGGTACCAGCCACTGCAAAAACAAATCAAAATGTAAAGACTATCGACTATGAAGAAACTGCAACAACTAATGGGCAAAATAACCTAGCATCATAATGACAGGATCAAATTCACACATAACAATATTACCTTAAATGTAAAGGGGCTAAATGCCCCAATTAAAAGACACAGACTGGCAAACTGGATAAAGAGTCAAGGCCTATCAGTGTGCTGTATTCAGGAGACCTATCTCACATGCAAAAGCACACATAGGCTCAAAATAAAGGGATGGAGGAATATTTACCAAGCAAAAAAAAAAAAAAAAAAAAAAAAAGCAGGGGTTGCAATCCTAGTCTCTGATAAAAAAAAAAGATAAAAAAAGACAAAGAAGGGCATTACGTAATGGTAAAGGGATCAATGCAACAAGAGCTAACTATCCTAAATATATATGCACCCAATACAGGAGCACCCAGATTCATAAAGCAAATTCATAAAGTCTCTACAAAGAGACTCAGACTCGCACACAATAATAGGGGGAGACTTTAATACCCCACTGTCAATATTAGACAGATCAATGAGACAGAAAATTAACAAAGATATTCAGGGACCTGAACTCAGCTCTGGACCAATAGACATCTATAGAACTCTCCACCCCAAATCGACAGAATATATATTCTTCTCAGCACCGTATCACACTTATTCTAATATTGACCACATAATGGGAAGTAAAACACTCCTCAGCAAATGCAAAAGAATGGAAATCATAACAAACAGTCTCTCAGACCACAGTGGAATCAAATTAGAACTCAGGATTAAGAAACTCACTCAAAACTGTACAACTACATGGAAACTGAACAACCTGTTCCTGAATGACTAGTGGGTAAATAACACAATGAAGGCAGAAATAAATACGTTATTTGAAACCAATGAGAACTAAGACACAATGTACCAGAATCTCTGGGACATGGCTAAAGCAGTGTGTAGAGGGACATTTACAGCACTAATTGCCCACAGGAGAAAGCAGGAAAGATCTAGAATTGACACCCAAACATCACAATTAAAAGAACTAGACAAGCAAGAGCAAACAAACTCAAAAGCTGCAGAAGACAACTAACATCAGAACAGAACTGAAGGAGATAAAAGACACAGAAAACTCTTAAAAAAACAAAAAAAACAAAGCAAAAAAACAAAAAAACAAACAAAAAAATGAATCCAGGAGCTGGTTTTTTGAAAAGATTAAAAAATAGATAAGACTGCTAACCAGACTAATAAAGAAGAGACAAGAATCAAATAGACACAATAAAAAACGATAAAGTGGGTATCACCACCGATCCCCCAGAAATACAAACCACCATCAGAGAATACTAAAAACACTTTTATGCAAATAAACCAGAAAATCTGGAAGAAATGCATAAATTCCTGGACACATACACCCTCCCAAGACTAAGCCAGGAAGAAGTCGAATCCCTGAATGGACCAATAAGAAGCTCTGAAACTGAGGCAGTAATAGTCTACCAACCCAAAAAAGCCAGGATCAGAAGGATTCACAGTCGAATTCTACCAGAGGTACAAAGAGGAGCTAGTACCATTCCTTCTGAAACTATTCCAAACAATATAAAAAGAGGGACTTCACCTTAACTCATTTTATGAGGCCAGCATCATCCTGATACCAAAACCTGGCAGAGACACAACAAAAAAAGAAAATTTCAGGCCAATATCCCTGAGGAACATCGATGTGAAAATCCTCAATAAAATACTGGCAAACTGAATCCAGCAGCAGATCAAAAAGCGTATCCACCATAATCAAGTTGGCTTCATCCCTGAGATGCAAGGCTGGTTCAACATACGCAAATCAATAAACGTAATCCACCACATAAACAAAACCAATGAGAAAAACCACATGATTATCTCAATAGATGCAGAAAAGACCTTTGATAAAATTCAACACCCCTTGCTTCTAAGAACACTGAATAAACTAGGTATTGATGAACATATCTCAAAATAATAAGAGCTATCTATGACAAACCCATAGTCAATATCATACTGAATGAACAAAAGCTGGAAGCATTTCCTTTGAAAACTGGCACAAGACAAGGATGCCCTCTCTCACCACTGCTATTCAACATAGGATTCCAAGTTCTGGCCAGGGCAATCAGGCAACAGAAAGAAATAAACTATTCAAATAGGAAGAGAGGAAGTCAAATTGTCTCTGTTTACGGATGACATAATTGTGTATTTGGAAAACCCCATCGTCTCAGCCCAAAAACTCTTTAAGCTGATAAGCAACTTCGGCAAAGTCTCAGGATACAAAATCAATGTGCAGAAATCACAAACATTCCTATACACCAATAATAGACAAACAGCCAAATCATGAGTGAACTCCCATTCACAATTACTACAAAGAGAATAAAATACCTAGGAATACAACTTACAAAAGACGTGAAGGATCTCTTCAAGGAGAACTACAAACCACTGCTCAAGGAAACAAGAGAGGACACAAATGGAAAAATATTCTATGCTCATGGATAGGAAGAATCAATACTGTGAAAATGGCCATACTGCCCAAAGTAATTTACAGATCCAATGCTATTCCCATCAAGCTACCATTGACTTTCTTCACAGGAAGAGAAAAAACTACTCATAAGACCTAAAACCATAAAAACCCTAGAAGAAAACGTAGGCAATACCATTCAGGACATAGGCATGGACAAAGACTTCATGACTAAAACACCAAAAGCAACTGCAACAAAAGCCAGAATTGACAAATGGGATCTAATTAAACTAAAGAGCTTCTGCACAGCAAGGAAACTATCATCAGACTGAACAGGCAACCTACAGAACGGGAAAAAATTTTTGCAATCTGTCCATCTGACAAAGGTCTAATATCCAGAATCTACAAGGAACTTACACAAATTTACAAGAAAAAAAGAACCCCATCAAAAAGTGGACAAAGGATATGAACAGACACTTCTCAAAAGAAGACATTTGTGTGGCTAACAAACATGAACAAAAGCTCATCATCCCTGGTCATTACAGAAATGCAAATCAAAACCACAATGAGATACCATCTCATGCCATGTGATGCTGTGCTTCAGTGGTCACGCTCCTAGTCCGCTTTCATGTTCCATCCTGTACACCTGGCTCTGCCTTTTAGATAGCAGTAGCAAAATTAGTGAAAGTACTAAAAGTCTCTGATATGCAGAAATAACGGCATAAGCTGTCCTCTCTCTCTGCCTCAGCTGCCAAACAGGGAAGGGCCCCCTGGCCGGTGGACAGGTTGACTCACATGACCTTATCAATCATTGGAGATGACTCACACTCCTTACCTTGCCCCTTTTGCCTTGTATCCAATAAGCAACAGCGCAGCCAGGCATTCGGGGCCCTACCGGTTTCCACGTCTTGGTGGTAGTGGTCCCCCGGGCCCAGCTGTCTTTTATCTCTTTGTCTTGTGTCTTTATTTCTACAATCTCTCATCTCCGCACAAGGGGAGAAAAACCACCGACCCTGTGGGGCTGGACCCTACAGGGTGACGGGTGCAGCAGACCACCATGGCACATGTATACCTATGTAACAAACCTACATGTTCTGCACATACATCCCAAAACTTAAAAAAAAAAAAAAAAAGACATTTATCACATCCCAGACACCTACAAATATATTAGTTTGCTTCTGGACTCCCTTTTGTTCAAATGAGCTGTCTGTCTATACATTTTAAACAATGTTAACTTGTACACTTTTTAATAACACAGAATACAACTGGAATTTTCATAACACAAATAATGCTAAGATGGATACCCCACTTACCCTGATGTGATTATTACACACTATATGCTTGTATCAAAATATCTCACGTATCCCATAAATATATACATATACTATGTACCCATAAAAATTATAAATTAAAAAAACGTGATATGGTATGTTTTGTTATTAGGACAAATTCCTTCCCCTTTCACTGAGCTTTCCTACCCAAGACCCATACCTTTTCAAAAGTAGTTTTGCCTAATCTTGTGCATTTTCTTGTCCAGATGAATTATGGAATCAGCTTGTCGAGTTTTATTTAAAAATATATATATTTTGGAAATTTCATTTCAGATTTCCTTGAATTTATAGGTGACTTTTAAAAACAGCACACTTATAACATGCAATTCTCCCATTTGGGTACATTTACCCCTTTATATTCTTTAGCTTTTACTGTCTTCTTGGTATAAGTGGCCTGTCCACACATTTCTTGTTAAAATGATTCCTGGGAAGGCTATGATTCTTAATAAAACATCCTTTTCTTCATGTCATTTACTGATTAATGCTGGTTTACAGAAAAGGTATTTTTTGTCCAACAAAACTCTTCTAAAGAAATGTTTTCTCACTGATTATCATGCATTGCCAAATTTACAATCATATTATCTACAGATTTTGACAGTTTTTTCAATTTCTTCCTGATACTTACGAATTTCATTCCTTTCTTTTTCTTAGTATATTAGGACCTGCAGAGCAAGGCATAATAGTAGTAGTAAAGATAGGCATCTACATCTTGTTCCTAAGTCTAATAGAAAGGTATCTAGTATTTTCCTACTAACTACTATAATGGTTTAGTTTGTCATCAGATACAACCTTACGGCATTAAGGGCAATCCATTCTAAGGTGGCGATGAGTCCCCACTTTTATAAGGAATGAGGACTGACCTTTATCAAATACTTTTTGTTCATCTATAGAGATCAAATGGTTTTCTCCTTAAAATAGTGGCTGGCAATTAGGCAACTGCTTATTTTTACAATTATTACAATATCTTAATAACGATCTTTTCAAAAAGTTTTCCTATGCTGACCTTTCTTTGTATTCTAGGGATAAATCCTTTTTGAACACAGTGCATTATTCTTTCAATACACTACTGAATAAGACTTGCTAATATTGAGATTTATGCTTTCAGTGTATTAGAATCTAAGGAGCAAGGCAGAATGATGAATAACCTTCAGCTTTCTTTCTCTTTTGTATTTTCCTTGCTCAGTTTTAGCAAAAAAATTATGCTAGCCTCAGATATTTCCTGAGAGCAGTATGTCTATTTTGCTTTCTGAGTTCAAAGTTCGCTAAACAGCCTTCAATTTTAACTTGCTAATTGTGTTATTCAAATTTCGTATATCCCTTTTTCAACTCTGGTTAGTCAATAAATTTGTAAGGGATTTCCATGATTCTCGAGTTGTCTACTTTCCCTTGTACTTTCATTTTCCTTTCTATATTGTGAAGTTATGTCACTAATGATTGCTATAAATTATTGATGAATATCAAATATTACTGTTAAGTTTTCTATTTAAATTCTGACATTAATAGTGCTATTGTCTATAGTCTTTAAATTTCAGACTCATTCTCATAAAATTATAAAAAATAAAGAACATTAACAAAAATATGTATTAACAGTTCTTATCCATACCTCTTTCAAAAGCCCACTGCTAATTACTAAAGTCCAAGGTACAGACTACCACTGTATATATTTCCTATTTTTAGCTGTTCTAAATCACAATAAACTTACCTTTATTCATTCAAAAAACATGAAAAGAAAAAACCTCAGCAGCAGCCTGACTACTACAGATCAAATATGACACTACAAATTAATGCCACCTGTTGTTGCCAGCTTCCATGACAGCACGTAATAACCCTGGTATATGTTAATCTTGTGTGGTCCTCTCACTATCAGGGCTGACTTGGGCAACCAAGAAAATGAGAAGTGACACTATGTGTCTTCCAGGCAAAGATCAAAAAGGCACTGCAGGTTCTGCCTGGGTCTTCTGGATTGCTCGCTTTTGGGAAAACCAGCCACCAAGATTTGAGGACAAAGAGCCACATGAAAAGGCCCATGTGGAGAGAAACTAAGGCCGCTTAACAACATCCAGAACAAATTTGCCAGCCATGTGAACCACCTTGGAAGTGTATTCTCCAGCTCCAGTCAAACCGTCAGATGACCAAAACCCCAGACAACATCTAAATGCAACCTCATGAACCCCAAGCCAGAACTACCCAACTGAGTATCTTCTCAATCCCTAACCCACAGAAACCATGAGAGATAATAAATTGTTAGTGGTTGTTTTAAATCACTAACTTTTGAAATTTGTCATGTGGCATTAAACAACACACCATCTTACTGAACTCATACAGAATATTCAAAAACAAAAGTTCACCTTCCTTTAAATTATTATAATTAAATACTTTTAACTATCTCCACTAATTTGTGGAGGTGATTTCTTTAAAAAGGCTGGCTAATAAAACATTAGCAACAGACTGTAGAGAAACACGTGGTGTGAGTAAAGATACATTTCTTGTGCCTTCTCACAATGCCCCAGATTTGAGGTGTCAGCAGCCAGAAGGCTTTGGAGCCATAGGCATGGCATTCTATATACACTACAATCAGTTTCTGCTTTGTGACTTAGCTAAAGTTGCAAAACTTACAGATATTCTCTACTTAATTTTAAGCTTCCATCTAATAACTGCTTATTAGCATCAATGATCCCAAGTCAGATGGGAAAGGGAAAAGCTTGAACCACTAAATTTTCCAGCAATTCCAATAACAGCTTTAAAAAATGAATTTGTATTTTTTATTATCCCATTATTTTTTACCAGGTCTTTATAAGCCAGGACTCTGAAAACCAACTCTAGCATTTACCAAGTAGCTAATTTTGTTTTTAAAATATTTTATCCATTAAGAGCCACAGATTAAAAAACGACTACACAAAAACAGCTGTTAGAGATAATTTAATTCCACCTCTGTTTGAAAAGTCTAGGTTTGAGTAAAGTACTCAACGCTTGCTTAATCAATATTCTTGGGACTCAATCAAATATAACTCATGCTTGAAAATCAAGGTTATAATAAAATAAAAATAAAAGTAAAAAAAATTCAAGGTTACTCCCTAGGTAAGACCCACATGGAAATCCATAAGAAAAACCTCTCAGTTTAGCCACTGAGCTACTAAAATACCTGGATTTCAAGCATTCCCTTTAAATATATCACATAAAAATGATGTTCTCTTAATTATACTAATTTCCATACCCCCATATAAATGGGATACATAAATGGGAGTATGGACATGAATACTAAATAGGCCTAGAACTTGCTCTTAATTTCAAACACACTATGTTTTTTCTTGTGCTCACCTGTATATGAAAATTGGTTTTCAATTAAGTACAAATATGGAATTAATTTTAAGAGTCCTTCAAAATATTCACTCATTACCTTAAATTTAAACTTAATATGAATCACATGACCTTCATTTTAACCCCAAAACACCCTTTAAATGTACAGGAAAAGACTAATTGGATTTAATGTAATCAAATCATATTTTAATTTGGGAGAAAAGGAAAAGGAAAAAAAGCATATTATAAAATTAGTTACTCTAACGAAAAAAGATGGATGCAAAGAGAAAAATGACTGCACTATCAAAACAGCATAAAATTGGCATAAAGACAGACATAGAAATCAATGAAACAGATCAGACAGCATAAAAATAGACCCACCCATATATGATCAATTGATTTTTAAATAATGACGACAACGTAATTCAGTGGGAAAAAAATAGTGCCTTCAACAAATGATGCTGGAACAAACAACTGACAGCGTGAGGGGAAATATATCTTAATCCTTAACTTATACTATATTAAAAAATTAACCTAAAATTCATCGTAGACATACATGTAAAAGCTAAAATTACGAACTACTGAAAAAATAAAAGTAAATCATTACAATTTCAGGGTAGGCAATAATTTCTTAGGACTTAAAGCACAAACTACAAAAAGCAAAGTGATTAACTGGACTTTTTCAGTATTTTAAAACTCTGCTCTTCAAAAGACACCATTAAGAAAATGAAAAGGCAAGCAACAGACTGAAAAAAATACTCAGAGCACATATATCTGACAAAGGACTTGTATCCAGAATTTATAAAGAACTTTTACAATGTAGTAAGAAAACAACTCAAAAAAGACACAAACACTTCACCAAACAAGATATATCAGTGGCATATTAACACATAAAAGATGCTCAACATCATCATCAAAAAAAAAGAAATTAAATCCAAAATGAGACACTATTACACACCAACTAAAGCGGCTCAAAATCTAAAGACTGCAGATGATGTGGAGCGACTGGACCGTCTTGCACTGCTGGCAAATATGGAAAATGGTATAGTTGCTTTGGGATACAGTTCAGCAGTTTCTTAAAATGTTAAACATATAGCTCTACTTAGCCTAAATCCAGTATCAGCCCAAATGCCCATCAACAGGTGAACTGACAAAGGATTAAAGCATACAGACAACATGTATGATTCCATTTACATGAAAGTCTAAAAAAAACAAAACTAATTTATAGTGATATAAAGCAGGTCACTGGCTGCCCGGAGCTGGAGGTGGTAGGAGGGAATGGACTGGAAGGGGTACAAATCAATTTTGGAGGTAATGCTCTGTATTTTTCGGCAATATTCTTGTGATGGTAGTTACAAAGGTGCACTCATTTAAAACTCATCAAATTGTCTACTTATATAAGGTATGTTTTATATAAAAGTACTTCTATAAAGTTAATTTTAAAATAATAAGACATAACTCAATAAATGTATGACGTTCATACAGTTCCATGATCCATTTTATACAGTTTTCTCTAAAAGTACCCAAAGAGACTCTTTAAAGGTTACTCAAATAAGGAAGACTCAAATAACAAGTGAGAGTTAGAAACAACACAGTTAAAATGTATATAACCACAATCCATACCTCAAACGTGTATTTTTCTCTATTATTAAAGAGCATTAATATGGTCATCTGGAAAGTGGAAACTTGCAATATGTGCTTCCGTGTATTAGAGCCAGTTACTTGTGCACCTCCAACACCAACTTCAGATCCATCTTCCTGTTTCATTTTTTAAAAAATATAAACAAAGATACAATCATTTCCTGGTAACATTTATGTATGTACGTACGTACATATGTATGTTACAGGGTCTCACTTTGTCTTCCAGGCTACAGTGCAGTGGCGCAAACACAGCTCACTGCAGCCTCAACCTCCTGGGCTCAAGCAATCCTCCTGCCTTAGCCTCCCAAGTAACTAGGACCATGTGTGTGCACCATTATGCCCAGCTTACTTTTGTATTTTTTGTAGAAACGGGGTTTTGCCATGTTGCCCATGCTGGTCTCAAACTAATGGGCTCCAGTGATTTGCCCGCATCGGGCTCACAAAGTGCTGAGATTATGGGCGTGAGCCACCATGCCTGACCAATTTTCTGGTAACTTTAACGGTATGTTTCAGAAATAGGTCCCATAATCTCCATCCTCCCCCAACAAAACTACATAACTTATTTATATAAAGGAAATCTATTTTTTAAAATGTGCACACACACACACAAACAGTATTTAGGACTGTCCCTTGTCCCCCCATTGTGAACATTTTAATGTTATCTGAGCAAGTAACTAATCAATTCCCTGTATTTAATGCTAAAATTATTTTAACAGTACACTATGGGATGATAATAATAATAGACTTACAAAACACCACTACTGTTATACTACCACCAAAAGTAACAGGATTAGGTTTCTTTCTGTGTGACCTGATCACAGTAAGAGATCAAAAAATAGCATAGCATAGCATGGGGGCTGGGGGAGGAGGGAGGGAACTGCCATTCTCAAAGCCTATTTCTGCTTTACGATTTAAGAGATACAAAGTGGAACTTTCTAATTCTTCAATAATTAACATATGCATATGTTTTAAAAATCTACTGATCTGCTTAATAAACTTTAAAAGAACAATGATTATTTAGGGGAAAAAACCCTCTCTTTTAAAACAAAAGCAGGCAGTAATTAAAAGCTGAGTTCTTTAGTTTCCTTGTCCTTCCCACTTACGCTTAAATATGTGTCGAATATTATTTAACGAAATTATAAAGCACTATTTCCCATTTCAATTAAATATCAAAATTAGAATATTTTTATGGGCATTTTCAGCAATACTTAATCTGATGTTAACAGTGATTCATCATATCAAACTAGTGAAATTCTCACTAAAATCTAAAGCTTATTTGCCGCCTAGATAACAATTTAGGTATATTTCTACAGTTTTTCTAGAAGACTCAATATTTTTTGAAGGCAAAAAATCCTGATTCATATCAAATAATGAAAATAAATTATTACTCTAAACCTCACAATCTAGATACAAAAATGCAATTGCTTTTTAAAAATGAAGGCAGATCACTGGTCTAATACTAATTTTTTAAATTACTTTAATAACATTTATATATCTAACAAATCTCAAATGTTAATTTTCCCAATCTTGATTTATTAGAAATAAAGATTGTAGGTGACAGAATTTTGAAAAGGGGCTCACGGCTTTGTATGCACTGAAATCAACTCACATTTTACTATTTTATGCAATATTTTCTCAAACCTAATTTTATGAATAAAATATGTAATTATCCTAATGTTTAGTCCTTAGGGAAGACTATACTGGTATAGTCTTCATATTTTCAAAGTTGCAGTTAGCAACTGAGACAACAGAAGTAATAAATCAAAGCTAGGATTTTTCACCTTTCTAACATGTGAGACAGACAGAGAAACAGGAGAAGTAAGTAATTTACCCAGGTCAACATAAATCACACATCAGCTCTAATAGACTAAGTTACTTAATACGTTCAAACTATCAATATTTACCTTTTTAACTGGTCCATAAAATGTGGCATTGAGATCTGCAGAACCCATATGATGCTGGAGTGTGAGCTGTCGACCACTGTGTTTGGCTAAGTAGAACCTTCAGTAAATCAAACCAGGTTTTAGAAAATCAAACAAACTTACACATTTGAAATTACAAACTACAGGATAACATCCCTTAAACACGTGTGTGTGTGTGTGTGTGTGTGTGTGTACAGACTTTAAAACTTAAAGGAAACTTTAGGAATCAAGTTCAGTTTCAACTTTCTATAGGCGAGATATTAAATAGTAACTCAGCTAGATAGTAACTCAGCTAGATATTAAATGACAAAGGCAGCACACTAAATAATTTCTACTGTACACTCTGCCCCAACCTACTGCTGCTCAGCCCTTGCTGTTCTTAAGACCACCTTTCTCCATAGTAACCCAATAATCAATTTGTTCTAAGCCAGTAGCAGACATCAACAGTACAAAATATACTCCTATATCACAGTACAAAAAATACTCAATGCACATTTATAAAATATTCCTCTGGGAAAGTTTATGTAACTTTTTCTTACATATTAAAATTATAAAGGATAAACTCTCCCTTTGTTTTTGTTGTTCAAAACTGGTACTTTTTCTTGAATTTTTATTTTTTTTTTGTCACTATCCACACCATATTTTTTTCCAAAGCCTGAGCCACTCTGTGGTTCTTGCCCCAATATAACAATCATCCCTTCACTCTTAGAATTCCTTTTCCCTTGTCGTTTTGCCTTTCTACAGTTTATAAAAAATGAGGACTTTGAGGAGGGAAAAAACCCAACATTTCTGTGAACTCAAGAGACTATAAGCGGTGCCTAAACCAGTAGGATTAGGCAAGTAAAACTAGTTGGACAGCAGACATATCATGAACTCTTGCAACAGGGTGTTATCCGTGTGCATGTCTAGTGTTATACTGATTCACTATTACAATAAGGATCATGCAGTTGACCAGGGTGAAGCAGTACTGTCCACAGGATTATGTGAATTGTGGTGGTGGAGACAAGATTAATGGATTAAACACCTAGCTGCTTTCCTGGAAAATGGCCTATGTTCTAAAAGACAAATCTAGTTTTTATTTTTTTAATTTATGAAGCTACAAGTCAATAATATGCTAGTGCTTCTGGTTCAAAATGAAAGCAACTGGCTATGGTAATGTAGAGAAGACAGCTGGAATAGCACCAGAATGTTTGAGGCTTTTTAAGTTAAATTTTTAGTTACTTCGCCTTACAAAGATACATGTCAATATGCTGAATACTCAACAAAGATCCAGGATACGGGCTATTTAAAAATACATATCTCCTGGATCAGCACCAAAAATATCTTTAGTTTCTGTACAACCCACGTCAAGTTTTTAAGTATAGGCAAGTTGAAATTATTTCTGATAAAAATCACAAACTCCACAGAAATCATTCAAGATATATTCAAACAACTTTCAAATACATTTTGACATCAAGGTCAGGCAATTCACCTGGAAGAACATCTTAATAAGTACCAATGAATTTTTTGTAGTAAGATGTTTAATGTCAACCTTTTATTATGGGAATATTTTACATCTCACACAAAGGAGGCATTGGTACTTGGACACTTAAGACAATTACTAGAATCATTAAGACTAAGGTGAAGAATTGGTACAGTGCCTTCCACAATTTCAAAGAGGTCGTGACAGACGCTTGTCCTCCTGGCAATATCAAATGCAGTTTCTTCCCAGAGTTGTTTTTTCAGATCTGGTTTGAGGTTAACAGTTCACCAGTAGATGTTCTAGAGTAACTCTGCTGTCTCTGATCCCAGCAGCAAGATGCAAGTGGGTCAAGAGGCCTTTTGTTTGGTCACTGATAACTAATCTACACCATGCTGAAGAAATAAAGAAGCCACTCTGGTATTATTCCACTTATAAGCACTCTGCAGGGGTGTCTAGCTATCCTCAGTCACTGCAAAAACATCTGCCCCTTGTGCAATCAGCTCACAGACAATATCTAAGTGTCCACCTTAGGCTGCTCGATGCAGGGGATGATACACTGATCTTCATCCCTAGTGTTCACACGAGTGGTCTTCTCACAAAGCAGTCTCCACACTGGATGAGCCAATTATTTTCAGCAGCCCAAAAAAGATATTTGCTTGGATCTTTCTCTGTTTTTTTCTTGCTATCACTCTTGTTTTTTTTCATCTTGCTCCTCTTCCTCATCAAAACTGCCATCTCAGAGACTCTGAGTACTAGTGGGAATAAGGTATCCATGTATTTCCAACAATTCGAGTTAGCTGAAGTGTTCAGAAAAGTCCAAGGAATTCTCTGGGTCTAGTTTTCCATCATCATTTACTTTCTTTTTCCATTTTTACTACTGCTCTAAATAAAAGGCATTTCAAATGCCAGCATATAAACAATCTTTCTACAGATAAATTATGCCTGCTTTACTTTTCTCATCAAGATCCTATAGAGGGGGAAACTGCTGCATGCCAGGATAAATGCTCCTTTTGAACACGAGGTAATAAATGGAATACATTCATCCTCAATTACGGATACTAATGTTCAAATTCATTTTTAATTTTGAACACTTATTTGTACACAGTGATACAAAGTCTGATTTTGATTTACCTTCTGAATATCTCAAAAGCATGTCTTGGTGCTGGTGGGATGTTGCACTTTGGTGTGGCTGACTGAGTGGGCCAATATCCTGTCGTGAGCACCCGGACTGTAAGATCAACACCACCTAAAGATACCTATGTAAAACAGAAAGAGATATTCCCCTCAAAATTAACTAGGATTTGCTTTCTGTTCTGTTTAGACATTGTGTTAGATTTACCAAAGCAGTTAGCTCCATGTCTAATATCTAATTAAAAAAAAAAAACAGATTTTCTTTTTTTTTTTGAGACAGAGTTTCGCTCGTTGCCCAGGCTGGAGTGCAATGGCACCATCTCGGCTCACTGCAACCTCCGCCTCCCAGGTTCAAACGATTCCCCTGCCTCAGCTTCCCAAGTAGCTGGGATTACAGGCATGTCCACCATGCCCGGCTGATTTTGTATTTTTAGTAGAGACAGGGTTTCTCCATGTTGGTCAGGCTGGTCTCGAACTCCTGACCTCAGATGATCTGCCCGTCTCAGCCTCCCAAAGTGCTGGGATTATAGGTGTGAGCCATCGCAGCCGGCAAAAAAACAGATTTTCTTAAAGGTTAGACCCACCCAGTGTTTCCCAAATTTTAACTACGTGGCAAATAACTTAATTATTGCTTATGATGTTAATTTTAAAACATTGACCAAAGAATAGTTTTTGGCACATAAATCAAGTCTTACTGTTATCACTGAGAACTGAAAAGTTTGGGCCTTTTTAAATAAAAGGTCAAGGGGGTCAATTATATCATTTTAGAGAAAATTCCAGCATAACATCCTTCATCTCAGTTTTAAAATATTTTTACTATCTTAACACGTATTTCTAATATTCCAGCACCTATTTCAACTACAGTTAATTAAAACTTTTACGTTTTAACATGTAGCTCACATTCTAACAACCTCTGCATATAGATCCAGTGCTATAACACTATAGATCCAGTGCTTCAGAGCAGGTGCTCTATAAATATCTGTACAATGAATAACTACTTCTATGCTAGTATCAACTGTCACAATTATTTTCTTCCTCTAAACAAATTAAATTTTTAAGTAAACAACAATAAGGCACAACAAAAACTCTTAAAGATTAAATATTATTTCTATTATTGATATTCAGGATGTGTTATAAACCATCATTCCATTTTTATCTTACCTCAATGATTTAGTAATATAAATTTTTAAGGGGAGGAATCAGTTTATGAATATCAAGAAGCATTCTACACTCAGATTTCTTCACAAATATCCACTAAATGATTACTTAACTTTAAGGAAATTGAAAATAAACTTAGATGATGCACAGAAGACAGGATCATAGAGGAGACTCTTAGATGGTGTACTGGGGGAGGTGGAGAACTGTTTATACATTCGCAAGCTGGTTAGGGGAAAGGAGGGTCACAAAGTGCTCAGTCCATCCATCCCATATCAATATGCATGGGATCTACCCCAATCTTCCCTATAGCTTTCAATGTGTAAGATGAGTGGAAGAAAAAAGTTAAAAAACTTACTAGAGCAAACAAAAAATACAAGAAAATATATCAATATATTAGATTTAACTACAAATTCCTAAACAATCTAAAAATAAAAATCCAGGATAATTACACTACTATTTCCTGTCCACCCGAAATTTCTGTCATGGACTTGCATCTTTCCTCCTCTCAGCTCTTCTCCACTGTAAACACTGATATTTATAAAGCAAATCATACAACTATTTATATTAGAGTCAGAATGTTTTCATAGAAATGAATGGTTATTCTACAGAATTAGGTATTTTCACATATCTGGTTTGCGAGACTATGAGACCAGTAGAAGTGATGATCTCCTATTTAGATATCAAAGGAAAAGACTCACAAATCTGTTAAATGGTTGTGACACATTTTAACCACAGAGTGGTAGACGGTGATTTTAAAAATTTAAAAACTGTATAATTCTCTAAACTTAAGGTTAAGTTGAAAATCAGAGTAAAAAATGAAACTAAATTCTGAATTTCATTAAATGCTGACAAAACCCCCATCAGACTCCAAAGCCAAAGAAGTTCCAGCTCACCACCTTTGGGGAATTATACCAAACACATTTATAATACATTAATTTCTGTGTTTTTATAGTCTCACTTCATCTGCTATGCACCCTTAGGATGTAAGTCCCATTTAAGCTGAACTTACAGAGGAGAATGATGGTAGTGAGGTATAGGAAGGTCAGGTGACTACTCCAAGATGACACAATCTTGGGGTAAAGTGAAAAGAAGAGTACTGAAACTCAGTAAACTTGTGTTAAGCCCAGTACTCTTTCCACAATTTATAATAGATTTGTATTATCTTTATTAACAACAGAATAATTCTCTTTATTAAATTGTCAGTGTATTCCTTCAAGTGGGAAGAAACAACTAAATTTTAAAATAATAAAAAGTTTTAACATAAACAGAAAAAGGCAATGTGAAGGAAAATAATTTAAGTACTCACAGATAAAACACATGTTGTCACTAATGACATTTAAAGAAACAACTGTCATCTGCTAAGTGGATGAAAATACCCATTACAAAAGACTTTACATGAATATCTAAGTAGAAATTAATGCAGATCTTACACCAGTTGCCTGTAGATGTTGCCTGAATTCATCCATCGTTGTGTTTGAGATGCTCATATCCCTAAACATTCCTTCCAGTTTTGACGTGAACTGACATCCACATTCAGTCTATGGAGGAAAAACACAAATATACACAAATAAATGGTAGATGTTCTATGAGAAAGTACAGAAAGAAATAAATTATTTCATGTTATTGCTATCCCTGATAATCTTCCTGTAAATTTTTCCAATAGTTGCTCTGTGCCTGTGGTTATCAAACTTTAGGATTTTAAAATGCAAATTCCTAGATTCTTTCAGAGATTCCAATATACCCCCATAAAAGGCAGGGCCCAGAACTCTGTTCTTAACTAGCATCTCAGGTGATTCAGGTGCAAGTATTCTGTGGACCACACATTGTGAAAAAGAACTATACGGCATAGCCTCTTTATTGTTTCCCTTTTACTAATCCTCCCTTCCAGGCCTCCATGAATGTATCCTGACACACCAACAGAAATTCCAGCAAACTCTAAATGTCCCTGAACTTGAACAAATGTTAGTGTAGTCTGTGTTCTTCTCCAAAACAATCTACCTTTATTTCTAGAAATAAACACTTAATAATCAACCAAATTAATTTCCAATCGCATGTTGTCAGTACACAATCATGATAAACCTTAGTTAGGCGCACTCTATTCCATCTAAAACACACCTTACCTTTAACTTAGATATCATGTTTTTTTCAGAGTCATCAGAAACACTTTTATTTGTGAGAAGTCTCCTTGCCAAGTGTTGTTTATAATAACGTTCAAATACATCTTTTTCTTGCATAAACCTAAAAAGGACCATTGCTTTATCCAATATTGTTTCTACTTCTTGTTCTGTTAGCTGCAAAATTAAGATGATGTAACAATTATACAATTTTAGTTCTACAAAAGCAGTACTACAGTTCATTTACAGCTTAAAAACACTATTGTTTGAAAACATTGATATCCGGTTGACATACATCAAAAAAAGGGATACAGTCTGAGAAAGTGTCTCCTACTTCACACAGTAGCATCATTCTTACATTCTCATTTAGTGCATCATGAATGAGGGGTTGGAGTGGAATTCTATTCTGTAGAGGGCTACCACTGAATTGGAGGCATAAGGTAATACAGCGCAGGGTTAAGGGATGACTGAGAACAGATGAAATGAAATTTTAGTCACAGAGATTATTTTATGAAGCCTTTGCATATGCAGGCAAAAACTTACACAGCCAAAAGACGGAATTTTTCATTTAAGCTCACTGAAAGCCTGAACTGTGCAAACAAAAGGCAATAATTTGTTATAATCCAAACAGTAAAAAGGCCATTGCCCTTATTTTTTTATTTCTACTTTTTTTTCTTTTGAGACGGAGTTTCACTCGTTGCCCAGGCTGGAGCGCAATGGCGCCATCTCGGCTCACTGCAACCTCTGCTTCCCGGGTTCAAGCAATTCTCCCGCCTCAGCCTCCCGAGTAGCTGGGATTACAGACATGCACCACCACACCCAGCTAATTTTGTATTTTTAGTAGAGATGGGTTTCTCCATATTGGTCAGGCTGGTCTTGAACTCCTGACCTCAAGTGATCCGCTGCCTTGGCCTCCCAAAGTGCTGGGATTACAAGTGTGAGCCACCGTGCCCGGCCACCCTTACTTTTAAATAAGGGCAAAAGGATTCTGTGGCAGGTTGTAATAATATATTTGAAAAACGGAAGACCAAATAAATGCATAAATTAGTAGACTTCTCTATTCTGTGCATCCTTAGTGATTTTGTTTCCTTATTGCAGCTACTGCCTGTAAAACCTGTGACAACATGTTGCTTTTCCCTTTGGTGTCACAAATTCCAAAATGAAGTCAAAAGAGACCAATTCAGATGTGAGCATGTTTTATGCTTCAGTTGATTTTCTATGCTGTCGTGAGCTCCTCAGGTTCCAGAGATATCATATATCACAAAGGCTTGAAATTGAGCTACACCAACTATTTTCTGACATCTACTCTATGCCTTAATATTCTTGGCATCCAATTATTGTTTGACATATAACCTTCAGAACCAGATGAGAGCAAACAACACTCTGTACTAGAAAGTTTTTTAGTTCTTTATCTTCAGCATGCCTCTCAGTCATAAAAATGACTGTTTACCAACTACAGCTGTGTAGTTGTTCATTTTTTTTTTTTTTTGAGATGGAGTTTCGCTATTGTTGCCCCAGCTGGAGTGCAGTGGCGCCATCTCGGCTCACTGCAACCTCCGCCTCCTGGGTTCAAGTGATTCTCCTGCCTCAGCCTCCTGAGTAGCTGGGATTACAGGCATCCACCACCACACCCAGCTAATTTTGTATTTTTAGTAGAGATGGGGTTTCACCAAGTTGGTCAGGCTGGTCTCAAACTCCCAACCTCAGGTGACCTGCCCACCTCAGCCTCCCAAAGTGCTGAGATTACAGGCATGAGCCACCACACCTGGACAGTTGTTCAGTTTTTTTGAGACAAGGTCTTGCTCTGTCGCCCAGCATAGAGTGCAGTCATGCCATCATAGCTCACTGCAGCCTTGAACTCCTGAGCTCAAGTGATCCTCTGCCTCAGCTTCTGGGACAACAGGTGTATACCACAGTGTGCCACTAACTTTTTTCTTTTTTTTTTTTGTAGAGATGGAGTCTCACTATGTTAACAAGGCTAATTTCAAACTCCTGGCCTCAAGAGATCCTCCTGTCTTGGCCTCCCCAAATGCTGGGATTATAGGCACGAGCCACCAAGCCCATCCAGCTGCTTGTTTTTGAAGCCAATTACACATTAAGTGAAATGTCTAACTACTTTTGAGCATGTCAAGTATTTCAAACAATATTTTTTAATAGACCACAGCACACATTTAAGCACAACAATGGGTCATGCTTAATTTTTATCTGTGAAATGTCCTAATTTTACATATAATTTTACATCTTTAAATAAAATTAAATGTTATTTTCAAATGCATTACTACTTACCCCTTTGACTCCCTTTTTCAGCTTATCGTCAATAAATAATGAGAGGTATTCAGGAGACCTGGAGTTGAGGTTGAGAAAATACTCAAAGTCACCCGCAATAGTTTGTTTAAAGAGACGGTCATTGTTGAATGATTCCAGGAGGAAGCGATCGAACCTGCTCTTCAGATCCAATAAGCCCTTAGAAATAAAAACAAAATTTTGGACACATTATAATAATTTTTCCATAAATAATACACTTATGACTATGTATGTTTATCTTAACTTTGCTGGTAATAAACATGTATATTCATTTTTAAACTTAGTTTTGATATTATTTTCAAGCCTATATCTAACCCTCTATTAAAAATGTCAATGAGAGAAGTATTATTACGTCCATATATGTATTAATACAATGCAAACGAACCAAAGAACCTCCTCGCTGTTTCTCATTCTCCTGTCTTGATGGAATGGGTTAGCCAGGGAAAAAAATTAGCTTAAAAAATGTACCAAAAAAAGCTGACTATATTAAAACACAAAACATGGCACATAATTTATTCATAGTACACCTTGAAAACAAAACATTTTCAAACAAAAAATAAACCAGTTGTTTTTTCCAATATACTACAGTATACAAACACTAAGGCATACCAAAGAACCTCACATTCACTACTGAGGCTATTTAAACAAGGTCTTCATCAAAGAAGTTAAATGAAAAGTAGCAGTTGAATTTTGGCTCCCTGATATAAATACGCACACCTTGCAAAATCCTAAAATATGTAGAATAATTACAAATATTAATTTACTACTGGGACAATTAAGTTGAAAGTACACAATATACAGCATGGTAAAAATGGCCTTTTAATCACTTGTCAAAATGCCTTTATCATAAACGCAGAGAATCTTCTGGGTTTACTTACCTGGATATAGTCAACAGGATTCTTTCCTTCTCCTTCTTCAGAAACAAGAGCTTTACCTTGCTCCCTCAAATAGGAACTCATACACTCACACATTGTTTTCAAACCATTTGGCACACGACTAAATAACTTGTACATGCAACCAAGGTCTACAAATCAGAAAACACAAATTGGCTACATTAAAGATTAAAGAAAAAAACACGAATCTCTGTTCATGCTATAATACTTAGAGAAGCTTATTTCTACATTACCCCCATTTGCTGACCACATGACTATTAAAAATATACACATATTGATATGAAAACATGAAAAAGTAGGCTAGTTAATGGTTATTATTGTAATTTATAAAACACAACTTTTAGATGAGATGCTTTGAAACCATCAATTAAATGTCCTAGCAAATTTAAATTTACATGGAAGAAGAGATGCCAAAAACCATAATAAACAAGTAATGTCACAAAAACATGGCAACTGCAGTTTTGAGTTCATACTTTATCCTACATAACTCTAATGCAGACCTAATGACACTACAAAACGTCTACAAAAAGGGTCACTAATTAAGAGGTAATTGGTAGTCCCTGTAATGACGAAGAAATTTTAAAGCCAATTTAAGTCTTATGGGTATTTCCAAAGGTTTAATTGATAATCATGAAAACAAATCAAATGAACTATACTAGGATTTACTTCATTACACCTCAGGTAAAGTTTTTATGAAATGTATAATATAAACACCACTTCTTAAATATTTTCCTGAGAGCAATCCCTAATGTTTCCCAGGTGGCATCCTAAGCCAACATCTGTCCTTCAAAATTTGGTCTATCTCACTATACTTTTTAAATTTAGAATGAAAACTCTGGATCCTATCCATTTTTTAATATCATTTTTCACAAGACTAAAATACAGATTTTAAAATACAGTTTTCCCATATGTCTAGTGTTTCTTTGCAATAACAACTTACTGGGAGAACAAAGTGTCAGAACTTTACAATGATAATTTTAGAAGTTTTACAATCAATAATTTTTTAAAATGGCGTTAAGAGTTTCCAGATCAGAGGCTGACCGATGTTTTTTCTGTAAAGTATCAGATAATAAATATTTTAAAATGTGAGCCATAGAGCTCTGACTCAACTACTCTGACACTGTAGCAAGAAAGTAGCCACAGATAATACATAAATTAATCAGTGTGACTATGTTTCAAATAAAACTTCATGGACACCGAAAATTTATATAAATTTTCATGTGTAAATACTCTTGATTTTTTTTTTTTTTTAACCAAACTGGTAGTGCACCAGACAGGCCCTAATTTGCCTACCTTGGTCTACAGTTCTAAGAGTAGTTTAGGGCTTAAACTAAAGTTGTATATATTTTAAAAATATTTCGAAGCAAGATTTACAAAGTTTTACTAAACTTTATTTCAGTGACTTACAGCAGCAAATTTTAGTTAGTTTCCATTAATAATATATGCCCATAGTAACCTACACATGGCAATTTTATAGCTTCTCACATACTCAGCATAAATTACAACCAAGTTTCCCATATTTAGAACAGGTATTACAAATGCAACAACAATTTATGGACACATACTACAGTAAATGTGGTACATCAAATACTTCTAACAAAATGGTTCACAACTTGTCTATTTCAATCCTATGTTGTTGTAAGTTTTGCTTAGATATTACATGTTGTATATTTAGTTGTACATAAATTACTACAATTTCACTGTATTTAAATGTTGGGGTAAAGGGAATGTAAAAGTAAATGAAAATAATTTGGCATTCAAAAATTAAATATCATTATTTCTGTATACACTTAATAAAATAATAAGATACTGGCGGGACACGGTGGCTCATGCCTGTAATCCCAACACTTTGGGAGGCTGAGACGGGCGGATCACAAGGTCAGGAGATCGAGATCATCCTGGCTAACACGGTGAAACCCCATCTCTACTAAAAATACAAAAAATTAGTCGGGCGTGGTGGCGGGCGCCTGTAGTCCCAGCTACTCATGAAGCTGAGGCAGGAGAATGGCATGAACCTGGGAGGCAGAGCTTGCAGTGAGCCGAGATCCCGCCACTGCACTCCAGCCTGGGCGACAGAGCGAGACTTCATCTCAAAAAAAAAAGAAAAAAAAAAGATACCCTTTGAACTTCATTTCATAGTGCTATCTGCATCTAATAACCAATCCAATTTATCCTCCACTCACAGTGAGAAAACTGCTTTTCATTTTCTGATTTATGAGAATTTGGCTTCATAATGGTAAAGCTGCCTCTGCTATATTCTCAACAAGAGCAACATTTTTTCCAAGAGCAGGGCCTACCACAATTAAGACATTTTGCCACTAGGTTTCTAGTGGAAGCTCAGAAAAATTAACCCCCCCACCTTTTTGTTCTTAAGACAGGATCCCCCTCTGTAGCCCAGGCTGGAGTGCAGTGGCATAATCTTGGCTCACTGCAGCCTTGACCTCCCCGGCCAGATTCAAATGATCCTCTCACCTCAACCTCCCAAGTGGCTGGGACTAGCCATGTGCCATCATGCCCAGCTAATTTTTGTATTTTTCATACAGACAGGGTTTCACCAGTTTGCCCAGGTTGGTCTTGAACTCCTGAGCTCAAGCGATCCACCTGCTTCAGCCTCCCAAAAGTACTGAGATTACAGGCATTTGCCACCCTTCCCGGACAAAAACAGGATTTTAAAATTTAATTTAGAATCACAGATAGCTACTGTGTTGTTGGAAACCCAAGGTACTAAATAGAGGACAACTCTGGTTAGTACTATTATGGTATTCCTTCATTCACGTAAGTGCTTGCCATGATAGGCATACCTGACACCTTTTACATACATCTCCACACAGGTTACAGAGATGCTGTAATTCAGGTATGCCCAACAACCTCTCCATCAAACATTTCCTGTCCCCTAAGGTAGGTAAGAAAGCATTCATTCAATACCTAAACAGTACATTACATAATTTATCAATACTCATTTCGTTTAAGCAGGGCAAATGCTTTGCATAAAGTCCTAGTCTACCAGAGACTATTCAGAGAAGGGTCATCGAATTCGAACCAGTGGGGCAAATACAGCCTGCCATCTATTTACGTACAGCTCATGAACTAAGGATGGTTTTCACGTTTTTAATGGCTGAGGAAAAACTGTAAAGAATACTATTTAGTGACAGATAAAAATTATATGAAATTCAAGTTTCAGGGCCCATAAATAAAGTCTTATAGAGACACAGTTAGGATTATTCATTTGTTATTGTCTAGGACTATTTTCTCACTACGACTGCATGGCTCACAAGCCATTTTATTCAACAACAAAAAAGTTTGCCAACCCGACTTGGACCTCCATTTTAGAAAACACAGCAAACATAATAGATGACTTCTGCTTTGTTTTTTGTTTTTTTTTTTTGGCTTTTACAAAAAAGGTTTAACTGAAGAGTCTTTTAAAAAGGAAGTCTCTCTAGTTTTTTTTTTTTTTTTTTAAATTACATATAATTTTTCACGGATTTCTCATATATACAAACATTTAACAATTTTAAAACACAAAGTAAGGATTCCACTAGAGATAAACATGGCTCAACTTCCCACCAGCTTTTGTTTTCCTTTCTCTTGTATCCTCCTTCTCTTTATAATTCTCCTTTAAAAAACTTTTTTCATTCCCTACATAACTCATGACCCCAACAGGCAATACGTATTTCTTTTACTAAAAAGAAGTGGATAAAATATTGCTTAGATTTCATCTAGGAAGCAGGAGAACAAAGTACTATGTTTTTTTATTTCCTAATACTATATCAGTGGTAAAGGCAAAGTTTTAAAACAAAGCATCAGAAACTAAGAATAGAGGACATGGTTTTATTGTTCTTTTAACTTGTAATTTCTTCTAGGATACTTGTCACAATTTTTTTTTACCCCAGGAAAATAAATAGCTATAAAACACAAATGTTAGTTATCTCAAAAATGTTCTTTACTTTTATGCACTCCTCCTGCCTCCTTTTCCATTCTGTAACTTGGTGTTCCCCAAACCAATCTAATTTATCTAAGTATGTCAATATGGAAGACACAAATATTTTTGCATTTTCAGCACCCTGTCACAACTAAATCCCAAAGGAAAATCTACAAAAATCTTAAGGTGGAAACTTAAGGTTTTAAGAGAATCACAAAACCCCAAGAGAGTATGTAGGACTAAAGAGAGCCCACAACCTTTGGTATACAGCAAGTACAGGAATGAATGAGGAGCTCATTGGGCTCACCAATACTATTACACCTTTTATCTTCTGGATTAAGAGAAATGTAAAATGAGACTTAAAGACAGGAAATGCTCAATTCATTAGAAATATCTAAAATCTTCGTAGTAAGACAGAATCAAGCTTGGAAATCCCATTAAAGTTAACAATAGAGACAAATTAACAATACACACCAAAACTTCTTGAAAGCTGATATTATCTGCTTTAATTGTAGGAAAATTTAAAAAATACTGATAAGACAGAATAAGGATTTAATTATTTTTCAATCAGTAACACTTACCTTCTGTCTTTCCATTTTTCAACATATGTACTAGCCCAGAATTCTCCATTTCTACTATAGTCTTCATGTGCTTGGAAATGAGTTCCCTTTCAACCACCTTTACAATTGGTTCTTCCGTTGATTTGTCAAGGCAGTGCATCACTCGTTCTATTTCTTCATTAATTCTAGCTTCTACTTTCTTTATATATACTGAAGCACTATTTTCTGCTAAAAATTTCTGGCTTTCCATCTGCAATTTAAAAATGTATTTTTTTAAAACATAGAAGAAAAGTGTGTTTTTGCTTTTAGCTGGGTTTCTACAGTGTTTATAATAAATCAGCCTAAATAAAATAAGTACTATTAGCATTTTGTGTAATTTCTCATTACATAAAAGATTGATATAGTCTGAATTATATCCTTTAAAGCCTTTGGTATTTACATAATACTAAATTAAAACATTATCTGTAAGCAGTGTTTTTCAAACTGTGCCAATGTACTCCAAAAAATAGCAGAAAAAGTAAATACACGCCAGTGAGGGTCAAAAGTTTAGAAGCATCTGACTCCAAGATACAGTGGGACGTTCTTTTTTGATTTGTTTTAATGTCAAATTATAACCAGAAAGATTCATCATTATAACCAGAAAGATTCATCATTCTGTATGCTTTGCTGGCATACTGCTGGTTAATTAAGTCTTCCAATGCCATCCCACTCCCAGTCTCAAAAGAGTAAACATATACACTAAAGTTTGAGAATAAGAGCTTTTAAATAACTATTAATCTTTTTTTTTTTTTTTTTGAGACAGAGTCTTGCTCTGTCACCCAGGCCAGAGTGCAGTGGCGCGATCTCGGCTCACTGCAAGCTCCACTTCCCGGGTCCACGCCATTCTCCTGCCTCAGCCTCCCGAGTAGCTGGGACTACAGGCGCCCGCCACCATGCCCGGCTAATTTTTTTGTATTTTTAGTAGAAATAGGGTTTTTCCCTGTTAGCCAGGATGGTCTCAATCTCCTGATATCGTGATCCACTCGTCTCAGCCTCCCAAAGTGCTGGGATCACAGGCGAGAGCCACTACGCCCGGACAACACTTTAGCTTCCTACTAATACATCTGTTTTGGCAACACTACAAAATTCCTACTGTTAACTGCTCAGGTAGTTACGGTTTTCAGGAAAAATGCCTTGTTACAGTTACCTTATAAATACTATCTAATGTTTACTAGTACTCAATTATTGTTATTATCATCATTTCATTACAGATTAGTACCAGTTTAGCTTTACTTTTAGCAATTTAGTTGGTTTGGACCACTGCTGCAAATTTCTATCAATAGTACCAATGGCCTGTAATATTTTAAACAACAACCTTTAAGGCAAATATGCACTACAGTATCATCCATATCCTTATGTGTGTTTTACTAGTAATTTAAATGACTAAAAGCCTGCAGATGAGACTTCGTTGGTGATGTACTGCTGTGAATTTATAGTACTTAAATAATTTATAATATTAGATATAGTAAAACGTTAAGGATATTTCTAAGTTTACAGTTTTTTAACATACAGTTGACCCTTGAACAACGCAAGTTTGAAGTGCACAGGTCCCTGAAGTGGATTTTCTTCCTCCCCTACCACCCCTTAGACAGCAAGACCAAGCCCTCCTTCTTCTTACTCCTCCTCAGCCTACTCAATGTGAAGACGAGGATGAAGACCTTGATGATCCACTTCCACTTAGTGAATAGCAAATTATAGTTTATCTCCCGCGTAATGGTCTTAATAACACTTTCTTTTCTCTAGCTTACTTTATTGTAAGAGTACAATATGCAATACATATGTGAAATATATGCTAATCAACTGTTTATGTTATCTGTAAGGTTTTCAGTCAACAGCACACTATTAGTTAAGTTTTTGGGGAGTCAAAAGTTTTATGTGGACTTTCGACTACACAGGGGTGTCAGCATCCCTATGCCCCACACTGTTCAAGCGTCATCTCTGTTTTTTTAAAAACCATGTGTGTAAGTTCAAGCTCTTCAATTTATTATTGATGAGTTGCTTAACTGGAATGGTCAGAATGTGAGGTAGGTGTGCTGATGGGCATTTTTTGCATACTCCCCTCCCTTAATGGGTCTCAGTTAAAAAAGGTCAAAATAGTTAAATTAGTAACTATATTAAAATAACATTAAGAATATCTTAAAAGATTATTTATTTAAATTTTCATGGATTACCTGAAAAAATTCTGCAGACATTTCCAAAAAAGGAGCCTCAAAATCTTCTTCATAGACTGATCTTCCTTCGAGACCTAAAATCATTAACATCTGGCAAGCATTTCTTATTGCGCCTCTGTCGAAAAAAGTTATTATCACTTGATAATTAAATTACATTAAAAAATTCACATAAAAATTACAAAAGAAGTAGGTAAAAATATCTTCAGGACATTCAACTCTTACTGAAGTGACCAATCTCCAATAGGCCAATCATGTAAAACAAAAGGATTTAGCCTAATTTTAAGTTGGAAAGCATATCTTGACTGCACAGCTATTTCTCTCAAGGTGTTCTTACTCTAAAATGTCTAAATATTTCTATGTATTTGAAAACACAGAGAGGATGTTTGTCTGGAAGAAGGGAGAGAGGGAGATAGGCAAATTAAGCTGTACTACCAGACATGGGTCCAATATACAGCTACTCCTGGGCAATATAACTTTTTGCACTACATGGATTTTGGACAATCCTGATCAAGCACCATAAAAAGAACTTTACACGTTTTCAACCAACAGCTGTTCTGAAAACAGATAAGGAGAGAAAAAAATCTTGCATTTCAAGCCACTTTAGCTGCAGCATCACCAAAATGACACTGCAATCATTGTTATGAAGGGGGATGAAATCTGACTTAAAAGGGGCACAGCAGTTCTTAGTCATTTTAGACTATGTTCAATAGTTTTCTTCAAAAATGTCAGGAATGAAGGACAGACAAAAGCCCTTAAAGAAAAAAAAATACGAATGTTATTACACAGAAAAAAAGAAAAAAAATGCTGGCATGAAAAATAAATGAAAAGCCAAAAGTGACGGCTAGCTGAAAAGCATATTAAATAAAAGCTTAGGATAGTCTCTTCTAAAAATATAAAAGATGTGTGCTTTCAAATTAAATTCTGGGTAACTGTTAACTCTGATACTAAGTTTCTGAGGATTTTCCCAATGTGCTGAACATTCAAACTTTTATTTATTTTAATAAAACTAAGACAGTGAATCGTTCTCAAGATATAATCACTAAAACCAAAACCACAAGAGTAAAGAGAGAAATTTTACCTGTCTACAACTTCTCCTTTCCGCTCTCTTGCAATCATATCCAATAGAGTTTGCCGTAGATGATCCCTAATACACCCATAACGTACAACTTGATCTCGAAAAATAATTAATCCCAAATTGTAGACATTCTCCACATTATTTTGTTGTACATACACACGGTCCTACAGTTAAAGTCATATAAATATGAGTACAGTTCTTGTGAACATAATAATTATTGTGTGCTACAATAACAAATAAAGGAAATAAAATTCCAAAAGCAATCATTTTTCAGGTAAGAAACACTTCAAACGATCTTAAGCAATGTGCAACTTTCTAGCACCTCTCAAGTTACATAAAGTTAAGTTTTTACAATTGACAATGGCTATAAATGGTGGCCCATTTACCTAAAGAAAAAGAGTAAAAAGTAAGCATCATAGCCAGGAATAAAAAAACAGAGTAAAAAAGGTAAATAGTAAGGTAGCACACTTTCTCCCCAAAGCTACAGCATACTCAAACATGGTTCGTTCTTAAATACTGTACTTGAAGATCATATTCTTTGAAGTAAAATTGAGAGTTGAATAAAGTACGGATTTATACAACTTAGATTGATTGTTACTGATAAATATTTAAAAGGCTTTAATGCATAAAATAGAGCAGCATTAAGTATTACATAATTAAAACACCTCTACTTACTGTCACTTCAAACAGATTATTACTTTCACGTTCTTACCAACATGATTATAGATATCTCAGTTTATAGCGCACAGATAATCCAGAAGTGCTGTGCATTCCCTGAAAATCCATATTGATAGCAAAATACGCTGAAATAAAACTACTGTTTTTTGTAATGCACAGAAGGATTAGTAATATAATTCCTTTCTCGTCTCAACAAGCATCTCTCTGGGCTTTGGTGGGTCTGTGAGCCTTCTAAAATTATTAAGTTATTATATGTTCACGCTTAAGTACTTTGGAAAGAAAGCCCATATCTTTCACCAGATTCTTGAACATGAATCTACAGGTTATAGCTAACGATAAGGTGAACATGAACAGATCTCTACCATATTAACAATGTAACCAGAATAATATTAATCAACTTTCCAAACTTTTTTTTTTTTTGAGATGGAGTCTCATTCACTCTGTTGTCTGGGCTGGAGTACAGTGGTGCCATCTCGGCTCACTGCAACCTCTTCCTCCTGGGTTCCAGCAATTCTCCTGCCTCAGTCTTCTGAGTAGTTGACATTACAGGCATATACCATCATGCCTGGCTAATCTTTTAATTTTTTTGTGGAGACGGGGTTTCATCAGTTGGCCTGGTCTCGAAAGTCCTGACCTCAAGTGATCTGCCCACCTTGGCCTCCCAAAGTGCTGGGATTACAGGCGTGAGCCACCATGCCCGGCCCCAAACAATCTTAATTAAATTCTCTACGTGCAGTCCTTGCTTCATATGACATCATTCCTCCAACCTTCTCCTTTCATTCATCTTGTAAGATGGTATAACACCTAATAACAAGGAAAGCTATTTTTTATATTGTCTTCTTCAGTGCTCACATTTCTACATTCTATATAATCTCAGCACAAGCTCACATTTTTGAAATCTTAACATCAATTTTGATGAGTTCAAAATGCTTATTGATGACTTTGAACTTCTTGGACTTCGCACTTCCATCCTCAAGATCTTAAATTCCAAGTTTCCCTCTGACCACATCCCTCCCTTTTTTTTTTTTTTTTTTGATACAGGGTGTTGCTCTGTCACCAGGCTGGAGTACAGTGGCGTGACCTTGGCTCACTGTGAACTCTGCCTCCCGGGTTTAAGCGATTGTCTTGCCTCAGCCTCCTGAGTACCTGGGACTACAGGCGCCTGCCACCACTCCCAGCTAATTTTTGTATGTTTAGTAGAGACAGAGTTTCACCATGTTGGCCAGGATGGTCTCAATCTCTTGACCTTGTGATCTGCCCTCCTTGGCCTCCCAAAATGCTGGGATTACAGGCATGAGCCTCTGAGCCCAGCCTCCCTCCTTTCTTTTGATAGCTGACACTGTTTTTTTTTTTGAGAGGAAGTCTCGCTCTATCACCAGGCTGGAGTGCAGTGGTGCGATCTCGGCTCACTGCAATCTCTACCTCCCAGGTTCAAGTGATTCTCCTGCCTCAGCCTCCCAAGTAGCTGGGATTACAGGCACCTGCCACCACGCCTAGCTAATTTTTGTATTTTTAGTAGAAACGGGGCTTCACCATGTGGGCCAGGATGGTCTCGATCTCCTGACCTCGTGATCCACCCGCCTCGGACTCCCAAAGTGCTGGGATTACAGGTGTGAGCCACTGCCTGTAAACCTCCTCTTTCATCTCACATGACCTCTAGGCCCAACCTTTTCCTACTGTCGTAACTAATTGTGTTTTACTTCTCAGCACAGAACAATATGTACATAATAAAAACTAGCATAAATTTAATAATTCAAAAACCAACAAGAATCCCTTCTATTATAAAAATAATCACTATTATTGCTTAAACTATTTTATAAATTTGATTTTTCTAAGTTCTACATATAAGTATATATTGTACAGAAAAGCACCAGAGACAGGAGAATACCTTTTAACCAACGTGATCAAAACCACTATCTGAATGGCTAAAGACAGGTAGTAAACAGGGAAACTATTAAACATATACACACACTTGCATCCTAAACATTTTAATTTAAAAATATAAACGTTCATTCAGACATCAGGACTCTCTTTGAAAATGAGTCCTGTGACTGGAGCTCAAGATTGTATACATACAGGCCAGGTGCGGTGGCTCACGCCTGTAATCCCAGCACTTTGGGAGGCCGAAGCAGTCAGATCACTTGAGGTCAGGAGTTTGAGACCAGCCTGGCCAATAAGGTGAAACCCTGTCTCTACTAAAAATACAAAAATTAGCCGGGCGTGTGGTTGCGCACCTGTAGTCCCAGCTACTCGGGAGGCTGAGGCAGGACAATCAGTTCAACCCAGTAGACAGAGGCTGCAGTGAGCCGAGACAGTGCCACTGTACTCCAGCCTGGATGACACAGCAAGACCCCATTTCAAAAAGAAAACAAATAGTGTACTTATAAACACTCATACATAATAAACTGTCTAGCATTCCTAGCTCAGTTTCATTGAGGTGAAGCATGAACTAGAGGCATCTGTGAAGTAATCTGAATGTAAAATCCTTCTAGATTTTTTTACTATTTTCACTCCAATGTCTTAAATTACCTACACTTAATTCAAACCAGTATGTAGCCATTTGCTTTTATGAAGTCTTTCCAAAGCATCCAATCTAGCTTGCCAAATAAAATTTTTTTTCCACAAGATATTATCAATTTACACAATATTAAATTATATATTAATAAGTACAATTCGAATACACAGGATTGAAAAATACAACAGAACTTCAATAAGCACAAAGTTCAACTGGTAAGTGAAGAATATGGAAGATTATATTGGAAAAGTAGCCTAACAGTAGTGAGAGAATCTTTTATCGGGATTTGCAGCTAGAATAGAAGTAGTGGCAATTCTGACAAGTCCTTTGTTCACTCCTGCTTTCAGTCTCTATAAATTTCCTTTTCTGGTCATTTCATATAATTATCCTGTAATATGTAATCTTTTGTGTCTGATTTCCTTCATTAAGCATAAAGTTTGTAAGGTTTATTAATGTTGTAACATACAACAGTATTTCCTTCTGTTTAGGGCTAAACAGCACTCCATTGCATGGATACACCACATTTTGCTTATCTATAAGCTGATGGATACTTTGGGTTGTTTCCATTTTTTGTCTATTATGAATAATGTGGCTATAAACATTTGGGTACAATATTTTTGTGGACATATGCTTTCATTTTTCTTGGGTAGATTCTAAGAAAGGAATTACTGGGCTATATGGAAATTATCAAACTTTTCTAAGGGGGATCTATCACTTATGGTAAATTTTTTAATACAAAACCTCTAATAGTAACAATAATATTTCATGTGAAGTTAGAAATTCTTTATATGATCCTGGCTCTACTGTTAACTGGCTACGTGACCTTAAGTAAGTCACTTATTCATTGTGTCCCTCAGTAAAACAAACGGCTGGTAAAGATAATCTCTAAAACATTAATATCATTTCCTATGAAACTTAATCCTCTCACCAAAAAATAATACACATACAGGATCAAATACATGTACACTTCACTACTTCTTCCCTTTCTATTTGTTATCGGTCTCCCATGGCTTGGATTTCCCCTGTCCCAACTTTAAGCACAGTGATGGTATCGCTACTAAAGGAGGTAAATCTTTTACCTTATGGCCTACAATGTCTGCTATCTTAAGCCCTCTGGCAAAAAGGCAGAAAGACATCAGTCAGAACTGATGAATTCTTCAGGAATGCTGTGTATAGACGAAAATGATGCTTCAGTAAAGGAAGCCAAGGCATGTGATGAGAACACATACAGTTTTGAGCACCCCAATCCAAAAATCTGAAATCTAAAATTCTCCAAACTCTGAAACTCTGAGCATCAACATGATGCCACAAGTAAATTCCACAACTGACCTCATGCATCGGGTTGCAGTCAAAACTTTATTTCATGTACAAATTACTTAAAATATTGTACAAAATTACCTTTGGGCTACGTATATAAGGTGTATATAAAACATAAATGAATTTTATGTTTAGCACATGGGTTCCATCCCCACAATCTCTCATTATGTATATGCAAATAGTCCAAAATCCCCCCAAAATGCGAAATCTGGAAACACTTATGGTCACAAGCATTTCGGATAAGAGATAAAATCAACCTGAAGCTGGAAGGTGTAGGCAGAACATAGAATGTTTAAAGCCATGGGTTACTGTGGTATAAGAGCTAAGCCTTTGTCTTTCAACTTGAGACTGTCAAGATGTGTGTGATTATAATTAAATGACATATAATATTAAGAAAAACTTGATAACCCTAAAATTTCATTATAGATAAAAAAGAGCTAATAAATGGAGAAGAAACACAGAAACTTACGTGTGCCTCTATAAAACTATTAATAGTAATACTAAATAATCATTTATATTAAATGTCTGACATGTATGATTAATTACCATCAAGTACAATTAAGGGTACAGATGCGTAACCCTTGAGTATTTGTGTGCATATGTTAAACGGGAATGTATACATATATTCACAGTAAACTTGTGATATGCACATGATATGATTCTAATATTTAAATTCTTGTGAGGTTTTAATTTTTATGTGTCTATTTTTTAAGATTTTTTTTAAAAGTCCCGGCTCCGGTTAACCTCTAACTAGCAAACTCAAAGTATGAACAAGATTTAAAAAATCATTCCAAAACAGAAAAAAAAAAATTAAAGACTGATTTTAAAATGTCTTAATCCCAGGCTTTGACCAAAATGTAGTATGAGTTTGACATTAGTCACTTATCTACTAAAGAGAGCTTAGCAGAGATAGAAAGTTGGTGGCTTTTTCTACTTGCCTTTTTAAAGCCCAAAACAGGCATTTTAAATATAAAATGTTCTGAAAAACATGTTCGAAAGCCTAATGTGAGTCAAGCATTATATTTACATAAAGGGATGTGAGTTTCATCACCACAGAGATAAATCACATTTTAAATCTCTATTTACAGTTCTCTCTCAAGGGTTGCTATTCCTTGGCCAAGCAGGCCTGCAATGAGCAAAAACTTTCACAAGCTAGGTGGACCTGTGGTGAGAGACAGGAGCCAATGGTGGGGAACCATCTCATGCCCCGCTTTTCACAGCTGGTTCTGCATCTGACTTCATCCATACAGTAAGCTTGATAAACCAACTTCATTTGCAACATAAGCACTTCATTTGTAACATAACATCTATCTCACAATGCTATTCCACTCATTTCCACTTCTAGTCCTGAAAATAAATAGCTTTTAAGACCAACTTCCCTGCCAAGAACTATAAAGGCTGGATAAAAAAATACAAAAGCACCACCTGTTTTAAAACATCAACTAGGACAGGCAGGTCTCCAGGAGTTGGAGTGGAGACAGATGGAGTCTTTCTAAGCCACAAGAAAAGGAAAGCTCAACCAGGTGACCTCCATGGAAAACTCCTGCAAATGCTTACTCAAGACCTAGGGCTCTTTGCATGCCCAGAAGACACGAGGACACCAACAAACAAAATGCTTGGCCCTACAAGACAACAGGTATTACTACTTCCACCATTTTGGCAAAGATGTGTCTTTTCCTCTTCACCCTACCAACATATCTAAATAGTTAAATGATGTATAAGAAATCAAATTCAGCACATAAAAGTATGCTCAAAGGTGTCAAGATACACGATGCAAAAATACAGTTCCTATGGAAGCTAAACCTATGCAAAGTCAAGGGGTGTCTCTTAAAGTGCGCTAAATAGTTTCATTACTCAGGGAGTGGCATTACAAACAAATCAAATAAAAAGTTAAAATAAAAACAAATGTGACAATGAAGTCCAAAAAACAACTTAACTCTTACTACTTAATTTACCTGCAAGAAAAAGTTTAGTAAATATTTTTAATAGTCATTATGTTACAGAAAAGCAAGCTAGGATAAATGGGTTCTGGGCAAAATCAATGGTGCACCCAACGAAAGAAACAACTTAAAAATTGTTATTTTATCATTCCTATCTAATGTTTCATTTGTAACTCTGAGTAAACAGGTGTTTGAGAACAAATTCTAAAACTAACCTTTGGGTCACATTCAACTCTGAAAGCTTAGTATAAATATAAATACGAGAGTCCTCTGGTTCTATCACAAAGTTTAAGGGAGCTTTTAATAATATGTTTGCTTTAAAGTCCAGTAGTTTCGTACTTTTTTTTTTTTTTTAAGACAGTCTCGCTCTGTTGCCCAGGCTGGAGTGCAGTGGCACGATCTTGGCTCACTGCAACCTCCGCCTCCCAGGTTCAAGTGATCCTCCTGCCTCAGCCCCGCTAGTAGCTGGGATTACAGGCATGTGCCACCATGCCCGGCTAATTTTTGTATTTTCAGTAGAGTTGGGGTTTCACCATGTTAGGCCAGGCTGGTCTCGAACTCCTGACCCGCCTCGGCCTCTCAAAGTAGTTCAGTACTTTTAATACTACTACTAATAGACCAAGGATGGTTATTTATTAGTATTTATTCATCTATCCTCTACCTGGGTCCCACATATGGCCAGCAGTAGCTATTTATTTAGGAAAAAAAAAAAAGTTAAACAATGTGTGAATTGCTGTGAAAGTTGGTTTTTTAAGCTAACTGTCAAGCTGGTTAATCAAACTCTTAAATAGTTCTTCTTTCAGTTTCTTATCCTCATACTAAGAACATCTGTAACTGTTTTTGTCTACTACTGTAAAAGACAACACGAAAAGACAAATGTAAACAGGGTTAAAAAATCTTTATAAATATTAAATACTTATTCTGCTAGTAAGCTAGAGATAAACCCTGAAAAGTTAAACTCACATAAAAAAAAAAAAAGAGGCAAATAACTCTATGGCAAGTCTGTCAAAACATGCTAGAACCTGCCTTACCAAATTTAATCACTAAGGTAATCCTCCATTAACAAGTAATAAAATATTTTCAAACAGAGTTCACTTTCAAATCATG
Source organism: Pongo abelii (assembly GCF_028885655.2). NCBI lineage: Eukaryota > Metazoa > Chordata > Mammalia > Primates > Hominidae > Pongo > Pongo abelii. The sequence continues at coordinate 128,004,750 of NC_071996.2, forward strand.
AAATAAATACAGATTTAAAAAGGTTTAACACAATGAAGACAGAAATAGAAAAATTTTAAATGAGCAGAAAAGTAGCAAAAAGTTTCTACTGCAGAATCATAGTGGGGGAAAAGAAGTCTAATGATAATTAGATCGAAGTTTAAAGAACTGTCTCAATACTTTCTGTGATACCAGTAACTGACTACACTTCAAAAACAGCACCAGTAACATATGAATTAGTTAAGTGTACAGATAAATATTTCTAGATATAAAAATATTACTGATAAATCTGGTAGAGCAGCATATGATATGGTGTCAAAAAACCTGGTGTAGACTTAGCCAGTACTGAAAAGCTCCGAGTTTCCACCACAGTAAAAATTTTCTTAAAATCTTTCTTGGGAGGCCGAGGCAGGCGGATCACGAGGTCAGGAGATCGAGACCATCCTGGCTAACACAGTGAAACCCCATCTCTACTAAAAAATACAAAAAAATTAGCCAGGCATGGTGGCGGGAGCCTGTAGCCCAGCTACTTGGGAGGCTGAGGCAGGAGAATGGTATGAACCCGGGAGGCGGAGCTTGCAGTGAGTCAAGATCCTGCCACTTCACTCCAGCCTGGGTGACAGGGTGAGACACCGTCTCAAAAAAAAAAAAAAAGAAAAAAGAAAAAAAAAATCCTTCTCAGGGGTCTGAAAAATTTTAACAAGAAAAACACAGTTGTGAAAAAATTTTATTTAAAAATAATTTCCATTTAAGAATTCTCTACCAAGATACTGGACAAATCAAACCCATGTTTCTCTAAAGTTGTGTAAACTGCAATAAATCATAAAATAAAAACACTGTTCTCTACTTCAAATTTAATAATCTAGAGGTCAGAGGAAAAAAAACCAGTTAATCACACTTTGAGGTCTTAGAGCAATTAATTTATAAGACTGTATCTTTCAGGAAAGAAGACCTGTATTAGAGAAGCAATACAATTCAGTGGTTAAGAGCACTGATTCAAGAACCAAATAGCCTCTGTTTCAGTCTTGTCTCTGCCAGTTACTAAGTGTGACCTTAGTATCTGTCTCAGTTGCCTCATCTGTAAAATAACATCTACCTCAAAATGTTATTCCACCTTTAGTACTGAAAGAAGAGCTTTTGTAAGACCAACTCCCCTGGAAGAACAACTATAAAAGCTGGATGAAAATAAAAAACTACCACCTCATACCCATTAGAAGAGTTACTATCAAAAAAAACCACAAAACACGAGTTTTGACAAGAATGTGGAGAAATTAGAGCTCTCGTGCACTGTTGGTGGGAACCTAAGATGGTACAGCTGCTGTGGAAAGCAATATAGCAGTTCCTCAAAAATTACAAAAACAATTAACATAGGATCCACTAATTCCACTTCTGGGTATACACCCAAAAGAAATGAAAGCACATCTTGAAGAGGTATTTATACATTCGTGTTCATAGCAACACTATTCACAGTAGCCAAAAGGTGAAAACAACTCAAGTGTCCATCAACAGATGAACAGATAAACAAAATGTGGTCTACACATACAATGCAGTATTACGCAGCCTTAGAAAGGAAGTAAACTTTCACATATGCTGTAATACGATGAACCTTAAGGCCATGCTAAGTGAAATATGCCAGTCCCAAAGGGACAAACACCTTATGATTCCACTTACATGAGGTAATGAGTGATCAAATCATAAACAGAGAAGGTAGAATGGTAGCTGGCAGAGGCTTTGTGGAGAGGAAAATGGAAAGTTACTGTTTAGTGGGTACAGAATTTCAGTTTTGCAAGATGAATTCTGGAGAGGATGGTGGTGACAGCTCTGTACAACAATGTGAACGTACACTTAATAGCTCTGAACTGCACACTTAAGGGTAAGATGGTAAATTTTATATGTATTTGACCACAATAAAAAAAAAAAACCGAAAACCCCCAGTGTTTAAAAGCACCAAGAGTAACAAAAGCAACCCAGACTTGTGGGGCCAGAGAAAAGGCAAACATACTGAGAGGAGCCCCATACCAGCCTTCACTGGTTCCCTTCAGTCACTTGCAGTATTTGGAGGACTGGAAATAAGAGCTCAACCAGAAAGACAAAAGTGGAGTTGGTTACCAAGCAGCTAGGACTTAAGAGGTCAAGGTTCTGAAGAGGAGATAAATACAAAGAGCCGCAAATTCTGCAAGAAATTTTTCACTGAGATGTTTACTGATACAGCACCCTAAGCAAGGGGTGATGACACCAAGAATCCAAACAGAAAGTATCAAAGGGAGGCTGAAGATCTGTGCTGAAGAGACAACTGTTAGAATTCTAGGAACATTAATTCAGAAGGCAACCTGGCAAACACCTCAGGCTTTCTTTCAGTTCAGACCCCAGAGGAACTATGCTCTGTGAATAGGTATGTCCTGGAAATAAAGGCAAACTGTTAACAGACCAACACTAACTAAAAGCTAGCCTCAACTAGGTCATGGTGATCTGACTGTACTTTACCTGCCTGCCGGAACAAAATTAAATTTACTTTGGAGGAAGGTATCATGCAGGGACTCCACAATTTTTCACACACAATACTGGAATTCAAATTTTAAAACACCAATGCTTGCCCCTTTCCCCAACAAAACAAAACAAAAACAACCCAGGATCAAAAGCATAAAAACCAAAGGGGAAAAACCCCAAGAAGTCAAAATGTTCTAAGACCTTTGCCCTACTCAGAAAGTGGTGAGAAACAAAACAAAAAACTAATCTAATGAATATAATATCTAAGATAACTACTAAAATAATAATAACATGTAAATAATAAGCTAAGGGGGGTGGGGGTAATAAAATACACTTATTAATCTAAAGAAAGCAAAAAAAAAAAAAAGCTGAGGAAAGTAATAAAAAACAGATGAGACAGAAAAAAAACAGCACAGTAAATTTAAACCCAAATGTATCAGTAATTATTTTAAATGTAAACAAACTAAATACTTCAATATATGGAACAAGTGATACACCTTAAAACTCTGGGTTTATCATAAACTCTATTAAACAGTCAATTAATGTAATTCTTTTGCACTGAGGTGAATGATAGAGCACAGTGGTGAAGACCATGAGCTTTAGAATCAAATTCTAAATTCAAATTTGAATCAAAAATCAAACACTGCAAATTCAAAGGCTTAAACCCAATGTTCTACTCCAGTTATTCAGTAAATGTATGATTTTGGCAGGTTAATCTCTCTAACCTCATTCTTAATCTTTCTAACTTCAGTTTTTCATCCACAAAAATGGAGATAACATTCAACTTTAAGGTCAAGTATTTAAAACATGTGGCACAGTGATACAGGTATGTAATAAATGGTATCTGTTGTTATGCATTCGGAAAAACATTTACCTTCAAACAAACACAATTTTTTTTTGTTTTATTGATCTCCTAAAGTATTGCTTAAAAATAACAAAAATAATGATAAGATAATAATATTGTTAGGATTAAATAAATTAACATACATAAAGTGCTTAAACAGTGCCTGGCACACACCAAGGGTGAAAGTATTATTTGCTCTTTTGAGTAGCAGTGTTGGGGAGACTCAGCCAAGGAAGGTTTATATTAACCTACTTGAAGAGTTCCTAAAGAAACTGTGATCAACTTAATCCACCCTGTTTTCTTCCTTCATTATCGTAATTCCTCAGACACTACATCTAGCTGTTCACTTTCAGTTTTAAGATGGTATAAAACTTAAGAGCTAAAAGGGCTCTAACATTTAAAATAATCTAATCAACATATTCTTACAGATTCCATAGATAGGTTTCAGGCACCCATAAACCCCTTGAAACTGCACAAAGTATGTGTTCTATGGCATGTGCATGCACACATGCCTGCCTCTTCCAGGAGAGTTCATGAAATATCACCATTTTCCAAAGGATCTATGACTCCCAAAAGATAAGAATCAGATCTCTTGTCCAATAATTTTACAGATAAGGAAACAAGAGTCTTGAGAGGGTAAATAACTTAAGCAAGTTAGTGACAAAGCAGGAACTAGTTTCTTAACTCACATTAAACATTTTTCTCACTACTCCAAACTTCCTATATACATTGTCAGAGTCCACTTTATGTACACAAGTTCATTCCCTTTACCCTATCAAGATGTGATGTATTTCTGGGCGGGGCACTGTGGCTCATGCCTGTAATTCCAGCACTTTGGAAGGCCGAGGCAGGTGGATCACCTGAGGTCGAAAGTTCGAGACCAGTCTGGCTAACATGGTGAACCTCATCTTTAAGAAAAATACAAAAAATTAGCTGGACGTGGTGGGGGGCGCCTGTAATCCCAGCTACTCAGGAGGCTGAGGCAGGAGAATCGCTTAACCCAGGAGGCGAATGCTGCAGTGAGCTGAGATTGCACCACTGCACTCCAGCCTGGGCGACAGAGGGAGACTCCGTCTCAAAAAAAAAAAAAAAAAAAAGAAAAGAAAAAGAAATAATGTGCTCTATTTCTGACTACAGGGTCCACTTCATGTTAGGCAGTGTAAACAATGAATACTTGCCTTCCTAAACTTAATGTCATGGACTGCTAAAATCATCACTGCATATACCCAGAAAACAGTTCACAAGGCACAGCGATCAAGTTTATCATTCTCCAACCTGGGCAACAGAGCAAGACTAAGTCTCAAAAAAAAAAGTTTACTGTTCTATTAATCCGTTTCAGATAGGGGCTGAAAAATATTAAATAACATTCTTAAGTAGTAAGAAAAATAAAATAAAAAAGAAGCAGGAATTTAAGGAAGGAAGAAACCCTTATTATCGGCACATTCTTAACCTTTACGGTATTTCATGATGCCCTGGTTTCCTTGACATAAGGCCTAGTACGTGGCTTCTAACTATAAAAAGATGCCGGGGTAGTGGATACTGGCAGTCATAGCTATAAAAATTACAGCACAAATGGGGAAAGTCTGTCTTAAAAAGACCTTTCTTACAAAAGCAAAGTCAGTCAAAATGTTGAAGAGGTATAGCCCAAAAGTCACTGCATCCTGTTTCTTCTAGTACATCATTCTGAAAGCAGAGAAAGTGCCAGGAAAATTCTTAATCTATCTGTGCTTTTCCAGAATATAGTTATTTTCAAAATTCTCTAAATGTGCAACCTAGAATATTGTGAACAAACTTTTTAAAGAGCTAAAATCATCAAAATCTACATGAGAAAACACAGACCCACAGACTCCATCATCTCTATGTTCTTATCCTATCTTCTGGCCTCCAAAAAGGCACACAAATTCTCCACGGTAGCTTTAGCAAATAGCGTATAGTATTCATCTAAACTCTGCTCCTTGCCACCTATTACCTTTGGTTCGCACTATGAGCAACATTCGCACTACAACATTCACGCTAATGAGCAATCTGACACACTCCTTAAAGATGCCTAAATTTTAATCTTTCATTTTATCAAGATTCCCTCCAGCCACACATTGATATAAGCAAACCTTGAACCTCATCATTAGAAGACATCAAATAACTCTGGCATTGAAGATCATCTTTTTCTTCCCACCTCTCCTACTTTGTTACACTTGAACGATCCCATTTCTCATTCTCACTAGATCTCCAGGTCTACTGATCCCAAGTACGTAATACTTCTATTTCATACACCATATGAGATTCACTTGCTTCCTTTAACAGCACAGACCCACAGCAACCATTTCAAAGATGCTACTATCTTAGAATTCTCCCCCACACCCAAGAGGGAGAATTCTATCAGTGGGTTTTCCTTATTTTGAACACTCTTCTCTGAGGCTAAGTACCCTGGAAAAAGGTCAAACTCTAACTGGCTCCACTATACAAAATTTGTGCCAACTCACCTAAATTATCCCCTCACAACTATAGATAATCCATTTATTTACACCTAGTTGATCACAGCACAGTGAGCATTCCATTTTTTCCTTGTATTAGTTTCTTATTGCTGCTGTAAAAACTACCACAAATTTGTGGTTTATCTATTCTCTTATATTCTAGAATTCAGAAAACTGAAATCAGTTTCAGCGGGCTAAAGCAAAGACGTTGGCAGGGCTGGCTCCTTCTGGAGGCTCTCAGGGAGCACCCATTTCCTTGCTTTTCTAGGGGCCATCTGTCTTCTTCGACTAGTGCCTCCTCCTCCATTTTCAAAGTCCATCACTCCAGTCTGTTTCTACAATCATATCACCTTTTTTCTCTGACTGACTCATCTCTCTTGTAAGAACCAGTATGATTACATCAGGTCCAGGGGAACAGCGTGGGATAATCTCATCTAAAAATCCGTAACATAATCACATCTGCAAAGTCCCTTTTGCCATATAAAGGTAATATTCCCAGGTTTCAATGATTAGTCATGGACATATTTTGGGATTGGGGGGCTGGGGAGTAGCCTACCACACTCCTTAAGGGCTCAACAACTCACATGCTTCTGTCACCCTAAACTGATGGTCCTACCTTCTACCTTACTAAGGAGACTAGAATACCAAAAGAGAGTTTCTCAGCTTCTCTCCTCTTCATAAAGTTATTTTTACACTCCACTTCATCTCTTTACCCATCCTTGTTGACTTTCCTAATAGCTCAAAGAAGCAGTGACCCTCCTTTCTTGGGTTGCTCTCTTCCCATTCCTTTGAATTTATTCCCTCTAATCTCCTTTCAGAATAATCTGCAATACTACTCTACCTTTGCTGTTTGTGAAAATGACTGGAAATACAAATTCAAGGAGAAACACAAAAATACCTTTGAAATTCTCCATAAAGTTTTGCACAGCAATTCTTCTATTAGCCTTCTTAACAGAAGATCAAGATAGAAAATCATTTTGTTCCCTTTGACATTAACTGTAATTGCTTCAATAGCCTATGGAATACTATCTATAATTTTCCCTTAACATTATATTCATTTTCATAGCTTGAAAGAGAAAAATGAATCAAATATTAATAAATACTTATAGATTGTATCAATAATTCAGGCTGTAATATAATGTATATAACAAACTTTCTGTAACATCAAATCTTTTCCCAATCATTAATTATTTGAATAATTAAAACTCTAAGTGAAACATATTAACCAGTCCCAAACTATCTTATAAGCTAAACATGGAGTTATTTCTTTAATAAAATGAATCGGCTGGGTGTGGTGGCTCACGCCTGTAATCCCAGTACTTTGGGAGGCCGAGGTGGGCAGATCACGAGGTCAGGAGATTGAGACCATCCTGGCTAACACGGTGAAACCCCGTCTCTACTAAAAATACAAAAAAAAAAAAAAAAAAAATTAGCTGGGTGTGGTGACGGGAGCCTGTAGTCCCAGCTACTTGGGAGGCTGAGGCAGGAGAATGGCATGAACCTGGGAGGCGGAGCTTGCAGTGAGCTGAGATCGTGCCACTGCACTCCGAGACTCCCTCTCAAAAAGAAAAAAAAAGAATAATCAAATTAACATACGTAAGTAAAGCGGGGATTACAAACTCTTAATGCTTTCAGGAGCCAAACAGGTAATGCAAGTCTCAAGCATTAGGAAGGGGTGGAGTGGCAGAAACTAGAGGCCACATGTTCCATCAAGAGACATGCAGAGTTGACTTTTTGCAACACCGAACCTGCCAAACAACAAAGTTATGTGGGACAAATTTTGAACAATGGTTACCTCCATGTAACCTGCGACTTTATTTACATTTTCATGAGGGAGTGTGTCCCATAGTATCATGCATAACATTTTAGACACAGACACCTCCTTGTTAAGAGTAAGTCAGCTAGGCCGGGCTGGTGGCTCACGCCTGTAATTCTAGCACTTTGGGAGGCCAAGGCGGGCAGATCACGAGGTCAGGAGATCGAGACCATGATGGCTAACACAGTGAAACCCTGTCTCCAGTAAAAATACAAAAAAAATTAGCCAGGCGTCGTGGCAGGCGCCTGTAGTCCCAGCTACTCAGGAGGCTGACGCAGGAGAATGGCGTGAACCTGGGAGGCGGAGCTTGCAGTGAGCCAAGATCGCGCCACTGCACTCCAGCCTGGGCGACAGAGTGAGACTCTGTCTCAAAAAAAACAAAACAAAACAAAACAAAAAAAGTCAGCTAGCTGAGTAGGTAGTACGTGGGCAGACAGTGAAGTTTCTTTTCTCTTCCTGCTCTGGGCCTAAGATCTAAAATCCCAATAGTTAGAGCCAGTAACCACAAGAAACCTGCATAGTTGGTAATATAACCTAAGAGTCTAGGTTAAGGGTAAAAGTCTTACAAAAAAAAAAGTGGAGATGTCCACAGAGAAAAACTTTTTTGATTTTTGAAAAATTAAAAGCATATTTTTATCTTCAATGAGGTATCAGTTAGAGAGGTGCATATGTTTGTCAAAAATCATTTTGTACACTTTAGTTCATTTCAACGTATATTAAATTTTACCTTAATTTTAAAATGCACTTTCGGTTGGGCACAGTGGCTCATGCCTGTAATCCCAACACTTTGGGAGGCTGAGGCAGGTGGATCACTTGAGCCCAGGAGTTCGAGACCAGCCTGGCCAACATGGCGAAACCCCATCTCTACCAAAAATACAAAAATTAGCCAGGTGTGGTGGCACGCACCTGTAGTCCCAACTACTCAGGAGGCTGAGGCAGGAGGATCGCTTCAACCCAGGAGGCGGAGGCTGCAGTGAGCCGAGACAGCACCACTGGACTCCAGCCTGGGCGACAGAGCAAGACCTGTCTCAAAAAACAAAACAAAACAAAAAACAAAAAAAAGCCATAAAAATGTACTTTTAAGCACATTTTAATTAAGCCTAGAACACTACACATAAAAAGGCAATAGAAGTAAATGAAGGATATGAAAATTTAAAAAATTTATCTTGTAGAACATGAAGGTATCAACACTTTCTTTTTGAACCTAAAATAGCCTTTTTTTTTTTTTTTTTTTTTTTTTGAGATAAGAATCTTACTCTGTCACCCAGGCTAGAGTGCAGTGGCATGATCTTGGCTTCCTGCAACCTCTGCCTCCCAAGTTCAAGCAATTCTCCTTCCTCAGCCCCCGAGTAGCTGGGATCATAGGCATGCACCACCACACCTAGCAAATTTTTTGTGTTTTTAGTAGAGATGGGGTTTAACCACATTGGCCAGGCTGGTCTCAAACTCCTGGCCTCAAGTAATCCACCCATCTAGGCCTCCCCAAGTACTGGAATTACAGGTGTGAGCCACTGTGCCTGGCCTAAAATAGCATATTTTTAATAAGCATTTTTAAAAAGTGTAGTTTATTAAAAAAAAAAAAACATACTATATAACTCTGTACCAACTCATTAAAGATATATGTAAGTGCCTAGTTTGTACAAGGAGCTGTGGTAGGTATTAAAGACATAATAGTGACACAAACACTGTTTCCATCCTCATACAGTCCAGTGGGCAAACTACACACTGAACAGTTGGTTAATGACTGTGATAAATGTTGCAAAGGAATAGTACTAGGTACAATGAGAGCAACTGCAGCCAGTGGGGAGTACGTGGGTCAGGGAAAGCTTACCAGAAATATAAGATAAGACATAAAGAATAAGTAGAGCAAGCGACATTAAGGAAAAAAAAAATTCTACAAACATTTCCAGACAGAAGATATGTAAAAGAATTCCAAGATGAGAGAGAAGGATTTCAACAGGGCAGAAACATGATCAGATTTGGCTTTAAAATAGTAATCCTGGGAGCAATATGGAAAACAGAGAAGAGCCCAGTGAACACTGTAAGACTAGCAACACTGAATATTTCAAGAGAGAAATGAAGGTGGTTTGATGTTGAGTAATAGACAATAAAGAGAAAACTGGAGAGTCTAGCAACAGATGATGTAAGGAGAAAGAACTTATAAGAATAATTCTCAGGTTTCAGTATGATAGTGATTATCAACTGAATGGTAGTGATTATGAGCTCATTTGGACATGCCAAGTTTGAAGTACTTCAGAGAATTGAAGGCTCCATTAACTAGACAAACGAATATATGAGTCTGAATCTCAGGAAATGAAGCTAGAGACATAATTTGGGAATCATCTGCACAGAGGCACATGAAGCTACATAAGGTGAAGAGAGTGCACCATGAGAAGAACAACTAGGACTAAACCCCAGGAATGCCTCTATTTAAGGGGGGATGGTGGGGGCAGTTAGTAGTCATTGAAGGAGGAGGAGAGGCTAAGAAACAGTAAGAAGGTAGGCAGGAGGCATACAAAGAGAGTTCTTTGTTACAGAAATCAAGGAAACATGTTAGAAGAACGAAGGAATGACCAACTGCGGCAAATGCTGCTTAAAAAAAAAAACAAACAAGGAAAATGGGGATTAGCAGTCTCTGTATTCTGAGATGAAAAGATACCATGGTGATACTAGTAAGGGCAAAACTTAACATAATAGTTGAGGTAGAAGCTTAACTGTAATGTATTCAAAGTGTATGAAAGATGAGAAAAGGAAGATGGCAAATGTCAACATTTCTTACAACACATTTAGCTATGAATGACACACGACAGATCCTGGGAGACAGCGCAGGGGTTCACCAGAGAATTTAATAGAATTGTATTTTGAGGATTGAGTGAGTGGCTTGAACATGTTTAATGCTGGTTGAGTAAGATCCAATATGAAAGGCAGAACCCTAAAATACTTAAGATTCATGACAAGGTAGAAAGGGATTGACCCACAGCACAGGTTGAGACATGGCCTCTGACAGAAGAGGATACCACCCTCCACTAAAAGAGGAGGGAAAAAGAAAAACATAAAAGGGGAGAAAATACAAGTAAAGTTCTAGATTTAGTGGCAAAAAATGAGCATAGTTCCTACCTGATGCTTTCTCTTTTCTCTGTGAAACAGAAGGCAAGATCATTTACTACAAGGGAGGAAACCCAAGGGAGAGATGGAGGTCTGAAGAGAAATAACTGCTGGAGCAAGCTGACTAAAGAAAAAGAGTGAAACTGCTGGGCAGTGTGAAGGGTTGACCACAGGTCTGTGATGCGACAAACAGTGAAACAGTGGCATCAATCTACCCTGTATGAATTTTCAGTTCATGCAGCACTGTGGTACTACCGAATGGGTTTGATGAAAAGATGAAGGGACAAGAAATAATACCAGTTAATCTCTAATGAGCATGTTACTATGGGCCGAGCCCTATAAGTGGTTTAATGAATTGTTCCACTTAAGCCTCATGACTACTCTACCTAATATTATTTTCATTTTATAGATGAGGAACCTGAGGGGTGAACTAATTAACTTCTTGACCATGTGTAGAGTCAGAATTCAAGGTTTGAGATTTCGTTGCCAAAAAAAAAAAAAAAGAAGGAAAAAAAGGGAGGAAGAGGACTGAAACAAAACACACTTTAAAAATAACATCAGAGTATGCATGTGTATAAAATTTTAAAATTCTTCTTTTGTCAAAAGAATAAACCGTAAGATTACAAGTGGTTTTCTATCTTATTGTTAGATAGTTAGGATGCAATTTAAAGACTCACCATACCTACAACTTCGAAAACAACAAGCTAACTTATTTCAAATTTATATGCCAGATATTATGATATACGTTGTCACATACCATCTCATTTAACTTCAAAATGATAACACAAGGTTAATTTATAACCGGATGAGAAAAATGATGCTCAGAAAAGCTAAATAATTTGTTATACCTTTTATCAAATCCCTTAAAAGTGAAGTGGCCTCTCCCTGACCCCCTTGCCACTAAGCCCTTACAAAACCAGGGGTAACAGGCCTGACTGAATTCACAGAGCAGAACAAAAAACTTTACGGCTGTTTGTTCTCATTGGAAATTCTTTCCAAACATTGCTTTATTCTACCAAGTAAAAGAAACTAGGAAAAGCTCTCATCACTACATTAAAACTAAAAAAACTAGAAATAAAAATATAAAAAGGTAAAACCTTGGGAAAAAATAATTATATCCAATACACACACATAAACACTGAAGTAAAACAAGTCATTAACTTATTAATTTTGGAGTGATACAATAATTAAACTTAATGAATCTAGCGTCATTCTATAGCACCAAATTTTTTTGAACTGAGAATTTAATCTCTCTGAAAGTTATTAAACAGCTGAGATCAAAGTCAGTGTTTTCCAAATGATCTTGCTGAACAGGATTTTTTTCTTGACTGATAAAAACAAAATACAGCAATAGCCGGTGAAAAATGGAATATACATGTGAAGAAGCTGATATTCTTAAACAAGACTAGCTGCAATATTGCACTGCAATAATATACTATTAAGAAAAACAGACGGCAGCTATGAGTGTATGATTATCAGAAAAAATACTTGTATTAATACGACATCCTCTCTCACTGAAGATGTAAGAATTTGGGATTTAAAAACTTGTAAGAGAATATTCAGCTTTTGTTTCTCATTGTCATTTAACAACTCTTAAGGAGATGTCAATACAGTTTTTTCCATATTTTCCATTTTAAAGGACAAGTGCTAAATACTAAGAAAAAAATTAAATCATTCCCTTTCAGTTTCTCATTCTAAGCATTCACTAAGTATGTGAACAATTAAGATTTTTATTCATGGCCAGGCACAGTGGCTCACACCTGTAATCCCAGCACTTTGGGAGGCCGAGGCGGGCAGATCACGAGGTCAGGAGATCGAGACCATCCTGGCTAACACGGTGAAACCCCGTCTCTACTAAAAATACAAAAAAAAATAAAAATAAAAATAAAAATAGCCGGGCGTGGTGACAGGCGCCTGTAGCCCCAGCTCATCGGAGGCTGAGGCAGGAGAATGGCGTGAACCTGGAAGGCGGAGCTTGCAGTGAGCCGAGATCGTGCCACTGCACTCCAGCCTGGGCAACAGAGCGAGACTCCACCTCAAAATCAATAAATCAATAAATCAATAAAAAGATTTTTATTCACATAGGCTTCGGTTGGCCCTTACACAGAAAGCACTGTTCATTTAAAAAACAAAAACCACCTTCCACACTGAGACGTACTATAACTAAGTTAGACAGAAAGTCATTGTTTTGAAATGTTTAATTTCTTTTTGAGACGGAGTTTCACTCTGTTGCCCAAGTAAGAGTACAGTGACACGATCTCGGCTCACCCCCCCAGTTCAAGCGATTCTCCTGCCTCAGCCTCCCAAGTAGCTGGGATTACAGGTGCCCACCACCGCACCTAATTTTGTATTTTTAGTAGAGACAGGGTTTTGCCATGCTGGCCAGGCTGGTCTCAATCTCCTGACCTTAAATGATATGCCCACCTTGGCCTCCCAAAGTGCTGGGATTACAGGCGTGAGCCACCGTGCCCAGCCTTCAAATGCTTAACTGCTTAAAGGAAGAAAACATTTAAAAAGCTCTACTTACCATGTACATTAGTATGTCTCTAATCATCACCATAGCTGTTTGATGATCATTCCAAGCTTGATTTAGCGTTTGAAGAAAGTTGTTATTCAATGAATTTAGTACATCTTCTCGCACCTAGTAACAGAAGAGTTCATTAGTTTGCACACACACATCCACACACTCATATATACAGGCATGCACATATCTGTTTAATAAAATAATGAAGTGGAATCTTTAAATCAAAGAAATGTTATAGGCTAGTAGAAATATTTTAAGTTACAACCTATACACAGATGAGTATCAAATGTATATGTATAGTACAGACTTCTCTTCTGATCTCCAGAACATAAATCAACTTCCTAGGTATTTCCCAACCTTCCAATGACTTGACATCATTGTCAAGAGTAAAATCCTATATTCTTATAGTAAGTTACAAGGGCCTGTAAGACTGGCTTCATGCTACTACTGAATTTCCTACTACACCTTCCCTTCCCCAACTTTGAATAATGGTTGAGAATACTGATTTTGGAGTCAATTACCTGGGCTCCAATCCCAGCTCCCTAACAAACTGGGTGACCTGGGATAAATATTTAACCTCTGTGCCTCAGTTTCCTTATATGTGAAATAGCATTCTTCTCGTAGGATTGTTTTAAGAATTGAATTAACGCTAGTAATACACTTAAAACAGTGCTTAGTACTCCATAAACACTCTATAATAAACTACTCAGTACACTTCAGCTACAATGGCCTCTTTACTAAATACAGCAACTGTGCTCTGCCATTCCTTCTGCTTCAATTCACATGGCTCATCCCACTCACTTTATTTCGCTCAAATTTCATCTCTGGAGAGGTCTTTCCCAACCAATTATTTCAAAGAACGCCTAGCTCTACTTCTTCACCATACAATTTGTTTTTCGTCATAGCATTCATCGTTACCTACTATATTACAGTTTGTTTATTGTTTCTTCCACTAAAATGTAAATGTCTCCATGGTGGCAGGATTTCTGTCTTTTCCATGTGTATATCCCACACCTAGAATAGTGCTTGGTATATATAATACCATTTATTTCATATCCCTGCCCTCCAATGCCATGATTCACCTCCAACATAAGCACTTTCAGGATTATCTGCTTTTGCACATAAAGTTCCCTTGAGCCTGAAATGTCTTTCCAATCCAACCCTAATAAAAGACTATTCAAGACTTCAAAAATTTCTTTCCACAGTCCACAAGCTTAGTACCATCCTCTCTGATAAAATGTTATTGACCATTACTCCTTCCTGCTATGCTATCTGCCCAATAGAAAGACCATTTCACTCAGAAACAGAATCTAGACTCTGGTTCTTGTTTTATCACGAAGTCGTCGTGTGTTTGTCTCTAAGTTCCTGTAACGCTTTGGGGCTATACTGCCAACTTCTACAGTTATTCAAATCCAACCAACCTTCCATAATCCAGCTAAACTCTCAATAACTCTACACTAAACAAAACTTTTATCTCCAAATATCCTTTACCATAGAGAATTTCTAATAGTGGTTACACTTTTTCAGATTGGGAAAAAGCTGAAGTCATGGTGCTTTCTGAGAAACATCAACTATTTAATGTATGTTGATATATATAGACACCTCTAAAACAATTATAAATACACATAAATAAAATGCCATTCTGTATCAGATCTAATATGAACAAGTGGCCAAAAGTGCCAAAGAAAATACACACAATACACTGTGGAAGAATAAATTCAAACTAGGAAAACAGAATCTTTTCCTACATATTGGGGAAAACGAGGTTATTAGATTTAATGATGAGACAATATATCTAGTCTACTAAATGTACAGTATAAAAATCACTAGGCCTATACCACATAATTTAGAATTTTATCATATATTTAATCTTTTGTTCACAAGACTAAGCTCCATGACTTCGAGTTACATCATCCAGAAATTCCTCCAAAAATGTTAACTATATCAAGTTAGTTAATAGAAATACTTATACAAAATGAATAATGTATCATTTGTTTCAACTCATTAAATCTAGCAGTTGTCAGATACAAACCTCCCCCACAAAAACCCAGCAAGTTGAAAACGTGTTTATTTTCAAAATTTTACACCAAGCTTCATATTCCTTTACTGAAGAGTAGCAATTAAATTAAAATCATGACAATGTAAGAGCAATCTATACTACATACAAAAAAAATACGTATTTCAAACATCAGAATATCAAGCCCATTAATTTCTTAAGGACTTATATGAACTTCTACATACCGCTATATTATAAAATTAAGTTAAATGTTAACTACATTAAAATCACACTGAATTTGGAACACATGAATGTGCCTGCATATTTGTTGAATGAATGAAAAACTGACCAATTAAATAAAAAGTTAATGTTATAAAATAAGGCATGTTCTTTAAAATCACTGATTTGTACACTTTATAATAAAATATATCAAGTATTTACATATTTGTCATTCATATTTATACCTGCCTTTCAGAAAAT
This sequence comes from Pongo abelii, assembly GCF_028885655.2. NCBI lineage: Eukaryota > Metazoa > Chordata > Mammalia > Primates > Hominidae > Pongo > Pongo abelii. The sequence goes on from NC_071996.2 coordinate 128,020,452, forward strand.
TAAAATGTGATCTACTAGTACAATGTGTCATAATTGCCTTATTTGCATCATACCTCAAAAAATTATCCTGACCAATAACAGTGAATTTTACTAGCAGAAAATAGCTACAATTAAGAGCTAATTTTATGTTTATTTTTCAATTATGCATACACACACACACAAACTCATGACTGAAAGAAGTAAAATGAATGCCTTAGATAAACTGCTGCAATGTCTTCTTATTCAGATGACTCTATGAACAAAAAATTTTTCCTCTAACATTTCTGTAGAAAATTAGTTGAAAGTGAACAGATTATTTATTCAAACATACACAATAAAATGGTAGGAATGAGATGAAGATTATGAAGATTAAAACAGGCTTTTAAAAAGATGGTTAAGTTGGCACATAAACTACACATTAAGTGAAAAGGGATTTTTATTTTACAAATTATTAACATCTTACAAAAAAATTGAAAAAGAAAGCAAGCATGGGAAATATGGAGGGAGGGATAACATTGTTAATCTCATGGCCTAACACAATCACCTACTTTCTGCACCAGCAAGGCAAATGGGAGGGAACCCTGCTGTACAGGTAGTACCAGAACCAAAACGGCCTACGGATTAAGTATGAACAGATAATTAAAGAAAACCTATACTAAAATTACACAGATAAAGAGTTGGAATTTGAAGGGAGAGACATGGAAGAACAAGTAGCAACACCAGAGAAATTGAGAGCAGGATGGGACCAGCTGTGACAAAAAAGATGAAATGGAAGTAATGGAGAACTGATGGCTGTGCCTGGCATTAGCTTTGCAAAGGAAGAAAGAGAAAGCTCAAAACAGTGGATCACAAATCAGGCAGAGAATTAGTCACCCGAAGAGCTTTCACAAACAGATTTTAAATACGATGCAGTAGCGTGTCCGTGGTCTCAGCTACTCACAACGCTGAGGGGGTAGGATCGTTTGATCCCAGGAGTTTGAGGCAAGCCTGGGCAACACAGCAAGATCCTATCTCTAAAAAATAAATAAGACTTCAGTGAAGAGAATGAGAAAACAAGCCACAGATTGGGAGAAAGTATTTGCAAAAGACAAAGCTAATAAAGAACTATTATCCAAAATATATAAATAATTCTTTAAAAACCTTAGAAAGTAACTCAATTTTTAAAAAGGCAAAAGATCTTAGCAGACACCTAACCAAAGAAGATATACAGATAGCAAGTAAGCATCTGAGGAGATCATAGGTCATTAGGACATTGCAAATTAAAACACCGATCTGACACCATTACATACCTTTGAGAATGGCCAAAACATTGACAATACCAAATGCTAGCAAGGACGTAGAGCAAAAGAGTATCTCACGCACTGCCAGTGGGAATGCAACATGGTAGTCACTTTGGAAGGCAGTTTGGCAGTTTCTAACAAAACTAGACATACTCGTACCATATAATCTGGCAATCACACCCCTGAGTTTTTTCTTAAATGAGCTGAAAACTTATGTCCACACAAAAACCCACACACAAGTGTTTAAAGCAACTTCATTCATAATTGCCAAAACTTGGAAGAAACCAAGACGTTCTTCTGCAGATGAGTGGATTAATAAATTGTACTATATTTAGAAAATGGAATATTACTCAGCACTAAAAAGAAATGAGCTATTAAGCCATGAAGAGATATAGAGGTAACTTAAATGCATATTACAAAGTGAAAGAAGCTAATCTGAAAAGTGTGTATACTGTATGATCCAACTATATGACATTCTGGAAAAGGCAAAACTAAAGAGAGCACACAAAAAAATAGGTATGTAAGTAGGCAGAGCACAGGATTCATAGGGCAGTGAAACTATTCTGTACAATACTATACTAGTCAATATATGTCCAAAACCATAGACTGAGTTCATTCCAAAGTGAGCCCTCATGTAAACTATGGACTTGGAGTGATGTGTCAATGTAGGTTCATCAATTGTAATAAATGTACCACTCTGGTGTGGGATGTGCACAGCAGGGAGAGGCTGTGCATATGTTGGGGCAGGGGTGTATATGGGAAATCTTAGTACCCTTCCATCCTCCACCCTTTTTTTTTTTTTTTAAGATGGAGTCTCGCTCTGTTGCCCAGGCTGGGGTCCAGTGGCGCAATCTTGGCTCACTGCAACCTCTGTCTCTCAGGTTCAAGCCATTATCCTGGCTCAGCCTCACAAGTAGATGGGATTACAGGTGTGCGCCACCACACCTGGCTAATTTTTGTATTTTTAGTAGAGACAACAGTTTCACCTTGTTAGCCAGGCTGGTCCTGAACTCCTGACCTCAAGTGATCCACCCGCCTCGGCCTCCCAAGGTGCTGCGATTACACTGTGTCCAGCCTCTCCACTGAATTTTGGTGTTAATCTGAAAACGGCTCTAAAAACCAAACTTTATATTTTTTAAAAAAAAGGGAGGGAGGGAAGAAGGAAGAGGAAGGAGAAAGAAGAAAGAAGAAAGAAGAAGAAATATTTTGGGGCCACCCAAGATCAAAAGACAACCCTAATTTTAAAGTATCTACCCAGGTGATTCTGATATAATAACATCCAGGACTAGGAAACCACTGGCTCCCACACTAGCCACTTCTGTCTCTTCCCTTTGCAGAACTTCTTCAACACGAATATGTTTTTACATTGTTGTAATAATAATATTTATGCAATTCTGAGTCCTGCTTTTTTCTTCTAAAAAACAAACAAAAAAAACACACAGGATCCATGTGCAGAACGTGCAGGTTTGTTACATAGGTATATGTGTGCCATGGTGGTTTGCTGCATCTATTGACTCATCCTCTAAGTTCCCTCCCCTCACCTCCCATCCTCCAACAGGCCCTGGCGTGTGTTGTTCTCTTCTGTGTCCACGTGTTCTCAATGTTGAACTCCCACTTATGAGTGAGAAGAGTCCTGCTTTTTTAATGCCACTGATTAACATTTAATATTAACCTTTGGTTTAGGAGAAAAATACGTAGCTGTATCATATCATTTCCAATGCACCATAGTAATCCAAAGAAAAAGGTTATATTACAATAAAATGTAAGAAGAAAATGTCATAATTTTAAGCAAATGATACCAAAAGCATAATTTATAAAAGAAAAAATGCTAAACTGCACTTTACTGAAATTAAAAACTTTTGTCTGTAGACACCACTGAGACAGTAACACAGAGAAGCTACAGAATAGGAGAAAAACCAAATGACTGTATTCAGAACATATTAAAAAAAAAAAACTCTTAGAACTTAGCAATGACAGCAAATAATTTAAAAATGGGCAAAAGACTTGAACAGACCCTTCACCAAAGAGGATATACAGATGGCAATTTTGTACATGAATAGATGTTCAACAACCTAAGTCATTAGGAAAAAGCTAATTAAAACCATGAGAAACCCCTACACACCCATCAGAGTGGCTAAAACAAAAGATGCTGACAGTATCGACTGCTGACAAAGATTTGCAACAACTAGAACTACCATAAACAAAATGGTACAGCCTTACCAGAAAACAGTTTGGCAGTTCTTAGGAAGTTAAATAACATCACATGACCCAGCAACCCTACTTCTATGTATTTACTAGAGAAATGAAAACTTACATTCACACAAAAATCACACACAAATGTTCACAGCAGCTCTACTCACAACCACAAAATGTCTTTCAACAAGTATATAGGTAAATGAATAAGCAAACTGTGGTACATTCATACAACAGAGTATCAGCCATAAAAGGGAACAAATTATTGATAGAATAGTTTGGATCAATCTCAAAATAATTATGCTGAATGAAAGAAACCAGACTCAAAAGATTACAAACTATAATTCCAATTATATGGCATTCTTGAAAAAAAAAATCCAAAACTATAGTGTTAAGATAGCAGATCAGTGGTTGTCAGGAACTAGGGGTTAAGAGAACTATAAAGGGATAACAGAGGGAGTTTACTGGGGTCAAGCAACTGTTCTATATCAAGTGTGACAGTGGTTACATGAATCTCTATGTGTGCTGAAATTCACAGAGATATATGAAAATAAAGGCCAATTTTATTATACACTAATTTTAAAAAATTTGATGTAATTATTATTTGAAAATTGGGCCCTGTTTCCTTATTATTTTATCATAAACATAAGCTATGATGCCACAAGCTTTATTCATCAAAGCAATTTAAATTCCAAACAATGAAAGAATTGTTAAACAATTTGAGTATATCAACCTTATGAACCACTCTGCAACAATTCAAACTTGACCACTATTCTTTGTTTCTGTGGATATAGCTTTTCTTGCATTTTTAAAAATTAAATCCTTAGCAAAGATTAAAGTGGAATTACTGCCAAAAGGAAACCTTTTTCTTTTTTTAAGAAACAGGGTGTCACTCTTTCACCCAGGCTGGAGTACAGTGACACAATTATAGCTCACTGCAGCCTCAAGCTCCTGGGCACAAGTGATGCTCCCACCTGAGCCTCCCAAGTAGCTAGGACTTCAGCAGCACTCTCCAGCACTTCTGGCGTGTGTGTGTGTGTGTGTGTGTGTGTGTGTGTGTGTGTGTGTGTGTGTGTGTGTGTGTGTGTGTGTGTGTGTGTGTGTGTGTGTAGATAAGGGGTCTTAGTGTGTGTGTGTGTGTGTGTGTGTGTGTGTGTGTGTGTGTGTGTGTGCGCGCAGATAAGGGGTCTTAGTGTGTGTGTGTGTGTGTGTGTGTGTGTGTGTGTGTGTGTGTGCGCGCGCGCGCGCGCGCGCGCGCGCAGATAAGGGGTCTTACTGTTTTGCCCAAGCTGGTCTCGAAGTCCTGGCCTCAAAGTGATCCTTCCACGTTGGCCTCCCAAAGTGTTGGAATTATATGCATGAGTCACCGTGTCTGGCCTATTTTTCAACTGTATAATAAAACCTGCTTAATGATAAATTAATGTCCAAGCTGCAATATACACATCCTCAAGTCAGTCAAATTACTGGTAAAGAGAAACAAAAGGAGTTGGAAAGGAGGATGACAGGAGAGAACAGCAGGCATTAGCATGACCAGGAGCTACAGGCTCCCAAACTGTGCCCTTGAGTTTTCATTCCCAAGTATCTCCATGGATTGACAAGGAAGCTGATACTGGGCCAGCAGCTCTTGGGCTAGCTGGAGAGCTGAAGGACATAATGTGCACAGTTCTCCCATACGCCACAACACACATAATTGTTTTTAATCATTAATTAAAATTTTTTCACACTCTAAATTTCAATGCCTGGGGCAAAATCCCAGCCAGCCAATCCTAATTAAATGTCTAGGTAAAACAAAGAAATCATCAGCTAAAACAAATTAAAAACTTTAATTCTGAAGTTCACTGAAACTAAAACAGAGTCACATAATCAATGATGATATGGAATACTGAAAATTGAGGACTTCCTTGGTAAACAAGTCTCCAAATTCAGGACAACATTAGGTCCAAATATAGACAAATCCCCAAAGTACAGAAATTTGTACTTGGCATTCCTGTTCATCAAAAAAATACTAATCATGTATTAAAAACATAAAATGAGACACAATAACATGGAGCACATCCTAATTATACCAGGACATTAAAAAGTATCACAGAGGTACAATAACTCAAAGGTATGTCATTCTATAAATCTATAGTATTTTAACATTCACCCAGAAGCTAAGATAATCAAAATCAGCTAAGGTTGAGTATCACTTATCCAAAATGCTTGCAGGCCACTCGTGTTTCAGATTTTTTATTTTTTCAGATTTTCGGTTTTTTCAGATTTTGGAATATAATACTTACCAGGTAAGCATCCTTAATCCGAAAATCCAAAATCTGAGATGCTCCAATGAGCATTTCCTTAAAGCATCATCTCAGCACTCAAAAAGTTTCGGATTTTGGCCAGCTGTGGCAGCTCAATGCCTATAATCCCAGTACTCTGGGAGGTTGACGTGGGCACAATGGCTTGAGCTCAGGAATTCAAGACCAGCCTGGACAACATGGCAAAACCTCGTCTCCACCAAAAATATAAACAAATAGCTGGGCGTGGTGGTGCGTGCCTGTAGTCTCAGCTACTCAGGAGGCTGAGGTGGGAGGATCACTTAAGCCCAGGAGGTGGAAGCTGCAGTGAGCTGAGATCATGCCGCTACACTCCAGCTAGGGTGACAGAGTGAGACCCCTCCCATCTCAAAAAAAAAAAAAAAAAAAAATTTTCAGATTTTGGATTTTTGGATTAGGGATACTCAACCTCTTTGCAGACAACTGCCCAGGGAAGTCACCAACTAAGGACTCTGACCAAGTCACCTAACCTATCTAGTCTGTAGCACCTCTTTACCTGTGATGTGACTATGGTTGATTAGATTAATGACATCATGTTCCACTGAAATGCCTTACTTAGCACCACTGCAGAAAAGACTTCATTTCCCCTGATTAAATACGATTTATAATAGTTTTGTATGATTTTTTAAATTGGGGCTTCTATTTTAAAATAACTGACAGCCACTGGATGCCTGCTATCTTTCTGGCTCTAAATTCCAAAACATGTTGCCTGTTTCATCTGTTAAACGCAGCATAATACAAAAGCATGCAACATTTACTATGACCTACAAAAATAGCACTTAATGCCATCATTTCTTCAATCACTTTATTAACGACGGGTAAGTTGCTTTTAGTTTTTTACCATTATAAGTAATGTTACAAAAACATTCTTATACATACAAAAAAGTTAAAAAATAAAAATAAAAATAGCACTTAAATTTCTACTTAAAACATACTTTTTTCAGTCCTGCATTAATCACATGTGGTCTAGGGGTTTGTCACTTTATAAACTTTGCCAGTTACATGAATTTTATTCTTCCAAGGAATGCCATTAAATAACTCTTGAAGATTTCAAAATTTTTCCACCTTATCATACCACAGTGATATGACACAAACCTATCAATAAAACTGGCTTACTAGATAAAGTGAATCCCAATGGGAGTCAAGCCATAAGGTATAGAGGACAGCTGACACAACTGTTCAGGAAAAAAGCTTCATGGCTCTTTCCCTCAGCCTCAGGATTCCTGATCTAAAAGGTTAAAAAGAAACACTGCAATGTTCTGCTATTTTTACAGAAGTCATATACAATAAATAGGGGCAGGTCAGGAATAAGGACACTTGCTTTCCTTTCCTCTAAAGGATAGAAATTTCTGAATGACTGGAAGGAACTCTTACCTCGTACTTTCAGGAATTCTTAATGCAGTCAAACTCCAATTATTTGTACAATTAATATAAATTTGGTTAACAGATGTTGCTGTTATAATACATACAGCAATCTTAAGATTTCTGTATCTCAAACAAGCTTCTACTAAGGCCAAGATAATTAATTTTAAGTTTTGTAGATATTTTACACTTCCCAAGAATTAACTAATGATGAGATTCCTGAATAATATAAAATTCACTATCCTTTTCATACAGTAGACTGTGTTATTCTCATTTTTAATTAATTTTAATAATTAAGATGGCAATAGTGATCAGAAAAATTATACCAGTATCCTTAAAAAAACAGTAAGATAACCACTGTAGGGAAAAAATTTTCTCCATTGCTGCCAGAAGATTCTTCATTAAGTAATTTTCTAACATACATAGTAATGTAACTTAACAGCATTTCACAAGAAGCACACTACTCTCAATTTCAAAATCCAATTCATTCTCAGTGGAAATATTCCCCATTCTTACTCTTTGCTTTAAGCATCCAAAATGAAGCTCTTAAAGAAATCAGGTCCTATTATCAGATATCAACCACTCATTCAAAAGTATACAAAGTATTTCCCCAGACTGACAATTCATGTATTCATGTTTGCTTCCAGCAGGCAAAGCAGGGTGCTAGGCACTATGGGGGATACAACACACTTTCAGCCACTTTATAATCTCTGAGGGAGAGGGGAGAAGGGGGAGCCTAATATTAGCATTCAAATGACCTCAATACAAAGTAGAATACAATAAATAGCACTACAGAAAAGTTACAAAGTTCAAAGAAGGAACACAGAACAGGTGTTAGGACAATACACTTTCACAATTTCATACATAAAGATAATTTGCTACATGTTGAAGCAAATACTATTTTAAAAATCACATAAAATTTGACATTTTTAAAAAAGGCATTCTTAGTTCAAATATGCTTTTAAACTGGTCTTAAAATAGTATGACTTAGAAAAATCAGGATTTCTCAATCAGTACAAAATACTACTATGAAAAATGATAGCTTTTTACTTACTGGTTGGAAAGGAATGCAGAAAGAAAAATGACAGTACACCACAGAAAAACACCACTATGACTTATCGTTTGTAAAGTATCCTATTCCCAATGGTTAAGATATACATTAAAAGCTATTATTATAGCATTAGTATCATGGTTAAACTTAGTAACAGGCACACTGACAGAATTAATCAGGAAAACATACACAAAGCCTGACAACATAGCTACTAGTATTTTTGTTCTCTTGAGTACGATGAAAAAGCAACCACGGTTTCTCAAGATTACATGATCTGGTTCTAAGCCAACTGACAGACTTCAATCTCAAAAAAACAGAGGCATATAGCCAGATAATCACCTGTGTTTTTAAATCGTTGTTAGATTTAGTAATTAACTTGAGTAGGGAGAGGTATTACCCCACACAGAGAAAAAAAAATGGATCTCAGCTATTTGTGGCTATGAACCAAGGTGGTTTCCATTTTGACTGCTGGTAGTATTCTCAAAGATTCATTTCAACAGACAACTGAGTGCCGACCACATGCAAAGAGCAGGAGACACAAAGATAAATGAACAGGTCCTAATTCATTTATTCACTTAGTAATAGAAGAATATCACTCAAAAATACAACAGAAATAGGACGGTGGGGTACTTGCCCTGAAAGTACAGTCTACTTAACAACTTAAGCAGAATAGCAGATACTTAACATGGCAAACTTGTTAAAACAACACTTTTAAGCCTCCTCTCCCCCAACATCATTTCTCTTCCATCCCTTTCAATGTAGAAACCATTCAATTTCCAATGTCTTCATATCCCACGGTTGCCGTTTTCCTGACTCTCTAATAATCCCTTTTCCACACGCTATCCCCAACAAGTCTCTGTCTCTTTTGGGATTATGCTATTTTTATTTAGGTCACTATCCCCATATCATACCCATTAGCAGTTTTCACACCTAGCTCACAGTCTCTTCTCACTCCTGTCACCACCATCCCAAAAAGCATAATGGGTTGAGTACCTTCCAACAACTTTTAAGTTAAACATCAAGACAAGATAGCATGAAAACTAAAGATGAGCAAGCAGCAACAAGGCACTGAAAATGGCACTCATCCTAAATGCCTGACTACATCTTCTCCACTGCAGTCAGCCTTTCTAAGGATTAAAAAGCAATGGCTCCCACCACTAACAGAATAACACTCATATCCCCTACAATGGTTTTCAAAATCTAGCCCAACCCACTTTACTATCCTCATTTCCTACAAAAACATTCGAAAATGCTTTCGTTCATCCTTATGAACAACAACATGTTCACCTTCCATCTACACTGATCTATCTCACTACGCTCATACCTACCTGCCATTTTTCTCATTCAACTTTCTCTCCTTGTTATCTACCGGGACAATATTTTGGCTTTGCTCACATGATGAATCTTGAGAAATGCTTTAAGTATAATCGAAAATTACCTCCTCTTTCTACCTTGCCGTGAATTCCTCAGGCAAAATAATTCCCCCTCAAATCTGATTACCTCACTAACATTATGGGATTCTTGCTGGCAAGAATCATGTCTTATTTATTTTTGGGTGGCTGAAACATAGGAGAAACTCAATCTCTGTGGGCCTCTGAAATGAATCTGAATTTGCTAAGGAAAATCTTATTCCCAAGTGTTTCTATCAATATCCTTAACTCACTGTAGTCATTATATATTGTATATAAATGCCATTAAAAACATTAATTTTAATGTTTTCCATTAAATTAATATTTGCCTAGAAAGGGAAAAGCACTCCAAAAGCTTTATTATAAAAGGAAGTCTGTTTAAGTAATTGACATAAAGAAGAGTCCACAGTTTACCTTAAAGTTACCAACTTCATGTCCACATAAATATCTTAACTTACATACAAACAAATATAAAATTTAAAACTGGTTCTTCTTCCCCATCTAGAAATAGGGAGAAAAATATATTGAAAAAGTAGTTTACACAGAGACAGCATTTTCAGCAAATAAGACCCTAGGTACAAAAGATAAATGGTGAGGAATTATTTGTTCTACAAAAAGACACTGCAGTTTACAAAGAAATTCAAAAAAGAAAGTCACTTGAAACTTGAAACTATGTCCCCTTCAAGGCTGCGATTTCCCTACCGGTAAAACAAAAGTGCTTAGAACAGATTAAGACTACAAAGCGTAGATCCAAGCATGTAAGTCTAAAACATAACTTCCACAAGGGCAGGAATCTTTCCTTGATATAGTACAAATGCTCACACCAGTGCCTTGCTCAACAGGCGGTTTTCTGAATAAAGGAAAGGCGCGCAGGATGAAGCTCCTCTTATTCTGGCTTCCTCCTATTCAATCGAAGTAAGATATTATTTGAAGAATAGGACATACAGATAGAAAAACTTTGAAAACCACTAGAATAAACGTTCTTTCCAATAATAACTAAAAAGTTAAGTTAATTTTAAATGTTAACTTTTCTTGGTTCAGCTATTTTTCTAAGAAACCAACTTTCAAAGTTCAATAATTTTTATAGGTTCATTTATGAGGTCACCATGTTATTTGATTATTACTATGGAATATTAAAGATGAAGAAATTAAGCATAAGGTAAATCTAAGAAAACTGCTAAGCATTACAAAATTGAGATAATAAAGCTCTTCCCATATTAAAACTAAAGTTTCTCCCCTGACTTCAAGAAAATTAAAAATTGAGGCCAGGCACAATGGCTCACGCCTGTAGTCCCAGCACTTTGGGAGGCAGATGGTTCACCTGAGTCCCGGAGTTCAAGACCAGCCTGCGCAACATGGTGGAAACCTTGTTTCTACAAAAAAACACACAAAAATTTAGCCGGGCATGGTGGCACGTGCTGGTAGTCCAGCTATGTAGGAGGCTGAAGTGAGAGAATCACCACAGCCTGGGAGGTGGAGAATGCAGTGAACCGAGATTGTGCCAACGTACTCCAGCCTGGGCAACACAGTAAGGCCTGGTCTCCAAACAACAACAACAAAAAAGCTGGACGCTGCGGCTCACGCCTGTAATCCCAACACTTTGGGAGGCCAAGGCGAGTGGATCATTGATGCTGGGAGTTCAAAACCAGCATGGACAACATGGCAAAACACCATATTTACTAAAAACACAAAAATTGGCCAAGCATGGTGGCACACGCCTGTAATCCCAGCTACTCGGAAGGCTGAGGCACGAGATTTGCTTGAAACTACAAGGTGGAGATTGCAGTGAGCCAAGATGGCGCCACTGCAAGCGACAGCAAGACCTAGTCTCAGAAAATAAATAAAAAAAAAAAAAAAATTGAAACATTTTTATTCCAAACACATGGCACAGGAATAAACAGTCTTAGAGACTATTATCTTCCTAAGTCTTAATAACCTAAACTTATCAAGACACATAATCATAATTTTTAAAGTTCCTTGGGCTAAAACAACCAACTCCAAACTCATTTTATAGATTAATACTTTAAATTCCAGAAAGGTTTAGTAATTTGTTCAAGATTATTAGTGAGAGAATTAACTCCCAATGCTCAGTTCTATTTTCTACCTATTACTTTTCCCACTGCAGCTGCATCTAGGTTATTTCTTACTATTAAAGTGCTCAACAGGAGTTAGAAGAAGAAAAGGCAAGTCCTTCGTTACTCTACAACAAGCTTAAAGACTGTCAAGTTTGAATCCCAAATAGGAACCTTATGAAAGGAGAATGAAAGAAGATGGCTCCACCCTTAACATGTCCACAAGTAGCAAAACTAATGATTACTATTTCTAAATTTAAAACCGTGCTTTAGTATCTGACTTACATATACACATATATGCACATGCGCGCGCGCACACACACACGCAAAATGGCTGTGAAAAACTGTAACTGCTAAATACCTGTCAAATATTATCTTATAACATAAGATTAGAGCTAAGTCTTAAGTACCACTAACTCTGGCAACTTTTCAGTCTACACTGCAATGCTCAATGTATCTGAACACTAAGTGTTTAAATTCCTCAGGGTGCAATCCTGGGCCCTCTTTTCTCTTGTCTCTGTGACTTCATTTACTTCCAGGGCTTTAAATACAGGTTGGGTACTCCTCACCCTAAATGCATGGGGACCCGAAGTGTTTCAATTTTCAGATTTGAGTATTTGCATATACATAATGAGAGATCTTGGGGATGGAATCCAAGTGTAAACATGAAATTTATTTGTTTCATATACACCTTATACACATAGCCTGAGGGTAATGTTATATTTTAGTAATTTTGTCTGTGAAATAAAGTTTTGGCTGTGCTTTGACTGTGACTCCGTCACATGAGATAAGCTGTGGAATTTTCCACTGTGGCATCATGTTGGTGCTCAAAAAGTTGTGGATTTTAGAACATTCTGAATTTTTGGATTAGGGATGTTCAACCTGTACCATCTATATGTTCACAATTCCCACATACACATTTCCAGTTCAAACTTCTCAGATAATTTGATTTGCATATCAAATTTTACAGGTATCTTAAAACTAACCTGTTCAAAATGGAGCTCCTTTGTCTGCCCCAAATCTGTATCAGAAAATTAAATCACCTAGCCAGTTAGCCAAGAACCAAAAACCTAAAACTCATCTTAGATTTGTCCCTGTTTCTTATTCCCTACAATCAATCTGCCAGCAGGTAACAGTCTTTCTACATCCAAAATGTATCTTATATTTTAAAACTTTTCTCAATCATAACTGTCACTACACTAATGTAAATCATCACTGTTATTCACCTGAATTTCTGGATTACTTCTTCCTGGTCCCCTTATTTCAACTCTTATGCTCTTTAACTTATTTATCTTGCTTAAAATCCTTAAATGGCTTCCTAATGTACATATAATTAATTACAAAGCCTTCTGCCATGGCTTCAAGGTCTGGCATGATCTGGCTTCTGCTTCTCTCTGCAACCCCACCTTGTCCCATTCCTCTCCATTACCAACTCTTAGCTCCCTACATATGATGGGATTTTATTCAATGTCTTTAGGAAGTGGCAAAGAATAGTCTCCAGCTTTTTTTTTTTTTTTTTTTAATCGCTCTGTTGCCCAGGCTGCAGTGCAGTAGTTCAATAACAGCTCACTGCAGCCTCAAACTCCTGGGCCTCAGCCTCCTGAGCGACTGTGACTACAGGTGTGTGCCATCAAACCCGGCAATTTTTTTTTTTTTTTGAGACAGAGTCTCGCTCTGTCGCCCAGGCTGGAGTGCAGTGGCGCGATCACGGCTCACTGCAAGCTCTGCCTCCTGGGTTCACACCATTCTCCTGCCTCAGCCTCCTGAGTAGCTGGGACTACAGGTGCCTGCCACCACGTCCGGCTAATTTTTTGTATTTTTAGGAGACATGCGGTTTCACCGTGTTAGCCAGGATGGTCTCGATCTCCTGACCTCGTGATCCGCCCACCTTGGCCTCCCAAAGTGCTGGGATTACAGGCGTGAGCCACTGCGCCTGGTCAATTTTTTTTTTGTAGAGACAAGGTCTCACTATGTTGCTCAGGCTGGCCTCAAAACTGCTGGCCTCAGGTGTTCCTCCCACCTCAGCCTCCCAAAGTGCTAGGATTACAGGCGTGAGCCACTGCACTCAGCCTGCTGCCTTTTTAAAGTTTTATTGGAATACTGCCATGTTCATTCATTTACATTTGGTCTGTTGCTGCTTTTGTGCTCCAAAAACAGACTCTGAGGAGGTGTGCCTGAGAATGTATGGCTCAGAAAAACAAAAATACTGACTATCTGGTCCTTCACAGAAAAAAATATTGTACAGCCATTCACTTTGCCTAGAATACTCTTCAACCCACTTTTCTTGTGAGCGCTCATTCTTCTAATTCCAGTTGAAATACTATCACTTCCTCAAACAGCCCTTTCTTGACCTATGTGGTTGTCTTTATCATTTTTTCCTCTATCACTGTATCCTGTTTTCTTGATTATATTTTATAACTAAATACTTGTTTACCTGTTTACTATCTGTTTCATAGGTGCAGGAATCAGATGTGTTCTATTTACCAACATATTCCTTACATCTAGCACAGAGCCTGGCAAACGGTTTTGAATGCTGAATTCTGTGATGGGAAAAGTCTTACAGGATACCTTTGACACTTCGACAAAATGATACATATTCTAAACGTCTTTCAATCTGAAAAGCAGAACTTTTTTCCTCCATTACTATGCTTTTTTACTTTATTTAGAAAAAAAGTTAAAAAACAAATTCCTGTGTAAGTTGAAATGTTTTCATTTTCTAAATCAAGATTTTTCTTATGGTGAGGTACAAAGGCCACATTACACCCTAAATTTTGCCTTGTGGTCTTGAGAAATGAACTAAATTCCTATGGGTGTCAGTTTCCTCAAAGGAAACATTCTTCCAGAGACAAGAAAAATAATATACTACCAGAAGTGCTTTTATTAGAGAAACAGTACTTATATTTTCTATGCCTGCTTCAATTTTTTGAACTTATTTTGAAAGCCAACAATCAGCTACTATCATCCCAAAGAAATGTCCTCTCCGAAGCCTCCCATCATCTGCTGTCTGGTAGTCTGTGTTGCGCTACTTTACTAAAATGTTTGACTTTGTTCACTATCCTCACCTTGAAATCAAAGTACCAACAAACTATATAACAAACCAGCCCTCAGTCCATGTAAAAATTATATTTCCTTGGAATTCTTCAATGTGAAAAGATGGGTCTTGGCTATGTATACCACAGCACTAAAAGCACTTTGCTTTAAAATAAATAAATATATGGTGTGTCAGGCAGTTCAGCTAACTGCCAAAAGCACTGTGAATTAAAAACTGATGAGCAGACCAAACAGTAATGCTTTCAGAACAACAAAAAAAGGTATATTCTGTGAGATTAAAGATAGGTATTCTGATACCACAGAACCCTGAAAGAATATCTCACCTTCTAGTCAAAAGATGCAATGCAGAGATAGGCAGTACTAATTTTCATGCAAACTATGCTTTTGCACATTGTATCAGTAACATCTCTAAGTCTCATTTAGTAGAACAAACTGAGACTTACTACCTTAGGAAACAAACATGTCAGATGGTCCTACCTTAGGAAACAAACATGTCAGATGGTCCTACCTATCAGTTAATAGTTCTCTTTCGATAATGTCCCCTTCAATACAGTAGTACTGTGTTTATATGATTATTAAAATTGTTTCATAAAATAGGAGTAAACATGAAAACAAAAGCACAGAAACTAGCAGAGGCTTCAAAACCTAATTCACTTTAAATAATCAATGAACAGACATGCTGAAATTGGTACATTTCCTAGTCAAAAACTAACTGGTCAAATGAGTGTGAAAGAAAAGAATAAATAAAAGAACATTTTCAGATGCTGGCAATGATCATTAATGACTATGTATAAGAAAAGTAAATTTAAGAATTTAGCATATACTGTATATTTTAAAATTTATTTAGTACAATCAACTTCAATGCATGTTTCGGGGAATATATTATAAAAACTGCCTATATTCTGAAATGATAATTGCTATGGACTGAATGTTTGTGTTCTCCAAATTCATTAATATGAATTATTATGAAACCCTAATCCCAAATGTGATAGTATTTAGAGGTGGGGCCTTTGGGAGGCAATTAAATCTTGAGAATGGTACCCTCATTAACCGGATGGTACCATTATAAGATACATGAGAGATATGACCTCTCTCCCTCCCTGCCCTGTGAAGACACAGCAAGGAGGTGGTTGTCTATAGACCAGGAAGGGGACTTTCACCAGAAAAATGAACCTGCAAGCACCTTGATCTTGGACTTCTCACTTGCCAGAATGGTGGGAAATATTTGTTTAAGCCACCTGGTTTATGGGGTTTGTTACAGTAGCTTAAGATGAGGAAGACAACAGTTAACCTTAAATATGGGACCACTTTAAGCAACTTATAATATACCAAAACTCAGAGTTCTCGTGGAGTGACTGCTCACATAACTTCAATATCTACTGGACCGTATCTTCAACATCCAATTGACCATACTGGAGCCCAAAACTTGGTCACCGAAACACTGATCTCACACTCTGGCCTTCTCTCTTCTCCTCACTTTTTGGACGAGCCACTTCTCAACCCTAACACACAACTACTGATGTTTTTTTCTGCATCTGTGCCCAAGGTTTAAAAAAACTGACATAGCACACATTCAGGCCAACTCCTATTAAGCTATCTTCTTCTGCACTTGCCAATTCCTTAGTATATATATCCCTTACAAAGGCTACTCCAAGTCTCTTCGTCTCATTTTCAGAAGATGGATGGTTTATTAGATTCATAATAATTTTAGAAATAAAGAATCTCAGGGATATTATTTCCAACTCCATTATTAAGTAAATTTAAAGGATTCTTAGAATTTAAAGGACTAGAGCTTTACAGACAGTAAGTCAATTAACTTGAAGCCCCTTACACCGAATTTCAGCATACTCCAACTTGATCATTCCACCTTAGGAGCAGATCTACAGAGAATTCAAGGACTCAAACTAAAGCCACATTGCCTGAATTCAGTTCCGGCTAGGCCACTTAACAGCTATATGGATCTGGACAAATGACCAATTATCTGTGCCTTGGTTTCTTCATTTGTAAAACAGACATAATAGTAGTATCTGCAACATTGGGCTGTGACTGTTAGCTAAGTTAAAACATGTAAAAGCACTAGAACTGGGCCTAGCACACAGTAAATGCTAAATAAAAGTTAATTGTGTTAATTATCATTCCCTATAGAACCTCTGGCGAACGAGAACATGCTCCTCTTCTAAGTTTACTTCTTTTCCATTGTTCTTAATCCCGTATTCTCTATATCCAATAACTCAGCTGTTACAATCTTCTCTCCTTCAGCAGCTTTAAACAAAACTCTTCCACTTGTCCTTCTTTTGATGACAAATTTCTTAAATTGGTCTTTTCCATTTCCCACACCTACTTACTATAGTTTGCTCCTAAGATTCATCCCTTGGCTCTGGGCTCTTCGTTTTCTGAACTCCAATACTTGTTCCTCAGTATATGTTACCAAATGCCAAATCTCCACATCTAATTTTGAGTTCCTGCCCAAGCTCTAAATCTATGTGTCTCCAAACATATGATATCTCTACCTGGGCATCGTACCATGATCTCACACTCAATTTTCCTCACATGCAAAATGATTTCTAAGGTATCTTCCAAGTATAAACATTTTCAATATAATCTCAACAAAACTTATCATATTCTCTACCCATTTCAAATCAGTTTCCCGCTATTACTTCACAGTATTTGCTATTGGTGGCACTATAATTCTCCCAGTAAGCAAGCTTTGTCTAGACTTAGTTTAGAATTTCTGACATCATCCATTCATTTCTAGCCTATCACTGTACCCAGATCTTTCCAGGTCTTCTCCTGATTTTATAAACCTCCTCTCAATTTTACATTTATAGCATCCTCATAATATGCTGCCACATAATCACCCACTTAAAATCACATCTTCAAATATTCTGTCACATTATCACCCACTTAAAAACCTCCAATAACTGTCTACAGTTTAGTCCAAATTACTTAGCCTGACACTCAAATTTTTCTACAATCTGTTCCCAAACCATCTTTGTAACACTACAATCCACTAATCCCTGTAATTATTATATGCCTCAGTCAAACTCTACTTACCACCTAAGTTTAACCAACCAGTTCATCTCTATATAAGTTCACAACATCTGCCATCATGGAATGCCTTCCACCACACTGTTCATATATATCCCATATATTTTTCAAGACTCAACTCAATTTCATTCTTTCCCATAAAATCTTACAGCCCAAGGCAACCTCTCCTTCGTTTGAATTCTTAAGCAATTTATTGCCTATGCAACTCACTTGCCACTTAATTATATAATGCCTCACACGGTTATCTAAATGTGTGTATCATCCATCTCTCACATCACAATAAAAACCCCAGGAAAGGATAGTATCTTATCTCTTTGGATCCACTATATTATCACTGAAAGCTGTACATAATAGGCACTTAATAAAAAACTGCTGATTGTGTGAAAAACACAATCACCTTGCTTCATAAGATACTAACTGCCTCGCTCATGTAATTCCCTTTAAGAGAAAGAAATTACAGAAGAAAGAGCAGAAATAGAAAATTACTGTTTTGGAACCACCATAGTAATAATGATTCATGCAAGAATCATCAATGGATGCTAAAACCATCACATGAAAGTTTCTAGGGAACAGGATATTCATACAGTATCAAAATATATCTGAACAGATTACTTATGAATTACAAAGGGAAAAAAGGTACCTTCACAGTGGAGAAATCTGGCGGACACCAATGATCAAAGTTAACATCACCAATAATGGGATAAACTGACATCAAGTGCCTCCTGATGTGATGCACTGAGGACACAACATCACTTATGTATTATTCCTGCCAAAAATGCATAACCTGAAACTAGTCATGAGGAAACAATCAGACACACCAAAAACTGAGGGATAATCTACAAAACAACTGACCTATACTCTTCAAATATGTCAATGTGCTGAAAGACAAAGAAAGGCTGAGGAATTGAACATGAGATCCTGGACTGGATCCTGGATCAGAAAACAAATTGCTATAAAGGAAATCACCACTAAACAGGACAATTGGTGAAATCTGAATAAGGAATGTATTAGGCAACAGTATTATATTGTTAAACTGCCTGATTTTGATCATTATTGTTTGGTTAAGTAAGATTTCTTTATTCTTAAAAGAAATGTTGCAAAGTCTTTTAGGGTAGATGAAATCTAAAACTTACTCTCTAATAGTTCAGCAATAATAATACTGGTAACAGTAATCATAACACATATCAATAGAAAAACTGGCAAAAAAAGTAGCAAAATGTAAACAACTGGTGAATCTAGGTGAAGGGTACACAGGAGTTCACATCGTGCTATTCATGAAACTTTTTTTCAAAATAAAACTTAAAAAATAAATACCCCAATACCACATAAAGTATGAGAAGTTTTTATCAGTCTGTGTGGTATTTCACATTTTATTTGACAATCTTAAAGCAAGGCATTGTAATAAAAGTTATTTTCTAAATGAAATTACATTTTACATGCATTGGAAGAGTTCACTCTATAAAAACATTTGTTCTAAAAAAATACATCTTTCTGAAATCAGAGAACCATTTTTAATAATGTGAACAGCCCAACAATAATCTTTAAAAAAATTCAAATGTACCACAGAACTCAGTTAAAATAAAGTCAATTTTAGTTAGTGATCCGTCTTAGAAATGTTTTAAACAACGTAGTTATATCGTTTTCAAATATACAGAAAAATGAGAAAGTAAAAAATGGGCTGATTAAATCATTTTAAGGAAAAAATTCCTTGTAATTAACATATTAATAAGCATTTGTGAATTACTGAGTTTGCTTCATTATGATTTATAGAAAGCATTTATTATAGCTCACAAACTTCATCTCTCAAATATCAAATTTTTGATTTAGCTGATTATAAATTTTTCATGAGTGCTTATAACAGTCACGAATTAGTAATTTCTATAGGCTTCTGGCACCTTTAAAGGAACACTTCTGGTCAAAGTGCAATATGGTATAAAGGATTTTCTACATTCAATATAGTATTAGCAACAGTCCTTTAAAGTTTGATACCTTATTTATGAGATGTTCGGTAACAACTTCTCTTAGTCCAGTGTAGAGCTTTTCTCCATGTTTATGCAAAACCATTGTATATGCATTTCTATAGAGCTCCTCAAAACTAAGACCACTGTTATTCTTACGCTGGATTTCTTGAATTGCATTTTTCAGAAGGTCCCAAATGCTGTTTACATATTTTTCATCCATGGTCATCTGTAATATCCAAGAGAGAGAAGAGACAAAAAAAAAAAAAAAAAAAAACAAAACCAATGGTTGAAAGTCTTTCTACATTTGTCCATATATAGTAAATATTGTATTATATAGATATGATTATAAATCTATGACACATAAGAACATTAACAACCTATTTTAACAGGGGAAAAAAAAGGGATACATTTAAAAATAGGTTCTAGATCTGTTAGAAGTAAAATTTCTAATCTTTTAAGACCTCCCTCCAATCTTACCTGGAGCAGAACTCTTCATTTTAAATAAAATCATAATGATTTATATACCCGTAAGTCACTTACCCCTTATCTCTCTCCCACCAAAATACTTGCCAAGTTAAATCCCAACAGCCCACATACTCCTGACATATATCCGTATAGCTGAAAGAAAATGAAGAATAACATATGCCCATATTTTTGGTCCATCTGAGTTTAAATTCATAACCACTAACGTTAAGTGCAGCCTTCATGCAACCCCACAATTCCACTAGTCAGTCTACTCACTCTACTCTTCTAGATGATTTTATACCACCTCCTCCATCCTCACTCTATGATTATGACTGCTTCCTATTCCACTGAGAAAATAAAAACAACCCGATGAGACACTATACAAATTCCCATCATATTCACACACCAACCAACCTGATTTTATGCCAATAAAACCTGCTAGGTTCTTGTGCTCAAAGTGCCAAGTTATTGTACTCGAAGTATAGCATAAGGACCAGACACATAAGCAACACCTAGGAACTTGTTAGAAGTGCAGAATTTCGGGCCCTACTCCAGACCTACAGAAACAGAATCGACATTTTAACAAGAACCCAAGGTAGTATTATACAGAATGAAATTTGACAAGTAAATCTCTAGTTCTATGCCAAACCACCTATTGAAAAGGCCTCCCTTGGCTGGGCGCAGTGGCTCACGCCTGGAATCGCAGCACTTTGGGAGGCCGAGGCGGGCGGATCATGAGGTAAGGAGATTGAGACCATTCTGGCTAATACGGTGAAACCCTGTCTCTACTAAATATACAATAAAAAAATTAGCCGGGCGTGGTGGTGGGCGCCTGTAGTCCCAGCTACTCAGGAGGCTGAGGCGAGAGAATGGCGTGAGCCCGGGAGGCGGAGCTTGCAGTGAGCCAAGATCGCGCCACTACACTCCAGCCTGGGCGACAGAGCAAGACTCTGTCTCAAAAATAAAAGTCCTCCCCTTAGTAATCACTCATCTAAGCATCATCAAAATTTTTCCTCTGGTAGATAATTTCCATTCATACTGAAAACTGTCAGTTTCACCACACGGACTGGCTCATGCCTGTAATCCTAGCATTTTGGGAGACTGAGGCAGAAGGATCACTAGAGCTTAGGAGTTTGAGACCAGCCTGGGCAATATAGTGAGAGACCCTGTCTCTACAAAAAAATTTTTTAAGAACTAGCTGAGCATGGTGGCGCATGCCTATAGTCCCAGCTACCCGGGAGGCTGAGGGAGGAGAATCACTTGAGCCTGGAGGCAGAGTTTGCAGGGATCCAAGATCACAACACTGCACTCCAGCCTAGGTGACAGTGCAAGATCGTGTCTCAAAAAAAAAGAAAAGAAAAAAGAAAAAAGAAAAAAAGAAAATTGTCAGTTTCCTAGGTCAAAAACAAAATCCTCACAAACCCATATATTCCTTCAGCACCATCTAATCTCTCTTTCCATTTATGACAAAATCACAGGCAAGAAGGGGAGATTGTACATACACTGTCTCCAAGTTCCATCTTTGCATTATATCTTGAATCTACTCCAATAGGGCTTTCATCTTTACCATTTCACTGAAACTACTCTTCAGAAAGCCACCAATGACTTCTATATTGCCAAAATCTAATGGGCAAAGTCTCAGTTCTCCTCTTACCTACCTATCCAGCAGCATTTGAAAGAGCTGATCACTCCTACTCCTTGAAACAAATTTGGCAAGGCATGGTGCCTCACACCCGTAATCCCAGCACTTTGGGAAGTCAAAGCGGGAGGATCACTTGAGTCCAGGGGTTGAAGACCAGGTTGGGCAATATGGCAAAAACCCGTCTCTACTAAAAATACAAAAATTAGTAGGGCATGGTGGCGTGCACCTGTAGTCCCAGCTCCTTAGTGGGGCTGAGGCGGGAGGATCGCTTGAGCCCGGGAGGTCGAGGCTGCAGTGAGTAGAGACTGCGCCACTACACACCAGCCTGGATGACAGAGCAAGACCCTGTCTCAAAAAAGAAGAAGGAAAAAAAAAAAGAAACAAATTCCTCACTTAACTTTCAAGCACTACAATCTCTTGTTTTTCTTCTACTTCTGTCTCCTATTCATCTGTTTTACTGGCTCTTAATTATCACCTAAACCTCCAATCCTAAAGCTCAAGTTCTCGATTTCTTATCTAGCCACACTCAGTTTTTTTTTTTTTTTTTAGCCACACTCAGTTTCTAGATGGAGTTGATGTCATCTATTCTCATGGTTTTAAATCAATCTTAAAATTGATACATTCTCTGTTTGGCCCCCTCTGTACATGCCAGAGTCATATATCCAGCTACCTACTCAATGTTTCCACTTGAATGCGTAGTAGGCATCTCAAACTTACCAAGCCTGAAACAGAACTCCTCATCTTTTCCCTCAGTTGGTTTCCCCTGAAGTCTTTTCCAACTAAACAAATGTCTACTCCATCCTTCCAGCTGCTCTGGCCAAAAAGCTTGTGATCATAATTAACTACTCTCTGACCCCACTACTACTCCAACAGAAAATGCTGTTGTCTCTAACTTCAAAATGTATCCCCAGAATTCAACTCTTTCTCACCACTTTCACTGCTACCATCCTGGTCAAACCACCACCACCTCCAACTGGTCTCCATCTCCACTCTTGGCCTGCTATCATCAGGCAACCAGGGTGACCATGTAAAAGCATAAATTAAATCATGTCACTCATTTGCTCACAACCCTCAAATGATTTCTCATTTCCCCTGGAGTTGAAGTCAAAGTCTTTACAATGTTCTATAAGCTTCATTCCATCCGATAGTCTCTCAACTTCATCCATTTTTTTTCCTTTTGTTCACTCTGCTCCATGCACTCCCTGGTATATATCAAACAAGCTGATTTCAGTGTCTTTCTATTTGCTATTCTTTCTGTCTGAAATGTTCTTCCCTCAGTTTCCTGCATGGCTCAAACCTCTACTCAACTGTCATCTTACAGTGAAGTTTTAAATGCCCACCTTATTTACAGTAACAGCCTCACCTCACTACTGATCCCCAACTCCAACCCACATTCTTCATTATTTTCCTGGTCTCCCTCTCTACAACCAAATGTCAGCTTCATGAAGGCAGGGATCTTTTTTTCACTGCCAGATTCCTCAGCCTCTAAAACAGGATATGGCACATAACAAGGATTCATATTTTGGTGACCGATTTTCTGCTAATATATGATTAATGACCCCTTTGTAAATGCCAGTAAATGCCACATAAAATCTCCAAGTTCTGCATTTACAACCTAAGCAACATTGATCAGCTTCACACATACTTCTGATCTGAACTGGATATAAAGTACTGAGTTAGTGGAATCCTCTCCAAGTCATGTCTGATGTGTATGAATGTGAAAAGAGGAAGGAGTAGGCAAAATAGTTATTTTAGTCACCCTGGCAGTAAAATACCAGCTCAACTCTCAATCAAGAGGATCCTTAAGCAAATGACTCAAACTGAGTCTTGTTATTCTAATCTTTTCTGGAGAGCTTAAGAAGGAACTTTAACAGAACAATTTCTTTTCTTTTACCGAAATCCTATGCAAGACCTAAGTCTGTCAGAGACTTTTAACAAATGACTGTAAAAGAATTTACCCCACACCTATACTGCTACCTCTTTTTAATCAGATATCCTGATAGACAGGATGTCATCCATATAAAATGTACTGATGCGGCTAACTTTTCACAAACAGAAGATTCAAGGCCATGTAATAATGATGGCCTCAAATACCATAGCTGTGTATGTGCAGTGTGGTTTTAGTTTGTTGATTGCATATGCTGAGGTTCTAATAAAGCAAACTAAGACACTATCTCTTGACATTGAGTAACAAATAGATAAAGTAAAATACTCAGAACAATTTCAAAAAAGAGCAAAGTTAATGTCAACTATAAGCCTCAAAGATACCTATACTGCCAATAGCTGAGCAAAACATCAAATGATCTTTTCAGGCTCTATAACCTAAGATCCCCTGAAAGCCAGAAAAAGTATTAAAATGTCTCTATCCAGAGTAAATTACAAAATTTTTCTACTAGAAGCTTAAGAATTTTAAAACTATAAAACCAAGAGGCTTCAAACATTGTAAAAGTACTCTCACATTATTATAACATAACCATTTTCACATATATACATCAAGAGCTGTTTTATTACACAAGGTTGTATGTAGTGTTTTTTTTTTTTCTTTTTAAATTCATGCCTTATTGATAGATAAGAGATGGGGCTGCAGGAAAAAAGTTCCTTCTGGTGATAGCTAAGGTTAAAAATTTTTCTAACAAATGAGAAGAAGAGCCAGGCACAGTGGCTCCCGCCTGTAATCCCACCACTTTGGGAGGCCAAGGTGGACAGATCACTTGAGGTTGGGAGTTCGAGACGAGCCTAGCCAACATGGTGAAACCCCATCCCTACTAAAAATACAAAAAATAGCCAGATGTGGTGGTGCATGCCTGTAATCCCAGCTACAGGGGAAGCTAAGGCAGGAAAATCGCTTGAACCTGGGAGGTAGAGGCTGAAGTAAGCCGAGATTGCGCCAGCCCACTCCAGCCTAGGCAACAGAGCAAGACTTTGTCTCAAAAAAAAAAAAAAAAAAAAAAAAAAGACGACAATGAAAATAGACCCAGAGAGATTAAATGACTTACCCAAAATCATACAGCTGGGATTAGAACTTATATATCCCAAAACCTAGTCCAAATCAGTGGACTAATGTCACATTCCATTGTGCTAATATGGTAAAGTAACGTCACAGTCACAGATTATCTTGGTAAACACAGTTAGTATATTGGTAGAGAACATAGGTTTTGCTGTCAGACAGGCTTAGGTTTGTGCCACAGCTTTGTTACTCACAAGCCATGTGACCTTGAGAAAATTAAGTCCTGGGTTCATTAACAGTATCTATCTCAAAGGGCTGTCATGAAGATTAAATGAGAATGTCAGTAGATTTAACGTAGCCCAGAGCACAGTATAATCCCTCATACATCAACTAAGGAAAGTGCCCAATGATAGAATCTCTTGAACTCTCATCAACAGTCATCAAATAAATGTCAGAAAGAAATACAGCTTTTTCAAGCTTAGCAAATATACAGATATGAGCTAAAACAAAGGCACCTTAAGAGTAACACTATGATAAACGCACTTCAGTATAACGTAGCTTTCTTTTAGAAAACATTATTCCCCTGCATCTCTTGTATACTACTTTTCCAGAGCCATTTAAATCATTTTCATCCTGAGAACTCTGTCCTTGGCTCTTGTCACTCTCTACTGGGTCCCTATGCATTTTCATTCGTTGTCATGGTTACATCTATTATCCGTACATGTAGGGTTCTAAAACTTAAGAGGGATTCCAGAGGTTCCTAAAACAATAAACAGAACTTTCCAAGTATACTGTGTGTGCACTTCTTTTCTGGAGGGTAGGTCCCTAATTTCTATCAGATTTCCCAAGTTTGTCCATATCTTAAAGAAGATAAACTACAACAGTCCTCCTATCTACAGTTTCACCTTCCTTGGTTTAAGTTACTAGCAACCAACCACTGCCTGAAAATATTAAATGAAAAATTCCAGAAATATCAATTCATAAATTTTAAATTGCATGCCATTTTATGTAGTATGATGAAATCTCATGCCATCCCACTCAGGATGTGAATCCTGAATTACATCTTTGTCCAGCATTTCCACACTATGTTACACACGCCACACCCGTTAAAAACTTGGTAACTTAACAGCCATCTGGTTTATCAGATCAAAATCACAATGCTTATGTCCAGGCAATGTTTATCTTACTTAATACTGTCCCCAAACCACAAGAGTAGTGATACTGACAATTCAGAAATGCCAAAGAGAAGCAATAAAGTGCTTCCTTTAAGTGAAAAGGTAAAAGTTCTCTACTTAATAAGGAAAAAAAAAAGGTATGCTGAGACTGCTAAGATCTATGTTAAGAACAAATCTTCTGGCCAGGGTGGTGGCTCACGCCTGTAATCCCAGCACTTTGGGAGGCCCAGGTGGACAGTTCACTTGAGGCCACAAGTGCAAGACCAGCCTGGCCAACATGATGAAACTCCATCTCTACTAAAAATACAATTAGATGAGTGCAGTGGCACACACCTGTAATCCCAGCTACTTGGGAGGCTAGGGCACAAGAATCACTTGAACCCAGGAGGTGGAGGTTGCACTGAGCTGACATTGTGGCACTGTACTCCAGCCTGGGCAACAGAGCAAGACTCTGTCTCAGAAAAAAAAAAGAACACATCTTCTTCTATCCACGAAACTGTGGAGAAGGAAAAAGAATCTGCACTAGTTTTGCTGTCGTAACTCAAAACTACAGAAGTATGGCCACAATCATTCACCTTAC
This sequence comes from Pongo abelii, assembly GCF_028885655.2. Taxonomy (NCBI): domain Eukaryota; kingdom Metazoa; phylum Chordata; class Mammalia; order Primates; family Hominidae; genus Pongo; species Pongo abelii. The sequence continues at coordinate 128,046,982 of NC_071996.2, forward strand.
TTCATCTCATCACATAGGCAGTGTATCATCTCATACCATCACAAGGGTTAAGTACAGTACAAGATATTTTGAGAGACCACATTCATTTTTTTATTACAATATAGTTATAATTGTTCCACTTTATTATTGTTGTTGCTAATCTCTTATTGTTTCTAAATTGTAAATTAAACGTCATAGGAAAAAACAGTACATATAGGGCTCAGGGCTATATGGTTTCAGGTATCCACTGGGGGTCTTGGAATAAACAGATTCCCTGTGGATGGGGTGGGGACTTCTGTACTGGCATTTATATTAGTGGCTCCCAAATCTATACTGCCTGCCCAGATCTTCCCCCCAAAGTCTAAAACTCTTGTTTCAACCACCTGCTACACATCTCCAATCAAATGCTCCAGACACAGATCAAACTCATCGTGTCAAAAATCCCTGATAACTCACCATCCAAACCTGCCCAAACCTTCTTCCTGTAATCTCTAATTCAGTTGTGGCAATACAAACTACCTAATTATACAAGCTAGAAGCATAAGCCTTATATTTTTTCTTATCTCTCATCTCCTTCTTATCCAATCATCAAGTACTACTGACATTAAGCCCAAGGTATTTCTCAAATATGTTCCCATTTTTTCATCCCAAATACAGCTGACCACTGAACCATGTGGCGGTTAGAAAAAACTGACCTCCTGTGCAGTAAAAATACTGTGTATAACTTTTAAGTCCTCCAACTACTAATAGCTTACTGTCGACCCAAAGCTTTACCAATAACATCAACAGTCTATTAACACCTGTTTGCTATGTTGCATGTATTACACACTGTATTCTTAGAATAAAGAGAAAAAATATTAAGAACATTGTAAGAAAAAGTATTTGGTATTCAATAAGTGGAAGTGGATTGTCATAAAGGTCCCCATCCTTCTGGTCTTCACATTCAGTAGGCTGAGGTGTAGGAGGAAGAGAAGTAGTTGGTGTCTTAGGGGTGGCACAGGCACAAGAGATGGAGGAGGGAGAGGTAGAAGGGGAGGCAGGAGAGGCAGCCATACTCTGTAACTTTACAAAAACACACTGTAATCTGCCTGACTTTTCTGCTTTTTCATTCCTCTAAAAATGTTTCTATCTGGTCCCAAACCTTTTGCCACTGTTTGTTTTAAGTTTCAGTGCCCACATCACAGAACGGTCCATGTCATAAAAGTCAAAGCATTCTTGAGTATCAGAAACCTCCTGCCAGATTCTCTAATGTCAATTTGGTTTTTGACACTGCTTCTTCTACATCTTCCTCATCATCTGTCACTGGTTCAGAAGCGCTCATCTCCATCAAGTCATCTTCTGTTGATTCTTCCGGTGTGATGTCCATTAGCTCTTGAATTTCTTCAAGATCTGTATCCTGAAACCCTTTGCTTCCCACTTTACCACACTCTTTCATGATTCTGACTGGCTCTGCTGTAAATCTTGGGAAGTCATGTACAACATCTGGACAGTTTTCTACAGCAAGAATGTATCATTTCGGGCTAGATGGCTTTCATGGCTTTTTAACAATGATGGCATCTTCAATGGTGTAACCCTTCCAGACTTTCATCATGTTCCCTCTATTGAGGTTCTCTTCCATAGCAATGACAATCTTTTCCATAGATTACTACTACTGCATTTAATGCGCCTTAAAGGTCCTTATTAACCCCCCACCTTCCCCATCTACAGGCTGAATTAAAAACACTTTATTTAAGGTCAAGGATACCACTTCAACACCTTCAGTGTTGAAGAACTCATGAGATTCTGGGTGGCTAGGTGCATTGTCCAGTAGAAAAAATACTTAAAAGGCAGTCCCCTTACTGACAAGGTACTTCCTGACATCAGGGACAAAGCACTGATGGAACCAATCCAGAAAAAGAGTTCTCACTGTCCAGGCCAGGCCTTTTTGTACAACCAAAAGACTGGCAGCTAGTGTTTATCTTTTCTCTTCAAGGCTCAGGGGTTAGTAGATTTATAGATAAAGTCAGCCCTAATCAAAAACCTGACTGCACTTGCACAAAACAGCAGAGTTAGCTTATCCCCCTTCCTGCCTTGTACACCCTAGTATGTGCTTCTCTCCCTTACTAGTCAATGTCCTTTGTGGCACTTTTTTCCAGAATAGGGCACTTTTGTCTACATCAAAAACCTGTTTAGGCACACAACCTTTGTCTTCAATGATTTTCTTGATGGTGTCTGGGAACTTGTCTGCTGCCTCTTCAATGTCAGAAGCTGCTTCTCCTATTACCTTACATTTTTTAAGCCAAACTTCTTTCTAAAATTATCAAACCATCCTTTGCTGGCATTATATTCTCCAGCTTTAGATCCTTCACCTTCCTTTGACTTTGTCATATAATGACTTTGCTTTTCTTATCATATGCTTTTCTGATCATATTAGAATCAGTAGGTATACTTTTCTTACAGCAATCCTGCACCCACAGACAAGCTGCATATTCAATATGAAATAAAAAAGTATTTTGCAAAAAGCACAGGGTTTTTGCACCAGCTGGCACAGGTGTAGCGACGGCTTCACAAACTTCCTTTTAACAATGGTCCTGGCTTCATTTACCTTGAAATGGCAGGTAACCACAGCTACAGAACTTAATCTAGTACACATCAAGCAATTCAACAATTTCTTGTAACGTCATGACTTTTCTCTGCTTTTGGGGAGCACTTCCAGGTTCACTGGGGGCACGTCGAATGGGTTCCATCGTGTTATTCCAGGTTTACAGTATTCCACTAAACATAATGAAAAATATGTGAAAACCACAAAAGAAAACTTTTTACTACACTACAGAGAGAAACTGCTCACACGAAGATGATTAGTCATAAGGTATTTTTCTGTTTGTTTTCGTTTTTGTTTTAGACAAGGTCTTCTTCTATCACCAAGGCTGGAGTGCAGTGGTGCAATCATAGCTCACTGCCGCCTCAAACTCCCAGGTTCAAGGGATCCTTTCGCCTCAGCCTCCTGAGCAGCTGGGACTACCGGTGTGTGCCACCATGCGTGGCTAACATTTTTAATTTTTTTTTGCAGAGATGGGAGTCTTGCTTTGTTGCCCAGGGTGGTGTTAAAACTCCTAGGCTTGGGCTGGGCATGGTGGCTCACGCCTGTAATCCCAGCACTTTGGGAGGACAAGGTGGGCGGATCACCAAGTCAGGAGATCGAGACCATCCTGGCTAACACGGTGAAACCCCGTCTCTGCTAAAAATACAAAAAAATTAGCCGGGTGTGGTGGTGGGCGCCTGTAGTCCCAGCTACTCGGGAGGCTGAGGCAGGAGAATGGCGTGAACCCAGGAGGCGGAGGTTGCAGTGAGCCGAGATCGCGCCACTGCACTCCAGCCTGGGCAACAGAGTGAGACTCCATCTCAAAAAAAAAAACAAAACCCCAACTCCTAGGCTCAAGCAATCCTTCCACCTCAGCCTCCCTAAGTGCTCCAATTTCAGGTGTGAGCCACTGCACCTAGCCACAAAGCATATTAAGTGCATACTTGCAACATCTGAGCTCACCCTGATAATAGCAAGAGGTGGCTATAAAATGTATTACAGCAATACAATATGTACTACAGTTAATTTTATGCAGTTACAGTTTAATACTGCATCTTTACACTTGTTTACATTTCTCTTGACTGCAAATGGCACCATGTACAATCTGTAAGTGCGTGCCTAAGTTTTAATAAATTTTAGCTTTTTATAATAGATTTGTGTATATTTTATGGTAGTAAATGACACACAGACTAGCATCTACATATATTGTATGCATTCATAACATTATTTTTTTGTTGTTATTTAGGCTACACAGTTCATCTTGTGAGTATTTTCAAATCTCCATGAAGTGTTCCAATATATTTATTGGAAAAAAACCCATGCAATAAGTGGATCCATGAAGTTCAAACCCATGTTGTTCAAGGGTCAACTTTACTACTGTCTTAAAACTTTCACCTAGGCCGGGCGCAGTGGCTCACGCCTGTAATCCCAGCACTTTGGGAGGCTGAGGCGGGTGGATCATAAGGTCAGGAGATCAAGAACATCCTGGCAAACACGGTGAAATCCCGTCTCTACTAAAAAATACAAAAGAAATTAGCCGGGCGTGGTGGCGGGCACCTGTAGTCCCAGCTACTCAGGAGGCTGAGGCAGGACAATGGTGTGAACCAGGGAGGTGGAGTTTGCAGTGAGCAAAGATTGCACCACTGCACTCCAGCCTGGGCAACAGAGTGAGACTTCGTCTCAAAAAAAAAAAAAAAACAAAAAAATCCTTTCACCTAGTTCACTGCAAGAGCCTTCCAAACACTATGAACTCCAACCTCATGGAATCTACCTCCCTCAAAATCACAATCAAAATAAACATAGGTACACCATGACCCTGTTCAAAACCCTTCTATGGTAGCATAGTAGGCATAGACCCAGTTTATGCTCACTTCTCCACACCTGTCTGACATGTATTTCCTAACAACATTAAACCAATGGGAATTCTTAATATACAACTTGCTGTTTCTCACTCTATTTTCATCACTGTCACAGCCCCTCCCCACTTATTTCAGTTCCCATGTCTTTTTTTCCCCCTGCTTTTGGTCTTCCTTTGCTTTGCCTTTTCTTTATCTGATTCTTTACACATATCTTCTGAACACAGCTCAGGTGTCATAACCTCTAAGAATCCTTCAATGAACTCCTCAAGCAAAGTTAACAACTCCTTCTCAGTTCTTCCATGATATTTTATAGTGTAAACTATATTTACTTAACTATACACTAAATAAACTGTAGTGTATTTTCATTTATATGGGAATGTGGTGATAGTCTATAACTACTAGTGACAGTTTGTAACCATCACTGTACTCCCATGTAGCTTAATTATCTGTTCATGCACCTTCTTCCACTAGACTATGGGCTTCTTAAGAGATTATGCATTTTTCTTCAATGCCACATAGAAGGTTGTAAACAAATGTCTGTTGAATGAATACTACTTTATCCATGTTATACCAATGTAATTTTGACAACACAAACTTTTTACCTATAAGGCACAATGATACAGGAAAACCGTTGAATGTGTTTACCCTCAGCAATTAATCTAATTTTTAAATAATCAAATCTTTTTCTAACAGAAGTAGTGTACAAGTAACACACTTTTAAACTTTACATCAAGCAATATTTTCAGATTTTTCCCATTCACCTAACTACAGGCCTCACTCAGAAGGCTGCTTAATCATTAATTTTACTAATAAATATTAACTGGGAAAAAAACGGTAGACCAAATAGGCCCTTCAGAAGCGGATCAATAAGCTACAATCTTTCCCTAAATCAAACAAGTCCAAAAACTACATATCAAATGAAATGGGCTTCAAGTGCAGATTAATACATACACATGATGGGGTCTTGGCATCAAATGCACGTCAACAGCCTTAGCAAAATAATGATGTTACTAATGAGCTTTAATCTTTCCACTTGCCCATCCCTGACACAGAAGCAACATTAACTGCTACTGAAAAATTTTTTAAATGACTAAATGTTCAACTCTCACCTCATCAATATGTTAACAATAAAAACTTTAGGCTATACTTCATTCCAGGAGCAATAAAATTTAAAGGCTCTAACTTTATGTATTAATATATTTTTTAAAAGAGTAGTAACATTCTTCTAAAGTAACATTCTAAATTATTTGAGCAGGGCTTTAACCCCATTGATAAACTGATTAAGTTGCAATAACTGCAAATACACTAACGGATCTAGCAACCAATGCGTCAGCAAAACAATAAAATACACTGCACACACATCTATCATCTATATACACAAACATGTAATATTTGCTATCTAATTATCAGATGTATACAGGACCCTTCCCCAAGAAGGCCAAGTTACAAAATGATCAGCAAGCAAAGTAAATTCATTCAGCAGAAAAAGAAACAAAAGCTTTTTTAAAGGAAAGATATAATTAAGGATTCTTAAATGTTTATAGTTTAGTAAGACTTTTAAAAACCAAGTCAAGAATTTAATTTTTAAAAGTGATCTTTGCCTCCTTACCTCCCTCCAATCCAGGATTACAATTTTCTCATCAGAAAAGTATCAATAACAAAAATAAATCTATAATGGTCTTTGTTTTCTTTAAAGCAAAATCTTTTCATTTACATTACTTCAGATGATATAAAAAATATAACCTTCAAAATGCCTGAATTTGAAAGGATGTCAGTCTATTATATACTTACACATCTTGAAGGTTCTGTGATTACTGAGAGAACTACATCGTGAGACAAATTAAAACTAAATGAAAAGAAGTGAATTCTTAACATCTACTACATACAAAGGACAAGAAGTCTTTAGTCCTCTGTGAATAATTTTCTACAAGAAAAAATTTAGAACAGGGTGGGTGGGGGAAAGGGTGAGAATTTGAAATTCCAGGCAATTCAGAATGACACAGCTAGAAAAAAATAAACAAGGGAAAATACTTGATCTTAATTTCAAGCTCCAGCCTCAAAAAAAAAAAAAAAAAAAAAAAAGCTCTGGTACAAGTATCTGAGGAATGGCAGTATTTTTTAAATCTGATACAACTAAGCTATTAATTACATAAGGAAGCTCCCTCCCAAACTATAAGCACCTCAGAGTAGATAAGCACCTCAGAGTAGATTCTTTATGTTATTGTACCCCTTACAATGCGTGGCACAATGTATAGATAATATTAAAAAAAAATGATCTGAATACAGTCCATTTGCAGTTAATGATAAGGAGTCTTATTTGATGACCAACCAGTATACAATTACTTAAGACATCTGCAATAATACCATTTATCCATCAATTATTCCTTAATCAACGTCAACCATCAAAAATATAGCCAAAGATCCAAGCTTTGAGAAAAACAGCCCAGTGGGACACATTCAAACAGACTTTGAACAAATTAACCTTTCAAAGCTCACTTTCCTCATTTGCTTGTGGCCAAAGAAATGTGAGACGGTGGACTGTGGGGTAATTAAGAAAGTCTGTGAAAGCATCTGGCACACAGCACTTGCTCAATAAATATGTTTGTTTCTTCCTTGCCTATGCAGAAGAGACATGTAGCCTTGATTAGTGACTTAAAACTGAATGTAAAAACTACTGATGTTTGGTTAACTGGTTTCTCTGGTTACAGTGGAGAACAGATGGGAGTGGGGGAGTGCTGCCAAAAAAAGAGCTGATGTCAAGGAAAAAGAAAAAAAAAGATTATCAATTAGAAAAGCACAGCAGCATGGGACAATTCCATGAAATCACAACCCGATAGACATTCAACTGGGCTCTAATATCATTAAATTACAGAACAGTAACATTCATAATGAGAAAGTTAAATCATCAATAGAAGGTTCAACTATGATTTGCATTTCAGTCCTCAATATGAGCAGGCTATCCAAAACTCAATTTGAGAATTTGGGAAATGTGAAACAATTTTTTCAAAGACACAAGGTCAAGCTTCCAGATTAGCCTATTTAAGTCCATTTAAGTCACAGAGCAATTGAGCTAAAAGTACTAACAACTCTTTCAACTATATCTCTGTGAATGACTTTCGCATATATGGAAAAAAAGGTATGTATAACATTTCAAAATGTGGTAATGACCACAACAAATAAGATACAATAATGTAAGTATTCTCACTGAGGTAAAAAGCTTGTCACTGTCCTACTATTGGTGCTATTTCCACCCATAAAAAAAGAGATGTTACAGGAATCCCTTAAACACATTTTATCCAAAAAACACAGTAGTCATAATAACTAGAATTCAAACATCGTACCTACAGACGCTCTGTATTAAGAAAATTAGTGATTATATCTAAAATCAACACTTTAAAATAAAATTTGTTGTATTTCCCAATATACTATGAAATCCAAAACACTACTATTTATACAATTTAACACTACTATTTATACATACATGGGTCACATGTATATAAAATTACTTTTTACACATTCATCTATGATAATGTATAAAAACTCTATAAACTGTAAGACAATGACAAATTGATTGTACCTAAATCAATTACACATAACCCAAACGGAAAGGAAAAAAAATACAAAATACCGAACTGCCAGTTTGCTCTGTCTTTGAATGATTCTAACTATAATCAAGTAAGATATGACAGCAAATGGTCTATGACACAAAATTGTTACAAAAATCTGCTATAAGTCTGTTTAAAACTTTCCTACAACTGTCAACTCACCAAAAAAATGTACACAAGAACACAGCTAACTTTCCCACTGCTTCACATTAGAACTTAACCATCATCACTGAACCATACCATTCATAAAGAAAAATCTAAGACTAAAAAAGTAAGTAATTTTTGCAACATCACACAAAATATTTCAGACAAAGGCCACAGGAAAAGACACTAGTAGTCGGTGCCTAGATTTATGTATAAACACAATTGTCTTTTACTGAAATTTTTGGAGCTAGAATAAGCCTAAGGTAATCCCAAGTTAAAACCTCTTCATTTCACAAAGAAGAAACTAAGGCTAAGGAAGCTTATCCAAGATCACACAGAGCAATGAAGGAGTCCAAGTGTCCTAAGCTGAGTGTCTTTCCAGGGTACCATGTCAACTCAAATCATCAGAGTGCTCAATACCGAGAAATCATTTTATAATTAAATAGGCCAGTGTTAACATTGAGTTACTATGGCTACATGTTTGTTTCAGTCTGCTAAAGAGAAAAGAGCTTTTAACCAGAAATCAAGGTTCTGGTCATGGTCCTTCCATAAATTCAAGTCAGGAGTGTATCCCTCAGTAAACCACTTTCTCTAGACCTCTGTTTCCTCATCTGTTGAGAAAGAACAGACTCTCTCAAAAGTCTCTGCTACGGTTTGAATGCCTGTGTCTCCTCCAAAATTCATGTTGAAATTTAATCAACAATTTAAAAGTATTAAAAGGTACGGCAATCCAGGTGCAGTAGCTCACGCCTGTAATCCCAGTACTTTTGAAAGCCAAAGTGCGTGGATCATTTGAGCTCAGTAGTTCGAGACCAGCCTGGGCAACACAGTGAAACCCTGTCTCTACCAAAAAAAAAAAAAAAAAAAAAATTGCTGTTGACCTGCATCTGTCGTCCCAGCTACCCAGGAGGCTGCAGTGAAAGAATCCATTAAGCCCTGGAGGGCGTGGCTACAGTTAGCCAAGATCAAGCCACTGCAATCCAGCCTGGGTGAGAGTGAAAAAAAAAAAAAATGTGGGGTCTTCAGGAAGTGATTAACTCATAAGGGTAGAACCCTTGTGAATGGGATTAGGTAACCTTATAAAATAGGCTGACAGAGAGTTTATTTTTTTGCACTTCTGTCTCAGCCATGTGCAGATACAGGATTCGTCCCCACCAAAGGATTTTGAGAGGACAATGCATCAAGACATTGTGTTGGAAGCAGACAGCAGCCCTCTCCAGACAGCAGAACCTGCAGCACCTTGATCTTGAACTTCCCAGCCTCCCCACAAGTGTGAGAAAACGCATTTCTGTTCTTTATAAATTACTCAGTCTGCAGGTGTTATAGCACCACAAAAAGATTTCAAGAGTCACTTTTAGTGCTCAAAAATTAAAATACTAACACAAATAAGAGCACACAAATAAGAGCACACAAATTATTATTTGGCTAGTGATAGCATTCATCAAAAAAGCATATTTCTTTCATGTCTCATTTGCATACACCAGAAGTAGTAAATTATTACTAGAGAATTTAATCTTTGTATTTCTAATACATTTTACTGTTTAATCTATCACTTTAGTATATTCTTAAAGACAAAAAATTAAAAATCAAAGTATTTTAAACATATTAACTTCAAGGAATCACTTTTTGCTAAGTATATACTTAAATTTCTATTAATCAAATTTTTTTAATGTGTGTCGTCAGCCTTACAATTTAAAGTAGCAAAGTGTTAACTCATAAATAGGTCAACTAGTAATAATAAGCTTTTCTTACAGGTTATGCTTTTGACTGCTTTATTCAAGTCAATACACACTAAGGTCCCCTTAAACAAGTTATATATTCAAATGTTACGAACAATACACATTTCCCAAGTTTTTCATAACTTTTATAAATGGTCCATTTACTTAAACAGTAAAACTTAAGCTTACGAAGGAAGCTTAACGAAGGCTTCTTCCAACGCCTGGAACCTGAAGGTAGATTCTTTTTGTAAAGAGAGTAGTGCATTGTATAAGCTTCAGTGTCCCCGGATCTGCCCCTGGCTAATAATTTAAAAGGTAACCTTAGAATTAATTTTCTGTATAATGAAAACATGAACTTTTCAGTCAGACATACCTGGAATCTGAATCCCAACTCTGCCCTTCTCTAGGTGTATATGTAATATCACAAATATTTTACTAGTCCTCTCTGAGACCCAAATAGATTTAAAACAGGAGTAACCACATTATACTTAAAATTGTTTTGAGGATTTCAGATAATTAGTTCAAAGTATCTAAAACAGCCTACCACAAGTCAGACATTCAAAAAGTTGCTACTAATCTTATAAGGCAACCTCTAGTGGAAATGGAAAGGAATTGGAGATGAAAAAGAAAAAGTAATTTTTCACCATTACTTTGGAGAGGACAGGGCAAACAGAAGAGGCTTAGTGTTGCTCAGTTAAGAGCTGTTTTAGGTAAGAATGACTTACAAACACATATGTCAAGGAATTCCTCTTAGCAATGATGGCTTGCTTTTATAAAAAAGTATCTCTAAGGAATCTTGTATTTTCTTAAAGTAGGTAAAAATTCCCCTTTGAAGTCGTTTTATTCATCTGCTCAGCAGTAACATTTCTCATTTAAAGAGTAAATTGGGGTCCATTCCTTTCTCAATGATTACAAGTACTAAATGGAGGTCAAATTAGGAAGTTTTGCTTAGTTACATTTTCAACTTTAAAACTGAATTAAAAAAAAAAGAATGCTGTCTAGTAGCAACAGATTTGGATTAGGAGTTAAGGCAACTACAGGATCAGTTCTCAATTTCCTATTAACCGTTACCAAGTTGAGCAAGTAGTATTCTCCACACCTTTAAAAAAGATTCATTAATAATTATTACTAGTGATTTTAAAGCAATGGTTAACAGAATTTCTTAAAATGAAATCTTTTACAGAACCCCATATACAAATGGTAACACAGGAGCTGCTCTCAAGGACCACAGAGGGAGATTTCGAAGATTTGTACTTAACACTTCCTAGGCCTCCTGGGTCCTAGACACCCTCCAGGCTCCCTGTAAACGTTTGAAAATAACTGCCCTACATGAAACAGAATTATAGTTGAAAATTTTGATTTTCTGATTGAGAAATTCTTCTAAATGTCTTAGTGATACCACTATTAGAAAGCATTTTCTGATATGATTTCATTTAATCCTCACAATTTGTGAAAGACTGCTGTAGTTATCATCTTAAAGAGGAGGAAACAAACTTAAAGAGTCTGTTAGTTCCTTTATTCAACATTGTGTACTACATGCTGGGTGCATACTGCTGTACTGATCAAAGTCATAAAAAAGACTGAGGCCTCCTCAAGAAAATTATGCTCTAAAAAAGGAAATAGAGACTCCTCTCTCAAGAATCTTGGCTGTGAAAGGAGGTAGTTACTATAATGCAGAAGACAGGAAAAAGACATCTTCCTTCTCTGAGACCAGAGGGAAGGAGTCGAGAATGAATAAAGATGCAGATTAAATAACATAATTGAAAGGGAAGAATGCTGAATGAACTTTGAACTTTCACCTAATTACATTCCTTTTCACAGTGATGTAGTAGTTAGGTTTCTTGAAGTAAGAGCAATAAGAGAATTCTCAATAGATAGCTTAAGGACAATGATTAAAGTTTGGAATAGCTCAGGCAATAAAGGGGAGAGGAAGCTGACCAGGGACACAAAAGAAACTGCTCAGAGGCACTGAGAGTCCAGCTAAATTAGAGACCACTGTCTTGCAATTTTCTCCAGGAGTAGCTAGAAAATATGTTCAGTGGGGGCAAATAGGTAGAACGATCCAAGATGCTTTCTGCTGCTATTTCTGGCCTTGTTCTGGGGAGGCAGTAAGAAAGGGGCAACTGGTAACATAGGTGGAAGTGAGAGCACCATGGCTTGGGAGAATAAACGGGTCTTCCTGAGATCAAAGGGCACATTAACATGAGAAGGAACCAAGCAACAAGATAGAATAATTAAATAATAATAGCTTGCATTTATGTATAATGCTTATTATGTGCCAAGGACTATTCTAAGGAGCTTTATATGTATTAACTCCATCTTGAAAACAATTTTATGAGATAGGTATCATCATTTTTTCCTTTTTGCAAAAGAGGGAACAGACAAGACACTAAGTGATTTGCTCAAAGTCCTACATCTAACAAACAGAAGAGCTAGGATAGAATGCAATATGGAAGTTTGAAGATTTTTTCACTAGTAGGATGACAAGCTCTAAGCATGAAGATCCCTGCAATACAAGCCTGTCTGATCGCCACGGTAGATCCAGGACCTGACCCATAGCAGCAACACACAATAAATGTATTTTAAATTGAATAAATGAATGACCTCCACATGCAATGAACAAAATTAAGATAGAGGCTAGACGTAATATCTGTGAGGAATGTATTAACATAGTATCTGTGAGGAAGGTATTAAACTCTTCAATGACTGAGGGAGCATGAGTTCAGGAAGTCAGATGGTCATAGGGAGACAGCAGGAGAGTAATTCTCAAGCCAAAAAAGATGATGATGGACGTGGCAATAAACCACATCTGGGCCCAATAATTCAAGGACTATAAGAAAAATAGAAACCTCAATTCAAAAAGATAAGCCTGAGAAACAGGGGACCAGAGTGTACAATTTAACAGTGTGACAGGAAGGGATGAGATGCGAAGAGCAGTCATGGTGGAGGAAGTGAAATGTAGAGCACAGCTAGTAAACAGAAAGACTGGACCGCAGACTAAGTCTTCTGACTCCCAATTCAGGGTCACTGACAATTTCAACTCATTTTTCCAGGAGACTAGGCTGACTACCCTGCTACATACAGAAGTGCCACATGATCTTTAACGACCCTCTACTATATCTTAAGACTTCACTTAGAGTTACAAAAACTTCAAACATTTCAGAGCATCATTTGCGCTGACTTACTGAATTTATCAATTACTATGGTTTGGCTTAGAGGACTAGTTTCTCATTTAATCAATCATTCACTAACCACTCACACTATGCTAAATGCTGCGTGGTTCAAAAGGGTGTCTGGCATAAGCTTTGGACAGGGACCACAACCTAGTTCAGGAGTGAAAAAAAAGGGGAGGGGAGGAGTGAAAGAAAAGGAGGAGAAAGGGAGGAAAGGAAGGAAAAAAGAAAAACTAGATGTGTTTTTAGATGCACATTTAACGTACATATTATAGAACATGCAAACCAAATGAATATTTACTCCTTCAATAAAGTTACAAGAGGTGACACACTTACTCCAAGGATTACATGTGAATCATATAGGAACTTCTGTTTCTGAAGCCACCCCTCAAGAGCCAACAGGATTCTTTAAGTAGCCCATTGGTACTAAACCCATATCCTTTGAGAATGCTTTCTTAGCACGATTCACAAACTGGCTCTGCAGGCTTTTCAAAACTTAAGTTCTAGAAGTTGTACAATAAAATGACAGGATCGCTAAAATAAGTGTATGGCATTCAATGTAACTGCTTGCAAAAACAACATCCAATTTTAATATTGGCCTAATCATGGCTAAATATTGGTATAACAATAGTTAACTATGTGCTAAGTTCTATTTTAAAGCTTTATTTTACTTATCACACAACAAACCTGTAAGGTGGGTCTCATTAGCAGTCTCATTTTACACAGGGGAAAACTGAAGCTACAAGAAGTTAAGTAACTTGTTAAAGGTTATGCAGCTAGAGGCCGGGCGCGGTGGCTCATGCCTGTAATCCCAGCACTGTAGGAGGATGAGGCAGATGGATCACGAGGTCAGGAGATCGAGATCATCCCAGCTAACACAATGAAACCCCGTCTCTACTAAAAATGCAAAAAAATTAGCCGGGTGTGGTGGCAGGCACCTGTAGTCCCAGCTACTAGAGAGGCTGAGGCAGGAGAATGGCATGAATCCGGGAGGTGGAGCTTGCTGAGATCACGCCACTGCACTCCAGCCTGGGTGACAGAACGAGACTCTGTCTCAAAAAAAAAAAAAAAAAAAAAAAAGGTGATGCAGCTAGAAAGACGTAGAGCTGGTATTCAAGCTCGCACTCTTAACTACCATGCTTTCAGTCTCTTTACTTTTTAGTCACATCCCTATGTTCATATGTTGAATACTCCAGTGCAAAAATAATGAAAATTCTCTACAGACTATTCATAGTTTTATTCTCCTAAGTAGTCAAAGAAATGCCAATTAAAGCATTAAAGTACTATTTTTTCACCTATAAAATTAAACATACATTATGCTGGGTAAGATACTGCTACACAGACGTTAAACGGATACAATCTTGAGAAATACAATTAATTCTTAAGAGTGCTCACTTTAGAGCCAGATTGCTTGGGTGTGAATCCTAGTTCTGCCACTTGGAAGAATACCTTAAGCAAATTATTTAGCCTCTCAAAGCCTCATTTGTAGAACAGATAATAGTAGTATTCTATAGTTTGCTCAAATGAGTAAGTTTAGATATGCAGAGTACATGATAAGCATTTAGAAAGTGTTAGCTATTATTATTACCTTTATGGAGGTCAATTAGGTAATATATTTCAGTTATGTGCAGCCCAATAATTCCATAATCATAGATGGGCTCAAATATTTATGTGTCTAGTCACAGTTGCAATCTTTTTTAACAGAAAAAATATGGACTCCCTGGAATCAACGAAAATATTTGGCAACAGGGAAATGGTTAAGCAAACTGAAGTATGATAGTCATTAAAAACTATGTTTTCAAAAATTACAGTAAGAAATTTTTTAACAGCAGCATATACAATGATTATCTTACCTTAATTTTACTGTCTGTTCAGCCAACGGTATGAAATTAAAATTCCAAAAACACATGAAAATGTTAATGTTGTTTGTTTCCAAGTGGTAGGATTACAGGTGTTTTTTTATTTCCCTACTTATACATTTAGATAATTACCAATTTTTCTACCAGGAATATACATCATTGTTATAATTAGAAAAGTTACTAAAATAAATTCATTGCTTTAACAGACTATGGTTGAATAGTTTTCACAAGACATTGATAGACTACTAATTGTAATTCATGTGTTAACTCAGTGATTTGTTCTTACTAGTAATACCTTTACATTCTGTTGACCTTACAATGGGCTAACAAGAACTACTTTTAAAAAAAAGTTGCATTATTTAAAACCACAAATTGTCTAGTAACTTTTATATAAACCTAACAAGACTACTAAAGACCATCCATGTACTCTGGAATGAAAATAACAAAAAATTACCTCTAAAGTCTCCCAATGTATAATATAAAGAAAAGGCATACCACTTTTTCTAGCCTTAATCATATAATCTTCCTGAACTAGACAAATGCTTTCATCCCTTAACTTCACTTAATGAATGATGTACAAACAAATGAAGCATTCTCTAATTTGTCTGAATCAAGTTTGTGATTTATGTATTACTTAAAAAGCCAAATTTTTACATTATAGTTCATATTACTTAAATAGTAATATGAAATATAATTTTCCAGGTTCCTCTGAATTGCTATCTAGAAAGACAAGGCAAAATAAATACTTTGTTAATAACAACTGTATGCTTTTATTTTTCTAACTTCTGAAGTCAGAGTAGTACTAACAGCTATGACAATACTGGCTGTCCCAAAACTATAAACAGTATTAGTTAAGTGTAAGTAACACTTTAGTGAATCTGTTTCACCTTGTTTCATAACATAAAAAATGAAAAGCAAATTTATAATTAATTCTCTGCTCAGTGTGATCTGCAAGACTACCATCCAGCTTTCCTCTATGTACCAGTCCAGGTAGTACTATGCCAACAACTACCTTCCCTAAGAAAGAGAAACCTACTGTGAAGATGAAAGCTGTTCCCTCAAATCTGGCAAACATTTCTGTAGCTCGAAGAAAAGAAAAAAAAAAAAAAACGATTAACTGTACCCATCTGTCCTTAGACTCTTCCTGTTCTTAAGTATATCACAAACGAACATAAAACTTTCACTAATGTGAGTCGCCCTGTATGTTCCAGCTAACAATCACTTCCAAACAGTTGCTGTCCATGCTACACAGGTGGAGTTCCTCTAGTATTAGGGAGTGGGCATTTTATCATAACACTCTTTCTCATGATGAGTTAGCAAGCTTTTATAAACTAACTGAAGCTACTTCCAGGACCCCAAGGTAGAGATCTTAAGAGCCTGATTACATTCTGGAGACAGTCACCTTCATAACAGGTTTCCCAAACTCTGAAGGCTAGGCCAAGAAAGGCTTCATTACCATTTGATACAGGAGAGGACAGCATTTTCATTCAAACATATCCCCTCCAATTCTAATCAAGCTCGTCAAACCCATGTGGGCAAAACCCCAGACAGTAAAAATGGTAAGAAATGATTTTTCAAAGATAAAGATAATAAAAGGTTTACCTGAAAGCAACTAATCCTACATAGTGGAACAAAGCCCAGGAGTAAGGAAGAGACTCCCTAGGGCAGAATTACTTGATCCAGACCCACATTATTTCCAGGAGTTTCACAATTACTGCCTGCTTTCTTTAAAAAGTTTCATGGTCCTTGTTCCTTTGCATACAAATTAAAATTTAAACATTATCAAAAAGATGTAAAATGATACATTTTGTGCAAGGCAGGAAAGCTTATAAACTGGAATAAACTTTTCCTTTGTCAACAGCTTACAAATACAGAAACGTCCTTATTGTCTTCCATCTTAAAAAGAATTTCTATGAAAAGGCCTATTTAAAAATGCAAATTGTGCATTAAACTGTTGTGTATTATAACTTCTACAGACAATGATGAAGGTATACTTAAAATACGCACTAAGGCTGAAATGCAGTGGCTCACACCTGTAATCCCAGCACTTTGCGAAACAGAGGTGGGCTGATCACCTGAGATCAGGAGTTCAAGACCAGCCTGGCCAACATGGCGAAATCCCATCACTACTTAAAATACAAAAATTAGCCAGACGTGGTGGCGCAAACCTGTAGTCCCAGCTACTCGAGAGACTGAGACACAAGAATCGGTTGAACCCAGGAGGTGGAGGCTGCAGTGAGCCAAGATCGTGCCACTGCACTCTAGCCTGGGCCACAGAGCAACACTCTGTCTCAAAAAAGAAAAAAAAATGCACTCAAAACACTGAAAAGAATCTGATATTACTGATGGGAATTTATCTGGAGTAGTATCTATAAAATATCTGGTAAGTTCAATTACCACTCTATTTTGCAATGAAAACAAAACAATCTCAAAACACAATTCTATACTTTTTTACAAGTTAATTTTGTAAAACAATCTGAGATGAGTGCTTGAGACTTTTTTTTTTTTTTTTTAAGACAGTCTTGCTCTGCGGCCTAGGCTGGGGAATGAAAGAAATGGGGGGCTGGATTTTGGTCAAAGGATACAAGTTTTAAGATGAATAAATTGTGGAGATCAAATGTGCTGCACGGTTAAGAACAGTTAATAATACTATATTACATATTTTACATTTGCTAAGGCAGTAGATCTTAATTGTTCTCATCACACAGACATAAAAAACAGAACTATTGGCCAGGCGCGGCGGCTCACACCTGTAATCCCAGCACTTTGAGAGGCCAAGGCGGGCGGATCACGACGTCAGGAGTTCAAGACCAGCCTGACCAACATGGCGAAACCCCATCTCTACTAAAAATACAAAAACTAGCCAGGCATGGTGGCACACGCCTGTAATCCCAGCTACTCGGGAGGCTGAGGCAGAAGAATCCGCCTCGAACCCAGGAGGCGGAGGTTGCAGTGAGCTGAAATCGTGCCACTGCACTTCAGCCTGGGCGACAGAGCGAGTTTCCATCTCAGAAAAAAAAAAAGATGAGGTGATTATGTGTTAGCTTGATGGTAGTAATCATGTCAGAATGTATACATATATCAAAACATGTTGTCCATCTTAAACATATATAATTTTTCTTTTCTTTTTTTTTTCTTTTTGAGACAG
The DNA here is from genome assembly GCF_028885655.2 of Pongo abelii. Lineage (NCBI taxonomy): Eukaryota > Metazoa > Chordata > Mammalia > Primates > Hominidae > Pongo > Pongo abelii. The sequence continues at coordinate 128,065,027 of NC_071996.2, forward strand.
AGTCTCACTCTGTTGCCCAGGCTGGAGTGCAGTGGCACAATCTCGGCTCACTGCAACCTCTGCCTCCCAGGTTCAAGTGATTCTCATGCCTTAGCCTCCCGAGTAGCTGGAATTATAGGCGTGTATCACCACACCTGGCAAATTTTTGTATTTTTAGTAGAGACAGGGGTTTGCATGTTGGCCAGGCTGGTCTCCAACTCTTAACCTCAGGACCTCAAGTGATCCGCCTGCCTTGCCTCTCCCGAAGTGCTAGGATTGCAGGTGTGAAGGTGTGAACCACCTTGCCCCGGCCGAGTGTTTGACACTTTTGGTGAAACTATAGTTTCCCTTAAATTACAGTAAGTATATATCCAAACAACAGATGTAAAATACAATAATTTTTAAATATGTACATATGTGGAACCATAAACAATTAAGGATGTACATATGTATAACCATAAACAATTTTTTTTTTTTTGAGAAAGTTTCGCTTTTGTTGCCCAGACTGGAGTGCAATGGCGCAATCTCAGCTCACTGCAACCTCGGCCTTACAGGTTCAAGTGATTTTCCAGCCTCAGCTTCCCAAGTAGCTGGGATTACAGGCATCCGCCACCACGCCCCGCTAATTTTTTGTATTTTAAGTAGAAATGGGATTTCACCATGTTGGCCAGGCTGGTCTCAAGCTCCTGACCTCAGGTGATCCACCTGCCTCGGCCTCCCAAAGTGCTGGGATCACAGGCGTGAGCCACTGCGCCCGGCCATATTTTTTCTTTACGGAACACTATGCATTAACTACTTTTGACTAGCAACTCACGCAGTCTGTAGTTATGTACAAGACTGCCAATCTGGAAGACAGGAATTTTGAAGGTCTATAAGCACACGGTTAGTAAGATAAATCTATGAAATACCCTAACACTGAGATATACATCTATCTGTAACAAAGGGCCATAAACTGTAATAGTTCTTTCCAATGGGAATCACTTAGGAATGTTATTAATACTTATTAAACAGTAATGAAAAATTCTTCTTTTCGAAATCAGCAGCTATTAACTACTGAATATCAAAACTAGTCACTTACTTCATGTAAGGTTTTCAGAAAAACCTGCAAAAGTTATAGACAGAATGGGTCCAAATTAGCTCATAATCATAACGAAGCTAAAAAAAAAAAATTCAGTTCCAGTACTATGTGGTAACGTATCACACAACGTTATTATACTGGTCAGCTAAAGGAATAACGAAATTCTCTCCCACCTCTTCTCCCCAACAATATTAGCTCCAAAAGGCAGGGATCTTGGTCTTTCTAGCTATACTGACAGACCCCCAGAACAGCGCCTGGCACGTAATATTCAGTATTTGTTGAACAAATTAAATGATGGCAAAACAGGTAAGAGCAGGGAAACCTGAAGAGGTCAAAGAGTTTGATTACAAATACGTGAACGTACAACTGGTCAATCAGAAGGCCATTAACTTGAGTGAGTTGATGTCAAATTTGAGTTACTCCACATTTTAGCAAAAAATCTTATTTAGAACGTGAGACTTCAAGAATTGAGTAGTGTAAGGCTGCACACACTGCTAGAAAACCTGTTGTATATATAGGCCCGGCGCGGTGGCTCACTCCTGTAATCCCAGCACTTTGGGAGGCCGAAGTGGGTGGATCACCTGAGGTCGGGAGTTCGAGACCAGCCTGACCAACATGGAGAAACCTCGTCTCTAGTAAAAATACGAAATTAGCCGGGTGTGGTGGCGCATGCCTGTAATCCCAGCTACTGAGGAGGCTTTTAACCCAGGAGGCCGAGGTTGCGGTGAGCTGAGATCACGCCATTGCACTCCAGCCTGGGCAACAGGAGCGAAACTCTGTCTCAGAAAAAAGAAAATCTGTTGTATAAAACTATTAACTTTATAAAATTCTAAGTAATTCTAAACTCTAAAGTGGTCAGAATTTAGTAGGAAAATTAATATTACTCACAAATGCATAACCCAGCTCTTTGCCCAATTATAAGGGAAAACATACTAGTAAGCTTCGTTAGTACTCGCTTGTCAACATTTCTCACGTTTACTTAGAAAAAAGTTTGAAACATTCAAAAAATCTTTAATTATTATCAAAACACTTAATTCTCCTAAATACATCGTACCTATTTACACAAAGCAGAGGTTTCCGCACACTGACTTTAGTATTTATGTTCTTACAATTTCAGAATTCTGCATGAGGGGTATCCTTTTAAATTTTAGGAATTCAGAGAGGTCCTCATGTTCTCTGACACTAAATTACTTGACTCAACTGGGGCAATCATATCAAGATAAGTCTTTCCTCACTGCAACTGCACCTCAGGAAAAGCATGCTTTAAAAAGTGACAACAAATCCCCCTCTTTCGCCGGCACATGATATGAAGTATCCATGAATCTAAGAAGGGAAGACCAAGATCTTTCTTTACTTTTGCTTTTTAAAATCTTCTGTCCGATTGCTAGTTTGTCTGTCTTGACGTATGCCTTTTATTGTAGCGACATAGGCAAGTAAGTGCAGTTCGTTAACAGTACATTTTAATTGCTTGCCATGGGGTAGCTGAACCAGATTTGACACCCAAAGTTATATCCTATATACTAAACATCGCAAGGGTACGACTCAACGTAATGCCAAAAAAGAAAAAGTTTCTGAGCAGAACACGTTTGCTGTCACTGAAAGCGATGAAAGAAAGCAACTCCTCAAGGCGACTACACTCATTCTTTGGGCTCCCAAGGCTGAGAAATGGAGAACCAATTGTCCGGTTTGCTCTCTGTTGCTCCCCCCCCCCGGCCTTCCTCCGAGTGGCGAGGCAATCCTGCACAAGAGTTTGTAAAGTGCTTAGGAAGCTTGTAGGATGAAAGACGCTATGAATACACCCAATGTTACTAGTTTATGACCACGGAGCATTCCGTGGAACCACTGTCACTGCGTCGGGGGCAGGTTGATGGCATAGCCCTTCCTGGGGAGGGGGGCAGAGAGAGAGAGAGGGCAGCCCCTTCATCACCCTAAAAGCTACGCTGGGTAATTTTTCAAAGTGTAACGAAACCCCACGTGAAAAGTTCCACACACGCCCCACACAGGGAGGACTCCGCGGCTGCTAGCAGCGCCGGAGACTGGGCCTACAACCCCGGCAACGTGGGGAGGCGTGGGGCGGCCGAGGGGCCCCGGCCGCAGCCGACGCCCGCGGAGCGGCTTTAGGAGCAGCTCCCGGACAGGGGCGCGGCGCCAGGCCCGGGCTCCCGGCGCGGGGAACGGCCCGGGAGGGCGGCCGCGCCGGTGCCCCGCGCCGCCCGGTTGCCGGGAAGGCTCGCGCCCCGCGGCCGGCGGGCGTGGGGGAGGGGAGGCCGGGCCTGCGGCCTGTTGGGGGACTTCAGCCCGGGCCTCGCGCGCGGCTCTCGGCCCGGCCCCCAGCCCCGGGGTCCCGGACGCCGAGGAGAGACTCACCGGAAAGGCCCGGATCCGCATCTTGGTGTCCTTCCGGCTGCCCGTGCCTTTGCTCAGATTCGACATGGTGCTCGTCCCCTCCCCGGCGGCGGCTTCAGGTCGCGCTCCGCGACGCCGGTGTCACATTTAAGGCGGGCAGGCAGGCTAGGGGCGACGCTGGGGGCGGCGGCGGCGCGGCTCCCGGGCAGAGCTGGGGAGCTGGCCGGCCCCTGGGCAGCCGCGACGGCGGCGGGGGCGGCGGCGGCGGCGGCTCGGGCTCCGGCTACTCCGACGCGGCTGGGGGGCTGCGCTGGCGCGGCGGCTCCGCGAGGTCCCCCTCACGCCCGGCTCGGCTCCCTTTATCGCGCTCCTCCGCGATGGCGGCGGCGGCGGCGACGGACAAACATCTCACTGCGCAGGCCGAACGTCGTCCTCCTCCTCCTCCTTCTCCTCCTCCGCCTGAGCGAGACGAGATCCGGCCCAGAGGGTGGAGGGGGGAGGAGGGAGGGAGGAGAGCCGGAGAGTGAGAGATGCCGGGGGAGGGAGGTGGGAGGACGGGAGGGGGGAGCCCGGCGGCCGCGGCGTGGGGGGGAGCCCGGCGGCCGCTCAGATCTCGCGAGAAGAGGGCGAGCGCGCTGCCCTCTGGTGGGCGGGGCGAAGCCCGGGAGAGGGAGGGCGCCACCGGAGGGGAGGAGGGGAACAGGGAATTGAAGGAAGTGGGAGGGGCCGGCGGGGCGGGGAAGCGGAAAGGGGGCGTGGCTGAGGGCGGGAGGATTAAGCTGCCTTTTTGAAACAGGAGCGCCAGGTCCCGGGTTCTGGGTGGAGGTGGTTGCTGATTGGTGGAGCTCGGAGCGGCGGTTGGGAAGGTCCTGGTCACATGGGGGGGCAGTGGGAGTGGGAAGTTCGGAGAGCGGGAGCGGGATTGTAGTGGGCTGGGCCCCGCTGGGCTGGGACAGCAGGAGGATATAGTCTTGAGGAGGAGCGTGGTGTGCTAGATGTATAACTACGTCCCAAACTGGTTCCTGTGTTTTTCTAGGGCACGTGGACTAGGGATGGGTACTTGAGTAGAAGCCAGCAACTTGAAGAGTTTGTGCAGGAGTTACCTGCGGTGTCGGAAATTAGTGTCCTGTATGCTCACCAAGGTATTCGGACTGAGTGTGCACACCACAGCTCTCAGGACTGGAAGGTGGAAATTTAATCTACAAAGTTTCCTTAAACTGCATAAGCTTCGGGACCTCTTGATTCACTGATGTTTTTCTGGTGGACCCAGGGCTTATTCATGTTAAAACCTGGTTTTCATTACCATCAGAATAAACTGACAGCTCCATTAATGAAATGCAGCATTTGGTAAATAATGTTAAGTGGAATGATAGAAACCTATCTTTAACCTACCAGATAAATCATTTCTGCCATTACCAAGAGTATTGTAGATTTTTAAAGCCAAAATTACCGTCTGATTCAGTTGCTGTATATTTGAAAAGGTTTTGGCTTTTGGTTTTGGGGGAGAGGCGTTTGGTCGCTTTGTAGTCAAAATGTCTAATTTGACTCATCGGTTTTGCTGTCCATTTATTATGAATTGTACTTCCTCATTTACCTACTTGCCCAATTGCTGTTATGTTTGGGTTTCTGACTTTGCAAGGAAATACATGAGTTCCTATTAAAGTTTGTGTTCTTCCTATTTTAAAGAAGCATCTGTTTGGGGGATGGATATCTACATTTAGAAGCTAGAATTTTAATACTTTTAAATAGCAAACTTAATATAAAGTGAAATACACTTATCTGTTGACTGTAAGGTTGAATTTGCCCTAAATTAACTTAATCCTGATGACTAAGCTTATGATTGTTGTGCTTAAAGCCCCTTCTTGCTTAAAACGCCCCATTGCAAATACCATATTTTCTTGTTTTTTTTTTTTTGTGGGAGTTTTTTGGTATTGGCTAATTAAACAGGAGTTTAAGAAACAAGAATGTTGCTTAAGGCAATATCTGTAAATACTGAAGCTAAAAATAGGTTATCAAGAACTGATAAACAAAGATTGGGAGAGGCTCTGACTTCAATATAAGATGTCAGCCTTGAATAGGAGTTTATAATCTCTATGCTAATTGAACCACCATTTCCATAACATTATAATATAATAACAAACAATGTTTTTCTCTTGGTTGTACTCTCATATGGCCCAGTTTCTTTGTAATGTAAGAATATATGTTCAGAATAGGGATCTCTGAGGAACCAAAAAAAGAAATAAAAAAAAATTTTTTTAAAAGAATATATGTTCTTGGAGCCATTGTTTGAATCTCAATACTGCCACTTTACTAGCTGTGTTTTGCGTCTTTTGGGGCATGGAGTTGACAATCCCCAGAATTCCTCATCTGTAAAACGGAGACAATAACAATACTTCCTCCTTGGGCTACTGTGAAATTTAAATAGATGAATAGTTTTAAAGAGCCCTGAGAGCTGGGCATGGAGCAGCAACTTACCACCTGTTGGCTGTTATTAACATGGGCATTAAAGCCAAGGTTATACTACTTCCTTTATTCAATAGGTAGGTTTCTAAACAACAACAACAAAAAACACTTGTATGCTTTTATAAAATGAGTCATATTTTGAAACTAAGCCAGTCCCCGACATTCGGATCTCTCAGACTAATAAAATATTTTCTGATAAGCTAGGGAGTCAATATAGGTTTGGCAACTTTATATTGGCAAGGGTATTAAAAAGGAACAACTAGCATAGATTATTCCCATAATTTATTAAAAAGTATTTTAACCTCAGAAATGAGGGAAGATCCATTTTTGAATAAAGGACAGTTCCTTGAATTGAGCAGCGTCGTAATGAACAATACGTCACACTAATTTTTCTTATTTCACTGTGAACCTAAGGAGACATCATGGGCCAGCATTTAGAAACCCACTACATTAAGGTATGTTTCTACTTAATTATAAAGCATATAGTAAGTATAGTAACTCTAATGTATTTGTTTTGTGAACCCAGATTTCCATATATTGGTGTTGCTTAACCAAAATTTAGCTGCATCTAAAAGAATCACTGTGAACTGTGTCTTACCTTAAGCTTTTAACCACCAAGGATCAGAAAAATGCTTCAAAATGATTTTGTCATTAAGAAGTCTGCTCATTTATTTGTTCAGTTATTCATTTATTCAATAATTATTATTGAATGGCTACTGTATGTCAGGAACTAGGGTGAATGAGACAGATGGGACCTGCCATCACATCCTTTTTCACATCTCACAGTTTGTAAACCACAGACCCATATTGGATTTGGCCCCAACTTTGTATATACTTCAGTCCAGAAATCAGATATTTTCCTTCCTGTGGAAGCAACATCCTCAGAATGTCTATGAAATACTTTCCGAAGCAGCAGTAGACTATTTTTCTGTGCCCAGTCATATTCCCTGACTTGCAAATAGCAAATAAATGTTCAGGATGTTGCTTTTCTGCAAACTGCCACCTGATCTAGCAGAGAAAGCAGCACTGGAATAGGAACTCACTAGATCTTGCATGCCTGGCGATTGGTATTCCTACTCATGCTGACAGTGTCCTGACACAGGAAAACAGTGGCCTCATTTCCATTTATTCTTTCCATTTATGCATATGGAGCACGTGCATTCAGAGAGATCAGGCAGTTGGGTGGGCCAGCCCCTTTTCTGCATCCCAATCTGTGAAAGAGCAATATAAGGTGTGAGGAGCTGGTAAAAGGAAGTAATAGCCTCTTCTTGACCATCAGTTTCTAGGTACTTGGGATGCCAAGTCACTTTAATCAGTGTTTCAGATCTGCTGATTTTATTGTACAGATATTGGTTGTTAAAACAGCTCAAAGCCTACAATTTCAATTTGAAAGTCCTGTTCAATGGTTTTGAGTAGACCAAGACTATGTTAAGAGAGAGAAAATGTTTTTAAGTTGGAAGGCAAAGATGTATAGATATTATCAGCTCTTGGAATGGAAGAGCTAGATCTTCTACTCTCTTGTCTCTACCAGGCAACTAATAAGTATTATAGGCTATTAGATGTGGAGTTGTATATATTTAGGGTAGTAGCATGTATATGTGCATTATAAGATGACATATTGTCGGCAAATACCCCATTGAGAACATAACCACAGATGCTTAAATATGTGAAAACTGTAGGCCTTCTCCATGCAACTTTTCTACTGTGTCCTTAAAATTTTTCTTATATCATTGAGACAAGAAGCATATGAGACACATAAGCATAGGAGACAAGTTACATCTTAAACTAAAAAATGTTAAATGTCTGATTATATCATAAAAATCCATCTCAGTATTTCATCATATGGTCATACAAAAGAAAATCATCTCCCTGGCAGCTCTGGAAATATTCTGGTTGGCTTGGACAGTCTGTTTATTCCACATGTACCCAATAAATTAACAGTTTGTAAATAAAAATATCTATACAACCAACTAACCCAATTTAACATAATATAGATTCTCAATTTAAAAATATAGGCATGGCTTCTATGTAATCTTATTTCAAAGAAAAAGAATTTCTTCTTATTAATACCATCGTAACAGTAAATGTATCAGGAAACCTCTAGGGGACAGTTATGAGTATGTATTGCTTTCATTCATGACAAGTAAAGTATATGTTGAAGTTTGTAACTCATCAGCTCTGTCTTTGTGAAGTAAGTTAATTTTGGAGTTGAGATAAAGCATTGTGCCAAAAGAGCTATAAAAATAATGGTCTAAATTTTATGTTAGGTTTAGTAATTGTATGAATTATAAATACTACAGTGGACAAATGTAATAAAATGGCATTATCTTTTTTTTGTTTTTTGAAACGGAGTCTCACTCTTTTGCCCAGGCTGGAGTGCAGTGGCAGGACCTCAGCTCACTGCAACCTCTGCCTGCTGGGTTCAAGCAATTCTCCTGCCTCAGCCTCCCGAGTAGCTGGGATTACAGGCACCCACCACCATGTCTGGCTCCTTTTTTGTATTTTTTAGTAGATATGGGGTTTCACCATGCTGGCCAGGCTGGTCTCGAACTCCTGACCTCGTGATCCGCCCACCTCGGCCTCCCAAAATGCTGGGATTACAGATGTGAGTCACCGTGCCCGGCAATGGCATTATCTTTAAACTTCTTTAATAAGCTCTTTGTCTTCAGTTCGTAATAAAACTATATTCTTAACTCTTATATCTAGAACTGGTAGAAATCAGAATCTGAGAAGGAGCCCTCGTAAAGAAAAGAACCTTTAAGAGACTAAAAGATGTAAAAATTCTTGGGGCCAGGCCAGGCGTGGTAGCTCATGCCTGTAGACCCAGCACTTTGGGAGGCCAAGGTGGGAGGATCACCTGAGGTCAGGAGTTCAAGACCAGCCTGGCCAATGTGGTGAAACCCTGTCTCTACTAAAAATACAAAAAAAATTAGCCAGGTGTGGTGACAGGCACCTGTAATCCCAGCTACTCTGGAGGCTGAGGCAGGAGAATTACTTGAAACTCGAGAGGCGGAGGTTGCAGTGAGCCAAGATCGTGCCACTGCACTCCAGCCTGGACGCCAAGAGCAAAACTCCGTCTCAAAAAAAAAACAAAAAAAAAAACAAAAAAACAAATCGTTGGGGCCTACTTCTAGCCTGAAATTGACAACATGAATTCCTAGAGTAAGTTGATTTTTAAGTTATTGGTCTCTGAGTCCTCTACTTTTTGCATGGCTGGATATTGGGCAAAAAAAAAAAAAACCCTTTAATGGGCAATTCTGAAATAGTGTGACAAGTGGACACCTTGTCAGGATAAAACCAGCAACTTTACATCAAACCTAGTTAAGAACCTTTTAAAGAATTTTCATTTATGAGAAATTGGTTAAAAATGGTATGGAACTTCTCTGTTACTGAAATCCTCATTGAGAAGTGGCTATCTCTACATGAACCTTTGGGGTTTTTTTTTGAGGAAAAAAACTATTTTAGATGTTTGTTGTAAAGGCAGTTTCATATTCTTCTGTTAATTAGTATAGTGATGTTTGTCCTTTCTTGGGGAGGGGAGGAGGTATTTCCTATTAGTACCCTGGTCTCTTGTTTTTTAACAGAATCACCCACTGGGTGTGGTCTTGGTGGATAGTGGCTTCCACTTCCTACCATGGTAGTCGGAGGGGTCTGATCTTCCCTGTCCTCTGCCCAGTTCAGCCTGGGAGTAGAGGTATAGGGAGACACAGGCAATCAGACCCTCTCCTAGAAGCTCTAACTCTTGAGTGGGAGACACAGGCAATCAGACCCTCTCCTAGAAGCTCTGACTGTTGAGTAGGTGACTGGAGGACACAGGATGGTTGGTGGGCACTCAAGCAGTGGCAGTGGGTGGCCTGGGCTCTTCCCGCAGAATGACTTTAGTTGTAGTTCCTGCTCCTCGACTTCCCAGCTGTCCTCTGGTTCCTGCTTGTTGTCCAACCCTGGTCCTCCTACCTCCCCTAGTTTTCTGTGACTCCAAACATGCCTTCCCCAGATTCCATTTTTGCTTAAAATAGTCAAAGTTTGTTTCCCCCATGTGTCACTCAGCGTCCTGGCAGGAAACAGATGGCTCACTCCAACAGGGAAACTAAGAAGAGTTTTACTACAGGACTTTCACAGAGTATGGGTAGAGATAGAGGGTGATCAAGGGGTGATGAAGCAGCTTAGGACTAGCAACAGCAGGGGGCCTTGCACTGCTTCCAGGCTTGAAGGACAAAAGGGAAGAAGTGGCCACCAGAGATTTTTGCTGTTACTGTGGGAGAGAGCTGCCTGACAAACTGAGGCATTGGGGGGGGAACCAAAGCTACTGATGCTTTCTGGCACAGTGAGAAGGCTGCCAACAGACAAAATACCCACCTCACTTTCCTCCTTCCATGGGATTTCTGACTGGTGCCTCCCATTGTATGAACCTAACTGGAAGCCAGAGCTCAAGGGAGCTATTGATGGGAGCCATTGATGGAGTCCATAAAAGTCACAAGGGTACAACTGTCCAGGGTGGAGAAAGGTGGACATTAGATCTGGAGAGGCTAACAAGGGATGTTCGTGTAGAGAGCTTGTAAACAAGCCCTTAGAGTAGTAACAGTAAAAAACATATATTAATATAAATTATGGTAAAGCCCCTCATAGAGTTATAGAGTCTGTGCACTGTAGGGAGGTGTCTAGCTGAGGAGGCAAGTGGAGACTAGTATCCAAGGCCTGTACCCTGCAAGGGCCATTATCACCTGGAGGACGGAGCACCTGTTTGCTTGGTCAGAGATGCCACCTCCACTCTAAGCTTTGGAGCTGTGGAGCTGCATTTGTTCTGGAGGTGGGCAGGGCCTTTTGTTTTTTTCTGATTTGCACAAAGCCACCATGTAGATTAGCAGTGGCTCTGTGCATTGCCATGTTAACTCAGATATTAAAGTGTAAAACAATAGAGCATCATAGTTAAAAGTGCCGGTTCTGGAGTCAGACTATCTGGGTTCTAATCCACATTCTGCAGTGTATTAAGTGAACCCCAATTATTCTCATTAGTAAAATTAGGCTAATAATAGTACCAACCTCATAAGACTAGTTAGAGAATTAAATGAAATAATGTAGCTAAAGTATTTAGCACAACACCCCACACATACTTTGAACTCAATATTAGAAGTTCTTTTATGATTAATTTCTAATCTCATCTTTGTTTTTCCAGTCTAGGTTTGGTAAATGACACAAGTGTGTTTACTAGTTTCTGCCTTTTTTTTTTTTTTTTTTTTTTGGACACAGTCTTGCTCTGTCTCCCAGGCTGGAGTGCAGCGGTGCGATCTCAGCTCACTCTAACCTCCACCTTCTGGATCCAAGCAATTCTCATGCCTCAGTCTCCTGAATAGTTGGGATTACAGGTGCGGGCCACCACGCACAGCAAATTTTTCGTATTTTTAATAAAGATGGTTTTTTTGTTTGTTTTTTGTTCGTTTGTTTGTTTTTGAGATGGAGTCTCGCTCTGTCGCCCAGGCTGGAGTGCAGTGGCGTGATCTCAGCTCACTGCAAGCTCCACCTCCCACGTTCACACCATTCTCCTGCCTCGGCCTCCCAAGTAGCTTGGACTACAGGCACCCACCACCACGCCCAGCTAATTTTTTGTATTTTTAGTAGAGACGGGGTTTCACCGTGTTAGCCAGGATGGTCTAGATCTCCTGACCTCGTGATCCGCCCGCCTTGGCCTCCCAAAGTGCTGGGATTACAGGCGTGAGCCACCGCCCCCGGCCAAAGAGGGGGTTTTGCCATGTTGCCTAGGTTGGTCTCAAACTCCTGAGGTCAGGCAATATACCCGCCTGCTTGGCCTCCCAAAGTGCTAAGATAATAGGCGTCAGCCACTGTGCCTGGCCTGGTTTCTGCATTTATGCAACTACTACCACATCCTGTGTCTCTGTCTCTTCCCTGATGCCCACTTCCATTATTTCTTACACAGTGACCTCTCTTTCATTTATATCTTGTACCTATACTTTCATCGTATCTCAAGCATGTCACTTTCCAATCAGCATTCATCTTCCCTGCAATGTTCGTTTCACTAGACCTTTCCACTAGCTGTCTCTTATCTATGAAGGAAGTTCCCAGGTTATCTGTCCTTCCAGAGATAGTCAAGAGCAGCAAGGTTCCCAGAAACAATGGAAAAGAAGAAACAGCGATGGGAACTCAGCTTTGAATTTTAAGCTAGTTCAAAATCTTCAACAGGCTTTAAATTATTGACACCCTCTCAGTATTAAGATTAAGATTTGGTTCACTACACATCTAGGATGAAAACTTTAAATCTATTATAATGACTTTAAGATGTAACAATGGGCTAAAAATAAACGCACAAAGTAATGTATACTGTCACTTCTCATGAGCTTTCTTATACTATGTCCTTTCTAAAACGTAAACATCATAAACTTTGAATTTGTTAACTACATACATGTGGTCCAATTCATCATCATTTGTTCGCCTGCATTCCTTTCCCCACTGAGATGACAGGTTTATCATGTCCAAGAGGGCAACAATGCTGGACCTTACCTCACTCATTACAAAAACAGAAAAGTTAAGGGTCTCATGTTAGTCATAACTACATGGCAAATTAAATAAGCCTTAATAATTTGATCAAAACTATGATACTATATTTTCCGAAGTCCTTTTTTTTAATTTGAAATGAAGTCTCACTGTGTCTCCCAGGCTGGATGCAGTGGTGCAATCACAGCTCACTGCAGCCTTGAACTCCTGGGCTCAAGCAATCCTTCCACCTCAGCCTCCAGAGTAGCTGGAACCACAGGTACGTGCCACCACGCCTGGCTTTTTTTCTTTTTTGTATAAATGAGGTCTTGCTTGTTGCCCAGGCTGGTCTCGAACTCCTAGGCTCAAACTACCCTCCCACCTAGGCCTCCCAAAGTGCTAGGATTACAGACTGAAGTACTTTTTATGTCTATTGATAAGAAGGCAGTTCTTCCCATAATTATGTCTAGGCTTCTAGAGGTAATTGGAATGGTCCCTGTGGCTGTAGTTTGATCAACTCATTCATCATTGGTTTTTGATGCATTTTCATGGCTACTTCCAATGTTACACTAACCAGTGCTACATGCTAATGAGTGACTGTAGGCGGGATAGGGAAGGATTACAAATTAGTTGAATACAAGCAATATTGCTTTTTATTTTTTATTTATTCTTTATTTTTTGAGACAGTCTCACTCTATTGCCCAGGCTGGAGTGCAGTGGCGTGATCTCGACTCACTGCAACCTCTGCGTCTGTGGTTCAAGTGATTCTCCTGCCTCAACCTCCCAAGTAAGCTGGGATTACAGGTGCCCGCCACCGTGCCTGGCTAATTTTTGAATTTTTAGTAGAGACAAGGTTTCACCAGGCTAGTCTCGAACTCCCGACCTCAGGTGATCCGCCCGCCTCGACCTCCCAAAGTGCTGGGATTACAGGCATGAAATATTGCTTTTTAAAACAAGTCAGCAGACTCTCCTCCATATCAACAACTAATACCTTTGAACCCACAGAATATTAGTAATTATAATTATTTACTCAAAGCAGTAGAGTGGATGAGTAATTGGAGGAATATATGACATTAGATGACTGCCAACAATTAAGTTTGCCCATGAAAATTATAGTGCATCTGCTATGGTTTGGATATGGTTTTTTCGTTTCCATCAAAACTCATGTTGAAATTTGATCCCTAATGTGGCAGTGTTGGAGGTGGGGCCTCGTAGGAATCATGAGGGCGGATCCCCATGAATGACTTGGTGCCATTCTTGCTGTAGTGAGATCTCACTCTCACAAGACTGGACTGCTCCAGGAATAGATTCCCCTGGCTAAGTGCGGTGGTTCATGCCTGTAATCCCAGCAATTTGGGAGACCAAGGCAGGAGGATCTCTTGAGCTCAGGAGTTTGAGACCAGCCTGGGCAAGATGGCAAATACCCGCCATTGCTAAAAATACACACACACACACACACACACACACACACACACACACACACACACACACACACACACACACACACACACACAATTACCTGGGTATGGTGACATGTGCTTGTAGTCTCAGCTACTTGAGAGTCTGAGGTGGGAGAATCACCTGAGTCTGAGAAGTCAAGGCTGCAGTGAGCCGTGATTGTGCCACTGCACTCCAGCTTGGGTGACAGAGTGAGACGCTGTCTCAAAAAAAAAAAAAAAATTCCTCTGAAAGGAGGTTGTTATAAAGTGAGGTTCGTCCTCCTCTTTGATCTCTTTGCACACATGTTCACTTCCCCTTTGACCCTCATCATGTTTTGACCTAGCTCATGGCCAAGCAGATGCTAGCACCATGCTACTTGTACTTTCCACCCTGCAGAACTGTGAGCTAAACAAAACTTGTTTCTTTATAAATTGCCCACTCTCAGGTATTTTGTTATAGCAACAAAACAGACAGCATCTGAATCAGCTAAATTGCTTTCCACTGCAAGTAACAGAAAACCTAACTCCAATTGGCGTAATCAAATATATTATGTCATATAGCACGAAGTCCAGAGGCAGGATGGATTCCAGGCCTGCTACATCGCAGGGCTCCAGCCCAACGTTGTGACAGTTTTCTTGGCCCTGGCCTCCTACTTGACTGGTGGCAAGGTGGCTACAGTCATTATAGGTATCACAGATACAACAAAGTCCAGACCAGAGGAAGAAGAGAGACTGTCTCCTTCTTATGGGTCTGTACTATGAGGTAGGAAACTGTTCCCAGAGGTAGGAGACTCTCTCTCGTGGCTCATTAGCCAAGACTAGGTTACACTCCTGTTTTAATCCATTCAGTGCCAAGGGGGATGGGCATAGTTAATACTAGTCGTAGAGGTGGAATAGATCTTGGGAGTCAACCACTACCACTTATTAGTACAGAGCCTGTTTGTTTATCTCTTTCTGAAGAGATTTACATGGAGATTAATGAGTATGAAGGGAAATGTCGAGGAAGTGTGTGTGTGTGTGTGTGTGTGTGTGTGTATAATAGTGTATGGCTAATGAAGGTGCATGATCTGAGGCCTCAAACTGCACTGAAGAATAGTTCTCATCCACAACAGTTCTCAGATGATGAGAGCAAAGAAAAGTACATCACAGGCAGGGCCCTACGGAAAGGTGAGGCTTGTTGCAAAAGTTACCATGGGCGTGCACATTTTCACAGATGCCTGCACTCTCCTGTCAGGGGTTCTGGGCTGCTCTTCAGAAGCTCTTGGAGAAGACTTATTCACTGTTACCTGCTTTTATGTGATCTATAAACTAGCCACAGGCAAATGAGAACAAGGTGGTTGCCCACACAGTGCAACTTGGGGAGGAAGAGGCCCTTTACCCTCCAAAACTCTCTCCTCCAAAAATAAAGCAAACCAAATGCACAAAATCACAGAAACCAAATTAGCTTCATGCTCAGGTAGACTCAACAGATAACTATGGGACCAGCCTGGGCTAAATGGTGAAG
Source organism: Pongo abelii (assembly GCF_028885655.2). NCBI lineage: Eukaryota > Metazoa > Chordata > Mammalia > Primates > Hominidae > Pongo > Pongo abelii. The sequence goes on from NC_071996.2 coordinate 128,080,322, forward strand.
CCTCATCTCTACCCAAAAAAAAAAATTGTTATTTTTTTTTTTTAGATGGAGTCTCGCTCTGTTGCCCAGGCTGTAGTGCAGTGCTGCCATCTTGGCTCACTACAACCTCCACCTCCCAGATTCAAGCCATTCTCTCACCTCAGCCTCCCAAGTAGAGTCAGGGTATTTTTAGTAGAGACGGGGTTTCACCATGTTGGCCAGGCTGGTCTCGAACTCCTGACCTCGGGTGATCCTCCGGCCTCGGCCACCCAAAGTGCTTGGATTACAGGTGTAAGCCACTGCACCCAGCCTACAAAAAAAATTTTTTTTCAAGTTAGCCAAATGTGGTGGCATGTGCTTATAGTCCCAGCTACTCAGGAAGCTGGGGTGGGAGGATCACCTGAGCCCAGGAGGTCGAGGTTGCAGTGAGCTATGATAGCACCACTGCACATCAGCCTGGACGATAGAGTGAGACCCTATCTCAAGAAAAGAAAAAGAAACCACTTTATCATTTTGCCAAAATTTCTAGTAAGACAGACACATCTACATAAAACACATGAGAAAATAATGTGACAAAGAGTATGTGTCCTACTTGAGCGAATATATGGGGAAGAAACCATAAATATAAGAATCTCAGGAGAGGGAACCGTGTGGCCCTCTGGGAGCTCCTCTTCTTGTAATCTGGCTCCTGAGAAGGACGCTGGGATTCGGTTCTTCATTTCCTGCTTGTTGGTAAGAAACTGGCACCTTACATTACAAATTAATCAAGACATTGCCAAAGAATAAAGTATGATCTTGGGTTCATTTTGGACCCTCCTAAGAAGAGTGAGGGGGTACGTGAGAATTTGGTATTGGGATGTTCAGTGCAGAAATGTTTATACTTGACTAATGCAAAAATGTTTTATCAGTCATTGTGGAACCCCTCAAGTGCTTGACCCTGTCTTTACTATTTGGTAGCAAAAGTGCATGTGTCTCCCTAAGATGTGAACAGCTGGCATAACAAGGAAACTTCCCTTTGGGAATAGAAGTTAGTATTTTACATCAGATCTATTCATAATTTATTTATTGCTTCTTTTGGGGGGAACATTTACTAACCTCCTTTTTTTTTTTTTTTTTTGAGACGGAATTGTGCTCTGTCACCCAGGCTGGAGTGCAGTGGCGCATTCTCGGATCACTGCAACCTCTGCCTCCCGGGTTCAAGTGATTCTCCTGCCTCAGCCTCCCAAGTAGCTGGGACTACAGGTGCGTGCCACCACACCTGGCTAATTTTTTGTGTTTTTAGTAGAGACAGGGTTTCACTGTGTTAGCCAAGATGGCCTCGATCTCCTGACCTCATGATCTGCCTGCCTAGGCCTCCCAAAGTGCTGGGATTACAGGCATGAACCACCACGCCCGGCCTTTTTCTTTCTTTTTTTTTTTTTCTTGAGATGGAGTCTCGCTGTGTTGCCCAGGATGGAGTGCAGTGGTACAATCTCAGCTCACTGCAATCTCTGCCTCCCACGTTGAACCCATTCTCCTGCCTCGGCCTCCCGAGTAGCTGGGATCACAGGTATGCACCACCACACCCAGCTAATTTTTGTATTTTTAGTAGAGATGGGGTTTCACCATGTTGGCCAGGCTGGTCTTGAACTCCTGACCTCAAGTGATCTGCCTGCCTTGGCCTCCCAAAGTGCTGGGATTACAGGCATGAGCAACCGTACCTGGCCTAACTTCCTAAAGTAAGGAAATATCTAAGGTACAATTTCTGGCATTTTCACAGGGGCATACTTTCGCAACGGAACGGAGGGATACCACTGATAAAACACCATCTGTGTGCCTGTGTCATGACTGCATTGCTTGTTTCATGCTCACACAGTCCTGTGTGACTATTATTATAATAGTAGTATGACAAAGAGCACTGGGGTCAACGCTGGACTCTGTACTAACTAGCCAAATGCCCTTGGGTGCTCCTTTTTAAAAACATAAAGGAGGGGATAGTAACAGTACCTACCTCACGAGAGAGATGGTCGTGAGAATTAAATGAGCTAGGGAATGTTGAGTGTGCTTCACTCAGCACCTTGCAAATAATAAGCACTTAGTAAATATCTGCTTGTGTTTTGTTGTTTTCCTCATTTTACAGGTAAGAAAGTCATATCTTCAAGAGATTAAGTAACTTGTCATATCAGAGACAGGTTAAGTCACTTGCTCAAGGTCGCCACATAAGTAAGTCACGAGAGAGGAATTCAAACCCTTTTGTCTAATTTCAGTTTTGTCCAATTCTAGAGTCAGATGTTTCACAACTATGTCATCTTTCTGTTGAATAGTCTATTTCAAACACTTTATTCCAATTATGCAAGATAATGGGATGAAGCTCCTAAAAGTTGGAAATTTAAAATAAATTTTTTTTGTTATCATCCTTAGTGTTCTGCACTTAGGAGGCATTATTAAGCGGATGTTGCTGCATGACTTAAAAATGGCGAATCTATGCTTAAGACCTTGATAAGCTACCATGTTGCAGTTTTCAGTAATAGACTGAAAATGTAATAATACTCATACCGGCCGGGCACGGTGGCTCATGCCTGCAATCCCAGCACTTTGGGAGGCCAAGGTGGGTGGATCACGAGGTCAAGAGATGGAGACCATCCTAGCCAACATGGTGAAACCCCATCTCTACTAAAAATACAAAACTAAGCTGGGTGTGGTGGGACGTGCCTGTAATCCCAGCTACTCGGGAGGCTGAGGCAGGAGAATCAGTTGAACCTGGGAGGCAGAGGTTGCAGTGAGCCGAGATCAGGCCACTGTACTCCAGCCTGGCAACAGAGCGAGACTCCGTCTCAAAAAAAAAAAAAAAACCCCAAAAAACTCATACCTTAGCAAGGTGAAGAGGTTTGCCTGAGGTCATAAAGCTAGCAGGTGGCAGAACTCCTGGGGGAAGTGTGTGTGGCTGCGTTCCTGACCCATGTTCCTGACTGCCCTGCTGAATTGCCCCCTTGGCTTTGAAAAAGTTCCCAGTGTGCTCAGAGTGAATTTTGTACAGTATATAGAAAAACCTTAAGTAACCAGGACCTAAGAATCAGGCTTTGTTGTCTCTGCTCTGGTGAAATAAATGCCATCAAAATAAACACATAAAACCAAAACAACACAATATGCAAAACCAAACCAACAAATAAAGTAGCCAATAAAACAAACACACTCGTGCTTGGTTTGCAGTGGGTATGGGGTCCCACAGAGTCAGTCAATTTCCATGCCATCTGCAACTTCTCTATTTCTGTCTGTTACTATGATCTTTATTCATGACCACCATCTTCGAGAAAAGATTTCGTTTTGCTAAGTGTTCTCTCTATGTTAGAGAAAGGAGCTAAAGTTTCAACAAGTTTTGAAGCGAAAAAATTTTCTCAGTTCACCAGAAAATTTATATTTATCTAAATGTCCCAGCTATGGTTAAGAGAATTTTTTTTTAAGTAACCACAGTACAACTTCTTTTATTGCAGTTTATTGGTTTTTGGATATGGGTATACTGTGCGTCAAGTTGCATGCACCCAAATAGATCAACCAACTAAAGAGAAACTTGGTGTGTTTCAGCTGGCCTGTAAGATGAGGTTTGTCCTTTAACACCAGATTTTAAAGCCATTCTGATGCATTGTGTTACAGCAAATATAATTGGTGATTCAATTCTGAATATCTGAATCACCTTAAAATATAAAAATAAATACATACTTTTATTATATGTGAAATTTTAGCTCAAAAGGAAGAAAAAGAACCACAAACAACTCTTTATTCTAAACTCTGTTTAACAATATGCAGGCTGACATGTTTGGGAATGATGTATACTGATGTTTTCAACTTGATTTGAAGTGCATCAAAATAATAAGGATTTTGGATGGATATAGGGATGGGTAGAAAAATAGGTGATAATACCACTGCACAGTTCTTTCAATCTTACAATATGTTTGGAAATTTTCAATAAAATGTTGAGAAAAACATGAATACATGGATTAAATTACTTGTAGTCAGACATTATTTAAAAGAGTCCAGAAAATGCTTGTATCATAGAAAATCTCACATTAAGTGAAGTTGACTATGAAAACACAGAATTAATAATGACTTTGGTTGCAATTTATCAAGTGCCCGGTAAGTGCCAAGAACTGCACAAAGCGCTTAATAAATGTTACCTAATTTAGGCCGGGCGCGATAGCTCATGCCTGTAATCCCAGCACTTTAGGAGGCCAAGGCGGGCGGATCACTAGGTCAGGAGATGGAGACCATCCTGGCTAACACGGTGAAACCTCATCTCTACTAAAAATAAAAAAAATTATCCGGGTGTGGTGGCGGGCACCTGTAGTCCCAGCTACTCGGGAGGCTGAGGCAGGAGAATGGCATGAACCCAGAAGGCGGAGGTTACAGTGAGCCGAGATCACGCCACTGCACTCCAGCCTGGGCAACAGAGTGAGACTCCATCTCAAAAATATAAATAAATAAAAATAAATAAATAAATGTTTTCTAATTTAATACAAATGTCTTTTGAAGTATGGGGAATTATCCTTATTTTACAAGTTACGAAACAAGCTTAAGAAGGTTATATAACATTTAGAGAGTACACATCCAGTAAGCAGCAGATACAGAAACTGTATCTGTCTGGGTCTACAGCCAATGTTATTAGCCACTGCACTCCAGGAAAGGGAAAACTGAACTGGAAACCTTTAGAGATTATCTAATTCAATGTCCCCACCTCCTGTTACAAATGACACAAATGTTCAGCAGCACTAGAATCCCAGAGTTTCGACTCTGATCAAGGCTTTCCCACTAGTCACCGTGTGTCACACTAAGTACAGCTGTTTTTTACAAGATGAATTCACTATAGGATTCCTTTAAGTAACAAATTTCCATAATGCACTTTAATTCTAATACGATATAGTAGAATTTGATCTATATACTTTTTTTTTCAGGCATCATATATGTCGTAAACAGGGGCACCCTAATGCTACAAACAGTATGTCCAAAAGTGTAACATTTAGCTTGAGCTTTTGAATGAACTCAAATTGTGCAGATTTCCCCGATGGGAAAAAGGCATGAAATTCTGAAATATTTAATACATATATATTGCAGCCATTTGGGTGAAAATGCTGTAATTCTGATAATTCTGGAAATTGTTGCCAGCTCAATTCTAAACCCATAGCTTTTCTGGGCTTTTTTTTTTTTTTTTTTCTGATTTCCATGGTGCAAACCACCTTAAAAAAACATGAACAGAGGAAAGGAGAGTTGAACATTAAAAAATAAAAAAGACATTTATGTCCTTTCCTCCACTTACAATCTATCCCTTTTTCCCCCGATTTGTCTTCAGTATTATTTTTGAAATCCTGATGCGGATGTGTGGCAGCATTGAAGAAACGAAGAGAGCCACTCAATCTCATCTTAGGTTTTAAGTTCTAGGCAATTGTCCATTGATTCTAGTGCAATTAGTCAAGTGTTTGGCAGCTTTGGAGTTAGAAGTCTCGGGTTTAAGTTTCAGCCCCATCACTCACTACATGAGTGTCAGTGAAACCACCTTATCTTCTGAGTCAGTTTTCCATCAGCTATAAAATACTAACCTGACAGGATTATTATGGGTATCAAATCAAAATGTATTTATGCTTTGAAAACAAAAGAGCAAAGACAGAAAAGAACAATGTGATCAACATTTTAAAAAATTTACCCTTTGTTTTTGCCATTTTCTATCAGGCATAATTATATGTTTTTAGTGTATGATGAAACTATAAACATCTTTCTTGATTTCAGAATATGGAAGTCCTGGAAGACAATTTTCCATTGATCTCTTGCATATCTGCACATCTTGCAAGTGAGGCACTGATTTCCTTTATTACAGACTATTTTTTCAAGGATTTTTATAGAACAGCCTTGAAAGACAGAGATAATGTCTCTTTGTGGAGCAAACAGCAGGCATGCTTACTATTCAGTATAAAAGATTAGGGTTCCCTAACTTTAGGGTTTCTCTACTATAACACAATCAATTCTATGTGTAGCAATCTATCTGGGCTTGTCCTTGTTGCCCTGTGGGAATTGGGCCTTGGGGTACTGGTGAAAAGGCTGATACTGTGTCCGGAATTGGTGGGTTCTTGATCTCACTGACTTCAAGAATGAAGCCACGGACCCTCGCAGTGAGTGTTACAGTTCCTAAAGGTGGCGTGCCCAGAGTTTGTTCCTTTTGATGTTCAGATGTGTTCGTTGTTTCTTCCTTCTGGTGGGTTCGTGGTCTCGCTGGCTCAGGAGTAAAGCTGCAGACCTTCGCGGTGAGTATTATAGCTATTAAGGTGGCGTGTCTGGAGTTGTTCCTTCCTCCTGGTGGGCTCATGGTCTCCCTGGCTTCAGGAGTGAAGCTGCAGACCTTCGCGGTGAGTGTTACAGCTCATAAAAGCAGTGTGGACCCAAAGCGTGAGCAGTAGCAAAATTTATTGCAAAGGGCGAAAGAACAAAGCTTCCACAGTATGGAAGGGGACCCCAGCGGGTTGCCACTGCCAGCTTGGGCAGCCTGCTTTTATTCTCTTATCTGGCCCCACCCACATCCTGCTGATTGGTAGAGCCGAGTGGTCTGTTTTGACAGGGTGCTGATTGGTGCATTTACAATCCCTGAGCTAGACACAAAGGTTCTCCAGGGGTTCCCACCATATTAGCTAGATACAGAGTGTCCACACAAAGGTTCTCCAAGGCCCCACCAGAGTAACTAGATACAGAGTGTCCATTGGTACATTCACAAACCCTGAGCTAGACACAGGGTGCTGATTGGTGTGTTTACAAACCTTGAGCTAGATACAGAGTGCCGATTGGTGTATTTACAATCCCTGAGCTAGACATAAAGGTTCTCCAAGGCCCCACCAGAGTAGCTAGATACAGTGTCCATTGGTGCATTCACAAACCCTGAGCTAGATACAGGGTGCTGATTGGTGTATTTAAAATCCCTGAGCTAGACATAAAGGTTCTCCACGTCCCCACCAGACTCAGGAGCCCAGCTGGCTTCACCCAGTGGATCCCGCACCAGGGCTGCAGATGGAGCTGCCTGCCAGTCCCTCGCTGTGTGCCCTCACTCCTCAGCCCGTGGGTGGTCCATGGACTGGGCGCCGTGGAGCAGGGGGTGACGCTCGTCGACGAGGCTCAGGCCACACAGGAGCCCACGGAGTGGGTGGGAGGCTCAGGCATGGCGGGCTGCAGGACCCGAGCGCCGCCGCGCGGGAAGGCAGGTAAGGCCGGCGAGAAATCGAGCGCAGCGCCGGTGGGCTGGCACTGCTGGGGGACCCAGTACACCCTCCGCAACCGCTGGCCCGGGTGCTAAGCCCCTCACTGCCTGGGGCCGGCAGGGCCGGCCGGCTGCTCCGAGTGCAGGGCCCGCCAAGCCCACACCCACCCGGAACTCCAGCTGGCCCGCAAGCGCGGCGCGCAGCCCCAGTTCCCGCTCGCGCGTCTCTCTCCACACCTCCCTGCAAGTTGAGGGAGCTGGCTTCGGCCTTGGCCAGCCCAGAAAGGGGCTCCCAGGGTGCAGCGGTGGGCTGAAGGGCTCCTCAAGTGCCGCCAAAGTGGGAGCCCAGGCAGAGGAGGCGCCGAGAGTGAGTGAGGGCTGTGAGGACTGCCAGCACGTTGTCACCTCTCAATACTCTGTCTACTTCTCTTGCTATGAGTAATAAAGCCTCTTGTGTCTGCCCCAGGAGTCTCGTGTCTTCTAACAATCTTTCTCATACTCTGTGGCAGGCTAACTTGTTAGCTGGCAAAAAATAAAATCTCAGGCCCTTCACAATTCTTGACAGGAAGTTGGCATGTAAAATGGGGAATGATTTTTCCTTCTATCATGACTTGAGACAATTTTTACAAAATATGTGTCAACTTTTTGAGAGTGGGCGGTATATTGTAATGATTAATCTTAGAGATTCTGCAGCCAGGCTCTTTGGGTTCTAATCCTGAATAGTGGTCCCTTTTAGTTTGGGTTCCCAGAAACAGACCCTGAGACACGGATATGAGTGAAACTTAGTTTATCTGGAAGGTGATCTTAGGAATCACTGATAGGAACGGAGGAAGTCGGAAAGGAGAGGGAAGGCAGACAATAAATGATGAATTTTCAAGTGAGTTATGACTGCTAGAATTTAATCTTATTTGGGAACTCTTGGTAGCCAATACAGAATATGTGCCTCCGATTTTCCTGCTTGAGGGGTGAGGAAGCAGGATATTATACACTAAATCACATGAGTCCTTGGTTGAGGGATCCTGGAAGAGGGTAGGTACTGATTCTAGTTCTGGATTTTTTGGTCTGCCTTGCACAATACAAAATAGACTGCCACAGGCCCTGGCAGGTAGATGTGAGATTTGGGTGTGCATTACATTAATAAGGCCCAAGGGAATGTAGTTGGCACAGCCACAGCTTTTGTTATAGTCTTATGAAGTTACTCAATCTGTTTATGCCCCCGTTTCCTCATCTGTACCATGGGAATAATAGCATCAACCACATAGGGTTGATGAAAAGATTAAAAATTCAGTCCATGTAAAACACTTAAAATAAGCCATACTATTTCATAAGCACTTATCAAATGTTGTTTATTGTCATAGAAGAACGTGATCTTTTGTATTTATTGACATTTTTCCTGTCTCATTCTCCAGCATTTTGGAGATTGACTTTTATTTCCTTAACATCATGAAATTTTATTTTATTAATACTACATGCCTGTGATTGAGTCTTCTAAATTCGAGATATATTTATGTTTGACATTTGTCAAGGGGCAACACTGGCTGCCTCATGGGAGGCACCAGAAGGATGTGTTTAAAACTTATTCCTATTTAAATTTCCTTAGAGAATTTATGGGGCTCAGCACTCCTGAACTCTTTAATTTAAAGATTTACTGCTTTGTCAGAGAAACTAATTAAATCTTTTTTGAAGTGTCAGTATCACAGCAGCATTAGACTCAATTTTCTGTTCCTTTATTATGGGAATGAGAATATAAAATAGAAGTGTATTTTAAACTCAATTTTCTAGCATTATGTATCATTTATGTCAGACTCCTGCGAATTGGCATCATAGTAACTATGAAATTCGCCAAAACAAAACACTCAAGAATTTTAGTAAGCCTACTTAACTTTCGATTACAGTAAAATTCTACTATTAAGCTAAACAGCGCATATAGGAAATGACAGTTTACTGGGAAAAAGGCCCATATTTATGGAAACCAACTCCTCAGAGGTCTATAGATTTGCCTGTTTCCTACCTTAGTAACATTCCTTTTTATTCTCCCTTTTGTTTTAGTAAGCCAACAGTCCTCTTGGCTTACTCTGTCTTTTCTTTCTTTTTTTGAGATGGAGTCTTGCTCTGTCGCCCAGGCTGGAGTGCAGTGGCTCGATCTCTGCTCACTTGCAACTTCCACCTCCCAGATTCAAGGGATTCTCCTTCCTCAGCCTCCCAAGTAGCTGGGATTACAGGCGTGTGCCACCATGACCAGCTAATTTTTTGTATTTTTAGTAGAGACGGGGTTTCACCGTCTTAGCCAGGATGGTCTCGATCTCCTGACCTTGTGATCTACCCGCCTCGGCCTCCCAAAGTGCTGGGATTACAGGCGTGAGCCACCGCGCCTGGCCAGCTTACCCTGTCTTAACTCTTGACCTCTTATTTAAAGATCCCAGTCACTTTTACATATTATCCAAGTCCTTATATTAAGGAAATTGGCTAAAGAAATTTCCCCAAACCCTTCTTTCATTTTTGCAGTTGCTCATATAGGTATTATTTTTTTGTCTAAGGATATCTTAACACAATATATATGTGAATATTTTAAAAGCTAAGAAAATTATGATTTTTCTATAAATATTTTATCAGTGTTTAGGCCAAAATAAAATTAGTCATAATTTTCTGCATTAATTAATTTTCTGCATTAGTCATAATTTTTTGCAATGAAAATTTTAGTAAAATGCTTTTTTTCTAAAAAAAAGTTACTGTCTTTTTTCCACCTTAAACATCTTAAATTTGAACTCTATTAAATGGTGTTTAATTTTTATTATGAACCACAAAGAGCTGTAAAAACCTATAAGCTTTCTTTTAATCCATTAGTCAACTTTTAAAAAACTTTTGATGTCTTATTGACCTAAAAATTTTTTCTGAGTAAAAGGTATAATAGTTTCCTATAAATTTAATCCATATACACTGTGATGCTATTTTTATTTCTTGAATTTTCCTAGCCATTTTCCTTCCTGCTCAATACTGGCTTAATAAAATATATTAATATATATGAAAGAAATATATATTGCTAGAGATAATATGAACCAAATGTTGTTATCTTAAACAGAATATTCAGGCTATCAGGGAGGAGAAATTAGTGAAATTCAGCTAAATGCTAAACCCAAGTTTTAAAAATAAGTTCAAATTGTACTACAGATTTATGGATGTTAAGAAGTGTTTTAATGTTTTCAAATGTTTTAAATAGTCTTTTAGTGCATATATGTGGTTATAAAATAATCCAATAATAATTGATTGAATTATATCTCTTTGCTCTTCATCAGCTCATTTATGGAAGGTCATCCATTTATTGAGACCAGCCCAAAAGACCCTCAGGAACTTAGAAGACTCCTACCGACTTTGAAGACCATATCCCCAAAGCAGAGCTGTGAAATGGAGCAGCAAAGAAGAGAATCATTGTCAAAGCTCAAGTTCCATCAGAATGACAAAGTAGGCAAAAAATGTTTTGGTGGGCACCACTGCCTCCTCTTTCTGCATTATCTCCTACCTCCCTTCCCTCCCAAATGCCCAGGGTCCTAGTCCACATCCGAGCTATTTGGATTCCTCTGCCACATCCCACTAAAGCTCATTTTTCATGGACATATTCTAAAGTGAACCAAATCCTATCTTTCAACAAAAGTTACTGCTCTTTAGTCCATTTTTTATGGGCCCCATTTTTTTCCTCGGGAAAGATAATATCCAAAAAAATCTATTTCTGATAAATTGTTAATGATGAGAATGGATTTAGGATAATGTCTGGCACAAAAATACTTGCTGAAGATATAAAAGCATCTGGTAATCTAATAATATCTCCAGGTCACATATATATGTTCTAACAGGGGCCACTTGGATACATTTCTTAAACTACAGAAAATGATGTGGTTATAAAACAATTCAATAATAATTGATTAAATTATATCTCTTTGCTCTTCATCAGCTGATTTATGGAAGGTCATCCATTTATTGAGATCAGCCCAAAAGACCCTCAGGAACTAAATTTAAAAGTTCCAGACCTATAAGAAAGTTCTATTTGGGGGTATGTCACCCATTTATTAACTTTATAGCTTCATATAATTGATGCATATGGTGTGCCTGGTCTTATGGGTGAAATCTGTTGTTATATGAATAGGCATTGAGTTCAAGGTACACTGTTGGAAATTTGAAGCTTGTCAGTGATGCCGACTATTTCTGGGCACTGGTACAAGCCCCAGAAAGAAAGATTAGTTACATGTTTTCTTTAGTGATGACACGAATTGAATAATATACTCTCAGATTAAATTTGTCACCTATTCAACACAGAGTACTTACAAAAGGCCTCAAAGAAAATATAGTCTGTTAAATGTAAAAACTGGGGAATGTTGACAGCTGCCAAGCCCACATCGTGTTTACACATTTTATATGCTAAGCAAACATGTCAGTCAGTTTGTCTGACCTAGCTGTGCCCTCTTCCTGTTCCCATTACTTTTGGTGAATGGGCAGCAAGCCACATGACCCCATCCTCCTGGACACAGTGGATTGGAACAGAGATGAAAGAGACAGAGGAAGAGAGGGAGACACACGAAGAGGCAGAGAGAGGAAAAAAGGGCAAAGCCAGCAGGTAGTCAGACAAAGACCAGTAACACGTGGCTCCAGTGAGAGAGGGAGGAAAAAGGAAAAAGAGAGTACACATTTTGATTTCAGAGATCTTTCCAGTTCCTCCTTGTAGTTCTGTGAGTGGCCCAGATGTATGTTCTATCCTGATTCTATAACATAGATAATCTGTGTAACAGAGAAACCTAATTTCTTTAACAGTATCCGATAGAAATAGAATGCAAGCCACACGTGTAATTTAACATTTTCTAATAGCTACATTAAGACTATTTTTAAAACAAGTGAAATCAATTTTAATAATATATTTAACCCTATATATATAATATTGCTATTTCAATATGCAATCAATATAAAAATTATTGAGATGTTTACAGTCTTATTTTTATACTAAGTCACTAAATTCTGGTGTGCGTTTTACACTTACAGTGCACCTCAGTTTGGACGAGCCAAATTCCAAGGGCCCAGTAGCCACATAATAGCTACCCTGTTGGACAGTGCAGACACAGAACAGTTACTGGAAGGCAGCTGCGCTAGCAGGGGCTATGTTTCCCAGCTGCCTTGCATCTAGGAATGACCAGGTGACTAGTTATTGCCAGACCTAAGAGTAGAAGCTGTGTGTGTCACTTCCAAAAACAAGGTGGTTAAGAAGCAGATATGAGCTGGGCCTGGTGGCTCACACCTGTAATCCCAGCACTTTAGGAGGCTGAGGTGGTGGATCACTAGGTCAGGAGATTGAGACCATCCTGGCCAACATGGTGAAACCTTCTCTACTAAAAATACAAAAAACTAGCCGGGCGTGGTGGCAGGAGCCTGTAGTCCCAGCTACTTGGGAGGCTGAGGCAGGAGAATGGTGTGAACCCGGAAGGTGGAGCTTGCAGTGAGCCGAGATTGCGCCACTGCACTCCAGCCTGGGGGACAAAGTGAGACTCCGTCTCAAAAAAAAAAAAAAAAAGCACAAGAAGGAAGGAGCATGGGTCTCTGAAGCATCACATTGAGGAAAGTCTGCTGTCAGTTGGATATATTCATTTTGGATGTTAAGCAAGAAAACAACTCTTTTGGTTTGAACTACTGTTTTTTTTTTTGATTTGCTTTGCAGTTTAACCTATTCTATCGTGTGTGTGTGTGTGTGTGTGTATGTGTGTAGATACACACATATATATTTTATATATAGATAATATATATACAGAGAGAGATATTTGTACACTCATGTTCATAGAAGCATTATTTCTGTACTGCTGTTAAAAGCTTTTTCTATTTCTAGTGGCAAGTGATACTCTAAAACGTGTGAGTGCGTGCACACACTAACTACCTTTGGGTTTTGTCAATGGGTAATTTATCTGTGTGTATTTTACCCAGCACATGTTTAGGCTGAAGACTTTTTTTCTTTTTTTTTTTTTTTGAGATGGAGTCTCACTCTGTCACCAGGCTGGGGTGCAGTGGCACAATCTTGGCCTACTGCAACCTCCAACTCCCGGGTTCAAGCCATTCTCCTGCCTCAGCCTCCCGAGTAGCTGGGACTACAAGTGTGCGCCACCACACCCAGCTAATTTTTGTATTTTTAGTAGAGACAGGGTTTCACCATCTTGGCCAGGATGGTCTCTATCTCTTGACCTCATGATTTGCCTGCCTCGGCCTCCCAAAGTGCTGGGATTACAGGCATGAGCCACCGTGCCTGGCCAGGCTGAAGACTTTATCTGGAAAAATAAAGCTCTAAAAAGAAATTGAGAGGAGAATATGAATGAACTATAGAACTCTTACAAGAAAACATTGGACAAAATCTCCACAACATTCAATTTGGTGATGATTTATTGGATATAACACCAAAAGCACAGGCAACAAAAGGAAAAACAGACAAACTGGACTTGATGAAAATTTAAACATTTTGTGCATCAAAAGACACTAAACAGAGTAAAAGGTAACCCACGGAATGGAGAAAATGCTTGCAAATCATATATCTGATAAAAGATTAATATCTAGAATATATGGGGAACTTCTAAAACTCAACAACAACAAAAACCAAACAACCCAATTCAAAAATGGGCAAAGGACTTGAGTAGACAGTTCTCCAAAAAAGACATACAAATGGCCAATAAGCATATGAAAAGATGCTCAACATTAATCTTCAGGGAAATGCAAATTAAAACCACAGTGAGATACTACCTCACACCTATTAGGACAGCTACCATAAAAAACAGATAACAAACGGAACAGAAAATAACAATTGTTGGAAAGGATGTGGACAAATTGGAACCCTTGTGCACTGTTGGTGGGATTGTAAAATGGTATAGCCACTGTAAAAAATAGTATGACAGTTTCTTAAAAAACTAAAAATGGAATTACTATATGACCCAGCAATTCCACTTCTGGGTATATACCCAAAGGAATTGAAAGCAGGATCTTGAAGAGATATTTGTACACCCATGTTCACAGAAGCATTATTCACAATAGCTAAAACGTAGATACACCCTAAATGTCCATTGTGGATCAGTGAATAAACAAAATGTACATATTTACTTATTTGTGGAGTATTATTTAGCTGTAAAAAGGAATGAACTCCTGACACATGCTGCAACACAGATGAACCTTGAGAACACTATGCTAAAGGAAAGAAGCCAGGCCGGGTGCAGTGGCTCACACCTGTAATCCCAACACTTTGGGAGGCCGAGGTGGGCAGATCACCTGAGGTCAGGAGTTTGAGACCAGCCTGGCCATCACAGTGAAACCCCGTCTCTGCAAAAAATACAAAAATTAGCAGGGCGTGGTGGCGGGTGCCTGTAATCCCAGCTACTAAGGATGCTGAGGCAGGAGAATCACTTGAACCCAGGAGGCGGAGGTTGCAGTGAGCTGAGATCATGCCGTTGCACTCTAGCTTGGGAGACAAGAGTGAAACTCTGTCTCAAAAAATATAAAAATTTAAAAATTTTTGCAAAAGGAAATAAGCAAATCAAAAAAAGACTAATACTGTATGATTCCATTTATTTGAGGCACTTAGCGTAGTCAAGATCACAGTGACAGAAAGTAGAATAGTGGTTGCCAGGATTAGGAAGTGGGGAAATGGGGGATTGCTCTTTAATGGGTGTAGGGTTTCAGTTTTGTAAGATGAAAAGAGTTCTGGAGATGGATGGGAATGATGTTTACTCAACAATATAAATATACTTAATACCACTGAACTGTATACTAAAAATCATTAAAATAGTACATTTAATATTATGTACATTTTACCCCAATAAAAATAATTTATTTTAATAATGTTATTTTAAAAAAATCAAAAGGAGTATATGACCAAAGCCTTTAGAATTCTGAAAGGTTGGATTAGTAAACGTGGACTTCATCTTTCCCAAGAGTTTTTCCAACCTCAATGTATAGCTAGTATAAGGAAAGGACTATTAATAGCGTAAGCATGTAACACGTTTATTTTCATTGTGCAAAAATAATTATGACAGAATACTTAAAGTTCCAAAGGCACTGTGTTCAGCCCTGTGATATCCTTACAGGAAATATGTCTGTATTTTTATGGAGGGAGATTCTGAAACATCAAATTGTTAAATCACTTGCTCAAAGTCATTTGCCCAGTACTTTAAAGTGGGGCTTCTCAACTTCTGCATTATTGACTTTTGGGGCTGGATAATTCTGTTGTTGGGGGCTGCCCTGTGCATTGTACGATGTTTACCAGCATTTCTGGTCTCTACCCACTAGATGTTGGTAGCACCCCTCCCCTTCAAGTTGTGATACAAGACTTGTGGAAATGTGCCCTGGGGGCAGAATTGCTCCAGGTTGAGAACCACTGCTCTAACACCAGCAGCTTCCCGAGGTTAGGGAGGCCCACCAGAGTCCCCGGCCTTAGAACTGGGGTTTCAGAAAATAACTGGTCAGGTCAAGGTAGGATCAATTTAGGAGGATCTCACATACCAAATTATCAAAGCAAGGGTAGAGGTGGGAGTTTTGTCATAGGAACGAACTAATCTATCTGTTTTAACTTTGATCAGAGTGGTGCTAGGTGATTGAACTAGGCCTTCTCCAATGTCCTTGGAGAGTAAAACATCTATCCCAGGGCTTAGGATGGGGGGCTAAGCCTCTAGGTGGGGAGGCAATGAACAGAAGGCAGTGAGAACAGGGAAGCAGGCAGACCATGACAAGATAGCAGAGCAAGGCAAGAATCATCCGAGCTGGGACGATTCAGAAAAGTGCAGTGAAAGAATTGCCATCTGAGCAGGGGTATTTTTTTAAAGGCAAAATTCAATGGTTGTAAGGGATGGAAATCCACTCAAATTAGTTCCAACTGAAAGAGAGGTTTATTTTTAGGATATAGTGCACTCACGTAAATGAGACACAGCTGGGAATGGAGCTGCAAATTGAAGAGCTGCTGAGGATCATCACTGCTTTTTCTTTACGTGGCTGCATGATCCTTCTTCTATGCATCGTTTTGCAAGTATGCTCTCTTCTGTTTGGCAAACTTTCTTTCTTTGCTTACTCTTGGTCTCCGATCATCCATAGTTTTGTCTTGCCTATGACTTTGGTTTGACATAGTGTTGACCCATGAACAGACCCTAGATGAGCTTTCACAAAGCTTTCTATGTTGAACTGACTCTGTTAATCTCCAGATTCCCAGGAGAAGAATCTGACTGGTCGAGTTTGGGTCAGCTCTGCACCCAACATGATTAATTCAGCTGAAAGTAGGAGAGGGAACACATGATCAACACATGGTCACCTCTGCCCGTTCCTTTAGCAGCTCTGGAGAGCTGAGGTGAAGGATGGCATTTTCCAGGAAAGGCAGTTTGGGCGAATGCATTTTTTATACAGCCTTAATAGGTGGAATATGGAATATGGAAGAAATTAACTTCTGTAAGAGGAAATGACACCAGCAAAGGCACAAAACAAAGATATTTTATATATATACATATTCAGTAAATTTTCTAGATTAATTAGACTGATGTTCAAGGATCATTACATAGTCTGGATTTATTATAGCCCAAGATTTACATAGAGGACAATAAGGTAATGAGGCTGGAGATACATTCTGCTATCAGATTGTCAAGGGCATTTAAATGCCAGACAGGCATTTAGATTTTTTAGGGTGTCTCTAATGTCTGAGGATACACCATGGAGGGAAACTGCCAAGTTTTTCTAGAAAATATTCTTTGGTTCTTGGGTAAACCCTAGGATCAAGTCAAGTAGCAGGTTAATTTCATTTTACAGGGCATTGAAAGAGAAATCAAGCCACAAATTGAAACAATGTAGAAAGAAGGCAACTAGAATAAGAGTCTACTTAGTAAGTTAGTAAAAAAAAAAAAAAAAAGATTATCTGTTGTCTCAACACTTTTAAAATAAAGCTGGTAGATCTCTACAAATGACCTAATTAAAAATCCAAGCCAAGAAGCCAAAAGCCATTCCACAACGACTACAAATAACAATGACAACAACAACAGCAGCGTTTATAAGTCTTCTTCTATGGACCCACTACTGTCTTAAGCATTTGTGTGAATGGTATAAGGTAAGCGAATGAGTGTTTTATTCACCTTCTGTTAAACACATATCATCTTTTTCTTTCGTGGCCCAGAATCACTGAATCTTAAGAGTTGTAAAGGATTGTGACCTCTATGCCAGGAGCAGAATCTCCTCTAGAAATATCTGTTAATCTCTAACAGTTACCAGAGTCTGTCTGGTAATTGGCCTTTTACCTAGAATCTAACAGATTCCAGATTATATAGCCCTATGGTTCCGAAGACTGGACAGGCAGTTTCATGTACAGAGGTACAGCTGACTTGGATACTGTATCTTGGGCCTTAAAGTCCACATTAGAATATCAAAGTGTTTTGTAAACTGCATGTCTCTATAGAGAATACAAATCTACTCTAGGATTTAATAAGCCTGCTTCTTGCTTTAAATTTAATGCTAATGGTAAACTGAAAAAGATTTCTAGTGACAGATAATTAGTGATAATGGTAATTACTGGCCTTTATATAGTCTTTCACCCAAACAGATGGCAGAGCACTTACAAAATGAATGCTTTAAGGCATAATTTCTCCCCCTTCTTAAATAAAAGTTCCTCTAGGGTCAACAATAGTTTGTATTTAACACACTGCATTATGTTACCCATAACTAAACAACCATTTCCAGACAATTCAGTTAGTCTGTTAATTTGCTTAGCAATTAGCTTTGAATGGATTTTTTTGCCCTGAATATATTATAAATGTATGAATGCATGTATGCCTTGCTTATTTTTCTTATTATTTTATTTAACTTTTATAAGCCACTGTGGTTACCATCGCATGGATGATTTCCAGGGAGCGGGAGGCTGGGTCACTTAGCAGGCTTACACAGGCCCTGTCTCCATGAACAGAAGCCAGCCTCTTGTAGATGGAGCCATCCATCTCCGTACATTTGTTTCTGTTTTTGTTTGTTTGTTTTGAGACGAAGTCTCGCTCTGTCACCCAGTTTGGAGTGCAGTGGCACAATCTCAGCTCACTGCAACCTCCACCTCCCAGGTTAAAGCAATTCTCCTGCCTCAGCCTCCCAAGTAGCTGTGACTACAGGAGCATGCCACCATGCCCAGCTAATTTTTGTATTTTTAGTAGAAACAGGGTTTCACCATGTTGACCAGACTGGTCTCGAACTCCTGACCTCAAACAATCTGCCCGCCTCAGCCTCCCAAAGTGCTGTGATTACAGACATGAGCCACCGCACCCGGCCCATCCCCATACATTTGATATTTCTGGGTATTCCTGGATTCCTAGGACTGTACATCAGGATTCATTTTCTGGGGGCTACTTTCCCTCTTTCATGTAGAGTTCTAAAGACAATATTAAAAAGGCATCAAAGTTTAATCAAAATGTATCATACATTTATACTATGAAAGGAAACACAGAGACTCTTTTCTCCATTCTCCCTTTCTTTCCCCATCTCCCCTCTCGGGAAAGATGAGTTGGGCCTTGTGTTATGGGATACTTCGTGATGTGATCTGGGAAAAAGTCAGGGCAATGCTTTCTAGACCTAATAAGATGAGGATATTCATTTATAAGAAATAAAGTCAAAATTATGTTAATGGGAAGAATATGAATTCCTGTTCGTATTCTAGACCCCCACATGAAATTTCAGAAGGAGATGAGTCTTTGTATTGCAGGATGTGTTTGGTTTTGCAGCGGAGGTGTTGGGGAGGGTAGGTGGAGGGGTTGCAGCCTGGGAGAAAGACTCTCACCTCCTCTCCTCTGCTTCTCCCCATCCCTAATCCTTCCCTCTCTGGGCAGGCCTTCACAGCCTGAGTCAGAATCCAGCTCTCTCTTCTGCAGAGCAGATGATGGGCTCTGGATGGCTGGGGGAGAAAGAAGAGGTTAAGATATGGTGGCTGAAAGCCCAGGACAGGAGGTCGGGATCGGAATCTTATGGCACCAGGAATGTCATTCTTTTTATTTGGAGCTTCAGCTTCTTCAAACATAAAATATAATTAATAATTCCCAGCTGGGCAAAGTGGCTCACGCCACCTTGGGAGGCCAAGGCAGGCAGATCACAAGGTCAGGAGATCGAGACCATCCTGACTAACATGGTGAAACCGCGTCTCTACTAAAAATACAAAAAATTAGCCAGGCTTGGTGGCACGTGCCTGTAGTCCTAGCTACTCAAGAGGCTGAGGCAGGAGAATTGCTTGAACCCAGGAGGCAGAGGTTGCAGTGAGCCAAGATCATGCCACTGCACTCCAGCCTGGGTGACAGAGCGAGACTCTGTCTCAAAATAATAATAATAATAATAATTCCCTTGAGCATCATATAAAATGCTACAGCACATAGCGCCTGGCATGTAGTATAAACCCCATCCATGTTAACTATTGTTATTGCTGTTGGCATTCCATGCCTGGGATTGTGGAATTGAATTTACTTGATGATTTCTTTAGGGAGGCGTGAAAGTCCTGGGAAAAAATTAGGGAATGGGACAGTAAAGGGGAAAGGGTTAAAAGGAGAGAGAGAGGAGACGGGAAACAAGAGAGATGCAGGCAGAGCTCCCTCTGAAAGCTGGAGATTTGTCCTCATGAGGCTGTTCCCTTCTCCCAGGAAGTGACACATGGAATCCTAGCCACAGGGAAGTTTAAGATAACTGAACAGCAAGATGAGGGGTGCAGTGTTTGATTCTCCCCTCATCTCCCTACTCCCTCTGTTCAGTGCAGCTTGGGAATAAACCCAGAGCCCCAGAGGTAAAGACCTGCTTCTGGAACTGCAAATTCAGATGACTTCAGGGGCCACAGAAGTATTTCAAATGTCAGAGGCAGTCAAGTGTGTATCACCTAAAGGCCTTCAGATTCAAAGTAAAAAACATACCCTCCATACCAGTGATTGCTTGCATGTCTTTGGTATTGTTTGCAAGCTTTGGCTTCACTCTTCAAGCAGTACCATGCATGGGTGCTTTAGCCAAAGGTCTGAGAGGCATTGTCCGTAAGAGGCAGAGACACAGCTATCTATGTCCTCTCTGGTTACATAGAACCCTCACCATGGGCCACTGGGGGCCAGAAGAATCACTCTGCGAGCAATGGATATCTCTCAGAGAGACGGAGAGAAAAAGTCTACCCTATGGGTTACGTAACAATTCACTTTTATTGAGAAAAGCACAATGACTGTTGTCTTGGAACTGTATAGAAGATAGTGAACACAGTGAGAAGAATAGCCAAGGAAAGCAGAACGTATAAGAGACATGGATGAAATGTGATGTGTTGCCGTGGTACTGAGTCTTGGATTCTAAAATTACTGAAGCCTCTAAGCCTCACATTTCTCATCTATAAAATAATTACTATCACTGCATGGAGATGTTGCACATGTCAAATGAGGCCAATATACAATAGAAAAGTACTGTGATTTTAAAAAATGTTCACTCTCCGTTTATTTGCATATGTAAACACTGTCTGCATATGCTCCCTTTAGACTTTATCATCAAATTGTTCTTTTTTCTGAAAGTTTAGATTCATCTCATGATCTCCTCCTCAAAAATCACCTGTTTCCCAGATATTTTCAGATGGCTTTGGTTTTTCTCATAAAAGATGAAATAAATTCCTTATTATTTTTTTGAGACAGGGGTCTCATCCTGTTGCCCAGGCTGGAGTGCAGTGGCCCCATCATAGCTCACTGCAACCTTGAGCTCCTGGGCTCAGGTGATCCTCTGCCTCAGCCTCCAGAGTAGCTTGGACTACATAAACATGCTACCGTGCCCCACTAGTATTTGTGGATCTAAACATTGAAAAGATGCAGTAAAAACATGTTATTATAATCTTATGGGACTATGATATAGGTGGTCCATCATTGACTGGAACACTGTTATGCGACACATGACTGTACTTAAATCTGGACTATTCCTGTGACTTGTTTTGTTTTGTTTTAAGACGGAGTCTTGCTCTTGTTGCCCAGGCTGGAGTGCAATGGCGCGATTTTGGCTCACTGCAACCTCCGCCTCCTGGGTTCAAGTGATTCTCCTGCCTCAGCCTCCCGAGTAGCTGGGATTACAGGCACCTGCCACCATGCCCAGCTAATTTTTGTATTTTTAGTAGAGACGGGGTTTCACCATATTGGTCAAGCTGGTCTCAAACTCCTGACTTCAGGTGATCCACCCGCCTCAACCTCCCAAAGTGCTGGGATTACAGGCGTGAGCCACCGTGCCTGGCCTGTGACTTGTTTTTATCTGTAAAATGTGACAGCTCAGGATGGGTGTAGTGGCTCTTGTCTGTAATCCAGCACTTTGAGAGCTTGAGGAAGGAGGATTGCCTGTGCCCAGGAGTTTGAGACCAGCCTGGGCAACATAGTGAGACCCTATCTCTACAAAAAATGAAAAATTAACCGGGTATGATGCCAAGGACCTGTGGTCCCAGCTACTCAGGAGGCTGAGATGAGAGGCTCACTTGAAGCAAGCTTTGGCTTCACTCTTCAAGCAGTACCATGCATGAGTGCTTTAGCCAAAGGTCTGAGAGGCAGTGTCCGTAAGAGGCAGAGACACAGTTCTCTATTTCCTCTCTGGCTACATGGAACCCTCACCATAGGCCACTGGGAGCCAGAAGAATCATTCTGTGAGCAATGGCTCTCAGAAAGACAGAGAGAAAAAGTCTACCCTATGGGTTACATAACAATTCACTTTTATTGAGAAAAACACAATGACTGTTGTCTCGGAACTGTATAGAAGATAGTGAACACAATGAGAAGAATAGCCAAGGAAAGCAGAACGTTTAAGAGACATGGATGAAAGGTGGTGTGTTGCTGGGAGGCCAACGCTTCAGTGAGCTGTGATTGTGCCACTGTACTCCAGCCTGGAGATAGAGAAAGACTCTGTCTCAAAAATAAACATGGCCACGTGCAGTGGCTCACACCTGTAATCTCAGCATCTTGGGAGGCCAAGGTGGGAAGATCACTTGAAATCAGGAGTTCAAGATCAGCCTGGCCAACATGGTGAAATCCTGTCTCTACTAAAAATACAAAAATTAGCCAAGCATGGTGGCTGGCACCTGTAATTCCAGCTACTCAGAGAGGCTGAGGCAGGAGAATTGCCTGAACCCAGGAGACGGAAGTTGCAATGAGCTGAGATCACGCCACTGCACTCCAAGTTGGGTGACAGAGCGAGACTTCATCTCAATAAAATATAATAAACATATAAAAAATAAAATGTGACAGTTCAAAAACAAGCAGGAGGAATTCTCTCTTTCCTGGGGGAGGGTCAGCCTTTTTGTTCTATTTAATATTTAGACCTTCTACTGACTGAATGAGGCCTACTTACATTAGAGAGGGCAATCTGCTTTATTCAGTATACCTGCTTAAATGTTAATGTCACCCAGAAACTCCTCCACTGACACACTCAGAATAATGTTTGACCAAATATCTGGGCACCTTGTGGCCCAGTCAAATTGCCATATAAAATTAAACATCACATGGTGTAAAACTGAGAGTTCTGAATTTTTAAAGTCCCCAAATTTTTCTTACTCTCAGTGGGTCTGCATCAAGAATATATGTACTCTCAGCCAGGTGTGGTGGCTCACGTCTGTAATCCCAGCACTTTGGGAGGCTGAGGTGGGCGGATCACAAGGTCAGGAGATCGAGACCATCCTGGCTAACATGGTGAAACCTCCTCTCTACTAAAAATACAAAAAAATTAGCCAGGCATGGTGGCAGGCACCTGTAGTACTAGCTACTCAGGAGGTTGAGGCAGGAGAATGGCGTGAACCCCACAGGTAGAGCTTGCAGTGAGCCAAGATCACGCCACTGCATTCCAGCCTGGGTGACAGAGCAAGACTCCGTCTCAAAAAAAAAAAAAAAAAAAAGGAATATATATACTCTCACATACATGGTAACAGTTTTGTTATTAATCAGTTCACACATTCAGCAAATCCTGAGTGCCTGAAATATACTAGGTGCTGTAGTACTTGTGAGGCAAGTGCCTTCCCTTAAAGATTTGCAATGCAATTGCAGAGAACAGACGTAAAACATAATGCAGGCAGAGATGAGATAACATTACTAAAAAGTAACGATACGAATAAATATCAACAAAACACTGTATAATTACATATGCCTTTCAAATAAAACCACATTAACCTTCTAATTTTGCATATGTATATTTATTCAAAATGTTTGGGAAGGAAGTGTTCTGGTTAATTGATATACACATAAGAATTGGTGACCAACTCTTTATATATTATATACGTCTGTATATAAAAATATATATGTTATATATAATAAATTTCTGTAGAAATACAACATAAAACCTAGCACTTTGGGAGGCCGAGGCAGGAGGATCACCTGAGATCGGGAGTTTGAGACCAGCCTGACCAACATGGAGAAACCCTATCTCTACTAAAAAATACAAAATTAGCCGGGCGTGGTGGTACATGCCTGTAATCCCAGTTACTCAGGAGGCTGAGGCAGGAGAATCACTTGAACCCAGGAGGCGGAGGTTGCAATGAGCTGAGATCGCGCCACTGCACTCCAGCCTGGGCAACGAGAATGAAACTCTGTCTCAAAAAAAAAAGAAAAAAGAAATACAACATTAAAAAAAGCTTGACATAAAACCATATTGAACTTAATTTACCTTTTCTTTAATGATTTAGAAAACACTTAAGTAACTTGCAATCCTTCTAAGACATCATTATAAATAAAATTTAACTTTAAAATTTATCATATATAAGAGTTGTAGAAAATTAGACTAAATTTTTACAAAGTGTGTGGCACTTTCTAAAAATCTTAGTATTAAAAATGCGTAAGGAAGGGATCCAGTTTCAGCTTTCTACATACATATGGCTAGCCAGTTTTCCCAGCACCATTTATTAAATAGGGAATCCTTTCCCCATTTCTTGTTTTTGTCAGGTTTGTCAAAGATCAGATGGTTGTAGATGTGTGGTATTATTTCTGAAGGCTCTGTTCTGTTCCATTGGTCTATATCTCTGTTTTGGTACCAGTACCGTGCTGTTTTGGTTACTGTAGCCTTGTAGTATAGTTTGAAGTCAGGTAGTGTGATGCCTCCAGCTTTGTTCTTTTGGCTTAGGATTGACCTGGCAATGTGGGCTCTTTGTTGGTTCCATATGAACTTTAAAGTAGTTTTTTCCAATTCTGTGAAGAAAATCATTGGTAGCTTGATGGGGATGGCATTGAATCTATAAATTACCTTGGGCAGTATGGCCATTTTCATAATATTGATTCTTCCTATCCATGAGCATGGAATGTTCTTCCATTTGTCTGTGTCCTCTTTTATTTTGTTGAGCAGTGGTTTGTAGTTCTCCTTGAAGAGGTCTTTCACATCCCTTGTAAATTGGATTCCTAGGTATTTTATTCTCTTTTCAGCAATTGTGAATGGGAATTCACTCATGATTTGGCTCTCTGTTTGTCTGTTCTTGGTGTATAACAATGCTTGTGATTTTTGCACATTGATTTTGTATCCTGAGACTTTGCTGAAGTTGCTTATCAGCTTAAGGAGATTTTGGGCTGAGACAATGGGGTTTTCTAAATATACAATCATGTCATCTGCAAACAGGGACAATTTGACTTCCTCTTTTCCTAATTGAATACCCTTTATTTCTTTCTTCTGCCTGATTGCCCTGGCCAGAACTTCCAACACTATGTCAAATAGGAGTGGTGAGAGAGGGCATCCCTGTCTTGTGCCAGTTTTCAAAGGGAATGCTTCCAGTTTTTGCCCATTCAGTATGATATTGGCTGTGGATTTGTCATAAATAGCTCTTATTATTTTGAGGTACATCCCATCAATACCTAATTTATTGAGAGTTTTTAGCATGAAGGCTGTTGAATTTTGTCAAAGGCCTTTTCTGCATCTATTGAGATACTCATGTGGTTTTTGTCATTGGTTCTGTTTATATGCTGGATTATGTTTATTGATTTGTGTATGTTGAACCAGCCTTGAAGCTGAAACTGGATCCCTTCCTTATACCTTATACAAAAATTAATTCAGGATGGATTAAAGACGTAAATGTTAGACCTAAAACCATAAAAACCCTAGAAGAAAACCTAGGCAATACCATTCAGGACATAGTCATGGGCAAGGACTTCATGTCTAAAACACCAAAAGCAATTGCAGCAGAAGCCAAATTGACAAATGGGATCTAATTAAACTAAAGAGCTTCTGCACAGCAAAAGAAACTACCATCAGAGTGAACAGGCAACCTACAGAATGGGAGAAAATTTTTGCCATCTACTCATCTGACAAAAGGCTAATATCCAGAATCTACAAAGAACTCAAACAAATTTACAAGAAAAAAACAAACAACCCCATCAAAAACTGGGCGAAGGATATGAACAGACACTTCTCAAAAGAAGACGTTTATGCAGCCAACAGACACATGAAAAAATGCTCATCATCACTGGCTGTCAGAGAAATGCAAATCAAAACCACAATGAGATACCATCTCATACCAGTTAGAATGGCAATCATTAAAAAGTCAGGAAACAATAGGTGCTGGAGAGGATGTGGGGAAATAGGAACACTTTTACACTGTTGGTGGGACTGTAAACTAGTTTAACCATTGTGGAAGACAGTGTGGCAATTCCTCAAGGATCTAGAACTAGAAATACCATTTGACCCAGCCATCCCATTACTGGGTATATACCCAAAGGATTATAAATCATGCTGCTTTAAAGACACATGCACACGTATGTTTATTGCAGCACTATTCACAATAGCAAAGACTTGGAACCAACCCAAATGTTCATCAATGATAGACTGGATTAAGAAAATGTGGCACATATACACCATGGAATACTATGCAGCCATAAAAAAGGATGAGTTCATGTCCTTTGTAGGGACATGGATGAAGCTGGAAACCATCATTCTCAGCAAACTATCTCAAGGACAAAAAACCAAACACCGCATGTTCTCACTCATAGGTGGGAACTGAACAATGAGAACACTTGGACAGAGGAAGGGGGAACATCACACAGCAGGGCCTGTCGTGGGGTGGGGGGAGTGGGGAGGGATAGCATTAGGAGATATACCTAACGTAAATGGTGAGTTAATGGGTGCAGCACAACAACATGGCACATGTATATATATGTAACAAACCTGCACGTTGTGCACATGTACCCTAGAACTTAAAGTATAATAAAAAATGTGTAAATATATAACTTGAACAGAATTGAAAGAAATAAACTAAAACACAACATTTAATCTTAACTCTGTCTTCTAACCCTACTGTCTTTTTTGTTTTTTCTTTTCTTGGACAAGACTATTGCAGTACCAGCCCTACTTTTCAGAAGTAATTATATTTTCTTTGTCTTTTCTTTTCTTTTTTTTTTTTTGACATGGAGTCTCACTCTTGTCGCCCAAGCTGGAATGCAATGGTGCCATCTCAGCTCACTGCAACCTCTGCCTCCCAGATTCAAGCGATTCTCTTGTCTCAGCCTCCCGATAGCTGGGATTACAGGTGCCCACCATCACGCCCGGCTAATTTTTTGTGTTTTTAGTAGAGATGGGGTTTCACCATGTTGGCCCAGCTGGTCTCAAACTCCTGACCTCAGGTGATCCGCCTGCCTTGGCCTCCCAAAGTGCTGGGATTACAGGCGTGAGCCACTGTGGCTGGCCAGTAATTATATTTTCTTAAGTGTCCTGCCAGATATTTTTAATGCATATCTGTATCTGTATGTATATTATTGTTTTACACATGTAGATCCCATAATAACTATTGCTTTATACCTTATATTTTTCACTTAACATATAGTGGAGATCTCCCTGAGTTTTTTTAATGAACGCATAATAGTCTATCATTTGGATCTACCCTAATTTAACATAACCAGCTGAGAATTGATGGACATATTGGCTGTGTCCAGTTACTTGCTATTTGCAGCAATGCTTCAATTAACCCAATTGTAAATATAAATTTATGTACTTGTGTGAATATGTAAGTAGGATAAGTTCCTGAATAAATTCTTGATACCAGTTTTGTGTAGTGGCAGTTTATCTGCTAAAAATTTCTGGTTATTTGAGTTTTTCTTTATCTGATGCTAAATAAACGGGAATTTATGTTATGGGTGAGACATGTCCTAATATTTTGAAAGATCAATTTGGGCAACCAGGTGGTGTCAAGGAAGAGATAAGTCTAAGTGTATTGGATGGTTGGTCTTTATGTTTAATGAATATGTAAGAATCAAATGAAATTACTACATTTGTACATATCATAGACAAATTTACTTTTGTGGTTTTTTTTTTCCTTTTTTTTTTTTTTGAGATGGAGTCTTGCTCTGTTGCCCAGGCTGGAGTGCAGTGGTGCGATCTTGGCTCACTGCAAGCTCCGCCTCCCGGGTTCACACCGTTCTCCTGCCTCAGCCTCCCGAGTAGCTGGGACTACAGGCGCCCACCACCACACCAGGCTAATTTTTTTGTATTTTTAGTTTAGCCAGGATGGTCTCAATCTCCTGACCTCATGATCCACCTGCCTTGGCCTCCTAAAGTGCTGGGATTACAGGTGTGAACTACCGCCCCTGGCCTACTTTTGTGTTTTCTACAAAAATATTTTACTAAAGCGAATAATTGTGTAACTAGTAATAGTCTACCTACTTAAGAATAAACTTAACGTCATTTGCTGTTTGCATATAATGTCCTAATTACAAACTATTCTTAAAATCTCATTGTAATGTGATAAAAAAGCATTTCTCTAAATGCATCTTAAATTTAGGCTGAGTCAGCCGGGCACGGTGGCTCACACCTGTAATCCCAGCACTTTGGGAGGCCAAGGCAGGTGGATCATGAGGTCAGGAGATCAAGACCATCCTGGCTAACATAGTGAAACCCCGTCTCTACTAAAAATACCAAAAATTAGCGGGGCGTGGTGGTGGGCGCCTGTAGTCCCAGCTACTCGGGAGGCTGAGGTGGGAGAATGGTGTGAACCCAGGAGGCGGATTGCAGTGAGCCGAGATTGCACCACTGCACTCCAACTTGAGCGACAGAGCAAGACTCCGTCTCAAAAAAAAAAAAAAAAAAATTTAGGTTGAGTCCTTAATGACTACCAAAAAGCTGAAAAACGAAAAATCTAGTCAAATGGTATAAATGACTCGACAAATGTCTATCTTTTGAAGGAACTTGTTTTGTATGTATCTTGCTTAATCTGACCAAATTGTCCTTGTTTTACTCTGAATTTTTTTTTTTTTTTTTGAGATGGAGTCTTGTCTGTTGCCCAGGCTGGAGTGCAGTGGCGCAATCCTGGCTCACTGCAACCTCTGCCTCCCAGGTTCAAGCAATTCTCCTGCCTCAGCCTCCTGAGTAGCTGGGATTACAGGCGCATGCCACCATGGCTGGCTAATTTTTGTATTTATTTATTTATTTTTTAGTAGATACGGGGTTTCACCATGTAGGCCAGGCTGGTCTTGAACTCCTGACCTTGTGATCTGCCCGCCCTGGCCTCCCAAAGTGCTGGGATTACAGGCATGAGCCACCGCGCCTGGCTGTTTTATATCAGCTTTCCTAAAATCATAGTGAAGCTACACTTACTTGAGATTGGGGGAGGTGCATCTTTT
Source organism: Pongo abelii (assembly GCF_028885655.2). Classification (NCBI taxonomy): domain Eukaryota; kingdom Metazoa; phylum Chordata; class Mammalia; order Primates; family Hominidae; genus Pongo; species Pongo abelii. The sequence continues at coordinate 128,109,074 of NC_071996.2, forward strand.
TGCAAAGTGAATTAAAACAATGACAGTGTTTTTATTTGCAATCAACTTTTCTCTTATAATAAGACTCCATCTTTTTTTACTTCTTTATTACAGGGAAGTCAGAAAATACACATACACATAAAGAAGTCAAGACCACCCACCCACCACCCTTTTTGAGACGGCTGCCATTAACAGCCATCCACATCCCCTTCTTTCCATGTTTACACTCTGAAGACAACAGAAATGGGAGCATTTTTTGTATGCTGCTTTTTTTTTTTTTTTTTTTTTTTTTTGAGACAGAGTCTGTCTCTGTAGCCTAGGCTGGAGTGCAGTGGTGCGATCTCGGCTTACTGCAACCTCCACCTCCCGGGTCCTGGTTCAAGCAATTCTCCTGCCCCAGCCTCCCGAGTAGCTGGGATTACAGGAATGCACCACCATGCCCAGCTAATTTTTTTTTTTTTGAGATGAGGTTTCGCTCTCGTTGCCCAGGCTGGAGCACAATGGCGCGATCTCGACTCACTGCAATCTCTGCCTCCCGGGTTCAAGTGATTCTCCTGCCTCAGCCTCCCGAGTAGCTGGGATTACAGGCACCCACCACCATGGCCGGCTAATTTTTGTATATTTAGTAGAGACGGGGTTTCACCATGTTGACCAGCCTGGTCTTGAACTTCTGACTTCAGGTGATCCACCTGCCTCAGTCTCCCAAAGTGCTGGGATTACAGGCGTGAGCCACTGCGCCTGGCCAATTTTTGTATTTTTAATAGAGACGGGGTTTCACCATGTTGGCCAGGCTGATTTTGAACTCCTGACCTCATGATCTGCCTGCCTCGGCCTCCCAAAATGCTGGAATTATAGGCGTGAGCCACCGCGCCCGGCCTTGTATGCTGTTTTTAACCAGTTTTCACTTTTATTCCCATACTTAAACTCTTCAAGAAATCATTTAAAATTTCTTTTTAAATTCATCTACTGCTCCATGCTATTCTTGTGGGTGAAAAAGTATAATACTCAGCACAATAAATTAATTCTCTTTGAAACTCATGTTCTCATGTTACCAGAAGTATTTTTTGGTCTGATCTATATTTCTTCTTTGTATAATACCTACAAAATGACCAAACCAAATAAAATTATGTTCCCTATTGTTTGAAAATAGTTTGTAACTAGGAAATAAATATTGTGTTACATTAGGGATGATCACATTATGTAATTTAGTGAAATTTTAATATAACACGGTTAGATCCTTTATCTTCTGCTGACGGATTATTTTTTAAACCAGTTATTCAGAATGTCTAGAAATGAAGGGAAAACTCTTCTAAAACATGTGATATGGTAAGAATCTGGTGACCTTTAGTGGTATGGAGACAGGAGCAGTGGCCAAATTGTGTTATGTCTGCACATTTTTCCCTTATATGCAAGCACACACACACACACAGACACTTACACAGACATACATACCCCCAACACACATAGATACACACATCCATCCACCCCCCAACACAGACACATAAACCCATCCCCCCCACACAGACACATACTCACACACAGACGCACACACATACACACACCCCCCAGACAGACACACATACCCACCCACACATACATACCCCCAACACACACAGACACACACCCATCCACCCAACGAAGGCACACAGACCCACACACACACACAGTGATACATACACAGACACACACACACACGTTTTTCCCGAGGTGAAATTGGCTCAAAATAAATAGTAAGTGCAACTTTGAGTAAAAAGTGATATGACCACACATCTAGTCCCTGAAGGCATTGTATTAATACAAGGAAATTCTATTTCTCATGATGTCCGTCTGACAGAGGAAGGAGATCTTATTATACGTAGTCATGTTTATAAACTCTATCCATGCCTCCTACCCCTGCTTTCTTTTAAGTACAAATTGCTTCCTCAGTTATTGTCCGGAAGCCTGGTGGGGCAGCTTTAAGTACTTTAGAAAGAAGTTTTTTTTGTTGTTGTTTGTTTGTTTCTTTGTGTGTTTGTTTTCAGGTGGAGTCTCACTCTGTCGCTCAGGCTGGAGTGCAGTGGTGTGATCTTGGCTCACTGCAGCCTCTGCCTCCCAGGTTCAAGCGATTCTCCTGCCTCAGCCTCCCCAGTAGCTGGGATTACGGGTGCACACCACCACACCTGGCTAATATTTTTGTATTTTTAGTAGAGACAGGGTTTCACCATGTTGGCCAGGCTGGTCTCAAACTCCTGACCTCAAGTGATCTGCCCGCCTTGTCCTCCCTAAGTGCTGGGATTACAGGCGTGAGCCACCCTGCCCAGCTGCCTAGAGAGAAGTTTTAAGGAAAAAAAAAGAACTGTATCATATTCTGAGAGAAGGACTCTTCTTCACCTGGAAATCAGGAGAATCCTAAATGACAATAACAATTAAATATTTGATATTGTATTTGAATAATTTAAAAAACTTAGATATAATTTACGTATCATAAATTCATCCTTTTAAAGCGTGCAGATCAGTGGTTTGTAAAATATTCATAGAGTTGTACGGCCATCATCTCTAATATCAAAATGTTTTCATCACTCCCGTATCCATCAGCCCCCAGCGCCCGCCAACCACTAATTTACTGTCTGCAGCTATGAATTTACCTACGCTGGACTTTCCTATAAGTGGAATAATATAAATGTGGCTTTTTGTGTCTAGCTCCTTTTACTTAGCAAAATGTGTTCAAGGTTCATCCATGTCGTTAACAGGTATCAGTACTTTATGCCTTTTCATGGCTGATTAATATTCCATTGCATGGGTATGACACGTTTTCTTTATCCATTCATCAACTGATGGACATTTAAGTTATTTCTACTTTTTTTTTTTTTGTAATAGAGATAAGGTCTCGCTCTGTCACCCAGGCTGGAGTGCAGTAGCCTTGAACTCCTAGACTCAAGCCATCCTCCCACCTCTGCCTCCCAAGTAGCTAGGACTACAGACCACACCACCATACCTAGAAAATTTTTTAATTTTAACTTTTTAATTTTTTGTAGAGACAGGGTCCCGAACTCATGGCCTCAAGCAACCTTCCTGCCGTGGTCTGTCAAAGTGTTGAGATTACAGGTATGACTCACAGCGCTCAACCTCCATTTTTTGACTATTATGAATAATGCTGCTATGAAATTAATGTACAAGTTTTTGTTCACATATGCTGTTTTAGTATTTATGATGTCCTTTAAGGTTGCTTGTCTCATTGGGCCTCACAAACACTTTGTGAGATAAGACAAATCCTATTTCCATTTTGCCGCTAGGGAAACAGGCTCTCAGAGATAATTGCTTAGTTTGTGCTAGAGTCAGCACTCTAATCCAGTCCTGTTTTTTAAAAAATAGCTTTAAAATGTCAAAAGAAGCACAGAATTTTCTGGGAAAGGTGAAATTTGTTGCTTATTTTTAGTTTTGTAAAGATGTGAATATATTTACCCATGCTCATTAGAAAAGCAGTGTCTAGAGTAAGTTACAGATCCAGAAGAAAATGTTGCCGTAGCAAGTGGTCAAACATTTCCTAAAACAGAGTTAAAACAGAATTATACCCAGGCTGTTGTATAGGAATAGGCACTTCTATTCTTTGTAGTTTTGTGATTTTACTTTCAAGGAAAACTCAGACAGATTGTAGCTGTTCGCAGTTCTAATGGTTCACAGAAGGAAACTGCTTCAGATTATTTTTTTCTCCTAATTATCATGCATCTTAGAGACATGTTTATGACTAGATTTAAATCTTAACACGGTCTATTAATATTTCAGTTTTGGCATCAGGCACATGAAATAGTGTTATTCATGCAAACCTTGCCAAAAGCATCCTGAGTCAAAACTTGACTAAATTAATATAGTCCTTTTTTGATATTTGAATCATCATATATAAAAATTTTGCAGGAGACCTTGGAAACGTTTTAATCCAAATACTTACCCAATGTATGCATTCTGATTCATGAATTGAATCCCCACCCCCCCGCTACCTACTCTCTTATTCTTATGGCCAAAAGCAGGAACACTAATAATAAAGAACAGCAGCCTAACAACAAACAAAAAAGTCTTGTTCAATTTTCCTTGCTTGGAATGTATTTCCCCACCTCGTGTTCCTGGTGAACTCTGACTTACCCTGAGTTAATTACTCTCACATTGTATCAATACTCGTATTCTATTTATCACACTGTATTGAGATTATTTGTTTAAATATATGTACTCTATCAGATGATGTGATTTAAAACACATTTTGTTAATCTCCAGCATCCAGTAGAATTCCTGGTATAGTCATGCAGTAAAGATTTGGTTTTTTGTTGTTGATTTGTTTGTTTGTTTGTTTTTTGAGACGGAATCTTGCTCTGTCGCCCGGACTGGAGTTCAGTGGTGCTATCTTGGCTCACTGCAACCTCCGCCTCTCAGGTTCAACCGATTCTCCTGCCTCAGCCTCTGGAGTAGCTGGGATTACAGGTGTGTGCCACCATGCCCAGCTAATTTTTTGTATTTTTAGTACAGACAGGTTTTCACCATGTTGGCCAGGCTGGTCTCAAACTCCTGACCTCAGGTGATCCGCCTGCCTTGGCCTTCCAAAGTACTAGGATTACAGGCATGAGCCACCGTGCCCAGCTAAACATTGCTGATTTTAGCCAGGCTCCGTGGCTCACATCTGTAATCCCAGCATTTAGGGAGGCCGAGGACAGGCAGATAGCTTGAGCCCAGGAGTTTGAGACCAGCCTGGGCAACACGGTGAAAATCTATCTCTATAAAAAAATACAGAAATTAGCTGGGTGTGGTGGCATGCACCTGTAGCCTAGTCTCAGCTACGCTGGAGGCTGAGGTAAGAGGATCACTTGCCCTGGGAGGCTGAGGCTGCAGTAAGTCCTGATTGTGCCACTGCACTCCAGCCTGGGTGACAAAGCAAGACCCTATATTTAAAAAAAAAAAAAAAAAAAGATTTGTGCATTTGAATGGACTCAGGATCTCAAGAACTGTGAGTTCTGACTGACTGCTGATTGTGAAGTCACTATCTGCATTACCGTTAACTAATACTTACAAAGCCCTCATAGCTAGAAGAACTAAACTGGACCTATAAGACGTATAAAGTATCTTGCACACGGTCCCAGCACTTAGGAAGTTAATGAAGTCTATAAATTCAAAGTAGAAGTCAAGCCCAGCAAATGTAGATTCAATATTAATGTTGAGAAGACTACCCATGCATACGCACGTAATCAATGGGGCGTCAATGTGTGGCATATGTAAAAGGATTAGTGATATTGAGATTGGGCCATGTTATTAGCCAACTTCGCAAGGATCAATCAATCCTTCAACATAAAATTACGGAGCAATTATTTTAAGGGTGGAGCCAACAACATTTCCTGACTGATTGGATGTGGTGTAACAGAGAAAAGGGCCAAGAATGCCTCCAATGTTTTTGACCTGGGCCACTAGATGTATGGAGTTGCCATCCAGTGAGACAGGAGAATCTGTGGTAAGGCAGGTTTGTGGGAGGTGATTAGGAGTTAGTCACTAGGCTCTAGAGAGACATTAGGACACCTTAGTGAACAAGATAAGGAAAGAGCCAAGCATCTGACATTACACACTCATGGGTGGTGGGGACAAAAGTGTAATGCATAAGAGAATTATATCTATGTTAAAACAGATGAGAGCTAAGAGAAAACAAAAAGCAGGGTGCAGGGATTGGGAGAACTGGGGTGGGAGGTACCTGGGAAAAGGCTGTTTCAAGCAGAGGAAATGGTCAGCTCAAATGCCCTAAGGCAGACAGTGCCTGCCAATTCCTCTAGGGAGGATCAGGGAGTACAGAGTGGCTAGAACAGAGTAGCCAGTGACAGTAAGAGATCCGAGGGTCCAGCGGCCCAGATCATGTAGGGCCTGATGGGCCATTGTAAGTGGCTTGTACTACTGTTGTTTAAACAGGGAGTCTTTGGAAATTTTCCTGCAGAGTGACGACATAATCTGATTTATGAATTCAAAGGATTACTCAGGCTGCTGGGTTGAGAATACTCTCAGGGAAGGCAGAACAGACTCAGGTGGAAGCAGGGAGATTTAGAGATGCCATTGCGGTAATCCAGGCAGGGAATCATATGGATTACTGTGCAGGGAGGAGCGGGGGTAGTGAGAAGAACTTGGAGTCTGGATATATCTGAAAAGTAGAGCCAACAGAATTTCCTTACAGATTCAATGTGGAGTGTGAAAGAAAAGGGAACCAAGCACCTTTTTGCTTTATTTTGTTTTGAGACAGAGTTTTACTCTGTCAACCCAGGCTGGAGTGCAGTGGCACAATCTCGAAATCTCGGCTCACTGCAACCTCCACCTCCCGGGTTCAAGTGATTCTCCTGCCTCAGCCTCCCTAGTAGCTGGTACTACAGGCATGTGCCACCATGCCTGGCTAATATTTGTATTTTTAGTAGAGATGAGGTTTCACTGTGTTGGCCAGGCTTGTCTCAAACTCCTGACCTCAAGTGATCCGCATGCCTCAGCCTCTCAAAGTGCTGGGATTACAGGCATGAGCCACCGCGCCCGGCCTGATTCCAAGGCTTTCGACCTGAGCAACTGGAAAGGATGGAGTTGCCGTCTATAAAATAAAGAAGTCTGTGGTGGAGGCATTTTGTGGGGGAAGATCAGGATTCCATTTGGACATGTTAGCTTTGAGATGCTGATTAGACATCCAAGTGATACAAGGGCTATGGGAGAAAAAGGATCATTGGATGAGAGGCTGCAGAGGAAACAGTGTCCTCAGGGGAGAGCCAAGTCATAGTTAGAGCTAGAAAAAAAAAAGCGGTGTGTGGGGGGTTGTATTTAGAGATAGAAAGGGAGGAGGCTGGGCACGGTGGCTCATGCCTGTAATCTCAGCACTTTGGGAGGCCCAAGGCGGGTGGATCATGAGATCAGAAGATCAAGACCATCCTGGCCAACACGATGAAACCCCTTCTCTACTAAAAATACAAAAAGTAGCCGGGCCTGTGGTGCATGTCTGTAGTCCCAGCTACTCGGGAGGCTGAGGCAGGAGAATCACTTGAATCTGGGAGGCAGAGGTTATAGTGAGCTGAGATTGCACCACTGCACTGCTGCCTGGTGACAGAGCAAGACTCTGTCTCAGAAAAAAAAAAAGAGAGATAGAAAGGTAAAGGGGGTATTTAGAGATAGCTTGAGGGTACAGGGATTATGATTATTATTATGATTATTATTTTTGAGACGGAGTCTAGCACTGTTGCCCAGGCTGGAGTGCAATGGCACGATCTCAGCTCACTGCAACCTCCGCCTCCTGGGTTCAAGTGATTCTCCTTCCTCAGCCTCCTGAGTAGCTGGGACTATAGGTGCACATCACCATGCCCGGCTAATTTTTTGTATTTTTTAATGGAGATGGGGTTTCACCATATTGGCTAGGCTGGTCTTGAACTCCTGACCTCGTGATCTGCCCGCCTCGGCCTCCCAAAGTGCTGGGATTACAGGCGTGAGCCACTGCACCCGGCCTGAGCGTACAGGGATTTTATAAAGGATGGACCATGAATTGCAGAGGGCAGTGTGGAAAAGGTTCTAAGAGCTGGGGAGGAGTAGAACATAGGGCCAGACAGGGGCTGTGCAGAGCTCTATGGAGGTTCGAGTGAGGAAGATTCCAGATGACCTGAGAATCTGGGTCTTATTAGGGTGATTGACACGCACAAGATTATGGGACTTGAGATTCATCCTGGGGGATTCATGACAGTGGTGGTGACTTTGCAGGCTGGAGGGTGGAGAAGGAGAGAGATTTCAAGCTTTCTTTTGATCTTGTTGGAGGAGAGGAAATCCAGACAAGAGGCATTTCACTGGCCCCTGTTGATGTGTTTAAGAACTTCTAGGGAAGATGGATGTTGCTCCTTGCAGGCACCATATAGTTACTCCTATTTGTGTGGAAATGGGAGGCCTAGGGTATTTGAGACTCAGTTATTAGGTTGGTGAAAAAATTATTGCCACGTAATTGCAAAAACCGCAATTACTTTTGCATCAACCTAATACATTTAAAGTTTTAAGAAGCAACGTGGGACAAAGAGAAGTTATGTGGGAATTGTTCTTTAAGTATTTGCTATTATCCTATTAAAATAGAAGCAATCGTTTCATCATAGTCTAAAATCATGACAACCAAAGTTAATAAGTAGCAGAGTCTGTGCCACTTTGATATTGCTCAGATGAATTCCTCCTAGGGGATGCTGTCAGGGATGTTCTTCAGATGACCATGTATCAGTGCATGGAGAAGAATATCTTTTTTTTTTTGAGATGGAGTCTCGCTCTGTGGCCCAGGCTGGAGTGCAGTGGCATGATCTCTGCTCACTACAACCTCCGCCTCCCGGGTTCAAGCAGTTCTCCTGTCTCAGCCTCCTGCATAGCTGGGAGTACAGGCACGTGCCAACACACCTGGCTAATTTTTTGTGTTTTTAGTAGAGACAGGGTTTCACCGTGTTAGTGCCAGGATGGTCTTGATCTCCTGACCTTGTGATCCACCTGCCTTGGCCTCCCAAAGTGTTGGGATTACAGGCATGAGCCACCGTGCCCAGCCGAATATCATTTTTAAAGGAACTAAACTAGCCATTCAAAAACTTGAGTTCAAGTCCCGCTTTTTAATTAACTAATTGTGAATTTTCATGCTCATTATTCTCTTTTCATTTTATTCATTTATTTACTTTTTTTTTGAGGTAGAGTCTCGCTTTGTCACCCAGGCTGGAGTGCAGTGACACGATCTCGGCTCACTGCAACCTCTGCTTCCTGGGTTCAAGTGATTCTCCTGCCTCAGCCTCCCAAGTAGCTGGGATTACAGGCGTGTGCCAAGCCACCACACCTGGCTAATTTTTTTGTATTTTTAGTAGAGACAGGGTTTTGCCATGTTGCCCAGGCTGGTCTCCAACTCAACTCAGGCAATCCGCCCTCCTTGGCCTCCCAAAGTGCTAGGATTACAGGTGTGAGCCACCCCGCTTGGCCTTGTTATTCACTTTTAAAATATCAGTATAATGAAGTCTACCTCACAGATAAATGAAAAATAAAATGTGATATGTATACAAAGAAGCACTGTAAACAAAAAAGTAACAGAAAAGGTGGTATTATCATAGCAAAAATGTTGTCTATTTTCTATAGTTAATCTATGAATATGATGGAAGTCCCAGAAGCATACTTGAAAATACTCAGCAGATCATGTGCCCCATCACCAGTAGCTAGTGGAAGAAGCAGTGGTTCTTTGAAAATGGCAATCTCTACTCAGACTCAGAAATATAAGAGAAAAATTTTTTAAATACTCAAAATAGAATTATCATTTGCTTTAGTTAGCAACAGAGACTGCAAAGAATGAGTAAATTTTTACCTACATTAAAAGTTGATATTGGGCTGGGCATGGTGGCTCACACCTGTAATCCCAGCACTTTGGGAGGCCAAGGAGGGCGGATCACTTGAGGTCAGGAGTTCGAGACCAACCTGGCCAACATGGCGAAACCTCTTCTCTACTGAAAATACAAAAACTAGCCAGGCTTGGTGGCACATGCCTATAATCCCAGCTACTTGGGAGACTGAGGCAAGAGAATCGTTTGAACCTGGGAGGCGGAGGTTGCAGTGAGCAGAGAGCATACCACTGGACTCCAGTCTGGGCGACAGATGGAGACTCCGTCTGAAAAAAAAAAGTTGGTGGCCGGGCGCGGTGGCTCATGCCTGTAATCCCAGCACTTTGGGAGGCTGAGGTGGGCAGATCATGAGGTCAGGAGATCAAGGCCATCCTGGCTAACGTGGTGAAACCCCGTCTCTACTAAAAATACAAAAAATTAGCCGGGCATGGTGGCGGGCACCTGTAGTCCCAGCTACTCAGGAGGCTGAGGCAGGAGAATGGGGTGAACTCGGGAGGTGGAGCTTGTAGTGAGCCGAGATCGTGCCACTGCACTCCAGCCTAGGGACAGAGCGAGACTCCGTCTCAAAAAATGAGAAAAGTTGGCAAGGCGAGGTGGCTCATGCCTGTAATCCTAGCACTTTGGGAGGCTGAGACAGGTGGATCACCTGAGGTCAGGAGTTCGAGACCAGCCTGGCCAACATAGTGAAACCCCATCTCTACTAAAAATATAAAAATTAGCTGGGCGTGGTGGCACATGCCTGTAATCCCAGCTACTCTGGAGGCTGAAGAAGGAGAATCGCTTGAACCCAGGAGGTGGAGGTTGCAGTGAGATGAGATTGAGCCACTGCACTCCAGCCTGCACGACGGGAGTGAGATTCCATCTCAAAAAAAAAAAAAAAAAAGTTGATATTAAAGGATTTTTTCAAAGGAAATAATAAACATTACAACGTTTTATCCTTAAATTAATGCATTTTAGTTAAACATTTCAGAAAGGCTTTAAAATATTTTTAATTTTGGACTGGGCGCGGTGGCTCACCCCTGTAATCCCAGCACTTTGGGAGGCCGAGGCAGGTGGATCATGAGGTCAGGAGATCAAGACCATCCTGGCTAACATGGTGAAACCCCGTCTCCACTAAAAATACAAAAAATTAGCCGGGCATGGTGGCGGGCGCCTGTAGTCTCAGCTACTCGGGAGGCTGAGGCAGGAGAATGGCATGAACCCAGGAGGTGGAGCCTGCAGTGAGCCGAGATCGCGCCACTGCACTCTAGCCCAGGCGACAGAGCAAGACTCTGTCTCAAAAAAAAAAAAAAAAAAAAAAATTTCTACTAAAAAAAATGTTTTGTGACTGAAAATTGACTTACAGAAACACTCATACTTGGAGAAACTTTCCCATGCCTACTTTACATGTCACATGTGGTAGTTTAAGCTAAACTAGGTGGGAATGGGGAAGGGACACTGCAAATACAAGAGCAAAGAGAGAAGGGAAAGTGTCCAAAAGCACCCAATGTCTTCACTGAGAAACAGAAGCACAGTTCGTGCACATGCCATGGAATGTCTGTGGCATTGCATGTCACTATCGTCTTGGAGAAAAAATTGGCGCCAACCATGGATCTTCTTATGGGAAGAGCTGTTGGTATAGGCATGTCAGTTCATTTTGTCTGCAAGTACAAGGAAACCCAAGTCAAATTGCCTTAAATCAGGGGTCCCCAACCCCCAGGCCATGGACCAGTACCAATCCGTGGCCTGTTAGGAAACGGGCCACACAGCAGGAGGTGAGTGGCAGGTGAGCGAGCATTACCAGCGAGCTCCGCCTTCTGTCATATCAGCTGCGACATTAGATTCCCATAGAAGCGAGAAGCCTATTGTGAACTGTGCGTGTGAGGGATGTAGATTGTGTGCTCCTCATGAGAATCTAATGCCTGATGATCTGATGTGGAACAGTTTCATCCCAAATCCATCTTACCCTCTCCATCTCTCTGTCCTTGGAAAAATTGTCTTCCATGAAACTGGTCCCTGGTGCCAAAAAGATTGGGGACCACTGCCTTAAATAATAAAGAAATCCATTGGCTCCCATGACCAGAAGCCCAGACATAGGACAGATTTTCGGTTATGTTCATCTTTGACTCTGGCTCCATTTCCCTGTGCCTCTTCCAGCTTGCTCTGTGCTTCTCCATGGGTCAGCTCCATCCTCAGGCTGGTGAATGGTGAATGGATACACCAGTTCCAGATGTATAATCTGTGAATGACATCATCCAGAAGCAGACAAATAAAAGCTTCCAGAAGCTGAGGGTTCTGATTTAGGGGACCCTTACCTAGAGGATGGGGGAAACCTGCAGTACACTTCTCATGACTAGGCAAGAATTTTCACCTGCCCGATGATGGACAAGAGACAGGGATTTACCCTTCAACCAGAGCTCTGGTAGGCCTAAGGGAGGGATGCCTTCTAGATTAGCAATTGGTAATGCCCGCCCCTACTGTTTCCTTCTGCAGGATTTTGCTGAAGGTGGGTACCATGTTTTACTCATTCTTTTATTTCTCATATCTATCATGGTGGCTGGTACATTGTAATTATTCAATAAATGTCATTGAAAAAATAAATTAATAAATGAGTACCTGGAAAAGTGCCAAGTCTGATCCATATTTGCCCTGCAGTTAAAAAAAAAAAAGTTCAAATAATCCCTGGTTTCCTTGAAATTCAAAAAGAAGGCATTTTGGCCAGGTGTGGTGGCTCACCCCCTGTAATCCCAGCACTTTGAGAGGCCAAGGCAGGCGGATCATGAGGTCAGGAGATCGAGACCATCCTGGCTAACACAGTGAAACCCCGTCTGTACTCAAAATACAAAAAATTAGCTGGGCGTGGTGATGGGTGCCTGTAGTCCCAGCTACTCGGGAGGCTGAGGCAGGAGAATGGTGTGAACCCGAGAGGCAGAGCTTGCAGTGAGCCGAGGTCGCGCCACTGCACTACAGCCTGGGCGACAGAGCGAGACTCTGTCTCAAAAAAAAAAAAATAAAAAAATAGATAAATAAACAATAAAAAAAGGAAGGCATTTGAAAGAATATCCTATCTGGAGGGTGCAGGGGAAGATCCAATAATATAATCAGGACTCAAGTTACATAGGATTTTATAATAGACCAGATGTTAACCATTTAAATAACATTTAGCAGTAAATACACATAAGTGCTACATTTTTTTAATAAACAATTTGGATCCTGAATCAGATGAGCGTCTGAGTTTCACACAATGGAAGGTTCCAGATTTTCAGCTTGCATTAATTGATTTAGAATTATTTTGCTTGGAGATGGGGGGATGGACTCGTGGGCTGGTGGTTTGCAGGCATTTCTTCCAGATTTTAAGATTATATTGGGATTTAGCGCTACAGGGCTCAATAGAAACTCAACAGAAAGCAACTGGCACCAGTTAGGAACTACTTCCTGCTGATTGCAAGTTTTTCCCCCTACTTTCTTCACAGCTTACCCAGGACAATATAAATGTTACAAATTATCAGCATTGACTGGATTACTGTGAGTAGGAGGAAACAAGATATTAATAAATGTTTTGTAGCAGCCTTTCAGACCTGAATGTGCCCAGCCTCTTGCTGCTGTGTTTTTTAGGGTTGTAGTCTTTCTTTGCATTGGCGATATCCTGTCCCTGCCAAACGCTTTACAACGTAAACACTTCAACAAGTGGGTGTCTTTGGGAGGAGCCCTTAGTCTTTCATAGCAATAAACTTCAGCACTTCCTCATTTTGGCTGCCTCCTCATTCTGATTCTAAAGAAAACAAACAAGCCTGGCCTCCGCCTCAGCCACTGTGCACCTGCAAGGGGTGAACGGTGATGGTACCAGTCTAGGCCCTGATGGTCTAACCAGGGGTCCAGATTGGCAACTAACAGTGTTTGGTTGAGCCCACACGATGTGTGTTTTTTCTTTTTATGGTATTTGGATTTGAATGACTTCAGCTGAGACATGCTTTTTCTGTGCATTGTTAAGTCTCACTATCTCTTATTTGACTAATGTGTTTCCATTACGTGCCCAGCTCCTGTAGGCGTTGACCTTGCCTCCCCAGACTAAACCACAGAAGCAAGTCCATAGACATTGAGGCTGAGCTTATTTAGGTTAAGTAGGGAAAAGTACAGAGTTAAGCAGATACCTTTTTTTACCCTCCTAGAATAAACATAGCCATCAGTATTTTCAATCGTTGCTTCCAGAACTGTGATGAAACTCGGAAGGACCTTCAAAACTTGGTTACCATTACACCTATGTATATAGAAGTGTGATTTTGGATTGACTTGGCACTCAAAGAAGTTTCCTGGGCCGGGCCAGACTCTGTGGCTCACGCCTGTAATCCCAGCACTTTGGGAGGCCGAGGCGGGGGGATCACAGGGTCAGGAGATTGAGACTATCCTGGCCAACATGGTGAAACCCTGTCTCTACTAAAAATACAAAAATCAGCTGGGCATGGTGGTAGGCGCCTGAAGTCTCAGCTACTCAGGAGGCTGAGGCAGGAGAATCACTTGAACCTGGGAGGAGGAGGTTGCAGTGAGCTGAGATTGTGCCACTGCACTCCAGCCTGGCGACAGAGCGAGAAAACACCCCCCCCCAAAAAAAAAAGAAAAAAAAAAAGAAGTTTCCTGGGACTACCTTAAAAACTTAGTTCATCTCAATTGTTTCTACTGTTAATACAATATCTGGTTTTGGAGGAAGATAAGTGTTTTCCGTATGTACATAAAGCACTATATCACTAAGTGAGAAACACTTTCTTCCCCCCATCTCAATCTTTTTTTTTTTTTTTAGTCAGGGTCTCACTCTGTCACCCAGACTGGAGTGCAGTGGTGAGATCTTGGATCACCACAACCTCCACCTCCCAGGCTCAAGCGATTCTCCTGCCTCAGCCTCCAGAGTAGCTGGGATTACAAGCACGCACCACTACTGCCCAGCTAATTTTTGTATTTTTTTTTCTTTTCGAGACATAGTCTTGCTCTGTTGCCCAGGCTGGAGTGCAGTGGCATGATCTCGTCTCATTGCAAGCTCTGCATCCTGGGTTCATGCCATTTTCCTGCCTCAGCCTCCCGAGTAGCTGGGACTACAGGCAGCCACCACCACACCCAGCTAATTTTTTTGTATTTTGAGTAGAGACGGGGTTTCATCATGTTAGCCAGGATGGTTTCAATCTCCTAACCTGGTGATCCGCCCGCCTCAGCCTCCCAAAGTGCTCACCGCACCCAGCCAATTTTTGTATTTTTAATAGAGACGGGGTTTCACCATGTTGGCCAGGCTGGTCTCGAACTCCTGACCTTAGGTGATCCGCCCTCCTCGGCCTCCCAAAGTGCTGGGATTACAGGCGTGAGCCATGGCGCCCGGCCCTTCTTACATTCTTATATATCTACTCTTAACATTTTTATATTCATGCATCCACTCAGCCAATATTTGGAGCTACTGCTGTGGACTGAGTACTTGCTGAATCATGCTGTACTAACCCTTGCCTAACTGGTTAACTCTGGGTGATAACCTGTGAAAAATGAGGAATGTTGTAAGCCGGTCCTTTAGGGCAATCTTAATTCAGGTCATTTGTGAAGAGATACATCATAAATCCTTATGATATATATGAATTTTAGTATTTTAATTATAGGGTAAGTGATCATCTTTATACCAGCTGTTTCCTAGCTGTCCAAAGTGACTTAAACATGGTATTCTTTTAAAGAAATTTTTGTTTTGAAAGTATAAATTCACATGCAGTTGTAACGATAGTACAGAGAGTTCTTTTGTACAAGTCACTCAGGGTCTCCCAATGGTTATATTTTGTATAACTATAGTACAATATCAAAGCTGAGAAACTGACACTGGCAAAATGTATGTGTTTAGTTTTATGCCATTTTATCACTTGTGCACACTTATGTAACGACCACCTCTATCAAGATACAGGGCTATTCTATCACCAGGAAGATTGCCCTCTTGTTACCTCCCAACACCATCCCTCTTGCTACCTGCCCCCCTCCCAACCCCTAAACTCTGGCAACCACAGATCTGTTTTCTATTTGTATAAACTTGTCATTTTGAGATAGTTATATAAATGAAATCATATGGTATGTGATCTTTTGAGATTGGGCTTTTATCACTTAGCATAATGCCTTTGCGATCCTTCCAAGTTATTGCGTGTATCCAAAGTTCATTTCTTTTTATTGCTGGGTAGTATTCCACTGGGTGGATGTGTCATAGTATTTTGGCTATTTCAAATCAAGTTGCTGTGTATAACCATGTACAAGTTTGTGTGGCTTTACGTTTTTATTTCTCTGGGATAAATGCAATTGCTAGGATATGTCATAAGTGCATGTGTAGTCTTTTGTAAGAAACTGCCCAGCTGTTTTTCAGAGTGGTCATATCATTTTACATTCCCAGTGTGCTATTTTTTTAATTAAAAAAAATTCCTTAATAAATTGATTCTTGATAACGGTTCTTCACATGGGAAAGCCAATTTGTGAATTTGTTTGTAATCATTATGTATGACCACATCACGGTCTTTTTCCAACACATCATAATTGATGGGGAAACCTAGGATCCTAGGCCATTGGCTGACTAGACCAGCAAATATAGAAGTTATCTTGTACGGATTTGAGCAGGAATGGACACATCCATCAACAGGCCTTGCATTGTTTGACTGCACTATATCAGTGTGGACACAATTCATTCCGGCATTCCAGATAATCAAGAGTCACTTTGTTGTCAAAGATGCTGAAACAATTTTTTAGCATTTCTTCTTGCCTTGGTCGCATTCCCAGGATAGAGAGAGGGCAAGTTCTTTTTTTTTTTTTTTTTTTTTGAGACAGAGTCTTTCTCTGTCACCCAGGATGCCCGGCTAATTTTTTTGTTTTTAGTAGAGTTGCAGTTCCTCCATGTTGGCCAGCCCCATGCCCCATGCCTGGCCCCGGGGACAAGTTCTTTTTAGCTCCACTTTTTTGTAGGAGAATGTGCAAGGATGGAACGTCATGTCAGTGAATCTCAGAGACAGCAGTCAAAGCCACAGAGCAGTAGGAGGAGAAATAACTCTGGCTTTGGGGTCAGTTCTGTCACTTTCTAGCTGTTTGGCCTGTGTTACTTAAACTCTCAGCCTCAGCTTCCCCTTCTGTAAAATGGGACCACTAGTGTCCACTTCACAGGATCCATGAGAGTATTAAATGCAATTATGCATGTAAATCAGTGGGCATGTAGTATCAACAAACACAGGTACTGTTTGTTGGGGGCTTAATTTGAGGCACTGTGCTGAGCTCCTTGTAGGCACTTTAAATAAAATGACAAGTTTTTTTCACTCTTTCTAATTTCCTTTTGTTTTCTTACTCTTATCTTCCTAAAGCTAGGAATATGATGGTGAGTTTATCACTTCATTCAAAAAATATATACTGAGCATTGTTTTCTGTTTTTTTTTTGAATCTTCCCTAAAGCTAGGAATATGATGGTAAGTTTATAATTTCATTCTTTCATTTAGCAAATATTTATTGAGCAACTATTGTGTGCCAGGCCTGGTTCTAGGTTCTGAGGTCATAGCTCTGAACAACATCTGTGTTCTCATGGAGATTATATTCTAGCAGAAGGCTAACAAGAAACCAGCAAGCAAATATGTTACTAGAGAATTTCAGACAGTTCTCAGTATGAAGGTAACAAAAAGGAACAAGGCAGTGTGAGATGGCAGAGGCATCAGGGATGAGGCAGGGGAGACAATGAAGAAGGGCTACCTTAGAAATTGTGACTGGGAATGAACCTTTAAGGAGGAGACATCAGAAAAGAAATAGGAGGGAAGAGAGAAAACAGCAATAGAAACATGTAGGAAAACAGAGTTGGAGGCAGAGGGTGTGCAAGTGAAATGAACTTGGTGTGGTTTGAGGAGCAGGAAGAAGGTCAGGGTTCCTGGTGCTTGACAAATGAGAGCATTTGTGGAGATGAAGAAAGAGATCGGGTCTTCTAGGACATGGCAAGAAATTTGAACTTTATTGTAAGTGTGATGGGAGGGTTTTGAACATTGGAACCATGTGATTTGATTTATATTTTATAGGGAGTATTCATTCGGCTGTTTGAAAAGGAGACTGGAGAGGTTAAGGTGGCAAGGGAGCATGCAAAAGAATGAGTGAGAGGGCTAATGCGATACTCCTTGTGAGAGGTGATTGTGGTTTGGCCAATGCTTCTAGCAGCTGAGCTGGAGAGAAGAGGATGGATTTGGGATAAGTTTTGGAGAGGAGCTGATAGGATCTATCAGATGGATAAAACACAGGAGTGAAAGAACAGAAGGAATAAAGGATGACTTAAGGCTTTTGGCTGAGCATTTGTTGATTGGAAATCCAGGGCTCTCTTAAAGTTCCATTGTGTGTTTTAAAAGGGAGCAGTGTCTTGTATTGTACAAGATGCACTCAGTCCTGTATATGCTATTATCAGTGAGAAACAAGATTGGGCTATAGATTTGTTGGAATTAGAAAAGAGAGGTTGATTACTTCTTGAATCCTCTAGGATTTTTCCTTTATGGATACACGTGTTGGACTACTTTGTAAGTTTTGCTTCAATTATCCTCCAACTGTCCCATTTCCCTACTCTACTCCTGGCTCCCACTTCTGCTTCCTCTGCATCTCAGTAGAACAGGAGCAGCCTCCCATGGCATGGCAAGTTCATTTGTCTTAGCATGGGCCCTGGACAATGGGTCTTGCCTTCAGGTAGTGTGACTTCTTGGCTTGGTGAACAGAAAATGCCATCCTAGGCCGGTCGTGGTGGCTGACACCAGTAATTCCAGCGCTTTGGGAGGCCGAGGCTGTCGGATCACCTGAGGTTAGGAGTTCGAGACCAGCCTTGCCAACATGGTGAAACACCATCTCTACTAAAAATACAAAGATTAGCCAGGCATGGCAGTGCACATCTGTAATCCCAGCTACTCGGGAGGCTGAGGCACAAGAATCACTTGAACCCTGGAGGCAGAGGTTGCAGTGAGCCAAGATGGCAGTACTGCACTGCAGCCTGGGCGACAGAGCAAGATTCTGTCTCAAAAAACAAGCAAACAAAAAATGCCATCCTGGCTGCCTGTGCTGATCCTGAACAAGGCTTGGGGGCTAAAGCAGAGAAGACCCCTATGCATGTCTCCTTTGGTTTAGGGTCTTTGGGGAAGGGATGCTGCAGCTATGGGTGATTGGTGGTACCGAAACCCCAGCCGGCAGCTTTGGGCTGACTCTGTGGGAAGCTGGTGTCGACTGTAGAAAGCTTCTCATCTACAGTGCTTTGAAAAGTACTTTCAGGAGAGTTTCTTAATTCTCTGAGCTCTAATTCCCTCATCTGAAAGGCAGAGTAGTAATAATTATGGCTTCTTAGAGTTTTTGTGAGAATTGACTTAATTTCAGAGGCAGTAAACAGCCCAGGTAAGCTTAGCTTCGAGTGTGGAGTCAGGCCTTTCAATTCCTTTCCATCTGGAATTTTGGGTTGTGGGACATGGGAACAAGTTTCTTACCCTCTCTGTGCCTCAGTTTCCTTATTCTCAATAAGAGAATAATAATGGTACCTGCTTGTTATGGTTGCTGTGAGAATTGGATGAAATATTTTATGGGAAATGCTTTAAACTGTGACTGGTATTTGATTATAGCACTTAAAAAATAGCTGTTGAGGCCGGGCGCAGTGGTTTACGCCTGTAATCCCAGCACTTTGGGAGACTGAGGCGGGCAGATCATGAGGTCAGGAGATCAAGACAATCCTGGCTAACACGGGGAAACCCCACCTCTACTAACAATACCAAAAAAAAAAAAAAATTACCCGGGCTTGGTGGCAGGCGCCTGTAGTCCCAGCTACTTGGGAGGCTGAGGCAGGAGAATGGTGTGCACCCAGGAGGTGGAGCTTGCAGTGAGCCAAGTACACGCCACTGCACTCCAGCTTGGGTGACAGAGCGAGACTCCATCTCAGAAAAAAAAAAAAAAAAGCTGTTGATAAAAGAGGCCCTTGATGAATGTCTATTATTTAAATAATTATGTCCACGAAAAGTACTTTAACAGCATTAAAAAGTTAGGTATTGTGGGGCTGGGCGTGGTGGCTCACACCTGTAATCCCAGCACCTTGGGAGGCTGAGGCAGGCAGATCACAAGGTCAGGAGCTCGAGACCATCCTGGCCAACATAATGAAACCCTGTCTCTACTAAAAATACAAAAATTAGCCAGGCGTGGTGGTGCGCGCCTGTAGTCCCAGCTACTTGGGAGGCTGAGGCACAATAATCACTTGAACCCGGGACACAGAGGTTGCAGTGAGCAAAGATCACGCCACTACACTCCAGTCTGGTGACAGAGCGAGTGAAATTCAGTCTCAAAAAAAAAAAAAAAAGTTATTGTGCTAAATTTTATTACATCCTCCATTATCCTTGCTGATTTTGTTTTCCAGAAATAATTACAACATTATCACACAAATCTAATCTCTGGGATCTAAATGAGAGGATCACACACTTAGATGGCTACAGGGGTGAGACAGGTCACACAAATAAATGAGGGTGCAAGCTCTGGGATGAAGGGTCCACAATCAGAATCATATCTGTTTAAATAGGCTACGGCCAACTATTTCAATACCAGCAGTATCACTTGCAGATTCTTTCAGAGAAGGTGGAAATCTGAAATTTTTATTAATAGATGAGATTTCTGGGTTTATTAATGTTAGCAGTTTAACCAAAGAGTTTAGAAACACCTTGCTGGCTAAAGAAATGTATGTTTCAGGGGAGTGGCCTTGACCCACAGACCACCAGTTTAGAAATGCTGATCTAGACTACTGCAGATTAGTTTGTGAGACCAGCCAGAAATAGGATCCAGGAAGGTCAATATACATGGGAGAATGGTTAGAGCACCAGGAACTACTGGAGTGACAGGCTTAGGTGGGTGGATCCTCAGAAGCTGCTCTGGGGCAGGAGAAAGACTGGACTTGGGAGCAAGAAGCATGCTTAAAAGATGAAGCCCGTGACCAAAGGTGACCTGGGCATACTTCACAACCTAATCTAGGGCTGGCCCCAATGCCACAGATGTCTGTACTTTGAATACAGGTTGGTTTTACTTCCTTGGCAATCAGGTTACACAGAGGCAGTATTGTTCAATTCCTATGGTTTCCCGGGACCTGAAATGCACCTGCTGTGCATAACGATGGCATCATCCATAATTAGGCAATGACTTGCTTTTGTCTTGAGGCTTCTATGGGCCTTACCTGATGCAGGCATTCTGGAGGGAGTGTAAGTGGAAAGACTTTGCTAGAGTCAGGTAATATAATTCAGCACACTAAAGTGAACTATGGAACAGGTGCACATACAATGCAATAGCTCAGTTTCACTTTTAATGACTTGCATTATCACACAGCTATTTGGTTATCGTTTTCATAACTCAACAATCTCAAATTAAGACTTTACTATATTTATATAATGGTCTTCTATCCATGGGCAGAGACAAGCAAGGTACAAAATCAGGGGGGAAAATGAAGGCTAAATATGTATTGCTAATATTCAAAATGAGAATCAAACATTTATTGTTTTTAAAAGTTATAGGACAATAGCGGTTGATGAATGGTTCTTAACGGGGGCAATTTTACCACCGTCAGGGGACATTCGCAATGTTTGGAGTCACTTTTGGTTGTCACAACTGAGGGTAGCGTTTGCTACTGGCATCTAGTGGTAGAGACTGGGGATGTTTCAGAATAGCCTACAATGTACAGGAAGACCCCCAACAATGATCAGCCCCAACATGTGAACAGAGACAAGGTCAAAATAGTTCGAAATATGCAATAGTTTGAAAGAAAAAAATTCATCTGCATGTAACTTTAGAAATGAAACTAGGGGCGTAAATTAAAGGCTGCCATGCATATGCACATAAATTAAAAGGTTAAAGGTGTGCATATGTGTGACTGATTACAGCAAATTGCTATCTCTTCATGAACTCTTAGCTGAATTAATCAAACCAATTATATATGTAGGAAGCAACCTACCTCCTCTGATAACAAGAAAATCATTTTCACGTGCAGCTTTAAGCACGTGGAAGACCCCCAAAAGATGAATGTGCTGATGATATGCAGAGCAAAAATCATACGAAGAGGAAAAACTTGAAGAGCAAAACCTAGGGTCCTTGATCCTTCTGAGTGGACCCACCAATTGTGTCTTCTCCACCCATTGCTTCCAGTATGTGGTAGAGTTTATCTCCTTTGACATCTTGCTTTACTAACAGATGCTTTAAATATAAAACAAGTTCAAAGACAGGTAAACAGAAGCTGAGGCTTTCATGCAATAGAGTGTGCTGTGGCTAAGTTATCTGTCAAGTACAATGTTTACTCAGTTGAGATACCTCTCAATTGAAGATGCGGGCCATTATTTCCTAAAGGGGAGTTCTACCCTGAAGTACAGTCTGAGCTGTTAAGGACAGAGGATAACATAAAATAGCTGAAAAGTTTGGGATATTGAGATAAAATGCTGAATTTCATATTGAGATAAAATGCTGAATTTCATGAAGCATCTAATAGAAAAGAAGCAAGATTGAGGGTTTTGGGTTTTGCAGTTTTTTTGTTTTTTTTGTTTTTTTTTGAGACAGCCATGCTCTGTCATCCAAGCCAGAATGCAGTGGTGCTATAGTGGTGCTATCACTGCAGCCTCTGCATCCTGGGCCCAAGTTATCCTCCCATCTCAGCCTCCCAAGTAGCTGGGACCACAGACACATGCCACCACCCCCAGCTAATTAAAATATTTTTTCTTTTGTGGATACGGGGTTCCCCTGTGTTGCTCAGGCTGGTCTGGAATCCCTGGGCTCAAGTGATCCTCCCACCTCAGCCCCCAAAGTGCTGGGATTACAGAAATGAGCCACCGCACTAAGGCATTTCGATTTTACTGCAAATGGGCAGGAGTGTGGGGCCTGGCTTTTAAATGAAATCTGTACACAAACTATTAAGGTAGGTTTTCCCGCTTTCCTATAAACAGTCTCATTATGTAGCCAGGAAGTCATATCACCTAAAAGAACCCAACAGAAACCAAATCCAAACTGGAATGTTTACATGGGTTTTTTTGTTTGTTTGTTTGAGACGGAGTCTTGCTCTGTCGCCCAGCTGGAGTGCAGTGGCGCGATCTTGGCTCACTGCAAGCTCTGCCTCCTGGGTTCACGCCATTCTCCTGCCTCAGCCTTCCCAGTAGTTGGGACTACGGGTGCTCGCCACCACGCCCGGCTAATTTTTGTTGTATTTTTTTTTTTAGTAGAGACAGGGTTTCACCATGCTAACCAGGATGGTCTCGATCTCCTGACCTCGTGATCTGCCTGCCTCAGCCTCCCAAAGTGCTGGGATTACAGGCGTGAGCCACCACGTCCGGTGGTTTTTTGTTTGTTTGTTTGTTAACAGAGTATCTTGCTCTGTCACCGAGGCTGGTGTGCACTGGCGTGATTTCGGCTCACTGCAACCTCCACCTGCCAGGTTCAAACAATTCTCATGCCTCAGGCTCCCCAGTAGCTGGGATTACAGGTGTGCACCACCATGCCCTGCTAATTTCTGTTTTGTTTGTTTCTTTTTTTTAGTAGAGGTGGGGTTTCATCATGTTGGCCAGGCTGGTCTTGAACTCCTGGCCTCAAGTGATCTGCCCGCCTCGGCCTCCCAAAGTGCTGGAATTACAGGTGTGAGCCACTGCACCCGGCCTACATGGGGTCTTTAAAAAGTCTTAATTGTTACACTTAATTGAAGTAGACATCCTTATGTTTTTTTTCCCAAGTTGGTGATCCTCTTTCATAGTTCCCATTATTAAACCTCTTTCTTTCTTTTGTTTCAAACAAAAATAGGAAGGGTTGGTATTTACTGAGCACTTACCAGATGTTGTTATAAGTACTTTACACATAGCTATTTAAGCCTCATCTGTGAAATGTATTTTATTAACCAATTTCTGAATGAGGAAACTGAGGCCCAGAGAATGTAAATAATTTAAAGTAATTTAGCTAGTAAGGGAGGAGTCAAACTTCAAGCTAGGCAATTTAGCCCTAGAATTTGTGACGTATTGTACAGTCTGAAATCAGGATCTAGAATTTTTCTAAACCACGAGTCAGGTTTGTCAGGGGGGGATTATTGAGAAAATTGATTTCTTGTTTTTCCTGAGATTCCTTTGAATTATCCTCACTGCCTTTGAAAGAAAGGAGTACAAAGTGAAGGAAGGAGTACAAGTGATGCCTTTGATAGCTCAGTTGGTAGAGTGGAAGACTGTAGTGGATGAGAACGGACTACAGTAAGTCCTCACTTGGTGTCATCAATAGGTTCTTGGAAACTGCAACTTTAAGCAAAATGAGGTATAACAAAACCATTTTGTTCTCATTAATGTTATAACAAAATGATGTTATTTGAAGACCTGCAGTTCATCATTTCACTTAAAGTTGTAGTTTCCAAGAACCTATTGACGAGGTTAAGTAAGAACTTACTATACTTAAAAGTTTACAGATTTGGAGATGCTTTGGGGGCAGTCTTTGCAGAGCGGCAAGATAGCAGTGGACAAGAAAATGGATTCACTTTATTCACTTTGTGTTAGACGGAAGTGAATTGATCTCTAAGAAAATGGATTCACTTTATTCACTTTGTGTTAGACGGAAGTGAATTGATCTCTAGTTAAATCTACTAGCTGAGTGATGTTGAGCAAGTCACTTAATGTCCCCGAGCCTCAGGTTCCTCATTTGAAAAGTGGATAATAACACATCTTTGAATTGTTAGGATTAAGTGATATAATTCAGGTCAAGTGCCTAACACAGTGCCTGGTACGAAGAAAGGGCTCAGTAGATGACAGTTCTTGTTTTGCAGGGAGCTTCGTGGTGGAATTATAGGATGGGGATGGATTAGCAAGCAAATCTCAGATAAACATTTTGAAACTGTGAGATTAAATTCTGTTTCTGCCAATCTAAAATAAGGTGACCCTTGGAAAATGGTTTGGCACTTTGGAAACTTTAATTCATAATGAATTTAATTTAATTTATAAAGGAGACTGGGTGTGATGGTTCACGCCTGTAAAGTCCCAGCAATTTGGGAGGTCAAGGCAGGTGGATTTCTTGAGCTCAAGGACTTTGAGATCAGCCTGTGCAACATGACAACACCCCGTCTCTACCCAAAATTAAAAAATTAGCTGGGTGTGGTGGCGTGCATCTGTGGTCCCAACTACTTGGGAGGCTGATGTGGGAGGATCCCTTGAACCCAGGAACTGGAGGCTGCAGTGAGCTGTGATGACAGTGTGAGACCTGGGTGACAGAGTGAGACCCTGTGCCAAAAAAAAAAAAATTTACAAAGGAAATCATTATTTGTAAATTATTTATTATGTAATGTATGAATCTATAATTATGTAGATATGGTTAACTTTATAATTTGTTATGTGGCACATGTCTCACATATAAGAGGCAGGACTTGACTCCAGACCTGATTAAAGACTAGTTAAACATGGAAGAATCAACACAAGCATCTCTCCGTAAGACATGCCCACCAATGCCATGACAGTTTACCATTGCCATGACAACACGTGGAAGTTACCACCCCTTTCCATGGCAATGACCTGGAAGTTATCACTTCTTTTCTAGAAATTTATGAATAATCTGCCCCTTAATTTGCATATGATTAAAAGTGAGTATAAACATATCCGCAGAGCTGCCTCTGAGCTGCTACTGTGAACGTAACTGCCTAGGGGGTAGCCCTGCTCTGCAGAAGTGGTCACTGAGTTGTTAACACTGCCGCCTCAATAAAGCCATTTTCTTCTATCACCAGCTCACTCTTGAATTCTTTCCTGGGCAAAACCAAAAAACCTTCCCAGGCTGAGCCCCAGCTTTGGGGCTCACCTTCCCTGAGACATCACTAATGATCTTTTTTTTTCTGTTTACATGTAGTAAAACGCTTCTATATTACCTCTGTTCTTAAAAGCAAAATTAAGCAAAACAAAACTCAGGAAGAGTAAGCTAGAGATCGGATACCTATTGAGTTAATATTTTGATATACAGCAAACAGCATTTGCTATTTTGGTACCAAGAAACAAAGTCACACAAGGAAGATGATGATACAATTTACACACTTGGAAGGGGCTTTGAGGGATTACCTAGTTTTTCTTGACACTTTCGTTTTATGGATGAAGGAATGAAAAAGAAAAAGGCATAGTGTGAAAAACGAAGACCAGGTGATTGGTATGTCACAGGGAACTTGGAAGCAGTAGTGATAATTTTCCCTCCTGGTGGTTTTCCTAAGAGATTACTTTCTAGTTTGGGATTTGGTTAGTCTCAGCTCATTCCTGTAGAATCAGATCCTGTTAAGATTAGGAAGGATCGCCCTCTAGAGGTCAAAATAAACAGCGTATACCTGCAAAATGGACTAGATTTGGGCAGATGAGGTTCCCCTTCATGAGGATTTTGCAGCTGAAGGAAACTGTTAATTTGAGAGATGAATTTAAAGTTTTGCAGAGGGGAAGGGACTTTATCACGTGGAAATAATTAGTATAATTCAGGTAATTTGACAATCCAGCTTACCTTCCTTCTCAGGCTTCCCCATCACACTAAATACAGCAGCAAATCTTTAATTTGTCAACCTTTTTCATAAGCAGGAGATTCAGGAGCAATAAATGAAAGAAGCAATAATGAATCAGCAGTTGAGGGTATTTCTATTTGTTTACTCCCATCACTGCTGCAAGACTGATTGCTTTAACTTTACCATAGTTTGATTAATTCGTCAAGACTGGACAGAGTGTATTGAAATGCTAGTTCCACAAAATTTTGCTTGAACTCTTCTTCTACTGTCTGTTTATGAAAGTCCTGAAGTCAATTATAGAAATGCATATAGTTAAGGGTAAGAAAGGCAAGGCCCAAGTTCTGGGAACTTGGACAAAAGACAGGAGAAATATTTTTGAAAATGTAATTATAGTAGTAATTAATAAAACATATTTCTGAATGCCTGAACAGGGTTAAAACTGGCATCTAAATTTAAGCAGGATATTTTTATTCAAAATTTACTTCATTATGAAAATGGCATGCACTGAAGTTATTTGTATTAGTTCACTTAGATCACTGAAAATCTAATGCATTCTCTTCAATATTAACAGTTTTTCAGTACTGGAAACTAATTTTCAGAGAAATGTGATTTATATCTTGTAAACAAGCTGGAAAGCAAATGTTTCACTTATTGAATCTTTTTATCTATGCAAATACTTGGTAATAGTCAAGTAATGGAGCTTTGTAGTCACTGTCACTTAATTTTCTACTGTTTACCATCAGCATGTTTAGAAAACTGCATTCAAGAGGAGAAAAATATCACCCTTCTTTTAAGACAGCATATTTCTTTTCTTTTTTTTTGAGATGGAGTTTCACTCTTGTTGCCCAGGCTGGAGTGCAATGGCACGATCCGGCTCACTGCAACCTCCGCCTCCTGGGTTCAAGTGATTCTCCTGCCTCAGCCTCCCAAGTAGCTGGGATTACAGGCATGAGCCACCTCGCCTGGCCAAGATAACATATTTCTGAATGGTTTTTGGTTCCTGACAGAAAGTGAGCTGAAAGCTGATTGGATCTTAGCTGGCAAGTCTTACAAGATCACAAATTCTAGGAGTAAGGCATAAAATCAGTAAACAAGAGTTACAGCATCCGTGAAGTACAAGTCTGAGAGCCTAAAGGCAGGATGTGAAACTGACTTGAAAAATGTGGCACTTAAAACTCAGGACACAGATATACATAACCAGGAGGAAAAGAGTCTCTTCTTTGGCTAAGCAAAGAAATGGTGGACCATTGACTTGAATTTAACAAGATGCATAGAGAAGTATTTTTTACATCAAGGATTTAGACCTGCATATACTTTTAGGGAACAAGATTTGATTAATAGCATGTTGTCAAATATTTTTTCTCCTTTACGTTCCTTAATAGGCCATGTAAATGAAGGACAGTGTCACTCAACAATATCCTGGAATTGTCTCTGTTGATATTAAAGAATGTTGGATGAAATGATTATTAACCTGAAATTTGTATATATTATCTTTTTGGTGATAAATTCATGTAGCTTTTGGTAAGCACTTGAAATTATAGACAATATGATGAGTTATGTTTGATGTAGTTTTTTTGGTTGTTGTTTTTTTTTGTTGTTGTTGTTTTTTTTTTTTGAGACGGAGTCTCGCACTGTCACCCAGGCTCAAGTGCAGCGGTGCGATCTGGGCTCACTGCAAGCTCCGCCTCCCGGGTTCATGCCATTCTCCTGCCTCAGCCTCCCGAGTAGCTGGGACTACAGGTGCCCGCCACCACGCTCGGCTAATTTTTTTTGTATTTTTAGTAGAGACGGGTTTCACCATGTTAGCCAGGATGGTTTTGATCTCCTGACCTCGTGATCCGCCTGCCTCAGCCTCCCGAAGTGCTGGGATTACAGGCATGAGCGATTGTGCTCGGCCGATGTAGTTACTTTTAAAAAAGAAAGGATAATAGTTATAGATTTAGTTTATGCATTTAATACTTATGAAAGGGCTGGGATACATTTTGTGATAAATGGAGCCTAAGAAGCAAACACACATGCGCGCACACACACACACACATACACACACAGACACACACACTACTCATCTTGTATCATACTGCACATTATATTTTCTCGAAGACTAACTAAACTAATCTCAGTGTGAAATTGACTGGCCAACCAAACAATGGCTTAAGGTAAAAATGCATAGTCATAAATGTGCATCCTGCAAACTTTTTATCTTTAACTTTATTTTATAAGGTCTACCTTTGAAGGAACCATAACGTTCTGAAATCAATAAAAACTAAATACATTTTTATGATTAAAGTAATACTCTACCATAATGGATAGCAGCATTTGCCTGAATCCCGGATACTTAATGTTGCAAAGACCTTGGTCTCACAGGGCAGACTATAGTCAAATCCATAGTTTGATGCGGTGTGATTTTCCTGTTGCTGGCACTGAACCCAGTGGTCATCAAATTGCATTTTTCCCCGAGGTTTGTATCTGCCAAAATTTGGCTGGAAAATTATTTTCTTGTGGATCTGATTTTAAAAGACATTCACAGCTACGTGTAGTGTCCCATGTCTGTAATCCCAGCACTAGGGAGGCCAGCCAGGGGGATTGCTTGAGGCCAGGAGTTTGAGGCTAGCCTGGGCAGCACAGTAAGCCCCTGTCTCTTAAAAAAACAAAACAAAGGTTAGCAGGGCGTGGTGGCTCACACTTGCAGTCCCAGCTACTCCAGAAGCTGAGTTAGGAGGATCACTTGAGCCCAGGAGATTAAGGATGCAGTGAACTGTGATGGTGCCATTGCACTTCAGTGTGTGTGACAGAGTGAGTCCTTGTCTGTGATTTAAAAAAATCTTTTTAATTAAAAAAAAAAACTAAAGGACACTCACAAGAGCAAACTAATAGCCTTGAGCTTGAAGAGCTCTAATTTGATATCTACTTCTTACCCCTGCAATGTCTTTCCTCTCTTCACTTCTCATAGAGATCAACCATGCCTACTTGTCTCCCTCCATTGAAACTGGATTTATTTAGCAAAAAGCTTTTTGAAAGAAGTCATATGAATTTCAGGCCTGGCGCGGTGGCTCACTCCTGTAATCCCAGCACTTTGGGAGGCCAAGGTGGGTGGATCACCTGAGGTCAGGAGTTCGAGACCAGCCTGGCCAACATGGTGAAACTCTATGTCTACTAAAAATACAAAAAATTAGCTGGGTGTGGTGGCACACACCTGTAGTCCCAGCTACTTGGGAGGTTGAGGCTGGAGAACTGTTTGAACCTGGGAGGCAGAGGTTGCAGTGAGCCAAGATTGAGCCATTGCACTCCAGCCTGGGTGACAAGAGTGAAACTCCATCTCAAAAAAGAGAGAGAGAGAGAAAAAAAAGAAGTCATATGAATTTCTTTCCTTTCTTTATCCCAACTCCCATGGCTATATCTGGCTTTTTCTGAAGTAGAATGTGATGCTTGAAAGGCGGCTTTTAACTCAGGCAGAAATGATGTGTTCTTGGGCAAGAGAGAGGAAAATGGTCATTGACATGGTTAGACTAGCTCTAGAAATCTGTTAGTAGTTTCATCAGCTCTCATATTTTCAGAGGTTTATAAATTGGTAGTAAAATAATTCCTAGGCTCTGTAACATAAGTTTAAAGAAGGTGAAAAAATCTCTTAAACATTATTTCAGTGGTGGGAACATATGTTGAGGTCAGAAAAGTTTTTGGAAAAATCAGTGATCTAGCCAGTCTTTAAATGTTACGCCTTGAGAGAGGTGAGGGCCAAGCGTGGTGGCTCATGCCTGTAATCCCAGTGAGAGGTGACAAAATGCTAGCAGCCCTCACTCACTCTCAGCACCTCTTCGGCCTCGGCATCTGCTCTGGCCATGCTTGAGGAGCCCTACAGCCTGCTGCTGCACTGTGGGAGCCTCTCTCTGGGCTGGCTGTGGCCGGAGCCGGCTCCCTCTGCTTGCCGGGAGGTGTGGAGGGAGAGGCATGGGTGGGAACCAGGGCTGTGCGCCACGCTTGTGGGCCAGCACAAGTTCTGGGTGGGCACAGGCTCAGTGGGCCCTGCCTTCAGCCTGCCACGCCCGAGCCTCCCCTCCCCCTCCCCCTCCCTCCCGCTCCCCTCCCCTCCCCCTCCCGCTCCCCCTCCCCTCCCCCTCCCGCTCCCCCTCCCCTCCCCCTCCCGCTCCCCCTCCCCTCCCCCTCCCGCTCCCCTCCCCTCCCCTCCCCCTCCCGCTCCCCTCCCCTCCCCTCCCCCTCCCGCTCCCCTCCCCTCCCCCTCCCGCTCCCCCTCCCCTCCCCCTCCCGCTCCCCTCCCCTCCCCCTCCTGCTCCCCCTCCCGCTCCCCTCCCCCTCCCCCTCCCGCTCCCCTCCCCCTCCCCCTCCCGCTCCCCTCCCCTCCCCCTCCCGCTCCCCTCCCCTCCCCCTCCCGCTCCCCTCCCCCTCCCCCTCCCGCTCCCCTCCCCCTCCCCCGCCCGCCTCCCCTCCCCCTCCCCGCCCGCCTCCCCTCCCCCTCCCCACCCCCTCCCCTCCCCTCCCCCTCCCCGCCCCCTCCCCTCCCCCTCCCCGCCCCCTCCCCTCCCCCTCCCGCTCCCCTCCCCTCCCCCGCCCACCTCCCCTCCCCCTCCCCGCCCCCTCCCCTCCCCTCCCCGCCCGCCTCCCCTCCCCCTCCCCGCCCCCTCCCCTCCCCTCCCCCTCCCCGCCCCCCTCCCCTCCCCCTCCCCCTCCCCGCCCCCCTCCCCTCCCCCTCCCCCTCCCCGCCCCCCTCCCCTCCCCCTCCCCGCCCCCTCCCCTCCCCCTCCCCGCCCCCTCCCCTCCCCCTCCTTCTCCCCCCTCCCTCTCCTCCTCCCCTTCCCTCTCCCCTCCCCCGTGCCCCCCTCTCCCCCCTCCTGCAGTGGGCTCCTGCGCAGCCCGAGCCTCCCCAACAGGTGCCGCCCCCTGCTCTGCAGCGCCTGGTCCCATCAATCATCCAAGGACTGAAGAGTGCAGGCGTGCAGCATGGGACTGGTGGGCAACTCCACCCGTGGCCCTGGCATGGGATCCACTAGGTGAAGCCAACTGGGCTCCTGAGTCGGGTGGGGACTTGGAGAACTTTTATGTCTAGCCAGAGGATTGTATATGCACCAATCAGCATTCTGTGTCTAGCTCAGAGTTCGTGGATGCACCAATCAGCACTCTGTATCTAGCTAATCTGGTGGGGACTTGGAGAACTTTTTTTTTTTGCTTTTTTGAGATGGAGTCTCGCTCTTTCGTCCAGGCTGGAGCGCAGTGGCGCTATTTCGGCTCACTGCAAGCTCTGCCTCCCAGGTTCACGCCATTCTCCTGCCTCAGCCTCCCAAGTAGCTGGGACTACAGGCGCCCGCCACTGTGCCTGGCTAATTTTTTTTGTATTTTCAGTAGAGATGGGGTTTCACCGTGTTAGCCAGGTTGGTCTTGATCTCCTGACCTTGTGATCTGCCCACCTCGGCCTCCCAAAGTGCTGGGATTACAGGCGTGAGCCACCGTGCCTGGCCAAGACTTGGAGAACTTTTATGTCTAGCTAAAGGATTGTAAATGCACCAATCAGCACTCTGTGTCTAGCTCAAGTTTGTAAACACACCAATCAACACTCTGTGTCTAGCTCAAGGTTTGTAAACGCACCAGTCAGCACCCTGTGTCTAGCTCAAGGTTTGTAAATGCACCAATCAGTGCTCTGTGTCTAGCTAATCTAGTGGGGACTTGGAGTTAAGTCTAGCTAGAGGATTGTAAATACACCAATCATCACTCTGTGTCTAGTTCAGGGATTGTAAACACACCAATCAGCACCCTGTCAAAACGGATCAATCAGCTCTCTGTAAAACGGACCAATCAGCTCTCTGTAAAATGTGTCACTCAGCTCTCTGTAAAATGGGCCAATCAGCAGGATGTGGGTGGGGTCAGATAAGGGAATAAAAGCAGCCTGCCCGAGCCAGCAGTGGCAACCTGCTCGGGTCCCCTTCCACACTGTGGAAGCTTTCTTCTTTTGCTCTTTGCAATAAATCTTGCTGCTGTTGTCTCTTTGGGTCCACACTGCCTTTATGAGCTGTGACACTCACCGCGAAGGTCTGCAGCTTCACTCCTGAGGCCAGCGAGACCACGAACCAACCGGGAGGAATGAACAGCTCCAGATGGGAGGAACGAACAACTCCAGACGCGCCGCCTTAAGAGCTGTAACACTCACCTTGAAGGTCTGCAGCTTCACTCCTGAAGCCAGCGAGAAGAACCCACCAGAAGGAAGAAACTCCGAACATGTCTGAACATCAGAAGGAACAAACTCCGGACACACCATCTTTAAGAACTGTAACACCGCAAGGGTCCGTGGCTTCATTCTTGAAGTCAGTGAGACCAAGAACCCACCAATTCCGGACACATCAGCACTTTGGTAGGCTGAAGCAGGTGGATTGCTTGACCCCAGGAGTTCGAGACCAGCTTGGGCAACACGGTGAAACCCCATCTCTACAAAAAATACAAAAATAAGCCAGGTATGGTGGCACATGCCTGTAGTCCCAGCTATTCAGGGGGCTAAGACAGGAGGATCACCTGAGCCCAGAAGGTCAAGGCTGCAGTAAGACATAATTGTGCCACTGCAGTGAAGCCTGGGCTACAGAATGAGACCCTGTCTCAGAAAAAAAAAAAAAGACACTACATGGCGGGGTCCAGGATCCAATCAGACCAGACTCCAGCATCACTCCATGGCTGGATCCATCAGATCATGCCTCTTGGGATCACCTCATTGCAAGATCCACTCAGATCACACCTCATTACCTCATGCTTATAAAACTCAACCCAGCCCTCAGCTCTGAGAGACAGATTTGAGCATTTCCTCTTATCACCTTGTCAGTATAGTCATAACAAACCTTTCTCACTGCACAAACCCGTGTTTTGGTGTTTGGCTGTCCATTGAGCGAGGGCAAATGAACTCAGTTTGAACACATATGAGTGTGTCCACATACACATGTTAGCATCAACTAAACTGTTCTGGAACCTTGGGCCAGGCAAGGGTTCAGGCTAACTTGGCAGATTTTTTCATTAAAAGGCCAAATAGCAACATTTTTGGCTTTGCTGGCTATAGAAGGTCTCTGTCACATATTTTTTGTTTTTTTGTTGTTATTTTTTACAACCCTTTAAAACTTGGATGAACTTCAAAAACATTATGCTAAGTGAAAGGTACCATACACAAAATTGTATGATTCAATTTATATAATATATCCAGGATAGGTAAGTCCGTGGAGACAGCAGATTGGCGGTTGCCAGGAGCTAGGGGAGGAGGAAGGGAGCGACTGTTTAATGGGCATGATTACTCTTTTTGGGGTGATGAAATGTTTTGGAAGTGGATAGGTGAGATTGCACAACATTGTAAATGTACTAAATGAAATTATTGCACTTAAACATGGCATTGTTAAATTTAAAATGGTTCAGTTTCTGTGATGTGAATTTCTGTTACGTAAATTTCTATTTATTTATTTATTTATTTATTTATTTATTTATTTATTTATTTATTTATTTTGAGACGGAGTCTTGCTCTTTTGCCCAGGCTGGACTGTAGTGGCCTTATCTCAGCTCACTGCAAGCTCCGCCTCCTGGGTTCACGCCATTCTCCTGCCTCAGCCTCCTGAGTAGGTGGGACTACAGGTGCTCGGCTAATTTTTTGTATTTTTAGTAGAGATGGGGTTTCACCGTGTTAGCCAGGATGATCTCAATCTCCTCACCTCATGATCCACCCACCTCGGCCTCCCAAAGTGCTGGGATTACAGGCGTGAGCCACTGCGCCCGGCCGTGAATTTCAATTTAAAATGGTTCAATTTCTGTTATGTGAATTTCATCTCAAGGAAAACGAACAAATACCTTAAAGAACATTCTTAGCTCAAAAGCCTAAAAAAAACAGGCTAGAGGATGAACTTGGCTGCAGGGTCATCATTTGTGGCTCTTGGGCTAAAGGAAGGGCTAATTTATTTTTGTCAGAAGTAAGAAGTATATAATGATAAGTTCTCTGGAGCGTGAATTTTATGTTAGTCACATTTATTAATTCATTCCACAGAGCATTACCCAGGGGGACATATGCCTGGTGCCCTAGTTACAGTAGTGGGCAAGGCAGATGTTTTGCTACCCTCATGGAGCTTAGTCCTTTCCTTGTTTTTACTTCCTCAGGATTCAGACAACAAGCAGAGGCCAATTCATGGGGCTGCATGAGAGTTTATTGCATTTGAGCATTTTTCTAATTTGGGTCTCTTATTACAACAAAGGCCAGTGTGTGTGTGTGTGTGTGTGTGTGTGTGTGTATGTTTTGCAACTAGACAGATGTGAAGGTTACCCAGCATTGTGAATGTGCTGAATGGAATTGTTTTATTTAAACATGGCATTATTTGTTTTAAAATGCATTATGTGAGTTTCAAGTTATTTGAATTTCACCTCAACAAAAACAAACAATGTAAAAAAACCATTCTCAGCTTGAAGGCCTTAATATCCTTATGGAGATATAATTCATATAACCATACAACTCCTCCATGTAAAGTGTGCAATTCAGTGGGTTTTGTATATTCATAGAGTTGTGCAACTATCACCATAATAAGTTTTGAAACATTTTCCTCTCCCCATAAGGAAGCTGTGTGCCCCTTAATTGTTGCTATGGACTGAATTCTACATCCCCCTCCCCATAATTTATATGCTGAAGCCCTAATCCCCAGTGTAATGGTATTTGGAGGTGGGGCCTTTGGAAGATAATAGGTTTAGATGAGGTCAGGAGATTGGGACCCTCATGATAGGATTAGGGCTCTTATAAGAAGAGACCCCAGAGAACTTGCTTGTTTTCTCTTCTCTCACCATAGAAGAAAGCCTCCACCAGAGACAGACACTACTGGTACCTTGATCTTAGACTTCCAGCCTCTTTAATTGTGAGAAAATAAATTTCTTTCATTTAAGTTACCTAGTATGTGGTATTTTGTTATGGTAGCCTGAACTGATTAAGACAGCTATCATTCCCCTATGTGTCCTCCTCTGCCCACCTCCCACCTCCATTCCCCCAGCCCCCAGGCAACCACTAGTCATCTTTCTGTCCCTGTGGGTTTGCCTATTCTGGACATTTTACATACATGGAATTGAGGCATGAGAATAGGGGCTGGAGACTGGGAACCTAAGGACTCCCTAGAACTAAATCAAACAGAAACACTTCAGTGATGACAGGAAATATCCTCTTCATTTACATAGGGCATACACTGAGTAAATGACTTTGTAACTTCTCTTTAGTGTCTTCATTTACATAGCACATACTCCAAGTAACCAATGGAACCCTCTAGAGGGTATTTAAACCCCAGAATATTCTGTAACGAGGCTCTTGAACCCCTATGCTCGGACCACTTCCACCCTGTGGAATGCACTTTCATTTTCAATAAATCTCTGCTTTTGTTGCTTCATTCTTTCCTTGCTTTGCTTGTACGTTTTGTCAATTCTTTGTTCAAGATGCCAAGATCCTGGACACCCTCCATTGGTAACAGAATCATACGATATGTAGCTTCTTTCACTTAGCATAATGTTTTCAAGGTTCATCTACATTGTAGCATGTATCAGTATCATCATTATATCATTTCTTCTTTCCTTTTTTTTTTTTTTTTTTTGAGACGGAGTATCACTCTGTCACCCAGGCTGGAGTGCAGTGGTACAATCTCGGCTCACTGCAACCTCTGCCTCCGGGTTCACGCGATTCTCCTGCCTCAGCCTCCTGAGTAGCTGGGATTATAGGCGCATGCCACCATGCCCGGCTAATTTTTTGTATTTTTAGTACAGATGGGGTTTCACCGTGTTAGCCAGGATGGTCTCGATCTCCTGACCTTGTGATCCACCCACCTCGGCCTCTCAAAGTGCTGAGATTAGAGGCATGAACCACCGCGCCCAGCCCCCCAACCCCCTTTTTTTTTGAGATAGGGTCTCACTCTGTTGCTCAGGCTGGAGTGCCATGGTAAGATCATAGCTCACTGGAGCCTCCAACTCCTGTGCTCGAGCAATCCTTCCTTCTCAGCCTCTCAAGTAGCTGGACTACAGGCACATGCCACCTTGCCTGACTAATGAAAATTTTTTTTTTTTATAGTGACAGGGTCTTGATTTCTTGCCTAGGCTGGTCTCCAACTCCTAGCTTCAAAAAATCTCCTCATCTCAGCCTTCCAAAGTGCTGAGATTATAGGTATGAGCCACCATGCCCACCCAACATTTATTTTTATTGCAGAATAATACTTCAGAATATGGTATTTATATAGCTGTAAGTTTTTGTGGCTACAATTTGTGCTTGGTAGAGTTTGTCCCTGTTGTAGAAAAGGACAGTCCTGGTTGGTGGAATGTCTAGCTATGCCCATCCTAGAAAGAGGGTGTATTAGTCTGTTTTCATGCTGCTGATAAAGACATACCTGAGACTGGGAAGAAAAAGAGGTTTAATTGGACTTACAGTTCCACGTGGCTGGGGAGGCCTCAGAATCATAACAGGAGGCAAAAGGCACTTTTTGTTTGTTTGTTTGTTTTTTGAGACGGAGTCTCGTTCTGTCACCAGGTTGGAGTGCAGTGTTGTGATCTTGGCTCACTGCAACCTATGCCTCCTGGGTTCAATAGATTGTCCTGCCTCAGCCTCCCAAGTAGCTGGGATTATAGGCGCCTGTGACTATGCCTGGCTAATTTTTGTATTTTTTGTAGAGTCGGGGTTTCACCATGTTGGCCAGGATGGTCTCGATCTCTTGACCTCATGATCTGCCTGCCTCAGCCTCCCAAAGTGCTGGGATTACAGGCATGAGCCACTGTGCCTAGCCATGAAAGGCATTTCTTACATGGCGGCAGCAAGAGAAAATGAGGAAGAAGCAAAAGTGGAAACCCTTGATAAACCCACTGGATATTGTGAGACTTACTCATTACCATGAGAATAGCATGGGAAAGACCAGCCCCCACGATTCAATTACCTCCCGCTGGGTTCCTCCCACAACATGTGGGAATTCTGGGAGCTACAATTCAAGTTGAGATTTGAATGGGGACACAGCCAAACCATATCATTCCACCCCTGGCCCCTCCAAATCTCATGTCCTCACATTTCAAAACCAATCATGCCTTCCCAACAGTCTGCCAAAGTCTTAACTCATTTCAGCATTAACCCAAAAGTCCACAGTCCAAAGTCTCATCTGAGACAAGGCAAGTCCCTTCCACCTATGAACCTGTAAAATCAAAAGCAAGCTAGTTACTTCCTAGATACAATGGGGGTACAAGCATTGGGTAAATACAGCCATTCCAAATTGGAGAAATTGGCCAAAACAAAGTGGTTACAGGGCTTATGCAAGTCCAAAATCCAGTGGGGAAGTCCAATTCCAAAATGCTCTCCTTGGACTCCAGGTCTTACATCCAGGTCACGCTGATGCAAAATGTGGGTTGTCATGGTCTTGGGCAGCTCTGCCCCTGTGGCTTTGCAGGGTACTGCCTCCCTCCTGGCTCCTCCCTCCCACCTACCGGGACTGTCCTTTTCTACAACAGGCACAAACTCTAGCCAGCACAAATTGTAGCCACAAAAACTTACAGCTATATAAATACCATACAATGAAATATTATTCCACAATAAAAAAAAATGATGGGTGGGCATGGTGCCTCATTCCTGTAATCTCAGCACTTTGGGAGGCTGAGGTGAGGAGATTATTTGAAGCTAGGAGATGGAGACCAGCCTGGGGAAGAAATCAAGACCCTGTCTTTAACAAAAAAAAAAAAAAAAAAAAAATTTCGTGGGCTGGCATTGAGTGCCTGTGGCTTTTCCAGGTGCATGGAGCAAGCTGTCAGTGGATCTACCATTCTGGGGTGTGGAGGATGATGGCCCTCTTCTCAAAGCTCCACTAGGCAGTGCCCCAGTAGGGACTCTGTGTGGGGGCTCCAACCCCACATTTCCCTTCTGCACTGCCCTAGAACAGGTTCTCCGTGAGGGCCCTGCCCCGGCAGCAAACTTTTGCCTGGGCATCCAGGCATTTCCATACATCTTCTGAAATCTAGGTGGAGGTTCCCAAACCTCAATTCTTGACTTCTGTGCACTCACAGGCTTAACCACATGGAAGCTGTCAAGGCTTGGGGCTTCCATCCTCTGAAGCCACAGCCCGAACTGTACATTGGCCCCTTTCAGCCATGGCTGGAGTGGCTGGGACACAGGGCACCAAGTCCCTAGGCTGCACACAGCATGAGGACCCTGGGCCTGGCCCACAAAACCACTTTTTCCTCCTGGGCCTCTAGGCCTGCGATGGTAGGGACTGCCATAAAGGTCTCTCACATACCCTGGAGACATTTTTCCCATGGTCTTGGGGGATTAACATTAGACTCCTTGCTACTTACGCAAATTTCTGTAGCTGGCTTGAATTTCTCCTCAAAAAATGGGTTGTTCTTTTAACTGCATCATCAGGCTGCAAATTTTCCAAACTTTTATGATCTGTTTCCCTTTTAAAATGGAATGCTTTTAATAGTACCCAACTCACCTCTTGAATGCTTTTCTGCTTAGAAATTTCTTCTGCCAGATAACTAAATCATGTCTCTCAAGTTCAAAGTTCCACAGATCTCTAGGGCAGGGGCAAAATGCTGCCAGTCTCTTTGCTAAAACATAACCAGGGTCACTTTTGCTTCAGTTCCCAACAAGTTCCTCATCTCCATCTGAGACCACCTCAGTCTGGACCTTATTGTTCATATCACTATTAGCATTTTTGTCAAAGCCATTCAACAAATCTCTGGGAAGTTCCAAACTTTCCCACGTTTTCCTGTTTTCTTCTGAGCCCTCCAAACTTTGCCAACCTCTGCCTGTTACCCAGTTCCAAAGTTGCTTTCACATTTTTTGCATATCTTTTCATCAACACCCCGCTCCTGGTACTAATTTACTGTATTAGTCCATTTTCATGCTGCTGATAAAAGACATATCCGAGACTGGGAAGAAAAAGAGGTTTAATTGGACTTACAGTTCCACAAGACTGGGAGGCCTCAGAATCCTGGCGGGAGGCAAAAGACACTTCTTACATGGCGGTGGCAAGAGAAAATGAGGAAGAAGCAAAAGTGGAAACCCTTGATAAACCCGTCAGATCTCTTGAGACTTATTCATTATCATGAGACTATCACAGGAATGGCCGGCCCCCATGATTCAATTACCTCCCCCAGGTCCCTCCCACAACACATGGGAATTCTGGGAGATACAATTCAAGTTGAGATTTGAATGGGGACACATCCAAACCATAATAGAGGGAGCTGTTTTCCAGAACAGAGTCCTCTTTTCCTTTCTCTGGACCTTTAATTGTTGCTTCCTCTGTGGGCCTGCTCTGAATACTGTGAGGTTTGGGGCAGGAGTCCACATGTAGGCCATCATGCCATATGTGCAGATATGTAAAAGTTATAAATCAAGGCACCAAACTGTTATGTAAGACATATTATGTCCTCATCTTCACAATGATTAGAAGGCTTGTTTCAATTTAATTTAATGTATTTATTTGTTTTTGAGAAAGGGTGTCTCTCTGTCACCCAGGTTGGAGTGCAGTGGTATCATGATCATGGCTCCCTGCTGCCTCCATCTCCTGGGCTCAAGTGATCCTCCTACCTCAGCCTCCAGAGTAGCTTGGAATACAGACACATGCCACCACTCTTGGCTAATTAAAAAAAATTATTTAAAAGTTTTTTTTTTTTATTTTATAGAGTTGTGTCTCACGATGTTGCCCAGGCTGGTCTTGAACTCCTGGGCTCAAGTAATCCTCCCACCTTGGCCTCTCAAAGTGTTGGGATTACAGGCATGAGCCACTGCATGCAGCCCTGGTTTCAATTTTAGAATTATTGGACTCCTTGGACTTCCCTGCCTCTATGCATCCATGACTTTCCTTTCCCCATCTGAGCTCCATCTTGCCCTGCAAGAAGCCTTGTGCAATGGTTCTCTCCACATCTCACATACGTAACTGCATTTTGGCCACTCTCGTCTCAGTATGAGGAGCTTGGGAAGAGCTTAGGCTCTGGAATCAGGCATGGGGTTCTTTGGGCAGAAGATTCTGAGACTCTGCATATGTGGATCATGGTTCAGAAGAGGAAAGTGTGGGATCCAGGGGAGTATATCCACTGGGCTTGTAGACTCCTTGGTCTGTGGGGAGAGCCAGTAGCCAGACGAAGGCCAGAGTGGGTTCCTCTAATGTGTGAGGTTCAGTTTCGCAGCCCTTTTTGCTTGAGACCAAAGGCAGTACTGTTTCTGTGGTTCCCAGGTAATGGAGACTTGATTTCCAGCAATCAGAAAAGCCTCACCAAGCTTGCCTATCCTTTCCCACCTGGAGTGAGACCCACATCGTCTCAAAGACAAGGTGAGAAACCATTACATTTGCTTCACTGAGATGGATTTTAGAAACCCTAAACCATCACTTAACCTCATTTGATCCAGAATGTCCCCAATGAGAAACACTGTGTGTGTGTGGTCTTGAACTCCTGGGTGCAAGTAATCCTCCGACACACATTGGTATGTCCATGCTAACTTAAAGGCTGAGCAGATGCCACCAAATCTTGATGTTCTTTTGTGTCTGTTTATTGCAGTTTCCAATTAGGTGCTCAGGATACTTTTGCCTTGCCCTCCCAAACTGCTGTGGTTATAGGCATGAGCCACTGTGCCTGGCCTAGAATTTTTAACTGTACTCAGTAAGGACTATTTTACTATCAAGTAACAGAAATAGTACTTAAACTGGATGAAAAAAGAATATATATTTCTCTTTTCTGGAGAAAAGAGAAATATATATTGCCCACTTATCTGGAAAGTCAAGCAGTAGTGTTGCAGGCACAGCTTTTTCTAGGGGCCCAACGTCACCAATAACATGTCCCTCTCAGTTCCCGATTCTGTTTCTCTTCATGTTGGCTTCATTTTTGGGCAAGTTTTCCCTTGCGGTAACAAAGAAGGCATCATGCAAGGTTAGCACCTTCAGGAAAGGCTCATCTTTCACAACAGTTATATAATAAGAGGACTAGAGTCAATTCTTTTTGAAACATCATGGGTCATGTGCCCCACCCTGAATCAGTCATTGTGGCCAGGGAAATGGGATGCACCTATTGGCTAATTTGAATCACATGCTTCTTTTTAGAGCCAGGAGGTTTGTGGGTATGAGGCTGACTCATCTAATCATGTAACCTAAGTGTTGGGAAAGGGGTAGTTCCTTGAAAGAAGACCAGGCACTGACTTCTAGGTGACTGGATGTTGGCCAGGCCAAGACAATAGTTATCTCCTACAAGACTGCAAAATCTAATGGGCTTTAGAGTCTGCCTTTAAAAATGGGGACAATAAAATGTGCCTTACCTTACTTCACAGGATCAAATTCAATCCCTCAAATGAATCCTAAAAATTATAAAGGATTTTACAAAGGCAAGGTAATGTTATGTTACCTTTCACAGGTGATTTAATTAAAGGAATATGTAGAAAGACATTACTAGGGCCAGGCACGGTGGCTCACGACTGTAATCCCAACACTTTGGGAGACTGAAGCGGGCGGATCATGAGGTCAGGAGATGGAGACCATTCTGGTTAACATGGTGAAACCCCATCTCTACTAAAAATACAAAAATTAGTGGGTGTGGTGGCAGGCGCCTTTAATCCCATCTGCTCAGGAGGCTGAGGTAGGAGAGTCACTTGAACCCAGGAGGTGGAGGTTGTAATGACCCGAGATTGCGCCACTGCACTCTAGCCTAGGTGACAGAGCGAGACTTTGTCTCAAAATAAAAAAAAAAAAGACATTACTAAAGTGTAAAGCATACCCAGTTTTCTTTATCTTATCATATATTGACCCCAATGTAATTTTGAAGGAGTTTGGAGAATATTTCTTTGAGTTTTGCAAAAGGGTCAGACTCTGATCATATGCTGATGACCCTAACTAGAAATTTCTACAACTTTATGGAAAACTTGCATGCATTACATCGTTCCTTATCTGCATTAGTCAGAGTTCTCTGGAGAAACAGCACCAGTAATATACATATGGATATATATATATATTTTTTGTGTGTGCGTGTGAGACAGAGTCTCGCTCTGTCACCTAGGCTTGAGTGCAGTAGTGTGATCTCAGGTCATTGCAACCTCCACCTCCTGGGTTCAAGCGATTGTCCTACCTCAGCCCCCTGAGTAGCTGGGATTAAAGGCACCTGCCACCATGCCCGGCTAATTTTTGTATTTTAGTAGAGACAGGGTTTTACCATGTTGGCCAGGCTGATCATGAACTCCTGATCTCAAGTGATCCACCTGCCTTGGCCTCCCAAAGTGCTGGGATTACAGGCCTGAACCACCGCACCCAGCCCATATGGAAATTTATTATGAGAAATTAGTTCGTGCAATTATGGAGGCTGAGAAGTCCCACAATCTGCCATCTGTAAATTGGAGACCCAGGAAACCCAGTGGTATAACTCAGTCAGAAGGACTGAAAACAGGAGAAATAATTATGTAAATCCTGTTCTGAGGGCCAAGAAGCTAAAATGAGGTGTCCAAGCTCAGCAGAGCAGGGCAAATTTCTCCTTTCTCCACTTTTTCTTTTATTTAGGCTCTCAATAGATTAGATGATGCCCATATACACGGGAAGGGCAGTCTACTTCAATGAGTCCACTGATTCAAATGCTAATTGCATCTGGAAATACCCTCCCAGATACACTCAAAAACAACGTCTAATCTGGGCACCCCATGGCCAGTCAAGTTGATACATAAAATTAACCATAACACCTGTCTTTGTCATATTTGGTTGATCAGCTAGCCAAGAAATGACATATTTTGAGAGCTTTCAGAGTTGCAGAGTCGCTAGAGGGTTAATGGTAATGCAAGTACCTTAGCTTTCACATCCTCTCTTTGATAAGAGTTTACGTTTTCAGCAAATAATCTGTGAAGTGGCTAATTTGCTGGGGGATAATGAGAATAGATAGTTACTCTGAAAATTGCTCTTACACAATTCTACTTACTTTTTAATGGTGTCTCTTTTCTTTGTAAGGAGTGCCATATTTTGGGACAACATGGGGAATTTAATCATCAAGTTAAACAATAAACCCTTTAAAGTACCTTAATTTCTTTTTTTTTTTTTTTTTTAGATGAACTCACTCTGTCACCCAGGCTGGAGTGCAGTGGCGCAATATTGGCTCACTGCAGCCTCTGCCTCCCAGGTTCAAGCAATTCTTGTGCCTCTGCCTTCTGAGTAGTTGGGATTACAGGCATAAGCCACCATGCCTGGCTAATTTTTGTATTTTTAGTAGAGATGGGGTCTCACCAGGCTGGTCTGGAGCTCCTGACCTCAGGTGATCCACCCACCTTGGCCTCCCAAAGTGCTGGGATTATAGGCATGAGCCACTGCACCCAGAAAACTACCTTAACTTCTAAGAGAGTCAACAGTTCTATTAGTTGAATTATACGTAAGTAAATAAAACCTTGAAACAACGGAAAAACCCTTATACAAAAGGCAAACAATTAGAAAAGACTCAGTACCCTGGGGCCTAAGTAATATAATTAAAAGCAGGATTTAAAAAAATAAATTGTTTTATAAAAGCAGAAGAAAGCACCAAGGTGATTGCTTTGTTTCCCACAAGCTTTCAGACCCTGAGTGCATTAGTAAGATTTTCGTAATTGCTATATTTTCTTATATTTTGTAAAATAAAGAAAACACAGATCATTCATCTTTCTAGTATACAAGAAACATTTTGAAAGAGCCATTTCTCTTGTTTCAATGATAATTATATGTCATAACCAATAGTAAAGGTAGAAAGGAGGCTCACACTCCTAGTGTTTCAGGAGACAATGGAATATAACTAGTTAAGATGTCATTGTTAAGATATAATAGTCATCAGTTAAGATGAGGTCATACTAAAGAGTAGGGTAGGCCTCTAATCCAACATGACTGTTGTCCTTATAAAAGGGGGAATTTGGACACAGACA
Organism: Pongo abelii; assembly: GCF_028885655.2. Taxonomy (NCBI): domain Eukaryota; kingdom Metazoa; phylum Chordata; class Mammalia; order Primates; family Hominidae; genus Pongo; species Pongo abelii. The sequence continues at coordinate 128,152,740 of NC_071996.2, forward strand.
GTCTCATGAGGAGAACACCATGTGAAGATGAAGGCAGAAATCTACAAACCAAGGAGTGTCAAAGACTGCTAGCAAACCACCAAAAGCTCGAAGAGAGGCATGGAACAGATTCTCCCTCACAGCCCCCAGCAAGAACTAACCCTGGCAACCTCTTGATCTCAGACTTGTAGTTCTAGAATTGTGAGATAATAAATTTAGTTTGTGGTACTTTGTTATGTCAGCCTGAACAAAGTAATTATGGTCCTCATTTTATAAGTGAAGATTCTGAGGCTCATGAAGATAAACTTGTCTGAAGTCAAGCAGCCAGGACAGAGCTGGGGCTGGACTCAGGTCACTCCAAACATTGTGTTTTAAATCTCTGCATCATTTTCCAAAAACTGATCCAAGGACCTCTTGCATAAAAATCACCTGGGATGCTTATTAAAAATGCAGATTCAAGCCAGGTGCGGTGGCTCATGCATGTAATCCCAGCATTTTGGGAGGCCGAGATGGGTGGATCACCTGAAGTCAGGAGTTCCAGACCAGCCTGGTCAACATGGTGAAACCCTGTCTCTACTAAAAATACAAAAATTAGCCCAGCGTGGTGGCACATGCCTGTAATCCCAGCTGCAAGGGAAACTGAAGCAGAAGAATTACTTGAACCCAGGAGGCAGAGGTTGCAGTGGGCCGGGATCACACCACTGCATTCCAGTATGGGCAACAGAGCGAGACTTCATCTCAGGAAAAAAAAAAAAAAAGCATGTTCAGGGATTCAACTCAGATCCACTGAATATGAAACTGGGGAAAGGTGGCAAGAGACAGAATTCTAAAAAAGAAACAACTCTAAATGAAAACCCTTAACACTTACTTTGCTTCTAAATTAGAGTCCCTCAACCCCCTCACTATGGTCTGCTGAAATTCAGGTGATTCTAGCACTAAATGAGAAATATCTATGTGTTCATCAGTTAGAATTTGGGCAAATTTTTGTCTAGACTTCAAATTTCGCTATTTTTTTTTCCCCCAGTGAGGATAATAAAATATACCATATCTTATCTCCCAGAATCAAATTAAATCTTTTGAAAATGAAAGTTAAAACTTATAAAGGTTTTAGAAATGCAAGGCAATATTATAAGATGTGTTTATTGAGATCATCTAATTAACAGAATATGGAGGAAAATATTACTTCAATGTAATTCCTACCCATTTCTCTTGAAAAAGTAAATGCTGAGTTATCAGTGGTTTTATTCTGGAAAACTTTGCTTTGTTTTTACCACAACTGATGCTCTGCCTGTGTGGTGGGGCAATTCCTAGCATCCTCCTCTCTGTTGAATCATCTTCTTCTCTTACATGATCATGCATTGTACTTCTATGCAAGCTTTGCTCGTATTTTCCAAGTGTAAGGAGAACCTGATAATGCAGAGGGTTCATTTTCTTGATTATGTCATTGTTGTTGACTCCTTCAGATGGAGAATAATTAATGGTGTATACATATATATAATTTATATCACCACTATATATATAAATATATAAATATAATTTCTGTATAATTTATATCACCATGATATATATTTATATAAAATATATATAATATATTTAAATATATAAATACATAAAAATATATTATTTAAATATATTATATATATTTATATAGTAATATGTAATATATATCATATATAATATATATTATAATATATAAATATATATAAATATAATATATAAATATAATATATAATATATAATATAAATATGATATATAATATATAATATAAATATGATATATTATATATAATATAAATATAATATATTATATATTATATAAATATAATATATTATATATTATATAAATATAATATATTATATATTATATTATATAAATATAATGTATAATATATAAATATATATAAATGTATATAAATATATTACTATAAATATATATTTATATATATTACTATAAATATATATTACTATAAATATATATATTTACTACAGGTATATATATAAATATATATAAAATATATGTTATATAAAAATATATATTTATATATAAATATGTATATTTATATATATATTTATATATAAATATGTATATTTATATATAAAAATATATTTATATATAAATATGCATATTTATATATGTATATTTATAAATATATAAATATGCATATTTACATATGTATATTTATAAATATATAAATATGCATATTTATATATGTATATTTATAAATATATAATGTATATTTATATATAAATATACAAATATATAATGTATATTTATATATAAATATATAAATATATAATGTATATTTATATATAAATATATAAATATACATTGTATATTTATATATAAATATACAATGTATATTTATATATAAATATATATAAATATATAATGTATATTTATATATAAATATATATAAATATATAATGTATATTTATATATAAATATATATAAATATATAATGTATATTTATATATAAATATATATAAATATAATGTATATTTATATATATAAATATATAAAATATATGTAAATAAAAAATATATCATATGTTTACATATAAATATATCAAAATATATCATATGTTTACATATAAATATATCAAAATATATCATATGTTTACATATAAATATATCAAAATATATTATGTTTACATATAAATATATCAAAATATATTATATGTTTATGTATAAATATATCAAATATATTATATGTTTACATATATCAAAATATATGTTTACATATATCAAAATATATTGTATGTTTACATATAAATGTATCAAAATATATGTTTACATATATCAAAATACATTATATGTTTATATATAAATGTATCAAAATATATTATATGTTTATATATAAATGTATCAAAATATGTTTACATATAAATGTATCAAAATATATTATATTTACATATAAATGTATCAAAATATATGTTTACATATAAATATATAAAAATATATAATGGTTATATTTATATATAAATATATATATAAAGGTGATATAAACTATATATGTATACAATTTTTATACAATGCTTTACAAGTTTTTAAAAATTAGGAATTAACCCACTTTCTCTTAGTAGAGAAGAGTAAGGATGGGCCAATGTATTGCACCATTACTCAATGATGTGAGCTCAGCTGTATTATTGTGAGCTCTGCTGTATTACTGTGCTGCTGACTGTGAGGTACTATTACATTATTACTTCTGTCCTGTTATAGAACTCAGAGTCCTTCCTTATCAAGATTAATTAAAACACGCAGCATGGCTGTATAACTTAATTATTGCTATTGAACAAAGCACCCAACATGTAGTGGCTTAAAAACAATGACTTATTATTTCTCATGTTTTTAAGGATTGACTTGGCAGGTTCTTCACTGGGTTTGCTTAGGTGTATTCATGCAATGGCCTTCAGCTGGAGGTCCCCGGGGCTTGAACTCCAGGATGGCCTCCCTCACACATCTGGGCAGTTGGTGCTGGCTGAGGTGCCTCAGTTCTCCTTCATGGTCTGGCATCCTCCACTAGGCTAGACCACCTCTCACTTGGCTATTCCAAGACAGTTTTCCAAAAGGCAAATGTGGAAGCTGCAAAGTCTCTTGAGACTGAGGGGCTGAGACTTGCATCACATCACTTCCAGCACATTCTATTGATTAAAGCACGTTACAAACCCAGCTCAGATTCAGGAAGGTTGACGAATAGTCTCTAATTCTGGATGGGAGAATCAGCAAAGTCACACTGCAAAGGATGCAATGTGAGATGGGTGGAATTTCTGGCTTTTAAACGGTCTACCACAATGATGATACGATAGGTAGCATTATTCTTCACCAAACACCAAAGATCATTGCTAGAGTTGTGTGAAAGGTTTACTTGGAACAAACAAATAAAAAGTCCAAATCTCAATAGAATCTAGTTTCAGCAATAACCATTTAAGCTACTTCATAGAGCAAATAAAAGGGGGACTCACAGGTTTTTGCTTTTGAAGGATGTGTTGTGTAGTGCCTGCATATTATCTTTTAACAAGGGTAAAAGAGAAAAGGTTGTACTCTCTTATGCAAACTCTTTTTGTATCTAATGTAGATTAAGACAGTCTTATTATGTGGTCCAGGGAGGAGCAGCATCAGCATCACCTTACAGGTTGTTAGAAATAAAATTTTCAGGCTCCATCCAAGACCTACTGAATTACAATCTCTGGTGGTGGGGCCCAGAATCTGTATTTTTAAAAAGTTTCCCAGGTAATTCTTACAATGTACTAAAGTTTGAGGAGTACTGATTCAGATCAGACACCCCTCCCCATTAGATAAAAGTACGAGATTAGAGATACTTTTCCTAAATCTCTTCCTTTCTTCATACATTTAGAGTAAATCCAATGATTGATAAAATCGAATTAGTTTAACAAAATGGTGTAGTCAGTTTTTCAAGAGGTTTGAATTCAAATAAATTATTGGTAATTGTTTTTAATATATTCTTATTTCTACTATATATTTGAGAAACCCATAATCAGAGACCATACAATGTTTGTACTCATTTGGGATCAGGGACATCCCACAGGATTATTCCAAGAGGATGGCTTAAAAACAGCCAGGAGTATGAGCTTTACGAACATATGGAGAGCTCTTCCTTTTCAAAGGCAAAATAAATATAACCTGGCAAAGCCCAACCAAATAGCATTATGCTTTTGAAAGGAACTTCACGGCAGGCAGCTGTTTGTATTCATTTTCTAAAGGAAAGGATTTAGGCTTACTCATAAAAATAAACATGGTATTATTATCTAGAGTCTCTGTGTATTCTTTTGTAAGTAATGAAGAGTTCACTTATTAGAATAGGAGAGATTCATCACACATTGCCAATTACATTCTTTGTTGTTTTTTTTTCTTTTTTTTGAGACAGAGTCTCACTCTGTCACCCAGGCTGGAGTGCAGTGGCACAATCTCGGCTCACTGCAAACTCTGCTTCCAGGTTCAAGTGATTCTCCTGCCTCAGCCTCCCGAGAAGCTGGGATTACAGGCGTGCGTAACCATGCCCTGCTAATTTTTGTATTTTTAGTAGAGACAGGGTTTCACCATGTTGGTCAGGCTGGTCTCGAACTCCTGACCTCAGGTGATCCACCCGCCTCGGCCTCCCAAAGTGCTGGGATTATAGGCATGAGCCCACACGCCCAGCCCTGCCAATGACGTTCTTAGAAAAAATCATTTTTGCAAAGATAGATAATTATAAATAGCTTTAATGGTAATGGCGAATTTTATCAGAAAACTCTTCAAGGATTTTTCGGTAATCAAGGTATGAGTATCCCCATTATTAAAATGAGGCAGTTTTCTCAGATTTATACTAACTTTCCTAGAAATCATTGCAAGTTCCTGTGATGTTCATAGTAAGTTTCATCCCCAAACCTAGCATGATCTCGTAATTTTTCACTAATGTCCAAAATTTGTAGGCTACTTTTACTCAAACTTGGAATTGTTGACAATTGTACCAGGTAGTGTACAGTTAATTTCCCTTCAGCAAACTAATAGTTTTTGAAAATAATTTTTGATTGTAACAAAGCAGAGGGCTTTGGTAAATTATAAAACCCTGCCTCAAGATGTTATAGTTTCTCCTATCAAGAGGTGGAGCCCATGTCATCCTCCCTTGATTCTAGTTGGGCCTTGAGACTTGCTTTATGCCAATAAAATGTAATGGAAGTGACGTTGTGTGAGTTCTGATGCCTAAACCTCCAGAGGCCTTGACGCTGAATCCTTACGTTCTTGGAACCCTGTTCTAAGACTGCTCTGTAGGAAATAGTTCTACTCTTTTGGAGAGGGAGAGACCATAGAGAAAAGTAAAGCAGTGGCCTAGCAAGCAGCTGTGCTCACCACCAGAGATGTGTGATCTAGGATCTTCTAGCCCAGCCAGCTTTTCAGCCAAGTATACAGCATGAACGGGACCAGGCAAAACCTCAGGAGAACCATCCAGCCATCTCAGCACTGTGAGAAATAATACATGACTGCTATTTTAAGCCACATGCTTTGGGATGGTTTGTTATGTAGCAATAGGTAACTGCCACACTTTTTTTTTTTTTTTTTAAATGTAGTAGGCTGGGAGCAGTGGCTCACACCTGTAATCCCAGCACTTTGGGAGGCAGAGATGGGTGGATCACCTGACGTCAGGAGTTCGAGACCAGCCTGGCCAACATGGTGAAACCCTGTCTCTACTAAAAATACAAAAAATTAGCTGAGTGTGGTGGCGGGCACCGTAATCACAGCTGCTAGGGAGGCTGAGGCAGGAGAATCACTTGAACTTAGGAGGCGGAGGTTGCAGTGAGCCAAGATCTTGCCACTGCACTCCAGCCTGGGCAACAGAATGAGACTCTGTCTCGAAATAATAATAATAATGATAATAATAATAATAATAATAAATAAAAATGTAGTAAAAACACATATCGTAAAATATACTGTCTTAACCATTTTTAAGTGCATATTTCAGTAGTCATAAGTATATTTACATTATTGTGAAACAGATCTCCAGAACATTTTCTTCTTGGAGAATTAAAACTCTCTACTTGTTAAACAATAACTCCCCTTTGCCTTCTCCTCCTAGCCCCTGGTAACCAACATTCTCCTTTCTATGTCTGTGAATTTGACTACTTTAGATACCTCATATAGCTGGAATCATACAGTATGTGTTCTTTTGTGAGTAGCTTATTTCACTTAGCATAGTGTGTTCAAGGTTCATTTGTGTTGTAGCATGTAACAACATGCTTCCTTCCTTTTAAAGACTAAATAATGTTCCAAAAAGATGAAAGAACAGGGAAAAGGGCTGGCCCAGCTTTGTGGTCTGATTGTAACTGCATTCATCCGGGATCTCAGCTGGGCCTGCAATGTCCAAGATGTGCTGCTCTCCTCCTCCAGGGCCCCTTTCCACGTGGTATCTCATGATTCAAGTCTAGCCCAGGCTTCTTCATAGCATGGTAGGTAGCTTCCAAGAAGGAGCTTTCCAAGCGGTCAAGTCCCAGTGTCCAAGCACTTATCAAACTCTGTTTGCATCATGCTTGATAATTTCCCATTGGATAAAGCAAGTCATATCACCAAGGCTTGAGGTGACATGGAAGGGACAAACTACAGAAAGGCATGAACACCATTAGGTAAGGATCCTTGGGGGCTACCAATGTAGCAGTGAACTACACCTACTCTGTTTCTTCTTTTTCCACAGCTCTTATCACTTAACAATTTTTATTTAATTTTTAAATTTTTTTGTAGAGACAGGGTCTCACCATGTTGCCCAACCTGGTCTCAAACTCTTGGCCTCAAGCGATTGTCCTGCCTTGCCCTCCCAAAATGCTGGGATTACAGGCATGAGCTACCATGCCCAGCCCACCTACCACTTTTTAATGTGCTCTATACTTTACTTCTTTATTTTGTCTGATATCCGTTGTCTGACTCATCATTAGAATATAAGTTTCAGGACTGAGCTTGGTGGCTCACATCTGTAATTTCAATGCCTTGGGAGGCTGAAGTGGGAGGATCACTTGAGGCTAGGAGTTTGAGGCCAGCCTGGGCAACATGGTGACATCCAAGTTCTACCATCCCCCTCAAAATTAGCCAGGTGTGGTGTTGTGTACCTGTAGTCCCAGCTACTTGAGAGGCTGAGGTAGGAGTATTGCTTGAGTCCAGGAGTTGGATGCTGCAGTGAGCTATGATCACACCTCTGCACTCCAGCCTGGACAACAGAGTAAGACCCTATTTCTGAGAAAAAAAAAATAAGTCTCAAGAGAACATAGAACTTTGTTTTGTTTAGTATTTTTAATGAATGCATGTTTGAAAAGATTATAAGATTGACATAAAATAAGAATGAACAAATTCACTCACAGCATAATATAACTTTTCCTATTAATAAAAGTATATTAAAAAGAATAGGCCAAATACTGGGTTAATCTTCCCTCCTGTTAGATAATAACAATCATCTTGTTTGGAAATCATGCATCCTTCATCCATCTAGTATTTGTTGAGAGCTATTAGGTCCCAGGAAACAGGGAAAGAGTGGAGAACAGGAAGGACACAGTGCCTGCTCTCATGGGGCTTAGGTACTACTGGTGAAGGCAGAGAAAAACAAGTGAGCAGATCAAATGATTATGAATTAGGAAAAGAGTTACAAAGTAAATAAGAAAAATGGTGGGAGGTTCTCCTTCATATACGTTGCTTGGGGCCAACTTGCCTGATAAAGTGGCATTTAAGCTGAGATCTAAAGGGTAGGAATAAATTAGTGTATTAGTCCATTCTCACACTGCTAATAAGAACATCCCCTGAGACTGGGTAATTTATAAAGGAAAGAGGTTTAATTGACTCACAGTTCGGCATGGCTGGGGAGGACTCAGGAAACTTACGATCGTGGCGGAAGGGGAAACAAACATATCCTTCTTCACATGGTGGCAGCAAGGAGACGTGCAGAGTGAATGGGGTAGGGGGAGAGGGTAAGCCCCTTATAAAATAATTAGATCTCGTGAGAACTCACTCACCATCATGAGAATAGCATGGAGGTAACGGCCCCCATGATTCAATTACCTCCCACTGGGTCCCTCCCATGACACGGGGAGATTATGGGAACTACAGTTCAAGATGAGATTTGGGTGGGGACACAGCTAAACCATATTAATTAGCTACCTGAAAAGTGGAGGAGGAGAGAGTTCCCAGCAGAGGGAAAAGCTTGTATGAAGACTAAGGCAAGAACAAACTTGGATTATTCAGTGGGGGAGGAAGTGTGTTGGTTCTGGAGTTGGTTCTGGACATAGACCTAGCCTGTCTGGCTCCGTGATCCCTAAAGGCACCATGATCCCCAAACCAGGTAAATGTCATCATCATTCATCCAGTTCCTAAAGCCAGAAACCTAAGAGTCCTTGTGGATGCCCATCTAGCTATCAGCAGATATTATCAATTCTGTGTTCAAATCTACCTTCGCCTCTTGCCTGGACTCCTTCCTACCTGGTCTACCTGCCTTCAGACTTACTTTTTCTCATTCCTTTCTATATAGTAGCAAAAAAAAACAATCTTTGAAAATATAAAACAAATGATTTTTAAAAAAATTATTTGAAAGGCTTCCCACTATACTTTGAGGGGAACAAAAGCCCATTTTTTTTTCATAGTCTGTGGCCTATTAAGCCCTATGCGTATTATAACCTCTACCTGCCCTCAAATTCAGGTAGTTCCCCTATTTTACAGGTAACTAAACTGAGGAACAAAGAGGTCAAGACACTTATCACGGGTAACATAGCTAGTGAGTAGCAGAGGCAAGACTGAAGTCTGGTAATGATTACAGACTTTAGGAGTACAACTAAAGTTTCATTCTTTATATGAGAAAGAATATTTAAACGCTGCCCTCAATGAGCCTAGCATTGTTTAAGGGTTTAATAGACAGTAACTCTTTTAATCCTCAGAACAACCTTCTGAGGTACTATCATTACCATTTTACAGAAGAGAAAAGCTATGTTGCGATAAAAAGGAGAAACTGAGTTAGGCTCCAGGAAGTCTCACTCCAGAGGCCACACTCTTAACCACTAAATCACCTATGTTGGTTGTATTACTAAATAAAGTGTAGGGAACAGTTTTGACTTTTTAATGGATATTTTTAAAATGAAAAGACAACACATATAAAAGAAAGTGTAAAAGGCTGGGCGCGGTGGCTCACGCCTGTAATCCCAGCCCTTTGGGAGGCTGAGGCAGGCAGATCGCTTCAGCCCAGGAGTTCGAGCCCATCCTGGCCAACATGGTGAAACCCCATCTCTACTAAAAAATACAAAAATTAGCCAGGCGTGGTGGCGCATGTCTGTAATCCCAGCTGCTTGGGAGGCTGAGGCACGTGAATCTCTTGAGCCCAGGAGGCGGAGGTTGCAGTGAGCTGAGATGGCGCCACTGCATTCCGGCATGGGTGATGGAGTGGCACTCTGTTTCAAAAAAGAGAAAAAAAAAAAAAGAAGGTGTAAAAATCACGAGTGGACAGACTGATGACTTATCAAAGTGGACAAATTCATGAGCACTGCTCTGGTCAAGCAGTAGAACATTATAGAGCCCAGCAGCCCACCCCATGCCCCTCCTAGTCACTGCCCCTCCCTCCTGCTCACAGGTAATCACTCTCCTGACTTCTAAAACTGTAGCCGAGTTTTGTCTGTTTTTGACTTACTATAAATGGAAAGATAAAATTTGCCTTTTTTTTTTTTTTTTTTTTTTTTTTTGGAGACAGACTCTGGCTTTGTCGTCCAGGCTGGAGTGAGTGGCACGATCTCGGTTCACTGCAAGCTCCGCCTCCCGGGTTCCCATCATTCTCCTTTCTCAGCCTCCCGAGTAGCTGGGACTATAGGCGCCCACCACCACGCCCAGCTAATTTTTTGTATTTTTAGTAGAGATGGGGTTTCACAGCGTTAGCCAGGATGGTCTCTATCTGCTGACCTCGTGATCCGCCCCTCTCGGCCTCCCAAGTGATGGGATTACAGGCGTAAGCCGCCGTGCCCGGGCCAAAATTTGCCTTTTTTTAGGACAAAAGTGTGTCCTGGATGGGCACGGTGGTTCACGCCTGTAATCCCAGCACTTTGGGAGGCCGAGGAGGGTGGATCACGAGGTCAGGAGGTCGAGACCATCCTGGCTAACATGGTGAAACCCTGTCTCTACTAAAAAAAAAAAATACAAAAAATGAGCCGGGCGTGGTGGCGGGCGTCTGTAGTCCCAGCAACTCGGGAGGCTGAGGCAGGAGAATGGCGTGAGTCCAGGAGGCGGAGCTTGCAGTGAGCCGAGATCGCGCCACTGCACTCAGCCTGGGAGACAGAACCAGACTCTGTCTCAAAAAAAAAAAAAAAAAAAAAAAAAAAAAAAAAGTGTATCCTAATTTGGAACACATGGGTCATTCAGTGGGAATTAGAACAACCTAGTGGAAATTGCGTCTAAATGCTGAGGAGAAACCACTGTGCCCACGCAGTGTACTATAAGGCTGAGCTTGGAATAAACTTCCCTGGATTTGCCAGTGACAGGTGGTACAGTCAGCCTGGAAAGTAAATGAAAATGAGGTAAAAATGAAATTTTGAAGGAGGCATCTCTAGAATGCATGAACAGAACTGGAAAAAAATGCCACTTGGAATTAATAATGTGGGAAAATGAGAGGTTAACTCTCTACCAAGGACAAATTGTAATGGGCAATTGCAAGGTAAGACATTTATGGAAAGATCACTTGTTTACTTGTGATGTTTGGGAAGTGAGGAACCATTTGGAGTGGCTCTGTCTTTCATCCATTTTCAAAAACCACAGGGGTAAGCTCTTAAAAGCCAATAACATGAAAGAGAAACTATATAATGTAGCATGGCTTATGTGATGCAATAAAAAAGATTAAGGGGTTGTACAAGCTTGCAATTGTCAGTTAATCACTAGCTGCATGAGTGATGAAAGGGACTTTATAATCCAACGCCTGCAGTTTATAGAGACCCAGCCTTGTTAAGTGAACAGAGGCACAGTTAACCAGGGCACGCCCTGAGAAGGGACAGGGTTGGGGCTACAGTCTTGGTATTGGGAAGATTCAGTTCTTCACCCTATACTGAACTTTCTTATGAGGTCAAGATGTGTAGATGAAGGTTGTGGTCTGAGATCTTAAAAAGGTAAGCTAAAATCATATTCTGGGGTGATTTTGCCTACTATTTATTCTCCGTCGTGAAAGATCAAGGGGCCCTGGTAGTAGGAAAATAGCTTCTGTGGGTTTGGGGATGGGATGACTACTTGCACCTGGAATATAAATTATTCTTCCATTTCCCTGCAGACTCTGCTCTCGGTTCTTTGAAAGTTGCCTCCATCTCACCCTTCAACCTTTCCTAAAACTGGACCTAATTTTTCTCCACTTAGCACTTAATGGATTTTTTTCCTCAAAACTTATTACGATAGTATTTATGTGTGTGTGTGTGTGTGTGTGTGTGTGTGTGTGTGTGTTTATAGACAGAGTCTCACTCTGTCACCCAGGATGGAGTGCAGTGGCACAATCTTGGCTCACTGCAAACTCTGCCTTCAAAGTTCAAGTGATTCTTGGGTCTCAAGCGATTCTCGTGCTTCAGCCTCCCGAGTAGCTGGGATTACAGGCATGTGCTAAAACACCTGGCTAACGTTTTTGTATTTTTAGTAGAGATGGGGTTTCGCGATGTTGCCCAGGCTGGTCTCGAATTCCTGGCCTCAAGCAATCCACCCACCTTGGCCTCCCAAAGTGCTGGGATTGCAGGCATGAGCCACCGTGCCCAGTATTTATGTGTTTTTTGTTTGTTTGTTTGTTTTTTGTTTTTAAATCTCTTGCTTGGTTAGGAAATCTCTGTCTGTGTCCCCAGCTATACTCTAAAATCCAGCCAGTCAGGGACCAGTCCGTCCAGTTCACTGCAGTAATCCCTGTGTGGCTGCAGCACTTCACCCATAGTGGGTGCTAAGTTAAGATTTCTTGGGGCTAGGCACAGTGACTTATGTGTGTAATTCTAGCATTTTGGAAGGCCAAGGTGGGAGGATCACCTGAGCCCAGGAGTTCAAGACCAGCTTGGGCAACAAAGTGAGACCCCTTCTCTACAAAAAAATTTAAAATTAGCTGGGTGTGATGGTGCACACCTGTAGTCCCAGCTACTTGGGAGGCTGGGGTGGGTGGATCTCTTGAGCCTAGGAGGTTGAGGCTGCAGTTAGCTATGGTAACTCCACTGCGCACCAGCTTGAGTGGCAGAGCAAGACCTTGCCTTAAAAAAAAAAGAAAAAAGATTTCCTGAGTAAATGAAATGGCCTTTCTGAAAAGGATAGGTGACAACCATATGTCCCTGAATGTCTGGCTCTAGTACAGGCAAATTGCTGTTAAAATAAGGCTGTAGGCCAGGCGTGGTGGCTCACTCCTGTAATCCCAGCACTTTGGGAGGCTGAGGCGGGTGGATCACCTGAGGTCAGGAGTTCGAGACCAGTCTGGCCAACATGGTGAAACCCCGTCTGTACAAAAATACAGAAATTAGCCGGGCATGATGGCGGGTGCCTGTAATCCCAGCTACTCAGGAGGCTGAGGTGGGATAATTGCTTGAACCTGGGAGGCAGAGGTTGCAGTGAGCCGAGATCGTGCTGTTGCACTCCAGCCTGGGTGACAGAGCAAGACTCTGTCTCAAAAATGAATGAATGAATAAATAAATAAATAAATAAATAAGGCTGTAACATACATTTGGGCTTTCAAAAGCTATGTTTCTATTGTATCAGCAGTTTTGAGTATTCTTGGTACTTTTAGCTATCTGTATATGGCCCCTCAGTTTGGAAAGCAAGAGAAGCTGTGGAGGATAACACACCTGAGTCCTCTCATTGAATCCTTCTTAAAATCTGTCTAGTCCCAAAAGTGTAGGTTCTTCCAATGTGTTCAAAATCTGGGATGTTTTCCTGAGTGGGTTCATCTTGGGGAAACTTAGTGGTCCACTTCTGTGGAATTTTGTTTCTATTTCCCAGGATTTTGTTTTTTATTTTTTGAATCAAAGCGAACTTGAGATGCCTCTAGAGCTTCCTCACTGGCCTGAAAATTCTCGGGGACACATGAAATTATTGTGGATCCTCCAACCTAGAGTCAGTCTGCAATTAGAACTTCTATAGCATTTTAGGATATCATCAAGCCCAGAGAGCCCTGTGTTCTCTCTTCCTTGTCCAGACCAATGTGTGGAGAATGGAGGAAGAATTATTTTGAGATGGATACATGTATGGCCATGATTTTTGTGGCTTGGGAGGCAGCATCAAATAGTGGCTAGTTCCGCGGGAGTCAGACTGTCTGAATTCAAACCCTGTCTGTATTACTTAGCGTCGGTTTGACTTTGGGAAAGTGATTGCTGTGACCAGAATGTTTGTGTCTCCCTCTGAATTATTATTATTATTTTAGATGGAGTCTCGCTGTTATTGCCCAGGCTGGAGTGCTGGAGTGCAATGGCACAATCCAGGCTCACTATAACCTCCACCTCCTGGGTTCAAGTGATTCTCCTGCCTCAGCCTACCGAGTAGCTGGGACTGCCCACCACCACACCCAGCGAATTTTTGTATTTTTAGTAGAGACAAGGTTTCCCCATGTTGGCCAGGCTGGTCTCGAACTCCTGACCTCAGGTGATCCACCCGCCTCAGCCTCCCAAAGTGCTGAGATTACAGGCATGAGCCACCATGTCTGGCCCCCTCCAAATTCATATATTGAAATCCTAACCCCCAAAGTGATGGTATTAGGGGGTGGGATATTAGGAGGTAGTCCATTTCTGCAGCTACAAGAGAATACCTGTGACTGGGTAATTTAAAATGAACAGAAATTAATTTCTTACAGTTTTCAAGGCTGGGAAGTCCAAGATCCACGGCTTGGTCTCCAGCAAGGGTCTTCTTGCTGCATCATCCCACGGTAGAAGGTGTAAGGGCCAAGACAGCGAGAGAGAGAGAGAGAGAAAAGGGGCCAAACTCATTCTTTTATAAGGAACCCACTCCCATGACAACAAAGCCATACCCTAATAATGGCATTAATCCATTCACGAAAATAGACCCTCATGGCCTAATTACCTCTTAAAGGTCTCACCTCATAATACTGTTAAGATGGTAATTAAATTTCAACATGAGTTTGGGAGGGGACATTCAAACTATAGAGTGGGGCCTTTAGGAGGTGACTAGGGCATGAGAATGGAGTCCTCATGAATAGAATTGTGCCCTTATTGTGCCCTTAAAGAGACCCCAGAAAGACCTTAACCTGTTCTGCCATGTGAGGCCACAGCAAGAAGTACCATCTATGAGGCAGAGATGGGCCCTCACCAGACATTGAATGTGCCTGGATCTTGGACTTTCCAGCCTCCAGAATGGAGAGAAATAAATTCTGTTGTTTGTAAGCTACCCAGTTTATGGCACTTTGTTATAACAGCTTAAACGAATTGAGACATTGACTTTTCCTATCTGAGAATTGCCTATCAATATTGGTGTTTGGACTTTTATTTCCTGGGGCTAAATTTCCTGCCCATAAAAGTCCCTTCCTACCCAAATTTCTAAGACCAAAATGCATTTCTGTTGCTCAAATGTGGTGAGAAGTTGCCTGGCAAACAGTATACATGGATAGTGTCTTTAGCTGGAAAACTCCTATGTTCTGGTTTAGCATGGCTTATAGTCATCAAAGAATCAGTATTGCCTCTAGTGAAAGATATTTGGCACAATATCCAGCCCCAGGGGTATGCTACAACCAAGATGGCTCACATCTCTAGCAGGACAGCAGGTGCACATGCAGGTAAGCAGGATTACTCTGAAATAGGGCTAGAGGCATAATTTTTCATTTTATATTAATTTCTGAGCTTAATCCACAGAGTTATTTCTCCTCAAGGGAATGTGATAATACGTGTTGGCAAAATAGTGCAAATGTACCTGAGACCATATGGTGGAGTATTAATTTTCTTATTAGGCAAATATGACTAATCTATTATACATAGTAAGTATCTGTTGTGAATATATTTTAATGTGAACAAAGCAATAGCTAAACTACTGTTAAAAAATAAGGTTGACACCATTTTTTGCATCTATTTTCATTTATTTTACCACCATCTAATATGTTTGCATTTTAAAAACATTTAAATCTAACGAACTTTTCAATTCAATTGCAATTTTCGGCTGAAATATCAATATAAAAACCTTCAAGATTGAGATAATGATTTATGTCTTGGCTTATTTATCCAGTTAAAAGTCAAAGTGAGATACAAATTAAATGATCCATATTATCAAATAACAGTTAACAGTCTCTGGGACGAGATATGAGAAGGGACATGAGATAATCACAGATTAATTGGTTCTTAGGCATCGTAACATTTTTACGTACTGAATTACACTTTATGTAGATTTTGCATATGTCCTTCAACTCAATCAAAACATAAGTTGGGGAAGTTGATTTACTCCTAAAGGGACTGGTTTTTTATGTTAGACTACTGAGTGAGCTATGAATTAACTTTTAATAGTTTGGATTCTGTTTGGCTTCTGTTTTGATGAATTACTTCATAAAGCTTGACGTTCTGAGGGTTTTTATCAAGATTTCTGCCTGGTATTTTTCTCTTCTCTTTGAAAAACTTTATTTTTTTGTTGAGGTATAATTTACACAGAGTAAAATGCATATATCTTAAGCACTGTACTAGGCAGAATAATGTACTACCAAAGATTTCCACATCTGAATTCCTGAAACCTATGAATATGTTACTTTATATGACAAAAGGAAATTTGAAGATGTGCTTAAATCTCCTTGAGATAGGGAGATTATTCTGGATTATTTGTGTGGACTCAGTGTAATCACAAAGGTTCTTAAAAGCAGGAGAGAGAAGCAAAAGGGAGATCAGAATTACGTAATGTAAGACCTCCACCCATTACTGACTTTGAAGATAGAGGAAAGAGGCTGTGAGTTAAGGAATGTGGATGACTTCTAGAAGCAGGAAAAAGCAAGACAATGAATTCTCCACAGTCTTTATTTATTTTATTTTATTTCTTGAGACAGAGTCTCACTCTGTCCCCCTAGGCTGGAGTGCAGTGGCACCATCTTGGCTCACTGCAACCTCCTGGGTTCAAGCCATTCTTGTGCCTCAGCCTCCCAAGTAGCTGGGATTACAGACGTCTGCCATCACACCCAGCTAATTTTTTGTATTTTTAATAGAGACAGGGTTTCACCATGTTGGCCAGGCTGGTCTTGAACTTCTGACCTCAGGTGATCCACTTGCCTTGGCCTCCCAAAGTGCTGAGATTACAGGTGTGAGCCACCACACCCAGCTACTCTTTATTTATTTATTTATTTTGAGACAGAATCTTGGTCTGTTTCCCAGGTAGGAGTGTAGTGGCACAATCTTGGCTCACTGCAACCTTTGCCTCCCAGGCTCAGGCGATACTCCTACCTCAGTCTCCCGGGTAGCTGGGACCACAGACTCACACCACCACACCCAGCTAATTTTTTGTATTTTTTTGTAGCGAAGGAGTTTTGCTATGTTGCCCAGGCTGGCCTTGAACTACTGGACTCAAGCTGTCAGCCCACTTCAGCCTCCCAAAGCTCCACCGTCTTTAGAAAGGAATGCAACCCTGCCAAAACCTTGATTTTTGCCAAGGGAAACCTTTGTTGGATTTTTGGCCTTACAGAACAGTAAGATAGTAAATTTCTATTGTTTTAAGCTACTAAGTTTGTGGTGATTTGTTATGGCAGCAATAGAAACCCAATACGACAGCAAAATAAATTTTTTGGGTGAGAGGGACAGATCCCTCATGAATGGCTCGGTACCCTCCCCACAGTAATGAGTTAGTTCTCACCCTGAGTTCACACGAGAGCTGGTTGTTTAAAGGGGCCTGGCACTTCCTCCTTGCTCTTTTGCTTCTTTCCTCTCCATGTTGTACCCTGGCTCTCCTTTTGCCTTCCACTATGAGTGGAAACTTCCTGAGGCTCTCGCCAGAAACCAAAGAGATGTTGGTGCCATGCTTGTACAGCCTGTGGAAACATAAGCCAAAATAAACCTCTTTTTTAAATTCATTACCCAGTCTTAGGTATTCCTTTATAGCAATGCAATCAGACTTGTATCGTGTAAAACATTTTAACCAACCTAGAAAGTTCTCTTATGCCTTTTCCCAGTCAATATCACCCATTAGAGGAAACCACTATTCTGACTTCTGTCTTCATAGATTAGTCTTGCCTCTAGCTGATCTTCTTATAAATAGAGTCATACCATATGGTCTTTTGTATCTGGCTTCTTTCTTTTCACACGATGTTTTTGAAATTCATCTATCAACATCATTTTTATTGCTATGTGGTATTCCATTGTATGGATATATCACAATTTATTTGTTTGCTCTATTTCTTTGTTTCTAGCTTTGTCTATTACTAATAATGCTCTTTGAACATTCTTACGCAAGGCTTTTTATGGACACATGCACTTACTTCTCTTGGAGATGTACTAGGCATAGAATTGCTTGGTCATAGATAGGTTTATATTTAGTAAAAAGTGCCAAGGTTCTTTCAAGTGGTTGTAATATTGCAGAATATTTTTGCAAAGCTTTGACCCAGATGTACAAAATCTCTGTGGAAGGACTTAAAAATGTTCTGTAGTGGGCTCCCTTCTGTCATGATTATTGATGAAAAGGGTGTGTTTTGTGGCACCGTATTGCACAAGGCTCATTACCAGGTGCTTGGAGAAGAGCAAAGAGCTAGCTGAGACAATGGCTGGGACTCTGTGCTTTGGACTTTCGTCTGCCACTTCAAGTACACATTCAACTCTGTTCCATTAACCTGTCAGCATCAAAAGCTGATGTTATGAAACTTAACTTAGCACTATTACTATGTTAATAATTATTTGGAGAAAAAATTGAAGGACAGATGTGAAAGAGACCAAAGGAAGAAGAGAAAAAAAATGCTTTGGGGCTGGGATTTTGTCGAATTATTTCACAGCATCATATAAAATAAATATAGTGACCTTCGGAGTTAGACAGTACAGGGATCTTATTAGAAATAGCAAGCACCAGCTGGACATGGTGGCTCACGCCTATAATCCCAGCACTTTGTGAGGCCAAGTTGGGTGGATCACCTGAGGTCAGGAGTTCGAGACCAGCTTGGCTAATGTGGTGAAACCCCGTCTCTACTCAAAATACAAAAACTAGCTGGGCATGGTGGTGGGTGCCTGTAATCCCAGCTACTCCAGAGGCTGAGGCAGGAGAATAGCTTCAACCTAGGAGGCAGAGGTTGCTGTGAGCTGAGATCGCACCACTGCACTCCAGCCTGGGCGACAGAGTGACACTCCATATCAAAAAAAAAAAAAAAAAAAAAAAAAGAAATGACAAGTGCCAACTCCTGGAGATACTGAAGAGACATATATTGAATGATCACTCTGCATCTACTTTTCAAAAATTTTAAAGTTCATAAATACTCTAGTCCCCAGCCTCCCATCATCCTTATCATTTATGTTTCTGTTGATGATGAGATGAGAAATGCAGTTGATCCTTATTCTTCATGGATTTTATAGTTGTGAATTCACCTACTCACTAAAATTTATTTGAACCCCCAAAATCAATACTTGTTGCACTTTTGTAGTCATTTGTGGACGCATGCAGCATGGTGAAAAATTTGAGTCTTCCTAAAACTGATGCTCTGCCCTCTGAATTCTTCTTTTACTTTTTTTGTTTACAAATCCACTTATTTAGGTTTATGAAAATCATTGATGACAATGATTTTTAGTTTTTGATGGATAGGTTTTCTGTTCTTTTTCTTTCTTTCTTTTTTTTTTTTTGAGATGGAGTCTTCCTCTGTCACCCAGCATAGTTTTTCTTTTTATAACTTTTAAAAATTGGCCAGGCACAGTGGCTCACATCTGTAATCCCAGCACTTTCGGAGGCTGAGGTGGGTGGATCACCTGAAGTTAGGTGTTTGAGAGCATCCTGGCCAACATGGCGAAACCCTGTCCCTGCTAAAAATACAAAAATTAGCCTGGCATGGTGGTGGGCACCTGTAATCCCAGCTACTCAGGAGGCTGAGGCAGGAGAATCACTTGAACTCAGTAAGTGGAGGTTGTAGTGAGCTGAGATTGTGCCATTGCACTCCAGCCTGGGCAGCAGAGTGGGACTCCATCTCAAAGACAAACAAACAAACAAGCAAAAACTTTTAAAAATTAACAGATACAAAATGTATATATTTATGGTGCACAACATGATGTTTTGATATATGTGTTCATTGTAGAATGGCTAAATCAAGCTAATTAATATATGCATTGCCTCGTATACTTATTTTTTTGTCATGAAAACACAAAATCTACTCTTTTGGCAATTTTGTTTCAGCTCTCATGTTGCAAACAAGTGTTGTTCTCACCGTCTTAGTACCACATTCTTTTATTTTGCATTTTTCTTCTTTTTGTTGGTGATTTTGCCCTTTAAAATGGCCACAGCCATAGGGATGAAGGGCTGTCTAGTGTTTCTAAGTGCAAGAGGGCTGTGACATACCTGCTGGCGAAAATACAAGTGTTTGATAAGCTTCTTTCAGACATGAGTTATAATGTTGTTGCCAGTGATTTTAATGTTAATGAATCCCAATATATATTAAATAAAGTGTTTTTAAGCAGAAGCATACATACAACAAGCTTCTCTGTGGATCAGTTGATGAAATGGATACCAGAGGCTCACAGGATCCTAACCCTGTGTTTTCCTTAAGGTGATGGTTCAGTATTCACTAATCCATTGTTCACAGTGGCTTTATAGGACATAACTACCGTTAATAATGAGAACCAACTGTCTGTGGAACATCATCCCTCACTTCCACTGACATCCCTGAGAAATTCCCGATGGTAAATCCATTAAACCAACATAGAAACCCGTTGAGAGTTCCCACTGATCTACTAAGGGGATTTCTGTAGGTTCATAGCCAAGTTTCGTGCGAGCTCATCCTGATCTCTTTTAGGTTCTAGACATACAGCTTCATATTTACTCTTATATCTATCTTTTCTGCTAAAATAGATAACAAGTTTGTAGCAACAGTTATAGACTTATAGAATGTCAGTGACGAGAAGTCCCTCAGTTGTGGCAGTCCACATCCCTCTTTCACAGATGAGAAATTTGAGGCCCAGCCAGGTGGAGGGATTGCCATGACCTGGAATTCTGTTCATTGCGCTGTCTTCTATTTAATAAATATGAGTTGATCTGAGGAGAGAAGATGGCAATAATAACAATATATGAAATCTATTAGAAATTAACATAGGCCAGTGTGGTGGCTTACCTGTAACCCCAGCACTTTGGGGGCACTGAGATGGATGGATCGCTTGAGCCCAGGAGTTCGAGACCAGCCTGGGCAACATGGCGAAATTCGCTCTTTACAAAAAATACAAATATTAGTTGGGCATGGTGGCGTGTACCTGTGATCCCAGCTACTTGAGAAGCTGAGGCATGGGGCTTAATTGAGCCCGGGAGGTCAAGGCTGCAGTGAGCTGTGATCATGCCACTGCATTCCAGCCTGGGCGACAGAATGAGACCCTTCTCAAAAAAAAATATATATATATATAAAGATATACATATATATGTGTATATACGTATAGATATACTATATATGTGTATATACGTATAGATATACTATATATGTGTATATACGTATAGATATACTATATATGTGTATATACGTATAGATATACATATATGTGTATATACGTATAGATATACATATATGTGTATATACGTATAGATATACATATATGTGTATATACGTATAGATATACATATATGTGTATATACGTATAGATATACATATATGTGTATATACGTATAGATATACATATATATGTGTATATACGTATAGATATACATATATATGTGTATATACGTATAGATATACATATGTGTGTATATACGTATAGATATACATATATGTGTGTATATACGTATAGATATACATATATGTGTGTGTATATACGTATAGATATACATATATGTGTGTGTATATACGTATAGATATACGTGTGTGTATATACGTATAGATATACGTGTGTGTGTATATACGTATAGATATACGTGTGTGTGTATATACGTATAGATATACGTGTGTGTGTATACACGTATAGATATACGTGTGTGTATACACATATATATGTGTGTATATATGTATGTATATAAATAAACATAGTAAGAACAAATTCTATATTGTCAGCCTCATATATATTTCAGTGATAGCCATAAATTAAAAAAAATTGTTTCTCAGATAACTTAGAACTCTATCATTGCAAGTCGAGGTTCCAACTAAGGGGTAGTGTCATACTGTAGAGAAATCTTTTAACTAGAAGATAGTCGAATCACGGTGTCTCCATGTGACACCGAATTTTTGAAAAGTTGTTATCCACAGTGTAGCTAAAGGAACACTTGTGGGAAGCGAAGCTCTGTTTACTGACGTGATGAACATGGAACTGAATTCTTTCTTCACCTGTCCAGAGTTAGGCAGACACCCTGAAGTAATTTCCTCTATATCTGAAATTCAGAGGTTTGTTAATTACCAATATTTTAATTTATATTATATGTATATAATAACACTATATATACACATTTTGTTTGTTTGTTTTTGTTTTTGAGATGGAGTCTTGTTCTGTCACCCAGGCTGGCCCAGGCTGGAGTGCAGTAAGGGGATCCTGGCTCACTGGAGCTTCTGCATCCCAGGTTCAAGCCATCCTCCCACCTCAGCCTCCCGAGTAGCTTGGACTACAGGCGTGCACCACCTGCCTGGCTAATTTTTTGTATTTTTGATAGAGATGGGGTTTCGCCATGTTGCCCAGGCTGGTCTCCAACTCTTGGCCTCAAGTGATCTGCCCACCTTGGCCTTCCAAAGTGTTGGGATTACAGGCATGAGCCACGATGCCTGGCCAATAACATTATATATATATACACACATATATATAAAATATCATATATAATATCATATATATAACATATAATGTATCATATATACGTATATAATTTTTTTACTGAGGTAAAGACAATATGTGTATGTGTGTGTGTGTGTGTGTCCATTTTTTTTTTTTTTTTTTTTTTTACTGAGAGAAGGTTGATGCTAGAGTCTGGAGAGAAGCAACCCAGCCAAAATTGAGAGTCCCTGGAGTGTGTGACCTCTGTAGCTATTCATGCATGAAGGTGATGCCACCAGCTCACTCTGTCAGCACATCAGAAGCTCTGAGTTGTTTTTCTGTGAAATCAGTAACATTCCCCCCCGATTATAAAAGTTCACTATGGAAAATCTGGGAGATAAAGAAAAGGGTGAAGAAGAAAATAATTTACTCATAATTCTACCTTTCAGAGACGAGCACTTCGGGGATTCGATCTTTTTATCCTTTGTGCATATATACTCATAGACATTAGTTGTGTTTCTTAAAATAACAAAATAGTGTTACATGTTTTACTTTGTACCATTTCAGTTTAATATGTCATGTGAACATTTCCATGTATTTCCACATATTCATGACATATTCTCCAAAAACTATAAAATCATACCCCCAAATTTTGGGCAGGAAGGCTACATTTTTGCTCTTGTAAAATAACACCACAATGAGTATCTGTGTACATTTTTTTTTTTTTTTTTTTTTTTTTGCTTTTGCATAGCTCTGATTGCCGCCTCAGGATAAATTCCTAGACCTGTAATTACAGGGTTAAAGGGTGTGGGGAATTTTTCTAGTATTGGCAGAGGTTTCTCTGGGCCCATTATAATCGTAGGGCCTTTTGATGTGGATGACTGGAGGCAAGGGAAATTGTCCCCGCTGTGGTGATAGCTACTGAATTAAAGGCTCTGAATCTATCACTGGGGTCAAGTCCAATATCCAGTTTTGATAGAATAGCTTCTCTCTCAGCCATTTTCCTGGAGGCGGGTACCTGGAGTTAAAATTTTGCCTTTTAAATTGAATCTGCCAATCATGACTTTGTATGACTAAAGCTGATATTTTGATGAAAAAGGATAACATTGTCCGGAAAAACTGTTTGAATATTTAAAATGAGAACAATACATTTTTGAGATTGTTTCTCTTTTAAGATTTTCTCAAAGCCAGAAAATCCAAGCATATAGAGACTAAGCCCAGTTTCCTTTCAGGATATTTTTAACAGTATTTACAAGGGGATCAGGCACACTGGCCTTAAAAGACCTTTAAGAACAGGCCTGGCGCAGTGGCTCATGGCTGTAATCCCAGCACATTGGGAGGCCGAGGAGGGCGGATCACGAGGTCAAGAGATCGAGACCATCCTGGCTAACATGGTGAAACGTCGTCTCTACTAAAAATACAAAAAATTAGCCAGGCATGGTGGCGGGTGCCTGTAGTCCCAGCTACGCAGGAGGCTGAGGCAGGAGAATGGCGTGAACCCAGGAGGTGGATCTTGCAGTGAGCTGACATTGCGCCACTGCACTCCAGCCTGGGTGACAGAGCGAGACTCTATCAAAAAAAAAAAAAAAAAGAACAATTATTACTCCCACCTCCTAAAACAGTGTATATATAAATATTACGTAGGCCAAGCATAGTGGCTCATGCCTATAATTCCCATACTTTGGGAGGCCAAGGCTGGCAGATGACTTGAGGTCAGGAATTTGAGACCACCCTAGCCAACATGGTGAAACCCCATCTCCACTAAAAATACAAAAATTAGCTGTGTGGTGGCATGAGCCTATAGTCCCAGCTACTCGGGAGGCTGAGGCAGGATCACTTGAACCTGGGAGGTGGAGGCTGCAGTCAGCCGAGATTGCACCACTGCACTCCAGCCTGGGCAACTGAGCAAGGCTCCATCTCAAAAAAAAAAAACAAACAAACCAAAAAAAGACAAAAAAAGATTACCCTATAAATATTACATAGAGAAGTGATTTGGCTTTTTTCTGTGTGTGTGTGTGTGTGTGTGTTGCAAGTAAACCTTTCACACATTTCTAACAATAGTCTTCAACTTAAAAAACGCCCAGATTGTCTAAAGAATAATGGCAACAAACGTGTGGGAAATCACCTTCAATCTGGCCAGTGCCCTTTGTTCTTTGTATACCTATTTTATATCTCAAACAGCCCTTTTTTTCTTCAATATTTGTTTAACAGAAGAGGAAACTGAGCCTCAGAGAAATCAAGGCACTTTCCTCAAATCTGACGTTACATGAAGAGCTTGGTCTGTCCAGTTTCAAAGTTTTACGTTCACTATAACACAGGCCTCCAACAATGGTTTCTTATTCCAAATCAAGTGACTACTCTGCATCCACACCACTATTTCAACCATTAATTCACTCATTTGTTTAACATGTATTCACTCATTTATTTAACATGTATTGAGCAAATACCCTGAATTAACATGTATTGAGCAAATACCCTGAATAAGGTTTTAGGAGTAGAAAAATGACCAGACATCCCGTCATCCTTAATGGCTTTGGGAGGAAGACATGGAAATGAGCGACACAATATATTGGGATGGGTATGAAAAAGAGGAATTGTGAGATCTTATCAAGTATCTGATCTTGACTAGGGGCAATGACCATGAGGCCCACCCCGAGTGATTTTCAGTCATTAATGTTCTCTCACATCTAAATTCAACCTCACACATGTTTACCCACTCTTGTGTATCCCCTTACACACTCTCATACAATTCACTCAGGTTAGAGTATGCTCAGGAAGGTGAAATGTAATTTAAAAACGGCCCAATATTTTTTGTTTATGATAGAAGCAAAACTATGCGTGTTTCTCTATCAACATTGTCAATGAGTCACTTGAGGGACACATAGATTGTAAAATACTCCTAGATTACAAGTTGTTAACTTGCCAACTGAAAACTATTTATTCAACACTTCTATATGCAGGACACTGGGCTAACTGGGGTAGAAGATTCAAAGCAATAATAACGATATAAAAATGATGCCTGCCACCAGGCAGTAAATAAGTGCTAAACAGTGGCACAGACCACAGTGCTGAATGAAATCAGAGCGTGCTACCATTCATAAACAGGAGAGATTCAAGGTAATTCTTTCACTTTAGACAGTAACAATCCAAGTACTTTATATAATCTGGATAATAACGAAGAACAAATTTGCAATTGCAAAAATGTGGAACCAGCCCAAATGCCCATCAATCAATGAGTGGATAAAGAAATTGTGGCATATATATATATATTCCTATATATATATTCCTATATATATATATATATTCCTATATATATATATTCCTATATATATATATATTCCTATATATATATATATATTCCTATATATATATAGGAATACTACTCAGCCATGAAAATGAATGAATTAATGGCATTTGCAGCAACGTAGATGGGATTTGAGACTATTATTCTAAGTGAAGTAACTCAGGAATGGAAAATCAAACATCATATGTTCCCACTCATAAGTGGGAGCTAAGCTGTGAGGATGCAAAGGCATAAGAATGATACAGTGGACTTTGGGGACTCAGGAGGAAAGGGTGGGAAGCAGGTGAGGGATAAAAAACTACAAATTGGATTCAGTGTATACTGCTTGGGTGATAGGTATGCCAAAATTCAGAAATCACCATTAAAGAAGTTACTCATGTAACCAAATACCACCTGTTCCCCAAAAGCCTGTGGAAATAAAAAATAAAAAAAATAAAGAGTGCACCAGCTTTATCAATAAACTTCAATAGAGACCAAATATTAGGGACTGCACAGCAGCAATTGATCCACTATAGAGCTTTCTGTGGTGCAATATGACTGGACGCTGGAACCGAGCCTGCTAATCATCTTAGCTGTTATACTATGATGGGTACCGAATGTGTGAGAGTCTTTTTAAATACATGATTTGAGTCCTGTGAAAACAAAAGTATGGTAAATAAAAGTACAGAAAAAGTCAGGTAATTTTCCTTCTTCCTGTACCCTTACACTTGCATGTTTTTTCCCCCTTTTCTTCTCCATAGTTGCATTTAGGTAAAGTAGCTGTGGCTTTTTCTGCTCTGATAAACTTTAAACTTACCTCAAGTAAAGTAGCTGCAGTTTTCTTTGTTATGATAAACTTTAAACTTGCTTATTTTTTTTTCTTCTGGAATTATTGATGTTCTATTTTTTTAGACATGAGCTGTCTTTTCTAGTATTAAAAAACAGCTCTATTGAGATTATTTCTTTTCACATGTGAGACTTCTGTATTTACTATCAACAGTCTTTTCTCACAAAGATTCTATATTTTATTTTTCTCTTTACCGGGAGAAGTCTAATATCACCCACACATTCCTGTCTTCTTTCCTTCAACTGTGCCCTCATACTGGCTCCTTGATCTGAGTTATATCTATCTTATTCAAGTAGGAGCCTCTGAAACTCTCTCTCAATCCCTGGACAAGATCGTAAGTAAAAATAACATTGCATCCTAGGAGGCATGGAGAGATTAGAGCCACCCTTAAGGATACAATGGATGCGGAGCTGGTGGTCCCCATCATGTCTCCATTCAGTTCACCAATATAGACCCCAAAGAAAGTCAAGGGATCCTAGAGGATAGCTATAAATGACAGAAAGTAAGATAAGGTATTTTTGCCGGAACAAATTATTAAATAATTTGACCTCAAGTTTCTGATAAGTGGCCATGGATTTGGCAAATGCATTTCTTTGCAGCCCAGTTACAAAAGACTGTATCTCTGTCATGATGAAGACCAGGAACAATTTTCATTCACATGGAAGAGACATCAATATTTGCTCTCTGTCATGATACAATCTGAAGAAATCCACCCTGCCTCGATGTCTATGGAAGGCTGAATATTGATCCCCCTTCCCCACTCAAAGGTGTCCATGTCCTAATCCCTGAAACCTGTGTCTATGTCACCTTCCAAGGCAAGAGAATTTTACAGATGTGATCAAGCTAAGGCTCTTGAGATGGGAAGACTATCTTGGGTGATCTGAGTGGGCCTGATGCAATCACAAAGATCCTTGTAAGTGAAAGAGGGAGATAAAGGAATCAGAGTCAGAGAAGAAGATGTAATGATGGAAGCGTGTGTGTGTGTGTGTGCGTGTGTGTGTGTGTGTGTAAGATAGAAAGAGAGATAGAGATTGAGATTTGAAGATGGTATGTTGCTGGCTTAAAGATAGAGGTAGGGGCCATGAGCCAAGGACCACAGGCAGCCTTTAGAAGCTGGCAAGGGCAAGGAAACAGATTCTCTCCTAAAGCTTCCAGAAGCAACACAGCCCTGAAGACACCTTGATTTCAGGACATCTGGCCTCCAGAACTGTAAGATAATACATATGTATGGCTTTATGCCACTAAGTTTGTGGTGATTTGTTGTAACAACAACAGAAAACGATGAAGATTTCCCAGAGAACATCAGAATGATGGTAGGAGGTAGGATGTATTTATGGGTTAGTGAATTCAGCATCTCAATGACATATTCAAAATCCCAGATTCTTTAACAATTTTCTCTTTGACATCCTCAGTGTGGTTTTTGCTTTTGTTTTCAGACTAATTTCCTCATGGTGACATGATTGCTGCCTGGTTCCAAGCATCACATCTCACATGTCACCAGTCAGGAAGAGGCAATGGGTGTTGTGTTTATTTACAGTAATAAGTAACACTTTATCATAACAGTAGAATATATTTTGTCCCATGTGTCCTCCATTCTTTATATTGAACTGCAAATCAGGATAACTAAAGGAGACATTGCAAAGAGTTGTGTAGATGTTGAGATATAATGTTGAACAGGCAAGTGACCTTTGAATCTCTGACTATTCTTGTCACGTTTGATAAAGATAAGAGTTGGCATACAGGGTAATCTAACTGGAGTGTTTTTTGAGAAGAGGTATATTGAATATTTGAAGACACAGTTAATAAAGAATCTTGCATAGAGAGTCATAGGATTCCAAGCAAAATTCAGTCCAAGTACTTATCAGTGAGTAGTCATGAAAATGCCCATTGCTTTAAAGGCCTGTAATCTTCTTTGGAAAGCTCTGAATGCAAACCTCCTTCTAAAATGACCAAATATACTTATTTGCCAATAAGCAATACTTTCTCAGAGTAATTTTTGTTCTGTAATATAGATTTCATTAACCTATTCCATTTATCAGCTTATTCAGTTAATTGCGCAGTTTTGCTCTGGGGCCTGGCAGCGGCAAAATGACGTCATGGTTCACCGGCATGGGGGAGCATGTGTAGGGATAGGGTTGGAAATCTTCACAAGGGTGGTTGCAACTCTACCAAGATTTCCACTGCAGTTCAGTGGCTCCATAATTAACACTGCTGTCTTGGGGAGGTCCTTTGCGGTAGGAACGCAACTGATGAGAAATGGCTTGGAGTTTATTGAAACCTTTTGAAGTTGCTCCAGTCTTCAAACAAACAAACGCAAAAGTAAATTCTTAAGTGTTATATTTACAGCATAGATTTATAACAATATTTCTTATGGGAAGGAACTTTGGGGCCATGTTCAGTCTCATGTGCTGCATACATCTTCTGCAGCCATTGAACAGTAACAGGAGGGCTGAATTCACTGAGGGCCGAAGTATGATGCCATGGGAAGGGCATCGGACCATGAATCAGGAGATGGGGTTTCTGGGGCAAGTTCTGCCACTAACTCCCTGTGCAGGACTTGGAATCAAAATGAATGCCCACTTTAATTTTCTTTGAAGGCAAAAACCATGTCTTATGTACAATGTTACTGCTACTACTATTACTACTACTACTACTATTACTACTACTGCTACTACTACTACTACTATTTCTTTTCTTTTTCCTTTTTTTTTTTTTTTTTTGAGACGGAGTCTCGCTCTGTCACCCAGGCTGGGGTGCAATGGTGCAATCCCAGCTCACTGCAACCTCTGCCTCCTAGGTTCAAGTGATTCTCCTGCCTCAGCCTCCTGAGTAGCTGGGACTATAGGTGTGTGCCACCATACCTGGCTAATTTTTTGTATTTTTAGTAGAGACAGGGTTTCACCGTGTTAGCCAGGATGGTCTCAATCTCCTGACCTTGTGATCTGCCCACCTTGGCCTCCCAAAGTGCTGGGATTACAGGCGTGAACCACCATGCCTGGCCTATTACCATTATTTCTTGAGTGCTTACTGGGAACTAAGTATATCATAGTAAGTGCTTTGCATCATTTACCTCATTAAATTTTTATGTCAGAGAATGTCAGTATATCTCCTCTTAACAGATGAGAGGATGAGACTTAAAGAGGCCCGGTCATGTTGCTTAAAGTCACATGGGTGTGTAGGTGTTAGAGCCCAGGACTGTCTGATTTCAAGGCCTATGCACTTTCTGCTTTAAGATGGATAACAAGCAGGGCTGATGTTAGTGACCCCTCAGCTTTACAAGAGTGATTCTCAGCCTGCATGTACATTGGCATCATAGTGGGTGAAGGGGACCTTTAAAGGACACTGACGCCAAGCTCCACCCCAAGGGATGCTGATGTAAGTTGTTTTGGGGACAGCCTGGGCAGTGGGAATTTTTTAGTTCTCCCCAATTTGTTTTACTTTGCAGCCAAGATTGGGAACCGCAGCTTTATGTGAAGTTTCAGAGATTGAGAAGAGAAAGCTGGGAGGGTTGAGGTACTTTCTTGTCATGGAGCTCCAGTGTTCAGAGAGCTAGTTTTTCTTAGAAGAGTTTCTTGAAGAGGTTCTTTAAATGCTAAATTCTTGGGATTTGGACTAATCGTCAATGCAGCTCTAAAAGTGTAAAGCACTTGTGGAAGGGAAGGAGCAAGTATTTGGAAGAAACACTTGAATTAGTTGGTTTCAGAGAGCAGATTTGATATGAGGGGAGTTCCTGTTCTAAGAGAAAAAGGGCAGAGCATGGTGGCTCATGCCTGTAATCCCAGCACTTTGGGTGGCCGAGGTGGGTGGACCACGAAGTCAGGAGATCGAGACCATCCTGGCTAACACGGTGAAACCCTGTCTCTACTAAAAAAAAAAAAAAAAATACAAAAAATTAGCTGGGCGTGGTGGCAGGAGCCTGTAGTCCCAGTTCCTCAGGAGGCTGAGGCAGGAGAATGGTGTGAACCCGGGAGGCGGAGCTTGCAGTGAGCCGAGATTGCACCACTGCGCTCCAGCCTGGGTGACAGAGCGAGACTCTGTCTCAAAAAAAAAAAAGAGAAAAAGAAGATTCTATGTGTGATGATGTAGTGACAAGTTCTCACATAATTAATCCAGACAGGCCCATAACCAAAGGTCATGGCAGAGATGAAAAGGGTCACGGTTTGGGTGGACAATGTAATATCATCCACTTAGTAGATAAGATGATGTAATTAAGAAGGGAGTGATTCGTTTACTTCTTGTGTGCCCATTTAACTGTTATATGTGACCATGAGTCATTAAGCACATTACATTTTCTAGTATATTAAATGGTGTAACAACTGAACCAAAGAGTTATCTGCTTCTGGGTTATTTTACTCACCTTCCTGCTCTGCAATGCTGAATGCTCTTTTATATTAAATAACTGGATTTGTTGGACAAAATGGTGCTTCAAAATCAAAGGATCTTCTGGATGTGAAGATCCTCCTTGGAGAGTGAAGTTTTCTCCTTCTTAGCAAGTCCTGGTTGTTCCGTCATCTTTCCATCAGCAGTGAGTTCCTGGTTGGAAGTAACTGTATAAATTAAAACTCCTCAAGGCCAGGGAAGAAGAGGAAGAAAGAAGTGTGTGGGCTTGAGAATTAATTCTGAGTAGAACTGGGGACAATCTTCATGAATGAGTGAAACCATGAGTGATAATTGTGTTCCTTAAAGAAGAGGGTTGCTGTGTTTCTTGGGATGCTGTTAACAAAAGTGAACGTGTACGTGGTTTTCCCAAAATGGCGTTGAGCAAACGACAGGATGAATTTAGCATTGTTAGGTACGGACTTTTCATTGGTCCTCAGATATAGACACATCCAGTATAAGAATTCTGAAGTGACTGAAAGAGGAGATATTCTAGTGAAAGAAAAAGGAAGAATGAGCTGCTATTTCCTGACTGAAAATCTGACTTCCACAGAGAATTATCTTTTAAGAAAACCCAGACGGGAACAAGTTTAATCTTTCTCTGAGTTCAGGGTGAATGGGGTTTCCAGTTCAATTTTTAAGGTAGTTTTAATAATGCCAAACTATTAAATGTGTATGTATGAGACTGGATTAACTCAGTCTTTCTTGTCTCACTTTTTGGAAAAAGGAACTGTTAGCAGATAATTATAGTCACGAAATATTTGGACTGTCTGGCAGCACTAATGGTAAAGATAGAAACCATAAAAAAAAGCCAAAACAGGTCTTTTATTCATTCCTGTATGAAAAAGCATATTCTCCAACTATATATGCTTTTTGAAAAATTTTATTTTTCCATAAGTTATTGGGGTACAGGTGGTATTTGGTTACATAAGTAAGCTCTTTAGTGGAGATCTGTGTCATCCTGGTGCACCCATCACCCGAGCAGTGTACACTGTACCATATTTGTTGTCTTTCATCCCTTGCCTCCTCCCACTCTTCCCCCCAAGTCCCTAAAGTTTATTTTATCATTCTTATGCCTTTGTGTCCTCATAGCTTAGCTCCCACATATCAGTGAGAACATATGATGTCTGGATTTCCATTCCTGAGTTACTTCACTTAGAATAATAGTCTCTAATCTCATCCAGATCATTCCAAATGCTGTTAATATGCTTTTAAAAACATAGCTTGATTAAATGAACATTCTCCTGCATTGATATTTAAAAATTAAGTATTGCAGCAGGTGGCAGAACTCAAGTCTCTTGAGAAAGGAATATGATTGAAGATTGTTGACTGGAATAACATACTTTTTCTTCCCCAGATGATTTTATTGTCCTTTAAGTTCTATGAATGTTGTTTTCCATAATCAGCAGGTACTACTGTATTTTGCCTTTAATTTTGGTGGCTAAAACTATCAAACTTAATGTTTGTGCCTTCCAGGATTCTTAGAGGTTACAAAGATTTGTTTTCTAGAGGATAAACTAGAATTTGGACCTAGAAATAAAATGAACTCCATTATGTTTCACATTTTCCCTGTACACAGCTATCTCTCTTATTAAGTTTATTGTAGATTCTTACTGTAGAGAGCAGATGTAGCTCAAGGCAATGAGAACAGACAGAACTGGGGTGCTAGAAAAATTGCCAGAGCTTGCCAGTTAGTCCTGAACACATTGTTTAGGCTTCCTTTGTATCAGTATGCTCATTTGTTCAAGGAAATTTGCTGGAGGCCATATTTATGAAAGCAGATAGCTCTGGCATACAGTGTTGTACTTGATAGTAAATAGTTGGATGTATTTGTTAACCCCTAGTTTTCATCTCCCACAGGATTATTAATTTGTACCATTATTGGTAGTGTTGTTGACCATCAAGAGTTCATCATGGAGTCTTCCTCCCCCTTCTTCTTTGTCTTTTTCTTCTCTATCTTACTCTTCTTTACAGGTGAAGCTCTTGACCCAGCACTAGGGAAGTGTCTTGCTGTCCAACTATTAGCTGATCACTCTTCAGTTCAACCTAGAGAAAATCAAAAGCTAGAAAAAAACAACAGCTAGAAATTTCACATCTAAATTTTATCAGTTTAACACCTTGACTTAAATTAGGCATATGTTGGGAGTCTATGTTTTGAATGGAACAAAATAACAGTATATTGGATTTGTTTAGTGCTTTATGCAACATATTGACCTTCATGATCTTATTTGACCTTTAAATACCCCTGATATGGTTTGGCTCTGTGTCCCCACCCGAATCTCATCTCAAATTATAATCCCCACATGTCAAGGGAGGGACCTGTAATTCCCACTAGTTGAAGGAGGGCGGTGATGGGATCATGGGGGCAGTTTCCCCTCTGTCGTTGTCATGATAGTGAGTGAGTTCTCTTGAGAGCTGATGGTTTTATAAGTGTTTGGAAGTTCCGCCTTCACTTTTCTCTCCTGCCGCCATGTGAAGAAGGTCTTTGCTTCCCCTTCACCTTCTGCCATGATTGTAGGTTGCCTGAGGCCTCCCCAGCCATGTGGAACTGTGAGTCAATTAAACCTCTTTCCTTTACAAATTACCTAGTCTTGGGTATTTCTTTATAGCAATGTGAAAACAAACTAATATAACCACCCCAGGCATTGAGAACATTGAGATCATCTTCACTTTTGAGAATGCCTCAAATTACAAACATTTAAATTTGATAACTCGCTTAGTGTCATACATTTAGGGGACAGCATGGAACTCTTACAGAAGGAATCAGGAAATATAAGTTCCGGTTTTGGCTGTGCTACAAACTAACCGTGTCAGGTTAGTGGCACAACCACTGTGAGCTATTCTTAGTCTATGAAATTATGGCCTGGAACTAGAATTTTGCAGGAATATTTTATGATTTTTTGATCTTGGAATCTCCTTTCCCCATCAAAAGGAAGAAAAATCAGCTGGGCATGGTGGCTCATGCCTGTAATCCCAGCACTTTGGGAGGCCGAGGTCGGTGGTTCAGCTGAGGTCAGGAGTTCAAAACTAGCCTGGCCAACATGGCAAAACCCCACTAAAAATACAAAAATTAGCTGGGTGTGGTGGTGGGCACCTGTAACCCCAGCTACTTGGGAGGCTGAGGCAGGAGAATCACTTGAACCCAGGAGGCAGAGGTTGCAGTGAGCTGAGATTGTGCCACTGCACTCCAGTCTGGGTGATAGAGTGAGACTGTCTCAGAAAAAAAAGAAGAAAAATCTGCCAGAGTGATTGTTTTTGTTTATGTATTGTTTTCCTTGCAAGATAACTGTACAAGTGAAAACCATAAAGTAGACAAAAATATATTTTGAAAAAAGTTTTAAAACAAAATATGCTCATACTTTCTAACATTATGTTTTAGTTTTGTGGCAAATATGTCTTGACTCTGGGTTAGGGTACATTTTCATGAAGATGTGGAACTTTAGCCTTTTTATCCACGTAGATGTCACTTCTTATACAACCCTCTTATTCTCTTTTCCTATCCTCAGACTTCCTCTTCCCTTTTTCATTTTCCAAAGTGTAACTTTCCACATCCGCTTTCTTGCTCTGGATCTCCATGTTTAGGAAATTGCGTTTAAGTCAGAGATCAAAATCTGGTATCTTAGGGCAGGGGTCTCCAACCTCTAGGCCACCGACTGGTACTGGTCTGTGGCCTTTTAGGAACCTGACTGCACAGCAGGAGGTGAGCAACAGGTGAGTGAACATTACTGCCTGAGCTCCGCCTCCTGTCAGATCAGCAGCAGCATTAGATTCTCATAGGACCACTGGAAGTGCAAATGTGAGGGAGAGGGATCTAGGTTGCATGCTCCTTATGAGAATCTAATGTCTGATGATCTGAGGTGGAACAATTTCATCCCCAAACCAACCCCTCTACCTGTCTCCGCCATCCATGGAAAAATTGTCTTCCACGAAACTGGTCCCTGGTGCCAAAAATGTTGGGGACCCTTGTGCTAGGGGCTAGATCTGGCCCCTAGATACACTGTGTTTGGTTTTCACAGTGTTTAAAAAACTGAGCACATTGCCAATATTTATGAATCAGGAAATTTTGCATAAAAACCAAGATTTTAATGTATCTTGAAAAATAGGCCATATGGCAGTACTATCTCTGCTTTGCCATATGGCACTATGAAGGTGGGTAACAGTGGCTCTTCTTAGATGGAGCGTATACATGTCTGTTCTCCAGAATCTTCACTCATTGTTGTTACTTTCCTGTCACTGCTAGACATTTGAGTTCCTGACTTAGTTTCATATATACCAGTGGAAGTTTTGGGCATAGAAAAAGACAAATATAATTAGTTGATCAGAGCATGACCAAGATGCATTTCATGTTCTTTGTAATTCATTATATTTAAAAATATGCTCCAAGGGCTTATTATTAAGCACTATATCCAGCCGGGGAACAGAGATAGAGCTTTGTTTCTTGTTTTTTTGAGACGGAGTCTTGCTGTGTCACCCAGGCTGGAGTGCAGTGGCGTGATCTCAGCTCACTGCAAGCTCCGCCTCCCGGGTTCACGCCATTCTCCTGCCTCAGCCTCCCGAGTAACTGGGACTACAGGCGCCTGCCACCATGCCTGGCTAATTTTTTGTGTTTTTAGTAGAGATGGGGTTTCACCATGTTAGCCAGGATGGTATTGATCTCCTGACCTCGTGATCCACCTGCCTCGGTCTCCCAAAGTTCTGGGATTACAGGCGTGAGCCACCGCACCCGGCCTATTTCTTTAATCCTGTGTTAAATGATTTAATTTTAAAGCTTAACATTTTATAGTGTGGTGGTTTTTTTTACTGGAAACTGATAGATTCATGTAACTGTTGAGCTCATCGAACATGGATCAAATGCCAGTTACATACTCACTGAGCTTAGCGTTGGGGATATTTGTCATATTAGCTTGGCCAGTTATGACATTACAACTTGCATAGTTGTCATGTATTGCTTTAAAAAAGTTTTACTGTTTGGGGAATGTTTCTTTTTAACTGAGGTTCAGGTGAAATTCCCAATTTTATAAATATGCTAAAAATGCCAACTATCTCATAGGTAATAGCTTAATTATCTAATCAGTGTAGGTCTTTATTCCCAGAAGAGTGTATTTTCACATCCAATTTGCATCTTTCCCCTCCAGTTGTAACCTTGCCCTATTGTATATCTGTTATAATGTTGGGAATCTTGTTAATATTCAATGAATACCATAAATAAAAAGAAGCATTTAATTTTATTACATGACTTTTACCACAGGGTGTTGGTTGCTTTATTTCTGTCTTTTCTAGAAGCCTGTGACTATTAAAATTTATTCTTAGAAATGGTATGAACCATTCCTATCCTTTCTTTGCTTCACTGCTTCCACTTGATGCAGGATCAGAGGGCCCTGGACCACGTTTCTTGGTATTTACAACAGTAGATCACAAGCACAGCTGTATGGCGGGAGTCACCTCGGAAAGGTCATTTAAAACGTGAATTTCACTTCTTCTTTCTGCCTTCCCCAGCTCCCCCAATCAATCCAATAGGTCTGGGGTGAGGCCCAGGAATCTGCATTTTAACAATCTGGATATTCTAATACAATGCGATCTTTGTTTAAGAAGGGTATTTGTATCAGAAACTCAATTGCTATAAACAGGAAAAGGAGCTATTCTGTTAACTAGAAGTTCAGGAATTGGGGGAGTTCTGAGAACTTCCATCCCTTGAGTAGGGATGAGCAGAACCATTTTTTCTCTCCTTCCAATCAGGTTTAGTGTGCTTGCCCTTAGTCAGCTCGCAGTTGCTCTGAGTCCACAATGTACACTAGGGATGTTGCTGTGTTTGAGCTCGCACGCCTGTGACACAGGCTCTTAAAGAACAAATGAGCTAGTGTCAGTGAAATATCAACACACAGTGAACTAAAAGGAGAATCACACTTATGTCACAGAAAACAAAGGATAGTTGCTTTTATGCCACTAATCAAAACCAGAACTTTTTTTGTAGGCTTGTTCTAGCTTCATCTGGAAAGTGAACAGAAGCATTCCTTGATGGCACAGTACAGACACTGACACTTAGCATACAATCACATTTAATTACTCACATGTCGTATAGTCTACAATAGCCACTGCACACATACTAGTCATTAGCGCTCAGCAATGACAAAAAGTAATTGCTTCCACTCCTTGGCCAAACAGGTCTATCGACCCAACACCAAGTATTTTGTGTGTCTTACTGGACATCTTGCCAGACTTCTTTATAGGGAAAGACACTGACCCGGCTAGACCTTGGTGCTCCCATCTCTTGAGAATCAACTGTTTCTTACATTTAATCACTTCACATGTCCTATTCCGCAATGATACTTAGCTGGTTTGTGGTCTGATTTGGTGAGTATTTAAAAAAACTTGAATTTTTGGAATATGAAGACATGTCCATGGGTAACAGGAAACTGACTGTCTTTGTCTTGTCCCTACAGGAAGCAAAATAAGGGAAGAAAAAGACTTTTTAGTGAGCCTTTATACAGAACATTGAGGATTTTTCCCCCCTCAATCACCAAATACTACCTACAGTGTTAAAAGTTCACTTAAAAATATATCATGATATTTTTTGTTAAGTTGTTCAACAATGATATAAGGATATATATTGGAATGACCTTTTAATTAAACCCAAGGAATAGTGTGGATAAAACAAAAACTTAAAACTACTGAGGGAGAGACTATATGGCTGAGGAATGATTATTAGTTTGATGTTCAAAGTGGAAGAATATCTCATTCTTAGGCAAAGAGTCTCTTGCGTCAAATCTCTTCAGCTCATGAAATGAAGCAGAAACTTGAGGCAATTATTTTATAATCCAGATAAATCTGCTCCTGTTGACTGTGAATTAACTGAATACCCATCATGCCTGAAGAGTAAAGGGGGTAAGAGCAATAGCCCCGTGTTATCTGAGGGATTATATCTTTTCATTTTGCCTACTCCTTTTACCTCTAAAATATTACATAGAATTTAGACATTAACCAGGAGAAACTGATCTTAGGAATAAATCTAAAGAACAGTGTTTAAAATGACTGCCTTTTCTTCATTTTTGTTCTCTTTTGTGGGAACAAAGAGGGTAGATAAGGCAGTAATTTCACTGAATGACATTTGGTGGCCTGTGTCTCAGAAAACACAGCTGCACCTTTTTTTTCTTTTCTTTTCTTTTTTTTTTTTTTGAGACAGAGTCTCGTTCTGTCACCCAGGCTGGAATGCAGTGGTGTGATCTCAGCTCAGTGTAACCTCCTTTTCCCAGGTTCAAGCGATTCTCCTGCCTCAGCCTCCCCAGTAGCTGGGATTACAGGTGCACGTCACCATGCCGGCTAATTTTTGTGTTTTTAGTAGAGACGAGGTTTCTCTATGTTGGCTAGGCTCATTCTGAACTCTTGACTTCAAGTGATCTGCCTGCCTTGACCTCCCAAAATGCTGGGATTTCAGGCATGAGCCACCATTCCCAGCCAGGCCAGCTGCACCCTCTTTTGGGAGGGAGGTAGGCAGCCCAGTGCTTCCAAGCACTGGAATCAAAATAATAACAACCACTGCCACTTGGTGAGCAGTCACTCAACCACCTCATTTACTCTTCACAAAAACTATGAGGTATCTGCCTTTAGGATTCCCTTTTTACAGAAGAATAAACTGTGACACAGGACAAACTAGTAACTTTCTCCAAGGCCACATTGTTTGTAAATGATGACGGAGGTGGAATTTTGGCCATCTGATTCTGGAAGCTGCCTCCTTAAACTTCTTTCTGGATTTGGAAAAGGAGAGAATATATTTATTGTGATGAATCTGGTTTACCCTATCAGCAAACTGAATAACATAGCATTTCTAATTTTAACTGTTTATATGGGCCCTTGTCCCTAAGCTTGTCAAATGAAATTTGTTTTTCTAAAACACAGGAAGAAAAGATTGAATTTCTATGTCAAAATTAACAAAAAATTAAAATCCTGTCTTTAGTTTCTGGAAAGCTTTGATTCTTAGAAATATTGACATTGGCATTATTTTGTAAAATATTTTCTTGGCATAATAATGGAAAAGTTCACAAGCAAATTGGGTATGATGTCTGATATGATTCAAAAGTCAGTGCAAACAAATTGGTTCTTGATAAATATTTGTAAAATGCTTTGAAAGCTATTAGTTAGGAAATTAATTTCCCAAATAATCAGAGGAATAATATAATGACATTTTACTTTACTAGTTAATTCCTGAGAATATAAAAGACACATTTAAAAAGGGCTGCAATAAAAAAAAATGCTCAATTCCTACTAAATAGTTCTAGTGGATTTCATGCCAATCCAGCTGTTGATTTTAAGCCAATACTGGCTTTCTTCCCTTAATACAACCTTGCAATTGGCTCAATCTTTCAAATTAACTTTTATGTTAGAAATGGGTTGTATTCTAAATAGTTCATTAGTTGGCAGCTTGGAAGTTGGAAAACATTTTACTTTAGAAAAATAATACCTCATAAATGTTGGTTAGGTTCCCATACTATCATAGAAAATAATATAAATTGAAATGGAAAAACTAATAGTACTACAATTCTCAGCATTGTATGTCTGTGAGAATAGTTTAAGTGCAAAAAATAAAACATTATGATATATACACCGTAT
The DNA here is from genome assembly GCF_028885655.2 of Pongo abelii. Classification (NCBI taxonomy): domain Eukaryota; kingdom Metazoa; phylum Chordata; class Mammalia; order Primates; family Hominidae; genus Pongo; species Pongo abelii. The sequence goes on from NC_071996.2 coordinate 128,192,143, forward strand.
AATTTCAGCATATGTGAACACAAGCTATCCATCTCAATGGTAGTTATTCAGGTAGTAGGATTATAAAGAGTTTTGTTTTTAAACATTTTTACTTTGTATATTGCCTCTATATTTTGTAACTTTATTTTTATTTTTATTTTTTTTGAGACGGAGTCTCACTCTGTCACCCAGGCTGGAGTGCAGTGGCCCAATCTCGGCTCACTGCAACCTCCGCCTCCCAGGTTCAAGCAATTCTCTGTCTCAGCCTCCCAAGTAGCTGGGACTACAGGCATACACCACCACGCCTGGCTAAGTTTTGTATTTTTAGTGGAGATGGGGTTTCACCATATTGGTCAGGCTGGTCTCGAACCCTTGGCCTCAGGTGATCGGTTCACCTTGGCCTCCCAGAGTGCTGGGATTACAGGTATGAGCCACCATGCCTGGCTGTAAATTTTTTTTTTTTTTTTTTTTGAGACAGATTCTCACTCTGTTGCCAGGCTGGAGTGCAACGGTGTGATCTCGGTTCACTGCAAACTCTGCCTGCCAGGTTCAAGCAATTCTCCTGCCTCAGCCTCTCAAGTAGCTGAGATTACAGGTGCCTGCCACCATGCCTGGCTAATTTTTGTATTTTAGTAGAGATGGGGTTTCACTGTGTTGGTCAGGCTGGTCTTGAACTCCTGACCTCAGATGGTCCACTCACCTCAGCCTCCCAAAGTGCTAGGATTACAGGCGTGAGCCACCGCGACCAACACCTGGCCATAACTTTTTTTTATGATAAACATTTAGTGCTGTTATGGAACTGGAGATATATATATATGTGTGTGTGTGTGTGTGTGTGTGTGTGTATATATATACACACACACACACTTTTTTTTTTAAGAAAAAGGACATATCTCTGCCATTCTTCTGCTTTCCTTCTTTGAAGACACATGACCAATGGAACCCAATGATTGAGTGTTCATTTCTTGTTTCCATATCCCACATTTGATCTATAAATAAATCTTGTTGGCTCCACCTTTGATGCACATCTAGAAATCACACCCACTGTTAGCACGCTTGGCAAAGAAATGATCCCTTCTTGCCTAGATTATTTTACAGCCTTCAGTCTGGTCTCCTTGTTTTCAATATTGTTCTCTTAAAATTTTTCACAATAGGGTTTCCAACCCAAGAACTTTTTACAAAATGAAAAGAGCATGTTATCCACACAAATTTATTTACAATAAATCCAGAGTCACTGGAATTGGGTGGAAGGCCACCCTTGGCTCTCTGCCTACCTGTCCTTCTGCACACCGGCTTGCTCACTTGTCACACCAGGCTCCTGGCCTATCCTTGAACACACTGGTAATGCTCCTACCCAGGGCTTCTGCATTTGCTCTTCTCAACGCCTAGAGAGTTCTCTCCTTAGACTTGATCAGGACTCACTCTCTCTCTCCCTTCTTTACTCAGGTGGAAAGGCATTCTTTGGCCATGGTATCAAACATTTCATTATGCTCCTCTAACCCTTCTTTATTCGCTTTATTTTTTGCTTTGGTACTTAACACCGTCTAACATAATATACACTTTATGTATTTGCATGTTTACTGATTATCATGTTGCAAAGAAGTAAGCTCCACATGGGCAGGGGTTTTTGACAATTCGGTTTCCTGCTGTATCTGCAGGGCAGTGCATCCTGCCCAACATGCAGCACACCCTCAGGATATATTTATTGAATGAATACATGTAATAAAAGTATAAAAACCTAGACTGAAAAGATAAAAACCAAACTCATGATGACATTTGCCCCTGGGAGGACAAGGGAAAACTTATATAAGACTTTCTTTATTGGTGACTTTCTTTCTTTCTCTCTCTTTCCTTCCTTCCTTCCTTTCTTCTTTTCTCTCTCTTTCTCCCTTTCTCTCTTTCTCTTTCCTTCCCTTCCCCTTCCTTCCTTCCTTCCCTCCCTCCCTCCCTCTCTCTTTCTTTCTTTCTTTCTTTTTCTTTCTTTCTTTCTCTTTCTTTCTTTCCTTCCTTCCTTCCTTCCTTCCTTCCTTCCTTCCTTCCTTCCTTCCGTCTTCTTTTCTTTCTTCTTAGAGGCAAGGTCTCACTATGTTGCCCAGGCTGGTCTCAAACTCCTGGGCTCAAGGGATTTGCCCACCTCAGCCTCCCAAACTGCTGGAATTATAGGCTTGAGACACCGCACCCAGCCACATTTTATTTATTTTATGTATAAAAACATCTGAAGCAAATATGAAAAAACTTTTTGAATCTGTTGGTGCATGTAACATTAATTTCTGAATATTTCTGTATTTTGGAAGTTTTCATAAGACATTTATTCTGGCTTTCCAATAATTTCACAATAAAGCATATATTCCTTAGCATTCCACGAGCGGCCTTTAATGATGAATCCTTCTCACTTCTCCATCCTCATTTATTTTACTACTTTTAGTTTCTCTCAATGGCATGGCTTCTTCTATCCTCATGTCTGTTTCATTCTACTTGGGATGATCTTTCCATTTTTCTTTGGCTAAATCTAGTAGTCCTTGGTGACTCCAGTTACTCTCCCTGCTCCTATGATAGAACCTTCTGCAAGGGAAACATAATTTTCATCCTGTCTTTGGAAATCCAAATAAAGCTTACTTAACCTTTGTATCCCACATCCTATGGGAAGTCCAGTGCCCTTTCCAATATTTATGAGAATTCCTACAGGCCTCTTGCTTATGGTTATCTCTTGATTTGCTTTCCTGCCACTGCTGAGTTCGATGGTTCTCTGGGTCTCTCAACAATCATATTTTTACATTTTCTCTTTCCCGTGATAAGCTAATAATCATGAGACCCAGGTCCCCTCCTCTTGATTTTCTTCCTTCTACTCACACAAGACAAAGACAAGTAGAGATCTTGCTGAAAAGTTAGGGCCTCATTGGGAGTTGGAAGGTGGGATGCAGAGTGTGGGAGAGAGGGGGCAGTGCACGCTCCTGCACAGTTGTGCAGATAAATTGGGCTTGGTGTTAGAGGACTTGACTACCACTTCAGGAGCCACTGGCCAAGTTTCCTCTAACAGACCCTGGCTTGTTTTTCCTTTTCTTTTCTTTTCTTTTTCTTTTTTTTTTTTTTTTTTTGAGATGGAGTCTTACTCTGTCCCCCAGGCTGGAGTGCAGTGGTACCATCTCGGCTCACTGCAACCTCTGCCTCCCGGGTTCAAGTGATTCTCCTGCCTCAGACTCCCAAGTAGCTGAGGTTACAGGCGCAGGCCACCACGCCTGGCTAATTTTTGTATTTTTAGTAGAGACAGGGTTTTGCCATGTTGTCCAGGCTGGCCTTGAACTCCTGACCTCAAGTGATCCAGCCTTCGTCAGCCTCCCAAGGTGCTTTCTTGACTGTTGTCTCACATCCCTCCCATTCTCAGGCTGTTCCAGCTCTCTAAATACCAGTTCACATATTTTGGAGAGCAAATTGGTTTTCTCTTTGTCTCTTGGCCCTTATGAGTTATACCTAAATAATTTTTTTAAACAATTTCCCCTAAAGCCCACTAAGGCACCTGCCTCCACCAGAACAGCTGTTCTCTGAGAGGAGTTCTGCGTTCAGCTCTTAAAGTAACTGTGCCTTCTCCCTGAGATGCACTTTATTGCAGTAGATAGTTTATTTGTGTGCCTTTGTCACTAAATGAGAGTTTTGACTGTAATGGCTTACTTTTGCTGAATCTTCTATCACTAGTGCCTGGCTTAGAATATGATCACTAATGCTTAATGAATAAATGAATACTAAGTTGTCCAGCTGTTAGAGGCATCTATTAGAGGGTGCCATTTAACCTCAAATAAATTTGTTACTTTAAATTCCCAAAATGGACATAGGTGATATGGAAATTATTTATATGCTATTTGGTTTTGCTTCCTCCACTAGATAAGACTTCACTTATCCAGGGGAACGTCTCAGTAACCATCTCAGCATGGGCCTATTCACCAGCTTGAAGTGTATTGTACATTACCTGCCGCCACAAACATGCTCAGGAGAAGCTCTTTGGATGGTCCTATTGCTGGTGAAAGAATCTGTAGCAAACACCTTTTCTTCCATGTCTTGATTCTTAATTGGAGAACATGCCAGTGACTTAAGTGTTCCCTGAGCTTCTAGAATTCTGCTTTTTGGGTGACTTTTCCCAGCTTTCCAGGGATCATTTGCAGCAGATGAGCAAACTGATGACGAAATGGAATAGCGTCTAACAATCATGACATTGCCTGTACAAAAGACACAAAATTCAACTTAAAAAAATTCTACTCTGATGACACTCACAAATGAAAAATGATAGAATTTTATTGAAACTATCTAGACAGAACTACTGTTTCTCATTACTTTTTTGGCATAAAAGATATCCATTTGGCCAGGCTCGGTGGCTCATGCCTGTAATCCCAGCACTTTGGGAGGCCGAGGCAGGTGGATCACGAGGTCAGGTGATGGAGACCATCCTGGCCAACATGGTGAAACCACGTCTCTACTAAAAATACAGAAATAAGCCAGGCATGGTGGCGGGCACCTGTAGTCCCAGCTACTCAGGAGGTTGAGGCAGGAGAATTGCTTGAACCCGAGAGGCAGAGGTTGCAGTGAGCCAAGATCATGCCACTGCACTCCAGCCTGGGTGACAAGAGGGAAACTTCGTCTCAAACAATCAAACAAACAAACAAAAAGCATTCATTGATTTATTTTACAAATATTAATTAGGTGCCAACCATATGCCAGGATCTTTTTTAAGAGATGGGGATGTGGTAGAGAACAACATAAAATTCCAGAGTTCACCTTCTTATGTGGAAGACAGACAGTAAACAAACAACAGATGATAGAATTCACATAGTAATACATTCTAGGAAGGCAAATAAGGCTGATGAGGACAAGGGGATACAGACAGATGCAGGAAGGTGTTCGGAGGCTATTTCAATTGTGTGGCCAGGGAAGACCTTTCTGAGGATACAGCATTAGAGCAGGGGCTTGACATACATAGATAATAAAAAAAAAGAACTTAAAATTGGGAGAACATGAATCTCCCAGACATGCCAATTCTTGATGGCCTTCTTACTCCTGATTCTAGAAGAACAGGCTTATCCACAGTGTCTGATCACCTGAATGGCCACAGGAATTTAACAGGTTGTTGCTAACTGGCCTATGATTGCATGTCTTGGCCTTAGTTGGGACAGTCATTAGGAGGATGTCTATTGAGTGAGAGACACATGGCAAAGAGCAAAGATGCATGGTGTGGGAAATTGGAGAGCCCCTGAAAGAGATGGAGAGATTTGTGGCTTTAGTTTCCAGGGGCTTCCAATTCAGTTTCTGTTCATAGTGTCTCCCAATAAACTCTTTCCTTGAGGTAAATCAAATCTTCCCTGTGTGTGTTTTTTTTTTTTTTTTTTTTTAATAACGAGAACATATTGATTAAAAGGGCTTTATTTTAGAGGCTCTTGGTATGTCTGAATGCCAGCTCTTACACTGCATTAACTCTGTGATCTGGAGCCGGTCATTTAACCTCTACTTGGAGGTCTGGTGATTATCCAACGTCTACTTGCACGTCCAGTGTTGTCCATGTGGCTTACAACACTGATCTCATGGGTTGGTTTTCATTTTCTGGAGCACTTTATGAGTGATTGTGGAATCTTCATTCTTTCTCACTGCAGCTTTGCCATGAATGAGCATGAAAGTGTAAAAAAACCGCTGCATTATGGGTAGGCTTTGCGAGTGCCAGAAGCACAATTATTTTTTATTTATGTTTGCTGACCGCTTCTGGAAAAAGCAGACAGAAAATCACTATAGTTATTTCAAAAGGTGGAGGCTGTTTTGGCTTTTTGTAGAACAGAAGACTGAATTGTAGGAGAGGTCTAGGGAGAGTTTAAGTTCAAATCTGTTTGAAGTGATTAACTGCAAATATTATTCGTAAATTATCTTTAAATGCTCCCCTTGGTCATGATATGTAACTTCCATAATTATCTAAAAACAGATCTGTGACTACTTACAAACATAAACTTTTTTGTTTAGAAGGATTATAAAACAATCCCTTGATACTGAATCGTAGGGAAACACAACAGGAAATTATGCCGATGATAGCAAAGTTACGTTTGTTTTTACTTGGGACCTACGGTTAATTTGGGAGTGATTAGCATATAGGCTCATTGTTCATCTCCATGGGTCACAAAGGGTCTGTGTCCCTCAGTTTCTTATTAACAAAAGAGAAAAGATGTTCAACACAGCATCACAGGCTCATTAGAACAGTTTCGAAGATCACAGGCAAATGCAGTTTATTTGCCAGCAAAGGATGTGAGCAGAGAATCAGAGGTGCAGCAATGCTGTAAAGAGTTGTTTCTTTTATCTTTACTGCGGCAAATTGCTTCAAGGTTCCACAGGGCAAGACGGGCTGGGAAACATCTCTGAAAGCGCTGGCTAGATTTCATATCTACCAAATATTTATGCACTATTACAGATGTTTCCATGAGCATTTATCCAGCAAGGATTCACTCTGCATTCTCAGTATATTTTATCACCACACAGCTGTGTCTGGGCTGTAGTGTAGCTCTGCGTCCTCGGGTGACTTCAGGGGAAGTAGGGTTCTCCACTCACAGAGAGCCTCACTTTATCTCACCACACATACCAAGGAACACATGGAGGAACTTTTAGTTCTAAGTGATCCACTTCCAGGTCCTCTTTAATTGTTCCCTTTCTTAAAGTGCGACTCATATTTCTGATTTCACATTACTCTTTCTGAAAGAATAGGTTTATGTATTTTTGTTTCCAAAAAAGGACTGGAGAAGTTGGATAAGATAATCTCTATGAGGCTTATATTCTCAACTGTAAATAAGGAAATTTCTACTGGATGATCTCTTCCCTCCCTCCCTCCCTCTCTCCCTCCCTGCCTGCCTGCCTTCCTTCCTTCCTTCCTTCCTTCCTTCCTTCCTTCCTTCCTTCCATCCCTCCTTCCTTTTTGATGGAGTCTTGCACTGTTGCCCAGGCCAGAGTGCAGTGGTGCAATCTCGGCTCACTGCAACTTCCGCCTCCTGGGTTCAAGCGGTTCTCCTGCCTCAACCTCCCCAGTAGCTAGGACTACAGGCACGTGCCACCACGCCCAGCGAATTTTTGTATTTTTAGTAGAGACGGGGTTTCACCATGTTGGCCAGGATGGTCTCGATCTCCTGACCTCGTGATCCACCCACCTTGGCCTCCCAAAATGCTGAGATTTCAGGAGTGAGCCACTGTGCCTGGCCCTCTAACGTTCCTTTCCAGTAACAGATTTCTATGATTCAATTAATTGTAAGTATGAATTTCAATTGACGTTGGCAATTACTGTTAAAACTACTGATGAAAACTTATGCTCAAGTCAAATAATAATATTTTTCTGACATGTCCAATGATATTATGACAACTATTACTTAGTAATTTACATTGAGTCTTATTTACACTATCTTTACTCCTCTCAACAGCCCTGTGAGGTAGATTCCATCATTACCTCCATTTGACAGATGAGGAGAGTGATCATAAAAACTCTACATCACTCTATATTCATAGAATCACAGGATTTTGCAGTTGGAATAGGACTTGAAAGACATTTAGCCCAATCCACTTATTTTTACATGAGGATGCTAAGATCAAAAAGTTTATGTGACCTGCCCAATGTTGAACAACTGTTACAAAACAACTAGGAATACAACCCAGGTGTCTTCATGCTCAGGACAATGTTCTTCCTACTTATATTACTTGCTATTATAATAGCACATAACATTTAAGAAACACATAAACATCATTTAAAGTAACTCAACTGGACTCCCAAGTGCAAATCTAAATGACATTTCTTTCTGTGTTTTATTTGTGCAATAAGCAAGGTTTCCTACAATTTTATCAAATATTTTTCACCAGTACTTCTTTTTTTTTTGAGACAAGGTCTCACTCTGTCATGCAGGCTGGAGTACAGTGCTGCACCCTTAGCTCACTGCAGCCTCAAACTTCTGGGCTCAAGGAATCCTCCCATCTCAGCCTCTCAAGCTCTCAAGTAGCTCAGTCTATAGATGTACGCCATCATGCCTGGCTAATTTTTTCCTGGCTAATCCTTTTCTTTTCCTTTCTATTCTTTTCTTTTCTTTGTAGAGATGGTGGTCTCCCTATGATGCCTAGGCTGATCTCGAACTCCTGTCCTCAAGTGATCCTCCTGCCTTCACCTCCCAAAGTGCTGGGATTACAGGCATGAGCCACCATGCTTGACCTCACCAATCCTTTTCAAAGTTAATGCTAACATTCTTATTGGAAATTACCACCCATATGCTGAAGAAGTATGATATCAATTGTGTGTTTAACTCTTATGAATATGTTCTAACCTCCTCCAAGCTTGATGATGTTTAGACCCTGAGAATTTAAAGGGCAATATACTCTGTTCTTTGAACAGTGTTAATACATGTTTTAAAATAGGACAGTGAGTTCTAAGATGCAACTTACTTTTCTGTTAGGATAAGTACCACAGAGAATAGATTTGAAGGATTGTTGCTTATTTTTGGAGCAAGGCAGTGGTTTTCAATGGTGGATGGGGTGCGATTTTGTTCCCAAGTCAATATTTGGCAATGCCTGGGGACATTACTGATGGTCATAACTGGAAGGGGAAGCGTGAGCGCTCCAGCATCTAGTGGTTAGAGGCCAGGGAAGCTGCTAAGCACCCTACCATGCTCGAGATGACCTCCACAGTAATTATTCAGTCTCAAATGTCAGTAGTACAGAGGTTGAGAAACCCTCAACTAAGCAAATATTACAAATGTCCACATCCTTTTTTTTTTTTTTTTCCCAGCAGGAGAATGTCTAACCTCCTATAGGTTACTCTTTCACAGTTTTATTAAATAACCAGTAGACAGTTACTCAATCCAGAGTTGTACTTATGAAAAGGGAAAAAGACCTGGATCGGAATCTGTTTTCAGCTTTCAAATATAGGGTCTCATTAGAGACACACATCTCTAACTGGGAGAACCAACCAGCAAATATGACCTGTTCCATTGTCAAGCTGTTCGGAGCTTCTTTTTCTTCTTTTTGAGATGGAGTCTCACTCTGTCGCCAGGCTGGAGTGCAGTGGCACGATCTCAGCTCACTACAACCTCCGCCTCCCAGGTTCAAGTGATTCTCCTGCCTCAGCCTCCCCAGTAGCTGAGATTACAGGTGTGCACCACCATACCTGATTAATTTTTGTATTTTTAGTAGAGACAGGGTTTCACCATGTTGGCCAGGATGGTCTCGATCTCTTGACCTCATCACCCGTCCACCTTGGCCTCCCAAAGTGCTTCTAATTGGCAGTGCCTGAAGCTTTTGACAGATGATTTTAAGAGTTTTGAGTATTTAATTATGTATATGAATTATTTTATTTGAATATGTTGTGTGTAGGCAGGTATTGACGATTTTAATGTAGAGTGTATTTCTCACTCTGCTGATTTCTGACCCCATGTGTAATCTTCACAGTCAAAATATTTCTCATAAAAGGTGAGAGATTTGATTTTTAGAATATATCAAACATTGACTCTGTATCTTGAAGTCTTCAATCTGTATAGCCAGCTGAATTATGTGCAGCATTGATTCATACAGGACAATAAAGTTATTAGTAAAACATGGATAGGAAATAGTATCTGCCATTTGTTGTGCCTTGGCCAGGTGCAATACTAAGCATTTAGTTCATATTACTGTAGTTAATCCTCACAACCTTGTGAGATAGGTACTATAACACTTCCAGATGAAGAAAACAAAGATTAAAGAGGTCTAATCACTGGCTTAGAGTCAAGTGACTGAAGTGGTCAATTGGCAACCATATTTGTTGACTTTGACATCCATTCCCTTATCTGGTGTGCAGTACTGTTCCAGCCTTATAAGTGTGCATGCCGTTTGACATACACACATTCAGTGTTCTATTATGCAGCATTTAAATGGCTGAAGTTAAAGAGGAAAAAGACCACATTGTTCCTAGTGTGACTGATTTCCACAAACCTGTCTCTCTTATCTTTCCCAGCAAATATGGAAGTAATTTTAGTGTTGCTATAATATGTTGCTTGAAGATGCTAAAGCCATTTTTGTCTAGGGATTCAAAGGTAATCTACTAGGAGGAAAGGGATGAAACCCACCACCGTTATTACCAAACTATACAGTTACGTGATCAGCACAATACACTTAACTATTTCACGATATTTGCAAAATGGGCACAACCCACAAGAGCTCAGAATGTTTGGGTACCTTGGTGTTCCTACGCTGCTGGTGCTGCATCAGTGGAAACGGCACCCTGAAGGGTTGCTGGAGATTGTCCTGGCGCTTCCTCCTCCCTTTCGTCTCCTGAATCTGCCCCTGAGCCTGAGGCTCTCTGACTGCTTGCAGTGAGTTTCAATCGGAGGGCTTGATTCTCTTTCTCCAGTTTGTGGATCTCTGCCTGCGTTTCCTGGATAACTCTCACGAGCTGGATATTAGCTTCCATTGTCTCTTCTCATGTCACTCTAGTTGGCTTCTTTGGGAGAGACAGGTGGACTTTTCCTCATGAGCCCAAAACACAATCTACTCAGCAGGTCTGGCTGATCCTGCTCATAAACCTTTCCGAACAATAGCTGTCACTCTTCTCTGCGCCATCTTTCAGCACCTGGGGGGTTAGGCTGTCAAGGGAGGTAAAAGATCTTCCATGAAGTATTCATTCTGGGTTTTGTTTTTCAAAACAGAGATTTTCTTTCTATCTTTCATTTCATGTCAATCCACAGTTCTAGAATATTGCTTTGTGTGGGAGGAGAAGAGAACACTCCACAAATTTCCAGTGAGGAATAGTTTCTTGTTTCCATCATGAACTTAACCATCACAACAGCCACTCAGTCTTTTCTCTGTTGCCACTTCTGGGATCAAATGTATCTCAGGATCACCAGCTGCCACAAGTGCAGCAAAATGGACATAGAAGAATTATGCCATGTCTTCTCTGTCTAATGCGCATTTTTTGCTAAATTATTAATTTTGACACTTATTAAGGAAGGGTAACATTAATCACAAGGGGTCATATGAACTGCAGGGATATTATTTAAATATGATGTTGGTAATTCATACGTAAATCCCTCAAGATAGGCCAAGGAAGGACAGATATTATCACTCCTCAGTAAGTTTCTATCTTACAAGCATTTTGCTATTATTTACTTCTAGGATGTTTGCCTGGGCAAAGGCTGCCAGGGGTATTTTGGGAATGTAAGAAGATACAGACTAAACATTAATCTTGAATGAGAGAGACATGTGACAATTACAGCTTTTGTTACCTATTTCCTGAAGAGGTTTCTTTGTGGGGAAATGAAAAGTACAAATCGTAAATAGCATATGCCCTGATAGCAATATCTGTTTGGAAATTCAATTAATGTTTAAACATAAATGATCTTTTGCAATACAGTGAAAATAATTAGAAAACTTTTTACGGGGATAGATTTTCTTTCACATTCATTTTTGTTTTCTCTGCGTGTGTGTGTGTGTGTGTGTGTGTGTGTGTATTTGCCCATCCTAATACATATTTGTTGATTGATCCAAGGCTGTTTAGATGGAAGGAATGATTGGAGAAAGTATTACTCCTTTTTTATTCATACAAATTTATTTTATTTGTTTGAATTTTATGTTCACTAAAAAGTCAGTATATAAAAATGATGAGGGCATTTTCATATACTATTTATATTTGTATTTAAATGAATTTCAGTAAACATGTGCCACTCCAGAGGCTGTAGAAGTAGCTTGTAGAAATGTGGACTATGGAGCAAAATGGGATTGGAAAGGTCATCCAATCTCACCACCTACTGGATGTTCAGATCTGTTCCACAGTATCTCTGCAACGGATCATTGACCCTATATGTGAGTATTTCTTTTGTAGGAGAGTTTCCTTCCTGCGATTTTCTTTTTGAGAAAATTTACTCATAAACAAGATAGGCAGTATTATTATCCCCATTTTACAGCAAGGAAATGGGCATAGAAAGTTGAAGACACTTGGCCTAGGTCAGGGATACTAAATGCAGGCAATGTGACTCAGGAGTTTACATACTCAATAATTATCTGTACTGTGCCCCTTAGAATTGTGCCCACCTCATCAGATATTCTTTAAATTGTTTTTATTTTTAATTATTATTGATACTTAGCAGTTGTACACATTTTTGGGGTACATGTAGTTTTTTTTTTTTTTTGAGACGGAGTCTCGCTCTGTCACCCAGGCTGGAGTGCAGTGGTGCCATCTTGGCTCACTGCAAGCCCCGCCTCCCAGGTTCACACCATTCTCCTGCCTCAGCCTCCTGAGTAGCTGGGACTGCAGGCTCCTGCCACCACGCCTGGCTATTTTTTTTCTATTTTTAGTATAGACAGGGTTTCACTGTGTTAGCCAGGATGGTCTGGATCTCCTGACCTCGTGATCCTCCTGCCTCGGCCTCCCAAAGTGCTGGGATTACAGGCGTGAGCCACGGTGCCTGGCCCACATGTGATATTTTGATAAAGCACACATTGTATAATGAGCAAATCAGGGTAACTGGGGTAGCCACCACTTCAAGCATTTATCATTTATTTTTGTTGCTTTTTAACTAAAATTATTTCCATTGACCAAAAATTGGTCTCCATGCAGCTCGTTCTTAGCTCTACTCTTTGGAGACATTATGCAATATGTCTAATCTTTGCTTTAATAAAAATTACTGTTCCATCATGTTCCAGTGAGTTTCTACACTCTAGAAAAAACAGCCTCAATATTTTTAGCTGTTGTTTTAATCTAATGTGTGTTCCAGGGCCTGGAGTGCATCTTGGACTCTCTTTTGAACATGTTTCAATTTGTTGATAAGTTTCTTGAACTAGGATATACAGGTCTAAAGGCATTCTCCTGAATGCATCTGACTAGAATAGGACAAACTGCCTCAGCTTCCATAAAGTATTTTGTGGTACATTCCACAAAAATGGGCCGTAAAATTCATTCTTGAAATTGAACTCAGTGTTGAAATTGTATTTGCTTCTTAAAATTGCATTCAGCAACAAAGCGGAATGTGAAAATAACTTGTACTGTTACTGGAAATGACAAGATTATAGCATTATTTATAGACAATTTGATTATATATCTAGAAAGCCCAAGAAAATAAATCTGGGTGGGTGCAGTGGCTCACACCTGTAGTCCCAGAAATTTGGGAGGCCGAGGTGAGTGGATTTCTTGAGCTCAGGAATTCGAGACTGGCCTGGGCAACATGGTGAAACCCTGTCTCTACAAAAAATACAAAAATTAGCCAGTCATGGTGACATGTGCCTGTGGTCCTAGCTACTCGGGAGGCTGAGGCGGGAGGATTGCTTGAGCCAGGGGAGATCAAGGCTGCCGAGACTGTGCCACTGTACTCCCAACCTGGGTAACAGAGCAAGACCCTGTGTCAAAAACAAAACAAAACAAAGCAAAACAAAACCCACAAATGAAATAAGTCCAAAATTTCATTTTGTAATCTACTCCTATGTTACAAAATAAGCACTTAAAAATCAATAGTTTTTCAAAGTACTATCAATGACCAGTAGAAAAAAAATGAAAAATATTCCACTGACAATAGGTCTCTGTATATAAAATGCCCAGGAATTTTTTTTTAAGTTTGTAAGGTTTATAATTAAAAAAAAAACAACTAACATTTTGCTGAGATATAAAAGAAAACTTAGGAAAATGGAAACTATTTTCCTGGCAAGAAGACTGAATATTTTAAAAGAAGTCTTAATTGAATTTCTTTTCTTTACTTTTTTTTTGTTTTTTTGAGATGGAGTCTTGCCCTGTCACACAGGCTGGAGTGTAGTGGCGTGATCTCGGCTCACGGCAACCTCTGCCTCCCGGGTTCAACTGATTCTTCTGCCTCAGCCTCTTGAGTAGCTGGGATTACAGACACGTGACACCATGCCCAGCTAATTTTTGTATTTTTAGTAGAGATGGGGTTTCACCATGTTGGTCAGGCTGGTCTTGAACTCCTGACCTAATGATCCGTCCACCTCGGCCTCCCAAAGTGCTGGGATTACAGGCGTGAGACACTGCGCCAGGCCATCTTAGTTGAATTTCTAATCAAAATCTCAGTGGGACTTTTAAAAAAAGAAATTGATGAAATCATTGTAAAGGTCATCTGGAAACAATTGTTATGAAGTATGTGAAAATGAAGAGTAATTATTGGGGACTTGCTTTATTCAATTTTTCAATATAAAATGAAGTTACGATGATGAAAACAGCAAATATTGGAGAATTTGCAGGCAGGACAAAGTTACAGACATTTCCTAGAAGAACAGCAAATGGCAAAACATGCGGAAAAAAGCTCAACTTCATCAGTAATTTTGCAAATTAAATTACTGAAATTTTTGTTGAGGGGTTGAAGAAGTTAGCAAAGATTTTGAAAATAAAAAAAGTTAATGCAAATACTATTAATAATTAACAAGTCTTTCAGATAAGCAATTTAACAATCAGTGTCAAGGATATTTAACAAGTTCTTAACTATAAGCCTTTAAATTCCACCTTCTAGACTCTACCTAAGAAAGTAATTGCATGTAAAAATTCTTATAAAATGATGCATGCTGCACATTGATAGCAAAATGCTGAAAATAACCTAACTGCCCAAAAGAGGAAGATGAATAAATAAAATATGTTTTATGGTATAGCCATAAAACAGAATAATATTCTGAACCTGAAAATGTTGTGCGGAAAAATTAGTATACCCAACTGATATGGTTTGACTCTGTGTCCCCACCCAAATCTCATGATGAATTGTGAGTGTTGGAGATGGGGCCTGGTGGGAGGTGTTTTGATCATGGGGGTGGTTTCTAATGGTTTAGCACCATTCCCCTAGTGCTTCCTCATAAGTGAGTTCTCATGAGATCTGGTTATTTAAAAGTGTATAGCATTTCCCCCTTCTCCCTCTCTCTCCTGCCATCATGTGAAAATATGCTTGCTTCCCCTTCACCACTTCGCCATGATTATAAGTTTCCTGAGGTCTCCCCAGCCATGCCTCCTGTACAGCATGTGGAACTATGAGTCAATTAAACCTCTTTTCTTTATAAATTGAGAAACCTTGTCTCTACTAAAAATACAAAATTAGCCGGGCGTGTTGGCGTATGCCTGTAATCCCAGCTACTTGGGAGGCTGAGGCAGGAGAATCGCTTGAACCCGGGAGGTGGAGGTTGTGGTGAGCCGATATCATACCATTGCACTCCAGCCTGGGCAACAAGAGCGAGACTCTGTGTCAAAAAAAAAATTACCCAGTCTTACATAGTTCTTTATAGCAGTGTGAGAATGGACCAATACACCTGCTGTATGTAAAACATTATCTAAACTATGTTAAAAATGGAAAGAAATATCCCAAAGGAAAAACAGTTTCTAAGTTTGTGTGGTAAGATTTTTGATGATTTTTAGTTACCCATGTATATTATCTGAATTTTAAAAAATACTGTAATTGGCTGGGCCCAGTGGCTCACGCCTGTAATCCCAGCGCTTTGGGAGGCTGAGGCGGGTGGCTCACGAGGTCGAGATTGAGACTATCCTGGCCAACGTGGTGAAATCCCATCTCTACTAAAAATACAAAGAATTAGCTGGGCATGGTGGCGGGCGCCTGTAGTCCCAGCAACTCAGGAGGCTGAGGCAGGAGAATGGTATGAACCCGGGAGGCAGAGCTTGCAGTGAGCCAAGATTATGTCACTGCACTCCAGTCTGGCAACAGAGCGAGACTCCGTCTAAAAAAAAAAAATTCTGTAATTATGTGAATGGCTTCTATAATAAAAAAAAAAGTGATGAAAATAGAATAAATAATATGAAAGAAATTTAATAAAATGAAGTGATATTACATTTTTTTTGGAATTTTTGGTGGACTTTTGAAGCCAGATGACTAGTGAAAACTGGAATTTTCTTACCAAAGTTGTAGTCTGTAATAGTTGTCATAAAAATTTGAAATTTTGATATATAGTGAAAACTGTTTAGAATTAGTAAATTTTTATGCGAATGCAAGAACCAAGTTTTTTTTTTTTTTTTTTTTGAGTCAGAGTCTCACTCTGTCACCCAGGCTGGAGTGCAGTGGCGTGATCTCGGCTCACTGCGACCTGTGCCTCCCAGGTTCAAGCAATTCTCAAACCTCAGCCTCCTGAGTAGCTGGGATTACAGGCACCCGCCACAACATCCAGCTAATTTTTGTATTTTTTGTAGAGATGGGGTTTCACCATGTTGGCCAGGCTGGTCTTGAAATCCTGGCCTCAAGTGATCCACCTGCCTCAGCCTCCCAAAGTGCTAGGATTACAAGCATAAGCCACCACACCTGGCTGGTTTTTTATATAGATACATACATATATATACACACACAAACATGTATATATTGTAAAGCACATGGATGTCTTATGTAGTGGAATAGGCCAAGGTTTCCCTAGGCATCTACATAGCTAATTTCCTCATCTCCTGCATCAGCTAGTAAACACCATACCTCCAGCCCCCAGCCTTCAGCATGAGTCAGCGCTGTGGGAATTGAGTAGGCCTTTGGCTCTTCTCAGGTCTGAAGGCAACATTTTAGAAAAAAAGATTAGCCACATTAGGTTGTCTGCTTTTCAGACACTGGAAACCTGGCAAGTACCTTCCTTCCACCCTGCTCAAAGACCACAACATTTGCCTTTTCTAGACATAACATCATCTTGCTGGGATACGGTATGGAGGGGTGATATGTGGCTTCCTTACCTGTCAGAACCTTCCATTTTAGCCGATGACAAAGGATGAGTAAGGTCAGAATAAAAAGGAGGGATTTTGACTGGATCATCAGCACTTGATCATATTTCCTTCTGTGCAGAGATATCCAATTGCTTTACCCTCTGTGACATAATAGGAAAATGTCACTTACATGAAATCTTATGTCTTACTTTTCAAGCAGACATGCATCCTGCTGTTATAAATTATTTAAACAGCTACCGAGAAATTCTACTTTTGCAGCATTTGCCAAGAATTTACTTTGACCTTGAACTTGATATGCAGCTATTGTCACAGTGATTTCCCAGGTGACCAGAAGCAGCTGGCATTTCTATGAGCCCAGACTCAGCACCAGATTTGACAGTCTGCCATTTTGCTGTTGTTTTGACATTTGAGTACCACACAGTATCAGAGCAGCCATGTGGAAAGGAAGGAGATGAAAAGTTTTTGATGGTCATGACATACATGAAGTGCTGATGAGTCTGTGAGAGGGATGTTTACGGATGCTCTGGGTCAACTCACATGAAAGAGATTAGCTGCCTCCTTGTGCAGCCAGACGTGAGATGATCATGGCTTGGTTAGGTTTGTGTGAATGCAGGGACTTCCTTGGAGACAGGTGTGGGAAGGAACATCTACCATTTGATAAGCTGCCACTGGCCTGTAGAGAGTTTCCAATGAGAATAGGAATTTCAAAGCCCCCTTGACTGGCATGTGTGCAAACAATTTGAACTGATGTAATGGACAGGGTGAAGATCCCAGATCCTAACTTCTGCTCTGTCATTAACTCATTATTAAATCTTAATCATAAAATATAGACATTGCAAAAATCATAAATAAATGTCTTACAGAGTGAGTCAGGTAAAATAAATGACTAGAGATGCTGAGGTTGGCAACTACTCAGCTCCAGCCATTTGCTGCCATAAAGGATTGTAATTGCAGTGTTTCCAGTTCTTTCGACTGTCAACCTCAAGTAACAACAGACAGAGTGGCTCTCAAAATAAATGAGTTTGTTCCGGAATGAGCAGGGGATCATAATTTAGGATATGCATCCTATTGCGGATCATAGGCATATCCAAAGAGGTTAGGATAAAGGGAAATTTTTAAAGGCAAAAAGCAGAAGTTCACACAAGCTGTCCTGAAACTAACTTCATTAGTCACAGAGGCTCACTGCAGGAGCTGTTGATTACTCATTGGCAATGCTGATCATTGTTGGAAAGATGTCTTCATAGAAGCATCTTATCTAGAATTTTTTGTGGTGTCAGAGAGTTCTTGAAATAGTTCTTATCATAGGCATATGTGACTAAGGACCTTCAGAGAGTCTTTAAAATAGTTCTAATCTCAAACATACGTGCATGAGGTTCCCTCCCTCATGACCTCTTGGCCCTGCTTTGGTTTGGGTCTGACATAAGTGACTCCATCTTGGCTTCAGCAGCTTTCACAAGGCTTTCCAAAAGAAGCTGGGAATTCAGATTTTATATGAGATATCCACTTTTTATAAGTTTTTTTGGTGTATTTTTTACTGATATATCAGAGTTGTACATATTTTGGGGGTACATGTGATATTTTGATACACATATACAATGTATAATAAGCAAATCAGGTTAATTGGGATATCTATCACCTCTGACATTTGTCTTTTCTTTGCATTGGGAATATTACAATTCTTCTCTTCTAGCTATTTTGAAATATACAATAAATTACTAACTATAATATCAAACACTAGAATGTATTCCCTCTATCAAACTGTATTTTTGTACCCATTAACCAACTTCTGTCTATCCTTTCCTTTCACCTTCCCTTTTCAGCCTCTGGTTACCATCACTGTACTCTTTACTTTCATGAGATCTAGATTTTTAGCTCCTGCATATGAGTGAGAACATGTGCTCCTTGTCTTTCTGAGCCTGCCTGATTTCACTTAACATAATGACTTCCAGCTCTATTCATGCTGCTGCAAATGACAGGACATTTTTTTAAATCCATTTGTCTGTTGATAGGCATTTAGGTTGATTCCGTATTTTGGCTGTTGTGAATAGTGCTGCAATAAACAAGGGAGTGCAGGTATTTCCTCAATAACATCACCTTTCCTTTTTTCTTTTTCTTTTTTTTGAGACAGAGTCTTGCTCTGTCACCTAGGCTGGAGTGCAGTGGCGCGATCTTGGCTCACTGCAATCTCTGCCTCCTGGGTTCACGCCATTCTCCTGCCTCAGCCTCCCGAGTAGCTGGGACTACAGGCACCTGCCACCACACCCAGCTAATTTTTTGTATTTTTAGCAGAGATGGGGTTTCACCGTGTTAGCCAGGATGGTCTCGATCTCCTGACCTTGCGATCTGCCCGTCTCGGCCTCCCAAAGTGCTGGGATTACAGGTGCGTGCCACCACACCTGGCTAATTTTTTGTATTTTTAGTAGAGACGGAGTTTCATCATGTTGGCCAGGCTGGTCTCGAACTCCTGACCTCAAGTAATCCATCTGCCTCAGCCTCCCAACGTGCCGGGATTACAGATGTGAACCACCACACCTGGCCAGTAGTTCTATTTTTAGTGCTTTGAGAAACCTCTATACTGTTTTCTATGATGGCTCTACTACTTTACATTTCCACCAGCAGTGTACCAGGGTTCCCCTTTCTCTGCATCCTTGCTAGCTTTTTTTTTTTTTTAGTAGCCATTCTAAGTGGGGTGAGATAGTATCTCATTGTGGTTAATTCACATTTCCCTTGTATACCTGCTGGCCATTTGTATGTCATCTTTTGGGAAATGTCTATTTAGGTCTTTTGCCCATTTTAAAATTAGATTATTTATTTATTTGCTACTGAGGTGTTTGCTTTCCCTATATATGCTGGTTATTAATCTCTTTTTGGATGGATAATTTGCAAATATTTTTCCCATTCTGTAGGTTGTCTCTTCATTTTTAGCTTGATGTAATCCCATTTGCCTATTTTGGCTTTTGTTGCCTGTGCTTTTGAGGTCTTGCCCAGAAAACTTTGCCCAAACCACTGTTCTGGAGTGTTTCCCAGTGTTTTCTTCTAGTCATTTCATGGTTTCAGGTCTTACATTTAAATCTTTAATCCATTTTAATTGGATTTTTGTATATGGTGAAAGATGGGGATGTAGTTTTATTCTTCTGCATATGGTTATCCAGTTTTCCCAACGCCATTTATTATAGAGGCTGTCTTTTCCCCAATGTGTATTCCTGGCATCTTTGTTGAAAATGGGTTGTCTCTAAGTGTGTGAATTTATTTCTCGGTTTTCTGTGCTGTTCCATTGGTCTATGTGTCTGTTTTGATGCCAATACCATGTTGTTTTGTCTACTATAGCCTTGTAGTATAATATGAGATCAGGTAGTGTGATGCCTCCAGTTTTGTTCTTTTTGCTCAAGATTGAGATTGCTTTAGCTATTCAAGGTCTTCTGTAATTTTATACAAATTTTGCAATTGTTTTTCTTATTTCGGTGGGGAATGTCATTGGTATTTTGATAGGGATTGCATTGAATCTGTAGATTGCTTTGGGTAGTATGGACATTTTAACAATATTGATTCTTCCAACCAGTGGGCATGGAATATCTGTCCATTTTTTGCGTCCATTTCAATTTCATTCATCAGTGTTTTATAGTTTTCCTTGTAGAGATATTTCACTTCTTGGTTAAATTGATTTGTAGGTATTTTATTTTCTTTGTAGCTATTGTAGATGGGATTGATTTCTTTTTCAGATTGATCACTATTGGCATACATAAATGCTACTGAATTTTGTATGTTGATTTTGTATCCTGCAATTTTACTGAATTTGTTATCAGTTGTAAGAGTTTTTTGGTAGAGCCATTAGGATTTTTGAAACATAAGATCATGCCATCTGCAAACAAAGATAATTTGACTTTTTCCTTGCCAACTTAGATGCCTTTTTTAAAAAAAACTTCTCTTGCCTAATTGCCCTTGTTAGGACTTCAATACTGTTTTGAATAAAAGATAAAAGTGGTGATAGATGTCATCCTTGTCTTGTTCCAGATTTTAGTGGAAGGCTTTCAGTTTTTCCCCATTCAGTATATTAGCTGTGGGTTTGTCATACATGGCTTTCATCATGTTGAGGTATGCTCCTTACATACCCAATTTGTTGAGGGTTTTTATCGTGAAAGGATGTTGAATTTTTTCGAATGCTTTTTCAGCATCTATTGAAAAGATCATGTGGGTTTTGTTCTTGAATCTGTTAATGTGATGTGTCGTGTTTATTGATTTGCATATGTTGAACCATCCTTGCATCTCTGGGATGAATCTCACTTAATCATGGTAAATGATCTTTTTAGTGTTGATATATTTTGTGTATCTGTCCCTGAACAAATCTCATGTTGAATTGTAATCCCTAATGCTAAAGATGGGGCCTGGTGGGAGGTGTTTGGATCATGGGGGTGGATCCCTCATGGTTTGATACTGTCTTTGCAATAGTGAGTTCTTGTGAGATCTGGTCATTTAAAGGTTTGTGGCATCTCCTCCATCACTTTCTCTCTCCCATTGCTCCTGTTCCCGCCGTGTGAGACACTTGCTTCCACATCACCTTCTGCCTTGAGTTAAAGCTCCCTAAGGCCTCCCCAGGAGCTGAGCAGATGCCAGCACCATGTTTGCACAGCCTGCAGAACTGTCAGCCAAGTAAATATCATTTATTTATAAATTACACTGCCTCCAATATTTCTTTATAGCAATGCAGGAATGGCTTAATACAAAAGCGTTGTTGAATTCTGTTTGCTAGTATTTCATTTAGGATTTTTGCATCTATGTTCATAAAGGATATTGGTCTGTAGTTTTCTTTTTTTGGGTCTTTGCTTGGTTTTGGTATAAGGGTAATGCTGGCCTCATAGAATGAATTTGGAAGTATTCCCACCTCTTTGATATTTTGAAATCATTTGAATAGAATTGGTATTAGTTCTTTTATAAGTGTTTGGTACAATTCAACAGGGAATCCATCAGGTCTTTTCTTTGATTGAGATTCTTTATTACTGCTTCCCTTTACTTGTTATCATTTTTGTTATTACTGCTTCCCTTTACTTGCTACTGTTATGTTTAGGTTTTCAGTTTCTTCATGGTTCAGTCTTGGTAGGTTGTATTTGTCTAGAAATGTATCTACTTCCTGTAAGTTTTCCAATTTGTTGGAGCATAGTTGCTCATACTGTTTCTAATGATTATTTGTACTTCTGTGATATCAGTTGTAATGTTTCCTTTTTCATCGCTGATTTTCAAAATTTGGGGCTTCTTTTTTCCTTGGTGTAGCTTACGGTTTGTTGATTTTGTTTAGGACTGTTAGAACTCAGAAAGCTTATCCCTCACAAGCTTTGGAAAGATTTCTTAAGGATATATTGATTGTAGCAAGTGAAAATCGAATCAGAGAAAGCGTAAGGCCTAAGACATAAGAAACTGATAGGTAAATAAGCCTTTAAAGGGTAGAATTATCTTATTAATCTTTGATATATAATATAGAAGAAAATTTATAGTAACTTTTCTGGAGCTAAAGTTCCATAGCTTGTAATATAAAATATTGTTGAAATAGTAAAGTGATAAAGTGATAAATTTCTTTTATTCACTAAGGAAATGTATAGATATTGATTCATTTAATATAATTGTAGAACAATACAGATTTAGATAGGTCTGTTAAAAATGTAAAGGATAGTACTAGAAAAAGAGAAATAGAATGCATGTCTTCTGAACCACTAGAGATAAAAATTGATACCACCACAAACAAAATACTTGCTGATAAACAGAAATATAAAATAACCAAAAAGGAATAGATGTAAATGTATAAACATTGCCCTTATTATGAATGGATTCGTTTCACAGAGGTACTTGGATTGGGGTTTTTGTGTGGGATACTATAATTTAGCTAAACGTTGGCTGCAATAGCAGCATTAGTACACACAAAATGACAATGGAAGAAAAGGAAATCTTGTGCCAGTCCTTCTAGTTCAATATAGCAGACTGAACATATGCTTTATTTCCACTCCCTCTCAAAACCCCACTACAGAGAAGGAAAAAGGAAGCTTGGCTCCAGAAGGACAAAGAAGACACAATGGCAATACATATTTTTGAAGCCAGAAATTAGACACAAAAGTGGTAACTCACTTGGCAGCTCACTGAAAGCACACATAGGAAGCAAGATTGAAAGCCTGGGTAGTGTCCTTGAAATAGCTAATTCATCATGCAGAACCTGAGATTTTGGAAACATCAGGTGATGATCAGTGTGCAGATATGGGAAGGTCCAAAACAAGGAGAATTGGTTGAAGCAGTTAGATCTATAGATGCCCTCTTCACCCCACATAGACAATCAACTACCTGAGCATTAATATGAAACAGGAGATTTATTTTCCGGAGGGAATGAAGCAAAGGGACTCTGAACTGGGAACACCAAGTTGAAAGGGTGAATCTTATACTGAAAACAGGATTAAGTGATGAAGTGATGCTCTTCCTGCTAATGATGAAAACGCTAGAAACAGTTTTGGCCAAACAGGTGTATAATCCCTTTTTTTCTTTTTTTTAGATGGAGTCTTGCTCTGTCACCCAAGCTGGAGTGCAGTGGCACGATCTTGGCTCACTGCAAGCTCCACCTCCCGGGTTCACGCCATTCTCCTGCCTCAGCCTCCCAAGTAGCTGGGACTACAAGCACCTGCCACAATGCCTGGCTAATTTTTGTATTTTTAGTAGAGACGGGGTTTCGCCATGTTAGCCAGGGTGGTCTCGATTTCCTGACCTCGTGATCCGCCCGCCTCGGCCTCCCAAAGTGCTGGGATTACAGGCGTGAGCCACCGCGCCCAGCCTGGGTTTATAATCCTTAGTGATTCTCTCTGATTTCTGGGACACTGACCAGCCCAATAAGAAAGATCTATAGATACTGTCAGTGGATAGCTCCCTAAGTTAATGCCCAATCTGGTCTGATCACTCAACAATGAAGCCCAGTAATAGAAAGGTGTTCTCTGTATTTCTTGCGTGTGTACGTGTATACACATTTGCACATTCACTTAGTTTAATGTCAACTAGTAGTGCCTCACTTTGAGTATGGATGGGTAGTAAATCATTAACAAATTGAGGAAATCATCTAACATAACAGACAAAGGCCAAAACAAACAGAAAAAAGTACTTGTAGGAAACAGAGATAATGTAAGAAGAATATTCAATAAGTATTCCTGGAAACTATGTGAAGATTAGTGTTAATGAAACAAAAACAGAATGCACATAAAAAGAGAACCTCTAGAAAAATAAGGAGCTTCTAGAAATTAAAAATAAGGTGGCAAAAATGTATGGGTCACATTTTCCGAAGATAGTTAATATATGCAAAAGGAGAGATCTCTATTTCCATCCCTAAAAGACTGACCAAATACGTCACTGAAAGTAATCGCAAAAACCAAAATTACTTTTGCGTCGAACTAATAGAAATTTAAAAACAGCCATGTATTAATAAGGAAATTAAAATAATTAAAAATGAATGGAAAATCTCCGAGATCCACTATAACCATCTTCAGAAGAAAATTTGATATTTGAAGTGAATTTATTTAATGCATTTACCAAATTTGTTTTATTTTTCTTCCTGGCTTGTGGATAAACTACATTACCTGCAGATAGTTGGGACCATGTGACTAAATTCTGGCCAATGGAATGTGGGCAGAACTAACTATGCTACTTCCAGGCCTGACCTCTGAAATGCCCATTCTCTAAAAGTTCTGCTTTCATTCTCAGGTTTTTTTCCCCCATTGGCTGGTCAAATAAACGGACTCAATATAGGTGCATCACAAATCTCCAGTAAACATTACCCATGCTTTTCTGCTACTGCCCAGCCTGTTCTCTCTTTCCAAGGGTGAAGGGAAGGTATCATTTATCCCTAGTTATCCAGTGTTTTTAAATCCAGGCTGATGGGATACCTAATAGCTTACTTAGCATGAATCAAACAATGTATTTGAAGTTCTTAACTCAGTGATGCAAAAGTTTGGAAAAGTTCCTTTACTACAAGCTTGACACCTGTGTATGTTGGGGGCGGGAGTGAGAGAGAGAGGGA
Source organism: Pongo abelii (assembly GCF_028885655.2). Classification (NCBI taxonomy): domain Eukaryota; kingdom Metazoa; phylum Chordata; class Mammalia; order Primates; family Hominidae; genus Pongo; species Pongo abelii. Next base: position 128,216,805 of record NC_071996.2, read on the forward strand.
GAGAGAGAGAGAGAGAGCACGAAAGAGAGAGACACACTATTTGAGAGGTTGAAACAATTCATTCATTTATTTGTTTGTTCATTCATGTATATATTCAGCAAATACTTATTAAGCATCTATCTATCTAATGTACTATCCTGGGCACTGGAAACAACAAAGTAAATATATAAAATAATCAAAACATAGATTGTGGTTTGTTTGTGATTAGTATTGGAAAGAAACCACCAAGGACAATCTTCTTTAAGAATATCAGGGAGACCTCTCTATGTCACAAAGAAGTAGAACTTGAGAGTCCCACAAAAAATTGAGCCAGCTTATAAAAGGCCTTGCAGACCACATGGTGAAATTTGGCTTTTATTTTAAGTTTTTAAGGCTTAAAAAGATCCTTTGGGCTATTCAGTGAAGAATGGATTAAGTGATAATACGTAACTGGTAATAAATCCTGGTGAGGAGACCAGGTGATTTATGAGAAAATATTTTGAAAATTCATTAAATATTGCAATGTCATTTAAGGAATTCTTCCTACCCATGGTCTTTTAGTAAAATAATTTTCAATCCCAAGCTTGAAAACAATGATCTTGTTACAATCTGTCTGCAAAAGTCCTGCTTTCTGGGTGACTGCATTGTTTGTGGTGGAGAAAAACATTTTATTTTTAAGAAATATTATTTAAACATATCCGATTATTTTAAATGGCAAGACATCCTTGGATTTATCTGATGATCAATTGTCTAACTAAAGTTTGTGACTGAACTTCTGTGGTGGTGGAGAAATCTTATTTCAAAGAGAAGAGACAAACTATTACTTTCTGTTCTCTTACTAGTTTATACTAGAGACTGTTCCAAATGAACTGTGGTATTTTGACTACTGCCATCATAGTGGAACAAAGAGCATTCTTTATTTCTTATGCTATTAGGGTGTGTTTGGTAAAGGAAGAAATGAATAGCAGTTTTCTCTGAATATATTTTAAAAATACATAGAAGGTACTCTGCCAATAGAATGAGCACTAAAATGCTTACTCATTTAGTTGTTCAACAAATGGCTGGTGTCATTATAAATGAGCCTATGCCTGGGACTTCTTTAAGTATGAATAATGCAAATGATGAGACTATTTGACTCTGAATTAAACCTCTGTGAAGTCATTGGCACGTGTTGCATGCAGTCTAGCTGGGTTGGAGGTCCTGAAATAGGGTTCCCATGCCTCTTTCCACTCTCAACTCCTCTGCCATGATGAATGGAGATGTGAGCTCTTATTCAGAGCAATAATTCATGCTGTGGCAGAAACAAGCCAGCCTATGGAAATGGTTTCACAGGGCAAAGGAGTCATCTGACCGTGGGGCCGTTACACAAATTGATGGAGAGCTAAGTTCTTTTCCTGAACTAGCCATAATGACAACCTGATGAAAATGGGTTGAATTTTGATTCACCTCTGGTTTTCCCTTTTCATGAGATTTATGTTAGATTTAGTTCACTGGTTTTTATATTAAACTTGGTTAGTGAGTATAAAAACATATAGGTTAAAGTTAACAAACAAAATATACAGACTTCATTTGCATTTGTGATTTTGCTAAAATTTTTTTCCATCAAATATTTTACAGTTTATTCTTGTTTGGGTTCAATTCAAATTCTTGGTCTCTGGAAATGCTTATAAATTAAGAAAATAGCCATCTGGTTTTTTTTTTTTTTAGATAGCCATTCATCTGCCTAGTGGAAGTGTTGAGGTCATCTCCAGCTCCAAGGTTTTGTGATTCAAACAGGAAAATATGTTATTCTTGTTTAAAGACCTGGCCACCATCTGTGATTTTTGGTATGTTGCCACATAGAGAATAGCAGTGTATCAGAAGGTGGGCTTAAAAAAGGATTAGTGGAATGAAAGAATATGAATAATTTTTTTTTTTTTTAAGGCAGAGTCTCACTCTGTCGTCCAGGCTGGAGTGCAGTGGCACAACCTCAGCTCACTGCAAGCTCCGCCTCCCGGATTCATGCCATTCTCTTGCCTCAGCCTCCCGAGTAGCTGGGACTACAGGCGCCTGCCACCAAACCTGGCTAATTTTTTGTATTTTTAGTAGAGACAGGGTTTCACCATGTTACCCAGGATGGTCTCGATCTCCTGACCTCGTGATCCACCCGCCTCAGCCTCCCAAGGTGCTGGGATTACAGGCATGAGCCACCATGTCCGGCCTAATAAATTTTTTAAAATTAGAGTTTCTGTGTTTATATAGTCATTACCATTTTTTTCTGACTATTTATTTTGATCTAAGTAGTTAATCAAATTATGTTTTTGGAATTGAGTTTTTGGGTCCTCTATTTTTCCTTACAGATTTTCTTGGCATACAGCATTTTGGTATTAAAATCCTGCTTCTTTTATGTATCTCATATCTTTTCTATGCGTTGCCTTTTTACATCTAAAAGCAATGGTTTAGAGATATTGGACAGTGATGATGTGACACAGAAACAGGAAATCTTGCTAGGCTATTATTTATTACCTTTTTTTCTTTAATGCAGAGGGCATTCATGTCTGTAATCCTAACACTTTGGGAGGCCAAGGTGGGTGGATTACTTGAGGTCAGGAGTTTCAGACTAGCCTGGCCAACATGGTGAAACCCCGTCTCTACAAAAAATACAAAAATTAGCCAGATGTGGTGGTGGGCGCCTGTAATCCCAGCTACTCGGGAGGCTGAGGCATGAGAATCGCTTGAACCCAGGAGGCAAAGGTTGCAATAAGCCTATATCTCGCCACTGCACTCCATCCTGTGCGACAGAGCGAGACTCCATCTCAAAAAAAAAAAAAAAAAAAAAAAAAGCAGAGGGCAAATAAGTATTGGGAAACATTTAGCTATAATTGTAAATGCAAATAGGTCACAGATACCAACCTTTTTTTTTGAAAAAAGAAAATAAACGTGTTGTTTTCTAACCATCAAGAATAGCTCTGTTATACATTATTGGAAATATGCTTTTATTATTTTTTTCTATCACTCTTCTGAGTGGAAAAAACTCAAAACTATGCTTTTTTTTTCTATTCACTCACTCAAATAACAATCAATACAGGAGACTTCTGTGACCAAATGTGTGGGTTTTTTTCTCCCACACACTAAGCAAGCAATCGGTTCTATAGTGGACATCAGCTGGGTGGCCTCCAGTTCAATTTTGACACTGTTTACTTGGAGATAGCATCAGGTCCTATAGGTTGAGGGCTCCGTCTTGAAGACTGTTCCCCAACTTTCAATACCAACTGCAAGCTCTTGGTTGTTTTACCTGTGCTTCTGACCAACCAGCTATAAATTGGGGTTCCCATGATCACCTTCTTGGATTCAATTAATTTGCTAGAGCACCTCATAGAACTCAGGGAAACACTTACTTTGGTTTACTGGTTTATTATAAAGGATGTTACAAAAGATACAGATGAAGACATGCATAGGGTAAGGTATGAAGGAAGGGGTACGAAGCTTCCATGCCCTTCCCAGGCATGCCACTCTCCAAGAACCTCCAGGTTTTGGGCTATCCAGAAGCTCCTCGAACCCAGTCTTTTTGTGCTTTTAGGGAGCCCTCATTACATGGGCATGATTGATTAAATCATTGGCCATTGGTGATCAACTTAACTTTCAGCCTTTCTCCCCTTCCCAGAATTCAAGGGTGGCAGGTTGAAAACCCTAACTCTCTAATCCTGCTTTGGTTTTTCTGGTGACCAACCCCCATCTTGAAGCTACCTTAGGGCTCCAGCCATCAGTCAATCATTAGCAACAAAAATACATCAGTTTGGAGAATCTAAGAATTTTAGGAATTGTGTGCCAGGAAACAAGGTCAAAGACCACATATATATTTCACAAAATCACACACTCCATTTTCTGTCTTTTCTTAGGTTTATGTGACTATTGTGTGTTTATAGGTTATTACTTAGGTTTATCCAAAGAAATAGAACAAAAGGATGTCTGTGTGTGTGTGTGTGCATGCACGTGTGTGTGTGTATATATATATAGAGAGAGGACCAACAAGAGATGTATAAACATACACACATATGTTTATATACATACACATATATATATTTATGTATGCATACCCACACATATATATATATAGAGAGAGAACCTACAGGAGCTATAGATACACACACACACAAACGTATATACATATATATATATACTCATTCACTATCACAAGAAGAGCAAGGGGAAGTCTGCCCCCATGATTCAATCACCCCCCACCAGGCACCTCCTCCAATTCAATATGAGAATTGGGTAGGGACACAAGTTCTAACAATATCAACAGGACTTCTCAGCCTCCATAATTATGTAAAGCAATTCCTTATAATAAATCTCTCTCTGTATGTATATATACATATATATATGTGTGTGTATATATATATCTGTATGTATGTATACATACAGATGGTGGGAGGTGATTGAATCATGGGGGCAGATTTCCCCTTGCAGTTCTTGTAATAGTGAATGAGTTCTCATGAGATCTCATGGTTTAAAAGTGTGTGGCACTTCCCCTTTCACTGTCTCTCTCTCCTGCTCTGCCACAGTAAGACATGCTTGCTTCCCCTTTACCTTACGCCATGATTGTAAGTTTCATGAGGCCTTCTAGCCATGCTTCCTGAAAGAAAGAAGCTATCCTGTACAGCCTGCAGAACTGTGAGTTAATTAAACCTCTTTTCTTCATGAATTACCCAGTCTCAGGTAGTTCTTTATAGCAGTGTGAGAATGAACTCATACATAAAATTGATACAAGGAGAGTGGGGTTCTGCTATAAAGATACCTGAAAATGTGTAGGTGACTTTGGAACTGGTCATGGACAGAGGTTGGAACAGTTTGAAGGGGTCAGAAGAAGAAAGGAGGATGTGGGAAGGTTTGGAGCTTCATAGAGACTTGTTGAATGGTTTGACCAAAATGCTGATAGTGAGATGGACAATGATGTTTAGCCTGAGGTGGTCTCAGATGGAGATGAAGAACTTCTTGGGAACTGGAATAAAGGTCATCCTTGCTATCCTTTAGCAAAGAAACTAGAGGCATTTTTCCCCTGCCCTAGAAATCTGTGGAACTTTGAGATGATTTAGGGTATTTAGCAGAAGAAATTTCTAAGCAGCAAAGCATTCAAGAGCTAATCTGACTGTTTCTAAAAGTGTATGCTCATACATGTGAACAAAGAGATTATCTGAAACTGGAACTTATATTTAAAAGGGAAGCAGAGCATAAAAGTTTGGAAAATTTGCCGCCTGGCCATGTGGTAGAAAAGAAAAACCCATTTTCTGGGGAGAAATTCAAGCCTGCTGCAGAAATTTGCATAAGTAAAGAGGAGCCAAAATTTTTTTTTTTTTTTTTGAGATGGAGTCTCACTCTGTTGCCCAGGCTGGAGTGCAGTGGCACAATCTCAGCTCACTGCAATCTCTGCCTCCCGGGTTCATGCCATTCTCTTGCCTCAGCCTCCCGAGTAGCTGGGACTACAGGCGCCTGCCACCAAACCTGGCTAATTTTTTGTATTTTTAGTAGAGACAGGGTTTCACCATGTTACCCAGGATGGTCTTGATCTCCTGAATTCGTGATCCACCCGCCTCAGCCTCCCAACATGCTGGGATTACAGGAGTGAGCCACCACACCCGGCAAGAGCCAAATGTTAATAGCCAATACAATGAGGAAAATATCAGAGACCAGGGCATTTCAGAGACCTTCACAGCAGCCCTTCCCATTACAGGTCCAGAGGCCTAGGAGGAAAAAATGGTTTTGTGTGTCAGGCCGAGGGCCCAGCTGCTCTGTGCAGCCTTGGGATATGGTGCCCTGTGTCTAAGCTGCTCCAGCTCCAGCTGTGGCTAAAAGGGGAGGACATACAGCTCAGGCTGTTGCTTCAGAGGGTGCAAGCCCCAAGCCTCAGAGGCTTCCACATGGCCTTGGGCCTGTGGGTGTGCAGAAGACAAGAGTTGAGCTTTGGGAGCCTCTGCCTGGATTTCAGAGGATGTATGGGAATGCCTGGATGTCCAGGCAGAAGTCTGCTGCGAGGCAGAGCCCTCATGGAGAACTTCTACTAGGGAAGTGCAGATGGGAAATGTGGGGTTGGAGCCCCCACACAGAGTCCCCACTATGGCATTGCTTAGTGGAGTTATGACACGAAGGCTACTATCCTCCAGACCTCAGAATGGTAGATCCACTGACAGCTTGCACTGTGCACCTAGAAAAGCCACAAGCACTCAATGCCAGCCCATGAAAGCAGGCACAAGAGCTGTATATACCCTACAGAGCCACAGAGGTGGAGCTGCCCAAGGCCTTTGGAGCCCACCCCTTGCATCAGTATGCTGTGGATGTGAGACATGGAGTCAAAGGAGATCATTTTGGAGCTTTAAGATTTAATGACTGTCCTTCTCAGTTTTGGACTTGCATGGGGCCTGTAGCCCCTTTGTTTTGGCCAGTTTCTCCCTTTTGGAGTGGAAGAATTTACCTGATGCCTGTATATCTATATTATCTTGGAAATAACTTGTTTTTGATTTTACAGGCTCATAAGTGGAAGGGACTTGCCTTGTCTCAGATGAGACTTTGGATTTGGACTTTTGATTTAATGCTGGAATGAATTAAGACTTTGAGGAATTGTTGGGAAAGCATGACTGATTTTCAAATGTGAGAAGGACATGAGATTTGGGAGGGGCCAGGGGCAGAATGATAAGGTTTAGATTTGTGTCCTGTCAAATCTCATGCTGAATTGGAGGTGGGGCCTGGTGGGAGGTGATTGGATTATGGGGATGGATCTCCCTCTTGCTGTTCTCATGTTAGTAAGTGAGTTTTCATGAGATCTCATGGTTTAAAAGTGTGTTGCACTTCCCTCTTCTCTCTCTCTCTCCTGCTCTGTCATGGTAAGATGTGCTTGCTTCCCCTTTCTCTTCTGCCATGATTGTAAGTTTCTTGAGGCCTTCTAGCCATGCTACTGGTACAGCCTGAGGAACTTTGAGTCAATTAAACTCTTTCCTTCATAAATTACCCAGTCTCAGGTGGCTCTTTATAGCAGTGTGAGAATGGACTAATGCACCTGTGATCTACCTTTTGCAGACTGAAGACCTAGATTAGTCCAAAGGCCTAAGAACCAGGGGCACAATGGTGTAAATCTCTGTTACCAGACCAAACTGGGATCTGCTCACCCTGTGCCATAGGCCAAACATCTATATGAAAGTTTGCAGAGGGAGAAAGGAGGGGCCCAAGCATGAAGAATTAGGCAGCTTACGCTTGAGACATGACCCCCTCTGATGGCTTGTGAGTGTTATTTAAAGGTGGGGGTAAATTTTAGGAAAGTTGAAGTTACAGTAAAAATTGTAAATAAGTACATGGAGATTACACATCAATTTGGCCTAAAAAGGTTGGATATCTTAAGGCAGGGCATTATAGGTCATAGGTATATTCAAAGACTGATTTGCAATTAGTGAAGGAAGAGAATCTCTGTTTAAAAATGTGGGGTTAGCAGAAAAGAATGTTAGCTCTGGCTCATGGGCATGATTTCTTCTAGACCTCTCAGGAAGAACTTTACAATAAAGAACTGCAGAGTTCATTCCTCAGTTTTCCCTTATCTAAGGTCTACATGCCAGCATGTTTATTTGATGGGGATGTTTCTGAAACATCCCCATCTTATTTGATGAGATGTTTCTGAAAACAGCTCAGGCACATAGGTTAAGATGTTGTCTTTAGTTTCCATAGGGAACACCAAACATCCTTTAACTCTAACTTCCTTGGCTATTGTTTTAAGCTACCATTCCTTCTTACTTTCCGAGTTGCTCATTTACTTCTCAGGGCTAGCTAGGTGCCTGGAATTTCCCTTGAAGGAACCAAATATTTTCTTTTATTTTCATGGTATGGGGTGCCCACAGGCCCCTCAGAGGGTCCCTGCTTTGTCTTAAGTCCAAGGACAGGCAAAGACTGATGTCCCAGTTCATGCAGAGAGGAAGAAAGCAAAGGACAAATTCCCCCTTCCTTTGCCATTTTGTTTTCTATTCAGTCCCTTGATTGGATGATGCCCACACACATTTGAGAAGGCCATCTGCTTTACTCAGCCCACCAATTCAAATGCCAATCTCATCTGGAAAAAACCTCAGTGACACATTAAAAAATAATGTTTAATTTGGGAACCCTATGGTGTAGTCAAGTTGGCATATGAAGTTAACTGTTACAGGCCGGGCGTGGTGGCTTACACCTATACTCCCAGCACTTTGGGAGGCTGAGACAGGTGGATCACCTGAGGTCAGGAGTTCGAAACCAGCCTGGCCAATATGGTAAAGCCTCGTCTCTACTAAAAATACAACAATTAGCTGGGTGTGGTGGCACACGCCTGTAGTCCCAGCTTCTCAGGAGGCTGAGGCAGGAGAATTGCTTGAATCCAGGAGGTGGAGGATTCAGTGAGCCAAGATCATGTCATTGCACTCCAACCTGGGCAACAGAGTGAGACTCTGTCTGAAGAAAGAAAAAAAAAGGTTAACTGTTACAACAGGTTTTCCATACAAGGGTTAAGACATTAAGGGTAGTGTTCTCCCCTGGACAAAGAATGGCCACTGACCTTTTGTGTCCGATCTCAGATTTGTTCAAGATCTTGTCATTTGCAAGGTCATGCTACCATCACTGCAATCTAATTCCAAAATATTTTCATCGTCCCCAAAAGAAACTCCTTACCCATCCACAGTCACTCCTCATGCCTGCCCCCACCCCACACCTGCAACCATTAATCTACTTTTATCTCTATGGATTTTCCTGTTTTGATGTCTCATATAAGTAGAATCATAAAGCACGTGGCCTTTTGTGTCACTTAGCATGGTGGGTGATAAAGAAAATATGGAAACTGTTTATTGTAGAACCTAGGCAGGAGCATATGGGTGGTTCATTCTCAAATTATTTTTGTATATCAAGTTCTACCTTTCTATCAAATGGGAACCATATCAAGTTCATGAAACCCTCCTTGACACCTACATCACCTTGGTCTTTTCCTCCTCTGAATTCTTTTTCTTTTTCTAGAGACAGGGTCTTGCACTGTTGTCCAGGCTGGAGTGCAGTGGCCCCATCATAACTCACTGTAGCCTCAACATCCTGGGTTTAAGTGACCCTCTTGCTTCAGTTTACCAAGTAGCTAGGACAATAGGGATGCATCACCACCACACCCGGCTAATTAAAATTTTATTTATTTATTTATTTATTAGAGACAAGGTCTCACTATGTTGTGCAGGTTGGTCTCAAACTCCTAGTCTCAAGTGATTCCCCCACCTTAGCCTCCCAAAGAGCTGAAATTTACAGGCAGAAGCCATCATGCACAGCCTTCCTCTGAATTCTTTTAATAAAAGTATAAGTAATCACAAATTTTAATAGTTGATTATAGACTGTCATGCATTTTCTGGAATCACGTAAATAGCATTTATCTCCTTGACTAAGATACAAACTTCTTAAGAGCAAAGACTAGTCTCATTGCTTTATTTCCTCTCTCGTTATGCCCCTTCCTCATCACTCACAGAATTCATGAGAGTATTGTTGCCTAGTGATAATGTTTGTTGGTCCAACTAAGCTTCAAAACACAGGTAATAACCATGACTTCTTCATCATTTTTCTCACAAATTTTTAATTGGCATTTCAAGGATGGCCTAGCCTTAGAGTACTAGACTAATCTGTTTCCTGGGCAGATTCCAGTTTCCATTCCATAGGCCTGGACATCACTGTTTACAGCTGAATAGAATCATTCATTCAGCTCCTCTCTGTCAATGTCTCTTATAGACACTCTTCTATATAGAACCAGGAGCACAATGGTTATAGACTGTCTGTAAGAAACATTGACAGAGAGGAGCTGAATGAAACGTCTCCAGTGAACCAAAGCCAGCCCACTGAGTTGCTTTTGGGGCACCTGGGAGTGTGGTGCTTTCCTTGACAGTCTTTAGAGATGAGGAGACAGTGTGGAAAGCTGTTCAGACAAAATGATATGCATGCTGGTGGCTTACGGATCCCTTATTCAATAGACAAATATAGGTCAACAATTATAAAATCTTCAGAGGGTGGTTTGCATTAGAACTGCCTTCTGGGACATTGACACTGATCTCACGTTTTCTCAGTGATTGATGACCCAGTGGATACGCAACTATTACATTGTGAGCTACCAATATTGTCCTTGCTGTTAATTTCAGGAACAACAATCTCTAGGATTAGTGAATAGAGGTAATTAATCTATATTGAGAAAATTATTAAAATCTAAAAACTAGATTATTTATCCCAAATATAATGATGGGTTAAATATTATAAAGTATATTTTCTATTCTCCACATATCTGAATTTTCTTAATTATAGCAATGGAATTTCTCAATTTTTTTACACATTATGTTTTTAGAGTAAGTTTGAAACATATTAAATACAAACTTTTTTTTTTTTCCCTGAGATGGAGTCTTGCTCTGTCACCCAGGTTGGAGTGCAGTGGTGTGATCACGGCTCACTGCAAGCTCCGCCTCCTGGGTTCATGCCATTCTCCTGCCTTGGCCTCCCAAAGTGCTGGGATTACAGGCTTAAGCCCACGCCCGGCCTAAATACAAACATTTTTACTGTAGTTTTTGGAGTGAGGTGAAATTCTAATACAAAAATTTATTAGTTCCAGCTCTAGAGAACATTCTGTAATTTGTCATTTCAATAAAATCTTTTTAAAGTCTGACTTTGTTTTTGAACTTGCTTACCTATGTTCATGTACATGGAAGATCTCCTCTCCCAGAGGTATCCAGAATGTTCAGTTAGCCTCAGCAGGATGAGACATATCTGCTTTCTATTTCATCTTTGGATTCCACATTCTGACCTGTGAAATAATTACACCAGATTTAAAAAAATTCTAGTAGACTTAACTAAGAAATTCTTTTTAAAACTTATTTTTATTATGATAAAAAGGATATAACATTAAATTTACTATCTTAACCATTTTTAAGCATGCAATTCAGTAGTGTTAAACATATTTACATTGTTGTGCAAATGATCTCCAGAAATATTTCATCTTGCAAAACTGAAACTCTATGTTCTTTAAATAATAACTCCTCATTTATCCCTCCCGCAGCCCCCAGCAACGATCATGCTTCTTTCTATTTCTATAAATTTGACTATTTTAAATAACTCATAGGAATGGAACCATACAGTATTTATCTTTTTGTATCTGACTTATTTCACTTAACATAATGCACTTAAGGTTTATTTAGGTTGTGGCATATGTCAAAATTTCCTTCCTTTTGAAGGCAGAATAATATTCCATACACACACACTCACACACACACACATACCACATTGTAGAATTCTCTTCATCTGTTAATGGACAGGCAAATTTAGGTTGTTTCTACCTCGGCTATTGGGAATGGTGTTGCTATGAAAATGACTGTACAAATAATGTCTCTGAGATCCTGCTTTCAATTCTTTTGGATATATACCCAGAAGTAGAATTGCTGGATTGTATGGTAATTTTATTTTTATTTTTTGTTGAGAAACTGCCATACTGTTTTTTATAATGGTGAAACCAACCCAATTGTCCCATAGAACTAATGATTTTGGTTTCTTTTGAATAAACATAGAAATTGACTCTCTCAGTTTTAAACTTGAAAAAGTTACATTTGTCTTACCTGAGTACCTTTCTTAAGAAACCAACCATCGGCCGGGTGCAGTGGCTCACGACTGTAATCCCAGCACTTTGGGAGGCCGAGATGGGCAGATCATGAGGTCAGGAGATCGAGACCATTCTGGCTAACATGGTGAAACCCCTTGCCTACTAAAAATACAAAAAATTAGCTGGGCGTGGCGGCAGGCGCCTGTAATCCCAGCTACTCAGGAGGCTGAGACAGGAGAATGGCGTGAACTCAGGAGGCGGAGCTTGCAGCGAGCCGAGATATCGCGCCACTGCACTCCAGCCTGGACGACAGTGCCAGACTCCGTCTCAAAAAACAAAAACAAACAAACAAACAAAAAAAACCAACCATCAGGCCTCCCAGATAGTACCAAGGAACTGAAATTTACCAGATCACTGCATCTGGATAATGAGACACCGGACTCCTCACCCATCATGATTGCCTAATTCATCACCTGCTTCCTATTGACCAACTTCTCTTGCTTACCCCTCCCTAATTCCTGTTTTCCCACATGTGGTTACATTTCTTCCATGCTATATAAACCCCTAATTTCAGTTGGTTAGGGAGATGGATTTGAGGCTGATCTCCTTGGCAGCATCACCTGATTAACGCCTTTTTACTTGGAAACACTCATTGTCTCAGCGATTGGCTTTCTGTTCAGTGAGCAGCAGGACCTAGACCCTGGTGTCTTGGTAACAGTGGCTGCACCATTTTACATTTTCACTAATAGTGCACAAAGATCACAATTTTTCTACTTCCTCTCACTTGTTATTTTCTGTGGTTTTTGATAGTAGCCATTCTAATGGGTATAAGGTATAATAAATCACTTTTAAACAGAAAAAACCCATCACTTTATAGCCAAAGGAATTAAAACTAAGGTATCTAATCCAAATAAGATTCACTTCACATTAAACTTGTGGTCTATCATTCTTACATTGTTCATGGATCCGTTCTTCTTTGGATTTCTGAAATAAGCTATATACTGATTTTATCACCTACCTCAGTATGACTGAGCAGGATTTCTTTATTTATTTACTTACTTTCTTTTGAGACATGGTCATGCTCTGTTGCCCAGGCTGGAGTGCAGTGGTACAATCATAGCTCACTGCAACCTCGAGCTCCCTGGCTCAAGTAATTCTCCCACCTCAGCCTCCCAAGTAGCTAGGACTACAGGCATGCACCACCATACTTGGCTAATTTTTAAAATTTTTAGTAGAGACAAGATCTCGCTATGTTGCCCAGGCTAGTCTCAAACTCCTGGGTTCAAGCAATCCTTTTGTCTTGGCCTCCCAAAGTGCTAGGATTATAGGTGTGAGCCACTGAGCATGGCCGAATGAGCAGATTTTTTTTTTTTTTTTTTTTTTTTTTTTTGAGCAGAGTCTTGCTCTGTCACCTAGGCTGGAGTGCAGTGGTGTGATCTCAGCTCATCTCAACCTCTGCCTCCCAGGTTCAAGCAGTTCTGTCTCAGCCTCCCGTGTAGCTGGGACTACAGGTGTGCACCACCATGCCTGGCTAATTTTTGTATTTTTAGTAGAGATGGGGTTTCACCATGTTGGCCAGGCTGGTCTCGAACTCCTGGCCTCAGGTGATCCCCTCACTTTGGCCTCCAAAGTGCTGGGATTACAAGTGTGAGCCACCGTGCCCAGCCCCAAATGAGTAGAATTTAAAAGGTAAACTTTGCAATTCTCTTATTTATGGTAAAAAATTTGTCTGGCAATGCAGACTTGGTCTGCCCCTGAGAGATGATTTGCATTAAAGTTGGTCATCACCATGGACCTCAGTGTTCTCAGTGGTCAAACAGGGGAGTTGGTCTAGATGAGAGGCAGCCAACCTAAATGCCTGTGGGACCACAGCAGGCCCTGGAGACAAGTGAAGAGATCTGGTTGTAAAATCACAGTACTGCAGTATCCTCATCAAACTAAGGAGCAGGAGTAAGAGCTCCTTCAAATGGCTCATGCCTGTAATCCCAGCACTTTGGGAGGCCGAGGAGGGCAGGCAGATCACAAGGTCAAGAGATTGAGACCATTCTGGCCAACATGGTGAAACCCGGTCTCTACTAAAAATATAAAAATTAGCTGGGCTTGGTGGCGTGCACCTGTAGTCCCAGCTACTCAGAAGGCTCAGGCAGGAGAATCGCTTGAACCCGTGAAGCACAGGTTGCAGTGAGCCCAGATAGCGCCAGCCTGGTGACAGAGCTAGAATCCGTCTCAAAAGAAAAAAAAAAGGGGGGGGAGGGTGGTAGCATTCACCTCCCACTTAATGTGCTGTGAGGGAATATAGACTTTTGTCTATAATGTGTTGCACCAGATCTTCAAACTCATTAAAAAAGTTGAAAAATTTAAAATATGGCAAAAATGTTAATTAACATAAAAACACTCCTGTACAGGGCAAATAAAACACCTTTTGAGGTGAAATGTGGTCCATTGTCTGGTGGTTTGCAATACCTGGGCTAGATGATCTCTAAGGTCCTTTGAGTTCTAAAATTCTTTGATTTCTAGATTCTAAGAACAGATTAAAAATAACAGCAATAGTCAGGGGCTGTGATTCTATTTTTTACCTTGGATCATTCAAAACTATAGGCTGCTGTCTTGATTTCACTAGTATGGATCAAAATGACTCAATTGTTTGATATATAGACATTATCTCCTTAAGCACTATACTTATCTTCAGTGAATTGTACTAAGAAAGATTTATGTGACAATTCATATCACATTGGAAAATGATACATGGCTCTCTCTAGCAAAAACTGCCGTCTTTTATTTGATTCCTGAGCTCTGTTTTGAATTTTGGCAAAATTGAAGAAACAAAAAAAATCAGTTCATGTCTCAATCAGTTTCACAAACTGAATGACAGATGAGATTTCTCTTTTCACTCCAGATTCCCCTGTCCCTACAGAATTGTTGGAGAATATTTGTGGTTGTCAGAATGTTTTTCTTTTAATGAGAATGGAGTCGTGATTGACATTTGTTCCCTGGCCAGCATCCTTCTTCTTTTGTTTCTTTCTTCTTTTATTAACAGATGCTGATTTTCCAATAGGGAATTATTCCTGCCACACCCATAGCCTACAACAGAGGTTCTCAAATGGGTGGTCCCTAGACCAGGAGCATCAGCATCACCTATGGACTTGTCAGAAATGTCCACTCTTAGACTCTGTTCCCTAGTTCAGGTAATTCTGGTGCCACTGAGCCATCCTACAGCTCCAGGCCTGAATCCTTAGGCAGTGAGATTGGTTTAAGGATGGGCATATAACCTAAGTCAGTGGGTGTCAAACTTGATAGGAAATCAGAATCACTTGGAGCATTTGTTAAAACAAAAATCGTTGGTCCCTTACTTCAGAGTGTATAGTTCTGTAGGTCCGGGGTGAGACCTCATCACTTTTAACAAGTTCCCAGGCAATGCCGATGATCATCCTTAAGAACTACTGACCTGAGCTAATGAGATTAAACAATTTTGGTGGAATTTCACCTGCATCAATCAGCTGTTGCCTCACATAAGCTGTGTGAGAAACCGTTCCAAATCTCAGTTGAAAACTACTTATTTATTTTTTACACATGGTAAGATGGGCTGGGCTTGGCTCCAATTTTGCTCCACGTGTCCTTCATCCTCCCTGGGCCAGTAGCTACTCAACTCAAAGCATAGTCCTTTAATGATGAAAGCAAAGTGTAAAAGACCATGTCCCACTGTCAAGCCTATTTCAGCCAAACTCATGTCACATCGACAATATTCCGTTGGCCAAAGCAAATCGTGTGACAAATATTGACATCAAAGGCTCTCATGAAAGTTGAGGGGGAGATAATGAACACTTGCTGAATGATAATCTAGTATATCACATCTGGGAAAAAGTGCCTTCTTTCCATTTTTTTTTTTTTTCTTTTGAGACGAAGTCTCGCTCTTGTCCCCTAGGCTGGAGTGCAGTGGTGCGATCTTGGCCCACTGCAACCTCTGCCTCCTGGGTTCAAGGGATTCTCTTGCCTTAGCCTCCTGAGTAGCTGGGATTACAGGCATTTGCCACCATGCCCAGCTAATTTTTGTATTTTTAGTAGAGACGGGGTTTCACCATGTTGGCCAGAATGGTCTCAAACTCCTGACCTCAGGTGATCCGCCCACCTCAGCCTCCAAAAGTGGCTGGGATTACAGGCATGAGCCACCACACCTGGCCTTTCCACTGTTTTTTTAAGCTGGTAAACTATAGTCTTGGACCGGTTAGTGGTTGACTTTGCAGCCATGCAGAAAGAGCCTGCCTCAGAATAAAACCAATAAAAAGAAAATCACAGCTGAGAGCCGAAGAGAGACTGATTCCTGAAGATCCAGCCATGTTGGAAAGTGGGTCTATTATTGCACTTTTTTGTTAGGTAAACCAATACTTAGTTTTTCCTAAGCTAGTTCTTGCAACCCAAGGTCCACAGCCATGACCCAGTATTTAATATTTTTCAGTATATAGATCATCATCAGCCCTTGAGACAATGAATATTTTAAAAAATATGGTGTTTAAGTTGCTGTATTGAAATTTTATTTACCAGTTTCTGTAGTACAGTGGTATTATAGAAGTTTGATTCAAAGTTAAATTTACTGTCATAGGATTTGTCTTTAATCAGACTTTTAATACCTTAGAACATTTCACTTGGTCATAATTAGATGAAAATTAAGTATCTTTCATCTATCTGTAGTTTCCAGAAAGGAACTCCATATCCTCAGGGGAATCCAGGAAGACTGCATTTATTAACAATTGTGTAAAGATACTAGTAACAGCATCAGAAGCAACACAGGCTTAAACGAGATGAGTTCTTAAGTTTCCTTTTTTCTCTCCAGAAATAGGCAGTGTAAGACTGGCATGGCACTCCACCGTTATCTTGGACCTGGTATCCTGTCTGTTCTGCCACTTGTAATGTGTGACTGACAATCTTTCCTCTGGTCCAACATGGCTAGCAGGGCTCAGGCTCACAAGCCTGGCAGGAGAAATGAAGTGAGGAAGAACAAAAAGGGCCCTGGCCAGCTGTCTGGCGCTCTGTCAAGGAGCATTTCTAGAAGTGTCACCTGACACTTCCACTTATATGTCATTGATCAGACTTTAATCACATAGACACAGCAAGGCTGGATGAGAAATACAGTCTTTTGTCTCAGCAGTTTCATCCCTTGCATAAAATCATGGTTGCATTACTGGAAAAGAAGAGCAAAACAGATATTGGGAAGGCAGCTAGCCATCTCTGGCATAAATGCCAGTTTCAGAAGTAAGTAAGAATGAAGTATGTCTGATGGAAATAAACATAAAATCAAAGATCAACAGGAGACAAACTAAAATGGCTACCAAAATGAATGTGAACACATCCCAGAAGAGAATTGGAAAACAAAATGTAAGTAGCTATGCATTGAGAATGAAAATCAAAATGGTCAACAGATTTCTAAGAAAAAGGAAGTTGGAGAAAAATATTTTTTCTCAAGGTTTACTGTATGAAGTTCTTGGAATAGAGGAAAATGTGAACAATTCAGTTTATAGAAAGGCATACCACTGAAAGGGAACACAGATTTTCTTTTCAAATAAAGTAAGTCAAAATGTTTTTCGATAGGCTTTAGCAGACTTGGCTTGAATGAAATATCTTTTAAAACATCTATGTCCAGTATAGTAACTTTAAGTTCATTATCAGCCCTCCAGTGACAAATTTACCTTCCAGAGTAGACTTCAAGTTTACTCAGAAGAGATTTTTTGTTGTAAAAATATTGGGTTTTGGCATTTAGGGTGAAAAACATCATTATGTGAATTTGCTTAGAGTAAAACGGGTAGGCAACAGCATCTCCTTAACCTCATGTGGAATCAGGGATGTCCTTCGCCGGACTGGGAATGTCCTCAGGAAGGGTACCTGATGGCATGGTGGGTGATGGCGAAATGGCCAGTGCAGGTGGGTTGCTGTTGACCTGTTGAGGAATCTGGTTTAGGGTCAACTAAGTGCAGGCATCTGGTAAGTTGCAGAACAGCAGTGGGCAGGCAGAGAGAACTGAGAATAATCTTGTTCTGTCACTTATTATACTGTGATATTGAACAAATTTCTTCACTTCCCTGGGCCTCCATTTCCTGAACCATGAAATGAGGCTAAGGATACCTATTCACAGTGGAGTTGAGAGGATTAATGAGACCATTTAGGTAAAATTGCTTGGCATGGTGTAAATGGTGGGCACTCAAGGAGTCCATCCCCTACTTCTACCCTCTACTCTGCCCTTCTCTTTTTTACCTTTACTCTCTCTCTTCATTCTTCTTTCCCTCAATCCCTCAAAATTTCCTAAAGTACCACCAGAGGGCACAACCTAGACCAACCTTCTGTCAAATTGTAATAGATTCCATGCAGCTTATGGAGTCCTCAGAGATGATTCCCAAGTTATCCTGGAGTGTGGTAAAAAGCCTTTTGGCTGGAAGTTCTGCCATTCTTCTGAGTAGATTAAGTACGTGCAACACTATATGGCATCAATTTATTTACTCCAATTTGTTTAATCTAAAATCCAACAAGTACAATGTAACTAGGTTGGAGCAGTCTGTCATTTTTCTATTCATTTCTTTTATTTTACACTCATTGTGATGTGCATAAAGTCTTGCTCTCTAGTCAAAATTGTCATACTATCCCTGCGTGTGGATGTGCATGTGTTGGTCTTTGGAATAAACTAGTAAATGAATAGTTGTTTTTTTTTTTTTTTTTTTTTTTTTTTGAGACGAAGTCTCACTCTGTCACCCAGGCTAGAGTGCAGTGTAACGGAGTGATCTGGACTCACTGCAACCTCTGCCTTCTGGGTCAAGCCATTCTCCTGCCTCAGCCTCCCAAGTAACTGGGGTTGCAGGGGTGAGCCACCATGCCTGGCTAATTTTTGTATTTTTAGTAGAGACAGGGTTTCATCATATTGGCCAGGCTGGTCTCGAACTCCTGACTTCAAGTGATCTGCCCACCTTGGCCTCCCAAAGTGCTGGGATTACAGGCATGAGCCACTGCGCCTGGACTAAATGAATAGTTTACTTTAGGTTTCCTTTCTACTTGCTCTCCCATGTCCTCATCATCTCCATTTGAATTTTGTCTTATATTTCTTTCAGAGTAATACATGTATACATACATGTATTTCTACTTAGTTATTTCACAGCATTGCTCTGAAAAGCTATAAATTCCATCTTTGAGCTGTTTTGGGGGTGTTAATTACAGCAAATGATTGCTGAGAACATTAATCAATTCAATCAGTCTCCAATATCAACATTATTTCATTTACTTATTTTTAAATTTACTCTCCAGCTCAAAGGATTCAATCTCAACTTTTAAAGCAAGTGGCAGGTCAGGATTATACATTTTCTTGTTTTTACATATCTTCTAGGAATTTTAAAATACCACAAAACCTTACATCTTCCCAATTTTTTCGTCACTAAGAAAGATCAAGTTGACCTCCTAGCAGAGAAGTCAAATCTTAAATTATTTTTGACATCATTGACTAAAAAAAGGAAACGTCTTTACACAAATGACTGTCTCACCCAGCTGGACCCAAGAAAGCATGCCTGTGAAGACTAAAGCAACTCCATCTTGGATGCTAGTCGCCATGTTGACTTCTGATTAGCCCCAGTTCTGGGAATGCCTCTAAGATTTCTATTTTATCTGCTGTTCCTTGTATAAGAGCATATGCTGAGAGTAAATCTGTCCTTAGGTCAAAACAACTTTGACCATAAATCCTGCCCTTAGTGAGCGTCACATGACATTCGTGCCTTTCTTTGAGGGGTTGACTTCAATTGTCCTACACATTCCTACCCTGTCATATAGAAGCCCTGGGTCTGGGGGATAATGGTGCCAGGATCCACCATCTTGCCTCACCACCACCGGAAACTATGGCTTTTATTTGTAAGTCACTATTAAATGTTTCTTTCTAAGAAACTGGATTTGTCAGCCTCTTTCTTTGGTCTCTTAACTTCCTTGGCCTTTGTGGCTGGATTTACAGAGGTCTGTCTACCACAGAGCAATGTCTTTTTTGTGTTCATTTTCTTTTGTCAGAAATTCTACTTTAATCTTTTATGGACAATCTCAGAGGGCTTATCCAAGGCAAAAATAGTAGCTAGCATCTTTCCTTAGGGATGTTTACAGATAATGAGTAATGTTTCTGTGCTTTGAACACTTCCCGAGTGCCCACAATGCAGTGTGCACTCTGCTAGTCTCTGAGTAGATGTGTTTCCACCCTGAGAAATCTTGCAGATAAGAAAACTACCCCAGGTTTACCAGCTGGCACTAAATTGTTCATTAGAGGCCATGTAAGGAGACAACATGAGTTACCCATTTCCTAGTTTATGCATTCATTATTATTCATTTATTTGTATCATTATTATTATTATTGTTATTTTTGAGACAGAGTCTTGCTCTGTTGCCCAGGCTGGAGTGCAGTGGCATGATCTTGGCTCACTGCAACCTCTGCCTCCCAGGTTCAAGCAATTATCCTGTCTCAGCCTCCCGAGTAGCTGGGACTACAGGTACGTGCCACAATGCCTGGCTAATTTTTTGTATTTTTAGTAGAGACGGGGTTTCACCATGTTAGCCAGGATGGTCTTGATCTGACCTCATGATCTGCCTGCTTCGGCCTCCCAAAGTGCTGGGATTACAAGCATGAGCCACCACACCCGGCCTGTATAATTCTTTTAATAAACATAATTAGAAAAACAATTTAAAGTCATAACCTTGAGCTTCTCACTTGAGCTCTGTTACCATCTTCATAATTATATCTCAGTTATGAGTGATATCACAAATACTGAGTGCTTACTGTTGTCTGGCTTTATGCTAAGGACTTTACATTTTTTATTTCATTTAATCCTCTTAACAACCTGGTGAAACTGTTGCCAAATACCAGGGGTTCAACCAAGGTCCTGTTGCTCACTATACAGAAAGCCAATCCCTGAGCCAATGAGTATTGCCAGGGAAGAAAGGCTTTTTAATGCAGTTGATATCAGCTGGGAGATGGGGGGTAGGTTTCAAATCGGTCTCCCCAACCGACTTAAATTAGGTATTTATATAGTGGGGAAGGAATGTAACTATGTGTGGGAAAACAGGAATTAGGGAGGGGTAAGGAAGAGGATTGGTCAGTAGGAAGCAGGTGGTCAGTTAGGGAATTATGACAGATGAGGGGTCTGGCATCTCATTGTCTGCATGTTTCAGTTCTGGTAAGTTTCGGTTCCTTGATACTATCTGGGAGGTCTGCGAGTCTGTTTTCTGAGAAAGGAACTCAGAGAAGACAGATGTAACTTTCAGCTTTAAGACCAAGAGGGTCAATTTTTATATTTACTGAAAAAACCCATTAGTTCTATGGAAAAATTGGGCCAATTTCAAAATTTGTGTATTTATTATTACCATTTTACAGATGATGAAACTGAAGCTCACTGAGGAGACTCACTTAGGGCCACACAGGCAATTAACAATGGAGCTGGAGTCCTCCATCTGTGCAACCCTGCTCCACAGCCAGAATGGTGCTCCACACTGCTATATCATTCTAATTTAGAACGTTCCACCTTCAACAGTATGAGTAGGGAAACCAAAAGGAGTCACTAGTCAGTATGAAATTTCTCAAGGAACTCTAACCTTGATTTCTTTTTGATTCCTTTATTCATTCATTCACCTATGTGTTTGGAAAGTGTTGATTGAAATCTTCTCTGTGCTAGGCACTTTGCTAGGCCTCTGACAGACACAAACAAGACACAATCTTTGCCCCTCACGAGTTACTTGCTTGGATTCAATTATTTGTTTTCTGTCTCCTTCATGGATTACTCTTTTCATTACCCTTGTGCCATATAACATCTTAGTTGTGTGAGACCAGGAGAAGGTGTTGGTCGCCTACCCTTGGCAGTAGGAAGTCTTTCAGATCTGATATTAATTGTGTATTCAAATGTCAATGTATCCTAGTATAGAAAATATCAGTGGGTTATTCTGATAAGGAAAATACTATTTGCTAATTTTAGAAAAGAGAATATGCTAACATTTAGACCTCAGAGGGAATATCATCTGATATGGTGAACAGGAAACCCAAGAAGTTGTGAATTCCATTCAAAAGATGAAACTGCTTAGAAGATAAAGAAAGGTTCTCACCCAACATGAGCACTGCACTCAAGGCCATTTCTAGGATGAAACGGTGGGATGATTATCTATGATTCCAGCCATGAATTATTTCTGTGGCCTCCAGAAGATGCAACTGAATTGTAGCTATGTGTCCAGAATTGGTTCCTTCTGGTGGGTTCTTGGTCTCGCTGACTTCAAGAATGAAGCCGCGGACCCTCGCGGTGAGTGTTGCAGTTCTTAAAGATGGTGTGTCCGGAGTTTGTTCCTTCAGATGTTCAGATGTGTCCGGAGTTTCTTTCTTCTGGTGGGTTTGTGGTTTTGCTGACTTCAGGAGTGAAGCCACAGACTTTTGCAGTGAGTGTTATAGCTATTAAAGGTGACGTGTCCGGAGTTATTCGTTCCTCCTGGTGGGTTCATGGTCTCGCTGACTTCAGGAGTGAAGCTACAGACCGTCACGGTGAGTGTTACAGCTCATAAAGGTAGTGTGGACACAAAGAGTGAGCTGCAGCAAGATTTATTCTGAAGAGTGAAAGAACAAAGCTTCCTCAGCGTGGAAGGGGACCCAAGCGGGTTGCTGCTGCTGGCTGGGGTGACCAGCTTTTATTCCCTTATTTGGCCCTGCCACGTCCTGCTGATTGGTCCATTTTACAGAATGCTGATTGATCCGTTTTTACAGAGTGCTGATTGGTGCATTTACAAACCTTTAGCTAGACACAGAGCGCTGATTGGTGCGTTTTTACAGAGTGCTGATTGGTGCGTTTACAAACCTTTAGCTAGACACAGAGCACTGATTGGTGTTTACAATCCTTTAGCTAGACAGAAAAGTTCTCCAAGTCCCCACTCGACCCAGGAAGTCCATCTGGCTTCACCTTTCAGCTACACAGTCCTCCATGGGCCCTGCATTTTTACCAAAGTCATTATCAGTTTATGTTGAATAGAGCAGGAAAGCTGCACTTGAGGAGAGTGGAAAAATCAGTGGTAACTCATCATGTTGAAACCTATTATTCAAATTTAAGGTATCCTGTTGTTATTTTATTGACAATTTGATTTGAAAATCTAACTTTTAATGCTGTACATATGAATAAGGCCAAATAAGGTATAAAATAATGTTGCCATGTTATCCACCAGAAACAAACAGATGTCTCAACATGTGGGAGCTTCTGTAAATGGGAAACTTCAGATCCTCCAGGGCCAGTGACTTGCCCTGGAGTCAGGGAATTGTTGGCTGACTTTGCTGGGCTAGAATTCATTTGTGTTTCGTGCATTTTTTAAAACATCCCTTTCATTCTTGCCAAATGTATGATGTTAGGAAGTCCGCATTACTGGGGTGTGGTACCTACCCATCCCCTCTTGGGATTCTGACTCATTCCAAGCAGGAGCAATAGTGAGATAGGAAAGGAAAATGGGCAAAAGAATTAGACTCTGTTAGCACAGTTATATGCCCAAGTTATGCTATAGAAGCCAGTGAACACTGGTTTGGAAAGAGCTGTTATTTTTTCATTCTCAACTTTTCCCAGTAGTCTCTATAAATAACATAACATGTGAACCTAGGTCCCTTGAGGAAAAGAGTAATGATTGTTTTGCATCATTATCTGCAACTCTTGGGCTTAAAGTCCTAACGAAAACAGTTTCTTTCTGGTGAGGACTTCTATTTTCAGCTCTTCTAAATGTTAACAGCAAAGTAAGGGGTCATATACTCCATAAATTCTTTAACTCAGGAAGAGTCAGTTCAATAAACCTAAGGGAGTTGATGTCTTTTTGCTCAACTATTCAGAAGAAGAAAGACACGCAAATTTGAAACCATTCAGTAGAACGTGATGGGCCTATTTGACTGCAGGATTTTAAAGGAGTGTTTTTGAAGGGAGGCAGTGAAAGCCCTATTCCCTGGGCTTGGGGGTTGCTCCTTGGAAATGTTTCCATAGAACCACCCAGAGCCTTTTGGGCTAAATTTTCAATTCATATTACTCTTGTTAAAAAGTAAAAATTTATCATTTTTTGCATTTAAATTATTATACAACTTTGTTATTCTTATTTCTTTAAAAAATCACTCTTCTAAAGGGAAAAGTCACATTGCAGAAGACAGGTTCCTTAAAATCCAAGGGAACTCACTAATCTCCATATAAGTGTTATTAAACAAACTTAACTTTCTCAGTCCATGGGCCACACTGTTCAATAAAAAATCCTACAAGTACCACTGTCTTATTTATAACAACAACAACAACAGCAACAACAACACCACCACCATCACCAACACCTTACCCACCATAAGTTTAGTAGTTATAGTTGCACTACTTTTGATGACATACAAGAAAAGTTGGCAAGGCGCAGTGGCTTATGCCTTATAATCCCAGCACTTGGGTGGATCACAAGGTCAGGAGATCGAGACCATCCTGGCTAACGCTGTAAAACCCTGTCTCTACTAAAAATACAAAAAATTAGCTGGGCTTGGTGGCACGCATCTGTAGTCCCAGCTACTTGGGAGGCTGAGGCAGGAGAATCACTTGAAGCCGGGAGGTGGAGGTTGCAGTGAACTGAGATTGTGCCACTGCATTCCAGCCTGGGTGACAGAGAGAGCCTCCGTCTCAAAAACAAAACAAAGAAACAAAACAAAACAAAACAAAACAAAAAAGAAAAGGCGTCAGCCTAGAAAATACCCTTTATGAATTAGAAATATATCCAAGAAGGCCAGGCGTGGTGGCTCATGCCTGTAATCCCAGCACTTTGGGAGGGTGAGGCGGGCGCATCACAAGGTCAGGAGATCGTAGCCATCCTGGCTAATATGGTGAAACCCCATCTCTACTAAAAATACAAAAAGAAATTGGCCGGGCGTGGTGGTGGGTGCCTGTAGTCCCAGCTACTCTGGAGGCTGAGGCAGGAGAATGGTATGAATCCAGGAGGCGGAGCTTGCAGTGAGTTGAGATCACGCCACTGCACTCCAGCCTGGGTGACAGAGCAAGACTCCGTCTCAAAAAAAAAAAAAAAATATATATATATATCTCCAAGAAACAATGTTGTTATAGTTAGTATATTAATATTGGCCAGGTGTGGTGGCTCACGCCTGTAAATCTAGTACTTTGGGAGGCCAAGGTGGGTGGATTACCTGAGGTCAGGAGTTTGAGACCAGCCTGGCCAAGATGGTGAAATCGCATCTTTACTAAAAATACAAAAATTAGCTGGGTGTGGTGGCATGCACCTGTAGTCCCAGCTACTCAGGAGGCTGAGGCAGGAGAATTGCTTGAACCCGGGAAGTGGAGGTTGCAGTGAGCCAAGATTGTGCCATTGCACTCCAGCCTGGAGTGAGACTCTGTCTCAAAAAAAAAAAGAAAACTGCAGGCAGATTCCTCTGGAGAATCCTTCATGTTATTGTCATTTAAAGCTATTCTTTGTAAACCTTGCTTAATTATTCACGCTCAATCACCGTTACCTTCTCCAAAAGACTTGGGCTTCTCCAAGTCTTTTGGAGACGGTAACAGTGTAAATTATTTGGTGAAATAGTGGTGATTGAGCCATATGGGAAAGTTTTGATCTCTCTCTCAC
Source organism: Pongo abelii (assembly GCF_028885655.2). Taxonomy (NCBI): domain Eukaryota; kingdom Metazoa; phylum Chordata; class Mammalia; order Primates; family Hominidae; genus Pongo; species Pongo abelii. Next base: position 128,241,976 of record NC_071996.2, read on the forward strand.
TACTTATTGCTCTAATATCAACCCTGTGTGCTCGCTGTAATGTCTCTCTTGAGTCTTGTGACTTATGATCTCTCCATCAAATTAATCTTCTCATCTATCCCATCCCCCACCACATGCAGCCTATTACAAGAATAACAAGGAGTAAGGGGAAGACAAGGGAGTTTAGAACTTTTATGAGATTTTTTTTTTTTTGGCTGACATTCCTCATCTCCACAGTTTGCCTGGAACATTATAATCACCCATATTCTGAGCCCAAACATGTTTATCTGCTCCATATTCATAGCGGATCCTCTTGTTTGCCCATAGGTTAATCAACTCTTTTTAAATTTTTAAAATTGATACATAATATTTATATATATTTATGGGGTGCAAGTGATATTTTGTTATATGCTGATATGGTTTGGTTATGTCCCCACCAAATCTCATCTTGAATTGTGACTTCCACAAATCCCACATGTCCTGGGAGGAACCCAGTGAGAGGTGTTTGAATTATGGGGGTGAGTCTTTCCTGTGCTGTTCTTGTGGTAGTGAATGAGTCTCACGAGTTCTGATGGTTTTAAAAATGGGAGTTTCCCTACACATGCTCTCTCTTCTCTTGTCTGCCGCCATGTGAGATGTGCCTTTCACTTTCTGCCATGATTGTGAGGCCTCCCCAGCCACGTCAAACTGTGAGTCCAATAAGTCTCTTTCTTTTGTAAATTGCCCAGTCTCAGGTATGTCTTTATCAGCAACATGAAAATGGACTAATACAGTAAATTAGTACCAGTAGAGTGGGGCACTGCTGAAAAGATACCTGAACATGTGGAAGCAACTTTGGAACTGGGTAACAGGCAGAGGTTGGAATAGTTTGGAGGACTCAGAAGAAGACAGGAAAATGTGGGAAAGTTTGGAACTTCCTAGAGACTTGTTGAATGGCTTTGACAAAAATGCTGATAGTGATATGAACAATAAGTTCCAGGCTGAGGTAGTCTCAGATGGAGATGAAAAACTTGTTGGGAACTGGAACAAAGGTGACTCTTCTTAAGTTTTAGCAAAGAGACTGGTGGCATTTTGCTCTTACCCTAAAGATTTGTGGAACTTTGAACTTGAGAGAGATGTTTTAGGATATCTGGCAGAAGAATTTTCTAAGCTGCAAAGCATTCAAGAGGTGACTTGGGTGTTGTTAAAGGCATTTGGTTTTAAAAGGGAAACAGAGTATAAAAGTTTGGAAAATTTGCAGCTTGACAATGTAATAGAAAAGAAAATCCCATTTTCTGAGGAGAAATTTGAGCCAGTTGCAGAAATTTGCATAAGTAATGAGGAGCCGAACATTGTCACCAAGACAATGGGGAAAATGTCTCCAGGGCATGTCAGAGGTCTTCGTGGTAGCCCCTCCTATCACAGGCCTGGTGGCCTAGGAGGAAAAAATGGTTTTATGGGCCAGATCCAGAGTCCATGTGTTGTGTGCAGTCTAGACTTGGTGCTGTGCATCCCAGCTGCTCCAGGCATGACTAAAAGGGGTCAAGTTACAGCTCAGGCCATGGCTTCAGAGGGTACAAGCCTCAAGCCTTGACAGCTTCCATGTGGTGTTGAGCCTGCCAGTGTACCAAAGTCAAGAACTGAAGTTTGGGAACTTCTGCCTAGATTTCAGAGAATGTGTGGAAACGCCTGGATGTCTAGGCAGAAGTTTGGCCCTGGTGGTGGCAGCTGGGAGCAGTAGTGACTGTGGGCAGGAAAGCCTGACCTCAAGATGTATGGTAGTTCCTCTGCTGGGTGGGGAATTGCAAGGGTGGTGCTTGCTCCCAGTGGCTCTTGCCAGTTTGCAGTCAGTTGTAGCAACAGTAGCAGGTGGGAGATATCAATGGGGCCAAAGGGGTCTAGAGATATAGGGTCTGTTGGGACCCAAAGCAGAATGCCTTCTGGTGAGGGCTGGGTTTCCAGAATGGTGATGTGCTGTAGCTGCTTAGAACTAGGGGTGTGTGGGACCCAGTGTGAGCTCCCTCTCTGGATCAATGCTATCAAGCAATCTCCAGGTACCTCCTATGTTAGCCTGAGGACCCATGAGTGTCAAGTGGCTCTCCTGTGGCTAGGATTGCAGAAGCCTGTGGTGGAAATGTGGACCACTGGGGGTCTCTCACTTACTGTTTGCCCACATTAGGGAGCTTCTCCAGGCTTCTAGATGGTCTGGCAGAATAGGCTGCCTCACTTCCTTCTCCTTTGCCTTCCATGTTTGCTGTCACTTCTCTGCTGAATTCTGCTGTTCTATCTTAAATTATGTATTCAAAGTGTGATTATCTACTCACTATTTTGATTCTTCTTTGTGGAGGAGGTGAGTACCAGACGCTTCTAGTTATCTTGAAGCCCTTCCCAGATTGGCCTTTTAAACCCTGATTAATTTTTGTAATGCTCCATCTCAGGCAGATGACCTCTTGGTCAGGATGGGGCTGTGATCTTTAAGTTGTCCCTGGATCTACTAGTGAAGGCTCAGGACATGGCTGAGTGGATGTGCAGAGGACTGGATCTCAGATGCCAGCTCTTGTCGTTCCTTACACTTCTCTTCATCTGCTTAAAAAAATCGTGATCCTACACAAACTTTATTACATTTTAAAACTTCTTTTATTAGTATTACTCACATGCAATGCAGCTCTCTCAGTAGCTCTCAGACCTTGAATATTGTCTGAGCATCAGGTCTCATTGATGTCAGTTGCTTTGTAATGATGTAAGAAGATAGAATGAGTAGCTTGGATGGCTGATTGGAACTTGTCAATTCAGGACTATCATATGACATATATATATACCACTCTACAAAGTACCCACATGTCCTCCTGCCTTTTTTTCTAACAACTCATTCAGTAGCTATTATATTCCGCTCTTAGAGATAAGGTTTAAAGAGTTTAAGTGATTGGCCCAAGGACATACTGATTTGAGCCTTCAGACCATTATCAGGTATGGTTCTTTGTAACTTACTATGCCACCTAGATTTAAATGAATGTGTTTAGGTCTGGCTTTAGGCCTAGATACAGGAGATGACCGCTCATGCAGTGAGATGGTGAAGAGGGGGTATGGGTGGAGAAGAAGTTCAGTGGTAGAATATCTGAAAACTTCATATCCCCCAGATCAGAAATTCATTCTCTTTGGTTAAGGATTGTCCTTTGAAGGTATTAATTTCTCTCAGGAAACCATAGCTCTTTTCCCTGTAATCAGCTATTTGCATTCCAGTTTGAGCTGAATTAGTGTTAGTCTTGAGTGGGGTTTGCAGGAGTGGCAAAGACACAGAAAATGGGCTGCCATTCCTAAAGCCAGTGCCCAGTACCTCATAAGATGCTCAAACCTCCCAGGAGTGGAGGTGGCCTCACATATTCCTTCTCAACCCAGTATTTGAGGAAACAAGTTCCTTTTGATTGGAGTTGACATTTGAATTGGAGTCCCTTTGGAAACAAAAAAGGCACGGAGTGAGAAGGGGAGGGGTTTCTGTTTAACCAAGGTGGGCCTGGGTGTAGGCTGAGAAAGGACTGTGACAAGGTAACAGTAGGTAGCAGGTGACAGGAGAGGACAAGAATCTAATGGAGCTTGGAGCAAAGATGACTTGGGAAACTTCCAAATAAAAAGATCATGTTGTTAACAATTTTTGCCTAAGTTTGCTGCTGCAGATAAACATATCCAGTATCAAATACTTCAGTGGCAAAACCCTGCTCAGGCTGAGAACTGAAAAGAAGCCAAAATCCAGTAAACTCTGATATTTTCAAAATACTCCCTTATAAAAGAGATTCAAGGACACTCATTCCTACAACGAAGTCTGGGCCCCCAATCCATCTTCCTCCGCTCCCCATTCCTTGCCCTAGCATTTTCTCTGGAAAGACTCCATCCAACAGAACTTTGAGAATTTCACTCCAATACTCTGAAGGGCAGGTCAATAGATTGCAAAGATGAAGATTACAAAGATTACAAAGATGAAGACACAATCTGCCTTCAAGGACGCCATGACAGGATTGGAAGAAAACACAGATAATGACATGATAATTGATGGCATATCTGAGAAGAGGGAGATGGGTGATACAGGCAACACTTGCCAGTCATGGGCAGAAGATGGAAAATCCAGACATGCTAGGAACACAAGCAAAGCCTCAGGAAAACCTACTGACTTAGCCCACTCCCCAAAAGACAGACTCTGAGGTGGAGATTTATATGCAAGATGTTTACAAAGCAATTCCCAATGCTTCTTGGGAATTTGCTTAGAGGGAGGAGTTGAACTGTGAAGCAGTTGCAAGAGGCCTTTTAGTAGGAGCTGGGGAACCAGGATGGCCTTTAGAGTCGGGGCAATGAGCGCCTTTGTGCTTCTCATCCTCAATCAGTCATTGAAGTGAGCTTCTGCTGGGCTGGTGATGTGACCTGGAGCAAGAGGGACTCAGTTGAGAGCCACTGGGAGTCCAAGTAGCTGGGGAAATGGGGACCTCAGTCCTGAGGGAGGATCTAGGTATGATTTCACTGCATCCGCTGTACATATGAATTAAGCTTGGTCCTGATGTGTATGGGTTAGATTTACGTAGTTGGAGAAAAGGGAGAAAGGGACAGGAACTTTCTTTTTTTTTTTTGGAGACAGAGTCCTGCTCTGTCGCCCAGGCTGGAGTGCAGTGGTGCTATCTTGGCACACTGCAAGCTCTGCCTCCTGGGTTCATGCCATTCTCCTGCTTCAGCCTCCCGAGTAGCTGGGACTACAAGCACCCACCACCACACCTGGTTAAATTTTTGTAATTTTAGTAGAGACGGGGTTTCACCTCGTTAGCCAGGATGGTCTCGATCTCCTGACCTCATCATCTGCCTGCCTCCGCCTCCCAAAGTGCTGGGATTACAGGCGTGAGCCACCGCGCCTGGACTGTTTTTTTTTTTTTTTTTAAGTGAGCAGAACATTGCGGCTCTAATGAAGGTTATGCATAGGCAAGCAGACGGGATATGAAATTAGGAGGAAGGCAAGGGGCTCCCTGCAGAGAATCTTGAAGGCAGTCATGCCTGCACTTCGTCATTTTCTCAACAAAATATATTAACATATAACATTTAATATATGGTATATAGTTTTTCACTGCTATAAGTGTAGGGGCGGAGGATATGGGGGCCACTTGTAATATGAGCAAATAATAACTTTGATTTAGTATCATTTTGTCACATTTGTTCTCAAATATTTCTTATTTCCTAACTGCTCATGGGAGTACTGAAATCCTATAATATATATATTTTTGGCTTTCTGGGGTTTGACTAATATAAGATGATAAATCATCCACCTGCAAACATGGTGGACCTCCTCTGCAGAGAGACCAACATTCAGGGTTCTAAAAGCCAAGCCTTCCCAGCAATGTTCTCTCCATCTCCCTGTGACTACATCCCACAGAAAGCTGTCATTAGGAAGGAAACATGGGGATTGGACCATTTGTATTGGTTTCTAAGTGAGTGTTAACACAGGAATAGAGATGTACTATGTGAGGTTTGGATAATGGACACTCATTTATAAGGTAATTGTCACCAAAAATAGGGGATTATGTTAATTTTTTATTGTCTGGGCATTTTGCACTTTGAAATGAGAATGAAAAAAGAAGTAGCTACTGAGTGGGATGATGAATGAATGAGGGGACAGAGCCAGGGCTGACATCCCAAGTATTAGATCCACGTATTCTGTGTTGGATCTTTTCCAGGGTAAATTATAGAGGAAAATGCCATTTGTCTTATTTTCATCCATTCCATCTGTAGAACTGAAGAGTTACTACCATTTTTTATTGAGCTTATTTTGAGGAGTATTAATTTAACTTTATACAAAGATGAAAAAGAATGTAAAATAAGAATTTGGTTTCTTGGCAATTCAAAATCAGGTCACTGTTTTACAAGGCTTTATCATCCGTACAGTAATTTTTTTAGGGGTAGCTAATTAGCAGAGGACCCAGTGGAGTTTTTATACCCAGTATGTCTAAGAATCATGTGGGCCTGGGTACTGGACTCCACTTCAGGAGGTTCTATTTCAGAAGTTCTTATGGCACAGAGAAGTATGCATTTTAACAGGTGTTTTGTCTGATTCTGAAGCAAGTGGTCTTCTGTCCGTGAGTGATTACTACAGTGAGATAGATAACAAAAGTTTGTTTGAACTGGGGTCTACACATGCCTATGGGATCTAGGCAGGAAATATAAATAAGAGGGGCTGCCTGGTAGAAGTTGGTTAGGGCTTGGTGCCTATTGCTGCAAGCTGGAAAACACATGTAAAAAGGGCAACAGTGTCTCAATTTTCACTTATTGTTGTGATGGGGGAGTGGGATTCCAATACTGCTAAATGGCCTGAGCATTCAACAGATACCAGAAAGCTGGAAATCTATACAAAGTCTCCTAATATTTAACTGTTGACACCTAATTGAAATAAAATAAAGACTATGTGTTTGGCAGATAAAATATGTATGCTGGATTCCATCTCTGAGCAGCCAGTCTGATGCGTCTGGTCTAGAGAAAGGAAGAAATAAAAGGTGTTGGGATTGTGCAGGGTGAGTTTCAACGCTGTTAAGGCAGAGTGGTCTTATGTGATTCTCTTTAGAGCAGTTGTATTTAAACTTCTTGTTCTATGAACAGTGTCAGGGGCAAAACAGTGTCATGATCAAAGATATTGTGGTTTGTGATGCAAAAATAGAATATTTGGCACCTAACACAGACACAAAGATCTATTATTTTCAATTACTTCCTTAGAGTTTTTTTGGAAGATTTATTTTCAGATTTGGAGGTAATCCATTGCCAACCATGTCCTGGGGGCATGGGAGATGGGTGGATTGGCATGGGCAAGAGGACTTGAGCCTACAGGTGGGAATTAGGTGGGAGATGATATCAGAGGCAGCATCTTCCTGGGTGCCTGGAATAGTAATGTCTAAGGTGGCCTAAAGCTACAAATGGGGAAATTAACAGAAAAGACCTGAGATGCTGACCCAGACAGCCAGGAACCAAGAGAACTGGAGCCAGAATGAAGCTTGGAATAATGCTTTGAGCCAGAGCTCATCAAAGGGCAATCTTTTCTAAATAAAGAAGTGAGCTCTATTTGAGAAAAGAATAGTTAAATGTGTCTTGAGGCCGGATGTGGTGGCTCACACCTGTAATCCCAGCACTTTGGGAGGCTAAGGTGGGCAGATCACGAGGTCAGGAGATCGAGACCATCCTGGCCAACATGGTGAAACCCCGTCTCTACTAAAAATACAAAAATTAGCCAGGCATGGTGGTGCATGCCTGTAATCCCAGCTACTTGGGAGGCTGAGACAGGAGAATCACTTGAACCCGGGAGGTGGAGGCTGCAGGGAGCCGAGATCGTGCACTGCACTCCAGCCTGGGCAACAGAGCGAGACTCTGTCTCAAAAAAAAAAAAAAGTGCGTTGAGGGATCAGAGTTCTCACCCAAAATATCTTTCTATCTCTTCTGTGTACCCAAAATTTAAATATGTATTCCAACCCCTCACCTCCCTCCTCACCATCATGTACTGACATGGCCAATGGACTTGCATAGCAGAAAAATGAGCTCAGCTGAAGTCTCCTTCTTTAAGTCTGGGGCTTTGGAATGGCTGCTGAAGGTAAGTATGAAATTAGATTCTCTAGCTTGCCTTCTGCACCTAGAAGCAGCTCAGTTTAGGTCCATGGCAGCCAGTATTCACTAGGGGAGGGAAGTGGGCCAGAGGGTGGAAAATGTCAGTGGTTCCCAAACCTAGGTCAGCACCTATTGGTCATAGCTCTGATAAGCTCATGACGTGGCGGTAACAAACAATCATGAATCATAACACTGCAAAATGGTATTTCTCACTCAAGACTATATGACCAATAGCGTTAGCAGGGAGTGGGTGTGTGTGTGTCTTGCTCATTGCAGTTTCTTGGGTACTGAGGCTGACACAATATGTCAAAGGTAAGTAAATTAGGGCTTCAGGTACATCAAAGATAAGTACATCGGGGAAGAGGCTGGGAAGAACTACTTACTGGCTTTGAAGCCTCTGCCTGAAAGTAACACATGTTACTTCTGCCTACATTTCAATGGTTATAGCAAGTCACATGGTCATGCTTGCCTTCAAAAGAGGCAGGAAAGTGCAATCCTACCACAAGGTTAGAGCAGAGAAATGGAACATTTGTGATCTCTCTGAGAACCTCCACAAACCTTAAGATTCGGATTCATTATATTTTCCCCAAGTCATTCTAAGTCTCTCCTATGTTTGGAAACCTCTGATCTACCCAGTTCATCTTTGGAGGAACTTCTTAGCTGAGATTTGAGTCCTTTCTTGGCTTCTTGGCAGGGCATCCTAAGTATTGAGTATAGATTTGCATTGGGTAGATATTCAGTGAACCATTTTTCTCAGTAACTCACCCACTCTTCAAGAGGAAACCAAATGCAAAGTAACTGTATTTTTTATTTCTATGAACAATAAAATACTTTCATAATTTCACATCCCATTGCTTTTAAGAGCACATATATTACAAATAAAGGAACTCCACAAACTTTAAAGATTAGTATTTATCAACACTTTTGTACACATACACAAATATTTTAATATAATGGTATCTGAAATGTTATTCATATATTTTTAGTACTGTCATAGTATTAACTAAAAAGGATCTTTTAAATTTGGTAAAAACCGTATATCTTACAATCTTTTATTTACATCTGAAATATACTTAAATGTTACAAAAACATTCACTTTAACCTTTAAAATATGTGTACTAGGACTGGGGTACTGACCATACGATAACTGACAGCAAACTTAGGGTTTGCATTTGAGCTACACATTCACTGAAATTTCATGGCAAATATTCAACTTGGCTTGATCAACACTGCTCAAAGAAAAAAAATATACAAAATGTGCAAATTCAGAGGTTGGCAAAATTCTGAAGCTAGCGAGGTAAACAAAAATATTAACACCATGAAAACTTCAAATAAATTAAACCTATCTTTCTCTTCCCCGAGATTAGCTGCAAATTCAGAAAGTTCTCTTAGAGGTGGGTCTGATGCTGCAGAGCCCTCAGACTTCAGCACTAGATGAGATGGAGACCGTGGGTAGGGCCGGAGTTGCTTTTCTAATTACTCGAGTGTAGGTTTGGTCCACTCCGCGCTTTGACGGGTCGTCCCTGCCCGTAATCTTAAAACAGGAAAAAACACAACACAACGCAATAAAATAATGCAGAGGTTAATGTTAATATCCCAAACACAAAATTAAAACCCAGAATAGAGGTTTTTATTCCCCACAGGGTAATTTATTCAAATTATGAAAAGACACATATCAAAGTAGATCTAAATAATTTTTCCCCAAGACCATGTGCTAGCTTTAAGTTTTGATGAAAGTTAAAATATTTTCACAATCCTCTTCTGCTATCTGACATAAATTTATAAATGTTTGGATGAAACTTACAAATACATCTGAGTAATTCCAGGATTTTATTCTATTCTAAAAGTTTATAATTTATATTGTCAGCATCTGCCAAAAAAGGGAAACATTAGAAATTTTATTTAAATGTTTGCATAAAAGGAAATATAGTAAAAAAGTCTTGACCTGATTTTAATCTTGAAAATAATGTTAGTGTGCCTAAAAAATACTTTATCAGATTGATTCAAACAATGATGTGTAAGCATAATAACAACAGAAACTCCAGACAGTTTTAAAATATATTTTTGTACAGAAAAGATTTCTGTACAAAGAATTGTGAAGATTTTCCCACTGACTTCACACATTATCCCACTGTGCCATGACCTTCATCTCTACTCTTCCAAGATAGAATCGCTACTTCTGTAAGTGCCCCAAAGAGCACTCAGCTGAGAGCATCCTATACTACCAATAAATTCTCCTTATGATCAATATCACGAAGCGTTGAATAAATAATCTGGCTGATGATGTGTTCAAAGAGTAGACTCCAGGTGTGGTATACCTATGCTTGGCATCACACCAGATTGGGTCCGTTCCTTTCTCTGTATTTTGTATTGGATACCCATCATCACAGTTGACTTCACTATGCTGTTATTCTTACTGAATGTTGAAACTAACTCCAAATGGGCATCTTATACTGATGCTTAAACTGAATGCTTATATGCATTACTTTGGCCTCAAAGAAGGCTTTTGTGTTTTTTGCTATTTATTATAAACAGTATGGAATTTTGGCACCTGTAAAAGCAATTATTACCTGCTGGTCAGTGACAACTCAAACTACTTTATCTCAACTTCTCCATTTTACATGGTAGCATCCACTTTATCTTGTCTTGTCTCTTTCCTTATGCTGAAGGTTCCTTCATTAACTAGATGTCTTCAAAGTACTTCTCTAGCTAATACTTTTCTAGACACTTTTGGAGTGAATTGCATATGTAGCTGAAACAGCAGAAGGACGAACATAACTACATTTTTTAGTTTTAATCATGGGGCCTTTACCCATTCCTGAATGTAGGCTGGGATCACTTTGGAGCACTGATATAATCTGAAAAAACAGCAATCATGTTTTTTTTTAGACGGAGTCTCACTTTGTCACCCAGGTTGGAGTACAGTGGCATGATCTCAGCTCACTGCAACCTCTGCCTCCCGGATTCAAGCAACTCTCCTGCCTCAGCCTCCCAAATAGCTGGGATTACAGGCACCTGCCACTACACCCAGCTAATTTTTGTATTTTTAGTAGAGACGGGACTTCACCATGTTGGCCAGGCTGGTCTCCAACTCCTGACCTCTGGCAATCTGCCCACCTTGGCCTCCCAAAGTGCTAGGATAACAGGTGTGAGCCACTGCACCCGGCCTCATGTAGTTTTTAAAACTAACTCTGGGATTAAAGAAGTACGTAGACAACTTCTATGTTTTTTAAAGACTATGTTTTTTTAAAGATTTATAGGAGCATCGTGACCTGACCAGGACAAAGAAGTTTGCAACCTCCTCAGACCTTTGCTTGTGCCCAGATATCTGTGGTCATCAGACACTTCTTGATTTCAACCCCCTTCTTTTCTCCCTGCCCTTAATATAAAAAGAGCCTACAATGTGTACTGAGTTAAGATAGCACTTTAGGATGCTGGATCACCATCTTCATGTTTGCTGGCTCTTTGAATAAACCTGCTTTTCCTCCCATCAACTCTCACTTCCAGTGTTCGGCTTTTGAGCAGACAGCAGCCAAATCTGGGTTTGCTTACACATAATTAATTCTATTTTTTTATTTCCTTTTTATATTTTGATGTGTAGCTATCCATTCTAATTGTTTCTTTTTTTTTTTTTAAGACACAGTTTTGCTCTTGTCTCCCAGGCTGGAGTGCAATGGTATGATCTTGGTTCACTGCAACCTCTGCCTCCTGAGTTCAAGCGATTCTCCTGCTTCAGCCTCCCGAGTAGCTTGGATTACAGGTGTGTGCCATCATACCAGCTAATTTTTTTTTTTTTGTATTTTTAGTAGTGACGGGGTTTCACCATGTTGGCCAAGTTGGTCTCGCACTCCTGACCTCAGGTGATCTACCCGCTTCGGCCTCCCAAAGTGTTGGGATTACAGCATGAGCCACCGTGCCCGGCCTGTTTCTATTTTTAAGTGTTCAATGGAATTTTTTTCTTCATTGTAATTTTGTATGTACCTGTTTTCAGAATATGTGCATGAATAGATAGGTATGTGAAGGTATTCCTATAGATGGAGACCTAGGTGACAAATCCCCATTGAAGTCCAGAACCAGGAGAAGGTGTGTATTTCCTGTGGACAGATCTTTTTATAGATCTATTTCTATAACAAAGCCTATACAATCCATCAGTTTCTTTTCTTTGTGTCAGTTTCCATGAGTCATAGAGTCAAGTTTTGCTTCTTTTAGCAAAGGTTTCCTGGAAAAGAGATGATTTTTCTCTCCCCTTAATCACCTGGTCCTTGTCTTTATATTTTTGTTTTAGCACTTTTGGGTACAGCATATCTTTGTTTTGGAAACAAATCAGCTCAAATATATTTTAGAAGTTGGAGTATGAGTTTTCATTTTAAAAGCTACATTGTTAACTTCAGTTTAAATCATGAGGCTTTTCCCTCCATTGACCTACCTTGAAATGGAAATGGAGTTGTTCTAATTAAATAAAAACTTAGAGAGCACTAGCTACTGGGGAGGTGACTAGAGAGACTGAATGGCTAGGAAGAGAGGGGTACACCAGAAGGCCACAAAGGACAGAGTAGACATAAAGAAAGAAAAACATACCACTTTTGCTTACAGTACTGAGGGAAATACTAGACACAGAGGAACAGAAGCTGTATAAACACGGACCTCGACAGAGCTGCCAGGAAAAAAGAGAAAAGCATTTTTGTCCAAAGTTTCTAGGTCAGAGGTGATTTACAGTTGGAGACAAGCAGTCCTTCACCACCTTCCCGAACTTTCAGATCCATTGTTTGTTTTTTATTTCACTCCCAGATTTATGATTTTCCCCATTCTATCAAGTCATCTCTTCTGAGTACTTAATTCCTGTCACCCCTCAAATAGCCTAAACCAATACTACCTCCACGAGGAATCCTATCTACAGCAATTCATTTTCTCCAATATAACTCAGTCAACCATTTCTTTCTCTAGCTACATGGAGAGTTAAAAATCAGGATGGAAGAAGACGAAGAAAACGAAAAGAAGCAAGATGGGAAATGCAATTAGAAAAAACAGATTCATACAACACACTTCATGGTTTGTGAGTCGTATTAACAGTGCCAGCCCATTTAAGGAAAACAAAGGAAATGTATATTCAGTGGGTGGCTACCATGTATGAAGCACTACTGGGAGACTAATTCAAGTTCTACCCCTCAATTTTTCTGTAGAGAACACATCTAACTCCTGGAGGGGAGCACGGGTGATGAGATGTCCAGGTAGAGCATGGAGGTATGGATTCTAGGAACTAGGCCAGGAAACAACACTTGGCTTTCAACCAGTTGACTTTTAGCCACCCAAAAAGTACTGAGATGACTGAATGCCCACATTTTGTGTGCAGCCTTACAGAACATGCTGTACACATCCCAGACATCATGGATGACTTGCTTGTGGGGTGGGTGGTTAAGTTTTATCTGAATTCTGCACATCTGCAGGAGGCCCAGCCTCCGTAAAGGCAGTCTTGGTGGTAAATAGCCATGACTAGTCTTGGGGCTCATTGTGAGTATAGTGCAGAGACCCCCTCAACTGTGGACTCCACATCATGGCCTCGGGGTTGTGAGGTCCTCAACCAGGGATGGTGGAAGGTGGCAGCAAACCCTCATGGGAATGTCACCCAGTGTTTCTCAGCATTTAATAGGACTCACATAGTCCAGAAAACCAAGGGTTCATGTGGACTGTGGAAAGTATCTAGGTTCTCATAATCTTTTTCTATAGATTTTCCCCCAGCCTGACCTCTGCTTTGGGGCACGAGGTTGTGTGCATGGGAGAGAGAACAGATCAGCAACATGGTGCTGATGCAGTGATTTCTGCAGCAAGAAAAGGGCCTCTTTCCTGTCCTTCTGGCATTGGGAGTGAAAGGGACTTTCTGTCCACTGATAGCGCGTGTGCACCAAGGAGCGCTCACCTGCTCATTCATGATTGTGGAGAGTTCGCTGAGCATGTCCTTGTAGTGGGATCTCAGTTCTTCCTGGTACTCCAGCTGGTCCTCTTTGATGAGGCGCTCGTTCACGTCAAGGGCCTGCCCACATGCATCTGCAAATTGCCTTTAGCGACAACATTAAACAAATTAAAAACCAGCCCTCGGAAGTGGCATTGAGCTCAGTGACTGTGAGTCAGTTCAGCTGCTGATGGACTCTGCCACCTCAGTGAGTTTTGGTGTGATGGATTCTTGGGGGATTGAGGACTTCCTGTCTGAGGAAGTTCAAGGAAGAACATCCCAACAAGGAGAAGCTTACCTGAAGATCTCCTTCAAAAGCTTTACTTGGTTGTCAGGATACTTCTTTGCATTGGTTTCTTCAAGAAAAGCTCGTGCATAGGCCATTGGCCCAGCGTTAACCTGATGAGAAGAAAATTGATGAAGGATGATCTACCTTCTGCAAGGAGCCTTTTCCACAGCTGGAAGGAGTAGCAACTGTGCACCAATGGTGTGGTACCCCAATCTCACACCCTGCCTTCTAGTCCACTCATTTGTATACCTGACTTAGCTGCTGTCCTCCAACTTGTCAATAAAGCATGAGTCTGGGCTCTACCTTTCACTAACAAACTTCCCAAACTTCAGTCCTTTGCCAACCCCTTCACATTTTTTTGTGCCATATCTGTACATTGCTTAAACTGCTATTTTTTTCTTTGTTTTTTTTCTTTGTTAGAGACAGGGTCCCACCCTGTTGCCCAGGCTAGAGTGCAGTGGCATGATCACTGCAGCTTCAAACTATTGGGCTCAAGTAATCCTCTCACCTCAGCCTCTCAAGTAGCTGGGACTACAGGTGTTTGCTACCATGCCTGGCTAATTTTTTAAAGAAGGTTTTTGTAGAGACGGGGGAAGTGGGGGCGGTCTCACTACATTGTCCCGGCTAGTCTGGAACTCTTGGCCTCAAGCAATCCATCTGCCTCGGCCTCCCAAAGTGCTGGGATTACACGCATGAACCACCCACCAAATCTGCTGTTTTCTTAACAGCTTTTAAAACTAGACTCACTTCTATTAACTCCAATATATTTATTTAAATTGAACATTTGTGAAATCAAATGTTTGAAGTGCTAGTTTTTTTTTTCTATTAACACTCAAATAAACACATACTATTATGAAGGGATAATCCACAGTGGTAGTGGTGTGGGCACTGCCCTAGAATCACTGTTTCACTGGGTTCCATTTGATGGTCTGGCTTAGATTCTGGCTCAAGGAGGCATTTATCAGATTTGCTGAATGAATGCACAGTGCTGGGTTCAATTCATGCTCATGCACATGGAGGGCCTCACTTGTGCAGGAGTCCATATCCCTTAGTGCATAGAAGCTTTTAATGTGGCTGTCAGGCTTGGGAAGGAAAAAGGTAAAATAAGAAGGAAGCTGACTTCAGGGGCCTGTGACCAGCAGGCATGGCCAGTGTGGCAGATGCAGTCACTGGTACTAGGTGTACCATCTTTTGCTTCTCCAGATCCAATCTCCACTTCCCTCCACTCAGCTGTGTGCCTAGGGAAGTCATCCTGTATGGGATAGGACAATGGCTCTCTTGCTTTCTGGCCTTCTCAGCCCATGGGGAACACAGACAAGGGAGGTAGGGAAGGGGAGAGTGTGGTCAGTAGCATTAATTTTTTCTTTGGCTTTTTTTTTTTTTTTTTTTTTTTGAGATGGAGTCTTGCTTTGTCACCCAGGCTGGAGTGCAATGGCATGATCTCAGCTCACTGCAACCTCTACCTCCCAGGTTCAAGCAATTATCCTGCCTCAGCCTCCCAAGTAGCTGGGATTACAGGTGTGTGCCACCACACCTGGCTAATTTTTGTATTTTTAGTAGAGGTGGGGTTTCACCATGTTGGCCAGGCTGGTCTCGAACTCTTGACCTCAAGTGATCCATCCACCTCAGCCTCCCAAAGTGCTGGGATTACAGGTGTGAGCCACTGCGTCTGGCCTTCTTTGGCTTTTAGGCTCCAATATAGCTGTGCAGGGTGCCACTACTGATCTTCCTTTATTTTAAAATTTAATACTTTATTCCTTACAAATACTTAGCATCAATTTATTAATATAATAAATAAAAATTAATGCCTTATTCCTGAGTTACTTGGGGCTCCCTTTAATTTTGTGCCCAAGGTGAGTGCCTTACTCACCTCACCTGCCTGGCCCTGGTCAGAGTACTAAGCCCCAGAGCTTCCTCCTTGCAGAAGCCTCCCTATCGCTAGCTGAAGCCACTCCTGTCGACTTGTCTGTCATCAGATGGACCTCTCAGCTCCCCTGTCTGCTTCCACTAACTCTTCTCTCCTTGCATCTTCAGGTCTAGGGTGGTCACACCGCCTGAGTGCTGCCAGTCCCTCTGCCAGCCTTTTCTGGCTTTCCCAAATGCTGCACACACTTTTGGGAACAGTTTATTTACTCTATCCTCCTCAATCACTCACTGAGCATGCCATCTGCTTCCTGTCACAACTCTGCCAGACAGATAAACATGCATGCACCTTTTATGAACTAGTAATCATTCTTTTTTGGATTTGTTTCAAAACAATTTTTTAAGGCTCTTAATGACAGATATGTACAAGAATGTGGTGTTTCTTCATTAGTTAATTCATTTGTTAGTATACAGATATAGAACACAGTTATCCATAGAAGATGGGATAGCAAGGTGGAGGAAGAATACATTTTATTTCAGCTAAACTTAAGAAAGGTCTATCTACAGGTGTTGAGTAACATCAATGCACATTGACAACTAGAAGCCATTTTAAAGACCCAGATAAAGGTGTTCTATTCTCACGAACAGAAAAATGTTTCTTATATTCTTTGTAAACAAAGTTCCCAGGGCATTTTACACCTGGTTTCATTGGCCATGTGCATCTCAGCCTTGGGCAATGCTTACTCACCTTCACGCTGACACTTCCTTGCAGTTTGAGCTGCAGTCTGATCATGTCCACTTCTTCCATTGTGCAAAGCTGATTAAGCTCAAAAACCTTCTTGGACATCTCATCAATCGCCACTTCAATTGGGTTCAGTTCTGTGCTTGATTGGCTAATGACTTGTATTCTCTTCTTCACGTAGGGGAACAGGTGACTCGCTGTACAAAAGCCATACAAAGGGATTTCAAGGTTGAGGATTAGTGAAGAGTCAAGGGTTTCCCTGAAGGACCAGACGATCATGTATCATTTCACGGCACATGGCACCTTCCATTCTGCATGCTTTTAATGCCTGGGAGTTACTTTTTCTGCTAGGTGCCATCCTGTCTAATACCTCTTAGCTTTTGCCCAAGCTCCTTTGACCTGTGTGCTCTTCTACCTTCACTGCTAACAGGCCCTCATTGTCAGGGCTGTTTTAGGCCTTTAGAATTTTTTTCTTTTTTCTTTCTTTTTTTTTTTTAGATGAGTCTCGCTCTGTCGCCCAGGCTGGAGTGCAGTGGCACGATCTCAGCTCAATGCAATCTCCACCTTCTGGGTTCAAGTGATTCTCCTGCCTCAGCCTCCCAAGTAGCTGGGACTACAGGTGCATGCCACCATGCTCAGCTAATTTTTGTATTTTTAGTAGAGACGGGGTTTCACCATGTTGGCCAGGATGGTCTTGATCTCTTGACCTCATGATCCGCCCACCTCCACCTCCCAACGTGCTGGGATTATAGGCGTGAGCCACCGCACCAGCCAGCCTTTAGAATTTCTAAACACTGAAAAGATTAAAGCTTCCACAGCAACTTGTAATTCAGATAAAAACTACACTAACCCACAATACAGAATGCCTAAATATATACCAAATAGTATATATTGATACAGCTTTGTTGTGGCTTTTTTATTTCAAAAGTTTTGGATACATTTACTGAAGGCAGACGCTTGTCACAGTTTAGACATCAGTGCTACTGATAGGCTGTAGCCTAATCCAGGATGGCCCAGCTCTCAAAGCGAGTTACTGATCATTTCCTCCAGAATGCCCTTGCTTACTTTCCCTGCAGCCAGCCTTAGGAGCCCCCACTGGGTCACTGGGTACTCTTGTTTCATTTCTCCTGCTCTGCTCACCTGAAATTCTTGCCTTACTTGGCTCTTTCTCCTACCAGACTGTGAGCACCTTGAGGGCAAGAATCATGTTTCATTTGCATTGCCAGTACCCAGAACAGTGCCCAGCCCCTAGCAGGGCCTCATTAAATGTGTGTTGAGGAAATGAAAGGATGACTAGCTCACAGCATAGATCTAGAGAGCACATGGAGGGATATTGGAGACTGACATCTGCATTCGTTTTACAGATGAAGAATCTGAATCCCAGACTGGTTTAGAATCTTGCCCCAAAGCACACGATGAGAGCTGTTAACCCTGAAGCAATTGAAGGTAGACTCAGAGAGGAAAGTTCAGAGTGCCTTGTGCCTTTCCCAAGGCACTGACCCCATGACCCTTCACACTTACAACCTTAAGGGAACAGGTATGCAAAGCAACTCTTTTGACAATTTCTCCTCTGGTTGGCTTCTGTTAATAGAGAATAAAGAGATGGAAATCTCTTCTTGGCAAACATTTCCCAGTTAGCACATGTTGAGTACTTCTCTGCAGGACTGAAATAACTCTTGATTCCTACTGATCCAGCCCTATAAAGGGGCCTGTGCTGGAATAGGTGCCACACGTGTGGCCCGGCTGCCTGCACCTACTTGTCAGGATCGTCCGCCGCTTGCACTGCTCCGCCACTCCACCGTGCTTCTTGCCCGAAAGCGTGAAGGGCGTCTCGAAGACAAAGCGGTTGATGTTGTGGTGCATTTCGAAATCTGTCTTCCGGTCTTCAATTTCCTTTTCCTCAAAGAATGGCGTGACATAGGTCACCTGGATGTAGGCATATTTGGGGTCCAAATCCTTGGGGTTTACCTGTGTTAGCAGATTATGGGCAAAGTGAGTGGTGTGCCCTGGAGTGCTCCTGAAAGCAGGAAGCTCCCATTCCCTCAGCTTGCATCCAGAGGAGGCTGTGCCTCTCCCCTTGGAGAAAAATGGGCAGTCACATCATTTCAGAGCTGGGCAGGATCACAGAGAGAGTAAAGGCTGGACTGCAGCTGAGCAGCCAGGTCTGTAGGGGTGGAATTGGAGCCAGCACACCAAGTAGCTGAGGCTCTTCCAGACGTGCCTGGCTGTGGCATGTTATTTAGTCTTTTATTTTCTCTCTTCTCTGTAATGAATGTTCAATCACCTTTGTCTGGGATGCAAACTTCTTTTATTTTTCATTTTATTTATATTATTATTATTATTTTTTGAGACACGGTCTTGCCCTGTCTCCTAGGCTGGAGTGCAGTGGCATGATCTCGGCTCACTGCAACCTCCGCCTCCTGGGTTCAAGTGATTTTCCTGCCTCAGCTTCTCTAGTAGCTGAGATTACAGGCATGTGCCACCATGCCTAGCTAATTTTTGTAGTTTTAGTAGAGAGAGGGTTATGCTTGTTGGCCAGGCTGGTCTCAAACTCCTGGCGTCAAAAGATCTGTCCTCTCGGCCTCCCAAAGTGCTGGGATTACAGCCATGGGCCACTGCACCCAGCCCTAGAATGCAAGCTTCTTGAGAGTAATTCAAATGAAAACTTTTAAAAAATATCTTTTGGTCCCTCTATGATTTTACCCATGTATCTAGACTGAGGCCACTGGCTTTGGGCTTGTGCCGAGGAGGGAGGTTCCTTGCTTAATTTAGCAGATTAGCTAATGAGCCTATTACATGATTGCAAAATTTTATAGTTTTAATATCAGGTTCCTTCTCTTATCTGTAACAAGTCATCCCATGCATCTTTTTTTTTTTTTAAACAAAGGGCTTGGGTGAGTGAGTTTGACAAATAGCAAGGAAGACAGGCTGGGGGTACTAAGAAAATCCAGGAAATCGCACCTGCTCTCCTTTGGAGTTGGAAGAGATGGAGTTCTCAGCTTCTTTTCTAATGAAACCTCAAAGAATTTTAAAACTTCTCCCAATTTTCTCCATCTGTCTACCCATCCACTGCCTATCCAGTCCCAGAGATTTGAGGGACCTCCTGAATTTACTTGTAATGCTACTACTAATTACACTGTAAGGTGGGTATAATTGTAACCATTTTACGTCAAAAATAGGTTTAGAGTGACCAGCTAATTTCTCTAAGATCGTCAGCTGATAAGTGGTGGGATGGTGGAATGAAGACTCAGCTGTTCTGATATCAAATTTGGCATTTTCTCATCCCCCCATGCTGCCCCAGGAACTCTGAGTATACTTTCTACTTACGAGAGCCACTAATACATTAGTTCCAGCTGCCTGCCTTTCTGGGGAAGGTGACTATAGACATCAAGCTAAGAAGGAGAATGATGAACACATTCACAAAAATTTCTGCCCAGACTCAAGGATTTCATGCCCAGATGCCTCCAAACTTGAGCTTGTAAAAGAGGACAGAAAAAAAAAAAGACCTCTTCTGTAGCCCAATAGAACTGTATGCCATTGGGCACAAACCATCTTTTCCAGCTCCATCTTCTGCCACACTCTTCTATCCAACCTGTATTTCAAAGACCTGCCATTCTCTAAACATATCTCCCTTTTTCATTCCTCCCCATCATTGCATGTGCTGGGCTTCTCAGCATGCCCTTTGCCTCTAGAAAACTAACTCAAACATCATCCCTTCTATGTAAGGCTGCCCAACTAAGAATGAGCTGTTAAGGGAGGTCCTTGCCCTGAGCTTTCCTTGTACAACTTGGACTTTGACTCTCTGGTGATACTTTACTGTAATCTATTTAATTGGCTGTTTGCACAGGTCCTTCTCTTCTTAGCCCCATGTGAACTGTGAGCTCCAGAAGGAAGAGACCCTGTGTGCTTCATCTCTCAGTTCTGGGCTTGGCATTCAGTAGGCATTTGGTAGAGGTTGGCTAACTGAACAACAGTGTGTAAGAAGATGCTGAGTAATCTAAAAGAAGAGGTAAGTATTTGCTTTCTGGAGCCAAGAGGAGGGTAACTGAATGTTCAAAGGTTAATGTAATGTAACTGGCAAGTCTGCCTCTATTATAGGGGACAGCTTTCAAAACTGGTATGGCCTAGTGTGATGGTTAATATTAAATGTCAACCTGACTGGATTGAAGGATGCAAAGTATTGTTCCTGGGTATGTCCGTGAGGGTATCGCTAAAGGAGATTAACATTTGAGTCAGTGAACTGGGAGAGGCAGACCCGCCCTCAATCTGGGTGGGCACCATCAAATCAGCTGCCAGTACAGCTAGGATAAAAAGCAGGCAGAGGAATGTGGAAGGACTAGACTGGCTAAGTCTCTGACCTCCATCTTTCTCCTGTGCTGGATGCTTCCTGCCTTCTAACATCAGACTCCAAGTTCTTCAGCTTTTGGACTCTTGGACTTACACCAGTGATGTGCCAGGGGCTCTCGGGCCTTCAGCCACAGATTGAAGGCTGCACTGTCAACTTCCCTACTTTTGATGTTTTGGGACACAAAACTGGTTTCCTTGCTCCTCAGCTTGCAGACGGCCTATTGTGGGACTTCACCCTGTGATCGTGTGAGTCAATACTCCTTAATAAACTCCCTTTCATATATACATCTATTCTATTAGTCCTGTTCCTCTAGAGAACCCTGACTAATATGCCTAGGAAGACTTCCTTAACTGAATAAATATTTTCAACTTGCTGTTTTT
This sequence comes from Pongo abelii, assembly GCF_028885655.2. Taxonomy (NCBI): domain Eukaryota; kingdom Metazoa; phylum Chordata; class Mammalia; order Primates; family Hominidae; genus Pongo; species Pongo abelii. The sequence goes on from NC_071996.2 coordinate 128,263,117, forward strand.
TCCAATTCCACCACTGAGCCCAATTACTTTCAGGCTTTGATTGCTATTCAAATGCAAATAACCAATGGAGACGTAGAGAATTTACTAAGCTCTTTTTAAAAGTTACCCAAATAAACACATATAATGTTTTTGATCCTCCTCCCCTTAAATTACCAACCAACAGGCAAACAAGCAAAACATTTAAAATAGTTTTTGTAGTTTACTTTGCATCGTCAGGCAGAAAATGAAAACTTAATGTAGTTAAAGAATAAAAAAGTCAATTCTTAGCACTTGCATGAATACTGATTTTCCTCTACCTTGTTGGAATCCTGGATTATCTTCACGTTGTCTGCTCCAAATTTATCTGCATAGAGCTTGAGTAATCTTTGGGAAATCTCAGACAGACCTGTCAGCTTAGGCTCTTTATAAATATACTCTTTACCTTCTTCTTCTTCAAAAAAGCCCTGTGGAACATAATGAACCACCAATTTTATTAAAGAATGCTAATCATAAATCAAAAGCAAAACGAAAAGGCATTTACTTAAAAAACATATACAGTTTTTGGTTGTCATCCAATCCATTGGTTAACACCCTATAAAATTCAAAATTGGAGAAGAAAACACAGTGAAGAAAATAAAATGTCATCTTATAATCAGACATTAATGTAAATATTTCCTAGCCAGGCCAAAGAAACTCATGAAATATCTTACAGATATTATTTTCTCTATTTGTAGAACTCAATGGTACTTGCATATATTTTGGGGGAAGAATGCCCTCTTGTGGCAGCTTGGGGTAGAACACGAAATATGGAACAATTTTTGGCAGCATTCAAAGAGCAGTCAGTATCATTTTTAATAAGGTCTTCTATAAGTCTTTGAAACTAACATAGGAAATGGTGTATGGCATTTAAAGCTATTTAAATGGGCTGGCATGCATGCCACATAATCTTAGATGAAAAATCACCACACTTTATGTAGATGTCGTAACAGAAATTACATATGTTATGCTCCCAAGTACTGCTATTTAAAAAATAACTTTACATCAACATGACTTCAGGGACCTCCTAAAACTTACCTATATGTAACTTAATCATGCAATTCACCTTACTAAGAGATCTTTTACATTCTTGAAAAGGAAGACATTATAGGATTAAAAATAGCAACCATATCATCATTTTTATTCCACAAGAGCAAGTAGGTTTTAGCCTCTATTAATTTATTTGTCTGGTTTGAAGCAGGGGGAAGGGAAGATTCTATTAGCTGAAGATAACTAAGTGAAGCAATCTTTATAATTCCTTCTCTTTGAAGAGACACAGAAGCATATTTCCTGTGGAATACATGTGGCCTCAGAATACTAGATGAAGTTCGGAGTTAAGAACCCAAAGATATCTGGTTTCTTTTTTTTTTTTTTTTTTTTTTGGCAGAGTCTTGCTCTGTTGCCCAGGCTGGAGTGCAGAGGTGTGACCTTGGCTCACTGCAACCTCCGCCTCCTGGGTTCAAGCGATTCTCCTGCTTCGGCCTCCCAAGTAGCTGGGGCTACAGATGTGTGCCACCACGCCTGGCTAATTTTTGTATTTTTAATTGAGATGGGGTTTCGCCATGTTGGCCAGGCTGGTCTCGAACTCTTGACCTCAGATGATCCACCCACCTCGGCCTCCTAAAGTGCTGGGATTACAGGCTATATCTGGTTTCTTCTGATTGTAGAGCTGACCCATAAGGAAATGACTTTTGAGGTCTGGATGAAGACGCTGGACGTCAAAAGGAAACTTAGCCATATTAAAAAACCATTTTTGACTATTTAAAAATATTAATTATATGTTTAAAAAAATAGGCAAAGTGTTCCAGCACTATTATTTTTTCATAGTTAATGTGAGACAATCTAAGAATATTGATTAAACTCACATCTGTATGATGCTTTATACTTCAAAAGCACTTTCATACATGTAAATGGGATCATCTTTAACAGGGTGATTTGTATTCTAAGCGGGCTGTAGCTGTACCTTTGCAGAAGCCAATGAACAAGGTCTACTCCATAGCGAAATTCTTGCCAATCAGGTAATCGCCTGCTTCCTTGCACATCTCCCTAATTGACTTTGGGCTTTCTAAAGGCAGGAAGTGTGTCTTCAACATTGCATGCCCAGTGTTTAGCACAATGCCTGGTCTTTAGGAGGAGGTCACTCTATTTGTTGAACAAGCAGATGAATGAAAGAGTTCTTAAAGGGCACACATCTTAAAAAGGCGTATGTGTACCAGGCATAACTGGAAAATAGTCCATGGCTTTAAATAAAGATGTTTTTATTGAACAATTTCTTCGAGAAATGTTCAAGACAAAATACAAGTAATTATAAGTGCCTTGACCCCAAACTGCTACAAAGTGTCATATGATGTTGAAAGCATGAAAAGCAGCTCCTGTCATTCCTGTAGACTTTGCAGGGGTAGTGAGGTCTGACTCCACTCCCACATGACTTCCAGCCTGCTATGTTTTTTTTCTGTTGCTGTCTTTGTGGAGTTTTGTCTGATTCAAGGTCAGGAGCTAGTGGCTACAATTGACAGACTGACACATCAGAGAAATAAGGCTTCTGAAGCCTTCAGGCGGAATCCTCATGGGGCTAAAGCTGAAGCAACATTTGCAACTTCAATTTCAAGGAGAAAAATCTCTAAGGTTCAGGAAAAGATTTTTTCTTTTTCACCATAGTGTGAAAACTAGCACAAAGACACATTTTCACTGTAAAATTTTTCCCCTGACAAATTTCTGAATCTAGAGTGAGCAAAAAATGAGTGGTGGGAGGCAGGTAAAAATTGCCATCATCGGCCGGGTGCGGTGGCTCACGCTTGTAATCCCAGCACTTTGGGAGTCCGAGGCGGGCGGATCACAAGGTACAAGAAATCAAGACCATCCTGGCCAACACAGTGAAACCCCGTCTCTACTAAAAATACAAAAATTAGCTGGGCATGGTGACACACGCCTGTAGTCCCAGCTACTCAGGAGGCTGAGGCAGGAGAATCGCTTGAATCCAGGAGGCGGAGGTTGCAGTGAGCCAAGTTCGAGCCACTGCACTCCAGCCTGGGTGACACAGTGAGACCCCGTGTAAAAAAAAAAAAAAAAAATGTCATCATCATGACCTTTGCGGCCTTGTTCATAACCTGTGACTTTCTTTCATCCCTCCTCCTTGGGCTGTGGGATGGGAAAATTCAGACTCAGCGACCTACTTACTGGGAGGCTGTAAGGACAGTGCTTGGTAAACAGATGGCCTTTGGTGAATGCTAGCTATGTTGAGGATGGTTATGATCATGACACTGGTGGTGATGACAACAATGATGAAAAAACTCTGTATCTATAAAGCAATTTGAGTTCTGGCTTTTATGCAGCTTAATTCAGTTTTCAGTGCTTGAAAATACATACTTTCAGCTTCTCTTGCCTAGGCAACAGAGTTTTTCTTATTATAAAAGGTCTATTGAAACTCATTTCAATATTTTGGTAAGTGATCAATTGGTGATTGGAACGTTTTTCTAAAGAGCTTGGAAATGTAAACCTGTTTTGCAAAATGAGTAAGAAGGAGATAGAGGAGCAGAATAAAGCATTTAATCTGCTGTCCACTGGGGTTTCTGTAAAGAGTTTTGAAGCCAGACAAATGGCAGCTCTGAAAATGCTTGGAATGCATGCTTACCTTATAGCCTGGGAAACTATCAAAGCAAAGCCCACTGAGCTACAGACACTATCTGAAGGGAGGCTTCAATTTCAGCTCTGTCTATGATATAAATGATTTACAAACAGGGACACAGAGTGACGAAAACCAGGGTCAGTTTCTCTTTTGCTTTAGCCCCAAGGTTATAAGCTGACTGCATTTCAAGGCAATGGGAAATGTGATCTCTGCACTTCCCTTGCTAGTTTGATTTTTAAAATGTCATTTTGCAGTGCAATAAACACCTTCATCTGCTCTGGTCAAGAAAGAACACACACTAGTTAAACAAGGACTGCATGAATTATGAAACTTTAAGGCAATACATTATGGTAAAAATGTACTTCAATAAACTGACAACTAAAAGCATTGACTCCTTCCCAGATGCTTTTGCAGGTACTTCAGAATCTTGCAGTGCCCCTGGATCATCACTGTGTTGTCAAATATAAGGGCCCCTGGTATTATATTAGACTCATTCAAAGTTCACAAAGAGAAGAATGTATTTGAGGAGGAATCTAGTATACAAAAGACAGGCCAGAAAATGTCAATACTAGGCTAAATGCTAAGAGAAGAGAAGCTACATGAATGAATTTCTTTGCATTCATGTAGCTTCTCTTAGCATATAAATCTGAACTCAATTATGACGTTTAATTATACAGTATAGATATGTGGCCTAGATCAGCGGCTTTCCTATAGGTAGAGAGCTATATCATGTCCCAAAGTGGAGATGGTGGTTTTCCACTCTACACCCGCACCTTCCCTCCTCCCCAGAACTCCTTTTTTTATTAAGATCCTGAGATGCAAGTACACCCATATAGGCATGATTGCAAATTATGGAATCTATGGCCTTTAGTGGATAGACTAAAATTCTCCCAGGTCTTTTACTTAATTAATTCCAGGGGCATCTGATATTTTAAGTTATGTAATGGGTATTCACTTGCTTTCATGTTAAATACCAGGGCCTAAGGACTTCATTGATTATAGTTGATGTTTGCTCACTGCTGCTGTTTCATTACTATAGAAATCAATACCTCAGGGACACTTTGGAGGACACTTTGTATAGGCTGCAATATGTCAAATTTCCATATTGATGCTGATGCCGGGTGTTGCATTAGACAATTCATGTTGTGCAAGACTTGCATTTTTTTAAAGTTCCTGCTATGAACGATCAGTTTTAAACTTGTTTTCTAGTGTCTGGCTCATTACAGACACAATTAGTATTAAATACCTCAGCCAAAACTATAAAATGAGAGCAGTGGTCTGCATGGGACACTAAAAAAATGTACCCAAAGGCCTTTGTGCAGGCAAAGGGCCTATTGCATATCATATTTCCATAATCTTTTTAACATCATTGCAAGACACGTCAACTTGGATACTAAAAGGTAAGTTTTACAGGGACATAAAGCACCATTATGAATAAGAAATTATTTCTGACCATGGAGATTATGCTAATCAAGTAGTCAAGATTTTATCTTAAATCTTTGGAACCTTCATTCTGTACACGTTCGCGGGAATGTTCAAGTCTACTTGGTATTTATTTATCATGGAGTGTGAAGTGATGTGTGCTGTCTGCTCCTGTTGAATCCCATAGTTCTCACTCTCCATGTGGTGTCTTGAGACAGGCATTTGAATCTCATCTGAGCAATGATGAATGAGGCTCTAATTTGCTGCTTATCAGGACGACCTCCATTAGTTCTCCTTGTTAAAGGCAGCTGGGTTTGAGCTTATGGAGTGTCATGCTTAGGCAGGTTCTCAGTCAGAGGATTTAACAAAACACTTTGCCTTTTAAGCTCAGATTGGAATTTTTTTTTTTTTTTTTTTGAGAGAGAGTCTTGCTCTGTCCCCCAGGCTGGAGTGCAGTGGCACGATCTTGGCTCACTGCAAGCTCCGCCTCCCGGGTTCACGCCATTCTCCTGCCTCAGCCTCCCGAGTAGCTGGGATTACAGGCGCTCGCCACTACGTCCTGCTAATTTTTTGTATTTTTAGTAGAGACAGGGTTTCACTGTGTTAGCCAGGATGGTCTTGATCTCCTGACCTTGTGATCTGCCCACCTTGGCCTCCCAAAGTGCTGGGATTACAGGTGTGAGCCACCGCACCCAGCCTTGGAATTTTTTATAAAGACAAGTGAGAGTACTGCAGCATTAAAAAAAAAATCAGGTGTAAAATCAGCACACTTTACTGAGAAGTCTGAAAGAAGAATAAAGTTAGGTCATTTGCAAGGGCTCCCCCCAATACTTCCCCACTGCCCCCCTCAGTCTATTTAGTACAGGAATTTTCAAGTATTCTTTTAGTAGGTGAGTTAAGGGCCCATAATCCCAAATTTATAAATGAACATAGAAAATGCTGGTATGGTATGAATGTGGGAAGGAATTTAAAGAATTACAAAAAAGTATGTACTGGTCAGACAAGTAGGGCTGAATATGGACAATGTGTGGATATTAAATGTTTTCTCTTTCCAGCTTAACTGACAATAATTATGTTGAACCATATAAAGTTGCCATTTTTGTACATAAAAAAGTGGTTGAATATAGGCTATTTCATATGACTCAAAATAATATGAAGAAAATCCTTTGTCATAGAGCTCGGGGTACTGACAGTTTATTTTGGACATGGCTTGTTCTCCAAATTTCTTACCTTGCTCCTTTCTCCATCTCTGGAGACTTACCCAGACATATTGGGTAAAGATTTATTCCCTGGTTCATCTTTTATGTTTGGAATTAGTCCCATCACCTCTGAGAATGCTTAGAGCTCACCACCATAGACCCCTATCACTCTAAGACACTCACTCCTTCAGAAAAAACACAGTTTTTTCAATATCTTGGGAGGTGCTCACCAATAGCCATCACTCCAACTTCCAAAATTCTGACCATTTTGGTCTCCTTAATAAGCTGCAGCTCATAGTGGCCTGAAATAAGTAGACGATCTACAATACCAAGTCTATGCTACATATATTTAAGATACGTGGTACCCATACTTATCTCTCTGTGTGTTTGTGTATGTAAGGCTTTCAGACTACATCTACCTTTAGGCAGAAAGATAGCATGTATGAAAAACAAAGGATACATTTTTGTAATTCAGATAACTGGCATAAACACAACTTGGTTAAAGAAATGCAGGATGACTCCAAAAATGAATGAAAGCAGGATTATCTCACCCTTTGTACCAAATGTTGATTTGCAAAAAAAGGTTAAGGTTCAGTTAAAACCATACAGAGGGAAGTGTGAGGGGTGTTAGAGCATGCAAATGGAGAGCGAGAGTGAGTGAGAACTTACCACAGCCTGGAACAATCAAGACCGAAAGAAGAAAAGAGTAAACATCTGCATTAAAAACTATTTGAAAAGCAGTGTGATTCACTTCTACCTGCTTTAGAGCCCGTATCTCATATATTGGTTGCAGAAACCATCTGGTAGGCAATCCTGTTTTCATGATCAGGTTATTAATGGAGTTTTTTACTTTTTCATTGGAAGGAATGCCTGAGGTTTTATAGAGTCATGTCTTGGTGACCCAAAAGCACATCTTTTGTGCTACTTCTGTGCTGCTCAGCTAGCCTGTGGCCATCTCCCTTGAAACTCTGTTTTTCCCTTTCAATTCTGCTCCCACATCCCCTTCCCAACTCATAGCATTTTCTGCCATTTTTCTTGCTGTCTCACCAATGTCACAAATTGTATATTTTCTTCATGGCTTCCAAAATGGCTCCAAAATGCCATTTCCTCTTCTCTCTCTTCCTCTTCTGAAGGTTCCCACACTTCTCTCTCTCCCAATCTATGTTCTCACTTCAGATAGTTCAGATTCTTTTCCATGGACCCAGAAAATGTCTAAATTTGCTTTTTTTTGTATAGATTGTTTATGCAGATCCCCATTTTTCAGACCATTAGTTTCTCTGTCTCCACTCTCCTGATATTCCTGTGTCCTGAGAAAAATCCTGGTTGGATTAATTTGTTTATAATAAATGGCTACTTGGTGATACTTATCCTTTCCAGGTAGAAAGTATCTACCTTTATTAATTCAGAGGTTAGCTTTTTTTTTTTGATGGAGTCTCGCTCTGTCGCCCAGTCTAGAGTGCAGTGGCACGATCTCGGCTCACTGCAAGCTCTTTCTCCTGGGTTCACGCCATTCTCTTGCCTCAGTCTCCTGAGCAGCTGGGACTACAGGCACCCACCACCACACCCAGCTAATTTTTTTGTATTTTTATTAGAGACGGGGTTTCACCATGTTAGCCAGGATGGTCTCGATCTCCTGACTTCGCGATCCGCCTGCCTCGGCCTCCCAGAATACTGGATTTCAGGCGTGAGCCATGGCGCCCGGCCCAGAGGTTAGTTTTTAAGCTGCCTTTGGTGAGCAGAGGAAAATATGTATTTTTCAAATGACTTCAATGGGGATTGACCTAGAATGAACATGCTGGCGTTGACTCCTTCAGCTGCAGCCTTAAGAACAAGAAGCTGAGGCTGGGCGTGGTGGCTCATGCCTGTAATCCCAGCATTTTGGAAGGCTGAGGTGGGTGGATCACGAGGTCAGGAGTTCAAGACCAGCCTGGCCAACATAATGAAACCCTGTCTCTACTAAAAAATACAAAAATTAGCTGGGCATTGTGGCACCTGCCTGTAATCCCAGCTACTCGGGAGGCTGAAGCAGGAGAATTGCTTGAACCGGGACCCAGGAGGCAGAGGTTGCAGTGAGCCGAGATCATGCCACTGCCCTGCACTCCAGCCTGGGCTACTGAGCGAGATGATGGGTTCAGGGGAGAGGAAGTGTGAGGTCTGAGAGCCACTGCCATTCTGAAAATAAAAGCATGGGATGTCTATCCACACAAGCAACAGTCTAAAATATGTCTGCTGAAATATAATAGTGTTATAAGCCTTCCTGAAAAGAAAATGAATGGTGCCTGGGTTTAGTCCATTGAAAATGTTGCTCAGAGACATTCATAATTAATATATAGTATGTTCACTTTCAGGCCAATACAGTGGCTCAGTAATATTTTCCATCTTCTTCATTGCTTATGCAGCAAACTGGGAAAAATAACTTTGAAATTACATTGACTTGCAATATAGGAAACAAAATAACCATCCGGTATTCTGTCTAGAAACAGTGGTAGTTTGAAAATAGGAGAAAAGAAATTGTGTAATAGTAAAATCAAGGGTTTGATATGGTGGAGCCCCTAGGAAGTCTCTTATTTCCTAGAATATTAGGAATGTTACTTCTTAAAACATGTTCAATTTAATTTCGCTTTAATATGTGACATAAACTTAGATATTTTAGGGTGAGCTGGAAAGAAGAGAATGTTGAAAAATAAGGGCCCTCTTTCTTCAAGAAGTTAGAAATCACTGTTAACTCAACCCATGGATTTCTTTGCTCACTTGTTTCCCAACTTTGTACATTCCTATGGACAAACATGTAGACCATCACATCCAGAGAAACACTCAAGTATAGTCAGACACACCCACACCTCTCCATTCACTGGCACACACAGATGTCTCATGAAGAATGAAAGACAACATTCAACTGCTCAGCAGAATTTATGGGCCATGTTATTTCTGGTGAACTTACCTGCCCATAAAATGCCACACGATAGTAGCGACCAAACAGCCGCTTCTCCGAATTCACCACCTCTGCCACTTTCAGATATGACCGATGAATGTCGTAGTAGAGATCTGACAATTTCTGAAACCATTAAGTGAAAGAGTTTCATGAAGATGATGCTGACATACAAATAGGGAGTTTTTAATTTTGAAAACTGTAAGTAATTTTCCAATTCAACATAGGATATTTTAATTAACTTCTAGGGGGTTGGAATACATACTTTGAAGTCTCGTTGTTTCTCAAAGACAGCAATGATGGGCTTGTTGACATCAGCAATGAGTTCATATCGCTCAGACTTCCAGAGAAACTCCACACACATGTATAGCTGCTCCACCAGGATATTCTGCAATTCCCCCAATCAAAATGAGATTTTACATGATTAGGGTTGTGGCTCATGCCTGAAACTTGGTTTCAAAGCTGTTGCATTGTCAAACTTTTCCCTCTGTTACTGGCATTTAAAACCCATCAGGGGATCGTGGTGTCATCTTGGATTCTTGCCTATCCCGCATTACCATTACCTAATTCGTGCCCCAAAAGTGCTAATTTAAATCTGTGAAATGCCTTCAGATCTGTCTCCTTCTTCCCATTCCCACTGCTACTGACTTACGTACTCCCTGATTCCTGCCATAGTTTTGAGCGAATCTGTTTTCCCTCTCCAACTGCTGCTCTCCAGTAATCTTTCTTTGTAAAACATAAATCTGATCATGAGATCTCCAGTGCGCTGAACCTTTGTGGGAACTCCAGTATGTAAACTGCTGTCCAAACTCTAGCATGGCCTTTAAGAAGCTCCACGATCAGGCACCAACCTCCCTCTCAGTGACCCCTTCTTTCAATGCTCTGTCATTGACTTTGCACTTTGGCCATAGCATATACCACTCCATTATTAGAATACTCTCTGACCTCCATACTTTTATCTGTGTTATAGATGCACCTATAAGAACCTTATTTCACACCTTCAAGTCCTATCAAGACTCAGCACAAAAAAAATGAAGAGCTTTTATTTACATTCCATTCATCACCATTTCAACCACTTTCATGTAAAAAAAAAAAAGTTCCCCTTCTAAATGCAACTGTATATGATACCTAGATTTGGCCACTGGGCATCTGTTTTTGCCTGGCCATTCCCCATCCTGTAGGAACTCTGTCTTTCTCAAGATTCTAAATTCTTTGAGAGCAGGAATTATGCCTTATTTTTTTTTTCCAGCCCTTACCTCAATTCCTTTCATATACTAGTGGTTTAATAAATTTTCAACTGAATAAAGTTACATAAGCTTTAAAGCAAATGTATGATATTATTGGAATGTTTTCAACAATTTCTTTTAAGAAAAGTTTCTTAAACATTATTTAAAATAGTTAACATAAATATGTAATTATATTTACTTCATTTATTTGCAATATATGCTAAATTGATGTAGAACCATATATAAAATTGCATTAAAATTCATCTGAAAATTTACTTTCTGTATAATTTTTTCCATTTATGTAATACTGACCTAAAAATTAGCTTATAAAATATTTTACTTAATGAGAGGAGTTCTATTTTCTTCACCAGAACTATTGCTAAGTAATTCTCAGTAGAAAGTTTCTTTTTTTAATCAATGAAAAACAACTCTGGTTATGTTCCATAACAGAAGGTTTTCTAAAGAAACTAGTGAACTTTTATGTCCACCTGCATTTGTAAATCAACTTGCTAATGCTTTTAGAAAAAAAGCTATGATCAGTTCGCAAAATTTAGCATCCCTTATCACCTTTACCAAAAAGCCAGAGATTTTATCTTATAGAAGAGCTGGTAATATACATTTGAGCCCATCTTAGAGAGGTAAGACTTAGTTTAAATTTTCACTGAAATCTGGTATCTACTAATCTTGGCTTAATTTTAGCCTGCATTTCATTCTGTCTAATTAAGTTATAGAACAGCTGTAAGCTTGTTTCCCCCTTATTTAGCTTAATGTCACAAGCCAATGCATCTCTTTCCTTCGTTACTGTACATGAGATAATTTTGGTCTAACCTCATTGTATGGTGTATCTTGCATTCCAGAATCCTCTTTCATTGCTCCTTCTTCCTTAATGTTTGGTGTAATGCTCAAAAAAGCTGGCCATCCCATAGAGAACATGCCTTGGGAGGACCAAGCAGAATAAAACGTTATTTGAGACAAATTTTGCTTAGATTAGATAATGCCTTTCTTCATGATGTTACCAAGCAGTAGTATTACAAAGCTCACACAATCAACAAGATGGTTAGATTATGACCATTGATAAATATGCTCTGCCAGGCAAACAATATTCCCCTTTTTATAATTTTTGTATCATTTTCAGGTGGCATTTTTTGTAAAGAGATAGCATGGGATTATAGACAGAACATAAGATTTGTGGGTAGATGTTGCAGTTCCAATCTTCTGGTTTAATTAATCTCTGAGACCCTGTCCCTCTTTTGTTAAACTGGGGACATTAGTATCTCTCTCAAAGGATGTTGAAAGGATTCAAAACATTAATATTTGAGAAAATACCTGGTACACTCAGCACATTATAAAGACAATGCTTGTAGTTGGGTGTGTGGGTGCCTGTAATCCCAGCTACTTAGGAGGCTGAGATAGGAGGATTGCTTGAGCCTAGGAGTTTGGGGCTGGAGTGAGCTATCACCATGCCATTGTACTCCAGCCTGGGTGACAGAGTGAGACCCTATCTCTCCCAAGTGGCCCCCAAAAAGACAAGACAATGCCCAATACTTGCTTTTTTTTTTTGAGACGGAGTTTCACTCTTATTGCCCAGGCTGGAGTGCAATGGTGCCATCTCGGCTCACTGCAAGCTCTGCCTCCTGGGTTGAAGCGATTCTCCTGCCTCAGCCTCCGGAGTAGCTGGGATTACAGGTGCCCGCCACCACGCCCAGCTAATTTTTGTATTTTTAGTAGAGACGGGGTTTCACCATGTCGGCTAGGCTGGTCTTAAACTACTGACCTCAGGTGATCTGCCCACCTCAGCCTCCCGAAGTGTTGGGATTACAGGCGTGAGCCACTGTGCCTGGCCAATACTTGCTTTATTTCACTCTTTTACATTATGTAGAAACCTTTTCAAATTTTCTTAGTATCTTAGGCACCAAGATTTAAAAAGGCCTGTCTCTACAGATACATGTGAAAACAGTTGATAATGGGTAACATTCCCAGAGGAGAGATAGATCTGAATTGTGGGGAATGTGAGTGACTAGGAGCACTAGCTGGAGTGACAGACCAGCCCCTGAACTTTGGCTCTAACACAAGCTAACCATGACATTTGGGGCAGATTATTTAGCTTCTCTTGTTTTTCTCACCTATAAACAAGAGGTGATAATAGCACCTAACTCACAGATTTGTTACTGGCAACTAACTGAGACATTGCTGGTACAGGGCTTAGTGTGGTGCCTTCTATGTAGCAAGTGCTTTTTAAGTTATAGCTAATACTTTTGTGGAATGTTTTTGTTTTTAATAATCAGCTCATTGGTTATGTAACTAAATGATCACTCCCAAAACATGCTAGAAATTATAAATATAATAATTATTGCAATCAAATCCTTGCTTCTATATAAATTTTATTTTTCTACTTTTTATAATATTAAACATATATTAAACTATATGAGAGTTAATTATAGGAGAAGTCACAACATACTTCTTGCAGGATGTTGATCACTTATTAGTACAACTGATGCAGCTGTACTTTCTGGGGTCACCTATCTTCACCTATATTCATACCATTGTGCACATTGTAGGGAAGGGATAATTTACTCCTTTGACTCAAAAATATCAAAATAGAAAAGTATATTAAGGGCTTCAAATACATGCCAGTGATATTCACATATATGCTGATGATATATGCTAATTAGAATATGTTAATATAGCATACATCATCAGCTAATGTATCATCAGATATATGTTAATGTATCATAGATGATCACCTTCCTAATTTTAAAGGTTACTAAACAAATATATCCTTTTCTTGATGGACACATTATATTCTAATATCACCTTCGGTCTAACATTGGGCATTTAAAGCATTTTGAATATTAAAGATTCACACAACTTTTTTGGCATATAAGTTTCCACAAGTTCTCAAACTAACACCTGCCTTTATTGGTTTTCTTCAATTTTGTTCTTAGAATCTGAAAGTCTTTATGGAACGTTACGGCATCTGGTTATGATAAGCAATAGATGAGGAGGAAGGGCATGCTAAGGCAATTATGTTTTTGACGACTTGCATATAAATATAAGGCTAAATAGGAAGTGTGACATTAAGCAAGAAGATTCCTGAATTTTTGAGTGGACATGAGCCATGGGTACCATAGGGTGCCACATCTGCCTTCTTCTCCAAGGTCCTCAAACAAGTGACCTCACTGTCTCTCAGTTCGCTTTGGTCATTTGGTTCAAAAGTCTTTTTATTTTTTTGAGATGGAGTCTTGCTCTGTTGTCTAGGCTGGAGTGCAGTGGTGTGATCTCGGCTCACTGCAACCTCCACCTCCCAGGTTCAAGCAATTCTCTGCCTCAGCCTCCTGAGTAGCCGGGATTTATAGGCACCTGCCACCACGCCTGGCTAATTTTTTTTTTTTTTTTGTATTTTTAGTAGAGATGGGGTTTCATCATCTTGGCCAGGCTGGTCTTGAACTCCTGACCTTGTGATCCACCCGCCTTGGCCTCCCAAAGTGCTGGGATTACAGGTGTGAGTCATGGCACCTGGCAGGTTCAAATGTCTTATATGCAAAATCCACTGAGACCTTTTAGACAACATACAAATATTTAAATGAATAAGGGATGAATTATGTTTCTGAAATATAGCAGGTAAAGTCCATTTACATTTGGTTTAAGTATTTTGATTTTCAACATCTAAAAATGTATTTCTGTTGTTTGTACACGGAGCTTTCCACTGCATTTGGAAAGTTAAACCAGTGTTATCAAAGAGACTACAGTTCATAAAATTTGAATTCAAACAAATTTTTGCAAGAGAATGTAGATTTAATGTGTAAACTGTATCACTCACTTTTTTGTGCAAAGAGTATCTCTTTAGTCATTATTATAATTTCAAAAAATCAGACATTAATGATGAAATATTTCTAAAGGAAATCTGTACCATAAGCCATATGTTATAAATTGTCAGTTTATACTTTTTAAAAATGAAATGGAACATGCTGATTATAAAGTCCTACATATATAGAATATATATATATAGTCTTCATTTTTCTTTTTTTTTTTTTGGAGATGGAGTCTCACTCTGTTGCCCAGGCTGGTGTACAGTGGTGCTATCTTGGCTCGCTGCAACCTCGGCCTCCTGGGTTCAAGTGATTCTCCTGCTTCAGTCTCCCAAGTAGCTGGGATTACAGTTGCCTGCCACCATGCCCGGCTAAATTTTGTATTTTTAGTAGAGACCACGTTTCACCATGTTGGCCAGGCTGGTCTCGAACTTCTGACCTCAAGTGATCCGCCCACCTTGGCCTCCCAAGTGCTGGGATTACAGGCGTGAGCCACCGCGCCTGGCCCTATCTTTTATTTGGAATAAACAGTTTTATTACATTTAAAAATTAAAATAGATTCCTCTTGCAATTTCAAACAATTTACCAATTTCAGAATAAACATCCCTATGGCAGACTGGCATGCAGATTGGTAGCTAAATATGGCCGTAACTCATAAACTTGAATGTTGGAGAACATACAGTTCTATTTGCTGACAACTTTTCAGTTATTTAAATTTTATAAATTTTGGATGGGATTTCTGAATGGCAGGAGTTTAAGTTTTTTGCAGAGTAAGTTGTGTAGATCTGAGATAGTTTTTGTTTCTAAGAATATATTTAAGAAGGTTTCACTGAAGTAGAATTTAAGCAGCAAGTGGATTTCCTCTGCATTGGGATAAATGAGCAGTTAGGTCACTCACTTCCTCCACTGGGAGTTGTTAGTAATGAGTTGCTATCACAGGGGTGGGTATCCTCCGAGAGCAGGGATGCTGTGCAAATCTTTTCCACTTTCCAGTAACCTATGGTAGTGCAAGATGAGGTTAGGACATTGCTACATGTTTATGTTAATACAAGCTTTAGAGACTACAAATCGTTAGCCAATGATGCATTCTCATTTTGAACTAAGAAGTTGACCATCCAGTTAGCCTTTGCTGTACATAGAATAAATAAGTCAATGGCATGATAGACTTAAAATGTTAAAGTACAGCATAATTAGAAGTATCTGTGAAAGCAATTATTAATTAAACATAACAGATTAATAAAATGTAAAATTAATACATTATTTCTATTAGGCTTCAATGTGTTGATATCTAGGCTTTTTGCCTCCCTCGTGTGGTCATCTTACCCTTTCTTTTCAGATATTCCGCAATGAGAGCAGCAATATGGATGTAACACATGGCAGCCTGTAATGAGAAAGAAAATAAAAAGGCTCAGCGGATGGAGTTTAATATAATTAGGGCTAATCTTCCAAGGCGAGTCAGTATTCCATATCAGAATATGTTAGAAGGATCCTTTGTAATCACCAAATTGAAGGCAAGAATCAATTGTATTTCCAAAAAATTCACCATCAAGAATAAAATGAATATTTGGGTTTTTGTTTGTTTGTTCTTGATTAGTTTGGAGATGGGTGAAGAAGCTGGCCCAAAGAATTTTCCCATAGAATTCTCTTCCTCCTTTAATGTCTAAGCCTAGATTAAAAATAAATCATAGGTCTCCTTTTAAAATTAAAACTACAACTCTAGTATTTAGATATAAATTGGAAATAAAAATATCTGCCTTCTAAATAAGTATTTTTTTTTAACCTCCCGGAATAGCCCCTCTGAATTTGTGTTGCCTTTAAAATGGTCACCTCACAAGTGAGTACTTGATTAACTAGTGTGACCTAATGTAACACCTGTGCTCCCCACAAACCAGATTATATGGCTGATGTTATATTTTACTCTAATGTCTCTTATGAAGCCCTGAACTTTGCTAAACACATATTAAAACGCGACTTGCTAAAGATTCCAAATGACTTCAGCTTTTTCCTTTTGAGTTTTTATGGAGGAATTTCATCATTTTCAGAGCAGCCCAGGGGCTTCTCATTCCTGTCCTCACTAAATTGCTGCCAAGCCAGTCTTCTGGTTTCCATTCCAGAGTCCCTGATTACCACATGTGTTTAGAAGAGCTTCAGAGTTTAGGACTATCCTAGACAAATTAATCTCTTCCCCAAAGGGACATAGTTCTGGCATAGAGTAGAACTTCCCATTTGGTACTAAGAAGTCCTTGAGTGTTATGAATTGCTGCATATGATCCACCCAGTATTGAAACTGACATAAAAAGTTAAGTGTTGACTTATAATCCTCACGCAGTGGACTCTCCTCACGTGGTGCTAAGGATCATTAATTTTTCCATGGCCAGTTCAGACTAGCTGTAAATGAGGACAGATTCCCCCTGCCTGAGTTAACTCACTATGGTGGCAAGCTTCCCCATTCAACTCTAGTTGCAGAGAAGAAGTTTTAAAACACAGAACATTAATTTAACGACTCAATTCCCAGACACCCTTACCACACTTCTCCTTAGCCTCAGGTTTTTAGCATTCAGCGTTGCATTACAATTTCTACACCTGCAGTTGCCCCCACTGACTCTGGCCTTTATTTGATGTCATTTACTTAGAGTCAGGTATCCTTGAATGCTATATGCAAATGTATTGTATATGATATATAACTGAGTCATTTCTAGATTAGTGGAAAAACATGGCATCCTTTTCTAGTCCATGCTGTAAATGAAAATCCAATTTTCCTGATAAAGAGGACAATACTGATGGTAAATGACTGAGCCTTGGCTAATCACCTCAGATAAATCTCCATTTCTGGCGTGAATCTTGGCCATACTTTCCAGCCAGGTCCTCCGTAGTTCGGGAGTGCTTGCATAGGAGTTTGCCAGGCTGTACTGGAGATCCACCAGCATCTCGGGGTCCTTCTCGTGCTCCTTCATCTGAGCCGTGGCCATCAAAACAGTCCTTATACGCTTAGTCAGGTCCTTCACCTCTGCTGGGAAATTGCTGTTCTTTGGAAAAGAGAGAGCCTGGGTCATTATCTGTTTAGAATCTACAGGTTAACTGACTTTAAGTTATGCTATTAATTATGGCTAGGCATCACAGTTTGGAGCATTCTATATAGTTATAAATGAGTGCATTCTATGTTTTGTGACTGTGGATATACACATTTGAAGATAAACATTTCAGGAGGCTCTATTCTTTTATCTTCAAGAACACCTTCCTCTGGTGAAATATCCTGATTGTCTTTGAGATATATTCCCCTTCCTGACTCTAGTTCATGTGATTTGAACAGGTCTGACTTTACTCCTAGAGACCATGGGTGGCACATAACACTGGCCTGGCCAATTCTATTTTTTGATCCTCCAGGCTACAGTGATTGGTTTAGGGATAAGCATATGATTTAAGCTTGGATCAAAGAGATTCAGTTGTGGGACTTTAATTGGAACTATCAAATAAGGTGATTTTTTACTCATAAGATACTACCACGGTCCTTAGAATCTCTGAGAACATGCCCAGGAGGATGGCCTGTCTGGAAATGAAGTAAACAAAGAGGAAAGCTGAACTGACAGACAGTGAGAGAGGCAAGATCGTGGCAGTAGAGGGACGAGTCTGAAAATTATTTTAATCCCTGGGTCCAGCCATGACTGAAGCCTGGCTCTAGACTTGGACTTCTCAGTATGACTACAAGAGAAGTCTTCAGAAAGCACTAAACAAAAGATAAGATGAATTTTCCCCCAAGTAGAGTTAGGAGTGTCATGTATTTCTGGATATTGATGGTAAATCCTCTTGTTCTAGGCCATTCAACCATGCATATTGGAAATGCCACTTAAGAGATCACATGCTTAAAGTGTAAGAGCTGCTTAATGATTCAAACAATAAATTTGATAGTTTACTTTGAGGAGTGCTCAAAGCTCACAGTCTCAATAAACAAAATAAACTATTATTATTATTATTACTTTTTAGAGACAAGGTCTTGCTCTGTTACCCAGGCTGGAGTGCAGTGGTGCCATCATAGCTTACTGCAGACTCAAACTCAAACTCCTGGCCTCAAGTGATCCTCCTGCCTTGGCTTCTCAAAGTGTTGGGATTACAGGCATGAACAACTGTACCCAATCTATTTTTATGATTTTGATATCTCACAAAAAGAATCCACTTCAGATTTCAAAAAATTCTGTAGTAAAAGCCCACAAAGCATTTCTTACTTTCATTTGCTTGTCTCCATTGGCGAAATTATTGGTAATTGCAAGCGAATGTTGAAACCGAGAGCCTCCAATCCCAGCATCGGCTATTAACTGGCTCACAGCTTTGATGAGCTGGAAGAGAAAAAAAATGAACGCTCAAAAACAAGACCAGAAATAGTCTTCTTAAAGAAATCCACTGGGCTGGGTAAATGTATTATTAGTTTCTCCCTGTAGGTCCAATAAAAGAAGTATTTATGTATTAAAGCTCCAGAATGTATTATTAAACCTAGGGTGTTTCCTATAATCTTAATACCTAAGAGAGGCTGCAGGAATCTTGGAATCTTGGGATGCCTAGAAGAAAAAAAATTATGTTTGGAATTTGGCGGGGTTTGACCTGTTGGAGCTAGCCATGGTTTCCTGAGTTGTTTACTCCACGTGATTCTATTTCCTGGCAGAAGAAAGGAAAGTACAAGTGGAGATAGGGCTCTGCTGATTTCTGCCCAGCTGCGCCCCTACTATTAAACAGAACTGAATGCTGTGGGCATCTTTAAGGAGGACTCTAGTGGAGGAGTTAGTAACGGCTTGTCCCGAGGACAGTAGGCTTTAAGCACTGCTGAAACAGATCAGTGGTTTTAACAACAGCATTAATGAAAATTGGCAGCACTTACCTGTAAGTGGGACCGGACAATTGACTTCTGCTTGTTAAATTCAAAATTCTTCCTCATGAAAAAGTACAGAAGGGCTGAGGCTTCTGTCTGAGTTGACCGTGACCTGTGGTTACAGCATTTTAGGACTTCATAACAGAATGATCCACAGAGGTCAGCAGGCCCTTGAAAGAACGCTGAAGGAAACTGCAGAAATGGAAGAACGGGTGAAGGGAGCAACATGCCTTCATTTTGCTCTGTTCATTCTCATATTTTAGAATTCCCTAAAACAAAATCCCTCTCCTTTTTTTTTCAACCTGGTCTTTTTTTTTTTTTTTTTCATTTGCAAGTGAGGAGGATAGAATTTGTTAAGGTCTATGTTAGCATTTGTCTTTTTTCCTAGATATAATTATTCTCTACATTGTATAAGTATCCTTTGTATCAGTAACTGATGACAATCCAAATTAATGGAGCGAGAGCTTTGAAATGACCTCAATTCACCTGACATTGTTAAGATCACAGGTGTTATTTACAAGCGTCCTCAAAGGCAGTGGCTGTATCCACTTTAATGTGGAATCTTTAACTTGATATGGATGAATATGCCAGTTCAAGGGGTGCATTTTACCTAACTTGGTGCCACAAACACAGATAACTCAAAGAATTGGTGACCAGATGCTAATTGTCACCAGATGCTAATATCTTCTGGTATTTGAGCAGACAGATTGTCAAGGCTGTGCACTCATTTTGAGACCAGGAATCAACGTCTAGTAAAACCCAAATTGAAGAAAACAATCCTTCTTCCCTCCCTACTGAGAAACGCAAGGATTCCTATAGGTTTACTGTTCTATGGGTTTACTGTCTCCTACCTAAACTTCACTGAAACCTGGAGGATCCTTACCTTGCATACAAACAGTCTCAAGGAGGCAAACACATGCTTCAGCGCTGTGGCTGACTGATTGACTTGGAAAAAGAGCATGTAGGTATCAAAGACCCTTTTCATCAATGAATTTTGACAGTCACATTGTTGGAGTTGTCTCTGGAAATTCAATGCAGATGTTATTCAGGATAAGTGAAAGAAAATTTGCATTCTATCAAAAAATATTTTTTGTGAACCCATCATGTGGTAAGGCACTATTTTGAGTGCTAGAAATAAAGGATTGAACAAGGAGACACAGTTCATGTTTACTGTGAAACTTACATAGCAGTGATTGAAAAAAACATGACAAATTGAAATAGACTAGGATGATGTGATTGAAAGTAGTTGCTTTGGGGGTAGGATTACTGCCATAGGGTAGTCAGCAAAGACTTCTCTAATGGAAAATTGGCATGTGAGCTCAAAGGGGCCTGCCCTGGAGAGATCTGGGAGGACTGTCCTTTAGGGGAGAAACAGCTAGTAAAAGGACCTTGATTTGGAAAGGAGCTTGTGAGTTCACGGTTGAGAAAGAAAAGCAGAGTAGCTGGTGCAATGGCGAGTTGGGTGGGATCGGGGAGAAATGGGAGACAGGTCACAGGTTCTTGGAAGCACTAGTAAAGTCCTTAAAATTTGTGAGATTTGAGTGACATTTTCATGGTCCAATAAAGAATCAATATAGTCATTACTTTCTCTACCACCATGCTGACATTTCACCTGAAATCAAGCTTTCGTGGCATAATTATGCTGTTTCGTGTGGACTTTATTCAAAGAATCCAAGTTTTCCTGGCTCAATCTTTTTTTTTTTTTGAGACAAGGTCTCACTCTGTCACCTAAGCAGGAGTGTCGTGGCACCATCACAGCTCACTGCAGCCTCCACTTCCTGGGCTCCAGTGATCCTCCCACCTCAGCCTTCCGAATAGCTGGGACTACAGGCATGTACCACCATAGTCGACTCATTTTTTAATTTTTTTGTAAAGATGAAGCTTCAATATATTGCCCAGGTTGGTCTTGAACTCCTGGGCTCAAGTGTTCCTCCCTCCTTGGCCTCCCAAAGTGCTGGAATTACAGGCATGAGCCACCAGACCTGCCCCGGCTCAATCCGTAATGTACTAGCCTAGGTGTTTAAGCTCATTTGGTAGAGCTGCAAATGTTTTTAATAGCTTTATTGAAGTTTAATTGACATATAATAAATTGGACTTATGTGACGTGTATAATTTAATAAGTTTAACACTGTCACACACCCATGAAACCATCACCACAATCAAGATAATGAACATATCTATCACTCTCTAAAGTTTTTAAATACTTTTTTTAATTCCTTCCTCCCATCCTTCCTCCACATCCCTAGGCAACCACTGATCTGCTTTTTGTTTCTATAGTTTGCATTTTCTAAAATTTCATATAAATGGAATAATATACACTGAGTAATATGGTAAATACTCTTTTTAAACATGGTTTCACCCATGTTACAGCATGTATCAGTAGTTTATTTCTTTTAACTGCTGAGTAGTATTCTATTGTATGGATATACCACAGATTTTTAAATCTCTCCACCTGTTGATGTATACTTGAGTTGTTTGTAGTTTTTTTTTTGCTATTAAAATAAAGCTGCCATGCATATTTGTGTACAAAGTTTTGTGTGGAGATATGTTTTTACTTCTCCTGGGTAAATACCTATTACAGTATTGGAATGGCTGGTCACAGGACAGATGTATGATTAACTTTTTCAGAGACTGCCATACTGTTCTCCAACATGTTTTTACCATTTTGCATTCCCACTGTCAATAAATGGGAGTTCTAGTTTCTCCACACCCTTGCCAAAACTTTGGATGGTCAGTCTTTTTAACTTTAGCCATTCTAAGTAGTGATAATCATTTCATCAAAGATATCTGAATGTCAATAAGCACACAAAAAGATGCTCAACATTATTATTTTTCTTTAGATCTAGTTGTAAATTTAATATATAGGACCATTTATCTCTTCGTCTTCTACTGAAAAAGTACAGAGTCACACTCTCACTCAGCCCAGCTTGCCTGAGAGTGAAGCAAGATAAATGAGGAAGAAAGACTATTTGACAATAGTGAAATGCATACATGTACATATCAAGCAAACATTAGTCAACCTGTGATAAAATCAAAATCTCATCTTTAACATGTTTTCCACTCACACTTAGGTTGATTTATATAAGGTTAATTGATTTCATAAATAACTTAAAAAAAAAACCATGTTTTTGACTTCATATGGTTTTTCTACCTCACATTTCATCATTTTTTGCAGAAAATGTTATCATCATATTCACCTGGTGAGTCTGAGTGAAGAGGGATAACAGGTCTAGAATAGTGAGGCAAACCTCCGTAGCTATATTGGCCTCAGTGTCTACGTGATGGACGATGTCTATTTCATTGGAGTTGCCTATAAAATACAAAAGAAAATGTGCATAAAAGTCTAAGACAATGCTTTGTACCCTATAAAGGATTTCCTTTCATTATAATATATTCAAAGTTTACTGGTATTTTGATTAATAATTTATTAAATCAAAGTGTTTTTGTTTGTTCAGTTTCTTCATTGGCTAAATTAAAAGTACGAGAATCTTTAGTGTGTGCGCCCTTTCCATATATCAGTTGTGGGGTTTCCATTGTTTATGAGTTGTTTTCCATTAATTTGGCCAAAGACAGGGTCATATTTCTTTCATAATCAAGCTGACTCAAGTTCTAGACTTCTGGGCTAATAGACCAAATGTATAGTCTCAGTGGACAGTCTTTATGTCCCCTCGGAAAGTCACAAAGTGTATTTATAGGTTAAGGCATATACTTTCAAACAAGTAACTGTGGGCCATGTGCCCATAATTGCTAACAATCTGTCAATGAAAAGAGTCAAATTCTGTAAAATATTTGAAGAGATTTATTGTGAGCCAAATATGAGTGACAATGGCCTGTGACACAGCCCTCAGGAAACCCTGAGAACATGTGCCCAAGGTGTTTGGGCTACAGCTAGGTTTTATATGCTTTAGGGGCACATAAGACATCAATCAATACACGTAAGATGTACATTGGTTTGGTCTGGAAAGGCAGGACAACTGAAGGTGGGGGAGAGGGGCGCTTCCAGATTTTAGGTGGGTTCAAAGATTTTTTGATTGGCGATTGGTAGAAGAGTTTATCTAGAGACCTGGAATCAATAGAAAGGAAATGTCTGGGCTAAGAAAGGGGATTGTGGAGACCAACATTCTTATTATGTAGCTGAAGCCTCCAGATGGCAGACTTGAGAGAGAAGAGATTGTAAATGTTTCTTATCAGACTGAAAAAGGTGCCAGACTCTCAGTTGATTCTCTCCTGGATCAAGAAAAGGACCTGAAGAGGGAAAGGGGATTCTTTACAGAATGCAAAATTTTCCCCACAAGAGACAACTCTGCAGGGCTGTTTCAAGACGTGGCAAAAAAAAAAAAAAAAAATGGGGGATAAAATATTTTGATTTCTTTCCTTATCTGTCATGTGATGTTATGCCAGAGTCAGGTTGGAAAGTAAGCCATGTTATATAGGGTTAACTAAAACCCCTCTGATGAGACTGGTGTGACTTTCCAGGCCCCTGAAGAATTTAGGCAAGAGAAGAGAAAAGGTCAGAGTTTAGTCCTCAAATTACATGCTTACAAAACGCTGGCCTCCATTTTACCCTCATTCACAAGCTGGAGTGTGTGCATCTCTAGGTTCAAGATTTCACTCTTGCTGCTTCTGGGACATGGGCAACTTTATCCCCTCCCCACAGAGGAAGCAGTAATCATCTGTTTGACAGCAGCCCCCATAACCTGCACAATGCTGAAAGTAACTTGTTTCCAAGGGAGCTATGCTAAACATATGATATTGAGGGTTTTGCCTCTCCCCTTTCTTCACCATAGGGCACTACATTTTTTTTTAACCACTCCCTGGTCAGTCTTTCCTTTAAGAAATATTCCCAGAGGTACAGCAAACCTTAAAAACTGTGGTTTTAGTGCATTTCATGTCCTACACAAACCTAGAGAAAAACTGGTAACCATCTTGTTCCTATTATTTCGGTTTACTTACTGGTCATGGTATTGTCTAACATCTGTAAGAGTTTGGGGTTAGAAAGTGCATTTTTGCCTCGAATTATAGGTAAAGTTTGTGATCTGTGCTGCTTATGGCCTTCATGACTGGAAGTGGAGTGCATCCTGAAAACGAAATAAGAAAAGTGGTTAGAGTTATTTGGGGATGTTACAGCCAAATAATACTTGTTCATTCTCAAATGTTCTAGATTGAGTCAAATATTAAAAACTAGTTTGGAAAGCAACTTTTTATTACAAATATTAATTATAGGTGACATGATGAGAGGGACTTTTTAAAGTACTTTTGGAGAAATTTTATTTAAGCCAAAAGAGCGTTTAGAAGGGTAATCTGTAGAATAACAGATCATTGAGTGAAATCTATTCAAGCATATCATTATTATTTATGAAATAATGGGATTCTGTGAATGTTAAGTTGGCTACTGGCTGATCAGGAAGGTACAGTGGTGGACATTAAAAAGTACAATATTGTATAGCTCAGATGCATCAAATTATTTTTAAAGAGATAAAGTGTAAAATCGGGTTCTAAAACAACTCTTGCTTTCCCAGGTATTTGTATTTGGAAATTCCTGTTGATTTGTGATTTCATTGGTGTCATGTCCACAGGGGGTTGACATGTGATGGTTGTGGGAGCCAGGTAGTTAAAGGACCTCTGTGCCTCTGTGCTTCCAGGGCAATGACAATGGCCTGCAATGACTCATTCAACACCCCATAGCATTTCCAGCTGGGAAAAATGAGCCAGTGTTACTGTGGAAGTCGGAATATTTCCTACTCCTGACTTTATTATTTGGCCAAGGAAATAGATTGATAATTCTTGGGGTGTGTGCTGTCATAAAAACTATTTATAAAAATACTTATGTAAAGAAAGCAGCATTTGGAAATACCCTGAAGTATCTCCTATAAAGGTTAAGGTTAGGCCTTAACCTAAAAATGAGGCAGTGGTCTTCTCTTTCTCCCACTCTTCAAGGCTGTTTCGGTTCTGGCTAAATCAGAAAACCTGGATGGGTGGAGGCCGAGGAGATGTGACTTTGGCTTTCAATAGCTAGGGGAGCCTGGGTCATTCCTGAAGCTAGAAGGAGTGAGTGATTCCTTGGCTGTAGGCCTTAGGCATTTGGATTGGCTTATTTCTAGGTTTTGAGTGTAGTACAGTCTGAACTCGTGGAGGAAAAGCCCTGTTTCTAGGAGGCGAGGGACAGAAATGGCCAGGACCCATCCAGATGTTTCAGGAGCAGCCTGAAATCTAACCCACCACACATCTACAAAACTTCAGTGACCTCAGGTGGCTCACTGTTATTATTAAACATGGAAACTAATTCTTTACTGTCCCCTATCAATTATTATTTGCAAAAAATGTCCATTACATTTTTTTCATTTACTTTCTCACAATGGGGCAATTTCAAAGGGTTCCCATGGAGGGAGGCAAAATTTATTCTATGATTTATTCGCTATGTACTACTCTCATATTTCTTTCTAAAACTCTTTCTAAAATATTCATAATATATATTATGATGATACCTCTGGGAAGAATAAAGCAAAGTGGGGATAATTTTAGCAAAGAATTCTCATTTACGAGACCCAGAGGAGCTCCGAGGTAGAATTTCAGGGCAAATGTTTCCCATTGGTTAGGCTGGTGAAGGATGACTCCAGGTTCTATCTGCTAGTCAAATCAGTCTAATGACTAGGAAATCTAAAGTGAGGTTATGGGACCATCCATGCTTCCTCATTGCCTTTGACCCTTTAAAAAACAATTTCACCTTCAAGAACATTGCAAAAAATTATAATTACTGAAAAGCCTAGGGAGACATGATCCCACATTTCACTTTGTCACTGGAAGATTAGCTAGCATTAAAAGAAGCATTTATTGGGCCTAGGTCTCAGCTTTCATTAAATGAAAATACTCATTAATGTTCAGTCTAATGCAAGGGATTGTGCTCTAAGTGCACATATATAGGGTATACTCCTTATCTCTTTGGTCTTTACCAGCTAGTAGGGCAGACAGTAAAGTATCTAAGACGTTTCTTTAGATAGACATATAGTTACTTGAAATCTGCAACTTGGTTTGAATATATAAATAGAAATGTGTGTGTGTGTGTGTGTGTGTGTGTGTCTACCTCTCACATGTGCATATACAGACACACATACGCAGCTATATATAATTTTAAATACCAAGCCAATGTGACATTACCATTGTGACAAGAGACCTGATGTCTGGCAGGAAGGATTGGATCCTTTGAGAGTTCCATTGTTCTGGGTGGACTGCACAAATTTAAATGCAGCAGCAATTTTTCTGCAATGAAAATGGAAGTTTTAATCATAGCTTAGTGTTTGTAATTTACATATAAAAATGAATGGCAACTGACAAAACAATTACTGCACAATGAAATATTTCACATGCTGTGAATTAATCAAAAATAAAACCCTGTTTTCTTTTGGAAATCAGAAATTGGGATTTAGTGAAGGTGCTTCAAACGTTGTTGTCTCGTGAGAAAATGATGACAGTACAAAGTTATGCCAGATTACTTGTTTTTTTTTTTAGTTTACTGGAAATGTTTTCTGAAATAGGTATCTTCCAAGTTATATCTATATAATGATAAATTCATTCTGAAGATACATGAAATGTGGTTTTCTTTCAAAAATTTGTGTTTTTGTGCTTTTCTCCCTAGACAACATGAACTATTCCTAGATCTACAATGCATATGAGGCAATCTTCAAACTTCTGTGTCTAATGTGAAGTCAACCTAACAATCCTTATTTGCATTTTAAGATTTCAAACATATATTTATAACTCTAACCTGACACATTAATACATGTCATATGCTTTTTAAAAGACCAGATTAACCTATTGGAATTAAAATTATTACCTTATTATGTTGCGTTTTCCTAGGTATCTGAAATTTTGAAGACAAACGCTAAAAAGGAGAAAAAACCACATTCTAATTATTCATATTCTTTCATTATACAAACTGTTCATCTAAGTATACTGAAATAAAAATATTAAATTTTCTTTAAATAGTTCATGTATTATTATTGATAACTTACTATATGGGTTCTTGAAATGAAACATGGTATAGTGGACTATTTAGAAAGTTCCAGAAAAAAGTGTTAAGCCATCAACTCTAAAACTTACTCCAAGATGCTGAAGAAGTCGGACACCTCTGGACTGGGAGCTCTCTGCCAGTAGGCAATCAGAGTCTCTAAAAGGAAACACCAGGTAGCATGAAAATCTGAAGGTTTTCTTTTTCCTTTTTTCAAAAAAATTAATTTTAAAGAATTCTCTTTACCATACGAAATCGTTTTCATAATGTGAAGAAAACACATCAGGAGACTCCTGGTTTCTGCTTGATCTAACTTGTCGAATCGAAGAGTTGAGCCAATCAAAGACAAGGGTCTTGGGATCTGGGAATTCAAGAACCAATCAGGATTGAGTGAGAGTCAGTGACCTCTGCCTTGTAATGATCAGTAGGTTTGAGAGGGAAGTCATACCTTTTCACAGTTGTCCGTCTTTTCACTGCTCTTCTCATTGGTACTTGGATTGGAGTCAAGACTTGCTAAAGATGCTCTGGAGTCAGCATGGTTTACTGTAGAAATAGCTATTGATGAAAATGCTGTAAACACAAGCCACAGCGCACATATGGGAATGAGATGTATGGGCACACACACACACAAAAGGTTCACATGATGAACCAAAAAGATGTTGATACTGAGGTAGCAGCAGTGTTGTGAAAGACCAACATAACAGCGTCTGGGATTGGCATTAAAGACAGCTCTTGTTTTAAAAATGCTTTAGTAAAAGTACATAAAGATACTTTTGGGAAGGAGTTTTCAACTTTTGATTGTTTAAGAGAAATTGAAATGACATTTCCAAAATAGTTCTTAAAAATAATCCTTGAAGTTGAAAAGCCATTATATTTTAAAAGGCTGTCTGCAATGAAAACTTAAAGACGGTTTCCAGAATAAAGTAATTTGATAACATCCAAGTAGGCTGCTCCTTAAGCCAAGTAATAATGAACACTAAATAGAAGAGGAAGTCACTGGATGGAATTCAAAGAAATATGTAAAAAGACTCTTTGGTTGTATAAAGGTAGTATACTTTGCCACATAGATTATGCATAATAAATTATGGACTGAGTAAAAAGCACAATGATATACAATGTAAAGGTGGATGAGTGTTAAAAATAAGTGTTCTCAGAAGATCTCAAGTACCTGCTATGGAATTTAAAACATCTTTAGAAAATGATGTATCCACAGAGTTTGCATGTTTCATAGCTGTCTGGCTTTGAAATCCTCCATTGGTGCTTAGATCATCTCTAGACCCCTGCATTCAAAGTATAGTAAAGATTAATGGGAATCACGATATTTCAACATTGTTAACCCACATATGCCTTCTTCATTACACTTCCAATTAAGTGATATTTAATTTGTTCTTTTGTATCCCCTTACAGGTTTTCTGCTAAAGTAGGCAGTGAAAACAAATACAGCCAAAACCATACTCGTAGTTACAATTTGATTTATGTGACTTTTTTACAATGTTGTAGAAACAATCTTTTAGATACAGATATACAGACTACATGGCTGGATTGGTTATTGATATATTCATGGATCACATTATAGATATCATTATTACCATGAGTTATCTTATGTACATTACTATTATTAACAACTACATTTTATTTTATTTTAATTATTCTATTTAATTATTTAACAGGCAGGGTCTTACTGTTACCCAGGCTACAGTGCAATGGCATGATTATAGCTCACTGCAGCCTCAACCTCCTGGCTCAAGTGATCCTCCTGCCCTTAACCTCCTGAGTAGCTGGGACTACAGGTATGTGCCACCATGCCCAGCTAATTTTTTAAATTTCTTATTTGTACAGGTAGGGTCTTGCTATGTTGCCCAGGCTGGTCTTGAACTCTTGGCCTCAAGTGATCCTCCCATCTTGGCCTCCCAAAGTTGCTGGGATTAGAGATGTGAGTCACCATACCTGGCCTAAAACTACGTTTTAAATATTTATTGTTTGCCAGGCTCTATAATAAATGTTTTCTAGTATACAATTTAATCCTCATAAAGACACCGTGATTTAGGTATTTTATCCCATTTTATAATGAAGGAAATGGAGTCTTAAGGAGGTTGGCTAACTTATTTCCAGTCACCCAGATAGTCACGATAGTCACTGATACTGCTGGGATTTGAACAAGGTAAAAAAAAAAAAAAAAAAATCCATAGGCATATCTCCTAACTCCTAGATGGTAATACCTTCCTTAGGTACTGGATTCAGCAGTGGGTTATTTCATCTGAGATTTGAACACAGGCAACAGATCTTTAGTGGATTGTGCGTAGTCACTGTGGTGCCTCAGTGGAGGAAGGATTATAGTCACTCCTGGGTTGTGACTACAAATAAGGCACTTGGCTATTTATTCTGACACCAGGTGGGGATGTAGGGAATGTAGAAAGTGGTAGGAGAAGGTGTCCACTGAGGAAGGGGCCATAATTGCAACAGAGGAACCTGTAAAAGCTGGAAAGAATTGGAAGGTGATACAGAGAACAGAGGGAAATGAAAGCAAAATGCTGAAGGGTGGATCAGGCGGAGGCTAAAGGGACCTATCTGGAACAAATGACACATTGATGTGAGTACATAGCAAAAAGTGTTGTTCAATGCCTAGTATGTTCACAGATGAGAAGAAATGGTTATCCAGGGCAAAAAATAATTAAAAAAAGACAAATTCTTTATTAACATAGAAATGTGACATATTGTGCAAACGTACCTGATTAGATGTATTGACAGTAAAAGGATACAGGTCCTTCAGATAAATCCTCGGCATATTGTCCAGGAGCATGCCGTACAGGGGCATGTATAAACTTGCTATCTGGGCCTGCTTTCTCTAGGGGAAAAGGTAGACAAAAGAAATGATTCACGTAAAAATCAATAGGCTTGTCGGTTTCATATGCGTTTAATGCAGTGAGCCATTAAATGGTGTTTAGGGAAGGGAGAAAGGAAGATCACTTACTGGCTCTCTGTATCGATCATCAAATGAATGCTTAGCCATTAGATTTTTTAGGACAGCTAAAGCTAAGTGTCTGACATCTTGGTCTTCCTGCAGGGCAAAGCCAACTTCTCGGAGCAGAATTCCGATTAAGAAGTGTTTGCGACAAAATTCATTTGTGACTGAATATTCAGGCATATCTTTGTGAGGAAGGAAAATAACTCATGTTATTGAAAATCAAATGATCACTTTATAGTTGAGACAGATATACCAAACAACTACCATCAACTTCTTCCACCACTAGGAGGGATTCAGGAATACAGTCTTGCTACAGAAATGAGGTGTGTTGTATCCTCAAGGAGCATCCAGTAAGGGGACTATTCTGTGTATACAAACACAAATACAGGTACAAACTAACACACAACATAAACTTTTGAATTCCATAATAATAGCATATTTACAGGATTACAGGATTTGAGAGGGGGAAAACACATTTTCTGCTTGGAGGAATCAGGATATGTTATAAGTAGGAATCCATCAAGATGAGCCTTTAAGGATACTTGAAGTTTGGAGGTGCAGATCTTTGTGGGAACAGACAGAGGCAGTGGAGAAAGGACAGAGGCTGGGAGAGGCAATCGGATATTCGATGGCACAGAATTCTGAAAGCGCAGGTATGGAAGGGAGCAGGTATGGAGGGGAGCACAAGTATGTGGGAATCAATAAGCACAGTGGCTAAAAGAGGAATGGTGAGAGAATTAGGCTTGAGAGGCTGGGGCTAGATGATGGAGAACAGTACAATTTCCTTAGCTGCCATCTAGGTCCCTCTCCATTTGTATTTAATTCTGTAAGAAATGTTAACACACTGACAGCTTTGAGATCAGTGCCCTGATAAGGCTCATGCTTTACTGACTTATTAATATGGTGTGCAGGGTGTAAATTAATTAGACTGTGGGGTGATATGGGGTGAGGGATACAATACAGGACATTGTAGCAATGGGGGAGGGAGGGGGCAAGTGACAACGTGATATCTGGGCTGGGGTAGCAGAAACTGAGTGATAAGAGTAACTCACTAGGAAAAGTTGACTTAAGTATGTGAGGGAGCAAGGAGAGAGAAACGGCACTGCCAAATTTTAAGCCTCAATTATAGAGAAAAGACACTGCCAAATGTTGAGCCTGAATTATAGAGAAAAGGCCCTGCCAAATTTTGAGCCTGAATTATAGAGAAAAGAACATTAAAATTTCCAGTAATAGTGGATTTATTCAAATTGTCCAAAGGGTTTTTAAAATGTAACCATTAATAGTAGTACTTGCACCTACAAGAAAACATAGGGAGAAAGCTCTTTGACACTGGCATTCACAATGATTTTATGAATATCACCCCAAAAACACAGTCAATAAAAGCAAAAATAAACAAGTAGGATTATATCAAATTAAAAAGTTTCTGGATAGCAAAGGAAGCAATCAACAAGATGAAAAAGCAAACTACAGATTGGGAGAAAATGCTTGCAAACCATATACCTGATAGGGGGCCAATATCCAAACTCTACAAGGAACTCTTACAACATAATAGCAACAAACAAACAAACACAAACAACCCGCCAAGTTTTAAAAATGGGCAAAGGATCTGAATAGACATTTTTTGAAAGAAGACATACAAATGGCCAAAAGATATGGAAAAAGTGTTCAATATCACTGATCATCAGGGAAATGCAAATCAAAACCACAATGCACTATTACCTCACACCTTTTAGGATGGCTATTATCAGAAAGTCAAATGAGAACAAGTGTTGGTGAGGGTGTAAAGAAAAGGGAATCCTTGTACACTGTTGATGGAGTATGGTCATTATAGACAACAGTATAGAAGGTCCTCAAAAAAGTAAAAATAGAGCTACCATATGATGTAGCAATCCAACTTCTGGGTATACATCCAAAAGAATTCAGATCATTATGTTGAAGAGATACATTGCAGCATTATTCACAATAGCCAAGCTATGGAAACCTAGGTGACCATCCATAGATGAATGGATTAAAAATGGTATATATATACAATGGAGTATTATTCAGCCTCAAAAAAAAAAAAGAAGAAAATCCTACCATTTGTGACAATACAGGTGAACCTAAGAGTCATTATGCTAAGTGAAATAAGCCAAACACAGAAGGACAAATACTGCATGATCTCAGTTAATATGTGGAACCTAAAAAAGTCAAACTCTGGTGGACAATAAGAGACTACTTAATAGGTACAATGTACATTATTTGGATGATGGATATCCTAAAAGCCTTAACTTCGCCACTATGCAATCTATGCATGTAACAAAATTACATTTGTACCCCTATAAGTTTCTACAAAAAAATTAAAGAAGTTAAACTCATAGAAGCACAGAGTAGAAAGATGGTTGCCATGGGCTGGGGAATGGGAGAAATGGGAGGTGGATTTTAGTTAAAGGGTACAAACTTTTAGTTATAAGATGAATAAATTGTGGAGGTCAAATATGCACCATAGTAAGAATCGTTAATAATACAATATTGTATATTTGAAATCTATTAAGTGAGTAGGCCTTAATTGTTCTCATCGCACAGACATAAAAAACAGAACTATATGAGGTGTTAGCTTGATTGTAGTAATCATTTCACAATGCATACATATATCAAAACATCATGTTTTCCACCTTAGATATACAAAATTATTATCATTTTTTGAGACAGAGTCTCACTGTGTTGCCCAGGCTGGAGTGCAGTGGCACGATCTTGGCTCACTGCAACCTCTGCCTCCAGGGTTCAAGCGATTATTGTGCCTCAGCCTTCCGAGAAGCTGAGGTTACAGGCGTGTGCCACCATGGCCAGCTGATTTTTCTATTTTTAGTAGAGATGGGGTTTCACCATGTTGGCCAGGGTGATGTCGAACTCCTGGCCTCAAGTGATCTGCCTGCCTCGGCTTCCCAAAGTGTTGAGATTACAGGTGTGAGCCACCACGCCCAGTTTTTGTCAATTTTACCTCAATAAGGCTGGGGGAAAACAGCAGTACTGGCACCCATGTATACAACCTGCTGTCTGCTAGCACTAGGCTAAGCACTTTATGTGCATTATCCCATTTGATCTGCAGGACAACCCTTAAGGGAGGTATGATTAATATAATTAACTATTAGAATATTCCAGCTCATAAATGACCAATAGCAAATTAAACATACTGACTTTTTTAGTCCATAAAGAAGCTACTGAATGTGGAAATTCAGGAATGTGGAAGTTCAGGAGACTAAAATCACAGGGCTTCAGGTTAAATACATTTCTCAGTGACATAGTAATATTGAGGATCCAGGAATAGAACACAACTTTTAAATTCCCATCTATGACTACAGAAAAGGTTTGCCTAGACCGTTTTAAGTTACTAACCCACTTCAGATAAAAATAAACTTATACTGATATCCTCTGTCTTAACAAGATTGATCAAACCAGGCTGTGGTTTAGCAAAAGACACATATCATATAAAGTCAGTTACATTGAACAAGCATGTTATTATATATATCTGGGAATTTCTTTTATGATACAAATTAAGGAAATTTCAGATGCTTTGGGAAATTAAAAAATATTGCCAACTTCTGGAGAATAAAAAATGAAAGAATTGAAATTAGGCAATCATTAAACTATCTGTGACAAGAAAACAATTCAGCGAACTTTTTGAATATTTTTATTATATGATATTACATATATGAAAATTAGCACCCAGAAACTGGAAATTTATAGTATTTATAGTTGTCAATATTATTGGATTACAGGTGGTTACTGATGCTTAGGTAAGGTAATATCACTTACCTGATGCATGTAACTCTTGAGTCGATTCTGAAGGTGTCAAAGGATCTGAATTTAATATAAATAAAAAGTTCAGATATATACATATACATACTCAGATACACATATATTCATTATGTGTAGTTTATACTGAACAATTAAACTATATTATTTAAAAGTGTGTCTTCAGTATTACCAGTTTTCAAGGAGAATGTCTTAGGTTATTTGTTTCCTTTTTTTTTTTTTTTTTGAGACAGAGTCTGGCTCTGTCGCTCAGGATGGAGTGCAGTAGCATGATCTCGGCTCACTGCAACCTCCGCCTCCTGGATTCAAGCGATTCTCCTGCCTCAGCCTCCCAAGTAGCTGGGATTACAGGTGCCCGCCACTGTGCCCGGCTGATTTTTGTATTTTTAGTAGAGATGGGGTTTTGCCATGTTGGCTAGGCTGGTCTCAAACGCCTGACCTCAGGTGATCTGCCTGCCTTGACCTCCCAAAGTGCTGGGATTACAGGCATGAGCCACCACACCTGGCCTATTTGTTTTCTTAAAAAAGAGGGTCATGAGCAGAATTATTCTAATTGTTAGCCTTCTACTTGAGCATCTATTTTTCTATCAGAACTTTGCCTGCTATGAAACATATTTTTATGTTCATTATTTATAGTATCAGATCTACAAAGAGACTATCAGGCTTTTCTCTGAGCTACTGACTAATAGTAAGTAATATAGTTTGACTCTGTGTCCCCACCCAAATTTCATCTTGAATTGTAATCCACACGTGTTAGGGGAGGTACCTGGTGGGAGGTGATTGTATCATGGGGACAGTTTCCCCTGTGCTGTTCTCATGACAGTAAGTGAGTTCTCTTGAGAGCCGATGGTTTTAAAGTGTGGCACTTCCTGCTCTCTCCCTTTCTCTCTCCTGCCGCCATGTGAAGAAGGTCCTTACTTCCCCTTCACCTTCTGCCTTGATTGTAAGTTTCCTGAGGGCTCCCCAGCCATACAGCACTGTGAGTCAATTCAACCTCTTTTCTTCATAAATTACCTAGTCTTAGGTAGTTCTTTATAGCAGTGTGACAATGGACTAATACAGTAAGCAATTGAAATAAAAATGACCAAATAAAGATTTCGTCCTCTTGAATATCTCAATCAGCCTGGCTAACCAATAATAACTTGGCAGTAATTTATAAAACAAAAATACACTCAGAACAAAGTAAAAACCTTAAAGTGTTATTATCTAATATACCATTTCTACCCTATTTTCTGTGAAATATGCTTCATAAATTAGAAAAAATTGGAATAATATTATATAGATTTAAGATTAAAATGGCAAAACTTTTATAGGCTTGATAATGTAATTTTCCCTCCAGAATACTCGTGTAAGCTAATAGGTTAAGGAAGTATAATGAGGCTCTTTACCAATCTTAGTGTTTGCGTTTATGAATATCAAAGCAAATATGCCTCTCAGCTGGGCATGGTGGCTCACATCTGTAATCCCAGCACTTTCAGAGGCCGATGGAGGCGGATTACCTGAGGTCAGGAGTTGGAGACCAGCCTGGCCAACATGGTGAAACCTCCTCTCTACTAAAAATACCAAAATTAGCCAGGTGTGGTGGCACATGCCTGTAGTCCCAGCTACTCAGGAGGCTGAGGTGGGAGAATCGCTCAAACCCGGGAGGCAGAGGTTGCAGCGAGCCAAGATCACGCCATTGTACTCCCAGCCTGGGTGACAGAGTGAGACTCTGCCTCAAAAATAAAACAACCCCCTCCCCCCCAAGAAAAAAACTGTACCTCATAAATAGTTTACTCATTGGTTGGTAATAAAGTATTTCATGCTCCTAAATAATTTTATTATTTTATTTGCATCTTGATATTTGATTAGTTTTTGATGTCTACATGGGTAATACTCTCTACCATAATACATACATATTTCTATATATAATATTTCTAAATTATATCTATAGTACTTTTCCTCCCTATAATTTTATGTCTCAAAATCAAAGGAAAGCTGTCTTTTGGAGCCAGTAAGGTGCCTCTAGGTTCAAATTATTTGATTTACAATCATCAGGTTTATAATTTTGTTGGCCTTCTCTTTAATAAAAAGGGAAACAGACAAAAATTGAGGAATATGAAGCCATATTCATCACCACATGCCAACAACTTCTTTTGCATTTTAATTTAATTCTTGATTTCTTGGGTCTGATACCCATGTGACAGCTTCAAACAAAATTATGACTGAGGAAACAGGAAAATAATAATAAACAAAAGGTAAAACGAACAAACAAAAGCATTCACTTTGCAGGAACTGATGAAAATTCTG
The DNA here is from genome assembly GCF_028885655.2 of Pongo abelii. Taxonomy (NCBI): domain Eukaryota; kingdom Metazoa; phylum Chordata; class Mammalia; order Primates; family Hominidae; genus Pongo; species Pongo abelii. The sequence goes on from NC_071996.2 coordinate 128,299,251, forward strand.
GGAATTTTATTACCTGGAATGTTTGCTGATCTTATGGGCAGACACAAGGGGATAAAGTGTTCATGTTGACATACTTCTTGAAGAAAATCAAATTTATACTGGCACAAGGTCTGAAAGAGAGGCAAACTAAATGACTATGACTTACAGACCAAGAAACTGAATAAAAACAAACAAACAAAATCTGCACTTGAATCTTATCCCTAAAAAGAAAAAGTAGTTACCGTACATTTGACGGACCACTAGGTAATTAAGTTGAAAGGGTTTTGTCCCCTTTGAACTGTAGTTAAGCTCCCTACTTTTGGAGACTGGTCAAGGCCTCCTCAGGAAATAATCCCATTTGTAACCTACGTGTAGCTTCTATGAGGTAAGATCCTACTGAGTCATATTTTTTAGCTTCTTTTAGCATGTATCATGACACATTTATTCTGAAAAAAATTCCTGCTGTAACACATGCACAGAATTCTCTCAAAGACTACACTCAGATAATGAAACAGACCTCTACAATGAGCTCCTACCATCCAGAGCTAAGGAAGACAATGGTGTGTATCATGTAAAATTAGAGTGAAACTCTGTATGCCACATGTTCTCATAGTACATTAATTAATTCCTCTTTCCTCCCTGCTCTTGCAAATAGGTCTGTCTTTCCAATAATGTTTGAGTTAGATGGAGATAAATGGAGTCCAGGCATGGTCAAAGTCTACTGTAACACAGGAGTCAAGAACAGCCACATCAGTAGGAAAAATAAGCATGTCCCTAGCTGCTCTATTTTCACTCTCATGCATGCTAAGTAACCATGTTTTAAGACTAAGTTCGATGATCATCATTATATTCACTAATCTCAGCTCACAAAATAAAATATATCCCATTTACTCAGATATTTTAGAATTATATCTTGTGGCAACTTTAGTTAATAATTTAAAATACTGCCATTTCAAAAAGGATAGTATTTGACTTAAACCTTTGTACATCAAAGTGAACAGGAGCATTATTAAATTATATGTTAACTATTTTACATTGAGAACATTCTGTTTGGTCTTTGAAAATATATAATTTAGGTCTGCTGCAATTAAATGGATATTCTGCAAATTTCATGCATGATAGGAGCACAAATGAAGAATATACTTTCAAAAAAATTTAGAGAGAGAATTGGATTTTCAAAACCAAATGACATAAAATCATGTAATTCCTCTGGTCAAAATCTCCACTGCACCCCATCTCCCAAAAATAATGTTTAAGCACCTAAGCATGACATGAAAGGCTGTAAGAACCTCATTATTTATTTTTGGCTGGTCTAAATCCATTGTTCTTTTCAAATACCTAGATAATTTGCCCTTGAGGACTGGCCTCTTTCACAGTGGGTAAAGGTTAACAGAGAATTATTAATTCATATGCCCTGTCTTCTCTCCTTAAGAGCAAGCCTGTGACCCAAAGCAGGTTGCTCACACACTTCCTCTATGGAAGGTGAATCTGAAGCAGAGTGCTGGCGGGGAGAAAATAGCTTCAGTTGATTCATTTAAGCAGATGCAGCAGCACCTCGGCCAAATGGTTCTTCATTTGCAATTATTGTCAGGCCCCATATAACATTTTGGTGAAAGACAGACCATGTATACAATGGTGGTCCCATACAATGAGAACAGAGCTATATAATGGAGTAGGATATATACCAGCTGGGTTTGTAAGTACAATCTGTGATAGTCACACAGTGACGAAATTGCCTAACAATGCTTTTCTCAGTATGTGTCTCTGTCGTTAAGCAACGCATGACTGTATTCCTTGTGCTCGAAAAGGCCTGGCCCCTGCTTCTTTTTTTTTTGAGACGGAGTCTTGCTCTGTTGCCCAGGCTGGAATGCAGTGGTGCGATCTCAGCTCACCGCAAGCTCCGACTCCCGGGTTCACGCCATTCTCCTGCCTCAGCATCCCGAGTAGCTGGAACTACAGGTGCCCACAACCACGCCCGGCTAATTTTTTTGTATTTTTAGTAGAGACAGGGTTTCACCGTGTTAGCCAGGATGGTCTCGATTTCCTGACCTCGTGATCTGCCCACCTCGGCCTCCCAAAGTGCTGGGATTACAGGCGTGAGCCACCGTGTCCGGCCGGCCCCTGCTCTTTTCAAAGCCTGCTTCTGCAGCTGCTTCATCAATGCTATTTACTCCCAATATCTTTCCAATCAATTCCCTTTTGCTCAAATTGGAGTCAGTTTCTGTTGCTTGCAGCCCAAAGAACAGTTAACTGATCCAACTTTCATCTTTCATCATCTGGCCCATTTCCAGTCTTAGTTCCCTCCAGCATATGCTATAACCATAGCTCAGTGGTTCTCAAACCTGAGAGTGCCTAAGAATCACCTAGAGGTCCTGTTAAAACAGGTTTCTGGGCTCCATTAGCAGCAGTTCAGTTCCCAAGTGATGCTACCTCTCTGGTCTAGGAACCACTGCTCTAGAGTTCTCTTTACATCTCCCCAACGTATACCCCTATTTGGGTAGGGTATTCAACTGTCCCATTTTGCCCAGGACTTAAAGGTTTCCAGGGAAGTAGGACTTTCAGTGCTAAAACCAAGCCAGTCTAGGGCAAACTGGACTGTAGGAATTGTAGCTGCGAAGAGCCATTCTCTTCACCACCCACAGGAAATAGAAACGAAATGTAAGCACTTTCATTCCACTCTCCTTTGTCCCCATTAAGGAAGGACTTGGTAGGCATACTCAGCAGATGAAACATTAAAAGGCTGCCTCTCCTTGGCATAGAAATCACTTTCTGATACAGAAAATGGAGAGGTTAATGACTTAAGCAGGTATCCACAGAGACTACTTTATTTATTTACAATGCCATAGTTTAGAAAACAATCACTCCTGTACATGGTTCTTACCTTGAGGTCACCAGAGGAGAACATGCTGATGTAATTGTTGACCATCTTAAACACATACCCTCGGTCCATAAATGTAAAGCAGCGCTAAAATAGATAAAATTCTAAATTCAAACACTTTTACTTGAAGAATCATTAAAGATTTTAGAAAATATGATTAAATATGTTGAGGTAAAATAACACTGAACTAAATGTATTGTATAATTAGGTATTTAAAAAATCTTCTAAATATGTTTAAGCAGTCATCCACATATGGCAACTAAAATAACTAAAATTTATATTAAAAAATAAAATGAAACAGGGCAATATACTAACAGAGAATAGGTACATTTAAAAATTCAGAAGAAAACAAGAAAAATTGAAAGGAAAAACAAAATGAAAGTATAAAGGAACAAGACAAAAATATCAATCAGAAAGTTATAATTCTATATTTATTGATTTTATAAAATGTCACTGGAGCTTTGTAATGAAATATTATAGCCCCTTCTTTTTTATATAGAAAGCTTTAGCTTTCGGTTGTCTACTTTTTTAACCACTTAGTTACATTTTATTATTTTCTTTTAGTAATTCCATTTCACACTTATGGGGTTGTAGATCTTCTCCTGTACACACTGGGTCATAATGAGGAGTGGTAGAGACGGATCAGGAAAGCCTTTTAAATCTCATTGGCCCCTTTCAACAGAGTAGCTCCTCTCCTTATCAGCTGAGGAAGCTTGCATTTGAAGGCTGAAGGAAGGAGATCATAAGATTTCTATCAGTGAGCTGCTCACTACCTTTCCTATTCTGTGGTCAAATTCTCTTTACTGTATCAAGGAGAGTCTTAAACAGTAAGCAGGCTCGGAGGATCACTTGCTCTTTCTCCAAAAGACGGATGGTCATGTAACCAGTAACCAAGCTACCATGGCCAAAGACTGCACAGGCAAAGTGTGGAGCAGGAGGAAGGGACCATAGTTCCCAATGCAGGATCTAGGGAGGCACTAGAGCAGGTGCCTCCCATAGTGGATCTGCAGCTCATTACTTGGTGTTTGAGTCTCATTCTATTCACCCACGTGGGTGTGAGTAAACATGCTGCTTGGGAAAATCCCACAGCTGGTGTGGAGTGCTTGTTTCTTGTCTAAAGAGTCCAGGATGATCCATTAAAATCGTTTTGCATTTCTTGGAGTCTCTCCTCAGTTTTACTCACAACTGTTAGACAGGACTACACATAAAATCTTGCTATGGAGAGTGGACCAAGTGGAAAGTCTCCTCTTGAAATGTACCTGTGTGTAAACAAGAGCTATTTTCTCCAAAGTTGTTCTTTGAATTGTTAGGTCATTTATATTTTTGTTTTATTTTTCCTTTCAATTTTTCTTCACTTTCTTTTGAATTTTTAAATGTACCTATTCATGACTGTGTTAGTGTATTGCCTCATCTATATTTTCATTTTAAATATAAATTTTAGTTCTTTCAATAATTCTTCATTCAGTAAAAAGTAAATGGCTTCCGAGTCCTCACATGTCTCAATAGAATAGTGGGAGAGAGGTAGACACCACAGTATAATCATAGGCTAAACAGACAGAGCCAAATGGGGAGGCGAGAAGGAAAGGGGCTTTGATGCCTTCTGCACCAAGCTGGCTCCTGGTACCTGTGTGCAATCCTCCCAGGTTCTCCATTTGCAGAAGGAAGTCCCAACCTGGCCACTCTTGGAATATCAGGGGCCCTGCCTCATCTTGCAGAGGAGAGGAAGACCACCCAGCACATCTCTAGACTCTAGAAACTTCCCAAGAAAGAAAAGGAGAAAGGAGCCCTGCGGAAGTCTTTGGCAAAGATGCAGGGCTGTTTGACTCCATGAAGGAGGGACTGGTGAGTCTGAACTAGTCCAGAGTAGGGATGGTGACTGCCACATCCCAGAGGCTATGGCGGCTACTCTGCAGATCAGACCTGTGAACTTTGAAGGAGACCTGTCTCCAGCACTCATAAATGGGGGCTGTGGGGAGAAGGTGGTGCTGGGGAGTAGAAGAATCAACTTGAGGTTTCTTGACTGCGAAGAAAGACCTTCTATGTGGTCAGCTTGGCACCCTCTTTCCAAGGGGCAGTGAGGGAGAAAGCAGGACTTTCCTAGGATAAAAGATCTGCAGAGTCAGCTCTCTTCCTGCAAAAAGACTCAGGTCAAGCTTCACCAAGTGTGTCCCTCTTGCCCTGGGCCCCCTGGATCTGGTCGGTTCTAGCATCTTCTTGACCCCCAGGGGCAGTGGCTCTCTTGCTTATGGCTGAGGCCTGGAGGGGCCTCTCTGATTTTGTTTTAAGATAATTTATATTCATCTTTTATATTAATAGAAAATAAATTATAGCAGCCTTTGTTAAACTATGGCCCATGGGCCAAATCTAGCCCACTGCCATTCTTTTTTAAAATAAAAGTTTTATTGGAACACGGTCACACTCAATCCTTTACATATTGTCTATGGTGAATTACTGTTTTTGTGCTGCAATTGCAGAGTTGGGTAGTTGTGGCAGGGACTGTACGGCTCACAAAGCTGAAAATATTTAGTATTTGGCTCTTTACATAAAAAGTGTGCAGACTCTTAATTTAGAGGATAACTTAACACCCTACCAAACTTTTTCTCAGTTTGGTTGAATAAACTAACAGCCAAATATTCTAAATTATCTGTTAAAATATATTATAATAAAAATTTTATTTATTTTATTTTACCAACTGTGAGAGCACTGAGAATTTTACTTCACAATTGGTTGGCAGATGAGTTATGAACCTTCACATTTCAAAACAAACCACATGAATGTCTTGTCCTTTCCTTATATAATTTACAAAACCACTGCCCGCCCCATTTTCTTTTTCACCTTGGACACTTTTCCTCTGCCCCCGTGTTAGACCTTTAGCTCATGTGCCACCAGCAGCAAATTATGCACAGAGGAGCTCTATGGAAAACATTCATTTATTCCAAAAGCACAAGCTATTTAAGCCAAGTAGAGTAGATATGAAGGGTTTTCTTTTTTTAGAGACTTGCTTATCCATCCTTATCTGATATTTAGAGAGAAATACCACAGATGTTTAAACCAAGTCTCTCTCTAATATTAGGTGATTTCCAAATGGTTTTCAACAGCTCATTGAAACAAAGCAGTGGTTAGTCAGGCGAATGGGCTAAAAGATACGGCTATCCAATCAGCAAAATAAATATCAGAATGAATCTGCCTTTGCTACCATCTTGGTATTGTGCTTCATAAAAAGAGTGTCTAAATAGGTATGTTCAAGTAGAGCTGTGACCCAGGTGGGTGGCAAAAAGAAAAATGACAAAAGCTGCATTCATTTGAATCCTATCTACTTCACTGAGAGAATAGTTAAGAAATGTACAAGCTTTTTGGCATAATTGCTGAAAAAATATTACTTTCCTATAATGTGGGATAAGGGAGGCTACCTTTTAATGTAGAACATTTTTGTATGCCCACACACTGGTTCCCAGAGGTTCTTGATTCTTGGAGACCAATTTTGAGCAACCCATAGAGTTACAATAATATTTTAATTGTTAAATTCCAATGTTGACTAATTCACAGTATTTGCTAATGTAGACTTCAATAACAAAAAGAGGTAGCAGTCATTTGAAGCCCCAATTGAGCAAATAACTATTGTTTGCTGGAAATATAAGAGATTTATGACATCAGCACTGGGAGTGGGCTGTGTTGAGCATCTGAAAACTCAAATTTATTGGAATTGCACCAAATGACTACGTTCAGTTTTACATTTTCAAAAATCACTTTCTTTTTCTTTCTTTTTTTCTCTCCTAGCTCAAGTGATTCACCTAATAAGTGTTCCAATTTTTTTTTTAATTTTACGTGTCAAATAAATGCCACTAAAACTTCAAATTAGTAATAAGGAGGGTAACTATGGGGTCTTTTCCCTTTTTTAGAGACTTGCTTATTCGTCTTTTTTTGCAGTTTAGGGAAGAATATTTCAGATGTTTCTTTCAATATATTTTATTTGCAAACTGAACTATACATAATTATTTCTAAGTTTCCTAGTAAACTACTAGCATAGCAATAAACTTTATTCCCATAGGTCTTAAAATGTGGTAGAAAACTACAGTAACTTTTTCCCCCTTTAAACTTTTCCCCTTTAACACTTATCATTCTTGTCTCTTTCTGGAAGCAAGAAAAAAGTAAAAATCAGAGACAAAACCTTGAAGAAAAAAATAAAATTCAGGATAAGAACACATACAGTGTATAATTTGAAATAGTTTTTAACACATTAAAAAAGAAATTAGGCTGGATTAAAGCTCACCAGTGACAAGTTGGGCCCATTTTCTGCTTCTATAGGCTTTTAACTGTATATTATTAGCATTTATTTATACATTCTCACACCCACCCATATGTTCTGGTAACTACCATTAAGAAACAAGTCAAATGACTTCATAAAGGTTACAGTAGTGAAGAGTTAGACTAAAGAAGGAGGCACAGAAAACTATTATTTTTCTAATTGCTTGCATTATCTGTTAAATGGTATACTGTAACTATGTATCTTAGTTTTTTCTTTGACTTTGCATTTCTTTCTTCTTAGCTCAATATAAATGGCTGTAACCCAATGAAATATAACTAATTTCCATACATATCCAGTTAGTAAGTAGTTACTCAATACTTTACTTGATAACTTTTCTTTCATGGGATCAGTGTGATCTTTCCATAATGTAAAAAACAGCCTGGATCAACCTTGGCGGCTCACACCTGTCATCCCAGCACTTTGGGAGGCCAATCTCTTCAGCTCAGGAGTTTGAAACCAGCCTGGGCTATGTGGCAAAACCCCGTCTCTACAAAAAATACAAAAATTAGCCAGGTTTGTGTCTGTGTCCTACTCAGGAGGCTGAGGTGGGAGGATCGCCTGAGCCCAGGGAGGTTGAGGCTGCAGTGAGCTGTGATCATGCCAGTGTGCTCCAGCTTGGGTGACAGAGTGAGATCCTGTCTCAAAAAGAAATAAAGAAAAAAAAGAGCCTGGAGATAATAAACAAAAATGCTAAATTCCTGAAGGTTTTCCCAAAGTGGGTATTTGGTATCACTGTCAGAGCTAAAGCCATTATAACATCACTTTCAAAGGCAGAAATGTCCAAGAGAATAATATTACTGTAGTGCAGCTTCCTTTTTAAAAATTTCATTTTTTCTCTTCAAATATATTTAGAAGTACTATGATTTGACTACACTCAAATGGATACTTTTCTCTAACCTTAGTTTTTTAATTTTTCTTTCTTTCTTTTTTTTTTTTTTTTTGAGACAGTCTCTCTCTGTCACCAGGCTAGAGTGCAGTGGTGTCATCTCGGCTCACTGCAACCTCCACCTCCCAGGTTCAAGTGATTCTCCTGCCTCAGCCTCCCAAGTAGCTGGGACTACAGGCACACACCACCACGCCTAGCTAATTTTTGTATTTTTAGTAGACATGGGGTTTCACCATGTTGGCCAGGATGGTCTCTATCTTTTGACTTCATGATCCGCCCGCCTTGGCCTCCCAAATTGCTGGGATTACAAGCGTGAGCCATCGCGCTCGGCCCTCTAACCTTAGTCTTTATTCAATAAGACTTCAAACTGAACAAAAAAATTAAAAAGTATTTCAAGCAATAAAGATGTATAAATGAAAGTTTTCATCTAACAGTGCTAGTTTTGATTTTTCGTCATACATGAAGATGTGAACTGATGAACGTTTAGACTATCTTGCATCCACCAACATGGGGCCTTGAATAGAACTGTGATCTCATATAACTGTACCTTGAGAAATCTGGCAACGCTGTGGTTTGCCCTTCTCGTTTCTTCAAGTGCATCCTTGTATTTCCAAATCACATGGTCGGATAGGACCATGACAAGATTGTCCAATTCATTTTGGTAAGATTCAGGAAATCTCTGAGGCCGGGAAAGCTAAGGAAAGAATGGATTATATCTTTATAATGTGGCATGTGAAATATTAAGCTGAGGAAGTATCAACTGAAATATTTACTTTATTTTATAAGTCATCAAAGAAAAAGAATCCTTTTGAAAACTTGAAAGCAATAATAAAATAGAAGCCTTTTACTTTCAAGGTCATGACTTCCATCATTTTTATTTTATGTTTCCTTCAATTTTGGTCAATAAAATTTTCACTTTATAATAAAAGTCGATCATAACAAATATTATTTTCAAACTATTGAAACAATGTAGCAACGTACAAAGTAAACCGTGAACCTTTTCTGTGACCTCTCACATCTTACTTCCCCTCCTTCCCTCTCAGGGAATAGCTACTATTAATGGTTTAATGAACATTATTCTAGATATTTTGGACATGTAGTTCTCTATTTCATTTAAAAATAAATTATTTTGATTTTTTTTACAACTAGGAATTCCCCCAATAAACAACTCTAAGAAATTAATAAATGAATAACTAAATGAATACAAATATTGGTTTGAAATGTCCTCTGACATTTGGTGAGTCCCAGCTAGTTTAAACTCCCTGGTCCCAGTATATGCCACAGTTAAGAGACACCAGTGGGACCTCACAAGTCAAGATGAAGAAGGGCTTGGCTGTGAGATGACATTACATCCACTGAATAAAGCTCTATGGATCCCAAAAGACCATTTCAGGTCCAGAAATCCATCCCTCCTGTTTGGACTCCTGCATATGAGGGGAACGTTTGAGGCAGCTGAGTCCTTCCATCTCAGACTCTGCTTTATTTTATTTTATTTTTTTTTGTAGACAGGGTCTTTCTGTGTCATCCAGACTGGAGTGCGAGGGTGTGATCTCAGCTCACTGCAATCTCCACCTCCTCGGTTTAAGTGATTGTCTCACCTCAGCCTCCCAAGTGGCTAGGACTACAGGCGCCCTCCTGTAGTCCATACCCAACTAATTTCTGTATTTTTAGTAGTGACAGGGTTTCGCCATGTTGGCCAGGTTGGTCTTGAACTCCTGACCTCAGGTGATCTGCTTGCCTTGGCCTCCCAAAGTGCTAGGATTACAAGTGTGAGCCCCCGTGCCCGGCCTTACTTCTGATAAGATTCATTCATCTTTACAAGCTGGCTTTAAAAATTAGACCCAGACACATTTTCACTATAGATAGAAACATGGAATTTAGAGTTACACTGAACTGTGTATTTCTAAATTGTGAGCACCCAGCCTTCCATGCTGCAAGGATAAAAATCATGAAGGCTGAAGTTACAGGAGTTGTATGAAACAGAGATTTAATGGAATTTAATGGGATGTTGGAGCTGGTTTAGACTGGCTTCTATTTTTTTTTTTTTTTTTTTTTTTGAGATGGAGTCTCACTCTGTTGTCCAGGCTGGAGTGCAGTGGTGCGATCTCAGATCACTGCAACCCCCGCCTCCTGGGTTCAAGCAATTCTCTGCTTCAGACTCCCGAGTAGCTGGGATTACAGGCACCTGCCACCACACCTGGCTAATTTTTGTATTTTTTAGTAGAGATGGGGTTTCACCATCTTGGCCAGGCTGGTCTTAAACTCCTGACCTCATGATCCACCAGCCTCAGCCTCCCAAAGTGCTGGGATTACAGGCGTGAGCCACCGCACCTGGCCAGACTGGCTTCTATTTTTAAGCCACTTTACCAGGACATCACTGCATGGATATTTTTGAAAATTTCATGGTTACTGTCCATATATTTAAAATTTATTGTTGAAATCAAATAAATTAACAACTAATGAACTTAACTGATTTTATCACACACAGCATTTTTAAATTCTCTTCCATAAAACTTGGGTAATAAAGGTAAACAATTCACCTACAAAAAGCAACAGTCATGTTTTAAAGAATCAAAGCACACTTTTAGTTTTCAATTTTCATTTTGTTAGTCCTCTAAAGTTTCTTGAGCATATCATACCTACATTTTCCCCACATGCATATGCATGAATGCTTTGGGCTTTAATATTCCATTTGTTCCTTCCTCTTTATGCCTTCCTCTCAAAGTCTCCTGTGGCCTACTCTCATTCTGAACCCAAAGATGTCTGCCTAATAAATATATGAGTACTTTTAAAACTGTTTTCCAGAAGTATATCCTAAAGACTCGAGGTGGAAGAATTCCTGCACTGGAGATTGTGAATTTTTTGTCTCAGGAGATGAAGGGAGTGAGATGGTGGCACACTTCCCAAGCTGCAGAACTGGACCACGATGAATCTGAGCTACAGCACGGCGAGGTCAAGGAGAATAGGTCTGGGATGCATGGGCAGAACTGTAGGCATTTGGCAGTTTTGTTAGAAACATGGAGGATAATGAGAAACAAAAGGTTTAGCTGGTTCAATGAGCCTTTTGCTACTAGAGAATAATGTTGAGAAAACATTCAGTGGTTCCCAGGAAATTGTTTTAGTTTGTTTGTGTTTTGTTTTGTTTGAGACAGCGTCTCACTCTGTGTCCCAGGCTGGAGTGCAGTGGTGCGATCTCAGCTCACTGCAACCTCCACCTCCTGGGTTCAAATGATTCTCGTGCCTCAGCCTCCTGAGTAGCTGGGATTACAGGTGTGCGCCACCACATCCAGCTAACTTTTGTATTTTTAATAGAGACGGGGTTTCGCAATTTTGGCCAGGCTAGTCTTCAACTCCTGACCTCAGGTGATCTGCCCACCTCAGCCTCCCAAAGTGCTGGGATTACAGGCATGAGCCACTGCGCCCAGCCGTTCCCAGGAAACTGGAACTCACATTGGCCAAGTGCCCAACAACATTGCACCTCTCAGAGGACTGAACCAGATATCTCCTCTGACTTCCTCAAATCTCCCACACTTACTCCTTGGATGATGAAAATTCCTTTAATAGTGGAGAAAACCATTCACTTCACAATTTAAAAAGAAAAAAAAGAAAATACAAATAGCTTGGGGAAAGTTTACTGTGAATGTTTTGGTGTCAAATGATAATATCAGGGCTGGGCAGAATGGCTCATGCCTGTAATCCCAGTACTTTGGGAGGCTGAGAGGGGCAGATCACTTGAGCCCAAGAGTTCGAGACCAGCCTGGGCAACATGATGAAACTCCATCTTTACTAAATATATATAATTATCTATCTATCTATCTGTCTGTCTGTCTATCTATCTATCTGTCTATCTATCTATCTGTCATCTATATAAAATTAGCTGGGCTTGGTGGCCGTACCTGTAGTCCCAGCTACTAGGGATGCTGAGGTGGGAGAATCACCTAAGTTGGGGAATTTGAGGCTGCAGTGAGCTAGGATTGCACCACTGCACTCCAGCCTGGGCAACAGGAGTGAGACCTTGTCTCAAGGGGGGAGAAAAGAACGGGCCAAGCGTGGTGGCTCATGCCTGTAATTTCAGCACTTTGGGAGGCCGAGGTGGGTGGATCACCTGAGGTCAGGAGTTGGAGACCAGTCTGGCCAACATGGTGAAACCCCGCCTCTACTAAAAATGCAAAAATTAGCTGGGTGTGGTGGCACATGCCTGTAATCCCAGCTGCTTGGGAGGCTGAGGCAGGAGAATCACTTCAACCTGGGAGGTGGAGCTTGCAGTGAGCTGAGATCGTGCCACTGCACTCCAGCGTGGGCAACAGAGCGAAACTCCGTCTCAAAAAAAAAAAAAAGAAAGAAAAAAAGAAAAAAGATGAGATCAGGTCTTTTCCCACTGTGATGATTAGAGATGGTTAGAGAGTGGAAGGTGCAGGGCTCCTGAAAGAAAACTAGGGTGTGAGGGTTACCACTGAAAGGGGTCATGAAAAGCAAACCTCAATCGGGGAAGATAAACTGCTGGACACAATCATGCTGGCTATTATCAGTTCATTTATTCTTAGGCTGCTCACAGGTGTGTTTTGTGACCTGTCTATACAAGCAGATGCATATCAGTAGGAACTAGAAGAGAATTTTAGTCCAATCCACTCTTCTTACAGATGAGAAAACAGGCACTGAGATGTTAAGCGTCATTTTCATCAGCTAACAAGTTAGTGATAGAGCAGGAATTGCCATCAGTGAGGTTTCCTGATCCCAATAGAGCTTAACAACAGAGAGATATGAACCATTTTTATCTTTGTGTTAGATTTTCTCTCCCTCCCAGGTAGGAGGCTCTCATCTCCAGAAGTGGAGAGCAGATACAGCAGAAAAGCAAAAATAGGATTTATGAGTTAAGAGTTATGGAACTCTACAGATGATTAAAGGTACAGCAAGGCATTTCTGTCATACTAAGATCAAGGCCATGGTTAGAAAGACCTGGGGACTAGGAGCATGGATGAGGACCTCTGGATGGATGACTCCGAGAAAGTGGCTCTGCACATTTCCCTGAAGCCTTAGTGCTAGCAGAAGTTTAATTCCTCCCTATTAAGTGTCAGCACTCCTCCTATGCAAGACGATATTGCAAAGGCCTCTCCCTGCTAGAAATCAGGCAAACCCTTGAGGAGTTGTCCCGCCTCTCCTTCTGGTGATCAGGGCAATACCTGGAGGTTAAATCCTAGCTTAACCCAGCTGGGGGCTTGCTGGGCCTAATAAAGCAGGAAAGAGAATATACCCAAAGGGGCTATAAAAATTAGCTATCATGTACCACCAGGAGGTAGGGCAAAACCTCTGCAATTGTACATTGAGGATGTGGGCCAGAAAGTAAGGGCAGGTAACTTAGAATGCATTGACATGGGGGTGCTTTTTCAGAACATGGGATTAAATAAGGACTCATGGGATGAGCAACTCACTGCTAGGGTTGCTCTGAGAATCTAGAGATGGCCTACTTTAAGCAAAGTGGAAATGTCTGGTAGTCCTGACAGAGGACAGAGGAAAAAATAAAGAGGTGGAGGCAGGTGGATATGTGGGAATGGATATTAATTGAGACCGGAAGATCCACCAGCGTATCAAGTTCCCCAGGCAGGCCCAGAAGACAGCATGCACCATGGCCACTAAGAAGGTGCTGGGGACCAATATCGTTAAGAAGGTCGGGGGTGTTTCTCATCTGTTGGCAGGAGCAGCAGTCACAGCGTTGGCTCATGAGCAGCCATGGGGATCAGGGATCAGCAAAACAACAGAGGCCATGTGCTGTGCTTAATCTCCAGGAGCCAGGGGGCTCTGAGTATCATGACAAATGGCAAGACTGGTGGGGAAGCCAAGAGGGACTGACTCTCAGGGAGTTGTAGAGCTGGTTAATGATGCCTGGAACTCCTAGGGACAAAACAGCAACCAGCAATGGTGGTACATCATATGAACAAAGAAGGCAAGAATGGGCAACTGGAAGATGGGGATGTTCATTCCAATGAATAGTCATGGTTCCTTTCTCTGTTCCCGGACCTAAGTCACAATTCAGATCTGATACACATTGACTGAAGAGGTGATGGGGTCCCTAAAGGAAAGCCCCCACTGCAACAATGCAGTAGATACATACTGTAATGAGCCTATCAATTCTTCTCCAAAGGGCCCTATAGCCATTTACTCAGGCTACTGTACACTGAGAAGAATATAGTTCAAGGACTGTTGGACACAGGATCTGAGTTGACATTGATATCCAGAAATGAAAAGCATCACCATGTCTGCCCTGATAGAGTGGGGACTTACAGGGATTAAAAGTGGAGTCCTGACTAAAGTTCTGTTAACAGTAGATCCATGGGGTTCAAATATCCCCCCAGTAGTCATGTAACTGGTCCCAAATGTATAATTTGTATTAATAAAACTGGCATTTGGAGTAATCTTGCATGGGGTGCTTGGTCTATGGAGGTATCCTAGTGGGGGAGGCCAGGTGGGAGCTTCTGACACTGCTTCTCCCCCACCAAAAGAGTAAATCAAAATAATATCACTGTACACCACCAACCCCACCTCATGCAGCATTGTTATGATTTACCCTCCACGTGGGGCAGGGGCAATGCCAGAGGTCTTCCCTTGGCCTTACCCACACTGGGGGCTAAGAGAAATTTGTGTGGAACTCAGGTGATCTACTTGGCTGCTTCTTGGTCTTCCTCACTCCGTTGTAACTGTGAATGGCCATATGTACCAACTCTGGTGTGAGTAGAGTATGATGATCAGAGGCTGAGACCACTCTAGAATGAGGGTTTGGGTCACGTCACCAAGTGAGTCACCAAGACCTTCGGAGCTGCTAGCTAGAGTGAGAGGGATCTAGAATGGAGAGTTGGGACGGGAGATGATGAGTAATACATAGGCTCCTGAAAAGCCATGGAAGGGGCTGTAGTTAATTCCATCAGGGTCCCTCTTCTAAGCTTCCTTTCAGGAGGAGAGGCCCACGGGAACTGTGGGGAAGCAGGTTCATGAACACGTACAAGATGTCATGCAAACTTGGACTGTGGCAGCCAGGAATGCACATCGCTCAAATGTTCCTTCAAGACAGAATCTGGTGGGAGGAATATAAAGAGCTGCTGTATCTTGGGATCTGCTCCGGCATTCATGCCCTCTCCCCAGGCTGCTCCCCGTCAATGACTTAGCTTGCGGAGGTCCTGGAGTCCGATGGCCTCCCCAGTGCAGGGTTCCTCTAATGACAACTCTTGGCTCTCAGACTTCCCATCAGCCCAGCTAAAACCTTGTCACTGTGAGACTCTTCCTAGCCAATCCTCCTTCCTTCCCCCTTTTCATTTATAGGTATCAGACTTTCCCATTTCTTTTTCCTGTTCCTTTTATCCTTTATAGTTATTTCCCTCCAATACATCTTTTGCACTTCCAATATTGTCTTGGCATCTGCTTCTGAAGGGCCTGTGCTGATGTATACAGTCATTTCTTCTACTTATAAAGTAGTTATTGAAAACTGCTAAGGTTTATAAAGCAAATAAAAATGGAACTCATGACAGCATAATCATTAGTGTAATTGTTGGATAATATTGTAAAAATATTATAATATTATATTACTTATGTTCTTACCTGGATTTTATTTGTGTCAATCAAGTGCTGTGCCATCGATTTTAGGATAATTGCAAAGAAGAACCAGGAATGCTGTTGGGAAAAAAAGGCAACGAGACATTTATTATCCTATGGCAAAATAATGATAATTTTTTTCTTTGCAATATGTAATACTATAACATTGTTATGTTAAAATATATTCTTTGAAACTAAATGATTAGAGCAGTAAAATATTCTCTATTATAGTGGGATGATTTTTATCTCAATCCTCTCAAAAAACGTTTAAACTAAAACAAGTTACAAGTTTACTTGGCATGACTGACTAAGCAGTTGTTTTACAAAATATTTATTCAAGGGATGTTCTAGTTGTTTCACTTAGTTAAACAAAACTAAATAAACTTTGTTTTTTTTTGAGACAGTCTCACTCTGTTGCCAGGCTGGAGTGCAGTGGTGCAATCACGGCTCACTGTAGCCTTGAACTCTCCAGCTCAGGTGATTCTCCCACCTCAGTCTCCTGGATAGCTGGGACTACAGATGTGCGCACCATGCCCAGCTAACTTTTTGTGTTTTTTCGTAGAGACAGGGTTTTACCATGTTTCCCAGGCTGGTCTTGAACTCCTGGGCTTAGGTGATCCTCCCACCTCGGCCTCCCAAAGTCCTGGGATTACAGTTGAGAGCCACCAAGCCTGACCTAAACAAACTTTTTATTGTACCAAGCTCACCCCTAAAATTTCAAAGGTTAGAGGTAAGGGTGAAAATGGAAGGTCATATGTCTAGATATCTAAAAGTTCGAAGTCAAGCTGAAAAGGTGTTAAATAAAATATGTTTGATCCTCCTACCTCCACAAACAAAACTTCATAACACCTTGGAATGCTGCACCAGCGTGTGAGGTCCTGGGGGGCACAGGGCCTGGCCTACCCCTTTTCTTCTCACCCAAGTCTCCATCCTGCCCCTTGAGGGGCCTGGTGCGCATGTGTTAAATACTTTAAAAAACAAAGCTTCGAAACTTATGTCACCTAAATAACTCATATCTCAAAATTATCTGCTCATGCCAGATTTTGTCATGAAATAAATGCAGGCCCAATGGTAAGAGCAGTACACACCTGTGCCTACTTAGGGCTTTGCAGAGGTAGGGCCTTGTACGCCTGAGCTCTTTTGGAAACTGTCCAGCCTGCACATCTGAGTGCTGTCCACAACCCGGCCCTCCTCCCTGCCACAAATAGCTCCTTAATGGGGTCTAGGGTTGCACTCAGGCATCAAGACCTGTCTCTGGAGGTCCTGGAGGGCTTGGGACACAGATTGAAGCAAGCCTGGGAATCCACCTATAGGACCTTGAGCAAGAGGGTCTTGGGGTTCCTTACAGGTGTAGAAGGGGAGGTAGGGGCTCCTGGTGGGCTTATTCTCTTAGCTCCTCTTAAACCTTGGCCTATGAGGATGGGTGCAGTATGAGAAGAACAAAGCTCATCCCAGGATGGGCACCCTTCTTTCCTGGGCCTAAGGGTGACACTTAGCTACAAAAAGTCATATTGTATATGTATAGTTTCAAGAACGCACCCCTTGCATCTTCTCTGCTTCCTGCCCCTTCCACCACAGATAACAGTTTTAAATTTTGTGCTAATCATTCCTTTGCTTTACTTCACAATTTTTCTATGAATACTTATACAATGAAGGGATATTTAGTTCATCTGGCCACTGAACTTCATATAAATGGAACTATCCTCTCTGTATTCTTCTGAGATTGCCTTTTTCATTCAACAAATTCTGTTCTGTGGTTCGTTTATGTTGAAGCATGTAGCTGGGGGGATCACATATGGTCACCACATGACATATATAATCACCATGTATTTATCTGCTCTACTGTCAATGGGCATTTGGATTATATCCTGTTTTAAGCTCATACAAACAATGCTGCTATCAACTTTTGACAGCATAGTCCTAATTCCAGAAGACTGATTCAGATCAAAAAGAGAAGGGATTGATGTTCTACGAAGGCAGCTATGGCTTAATGAAGTGGTTGCTTCTTAGTAAGAAGAAATGGAAATGGCTACCAATACTATTCTAGCACTCCAATAGCATTCTAATGGCTATTAGAAGCGAAACATGTTGTTAGGAATATGAATGAATCCCAGGCACACCGCTGCAATCCTCTTTCCCTAATCTTGTCCAAAATATTTTGAGCCATCATGTCAAGTGTTCCAACATTTGTCTCTTAATTCAACAGACTCCTACCCCTCTTCATCCCTTAGCACTCTGGCCTGCCTCCACTATTTTCCTTGAAACCACCAGCACTAATGAAATTGAAATTTTGCCTGTTCACGTCTGATGACAGATGAAGCCTCGACTCCTCTACTGCCCTCTCCGCACATTCCCTTATATATCTGCACACACCACTGCCTCCCATCTCCTGAAACCCACCCACCCCACCTTCCAGAGCACATGGTCCATCGTTAGCATAATATCTTGAAGATGCAATTCTCCTCTAAGCATTCCCTTCACTCCATATTTTAACTGAGCAGTGACTCTCCCCAGAGGATCCTGCTTCTCTGATAGCCCCTCAAGGGGTTGTGGTCTCCATTTTTACCCCACTGTAGTCGATTCTCAACACAGCAGTCAGAGGGATCCTTTTAAACCAAGGTCAGCTTGGTTTAAAACATTACTCCTCTGTGCAAAACCCTCCAATGACACAACTCCCAGTTCTGCTCTGAGTGGGAACGCCTGGCCTATGCTAACTCCCAAGCCTCCAGTGGCTTCCATGACTTCATCTTCCATCTTTTTTTTTTTCTTTCTGCTCACTTGGCTCCAGCCACAGTGTCCTCCCTGTCTCCTGCAGACACACCAGCTGTGCTACTGCCTGATGACTTCATGCAGGTCTTTCCCTCTGAGCATCCCTGTGGCCAGCTCCCTCTTTGCCTTCACATTTTTTTTTTTTTTGCTCAAGAATTACCTTCTCCATCGGATATCCTGACCACTCTATTTAAAACTTCAAATCTCCCCTGCACCTTCAGCACTCACAATGCCCAATTCTTACCTGTTCTACAATTTTTCTAATGCATCTTCTCTTCTAACATACAATATCTATCTATGTATTTCTCTCTCTCTCTCTCTTTCTCTTTCTCTCTGGTCTTGTTGCCCAGGCTGGAGTGCAATGGCATGATCTCGGCTCATTGCAACCTCTGCCTCCCGGGTTCAAGCGATTCCCCTGCCTCTGCCTCCTGAGTAGCTGGGATTACAGGCATCTGCCACCACTCCTGGTTAATTTTGTTTTTGTATTTTTAGTAGAGATGGGGTTTCACCATGTTGGTCAGGCTGGTCTTGAACTCCTGACCTCAGGTGATCTGCCCATCTCAGCCTCCTAAAATGCTGGGATTACAGAGGTGAGCCACGGCACCTGGCCCATTCTACTTTTTTCTGTGTTGTCTTGATATAGATCTCTTTTGCTTAGTATCTTTATATGTGAAGTTTCAATATGAACCTTATGCTGGAAACTGCAAGAGAAAAAGTCTATGAAAATCAATGACTCCTATAATTTTCCAGGAGTAAGCATGATCCATGCCTAGTACTCACAGTTAAAGGACCATCTTTAAATTCTTACCTTTAGGACATGCTTTACTGTTGTTGAGTCATTTGATTTCAAAAGACCAGTCACATTTTTAGCCAGTTCCTCATGTACAGTCCTCTCCTTGCATGACCTGGTCTTGAACACGAACTGAAGAAAATCCAAAAAGTGAATAAAGTTAAATACTTTGAAAAAATGAAGCTTCAAAAACTATGTCATGTGAATAACTCATATCTCCAAATTATCTGCTCATGCCAGATTTTGCCATGAAATAAATGCAGGCCCAATGATAAGAGCAGTACACACTTGTTCCTATTTAGGGCTTTGCAGAGGTAGGGCCTTGCTCACCTAAGCTCTCCTTGAAACTCTTTGTAGAAATCAAGAGAAAGAGCCGGAGAGCCATTTAGCACGTTCAAGGAAGCATGGAGGGCTTTGACCCACCTACTTAGGACACATTCCCCTTCTCCTTCCTCCACTGGTAACAGGTGGCATGGTAGCAATTCTTCATCCTGAAAGGGTAGAGCACCCACTCAAATAGCCAAGTGGGGAAGCCAGTGCCTTCCAGAGGCCAGTAGGTGAGCTCCCCACAAGCCCAGGGTCTATCATCCCATGCTTAGACACATCTATCAAGGCGTTCATGAAAATTGGCCATCAGTAAGATAACAAATGCTGCATACTTATTTTTTTCCTCAAAAGATTGGTTTTGGCATGCACCGCTGAGTGCATGTAATGGCTAGTTTTCACTATTTCTTCATCTCCTAAGAATATCAATATCAATTTAGGCACATACATAAAGTTCAAATATAAAATGCTTATTACTGAATTATAATATTTCACTTATGAGTTCGGTTTGCCTCGGGGAAGGACATTTCTTCATAATTTTCACAATTCGGATTTCACCATAATTGAGAATGAAGGCAGGAAAGAGAACGAATGGCTTAACATAGAGGCACATTAGCTTTTGGATCTGTAACTGTTTCTTTAAACTTTGTAGCACATTGGCAACTAACTTGTCATGGTGGGATTTGACTTCTCCAAGCTCATCTCAAAGGAGAAAGATGAAGTTAATGGTTGCATGAAACTAGATAAAATCAAGAGTAATACAATTTTTCCCTCTCATGGATCATACCTCAGATGAGAGTAATGTCATCATCAATGAGCTCATGCCATGCACAGTTATTTAGCCTGAAGGGCATTTAAACTGGCACTGAAATATTCTTATTTTAAAATTTTGACTGTAACCCATCAGTGCTGCAAATCACTGTTAACCATGGCATTTAAATAGACTGGCTTTAGACACGCATCTTTGAAAAAGACACGGTGTATGTGTGCATTTTGAATATTGTAGATGAAGTGAGTTAGCAGCGTTTAGCACCACTGAACTTGAAATGGTGTT
This sequence comes from Pongo abelii, assembly GCF_028885655.2. Lineage (NCBI taxonomy): Eukaryota > Metazoa > Chordata > Mammalia > Primates > Hominidae > Pongo > Pongo abelii. The sequence continues at coordinate 128,319,818 of NC_071996.2, forward strand.
TAGATAACTTCTGAATAAATACAAATTGCATTGAATATCACATCTTTGGAGGACATTCAAGCACGCACTGTAACAAGAGTCCAATCACAGAATGATAGAGCTGAATGCTCCTTTGGTCATTTCATCTCATGTCACAGAGGAGAAAATTGAGGTTCAGAGAGGCTGACTGCTCAAGTCTAGAATTGACTAGAATCTAGTCTCTTACTTGCCAGCTTAGTGTTCTTTCCCGAGTAAAATGCGAGTTGATTATGTTTATTAGGAGGTATTTGTTTTAGATATGTTAAAATTTATTATAAAATTGTTATCAGCGTAAAATTCCACATAGGTGTATTTTTGGATTTGAATCACTTAAAGCAAGCTAAATAGATAATCTCCTGTATTATAAAGTGAGATGGTCTTGTTGGGTATTTCAGATATCATGCTTAAAAATAAAGGTCACACCAGGATGCATTTCTAATGCATCTCTCCAGGAGCATGATCGGTACAGAGTCTGAGATTTGAGGTATTCACAAAGAGCTAGCCTTGGTAATCACAAAAATAATCACAACACCGGAGGGTTCTTAATGTAATTTTCAATGATCCCACTGACATAAGGAAAACAATATGTGTTGAAATGGAGATGCCTGTGTGTAAGATGGATCAGTAACTTTTTTTCTCCTTCTCAGTGCCTTTAAGGATTGAAATGAAACATTGGGGTAATGAAGCATTGAGAGGGTGAAAGTTCTCCAGGTGATTCTGTTGAATGGTAAATTCATTGATACTCTATAAAACTAAGCTATGACCCTATCTTATTAGAGAGCAAACTAAAAAGGCATGTGTAGGTGGAACTGGCTTTTTGCAATTGAGATGTGGATCTTATTGGGTAAAATTATACAATAGAGAAATTATTGTGAAATAACTATTTTTGGCATATAGCCTATGTTTAAAAAGGGCACATACCCACGCTTTGGCATTTGGGAAGACAACCAACATTTCTGGCAGATAGAAAACATACAGATATAAAAACTGTAATGAAAAAATCTCCTTACAGATGGCATCTCAGAGGGGTTCGCTCCAGAATGCAATTTCTGGTTACTTCCTTTTATGGGAGCATGGATCTTTTTTTTTTTTTTTTGAGATGGAGTCTCACTCAGTTGCCCAGGCTGGAGTGCAGTGGCGCGATCTTGGCTCACTGCAAGCTCTGCCTCCCAGGTTCACGCCATTCTCCTGCCTCAGCCTCCTGAGTAGCTGAGACTACAGGCACCCTCTACCACACCTGGCTAATTTTTTGCATTTTTAGTAGAGACGGGGTTTCACCGTGTTAGCCAGGATGGTCTCGATCTCCTGATCTCGTGATCCGCCCGCCTTGGCCTCCCAAAGTGCTGGGATTACAGGCGTAAGCCACTATGCCCGGCTGATTTTTATTTTTATTCTTTTAAAACAAGTTTCCAGACATCTTGAATATGTGAGTATCTGTCTGTGCATACATATTAAGAGAACATAGTTTTTTGATGAAAAAGCTATGTCTCAAAAAGATTTAATCTATGCATAGGAAAAAAAATAAGAGATTTAGGTCCTCTATGTATTATAAAGTAATTTAAGATAGTCTTCTGTATTTCTGGATGGGTTCTTTCTTTTCATTCAAGAGGATGACATTTAGGTGGGAACTATGAAAGTGCAAACATCATCACAAGTTCACTGGCATTAATCCACAGGCCAACTGGAAATGAGGATAGAAGCGTCTCTGAGTGAACACTTGACGTAGGACACTGGAAGAAGCAGTGCACATTGATGGAATGGGCAAGTGGTTCATGCCAGAAGATAAAGGACTTAACATACCAGAAGCAGGTACAAATATACAGTAACTGGGAAAATGAAATAATGCCTGAGAAAACAATAGAAAGAGCTAAGAAAGCATTACAGAGGAAACACAGAAGCATTCAACAAACCAACAGGAAAGTCTCCCTTAAATTAACACAGGAATCTCATTTACTTGTAATGTTGACTTCAAAAGGACAGCACTTTAGTTTTCTCCTCTATCTTTTTCTTACCTCTCTCTCCCCATTTAATTATTTATTTGCATAGGTACACATTATTTATACATTTAAAAATTCACCTAGCCCATTAATGCAAAGAGATGGAATTCTAAGTAGCTAAGGGGAATTCCTGATATTACTGTGGTGGGCGCCACTCAGTTAAAGGGAGAAAACTTCCCACTTACTGCAGACAGGAAATGAGACAAGCCACACAGCACAAGGGGATATGAGCAGTTTCCAAGAGGCGTTTCATACCTTAATATATGACTGGACAGAATGATCCAGCTGCTCCTCATGGCACTTGGCCACAATGTCGGTCAGAACCCTGGAAAAGCAAAGCTGATCAGTGGCCTTTCTGGAGAGGGCAGAAAAACCCCGCTTTAGTTTGTCATTACAGTGCTTTGTAAATTGGGTATTTAATAGTTACTGGGTGAATGAATGAACCAATCTCTGACTCCTTCCTTGCCCTCCTCACTCCCATATCCAATACTGGGCATTTAACATCGATAGCATCAGTGAGCCATTTCCATCGATTAGCCATTTCCAACTTTGAAACTTTGAAACACAAAGATATAAGTAGTGTTGTAATATCACAATGGAGACTTTTTGTCCAAGTTGAATGTGCTAATTATGGTCTGTGCATTTTTGACATTATCTTTTCTCAACAGGGATTATTTTTAGTGCCTAATTAAAATTTTAGACTTTTAACTTCAAATTAATAATCATATTTCATTTGAAAAGGGCTTGACTTCCAACCCACAGGCACTATATATGCTTTTGGAAAAAGTAATTAGGTTAAGATGCAGTTGTTTTGTTTTGCTTTGTTTTTCCCTTAGCTAGGTTGGGGTTTCTAGCAGCGGTGATGTACAGGTGGATCTTTTTTCACGTTAACACTACCAGCTGCTCCATGGCTATAGTGCTTAGGAATATCTCAGAATTCCAACAGATCTATCAGCTGCAATATTTAGGAGTCTTGCCAACACAGACACATATTCACATGCTGAAAAGAGCATGAGTTGAAGGCACAGCTGGGGACTTTTAATGCAGGTCCAGAACTGGATGGTTGTGAAGCCATTAGAGATATTTAAATTGTCCAGAATTTCAGGCTCTGCTTTAAAAACTAGGCTACAAACCCTCATTCAGAAAGAAGTCAGTAATATGCCTGTGAGTTAGAAAGATACTGGAAACATTTCAATGCCAAAAGTAACATTTTTTTCCAGAATGCTGTGACTAAATTTTTTAAAAAAATGAACAGCACAAATATACAATTTAATAATTAATTCAAAACACTATCTCTATAAAGAAGAAATTGTGATTTGTGAAGGCATTGGCCAGATTAGAGATGTTGGAAGAATTCAGTATAGCCAAATTTAAAGTGAGAACAGTTAAAACATTTAGTATTTTAAAAAAAGGTTCTTGTGGGAATGCAAAATGATACAGCCACTCTGGAGAATAGGCACTTTCTTAAGTATCAAACATGCAACCACCCTGCCCTCCAGCAATTACACTCTGGGCATTTACTTCAGAGAAACGAAGACTTATGTTTACACAAAACCTGAACATGGATGTTCATAGCACTTTTTTTTTTTTTTTTTTTTTTTTTTGAGATAGAGTCTCGCTCTGTCACCCAGGCTGGAGTGCAGTGGCGCAATCTTGGCTCACTGCAAGCTCCGCCTCCCGGGTTCACACCATTCTCCTGCCTCAGCCTCCTGAGTAGCTGGGACTACAGGTGCCCACCACCATGCCTGGCTAATTTTTTGTATTTATTTATTTATTTTTTTTAGTAGAGATGGGGTTTCACTATGTTAGCCAGGATGGTCTCGATCTCCTGTCCTTGTGATCTGCCAGCCTCGGCCTCCCAAAGTGCTAGGATTACAGGCGTGAGCCACCGCGCCCGGCCGTTCATAGCACTTTTATTCACAACAGCCCTAAACTGGGGACACTCCAGATGTCCTTCAACAGGCGAATAATTAAACATACGTGGTGCATCCACATCGTGGAATACTATTCTGCAATGAAAAGGAGTGAACTACTGATAGATGCAATGATCTGGATGAATCTCCAGAGAATCATGTTTCATGAAAAAGCCAATTCCAAAAATTTACATACTGTATGATTCTACACCTGTATGGAAGATGTTGCCAGTGGGGAAAACCAGGTAAAGGGCACATGGGAAACTCTGAATTATGTTTTACAATTGCATATGAATCTACCGTGATCTCAAAATAAAAAGTTTAATTTAAAAATCAAAGAAAAAGAGGTCTAACACTTTACTACTAATAATAAGAGATTAGAAGGTAAGGAGTCAAGAGTGGAAAATGCTTAAATTTGAGATGTGTTCAAATGAAATGTAAACACACAACAGTAGATGACTGTTTAGTTATAATTAAGAGTTTATGTAACTACAGATTATAAAGTCTCTTATCTTAAGGTTGTGTTATGGATACCTGGTGACAGTTGTAGTTATTTCATCTTCCTCATTCTGTACCAGAACTTTGAAGAGCTGATTCAAAATTATAGGCAGAAAACTCATGATGGCATGAATCTTTTCCACATTCAGTAAGTTCTGTAGTAAATTGGCAGAAAAAAAGGATACCAATTAAATTTGAAGCATGTCCTAGATTCAAGACCTGAAACTATAAATCTATGAGAAGAAAACATAAGGAGAAAAACTTCGTGACATTAGACTGGGCAATGATTTTTTTGGATATGACCCTCAAAGCTCAGGCAGCAAAGTGAAAACAGACAAATGGCATATCAAACTAAAAGGTTTCAGCACAGCCAAGGAAACACTCAACGGAGTAAAGAGACAACTTTACTCCATTGAATGGAGGAAAATATTTGCAAACCATACATCTTAGAAAGGGTTAATATCCAAAATACATAAGGAACTCAAACAACTCAATAGTAAGAAAACAAATAACCCAATGAAAAAGTGGGCAAGGGACCCAAATAGACATTTCTCAAAAGAAGATGTACAAATGGACAACAGATATATAAAAAATGTTCAACATCATTAATCATTGGAGAAATGCAAATTAAAACCACAGTGGGATATCACCTCATATCTGTTAGAATGGCTCTTATCAAAAAAGTGAAAGATAATAATTATTGGAGAGAATGTGGAGGAGAGGGAACACTTGCGCATTGCTGGTAGGAATGTAAATCAGAAGAGCCACTACGGAAAACAACATGAAGGTTCCTCAAAAAATTAAAAATAGCACTACCATATAATCTAGCAATCCCACTACTGGATGTATATCCAAAGGAAATGAGATCAGTGTGCTGAAGATGTCTATTCCCATCTTTACTGCAGCACTATTCACAGCAGCCAAGATATAGAATCAATCCAAGTGTCCATCAACAGATGAAATGGGTAAAGAAAATGTGGTACATAAATGTAATGGAATACTATACAGCCTTAAAAAGGAAAGAAATCAGGTCATTTGCAACAACATGGAGGAACCCGGAGTATATTATGCTAAGTGAAATGAGCCAGGCACGGAAAGACAAATACTGCACGATCTCATTTATATGTGGGATCTAAAAAAGTTGAATTCATAGAAGTAGAGAGTGGAATGGTAGTTACCAGGGGCTGGGGGGAGAGTGCTGGGGAGATGTTGATCAAAGGATACAAAGTTTCAGCTAGGTAGATAGGAGGAATATTACACAACATGGTCACTATAGTTAATAAAAATGTTTTATATTCTTAAAAATCTCTAAGAGAGTGGATATTAAGTGTTATAACCATAAAATTATAAGTATGTGATATAATAAATATAGTAATTAACTCAATGAAGCTGTTACATAATGTATACATCATCCAAACATCATACTGTATATAATAAAGGTATATAATTTTTCTTTGTTAATTAAAAAATGAATCCATTAGAAAAAAATAAAGTATGTTCTGCTGGTATTTTTTTCAGAACTTGAATATGAACACTGCAGCCCACCTTTACCTGGCTTTATTCTTTATTGCAATTAGTATGGAATATAGGCATGATGGTAACGTTGCAAGGACTCATGATTTAATAACTAATTTAAAATAAATTGATTCTGATTTTCAATTATTTTTATTTTGGAAAAAACTGATTTTTGCTTGTCTTTTAAGTCAAGAAACAGAACCTATTCAGAAATTATGAAATAAAATCATTTACTTTCTGAATTGATAAGGTATTAAAAAAATCTTGAGTAATAATCATCTCCCAGTTTGCCCATCGGTGGAAAATGTAAAAGTCTCTTTTGCACATTTTTACCCTGGAGATCACTGAAACTGCTTGCATGTCATGTTACCTTACAAGAGCGGATGAAATTTGAGGTAGGTGACTGAGACATATCTTTCTCTCTTTTTTGGCACTCTTGGAAAAATGCATTCACATGTGGATCCTACAACAGCAAAAAAAAAGTATTTATCTCTGATGACACGTAAACTGTGTTACAAACACAAACCACTGTGATGTGAGGTAAGCATTTCTGTAGGATTGATGACTTGAAGTGCAAATGCTTTATTAAGGAGTCAGAGAAACAAAGCTTTGATGTGGACATTTCTGGCCTGGTGAAGGCTCTGCATGAACTACAAAGCCCACTCTCTCTTCTATTTCATTCTAAGAAGTTTTGTTGTCCTGTTCAACCACATGACAATGGCTGGAGAATTACTTCCCTTGGTTGTGCTTTTTGTGTTTAGAAAAATTTTCTTCATTTATCTTCCCACTCCTGCTTCTTCCATAGACTTCTACCAATTTCTTCTATACCATCCTTGACACACATGACAATGCGTACTCTTTAATATCCACAGGGCGTATTTTCAGGCTTAGAATGCCTGAATTGAATTAGCCCCAGATTAGAAAGTCCACAACTCATATCTTAGGATAAAACTGACTATAACACTTGAAATTTATTTCCTGAAGGTGGTACCCGGAGAATTCTCTAAGTTCTGCCCTGAGGGTGGGAGCTACACAGTCAGGCGGTGAGATAAAGAACTTGTGTGAGGACACACTCTGAATGTTTCTCTGGCTTTCTATGATTCCCGAAAGGCATTTGTAGCTTGGGTTTCCCTCATTTCCCTCAGGCCACTGTGTGTGTGTGCATGTGTGTGTTTGCACTATTTTCTGTTTTCTAAGTGTAGCTCTTTTTTGTCTAGAGACAACTGTTTTCCCTTTAAGTATCAATTCATTGATTCATCTATTTGCTCATTATTTATGGAAAGCTGACTGCATACCAGGGTCTTAGCAGGCACTGAGGGAGGACAGAGCAGAGGGCAAGGAAGGCCCAACCCCTTCCTCTGTGTACCTTCCATTAAGGTGGGGAGGCCAGCACGACACCACTACTTCCACACACACCTATGTAATCACATTTGATGAGCGCTTCAAACACAAAGCAGGTGCCATCTGGATGAGTGACAAGATGGCCCAGCTTTGTCTGTTGGGTCAGGGAACAGGGAAGGCTTCTTAGAGGAAGTGACAACTGAGCTAAGATCTAAAGGATGGGTGGGAACCAACCAGACCAACAAGGGGAAGGGAGGGTGTCCACTCCCTGCAATATGGTTTGTAATAGCCACGTGGGATGGGGGCGGGGAAAGGGGAGTGCAGTTACTCCCCATATTGCGGGGAGTGTCCACCCCCTGTGATATGGTTCATAATAGCCAGGGAAGGAGAGTGGGAGAGCTTCCCTTCCCCACTGAGGAGGGGCTGAGCGTCAAAGGGATCACTGGGTCTTGCGGGAACTAGGTAGATATTGTTTGGCTGGAGGGCCTTGGGTGTTTGAAAACTGAGGTAAATGCTGCCAGTGTGTGGGTGGTGAGAATCGAGGTAGAGAGAGGGTGTGTCGTGGTGAGTCAGAGACCTCAGCTATTTGGAGAAAGCAGCTGGAAGCATGAGAAAGAGAAACTGAGGAGCTGCTGAGATATACAAAAATACAGGGTTTGGTGGAGATTGAGCGTTTTGTGGAACTTGACCAGGGCTGATGGCATCAGAGAAAAGATGGGTTTAAATCGTTGTGGGTGCAGGGCTAAGGATAAGAAGTCAATTGGACTTGAAGCCTCAGAGGTTGCCGAGAGAAATTTTGGTCCGATGTATATATGATGCCTGGATTATTTCATTTTTCTTATGGATCAAGTATGGCTTACAGATAAAGCAGCATGAAGCAAAAAATGAAAAGCAGATACACATTAAACTTAAGAAAGGAGAAATACATATTTTATGTACTTGTAATAATGTATAGTTTATATCTGTTGCCAGAAAACTCACATTGTGGTAAAATAAGCTGCCTTGCCACGGAAGGAATGAGTTTGTGGTAATTTAACAATGGTAATAATTATACGTGTATAGACTTTTGCACTTCATGAAATATTTCTCATTTTGATCACATTTTGAAATATTTCTCCTTTGGATCACATTTGCTACAACTTTAGGTAGCCGAGACTCTGTTGATATCGTTTCTTGATGAGGAAATAAGGATATCAGAGGTAAAGTGACTTGCCCAGGGTAATGGAGCCAGAAATTAGGTGGGGTGGCTCTCAAATGCAGTTCTGCCAACCTCATGGCCTTCCCATTAGGTGAGCCCTGGGAAGGCATTGGGGATTGGACTTGGTTTTCAGGTAGAGATCTGAAGTCTGTCTTTATTTTTTTATTATTATTTTTGAGATGGAGTTTTGCTCTAGTTGCCCAGGCTGGAGTGCAATGGCACGATCTCAGCTCAACGCAACCTCTGCCTCCCGAGTTCAAGAGATTCTCCTGCCTCAGCCTCCCGAGTGGCTGGGATTACAGGCATGCGTCACCATGCCCGACTAATTTTGTATTTTTCGTAGAGATGGGGTTTCTCCATGTTGGTCAGGCTGGTCTTGAACCCCCGACCTCAGGTAATCTGCCTGCCTTGGTCTCTCAAAGTGCTGGGATTACAGGAGTGAGCCACCGCGCCTGGCCTTTACTTTTAACATTTAACATTTTAAACACATGAGTGTGGTCAGTGGAAGCAAACCATACTCCAAGGGGAGTGTGATCCTATTAAATACACTTCTGGTATTTTGGTCTGAAGTTTTATGGTGTCTGGGCTTAAGGGATTAGGACATTCTATCTATCTTGAGGGAGGCAGCAAATTGTGCCCTTAACATTCTTCCTTTGTAGTATTCAAACACCTGCCTTTCTGACACTTCATGAAATGATTAGTCTCATCCTGTAAATAAGGGAATTACCTCATGATGCTGTGAGTTAGAGAAAATGCTAGTATTTCAGGTCAACATGCTCACCTGAGTATTTACTGTTGATACAACAAATGTCGATACTTTGAAAAGTGGTTTGCCACCATCAACCCATTTAATGTCACTCCCAGCATGCTGCAAAATAAAGTTTGTTTACTGTCACTGGGACAATTCGAGAGAAAGAAAATAAATAGATCGTTTAGTTTATGTTAATGTGCTGTTCTGATCCATTAATCTTATATCACCTAGAGGTGGAAAATAAAAGATGCAAATACATTTAGCACTATTGGTAGATGAGACAAATATGATATCGGGATCATTTTTAACAGATCATTTCCAGTGGCCATAAGCTAAACAAGAGATGTGGCATAGGTACACTTGATTCATAGCTACAAGGGACATGTCCACTATGATCTTAAGTAGCAGAGAAAGAAGATAATCTTATGCCATTAAGCTGGTGTGCTTTTTAAAAATCTTAAATTACACATTATTCAATACCTTTCCGCTTGCAGAATCTTGAAAGCTTAAATAATTAGGAGGCAGACTTGTTGCTATTGGGATGTTGTACTCTTGAGAAGCTATCTGATCGTGTTTCATCAGAGGAAGCCAAGCATATCCAACTGTGCAAAAGAATAACAAACAAAAATTCTGAGTACAAACCTACATGGTAAGAAGTCACAATAATGCTATTTATTATTTACGAACACTAAACTTCATGAAAAATAATTCAATAAATCAGAGCTTTGAAAATACTCTCCAAACCAATTCAAACAGAAGACACGTGACTCTGCCTCAGATTTCTTCCTGGCAGTACCTGACGTTTCCAGAGCCTCCTTCTTTTTGGCATTAGCTTTTGCATTGATGTCACAGGTGACGTGATGAAAAGAAAACAAAATATGGTGTTTCTCATGGAGTTGTGTTGGTAGCTCAATTTTTACCTGCAAGGAAAGAAAACATAGTCGGACTGAGATTAAAATCATTTGCTCAATATCAGAGCAAGACAAAGCATAGCTTTTAAAAAAATCTTTCTTTTTTTTTGAGACTGCGTCTTACTCTGTTGCCTAGGCTGGAGTGCAATGGCACGATCTAGGCTCGCTGCAACCTCTGCCTCCTGGGTTCAAGCAATTCTCCTGCCTTAGTCTCCCCAGTAGCTGGGATTACAGGCACGTGCTACCATGCCAAGCTAATTTTTGTATTTTTAGTAGAGACGGGGTTTCACCATGTTGGCCAGGCTGGTCTCAAACTCCTGACCTCAAGTGATCCGCCCGCCTTGGCCTCCCAAAGTGCTGGGATTACAGGCATGAGCCACCACACCAGGCCTAAAAATTCTTTAACTGAAATCTAGATCCATGTTTAATAGTGCTGGATGCACTGATTTAATGCTCAATAAATATTGTTTCTGCTAGCAGTGATGTATTCACATGTTGATATTTTTACTTCTTTATTGTGATGGATGATGATAATTTAGAATACCTAGTGTTTCTCATTAGATAATTCATGCTAGTAGGGTATGGACTAAATACATGCACATACATATGCATAAACACACACACAGATGTAACTGCAGAATATAGATAAGACACACATCAAGGAACTGTCATTAAGGGACACGAATTGAATAAACAGTAAGTCCATGCCTCCCAAAGTGCGGCTGGGGACCAGTTGCATAAGCATCACTTGGAAGTTCATTAGAAATGCAGAAGTTTTTTTTTCATTTTGGAGATAGGGTCTTGCATTTGTTGCCCAGACTAGAGTGCAGTGGTACGAACACAGCTCAGTGCAGCCTTGACCTCTGGCTACCTTTTTTTTTTTTTTTTGAGATGGAGTCTTACTCTGTCACCAGGCTACAGTGCAGTGGCGCGATAGCTCACTGCAACCTCTGCCTCCTGGGTTCAAGTGATTCTCCTGCCTCAGCCTCCCGAGTAGCTGGGACTACAGGCACACGCCACCACACCCAGATAATTTTTGTATTTTTTGTAGAGATAGGGTTTCACCATGTTGGCCAGGATGGTCTCAATCTCTTGACCTTGTGATCCACCCACCTCGGCCTCCTGAAGTGCTGGGATTACAGGCATGAGCCACTGCGGCTGGCCATGACCTCTGGCTAACTTTTTGATTTTTGTTGTTGTTCTTGTTGTAGAGACAGATGTCTTACTTTGTTGCCCAGGCTGGAGTCTCAGACATTAACCTAGACACACTCAATTGGAATCTACCCTTTCACAGGATCCCCAGACAATTCATATGCACATTGTTGAGTAATATGGTATAGTAAATGATGCAGCTTCGGCATGGAATTGATCTCTTTTTTTTAAACTAACAAACATATCTGTGTTACTGTGAGAACTAATGAGACATTTTGGAACTGGCCATGCTGTAGCTATACAAATAACGCTTCTGAATGAAAATAAAATAAAAATGGATCTAGGTAAACAATATACTGAATGAGGGGCATACTCCCTATTTCTGGAAAGAATTGTTTTCAACTAACTGTCTACATTTTATCGTGCTTTTGAGTTTTCAAAGCCCTGCCACGTACGTCATCGTTTCATTTTCCCCAGTAGCCTTGTGAAGTAGCATGGCACAGTGTTAGGAACCAGGGCTGTACATGTTACGGGGCTCTGAGTTACTGTGAAGGTGGTGTGGTCAGTAAGAGGATCTTCCAGGACAAGAACCCACATCTTGGGATGATCACTTTGCATTGGAACTCTGGTAAGCTGCAGGCAGCTCAGTCTCAGCAATTGAGTAGTTCCCAGAACTGTCCATATTCTCATGTGAAAAAGCTCATGGCTTTCATGAGGCTTCCAGGAAACACATGAGAATGAGAAAGATTAAAACAGTTAACAACAGTAAGAATATTAATTTTTTGAAAAATCATATATCTACAGAAAACGCATGTTCCAGATGGGCTTTGTCAACCAGTTGACCCTTTGGCCAACCAATAGCAGTAAATATTCTGTAATGTAGTGATGGTTTTCCCTTAACTGTTTTTCACTTTCTGTCCTGAATTTGTGGGGGAAAAAATTAAAGAGCACTGAACGCATATGGAAGAGTGAAATAATGTCAGGCAGGTGTTTCACTGGTGTTCCTTTAATTGGTTTTTAAATGATTAATGTGCACAGTGTGGGAGACAGAAAGACAGTACCCACTAGATGTCCTGAATGTTCTAATCCTGCCAATATGCTACCTTACATGGTAAGTAGGACTTAGCAGATATGATTAAGTTAAGGACCATGAGATGGGGAGATTATCTTGGATTTTCCAAATGAGCACAGTGTTATCACAAAAGTTCTTATAAGAGGAAGGCAGAGTCATAAGAGAAATGATACAGAAGCCGAGGTCAGAGTGATGGGATTGTTGGGAAGGCTCAAAAGCCAAGAAATGTGGGCAGCCTCTAGAAGCTGGAAAAGGAGAGGAACTGGAATCTTCCCTAGAACCTCCTGAAGGCTCGTCGCCCTGCTGCAAGCTCGATTTTAGCCCTGTGAGCCATTTCAGACTTTGTATCACCAAAACAGCAAGATAACAATTGCATGCTGTTTTAAGCTGCTAAATGGTGATAATGTGTGAAAGCAGCCATAGAAAACGTCTACAAAAGGTGTGATATTGTGAATCTCAGGCATCCCATCAGCAGGCTGCTCTAGTCAGACCTTCATTTTATGGTTAGAAATTAAATTTTTTCACTGAAACTTGTTTGTCTAAAGTTGTTTGTAATGTAAGCTAACACGTATGTATTAATTGACCATGAGCCCAATGACTTTCCGTGTGTTAGAGCAGAGTGGTGAAGCTTCAGGCTCTGGAGTCACAGGGTCTGGTTTGATTTCTCTCACTTATTATGTGCCCTTGGTAAAGTTACTTGACTTCTCTGAGCCACAGTTTTCTCATCCATCAAAAAGGGAGGTAATAATAGTGCCAAGTTCTTGGAATTAACATGGGGATTAAGGGAGATGATGTGTGCATGGAATTTAGCTTGAGGCTTGGCACACAGCAGGAGTCTTGGAAGTCTGCCAGGGCAAGGCTTGTTCCCTGTCATGTTTAGAGATGATGGGGTCCAAGCTCACTCAAGTTCAGGCATGTTATAAGCCATGGAATTGGCTCAGGCTCTAGTTCTCTGCTCTCTTCCTTATGACATGAAATGCTGCCATTCATTGGTAAAGCTATTTAACACAATCTCTTCACTAGTCAGTGAAATAAAAGAAAAAAAATTATTCACTGAAAAAGAAAAGAAGAAAAGATACATCCCAGCACTAAAAGCATCTTTTTTTTAAATTTAAATTTAAATTTTTTTAGTTGAGATGGAGTCTTGCTCTGTCGCCAGGATGGAGTGCAGTGAGTGGCATGATCTCAGCTCACCACAATCTCCGACTCCCTGGTTCAAGCGAGTCTCCTGCCTCAGCCTCCTGAGTAGCTGGGATTACAGGCACGTGCTACCACGCCCAGCTAATTTTTGTATTTTTAGTAGAGACGGGGTTTCACCATGTTGGCCAGAATGGTCTTGATCTCCTGACCTTGTGATCTGCCCGCCTCGGCCTCCCAAAGTGCTGGGATTACAGGCGTGAGCCAGTGTACCCGGCCAGCATTCCATTTTTTTTTAAAAGGTCACTCCTGTCCTGAAATACATGAATTTGCAATGTACTCCTGGAACGACTGCCAATTAATATAGTTTAGAAATATTGGTAAGTATATACCTGCCAAGGCATGTCCTTAGTCTGATGAGGTCTAGAGAGAGTGTTTTTCACTGCACGGTCATCTGACCATTCACCCATCTTTCTTAGGAGCCTCTGGGGGCAGTGGAGGGCTGGCTCTTACCTCATCTGAGAAATCCGGATTCTGAGAGTGGTGCAGAACTGCGGTGTAGGCGGCTGAGGTGAAGAGGGGCCCTCCAGGTTTTCCATAAATACACTGTTTAAAAAGTTATGAGTTGAACAATTATGAGCGTCTGAAATGATCCCTGGGTGAAAAAAAGTCCATAACTCTTCAGTACCAACCCTGGGACAATGGCAAACTTTGTGATAACTTGCCAGGCTAAGCTGGCATCTAATTAACCTTGAACTTCTTTGGCCTACTAGCCTGCATTTATTATACAATGAAAGCTGCTGAAGATAATCTGATGGCTTTCATTCATCATATAGATAAGACATCATATAGATAAGACACCATATAGATAAGACACCTGTGAGACAGGAATAATACAGCGTGGCCACAGGAGAACAGAAAATTCCAGGCAGAGGTTTCACATGCCTAGCAAAAAGGATACTGTTGAAATAGCTGCATAAGTCAGTGGCCAATAAGACACTAAAAAATGAGATGTGGGCCAAGCTGGTTAAGACCAACCGTACCCAGCACGGTGCTGGATTTGACCTAGGTTTCTCCTAGGACCTCATTATATGCTCATTGACATACTAAATCACACTCCTTCCAGTACCTGGGCAGTTCTAAAGTTTCTTTAGAAATCTTCATGAATGTAAAGAAACCCATAAAGATAGAAGCCCTAAACCTTTTTGCAGATGACTGTCTCTCCTGAGTACACCCACACTCTTCTTTCCTGAGTGTGTTCTTTTTGCTTTGCAGTAAATCTCTGTACTTTCACTATTTTCTGAGTCATCCTTGAAATCCTTCTCATGGCAGTGTCAAGAGCTTATTCACCGGCTGGGGTTGGGGTCCTAAATACACTGTTGAAGAAGTTATGAATTGAACAATTATGAGGGTCTGAAATTATCCCTGAGTGAAAAAAAAAGGCCATAACTCTTCAGTTACCAACCCCAGGAAAATAACAATGACTCAGACAATGACCCGGGACAACGGTCAGTGTTTGGGGACCTCTCCTAGCCTATGGGTATCACCTGGACCAATCTGACTCTTGATTTACATGGGATAAAGGCTAACTTGTTTAAGACCGATTCCTGTAGAATAGCTTCCTGAACAGGCCTTGATATGGTCAGGCTTTGTGTTTCCACCCAAATCTCATCTTGAATTATAATCCCCACATGCCAAGGAAAGGAAGTGACTGGATCCTGGGGCCGTTTCCCCCATGCTGTTCTCATGACAGCGAATGAATCCTCAAGCGATCTGATGGTTTTATAAATGGCAGTTTTTCCTGCACTCACACATGCTCTCTCTCTCTCTCTCTCTCTCACCTGCCACCATGTAAGACATGCCTCTTTTCCCTTCCACCATGACTGTAAGTTTGCTGAGGCCTCCTCAGCTATGCAGAAACTGTGAGTCAATTAAATCTCTTTTCTTTATAAATTACCCAGTCTCGGGTAGTATCTTTATAGCAGTGTGAGAATGGAGTAATACAGGCCCCATGGAACCAGCTCTGGTCTAGAGTTAAGCTCTTGTGCAACCACAAGGCTTGGTTGGACCCCAGCTCCTGATACGCCAGGTTCCAGGATAGGGCTGGTTACCGTCTCCACCACAGTATGCTACTATTCTGTCCAGCCCCAAATCAGGCCAGGGCTGTGATATGGCACTTCCTTATAACTTATAAGCCCCCTTTGTCCAAAGCTCAGGACCCCTTTTCTGGAGTCTGACAGTTAGCTTTGCTGTATCTCTGTGTGGTATTTTAGAATGCAGTGAAGCAAGGGACCCACATGTGATTGTTCTTCTTGTCTAGAATTGTCCTTACAAAAACACTGCTCTACAGGCCAAAGGTGCTTGCTATCTGATCATTGCCTCTGTTTTCTTGACAATTATATTTCACTTGAATTTTTCTCTCCTGATGCTAACACTATTTTGGAGTTTGGTGCCAGTGGATGCCGACCACGGCTGAAGACTTTTTTTTTTTTTTTTAAAAAAAAAAAGACTCTCTTTTTTATATTTACCTTAATTAATTGCCTGATTAATTCAATCACTCAAATTGATTATTGTTCTTCTGAATAATGCTACAAATTAGAGGACTCAATTTGTACCAGGCAGAGTGCTTTAACAGACCACCACAGAGAATGGTGGGGGTTAGTTAGAAATTAGTTTTGTCCTCTACTACCTCATTCCTTTGATTTGCCGAAGCTGGTAAGATCGGCAGCAGGCCCACTACAAATAATTTCCCCCTCAATTTTTTGGATTACTTTATGTTGTTTGAAATCCCTAAAATAAAAACCGCATACTATATATCAAATATGAACTCTAAAAAATGCCACCCAGTTGCAGCTTTGTAGAGTGAAACATCACAGTTCCTACAAACCTCATAGTTTTATGGCTCTTACTAAATCACGTGATCAGCAACCGGGACTGACTTCCCAGAGCCATTTTTCCAGTTCCTCAGGCACTTGGCCATGTGCACCTTCCATAACTGTGAGCATCCCACGGGCCCTCTACATTAGCTATTGGGCCAGGATGCAGCAGTGCTTCTGCGCAGACCACACGAGGGCCGGCTGGGGTGTTCTGTTTTAAATCAAGCACGCTGAACCGAGAGGCAGGCTAGTCTTTGAAAAAGGCAACGTTTTCCACAGGAGAGTCTTGGCATTTATTTCACATGAGAATGGTTTCCTTTTTTCCCAAGTCGTGAAAAGCTAAAAGAGCTATGAGACAGGAATTTCTAATAGATCTAGTTAATGAGGACTGTTAAATCAGGTATGTTTCAGATCTAAAACAAATGTGTTAAATTACTGCTCTTTCAACCACACTCACATAAAAAGCCCTGCAATGGTGGAAAGAATCCCTGCACCTGCCTTCCCACTTTATGCTGGGTCCCTTTGCTGACTTGGCTCACCTTCAGGGGCTTGGCACTTTCTTCATCTGAATTTTTGAATTCAATGCACACAGTTATATTCCGTGCCTGAAATTACGGAGAGAAAAAATGGAAATTGTAATTTCCTACCAAATAACATAAAAAACCCAAGTGCCTAAAATAAGTAGCTTCTAATTAAATCTGAAAAATGTAAAATACCCAACATTTTCTTGTGACATTATCCATAATGTTCTGAAATAACAGAAGGATCTGGAGAGTGTACTTAAAAGGGAAGTAAAAGCTCATACTGAAAGGGAGCAGGCATGCTATTTTTAGAATATCTTAAGAAACTAAAAAAAATGGTCTAGAACAAAATTATTTAAGACTGATTTAGAAAAGATTATTAATATGCTACAAAACTGCATCCTTAAACACTTCTAAGATAAAACTCACCACTGCCTCTTACTAAACATTTTCTCCAAACGGTTTTCTATGACAGAGTGTTGCCCTATAGTAATTTGTATTTGCACATTCAGGAACTATGTTATATGGTCTAAATATGGTGAAAAGAAAAGATGATATCTCAGAAACTTATATCATACCTTATTGAAGCATTTCTGGCTATCATACTTGAGGTGTTTAGGGTAAATATAAATTTGATTTTTATACACTCTGTAAGGCCGACAATACTTTGTTGAGTCGTAAACAAATTCTTCCACCTCCACTGTGGGTTCTGTTTGAGTCATCATGTTGAAAGGCTTGACAGGGATAAAGGACGATGTTACACAATCTTAAAAAATCAGAAAATAAGAGTTTGTCATTTAATATGGTTCTTTTAAAGTGAACAATAGTTAACAAGTTTTAAAATGAACCCACTCAAGATAGAAACTCCTGGCTTGTACACCAATTGATATTAGCTTACGCTAGCATGAAAAATTTGTAGGAGGTGGGCATGGCAGATTAACAAGCTACATATTTAATATTAAAAATGATGTCTCAGAAAAAAACAGTAAATCTTTCAGACGGATTTATAACTATTTTCTTTTTGTATTAAGCTTCCCATAAAAATAAATTTTAACGAATGAACCTCTGAACATAGCAGCCAGATATTATAAGAAATAATCCACCAATCTTTGCTATAACACTATAAAAATAATACATATTCTGATATATGACTGAACAAAGCTTTGTCCAATAGATCTATTACTGATAGTACCAGATAGATTAATAGCAGTATCTCTCTACAGAATGGATTTCACAGCATGGGCCTGAAGCCCCTCTCTTCATCAGTAGATACGGTTTATTTATTTTTCTCTTCAGTTTGTACCACCGTTTAAAACCTACCCTTGGAGGAACAGCTTAAGAAATAATGATTAGGAATTTATAAATCAAAACTTCTGTCACCAAACAGTTTGAAGGCTGAAGTTGTGGTACTGAAAGACCAAGGCCTTCTACCTCCCTTTATCCCACCTGGAATCTGACTGTGTTCTAAAAAGCAAAATGATTAGCTACGAATGCTTGATAATCAGATTACTGTTTTCTGTTTTCAAAAACCAATTATAATATTTGTATTATGTGTTCAAATTTCTCTAAGATTCTACCATTCTTCCAAAGAGATTATTGAGTGCCTCATTTGTCGTGTTTCATTTCCATAGGTAATAAAAGCAATGGTCCCCAAATCAGGTAGAGGAAATGACTTAGTTTATCCTCTGCTTTTTCACACCAATCAATACAAAAATGATTTCGAGCCATGGCTTAAGTTAGAATGCTCATTACATTTCATATTAAAATGATTTGTAGAAAGTTACAAGGATGGAAAACTTAATACTGCAATGGTAATCCAAATATCCCATGGCCATAGTCCTTTCCCTGTTTAGAGTTCATTATAGGAGGCCTTTATTCATTTTTTTTTGCATTGCTGAAAAAGTCACTAAAAGGTAGAATCAGAAATAACCAAACAAACCAATTTTACCACTTAAAAATTAAAACCTGAAACTCTTTTATAAAGTTAATAAAAGCTCCTTCTAAAATTGAGTTTTTTTACTGACAATACTTTTGACCATATTCTGAAAAAATATATGTTCTCTGTATAATAACAGAGCCTGACAACATTTCAGTTATAATCATTGCATGGCCACTTGAGTGGCTACACACAGTGTTCAGAGTAACCCTCTGGCAGCACAGTATGGCAGAACTAGCCTCTATTTTGAGTGAGAGGAACTCCCTCAGTGGGAGAATATATTGTCCCATTATGGATTATTGGTTTGTTAATCTATCCAAATCTGACTTTCCTCCTTTGAAACCCTCCAGGGTTTTGAGGATTAAATGACATAATTTAATATCTTGTTAGGTGCATGGTGCATACCAGGTAAGTAAGTGTTGGTTTACCCTGAATCTAGTTCTTGCCCTGCAAAACTCATCTTAGTGAAGCAAAAAGAAGATCCACATTTCTGTAGCATCGTGAATTCCATATATTTCAACTTTTGGGAAAAAAAAGCCCAACACCTTGTAACCAACCAACTAGCCAACCAACCAACCAACCAACCAGCCAACCAAAAAACCCCACTAAATATTCAATATTCAAAACTCTGCAACCAAACCATGACATCATCATCATACTTGGATGCTCCAAGGGAACGTTGTCAACAGCAATATCCAGGCTTCCAGGAATGGTCTGTATTTTGCTTATTCTGTCGGCCCTGTAAGAGTGCATGAGCAAGGACACACACACACACACACACACCAGAGTATTATTCCAATTTTCAAGGAAAAAGCAGTCATCTATAATTCTGAGCTTTGTTAAGGGTAAACAGCAGACTCTCAAATAATCTTGTGAATGATTTTATTTAGCTAGTTTAATTTTGCAAACTAAAATACATGTGATATTGCAAATAAAAATACAAATCAGGGAGGGGTCAAGTGACAGATTTTCTGAAAAAGATTTTAAATTTATTTCCTTCTACTTCAGATAACACAAAAATCAAAAAAGTACAAGAGTAAATGATAGAGTTTTTATTAACAAAAGCTAATAGTATTTAAACTGGCTTAAGTAACTCATAATGAATTTTAAGAAGTTTTGACAGCAAGCTTGGTCTTTGCTATAATCGCTAAGTGGACGGTCCATATTCTTCCTCTTCACCAACAAACAAGGAGGACAGGGACCCTTCACTGAGCCCTGTTTCTTCTGCTCTCTCCCACCCCTACAGTGTATGCGGACACCCCTTCCCCACCTGTCTCCCACTCACAGGCACCCCCTGGCTCAAGTCCTTGCATTTCCCTCCCACTCTCTCTCTATTAAAACCTCTCGCCAATCTTCCTTTAGAGTAAAGTGGAAGCTGCTGGTAACAGTCGCAAGTGTTATCCTTCTCAGGAAATCTACTTTGAAAGGTGGGATAATTACAGTGACGGGTCAGAGTCAGCTCTTCTCAGCTTGTGAGAGCTGAATGTTCAATTTTTAGGAATTTTGCTTGACAGCTAAACACAGCTGTTAACAGAAATTAAGTTATATAAACTTATCATTAAAGAAATTATATTAAACACAAGGGTAATAAGTATTCAAAATTCACCACTTTCTGATTATTTTACTACATGGTACGATTATCTGTACACCTCTAAGTTTATGGTGGAAACACTCTATTAGGGTGCACATCTCTTCCTAACCCTATGTTCAGCGAAGCCCCATTGATAGGTTGGAATCAGCAATGGTAGGAGAGTTTACACCAAAGACACTGGCCATCAGTACAAGTCCGTTGTTTCCTTAAAGAGTTGCTTATGAAACATTTGTCAGCACACCACTGAGAATAAAGGCCATAAAGTGTGAGGCTAACATGAATAATTTAATGTCAGCATTGCATTGTGTATTCTAGGGTGCCCCCTTAAATTACACAGTAATAATTTTCCTTGCTATTCACTGATAACATGGGTTTTGTAAGAGTTTGTTTTTTTATGTTTATAACAGATCACCCCAGAACCTTCTGCCTATTCTCTTCTGCTCAGCCTTACAGTCTTTCATGCTTCAGTATACTGGCAAAAAGTTTAAGAGGAAAGCCTGGGCCTTAGGAAGCCTATGGTATGGGTTTTGGCCAGGATGTTTGATTAGTTTAAAGGGGAGTCTCTGAAGTGGATCCTCTGACCCCAGCTGATCTCTCTCACCCCAGCTGATCTCTCTCACCCCATGCCATGTGTGGAAGAGATAAGCTCTTCTCACTCAGATGTGCTCAAATTGTGGACTCAGGAGTACAATTACTATAGCAGTGTTGTTATTTTAAACCATTAAGTTTTGAGGTGGTTTGAGGTGGTTTACACAGCAA
The DNA here is from genome assembly GCF_028885655.2 of Pongo abelii. Taxonomy (NCBI): domain Eukaryota; kingdom Metazoa; phylum Chordata; class Mammalia; order Primates; family Hominidae; genus Pongo; species Pongo abelii. The sequence continues at coordinate 128,341,004 of NC_071996.2, forward strand.
TAAATAACTGACATAGTTTAACATTTCACAGTCCTTCCATATAATTCTAGCAATTTTTACTTTTGTGGTGCTATTTGGGCATATGTGAAGTCACCTGAAAAATATCTGCTTTCTGGAGGTTTGGGCATTCGAGAATCAGATCCTCAGGTATTTATGAAGCGATAACAAATGAACATGGCTGATTTATGTTAATTTCAAGAGTATAAAAAAAAATACCTTCTATAATCTGATACTAGTTTAACTAGGTCCTCAGTTGAAATCTTGCTACTTTCTTGTCTAAACAATGGTGAAAATCTTGAGTCTCTGTCCACATTTCCCTGGTTGTCCTTAAATACTGATCTGAAAGAAAATATTTATTCAAGTTGGTATTTGGATATTGTTTATAAAGTGTTTTTAATGTTACTATATTAATTAAACTTCTCATTTATAATCAGAGAAACTCTAAGAACTTATAAAATAAAAAGACAGAAAACTTCTTATACAAATGCTTCATTTATACACTTAATTTTTATTATCTTTAATTTCTTATTTTTAACTCTGTATCCGAAGTGATAACATTCCATATTACAACTATATTTTTTATGATGTCTCACATTTAATAACTGTATCAAAACCTTGGAGTATTAGGGAAGTGGAGAAGAATAGGAACACAAGTTATTCTTTTAAATTATTTCTCCAAGACACCTTAAACCTGGGAAGGACAGAGTCACTTCAATTTGGGTGGCACTACTAGGATTTACGAGTGGTGGAACAGGGATAAGGTTGTATATGTGAGTGTGGAAGGCCATACTCTTAACACATTTTCATGGAGCTAAATGTGCCCATGTCCTAACTTTTAGGACAGAGACAAAGATAATACGGAAGGCACCTGAGTCAGACTTTTGTTTTAAAGAAAGAGAACACTATGAATCTGAGCCACTTATTTCCTTCCTTGGTCTATTTCATTGGAACCAAGGAAAGTTAGGCTTAGTTGAAACACATAAATAGCTTTTGTCCAAATAATATAGTAATGTCAGGCAATACTTGCTTCACATACGTACCATGCTTAGATGTCAGTTTTACATGAAGTTCCTCATATCTCATCATACAATGTGTGGTCAAAAAAAATTAGATCCATGTATTTTCTTCAATGTTAGAGAAATATTGAATTTTTACTTCAGTGTTAGAGAAATACTGAATTCTTACTTCTTTTAATGTAATGTTTTATCACTCTTTAAGTTAACTGAAGAATTCAATGCACAGGCTGAAATGGCCATTTAAATGGATATCAGATTATATAGCTTTAGTGTTAAATAGAACACCAAAAGAAAACAGGCCAAGATTTTATCAGAATGATATTTTTAGACTCCTTCAACTTGCCTCCTCATTTTTTCTCCGTTAAGTAGTGAATGAGGGAAGGTAAAAAGGCAAATAACATTGGGGAGACAGAATAAAAATATTAAACATGAATATTATTTTTATTTAAATATTATAAAGGGCATTTGTTTCAGTGCATCACATGTTGAAACTAACATGATACAATTCCCAATATGAGAGGAAGTTAAACTGAGCTTGAACAATAGCTTTTTAGTGACTTCCATTTATTGATAGATGTGAATTGTGGAACTCCGTTTGCTCTTATCCACAACTCTGTCATGGAAATTGCTCCCTTACACTGGACACTTTTCATAAAGAGAATGAAGAGTACAGCACCATGGGAGAAGTTTTGCTCACAGTACCATACAACCTGTGGTTGCTCAATAAATATATAACTGGTGGCCGGGCGCGGTGGCTCACGCCTGTAATCCCAGCACTTTGGGAGGCTGAGGCGGGGGGATCACGAGGTCAGGAGATTGAGACCAGCCTGGCTAACATGGTGAAACCCCGTCTCTACTAAAAATACAAAAATTAGCCGGGCATGGTGGCGTGCAACTGTAATCCCAACTAGTTAGGAGGCTGAGGTAGGAGAATCGCTTGAACCTGGCGGGTGAAGGTTGCAGTGAGCTGAGATTGTGCCACTGCACTTCAGCCTGGTGCCAGAGCAAGACTCCGTCTCAAAAAAATGTGTATACATATATATATACACACACATATATGTGTTCTTTTTTTCTCCTGCCAGAGAGATATATATATATATAAACCAATTGAGACCATGGCCCAGACTATACCCATGTATCCGAATATATATATATATGTATACATATATATATATATCTGGCAGGAGAAAAAAAGAACATATATATGTGTGTGTATATACATATATATATATATATATATATATATATCTGGCAGGAGAAAAAAAGAACTGATTCATTTATACAGATGGTTTTGTGATGGCTGGAACACTGTGCCTAGTTCCAACTGCTACAGTTGAGCAATGATCAGTATATTGTGAGGGTCTCGGCACCCTGATCTTTGGGCTATGATTGTAGGAATCATGAAATATGGCCCAGCCATTCGAAAACCATTTGTGTAAGCTTTTCGTTTTCTTGCCCAAAGGAAAAGAACCTTAGGTGCCCCGATAGATTCACTCACAAACAGCATGAATAACCATGACGTGCAGAATGAGGCAGACTTATTTTTTTGTGTATGTGTGGCTATGGAAGAAAACACATAAAAGTGGTTTTCAGATAGCTGAAGATTATTTTGAAAAATAGATTATTTAATAATTAGGGCTCTAAAGAGACAGACAGAAGGAAGCACTGTGGGATGTACTTGGGTTTTTGTCCCTGGAAAGAGTCAAACAGAAGTTGGACGACTATTTGTTGAAGATGTTGTCAGTAAGGGAATCTTAAATATAATTGCACTGTGCACCTTCCATAATTGTAGAGATATGAGAATGAAACGTTTATTTTAATTTTGCTTAATTAAAAAAATTCAGTGTTGCGTGCTGGTCCACTTAGAATATCAAATGAGGTAGTCAAAGAAATCACAAAAGAGTCCTGGCAAGGATGCTGGCACCTAGGATTCTGGGGCTGATATGCATGGAAAGAGATCCATTCACAACCTGACACATTTGGAAGGGTCAATCTTCTCCCGAGTCAGTGAGTATAAAATACCCTGTGTAGTCATCTGTATGTGTTCTCTATTCCTCCCCCAAGGATAACCTTTTCACTGTAAAATGGCACTGCAGCTGGTGCCAAATATAAGAATACCAAATTAATTTCAGAAAAAAACGTTGTTCACAGCGATGGGCATCTGTGCATACTGCAGTGCGTGGGATGATTAGATGTGGGTAAAAATATGGTCATAATCTAAATAGTCAGTTCTACTCTTCTAATGACAGTTGATTGTAGGGGCCAACATGTCTTAGGGCACACTGAAATCTACACTGTGAAACAAACTACAATCTAGAAAGCATAACAGGAAGGAGCAGTAGCCTCTGAATCAGGAGTATCAATTAGGTATTGAAGTATGTCAGGAAGCTGGTAGAGACATGGGCAACAACCAGCCTTCCTCTGATGCTGTGAACATTTATTTGAAGCAGTTTCCACATTGTGAAAGAGAAATTAAAATCTTTGGCTGGATCTTTTGTACTTTTTTGTGCTTAGGTAATCCAAGTGGTCTGACATGATATCTTTAGAATTGTACTGCTAACTATTTTTCTCAGTTGTGAGAAATTTATGTGGAAGTAAATCACATATGTATATACACAGGTTGGTGGTGTTTCCTAACCTACAACCAGACCACTAATTGGACATTAATATGGTCTAAGCTTGTGGTTTCATTGGCTTTCCTATCCAAGGAATAATATCAATAGTCAGTAATACTGTCAGCCTCCCTAGAGACTTCATGTGTCTTTCTTCCAGCATATTTAACTAGACAACTTCAAAGCAGGATTGTCACTTCTCCTAACTTTTCAGGTTCTTTCAATAATGGGTAATTCTTTGACTTCTCTCCTTTATATTGTTCTTCACTGCCCCAAATTTATCAGAAAAGGGGACTTGGTGAGGTAGATATGATCTCTGTAAGTGACTTTTAGTATAATAATATTAGAAAAAATGATTTCTAAAAATAACAATCTTTTATTGGGTACATATCTGTGCTCCTTAATCCTTATAACAGTAAATTAGATATTCTTATTTTCCTCTTTTGTAGATTAAAAAAATAGGTAAAGTCAGGTTATAAGTAACTTGCCCAAGCTTACTTGGCTAACAAAGGATAGAGCGTTTTTTTTTTTCTTTTTTTTTAGAGACAGGGTCTTACTCTGTTGCCCAGGCTGGAGTGCAGTGGTGCTATCATAGTTCACTGCAACTTCCAGCTTCTGGGCTCATCTCTGATGATTCTGATACTCCCATTTCAGCCTCCTGAGTAGCTAGGACTACAGGTGTATGCTACCACCCTTGGTTAATTTTTTAAAAGTTTTCTTTAGAGATTGGGTCTCACTATGTTGCCCAGGCTGGTCTAGAACTCCTGGCCTTAAGCGAACCTCCATTAGACCTTGGCCTCCTAAAGAGTTGGGATTATAGGCATGGCCCACCATGCCTGGCCAGAGTTAGGATTTTGAGCTCAGCTCTGTCTGGTTCTAAAATGCCTGTTTCTAAAACCTCAGAGCAATGTTGGATCCTTAAAGTGAAAAATGTGTGCACTATTGTAATTTTGTTATACTGGAATATTTCACAACAGACATCTTGCCTCTACTTGCCCCAGTAGGTTTTCTGGAGGGAACTGAGAATGCTTAACAATACCAAAAATGTTTAATCAGTGAATTATAATTAGTTAGCCTTTGTCTTAAAGTTTATGAGAAAAACAAATTCATTATAAAGGGTTCTGTAAATCTAAATACCATCTTTTTCATGCAGAATGTCCTGGCATTAGTTGTTCCTATAGAAAGAGATAGAAAAGGGAGGATAAAGTACTATCCATGAGCTATTTTACACCAAATGCTTCTACACTTGAGATTGCACATACTGCTCATAACGCAGGCATTGCCAGCTTCAATTTATAGCTGGGGACCCAGAGACTTGGAGAAGAAACTTGTTCCAAGTCACAGTAAGTAGTGGCCTGATCTGCAACGTTTATTAGACTCCCAGGCCTGGACTCTCCTTCCCTTGCTATGACGCTGCCTTAGGGCAAACTAATTCCTGGAGACTGCATGAATCTATCTTGATTTACTGCTGCCTAAACTTCCACATTTCTCCTTCCTACACCTCCTCATCTCCAACTTTAAATAACAACCTCAAAATTATGACAAATATTGGTGAGGTTACTCTGAATATACATCACTAGGAACTGTGAGACTTAAAAATGGCATTATTAACAGGTTCTCTCTTCCTTCTGGATTCTAAAGTTGGATACATTGAGATAATGTTACCAAAGTTCAAATGAATACTTGATGGGCTGTCTTATTTGCCACCACACCTGACTAATTTTTGTATTTTTAGTAGAGACGGAGCTTCACCATGTTGGCCAGGCTGGTCTCGAACTCCTGACCTCAGGATCCGCCTGTCTTGGCCTCCCAAAGTGCTGGGATTACAGGCGTGAGCTACCATGCCCGGCCAGTAGCTCTAACCTTTCTTAGTTCATTCAATGTGTACATTGATGACCTTTTAGCCTTATGAGTCTATGCCAGGCTCTTCCTCACTTAAGAAATTCTTATACTAATAAAGATGTAAAGAGATTGATGAGGACAATAATAATTGATGATTAAACAGTTCTGAAAAGTAATTATGGTTCTTCATGAAGAGGTTATGCATCCAAGTGAATGATGTGTCCATCTATGTCCACAGAACTCAGCCTTTCTTTCAGAGAGGCAACTGGTACTGATAAATTTGGCTAGGCTAAACAGTATCAAAATCAAAATGAGTTTAAATGATTGGTTTGATGGTTTCATTTGGACATCCATATACAGACCTGAGCTCTACGCATAGATGAAAACAAGCAGCTGCATAAGAAATCATAGTGGATCTATCTGAATTTTAGGCACACCAGACTCTCAGGACTGACATAATGTCAAAGGTTTGTTAAGTCAAATATACATAATAAACAATTTATGACATTGATTTGATATCTACCAAGAACCCATAGCATATCTGGTCATGCACGCACGGTACATGTGTCACGGCCCTCTATTATAAACTGTATTGCTAAACTGTCTTGTGAAATGTATGTCTCAGAGAAACTCAAGATGCTTATGAAGATGACCATATTAGCATTTTCTAGGTGTAGACACATTAAAAATAATAGGCAACACAAAAACGTTCAAAACTGAAGCTTCCAATGCCACCATTAAATGTATTTCTAGTCTGTTGGTTGCAACTGTCAACATACCTTACTGCCCAAGCAAAAGGCATACGGTATTTTCCCAATTTGCTGCAGAACTGTCTGTTGGATTTTAGTATCTTTTGTGCATACTAAAGAAAAAATAAATACAAATATTGTTTAGAATAGCACTTTACAAACTGTACATATAAAATAATACTAAATACTTTTTCATATTATTTTATACTGAAACTCAGCACAACTGTGTCTTACTAGCCCATATTACCTTATAAAGAGCCAAATGGTGTCCTCTGTGTTCAAACTATTGTATAATATTTTTCTTTCTTTCTTTTTAGTTTGGAAATTTCAAATGTAGAAAATATCCATGTCTTGGAATATCAACTTTTTTCCTTTTTTTGACTTAAAAGATTTTAAAATCTTGAATGGAAAGTATTAGCAAATTTACATTTACAGTCCATTCTATATCCCCTTTTATTTGTTATGGCAGAGGGCAGGAGACTGGTTCTAAAAAGTGTCATATAGTAAAACATTGGGTTTCATGGGCCATATAGTCTCTGTCATAAGTTTTCAACTCTGTTTCTGTAGCAGGGAAAAGGCCCTAGACAATCCATAAATGAATGTGACTGTGTTTCAATAAAACTTTATTTATCAAAACAGAAGGTAGGCTGGATTTGGCCTGCACGCCATAGTTTGCCAAACACTGAATTATGGGACTCTCATAAAGATATTAAACTCCTTCCTAAATTGTCATACATGCTAAGATTCAATTCTTGTACGTTATTTCCTCAGTATATTTCTTTGGCATGGAAAATATAGAGTTTTAATATTTATTTTATTTTCTTTTTTTTTTTAGACGGAGTCTTGCTCTGTCGCCCGCCCAGGCTGGAGTGCAGTGGTGCGATCTCGGCTCACTGCAACCTCCGCCTCCCAGGTTCACGCCATTCTCTTGCCTCAGCCTCCGGAGTAGCTGGGACTACAGGCGCCCGCCACCACGCCCGGCTAATTTTATTTTTATTTTTTTAGTAGAGACGGGGTTTCACCGTGTTAGCCAGGATGGTCTCAATCTCCTGACCTCCTGATCGCCCGCCTCCACCTCCCAAAGTGCTGGGATTACAGGCGTGAGCCACCGCGCCCGGCCTTAATATTCATTTTCTATTAAACAGTAATATTTGATTATTAAAGAAAATCTAATAGAAAAGAAGAAAGTGGAGACATATCACCTGTAGTTCCACCATTCAAAGCACAGCATTCTCTTTCCTCTTCCTTTTTTCACTTAAGTGATATTATAATTTGATATACAATTATTTATCTCACTTTGTTCATCATCAGCATTGCTGATGTCTCATTCACTTGCTTTTACTCAGATTATTCCTAAGGTTTCATTATTATTAATACTCTGATCCTTAGGGTGAAAGCTTTATCCACATTTGAATTTATTTCTACCAGTAGATTCTCAGAGGTCAGAAATTACTGGGTCAAAAGAAAGTAAAGCAAAAAGATATACTTAAAAAAATTTCTGGTGGATATTCATTTCACCAATAAGTGAGTATTTCAAGACATACAAATTTGATAATTCAGCAAGAAAGTGTGGCTTTCTTTCTTAAAAGCAAATGAAGTTGGCCGGGTGTGGTGGCTCATGCCTGTAATCCCAGCACTTTGGGAGTCCAAGGCAGGCCGATCACTTGAAGTCAGGAGTTCGAGACCAGCCTGGCCAACATGGTGAAACTCCATCTCTACTATAAAATACAAAAAATTAGCCGGGCGTGGTGGCATGCACCTGTAATCCCAGCTACTGGGGAGGCTAAGGCAGGAGAATCACTTGAACCTAGGAGGCGGAGGTTGCAGTGAGCTGAGATCGCGCCACTGCACTCCAGCCCGGGCGACAGAGAGAGACTCCATTAAAAAAAAAAAAAAGGAAATGAAGTTATTTATAAGATTATACATTACCTTGTTGGAGTCTGGGTTCTTAATATAAGGTTCGGCACCACTTGCAATGTTTCCCATCAAGACTTTTTCGATTTTGGCCACCAAAACAATTTCAGAATGTGGATTGCTTACAGAAAATACAGCCTGTGTACAAAGAAAGCAGCTAATAAGCATGGAAGAAACCACATTGTAGACATTTACAAAATTCCATTTTTTTAAAAAAGGACAGCTTTAAGGGAATTTTTATTCAGGAAATTGCTCATCTTATGTGATCTATTGGTAAGAATAATGGTACAAGCATTTTCCATCTCATCACAAGTAAACAAAGTGCCACCTGCTTTGGAAATTTTAGCCATTCCTCTGGAAGTCCCTTGATGTGAGGTTCTTCTGATTGTCTTGGAGTGATGGTGTCGATGTTGCCATTTTCCAAAGCCACAGAAGCCCCCAAGAGCATCTGTCTGACAGCAGCATGGTTTAGATCCACGTGAAAATCAGCAGAAATCTTCCTGCTGTCTCTGAGGTCATAAAGTGCCACACTCACAAAAAAAGGCTCAATCTGCATGAAAAAGAAAGAACAGATGTTTTTGACATAAAATCATTATCCATGAGACAGCCTCGTTAGTACATCATTTAACAAAGCAGTAGATAAAATACATGCAGCAGGCAAGCTTCCGTTGACTCAGTGACCCAGAATCCTGTCCTCCAGCAAGTGCCTGAGATCCCAGTACTGTATCTCATTGGTTCTTTAGTTTCCCTGCCAAGAACTCTCTTCTTTATGTTGCATTTACATGCATGGTTGGGCCTTACAGATCCTTCCAGTTATTTCCCTTACAGTCTTAGAAAATACATGCCAACTCAGTCTCCAAGGCCCTTGAAAATCTGTAATGAAATCCTAGAAGTTTTGAGATTGCACTGTGGTTGGACTTCACTAGGCCAACCGCGTCTCTGTTTTTTATCACAGCTTGATAGAATCATAATAATAGCTAACAGTTATTGAGCATTTATTATGTGTTTGTCACTGTTCTAAGGCACTCCTAATACATTAGTGTCGCAGATACATATTAAAACACAAAACACTGTGGCAAGTAGGTAGGTGAGCATCAGGTTGCGAGGGAGTCTGTCGGCAGAGAGGGCAGGAAGTTTCCTAAGAGGAGTTGATATCTTAGTTGAATTTTTAAAACAGATATTAACTATTTTTTCTCTTATCTTGAAATAATTTTGAATAGAGAGAAAGGTTGTGTATAAGGTGCATAAAACCACCTTAATTATCCCCCTTGCCCGGATTCAACTGTTAACCTCCTGTTTCTCTCTCTCTCTCTCTCTCTCTCACACACACACACACTCTCTCTCTCTCTCACACACACATACACACACACACACACTCTCTCTCTCTCTCACACAGTCACCTATTATAACCAGTCTGAATGCTTTGAGAGCAAATTTCCAATATTATTCCTCTCCTAAATACTACAGTGAGTGTTTCCCCGAAATGAGGACACTTACCTGCCTAATCACCGTGCAGCCATCCAAGTCAGGAAAGTGATATTGGCCTAAACTGTGCAACTCACATGCCCCTTTCGATGCTGCCAGTTGACTCAATAATGTCTCTGTTTTTCTTTCTGGTCCAGAATCCCATCTAGGACTACTCATTATATTTTTCTGCTATTTCCCTTCAATTTAATTCAGTCAAAACTGTTCCTCAGTCTTTTTCTCTCTTTCAGGTTTTTGGCCTTTTAAAGAGTACACGACATATATTCTGACATAAATTCAATCTGGGTCTGTTGTATGTGTCCTCATGACAGGATTCAAGTCATGCTTTTATAGCAGTAAAGTCTCAGATTGATGTTTGATTTTCATACTTCATTGTATCAAGAGCACACAGTGTCAACTCCTTCAGCAACTATGATGTTAGCCTTATCTGCTGGTTTTCTCCATTATAAAGATCACCATTTTCCCTTTGGCAATTGATTTGTATTTGTGGAAATATGTTCTGAGATTACCCCCATGTCTTGCTACTCACCAAACACAACCCACCCTAGTCTTCATCTTCATTGATAACTTCCATTGCAGTCATCTACACCATGATGGCGACCAATGGTGATTTTTCAGTTCCATCATTCTTTCTACATGTATTAGCTAGTATTCCATTGTGTGGATGAGCTTTCCCTTCTCTCTTATTTTGATATTAATTAATTGATTTATTAATACAAGTATAGACTCATGGATTACTGTTTTACTCAATGGGTTTTGCTCTTACGATAATTAGTGTTAGTGTGATGCTGAAATTGTCCCAGATTTGGCTAGAGGCACTCATTCAAGGTAACTTCTGGGTATTTTTTTGGCAAGTCTCCATCATTTTTTGAGTACTTCTTTATCAAATAGGATGTTCCAGGCTTATCCTATACTTCTCATGCTCCAGATATTTCTCCAAGGAGCCCTGGTTCCTTATAGTGAGGGTGACATTTACAAACCATGATCTGGGTGCTTGTTGTGTTCACTGTCACTGGGATATCATTGCTTCTGTGCCCTCCCATCATACAGAGGTAAGAAATACACACACACACACACACACACACACACAAAATTTATTTATCTCTATCTGTGTATGAATACTTATTAAAAACCAATTAGTTCATGTTTATACCTCTGCTTCCAATACAAACACTCAAGGGTTCATTCTAGCCTTTCCATTTTTAATATTGGTAAGTAGGTCCTCCAACAGTGAGAACGTGGGATCTCATTACCATGAATCTGTTTACTCACTTGTTCAACCAGTTACTTATTGGTTCAAAGTAACCAGTCTCCCAACCATATCAGCCATCTTTTCTAGTTGCCTCCTCTGGGCTGCCCTGCACCTGTATCACAACACTCCACGACAAGCTTCTTCTGTCCCTCTTCATGGCTTTCTCTCCCCATCAATTCTTGGGTGCTCACCCAAATTCACGCCTCTATGTGGCTTTCCTCTTAACCTCTTGCCCCCAGGCTAGGAAGTGGAAGACGTCAAAATGGGAAAGTTATGGAAGATGAGAAGAAGGGGACATTTCTTGGTCAAGTTTTAAAGAAGTAGGAATTAGGTAAAGAATTGGTTAGAAGGGATTTCTAGGTAGGGTGTGTGACGTGCAAAGACATAAGACATCAAAGAGCACAGGAAAAGAACATTAGAGTGGGATCAGAGTGGAGGCAAAATGAAAAATTGGTAGGAAGCGTTTGTGGGAGAGGCATTTGAGAAACATTAAGGAAGTATGACCAAAGAGCTTGGATAGTCTTTGCATGTGTTTGTCTTGGTTGATTGGAGAAAATGTTTCACAGGGGCATGAATACAGAAAATTCCCAGGTTTGAGGATAAAGGAAATGAAGTGGATGGTCATACCATTGGCTGATATAGTGGATAAAGATACAAAGATGAATTCTAAATGGGACATAGAAAGTCATCTGCAGGACATTCCAGTGGCAGTTGGATGTGTGTTTTGAGCCAAGTCAAGGAAACTGGGCTGAAGAGCTGGACCTGAGAGGTTTTTTGTGTGTGTGGGGTCCTGTTGAATCCATGAAATAGAAGAAATTCAGAACAGGATTCTGGAAAGAATCAACATGCAAAGGATGGAGATGGGAGTAGGGAAAACAACTTATAAAACAGATTGGGAAATAGGGAAAAATTTCACAAAACAAATGAAAAAATTTAAATGTTGCCAGAATATCACAGAAGCAAAGAAAGATTCAAGAAGAATGGTCAACTAGAAAAATGTCACATACAACAGAGACAAAGACCAAATTAATATATGCATATGTAATTACATACATATATGTACGTATATACATATATTGCATACATGCACATATATGTAGTTACACATTTATGTGATTAAAGTTGGAATACGCCTATAAAAACTATCATTTTTACTGTTTTAAAATGCTACTTAAGTTTGAGTTGATGCCAATCTCTACCAGTATTCTATGGACAAACAGATTATAGTGAAACACCCTATTGTGATCCAGTTTATTACTATACAGACTCACTCATACTGTGGGTTTTGTTAAATGCTTAACAGTATCTCCTGTCTTTTGAAATGTAGTAATGTGACTAGTTTATACTGGGGGGACAAGTTCAATTTCTTAATATTAGCAATACTTGCCAGCTCCCTTACTGTTAGAAAAAAGTTTTTGCATATAAGGTACATTCAATAAATTATTTTTTAAAATATAAAGCAATTACAAAGTAAAAGTTTATAGTATACCAATTTAAATTAATATAGAAAAACTCTTGTTTTATGGTAGTAGTAGTCTGCCAAGAGTTGAAAAATGAAAAATTACAGAAAAAAAACTAAAGTGAGAACTCAAAACACATTGAAGGTCAAAGCAAAACCCTTATTTTTTCCTGAATTGTTGCATTTTGATTTTCATTTCTACTTTGTGAATGGAAATAAATACCTACTTTGATAACCCATCAAAAATTAAAGCTCATGTGGTGATTCATTTCTTTCTTCCAATCCACCTTTTCAAAATAAATGTCAAATCACTGGCTTTTCAGTGAGGATTTAACAAAGCATCTGCAAAGCCTAACAAATTAATTCATAGGTTTCTTGTGTTTAGAATTCTGTACTCTTCTGAAAAAAACTCGCAAAGATAAAATTTTAAATATAGTTCTACTGTGATGTAGCTTTATTAGTTCAGATTTTTGGAGTCAATTTCTATTTTCAAAGAAATATTTTATACTACAAAAGCATCAACTTGAATTTGGTTTTCAATTTACTGACTAAAAAATTACATGCTGTCAAACATTGTTTTCTCATCATGAGGATGTTATTTCAGGGAGTCTTCAGAATCTCATTCATTAAATGCAGTAGTTGACTCCTAAGCAACTGGGAGAAATATTTCAATTAATTTAAAACATGCTCATTGAATTAAGAACAATGAGTTTAAAAATAGTTTCATTAATGAAAGAGCGTCAATGAATAAATAAACAATGATTTTTAAAAAACAATGGTATTAAATAACAAACTGCTGTGAAGGTGAGGCTGACATTTTTTGTATTATTGCTTATAGGCACAATGAAATTATTTTTCTAAAGAAATTTCCTAGTTTTTCAACATATATATCAACTGTAAAATGAAAAACAACACTGACATACAAAACACTCCAAATCAACTTAACCCTTTGGCCTGACAGATACCAAAGGACACACTAACTTGATTCTCTGTACTTGGCTCTGTTCTCTTGCCTGGGGAGATTGGCCCAAATATAAACATTTGGCTTCTGAATATGGGTCTTAGTACAAAGAAAGGAATTCACGTGGAAGGAGTCATATGCCCCTGGCAGTAGAAAGAAAAACCCACTATCTTTGATTTTCAGTTTCTAAATTGCATTTTAAATTACATTTAAATATGTTCTGGGTCAAAAAAAGCATCTATTTTTATTTAACAAGGTGACTACGTGACATTACCATTTGAGATAATGATATGGTTTGGCTGTGTCCCTACCCAAATCTCATCTTAAATTGTAGTTCTCATAATCCTCACATGTCGTGGGAGGGACCCAGTGGGAGGTAATTGAATTATGGGGGCAGTTACCCTCATGCTGTTCTCGTGATAGTGAGTGAGTTCTCACAAGATCCGATGGTTTTATAAGGGGCTTTTCCCCCTTTTGCTTGGCATTTCCCTTTGCTGCTGCCATGTGAAGAAGGACATGTTTGGTTCCCCTTCCGCGATGATTGTAAGTTTCTTGAGGCCTCACCAGTCATACTGAACTGTGAGTCAATTAAACCTCCTTCCTTTATAAATTACAGTCTTGGGTATGTCTTTATTAGCAGTGTGAGAACAGACTAATACAGGTATTTCCAAATGGTTTCAAGGACTAAGTTTCTAGATTTTTGTTTTGTTTTTATTTCAAAATCCTGCATGAAAGCATGATCAGATTACTCCTAACACTTTCCACTCCATGGGAGTTGCTCTTGCCATAGTCATCAACATCCTCCACTTTGCCATGTCTACCAGAGGGACTCCTCTTTCACTTCATGTTCCTCAGCTTCTTGGCACCAATTCTACAGCTACCCATTTGCTCTTGGTTTCATAATACAGTATTCCTTGGTTTATCTTTATCCCAACAGCCATTCCTGCTTAGTCTTCTTTGGTCACTTCTCTATTCATCCTTCAGATATTTTATTTGGTTCCTGGCCCCTTCTCTATGGTCATAGACATTTTTAGATCCCACCCCTCTCCCGCCAGCCAACATCATTGTCTGAACTAGACTTCCAAATTTGTGTTTCCATTCATGGCCACTCCTTTTTTTTTTTTTTTTTTTGAGATGGAGTCTCACTATGTCACTCAGGCTGGAGTGCAGTGGTGTGATCTCGGCTTACAACCTCCACCTCCCGGGTTCAAGTGATTCTCTTGCCTCAGCCTCCCAAGTAACTGGGACTACAGGCATGTGTCACTCTGTCCAGCAAATTTTTGTATTTTTTGTAGAGACAGGGTTTCGCCATGTTGGACAGGCTGGTCTCGAACTCCTGACCTCAGGTGATCTGCCTGCCTTGGCCTCCCAAAGTGCTGGGATTACAGGCGTGAGCCACTGTGCCTGGCCGCCAAACTTGCATTTGAACCTGTCCCTAAGACATCTCTCTTTGGATATCTAATAGTCCCAACAAGTGAAACATGTTCATAATGGTATTTTTGACCTGTATTGTGCAAATCTCCCTCCAGTGTTACCATTTTAGTAAATGGCATCACAATGTGTAAAACTGTCCAAAGCAAAAACCAGTACTCATCCTTGAGATTTCTTTTTCCATTATCCAGTGTATCCAACACATCAGGAAAGCCTATCAGCCCAATTTACAAAACACCAGTCCAATCCACCCATTTCTCTCCTTCTCCCTTGCCAGCCCTTGTTCAAGCCATGCAATAAACGGTGGTAGTAGCCTCCTAATTCTTCTTCTTGGACAACTCTTGTTTTTAAAGTGCTTTAAACCATTGAATAGCTTCCAATCACACTTAGGATAAATTCAAACTCTTTACTATGGCTTAAGGCCCTACATCATCTTATCTCTGTTTCTTCTACATCATCTTGGTATACCCTTCACCTCCCTAACTCTTTTCAGTTCCTAGAACTTGCTAAAGCTTACCTGTCTCGGTGCATTTGTACTTCTCTTTCTTCTGCCTAGAATGTTCTCCCCTGACCTGCCTTTTTATCCTTCCCAACCTTTAGGTCTCTGTTCAAAATCACCTCTGCTGAGAGGGCCTTCCATGACCATCCTGTCTAAAGTAACCCTTTCCTGAATTCCTCCGGAACACATCTCTCCATATTTATTTCTTTTAGAGAACTTTGCATAATGTGCACTTAAATTGTTAGTTTTCTTGTTTACTTTCTGCTGTTGTCAAAAAGAATCTAATCTTCAAGACACTAGGGACCTTGCTTATCTAGTTACTTCCTGTTTTCTCAGTTCTTAGGACAAGTTTGGCTCACAGTAGACATATGGAATAAGTATATTTGGAGAATGAATAAACCTGACTTCAACTACTTTCATTTCTACTCACACCTAGTACACAGTCAAAGTTATAGAATATAAAACAGCTTCATTTTTTGACAAGATTCTTACTGGTGACACATTTCCATTTTAGCTTACCTGTCAACAAGAATCTCACATATATCAATACAAATATCAATAACTTGCATGCAGTTTTGACAAATTTCAATGCAATTTCTCACATATTTAGACGACAGTTAAGTATTTAATGAATGCTTAGTTTGTACCAAGCAATGTCTGAGTACCTTCGATATGGTACCATGTGTAACCACAATGATCACTTGAAATAGGTATTGTTATTATCTCCATTTAAAGGAGTGAAGACTGACAGTAGGCCAGTTGCCCAGAGTGGCACAACTTGTGAGCTGGAGAGCCAGGCAATCTAATCCCAGAACGGCACATCTCATTTGAGTCTCCTCATTACATCAGAGGTCCACAGCATGGACCTTATCCTGCTCTACACCTGGGGTAGGAGGCTCAAAGCAAATCATTGAGGTGCTAAATACACAGGTCAGTAGGTATCAAGTAAAGTCTTCCGAAAGGGTTAATTCTTTCTGCCATCCACTCACTGTCACAACTAGCAAGGCTAGTTTCACTGGATCATAAATGGATGAAGGCACGAGACTGTGTGGACCCAGTTTACAGTGAAAACTTAATGGGATTTCTGCCTTCGAAAGCCAATGTGACTCCTATCAAGGATCTGGAAATCAGTTTTCCTCTTTGAGGTGAAAGATGACAATTGAGGGATGATGGATTAGAAATTTGAACAGAATGCATCGAAAAAGAATGAAAGAAAATATGCCAAAATATTAACTGTGCCTTACATTGATTAGGATATTAATATAATCAAGATTGATATAGAATTATGAGTGATTTTAAAAAATAATTCAACATTTAATAACATTTATGCTCATAAAAAGTTCCCTTCCCACACATACATTCACAATCTAGTGGGACTGCCCACTAAAGTACTAAGATGAAGTTCTCAAGAGAACTCACACAAATATCAGTGAAGCTCCTTTGTCATTTCTGCTATTTACATGTCCCATCCTACTAGTATTTATTTAACATCCATCTAATATTATTTTACTTGATACACTGTTTAGTCTTGTCCTCAGCAATAATGGCTGGGAAGTCACAGGGTTTGTTAGCTTTGAATACACTTGAAATAAACACTTGAAAATAAACACTTGAAAAATAATACACTTGAAAATAAACATAGAAATAGTAAAATAAAAACATCCCTGTAAAAGCCATCTCTGGCCAGGCGTGGTAGCTCACGCCTGTAATCCCAGCACTTTGAGAGGTTGAGGCAGGCAGGTAGCTTGAGCCTAGGAGTTCTAAACCAGTCTGGCCATCATGGCAAAACCTCATCTGTATAACAAATACAAAAAAATTAGCTAGGCGGCCATGGTGGTGCGTGCCTGTAGTCCATTACTTGGAAGGCTTAGGTGGGAGGATCGCTTGAGCCCTGGAAGCTGAGGCTGCACTGAGCTGAGGCTGCAGTGAGCCAAGACTGTGCAACTGCACTCCAGCCTGGGCAACAGAGCAAGACCATCTCAAAAAAAAAAAAAAAAAAAAAAGCCATCTTGAGTACTACTAACAGGCTACACACAATGCCATAGGAAACTCTAAACCACTATGCTGATTTCATAGAATCCCCAGACACAGTCCTTTAATGCTTTTTCTTTAAGTTAAAAGGAAAATTTTATGGCAGTATATTGATAAAGTATAGTATATTAATATTTTATTATGCTTTATTCATACAGTATATTATAAAGTGTTCCACTTTAGAACTTGTACGCTTGTGTAATGTGGGAAAAGGCTGTTAATAATATTCCCTGGTACACTAGACAGTGAGAAATCAGTGCCTGGAATTAGCAGGAATAGAAAAGATTTTTGACTAGGGTGGTGTAATGTTGGCTTAATGGTATAGGATGTAACAGAGGAGAAACTTACATTCGTTATCGGATCATTTTCATTCTCCGTGACACATCCCTGAAGATTTAAGTTGAGGGCTTTACAGATGATCATGATTCTCTTGGCAGCTTTTTCTTCAAATGGTTTGATCACAGACTCAGGTTCCAAGAGATCTTTTTTTTGAAGTTTCAAGGTCTAAAAAAGTTTTGAATGAGTCACCAAACATCCAACATAAAAAAGAAATTCTAAATTATAATCCCCAACTGTATGGATCAAGTTCATATCTGCTTAGAAAAAATTTTGACTTACATCTATGTCTGGATCTAGAGAGAACAGATTTAGCCTCTCCATGTTTCGAGTTGTTTTTACAGTATCTTCTGTTTCTGTGAGGTACTACAGAGAAAATTGTGTTAGTCCTTGGTAACTAAATATCCAGATACAGCCCCTGACACATCCACATGGCCAAGAAGCAGCCCCTTAGTATTATCACCATTTTAGTATTACCCATTAACACTTGGCAAATCTTGTAAAAGTATCTTTCCTTTTTGAGCCCTATGTGTATGTTAATGAAAACACATAGGTTAACGGAAAGTTCCGAATTAGCTTCTTAGTTTAAATCTTAAAAGAAAGCATTTACGTCTTTTCCATGAAAGCAATAACTAACTAATAATTCAAATTGGTTTTGCAAGTACAATGCCAACTTTATTACCTTTGCAAAGTCTGGGTGTAGGTTGTTCTCTGAAGAATCTATTTCCTCTGGCATGCATTCACAAGTTACAGAATTATCCAGCGAATCTTAAAAAGATATACCAAGTCAGGTTATTAAATATTACTCACGAGTCACACATTCTTCTAGCCTGTGACATGCAAAACTAAGTTAGGCTTAAGAGCTAAGAGGGACGTTGGTGAGCCTAAGCTTTCATTGTGTTCTGACTCCTGAACTCCACATTGTTGAGTGATCTGGGCCTGGAAATCAGACCCTCTGATGATCATTTTGGGATTCTTGCTATGATACCATCTTGTGTCCACAAGAACTTTGGATTTTTACACTACATTTATACTTGGGGTTGTCTTGACTTACTTCATTAATGCATACTAAAGTTTTCTTAAATATGTATGTATTTTTGGTAATTCTGGCTCTCAGGCTATCAATTTAGAATCCACCTTCTTGCTTCAGCTAAACTCTGTAAGACACTGTAAACATTAATACTATCGTTATTATTAAGGAAATTGTAAGTGTAAAACACCTACTACGGCATACAGTAGTTGTGTTAAAATCAACAAAATCCGCAATAGTTTTTTTCCACATTACCCCGTGGCTCTTTCACTCTAGAGCCTGAGACTTAGACTAGGGGAACTTAAAGATGCTTTGGTTTCTAATGTACCATGTGCTGTGCAAAATGTCTGAAAATAGTTTTGTTTTGGGAGGAGTGACTGACTTTTCTGGTGTTGAACTTGCCTTCTATGTAGCTACAGACTTGCTTTTCTAACCTTTTCACCTTTTCTTTCCTCTCTCTTGTTCCCTTCTCTTTGCATAAAATGAAGTAGACTCATGAAGGAATTAGGATGGGGAGAAAAAAATTTAATCTTATAAAAATTCTATCACCATGTATAATTTTTGAAACTTTCACATATAAGATGATCACAGTAGGATCGAAAAGCATAAATGAAAGATGCTTTTTAACTAAAAGGAAGGAATTCATATTTCCCTTTACAGAGCATAAGATTCATTAACTAAATTTAATGAAAGGCTAAAAACCACAAAATGTCCCTGATAAGGTAATGTCCCATTGAACATGAGCACAGTTTTGATGCTGTGACAAATGATTCCCAACATCATTTGCTGGGGGAAAGCCTCAGATCATTGCCAGTTGACTCTGAATTGTACTTACGTGTGGTGGCCATTACTGTGCAGTAAAGATTTAGGAGTGATTTAGTGATTCTTGGAACAAACAGCCCCAGGATGGATGAGCTAGATCAGACAGCGACTACAATGCCTAGCAGCTTTAGTGAACCAAAAACACAGGTCACACTGGACAAAGGAAGGAAGACAGCTTCATATGCTCTCACCCAGACCCAGATCAGTGACCTCTGTGCTCCTCCTCCCTTGGAGGGGCCCCTCAGGACTGATTTGCAGAATGCGGTTGAGGGTGTGGATCCACTCATCCATATCTGACTCTGTTTCAGCTGCCAGCACAAAATAGGTCAGGTCATTCATTTTCAATTCAAAGGCATATTTTCTTAGTCTGTTATTCTGTGGTATAAAAAGAAAGAAAGAAAAAGAGAATACCAAAAAATAAGCCTTTGAGAGAGAGAGATCATTTATGTGGGCTTGAGGTTCCAAAAGTCCTTCCATACAGATAGGTAACATAAAGAAAATTTTCCAAAACAAGACAAAATTTTAGATGGGTCTGATCATTTTGTTTGGTTTCTTTCAAAGCTTTTTGTACTAAGAAATATCTTATTTAGGGTTTTGTTGATTGGATGGACACGTTAGCTTAAACATTTCATTGAGGGCATGTGCTTGAGTATATTCTCAACTCCTTGTAAGAGTTTGAGTTTCTGCCTTGACTTTCTCACCTTACGTTCTGTGATTCATTCCAGGTGGGCTTCTGACCCTATTGCATCCCAGAAGCAGCTGTTACCAAGATCACTAACAGGCTCTATGTTGCCATACTATCTTAAGGACTATTTCTTTCTTCATATCTTCCTTGTCCTTGCAGCAGAATTAACAAAATGGCCACCTCCTCCTTTCTGAAACTCACCTTTCTTCAGTTTCCATGACCACACTCTATTCTGGTTTTCCTTCCACCTCATTGGCTGCCATTTTTCTATCTCCTCTGCCAGCTCTTCCTTCTTCTCATGACCTCTAGTGAGAATCCTGGCTATGCCTCAGACTCCTTTCTCTCCTTTATTTCTCATCTATTCCAATGGCCTCAAATGACATCCATGTGCAGTGACATACCAGTTCCTTTCCTGGCTCTGGCTTCACCAACCTCCAGGTTCTTCTGTAACTTGACATCTCTACTTTGCATTTTGTGACCAACCCACAAAGCCTTGTTCTAGTTCCTGAATGTGTTCCTGTCATGTTCTTGTTGCTGCCACAAGGAAGGCATAAGACAGGCTGGCCCCCTCCACCACACATGCTCTCAAAAGCACAGTGGGCATGGTGTGTGCCCTCATGTACTTATATGATTTGTATCCACTCTTCAGATCTCAACTGAAACTTTCCTCAATTTTCCAGTCTAGGACAAAGGGACAAAGGTCTTGTCTTCCAGAGCACTTACCATGATTTGAAATTATCTGCTTATTCATTTTTGTTTGTTTGTTTTGACAAATACATGTCTCCCTTAAGGCTACCTCCGTGAGGACTGGGTCACTTTTGCTAACCACCATATCATGTACTAGTGCTGACACATGAAGGATTCAAAAATGGTGGGTTCAAAACCAGTCATATTTTATGAATGGAACAGAATAGGTTCCTATTCCAAGTTGACATTCTGGTAGAGAAGAGGTGAATGGATGAATGATTGAAAGAATGAACAAACAATTGAAAAACAAAGGTTCTCCATTGTGCAGAGAACTAAAATAAGCCAGTGTGATGAGTAGGTACTTTAGATTGGGTGATCAGAAGCAGGCCTTTCCCCAAAGGAGATCTCTGATTTGAAATCTGTAAAAAGGAGAAATGGGCTATTGAAAGTTCGGGGAAGGACATTTAAAGCAGGGGGAACCCAAGACCAAATTGTTACAATTTTATATATTCCTGGTATGAGATTGGAATGTACATTCGAAGTGGAAACTTCTCCCTAATGACGCAAACTAGTGTTATTTAAGGGGGTGGTTGTTGGAAAGATTACTGAAGATGCTTCATCTTTAATTTACTCCAGGCAATTCCTATGCAGGTGTCCAGCTTTTATCAGTATGTTCTAAAGCCTGTAGCTTATTCATAATTGTAATAGAGCAAACCCTAACACTTAGGACAACTCTATTAAGTAGAATACAAATAAGAGAAGAGCCGTAAAATGAGATCAATAGTGTGGGATTGTGGCTAAATAACAAGGTATAAAATTCTTTTGGGGAACAGGATTGCTATTTCTTGGTGACAAGCAAAAATTTCTAATACCCCTCCGGCAATGTTCTCTTTCTTTGGGATGCTCTCACAGACGGTCCCCAGATAGCTGTTTCTTTCAACAATCACAACAACAAGATTACTAGTGCAAACACAACAATTACTAAACACTGGCTCTGTACTTTATGGTCGTTATTTAATTTAAATGTCATAACAACTGTGGGACCAATCACATTATTCCATTTCACATGTAGTGAAACTGAGTTTTGGGGAGATTAATTAAAATGTGTTTGGGATTATATTGATAGCACATGGTAGAAAAGGGAAAATAAGCCCTATATACTCTAACAACTGTGCTCCTAATCCCACCTGCTGAGCTGCCTTATGCATTGCACAGAGCTAGGGACACAGAAGATGCTCAACTGATGCTGCTCTCCTTTCTTGACATTGCCCTGGCACAACAAGGGGCATCTGTGGCCTGGGAGTTGTGGTTTCTCTCAGTGCTCAAGAACACATAGTGGGGCAACACATAGCCTCAAGAAAAAGTAAAGTTCAGGAAATGAAGAAGAAAGAATTGGCTGAAATGCTAACTATGGTTCTCATGTGGAAATTCACAGCTCAAACATCACTTTCTAGGCTTTCAAGGATGAGCCTTTTGCTTCTGTCCAGACTTTTGTATTACCGTCAAGTATTATTTATTTCTTAGCCTTATAATGACAGTCACAGGCCTGGCTCTTTATAGTCCACAAGTCTTAGAAGGGCAGAACCTAAATTTGTATCATCAGTGCTAAGTGCAGTGATATAATTGACTATCAAAGAGATATCTGTTGTGTTCATACTTTGTGTTGGGCAAAAACTTAGCCAGTCCCTGCTCTTGCAGAATAGGAATGACAGGCATTAAGCAATTAATCAGACAAATGTGAAATCAGAAAACAAATATATTTAAATTTTGTATAAATGTTTTGAAAAAGAGGTACTAGGTTCTATGAGAACATAGAACAGAAGTATTTAGACAAGTAAAAGGTCAGAGTTGCATTTTGAAAAAATCATTTTGACTGCAGTGTAAACAGAGTGGAGGGTATTCAGAAAGCCCATGACCTCAAACTTCAGTGTGCAAAGCAAACATCTAGGCAGCTTCCTTCCAAAGGCAAATTCCTAGACGCCCCACTCTCCCCAGGAGGACTGGGGTAGATGTCCTCCACGTGTCCTCACACACAGCTCTGGGATGTTCTGACGAAGAAGGGCTACAGAACTGCCTGTGACCTTCACTGATAGACAGTCTAGGGGCAAAGACAAGATGGCTGCAGAACAGGTATAAAAGGAAAGACAGGTGTCCTATCACAGCACAATTTCCTTCAAAAAACAACAAGAATAGAAATAGACACTCAGCGCCAGGCACAGTGGCTCACTCCTGTAATCCCAACACTTTGGGAGGCCAAGGCGGGCAGATCACTTGAGGCCAGGAGTTTAAGACCAGCCTGGCCAACATGGTGAAACCCTGTCTCTATTAAAAATACAAAAATTAGCTGGGCATGGTGGTGAATGCCTGTATTCCCGGTTATTTGGGAGGCTGAGGCAGGAAAGTTACTTGAACCCAGGAGGTAGAGGTTGCAGTGAGCCGAAATTGCACCACTGCACTCCCAGCCTGGGTAACAGAGCGAGCTCTCTGTCTCAAAATAAAAAAATAATAAAAAAAGAAAGAAAGAGACACTCATAAAAGAACTATAAATGTCCAGAGTTTGGTGCACAACTTTTGCAAGGACATTTTTAAGTA
This sequence comes from Pongo abelii, assembly GCF_028885655.2. Taxonomy (NCBI): domain Eukaryota; kingdom Metazoa; phylum Chordata; class Mammalia; order Primates; family Hominidae; genus Pongo; species Pongo abelii. The sequence continues at coordinate 128,364,407 of NC_071996.2, forward strand.
TTTGATTATAGAAAAATGCAAGCAAATCTCAGTGTTATCTTGAAAACAAACAAATGAAAGAATTTGCGTGATGAATTTGATGCTGCAAATAATGTTAAAAGGGAAATAAAAAGCAACCTAAAATGCTTATATTGGGTCCAAATTAAAGGTGGATTGACTTGCAACCTGCTTTCGAATGAAGATGCCAAACACTAACAAAATTTTGAAATGAAACATTACAAAATATAAACAAGAGTTGATTTGATTGTCTAAACTGCATTCAGTACTTCAAATGAATTAAATATGATTGCCGGCTTCAATAATATAATCACAAATATTCTTAAAAATTTGAGCAAAGTATTACAATCTTGTTTCTCAAAAAGGGACATTTATAATTAAAATAAATATTCAATTTGAAACATCTCAAGAACTAAATTACCTTCTTCTATTTCAAGAGAAATAGAACCATTTGCAGCCCAGAGAAGCTTATGTTGGGAAAGATTAAGATGTCTGAGTGGTTTTCGATCTCGCTGTCTGTAATCTCAAAGATAATGTCATATAGAATAGCAAAAAGGGCAAAAATTGAAAATCAATGGGACATTTCAATAGGACGTTTTAATAATTTTGAAGTATGATTGTTAAGTCATTAAAATGGTAATCAAGAAGTAATCATATTCTTGTTTTTGCTCCCCCAAATTTTCCTCTATTTCTCATATATCAGCGTCCTTTGCAGCCAGTGCAACTACTTTGTTCAGTCAACCTTACCATAGTATATCTACATGACTTCATAAATAGTAGGAACCTATGAATATGTCTTATTGTCATGATATGTTTAGTGAGTTGTGGCAAACTGTTCCGCTTCCACAATGTTCATCTGAAAAATTCCAAACTGTAGATACTCCAAGAAAATCACTCAAGCCAATGGTGGACTGAATATCAAAGAGGGAAGGAATTAAATAATCAAATATTTAATTATACCTAAATAATCAATACCTAAATAATCAATAATTATACCTAAATAATCAAATATTTAATTATACCTATTATGTGGCTATCATCTTGTATAGAATTTTGCAGGAACAAAAGAAGAGTCTTAAGGGAATCATACAACATCAAATCCAGGTTTCTGGTATCGATGGCTCCCTTCCATGAAATCCTCTCCACTCTCTGTAGGTTTATTTGTTCATTCATTCAATGAAAATTAAATGGGTACCTCCTATGTTTCAGTCACACAGAACTGAAAAAATTCAAGTAAAGTGCTTTCCCTCATTAAACTTACCTTCTAGTGTAATGAAATGTCAGTAACCAAATAAGCAGAAAGACAACATATGTGACATATATATATACTTACATATATATATACATATATACATATATATATAAAATAGATGTGTAATATAATATGGCATCATGCAGTGACAAATGTAATTTCATTCTTGCATATGTTATCAGGACTTATTGCTTGAGGTGTGTTACTTGTTTTATTTGCATGTACCATATTTGTTTTGCTTTTTTCTGTGCATCCTTCCCACATCCTGGAAGCTTTTTGAAGACATGAGCCACATGTATTTTCAGAGTCTGCTCTTTTCACAATGGTTTGCACATTGCAAGTTTTCCAATATATACAGTATTTGCTGAAATGAATCCCATATCTAAAATTCACTGCTTAAACCTCCACATGAACATATCTTTGTAGTGTTTCTTCTGCCCACATAGCTTATGTAGGTAGAATAAATGTATGTATGTGGGTATGCTACTTTACATATGATAATACATCATATCTTTGGGCATCTGTCTGTAATTTTGGACATTCCTCTGCCTCAAGTTAAACTTTGCAATTCATTAGCTCTGTGACTTGTGAAAGACACTCTACCTCTCTGAATTTTATTTTAATAAATGGAACAATCATAATTCATGTTCCATCAAGTTTTGTCAAATAATATATTAGATGAAGAAAACCACAAGTATAATTTTGGTTCTTATTCTCGGAAGTGAGATTTTCAGAGCTTGAGTTGCTAATGCGAGGCTTACGGGTCATATTTGGCTTCTAGATTTGTTTTCCTTGTAATGTTCTTTCCCCTGCTCCCAATTTGACTTGCTTTCTGTAGGCTGGCATTCTCCACGTCTACATAGTCCAAGCTGCATCTATTTCTCACACCTGGCCTCTCTTCATGCATGCAGGGGGCTGCTTGACCTACAGGATGTATCTGCATTTCTAGCCTTTGGTTAGTCACAGGAAGCCATTGTCTTGGAACCCATATCCACATGGTGGCAGACTCAAGGAAATGAACCTTGTCCACCACACTGTCCACACCCATGTAAGCCTGTCTAAAGTGACTTCAGCTTATTATCATTGCTGAGATAGGGACCTAAAACAGATGGGATTCTTGGGCTGTTCATTCTCTTCTACAGTGGCAGAACCTGGAATGAATGGATGGATAGATGAATGAATGTGAGAATGAATGAATGAATACATGAACTGAAGGAACAAGATAGGATAACACAAGCCTAAATATCCCTTAGTCCCAGAAGAAAAACCTTGAAGCAGCAAAAACCAAGTTCTCTTCCAGATTGGGAGCATAGGCCCATAAAAAATATCTAATACTCTTTGATGATATTATGAAAAAACAGAAAACCATGATTAGGCTTTGTTTTGTTTTGTGTTTTTTTTGGCCAAGATTCAGGAAATTGTCAGTCATAAACATTACCTAAAGTCTCTGAGAAAGCTGGGAAGGAGTTTCTCTCTACTTGAGCCACCCTTGTAATATACGTCTAAGAATTCCAAAGTATTCTAAGGAAAATGATGATATGGATTAAGTCTGAATGAATCAAACTGAAATGGCATATTCACTAAAGATTATAATGAACTTGAACTCCCTAAGAATGCCGGATGCTAAGTAGTACTTTCTGAGGCAGAGACGTTGTTCCTCTTTTTTGTTCGATTCAACGGAACCTGGCAATGATTCTTCATAAAATTGGTCTGATTCATCCTAGTTATTCATTTGCTCTGTGCTTTTGTGTGTACATGATTCATCTTCAGGCACATTTCATGCCTGAGAGCTTACTAGAACTATGGTTAAACTGGCACTATTTCACTCAAATTCTCTCCAGATGTAAAAACTTACACATCTGGAAGAACTATAAGCAAATATGTAAGAACTGGGACCCACACACAAAGTGACAAGTGACCCAGGTTTTGTCTCCCCAGAGTGATCCCAAGAAACTGGTCCCTGCCTCTACAAAGGATGTAGAGAATATTGGATAAAGCTTCTTGATGAAGAGGAATATAAATGCAGGGATAGAGGTGAACTCTTTAAAAGATACATGTGCCTGTATACATATGTAACTTACCTGCACATTGCGCACATGTACCATAAAACCTAAAGTATAATAATAATAATAATAATAATAAAAGAAAAAAAAAAAAGATACATGTGCCAAATCTACCTTGGGGAATATTATAGACAGGCCCAGCTTTTTCTGTACAGACTTACAGCCTGAGCTGAAAGAGTTCATCATTGTTTCATGTTCCCAGAGCATTCCATGGGCTCTGCCATTCATACCTCCATCATCACTCTCGAGATATTGTGTGATAGTGAGCAAGTAGCAATGCCCCTCTCTGATTCTGACTTCAATAAAGAATTGACTTCCCCACACCTAGGTGTAGTTTCTAGCATGTCATAGGCACTAAGTGGGTTTGTTGAATGAATCAGTAGATTAATGAATAAATAAAGACATAGATAAATTAACACACTTAGGAAAAAATATCCGGAACGTAAATCAAGGTTTTCTAGGAAGGCTTTCCCATAATGGAATGTCTATATCCTAGGTTATGACCTTTGAAATTAATGGAAGAATTAGGGGAGAAAGGCTAAATACACTATCTCCCAGTTCTTTTCACATATTAGCACATTGTTCTAGTTTTACGGATGAGGAACCTGAGATCAAATTGGTCAAGTAACTTACTCAAAGTCTTTGGGTAGTAAACGGTAAAACTAGGATTTAAATGCGGACTTGCGTGAATCCCAAGCTTGTGTTTTCCCTTCAACACTCCTTTTTTTCCATGACAATGTTTAAGCAGAGACTGAAACACAATCTAAGTAAGAGATGATGGAGAAGCAGTTCCTCCATAGGAAGATCAGATTAGAGCAGTAAGTTCTATGATTCTTTGAAGAAGAAAAACATTGCATATTAACCTGTGTTTCTGCAAACTTAATATGTAACAAAAGACTACAATGGTACTTCTTAAAAAATGATGACTCATTTGCTAGAGAAAGCTTTCAAGTACAAATGGAAAGGATAATATTTGCCATTTTCAGCTCAATGTCTATAAAATGCAGTTATTGATCTTTACTGCTAACATTTTACTTCATGTTTCTAAGGCCAAAAAGTGTCCTTTGTGACCAACAATAGAAAATAGCTTCCACCCTCCCTTAAGGTCATTATTGCCCTTTCCATATGGAAAGCTGGCATCTGTGTTAAAATGCAATTATCTTTCACTTGTAGCAGAGTGCTCAGAAACAGTTAATTAGTTCAGCTTTATTACTTCCTGGAAGAATTCCAGATTTTAACAAATAAACCATCCAGAAATAGGCCAGGACTAAATGACTGGAGAGAACTCTACTTGCATCCACATATCCAAGGGCCTCCAGGAGTGGTCTGTGATGTAATCTCAGCTCGTAACAAGCTAGGTGAATGCTGAGGTTTGAGGGTAACAGAAAGTACTTCTCTACTGGCCTGTGACCAGAAATAGAGTCCTGGACCTCAGTGAGCCAGTGTCATTGTGAAATTTGAGGGAAGGTTGCTAACACACTTTTGATTGCTCCCATGATTACATAAAAGGAAATAAAGTCAGTTATTTCATCAGAGTAGGAAGCAGCGTTTTGAAAGTCAAATGTCCAAATGGGGTCTATGGAATTATTCTGCTTCCCTTTGCCACAGTGGCCCATGCTGAATTTCATACTAAGGACAGTAATTTGAAGACCAATAGCTTACAGAACATTATTTGTTAAAAGCACTATGTCTGTTTCTGAAATTAGACCCTTTGGAATCAATGGAATCCTTGTCTTTGAAGAAAATCACCTCTTAGAAGAAAGATGCTGCATATGTACACTGTCAACTTACTCTATCATTATTACCTAATTATAAAATAACATATTTGAAGTGTATATGTTAATACTATGTCATTTGCATATTATTTTACTGAATTTCATTATCTCAGGGGTTCTCTACATGGCAGCAAACATGGGTGCTAATTTTCTGCTTGTCTTTGAATATCTGAGACTTGCCTCTGCCGCAGGGCCTTTGAACTTGCTGCCTCTGCTCATTCTTTTTTTGTTGTTTGTTTGTTTTTTGAGACAGAGTTTCGCTCTGTCACCCAGTCTGGAGTGCAGTGGCACGATCTCGGCTCACTGCAACCTCCGCCTCCTGGGTTCAAGTGATTCTCCTGCCTTAGCCTTCCCAGTAGCTGGGATTACAGGCCTGTGCCACTGCATCTGGCTAATTTTTGTATTTTTAGTAGAGATGGGGTTTCACCATGTTGGCCCAGCTAGTCTCCAACTCCTGACCTCAAGTGATCCACCCGCCTTGGCCTCCCAAAGTGTTGGGATTACAGGCACGAGCCCCTGCGCCTGGCCCTCTGCTCATTCTTTAGTCTGTAGATCAAATTATCTCTCTTCAAAAATGCTCTTCTCCCTCATTGAGAAGAGCATATTCCTTTTCAGCCTCACCACTCTTCTGTCTCCCTTTTGTTTCTCTGTTTATTTTCTTTATTGAAAAATTTACCAGCTGATTCCATTCTGCTTATTCATGTCTTTGCTTATTTCCTGTTTTTCTTTCTCTCTGGAAAGTAAGATTTGTGAAAGCAGAGATCCAGGCTGCCTTGTTTTTCACAGAATGCTTAGAATCTAGAGCAGCTCTTGGCTCATATCAGATACTCCACGAATATTTGTTAAATACACTTTTCAAATAAAAAAAAATCCCAAGGAGGAAAAGGGATGTCTACTCACCTGCACCACTCCTGTGCAGGAATCCAAAAAGATGCATCCTTTGGGTTCTTTGGATATTTTCTCATCTTTGTAAAAATTCATAATGTAGGAGTTATCTGGCAACTGAGTCAGCTGGAAGTAGCGCTTTTTGAATGACTAAATAAAGGAAAAGATATAAGGAGATATTCAAACTGTAATGTGCTATTACTCATAGAAATTAGAATTATTCTAATTCCTTCAGGAGTGCTATATTTCTAGGACATTTTTCTAGAGAAGAGCATCCTACTTCTTCATAAATAAAATATTACATGAAACATAAACTCAATGCAAATGGCTCTCTTCTGTGCTGTGACCAGAGGAGGGAGTGTTAAGAAGGGTGACAGAGATAAAGATGAGTCTTGATGTCTCCTTACCCGAACAGTAACGGTGTTGTTCACGGTGCTGTTAAAATTCCCCTTGTAGAGCCAGCCGGACTTGAAAACACCAGTTCCTCCCGCTCCTCCACCCCCCTTGGAAGATGAGTGGGAAGTGGTATCCTGTAGGAAAGGCATATTAGCATGACAGCCATCTTTTGTGGATCCTAGATCCTAGACACTGCATTTAAAAAAGAGACTCCTTCTCCTCTCTTTGACTCATCTTAAATAAGCATGTTCAATTTCAAAACAAACGTGATTCATTTTGACTAAAAGCCCTACCACCAACAGCTACTACAACTTACAACAAACCGGTCAGAACTCGAGACTTTTAGTGCAAGACAGAAACTAATTATCCTCATGTTTTAAACATCTCACTTTCAACTATTTACTTACTTCATCCTTATCAGCATCTTCATGGTCAATCTCAAAGGAATGTGAAGGAAGCTTCTCTGGTTTGTATTCTGCTCTGATATTAAAAAAAAAAAAAGATTCTGATTTGTCATTGGAGACTGCTTTCATTTTAAGTTGCTCCCCAGGTAACAATAACAACTATGGTGCTGGTGTTTTTACAAATTTCTGTAAAATAATGTAATCTTTTGAGTGTCTCATTTCCTTTGGAAGTATTAACTTTCCTCTGCCATGATATCTTATCTCCAGTATATAAATCTCTATTTTAAACCACGGAGTTACTAATTATATATATATTTGAGACAGTCTCACTCTGTTGCCCAGGCTAAAGTGCAGCGGCGTGATCTCGGCTCACTGCAACCTCCACCTCCTAGGTTGAAGCGATTCTCATGCCTCAGCACCACCCACCCCCTCCCAGTAGTAGCTGGGATTATAGGCATGTGCCACCATTTTTGTATTTTTTTGTGGAGATGGGGTTTCGTGATGTTGGTCAGGCTGGTCTTGAACTCCTGGCCTCAAACTATTCTCCCACCTCAGCTTCCCAAAGTTCTGGGATAATAGGCATAAGCCACTGGCATTTGGCCTTCTAATTACATAAACTTACACATACATTTTTGAGTTAGATGTAGGCAAGCGGGACAATTTGAAAGGTTGGGGAGTTTCTATTTTCCTTCCCCCACATTTGTAGGTGGAATCACTACTTAATAAGTAGTGATATTTTCATTGTCATTTCTGTGTCATCTGTATGTGACATACTCAAGGGTACACAGTAGTCAATGGAAGAGCCCCAGCCCTGAAGAACCATGACCCTGAGAACCAGTCTGTACTGGGGCCACTAGGCTGTGCTGCTCCCTAACCATGGCCTCCTCAAAATGTGCACCAAAGGGACTGGTAGCAATTAAACTTACTTTGTGCATTTCCATAGTATCCTAGAAAGCCTATTTAAGTTGCAACATCTCCGACCAGCTCAGAGAAGCAAGAGTGTGCATCTGGTTTTATAAAGGGTAAAATAAACCATAAATAAGTTTTCTTTGGCTTGATTCTATCTCATAACTAATGGTTGAATGGAAACCAGACAATACCATCCAAAGTACGGGCATTTCTTGATGTCTAGCTGTTTGGCCCCCTTTACTATATAAAATCCCATGTATAAAAATTTCATGGGATGTTTTTCTTTTTTAAAGTAAATTTTATTGGGTATGCTTGAGGTTTACAACATGGTGGTATGGGAGGGATACATGTAGATAGTAAAATGGTATTATAGTGAAGCAAATTAACATAGCTATCATCTCAATAGTTACTTTTTTGTAACAAGAGCAGTAAAATCTACTGATTTAACCAAAATCACTAATGCAATGTGATTTCACTAACTTTAGTCCTCTTGTTGCACATTAGCTCTCTAGACTTCATCCTGCACATGTGCTACTTTGCATCAGTTCATGGACTTCTCCCTGTTTCCTCTCAGCCCTGGTAACTGTTGGTGAGAATGTAGATTGCTACAAGCATTATGGGAAACAGTATGGAGGTCTCTAAGTAAATTTAAAATAGAACTAGCATATGACCCAGCAATTCCTCTTCTGGGTATATATTTGAAGGAGATAAAGTCGCCAGCTTATAAAGATATCTGCACTCCCGTCATCATTGCAGCATTATTCATACTAGCCAATATATGGAAACATTCTAAGTGTCCACTGAAAGAGAAATGGATGAAGAGAATGTTTAATATATTAATATGTGCCTCTGTGTGTGTGTGTGTGTGTTTGTGTGTGTGTGTGTGTCTAGCATTCTCTTTATTCCTCTGTCAATGGACACTTAGGACGTTTCCATATATGTGTGTGCGTGTGTGTGTCTATACATGTGTGAATATATATGCGTGTGTCTGTATGTATTGTACGTATATGTGTGTGAATATATATGTGTGTGCATGTATATATGAATATATATGTGTGTGCATGTATATATGAATATATACGAGTGTATGTATATATGTGTGTGAATATACTTGTATGTATGTATATATGTGTGTGAATATGTGTGTGTGTATAGCATTCTCTTTATTCATTCCTGTGTCAATGGACACTTAGGATGTTTCAATGTATATGTGTGTGTCTGTGTGTGTATGTATATACGTGTGTGAATATATATGTGTTTGTATGTATATGTGTGTGAATATATGTGTGTATATATTTATGTGAATATATATGTGTGTGCATGTATGTATGTGTGAATATATATGTGTGTATGCATATGTGGTGTGAATGTGCATGTATGTATGTGTGTGAATATATGTGTGTTTGTATGTGTGTGTGAATATATGTGTGTGTATGTATGTGTGTGAATATATGTTTTTGTATGTATGTGTGTGAATATATATGTGTGTATGTATGTGTGTGTGAATATGTATGTGTGAATATATGTGTGTGACTACATATCTGTGTATGTATATATTAATATGTGTGTGTGTAAAATGGAATATTATTCAGCTTTAAAAAGTAGGGATTCTGCTATTTGCCATGATATGGATGGACCTGGAGGACATTATGCTAAATGAAATAAGCCAGACGTGGAGAAAAAAATTGTATGATCTCACTTATATGTGGAATCTTAAAAAAATCAAATATGCAGAGATAATAAAATGGTATTTGTTTTAAGATTATTTATATTGTGTAAAAGCAACCTCTGAATCTGACTATTGAGAAAGGAAAGATCAGAAGTGCATTTGGTACTCACATCAGAAATTATTTCCTATGTTGATGGTACTCCAGATAGGAAGGTGAATGATCAGGGCTCTTTAGACTTAAGTACGCATAAAATTGCTATGCTGTGCACTCACATAGGTGTTAAGTAAGGGCTTCAAAATATGCTTACCCTCCCTTCATTTTCAGCAGGGAAAGTTAGAGCACAAAAGGAACATTGGCCTCACTGTTAAACTGTGAAAAGCCTGAGATCAGAACCATGTTCTCCATTCCTGATAAGAAGTGTTTTTTATTGTGGTAAAATAGACATAACATGGAATTTATCATTGTAACCACTTTTAAGAGATGGTATTAGAAGGCTGCATTTAGGAAAGGTGAATCTTTAATAAGCACATTAAGTAAGATTGCTGCCATTTCTCTCTTCCAAAGGAGGTTATCCTTTCTTCTTGCAGAGCCTTAGAGATAGTCAAGCCTATCAGTGCTGCCTGCACTGATGTTAACTTGTTCTGCCTCTTTTGGTCAGGGTCAACTTTATGGGATGGCAGAGGAGGTAGCAGAAGACATAGAGTTCTTTTAGGATCACTGGGAAATTCTTGCTACCCCACCAAAAATATTCCTTTTCTCCTTAATACCATCTAACATGCTCTGAACAAGAAGCAGTCTCTCTCACCTTTTAATTTGATTGGCAAAAATAAAGCCTGTAAATACAACCCTTCCCTCTCCCCCACTCCTGTGAGAGGTGACATGTTGCCTGAGATTCAGAGGAAGGTTCCAATGGTTGATTTCAGAGCAATTGCTCGAGGTACCCTGTCTGCAGAGAACAGAAGATGAGTGTTCCAGGATTCTTAAAATGGTGGCACAGCAGTAAAGAAAGAACGGAGGAAACATCCCAAGTGAATGAAAAAAGAGTGAATCGGGAAAAACCAAGGAAGAGGCAACAAAGACAAACTTGAAAGTGGAATGTCAACATTTGGCCCCGTGCTAGTCATTCCATCAGTTTCATTTGACCTTGATGCAATGGTATTTGTTTCTGAACCTCCTATTCTGTCCTCTTTGGCCAGCATGGCTTATCCTTCCTTCCAAAAGAATAATTTTGTAGGTACTTGTTCTCAATAACTGTGGATCACAATACAGGCCAGGCGTTGCATTAATGTAAATTTCAGCAAGATACTTATAAACAAGGAGGAGAGAAAGCCTTTCAAACTAGTAATGATGTAAAAACAAAAAAGTGATGAAACAAAGTAAGGTTCTCTTGAATTTCAACGTAAAAGGCTAAATGCTTGTGAAAGTTTTTTTCACAAATCTCCCAGTTGAGAAGTGGAAATAATGACTGAGATAGCCTATAAATTTCACAAAAGTTTCACAAAAGCCCATAGATTTAGTGACTTATGACCAACTCAGTTCAGAATGCCGCAGAAGTGTCTGTCACTGAAGGATGGCTAAACAAACTACAGTAGATCCACACACAGGAATGTTACTCAGAAAGGAAAAGAAGCTACTGATACGTGCAACAACATGGATATCACTCAGAAGCATTGTGCTGAGTAAGAAAAGCTAGAAACAAGAACAGACATGGTATGATTTCACGGTTATGAAAATCAGAGCACTGATTGTCTCTTGGGGGAGAGAAAAGGAGAAGTAAGGGTTAACCAGGGAGGGGTGGTAGTTAACTCTTTGGGGGTGATAACATTGTTCTGTTATCTCAACAGAGGTTTGAGTTGCACAGGTGTACTGTGGTCAAAAGTTATCAAATGGTTCACTTACAATTTGCATGTTTTCTTGTACGTAAATTTTATATCAAAAGAGAAAAAATGAACTGCAGACATCTATGCGGTGTGCATTCCGAAGAGTTTAGAGAGGCAGTGTGTTAATGTTTTAAATTCCACTTTAAAATGACCAAAAAATAAAACATTGATAGATGTCTAGAAGGATGGATGATGGATGGATTGATGGATGGATGGATGGATGGATGGGTGGATGGATGGACAGGTTGTATAATAAAACAAATATAGCAAAACATAAAAGACACATTCTAGATGATGGGACTAGTGGGATTCATTGCATGCCAATCTTTTAACTTTTTCCTAGGTTTAAAATTTGCAAAAAACTTTTGAAGTGATATGTGAAAAATTTGAAAGTGTTGAAATTATACATAGAGTCACTAAAAATGATGTCTTCTGAACTGATTCTTTTTTATAGTAAAGATAATAAAAAATTGCACAACAGATACATATAAACCATTCTCAAAGTAAAGGTTGAGTAAAAATTTATCAGTGATTTTTCCCTGATATTTTTGAAGAACAGATGATTTAGAAAAGAGAGAAGAGAGCTTCAGACAAATGATTGGAAATAATTTTAGGAATTTCCCAAATGTCATATTTAACACTATATTACAACTTATGACATCTCCATACTCTTTCTTTAATAAAATAAAACTTTATTTAAACATCCACTTTAAGTATTAATGATTCAAAAATAACTCAGAAGATATGAGACAGAGAATACCAATGAAGTCAATAGCAAAACTCAGCCAACCCCACTAGTCCCTAGCCATATCCATGCTGATCTTAATCTTAACTTTTAAAAACTATGCAGACCAGAGAGTGTCAACTTAAGTCAGATCTGGGGCTAGGGTTGTAGTGAATGTAAGCATGCCACTTCATTGGTGGCTTTTCTTAATTCTGAGTTTGCTTGATCAAATTCAATGTGCATTATTGAGAGCCCTCTTAATTCTTGGGGGCCATTCTCCTTTGCCATTCAGCATTCCAGTTTCCAGATATTACCTGGCACCTAGAGGAGCTGCAGTAATGTCAACCACATATCAGAAAATACGTTCCTGAACTGAGGAAGCTTACTTACATTCTAGGGGAGGAGAGAGTCAATCATGAATTAAGCAGAAATAAGATAATTTCTCTGAATGAAAATGGTTGTTAAGAAAATCAAGGCTGGGTGCAGCAGCTCACGGCTGTAATCCCAGCACTTTGGGAGGCCGAGGATGGTGGATCACTTGAAGTCAGGAGTTAAAGACCAGCCTGGCCAACACAGTGAAACCCTGTCTCCACTAAAAACACAAAAAAATTAGTCAGGCATGGTGGCCCACACCTGTAATCCCAGCTACTTGGGAGGCTAGGGCAGGAGGATCATTTGAACCTGACAGGTGGAGGTTGCAGTGAGCTGAGATTGTGCCACTGCACTCCAGCCTGGGGACAAAGTGAGACCCCTGCCTCAAAAAAAAAAAAAAAAAAAAGAAAGAAAGAAAGAAAGTAAAGAAAAAAATTGAAGAGGAGAAGAGCGAAGAGTGACCCTTGTGGAAATGTCAAAGTCCACGTGTAGAAAGACTCTTCAAGGATGGCCTCTCTCGAGAGGTAACATTTAAATTGAGGAGGAGAAGCAGCAGGTTGTGTGATGACCTAGGAGAAAATCCCCTGGCAGGGGGAGCTGCAAGAGTACAGGTTCTGAGGAGGGGCCAAGTGTGGAGCATCCAGGAAGGAAGGCTGTAGGGGCTGGAAACAGTGCAGGAGGGAGGGCTGCTGGAGGGAGGCCTGTCCAGTGCCCTTGGGCAGGAAAGGCAGATAGTGCTTGGATCATTGCTGAGGCTTGAGGGCTACTGAAGATTCTTATTTCCCAATCCAGTTTTTAATAAGCCACAAGGCACAGCCTCCTGTGTTTAAAGAGCAATCTTCAAGCTCAGTCACATGTTTGTGGGGCTACTATGCAATGACTTCTCTCTTTTAAAGGTCATGAAAAGATCAGCACTTGTGGCTATTGACTTTAAAATTCTTCCCCCAGGACCATTGTGTGGTCTCTAAGAGCCTCAGGGATACCAAGATAAAGGGCTCATCCCAGACCTTACCCTTTGGTGTTTGCATCCAACATTGGTAGTAACTATAGGCAGCCTCATTTCTCTTTTCTCTGACCAAATGACCTGGATTGCCCAGTGTGGGGATGCTTGAGTGCCCCATCAGTTATCAGCTGTAAGTTTTGGGGTAAATTCCCTCTCAGTTTCTGAGTTTCTGCTATAAAACGAGGATTCAGTTCCTATTCCATAGGGTTATGAGTATTAAATGAGATAATGCATGTATGACACCCAGCACATTCTGGCTCACTGTAGACACTCAAGAAAATGCTCTTTTATTAAAAAAAAAAAAACTGTTCTATTTCAGCCCAGCTAAGCTGGTCACACTTTATTTGATCTTTAGTCACAATTTATACTCTTATGAATTTTTCTTCCTTACATCTTCTTTCTATCAAATCGACCATGGTAAAAATTTTTAATATGTCACACATCTCTGTATTTTACCCAGTGGATTAATGAAATCAGTGGCATCATATATTTTTATGCTGCTTTTTTCTTCTGGGATCTCCAAGTTCAGTGCTGATTTCTATTCCTAGTGTGTAAAGGCTTACATTTTCCATTCTAGCCTGAAGTCATCTATCTCTTCAGTATCTTCCTATGGACCCTCGCTTAAAAATAAAAAAAGTGAAAATCTTAAGAGTCAATAATACGCATTTAAATTTAAAGAATAAATTTCACCTTTTTTTTTTTGCTTTTCTATAATTGCAAATTTTCATTTTGCAGTCTCAGCAACTCATAAAAAGAAATAAGCAATTTAAATTGGTAGCAGACATAGGAGAATTCTTCTAATCCAGGAGGTATGAAAATGATTTACTTCTATTAGCCTCAGAAGACCCAAGTAAATTGTCTGTTTCCATTACTGACCTAAATACATGTAGTCTTTAAAGGGGAATGCTTAGCTTTGTAAAATCATTTTAAAGAATAATTCTGCTGTTCAGTGCTCATCTTCATTGTTCTAGGGTGTATCTGAAAGGGTTATATTTTTGAACTTCTGATTTTCAGTTTGAATACATAAAGTTTCTTACTTTGTGGCAGTCTGATTCTTCCCTTTCTTGGTATCAACTTCCACTTTCTTTAGTTAAAGTAAGGGAAATTCTCAACAATACTTCAGTTAATTTTTTTATTTGTTCTCATGAGATTAATCTTGCAAACTATGAGAATCGCAATTTAGCAATAATGTCCAGGACTGTTTTTTTCTCGAGATGCTTTCTCCATTGTTTTAACAGACGAAGAATACTGTAAATGTGAAATCTCTAATTTGCTTTCTTTCTTTACAGCATCATGAATATAAGGAAAGCTGAAAAGTGTTTGGGGATACAGCCCCTGAAGAATGTAATGGACCTAAAGATGGTGGGAACACATTTAGTTAAAAGGACGGCTAAATACGGCTGTCTCCATCCTCTCAACTTGAGATGCAGTCTCCCAACTTCTTAGACACAGCTTCCGAGTTGTAACCACTTCTCAGGACTATTTTCAGAAAGAGGAAGTCCTGATGTTAAAAGATGCTTTGCTTTTCAGTTGTGCCTACAAAAAGTATGTCATGAACACCCAGACATTCTGAATGTAACAATTACTCACGAAAGCTTAGGGTGTGGTGAACCTTCCCAACATGAAGTTGCAAGAGCTTGTCTATCAGCAGGGACTCAAGTCTAAAAGAATGCTCAAAGATCTGGTAAACGTTACTGTTCAGTGTTTTCAAAAAAGATTTGCAGTTTAGAAGGGACATAATTTTTTTCTCTTCACGGTAATGAAACCCCAAAATAAATGGCCTCCTCCTGTCTTTTTCTTCGATTGCCACCCCTGCGGTCTCATTCTCCATATAGTAGCCCAAGAGTTCTTTCAAAGAGGTAAACCAGATCATGCCACACCCTTGGTTGAAATTTCCAAAGGCTTTTGTTGCAATGAAAGTAAAATCCAAGCTCCTTTCCAGGGCACACAGGGTCCCTTGCCTAAGGTCCTTGGTTTCATCTTACTATGCCCCTTCCATCCTTAAGCTCTAGCCTTCGTGACTCAAGTAACCATACTGGTTCCCACCACTTCAGGGTCTTTGCCTTGCTGCTTCTCCAGAATCCTTTCCCAAGATGCCCGTGTTGGCAGCTACTGTTGATTCATATCCAAGATCAAATGTCACCTTCTTAAATCTAGTTCATAATCCCTCCTTCAAATTCCACATTCAGAAATTGAGAGCAGTGCTTCCAAGTATACAAGTCTTGAAAAGATGCTTCTGGGGCCACAGGAAATATAGCAAAGTGGTTCCCAATTCTGTACCATGCATCTATTAAAAATTAGATCCAATGCGTATCATCTCAGTGCTTCACTTGAGGAAAGTGTTAATAAAAACTTAACTTGATTGTTTCAAGTGTTTTTCTGAATTATTTACATAATCTTAGCTTGATGAACCAGTGAGTTGGGTGGTACCAGTTCAAGGAAGTTCTTTAAATATGAGCAACTCCAAACCCATCCAGGAACATTAGATTTTAAAATTTGCCATTTACTCAGTTTGTTCGTCCAATAAGTAATCATAGTACTGCACACCTACTATGCACCAGACATTCTTCTTACAGGCCTGCAGGGGATTCTGCAGGGAAAAGTCCCTGCCCTTTGGGGACTTTTACTGTAGAAGGGGAAACAGACACTGAATTAATTTCTATTTTTGTTCAGGTAGTCAGGTGAGCTTTTCTGTGCAGGTGACTTTTGAGCAGAAACAGAACAAAATTACTTTCTCCAAAGGCTTATGTTCCTGAGAGTCAGGAACAAAATTAGGTGTTTATTTTCCTTTTGGTTGTGTGTGTGTGTGTGTGTGTGTGTGTATATATATATATATATATATATATATATCTTTCGTGGAAGTTGTTTATTTTCATGACTTCTGATATCCCAGCATGAAAATGCATGAAACAAGTAACAAATATGAATGCTATACAGAATATTGTCAGAAAAACTATTCGGCCATATGGTACTTTTCTAAACCTCTTGTGCCTGCTATTGAAAAAACAGCTCACAAAATAATAATACAATGATAAATGAATGTCAAAACTACATTAAAAAATTAAATGAGTATATTTATATCTCAATCCAAACTCTGTGAAAATGCAAGCTACACATGTTGAACAAAATGTCCTATCTTGACTCTTACTTATACATTTTGGAGAATGTGCCTTGACAGAAGATTAATGTACGTGTGTTCATGAACAATGGCAGGACTAGAACAGAGGATGTCATCTATATTTGGAAAAGACCAATAAGTGCTCATAACAGGTTCTTACCGGGGTAGCTGTCGAATGTCTCCAGAATATTGTTCATATTTGTAGTTTACCACATGCCACTGGGAACTATAAAATTTACAAGCCTAAAAGAAAGAAAAATGACAATTATTAATGGAAAAATTATCATTAAAAGGCTGGGTGCGGTGGCGCTTGCCTGTAATCCCAGCACTTTGAGAGGCCGAGGCGGGTGGATCACCTGAGATCAGGATTTCGAGGCCAACCCGACCAACATGGCAAAACCCCAAATCCCCGTCTCTACTAAAAACACAAAAATTAGCCGGGCGTGGTGGCGGGTGCCTGTAATCCCACCTACTTGGGAGGCTAAGACATGAGAATAGCTTGAACTCAGGAGGTGGAGGTTGCAGTGAGCTGAGATCATGCCACTGTACTCCAGCCTGGGTGACAGAGTGAGACTTCGTCTCACAAAAAAAAAAAAAAAAAAAAAAAAAAAAAAAAAGAGAACATTAAAAAAAATCAGCTGCCTAAGCAAAAAGTACCACGAAGACAGGTCTTGTGCCTCTGGGGTGGTGTGAATGCTAGCAACTTAAAGGTAGGTAAGGAGCTTGCTCTTTCTAATCATTTCCAATTCCCCATGGAAATCTAACCATTTCCATTCCATTCTTCCATTAAATAGGAGGAACTATTTAACATATTTATTCTATTTTACTCTATCAAAAAACTAATTTAATTGCCCCTGAATCCTACCAGATATGCTGCTAACCTCAAGAACCATCATTTTTCAGTTTCCCTTGGCAAGCCCTGACATGATCTAAGAGTTCTCGTAGGAAAAGATGTTATTTATGTGAGAGCCTTTTGTCATGACTTTAGCCCATTCCTTCTTGTTCTTACTTCAGTAACCAATCTTTTCCATTTTGTATCATTGCTCCTGTTAGCCTGAAACTAGCTTTTCAGTTTTATCTCATGCCTTCTAAGGCACAGTCTTTCTCTGTGATTATTCATAGTTCTATTTTGTTTTATTTTATTTTTAATTTTTGTGGGTACATTGCAGGTGTATATATTTACAGGGTACATGAGATGTTTTGATACAGGCATGTAATGTGTAATAACCATATCATGGAAAATGGGGTGTCTATCCCCTCAAGCATTTATCGTTTGTGTTATGAACATCCAATTATACTCTTTTAGTTATTTTTAAACGTACAATTAAATTATTATTGACTATAGCCACCCAGTTGTGCTATCGAGTAGTAGGCCTTATTCATTCATTCTAACTATTTTTTTTGTACCCATTAGCCATCCCCACCTCCCCTCCACCCCAGCCTCCGGTAACCACCCTTCTACTCCCTTTCTTTGTGGGTTGAATTGTTTTCATTTTTTGATCCCATAAGTAAGTAAGAACATGCGATGTTTCTCTTTCTGTGCCTGGCTTATTTCACTTAACATAATGATCTCCAGTTTATTCATAGATTTTATAAACAGATGTGAATAATTGATAAGCAAAAATGATTTAGAAACATTAATGGCACAAAATAGTTATCATATAGTGGTACGTAATGGCTGATTATATATATAATATTTATGGATGGCAAATATTTTCCAAACACCTACCATGCACCTAGCACTGTACTGATCATAGATCTGTAATGGGATTTCACCTGATGGCTTTTGAGACTCCTTTCTATTCTAAAATTACATGATTCTGGGGAGTAAGCAGCTATCATTGGGATTATATGAACACCTGTTCTTTAGCATTAGGGGGAAAATGAAGAGTAATAAACCTATTGCACTATGAGGAGTAAAGACCTGTGATTGTCTTTGTAAGCAAGAAGGGAATAGGTAAGGTACAGGACTGCTGCAGCAAAGAAAGCGTTAGCACTGCCTTTGCAGAAAGGATGGAGGGGGGTGGCCTAGTGGGCATCATAGAAAGGTGGACGGAGAACACATGTTCCAGGCATGAGGCTTGAGATGCATGAAAAACACAGGGAGAGGGGACGGGGCTGTTCTGGATTTCTCTGGCCTGGAGTTCTCTCAGCACCACGGCTTTATTTGTTCAGGGAGGTGCCCACACACAAACTGGGGACTGAGGACAAAACAAGGAGTGACTCTGGGACAGAGGTGGGCGTGGGAGGATGACAGCTATGAACGCAGGACAAAAGGAGAGCTTAAAAACGAAACAGTGGCAAGACAGATGAATGTAGAGAAGAATAGTAAAAGGGAAGTAAGGGGATCTGGAAGTACTGGAATGGATGGGGAATTTGAGCAAAACTGTATGGTGAGCTGTAGCAACTTGCCGATGCCTGAGCCAATTCTGCAAAGCACGTGTTTCTGGAAATAAGAGGAAAATTGAGCCTTTTTTTTTTTTTTTTTTGAGATGGAGTCTCGCTCTGTTGCCCAGGCTGGAGTGCAGTGGCGCGATCTCAGCTCACTGCAAGCTCTGCCTCCAGGGTTCACACCATTCTCCTGCTTCAGCCTCTGGAGTAGCCTTATATATCTGGTGGTGGGTATTATATTTTATTTGCTAGGCCTTATATATCTGGTGGTGGGTAGATGAGAATCAGAGTTAGACTAGATGACTCCTAAGAATGATTCTAAATCTGTGATTTCTGTGATTTTGAGAAAGCCAGTGCGTTTTACAAACACATAACCATTTCTCCTACATAGTTATGGCATTTTGGAAATGTTACGCATAGAAAATTATTCTCTATTCTTTGTTCCAGCCCACACAGTCACTCTAAGGAGATCATTAAAAACTATTATAATTATGACTACAGCTCCTCTTTGTCCAAAAACTAAGCTGAAATGATCTGTTGCAAATTCAAAGTCACAGGCTACAACTCTGCTTGTTACAGTAAGACAATGACTCCAATTTTCCCTTACTGACTTCCCAGCCCACGGCACCTGTTTCAAAATGCCAGCTCCTCGTCCACTTTCAACTGGAGGCTGCCACAGTCAGCTTCAAAGGCAAAGACTGTGAATATTGAGCAAGAGAATTCTGAGATGGTTAATTACTCCAAACAGTGATGTCCTGGCTCACCTTTTTTTCATTTATTATGTTTGCTTAGTCAGCCTTTATGCTTGCCATCTCTGCCTGTATGTGTTTAGACACCAAAAAAGCAGGCCAAAGTCAACATGGTCAAAGGCTTTTGTGCCGTAAGGATAGAGTTTCTTAAAACGTATATGTCCATGGTCCTTGCAGTCGATAATTAAAATTCAGACTCCTGGGTCTCACTTGAGATCCATGGAATCAGAATCTCTAGAGGGAGTGCCAAGAAATCTACATTGTAAAAAGTACTACAGGCGATTCTGAAGGAGATGGAGAAATGTTGCTACTTCACCAGGTAGATTCCATGATTCCACATGAGTGATAACGTGGTCCAGTCCTTGTCTGACCATGAACTGAGAGCCTTGGGGTCCTAGTTTCACACAGTGGATTCTAGCAGCTGGAATTATCTTCTTGTTTTCACTCATCTAGACACAGCCTTTTAAAAGGACATTCAACTCCAGCATGAGGTTTTATTTATAGTGGACATTCAATATTTATTTGTTAAATCAATGATCATCTATATCATTTTCTTCTGGAAATGACTACAAATGATACTTTGAAAGTTCTAAAAATCTAAATGTTTAAAAATGAATGGGCTATTATAAAGAACACCCTAAGGTGCTGTAAAGAAAATATTTCATTTTTCTCCTTGTTCCTCTGCTTCAGAGAATCATTAGAATCAATTCAAATCATGTTATATACCTCAAATAGCAATTTGGGTTTGGCAATGCAATTTGTTCATCTCGTAAAAGGGTTGATTATTGAATTCTGACTACATAGTAATAAGCAGGTAACAGATTTTTGTTTTAGATGCAAATTATTTTTCTTTCTGGCCATAGAGGTTTATTTAATTACCTGACTAGTTTCTTGCCAGAAAGATTAATGCAAGCATAAATGGTGTTCATTTTGGCCCTTAGTCACCACTGGAAATAATTCTGTATTTGTAAAACGATGGTGGCAATTTTAGTATTCATGCCGTTCTTTATAAAGTTGAGAATTGTGGCTATTGTATAAATGTTGAAAATGAAGCATCATGAAATTGAGTTTAGGCAAATTATGCATTGAAAGAGTGGCCAGATAATTTATTGTTCACACTGAGACATTTCAGAATGAAAGGAGGCACTATTAGCAAGGCTGACCCTTAGAACATGAGACTTCCTGCAAACCAGGATGTGTGGTCACCCAACACATTGACATTTTAGTGAAAAAGAGAAAAGGCACTGAAAACATTTTTTTTTTTTTTTTTTGCTCTTCAACTAGATCACACTATGTGTTCTTTTAAAGTGTAATAATTAGTTTCTGCAGTATACAAACCAGTTGAACAGTTAATATTTAAAAACTTGGCTGGGCGCCGTGGCTCACGCTTGTAATCCCAGCACTTTGGGAGGCCAACGCGGGCAGATCATGAGGTCAGAAGACCGAGACCATCCTGGCTAACACAGTGAAACCCCGTCTCTACTAAAAACACACAAAAAATTAGCCGGTTTTGGTGGCAGGCGCCTGTAGTCCCAGCTACTCGGGAGGCTGAGGCGGGAGAATGGCGTGAACCCGGGAGGCGGAGCTTGCAGTGAGCCGAGATTGCGCCACTGCTCTCCAGCCTGGGCGGCAGAGCGAGACTCCGTCTTAAACAAAACAAAACAAAACAAACAAACAAACAAAATTATACCACACACTCTTGAGGGAGAAGTACAAATAATGAATTTGGGCAAAATAAATAATGTAAATATAAGAATGTCTCAGTTTCAGAAATCACAGCACGATCTAATTTAATAGATCTAATTTAACTGATTCTGGTTTTTAAAAAATACTACTTGATATAAGCTGGTGTTACTATGTATATAAGCATGCATGCCCATTTGTAAAATATAATGTCATATCAAGGGCCAATCCAGGGGAAAATCATTTTAAGACGATTTTGTTGCTTTGAACTACAGTAGCCTAAATTTTCATTCAGTATCTTTATTCATGGTAAACTGAAAGTGAACCAAAATAGTTGGTTTCTCTTTTCAAAATGTGCTGTGTTAAGGCAGTTGAATAAATTATAAAAGTAGACTTTTTGACCTGGGAACATGCACTCTAATTTCCCAGCTAGATCTCACAAGTCATTTGTCAGGACATGAATGATGGATGGTACTAAAACACCTTGGTACTATTATGATCCAATCATTGCTCTCATGTAAGGCATA
The DNA here is from genome assembly GCF_028885655.2 of Pongo abelii. Taxonomy (NCBI): domain Eukaryota; kingdom Metazoa; phylum Chordata; class Mammalia; order Primates; family Hominidae; genus Pongo; species Pongo abelii. The sequence continues at coordinate 128,386,205 of NC_071996.2, forward strand.
AAAACCGGGTAATTTTTCAGTGCAATTGAAATTTTAGGTTCAAACTTAAAAATGGTTCTTTTTTATTCTTATGCTCCAAGGCCTCTAACTTGTACATTTGTGTTTTACTCACTTACTGCCAAACATTTTAGGGGGATTTTTATTGTGGAGAAGCGAAAGCCAATTTAGAATTGGAGGAGGTTTTCATATTTGGAAACAAGACTATTATTCTAGAAATTTTAGTGAATAGAAAATAAGTTTCTTCAGAGTTCTTAATGTGAAACACGTAACCATTTTGTTTTCATTTTTCGACTGTTTTTCCAGATATATTTTATCCTAAGTTCAGTAAGTAATACATGCACTTGAATTTATCTTAATCATTTCTTGTGTATTTATTACCTTTAGTGTTATACATTTAGTGTAAAAAACCTGGGGCAATCCATTTTGTTTTGGCCATGATAGGAATACAATCACCACATATGAACACAACTAGGCCAAATGTAAGACAACAGATTTTAATATCTTAATTTTTCATTACATTTTTAAAGTCGTTAAATAAACATGGCTTTAAATTTATTTTGTAAAAAGTACACACAAAATAAAAAGTTCCTTAACTTCCAACAAGATCTTCATCAGCAAGACCTTCATTAGTGAATGAAGAGCCTTATTTTTCAAAAAATAAAAATCCAAAACCTCCCCAAAAAAAACAAAATAAAAATAAAACATATACAAATATTTTTATCTACATGAATTTTATTAAGAAAGAATGTAACTTTTTAAAAATTTTGAAGCAATGTTTGTGGTTTCATTTTTTTCTCAATGTGCTGTAGGAATTTTAATTGTTCATATAGCCCTGAGGTCACAGTATAGGAGTTAGTTATAGGATGAGAAACTCCATGATAACTGTGCTCTGGTCTAAAGTTAATAAATACATATGAGTCATTCATTTGCTGCCCAATGTTTCAGGATCAGAAAACAGCGTTCATTTTTACTTAATTTATTTATACATGCAACCCACTCTTCCAAATCAACTAGTAAGAGACACTCTTATATATGGGCAAGTGTGAGTGCACATTATTCTACACATGAAATTCAAAAATTAGTATAAAGTATACTAAACAAAGGCATTTCGGCCAAAAGAATGGTTTCTTTGTCAACTTACATAATATGGGGTCCAAAATTAAACACAGAGCATATAGAATTATTTTAACTATAAAAGTAAAAACAGAAATTCCCCATGTTTTCTTGAGACAAGATAAATTTCATTCTAGTTAGATATATTTCTTTCAGTTAAAAATTAGCAGCATGAAGTACTTTTAAATTATAGCCAACTCCCCCTCCTCTGTAATTTTCTTCACTATGTTTAGGACTTAAGTCCTATCTTGAATACTCATAATTTTCTCCTGAATTAATTAAATGCCACTTGTGTGAGTCCAAATGTGCAAGGGAAGAAGAGGAAGAGAAAGAGATTTCATATTCAATATTATACTTATTGGATCTTATTGTTTTTCACGTTTACAGAATTTTGCTCTGCAATACATTAAGCAGTATTTTGGTACACAATTTAAAGATCAATAAACAGCCTTTGGAACTATTTTTAACTTTGGTATGCATTGGGCACTCTGCCTGAAGAATTCCAATATTTTTACTGGGTTTACTCCTGAAGTGGGTTTATGCTTTGCAAGTAAAGGGACAACAATACCCAAATCCAGTGAGCCCCCATCTTGATTCTTCTTTGGCATTTTATGCCATTGATGAACTTTCTCTTGCTATTGACCCTTCCTCCTTAATTCTGAGATATCGATGTCTCCTTGTTCCCCGCTTTCCTCTCTGTCCACTCCTTCTCCATTCCTTACACAGGGTCCTCTTTGCCTGCCCCTTAGTGAGAGTGTGGCTCAGGGACCTGCCTTCTCAGCTCCAGCCCAATTCTCTGGTGTTCATGGGCATACTCTTCCAGGTTTAAAGCCTCAGTTTTCAAATCTAGAGTAACTGCCCACACTTTCCTGTGCTCCAGACCTATGTATTTATCTTCTTCTTGGATGTCTCTCTCTGCATGTTGGCAAATGAGGTTATCTTCCTTGCTTCATTCTTCCAGCAATCTTCACTCTGTTCTGGGCACCTTATTTAAATGAATGGCACAACCATCTAGGTAATAGCCCAAGCCATAATTATGGGAGTCATCATAAACACATTCCTCTTCTTTACTTTATTTTCAGTCCCCAACTCCTGTCAATGCTATCTCCTTAATAGGTCTTTACCAGTGGGACAATCGCATAGCCATACAGCTCTTTGTAATCATACACCTGGACTATTAAAACAAATAGTCTCCTATCTGTTAGTACAGCTCTTTGTAATCATGCATCTGGACTATTAAAACAAATAGTTTCCTATCTGTCCAATTTTTCTTCAATCTTATTCCTTCCCAAGCTGACCAATCCATACTCTGGTATGCTTTTAGTTGTTTCTTCTGACACACAAACCTGACCTTGTTTATCTTTATTTATTTATTTATTTATTTTTAGATGGAGTCTCACTCTGTCTCCCAGGCTGGAGTGCAGTGTGCTGGAGTGCAGTAGTGTGATCTCCGCTCACTGCAAGCTCCACCTCCTGGATTCATGCCATTCTCCTGCCTCAGCCTCCCGAGTAGCTGGGACTACAGGCACCTGCCACCATGCCCGGCTAATTATTTTGTATTTTTAGTAGAGACAGGGTTTCACCATATTAATCAGGATGGTCTTGATCTCCTGACCTGGTGATCCGCCCTCCTTGGCCTCCCAAAGTGCTGGGATTACAGGCGTGAGCCACCGCGCCCGGCCTTATTTACCTTAAAGTAGTACTCCAGGGGGTACTTGTCAGAGTGTGTTGTAGAAATCTAATCGGAGGTCTGTAACTTCTTGCCTGATGGTATGCACCTTGAGGGCAGGGACTGTGTTTAGCCAGTGGTTAAGCCCATGTTGGATAATGAACCTCCTCTAATCTTTCATCCAATGGTTGATTCTCTTTATCACATACACTTTAGCTTTCGACATAATGTGATCTGTAGTAACAGTAAATCAGTGGGACAAGAAATTTCTATGTAAATTTCACTCTTTGTAAAGATAATTTCACTCTTTGTAAAGATAATTAGCTCCACCTAACTGAATTGCAATTAGCAGAGTCCTGTATACCTTGTTTATGCCACTGGATTCACGTTTGCCCCTAGGACAAGAGAAAGGCTAATCTGATAATTAGGTAGGGGAATGAAGGGAGAAATTTAAGGGCTAAAAGAGTATTACACTGACATTTATGATCATTGTTAATTACTTCAAACTTTGAGAGTAACATTATTTATACTTATAATTTGCTGTATGAGGGTAAGTCCATAGAACAACCATCACTGGGGCTTGTGCCGAATTGTGTCTTAGAATTGCATGACCTCCCTGAACACAGGTAGACATTTTTGATGCTAACAATAAGAATTAAGAATAGAGGGCAGGGCGCGGTGGCTCAGGCCTGTAATCTCAGCACTTCGGGAGGCTGAGGTGGGCGGATCACGAGGTCAGGAGATCAAGACCATCCCGGCTAACACGGTGAAACCCTGTCTCTACTAAAAATACAAAAAAATTAGCCGGGCATGGTGGCGGGCGCCTGTAGTCCCAGCTACTCAGGAGGCTGAGGCAGGAGAATGATGTGAACCAGGGAGGTGGAACTTGCAGTGAGCTGAGATCGTGCCACTGCACTCCAGCCTGGGCGATAGAGCAAGACTCCGTCTCAAAAAAAAAAAAAAAAAAAAAAAAAAGAATAGCGATTAGGCCATGAAAAGAAAACAACTAATTTATCTGATCTCCTGGAGGGTTTTAATATTTTCTTTTTTTTCATTAGAATCAGCCTGAATTAAATGCACACCCCAGTTCACCTAATAGTTGATTCTGTTTTACTTGAACTACATTGTGCCTCTAGTTTCTGGTGATGTCCTTGGATCACATTTACATTAGCATTTCTCAAAGGTGTTTCTTAAAGATACTTGGAGAAAAATGGACAGAATTTCTACATGGTCAAATGCATTTTAGAAATGTTTCATTTCATATCCCCTTCTAAGACAGTCTTGATGGATATTAGCTAATTAAAGACTCTGAATATGTGTGTGTGTATGTGTGTGTGTGTGTTTCTACGTGTGTGAGACACTTAGGAACATCCTGCAGACCTAGCCTCTTGCAAAACATTCTGTGCCTACATAAAGTTGGCTTCTGCCCTGATTTAAATGAGTGGTGTGTGTGTGTGTGTGTGTGTGTGTGTGTGTGTGTGTGTGTATTTTTTATGGACAGCTAGAGATTTCAACAACATTTACTTCGCCTTAAATCATATTTGTATTTACCATTTAGTCTTGGGTCCTGTTTTCATTTTTGTTTTTTCCTTTCCAGAATTCATTTCTGGTTTGAACCCCTTGCTTAAAATCTGAACTTTTCCTTGCCCCGGTAACCTAGTACTATTTGGATGAAGACAGTACATAATCATCATCGTGTGTGTGTGTGTGTACATGTGTAGATGTGGCTGTAGAGATAAGTATTTGCTTTTATTCTTTTTTATTTTTCTATGGACAGAGTCTCACTCTGTTGCCCAGGCTGAAGCTCAGTGGCATACACATGGCTCAATCATGCGGTCTCAAATTCCTGAGCTCAAGCCATCCTCCTGCATCAGCCTCCTGAGTAGCTGGGACTACAGGTGCACACCATCATGCCCAGCTAATTAAAAAGTTTTTTTAGAGATAGAGTCTCACTATATGGCCCAAGCTAGTCTTGAACTCCTGAGATCAAGCAATCCTCTTGCCTTGGCTTCCCAAAGTGCTGGGATTACTGGTATGAGCCACTGCAACCAGCCTGCTTCTGTTCTTTTAATGTTATCATACCTCGTAAGTCCCCAAGAGTTTTATGCCATGACCAAAATGAGACTTGGATGAAGTCTCCTCACTTACCATTATTCTACTCCTGCAGCAGTGTTGGTTTCCAGAAATCAGAGAGGGCTTTGTCGTCAGAGTAACTTGCTACGTTAGTACTTTGTCAGTATTTCTCTCAGCCATTCAGCTGAAGTGGTCCCTAGACCTTTGTTCCCTCTTGAGCCACTGTATTATTCTCAATTCTTTGCTCCCTCATCTCCTTTTGTTAAGAGACACTGAACCAAGAGCTTGGTTTTAATTAGTGTGCTGAGCTTTCTTCTGACTTTATATGATCCCTTTGTGTATATTAAAATAAAAACTTTGTTATAGAAGTTTTGCTTAGGAAGTTTGCATCCTATTTCTAGATCCCTTTAATTGCCCCCCTCTCCTCCTTAAACCCCTTGTGGGAGTGGTGCTTGTTTTATCACGGAAGTGTTTAGATATTTTTTATGGTTATGGATGTTCATTTTAAGCCACTTAACGAGATTCAGATAAAGACAATGCTCTCCAGTAGTTGTTTTCCAAGTGTTTTCATACTACTGCTATATTTATTTTCAGAATCACAGCATTAGGATTTTTCATATCCCTATTTAAAGATGGAAAAACTAAGGCAGAAAGGTTAATAGTTTGCCAAAATGAAGGATACCTTCCCTTGCGAGGAGTGGAAGTAACCTCACCCAGTCAGGCTAGTGAGCATGTGGTATAAAGGAACTTATCAAAGGATCAGAGACAATAAAATGTGTAAGAACATGGAATATGATGTCAAAGATAGCAGAGCCTTAATTGTGGCTCTGTGTGAACTTGGGCGAGTTCATTATTCATTCGGAGCCTGTTTTCTAGGCTGTAAAATGAGGTAGTAATACCTATTTCACAGAGTTCTCAAAAGTTTTCACATGCACACAATGTATAAGCAACTATGTACTCAACTAGAGCTTGATGTTAACATGCAGTGTTTTAATGGATGTGAAATAAGCCTATGCTTTTGTGTGGGGAATGTTTAATTTTACATTTAAGAGATAGGGAGGAGAATTAATAACAGGTAAAACAGAAAAGGAAGAAGCTGTTCATTTTAGTGAACTCCCATTAAAATATGATGTCATTCAAGATTAAAAAAAAGAAAAGAATGCCTAATGCCTTTCATGAGGAGCTGAGAATTGTCAAAGTAGAGAGCAGTGAGAGAAAACTCAAATTTTTTACTGAGCTGGATGTGTTGAAACTAGATTCTTGCCAATCTGTTGCCTGGCAACCATGGTATTTGCCCTTGCCACCCCACAGGGAGCCGCAGGGCAATTTAGCACAGGGTGGACCAATAAGGTTGCTTAATACACTTGTGGTAGGTCAAGCAAGTGTTTCTACAAAGCTCTACAAAAGTCAATGAATTCACTTCAGTGCTAGCATAATCTAGTTTCAAAAATCCAGCCAATGTTCCTGAAAGTGTGGCCCACTGACTGTATGCATCAGAGTCACCTGAGCAGAAACCACAGTGGGGCTGTGAGGGTGAAGACTGACAGAAGTTTTCTTTCCAGAGGAACATAGCAATCTTATAGCAAAACACCCTATTGGCAGTTAGCATCGCAGTTAGGAGCCCAGGGACGGGGCTGGTGGCATGTGTCCAGATGTTGGATCTGTCTATTCCTGGCTGTCTAATGCTGGCTGGGCAAGTTTCTTAATATTTCTATGACATAGTTTCCTTGTTATTAAAAGGTGATAATGATGATAATAACAAACATATGTTTGTAATTGCTACAAGCAAAGGGCTTAGAAGTGTATCTGGCACAAAGTAAGCAGTCAGTAAAGGTTAGCTGCTATTAGTAACTGGGGTCAAGACTTTTTGCAGTGTAATTCCCTGGGACCATTTCCCAGTCTTAGCCCAGCTCTTTGGTGACCTCTTTCTTTTTATCTGCTGTCTTTAGGCCTGACTATTAATGTTCCATTTTCATCACGGGATATTTGTAAGGAGGGCTTATCTTCTTCTCATCCTATAAAGCACAGGTTTCACTTTATCTTTATCCTTAAAATCAAGGACTACTATGGGAGTTTTTGCAGGGTTTTCAGTACTAGTGACATAGAAAAATTAGCAGGGAATAAAATAGTTTTGTCCCAAGCTTCCTCCTTTCTCTCTCTCTCTTTTTTTTCTATTTTAGATCCATACAGTTGAGAAAAAATATAAGAAGATTCATTCATGTTGCCCAAGAGAGTTTAATGTTCTGTCCTGAGCTTTGCAACATGAAAGTTTAGCAGATATTTGGGATCTAGGGTGAAAGGCACTCTACTTGGTTTCTCCTTGGAGCAGTTCTTAGAAAAGTAAGACGCTAAGGTACAAGAGAGAAAAGTCTACAAGCAGTTGAAAGGGAATTAAGATGGGAACAAAAGTGAAGGTGAGAAATTTCCCCCCAGGAGCAATAATAAAATAAAGGCAAATTTTGTGGTCAACTTGTCCTCAGCTGAAGGTGACGTTCTCAGAGAACTACGGAGAGATGAAAAGATCTATCTGGACATTTGAAGTTGTGAGGTAGAAGCTCTTGAAACACAAGCAAAACTGAAGGCCTCTGGGAACCCTAGAATAGTCCTTTGAAGTCTCTTGTGTTGTATGGATCCAGTTATCTGCTTTTCATGCCATCTCTCCCCTGGAAAAGTAGCTACACTTGAAACCTTGGTTGGATCTAGAGATTGGGGGTGGAGGTTCTGAATGGTCCCAGAATTTAGAGTTTGGGCTAACTGGCCCTATCTTGAAAGCATGCCTGGCAATAAAATGAGGCAGTGTTAATAGGCGGGAGCTGAAGGAGGCTGGCAGCCAAATCCAAGGCTCTGAAAGCCTTGGGTTCTAGAGACCCAGAGCCACGAGCTAGGAACACTTGTTCATGTGAGAGCAATTGGAAACTGCTGAAAACTGGAAATATATAAATGCTGTATACACCCCCAAAGAGGGCAAAAGGACCATGAAATGAAAAGTTCCTAAAATGATAGAAACATTTATAAATCCGTTGTAGTTGGATTAAAAACGACTGATAATGGACTATGCTTGCTGAACGTAATTGACTGCTATGACAGAAAGACAAGCCCAACAGGTGGAATCCTAAAGCAAGACACTAAAACAATAATAATAATAATAAAGAATCTGAAGTAGTATTTTAGGTAATTATCTAATGACTTGAAGAATTATGTTGGATTTTTAACTTTTGCAGACAAGTTTAGGCAACAGGCTTCAGTTGCTTCCAATTCAGGCAGCATTTAAAAATACATTTTTTTTTTTTTTTTGAGACGGAGTTTTGCTCTTGTTGCCCAGGCTGGAATGCAATGACATGATCTCAGATCACTGCAACCTCTGCCTCCTAGGTTCAAGTGATTCTCCTGCCTCAGCCTCCCAAGTAGCTGGGATTACAGGCATGTGCCAGTACTCCCGGGTAATTTTGTATTTTTAGTACAGACGGGGTTTCACCATGTTAGTCAGGCTGGTCTCGAACTCCTGAGCTCAGGTGATCCACCCGCCTCGGCCTCCCAAAGTGCTGGGATTACAGGCGTGAGCCACCATGCCCAGCTCCGCCCATCTCTACTAAAAATATATTCTAACTAATTTTTTCCAAAATAGCTTTTAAGTTACAAAATTTATGTGTAATACCACAACAAAAGAGAATTATATAAGTTGAAAATCAATCTTTCCCCTCCCACTAGAGTCCCAAACTTGTGAGGTAGCCAATGTTGAGTTTGATGTGTGCATTCTTTTATACTTTTCCTAGCCTTATATAAACATATTTATGTATATATATATATATGTTTTATATCTTTCATGATATCATACTACAATTCTGTAACTTGCTTTTTTCTCCTAACAATATATTATGGGCATCAGACCGGGTGTGGTGGCTCACGCCTGTAATCCCAGCACTTTGGGAGGCTGAGATGGGCGGATCACTTGTGGTCAGGAGTTTGAGACCAGTGTGGCCAACATCGTGAAACCCCATCTCTACTAAAAATACAAAAATTAGCCAGGCATGGTGGTGGGCGCCTGCAATCCCAACTACTGGGGAGGCTAAAGCAGGAAAATTACTTAACCCTGGGAGGTGGAGGTTGCAGTGAGCAGAGATCGCGCCAGTGCACTCCAGCCTGGGTGACAGAGGAAAGACTCCATCTCCAAATAAAAAAAAAAAAAAAAAAAAAAGAAAGAAAAAAAAATCATGGGCATCAAAACTAAGCTATTTAAATAGATATAATTTTTTATTTGTTTTATATTATTACAAAATATAAATGTGAAAAAATTTTAGCCTCACCCTTATTAATTGATAATTCAAAATTTCCAATGCAGCATACATGTCTTATGAATTACATTTCAAAAGTTACAGATATGAGTATTTCAAACATCATGCGACAGTGTTTCTTTCACTATATTGTTATCATTGCTAAATGGTATTTATCTTAAAATTTTTCTTCCCTAAAATTGTTTTTTTAATTTCTATTTCCATGACTACTAGTGAGGCTGAGCAACCTTGTATGCCTCTTAGCCTACTGCATTTCTTCTTTCAAGCAGCCTGCCCATATCTTTTGCTCATATTTTCTCGGGTTATTTGTCTTTTTTTAAATTAATTTGTAGGATTTTGAATACTAGGAATGTATGTATTTATATGTGAGTGTGTGTGAGTGTGTGTGTTCAGCAAAAGACATAATGAGTTACAAATGATTTCTCTGATTAAATATTTTATTTTGACTCTGTTTATGCTACTGTACATTCGTCATATATAAATTTTAATTTTTTATTTGGTTAAATCTGTCAGTTTTCCCTAACTTCCCACTTAAAAATGTTTTCCTACATTTTCATAACCTTTGTTTTTATTTTGTTTGTTTGTCTGTTTATTTATTTATTTATTTGAGACGGAGTCTCCCTCTGTTGCCCAGGCTGGAGTGCAGTGGCACAATCTCAGATCACTGCAAGCTCCGCCTCCTGGGTTCACACCATTCTCTGGCCTCCCCCTGCCAAGTAGTTGGGACTGCAGGCACCTGCCACCATGTCTGGCTAATTTTTTGTTTTTTTTTGTATTTTTAGTAGAGACGGGGTTTCACTGTGTTAGCCAGATGGTCTCGATCTCTTGACCTCGTGATCCGCCTGCCTTGGCCTCCCAAAGTGCTGGGATTACAGGTGTGAGCCACCGCACCCGGCCTATAACCTTTGTTTTTAAAACTTAGATTCTTTTTTTCATCTGGAATTTATTTTTGTGTGTAATATGAGATATGGACACAACTTTATTTTCTTCCAAAATGGATAGTTGAGTAGTATTTGTTGAATTGGCCACTCTTCCCCAGAGACTTTGAAGTGCCATCTTTACTATTTCTTAAATAATATTATGGACTTAAATTTGTTCTAGATATTTTTTGTTTCACTGGTTTATTTGTTCATTCCAGAACACAGAAAAAGATGTAGAGTGCCCCAATTTATTTTTTAAAGCTAGCATCTCTCTAAGGAAAGGAAAAAAGAAAACTAGAGCCAAATTTCACTCATAATATAAACTCCAAAATTTGAAATAAAGTAAAAACAATTAGAAGGCAACTCGGTATTAAGGTAATAATACAATTTGAAGTAGAAAGTTATACCAGAAATACAAGTAGGGATCCACAGGACAACAGCCCATTGATTTTATTACAGTGCTAACTAAAACAGAAAAGCTGTTGTATTAATAGGATGCGTATGCATGTGATAACAGGGCAGCCAGTCTTTATAAACACTCTAAAATTTCATAGAAAGACACCTTTTAAAACACAATAAAGAAACGCCAGAAACGAACATAAAACACCATCTTTCATAATGGATGAAAGATACTAAGGTCTCCTCCTAAATTCAAGAATAAGACATATTGCCTGGTATTAGCATTATTATTCAATATTGTTTTAGGGATATAAAATAATAGAATAAGATAAAAATCAAAGAAACAATATACTTATTAGAAAAGAAGAAAATTTTACTTGTTTATGCCTACACACCTAAGAAATTAAATACGAACTATTAGGATAAGAGTTTAGCAAGCTAGTTATTTATATTAGGAAATCAACAGCTTTTTAAAAATATCAGTAATTAACAGTAAAATTAATTCATTAAGTAATTAACAGTAAGAAAAAGAAATGGAGTTTTAAAATTCCACTCACATTTGTGACAAAATTATAAGGACCTTAGAATATATTTTACAACAAAGTTAAAGATCTTTATGAAGAAAATGCAATGTATTTCTGAAGAATGCACAAGACCTGGTTAAATTTCCCCGTTAGGAAGTCAATGTCATAAAAATGTCAAATCCTGCCTAAGTTAACACATATTTATTGCAGACCTGGTTTTAATAAGTCTGATTGTCTGGTATAAAAAATTATTTGCCGGGGGAGGAGCCAAGATGGCCGAATAGGAACAGCTCCGGTCTACAGCTCCCAGCGCAAGCGACGCAGAAGACGGGTGATTTCTGCATTTCCATCTGAGGTACCGTGTTCATCTCACTAGGGAGTGCCAGACAGTGGGCGCAGGTCAGTGGGTGAGTGCACCGTGCGCCAGCCGAAGCAGGGGCGAGGCATTGCCTCACTCGGGAAGCGCAAGGGGTCAGGGAGTTCCCCTTCCAGGGGTGACAGACGGCACCTGGAAAATCGGGCCACTCCCACCCGAATACTGTGCTTTTCCGACGGGCTTAGGAAACGGTGCCCCAGGAGAGTATAGCCTGCACCTGGCTCAGAGGGTCCTACGCCCACGGAGTCTCGCTGATTGCTAGCACAGCAGTCTGAGATCAAACAGCAAGTCAGCAGCGAGGCTGGGGGAGGGGCGCCCGCCATTGCCCAGGCTCGCTTAGGTAAACAAAGCAGCCTGGAAGCTTGAACTGGGTGGAGCCCACCACAGCTCAAGGAGGCCTGCCTGCCTCTGTAGGCTCCACCTCTGGGGGCAGGACACAGACAAACAAAAAGACAGCAGTAACCTCTGCAGACTTAAATGTCCCTGTCTGACAGCTGTGAGGAGAGCAGTGGTTCTCCCAGCACGCAGCTGGAGATCTGAGAACGGGCTGACTGCCTCCTCAAGTGGGTCCCTGACCCCTGATCCCCGAGCAGCCTAACTGGGAGGCACCCCCCAGCAGGGGCAGACTGACACCTCACACGGCCGGCCAGGTACTCCAACAGACCTGCAGCTGAGGGTTCTGTCTGTTAGAAGGAAAACTAACAGAAAGGACATCCACACCAAAAGCCCATCTGTACATCACCATCATCAAAGACCAAAAGTAGATAAAACCACAAAGATGGGGAAAAAACAGAGCAGAAAAACTGGAAACTCTAAAAACCAGAGTACCTCTCCTCCTCCAAAGGAACGCAGTTCCTCACCAGCAACGGAACAAAGCTGGGCGGAGAATGACTTTGACGAGCTGAGAGAAGAAGGCTTCAGACGATCAAATTACTCCGAGCTACGGGAGGATATTCAAACCAAAGGCAAAGAAGTTGAAAACTTTGAAAAAAATTTAGAAGAATGTATAACTAGAATAACCAATACAGAGAAGTGCTTAAAGGAGCTGATGGAGCTGAAAACCAAGGCTCGAGAACTACGTGAAGAATGCAGAAGCCTCAGGAGCCGATGCGATCAAATGGAAGAAAGGGTATCAGCCCTGGAAGATGAAATGAATGAAATGAAGCGAGAAGGGAAGTTTAGAGAAAAAAGAATAAAAAGAAACGAGCAAAGCCTCCAAGAAATGTGGGACTATGTGAAAAGACCAAATCTACGTCTGATTGGTGTACCTGAAAGTGACGGGGAGAATGGAAACAAGTTGGAAAACACTCTGCAGGATATTATCCAGGAGAACTTCCCCAATCTAGCAAGGCAGGCCAACATTCAGATTCAGGAAATACAGAGAACGCCACAAAGATACTCCTCGAGAAGAGCAACTCCAAGACACATAATTGTCAGATTCACCAAAGTTGAAATGAAGGAAAAAATGTTAAGGGCAGCCAGAGAGAAAGGTCGGGTTACCATCAAAGGGAAGCCCATCAGACTAACAGCGGATCTCTCGGCAGAAACCCTACAAGCCAGAAGAGAGTGGGGGCCAATATTCAACATTCTTAAAGAAAAGAATTTTCAACCCAGAATTTCATATCCTGCCAAACTAAGCTTCATAAGTGAAGGAGAAATAAAATACTTTACAGACAAGCAAATGCTGAGAGATTTTGTCACCACCAGGCCTGCCCTAAAAGAGCTCCTGAAGGAAGCGCTAAACATGGAAAGGCACAACCGGTACCAGCCACTGCAAAATCATACCGAAATGTAAAGAACATCGAGACTAGGAAGAGACTGCATCAACTAACGAGCAAAATATCCAGCTAACATCATAATGACAGGATCAAATTCACACATAACAATATTAACTTTAAATGTAAATGGACTAAATGCTCCAATTAAAAGACACAGACTGGCAAACTGGATAAAGACTCAAGACCCATCAGTGTGCTGTATTCAGGAAACCCATCTCACGTGCAGAGACACACATAGGCTCAAAATAAAAGGATGGAGGAAGATCTACCAAGCAAATGGAAAACAAAAAAAGGCAGGGGTTGCAATCCTAGTCTCTGATAAAACAGACTTTAAACCAACAAAGATCAAAAGAGACAAAGAAGGCCATTACATAATGGTAAAGGGATTAATTCAACAAGAAGAGCTAACTATCCTAAATATATATGCACCCAATACAGGAGCACCCAGATTCATAAAGCAAGTCCTGAGTGACCTACAAAGAGACTTAGACTCCCACACATTAATAATGGGAGACTTTAACACCCCACTATCAACATTAGACAGATCAACGAGACAGAAAGTCAACAAGGATACCCAGGAATTGAACTCAGCTCTGCACCAAGCGGACCTAATAGACATCTACAGAACTCTCCACCCCAAATCAACAGAATATACATTTTTTTCAGCACCACACCACACCTATTCCAAAATTGACCATATACTTGGAAGTAAAGCTCTCCTCAATAAATGTAAAAGAACAGAAATTGTGACAAACTGTCTCTCAGATCACAGTGCAATCAAGCTAGAACTCAGGATTAAGAATCTCACTCAAAACCGCTCAACTACGTGGAAACTGAACAACCTGCTCCTGAATGACTACTGGGTACATAACGAAATGAAGGCAGAAATAAAGATGTTCTTTGAAACCAACGAGAACCAAGACACAACATACCAGAATCTCTGGGATGCATTCAAAGCAGTGTGTAGAGGGAAATTTATAGCACTAAATGCCCACAAGAGAAAGCAGGAAAGATCCAAAATTGACACCCTAACATCACAATTAAAAGAACTAGAAAAGCAAGAGCAAACACATTCAAAAGCTAGCAGAAGGCAAGAAATAACTAAAATCAGAGCAGAACTGAAGGAAATAGAGACACAAAAAACCCTTCAAAAAATAAATGAATCCAGGAGCTGGTTTTTTGAAAGGATCAACAAAATTGATAGACCGCTAGCAAGATTAATAAAGAAAAAAAGAGAGAAGAATCAAATAGATGCAATAAAAAATGATAAAGGGGATATCACCACCGATCCCACAGAAATACAAACTACCATCAGAGAATATTACAAACACCTCTATGCAAATAAACTAGAAAATCTAGAAGAAATGGATAAATTCCTCAACACATACACCCTCCCAAGACTAAACCAGGAAGAAGTTGAATCTCTGAATAGACCAATAACAGGATCTGAAATTGTGGCAATAATCAATAGCTTACCAACCAAAAAAAGTCCAGGACCAGATGGATTCACAGCCGAATTCTACCAGAGGTACAAGGAGGAGCTGGTACCATTCCTTCTGAAACTATTCCAATCAATAGAAAAAGAGGGAATCCTCCCTAACTCATTTTATGAGGCCAGCATCATCCTGATACCAAAGCCTGGCAGAGACACAACAAAAAAAGAGAATTTTAGACCAATATCCTTGATGAACATTGATGCAAAAATCCTCAATAAAATACTGGCAAACAGAATCCAGCAGCACATCAAAAAGCTTATCCACCATGATCAAGTGGGCTTCATCCCTGGGATGCAAGGCTGGTTCAATATACGCAAATCAATAAATGTAATCCAGCATATAAACAGAACGAAAGACAAAAACCACATGATTATCTCAATAGATGCAGAAAAGGCCTTTGACAAAATTCAACAACCCTTCATGCTAAAAACTCTCAATAAATTAGGAATTGATGGGACGTATCTCAAAATAATAAGAGCTATTTATGACAAACCCACAGCCAATATCATACTGAATGGGCAAAAACTGGAAGCATTCCCTTTGAAAACTGGCACAAGACAGGGATGCCCTCTCTCACCACTTCTATTCAACATAGTGTTGGAAGTTCTGGCCAGGGCAATTAGGCAGGAGAAGGAAATCAAGGGTATTCAATTAGGAAAAGAGGAAGTCAAATTGTCCCTGTTTGCAGATGACATGATAGTATATCTAGAAAACCCCATTGTCTCAGCCCAAAATCTCCTTAAGCTGATAAGCAACTTCAGCAAAGTCTCAGGATACAAAATCAATGTGCAAAAATCACAAGCATTCTTATACATCAATAACAGACAAACAGAGAGCCAAATCATGAGTGAACTCCCATTCACAATTGCTTCAAAGAGAATCAAATACCTAGGAATCCAACTTACAAGGGATGTGAAAGACCTCTTCAAGGAGAACTACAAACCACTGCTCAGGGAAATAAAAGAGGATACAAACAAATGGAAGAACATTCCATGCTCATGGGTAGGAAGAATCAATATCATGAAAATGGCCATCCTTCCCAAGGTAATTTACAGATTCAATGCCATCCCCATCAAGCTACCAATGACTTTCTTCACAGAATTGGAAAAAACTACTTTAAAGTTCATATGGAACCAAAAAAGAGCCCGCATCGCCAAGTCAATCCTAAGCCAAAAGAACAAAGCTGGAGGCATCACACTACCTGACTTCAAACTATACTACAAGGCTACAGTAACCAAAACAGCATGGTACTGGTACCAAAACAGAGATATAGATCAATGGAACAGAACAGAGCCGTCAGAAATAATGCCACATATCTACAACTATCTGATCTTTGACAAACCTGACAAAAACAAGAAATGGGGAAAGGATTCCCTATTTAATAAATGGTGCTGGGAAAACTGGCTAGCCATATGTAGAAAGCTGAAACTGGATCCCTTCCTTACACCTTATACAAAAATCAATTCAAGATGGATTAAAGACTTAAATGTTAGACCTAAAACCATAAAAACCCTAGAAGAAAACCTAGGCATTACCATTCAGGACATAGGCATGGGCAAGGACTTCATGTCTAAAACACCAAAAGCAATGGCAACAAAAGCCAAAATTGACAAATGGGATCTAATTAAACTAAAGAGCTTCTGCACAGCAAAAGAAACTACCATCAGAGTGAACAGGCAACCTACAAAATGGGAGAAAATTTTCACAACCTACTCATCTGACAAAGGGCTAATATCCAGAATCTACAATGAACTCCAACAAATTTACAAGAAAAAAACAAACAACCCCATCAAAAAGTGGGCGAAGGACATGAACAGACACTTCTCAAAAGAAGACATTTATGCAGCCAAAAAACACATGAAAAAATGCTCACCATCACTGGCCATCAGAGAAATGCAAATCAAAACCACAATGAGATACCATCTCACACCAGTTAGAATGGCAATCACTAAAAAGTCAGGAAACAACAGGTGCTGGAGAGGATGTGGAGAAATAGGAACACTTTTACACTGTTGGTGGGACTGTAAACTAGTTCAACCCTTGTGGAAGTCAGTGTGGCGATTCCTCAGGGATCTAGAACTAGAAATTCCATTCGACCCAGCCATCCCATTACTGGGTATATACCCAAAGGACTATAAATCATGCTGCTATAAAGACACATGCACACGTATGTTTATTGCGGCATTATTCACAATAGCAAAGACTTGGAACCAACCCAAATGTCCAACAATGATAGACTGGATTAAGAAAATGTGGCACATATACACCATGGAATACTATGCAGCCATAAAAAATGATGAGTTCACGTCCTTTGTAGGGACATGGATGAAATTGGAAATCATCATTCTCAGTAAACTATCGCAAGAACAAAAAACCAAACACCGCATATTCTCACTCATAGGTGGGAATTAAACAATGAGAACACATGGACACAGGAAGGGGAACATCACACTCTGGGGACTGTTGTGGGGTGGGGGGAGGGGGGAGGGATAGCACTGGGAGATATACCTAATGCTAGATGACGAGTTGGTGGGTGCAGCGCACCAGCATGGCACATGTATACATATGTAACTTACCTGCACATTGTGCACATGTACCATAAAACCTAAAGTATAATAATAATAATAATAAAAGAAAAAAAAAAAAAAAAAAAAAAAAAAAAAAAAAAATTATTTGCCAACTTTTTTTTAAGAATAGTGACACCCTACTGTATGCTAAGACTTTCTCTAAGGCAACTCTAAACAAAATATTATCGTACTGATATCACACACTATTTTTATCAGTAAATGTGAAAACAGTATTCTCAGATATCCTGATGTTATCTGAGTCTGCATTTTTTCTTTTTTCTATCTCCTTAAAAGGTATGGTAATGCAATGTGAACTTTGGGAAATACATTCAAAATAATGGAATTGGGAAAAAAAAGACCAATAAAACAATGACCTGAACTGAACAGTAAAACAGAAAATATGTACTGTCATATTAGTATTAATATGTACATTAATAAGGCTAGCTTATATAACATAAATATGTTAAGAGCCGAGAAAAGATATTGCTATTGTATGCAGCTTTAATGAATTCCTAGTTGGGACACACCACTTTCTCAGGATTCAAGACTGAACTTAGATTCCACTATTTTCAGTTTGACCTGTGCTGGGCTAAATTTTATCACCATATTTTCTATAAGGAAAGGATAAGCATCATTTATTTATTCAGTAAACATCTGCTAAGTAGCTGCTATGCACTGGCTCAGTTCCTGCTCTAAAGCCGCCTGGAGTCTGGTTAGAAGAGAAAGAAGCTGTTTTGTAGGCCTCTTATACACGAATAAAATGCAAGTCAACGCTCCACCCAGAGATGTTCTATCAGTCCCTGGTGTAGTTTGGCTATGTGTTCCCACCCAGATCTCATGTTGAAATGTAATCTCCAATGTTGAAGGTGTGGCCTGGTGGGATTGGATCAGGGGGGTGGATCCCTCATGAAAGGCTTGTGCCATCCCCTTGGTGATACATGAGCCCTAGCTCTGAGTTCACATAAGATCTGGCCATTTGGCCGGGCACAGTGGCTCACGCCTGTAATCCCAGCACTTTGGGAGGCCGAGGCGGGCAGATCACTTGAGGTCAGGAGTTTGAAACCAGCCTAGCCAATATGGTGAAACCCCATCTCTACTAAAAATACAAAAATTAGCCTGGTATGGCCGGACGCGGTGGCTCATGCCTGTAATCCCAGCACTTCAGGAAGCTGAGGTGGGTGGATCACTCGAGGTCAAGAGTTCGAGAGCAGCCTGGCCAACATGGCGAAACCCTGTCTCTACTAAAAATACAAAAATTAGCCAGGCATGATGGCATGTGCCTGTAATCCCAGCTACTCGGGAAGCTGAGGCACAAGAATTGCTTGAACCCGGGAGGTGGAGGCTGCTGTTAGCAGAGGTGGTGCCACCACACTCCAGCCTGGGTGACAGAGTGAGACTCTCCCTCAAAAAAAAAAAAAAAAAAAAAAAGACATCCACTAGTTAGAATATTTGGAATTATCTATCGAAAATGAGAGGAAAATAATAATAGTAAATTGCATTGAGAATCCCCTGGGAAAAAGGAAAAGCCTTATAAATAAAGCATTGGAAGCATTACATTTACCTCCTTCACCAGTAAATTTTCTGCTTTGTGCTCTGCATCTTCAGGTACTGTTGAGTACAACGTGTGGATATCCCAGGAAACTGTGGCTGCCTGAAACGAACAATGAAAAGAAATTGAGTCCTCCGGCTTAGAAGTGTCGAGCAGACCAGCACACTGAAAACACAAAAGGGAAGTCTTTTAGATCTTAGTATTTAAAGTTAACAGAAGACAGAGACACTTCTGTAGTTCTTCCCAATTTAATCTCTAGGAGAGAAGATGTAGACATTTATTTGATTACCAGTACTAGTATTTTTACAACAGTTACTGTTTTATTAGTGCAGCTCATAGTTTTAAGCTGTTTCCCCCTTTGCAGGAAACAAAAATTTAGGCATCTGTATGTTTTCAATTTAGCATATTTCTATTGGAATCTTTTTTTTTTTTTTTTTTTGAGACAGAGTCTTGCTCTGTCGCCCAGGCTGGAGTGCAATGGCGCGATCTCGGCTCACTGTAACCTCCGCCTCCCGGGTTCAAGCGATTCTCCTGTTGCAGCCTCCCTAGTAGCTGGGATTACAGGTGCCCACCACCACCCCCAGCTAATTTTTGTATTTTTTAGTAGAGATGGGGTTTCACCATGTTGGCTAGGTTGGTCCTGAACTCCTGACCTCAGGTAATCCACCCGCCTCGGCCTCCCAAAGTGGAATCTTTTTTATTATTGCTGCTAAGTCTAAAATAAATTTGAAATGAAGAAGAAAACTTACAAAATCAGCATTATTTTAATAATATCGTAAATAATCTCAAATATCAAAGGATAAACACAGTCCCTTTTAGAAGCTAACTGTGCGTGTGTGCGTGAGCCTGTGTGTGCACATGTAGTCGTAGTTAGTGGTGGGAAGGAAGAAAGAGTGTTTAGTAAATCTGAACCTTGAAAAAAATAGGTTGTGTTTTTGGTGTCTTTATTTTTGCTGAAATAAGCAAACTTTTTCAACTTCCATGCTAAATAAACAATATTCTTTTAAATGAATATATGTTAATTAAAATATTAAGTACTTCTTAAAAAAAAATCACAAACAGAATTTCATAGATTATTGCCTCTTGTATGTCTTCAGCCCATGAAGCACAGGAGAATGAAATGCCCTAAAACAGCAAGTTTCCATTTCCAACCATCTGCTTCCTTTAGTCTGTGCACCTCAGTAGTTATAGGGATGCTCAGGTGATGAGTCTGTGACATCCATGGTATCAACAGCTGAGATCTCGTATATTGCACATCCCCCAAATCACAGCTATTCATTTAAACTGCTCTAGATTAGCTGTTGGAACAGATAAGAATCTCCAAACCCATCCTCAGTATTGGAGAAGATGGGTAGGGAGGGGTCAAGGGAGTTTTGTCTTCCGACTTCACAGCCCTTGCTGGCAGCTCTGCCACCAAGGGTGGCGTCCTTCCCATCGTTCCTTCTCTTCCAATCCTGGACTCTTATTTTCTCCAAATCTCTCCTTTCTTCACTCCTGATGTAAGCTCGGTAACTGCACGACATTTTATTTTGTTCACTTATAACCTCAGTGCTAGTAGGATACCTAAATGATTCTTTGTTGAATTTATTGACTGTGTGTACATGTGTGTTCCATAAGAGGATGAGTGTGTGGGAGCATATATGAGTGTGTGGGGAGTGTGTGTGTGTGTGAGCATGTGCAATCGGGTGGGTGTGTCTGTGCAATGAGTGTGTGGAGTGTGTGTGCATGAGAGTGTGCTGCATTTGAGTGCGTGTGTTCGTATAGTGTATGTGTTATGTGAGCATGTGTGGTGAGTGTGTGGTGTGGTGTGTGTGTGGGTATGTGTATGTGTAGTGTTAGAGTGTGTGATGAATGTGTATATGTGTGAGAGCGTGTGGTGAGTGTGTATGTGTATGCGGTATGAGTGTGTGTGGTGTGTGTGTATGTGAGGTGTGTGTGTGTATGTGTGTACTTGTGGTGTGTGTGGTGTGTATATGGTGTGAGTATGAGTGTGGTCTGAATCTGTGAGCATGTGCAATTGAGTGTAGTGTGTGTGTGCAATGAGTATGTGTGGAGTGTGTTAGTGTGTATACATGAGAGTGTTGCATTTGAGTGCATGTGTACGTGTAATGTGAGTGTGGTAGTGTATGTGTGGTGTGAGTGTATGTGTGGTGTGAATGTGGGCATGTGTGGTGTGTGTGTGGCATGTGTGTGAGTGTGTGTATATGTATGTGTGGTGTGAATGTGTGTATGGTGTGTGTGGTATGTGTGGTGTGTATGTGTGGTGTGAATGTGTGTGGTATAAGTGTGTGTATGTGTGGTGTGTGTGTTTGTGGTGAGTGTATGTGTATGTGTGATGTATATACGCACGGTGTGTGTGTGGTGAGTGTATATGTGGTCTGTGTGGTGTATGTGTGGTGTGTGTGTGTGTGTGTGGGGGGAGTGTGTGTATGTATGTGTGCTGAGTTTATGTGTATGTGTGGCATGTATATGTGTGGTGTGTGGTGTGTTTGTATGTGTGTGGTGTGTATGTGTGGTATGAGTGTGTGTGGTGTGTATGCGTAGTGTGAATGTATGTGGGTGTGTGGTATGTGAATGTGTGTAGGTGTGTCTGCACGTGTATGTCTGTACACATGTGAATAGGTGTGATGTGTCAGTGTGAGTGTGTGTGGTGTGTGTGGTGTGAGTGTGTATGTGTGGTGTGAATGTGTGTGGCGTGTGTGGTATGTGAATGTGTGTAGAGTGTGTCACATGTGTATGTACACTTGTGAATGGGTGTGATGTGTCAGTGTGTGTGTGGTGTGAGTGTGTACGTGTGGTGTGAATGTGTGTGGTGTGTGTGGTATGTGAATATGTGCAGAGTTTGCATGTGTATGTACACATGTGATTGGGTGTGATGTGTCAGTGTGAGTGTGTGGTGTAAGTGTGGTATGAGTGTGATGTGTGTCTGTATGTGGTGTGAATGTGTGTGGTGTGTGTGGTATATGAATGTGTGTAGAGTGTGTCTGCATGTGTATGTCTGTACACATGTGAATGGGTGTGATGTGTCAGTGTGAGTGTGGGTGGTATGTGTGGTGTGAGTGTGTGTGTGTGGTGTGAGTGTGTATGTGTGGTGTGAATGTGCGTGGTGTGTCTGGTATGTGAATGTGTGTGGAGTGTGTCTGCATATGTATGTGTGTACACGTGTGAATGAATGTGATGTGTCAGTGTGTATATGTGGTGTGAATGTGTGTGGTGAGTGTTGTGGTGCGTGTGTAGAGTGTGCGTGTGTCTGTCCACGTGTGAAGGGTGTGATGTGTTGGTGTGAGTGTGTGTGCATGTGCACATGCATGTTGGGAAGCACGGGGTTTGTATCCTGTGAAAGAGGAAGAATGTCATGTAGATTTAACAAGATCAGAGGATGAAAAATAATGAGAAAAGTAGGATCTAGATACATCAATGGTGAAAATGAATGCTCGCCCTAAAGCACAGCTATGGACTGAGCTCCCTGGGCCACTGCACTTGCTCCAGGATTTGACTGCAGCTGTATAAACAGAGCTCAGAAGAGGCTGTGGCTACCAATTCAAACCAGGCATAGGTGCAGGGAGCAAGCATAGTGCCACGGATGGAACAGGGAGCGGTTGCTTTGCATGCAAAGTAAGATAGAGTCAATTTGGATCTTATTATTTACATTTTACTTTTTTGTTGTTGTTGTTGAGACAGGGTCTCATTCCGTTGGCCAGGTTGCAGTGCAGTGGTACAATCACAGCTCACTGCAGCCTCGACCTCCAGGGCTCAAGCGATTGGCCTCCCCAGTAGTTGAGACTACAGGTGTGCACCACTATGCCTGGCTAATTTTCACTTTTTTTTGTTTTTTTTTTGTAGAGACGGGGTCTCACCATGTTGCCCAGGATGGTCTCCAGCTCCTGGACTCAAGTGATCTGCCTGTCTTGGCTTCTCAAAGTGCTGGGATTACAGGCATGAGCCACTGCGCCTGGCCTACATTTTACATTTTTAATTCCTTTAGAGTTCCCTTCTTCCAGTTGCTTATTTTATGCTATTCACTCTGTTAGAAGATAAATAGTAAATAAACTATATTGAAGTTTTGGAGTAGAATATTAAGAACCATGCCTAAATTGAGTTTTGGGGATTATTGCTGAATTTAAATGATCTGGGATGCCTTTGTTTCCTATTTGGATGGATAATTTACAGATATATGGTGTTACTTGCTTGGTTTCCAGGGAATATTACATATTATAATCTACTGGGAACATTAGACATTTTTCTTTCTAATTAAAAAAAATTCTATATTATGGCCATTATTAATAAAATTTTTATACAAAAATGCAAGCTATTCTTCTTTTTCATTTTCCACTAGAGTCTCCATTGCTTTCTTGACTTTTTAAAAAAATACTTTAAGTCTGAGGGAGAATAGAGTAACATGGCTCAGAATTAAGCTTATAATTAAGTAAAATGTAAATAATAAGATCTAAATTGGCTCCATCGTATTTTGCATGTGACACAACCACTCTGTGTTCCATCTATGTAGTAAACTTACTGTCCCACTACAATCACTGCTCTGTGACATAATAAAATAAAGTGGGCCAGGCACAGTGGCTCACGCCTGTAATCCCAGCCCTTTGGGAGGCTAAGGTGGGCAGACCAACTGAGGTCAAGAGTTTGAGACCAGCCTGGCCAACATGGCAAAACACCATCTCTATTAAAATATATATATATATATACACACAAAAAATAGCTGGGCGTGGTGGCGGGCACCTGTTATCCCAGCTACTCAGGAGGCTGAGGCAGGAGAATCACTTGAACTTGGGAGGTGGAGGTTGCAATGAGCCAAGATCATGCCATTGCACTCCAGCCTGGGCAACAACAGCGAAACTCTGTTTCAATAAATAATAATAATAACGTGAACACTTAGCTGATTTAAGCAGCTTTTTGTTTGTTTGTTTTATTGGTAAGTTTCTGGAATGTAGGCTTGGGTTCCCCATAACAGTAGTCACATGGCCACTAGATTAGTAATGTCCTATATTCAGATAGGCCCCCAAATACATAAGGTAATGTTCACATCCAATTTATGAGACCGCGAATTCATTCAGGTCGGGTTATAAAAATTGCTAAATCATGTGTACAATGCCTGGTGATCTCTTGTTATAAAATGATGTTGACTTTTTACTAAATAAGACAACAGGCTGAATCATGCTCTTGGAACCATGTGATAAATCTAAAATATTATTTTACAATATGTGCAGTTATTGCACATGTAATATCTTGCACAGGTTACACAAGGTATAGGAAAGAGAATGCATGTATGATGCATGCCCATAACGTGCTATTGATCTTAGTTGTATTTTATTATAATACTGGAGCATTTGTCTGAAAAAGTGCAAGGAGAGCCAGGCGCGGTGGCTCACACCTATAATCCGAGCTCTTTGGGAGGCTGAGGCGGGTGGATCACCTGAGGTTGGGAGTGCGAGACCAGCCTGACCAATGTGGAGAAACCCCATCTCTACTAAAAATACAAAAAAAAAAAAAAAAAAAAAATTAGCTGAGCATGGTGGCACATGCCTGCAATCCCAGCTACTCGAGAGGCTGAGGCAGGAGAATCAGTTGAACCCGGGAGGCGGAGTTTGCGGTGAGTCGACATGGCGCCACTGTACTCCAGCCTGGGCAGCAAGAGAGAAATTCCATCTCAAAAAAAAAAAAAAAAAAAATAGTGCAAGGACTCCACAAGTTCCACTTTAAAAACTGTGGCACTTCTCATTTTAGATCTCTTTAATGTGTCTCCACTGAAGCAAAAATGAATTGATCAAATATGAAGAAAACTATAAACAATCATATTTGGTAAGGGTTTTAATATGGTTACAAAGAATTTTTTCTTTTCTGAGAATCAGATGCTTTCAGACCACTACAAATTGTCTTGACCACAAGAGACTTCCTGTTCTCTTTTATAAAATTCTGGTCAACAATTAGTATAGCTCAATAGCATAAAACGGATCTGAAACTGCAGTGGAACTCAGCTGAGCTTCTCCTTTGGTGGTAGGATTTCATAAGGAGCCTATCTATTGTCCAGAGATCAGGCATTTGGAAATAAAAACTGTCCTGAAATGATGCATGCAGGCCTGTGTTTATAGTTTCAGGTCCATGAGATTCAGACATCTTCCGTTGCAGCCCTGTCACTTTCTGGTTCCTTGTAGCCTGCAGTGGGTGGCCTTGGCGGTTTTGTTACAGCCACCAATCTGCTGCTACACTGGCTACAGAAGACTTCCTTCCAAGCACATCAGGACCATCTCTCAATTGGCCAAAGGTCACTGTAAAAGTCTAAAAAAGGGCTGCTTTTCCTATCTTGGGGCTGAGAAAAGCTTCCTCTGACAGTATTGCAGCTTCCCCCTGTTCAAAAAGGAGGACAAAATGATGGTGTTTAAAGTAATCAATCAATCTAAGCTTGGGGAGTTATAAGCCTCACAACAAGAACTATTAACTAAAACTTCGTGATTAATGACCCTCAGCATGTGTTTAAAAGTGATTTTAACCTAAATTTCTCAGACATCGATATTGCCTTTTATTCTATTAGAGAATGTCCTTAGATTACATTAGCTGCTTGAAAAACATCTTTTACCACATTCAGAAGAGTATTGTTGTGATTTTATTTCACTTATTGTTTAAACACATGAGAATATTACTTTAGTACCTGACTTGTGCTTTAAAGGGAAGGCCCTTCTTGTTTTGCTGGGGTTAAACCGTATGGCAAATACACAAATAATGAACAGTTGTCTGTTACTGGATAGCAGTCATTCCAGCCAAGTTAAGCATGAAGACACAGTGTCGTAGTATTTAGGTATATAGTAGTGATAGAATTCTATAAGATGTTCAAGGTGTTTTACTCTTGGATTGACAAACTACTGAGCCAGTCATTTCACTTCTTTTTTGTGACTTGTTTTCCAGGCCCCAAAACATGTCTCATCTCCTCTAAAGAGGTGAGGACCAAACATTCTACATATGGGAAGATGTGAGCATTAATAGAAACGAGTTGCTCCAACAATATAAAGACACCTACTGCACCAGGACCTCCCCCTGGCAAAGACTCTGCGGTCTGTGGTCTGAGTTTACCATCCAAGAAAGCCCAGTGAAGACGGCTGCCTGCTGTGAGAACTGCAGACATGGTCTATGGAAGAGAAATGGACTGAAGAGCGGCCCAGCACGGCCAGCTCTCACCGGCTCCATCCCACCTGGCTGCCTGCATTTCTCCTTCAGGGCCAACCTCATTCCTGCACAGGGCCTTTTCCCATGCTCCTCTGCCTCTCCAAAAGTCTTTTTCTTTCCTCATTCTTTCAAAATCTCAGGTTTTGTATAGATGCCAGCTCCTTTTGAAAAGCTTTCTAATTCATCCAACACACATTTCTCTTCCCTGAATGTTATTATTTACTCTCTGTAGCACACATGAAGTGTGCAGCTTACCTATAGAATATTTTAGGCCCAAAGGTTATGCTGCTGATGAATTCAGCCAGTCATTTTACCTGTGTGTTTTATTGTTTATAAGCAAGCCACATTACATCTGCTTTGGGGGTAAAATATACCAACTGTAAAATAAGTTTTGCCATGTTCCTTATTACTCCTTTGCTATGTTCCATTCATTCCTTTTAAAGAGTAAAGTGCTCATATCTAGATATATGTTTTCATGATTGCTTTGTATCCTTCCTGTGATTACGTGCACCACCTCTAACCTAATACATAGAATGGCTTTTTAAAGAAACCATCTAATTGAGATATAACTGATCTGTCATAAAATTTATCCTTTAAAAGTATAGAATTGAGTGGTTTTTCATATATTCACAGAGTTGTGCAACCATTACCATGATTTAATTATAGAACATTTTCATCATACCCAAAAGAAGCCCCATATCCACTAGCATTCACTTCTCATTTTCCCATCTCCCCAGCCCATGGCAACCACTAATCTCCTTTCTGTCTCTATGGATTTGCCTATTTTGAACATTTCATATACAGGGACTATATGGTCTTTTGGGACTGGCTTCGTTCACTTAATACAATACATTCAAGGTTGATCTAAATTGCAGCATGTATCAACATTTCATTCCTTTTTATGGCTGAATAATAATGACATTCCATTTTATGGATATACCACATTCTATTTATCCATTCATCAGTTGATAGATTATTTGGGTTATTCTCATTTTGGGGCTATTATGAATAATGCTTCTATGAACATTTGTGTCCAAGTCTGGTGTGGACATACATTCTTAGCTCAATCAAATACAGACCAGGGTCTCCACACACATTCTTACTGAAATGAAATAAACAACCAGAACTGTTTCACTACAGTACTTATTTTCTAATGGCATCACTCACTGTGGGATTCAGGAAGTTAATATTTCTCCCAACTTGTGTGCCTTTTTTTTCTAAGAAGCATCGGCCAAAAGCATGCTGTTTAGACAGAAACTAATAGTAAAAGTCAAGGTGCTTATGTTAGCTGTTTGTCCTTCCAGTTGCTCTATTTCCTTGAACAACAGCCTTTCCAAATCTTAACTTCATTAGCTTGTAAATGAGAGGAATATTATAATATAGAAAGAATCCAATTCGACAAAGACTATTATTCAGTTTTCAAATTGCAATTACAATGTTCTTACATGAACACCACGAGCCATTTAAAAGCCTGCTTTTCAGGCTTAAAAGCCACAGATTTAAAAGAGGTTGAGATTCTTATA
Organism: Pongo abelii; assembly: GCF_028885655.2. Taxonomy (NCBI): domain Eukaryota; kingdom Metazoa; phylum Chordata; class Mammalia; order Primates; family Hominidae; genus Pongo; species Pongo abelii. The sequence goes on from NC_071996.2 coordinate 128,413,657, forward strand.
AAATGTTAATCTTTGTCTCAGAAAAAAAAAAAAGAAAACTCATGACCTTACTGATTTGCAGTTTAAAACATATTCAAATCTTTCTGCTTCCTTTCCTAGAATGACCCTTGTGGTTGAGTCTAGAAGTCCCCATATACCATTTGCTTTTCATTGCTAAAGACATACTATGAAAAGAACAAGCCATAGGTATATTATGATATCCACCATTCTGAGTTTTAATAGCCAGTGAAAAGTGCAGAATGCCTTGGAGTGCCCTGGGACACAATTCTGACTTACTAATGTGAAGATGGAATTTGAGAAGATAATGAGACTCTTAAGCAACTGTAGTCATGTGACATAGACTTTTGACTTTGCAAATCGCACTGCCCAATGTTGAAAGTTTAACTGTTCAAGTGTAAGGTCTGCTTCTTATTCGTATTGGTGTCCTGGATATATACAGCTTAGATCACCAAAGGTGGTCCATGAAGGTAAATTGAAACAGAGTTTTACTGGTGTGGACAATATTGAAGTATAATTGATAGGTGGTCTTCCTACACAGTGTACAGTCTTACCAGCTTTCAGACATCAGAACTTTCTTATTTATAGTTTTGTACTTCCCAGAAATGATCTCAGGCTTTCTACATCTTTTGCTCAGAAAGAAACTCATTTCTGAGTTTCTCAACTTTTTTTTCTGCTACTTTGCATCAGCAAACTGAATCATTTGACAATATGATTCAATGTGTCCTTGAAACCATTTTTCTTAGCCCTTGCTTTCTTTTCTTACTTTCTTTGCCTATTTTACTGAGTCACACACTTTGGTGACTAAGTTCTTTATTTTTTGTTTTGTCCTAAAGTTTCTATTACTACCAGCTTGAAAAAGAAAGATGAACAAAAGCAGGAAATACAATTATTGAAGCAGTATAAGTTTTTGCAATGAATGGCTTAATAAATGCATCAATACTGCTTATTTTAGTGAATCATTAGGACACATGTAGTGCAGGAGTTCATACTGCTTAGTCCCAGAACCCACATACCAGGAGGACTAGCTTCTACCTGGTGTGCCAAAATAAAGGAAAGTGCTTCTGTGTCAGGCCCTTAACCTGGAAGAAAACTATTTTAATTCAATGTTTGATAATCTATTGAATGCCTATGAATCAGACATTGTGTTGGGTACTTGAAGTACAGATATGAACTGATTTGTCCCTTGCCTAGTAACAGAAAGGAAGTGAATGAGTAAGTGAAGAAGTACGCTAAAGTGTTAGAGGGCTGGGTGCAGTGGCTCACGCCTGTGATCCCAGCACTTTGAAAGGCCAAGTTTGAGGCTGCAGTGACTTGCCACTATACTCCAGCCTGGATAACAGAGCGAGACTCCATCTCTTTAAAAAAAAGTGTTAAAAGGCGAAAACTAAGCTTTGCTGATATCAGCTATAAGCCAGGCACTATATTAGAAGGAATGGACCTCTTTAAAAAGGAAAACGTGTTCTTAGTGCTGTTTTTTAAGGTGATACGTTGAGTTGAGTTGTGCCAAAGCAGGAAGTATTTTCCTTACCATCAAGCAAAGCCAATTACTTCATCCTCTTTGTTCTCAAAAATTTTGTTTCAGAATAGCCTTTTGGTTCCTCAAGGTACTCAAAGGATCAACATTATATTATAAAATAGCAATCTAGATGTTCTGAAATATAACTCATGAAATAAATATTTATTTTCCATCTGCTTTGTACCAAGTTCTGCTTTAGTTGCTGAAAATCTTTCAACGATCAAGACAGAAGACATCTCCGTCCTGCTAGAGGCTACCGTCTAACAGTGAGAAACAAGTGACAGAGGAGTGAAAAAGCAAACCAAGATATTTCCCAGTGGTGATAAGTGTTATCAAGAGAAGCAGGTGGGGTAATGTTATAAAGTAACTGGGTGTGAGGGCAATGTAGCTTGAAAGTCAAGGATGCTTCTCTGTAGAGGTGACATTTAAACTGAGCTGTGACTGAAAAATAGGAATCAGCTATACAGAGAGTGTAAAGGCCCTACAGAGGGGATGAGCTTGGCAAGTTGGGGGAACAGAAAGAATGCTTGATGTCTGTGCAGTGACTGAGGAAAGTAGGCTAGATGAGAGCTCAGAGATCATGGGGAACCAGATGACAGGGGTTATGGGAGGAGCTGGATTTGACTCTTAAGGCAATGGGAAGCCACTGAGAAGTTTTAGTCAGAGGCATGGCGTTATCTAATTTGTGTTCCTAACAGTTACCATTGAGTACTGTGTGTGAACAAATCAAAGCGGAGCAAAGAAGAAAGCAGAAGGACCAGTTACAAAACCACTTCTTGGAGGGGAGGTGTGGTCCAGGCATATGAGGGTATTTGTGGCTTGGGACAGCAGAGTGAATACAGAAAAACTTTTAATATATTCAGTCACAATATAAGAATACTGCCTTGGTGAAAAGTAATCTTTCTGGTGTACCAGATACCAGACGAAGTCTCTGATTCTCGGTATTTCTTAACCATAAGCATTCTAAATCAACTTGCTTTTTCATCCATAAAAGGGCATGAGCTCCTTAAACACAGGGCTTTTGCTTTTCTTGTCAGTCTCACTAGTCTAGGAAGTGCTGTTCTATATTCAGCAGCTCGTGGGTGCTGAATAAATATTGATTAAACAAACCGAGTAATGAATCATGTGTGCTGCAAGTGTGGGTGCTTGGTAACGTGGAAACATACGAGTGAGCTGGATTCTCCAATTTGCAGGGCAGAAACTGGATGAAAGACATTTAGAGGTGGGGGTGGGAAGCTTGGAGCTGCCCCTCTCCTTCCATCCCTCAATGCCTTGGGATTGGGGTGGTCATTCTATGACCACTTCACGTTGGCTCCGTGGAGACTGACCCCACACATCCCAGAGGAGCCTCGCCCACTGCTGAAGGGAGAGCCGAGGAAATGACATGCCTGCCGACTGCATGGACACTTCCTGTTGGTGCACCACATCCCTAAAATGTGACATAGGCCGTGGGTGAAGCAGGTAACATCAGAAGTTTACAGACACGCCTATATTCCACAAAGAGCATGAGGATAAAAACCAAAAACGCATGCAGTTGTACTGTATGTCAGCCAACTTTTTCTGTAAAGCATCAAAGAATAAATCTTTTCCAGCTGAATGTCTCTGTTGCCTCTACTGCAACTCTGTTGCAACCCTGCCTTTACATCATGAAAGCAGCCACTGACAAGAGGTCAAGGAATGGTGTCCGTGTTCAATAAAACTTTCTTTATGGGTATCAGAATTTGAATTTCAGATAATTTTAATGTGTTTTGAAATATCATCTTTTTTTTCCTTAAGCTATTTTAACAATCATAAAAACCATTCTTGGCTCATGGGACATAAAAAATAGGCAGCAGGTCACCCATGGGCCACAGTTTGCCAAGCCGTACTCTGTAGAGCAGGAAAAATGGAGAACAATCTTCACATATTATTCAAAAATAGGCAATTTTATGTAGAGATAATATCTAACACTATCCTTTTGTTTGTCCGTTGCTTAATGCAAATTAAAATTTAGCCATTTGGAGGATGTGACATTTGCTGATAGTAAGGATTAGGTAGCACTGAAAATCTCTTGGGCAGAGATGAATTGGAAACGATTCTTTGGACCACACTCCCCACTTTGTCTAGGCCCTGTTTTGTGTTTTCCACACAGAACCCAGATGAACTTTTAATATTTAGGAATCCACACTCAGGCATTTGTTGTCCTTCTTGAAACACTCCTGTGACTTGCCCTTGCCTGTAGTTAGAATAAGATGCAAATGCCTTATCCTGTCCAGCCATACCAATCTCCAATCTTGGAGCTCTTCAGGACCTTTACACCAGCTACCCCTTTAGCCTGAAACATGCCTTCCCGAGCATGGCCGATCCTTCTTGAGAACTCAGAACTCAGCTTAAATGTTGCCTTCTTAGAGAAGCTTGTCCTTGGTCACCTAGCCCAACACAGTTCTTACCCTACTCAGATTCTATCATCAGATTCTGCCTGGTTTTATTTTCCTCATAGAATTGGTCTTTATCTGAATTATCTGGTAAATTAATTGGTTTACCTTTTTGTTTGGAATAAGTAAATCTTTAATAAGTAAACCCACCAAAAGGTAAGCTCCCTTAGAACCCTAGATGATTTCTGTCTAATCACTGCTGTCTCCATTCATCAAATAATGCCCAGTATTCAGTATTATACATCATGTATTTGCTGAATGAATAAAGGAAGGAAATGGTTTGGGGTGTGTTATAGAATAGTATGTTTGGAACTGTGCTGGTCTTTTACCCCAGTTGGGAATGAGGGTGACTGTGTATGATGGGCCAGGATGGGGTGGGAGAGGGTAGGCTATGGCTTTGAGAAATGGGCAAGGACCACATCTTGAAGCAGGCATTGGGTCATGCTGAGGTGATTGCACTTCATTATGAAGGCAGTGGGGGAGCCATAGAAGGGTTTTAAGCAGCCACGGAATAAAATAGTTCAATGTATTTATTGGAATGTTCACATTGTAAAAATAAAGAGTTATTCTTGTATTGTCTGTTACACTGCTAAGGATGGTAAAGATCAAGGAGTAATCAGAGACATTCCTCAATTTAAATGAGCATGGAAAGATGCCAAAACAATCCAAACTCACTGCAAACTTTACAGCCCATCTACCTGCATCCTCCACTCTCTTTTTGAGCTGGGAGGCCTTGAAGTAGCATTTGACATATTTTTGAAGGACATAACTAGGAGAAAAGATGCTTCTGGATTCATGATTTTTGGTGGTGTTTGACATAAAGAGGCTGTTCAAGGCTGGACGTGGTGGCTCACCCCTGTAATCCCAGCACTCTGCGAGGCCGAGACGGGTGGATCACTTGAGGTCATGAGTTCGAGACCAGCGTGGCCAACATGGCAAAATCCCATCTCTACTAAAATTACAAAAATTAGCCGGGTGTGGTGGCATGCACCTGTAATCCCAGCTACTTGGGAGGCTGAGGCAGGAGAATCACCTGAACACAGGAGGTGGAGGAGGCTGCAGTGAGCCAAGATTACAGCACTGCACTCCAGCCTGGGTGACAGAGCGACACTTGGAAAAAAGAAAAAAAGAAAGAAGAAAGAGAGAGAGAAAGAAGGAAAGAAAGAAAGAAAGAAGAGACTGTTCATCAGGTTAATCTTCAGTCTGAAAAATGAAAATGAGGATGTGGAATTTAAAAAAATGTGGTTTAACTTTACGCTTGCAGTTCAACTTCCAGTGGCCTAGTCCAACCACGGAAATGAGATTTCTGCACGAGATAAGTCTCTCTCAAAATGTGCCAGCACTCAAGTGGAAGCAGTTTAAAATTTTGAAAAACATTGGAAGAGTTTCTTTCTTCCTATTTACAAATCTGCCTCCTTCCTTTCATGATTCTTCATACTTGAAACAGAAAATTATTAACTTCCATATACCTTCTTTTTCATGAATCCATGCAGGAAGATAAAAAAAAAACTCTTTAAAAGCCAGAAGCCAGACCTGCCCTCAAACTAAGAGAGAAAATGGAAGTTTGAGGCTGCTTGAGGAATGTGTGGGCACTGAGATCCATGCTCCCTGATAGAGGTTTGCATGGACAATGACTGTTTCACAGGGATCCCCTTCAGCTGCCTTTTTATTTGCCTTAAGATGTTGAAGTTTGTGATGTCTGAGACTACCTTTCTTTTAGGAAGAGACAGGAAAGTTTACTAACTGCCCATTGAGATCTCTGTTTGCACAGTTAGATATTAGATCACAATTTAAAAATCTTTAAGACCACAGGTAACAGTATTTTATGTTTGGAACATGTGGGTGCTTACCATCCACAACTTTGTGTTTGTCTCCAAAGCGAATTTCCTCTTCATTCATTATCTCTACTATCCTCAGAGGCTGTCTATGTGGTAGTGTGCATTGTCCTAAAGGGGACTATCTAAGACTGCCAATCTCTCCATGAAGATGTTCTAGCCTACCTTTCTTTGCCCCCAAGTGTCAGTATCTCCTTATGAAAGACAAACCAAGATTAAGGGTGATTTTTAAGAACTGCATCTTTTATGCTAATGGAGTCCTGTCTTTGCCATTGGTTGGTTTCTGTTGCTTGGAAGCTTTCAGTTAGAAATGGCTGAGGGAGGAAGTGCTCTGTGAGTCCAGGTAAGGCAGTGGTCAGAAACCCGGACATTGGCAGGCACACGAGTGCTAGCTGGAACCGGGCAGTGTCCTGGGCCTCCTCCCAGTCCCCAGTGGCCACGGACTCACTCAGCCTCCAATCTTTCAACTTGAGGGGGCCCTGGGGTACTTTCTATTATAGGATGTGAACTCCTGCTGCAGAGACTGAGATGTAGGGTGGCCACAGGGAAGCCTGGACTCTCTGAATCTACAGGGAAAGACAACGACCCAATGTGTAGGGCCCTCCTGAATCTAGATGGCTTGAGAAGAGAAGACTTACTGAAAAGTCATCACTCGGGAAGAATAGGAGATCTTGAAGAGGATCATTCCGGTAGGACTTTTCAAGTTCTTCAATGACAGTCTCATAATCCAAAGGCTCGAGAAGCCTAGGCTTTTCTTGCTGTAGAAAAAGAAAATATGGTATTAATCACTGACATATACCATCTCCCTTTTCTATGCCTGGTTGGATTTCATCTCTTAGTTATCATTGAGGCTTTGACACTGCACAGTCCTTCCAATGCAGTCATAGAGACTCCAGGAATATAGGGCAAAGCCACATAACTATTATTTCCAGATTTGAAATAATATGAGAAAATCCTAAAATACCTGATATCTCCCTCAGAAATTTAAGCTGTTCTTACTGAGTCCCCAAGGCTCATGATACCCAGCCCTATCACATCCACAGAATAGATGTTTATGTATATTTTATCTTTGTCAACATGAAGAAAGGCCTTCTGCTTACTTGCTATGGTATTATGATGATTATCATCATTTCTTCTGAATTAGATACTTCCTCATGAGTTCTGCTTGGGTCTATTTAAAAATGTTGGCACCTTGCTAGCAATCAAAGTATCACAGGCAGTCTTGGTTGTCACGAACACATGGATCCTGTGTCAGGATTAATTGCTTGGCTCTAAGCCTCTTTGTCTCTACAGAGACAAGCTAGGTCATTTTCTAATAGAACTGAAAGACAGGACTATTATGGATGCAGTGTGATGAAAATGGATAAGTGAAAAAATAGCTCGATAATCACATTGCATTAGATTCCTGAAGCCAGGAGTGAATGTGCTCCCCTCAAAGAAGCCCCCCGTAGTGCTAAAAATAAAAATAAACTAGAGGGAGAAACATGACAGTTTCATTATAGGGATGATGTGTTTGTTCCAATTGTACAGAACTCATAAGGTGAGAAAAATTGACCCTCCCCTGCCGCAAAACACAACAAAATCCAAAACAGAAAACCAAAAACACAATCTGCATCCTCTAACCCTTTTGATGAAGCATTTATGCCACCTAAGTGAAAAGTGGTGGTCCTCTGGGTTATTTTGGGGCTCCTAGAAGCTTGAGTGGTTCCTACGAAATTTGAACGCTGAAGTGATCCCATAAGTGAAAAAAATTATTATTTTTCTTTTTCACGTAAGTGACATCAACAGATACTTTCCCACCAAATTCTTCCTTCCCCACACTCACACATGCCACCCTTCCTCATTCTGCAAAGCACACAGAGTTAGCTTTGACTCCTAAGGCTTTCTTTGGAAGATCTCTTCTGATAAGGCCCTAGAAACTTTCATCAACATTTTAATAAATGCTAATGGGCTTTTCAAAGTAGCAGTCAATATATATTTTGATAATTTTCCAAATATAAAAAATAAAACAAAATGTGAACATAGTGAGCCAATGGCAAGGGTCATCATATACTTTCTACATTGGAAAAAAAACCCAGCTCACTTTACAAACGCTTAAGGAAACTAAGGGTAATGCCAGGTGAATATTCTGTCTAGAATGTCCTTCCAGAAAGGTGGCTAGTTTCGCAAAAAAGAAATACCCCGCACAATATTTGGAGAAAAGAAATTCAGTTGACCAACATATTTAATGAAAGAGCTGTGAGACATTGAGTATTTTGAGGAAGAAAATTCAGAGATGCTATGGCATGTCTTGGGTAGTGAAAAAAAAGTCTTTCTGGAATCATTGCCTTTTGATATTATTCTATTTAGACTTATTTTAAGTTCCAATTCCTTATTTCCCAGGCAAAGGTTAATTCCAAAGATTTAGATTGACAGCTCAAAAGGCAAATGCACGTTCCAGATGTTTGGTTTGCCACCCACATTTATTTTCTTTTTAATTGGCTTTGAATGTCTTTAAGTCACGGTATTTCACTCCAATTCAGCTGCAGGCTTCAGTAGTCTTTATCTTACCCTGCAGCATATTACTCTTATATTACCAACTGCCCCCACAGGCCTTCAAGTCTGAAACAGTTGGCTTATTCTGAAACCTGTTTTTCCTCCCTATTGAATGTGTAGGTATCAAATGTAGCAAACAAAACAAAATGTACAGTAAAACCCTTTCAGGAAGCTCTTACGTCTGCCTTAGATTTGGTTCATTGTTTATGTCTCTAAGAGTTCTTCAGCTTAAGTATATGATGCCCTTTGGTACTTACAGCAATAGTCCATGATGTGGCTAATAATACTTTTATCTTCTCCCTCCTCACACCAAAATGAGTAGAGATATGAGAGTGTGGTTTTAGTGTGTATTGTAATTTATAGGTTTAAAGGCAAATGACATATGGATGTTTTGAGAGGACTTCTATAATCGGGTTCTCACTATCTTTTAAATTTTATCACCCATTAGTCCCCAAATCCAGCATTATTTAAGGAGTTGGAGACAAGAAGATCTTTCAAAGAAGATCTTTTTCTGGTACCCCAATGTTACCTAAAATCAATCCCACCTAAATTAGTACAATAGGCAAATCAGAGCTCCCAAGTCACAAGTTATTAATAAAACCACAGAGAAACTAAATCCTAACTCTCCTTGATATACCCAAATAAGGGTCCCCGGTAGTTCGCCGTGATCATATAGTGGTTAGGACTCTGTGCTGTGGCCGCAGCAACCTTGGTTCGATATACCCAAATGAAATGTATGGCCTGCAAGCATCTAAAGGCATAATTTTAGGTATCCATTTCCGGCTATGACATCAATTAATGAATGATATTTATTAGGCCTTTCCTGTTTAGAATATTGCACTGAGGTTATTTTGACATGGAACTGCAAAATCCAGCAGATCTACTTCATGTAATTTACTAAGTTTTGGCCTCTGGAGGAATAGATTGGTGAAGTTCAATCTTTCCAGTGAATTTGTTGATCATTGTATAACATTCAAGATATTCAATGCATCATAATTTTGTGGACATAAGGTTAAAAAAGAAATAGCAATGATATATTCCATAGTGTCTAGAGCCTCGGATTAGGCCAAAGTTGTCACAGATGCTTTACACATCTGTGATGGCGAGAATCCGGGCTACATAACCAGTAGTTCTCTCCGCAGCAAGGGAGCTGCCTGCTTGGTGTAAAGAGACAGATGTATACAAGGATGGTGATCAGTTAATTTCTCACTATTGCTCCTTGCAGAGACATTGAGTGAAACTGGGGACTGAGCAGCATTGATTTACAGCTTTAACAAGGGTTGGGTTGTCCCTCTTGAATTTAATGTGCTTGTTTCTTTTGGAAATGCACCAACGGGGATAAGGTATGTGCCAAGATTACTCTGAATTGGCTTGGATTTTTATAGTGCTTTTTACTCTTTCTCTCTTTCTCTCAAATGAGTAATGAATTTCATTAGCTGTTCTAAAGTCACTCTGCATGGGAAAAGGCACCCACCAGTACCTGTTATTATGCATTACGGTTGGTGTTGCACCACAGTGGTGAGAGGCCCTATTCTTCTTACGGAGAATTAAGAGATTTCTTTGATCTAGTTCCCCAAATCCACAGCTCTCCTCCAAATCAACTTCACAGCAGAAGAATGGGCTCCTGTCACAAAAACAAATGCTTGCTTCCCATCTACCTGATTTCACTACTGAATGCCAAGACAATTATCTAAGCCCCAGGGTGGTAAAACTGTCATCTTTGTAATAGTCTGGGCTACCCAGGACATCTCAATTGGTTTGAAACAAGCAAGAACAAAGTATTCCATTACAAATATCTGAATTATTTTCACCACTATAATTCAAGATCAAATGGATGAAGAAATGACATTGAAGAAAATAAGCATTTGAAGTATGTAACACTAAAAATTACATGGCTAAATTACCAACCTTCATATTCCTCCAGAATGGAAGTACAATCTAACTGAAACATAAGCTAGACTACCCAGCCTTATTTTGGAAAAATCCGAAGTATAAAGTAGAGTGTGAGTATAGGTTTTCTATGTTATGATGCAACAGAGAGTTTAACATATACTCTAGTGCCAGAATTCCTGGGATTCCAGTTTTGGCATTGCCTCATATGAGCTGTGGAACTTCAGGCATGGTAATTAAAATCCCCATGCATTAATTTCTCCATCTGTAAAATGGTTTAGTAGGTGCTGCCTCACAGGATTAAATGAGATAATACTTTTTAAACCCTTAGAAGAGCCCACACCTATAATCCTCATTACCCAAGTGTTAATAGATAAAGCCTATGGGTTTTTAATGTTCACTAGTCAGGGATTTAAAGCATCAATATTATAAATTTAATGTCTACAAAGAGCAAATAGTGGGCACTCAATAAATATTTGTTAAATAAATAAATTTATATTATTTCATCCAGATCCAAGAATTCCTTTTCCGGGATTCTATCTTAAAGAAACAAGCCCACATATAATCCAAGATTTATACGAGGATGTCTTTGCAATATTATCTTTGTAACAAGATGGAGAAAATACAGTCACCCTAATCCAAAGGTGTAAGGGAGAAAGGTAGTCTAGTGGAGACTATACTCAATGAGTGAAGACTCCAGAGCTGCTGTTCCGAACAAACAGTTTATCTTTTTCAGAGAACTGTGTATGGTGGAGATAGGCTTAATGCTGTGATGCGCTTTGGGAAGGACATTGAAACTAGGATAAGGGTTGGCATAAATCTGTGAATGACTATTAGTACATGCCATAAATAATGGTGCAGTGCATGCCATAAATTTACTAAACACTTCAATTCTTCAGCAAAGTTAGTGAACTCACAATATTTTGCATATAATTGGCTTTTCTTTTTGGAAAACACAAAGGGGCTGGAGTTCATGATCAAGATGGCGAGCATTGGTACGAAAGGAAAGATAAAGAAAGGGCACTCGCTACCTCAGAAGGAAAGAGGTTAAGGTCACCTGGACAGTGGTTCTAGATTCATAGCTATTATGACACTAGAGTTTGAGCCCAGAATACCCATATCTCTAAGGGATAGTAAGGGCACCAAGTAGCTAAAAATGAGAAACAGTAAATCATCATGGGTAAGAAATAATACATTCATCCTAAGAAACAACACATATCCATTAAAACTAAATTTTTTAAAGTTTGTAATAAAAAGCAAAATTGCTTATGTATTATTGTTCAATAAAGTGGTAATAAATATAATACAACAGAATAAACACACAAGATTTAATAAATTTAAAGAGAAAACATTAGAAATATGGATCCCAATATTATCAGTTATGATATTTAGGATTTTGCCACTTTGATTTTTCTGCATTCTCCAAATTTCTACAATGAACATGTATTGCTTTCCTCATGGTGAGAAAATGAACTTGGTTTCTCAAAACTATCATGCGTTCATGGAAACACTGGGGAGTTATTTGATTTTAAAATTGTTTACCCTTTGAAAATCCACCAGAGAGGGAGCCTAGAAAAATCACAGTGAGACTTCACATAGAAGTTCAACCATTAACAGTTTCAAGTAATTAAGAAAAGATACACAAAACCCTGGGGAAAGGAGACCAGGGAAAATAATTACAGATTATATATGTGATTCTAGAAGCTAATGTCAGCAAAAAGGAGATGGGCAATTAGCAATTTAATAACTAAAATATTTTTCACCTCTGTAGGGAACCATCAACATCTGGTAACTTACTTAAATACTCATGTGTATTGGTCATTGTCACAAAGGATTAGAAATCAGAATCTCTATTTGGAAGTTTAGGATTTCTTACCTACCAGCTACGTAACTTCGACAAGTCATTTGCAACAGCTGATATTGGGATAAATGGGAAAAGGGCAGTGTTGCTGCAAAGATCAAGTAGATAAAGTATGAAAAGTGGTAAGTGAACCACTGAATATCAAACAAATGTAGACTTGTTTTTATTTGAAGATGATTGAAAATTACCCTACATGTTTTACCCAAGAAACGTGTGCCAATCAGCTAATTAAACCAACTACAATGAATTCTTCATGTACCAGGAACTGTCCTATATTCTTTCATATTTATTATTCAAATTTTATTAAAATAACACTCTGAAAATTAATGATTCTACTGGAGGCAAAAATGGTAGTCATAACGAAGAGTACTCAAACAAAAAAAGGACAGCTTCTCCTTCCAGAATCTCCTGAGTGAAGTCAGTCTACTCTATCCCCCATAGGAAAAAGGAAAGCAATCTACCTAATTATGCATATCGGCAAATGAAAGTGACTTTGAAATTCTACCTTTGTTTTCCTTGAGAAATAGCCTAGAAAATATTTTCATGTATTTATACTTGCAGATCAAAAGAGAAGGATTAAATTTAGGATTGGTTTAATATTAGACTCATTAGCTTTGCAAATAGAAAAATCTAAAGAACAATCAATGTTGCAGATACTTTGAATATCTTTCTGCAGCTCTGACTACACAGATACAAGGTGAGCTTGTCGGCACTGGGGAGCTAATCAGGAAAAGGACTGATGGAACGAGGAAGAGAGAACATCTCTGTGGCAAATTCCTCGTGACTGAGGGCCGCATATTTGGGATCTACATTTTGAATGTAATTAGGGAGCCATGTCTTGGTTATTCACCATTGGGGTTGCTCTAGTTTTGTCTATCTGAAGTAGTTATTCTTGGTTCTCTTTTTCAGAAAACCTAGTCTTTTCAAGAAACACTATGAAAAGAGCGTTCCCCACTTCCTTTGAGAAGTTGTACGTTCTTTCTGTGACATGCGGTAGATCCTGTGATGCCATTTGGACCTCCCTCTTCCTCAGCCAGCGCTGTTGTTCCCATATATCTGAACTTTTATTCTATTTTCAATATTCATAACACAATTAATCCTGTATCTGAGTGGCTTCTTTAGTTTTCAAAACTATTCATCCTAGTTAATGACACAGAAAAACTAACAAAAAATAGGTATTTAGTTTGGCACCAATAGAGTAGGCTCTATTAGAGCACCACATGCTAATTCTTTTTCAATTCTCTTCATATCTTGACACACGGACAAGCAGATCACTCACAGTGACGATTCATGGGGTCTTTTGAGAGACCCTCCAAAAATTCCAATCTTGAAATCCCCAAAACAAATGAGAAGCAACATAGCTGTTAACTAATTTCAGTGTTATATCAAGATAACTGATTAGATTTCTTAGAAGAAATAGAAGATCTAAATGACACATGGATTCTTTAGACCTTAACTTAATCCAGGACCCTTTGACCTTAATGTAATTGGAATGAAGCCAACTTCCACGCCACTTGTGTTTAAAACAAATGAGAAGATCGGAGAAAGTCCATACAGCTGGATCCACGGCCGCAGCTGTCAGCCTGGGTCATGTAACAGATTTAATTTAGCCTTTCATCAGAGGGAGTTCCCCTGGAGAACCTCTCAAATGTTTGAGCTTCTGAAAACAAGGCTACTTTTTCCTACCAAAAAGGAAGTGATTAAGTAAAGAATAAGCCATCTTACACTAACCCTTTAACCTTCTGTCTGTCTTGAACCACACAGTTTCATGAGAATGGAAAAACACCAGCCAAATCAAAGTTAACAACTGTGCAGCTGGGCAAACTCAGATTAAGCTGAATTTGGAAATGGCTCCCTTGGTAACAAAGACGGACACAGATCTCACAAGGAATCAATCAGCAGTAACTCCTTGAATGTCTTAGTCCATTTCAGTGACATAAAGCAGGTGAAAGTCGGTAAAGCATAAAATGTTTTGCAGATATAAGGGATGACTGTATTGTTACATTCAACACACACATTATAGTTAGAAAAATCAGAATTTTCTATTTTGTTAACCCTTAATTTCTTTAGAGAAAGCAAGGACACAAATGAACTTTATAGGATTTGTGATGTAAGGTGCACTTTCAAACTAAATTTGGATCTTTGAAGTCTTATTTTCTTTTTAAAGAAATCTGACCATGTATATCTCTTATGAGCATGTTAAAATTCACACATATTTGTATAGCAAACAAAAATGAAATTTAAAAGTGGCTGCTTCTCCGTATTTGTAAAGAAGTAGAAAATATCCAAGAAGATCTAAATCAAACTAAAGTACATGTCTCATTTAGTTTTCTAGAAACACTTGAATGATAATAAATATCATTAAAAATACATCACAACCCAATTACAAGGCTGCCTGACACAAGGGAAATTAATGCCTTAGAGTAAACTGGAGAATTTTAGATTAATTTATATGAAGCCTGTGATGAGAGCTGTCACCAGCTTAACCTCAGATACTATCTTATTATTTTAATCATCACAAAAACATTCACTCACAGGTCAAGTGTTATACATGCACGTACATGTCACACATACAAATGTAAATAGTTTTATCAACAATAGGCATTTTATAATTTCAATATGTCTTTCCATAATGACAGACAGTTCTTTTATTTCCTTTCCTACATGTGGCTACTTGAAGTTGAATATGCATAGTGGATATTTGTTGTCTTTTGGCCTATATAGCACTCATCCTATTTTCTTTTAGTACTAGCATTTTAATTTCCTTTTGGGGACTTACTTCTTTCCACATTCCCATAAGAAGCAGTCATGGTGGATTTGACTAATTAAAGCATCCTGATTTTCTGGCATCAAGGGTGTGTGACCCCAGCAAGACCCATTCAACTCTTTCCTGCCGAACTCTGAATCTTGAGTGGAAGGATGCAAACGTTGATGAAAGGATTGGAATTGTTTCATTTCTGGGGCTACACTCCCACCAGACTTTCCATTAGTTACAATCATCAAAACCACCCATTTCCCACTGTCCTGAGCTTCTCTAAGTCCATTCCTGGTTCTTTTCTGAGCCCATCTCTCCACCCTTCCTTCTGTCCCCTTCTCTGGACTGTGTTTTTTCATTGGAGTAGGTTTCTAATGCTTGCAACTATAGGAATCTAATGAGATATAATACAAGGAATAGTGCCTAGAATAAGGGACTATTATTTCCTCAATTTTTATGTTTATTTGGATTTGAATGGTCTTAAAGGAGGACCTCTTTTAGCCAATGACTCCTGTCTTTGAGGTGTGGAAATTTAGGTTTGGTAAACTCCTGACTTACCAATGCAACCCAAGATTGTCTCATTCTGTGAAAAGTACATCAGGTATCAAGCATCCTGAAAATGGGGGCTTAAGAACCTTCCTGGTTCTCCAGGGAGATACATTCAGTGCAGCCCCGATCTCTAATTTTCCATTAAGCCTTACCCATTCAACCTATCACTCTCCTATGACACCAGAACATCTGGAAGCCAAAAGATGAGTTTAAGACCCCATTTACCTTCAGTGACCATAGTCACATACTATAATTTTGCTCTCTGTAGGAGGTGCCTGGTTGTGTTGGAAGTTCTGGCAAACCGCGGTAATATACAGCAGATCAGACACACCTAAGCTAGCAATGGTTTAGTTATGTCTCATCTGTTGTATATTATAGGGGTTTCACCTTTCTTCCTCCCCCATTTTCATCTTACAAGTCACATTTGCTGTATTTATTATAGTAAAACTAATTCATATGTGTTTTCTTGTAGAACTAACAGTCACACCAAATAATTGATAATAATGGTAACAATACACACTACCATTTTAAAATAAATTACCCTGTAAATGCCAATAATGGTTATTTTTCTACTACCACTATTATACATAATCAATGGCAAAGACCATAATCAGTATTTAATATCTTCTCTCACTGAATACCAATATCAACCCTGGAAAAGATCATTACTGCCTTTTTTTTTTTTTTTTTTTTTTTAGATGAGTAAGCTTGGATTTTGAAGACTTTAACAACTTGGCTGCAAGCTGATGGAAAAATTGACATTCTAACTCAGCTCAGTTTGAAGCCTGTAGTCCACTCCACTCCACCAGCAAAGAACATAGCCTTGCAGAACAGAGAACAGAACACAGAAATGCTTTTTCTTCACTCCCTGTTGGGAGGATTCTGGAATAGAGCTGTGATTTGGCGTACTATTTCTGCTCCCCTTTTGAGTTTCTGCAGCAAACAGCAAGAGAAGGCTGGGGCTTGTATAATAAGGTCACCGGGCACCTCAGGGGAACAAAGTGGTAGGGAAAGAGGACCAGGCTGGGCCTGGTGGCTCAGGCCGGGTGTGGTAGCTCACGCCTGTAATCCCAGAACGTTGGAAGGCCAAGGCGGGTGGATCACTTGTGGTCGGGAGTGTGAGACCAGCTGGGCCAACACAGTGAAACCCCGTCTCTACTAAAAATACAAAAATTAGCCAGGCGTGGTGGCATGCGCCTGCAATCCCAGCTACTCGAGAGACTGAGGCAAGAGAATCTCTTGAACCCGGGAGGCGGAGGTTGCAGTGAGCTGAGATCTCGTCACTGTAATCCAGCCTGGGCAACAGAGTGAGCCTCCATCTAAAAACAAAACAAAACAAAACAAAACAAAACAAAAAAAAGTTTATAGGAGGGAAAGAAAATGAAAAGGTAGATTTAAGGAACCATATAATGAATGATATCAGTGTGTATGTCAACATCCACAATGAAAATTTCTACCAGTTGAGGGAATCTTTAAAATCAAAAAGTTTTGTACCACCGCCACCTTCCAGGAAATAAAGGGTTGCTGGGATCATGACCCTCCTTCCTGTCCCTGTTGGTACTCCTCTTCTCTAACAAATGGTCCAGCCCATGCTCAGAAGCTTGGCTCACTTTTGTTTAACTCTTCTGCCTCCCTTCGCAGTCAGCTGCTAGGGAAAGGAAGACCATTCTTAGTTAAATTACAGGTACCCCTCCCATTTCCATTTTGGAAGCAGCTTCTCTGCAGCTCCCTGACACATGAGCTAACTGTTCCATGTTGGGGCTCACACCCAGGTCCTCTGATCTGTGTTCACCTGGATTCTTAGGCAGACCAAGTTTCAAAGCTCACATCTCCATTTCTTGGATTAAATTCACATCCCCCGGTTACTCCTGCTTCTTTGCATTCTTCAACCTGTCCATTTCCAACATTCACTCCTGCTTTCCTTTGTGTTTCAACCCTGATTCAGCCTTGTTTCACTGTTCCTAGAACCAAAATCCTGGCTCCTGGAACCCCATCCATTGCTTCTTTCAGCTAACTGGCTTGTTTCACAACAGCCTAAATAAGTAACGCCCTATGAATGGTTGTACAAAACAAAGAGATAGCACCTAATGAAGCACAGATCACCAGTAAGGGAGGCTTCTCACATTAGCATAGAAGATTCAAGAAGAAAAAACTGACTTGAACGATAATAGTACAATACGATATAAAATAATGTATATTAGAGATATGTTAAAGCTATTCAGATTATATCCTCTACTTATAGTTTTCATTTTTATTTTCCTATTAAAGTGCTAATAGGTACTTTAAAGATGAGAGGATGAATTTTCATGGGTATCCAGTTTTCCAAATACTTTGAAATCCTGCAGATTAATGACCCATAAACAAGTAGCAACTTAAAAACAACAAATCACATTTATTTAAATATGTTCATATATTTTTATGACTGCAGATGATTGATATAGTAATTCAACTTAATTCTGTTTTTAATCTTTCTAAATTAGGACACACAATTTAGGAAGGAAATGATCTCTTTATTGACTTCCTTTGCACCAGAGATCATACTGAAGAATTTTAGTTAAAAAAAAGAATAAAATAAAAATAGAAAGGCAGTTAAAAAGAAAACCATCAACTGCAGACCACCACACACGTTTCAAAAATTAAGGGAAGTAGTTCCACTTGATGATCTAACACGTCAATTTCACTTTTCCTTAAGCTTTTCTCATAACACAGCTTTAGTCTCTCAATTGTATATTGTTTGTGATAAGTGGCATTTCTCAGACAATACATTTGAAAATTAGATTAATAAGGGAAACTTTCAAAACAACTAAAAATTCTACATAAAATATACAGCTTCAAATAGCATTTGAAAAAAACCCAGAATATTCAGAATAGTCAATCTGGGTCAAGAGGGTATAAAATTTGGTTTGCATAATTCTTAGGAAGTCACAGAGCTCTGGATAGGTATTTGAGATTACCGTAAAATTAAACCATTTCTAAACTTTCTTTCGATTAAGAAATGACTTGAGTTCAAGATCTACATAATCATTACAAAAACAGATATGATAAGTATCTGCAGCAATCACTTTTTTCTTCTTTCACTACAATTTATGAGTATATCCAAAAGTTTAAAAGACGTTATTGCTTTCTTCTTTAACTTTAGGTTTCATCTTCATTTGTTGGGCATTTTGTCAACTGAATTGCTCTTTCCCTTATCACTATTCAAATGAATAGGCTCTGAAGCCAATCTAGGGATGTTGGTTTAAGATTTTTTTTTTTTTTGAGATGGAGTCTTGCTCTGCCGCCCAGGCTGGAGTGCAGTGGCACGATCTAGGCTCGCTGCAACCTCTGCCTCGTGGGTTCAAGCGATTCTTCTGCCTCAGCCTCCCGAGTAGCTGGGACTACAGGCACGTGCCACCACAGCCGGCTAATTTTTTGTATTTTTAGTCGAGACGGGGTTTCACCGTGTTAGTCAGGATGGTCTCCATCTCCTGACCTTGTGATCTACCTGCCTCGGCCTCCCAAAGTGCTGGGATTACAGGCATGAGCAATCATGCCCAGCAGGTTTAGGTTTTAGAAAGCTTAGATGAATGTGCTTTCTATGGGCACAGTACAATGAGGCTGTGAGTGGGTTTCAGCTAAACTCTGCTTAGACTGGGTAGAAAAAAATCCATGGTGTTTCTGAAATAAACTGTATTGACACACAGAAAGATCTGGGACCACAAGCACTCAGCTTAATGCAGTTCAGAAATCTGTCTCCTGGGTGGTTCTGTTATCAAAAAAAGATTCCCAGGAGAAAAGCGTGACCTGTAGTCCAGTGACTTCAACTGCTGAAGTCACTAGAAAGACAATTTCAGTGTCCCTTTTCCTTTGTCCTTGGAAATGGAAATATTTTACTTAGTTTTAATAACACTACACGACACTTATAACTTTGGCAACACTTGTAACTGTTCAAGTTACTCAACACAACACTTGTAACTGTTCAGAATGCACAGTACCCAACTGAATTCTAATAAACAATCTTAACGCAGGATAGGTATTATTATGAGCATTTTACAGAAGAGGAAACTGGGGTTCAGAGTGATTTAAGTAACTTGCCCAAGGTCGTATAGATGGCAGGTGAGAGCGGCAGGGAGAATGACTTCCTCAAGATATCTATTTCAAATCCTAGTGTTCTAATTACTCATTTCACTTTCTTGGATTCCAAAATGAAAAGCACATCTCAGAATAATACTTAAGGATGGATCAAACAATCCTGCACTCAATACAAGAGACAACCTGTGAAAGTAGATATGCCTATCTTAGGCAGACCAAAAGCAGGCAACTGTAGCACGGACGTCCCCAGTGCCTTCTGTTGTCGAAGAAAGCTAATCACTGTATGAATGATCTTAATTAAATTTGAATGCATTGCTAACTGAATGCTGTGGGAAAATACCACGTCCTTACTGGCTGCTCTTCCCATAGTACTCAGTAGCAATACGTTCAAATTCAATTAAGATAATTCATAGAGTGATTAGCTTCATTATATGGTGAGACTCTGGGGACTGTCCTCTTGCCAACACTGTATGTGTGGTCTCGGTAAGATAGACATGTTCTTCTGTGCATTTTCTCTTTTAGTGGACACAAGAAGTAACTCTCAGGGTGACATAATCCATGCTACTTCTAAATTCCATTGAGATAAATACAGCAGGGAAATTATGTTTTGGGGACAAGACTCAAGTTAAAAATAATTTCAAACCAGGCAATATTTTGAAACAGTTATTCTCCTTAACAGGCTGACGAGGCTCTTTTGGAGTCAGTAGGGAAGATATATCTGACCAGTGGGGAGGAAGTGGTTAGGTCCAGGCTCTTATTTCTGACCAATGGGGAGAAAGAGGTCAGGTCCAGGACTCTGCATATTCCAGTTATGAAATACCCAGTGGAAAGATTAGAGCTATATTTAATGGGAACAAGGGTGGGGGCTCAACTACATGTATTCACCAACGGCAGACACACACTCCTGAGATAGACACTGAACAAACAACAACACAGTACCAACCCTCTGAGCAGACCTCTAATAAACTCTATTCATATCAAGTTACCATCAACTAATTGTTAGTATAAAGAGGGCCTCTATTCATTGAGAGGCAATGTACTTATTCACATTTATAAAGAGCCTATATATATATGCATGTGTGTGTGTGTGTGCATATATATATATAATATTTTTGAAAAGCCATCTCTGTTTCTATATTAAAGATGTTTCTATGAACAAAAAGATCTTTCACCCCTAGAACTGTGGTTTTCATATGGGTGATCAGTGATCACCCTCCCGGAGACGTTTAGCAATGTTTGGAGATGTTCTTGGTCGTCACAACTGGGGAGGGATTGCCACTAGCATTAAGTGGATAGAAGCCAGGAATTTGCTAACCATCCTACACGGTACGGGATAGCCCCCCACAGAAAAGAATTCTCAGACCCCAAATGACAATAGCGCTGAGGTTGAGAAACCCCACTCCGAAAAAGGCAAGCAAAGCCAGACCCACCATGTAAAATTAACATTCTTCTAAAATAAGCTACCCAGGAATATTGCTGTAGCCATTTAACATACCAAGTGGGCCCTTCACTTTACATGAAAGTTACTGAAGTGCTCTAACAATCAGCTCTGATATTCAACTATCAGTAGTTTATAGAACTGTAAAGTTCTATGCATTCTACAGTTTATAGATCTGTAAAGTTCTGTAATAAGTACAGGTTTTCAAGCTCTCATTTTGTTTGCAAACAATAAGGCAGAAATATTTTTAACAGCAAAACAAAACCAAATCTTTTTAACCTTTAAAACCTTTAAAAGTATCACTTTTTAAAGTCCTCCTTGGCTCTATTAATCAAATGCTTGTTTACTTTTTCTTTCATATTTTGGATTGCTCTTTCTAAGAATTTTAAAATAAATAATTAGTGGCATATGATAAAATAGAGCAATGACAATTTTTTAAAAACACAACTATATACATGTCATCAACTGAGTCCTTAGGCAATTAGAGGCTTTTCTTTAATAAAGAGAATAACTTCTTCAGAAATTTTAATTTGTACCATAATATTAAGATAACCTTAAATTCCAAATATTATAGTAATGTTTTAATGATTAAATTCTCTATTAATATATTTTAAAAGAGTTACATGCGGTTTGAGAACAGCGTGACTTCAAAAATAATGATGGAAGTAAAAGAGAATATTTAGGACCCAAATGGAATCTTCTGTTCCATATAAGACTTCACCCAGCAGCCTGTGCTAGAATACCACTGTAGAGCTAATCATTTTTGAAAGAAAGGATTGAAGGAAAGATGGAAAGCAAAACATTGACATTTGGATACCTACAGAACTAAATCTGTGGATTTCTTCTTGGTTTACTCTCCTCACGGTTCGTCTCTTCTTCCAAAATTCACTGGGCTCCCGTTTAAAAACCTTCCCTCGAAAACTCATCGTATTGCTGTAATTTGAGTCACAAAATATTTTAAAATATCAATGTCGTTAAACTCTTTTCTTCTGAAGTGTCACCAGGCTGAACAAATCTTTCTTCTTGGTAAAAAGGGAAATGCTCATGCTACATGAATGTAACTCAACAGAAAGGAAAGGAAAGCTGTCGAGTTACCACTTCCTGTGAGTAACTAACTACCAGCTGTTCAGATACTGCTTTTGTGCATATATCCTCCCTCTTCACCTGCAATAAAGCAACACAAAATGACTTTGGATGTTTAAGAGAATTGCTCACAGCTAAATAAACCACACGATGTAAAACCACCCATGGAAACAAATCAAGATCGGATTGAACAGTTAATTGACAACAGGGCTCCATGGCTGTCAAAACAGCCACCCGAACTTTATAATTCTGGTTAGACCCCAAAAGTCAACTGTAATAATATGGCTGAGGTCTGAGAATTGTGTTTAAAGCAATTGCTCTTGTTAAGTGTAGACTAAGTAAGTGATCTTCCTAGGGGAGTTCCCAAAGTGATTGCTTAGAGAACAAGAAGAAGATATTAGCATTTTTTGTATATTGGCTATCTAAATAAAGACATTATGCTTGACTATTATTTAATAGAATGCACACAGACATGGACTCCTTGAATCTGTATGTCAAATAGTTACAAAGAGCTACAGAGTTAGTTCCCTCATCTTTAGATCTTCAAGACCTTTCTCTGGGGCTAGTTAATTTAAAAGTGCAGTTCTCCCCTCAAACCCACCCAGATGCTCTTTCCTGTTTTGATTTTCTCCACCACAGTCACTGACATGTAACACAACTGTACAGTTTATTTATTTGTTTTACTCAGGGTCTGTCTTCCTGTACCGGGCTGTATGTTCCACGAGCATGCGATTTCGTTTCATTCACTGGGTCCTCAGTGATTAGAACACGTGGCACTCAAAAGGCTTTCAGTATATATTAATTAAATATATGTTGAATAAAGAATAAATGAGGGATTTACATTTATTATGCTTAACAATGAACCTTGTCTCATATATATATAGTGCTTTGAAATATTAGTTATTGATAAAAGCGATATAATTGATAAACAGATATACAATATAGGAGTATGTTCAGTTTTTTTCTACTAGGTGAGACAGAAATATTTGGAGGCCACAGGACTAGGCTGTTCTCTTTTCCCCAATAATAATTAGATTTAGCTGATAGGCACACATGTACCCCAGGCCTGAGCCATTCACCTCTCTCTACCTTGTCATGTAGTGATTTGTGCCAGACAGGGAAAAAGGGATTCTGATTATTCCTGTCTTAGCATGCAGACTGAGAAGACCTTCTTTTGAAACCAATCAGAAAAATATCATGATGTTATAAAATGACAGCTGGGGAGATAAATTATATCATTACTTCGTAATTGGATTAGTTAGGCAAACTAAGGATTCCACCGAGCAGAAGTCCATTGATCCCTGGTCATTCGATATTTAGAAATTCCACCATATGTCTTTAGTGCTAAACAGATTTCACCCTCAAAGTAACGCTTTGACATCTGACAGATGAACAGGTATATTATAGTACATACAGAATCTTCAGATTTATTATTTTTTCCTTATATGGTGTGATGAGAGTCTGACTCGGGATCACGTGATTTCCTGGGGTTAGATTATGTGTATATGTTGATGGCTAAAGATAGTATTTTATAATCCTTTTTAGATCATGAGCTCATTTTAAAATCTGATAAAAGCTATGAACCCACTCATCAGAAAAATATAAGAACTCAGAAAATGTGCATGCATGGTCAAGAGTCACAAACTTCTGAAAACCATCTGTGGATCCATCCAACAATGGTGCCTTAAATTTCTGAATCACAGTTTTAGAAGATGAACATACTGTCTTATAACAAAGCATTGAATAATCTTGAGAAACTCTTAAGTGACTTTCTGTCTGTCTAATATTCGCATCTATTTTGTCCTCTATTCCTCTTTAGGCGCCACAGTTCTTTATCCTAGAGTTCCTCCCACTTTTCAACTTCTGCAATATGAGAATGACTCATTTCTCCATTTCCTCAGCTGTTAATCATAGCTTCCTGAAATATTGGCAAAAAGAGGCATCACCCGGCAGCATATGGGGATGTCAGATAGACAGAGTCTGTGTTGATGCAAAGGAGGGGAAAATCCAGTAGCATGGCGTGGAGTGTTCCATGGGATGGCACCGTTGGGCCCTCTACGGGCTTTCTTCTCCTTGTTTCTAGACCAAGCCTGTTTCTCAACCATTCTATGAGACACTCCACACCATTCCAACACATTTCTTTTCTGCTTTAGTTTTAGAAACATATTGTTAATCAAAAGTCCTAGCTAGGACAATGGGCAAGAACCAGTAATAAGGAGCAATCAGAGATTTGTTGGCTTAGTTACAAGGAGACGCCTCCAAGTTCATTAGAAAGGAAATCCAAGACCAATAAATCATCAGAATTAAGTACTGTACTCAAGACATCACTGAACTTTGTGAGAAAAATAAAACATCTTTCCTAGTTTTAAGAAGCTTGTATCCTACAGAGGAGTTGAAGGAGTCTGGGGAAGCTTTATAGAAAAGATATCTCTAAGGTAGGCTTTGAATAATAGGTGGGAATCAAAGAGATGAATGCAGAGGAAAGCGTCCTACTGGAAAGGAAATGTAGCAGAGGGGAGGCATCAAGGTAGAATGATTAAAATTACAGAATCATCTGGGATTCAAATCCTGGATCCATCACTTCCTAACTGTGTGTCCTTTGGCCAATCACTCACCCTTTCCAGGCCTCAGTTTTCTCATCTGTAAAATAGGGATAGCATAGTCACTACCTTATAGGTTTGTGATGAGGATAAATAAAATGACATCTTAAAAATATCAACACATTGCCTTGCCTGGTACATAGTACGTACGCATAACTATTAGTTACAACAAAGGCAAAAAGGCAGGCCAAAGCAGAATATTTAAGAAAAAATTAGAAATCTGCCTGTCTACTGCCCAGGGTTAAATAGGAGAGGAGAGATAGAATCAATTGAAGGTAGAAGTCAGGAGCTAGTTAATGGAAGGCTTTGAATGCCAAGATAAGGAAAAGTTTCCACTGTATCCTGAAATCATGAGGAACCACTAAAGGATTTTTGAATTATAATTACAATAGTGCTTTAGAAAGATTCATTTGGTGGCTACATGCAGGCTGAATTGCAGAGAATTTGATCCAGAGATGGTTTGCATTAATCCAGATATTAACATAGGGTGGTGGAATACAGAAAATTAGGCAACAGAAACATAACCATACATTTCAGGGAAATTATAAAGATCTAGCAATTAAATAAAAAATGAGAGCTGAAATTTACTGAGCAAGTACTACGTGCTGGATGCTGGTCTAAATTTTTTATGGAACCTATTTAAACCATCCAACAACCCTGTGAGGTAAGTATTGTTATCATTGTTTTCACCACTCCAGTTTTACAGAGGAATATTTGGGTTCTGGAGAAATTAAGCAATTGGCCCAAAGTCAGTAGCAGAGCTGGGATGTAAACCCAGGGGGTCCAGCTACTGAGTCCACCGTCTTAGCCAGAAGGGAAGTTCAAAGATGCCAGGTTTCTGACTGGCCATGAAGGAGATGGATAATATGAGTGAGGGAAAAAGGGTGGTAAGAAGGGAGGTTTTCCCCGCTTTATTTAATGTGCAATGATGATTTAGACATGTTGAATGTTCCATCCAGAAGATCATCAAAAGGGAAAGTCCAGCTGTTATATGTGTGCCTAGAATTTAAGAAGAAGTTAGGACTGGAGACGTGGAGCAGAAAGTCATGAAAAGAACTAAATTTAAAAGTCTAAAAACAAACTGAATTTTTGGAGAACAGATTAACAGAATTAAGAACACAGTCTTAAAGTTCCTTTACATATGGTAGATGGAAGGCAATTCAGGAAACACTGAGAAGGCATAGAGATAAAAGGGGAAACTACAGAGGCATTACAGAGCCTCAATGTCCTGGACACGTGAGGTTAAGGAAGATGGTGCATGGCATCTGGACAGAGATGGATGTAGGGCCTGGCAATGTCTAAAAAGATTCAGTGTGAGAGATAGACAGGCTGAAAACTAAGGACCTTGCAGTTTTGGATCTAGACATACTTGTGCTTAAATCTTCAGCTATTAGATAACGTCCAGCAAGGTATCTGACTTATCTCTGCCTAACTCTTATATGTAAGAATAGAGCAATTAGTATATAGCTTATAGGGTTGCTGTGAAACAATATATGTGAGTCCCTGGAGTTGAGAACAAAATACATACATGTGTATGTATAATGGCTAAGATTCCTATCTGTGTATATACATAAACTATTATTATTGAACATAATGGGTATTTGTCATTTCTTATGTAAGTATGTATTTATGTACATACATATATATGCATGCATATATGTATATACAAAATGCACAATCTCACACATTCTTATATAAGAATTCAAAGTCTGGTCCCATGGTGTCCAGTCAGAAAGGAAGTTTGTCATTTTTAATAGAGAAGAGTCTAGATGTTTGGAAATTAAGTAAGATGGGACACTTAACCATGATTTAGAGACATGGGAATTTGAATGCTAAGATGTCAGAAACCTAAGAAAAAGTTCTGGCAATCTGTATTAGTTTTCTATTGCCACTGTAACAAACTGCCACACATTTAGTGGCTTAAATCAACCTCCATTTATGATCTGTTTTCATGGGTCAGAAATCTGCATTCAGTGCGGCTCAGCTGATTCTCTGCTTGGAGAACCACAAGACTTAAACCTAAGTGTCAACAGGGTGGTATCCCTTTCTGGAGGCTCCAGGGGAGAAGCAGTTTTCAGACACATGCAAGGTTGTTGGCAAAATTTATTCCTTACAGTTATAGGACTGAGGTGGCCATTTATTTGCTGTCTGTCAGCCAGGGGTTATTCTTAGCTTTCAGAGGCCACCCGCATCCCTTGACTCAAGGACCCTTTCTAAACCAGAAATAGCCAGCTGAATCCCTCACACTTTGAATCTAACTTCTCCTTTTGCCTCATCTTCCTAACATATCTTTTCTTCTGTATCTCTCTGCTACAGCCAGGGAAAAAAGCCTTGGCTTTCAGGGCCACATGTGATCAGACCAGGACAATCCGGAATCATTTCTCTACTTTAAGGCCACCAGATGATCAACCTTAATTTATGACTGCAAAGTCCCTTCACAGCTGTACGAAGATTCATGTTTGAATCATCAGGGAGTCTGGAGGGGACATCTTTAAGATACCATCTACTACAGTCTTACTCTTGAATTTTGTATGTGTGTGTTTTAATTTTAACATCAAGGATGTACTGTGAAGAAGGTGTAGATGAGAAAGACACTTGGCCTTTGGTTGTGGTTTCCACTGACCACTGAGATCCAGGTTGCAATGGGCCTAAGAAATGAGTGGGAGGAAATGGAAAACTGGCTTCTAGATCATTTACTGGAAAATACTGGCAGTGAAATACAGGTGAGAAATCGAAATAAAGGTGAGAAGTTGAATGGCACAGGAGAGCTCAACAAAGTTGGAAGAAAGGAAGAAAAACAACGGTGGAGGAAAGGCAGAAAACAAAGTCAATAGACTATGCGAAAGTCCTCTTTAAATGCTCAATTATGTTATGTTTTAACATGCTCAATTCTAATTATTTTCAATTAGTTAGGCTATCCAATCTGGAAATGGCATCATCGCTGAATGTAAGCAACCAGGGGGCAGAAACCTGGCTTTCATTGACAATGCATTTGAATCCATTCCATTAAAATGGCCCCAAAAGTAACATTAGGAATTTAGAGTAACTAGAAACATAGTCGTTAAGATTTAGACACATGTACATGATGACAGGATTCGCAAGTCCTAAACTGAGCAATTGGTATGGCACCTCCTATTCATTTCTTCCCACTTTAGTTATTACATCCTTATTACATCTTATCTTTATTCCAAGTTTTTTAACCTGTTGAGCTTTTTGGCATTTGCTGTTGATTACTTCTTCATTATCGCAGAATGCTTGGATAATTCATTTTATTTTTTTCTCTTCTATTTCCAATAGATTTCCCCATTTGCCTGTAGGTTAGTTTGCTGCACAGCCTTTCTGTCATAGGAAAAACAAGGCTGGTCCACGGTGCATCTGCAGGCTCAGCTCAACCAGTGTACACCCTGCTTAAAGGAAGTAAAGCAGCAAGTAACTACTTCCTCCTTCACTGTGGTCTCCCTGAGCCTCAGCCCTGCAGAAGAGCTCTTAAAGTTAGTGGTACTCAGGCTCACTGCTTCCAGCTAGAAAGGTCAACCCAATTGAGCAGCTCCAAGTTACCAATGAGAGTAGACTTGTCTGGGGGGGTTTAAATGAACACGACAAAACCTCATATTTCTAAATGTAGAGTTTTCAAAGTGGACAATGTCTGTGAAATATAGGTTGGGGCAAAGGTAACTGCGGTTTTTGCGATCATTTTTAAAATAGTGGTTTTTAAAAACGGCGCTGTTAAAAATGATGGCAAAAACCACAATTACCTTTGTGCCAGTATAACAGTATATTTAGAAATTTCATGGAAAATAAAGGGTGCTGTGCACATGAGTGAGAATGTAGATGAGCCAACAATAAAAGAGACTGCAGTTTGTGAGTGTGTGGTGCATGTGGGAGTCTGTGTGTGCACAGTGTGTGTGTGTGATGCATGCTTATTGTGTGTGTGGGGTAGACGATGTGTGCTTGCTGTGTATGTCTGTACATGTATATAGGCATAAAATTATCTTGATTGTATCAAAATAATATAGTACTCCAATCACAGCCTTTCAGACAGGTATAAAGTTGTAATATTTGTTCAGAGTACTGAATTTCAATAGGTTAGAAGATGAAAATTCTCATTTAGGGAATTTTCTCATCAAATCAGAATTTGATGGGAGAGGGGTTTGAGTAGGTAAGAAATTCATTTCTTACAGAGTTTACTGAGCCCATCTTAGAATCTAATAGCAAACAGTGAAGGAGTTATACTTTTTCAATAGTGGACTTCATCACTGGTCAGAGATATCAATTTCCAGAAAAAAATTATAGTCCAGAGGTATGTATATATCTTACCAATAAGTATCTTAGTGTGATATTTAGAAAATAAAAAACACTGATTTTAGAGTTTATTCTTTTCTGAATTTCCTGTTGGGCATTTAGTTAATCACCCTTTTTGAAGTTTTTGAAATTTTTTTGCTAAAGGCATCCAACTGTCTTTAAGAAGTCATGTGTATTTTAATATTTCCAGCTTCAGCCTGCTCTGCTGTTGAAAATGGGAAATCTCTAAGGGACAAAGATTTATTCTTATGGAGACAAAACTCTAACTCACATGCCCTTGCCTCCATTCTTACAAGCCAGGGCATAACAATAATGACAATGACAACAACAAAAATACCACAGCTAGCTCATAGCATTTCTAAACATGTTTCATACAAATATATATGGCTGGATTGATAATGCTCTTTACAAAGGCATGCAGCTAATTCTCACCTAGAATACAGTGTTCTTTTCCTATTATAAAGTTATCAACTCCAAAGCAATATATTTTTCATTATACTATTATTCCTCTACCTTTTAAAGAAAATGAAAAGCATTCCAAGCTGAAGCAGATTTCTTCCACAAACGATCAGGTGAAGACACACAAATATAGCCTCCAAGAAGATGAGGCTGAGGAGATCTGAATCAATGCAGTTATCTTTTATCTTATAGGGACTGTTCTCCAGTTGCGTTTTCCCTAGAGACAGAGGTATCCCGTCTGCTTGCTGGCTTGGATCCTACTCCAGCTTCCCACTACTGGCAAAGTTAACTACAGACAAATGTTATTCCCTTTAAAATAAAACAAGCACCTAAAATTGCCCTCCTGTAGCCATTCCAACTGCTCATTACCTTGCTTTCAATATGAATGTCACTCACTGTTTGAAAATTACCCTGAAAAGCACATTGTATGTAAGTTTTGTGGGGAGACCAAGGTCTTTCAAATCTGTAAAGCTCTAATGGAAAAATTGGTCAATTTATGGAATATCAGCATTACATATGCTTTATTCTTGTGGCTGTCTTTTACTGCAGAAGGATTTGTCTTTATAAATGGAAGGCAATAAAGCATTATTACCTAAGCAATTTTGAGAAGGAAACTAATTGTCATGTAAATGCCAATTACTGAGTGTGAAGGCAACCAGATATTTAGACCAACAATCTATTGCTAGTGGATCAGATTGTTAGCCTAGGTACAATCTCTGCAACCCAGTCGACTCCACAAACCACTTCTTTAATGGCACTGTAATGCATTTGTGTCTTTTAAGGCCTCCACCAGGAGATAAAGCTAATACAATACTTTGATTTAAGTGTTTAATGCCTTGCATTGTGGAAGTTGGAGAATAATGGTAGGGTCTTGGGTTTGCAATCAAGAGCTTTCTTTGTGTTTTGCAGATAATTAATTGTTGGATTTCCTTTATTTAGCTGTGCACACTGCAGTAAATTCTTGACATTTTGATGTCCAGTAGTTAAGGTCCCCAATTAAAGGGCAAATTAACCTCTGGGTATGTGTTCTGCACCTCACTAGGTAAACAAGAAGAACTGAAATAGCAGAGAAACAAGAATTGGATGCCTCTCATAAGGGCACCCATACCTATTTAATCTAGTTTATGAGAATGACTCCCTGTCAAACATTGTTCGTGTCTGTCCAGTGCCAGGAATCAATGATAAAGAGAGAATTAGAACAGACTACACACAGTCCATGTGGGGAGATGATGGTACACATAAAACACAAAAGGCAGAAACGAAGTGACAAATGAAGAATATGGGTTGCAGCATCTGAAAACAAAGGAGAACATTGTGTTGGCCAAGGTGAAGCAGGATTTCTTCATACAAGCACTGAGACTTGATTTGGGACCTAGACTTTGAAAGTTACTACTATAACCCCAAGAGAAGAGACTCTCCAGTGTTTGTAAGAATCACATGGATAAGTTGTTAAAAATGTGGATTCCTCGACCCTATCTGGGAGCTCAGTAGCTCTCATTGGAGGGGGGTTTAGTAATCTGGCTTTATAAAGACCATCCATTGGCAGGCACGGTGGCTCATGCCTGTAATCCCAGAACTTCGGGAGGCCAAGGTGGGTGGTTCATTTGAGGTCAGGAGTTCGAAAGCAGCTTGGCCAACGTGGTGAAACCCTGTCTCTACTAAAAATACAAAAATGAGCTGGGCATGGTGGCACACACCTGTAATCCCAGCTACTCAGGAGCCTGGGTCAGGAGAATCACTTGAACCTTGGAGGTGGAGGTTGCAGTGAGCCGAGACTGCACCACTGCGCTCCAGCCTGGGCAACAGGGCGAGACACTACCTCAGAAAAAAAAAAAATACAGCATCTAAGTGATGCCTGTTAAAGACACTACACAGACCACACTTTGAGAAACAATGCCTCAGAAACTGGCTCACCTAATAGTTTTCTTAAGCAGAAAATCATATAATAGTGCCCTCTGTGGCACTATCTCCCAATGCAAACTATTTTTATACTGCACTGAGGTCTCATTTATAAAATCAAGTATTCTCTTTTCCTAATGTATACTCAGTCAGGTGGAATTAACTAACCAGCTGGATCACGCTGCATGTTTGGGAAATGGAGGAGAAAACCCTGGAATAAAGCCAGCCTCTTCACTGGCCACCAGCCTCTTCACTGGCCACTACTCTGCTTGGAATTTGTAAACCTGGTCATGCTTGTCATGTCCCTCAGGTATTGTCTAAATCAGGGTTTCTCAAACTCAGCACTATTGACATCTTGGACCTGATCATTTGTTGTTTGTGTGTGGGGGTATCCCTTGTATTGCAGGATGTTTTGTAGCATCCCTGGGTGGCCTCTACCCATGGATGCCAGCAGCAAACTCCCCACCCTCTGCTGTGCCCATCTGTGATAGCCAATGAGGTCTTCAGACGTTGCCAAAACTTCTTGGGGGAGGGCGGGGAAAAATCTCTCCCCAACCCTAGGTCTAAATCTAGTATTTAGTTTTTTCTTTCCCCCCGCCCCCCTTTTTTTTTCGGAGACAAGGTCTCATGCTGTCACCCAGGCTGGAGTGCAGTGATGTGATCATAGCTCACTGCAAACTTGAACTCTTGGGCTCAAATGATTCTCTTGCCTCAGCCTCCTGAGTAGCTGGGATTACAAGCATGTGTCATCACACCTTTTCTCATTTTAATTTTTTCCGAGGTGGGGTCTTGCTATGTTGCCCAATCTAGTCTAGAACTTCTGGTTTTAAGAGATCCTCTCACCTCAGCTTCCTGAGTAGCTGAGATTACTGGTGTGAGCCACCAAATCCAGTATTTCCTTGATGATGGCTTTCAGGGCCAGGAATCTCCTGGCAGATGGTGGAGATTTCTCTTTGGACCAGAGTTAGTACCTCTTGAAAGCTGAGCTGACTTGCTTGGAAGAACCTCAGACCTACTGTCCTTCAAATCAGTGCCCTCTTTCACTTCTTCAGATGTCTCAAAACCCCACTATTCAAATTAGTGCATAAGCCTAGGTTTCTGTTTCTGTTCTGGGACGTTTCTATTAAAATGCAGCTTCACTTGCCTGGAAAAGCTACAAACCCATTATAATCTTCAATAACTTAGAATAATATCTCAGAAGAGGCAAGCTGGTCACCTAGGCAAAGACCCAAGGAATTGGGGATGAGGATACACGTTTCAAGCATGAAAGCATGTCGTTGGCAGTGTGGTGTTGGCCACTGTGGGTAAGACCACTGTGCTGGCCTTCCCACTTACTTGCTGGGTACCTCTGGGCGACTTCCCTAACCTCTCTGGAAATGAGTTTCCTTATCTGCAAAATAAAGATAACCACAGTATCTACTTTATTAGATGTTGTGAGGCTTATTAATAGAATATTGGTGAAGTGCTTCGCGCCATGTGTGGAATATAATAAAATGCTCAGTGGATGTCAGTTGTAAGTTTGATTATAAAGTAATTGTGTTGAGGTCATCTTGAGCTGGGCTGCTACAGTGTATGGTTTATGAGTGCAGGATGATCCTAGCTGCTCATGCATTGAGCATTAGGAGGAGGAGCTCTGGGCATAAAAAGGGCACCAGCTCCGGGCACAAAAAGGGCACCTTGAAAGTGGCAGTGAAAGGAACAGGATGCTTCAGAAAGGAAGGGAGTAGCCAGAAGACCACTTGGTTTGGATAAGGATAATTAGGTTAAATAGCCTCTCTTCCCTTGCACACTCACTCCTTCCACAACTGACCTCTTTGTGCTTATTGTGTCTTGCAACACTGGCTATTTCATTTTTAAATCCCCTCTGTGCACAACTACAAAAGGTTCCAATTATCCTATTTCTGTCATCTCCCTTCATCCCACAAAGAAGACTCAAATGCCAAGGAAGTTAAGAAAGCCAAGTTTTAACCAATATCATATGCTTAAAAAAAAAAAACAAAACTTTTCATGGTTACTTTTCTGTCTAAGCCGGACTGTAAATTCCCAGAGCAATAAACAGTATCCTCTTTATGTTTCAATGGTGCGGGGTCTCCTACTGGCATGTGGCAAATACCAACATTATAATTACCAATTTGATGTTGTGAACAGCAGAAAAGAGTATTGCACTTTGTTTTCCCCCCGTCTTCCTCTTTTTCCTTTGAATAAATTTCCAAGGCCACTGAAAGGTATTAAAGTACACTGACAAAGAGACATTTAATCTGACTTTGTTCTCTTTTGCAAGGGTATCATAGATTGGGAAGGAGATCTGCTACCTAGACTGCATCAAAAGATCTTTGGCAGCATTTAAAATTGGCATCCTTCTTGCTTTGGTTGGCATTAGGGAACATATTTTCAGGAAACAGTTCTGAATTTGTGTTGACTTCTTCTTTCTCACTGCCCATAACTACAGAGTGGAGACTGCCATGGTGAGCCATTTCTTTTTTCCTTTTAGGCAGAGTGCATCTCACTGCGTTCACAGTGAGGAGAGCATTGGATGGCATCAGGGAGCCTGTATTCGACATCTATCGCTGATGGGTTGAGTGACCTCAGGCAAAACAGTAACCTTTCTGGACTTCTTGTCCTGAAGCTTTTTTTTTAAAAACTCTAAACTTCTATGTTTGTGTGTTTTTAAATAAAACAACTTGTATCAGCCATTTCCAGGTAAACCTATAACTGGACCCCCAAAAATAAGCCTTTATTATTTGCTTTTTTTTTTTTTTTTTACCTCAAGTACCACTTAGGCAAGAAAAATGATTTTTCAATCAGAGCTCCTCTTTTTCCACATTTAGTCCAGATGATGCACCCAAAAAGATGCTACTGTCTCTCATTCCCTGCTCTCAGGTGGATTCTACTTCAGAAGGAAACAGCTGTGCCTTCGCACTAGATGACATTGCTCTTGATATGATTTGTAAATAAAGTGCTGGAAATAATTTTGGGGCTGTTTTCACACCCACTTAATTTATTGATAATATCTTGCTTAAATCTGAATATTCAGTTATGTATTTTTAACATCTCATTACTTTTGCCTTGAATACAGCTGCAAAACAGAAGCCGACACTGGGAAACCCTTCCTTTCCAACAGGCCTGATGTTCAGTTTTGTCCCCCTCTGCTCTTTGGGTTGACTTCAGTAGTCATTGCCAAGACTGAGTCTTTGTATAAGAGGCTGAGCTTTTCATCTGCTGGAGAAAAAGGCAGAGTCAATATGGGTGTGACATATGCAGTCCTCCTTGTTGTGGAAATTGTACCTTGATTTTCCTATAGGGAACACCTCCTCTATCCCCTCACCTTCCAGAGCACATCAAACAAGGTGACCTGACCCCACCTCCACCAATCAGATTGTTCCTTCTCTGAACTTGAACCTTGAGAGGAATGATCTATAAACGCAGAAAACAGCCATGATTTATACCAAAGACAGTGTCTTGAATGCTGCACATTTATTATCATTATTATAATTATTATTGTTATTCCTATTGTTCCTGGGTTCCTGCTCCCGCCTGTGCTTACTGAGGTCTCTTGCTGAGCTCTTCCTCCAGTCTGAGGGGCTTCCCCCACCTGCACTCTTTATTTTCCTTGACCTAGCTAAGGTCATTTTCTTTTTGCAACCATACAACTATTTGCAACCACATGTTTATTTACACTGTAAATGGGTACAGATATTGTGCTAAGTATTCAGGATAACCAGAAGAATAAAATAACTTATTTGTCTTTACAGAGCTTAGAGGAGATGTTTTGGCAGGTGCTGTGATGAGAGATTTGCATCAGAAAGTACTAAAAGTCAAACAAAGGAAAATTTCATTATCATTTCCTCCATATGTCCTTTCAAGGGCCAAAAAGCAAACCAACTAGATGCTCATTCCCTTTCCTTCTAAATACTGTTCCATGCAACTTTATCATGATTTTACTAACATCATCATCCACCAAGGTGATAAAATTGGAAACTTGGTAGTCATTTTCAACTTCCCTTATCCCTTATGCGCACAATGAACCCATCACCAAATTCTAATGATTGTATATTTTCTTGTAATCCTCGTTGCAGCAACTTTCCTTGTGAAAGCCAGGTCTGATCAGGTTATTCCCAACTCGGAAGCCTTGAGTAGCATCCTCTCTTGTCAATATCAGTGTTTCCCCAACTGTATTCTAGAGCTTCACAACATGTTAGCCAGGATTACAGAGAAGAGATTTACAATGGCAACCAAACTTGAGAAATGCTGCATTGAACAAAGCTAAACTGACCTTCTCACTGCAGAATTCCTCAGAGCTCTAATTCCCATTGTGTAACACAACTCTCTCTCCAGTCTGTAGTATGTGATATTTCCCATGCTTATTTTTGCATAGGCAGCATTTTCTTTTCTTTTCTTTCTTTCTTTCTTTCTTTTTTTTTTTTTTTTTTTTGAGACGGAGTCTCGCTCTGTTGCCAGGCTGGAGTGCAGTGGTGCGATCTCAGCTCACTGCAACCTCTGCCTCCTGGGTTCAAGCAATTCTGCCTCAGCCTCCTGAGTAGTAGCTGGGACTACAGATGCCCACCACCATGCCCAGCTAATTTTTGTATTTTTAGTAGAGACAAGGTTTCACCATGTTGGTCAGGATTGTCTCGATCTTTCCACCTCGTGATCTGCCTGCCTCGGCCTCCCAAAGTGCTGGGATTACAGGTGTGAGCCACTGCGCCCGGCCACATAGCAGCATTTTCTTAGAGGGCACTTCTTATTTTGTGTCACACAGTTTGGGAAATGATCTGTGCAACTGGGACACAGTGAGAAAACTAGTGAGATAGAATTTCAAATTTTTTAGCATAAGAAGATGTCAGTGACATCTTCTCCAGGGGGAACAGGAATTGCAGGAGTTTATTGAAAAGCCATGAAAATCTGAACTAGGGCAGATGCCAGGTTGCGTTGGTGCTAAAACAAAGAATTGACAGCATGGTGGCTGGCTGACAGGCTTCAGGGCAAGACCTCTGCACCTGTCCCAATTTTGGTCTGTTCCTTCTCTGAAATGAACCCCAGCTAAATCACTCATCTCTACCAGGAATCATTTTTTCATAGCAGTTTGGCCAAGATACTTGTGCCCATCAGTTAGGGGAATGCATAACTTAAATAAATACTTCCAGTTATTTTCTGAGATTGGACAAAAATTGACACATAATTAGGTATGTAGCATTGGGTTCACTGGGTTTCTGTGAAATCTCAGCACAATAGAGTGAGGCATGAACAAATTTTCATGGTTGTATAGTAAGCACTAAATAAGCACTGGAGTCAGCATGGAAAATAATTTATGACTCAGTTAAGGGGAAATATGGAACATGAGAGTCCACTGTCTACCCACTTTCTTCAATAACCGGTGATATCTCTGGTCTGCTTTGTAAACAGATTTCTAAAAGTATTTGTTGCTTTTGATGCATTAGTACTCACATCTCCTACTTGCATTATGTTGCTGAAAATTAAATTAGGTGTCAGATATTTATTACCACATTCCCCTTGTACTGTTTTACAGTCGAGAAAAGATAGTCTGACTTGTGACTATTCAATTATACCTGTGGAAATCTTTCTGAATTAGGAGCCAGAATGCACGTTTCTCAAAGTCAAAAATATAGTCTTTAATTCTACATTTACATTAACAGTAAAATCATTTTCCACTCATATCAGCCAAGTATATTATAATGGATTGCAGACATTATAGTTCTCACTCGTACCTTGAAGTTGGAATACTGAATTAAAGTGAAACCCTAATGAAAATTTAAAAGAGAATAACAATTAGGCAGCCTAGGATTCAAGTTAGTCCCACAGTTGTATTTTTTTCTGCCAAAAAATGTTTTAAGGTATATGAATTTGTTGCCAGCATTTAACAATTGGGAGATTTTTGTACATAAGCCTTGGTTACTAGTTTTTTGTTTGAAAAATTCGAGATCTGACCATACTGATCCCACCTTTTGACCTGGAAACTGTTGTCCAAGCTGAGCGGTGGCTAAACCCTCTGGATAGGCCATGCCTGCCCCAGTTTGCTATGCTACCCACCAATCTGATTTGACCCCTTGTCTAGCCTGCTTCACTTATTCCCTTCGTGGCCTGGTGGCATGGAGTCTGGAACCCGTAAGGGTTTCACATTTAAGACCATGTCTTTTGGGAAGAATATTGTGACTGAGACTCTGATCTAAGCCTTGTCTGATGCCTCTACATTAGACAACAATCCTAAGGATTTCTACTGCTGATATATTCGCAGTTAATACAGGTCTGCAATAGATCAATAGTTTACTCATGAAGATTTCTCAAATGTGAATCATGTGCCAAAATTTTGAAGGTAGTAATAAAATTGTGTTTCTGTTCTGTCTAACTAGAATGTCCTCTCCTTAAATGTATGGGACGAGAGAATATTTCTTGTATTGGTTAAGCCATAGTAATCATTAAATTGCACCAAATTTCTTCTTTAATTTAAAAGAATAAAAACCATTTTGAGGCAGAGTCAGCTCATGTGAGAAATCAGTGTGGCAATTAATGGTATGGCTCAAAGCCTCTTCATGTAAATGACGAGAACGTGATGCTAAGCAAAACTTCTAAGAAGTGACAGAGATTTATTTTAAAGGGGAAGTAAACAGTTTTCAAGTAGTAATTTTATATTAAGAACGAAAGACACATAAGGACTTTAACATGAAAGTTAAAGTTACTCGAATTTAAAATTTTCAATTACTTGTCTTTCACAATTTAAGAAAAGGTGGATGCAATGTCAGATTCTCATTGATGTTCTTCATCTATTTCTTCATTATCTACATTTTACATTACTTTTTCTTGCAAAGGGAAGAATTTGATATACAGTCCAACTGACTATTGGAACAAGAAAGCTAACCTACAATCACATGTTTTCACAATTTGGTCTAAAATTTTTTTTTTTTTTTTACAAAAGAGTCATTTCTTACAGGTTATATTTTCAAAATACCTATTTAAAACTTTATGTTTGAAAGGAGAAATAAAATACAGGATGCGGAGGGTGTTAGCACAGGTGAGACGTCTTATGTGTTTTCCTTGGTGAAATTTAGATGACTGTATTTAAGTGGATGTAATAAAAATATGTCATAGAATTTAAAGTGAATTAGAACAACTATAAATAATAAGCTGCTGTAATAATAAAAGATACTTGATGATTGGTTAAAATGTAATGTGTTGTTCATTTTCCAAATGCAAACGATTCTTTAATATAGCTTGATCTTAAAATAACAAACTTCCTTGAAAGAGATACCACCTGACTCATCAGTAATTCCTTATTGAGGGCTTAAAGAGGCACAGGAACCATGGACCCTGGAATAAAATATGATTTTTCTACAGCTTTAAGTCCTGGCCTTTAAGTATGTGTTCTTTCTTTCTTCTTTTCTTTTTTCTTTTCTTTTCTTTTTTTTTTTAATAGAGACACAGTCTCGCCCCATCACCCAGTCTGGAGTTCAGTGGCATCATTATAGCTCACTGCAGCCTCGAACTCCTGGGCTCAACCCATCTGCCCATCTTGGCCTTCCAAAATGCTGAGACTACAGGTGTAAGGCACCATGCCTGGCCTGGCCTT
The DNA here is from genome assembly GCF_028885655.2 of Pongo abelii. Classification (NCBI taxonomy): domain Eukaryota; kingdom Metazoa; phylum Chordata; class Mammalia; order Primates; family Hominidae; genus Pongo; species Pongo abelii. The sequence continues at coordinate 128,452,446 of NC_071996.2, forward strand.
TGAATATTTCTAAGAAAAGGTGATGACTGGTGTTGAATATTACCAAATTAATGTTAAATTTCACCTTTCGGTAACATGCCCTCAAAAATACAGATCTCCTTTACTTCTTTTTCTTTCTCTTCTTTCTTTGGCCACTGAACCTCGAAAGGGGAGAACAGTCCGGTTATAAGAACCCATACTTCAAGGACAAAAGACATTCTTTTGAGAGAATGATTCACAATGGCTACGGGTGGAGACATAGGACAATGTGTTGTCCACTAAACTACTAAGTTATTTCTAGTATGGATGTCCGTAGCAAACATACTTCTCTTTGATGGTTTATGTCAATACCACCATATCAAATAAAAAAGAAATTCTTTTGGTAGAAGTCAAGAACTCTCATTAATCAACTTTTCCATTGTTTGCAAAAATATCAGCGATGAATAGGGTTGATTTTAGAAAATAATTACATTGTGTATCTCATGAGGCACATTTTTCCAAAAACATAATCATTCAGCCTTTTTGGTGTATTGAACAAATAGCTTATTCGATGGGAAATGCCTTAACTTCATAGTGTGTGCAAAGTTCAAGGAGGTTTGGTGATAATCCTAAAAATGCCCAGATTTCATGTTGTGTCAGACAGGGAGCAGAGCCTGGCAGGTAGGAAAAGTACCCATTTTCTGACTGAATGCCCAACAGTAGGCATTCTTGGGCACCCTTTCAAGGTCAATGTTCCTACACAAGATGGTCTGCAGTTAATTTTCTGCCTTTATCTCTGAGTATGATTCTGTATATAGTCTATGATACAATCCTTCTTGGGTGGATTCTTGTCTTCTTTATCCCTCTGTTGAAACCTCATGGCACTTCTCTTTGTGCTTTTCTTGTGGAAATTATCTTATTTCCCTTTAGATTGTATTCACTTAATACAGGCCAAATGCCTTATTGTGATATCTTCTTAAATACACAGATAGTAGCTTAATTACCTTTCTATCGTTTAGAGAGCTTAGTGTCAGAACTTGAATATAGCAGGTGCTCCATAATTATTAACAACTTAACTGGCTTCCCTAAAACTTCTATATAGCATAAAATACTGGTTAAGCCTAAAATACTCTTTCTTGAGAATTTATTTGAAAATTGTTAAAAAAAAGTAACTTAAATTTTACCCATTTATGTAGGAAGAGTCGGAAGGCATTATATAAAACTCTGTATTTTTCTTCTCACAGTATTATTTTTGGGGAAATAAATTTCAATTCAACCATGTCTCTTATATACAAAAATGTACTTTTCAAAGAGCCATGTTTAAGTGCTGGGAGAAATGCTACTTTGGGAAATTGGAATGTATTATTAATCACATTTCTGTGGCTTCCAGTGAATGTAATTACTTACTATCTATAGCAGAATGGAACTAATTGATTAACATTCTCCTATAAACATGCAAGTGGGCACAACAGACTCTCTGACGCCTTCATATATTTGGCAAACATTACAGAGCGTGCAGCCTATACACCATCCACTCTTAGCCCTCTCATTCCCTCCAATTTGATTTGAAAGACTTTTCTGAAGGGCCTGCATATTCTTGATACTTAAAAATCATATCGGCAACTAGGAAAGCACAGTTGGATGGTGCCCCTCCCCAACTGTGGCCCTTGATTGTCGCCTTACCCTCCCTATAGAGAGATAACCTTATTTGAAAATAATGGCCTCTTTGCATTAGCATGATACAACACAGGCTGTTTTGAATATACAAAATAACCATCACCAAATGCTTCATGGCCTGTTAAGATTTATATAAATAAGACTGACTTTCTTCTTTTATGCATGCGTAAATCCCAAAATATAATTTTCAGGTCAACAAAAGGGAGATGTTTGCTTTATCACTATTTTCTAGAAATCTCAAGTCTTTATTTCCTCCTTCTGGAAGTCAGTAAGACTACTAGTGTCAATATGCGAATCATAAAACAGATCACATAGCCTTTAAATCTCAGTTGTTATCACACAGCATCCCTGAGAAAGAGGGGAATAACTCTCATTTTAAGATGTTGAAAAATACTAAGTGTGACAAAGAGTATAATGGGCTACATATTAAGTTTTTTTGGACCTAGACCTCAACACTTGCTGGCTTTATGGCCAATTATATTTTATTGAGGCTGTGAACAAATATGAATAAACCTTTCATACCAGCGAGCTCATGGTAATAAAGTTAAATAGCTCATCTAGAAGTAGGTACTCAGATGAAAAAAAAAGTTTTTTTCATTTCACGGTATCAGGGATGAAGGAGGCGGGAATTACACACGTTTGCAAACCCCTTCAGTTTAAAACATTGTAGCTGCTAAAACAAGAGTACATGAAACGACACTGTCTGTTGTTCATGGAATATCAGGACCAAATGGATAAAGTTCACCCTCTCCTCTAGTCTTTTTTTTTTTTTTTTTTTTTTTTTTTTTTTTTTTTGAGACGGAGTCTCGCTCTGTCGCCCAGGCTGGAGTGCAGTGGCGCGATCTCGGCTCACTGCAAGCTCCACCTCCCAGGTTCACGCCATTCTCCTGCCTCAGCCTCCCGAGTAGTTGGGACTACAGGCGCCCGCCACCATGCCCGACTAATTTTTCTGTATTTTTAGTAGAGACGGGGTTTCACCGTGTTAGTCAGGATGGTCTCCATCTCCTGACCTCGTGATCTGCCCACCTCGGCCTCCCAAAGTGCTGGGATTACAGGCGTGAGCCGCCGCGCCCAGCCGGCCTATCCTCTAGTCTTATCTGGTGTTAAAAAGTTTGCCCTCAGATGTCTTAATGATCTCCATAATAAGTAAAACTTCAGGTTTTTGCCCAATGGCTTGGCATTGGGTAGGTCAACCCCAAAGTATGATTTTATAATCAGGTTTCTGAAGTTGCCACTTTACTTGGTGACTATGACTGAAGTATGTTATAATAGCCAGTACAATAGGCCTCCTTACCAAATCGCACCAGGAAATTAAGCCTCAAACTGGCTCTGTGTTGTGTGTACTACACCATGATCATGTTTAATTTTCTAATTAGAAAGACCTTCTCTTAATGAGTCAGATGTTAAGAGTCATGGAAATCCATATTGTAAAAAAACCCCACATATATGTAGTTGTTAATAATGGTTTTCTGTAGGGATCTGAGAGGAGTGTGGGAATATAGGGAAGAAGTTTTAAAAAAATGACCTCAAATGTTTTCAATTTTTATTTTATACTGGTATGCAGTATTTATATTTTTCTCATAGTATATACTTCTTTTACAAAATGGGCTTATGGGGGCTTCTCATTTTCTTCTCTTTATGTTTATTTTCCCCTTTTTCTATAATAAACATAAATGTTTAGAATAAAAAAAATATATATAAAAAGAAAAAATGGAGAGGCTTTATTCTGTCTTGATTTTTTATACTTCTGCAACTGCAGTTTTCCGATACCTATTCATTATGTATTTTGGGAAAACATCTAAATGGAAATCACAAGCTGAATTTTGAGCTGAGTCCTCTAAATCTAAACTTTTGAACATAGAGTAAGATAACCATTTAGAGAACAAAACAATGTTAAATTTAAGCCATGATTATGATCGTAAAAGGGAGCACTTGCTGGGAAATCAAGTATGTGTGAAACAAACATGGCAAGGAGAGAGCTAAGAGAAAATGGTATGTTCAGTATTTTTGCTGACCGAAATAATTCCCATGTGGTATTTTAAAAAGAGTGCCAGAAAATGACCTCCTGGAACTAAGAATAGTCTAAACTTTTGATTCATAAAACCACAGGAAATATGAATCAAGGAAAAAGACAATCCCAGGCAAGGGCAGGTGTGGGGCCTGAAGAAGCTCAACCCCACACAACAGTTCTCATCTCCTGCAACCTCCCCAGCCCCTCTCCCTAATTTCCCACTTCAATGCCTGCCCTTTGGCACATAGCTGCTTTTAATCCACTTGGTATTGAATATTTGGGATTTGGAATTCTCTATAAAATGGTGATAATTTGATATTTAATGCTAGAAGGTGAGCGATCAAATGAGACAGCTGCTAAAATTTATGAATTCTATAACAATAATTTCAAATCCTTACTGCTTTTACCTTCCCAAGATTCTAAAATGACAGATTCAGTCCTAACTGACTAAGATAGTAGATTATTTTTCCATACATGCAAGGTCCATTTAAAAATCTGGTTACCAGGGTAATGGATGTAATATCATAAACGAGTCTTTATCCAGCTACATAGCTACATGGTATGTGCACATGCAAACATTTATAGTGCATATATGGATATGAATAGGGCTGAATGTTAGGCAACGCAAGGTGTGAACGTCTCTTTAACTGACTAAAACAAACAGAGCCACAGACAGACACACACTTAGAACTACCCCTTACACTTCAACCAAACAGAGGCAGAAGATTGGGAAGGTGAACTCAATGTAGGGCTTGCCAAATCCAGGAAATAAAGAGGGCTGCAGAGAGGCACAGTGTCTTCTGCGGAACTCCAGGGCAAAGCTGTTCAGCTGTGACTTTTTTCTACTTTTTGGTGGTCTCAGTTTGAAATTAGGCTCCTGGCTTTTGCCAAGGAAGTGTTAAAAATGTGCACTTGTGTGAAGCAGCAGCAGTCCTCTCAAATGGGGGTACCAGATTTCTTTTGTTACTTTTTAATTCACTCAGTGATGATAACACTTCACAATCCTAACGTTTCTCCTTTCAATCTCCACCTTTAAGAAAGTCATCTAACGTCTTGGTGATCTTTAATGACCTTAACCACATCTGTAGCAAACATCTTCTAAGAACAGATCTGAAAAGCTTCTGTAGGTGAACTTGGGTGATTCCAAGGGTCCTTACTGTTTTGTGATGAACACATATATGGTTCATCATTTCTTTTTGTTATAGTTGTGCAAAAAGAAGACGTATTTGTGATGAGACTTTTTATTCCCCACTTCTTTGCAAATGAGTTCTCCAGGGCTGTTCACTGGTTCATTTGCCTGGAGGTCAAAACAAAAGCCTCCGATGCCCATCATGCCAGCTCCTGAAGATGTGATACCACCCCGGTTCTATTAATTACAGATTTGCTATGCTTCACTCAATTTTCAGAGCTAAAAGAAAGAAATAGATGTGTGTAATCTTTAACTTGAAACCCATCAGCATTCTTTTCAACAGCATGGGCAAAAATGAGACAAAATATGATAGCCACTATGAAGGAACCGACATCTTTAAGGAAATAAAAACCAGAGTGGAGGAATGACACAGACTGAAGTGTCACGTTGTTTTAGAGTGATAGAAAAGCAGGCCAGTTTTAAAGCAAACCTTTAAACAGTCCCCTTTAACAACCACAGGCCACTTTAGTTTCACGCTTCATTTCTTTCCCTGCTCGAGGATCCTCTTCCTTGTCTACATCTCTCCTTGTCCTTGATCCCTTTCTCTATCTTTTGGCTCACTCATTTCCCCCAGTGGCTTTCATTTGGGGAATATCATTGGGTTCACTGGCTTTTTCACCGAGTCGTCTTTTTGAGCAACTCTGTTCACCTGATGAGTGTTCTATTTAATATTCTAGTTTCCTTATTAGTGGAGAACTGAAGGGTAGTTATGTGTGTCAAAATGTCTCCCCAGAATTAATCCAATCTAATAAACAGTGTGTTTCTACTTGTAGAAGTAATTACTTAAATTTCTATGATGCAGGTGGGCAGCAGGTATTTTCCTCATTTTACAGATTAAAAAGAGGTGCAGTCCCTCAGTGACCCAGGCACTGTGATCAGTGTTGTTACTCAGTTTTCATTTAGATCATCATCAACAGCTTTGTGAGGAATCCCTACCGTGCTGCAAATAAGGACACTGAGGCTCAGGGAACTCAGGGAATTATCCAAAGTCCTACAGTTCTCAAATGGCACAACAAGCCTGATATCAATACCCAGATTTTGTCATTATTTTCTGTTCTAGCACGACATTTCCGGATGCAGACTTCTGCAAGATGACAGAGATAGACGTCTGTTCCCAAAATAGAATTCTATAAAACCCTTCAATCTGAAGAGATTACAACAAAGTGATTTTCCCTTTTTTTCTCTTTGTTGTCTCTGCCGTGGGACCCATGAGCCCCCACAGTTGCATTCTGTATCTCCACAGCATCTGTTCTGCTCATAGCTTTACTCTACAGATTAACTTGAACTCATTATCTCTGTATTTAATTCTTAAAGAAAAGTCAAAAAACTAGTTTGGAGCAAGAATCCCTCTGATGGAATTGGCTTTCATCTCCAAATGGATTTATTTCTCTAAGATAACCAGAAACTGGATAGGATTTGCTATACTATTGACATTACTTTGTATTTTGTAGCTAGCATGTATGTAGTTTCACTTAAAATTCTGCACATACCTTGGAACTATAGCTCATTATTTCTGGATTAAGAGGAGGAAATACTATGCAGTTAAAAAGAATGTGGGTCTCATCATTTTGAGACCTGAACAAATACCCTTGTTCTGCCAGCAACTTTGTAGAAGCCACAGATAAGTCAATTTACCTGTTTGGGCCTGGATTTCATCTTCCAGTGGGGCAGCTGGATTCTATAATATCAAATTTCTAACATTTTATTATTCTATATAATCTATATTAAAAACCCTGACTTTTAAAGAGAAGTACCATTTGAGCAGAATAATGCTACTGTATTATTGGATATTGAACAGAAAAATGCCACTGCAAGAGATCCCAGACCTGAATCAACAGAGACACAGAGGGCAGGAAGGTGCAGTGGGAAGGGGGCGTGGTCAGGTTGCAAGAGGGGAGGGGAGGTGGGTGGAGTGAAAGAAGTGGGCATGGCCAGATAGCAGGTGAAGAGAGGAGAGGAGGTGGGTGGAATGGGAGGGATGGGCGCGGGTGCACTGTAGCAGGGTGAGAAGTGAAAGAGGTGGATGTGGCTGGGCTTGCAGGGAAGGTGGCAGGTACACATTTGCCTAGGGCCACACCAGATGGGTGACTTTGGACAAATGCAGTAATAGCTACAGCTGCATAGTTCAATGCAGCCACCACTAGCCATAAGTGGCTATGAAGTCCTTGAAATGTGGTTAGTGTGACAAAGGAACTAAATCTTTAATTTTACTTAATTTTATTTAATTTTGATTTAACTTTAAGAATCGATTATTTTATCTAGTAATTGGAAAACATTTAACTAGTTTTGGAGAAACCTTGGAATATGAATTTACTGTTTCAACTATAAATTTTATGAAATCTGAATACTGAGCAAATATTTGTGATTAAAGATTTAGCATCCAAATCGAAAATGTGTTATATGTATAAATGTACACTACATTTTGAAGATTCAGCGTGAAAAAAGACTATCAAGTATTGTAATAATTTTTATATTGATTACATGCCAACATAAGAATAGTTTGGATATATAGGTTTAAAGAAAATATATTATTAAAATTAATTTAATATGCTTTTTTCTTTTTCAAATATGGCCCCTAGAAAATTTAAAATTACATATGTGGCTGACATTATATTTCAATTGGTCAGAGCTACTCTGTGTGCTTTAATTTCTTCCTTAACTATATTGGAATAAAAATCACAATATCCTTCAGAGGGACTGCGGCAACAAAAAAAGAATCCTGTGCAAAGTTTGTAGCAAAGTGACCATCAGAACTGGAAGTGCTCAACAAAGAACTATTATTTTTGGACATTATTTCCATGTTTACTTCCTCCAATTATTCATAAAGCAGAATTTTAAGATAATCTGTGGGTTACTCAGTTCTCATAAAGTGTATGAAAGCAAAGAAGGCCCTTGATTACCCAGTGACCAATATTAAGGATGCAGATAATCTACCAAATGAATCCATATTCTTTCCACCTAACAGATTCCTACTTTCTACCTTTATGACCTATAAGATATGGCTTGCATTCATTCATTCATCAAACCTTTGATTGAGTACCTATTGGTAGAAGAATCAAGATTCTGTAATTTTGCATTCTTAAGTTCCTTAATGATTACAAATCTGTAATAAAAAATCTACTCACAATTAAAAACATTGAGATAACTTTAAAATTACAAATGAGATACAATCTATTCTCCATCTCTAAATTAGTAAGTTCAGTTGTACCTACTGAACTTAAAATGCATTCTCTCTCATGTGATTTTCGACTTTTCTTTATGATTGTGGTGGTTTTAAATTCTAAACATTCAGGATTTTGTTCCTTATAATTTTTAAATTTGGCATAATTTGAGAACGACAAAGTTGAAATTAAATGGTTAATTTCAGTTGTATTAAAGGATGCAACATTCCTTTAATAAATGGTGAAAGGAAAACAAGAAGAAACTGAAAGTTAAATTTCGGAAAACTGGCAATTAGTGGATAACACAGAAGAGAACTCAAATAAACTTATGTTCTTTGAATAATCTATTTGTGTTAATAATCTATTCAATAACTATTTCAGTGCTCTCATAAATAAGCTAACTTTGAATTTCCATTTCCACACATTTTATGAAGCACAAATTAAGTTTCTGCTTAACAGTTAGATTCTTTTTTCTATAACAATTCTTTAAAGTAAATTAAGCTTGTAAATTTTTCTTTGTTTCAATAAGACAATATACACAATAATAATAGCTAAAATTTAGTGAGTTCTTACCAAGTGCCAGGCACTCTTACAGGCCCTTTACTTGAATTCACTCAATGAATCCTTAAAACAACCCTGATAGATAGTATGGTAGGCAGAACAACAGCCCTTTAACAATGTACATGTCCTAATCCCCAGAACCTGTGCTTATGTCATTTACACAGCAGAGGGTAATCCAGGCTGTAGACGAGAATCAGCTAACCTAGAGATGAGAGAGGATCGTGGATCAGCCAGGTGGGGCCAATGTAATCACAGGGGTCCTTAGGAGTGAAAGAGGAAGGTGGGAGAGTCAGAGGTCAGAGTCGGAGAGTCGCTGGAAGACACTATGCTCCTAGCTTTGAAGATGAACCAGGACCACAAACCAAGGAATGTGGGCAGCCTCTAGAACCTGGAAAAGGCAAGGAAACAGATTCTCCCCTAGCGCCCCCAGAAAGGAATGCAGCTCTGCCAATTTTAGCCCAGTGAGATCCGTTTCAGATTTCTGAGCTCCAAAAATGTAATACACGTGTTTTAACTGTAAGATAATATGTGTGTTGTTTAAAACTAAGTTCGTGGTAATTTATTACGGCAGAAATAGGAAACTAAGGCAGATAGGTACCTCATGACTCTCATTTTACAGACAGGGAAGCCAAGGTATACAGAATTTAAATAGCTGACCCAGAGATCACACTGCCAGCAAGTGCTTTGGCAAGTGACTCAGACCCACACACCCTGGTTCCTCACCCATGGCAATGCAATGTAAATCAGGGCTGGCACGTGGCATTTTCTCATGTGGTTTCTGGGTACGGAGTGTTTTTCTCTTTCTTCTTAGCATCTTTTTATCCTCCAGGTCTCAGCTGCATTGCCACTGCCTTAGGGGAGGCCTTCCCTGACTGCTTTGAGGAGGTGCGATGTTCAAAGGATGCAGTTTTAAGGTAAGGTGGAATGCAACTCTCAGGGAAGTACTTATCATGATTACAATTTTCCATTTGTTTGAGCTCTGTCTCTGCCACCAAACTGTAAGTGCAGGGCAGCGGCAGTCTTTTGTCATCTGTGCCTACCAAATGCAAGGTGCAGTTGTCTCAGTTGTTCACTGAATTTCGGATGTTTAGACAATCTAACCATGACAAACTCACTGCATGCAAATTGAATGTATTGGGCATGGTCTTAAAAACTAAAATATGTTCCAGCAGAATGAAATAGATTTGGAAAAATGAATTTCAAAAACCCTAAGCTTTCACCCCTATCAGAGTAAATCAGCTCCATGAAAATAAAATCTGAGAATAAAACAGCTATCCACAAGAAACTTATTGAAGGCTGACAAAAATACGGTATTTATATCTGGTTTGCCAAAGACACATTATATCCTCAACTGTATTACTCAGTTTTCACAAAGTTTTATTATATTGAAGCCTGGTGTTTAAAGAAAATCCTACAAACCACTCTTCTAGAAGGCAAAGAAACAAAACCCAAAACAAGCATACCAATTTTTTCTATATTTGATTATGTTTTAAAAATTAACAGACGTTTTATTAGCAGTAATTTGTTGGAGTCTATACTTTTTCTAGCCATAAAACTACATGTTTCTACTTGGTAATATGATGTTTTTCATCTCCACATATGATTTCCCCCAAAATACTTACATCCACTAAAGGTATGTTCTATATGTTCTATATGTATATATTATATACATATATAAAATATATATGGATATATTATATACATATATAAAATATATATGGATATATTATATACATATATAAAATATATATGTATATATTATATATGTATATATTATATACATATATACATATACTATATACGTATATATGTATACGTATATAATACGTTATATATACACGTATATAATACGTTATATATACATATATAATACGTTATATATACATATATAATACATTATATATACATATATAATACGTTATATATACATATATAATACGTTATATATACATATATAATACGTTATATATACATATATAATACGTTATATATACATATATAATACGTTATATATACATATATAATACGTTATATATACATATATAATACGTTATATATACATATATAATACGTTATATATACATATATAATACGTTATATATACATATATAATACGTTATATATACATATATAATACATATAACATATATGTATATATTATATATAAAATATATATTTTATATATAATATATATACACACACATATATGAGTATATGTATGTGTGTGTATGATATGTATTTATCTATAGCTCCATCTACATATAGTTGAATTTGCTTTGTTTTTGATATAAGTTTCTATATATCACCTCCCCCAATCACCACACCCATACCCGGTTTTCTGCTTTTCTTTATCACTGTGTTGATTTTAGATTTTAAGCTGTTTTGATTTTTCTTTTTAGACATTGTGTATTTTTTCTTTGCTTCTAATCATTTCTAAATTTGGTACAATTTGGAGAATTAAAAAGATGCAAGATTATCTGAACAAGATGATACAGGATGTAATCTGAGTTTAGTAAGCCTTTGCCTTGAAGACTTATGTTGCTAATTACTAAGGCTCTCATTACATTCAATTAATTCTTATACCCAGAGAGAAGCCATGCAATTCATTTGTCCATTTTCTGTGGCTTTGGGATTCAACTCAAAATTAGTTCACAAGGGAAAATAACTACCAAAGATTCTATGTGCTTTAAAGCTCCATGTTATACCCATCTATGGTAGACTGTTTAAACTCATACTCCATGACACAGGCGTTCTTTCCGAGGGGAATCTGATAATATTAGTATATTCAAGATTCAACCTTACTGAAATGAAATAGAAACATTAGCTCAGGATTTAGAGATTCTGAAAATTGTTTCTTCTTTATACATATACTGAAAAAGATGAAACTGGGCAAAACATGTTAACATTCTTTGATAATAAAACTTTATTAGGTTAGGATATTTACTATAGGGATAAGAAGAGAGTCAATTTATTTCCTTTGGAGTAGTTTCCATAGTTTCCATAGTATGTCCCTCTCTGGTCCTGATTGTATTTATAGGACACAAATTAAACAAATGTATGTTCCAAAGATATGGAATTACTGTTTTCATAAATAATTCATTTCCTTCATTGAACTTGCTTCCTTATATGAGGTTCTCAAAGTACTTGAGCAGGAAAGAAGAATTATTGTCTCCTGCAAGTGGGGGACCCAAATGTGGAGATTTGTTGAAAGTCAAAAAGCAAATCAAGTAGAAGCTTGATAACACCCTCACTGGCCTCTCTTGTTCACTGTACCACCTTTTTTTGGGTGTGGAACAAATACAGTGAAATCCTAATGTAAATCACCTCCCTATATTGCTGAGTGAGTTACCCAGTGGATATAATGAATTCTGACCAGCACACTGTGGATTTCTTATAAGCCATGTGAGCCTGCTGACCTGCAAGACTCCATTGCTTTATAATGTGAATTAGTTTACAATGTGATTCTACAAAAGTCACAGGAACAAAAAACCAAACACTGCATGTTCTCACTCATAAGTGGGAGTTGAACAATAAGAACACATGGACATAGGGAGGGGAACATCACACACCGGGGCCTGTTGAGGGGTGGGGGGAAAGGGGAGGGAGAGCATTAGGACAAATACTTAATGCATGCAGGGCTTAAAACCTAGGTGATGGGTTGATAGGTGCAGCAAACCACCATGGCACATGTATACTTATGTAACAAACCTGCACGTTCTGCACATGCATCCCAGAACTGAAAGTAAAATTATAAAAAAAGACAATCTTCTGGTGCTTCCAACAGACAGGACAGATAATAGTCCCCATTTAGCCAACTAGGAGAAATGAGTCAGCATGTCTAGGTCATCTGGGCTTTTGTTAATATTAAGTGACAGACTTGAGACTCTGACTTGAAATCTAGAGTTTCTCAATCATAGCAGTTCTCAGACTCTCAGGTGAACAACAGGTACCCAGGGAAAAAACCAAGTTCCCTAGTATCTTGTCGGGGATAACAGAAAATACACTGTAGAGGTCAAAGTTATTTAAAAAAAAAAAAAAAAAGGTTCCTTTGTGGTTGAGGCCACGTCATTCACCAGACAGGGGTCAGTAAGCATTTTCTGTAAATGGTCAGAATACTTTAGGCTTGGTGGGCCATATATGGTCTCTGTATCTTTTGCCCTATGCCACCCCCTTCCTCCTTCTTTTGTTTTTGGTTTTGTTTTGTAACAATTTAAAATTGTGAAAATCATTCTTAGCTCAAGCACTGTATGGCTGCAGGCAGATTTTGACCCGCAAACTGTATAGTTAATCAGAGTGCTGGACCAGGCAAATTCTGGAGCACCAACAGAGGACTTGTCAGGGAGGTCTTGGAGCAGTAACTACAATTCCCTTACTCAGAAATGTTTGCCATATAAGTGCACACATCCTTGACTCACAGAAGAGATTTCACCTTCCCAACTCACCACAAATTTAGGCTATTGTTAATTTTCTGCCTTAGACCAAAATTCAAGACAAAGCCATATTTGGCTTGCTGTATATACTAGATCTTTGGCAGCCCTAAATTTAAATTTTATGGTTTCTACTATTTCAGAGAAACCCCAGAATGTTCATGGATTTTAAAGTTTTTTTTCACTTTTGAGTTGAGACCTGTGAATCCGGTGTGTGGGTATTGGTCATATAACCAAAGTGAGACTAGTAGCCTTACCAACACTTGCTTTTCTTTCTCCTCTTGTGCCACCTCTAAACTCCAAAGTGTGAACAGAAAAACAATCTCTTTTGGGGGAATGGGGAAGAAAAAGACTTAAAATGAAGCTAACTTCTGGGGTTGGTGATGAGTAAATGACATAAGAAATAATAGACATTAACCAGAAAATAGTAAATCTACATAAATTGAATTAGTGTCTGAAAACTTTAAGAAAATATGCTATAAAGGAAGTAAAAAAATTATGAAAGTTTCTGTTAATTCTCCCACCAACAAAAATTTTTGAGTGAGAGATAAAATTAAAGCTTTAAAGGAATTTCTTCATTTTTTCCCCGTTAAACTTGACTGCATCATAATAGGCCATTGTAATGGTCTCAGATGTCAGGATTCATGTGTTTCTTTTAAATAAGAATCTACATTAGTTAATTTTGATGTTTAGCAATTTCTCTCCACTTTGGACTATATAAGCTAGACTACAATTATGCCAGCCCAAATCTTATCTCTGCACAAAGATTCGGAATCTAGACCACAGGAATGAGACTCTGATACAACTTGCATTATGAAGTTTTGAATGCCAAAGCCTTCTGAAGGGTATCAATATTCAAAGCCTTGTATTTATCCTGGCAACTTTCTTCATCCTTAACTCACTCTTGGACATTTCAATTAAGAGTTAAGTGGGCATCTTTATCAACTGAACTTTGCATATTAGTGCCAACTGCTTAAAAATATCAGATAATCAACAGATACTTATTTAGCTTCGAGTATGTAAAAGGCTTTGGGCTGGGTACTAATGGAGCAAGAAGGAAGCTTAGAGGCTAGGTGTGGTGGCTCATGCCTGTAATACCAGCACTTTGGGAGGCTGAGGTGAGTGAATCATGAGGTCAGGAGTTTGAGACCAGCCTGGCCGACATGGTGATACCTCGTCTCTATTAAAAATACAAAAAATTAGCAGGTATGGTGGCATGTGCCTGTAATCTCAGCTACTTGGGAGGCTGAGGCAGAAGAATCGCTTGAACCCGGGAAGCGGGTTCAAGCAGTGAGCTGATCTCGGCAGTGAGCTGAGATTGCACCAACACACTCCAGCCTGGGCAATAGAGCAAGACTCTGTCTCGGAAAAAAAAAAAGTAGGCTTACTTTCTGTCTTTGAGGGTCAAGGTCAAAGCAAGGAGACCATTAATTAGGAAGCGATTGCTCTGGTAGATGGAATTTCCTGTCTACCAGTGAGATAAGAAAAATATGTGATCACCAAGTAAAGAAACAATTATACATTCAATTAAATAGGCTGAGATGTGTTAGAAAGCAATGCATGATTAACTTTCAAATGGCTTTATACACTATAAATATTATAGGAGATTAGAAGAGAGAAAGATCATTTATCAATTGTTTATTAGCGTTTACATTGGGCTAGGCTTTACTCCTCTTTATATAGTTCCTTAAAACTCCGGACATATATGCAACTTCCTACTTGACATCTCCATCTATAGACCTAACAGAGATTTCAAACCCAGCATCCTTAGGGTGAGCTTAGATTCTCTCTCCAAACCTTCCACTCCTGTGTTCTTCTTTATCTGAATGGCAACTTGTTTCTTCTGGACATTCAGGCCATAACAAGCACAGTCAACTCTGACACCTTTTCCTTTCCCACACTTTATATTCAATCCATAGGCAAACTCTATTGGTTCTACTTTTGAAATCTATCCAGAATCTGACTACTTTTCACAGCCTCAACAACTACCATCCAGGACTTTGGGATCATTGCAACCACTTCCTAATTAATGGTCTCCCTGCTTGGCCCTTGACCTTTTATGGCCAGAGATCCCATTACTTCCCTGCTTCAGGACCTCCCAGTTAGTGGGGTTATAGTTAATATAACACTCACTATTCACCAGTCACTGTTTTAAGCAATTTGCACCTATTAACATACTGAATTCTCACAATAACCTTACACCGGTAGATGCTGTTACTTTTTACATTTTATCAATGAAGACACAAAGACACAAGGAGGACAAGTCATTCATCAAGATCACACAGCTAGTCAATGGCAGAGATACAACTCAAACCCTGACATTCTGGCTCCATGGCCCAGGCTCTTAACCTCTGGGCCTGCTTCTTCCAGTGGCTTCCTTTCTCACTTGGAAAAAGCCTAGGTCTTCCTGACAGCTGTGTGCCTGACATGATCTGACCCCATTGCCTCCCTGACCTTGCCTTCTATGACCCTCTCCTTGGCTCATGTGGACACACTGGCCTCCTTGCTGTTCTGCTAACACCCCAGGCTTCTTCTCACATTAGGGCCTTTCACCTTGGCGGGTCCTTCTGCATAAGGCATTTCCCTGCTGAAAGTGGCATGGGTCATTCCTTTGCCTCCTTAGGGTCTTTCCTCAAATGTCACTTTTTAGTTAAGATGTCCCTGATCACATCCCTATTGAACGTGTTACCGTTACATCCAGGCACTGTTCTAAGCACTTAACACTTACTTTATTAAACCCATACAACTGCTCTAATTTGATAAAATTTCTATCCTCATTTTACAGCAGAGGAAAAGAGACACAGAGATGTTAAACGGCATGCCCAAGGTCACACAGCTGATAAGTGATGAAGTCAGGATTCCAACCTAGGTGCTCCGGCTCCAGAGTCTGTGATCTTACAAAAAAAAAAAAAAAAAAAAAAATCAATATACAAAACTTCGTGACTAATGGGCAGTGGGAAAGTGAATAAAAAAGAAAAATCAAAGTTTGTTCAGAAGTTTAGAGCCAGAGTGAGAAGACAATTAGCCAATATAAGAACATCACACTGGAGGAGGAGAAGAGGTGGACAGTTTAGATTACCATCTTCCAGAGCCATGTTTCTCAAAGTGTCATCCAAAGTACTCCTTCGTCAGAATCAACTGGGAGTGCTTGCTACAAGAGCAGATTCCTGAGGTCCACTCCATACCTTCTCATACAGAGTCTTTGGGGTCAACAGCTCAAGGATTAGCATGAATGAAAACTCCTAGGTGATTCTGAAATACACTAAAATTTTCAAACCACCATCTTGGAAAACAGAAAATATTTTCATTGGCTAAAGTTTGTAGACTAAGTGTCACAATTGTAGTATAGCATTTCCATAACTACAAGACTGGCGAAATGTTCTATCACCTTCAAACTTTGCAACTTAGGGTAGGGACTTTTGATGGGTTTGTTCATTGGCGGATTCCAAGTGTCTGAACCAGTGCTTGGACCATAGTGGGCTGGCAATAAATGATTAGTGAGTGTGTGAATTTTGGAGTGGCCCAGAAGAAATTTTCCAGATGCACAATGACTTTGTATGGGCACATTTTACTCAGAGTGGCCCAAGATTTCCATCAGACTTCTTACATAAATTCAGTTTACTGGTTTTATCATTATTTCCTTAGAAGTGTGAACAGACTGGAAAATACACTGGCTTTTGGAATCATTGCTCTAAGTGTGATTCGGGGAGCTGGCATTTAGCAGCTATGTGATGTTAAGATATTCAACCTTTCTAAGCCTTTATTTTCCTCATTAGTATAATCTTATCACCTTATTTAATATCAATAAAGGTATTATATAAATCAAAAGGATCCTTGGAAAAATATTATGACTAGGTGAGTAGTTTTTTAAAATTTCTGAGTTATTTTGAGGTGTAAGGTTTTTTTTTTTTTGCAAATTTCTAGCTGTAAAATTTTATAGACTAACAAAATTAGAAAAATAAGACTTACTGGTATAGCATGAGCACTACACATAGTTATAGAGTGTGTTAATGTTATTAACAAGAGTTAAACTTGGAAAACAAAGATTTCTTTGACATTTGAACCTATTTCAAATCCTTTAAAATTTAATTTGTGAAAACTTATGGGAATAATAAACATGAAACTATTCCTATTTAGTGTTTCCTTTTAGAAATAATCACAGCCCCCTAGTTCAAGAACCATATTGCTTTTTGAAAATAAAATATTGATTTGTTGAAGAAGTAGGCAAATAATGTTATAGTTTAGTATTCTGTCACTCAGAGGCATAGCCCAAGCCAAATGACTTTCATTTAAGAACTTTTAGAGTAACAGGTATTTTTCATTCATTATTTACTACATCCTTGATATCTCAACATTGAAATCTAAGAGAAAAAAGTCGATTATGCTGAAGCCACCTAGACTTCAATGTCTCTTCAATTTTGGAAACTTTACCATACCATCTATTCTGATTTTAGTGACTAAGCAGATCTCTTTTTAAACTTAAAGAAAGAAAGAACTCTATCCTCAAATTTATTCTTGCTGATCAAACAGATGCACAAAAAAGGAAAACATTGTTTATTACAATTAAAGCACAGACAAAAATGTAATTTGACAAGTGGCAAGAAAAAGCTTTCTAATGAAAACACTATGCATTCTACAAAATTCTTAATTCTTTATTCTAATATTGTGCCTAAGTTAGGCATTCTGGAAAGGCAATTTGCTTTGCAGAGTCAGAAAGAAAAGCCCCAAATATCCTGAAGTTAAAGATCCAACTATCAGCATCTATACAACTTCAATGGTTACATGTGATTTTTAAAAAATGCCCATTTTGGGCTCTTCTTTCAAATTATAGTTATAAAATAAAATCCACTCACTTAAACCAAACTCCAAATTTTTCTCTTATTTTCTGCACAAAAGGTAATAACAACATGCAAACCATGAGGCAGAAGAGAATTTCTAGTAGACCGAGAAGCTGTACAATTTCATGACAGATACAACAAGAAGAAAATATGCTCTTTGAATGATAGAAATAGTTCTGAAAGATTTTCAGAGTAGTAAACTCTAGGTCACACATGCCTTTATCTAACGCTAAACACCAAAACCCCTAAATTGTAACCTCTCTATAATAATAGTTCAATCCACTGAGGCTGCTTTACCACGGATACCATACCATTATGATGAGGGTTCTGGGTCTATTCATTTCATCGTCACTTTCCAGAGGCAAAATTTCGTGGGATGGTTCCTCTTGGCGTCGTCTACAAATGTGTGGACAGCTCCTCTGGACCACAGAACGAAAAGCTTGAAGCAGAACAATGCTGGCAGTGCAGCCCATCGCTGCATCCTGGAGCCTACAAAATAACTTCTATGTTGATGCTATGTTTGCAAAACAGTGGCTCCTTGTCTCTGAAAACAGCCTACACTGCAGCTGCAGCCGGCTCACTCTCCAATCACTTCCTTGAGCTCTGATCATCTGATCATGGCCAAATAGCTTGGATGCAGAGATGGGAAAGATTTGATCCACGGAAACTGAACACACTCAGGAATATTAGAGCACTGCGCTCAGAAAGTATTTCTCAATTCACATCGAGAGCATGTTTCCTGTTCATTACAATGAAGCTCTTCAATTCTCCTTTCAGAGGTCTGAATAAATATGTCTTTCCCACTCAGACACACAAATAAATTACTTTTTCAAATCACACAACTGAAAACCTGACTTTACACTGACAATTTTTCCTGAGGTATCATGTAAAGAGTGAAAATGATTTTTTTTTAATAAACATAAACACTTCCTGAAGGAAATTTTGCTGGACATCTCACTAAGTGGATTGAGGTTTTACTTTTCATAGCTCATAAGTTCCAGAAATGAAATTGGCTTATCTGAAACATAGAGTTCACTAGATCAAGATGATTTAACAAAAGTATGCACGCATTAACCAGCCCTGCGTGAGAGACACCAGTGTTCCCCTGTGATTTCCTCTCAATAGTATGGTTGTTCTGTTCCCACACATGCAGTTCTGCAGCCTAACACAATTTTATATTTACATATGCGGCTTGCAGGGCTGAAAATATCTGTATTACTGAGGTCACTGAGCAAGTTCCGCCAAGCTGACCTCTTAGAAAAAGCAGCTGTAAAGCATTTTAACATCCTATCAATATGAATTAAAGGCTCTGGGAAGGACTTTGAGGTCTTTGGTAGTTAAAAGTCTGGTATTCCCTGACTCCTGCGAGACTAGTCACTTAGGAAAGAACCAAAGAGAAATGCTTAGAAATCACGTGTCCTTTCTGGAATGGCCTCAACATCTAATGGTATAGTGAAAGAGAATAGGGCAACAGGGGCTGCTTGCGCTAAAAATATCTCATGGAAAATAGATTTTGCTTACAAATGAGGAAAGTATGAAATCCCCAATAGAATTCGATGTTGAGATCTTTCTGCCAAGCTAATTCTTCCAGTGTAACTCTTGGAGATTCAAAGAAAAAAAATGTTTTCTGTGGTTTCTGGGCTCCTCGGCGTGAAGGGTGCTGCAGGAAGTTTTAGGAAGGATTGTTTTGCTGTAACGTGTGGCCGCCCCGGCCTCAGTAAGGTTGCTTTCGCGGAAGCATCTAGCATGATGCTCAAATAGGCATTAATTGCTCAATAATCTGTCACAACACAGCATCGTTTTAATTGGTATGTTCGCCCCAGAGAAGTAAAACATGCTTCTTTTTCTTCTTTTTCTTTTCTTTTAAGAAGTACTGGCTGCCAGTAGTTTTTCATCTCCCTCTGTTTTGAGCAAACATATTTTAGTGCTGCTGGAAAAAGAAGAAAAAAATGCTAATGATACTGGCAAGTCCCCTAAATCCCTCTGGACCTTTGTCAGACTGCCCGGGTGCTAATCTAAACCATTTTTACTCTAAACAACTAGGCCATTTACTGAACAGAAGCTACGATTTAGCCTGTCTGGTTTCTGTGTATTGAATATCTATATCTAATGGTGTCCACTTGAGACAAAGGGCAGAGTGGGCTTCTATGTTTGTGAATGTGTCTTTTCAAATAGGACAGTTCCTCTGGGCTCCCTGTATGGCAGTGCCCACCCCCACCCACTTACTCCCAACCCCCAGGACATATCTCTCTCCAATCACTTCCGTAGGTTCTGATCATCTGCTCATGGCTGCGTAGTTTGCAGGCAGCAAGCTGCTAGCTGGAAACGCTTAAATAGTCCACCAGCCCCAGTTAGAAACTGGAGAGAGAAGACAGATCCCTCCGCTATCCACCACGAGCTTGGCAGGCACGATGCACTTCACATCCTAAACTCCTCTCTAACCATCTCTCTCTAAATCTGGCTGACCTCTGGGGTGGCTTTTGGAATCAGATGTTTTGGCAGATGCCAAAGTCTTTAGGGAGACAAATGAGATGCTTTCTAGCTATTACAGTCCCGCCTTCATCGATCCCCTCTGCCTCTGAGGAATTCACCCCTATTATTGACGGGCTGCTGACAGGCTCTCAATATTCTCTCTCTCATTGTCTCCTCTCTCTGTTAGCCTCTGTTATCAAGCTAAAGGAAGGTCTAAGGATTAGTTTCTTTGGAATTCAGTACACACAACCATTATCCAGTGGACAAGAAATAAAAAGATGAAATGCAGGAAAGAAGAGTTGAGTATGTTCTCCAACATTTTCTCATGAAAGATTTCAAACATGCAGCAAAGTTGCAAGAAAGGGGTTGGGTTCTGAGCTCTGTGTTTTACATAGTAAATTAAGCTGGAGATTGGGTTGGGTTGTGGGAGACACAGAAACTTACCCAGAGACATGGCCATGTTTCTGTCATATTTAGCATGCATGTTGACACACAGGAAACTTTTTTTTTTTTTTTTTGAGATAGAGTCTCGCTCTGTCACCCAGGCTGGAGTGCAGTGGCAGGATCTTGGCTCATGGCAACCTCGCCCTCCCAGGTTCAAGTGATTCTCGTGCCTCAGCCTCCCGAGTGGCTAGGACCACAGGTGTGCACCACCACACCTGGCTAATTTTTGATAAGCAGAAATATTTTAAGATTAGGTATAAACTCTTCAGCAGGTGTCTGCTATTTTTATTTGAACTATTAATAAGATGAATCATTAATTTGGCCTCCAAACATCAAATGTGCACGGCCTTACTAATAAACGACCTTTGGAGATTCTTCTTTACTCTCTTGTCTGCCTTCTTCCCCTAGTAGGGTCTTATCTCATGATTCAATAAGATATTTATTAAACCTAAAATGCTAGAAACAAGATTTTTAAAGTAATTGTCATAGATTAGGAAATAATGTCACTAACAATTCGTAACGCTAAATTTTCCAAAGAAGTGTTGGAAGCTAGATTTCATCCTGGGTCATTAATATTATATTATATTATATCATATTATTGTATGTTATTTCATATATATAAATTTATTCAGCATTTATGAAATCTTTAATTTGTATACAACAAAAAATGTTCTTGTTTCAAAGCAGAGATAGCTGTGTTGTGTAGATTGTAGTAGCCTTAATGCTCACAGGAAATGGAAGGAAGGACGGAGGGAGATGTTTTTAACATCTTATTGACCAGGGAGAAAGACATGTAGGAAGAAAAAGTAAGGCATTTCGAGAGAGTAAAGGAGGTTAAGGAGAAAAAAAAAAAGAAAAACGAATGAAGGGACAAACAAAAACCAGCAAAATCGTACTGAATCCTAGGAGGGTTCTGGACTCTGCCTCAGGGGTCCACCTACCCAGTTATAGACTGCCCATACTTCTTCAACAAATCTTGACTAATGAATTTAGTTTTCAGAGCACTTTTCTAGAATCTTTTGGCCTAAGAATGATTTGGCTGTACATGTAGATATATCCACCACTGGGATAATATGTCCAAAGACCTTTTTACAGTGGGCAAGGAAATACATATTTAATTTAAATAAATAATGTCCATTGAAAGTGTTGGACCTTCCCAGCTTTATTAAATTATGTAAGAGCCGTGTGTCTAAATCTATATATCTAATCTATTGCAAAATACCTACATCTATTTTGACTGTGTCAAATTGGACTGTGCTTTGGCATGATGGAGGTGAAGCCCACATTCTTCTCCCCAAAAGACCTGGTACATCTGAGTCTTCTGATGCATAATGCTGACCTTGGATGGGGAGAGGTTTTCTGCTGTCCTCTATAAGGCATCAAGTACATGGAAACCTACTGCTGATAACAGATGCTTATCTTGTAAAAACAAAGATGAGCTTAGATAAAATATTTGAGAAATAAAAAATTGAGAAATGAAGCCTAACAAAATCAGCCTCGAGGGCTTTTTGGATATCCCTGATGCTATACAGCTTGGTTTCATTGCTTCACACACTGTGAGTTTCTGGTGGGTCTATTTCAAAACCCTAATAAGGTCATGATCAGAACTTATTTATCAAGATAAATTTATGGAAAGGCTAAGAGTTTAAGGGTAGAATTATGTCCCCCCAAAATTCATATGTTGGAACCCTGAGCCCCAATGTGACTCTGTTTTGAGATAGAGCTTCTAAGAAAGTAATAAGGTTTCATGAGGTCATAAGGGTGGAGCCTTCATCCTCTAGAACTAATGTCCTTATAAGAAGAGGAAGAAACACCAGATCTCTCTCTCTCTCTCTCTCTCTCTCTGTCTTCATGCATGCACAAGGGAAAGGCCATATGAAGCCACAGTGAGAAGGTGCTGTTTGCAAGATAGGAACAGAGTCTTCACCAGAAAACAACCCTAAGAGCACCTTGATCTTCAACGTCCAGCCTCTAAAGCTGTGAGAAGATGAGTTTCTGTTGTTTAAACCACCTAGTCTGTGGTGTTTTGCTACAGCAGCCCTAGTACCCTAGCAAACCAATACAAGGACCTTGCCTGGGAAAACCATATTCTAACAGTGAAGCCTCAAGGGAATCATCACCTCCTCAGAGAAAGGTTCTTAATTCCCCCAGGTTGAATTAACCCCCGCCTTCCTCCCTGCTTCCAAAACACAAATGTTCAGGAGTCACCTTTGAAGTATCTTTTTGCTGCACCGGCCTGCCCTCTGGCCAGCAGAACATGGTTTCCACATTTGGAGTCTGTAGGCCCTGACTTCTAGCTCAAGGTGGTGTGCGGAGTACATTTTTTTAGCTACCTCTTTCTCCAAATCCAAGTGAAATGACAACAAAACAGTATAAAGGCAATATATTGATTACAACAAAATGAGAAAAGGTGGGAAACTTTTTCAGCAAATGAGAATTTTTGAGCATCTCTGAAGAATGAAAAGTGAATTTGATCACATTGATTAATAACTAAAAATGAAGTATTTAGGAACAATTTACAGACACAGCAAGAGGATACAGCAGATGGCAGCCATTGCTCACAACAGAGCCCAAAAGGGGCTCCAAGCTCTAGAAAGTAGGGGCTGGATGTGAGAAAGTAACTGGATAACTGCCCTTGGACCCTGTTAGCACAGACAAAGCACTAGAGCACCTGTCACCAAATACCCCAAGAAAGGCAAATACTTCCAGAATACCTAGCATAGGCGTCAGCACCTCAGTGGAACCCCTCACTGTTTTGGCTTTGGTCAGTGGGGATGGGGTGTGTATCTAGTCGGCCTGCCAGACTGGCTTACATATCCAGAAATGAAGACTGCAGTTGGTGCACCAGTCAACCTAACAGCTTGTCCACAGGTCAGTCTAACCAAGTGAAGGAGAGGATTCAAATGTTCCTCCTCTCCCTGATCCCAGGGCCAGAAGGCAGAATACTCTAGCTCCCCAAACTAAGTAGACCTCTCTTAGTTTGGGTTAATTTATAGTGAGACTGACAGAACCTACAGTCAATATGGACTGAGCATCCTGGTTCAAATCTAATTTGATGCTTGTCCAAATGACAGGCTGGTGGAAGAGGTGGCCAGCAGAGCACAGCAGAAAAGCTCACAGCGAGCTTCGGAGTCAGCCTGACTCATACGAGTCACCTAACCTCTCTAAGCCTCAATAGTATCTGCTGTAAAATGGAGATCATCCTTTACACTTTCAGGATATTGGTGGAAAGAGATTAACTGCAAAGACCAACATAGAGCCTGGCCCATAATTATTCAGTGAACAAGCGTGATGCTGCCTCTGCTAGAGTGATAACAGAAGCTTGGTCTCCTCCCTCTCAGCTTCCAGGATCAGCTTAAAGGTGATACTGCCCTGGAAAAGCCTCCCCTAACAGGCATTGCTTCACAGCCCTGAACCTCAGTCCTTATCACTGTACCCTGTAGGTCTCCTTTCTAACACACTAGCTGTAATTACATCCTGATTGATTTAAATTTTAAATTATGTCTTCCCTCTCTGTAAGACATAGGATTGTGCTTACCTTGTTTGCTATATATCCAGCACCCACCTTGGAGTACATGCTCAATGAATAATAATCATGATGATGATACCCCTAAGAAAGCAAGCCCTTATAGCACTCGCCATGTGCCAGGCACAGTGCTAATGAATATTTATGCATCGGGGTACATGTACATCTCCCTCTGTGAGGCAGTGCTGTGATCATCCCTGTTTTACTGTTGAGGAAACTGAGGTACAGAGAAATTAAGTGATTCCCTCAGAAAATCACGGCTAGTAAGTGGCAGAATCAGAATTAGAACTGGCATGTGGCAGGGGGTAGTGAGGCAACCTTGGAAAATTCCCTTTGAGAGCTGGTCTGTCCCTCACAGGAAAGTCTGTGACTTTTTCTTGGATGACAGTTTCAGAAACCAGCTAACAATTGAGCAGATTGTTTTAAGGTGATGATTTAAATTGCATTTTGATGGGAATTGAAACCACTCAAATGTAATGAATTTGATAAACGAATTTTTTTAAGGTGCTGTGTTTACTGTGTGAAGTGTTCACTGGCAGCAGTGACTTAACTGCCTAAATTGGCTGTCAAAGCATATATTTAGAATACAGAAACGTAATGAGCTCCCTTTATCATTCCTTGCTTCCCCCTACATGACATAAAATGTTGGTGAACACCAAAATGCCCCCAGAAAAGAGGCTACTTTGGGTCCAATTAGAAAGAGGAAAATGAGGCCATCACCCCAGGACACTCTGTGAGCGTGGACTTGGTTGCCCATGCTGGAAGAGCTGCCACTCACTCTTGAATTCATTGGAGGCTGATCCTGGAGAGTTGGCTGACAGCTCAAACAAGTCGCTGCTGCAGAGGGAACCAGCCACTTTCCTTCCCGGGCTAGTGTGAGGACCTAGGGGTGACCATCAAGTTGGTGGGAGCTCAACTGCCTCGCAATCTTTGTTTCATCTTCCTTCTCTACCACAAGTATTCTCTGTGGAGTCACGTGATGGGAACAAACATGGGGACCAAGGCAGAGGGCAGGAAACCTCCATCTGCTGATTTAAGCTGTAGCACTGCCTTTCCATGACAGCTCAGAAATGATTAGTGGAATGAATGAATCAATAGATAATAAAAATCACACCATCATGGTCATCATTATCATCTTCATCATCATCATCAAGCTCTTAATCATGTTGAACTTTTTTGTAAATTTTCCAGAGGCTCAGCAATTGTTCCTAAACAAAAGTGACCCAAAGGAGGAGAACCCCTTAGACTGAAAGTGGCAGGGGATTTTGCCCCCAGTCATTAAAACCAGGTCATGGGATTTGGTCATTTTCCAGGGCAAGATTAGTGAGAATCTTTTTCCGTGTCTGTTCCCAGATGGGTAAGCCCCCTGCCAGGTCTGAACTCAATTACATGGCTAGGCGGGAGTTAATCAGTGCCTTCTTAGCTGAAAAGTGGAAAACACAACCCAGTGAAGTCATTCTTCCTAGGACCCAGTTAGTTACCCTTTATCAAGTTGCATATCTGCCCCTCCTACTGCTGCCTCTACTCAGGGACTTGGGGCTTAAGTTTATTGTGATAGTAACCCCTGATCTCTTTTTATCCCCCCACAACTGTGATTTGTAGAGACCTTTTCTTTCGGTTTCTCTCTCTTCATTTTCACTTAATTATAGTGGCCTCCTCTTTGCAGGCATCTTTCCCATGTGCTGACATTTATTGAGTTGTACAATTAATCACTTTGGAAAAAAGCACACTGTTCTTTTGCTTTAAAAATCAGGTGCTGCTGCCAAGCTTTCCTTTATTTTAATTTTTCTACCTTTGGCATTGATGCAGCTCAAAAGCAGATTATTCTTTCGATGGTACATTTAGATGCATCAGAAAATTATCTTTCATTGCCCTCTAAATCAGCTTCCTGCAGAGTGCATGGATAATTTAGATGTTCCGTTAATAACTTACCTTTCTCAGGCACCTATGTTTGATTGAACTCTTCTCAGCTCATACTAAACCTTTCTTATTCTTAATAAAAGGTAGTATAGTGCGGCACTTAGGCATCAGGAAGCAGTTTGCCAAAATGTAAATCCCTGTTGAGCTGTTTATTAACTTTGTGACTTTGAGCAAAAATTTTAAGCCTCAGTTTCCTCATCTGTTCAATGAATGAGGATCTAATATTCACGTAAAGTGCTGGGCCCAGTACCAAACACATGGTAAGAATTTAACAAATTCTAATTATTACTGGAAAAGAGAAAATCTAAGGACTTTTAAACACTGCTTGTTTTCTCCCCACTTCCCCAGTAAGTAGTTTTTTTGTCTTTTTTTTTAATCTCCTTGCTCTTCTTTTCCCGGGGGCACACAGTCTTCCCTGAGTGATGCGGGAAAGCGTGTTGCATATGTCTCCTCTGTGCTTTGAAATTAACTCCCATGGTAATGTGACACAAGTTCTAAATCCCCTTCCCTGTTTTTTTCATGAGTAAACAAATTTGAAATAATATAATAATACCTTACTTACCCTAAGGTCACTACTTTTGCAACATCAACTATTCTGATCACAATCAATTCCTGAAAAGGGACAGAAACAACTTCTCCAGAGCCAGAAAAGGATGTCACATGATTCCTTCTATGAAGCTAATGGGAGTGGCTTAGTGAAGAGGTCTTTATATCCTCATGGTTAACATCGTTACCTTATGCAGGATTCTAAAGAGCTTGCTGAACTAAGCTTATAGTGACTTTTGACCAGAAGCAATATCATTCTGACCTGCCCTGGTCCAGCCAATTTCTACTGGAAGGATGTCCCTGGTGAAGGCAGGTGGGCTGAAAGCTTTTTCAAGGGGTTGTGGTGGGCCCAGCTATAAAGCCAGCCCACCAAAGACTCAGCCATCTGATGGAGCTGAGGCTGCATACACAGGGAAGGAATGAGGGTGAAATAATGCAGCCTAGAAAGTGATTCAGAGTAATGAGCAAGAGTTTTGGAGTTGAAGAGACCCGTCTGTGTTTGAATCCTAGTTTTGTTGTCTTGGAACATTAATTCTCTGAGCCTTATTTTCTCCATTGGCTCATAAGAGTAAGAAGAACCCTTCTACATGACTTTTGTAACAAAGGCACATAGTAAAAAACACTGTCATAAATAGTAGATGTTATCATTCTTTCACCATTATCATTATTACAACTATTTGTGTTATTATCATTGTTATTCCAAGTTAGTACCAAAGAGGGTAGATAACAGTCCTGCAAGTCAAGGCCCAAAAACAATAAAGCCATGTGGAAACAGTAACTCAAACAGAAGAGAGAGCCTTGGCACTGGAACGAAGTGGCAAGGACAAGAGAGAGTTGGGACAGGAAGTTTCCTTGACTTCTCTTCACCAGCCCATGGGTCCAGGGTGCATGGCTGAGTCAGGCTAACTTAAAGGTATGAGCCACCCACCAAAGGAAGGGACAGATGACAGACAATCTGAGAAAATGGAAAAGATAAAAAAATCAATATCCACAGTATCTGGGACTAATCCATGTTCGGGGCGGTAAACACTAGAAAGGTGGATATAAATTACAGTGTTCTACCCCAGTACAATGGATGAAACTGATGCATTAGGGAAATGACTGATGCATCAATGACTGATGTTTGGACTTTATGGTGGGGGTGAATACAGGAGGAATTGTTACTGGAATATATTCACAACAAGGACACTAATGCATCAGGAAAAACCAAATTATGTCCAAGTGGCCTTGGGTTCAGGAGGGAGAAATCTGTGACACATTCTAGATAAAACTTCCACCAGCAACTGCTTTTAATTTTTAAAAGTTAAGTGATCAAATTGGGCAAATTATGTTATCTTCAAGAGTTAGCTATGTGAAAAATATTTTTGGATGACATGGGATAAATGAGCTATTAACTGTACTCTCTGTACTTGTTCTATTTTATTTTCTGTGTTCATTTTTCTCCCTTTGAATTGTGGCAGGAATTAACCACCCACGTCTTAAACATTCCAAGTTAAATCTAGTTTACAATAATCATGAATTGCTTTCCAAACATGAAAATGGCAGTCTTTAAAGTCATTTACAATGTTCTTTCCAAA
Organism: Pongo abelii; assembly: GCF_028885655.2. Taxonomy (NCBI): domain Eukaryota; kingdom Metazoa; phylum Chordata; class Mammalia; order Primates; family Hominidae; genus Pongo; species Pongo abelii. The sequence goes on from NC_071996.2 coordinate 128,480,753, forward strand.
TCGATTTTAAAGATAAAAAGATAGCCTGAGCTCAATTTTACATTATTTGCCAGGACTCAGGGGAGTCGCCCAACATATCATTTTAGGGTTGGTGCAAAGCACCCAGCTCCAGGGTTTTGAAAGGAAACAGGGACAAACCAAAGTTTAAGTCCAGCAGGAATAGGAGAAGTGGCAATATTCAGAAGATTAACTTGATAAGATAATGTTTAGCCTCTCTTTACAACCTCAATTGCAAGATGTGGCTTCTTAAAGTTTTTGTTCCTATTATCTCCAGTTTGTGCTACTGACAACTGAAGTTCCCAAGAGGACATGTGCAGCCTTCCTTCTTGTGTGAAGAGGTGTGGAAAGCAGGGAATTGGCTTTGGGCTCTAACACTAATTAGGACTGCAGACAAGTCTTGTCATCTCTTTCTCTGGATCTAAGTTTGCTTGTCCATAAAATTAGAGAGTTAGAATAGATGACATGTGTTCTTCTAGGTCTAGGATTCTATAGCTTTATCTAACAAAAAGATTCAGATAGAACACCAATGACCAGTGGCTGGACTTTAAGGTAGAGGTGAAGATAGGAGTTGTTGTTGGGATATACCACATTCCCCTAACAATATTTTTTTTTGAAGGCTATAGTAAACATCACCAATAGTGTCACAAAAGAGGTAGGAGCACTGAAAAGTGAGGTGTAAGAGGAAAGAACTGGAAATCAGGCAGTGGAAGGAGGTCCTACCAAGCCCAGAACAGTCACCCCAGTTAGCTCTAATATGTAGATGGCATTGCCCTGTGGTGCAGGTTGATGGAAAGAATACTAAGAAGACTCAGATGGTCTTTCTTTGGAAGTTTTTTTTGGTTTTTTTGTTTGTTTGTTTGTTTGTTTGTTTTGCTGTCCAACAGACCTGAATTTACCATTTCCTGGATTTGTGGCTTTTTGGCAAATGATCTTCTGTTCTTTGTTTCTGCAGTGGAGAAATGGGAATGGTAGTCATGTATTGTATCAGATTCTTATAGGATAAGGAGGAGTAAATGCGATAATCCAAATGGAGCACTTGACACAGCACCTGAGATATTGGGAAAACCCAGTGAAAAGAGAAGCTCTATCGGTTATGGGCTCAACTTGGGAGCATCCACAGTCCACGGCAGCTCACGAAGTGAGTCAACTGTGCCTTCCATTGCAGAGTGGCATTAGCCGTCATGGGAGAACAGAGAACCTCCTAAAGTGGGAGAAATCACTGGGCTCCCAGCATTTCAGATGAGAAGAATGCAAGATAGGATGCAGGATATTCATGTTCATCTTTTAGGCAAAGTATTTTTATCCTGTTTTATTTTCAAGTGCAACTGAATTCTGACTGTAGAAGGCATCCTCCTCCCTCCATCCCCAAGCCCACTCTGTCCCCTACCCAACGTGGCCAAGCTGACAGAGGGCAAAGCTGCAGTTCAAATGGAGATTGGCTCCAGGATTGCTGGGTTATGTGGGGGTAGGAGCCCAGCCTCCATGCTGGTAGTGTTTCTACCTTGAAAAACCCTTAAACCTGGTCAACTGCATGTACTCTTGGGTCTTTAGGAATATGTGTGGTTAGGATAGGATCCTATTACATTTCTCAAGGGAATACAAATTATCTTAGGCAGTCTTGATAAAGGTCTTGTCCCCACCCAATGTAGAGATGAAGAGAGGGCATATCCCATGAACATGCTTTGGGTTCTAAAACACAGCCTATCACTACATGTCTATGAATAAAAATGGTGACATATTACATTGCTTTGTAATTCATTTAATATATAAGATTTTTTAAAAGAGTAGCCTATCAACTTATGTTATGGCCACCTCTATAGAGGCTAATGGTGATATAAAGCTTCAAAATCAAGTTTAACGTGACATCAGAGGTAGTATATGTACTGGTTAAGGAAGATTCTAGAAAAAGCCTGGATTTGAAAGTCAGTTCTGTCTCTTACTAGCTTGGTAATCTTCAGCAAGTTACTTAACTCCTCTCAACCTTCACACTTCCCTCAGAAGACTGCTGTGAGAATTAAGTGAGATAATATGTATAAAAGGTTTAGCATGATGCCAGGAAGTAGTACTACAAGGTCAGCAAGTGGCAGCTACTATTACCCTCTCCAAAAAGTGGGAGACACCGTCCACCAGAAAGTCTCTACTTCTTTCTCTTACAGGCATTGAGTAGGTGAGATGCAGTACTCACTAAAATATTGTCACAACAAAGATTGCTTCTTTCTAGCAGCTTCTATCTTAGTATGGCCTGACAATCATCATTGCTAACATATGTTGGGAGATCCTTGGGAAGAGGTCACTGGTACACATCCAGTGTCGGCAGACAAGATCTTCCTCCGACTGGTCTGTTTCAGGGTATATACTATGTCATTCTTCTACTCACTTTATGTAGATCTTTTTCTAGTTCAAAGCAAATTTTTACACACACACACACACACACACACACAATGCATAAAATAAATCTGTGTTTGTTATCTACTGTTGAATAACACAGTACTCCAAAACTTAATAGCTTTAAACAAAAATAAACATTTGTTATCTCACAGTTTCTGTGTGTCAGGAATTCAGGAGTGGCATAGATGTGTAGTTCTGGCTCAAGGTGTTTCCTGAGGTTGCAGACAAGATGTTTTGACTGGGCCCACGGTCATCTGAAGGCTGCAGGTCCCCTCCCACGGTTCACACACATGGCTGGCAAGTCAGGAGGGGAAGGTGACAGACCTGACTTCCTCACCAGGTGGGTTTCTCCACAGGGTTGCTTGGGTGTCCTCATGACATGGCAGCTGGCTTCTTCTAGAGCCAGAGATCCAAGAGGATACGGAGGAAGCCACAATGACCAGTCTAAGTTACTGGAGTTTGAAGTTTATGACCAGTCTAAGTTACACACTATTATTTCTGCAATATCCTATTGGTCTATAGGTTAGTCCCATTCAGAGTGGGAAGGAACTACACAGGGCATGAGTATCAAGAGGTAGAGATTGTTGGAGTCTGCCTTGAAGATAGTCTCACTGTAGACACCCACTGCCACACACAAATTATATGTATAAGAAGCATCTTTAGTAGATCATCTAACGTCAACACATATAATTCAACAAGCACTTATTGAACACCTATTATCTATTTCATGCCAATAATACACAGGAGGGCCTCTTGTAGTTGTTTCTGGGTCTTGAACAATTTGGATATTTTAATGTAACTTTTACTGTTCTAGCATTGAAAGGATGTTGCGTAGCATAGGTGTCCACAGGGACTTGCTTCCACTCCCTCCTCACAAGACAGAACCATGGAGAGCCACCCAGTCCAAATGAGCCAAGAATATAAGTCATCAATTGCTGGACAGAATGCTTTTAAAAAAGCATGGTTAATTGTGCAAATCTCGGTACATTCCCTTGTTTTCAGGATGTGGAAAGTGATTGCTGCATTTTTAACTTTTTGGTTTTCTTTGAGAAAAAGGTATTATATCAGCTTAAAGAATTTTTAATGTGTATTGCTCACACTCTTGGCCAAGAACTTGTTTTAATGTAAAAAGGATACTATGGATATCCAAACTCCAATTTTTGCAAAAGCCCAGGTTTTTTAGGTAAACTTCTACCTAAAAAATGGCATTTTTGTTTTTAGCATTTTAGCTAGTTACTTGATAGATGTTATTTACTTCCTTGGAACTGACTATGGGGTAATTTGAGTCAACTAGTAAGTTGTCCAAAATAAATGGCTAGGCCATTACTTGGCCCAACCATTGCTTATGCAATAAAAGTCTCGTTCAAGTCTCCTACCCACTCAAGCGAGCACTTCGTTTCTCTCCCCTTCATCACACTGTGTGATAAAAGGTCACCCTATATCTGCTGTTTCTAATCAGGCACAGTGGGGCCTGGTGATCACTAGGAGTCGGCTGGGGGTGCAAAAGGATAAGTCGCCTGGTATGACACAAAATATGACAACTGAATTAGTAGAAGAAACAAATCCTAAAAGGCCAGGTATCCATCCAAACTTCAAGGGGACTTGTAGACATGAATTCAATCACAATGGATTAGACCACTTGTGTTCAAGTCCTGGCTCAGCCATTTATCAGCTGTGTGACAATGGAGAAGGGACTTAACTTCTCTGCATTTCATCTGTAAACTAAGGAGAGTAAGTGTAATGACAGTTAGGATGCCCATATAATTGACCATCCAAACCAGAACCCTTTGAAAGTGAGAGAGGGTGCTATTAATAATTATGCAAACATAGGGACTATTCACAGACAGAATGGAATGCACGGCCCCCTTGTTAATGGTTTCTAACACTTATGGCTACTGAGAAAATCAAATAAGAAAATCCATGTGAAATCACTTAGCCAGGTGTTTGGCATAATAATGTCAATAAGTATTAGCAATATGACCAGGGCTTAATAGTGAAGAGGTCCCACAGTGAAGAAGCACTGAGCAGCTTTCGAACTTGACTCTGCAGGCAGGTTGGCAGATTAAATTTCAGCGTGAAAGGAGATGCAGGCCCCAGACATCAGGGGTGATATTGAGACAAATATCTAGCACGTATAGGGGGTGCAACAGGCAGACCAGATTAGAGTCTGGCTGCTGTCTTGCAGAGAAGCTGGAGTGAGGAATAGGAATTGGATCAGAAGCTCCACTAGCCACACTGACTTCTGATTAGAGGCAGGAGAAGGAAAGGACAAGACAGTTCCACCTCAGTATTCATGTAACTTCACAAGATCTTTGTTTGCTCTACATTTGGCATCTCCAAATTCTCACCTCTAACTTCAAAATCTACTGTAACCCCCATATGCTTATTTCCATGTTTCTGTCTTCATAATCTGCTCCCCACCAAATTCAACACTGCCTCTGGGGTTGGGGTTTGTCCCTTGCTTCCTTCCTTCCTTCCCTCCCTCCCTCCTTCCCTCCTTCCCTCCCTCTTTCCTTCCCTTCCTCCCTCCCTCCTTCCTTCCTTCCTTCCTTCCTTTCAGAGTCTCACTCTGTTGCTCAGGCTGGAGTGCAATGGCATAATCTTGGCTCACTGCAACCTCTGCCTCCCGGGTTCATGCAATTCTCCTGCCTCAGCCTCCCCAGTAGCTGGAATTACAGGTGCCTGCCACCATGCCCGGCTGATTTTTGTATTTTTAGTAGAGATGGGATTTCACCATGTTGGCCAGGCTGGTCTCGAACTCCTGACCACAGGTGATCCGCCCACCTCAGCCTCTCAAAGTGCTGGGATTACAGGCAAGAGCCACCGCGCCCAGCTGTCCTATTCTTTTTAACAGAGGCGCCATTTTCCCTGAGACACTGGGGTGATCTTTGCTGCCCTCCTCTTCACTGCCATCGTGTGCAACCTGCAACAAGCACGGCTCAAATGTACCTGCTGATGGAGGGCGGGAGGAGAGGAGTTAGACAGCAGCCCGTGTGGGAGTATGTGCAACACCCAGTGTGTGAGGCAGGAATGGTGAGCACAAAATTGAAGTCCAGAGGTATGTACTAAAAGGCTTGAAAGCACCAGGATAGAATTCAGAAAGAGAGCTGCTACCAAACACGCAATATGGTTCAAAGCCACAGAGAAGATTTTAGACCTGAAGGCAGATTTGCAGAGGGAAGACTGGTGGCTCAAAGACAGCCTTAAAGAACCCAGGGGGCTACCAGAAGACCAAGCAGGGTGTGGGTGTGTAGGCATGGAGATATAAACAACATTTTGGCAAACAAACATGTGTCGCTCCAGCTGGCTCTTGTCTTTTTTCCCTCATGTAGATTCCAAAAGCTGTGATGTTCTGTACCCTCAGAGCTCTCAGTGACTCAGGAACACATGCCCGTATTTCAATTTCTAGTGCTACCCTCCTGGTTATAGTTCTCATTACTTTCAATCTCATGGTGCCCTGGGATTCTAAGAGTGAGATGAAGATGAATTGGAAAGTGGCAATCTGTTTTGGATTCTCAATTAGAAATATGCCAAATGTAAGTTTTTAATACATTTTCTTAATATTTTGCCTCTGTTGCCGCTTCTCTGTGAGTCAGGATTAGCAGCTGCATAAAAATGAATGAACAAGGAGCAAACGAACATTACCAAAATGATTCAGGAGTGTCTGGGTTTTCTTGGCTCAACACCTTGGTGTTATTTGTATTCTTCTTGCTCTTTTTAAATATTTACTTACATCCTCCTTACATTCTCCTTGGTGTCAGATGCAAGGGAAGGTTTCCCTTCTCTGGAACCAATCTCTGTACTCTCATCTCTTCCAGGATCTTGCTCCATCAATCATTCCTCTCCCCTCTCCAGGCTCCTTCCCCTTAGCAGCATAAAAGCTTCTGCTATGTATAAAATGACTCCCCCACAACACACACATATACAACTTTCTTCAACCCTAAGATTTTTTTGGCTAAAGTATTCTTTCACCTTCCCTCACTGGCAAACACCTGGAAAACATAATCTAAGCACCCTCTTTCTTCCCTTCTTCTTTTCCCATTCACTCTTAACCCAGGGGGATTGAAAACAAGCATTTACTATAACCAACTCCCTCCATCAAAGGGTCACAAGTCAGCTCTCTGCATGTGATTTTTATATGGGAAAAGGATGGCTGAAATTCTTAGAAGTGTTTTCTCTTATGAAAGCATTGCTCTTAAAATTTCATTTATAGCCAGGTGTGGTGGCTCACATCTGTAATCCCAGCACTTTGAGAGGCCGAGGCGGGTGGATCACTTGAGGTCAGAAGTTTGAGACCAGCCTGGCCAACATAGTGAAACCTGAAACCTCGGCTCTACTAAAAATACAAAAGTTAGCTGGGTGTGATGGTACACACCCGTAGTCCCAGCTACTCAGGAGGCTGAGGCAGGAGAATCTCTTGAACCTAGGAGGCAGAGGTTGCAGTGAGCTGAGATGGCACCATTGCACTTCAGCCTGGGTGACAGAGTAAGACTTTGTCTAAAAAATATCATTTATAGTATTGTTTTTCTTTGTCTTTCTCTCTCTCTCTCTCTTTTTTTTTTTTTTTTCAATAAGGGTCTCGCTATGTTGCCCACGCTGCATTCCTGGCTTCAAGAGATTCTCCTGTCTTGGCCATCACGCTCTACCTCATTCATAGTATTAAACTTCTTGCAAACACCTTCTTCAGAGTTGCTTCAGCACTGTTATTCCAGCGAGTGAAGCTCAACTTAATGAGATATTAATATGCTAGCTTTCTTCCCTTCCTCCCTTCCTGCCTCCCTCCCTCTCTCCCCTCTTTCCTTATTTTCTCTATTTAATGAAAATTTACTGACTGCTAGTCTGGGCTAGGCAACATCCCAGGCCCTGGGGATAAAACAGTGAATACAGAGACACAAAGAGTCTTATCCTCTGGGAGCTTATATTTTGGTGTAAATCTCAAAAATAATATGATTCCCTCTTGAGAAAATATCCATAAACACTATAATGGTGGGTTTTTTTTTTTTTGGTAGATTCTTTAGTCTAAAATGAGCATTGTCTGGTTTAATGCCCATAATTGCAGATAAGAAAAATTAAGCCCAAAGAAGCAGCATTTCCAAGGTCTCCAACCTGAGAGTTGCAATCTGACAGTATGCAACAGTAAATATGTATTTTATTGCATGCCAAGAGCTTGGAAAAGCTCAGCTATGGATTGAAAGCTTTATTATGTGTGGTGCAACAGGATCTCTCTGATCATTCTTCAGACAGCATCCTGCCTGACGTCACAAGGCACTGAAGCAGGAACTGCTGAATTGGCAAATGACCTTCAGTTAGAAAATTACAGTATATCCAAAGGGAAGAGATGTGAATTTCAATTTCATACACCTTCTATGCAAAAATACAGCTGGCCCAGGGAAGATTCATGATGAGTCTTCTGAAGCCACAAAGGCTATGTTCTATCATTTATAAAGCAGCACTGGGATCACTCAAGTCACACACACACACACAGACACACAAACACACACACACGCAATTACTGGCTTTACACATGATGGAAAACTGACTTCACTCTTATTGCTGCAGTTTATAATGATCTATGTGGCCAGATTCTAAAACTAGAAGGAAAGAACTGCTGGGGATCTCCTAGCATCTATAAACACATATTCTATTTATTACAGTCATTCGTGGAATTGTGCTTTCCACATGTGGAAGAGTGAAAGTTGAGTTCTCTAGCAAAGGAAGAAACAATTGTATTGTTTTGAGCATTTCCTGTCCATAGTTCCTCAAAAGCAATTGATGCCAATCCTGTGAGAAGGCCTGGAGAATTTCAACACGTTCACAATGTCTCCAAGGTGTCTACGCCAACAGTAGGGTGGGAAAAAGGGATTGAGAGTAGTGACTCCATGAGCCAGCCATGCTTCTGTGTCTTTCCCTCAGAGAAAGGTTGCCCGAAACAGGTCACAGGCTACTACTAGAAAGAAAATCAGGCTGGGTGGCTCATGCCTGTAATCCCAGCACTTTGGGAGCCCAAGACAGGAGAATCACTTGGAGTCAGGAGTCTGAGACCAGCCTGGCCTGGTGAAACCTTGTCTGTACTAAAAATACAAAAATTAGCTGAGCGTGGTGGCTTAGGCCTGTAATCCCAGCTAATCGGGAGGCTGAGGCAGGAGGATTGCTTGAACTGAGGAGGCAGAGGCTGCAGTGAGCCGAGATCGTGCCACTGCACTGTAGCCTAGGCAAGAGTGAGACTCCATCTCAAAAAGAAAAGAAAAAAGAAAATTAATGACTAGAAACTATTGTGTTAATCTGGCTAACGATGTGTTAATTGGAGTTAACCTATGAAGTGGCTTAGTGCTGTTTTGTGTCAACAAACAGCACTAACATTATTTTAGGCAGTGATATTTTATCAGTACTTTAAAGTGACTGGTTAGCTACTAATAGTAGAAATAGTAGCAGTAGTCTGGCCACATTCAGGGTATATGCATTTATCAGTAAGTACATAGATGAACTAGCAGGTAGGTGCTCGGGACTTTGGTAAGTCATGAATGAAAAGAGCTACACAACAGTATGCAACAGACCTTTTTTTTTTTTTTGAGACAGAGTCTCGCTCTGTCGCCCAGGCTGGAGTGCAGTGGCTTGATCTCAGCTCACTGCAAGCTCCGTCTCCCGTGTTCACGCCATTTTCCTGCCTCAGCCTCCCAAGTAGCTGGGACTACAGGCGCCCGCCACCATGCCTGGCTAATTTTTGTATTTTTGGTAGAGATGGGGTTTCACCGTGTTAGCCAGGATGGTCTCGATCTCCTGACCTTGTGATCCGCCCACTTCGGCCTCCCAAAGTGCTGGGATTACAGGTATGAGCCACCGCGCCTGGCCAGTATACAACAGACTTTCTATAATAGAGTTTTATTTGCAATACTGTGGAAGGGCAGTGTCTTAGTCCACGCAGGCTGCTATAATAAATACCATAACCTGGGTGGTTTATAAACAACAAAAATTCATTTCACACAGTTCTAGAGGCAGGAAGTCCACGATCGAGGCGTCGGCAGGTGCAGTGTCTGTGAGGGCCTACCTCCTAGTTCACAGATGGCATCTCCTTGGTTTGTCCTCACATGGTAGAAGGAGCAAATGAGCTCCCTTGAGCCTGTTTCATAAGGGCACTAATCCCACTCCTGAGGGCTCTGCCCTCATGACCTAACCATCTTCCATAAGGCCCCACCTCCTAATACCACCGTTTAAGGAGTTAGGATTTCAACAGGTGAATCTGGGGGTAGCGGGTAAGGGGACACACATAAGCAACCCATAGCCAAGAGAGAGGGACCGTAATTCAGTCAGGGGGATTCCGTATGGCTTCTCAGAGGCTAAGCTATTTGACTTGGGCCGTGAAGGATGAATAAATGGCACTTGGGAGGAAAAGTGAGTTAGAGTATTTCAAATGCGAAAGGCTATGTGGCTCACGAAGCATCTGACTTTTGAAGGCCGATACCACTTGTTTGCCTGACGCTAAACTCTCCCTATATTAGCACTGCCCCCTGCTGTCCATTGTGAGAAGAGGTCTCAAAGGGCAAATGCATCCTTTTTGCCATTTTGCTCTTTAAAAATGAACAGACTGTCATCCTCAATATCACTTATTTGTAGTATCATTTCTTCAAGTTTCCATTACCAAGTGGCATGCTGAATAAAAGCAGGCACAGACCAAGAACTGCAATGACAACACGGCTTTCTCAGTGAGTTTACATAGATGTAAGCCTGATTCTGCCTCTTAGGGTCCTTTATTGATAGACAAGTCATACATTTCTTTGGCCTCAGTAGTTGAGATTTAGTCAACTGTTCAGCTCTCTTTTAACTGTTAACTGATGAGAATATTCGGAGACAGAAAGTGTCTCAGTGACTCCTCATCACAGCGAGACAGTGGCCACGCCATGCCACGAGGAGCTGGTTGCATGGGCAGGCAGGTGTAAACATCCACATATGCAGATAGAAAAAAGCCAGCAGCTGGCATCTCATCACCCACAGCTCCCAGAAACAGTCTGAAATGTTGCTGGATGCTCAACACTGCAGAATTGGTATGAACCACATCAGTGTGGTCTGTCTTGCATGCTCGGGCAGGTGTAAACATCCACATATGCAGAAAGAAAAAAGCCAAGAGATGGCATCTCATCACCCACAGAATGTTGTTGAATGCTCAACACTGCAGAACTGGTATGAACCACATCAGTGTGGTCTGTCTTGGGGCAGACAGCAAGAACCGAGAAATGACCAGGGTAAATTCTGAGAGTGACAAATTCCATCTCTATTTGAGAATGGGAAGGAATTTGAAGGTTACATTTTTATTTTTATTTTATTCTATTTTAGAGACAGGGTCTCACTTTATCACCCAGCTGGAGTGCAGTGGCACGATCTCAGCTCACTGCAGCTTCCACTTCCTGAGCTAAAGTGATCCTCCCACCTCAGCCTCCCGAGTAGCTGGGACTATGTGTGCACCACCACACCTGGCTAATGTTTGTATTTTTAGTAGAGGCAGGATTTCACCATGTTGCCCAGGCTGGTCTTGAACTCCTGGACTCAAGTATGCATCTGCCTCGACTTCCCAAAGTGCTGGGATTACAGGTGTAAGCCCCCGTGTCTGGCTGGAAGGTTACATTTTTCAGTTTGAGTTTGGGGTAAACATCCCATGGAGATCCTAAGTTCACTGATGGTGGTGTGGGGCCTTTGTTTTATCATTCCGCCAGAAGGCTGATCTTAGGAGTAGAATTCTGCTTAGCACTGTGGCTGATGCAACTCGAATCAGAAGAAATACGCACAATCCTGAAATCCTGACACTTTCCTGAGTGTGTTGACTTCATGTTTGACTGAATGAACCTTTTGTTCAAAAAAGGCAAATCTAAAACACAGACATGTGCTTCACTTGTTTTAGTTTCAAATTAAAAGTTTTATCTAACAGTAGTATTTGTTCCAAATTTTACAAGGTAACGTTGTTGATATTTCATTAGCATCCCTGATCCCTAATGGCCATCCTGTCTCCTAAACCACAAGAAATATTGTCTCTTTAAAGTCCATTATGTGCATTTACACTGATAAAATAAGGCCAGTGACTCCCAAGCTGCTTTGGGGAAAGAGGCCATCTTTTCTCTGTGTGACTTGTTCAATGGCAATTGGAGTTTCACATCTGCTCTACAGGTCCAATCATAATAGAGCTCACTGTTATGTTAAATGTAGTTAGGTCTATCAAAATGTTAATAAACATGATAATGACAAACTAAGGAGACAGTTAATTATCATAAAATGATGATAACATTTCTTGAGCGTGTCATACGTGCTCAGCGTTTTCTCATTTCGTTTTGTCTGTGATATATCGTGATCATCCCTTGCAGTGGGTTGCATGGTGGCTCCCTCAAAGATATGCCCATATCCCAATCACTGGAACTCATGAATGTGACCTTATTTGGAAAAAGGGTCTTTGCAGATGAATTAAGCCTTTCAAGACGAAATCCTCTTGGATTATTTAAGCTGGCCCTAAATCCAATGAAAAGTGTTCTTATGAGATAGCAGAGGGAAAGACACAGAGAGAAAAGGAAGAAAAGGAGGGAAAGACATATGAAGACGAAGGCAGAGACTGGAGTTGTGTGGCCACAGGCCAAGGCATTCTTGGAGCCACCAGAAACTGGAAGAGGCAAGGCAGGATTTCCCCCTAGAACTTTTAGAGGGAGTGTGGCCCTGCTGACTCGATTTTGGACTTCTAGCCTGTGAGAATAAATATGTGTTGTTGTCATAAGCCACTTAAGTTATGCTCATTTGTTATGGTGGCCCTAGGAAACTAATGCATTCTTATTTTGAAGTTGAGAAACTGGAAGCTCAGAGAGGTTAAATAACTTCCCAGGGCCACAGAGCTAGCCTTAAGAAATGAGGGAGCCATGTTTGAATTGACATCCCTCCGACTCAAGCACCCGTGCTCTAAGCATGAAGCCACATGTCAGCTTAATAATTCAGAGAGCATTTGTTTTCCTAAGACAGAACCAAGGATGTGAAGAGTGTGCTGATGCGGTTTCAGAGCAGACTCTTCCAGCAGCTTTCTGCTTCCAGAATGCGTTTTTTGCATTAAAAGAGCCATTAGGGTTTGTCCATCAGCAATTCAGTCCACGTGTGGCTCAGCCTTCCAGCTCAGGGATAAGGTAGTTCTATACTTGGCCCCCAAAGGCCTTGCTTTATTTCTCTAATCATAAGTATGATTGTCTTGACTCATGCTGGGCAATAATACAATGGAGAATGAACATTAAATTAAATCTATAAAGAGCCTAAAATCAATCAAGCCCTTCATGAAACTAATTTTAGAAACGAGGTCATTAGATATATTAGAGGCAATTTGAAGTGAACTGAGAAACGAGACCTCATGTTCTCTTTGGAAAAAAACCTTTTTGTCATGAGATAGAATTTGTACTACCTTCCATCAGAGTACTACAGCTGCTACAAAAACCCTACAAATCTCTAGGAGTCAAAATGGTGATTTTATGCTTCAAGTACAGCAGATTACCACTGTTATCCCATACACATGGATAATGACAAACAACTTTCTATTCTCCATGGGCCATCAAACCACCTCTCAGCAATGTAAGGACGTGATTTCAATCATTGGTGAATTCAGAAGAGGAGAAAAGCCATCTTCAAAATATGTATGGTTTTTGTAATTCTAATTGGATTTTATATTAGAGCAGTGTTAACTGAATGTCAGTTATTCATGTCCCACCATCTTGATTTTTGCCAAATCATAGTATTACCTGTTAGTATATACTTAACAAAATCCTTTGAATCAATGACTACCTTTTTTCCATAAAATTTCATTTTAAACTAAAACTGTATTCTTTGACATAAACAGGACAACAGTATCACTTGTAAAAAATAGAATAACTGAAAGTGATGGTATAATACAAGGACAAAATTAAATAAATGTTGCCATTCAGTTTTAGTTCAATGTTGTTGTCTACCAAAGTTTCTAAGCCCAAGCCCACTCGCTCTTTGTGTGAAGGGGAAGAATTGCAAATATTAGGCAAGCGTTAGGGACAAACTAATGTTAAATTGAGACTTTATCTTCAGTGTAATCTGAAGTTTGAAAGATAAGTGAAAAAAAATCTTCCATACAATATGATTCAATGTTATTTAAATCTGTGTATGAAACCACCCAAAATAATTTAGAGATTATCCATGTGTCTAATTTAACAAAGTCAAGAGAGAGCTGATGCTCATTGCCAAAGACCACCCTCTAGGGTGTACAAAAACATCTTGGAGGTTTTTATTAGATGCCTCATGAAATAGAGTGGAAAGAGTGAAAATAAGTATTAATATTTTTTGGAGGGGTGAATATGGATAGGTGAGGTAATTTTCTAGGCAGAGCAAATACATTATAAGTATATTTTAAATATTTGACCAATACAAAAACCATCTTCATTCTTCTCCCCACCTTTACTTTATGGACTGTTTCCATACCTTCCATTTATGGCCATCTTAGTTTGAGTGGCATGGGTTAGTATAAAATCCCCTAGTGGTTTCCTAACTGCAATCCTTCTCTTTTTTAGATTAAGCTTACAAATTTACTTATATCACAGCTTTAGCTGAAAAGCTTAAAAAGCTCCCTCAAGTTCATCAAATGATCCAAATGAGGAGGAACCTACAAAGGCCCCTTTTAATCAGGCTCTTATCTGTTAGGTAAACCTAATAAGTTCTGCTGCATTTCGTAAATGTCGACATACTCTCCCATTTATGTTTTAGCCCCTGCCACTTTTTGCACTTAGAGTTCCTCTCAATGCTTCCAATCAAAATCCTTCATTTTTCAAAGACCCGTTCAAAGAACACACTTGCTGAGGTCCTGTGATGAAGGTAATGTCTCTATCTTCTGAGTCCTTCTAGTCCTCCTACTACACCTATCACACACTGTCTAACATGAGTTATCTGAGTACATCTCTTATTTGTATTGATGGTTTCAATCTATGTTTGGAGAAATAAAAGGAGCAAGGAAGGCATAAGCATGCAGATTAGAGTTGAGAAACATTGATGGATATCAGAGTTAATCTCTCATGTTGTTTCTGTCCTCTCAAAGTCAATGACCTGTGCATAAAAAGGGTAAAGTGAACCTTGAAAAGGGGGAAATAAAATCCCCAGTTTTAAGACAGTACTGGCAGTCCTGAGGACTTGAACTTCAAGCCATTAGATTACACTGTGGTGTGCTGAGCCAAATCACCCAACTGCAGTCAATAGCTCTCAGGATGTGTGAAGATAGGCTAGAAGGTTTGAGAATGCATAAATGTGTCACAAAATGTATGAAAGGAATGTGAGACAGAGTCTGCAATCCATCATCTTGCTTTATGTTTACTTCTAGTAAATTTCTAGAGTGGACATTAACAGGATGATTTGTCAGCTCTTAGGAAAGAAAAAGGTGGTTACCAGGTACCAGTACAGATCACTAAGACCAAATTAAGTCATGATAATCTTATTTCCCTTTTCCCTGGCCTGAGATAAGAAGATTGTATGAGTTTTGTGAAGGTATATAATAAGAACTCTAAGATGTTTTTGTACCCCCCAGAGGATGGTTTCTAGCAGTAAGCATTACAACTCTCTCTTGACTTTGTTAAATTAGATACATGCATAAATAAAACCTGTAAATAGTCCAAGAGGCTAATATTGTTGTAAATAACCTGAAGTTTGAAGCAGACTTAGTAGGTTGACATAACTAGAACCCATAATATTCCCACATGCAAGTTAAGTCTAAGAAGTTGTACTTTAAAGAGGATTAAAAGAAAATCTTGATTTACATAAAAGTTACAAAGATATAAAAGAAAGACATGATTTAACAGTGCATTTGTGAAAAAGACTTGGGCATCAATATAAACCAACCTGATGAGGAATCTAATGTTAAGTTGTATTAGCAGAAAACATAGTATTTAAAATAAAAAAGGTGGTGATCCTGGTTTTCATGGCAGTGATGAAACTTGAAATACTGTGTTTAGTTCTTCGTGACAGATTAGGAAGGATATAGACAAGCAGGACCCATTGCAAGGAGAGTAATGAAGACATTAAAAAACATCCATAAAAAAGTCCAGAAGAACGATAGTTAGCTTTGGAAAGATAAGACTACAACAGGCTTGACAACTGTTTTTGAAAACTTAAAAATGGTCATGTAAAAAGAATTACGCCTAATTGTGAGCATGATCAGGGATATGCATTCTATTCTTTAAGAAATGCTGCTATCATCTAATTTTTTTTTTCAGTGGAGTGGGGGCAAATAAAAGTAAAGTAACTTTCCACGCACAGCAGATCCAATATGCTCAATGTCACCCAAAGGAGTAGAGTTAAAGCCATGGCTGGAAGTTCATGAGCATCAATCCTGACTCAGTATATTAAAGAGTATTTTAGAAGTAAAAGCTGTACCAAACATGGGATTAGTCTTCTTGTCATTCATTCATAAACTTTTTATTTCTTTAGAGATGAGGTCTTGCTATGCTGCCCAGGGTGGACTCAAACTCCTGGGCTCAACTGATCCTCCCTCCTCAACCTCTGGAGTAGCTAGGACTACAGGCATGGGTCACTGTGCCCTGCTGGGAATTCACAAACATTTCTTGAGTGAAGACTCTTTGTTATGCATGGTGCTAGATTGTGAGTAGTGGACACTTTTTCTTCTGAGGCAGTCTTATATCAATACTTTATGCTGACTTTGTAAGAATATTCATATTTTAAGAAGATACATAAAAACTATTTATTTAGCATTTATGGGTTTCAATGATCAGCTGGCATTTTCTTTTCCTCAGAATTTAAAATATCTTCTGTAGGCTAAACAAAACATCACTGGGTAACTACCTACATTTCCTTTGAATTGGCAGTTGGGAGCACTGGTATCACTTCCTCTACCAAACTGTACAGAACTATTGTTATGTACCAAAGACCATAAATCACAGAGTTGCTGGGATTGTGAAAAAAATATTGAGACTGGCTGTCTCATCTTACAAACAAGGAAACCAAAGTCGAAGTGGGGCAAGTACTACCTGTAATGACATATCCAAAATGAGAGCACAGGTCCACTGAATCATCCTTAGTACTCCATCCAATGATCCACTATCTGCCCATAATATTCCACAGGTTACTATGCGTCGACACAAAGATAGACTAGGATTGACCTGAACAAACAGCCACAGTTATGTTAAACAAGCACCGTTTCCACCTCTCATAAGCTTTGTCTGATTTGCCATAAATCTCAAGCCAAATATGTCCAGTGAGTTGTACATTTATCATGTTAAGATGAAGGCTCTACTGGTGATAGATTTACTAAAAATATTCCAATCTTGTAATTTAAAGGACTTCAGCCTCAGGTGATATGGGGCCAGCAGCCAACATTGGAAAGACCACGTCATGAAGTGAGGCTATAGCGCCCTCTAGGGAGAGATGCTTGAAAAACCAGGGTCGACGCCTAAGTAAGGGGGTCACAGATTAGGTTTAAGTAGTTAAAATTTTATGTCTTCACAAAAAGTTTCCAACTACAAAAGAGTATTTAATTTTTCACTAAGATGTAAGATTCTATCTACCAAGAAAATCAATCATTGAATCAAAATATTAAAAAATAGCTGATATTAAGTTCTATAACAGTAAAACCTTAAGCAGGGAAGCTCTCTGAACATTAAAATACTCTCAGCCGAATTTCTAAGTTAGTAAGATTTCAAAAAAGAAGACCATAATATCCACTATGTCCACTTATTAGCTTCAATCAAATAAGAGATTACTTTTGCAATTATTCTTCATGCAAAAAGATCTGTTTACTCTACCTGAGTGTCTCCCTGCAAATCTCATTTCACCTGGGTGGCTCTTGGCAAGGTTAGCAGAATGTCGTCCGCAGAGAAGAAATGCAGAAATGCAGTTGAAGGGAACAATGACAAAGGCAAGCCCTAAGGCAAAAACAAAAAACAAAAAAAAAAGAAAGAAAAAAAGAAAACAACAACAAAAACATGAAAACTGTATTCAGAGTTTGCTTACAAAGAGAAAACTCTCCAATGAATTGAAACTGGCCGCTGGAAAGACTTGTTTATAGATGTTCATTTTGACTCAATAGTACGCTGGAGTCCTACTCTTATTTAATGACATGGTCAAGTCATGCAGGCTGATGTGGATGTGATCAGAGAGACCAACAAGAGCCTTTGTGTTGCCCTCCCGCATAGTTGAGGGATTAGATTTCTTTAAGAGGTGTACTAGTTAGCCATTAACTGAGTAACAAACTGCCCCAAACACTCAGGGGCATAGAAAAAAAATGCAGCCATTTTTTTGTGTGGCTAAGGAGCCTATAGGTTGTCTGGGCAGTTCTTCTGGCATTGGTTGGGGCTTTACTCATGTATCTGCAGTCAGCTGCAGGTCCACTAGGCAGTTCTGAGGGTGTGTGGGGCCTTGGCTAGAATAACCAGGCAGATTCAGCTCTTTTCCTTAAATCTCATCTTCCAGCAACCAAGCCAGGCATTTTCCTATGGCAACGGCGGAGGATCAAGAGAGGAAGAAGAGGCAGTCCAGACCTTTTAAGCCTTGCTGTGTTTAGTTTATTAGTGTCTCATGGGCCAAAGCAAATTTTAACAAGAAGCCTAAACTCAGTGTGGGAGGGCACCCCCAAAGGGCCTGGATAGAGAGAAGTATGAAGAACTGGGGAGGTGAGTGCAATTAATTTGCCAGGCCAGGGGACAGAATCTTATATTGTCCCCTAGACAACCTAGAGGACAATATAAAATTCTGTCTCCTGGCCTGGTAAACTGATACCTTGGAGGCATTTGCTTTGTGTGTGTCTTAGATAAAATGCCTCCAAGGTATTAGCCACTGGTACCCTAGCTGATGTCAGTTTCTTTTAGAAAAGCAGACTTTGAGAAAGGGAAGGGACACTGGGAAAGGGAACGTAAGATCAGTTCAGGCACTTCATCTTTTGATTCAAATAAGACAGTTCATACAATTTTGGGGGTTAACATTATTACAGAATGAATTAGAGTTGGGAATATAGATTAAAAGCTGAAAAACAAATACAGAAAAGAAAATCAAAAATTTTTTTTCAAAGAGAGACAACAATTAATGCAGAATGAGAAACAAGATAAATCCCGCAAAACTTTTCCAAGGAAGCATTCAGCCTCTATTAAATGGGTCAGCTAAGAAGCTAAACAGCACAGCACATACTGATCCCATCATCTTCATGGTCCTCAATCAAACCAAACATAGGTAAAAGGCCTGATATCTTCTCAGCTGATGAGTCAAATACTTCGAAGGGAAAATATAGTAAAATATTTCAAGGTTTGGAAGACAGCTTGGCTGTGACACATTCTGACTCACAACAAGTCATGAGTTTTCTGACAAAGCAAAAGTAGTGATGGAAAATATTGATATGATATCTATCATAGCATATGTATATAGTCAAAGTTCTTTCACAGCAAGCAAGTGTTGCCAAATGATCAGTTCAAAGAAGATTTCACGCCAATGAAGATTATTACAAAAAGGAAAAAGAGGCAATGTTGCAGTAGTTGCCAGAAAGGACTTACGGCTTTTCAGGTAGGTAGAGAAGTCACAGGTATAAAGAAAAAATGAGATAGAAGCACATATTCGCCACACAAATAAACCTGCTAGAAGTATTCATGCTGGAAGTTTCAGCTTCTTAAAGTGACTCTTTTCTTAGCCAGAGAGAAAAGAGGTTGCAAGATCAAGTTAGTTTAAAGAAGAAACGAAATTCAAATGAACTCTTAGAGTGTTGAATATTGACATCAATGCCACCAGCCAATGTGAAGCTAACGAGAGGCCTGCAGTTATGACTTCAGGACACGCATGGCTTTCTTATAAAATGTTTATGTTGGCAGTTTTACTGCAAATAATACCTTTGAAACCGAAATGCATCTATTTAATCCTGATTTTTAAACAGTAAAGACTCTGAACTTTAGCAAAGAAAATCAACCAAGTCAAGTCCAGAGTTGGGTGCAGTTGAATGAAAGGAAGACGTTGGGGCTTGCAGGGACATCTGGCTTCCAGCAGGGAGGCCACATCAATATGCAAATTGCCACAGGCGTTATAAAATGGCACCTAAAATGTTAGGCTTTGCAAGAACGGTCTAGCTGCCCTTAGCTACAGCGTAAGCAGAAGTACCCAGAGTCAAAACGACCTGAGCTGCTCTGTGGGACATGCCCCAATGAGAACATCACCAGGGTAAGCTCAATGCACATACGCAACTGAATTGAAAACGAGCTCACATGTACTGTTGGGAAGAAGAAAAATAAGCCTTCTAAATTCATTCAGTAGAGAGTAGGACTGGAAAATGGCTTTGTCCAATATTATTATTATGAATAATAATTCAATATTATGCATATCATGTCTCCAGATTTCTCAGAATGAGGCCCCACTCATTCAGAATTTGAAATCCATAAGCAGGGTGAAAATATTTCCTCTGGCTATGCTAAGGGAAACTTGAGGCCCAGACACTTAGACTTGCCATCAGTTCCACTGAGTTGGTAGCTAACGGCTCTTTGCCCAGAGGTTTTAACCTCTGCTCTGGACCAGACTGAAATGGACAGTAATCGCATATGCTCTTTTCACATGAACCAAAAGCTGAACATATCCTGAATTACCTCTTTGTTAAATAAGGAGGTTTAAAAAGCATTTGCAGGCATGCATGTCAATTAGGGACAATACATCAATCATCCAGAACATACTTCCAAGTTCATTTTATTTCAGTAATAATTTTGTACTAAATTCCATCTGTCTCTACTTTACTTTCAAAATAGGATGAAGACAACTCCCAAATTCTTTAATATACTTGTATAGTGCTTGCTTTTTCAGTTTTATAACCAGCTTTTAAAAAATTGTAGTGCCAATAGAAATTGGCTTCTCCATCAGATAGTCCAAAAGAGATTATTAACATACAGCTCCCTAGAGTTAGCAAGCCATTTACAAGTTGCAAAGCATTTATCTCATTTGATGTACATAACTCATAATAATAATAATGGTTAACAATTATGTTGTAGAACAGATATAATCCTAAACATTACTTGCTGTTTAAACAAATTAATCTTTACAAAAACTATAAAATAGGTATGATTTTTATTCCCATTTGTACAAAAAAGAAAATTAAAGCCTAGGAAGGTCCTATTAGTTGTTTAATGCCACAGAGGCTAATATTCATAAGCCTTAGTTCCATATTAAAACATTTAGTTTTAGCTTATGTATTAAATAATTGAGCTTCTATTAGATTACCACTTTGCTATGATGGCAGGGTGTTACTATACTTTTAAAGAAGTCTTTTCCAGAGTGCTTTGTTATTTCCATGTAATCAGGACCAAATTCCTCTTTCGAACATTAATTTAACTGGGTACTTTTCTTAGTATTCATTTTCCTCATATTTCCTGGAATTTTAGTCTGCAGATTAATCGTGAGTCAGATTAATCAGTGAGTCCTGATTAGTCCTTTGAGTTAGTTCACATCAGGGAGATTGCACAAATCATTTCTTTGTTAAAATCAAACCACATTCCCTTTTACTGCCAGTTAGTATACAAAATTTTCAGTACCCTATAGGAAAGTAATCACTTACCTATTGGATGACAAGCATCATCAAAATCTGACTATAAAGGTCCCTGATCACTCAAAAGTATATCCACTGGTGCTTGTATAGTTAAATGTGCAGCTGTGAAATGTACGTCAAGGTTCACAGTATCCGAAAGTACTGTGTCTCAGAAATAGCTCCACAAGTTTAGTTAAATCCCATTTATTAACTGGTGTTTCTCTTAACTGCTAAGATCATGAGCAGAAAGTTCATGATTCTGAAGTGAATGAAATGATGTAGGTCAGATCACTCCAACCAAAGTGAAGTGGAGAGCTGAGGCCTGTTAATCAACCAACCTAGATTCTCGCGTTCCCTAGATAATAACCTCTCAGGGCTTCCTGTGCTCAGTGTGGGGCAATGTACTCTATCTGCACTTGACTTTACTTAAGAACAGGCTTGAGTGAAGGCATCCTACATGTGCAGTGCTTACTGCCAGTTTTCGAAACAGGTATTTACAATTCCTTTTGGTTCTCTTCAGTTCAACCACCAGCTCTGCAAGGCTATTGGCAGTATCATAGAATTGACACAGAAAATCCAACACAGGCTCTGGGGTGTGTGTGTGTGTGTAAGTGACAGAGAGAGAAGGAGGCAATAGTAAGTGATGAAAAGTAGATAAGTAACTCAAGAAATATAGGGCTTTCCAAGCATTTAAGAGCCTTTCATATTTTTATTCTCTTTCCTGTGTCCTTTAGTAAACTGCTACTTAGACCACAGCCATGATTTAGAAATTCAAAAATTTATTCAAAAAATCCCCAGAAGTCTGAATATAGTTTTTTTGTTTTGTTTTTTTGTTTGTTTGTTTTTAAAGAAATACAGGTTAAAAACTCATCAGAAACAAAATCCCTTTAGCTGAATCAAAAGTCCCCAAATCAATGTGGATTTTTAAAGCCACATTTTGCCTCTGGGAATTTTTGATGATATCATCTGTTTTCTAGAGTTACTGGGTACCATGGTAAACTAAAAGGTTTTTTATATATCCTTTGGAGACAATGAAAAATTTTTGAAATAGGATTTTGGGTGTTTCTGTGTTGAGAGAAAGCTCAGTTGCTGAAAAATTCTAATAAAGTAGAAGGAAATTTCCTTATAAAAATAGAGAATTTAAAATAAAAAGTGCTATAATATACGAAGATATGATAATATCAGTATAAGAATACCCACTGTTTTGTATTGGATGAGATTAGTCATCTTACATTTACTGTGATTAACTATTGATATAATTAGATTAATCTCTAAAATTTTATTTTGAAATGTCTACTAACCATGCCTTTTATTTGTGTCTTTTTTTCCCCATATGTGTTTGATTGGAATAATATGTTTTAAATTATTTGCTTTTCTCTTCTGCAAGTTTAGAAGCTCAGTATTTATTTCTCCGCTTAGTTTTAATATGGCTAAATTTATATTTTTTTCTTTTTCTTACTTTTAATCTTCTAATTTCTCTGAACTTTGTTCTGTGTGAATTCAGTACCATTTTTAATACATTAGTTCTCTCATAAACCAGGTCCAGTGTGAAGGTTATTCCTTAATTTCAGGGGATCTAATTTTCATTTGCATGATTTCTAATTGGTTGTTAAAAATATCTCTGTGTTCTTTTTTGTTAATATTTTTATGGACACTAATTCATTCTTTACCTCTTGAAAAATCTAAAATAAACTACGTTACGGGAGGTCCCAAATACTTGAATGTGGTTATAATGTAATTGGTGACTGACCTCTATCATCTGCCTGTTTTCATCTGAAGGCTGAATAAAATTCTTTTCTGTTCCTGGGAACAGGAGGATGGGGGTGCAGTTTGGAAGTGACCACTTTATGGTCATTTAAGATTTTGTGAATTTAGTGCATGTTACAAGGTTTGTAATAGCAGTCTGTTTTTTTTTTTAACTTACTAATATAGCCAATACATGAAAGTATAAACATAAGAAACACTTTTCCTTGTGTTCTTTCCACAGAAGCTGGAAGATAGTCAAAATAAATTTCATTACTCTTAGAATAAAGCAACTTTGCAGTTTAGGTGATTGAACTTCTATGAGAGCACTACTTTCTAAGATGGCAGGATTTGACCATACTTTTAAAGAAGTCTTTTCCAGATTGCTTTATTATTTCCATGTAATCAGGACCAAGTTCATCTTTGGAATGTTGATCTGACTGGGTACTTTCTTTAGCATATGTTTTCCTCATATGTTCTGGGGTTTTAGACTGTAGACTAATCTGGAGTTGGAGTCTGTGCCTCCCCACTTTCCATCAACCAGGCGGGCCCATCACATGCTGATAGGAAATACCTGAGACCCAGGCCAGCAGGCAGCTCAGCCATGGCTGAGAGGCTGTGTTTTAGAAACACAGGCTCTTGGGAATGGCGCAGAATTTTTTTCAGGCCTTTTCAACAGCAGTGGAGCTCCATTGCAATCAATACCCCAGTCTGCTTCTAGACATGCTATTTCTTTCTTCAGTGCTCCTTATGGCTTTGTGTTGCTGTTTCATTTCCAGTACATGAGATGTGTATCCTGATTATAGGCATTGTATTTCTTTCTAATTTCTTTTTGAAGATTGTATTTACCTTTACATTTGGTAAGGGTATGAAAGTTAGAGGGGGAATGTCAAAATGTCAACTAAATAAAATAAAATGTTACTACCTTTAAAAAAAATCAGCTAAAATAAGACCATTTTAGCCAGAAATTTCATTCAAACTCTCTAAGCTTCGGTTTCCCCCATCACAGTTTTTCCTAGGCCTAAATGGGATAGCATGTGCTAAAATTCTTCACAAATTATTTATGTACTATTTCCTATTTCTGTTAATGTGCTGCTCTATTATGGCCGCTTCATCTAGAGTCAGGTAGCTTTAACAGGTCTGGTTAGCAGGTTTGTCACTAGCATTTAATTTGTTTGTAGATGTCTTACTATGACCTTATCCATTTCACATATGTAAAGAGAAATGACAAATAAAACAGTTGGTTTAGAGGTCAAAAGTTTCTGTTTTTATCTGACCTTTTAGATCATATAGAAAATTTAGATTTTATGTTCAAAACAAGTGTCACTTTTAATAATGTATTGTAATTGGTATTTATTTAAAAGTTTTTGACTAAAAGGGAAATATTATGATGTTCTTATATGTGTAAGAAGGCAAGTATCTTATTAAAAATCTGCAGGTGATATTATCTATGTGTACATTCTTTCTCAAATAGCAATTCCTCTTGTATATATATGTGTACACATATATATACATATATACATATACATATATGTGTACACATATATGTATATATCTATATATAGATATATGTGTATATATATAGACATAATTTTTTTTTGAGACAGGGTCTCACTCTGTCATCCAGGCTGGAGTGCAGTGGTGCAATTTTGGCTCACTGCAACCTCCACCTCCCGTGTTCAAGTGATTCTCTTGCCTTGGCCTCCCGAGTAGCTGTGACTACAGGCGGGCACCACCATGCCTGGCTAATTTTTGAATTTTTATTTTGTATTTTTAGTAGAGAGGGGGTTTCGCCATGTTGGCCAGGCTGGTCTCAAACTCCTGACCTCAGGTGATCCACCTGCTTTGGCCTCCCAAAGTGCTGGGATTACAGGCATGAGCCACTGCGCCCGGCCGCCTCTTATATTTTTAAGTGTTGTAAACTCAAGCCTCTTATATTTTTAAGTGTTGTAAACTCAAGATGAAACTGACTAAAATTAAATAAAAAAAAAAAAAACTTTTGAGAGGATTTCCTAATCTGATCTAATTTGATCTATTATTCAGTACTTTTATTTTTAGGAAATAGCAAGAGTGAAGAAGGTCATCTCGTACAGCTTCAGGTCAAAGTTATGTATTACCAGTGTAAGTCCAAAGATCAACTAGGGATGGAATTAACCCACCAACTTTTATTTTTGAAGACAGCTTAGAGGCAGGAGCACATCCCACTGTTCATGTAAAGAATTACACATTATAAGGAGAGAAATAGAAATAAAATTGACACACTAGAGAAAGGCAAAGAGAGAGACAGAGATTGAGAGAGAGAGAGAGAGAGTGAGCCTGACAGAGACCAAGAGAGACTGACTGATTGATTCATTCATTCAGCAGTTTGACCTGGTATGCCATTTGGGTAAAGCATCTAAGATAATTTTTCAACATACATACTTCTCCAGCTTGCCCATTTTCTTGTAGATTTTTAAACTGAATCCCTTAGTAAGTTTTTGTGCTTTGTCAAAAAAAAAAATATGTGGATAGCACTGTCTAGCCAAAGAAGCCAATAACTGAAGATATACCTACTGTTCCAAAAAAAAAGCAAAAAGGAAATGCTGGCCTTGCTGAATATGTTTAAGCTGGCTGTCCTTTTAGATCTCCACTAACGTAGTTAGGTTAATCATTGATGAAATCATCTAGAAAATTCAATCAAACAAAACCTTGTGTTGACTGAGTTATCCAAGTAATCCTGGTCTAGGCTATAATTCTATTTATAATTGCACCTGTTCTTCATTATCCCTGCCAGTAGAGAAACAGAGGCCACTGTCTGGTTGCCAGCCCCCATTCCCTGCCTCTCCAAATCAGTAACTCTCCTGGAAAAACATGAATTCACAGTCATGGCAGAGTGGCCCCCCCCAGGTGTCCCACAACTCCTGCTTGACTGAATTTTCAATAACAAAAAGAGCATTATGGAATATTATACCAATGTGACAACTCACTTTGTGAATGCAGTATTCATACATTTTTATAGTACAGTACATCAAGAAACCTTTTAAAAAATAAGCTTTATTCTCAACAATGTCTATAGTCTCCTGTATTCTACTCTGTGTATTGTATCAACTATGGGACTAAATGGTTCCTTTCTATTTCTTAACAGTTTGAAGGGAGAAATGCTAACCCAGGGGTAGGTATGGAATGAGCTGCTGTTCCTTGCAGGACTGAAATAGGGGGCTGAGTGATATGCATAATGTGCATCGCATCCTAACTATTGCTCTCTTCCTAGCACAGGACATTCAGTTGATTTCACAGAAGGCAACAAGTTTCAGATAAAGGTGGAGAGGTTCTAGGCCTTTATAAGATACCATGTAAACATATATATATATATAATATATATGTAATATTATGTAATCATATATATAATATATATGTAATATTATGTAATATTATATATATAATATATAAGGTGGAGAGGTTCCTAGGCCTTTCCAAGATTTCATGTAAATATATATATATATACACACACACATACACATATATATGTGTATATGTACATATATACACCTAAGATGTCATGTAAATACATATACACATATATATGCATATATGTGTATGTGTATATACATAATATATCGTTACATATTTGTAGTTATATATGTGTATATATGTATATATGTGTATATATAATATGTGTATGTATACATATATATATGTTTTTTTACATGACATCTTGGAAAGGCCTAGAACTATATAGCCCTGTTACCAACTAGCAACAATCTTTTTGAATGGCTGCACATTTTCTAAACCTTTCTTTTTGAATTGTTACAAACTCTTCAGCAATTGTGTAAGGCAGAAAACAGCCTCATGGGTTGGGTCGCAGTGGAGACCAATCATCTAGCATTTGGTCCTCAGGTTCTCTGTGTGAAGCCCCCAACATCTTCAGGACCCCTGCTATCCTGTGTGGGATCTTGAATGAGTAAAGGCTGTCACCCTGACCACATGATGTGTTCGTTTCCTGAACAGATATGGAGAAATACCACACTCCCCAACTAAATACATGGTCTGGGTTTCCAAGATCTGAAACAGACTCTCATGGTTAACTAAAAAGTAAACAACTGTGAATTTGAGGATTGGCAACTTCAAAGCTCAAGAAAGCGCGGTTTAATCTTTTTTTTTTTTTTCCTGGCTAAGGTACAAATCCTCAAGCCAACCCCACTTTTGTGTCCTATGCTCCTGCCTGGTTTTCTTGTTTCTACCCATTTCTGGTGCTCCTGGCATCTACTCTTTCCTGGTTTTCATCTGGTTCCC
The DNA here is from genome assembly GCF_028885655.2 of Pongo abelii. Taxonomy (NCBI): domain Eukaryota; kingdom Metazoa; phylum Chordata; class Mammalia; order Primates; family Hominidae; genus Pongo; species Pongo abelii. The sequence continues at coordinate 128,507,673 of NC_071996.2, forward strand.
GCTGCTCAATGCCTACTATTTTCTCTAAAACGCAGTGGTCTGCTCCTCATTTCCCTGAGGCAAATCTTTCATTCTGAAGCGGAGGGTTTATTCCGTCTTCACTGGAAGCTCCTTTGCAAACACTGCCCTTCACTCTGTCTTTGGTATCAGACTGGAATGTGAGGGTGAACAAAAAGATCGGGAGTTTTTAATGTTCAGTTCTCATTATACAAAGCATGGTCTACTGATTTCATGATTCTTAAGTTAAAAATCAGACGCCAAAATTTGAGTAGAAGTAAGGCAAGTTCCCATGCTTTCTGTCAAGCTATGTGACCAACTGACAAAGCTGAACCAACAAGCTGAACCCTTTAATACATGGGTGTAAATTGCAAACATATTTGTGATCTCTATGTTGTTCCTGAGTGTTAATTCCTAATGAATCTAGCCTGGAGTCAGAGATACAGTCCCAACATATACCTATTTGTCTTTGTAGACAGAACACTTTCCTCTATGAGTTTTCATAACTTGAAACTGCCAAGAGTTTAATGTTAGTTTTCTTTCCCATCTAGAACACTCACATTAGTAATGGTTCATAAGTGAATAGTCTTGAAATTGATATTACAGTATATATATATAAATGTTATATAGATAACATTTTCTAAAGGGCACCGTACCTATTATAACTGTATATCCTTGACATTTGGTGGAGAATAATACACACATTAATGTTCATCTGCTGTCAATATAGTCTATAGAGCAGAACAGATGAGTCACAGCAAAGACTAGCATAAAATGTGGTGAACACACTGGTGAAGCAGTAGAGGAATAATGAGCTAACCATGAAGCAAAGAGTCTGTTTTCTGCCAAACTTAACCTAGCAACATATATTTGAAGAGCAACTCTTCCCTATATTTTGTGTATTATGATTGTTCTCTAAAAAAATCGTACTTTATTATTTGTGAGAACAAAAGTGACATTGATTGCTATGATGTATTCTAAAAAATTTCTTCCCTCTGAATAGAGGTAGCTATTTTAAGATTTTAAGGGACAGTTTGTCAATTTAATGGCAATCATGAGATGATGCAATTTTCTAAAAATGTGTTGCAAGCAACTCAACACAAGAAGAATGAAACAACACTTGCCACCAGTGAGAACAATCTTCACCTTCAGAAATCCAGTTTCTACACACACTAGAGCATGTCCTGTTAGTAAGAAAAAAGGAACTGGTTTAGATTCCCAAGGATGTTGGGTTTCACACACACACACACCCTCTCTTACTTCTTGCATTTGTGTGAAAGAAAATTCATAAATGTGATAGAATGCATATGTGACATAGGATATTGATTATATACATTGGTTTTGAGAACATTTGCAAAGATATAACAAATCAGCATTTGGTTTCAGGAGCTACACTTTGGGGGCCGGTTGACAACAATCAAGGGAGTTTGCTAAAGGCAGGAGGAGCTGGAGAGCTTTGCCTCCTGCAGAACAACCAATGTGAGAGGGACCATCACTGCCCTGTTTAACAGTATGTCACTTACCAGTGTGTTTCCCTTATCCAAAACCACGTTTCCATGTGCATTATATAATAAGTTGAGCCCATGTCCCAAGGACATTTCAGTAAATAATCAGTTCAATTACATAACAGACAAACAAAAAACAAACAGAACCCAGTATATTGGGTGTCCATCAGAGAACCTGGCAGGTAATAGACGGTTGGTTAAACAGTGGGAAAATAATCAGTTCACAACTCTGTCATTTTCACTGAAGCTAAGCAGTCACCTCTGCCTCCACAGCCCAATCTATGGTTCTACCCACCCAGGAGGCCCATTTATGATTATGTCCCCCTTCAAAACTGCCCTTAGTGTTTATTTTAACCTAATTTTTATTTGCTAAAAATATGTCATTAAGGAAGTGAGAGAAATGTGGGAAAAAGAGAAATTCAAGGATTTGTCCATGAAAACCCTGTCCCTTCCAAGGCTGGAGCTTTGTTTTATTTTGTGGGGAACCTTGTACATTGAATACTTGCAGCAGGTTCCTGTAACGATCACACATATTAGTGGTTTTTAGCCCTTTTGGATTTGCACTTTGATATCCTAATGCAGTTGGGACAAAAGCTAGAAGAGTCGCGGGTTTTTGTTGTTGTTCTGTTTGCTCCTTTAATTTCTCCTGTCTCTTCTCCAAGACATAACAATTTGAGTGTTGGCATTCTTCAGTATTGTTAAGAAAATGCCTAGAGGTAAATCATCATATCAGTGTAATTAAGCCAGCATAGTTTTTTGGGGAGGCACTTGGCAGTTTAAATTTCACCATATAACTAAGATGGGACCCACACATTAAAGAATTTAAGTTGTTCTGTAAGGTGATAAATATTTTCACTTCAATAAGTTATTTATAATGGACTTCTGGAGAAATTGCTTTTCTATTTAGTAAGTGGCAAAAGAACGTGAGTCAAGTTGGATTCTGTATTCAATAACATTATATTCAATTTTCTTAATTATGTGTTTTCCCCCATTGTGCCCTAAAATGCACAATATTCTAATATTCATGCATACATACACACACAAACACACAGTAGCTTACAATATAGCAGGTAAGAGTGTGGGCTCTGGAGCTGGAATCCTAGGTCTACTGTTTAAAACTGTGTAATCTTGTCTTAGATCTACCATTTAAAATTGTGTAATCTTGTCTTACATCTACCATTTAAAATTGTGTAATCTTGGGCAAGTTACTCAACCACTGTGTGCCAGTTTCCCTTATTGGATCAGACTGAGCTGCCTGTTCCACTTCCGCAGGTGCCCTTTCACCTATTCCCTGAAGGTTTAGTTTTGCCAGCCAAAATCAATACAATCGGGCTCCACAACTGGCTCCAAGTCACAAACCTTATCGGTAGCAACTCTGTGACAGTAAAAACAAATCTTCCTTCTCCATCACTCTCCTGACCACACATTTTCACACACATGTAGAACTTAACTGTTAATCTAAACTTAAAGTCAACAAGAACAAAAACCTTCTAACATAAACACTATATACTACCACCAGAATTTGTCCCTGTTAAAATTCTGATACTCTGAAATTACTATCTGTCTTTCAGGCAGGGTGTTCAATACAAGTCAAATAGAATGCACTGTATAACTCAGTTTGATTTAAACAAAACAACATATGCACAACAAATGCCTGGGGCCAGGAAACTGTGTGGCCTAAATAGCTCTTTTGTCCCTAGATTTGAGTAAAAGTTGGTATACATGGAATTTTCTTAAATGAAGACACCTGTTTGTGTTTATTGTTGTGAATCTCATTATGAGAACTTTATATGGGACATTTATGTAGTAAGTAATGAAACCCATAAATTTGATGATGGAAAGATACTGTTCCTAATTACCAACACAGTTTGGAGGAAATGCTCATGAAACTTTAAAATGCAACTTAAATAAATTAAACAAATTTCCTCCTACAAAACAACTTTTTTTTTTTTTTTGAGACGGAGTTTCGCTCTTGTTGCCCAGGCTGGAGTGCAATGGCACTATCTCGGCTCACCACAACCTCTGCCTCCCAGGTTCAAGTGATTCTCCTACCTCAGCCTCCCGAGTAGCTGGAATTACAGGCGCCCACCACCACGCCTGGCTGATTTTTGTGTTTTTAGCAGAGACGGGGTTTCTCCATGTTGGCCAGGCTGGTCTTGAACTCCTGACCTCAGGTGATCCGCCCACCTTGGCCTCCCAAATTGCTGGGATTACAAGTGTGAGCCACTGCACCCAGCCCAAAACAACTTCTAATAACTCTCTCATCATTCATTTTTGACACATTTGCAATATGAATGCAAATCTCCCAAGTCTACACAAAATCGTCAGTTGGGAAAAAAAAGTGGCCAATAAACATATAAAACGATGCTCTACTTTCTTTGCATATAGGGAAATGCAAATTTGAAAAGTGATATAATACCAATAATACCACCAAACTGGCAAAAATCAAAAAGTCTGACAAGTTTACTGTCAAGGATATGGTAGAAAGGAAAACGGTTCATACTGCTTATGAGAGTGGAAAGTGGTATAGTCTTTGCAAAACAAGCTGGCAGTATTTCTAAAGTTGAAGCAGGGCTCCCCTAGAAAAGTCCATGCACCTGCGCACCAAGAGATGGGGAAAAGGCTGTTCTCAGAAGCATCATTGATAACAGCAAAAACCAAAAACTAAATGATATGAAAACAACCTAAATGGCCATCCACAGTAATAACTGTTTCAAGAAAGTATCATCACTAGATGCTAACATTAATAGCAAAGGTATAAAAAGCAGCGGGGGAATCTCAGAAGATCTCCCACAAGTTAATCACTAGTTACAGAAGGGAACCTAGTAACTTTACAGAGGAGCAATCTGCAGACACTTTCTTAACTAAGTGACCAATAACGGGACAAACTGACATGTCCCTCCTGATACGATGTACTAAGGACACCCTATTTCTTCTGTGACATTCTCACAAAAAATACCACAGCTTAAATCCAACCATGAGGATGTAAACTGAGGTCCATTCTACAAAGCAACTGACCTGTATTTTTCAACATTTCAAGGTCAAGAAAGACAGAGAATCTATTCTTGATTAAAGAAAACTAAAGAGATAGCACATCTAAATGAAATGGAATCCTTGGATTCTGGACCAGAAAAAAACAATAGTGGGTTAATTGTCAAAATCTTAGTAACATTTAATAATCTTATCAATATTGATTTCTTGATCTTGGTCATTATATTATAGTTGTGTAAGAGAATTTCTTTTAGGAAATATATTTTGAGGTAAAGGGCATCATGTCTAAAATTTATTCACAGATGTTTAAAAAGAAACAGTATTCTTTGTAAGTGTAGAGAGAGAAAGAATGATTAATTTTTAAATTTTAAGTGTGGCAAATTTAAAACCACACTTGTTTAAAACCCCACAAATGTTAACATTTGGGGGATCTGAAGGAAGGGTATATGATATTCTTTGTACTGTATTTTACAATTGTTTTACAAATCTGAATGCTTTTCAAAATAAGAAAAGAAAATCAGGCAAACATTGAGCACATTTTGATTCGTGGCCAGGCATGGTGGCTCATGCCTATAATCCCAGCACTTTGGGATGCCGAGGTGGGCGGATGCCAGGAGTTTGAGACCAGCCTGGCCAACATGGCAAAACCCCATTTCTACTAAAAATACAAAAAAAAAAAAAATTCAGCCGGGCATAGTGGCACATGCCTGTAATCCCAGCTACTCAGGAGGCTGAGGCACAAGAATTGCTTTAACCACGGAGGTGGAGGTTGCATGAGCTGAGAACACGCTACTGTGCTCCAGTGTGAGCAACAAATGAAACTCTGTTTCAAAAAGAAAAAAAAGAAAAAGAAAAAAAAATCAAAAAAACATTTTGATTCGTGGTTACCACAGGGAAGGGATGAACTTGGGAAAGGGAGAAGCTGATGGAGGTCTGCAAAGGTATTGGTCATGTGTATTTCATAAAATTAATTTTATTTGTATTCTTTAAGGAGTAAATAAACGTTCTAGGAACTTGTTTGTAGAAAAAGTAGGAAACAACTATTTGCCACCTTAAGCAGGTGCCCAGTGCAACGCAAGCTCTCTGGGCTTCGGTGGAGATCAGGGAAGGACTCTTGAGGAGATACCGAGTGAGAAGAATTCTGAGTAAGAATCGTGAAGGAGTCCTGTAGGCAGGAGAAAGACCAAATTAAAGGGCTGTGGCTTAAAGGAAGATGTTGCATAAGGGGTACTTGAAGGTGGTCCCTGGGCCTTTGACCCAGGCAGTAAGAGGACACTGGAGTTAGGAACTCCTAGATCCAAGGTGTTCCATGCTAGCAATGGGACATTTTAATATGTCTCCATATTTCCCTCAGCAAACTGGATAATTCAAAAAAAAATCTAATGCACAATTTAATATGACTTACCACAACTAGAAAAAATATTTAGAAGTGGTAGAACTGTTCAACAGCTAAGAATTCCAATGAGAAATGATAGGTTGTGCATTTTAAAAAATAAAGAAATCATGGTCCTAGAATGCAATTTTCCTTACAATCACATCACTTCATGAAAGGCAATAATTAAAATGGTTAGTTTTAAAAAGTCTCTGAACCTGTTACATTTTCTCAGAAGCATTGGACCGAAATGCCTGGGCTCTTGTTTCCAAGGCTAGGTAATATTCAAAGCCCTTCAGGTAAAAAAAGGAAGATAATGCCATGCTGCTCCCCTTTTACTACAATATTTGCAATGCAAATATTACCCTTTCAAAATTGACAAGTTATGGTTAGAACATTTTTTAAAAACCATACATATGCATATACATCTATCCATCCATCTAACCAAGAATCATTTATGAAGCTATTATAAAACTCTCTGTCTGGAAGCGATGAGATAATAACTAAATAATTACAATAAAAATTAATTAATGTATTCAAGAAGTGTTATGGAAATACAGAAGAGGAAGAGACTAAGTCTGCCTATGGACTCAGAATAGGGTAACAGAAGAGGGGCAAATTAGTTGGGTCTTGAAAGGCAAGCAGGAGCCGAACAAGAAGAGAAAAAAGAAGTGTCCTCTGGGCAGCTGGTGGCATGGGCGTGCATAGCATCCTTGGGTAATGCCCAGAAGCTTGAGTGGCTGCAGTGTGGCAAAGGTTGGAGGAAAGAGCATACTAGAAAGTGAAGCTAGATGCTAGAAAGGTAGGTTGAAACCAAGTGAGATGTAATCCTTTGAGGGCAATAATCAAGAACATTAGCAGCATTCTGGCAGGGCTATATCATGATCAGAGCTGTGTGTTCACAAGATGCAGGCAGAATGGAGGGTGGATAGTTCCCTGGGGAGAGACAGGAAGACAACTAGTGAGAAGGCTGGAAGGAAACCACAAGGACATTGCAAAACACAGTCTGGGGAAGAAATACTGAGTGACTTACATAGATCACTAAGGTCAGGGAGCTGTCTGAAATATTTAGGAGGTAGCCTTGCCAGTACTTGGAGCATGAACTGATGTGGAGTGGCCAGGGGTGGAAATAATTGAGCATGGTTTTAGTTTGAGGTTTCCTGGATCCACTGAGGTACACAACTCAGGAAATAAGAAAAGCAGATTTATCAAGCAAGAAACTGTGTTAGATCTGGATCCTGTTGAGTTTGAAGTAACTGAGGAACTTCAGGACAGAGATATCAATGGGCAGAGCTCAGAGATGTGTGAAAGGATGAAATCATCTGGGGGGGTGGTTTGTGGGGAAGGCAGAGAGAAGGGGGTCTAAGATTAAATCCCTGGTACACCCTAACATTAAAAGCCCATTTTTCCTCAAATTGTTCCATAGATTGAAAATATATTGAATAATACTCGATCCACTCTTCTGTGACCAGATATATAGTGAATCTCTGTTTACTGATGAATCAAAGATGTCATTTTGAATCAAATGCCTGTGTTAAATGGTTCAGACTACCTTTCAGAGTAGTGATGATTGAGTCCCCGTACACAACTGATAGTCAGCTTGTCAGGCCCCGTACATAGAACACATGGTTCTTCCCACAGGCTCCTCAGTACAGAGTACTAGGGAATATATGGAGAAAGAAATACAGAGCCTTGTAGGTCTGAGATCTGTCATGGATGAAATGTATTCTCACCTAAACAAAATGATGAGGCCTGGTCAGAGACAAAGCCCTACACAGACCTCGCCTGCACACCCAGACCAGGCCCCACTAGTCACCTTTCGTGACAGTCTAGGGTCTACTGAATCACAGTGAGATCATTCTGAGATGTTCATGCCCAGGCACAGGAGCACAGAGGCAACTGGACAGCACTCTCCTTGGCCCGGTGACCACTGCAACAATGAACACGGATGTAGCTTCAAAACTCTGAAGCACGTTATCACTTGATCCTTGATATGGTTTGGATCTATGTCCCCACCCAATTCTCATGTCAAATTGTAATACCCAGTGTTGGAGGTGGGGCCTCGTGGGAAGTGACTGCATCATGGGATCGGTTTCTCATGGTTTAACACCATCCGCCCTGGTACTGTGGTCATGATAGTGAGTCTCACAGGATATGGTTGTTTAAAAGTGTGTAGTGACCCCTCCCTCTCTCTCCTGCTCCTGCTCCTGCCATGTAAGACGCCCCACTCCCCCTTTGCCTTCCTCCATGATTAAAAGCTCCCCGAGGTCTCCCCGGAAGCAGATGCCGCCATGCTTCCTGTACAGCCTGTGGAACCGTGAGCCAATTAAACCTCTTTTCTTTACAAAGTACCCAGTCTCAGGTATTTCTTTATAGCAGTGTGAGAACAGACTAATACAATCCTCATAAGAATTTTGTGTCTACTAATTTTACAAGGATAAAAGCTAAGGTCTATTAACTTAATCAAAGCCACATAAGCAGAGGGTTAGACTTAAGAACTGTCTCTGGTATTCTATAAAAGATAGTTCCTTCCACTTTGTTTTAGGATCAGAAAGCAGTGCCTCGGGAAGAGTTAGTTCTTTTAATCTTTTAATGCACTTTCTGAGCATTTTTATGATAGGCCCCACAAAGATGTCCACACCTTAATCCACAGAACCTATAAATATACTCATTTCCATGGAAAAGGGGACTTTGCAAATATGATTAAGATGGAAGACCTGGAGATGGGAGATTGTCCTGGATTATCTAGGTGGCCCAATCCAATCACCAGTCCTTCAGTGGGAGAGGAAAGCAAAAGCGTGGGTCCAAGGGGTGCAACATGTGAAGAACTTGAGCCATCACCTCTGGCTTTGAAGATGAAGGAAGGAGGTCAGGTTTAAGGAATGTGGGGGCCTCTAGAAGCTGGCAATAGACCTCAGTTTGTATCCAGCAAGAAAATGGGGACCTCGGCCCTACAGTCTCAAGGAACTGAATTCTGCCAACAGCCCAAGTAAGCGTGAGACAAATTTTCCTCTAGAGCTCCACAAAGGAGCCTTGCTGATACCTTGATTTTAGCCTGGTGAGACCCTCACCAGACTTCTCATCTACACTACGGTAGGATAATACACAGATGCTGTTTAAGCACTAAGTTTATATAGTCTGTTATCGTAGCAACAGAAATCTATTAAGATCCTTCGTATCTCTGCAAAGCCACAGCAGCCCAGACTCAGTCAAATTCTGATCACTGAGGGCACTGAGACAGTACATGCAGTAATTCTGATCACTAGACTTTTGGCATAATGTCAGCTTACAAGAATGGCTCAGGCCCAAGGGCACAAGTGGGCCTTTCCCCGTGCTCATGGACTAGAGGAACACATTTTCAACTGGCTGCCAAGCATAGGTCACATTTTTGAAACACCTGGACAGAGTCTCAGCAAACAACAGGTAACACAGACATCACATATTCAAGAAGTAAACCAGGCGTGTGTGCCCAGGTTAAGCGAATGTGTACTATTTAAACATCTTTAGAGGTAGTGCTCTATTGGGTTTAAGGCTCATTCACTTTTACTGGAGAGCCCCATGGAAATATATTCTAGATTTCCATCTTATGATATGAAATTACGTGTATTGCAGATGGTGCACTGGGCTGAAGGAGAAAATACCCTGGGTTTGAGTCCTCCCGTGGCATAGCTCTGTGACCCTGACCACATCCACTTAAACCTCCTTGTGACTCAGTTTCCTTCTATTTTATTTTATTTATTTATTTATTTTGAGATGGAGTCTTGCCCTGTTGCCCAGGCTGGGGTGCAGTGGCACAATCTCGGCTCACTGCAAACTCTGCCTCCCAGGTTCAAATGATTTTCCTCCCTCAGCTTCCTGAGTAGCTGGAGTTTCAGGTGTGTACCACCACAGTTGGCTAACTTTTGTATTTTTAGTAGAGACAGGGTTTTGTCATGTTGGCCAGGCTGGTCTCAAACTCCTGGCCTCAAGTAATCCACCCACCTCGGCCTCCCAAAGTGCTGGGATTACAGGCATGAGCCACCGTGCCCGGACTCTTTATCTATTTTAGACTAGATTTTCTTTCAGGTCTAAATGTTTATGACTGTACAATCTCAAGAAATGTAGCACAGTTTTTCTTTTTTAATTAACAATATATATTTCATGTGGAGTTGGTATACAGAAATGCCAGCAGAAAGAATTTTTAAGACAGAAGATACCTTAAATCACTTAAGACAAATTAAAAATGTAAATATTCAACATTAGCTCAAAAGTGTGTCAAAGCATGTTTTTGTGAAGAGACAAATGCTTCAAATAAATATAGCAAAAGTTGTTACCAGTGGGTAGTAGGAGTGTGGGTGATTACTAGTTTTTTCTTCATTATTTTCTATATTTTGAACTATTACTGTACTAAAACTCACAAAAGCTTAGAAAATACAGATGTAAGGCCAGGAGAGGTGGCTCACACCTGTAATCCCAGCACTTTGGGAGGCTGAGACGGGTGGATCACTTGAGGTCGGGAGTTTGAGACCAGCCTGGTCAACATGGCGAAACCCCATCAATACTAAAAATACAAAAAAATTAACCAGGTGTGGTGGCACACACCTGTAGTCCCAGCTACTTGGGAGGCTGAGGCAGAAGAATCACTGGAGCCCAGCAGGCAGAGGTTGCAGTGAGCCAAGATCACACCACTGCACTCCAGCCTGGGCAACAGAGTGAGACTCTGTCTTAAAAAAAAAAAAAAAAAAGAAAAAGAAACAGAGCAGAGTCATTACAATGTTCTAAAGCCGTGTCATGAAAACTCTCTAACATCCTAACCTCAAGGAAAGGAGAATTTTTAAGGGCTAAAATAGCATTCACATAAACTGATAAAATCACACAACTCTGGTGATTTAGTAAGGGTTTTTTTTTAAAAAACATAAACCGATCTCCATCATGTGATTGGAAACGGACTGCTTTCAAAACCCTGTGGCTCACACTTCTTGGACTTTAATCAATCATTCTTCTGCGCCCTGCTCAGGGTGGCCTCCACCTTGTGACTGCTAACAGCATCAGTGAGAATGGCACTAACATCCCTGGCTAGGCAGTGAGGCCTGCGTGTGCTACCCAGGCACCCACCAGGACAGGGGCTGGTGTTGGATTGGTGATCACACCTGCTTAGCTGAATCTTATTTATTTAAGAATATAAATGCATGCCAATCAAGATTTTGTTTTGTTTCTTTTTAATCTTTGAATAGCCTTTGTGGGAATCTTGAATTAAATTCTGCTCAGTTTACTTCAATTCAATTTGCTGCTATTGTACAAATATTGTATGCTGGTGCTTTGTCGCCAACATCTGTCCTCTGGAACGTGCCTTAGAATTTCTTCACTGCAAACCAGGCCCTCAGATTTCCTTTTGCATGCCTAATCTATACTCCTGTCATCTCTAAGTATGACATTCTCTTTTCCATTTGGCAAGCATTTAGTAAGCACCTACTATGTGCCAAACATCTTGCTGCCCTGGAAATATGGAGACTATAACCACAGTCTTGGTCTTGAAGGTCTCTCAGAGTATCAGAAGTGTAAGGGCAAAACCACACCTCTTCCTCCTCCTCCAGGACTGGCAACAGAGACAAATGTCATTTGGACTGTGGATAGCTCTACCAGAGATCAGACTGGCTACCAGGGAAGTGGTGAAAGGTTATCTCTAATACATCAGCCTTCCATTTCCATACTCTATTATCCTAATGGGTCAGGGATCTTCCCAAGATACACCTGCTCAGGAATGGACTTACACTGTGGAGTGAAATAAAGTCCTCACCATGCCACCTTGTGCATTTAAGGTTGATGACTAACTGTGGAATAAAATGGCCTATACCTTGGTATCAGTTGCTAGGAGGACAATGTGGGCACAGGGCCAAAGGAAGAATCTGCAGTCTTGAGACCCTCTGAAATCACAATGGGTCCTGGACAGATCATATTACCTTTCCCAGGTGTGAGCAGGAAGAAGGAGGTGATAGAAGCAGAGACAAAAACCAGGGACAGACACAGAACTAGAAAACGAGAGGTTCCTGCTGCTTTTTCAAAGGCAAGGGGGACAGGATCTGGTAGCACAGTTCAAACTTCTGCTCACGTATGTTCTGCTCATGTGGGTGCTGACACGGCCTGGCAGAGACCTTAAGCCAGAGACTGCAACTACAAACATTCACACGCTTGGAACTGGAAAGCATGCTTTCTTAAAGCAGATGGGGCTTACCCTTCTCTTCAGGATAAGAAAGAAGGAAATGGGATTGTATGCTTGCCTCTGAGGCTCGATAAGATCAGAAGAACTTGACTTGCCCAGCCTTTGCCACCACTGGCTGTCTTTTGCCAGTCTCCATTCTCCTAGCCCCGTCTTCAGGATGTGTGAACAGCCATTCCCTTCTTTGCATTCTTAAATAACCACGTTTTATGCTACCATCTTCACTGGTGAAATACAAATGTGGTCATAGATCATTGGGATCAAGTCTTCCAGGTGCTAAAATCAGATATCTTAATCAATAATCATCTTATTAAGATGAAAATAAGTTTTATTTTAATTCTCTATGAAAACCCCTTTAAAAGGGTAAGATCTCCCTGGATTTTTAGGACTAAAGCATTCTTGAAGGTCTTGGTGTCCAACTCTCTTGTTTTAAAGAGAAGAACACTGAAACTCAAAGAAGCTTAAAGACTTGGCCAAGGTTACACTGCCTGGAAACCACTGCTTCCTAATGATAAAAAGATACATTTTTCAAATTGATTGGACAGAAGCCATATAATGGCTTCTGACTTCAAAAATGGAAGTTAATGAATGAACTTTCCCTGTTAGCACTCAGAAACATTCTGAAAGCATCTTATCTCTGCATGTTGGTATGCCAACAAACTTTATCACTAGTAGTTTCTCATGTAGGACAAATTTATAGCCCACCATAAAGATATGTTTCAAAGAAAACTTAAAATACATTTTTTTCACTTCAGAATAAAACTTCCTTTGAATGTGTCCAATTTTTAAACAATATAAAAAAAAAATGTCTTTAAATATTAGTTCTCCACATTTGCATTATCTTCAAAAAAGTTGAGTTCCAACATCACTTTCGTTTTTGTGAAGATTACTCAGCTACAATCAATTTCCATTTGTCATTCTAAAGAGCTGTGACAAAGGGACATTTAAGAGCTAATCAAATAAACAATGAGTATTTGAGAATAATTTAATTATCATATTTCATTGAACAGTAAATTTTGTTAAGTTTTTTGTTTGCTTGTTTGCCAAGTCAAATGTTCATGCCTGGGTTCTTTTTATAGAATGTTTAATTTGAAAGGCCAAAGAGTCACTGGTCATTTTGACAGCCTCGATTAGTCATTTAAATTGGTAATTACTAAGATAATATGAAGAAAAATCTCATTGTGTTAATCCTAAATGGTGTCATCTTTTCAAATAGACCCCTTTTCAGATTTTCAGAGCCTATTGTTAAACTCTGCCATTTTGGTATTTAATTTACATTAAAGAGCTGCCTAGCTTCCCAAATTCTACATGTCCCAGAGGAGGTATGCTGAAATTGAATTAGAAATACAGTATTTTCACATTTAAGCTGCCCGAAATAAAGAAACTTTTAATGATTTGGTACTATTGATTATTTTTTTTTTTTGACAGAGTCTCACTCTGTCGCCCAGGCTGGAGTGCAGTGGCGCGATCTCGGCTCACTGCGACCTCCGCCTCCCAGGTTCAAGCAATTCTCCTGCCTCAGCCTTCCGAGCGGCTGGGACTACAGGCAAGCACCACCACACCCGGCTAATTTTTGTAATTTTAGTAGAGATGGGGTTTCGCCATATTGGTCAGGCTGGTCTCGAACTCCTGACCTCAGGTGATCCTCCCATCTCGGTCTCCCAAAGTGCTGGGATTACAGGTGTGAGCCACTGTGCCCAGCCGCGACTATTAATTCTTCTAATCTCTGAGGCAGATATTTTCACTTCAATCCAACTGCAAAATATTAACGTTTTCAAAGGCAAGTGTTTTTCTGTATTGCCACTAACTCAGTCACATTCATTAAATTTTATTATTTCCACCTCATTAAATGTAGGTCAACATTTCGAGTTCAGCAAACACAAGCATTTATTTCCAGCCTGCTAACACTGCTGTGAAAGACAAGAAGCAAACAAGTCTCACTTCAATGGCGGGGAGAAAAATAAAGAACCATCAACCTTCTTATTTGTAAACAAGAACACCAAAATCAAGACTACAAGAGACAATGTAACAGATGTAATGTTGCAACCCAACTGCACTCCCCCACCTCAAGCTTATCTTGCCAGAAATGTATTTCTATAGAAGGAGAGGAATCAAATAATGCCCCTTTCACAGTTGAAGGAGCCTTTGTTTGCGAAGCTTAACTCACTCCGTGCCAGTCCCGTCTTTGGGAAATGTCTGAGCAACAGTGTCCAAAGTTGGTGTCACTCCCAATATCCCAGGTTGCTGGGATGTCATAAATGAACGAATGAGGCAGAGCAAAAGTAGCCACAGCTCTTCTTTTGTCAAGAAACTCTTTTTTAGAAACTCTTCCTATAACTAGTACTCTGAGGGTTTCTTTTCTCTCACTGCTTTAGCTGATGGATGCAAGCTGCATGTGTAATGAGGTCCTTCCTGCCTGGTGGAGCTGGGAGGCAGTTATAGAGTAGTCAGGAGGAACAGGCTGTGGAGTCAGACTTTGTGATTGTGACTCTGGATTCACTATTGAGGAGTCATTTGATCTGAAGAAAGTTCCTGATCTCTAAGCATCTCTTTCCTCATCTATAAAATGAGAATACCAACCTTTTGCCATATGGTTGCTATGAGGATTAGAAGAGATTGCACAAGTATAGTACTTGGCACACAGGACATGCCCAATACCTTTCTGAAGGATTGCATTTCCAATGCTTACCAAGATTTACAAGTAGACTATGAAGAGGATGACACAAGGGCTGTCATTATCAGATGCTAACAACCTGGACATTTTAAAGTTATAATTCCACTATAACCTTTCAGTAATGTACATTCAGCCCACCCTTCTGACTTTCCTTAAGCAACTAATGTGCAGTAAGAAGGGGGACTCCACCCCTCTTATTTCCCAATAGCGAATATACTATAAAAGTAGTGAAACAGACAAGTTCTCGCTTTTCAATAGCACTTATATTCCAAGGCAAGAGAGTTGGAAGACAAACAAGAAATGAAATCAATAAAAAGATCACTTTAGATAGTAGTAAGAACTATGAAGACAACTAAGCCTAGTAATGAGATTGAAGAGTGTTGAGGGTGGGGATCCTGGTGGGAGATTCTCTGGTAGGAGCAGTAACATTCACCTCACCCTGAAACACATCTTTAGGGTATGAACTCTCACCCTCCACTTGGTAATCCAGGATGACCTTCCTGAGAAGGTGACATCTGAGAATCTGAGGGATGAGAAGGAGAAGTTGTGAGAACTCTGGGACAAAGAAGTGGGAAATTCAAGAGCCCAATCACCTAATCCCCTAATTTCACAGTTCAGGAAACTGAGTCTTCAAAGAGAGAAGGGACTTCATCAAGGGTCACAGAGCCAGGTTTGAAATTCTGGTCTCCAGACTCACAGGCTCTGACATTTCCAATACCAACTCCCATTCATTAGAATCCCATGTGGCCAAATTGTGACAAGTGCATAATGGAACTCCAACATGGATAGTCAAGGAAAGAGTATCTCAGGATGATGGTGAAGGACAGCCCATCAAAGAGGTCATGAACCACATTATAGCATATGGGGAAATCAAGATCTTTAACTCCATGGAAGCCCATTCTTACCGCATTCAAGCATGAATTCAAGAGATATCACTTTTTCTAGGAGTCAATGACTGTGAGAGAGAAAAACATCTTCATGATTTTCTAATTCTAGCAGTTGGATTTTCTGATATCACCAATTTTTTTCAAATCCCTAAGGGTTTCAATCAATGTCATATCAATATAGATCTTATATGACACCAAAGAATCAGTGTTAATTGTGTGTTGTATTAGTCAGTGAGGGCTGCCATAATAACATAACATAGTCTGGGTGTCTTTAACAACAGACATTTATTTTTCACAGTTCTGGAGGCTGAAGTCTGAGATCATGGTGCTAGCATGGTTGGGTTCCTGGTGAAAGCTCTCTTTCGGGCTCATAGATGGCCTCCTTCTTGCGTCCTCACGTGACAGCGAGAGGGCGATCTCTCTCTCTTCTTCTTTTAAAGCCACTAATCTTATCATAAGAGGTCCACTCTCATGACCGAATCTACCCCTAATTACCTCCCAAAGGCCTCACCTCCTAATAGCATCATATAGGGGGTTAAGGCATCGACATATTAATTTTGGAAGGACACAAACATTTAGTTCATCACACATCTTTCATTAGTTGAAGTAATTATATTTAACAATTCTCTGTAGGAGGAGTAACATTCGCTTCACTCTGAAACACATGTTTAGGGTATGAACTCTCACCCTACAACCTAGAGTGAGAACTTGTGCTGATTTAGATAGCAATTATTTAAGTATGTTGTGGAATTTTTTCTTAACCTGGAAAATTAAGTTCACACTACAATTAAAGGGCTAGATGGTAGATGGAGGAGAGAATATAACACAAATAAGTAAGAGATTTCCCTAAAGCCATTTAACAATGAACCAAATCCCATTTTCATTTCTAAGTGGTCTAAACCTCATCTCTGCTTTAAGTAAAACTTTCAAATAGTTGCAGAATAAACCACATTGTATTGGACCCTCATCAATTGACTTTATCTAAAAAGATACTGCAAAAGTGTGGCTAAAGATGTAGGTTATTTTTATATTTCTCAAATTTTAGTGTCCTAGTGCAAATCACTAGGGGACCTTATTAAAATGCATTATCTGGTGTGAGCCCCTGGATTCTGTATTTCTAGCTAGCTCCCATGTGATCTAATGTTGCTGGTCCTTGGACAACACTCTCAATGACGAGACTCTATCACACCATGCTACTATTTGTAAAAACCCCAGGAAAAAAATATCTTGTCTCTTAAGTTGCAGTATAAGTTAATGCTGAATATGTCTAGAGCAAATTTTCATTTATCTAATGCACTTCTTAAATCTTATGGCTGATGGTGTTTTCCTCTTTGACTTGGTCACCAAGAAGCATTTTTAACAAAAC
This sequence comes from Pongo abelii, assembly GCF_028885655.2. Taxonomy (NCBI): domain Eukaryota; kingdom Metazoa; phylum Chordata; class Mammalia; order Primates; family Hominidae; genus Pongo; species Pongo abelii. The sequence goes on from NC_071996.2 coordinate 128,524,661, forward strand.
TATAGGACTTAATAGTGATGTATTTTATTTACTGGTCCCAATGACCTACACCTGATTACATCTAACTTTCCTAATATTGTTTTTTTTTGTTTTCTGGCTAATATTACTTTTCACTGCCCTTACTATATTTTGTTGTTGTCGTCTCACATGCATCTTTGTAAGATACTTAGGATCCCTCCTTAAAATAAGATAGAATGTGAAAAAAGAATCCCAACACAACTCAGTTAAATGGAAATACATACTCCAAGACACACAATGCATTGAGGAATTTCAGGCACATGCGAGAGTGGGGTAAGCAATTGAGAATGGAGAAGTAGACAGTTTTGAAGTAGACTGCAGGAGGATTAACCTCATGCTCTTTCACAATTTTCTTAGCACTTTGCAATACAGGTGGGATGGGGATGGCAGAGTGAGTTCATATTTTAAATACTTAACTATTGAAATTCCGGTTGCCTTGGGAAGATCTATTATAATTAAGGGTACCTGGAGCAGCCTCTGCTATTGCAGCTATCCTCAGGGGAACACTGGAATGAATGCTCACAGGTACTCTGAAGCACTAGTGGGAAGAACAGTTTTCCTGTTCCTTAGGTAGAACTGCATCTTGGGTAGATCAAAAGGCAACACCAACCAACATCAACTACTCATATCCACCAATTTGAAGATGCTTTTAGAAGCAGCTAAAAAACTGGAAGGTAACCCCTCCAGTTTTCTATTCAAAATGCAGAGGATGTCCCATGTCAGTTACTTAACTTAGGGAAACATGTTTAACCCTATGAGTCTCACTGGCCTCCTCTGTATTTTGCAACAATAATAACTTCCTCAAATGATTGCTCTGAGAATTAAATAGAATGCTTGACACTGTACCAGGCACATCGTACATTTTTAATGAATTGTTTACCGTAATGCATTCATTATTGCTTTCTTTTTCTATGCTAGGCCTTAGAGAATCTGGTTGTGGAGAAAAAGACAGCCAAAACCTATACATGTTGACTCATTCTTTCAGTCTTTTATCCTTCTATAAGTTTTCTAGAACCCACTTGTGGTTACTATTTATTTTCAAAGTTATTTTTCCAATACCCTTGAGAAATAAAAAACATTGGCAGACACATCAGTAACATTCAAAGTTGATCTTGTAAACTAAGTTTGTGTTGACTTCTTCTCCAGGCAAAGAGGTCAAGGGACTTTCCTCAGATGAAAACATAAACGTGTGATTTCTGCTAAACCATAAACACCCTTGTCATAAAGGACTCTGTCCAGAACAACAAACAACAAAACAAAGCAAAAAAACACAAACAAAACAAAAAGACTGTGCTGTGAATGCTAAACAACCAGGCCCTTATATTGCATATTGCTTTTAAATCTGGATAGTGACAGCAAAACAAGTGCTTCACTTTCATTTGCTATCACTTTCTGCATCTAGCATATGACTTCTGGGAAATTCCAGTATCCCCCACTCAGTTAAAAAAAATCCCTCCTACTCTCAACTCTTGAATGCCAACAAGTTCAGAGGGGAGAAAATTCTTCCTTCTAGGAATTCCTCATGCTCATGTAAACATGTTTACATATTCATTACTTCTCAATCAAAGCTCTTTGGTTGGTCAAAGGTTCCTCTTCTTACTCAAAGCTCTCTAAAATATCAAAAGTGGTATTATTGGAGGTCTGAAGAGTTAGGAAACATCAAAGAAGGGAAATGGAATTTACTGAAATAAATACTTTCCCCTCTTTACCCCTTACCCTTTCTGGGTGGGTAGGAGGGGAGAAAACCTCTTGGTTAAGTATAATCACTTCTGGCAGGATGCTTTCTCTTTAAAATGAGTTAATAACAAAATCAGATACAATTAAAAAGGAGTTGCAGAGGAGTTTTTGTCTAATGATAGAGTAAATATGAAGGCATTAAAAGTGTATGTAACTACAGTGGTAAGCTCCAGTCTAGGAAATAGATGAACAGCTTTAGGCCAAAACTGACCAAATGATTATTTGATCTCTAGTAAATGCTTCCTTCCCATCATCTGACTCTATGTAGATCTCATCCTTCTGGTTATCTGCAGCCTTCCATTGCACTAACTCACCTAAAACATTCCATAAATAAAACTCCATTTCTCTCAAAGTGACAGATCTGATGGGGTGTTTGCAAAAAGTTTACCTATACTTTTTTAAAAAAGTATTTTCTTTTGAAATGCTCTCAAATACAATATATATGCAGAAAAGTGCACAAATCCTAAATGTGTATCTTAATGAATTATAGAAAGCTATCTAAATGAACTAATTCATACTAGGGTACAGATACACTTCATTCATTTTAAAAGATGAGCTTCTTATCAAAAAGGAATTTCTAATTAGTGGCATTACAACTTTGAAGCCAATATGGTATGTATATTCAACCAATGTAATAAAACACTCCAGTTCTGATATGAGACAAATGTTTCTAATCATTTTCGAGCTGAAATTCTACCCTAGAGAAGCTTGCTTTATGAAACAATCAGGAATGAGATTTCAGGAAATTATGAGAACTTGATCCTTTGAGTTGATCTTCGAATGAGTTGTCTTTCATTTATTTTCTATGGGGAATTTTAGGATAATGAAGGAGCAAATATTTCTCCTTTTGAAATGTATGTTTTTGTTCATTACTGTTCTTGGGAGGGGTAAAGAATAAGGTGGTTCGTGTCTGGGATTCTGCAAGTACATAAGCCTACTAAATACAGCGCTTTGTGTACAAACTGACATCAAATTTGCTTTGGCATACACCTGTACTGTCCTCAACAACTGCCTTAAAATTTGGCTTTCCCAGTCATTACCCTCACTCGGCATCTCCTTGATCTCTCCTCTCCATATTCAAACACATTTTGAAGGCTTCCTGTCTTCTCTCTCTGTCTCTCTGTATACACTCCCCATTCTCAGGGACCAAAACTATCTTGTTAACCTGACAACCTTATCTAAACTTATTGGAGAGAGCAGAGTTCAAACCCTATGGCAATCTTTTGGCAATGTCCTGGAGGATTTGGGTCCCCCAAACAGGGATTTCAGAAAGGGGAATATACAAATCTAGCAGTAAGATACTTTTTCTCAGCAGGAGTTTCTAGTCTCTTTCAAATACCTTGCAATAGAGGATGGCTTGCTCCAATACACACTCACGGTTCTATGAGTCTATACTGAAGTCGGATACCCATAATATTTTCCCCAACATCCTATCATTTTTCTCCCTTGACAACCATGTTTTGAGAACTTGAAGCAACAGATATAAAGAGTCTTAAGGGATTGCATCAATGTAAGCTAAGATTAGTCTCTACCACATAGTCCAATGACACGGTTTTAGGTTCAAAAGGGATGCTCTACTCCCACAGAATCCCACCGAGTTCAGGTGCCAGCTCAGAGAACTCATCACCTTCCTGTTTCCCTTCAAGAGTTAACCGATGGGATGGTATGCAAAGCACATGCGTTCTTGCTGCCAAAATAGCAGCCAAAACTGCCTGCCTAGATGTGTAAGATCCCATGAAATGTCTTGGCAAAAGCTAGTTTAGGAGTGTTGGCCAGGGTGCTGAAGTGAAGCAAGGGGAGTCAGGACCACCTTTGCCAGTGAATCTCCCCTCCCCCACCTCTTTTTAAAGACAGCGAGCTTATTCATTTTGACAAGATACCCTAGGATTTCAAATCTCACATAATTTTGGAGAAAGCAGTGTGTGTGTGTGTGTGTGTGTGTGTGTGTGTGTGTGTGTGTGTGTGGTGTAGAAGGGTATCTGGGATACATAATCTTTATAGAAATTCTAGTGCTACAAAAATTCTAGGAGAATCTACATTAAAAAAAACACACACACAACATTTTAAGCTGTTTATTCCAATTGAACGCTGTGTGTTTCTATCAGATCCTCAGTGAGATTCAGTCCAATGAGTCAATTGCAAAATAAAGTTTTTGTCAAGGGAATGGCAGAAAATGACAAAACCACAATTCTGAATGATCATTCAAAAGTAAAAAGTACTTTCTACTACTGTCTGGAGATTTTCTTATCTCTACTTTTACTCGAATTGAATCTTTTCTTCTAATGTTCTTTTGAACAGTTTGTCTTTGGTGTCCTGAAAATGTGCACGCTGACAGCAGTACCACATGCTGTCCCTGACACAGAGTGAGCTAACAGTTGAACCACCCCTGGGTAACTGCGGACTGCAGCTAGCGTAAGTGCAAGAGAAGGCACTCTGGCCACCAATTCGTTTCACACTCCAATCACCCCCGCTCGCTCTACACCCCCTGGGCACCCGATGCCTCTTCCCTCTGCCAGGCAATTTGCTTCCGTTCTGTTCAACTTTCCGACCTCTGGCTTTAGAGAATAGTCCTGGCTGTGGGAACTGGCTCTGGGCAGCTTTTGGCGCCCTCCTCATTGGTGACTGGCAAGAGTAACACTTTCACACTCTTAAAAAGAGCCGTTTAGTTCCTAATGATATTTACTGGCAAAAAAGAAAATGAAACACACAACCCGGATTCCGGTCCACCAAACGCAGGCCAAGAGCGCGGCTGCTGAGCCCCGGTATTGCTGTGAGGCCGTTGTTCCCACTCGCTTCCCGTTTCCACTAGAGTTGATTTGTCTCTTGCCACCTCTCCCCGGCAGTGTGGACCTACTGCAACGCAGGAACATCTGGGTTGGTATGGATAGGATCCTAGCATCAGATGCTGGCTGCTGCCCCAGGGACTTCCCGCGGAAATCACCCAGCACTTAGAAGGCGTTTCAATAAGGAAGTAACCAGTAAAGCATTGCTGGCGGGAGAACCCCGCGAAACATCTTAGAAAAATACCAGAAACCGCTGGAGACCTAATGACCCACGTCTCCTCCAGCCTGTGTTCCTCAGCCCTTTCTGGAGGAGTATTAAGTGGTTTGTGGGTTTTTACCCTGCGGTGGGAGGGTTGTTCCAAGTACATCTATTTCCGCGATAGTTAAGGTCGGGGGCCCCAGCTCTAACCAGGGCGAGGACCACGGACTGCATCCCTCTCTCTCAGCGCACTGGTCTGTTCACTGGAGGGTGAGAGGGACGCGCAGACCTGCGGACCCAGGGGTTCCGTTCTGTAGATCCCCCCCCCACCCCACCTGGGGTCTCTGGCACTCGTATCACTTAGCACCAATGTGACTGGCGGTGCATTCCGGCCCTCTCCCGCCCCATTAAAGCCCCTGCACATCCTCTCCCACGCTGCGCTTCTGCTGCCCACGCAGCTGCTCCTCTAAGCGTCCCGCGTGCACAAACGCGCCCCCGGTCCTTACGCGTCGGTGGCGCTGCCTCGCTGAGGTGGCGCCGGGGGAGCCCGCAGAGGCGGTGGGGGAGGGAGTGCGGAGGAGAGGACCCGTGAGCTGCGGGGACCTGGGCCCGCCGAGCTTTTGGGAAAGCCGGGCTCCGTTCCCCCCGGGCGCCTGGGGCGCGCGGGAAGGCGCGGAGGACGCGCTGCACTCACCCGCTGCTGCTGCCGGCTGCTGACGGCCACCGCGGCGGCGGACGCGGCGCTGTGCCGGAGCTCGGCCGCCTGCCCAGGTCTCAACAGACTCCGGGTGAACCTGCGGGTCCGCTCACCGGCCATTGCCGGTCACGCCGATCGCGCCGCGGGCCCGGGGCGCGCCTCCCGCCGGTCTTCCCCGCGCCAACCTTCTCTATCCACCCGCCGTTCAGGAAGCGGAACTCGGAGCCTTTCCCCCCCTCTTCCTCGTTCAACTCGCAAGAGGCGGGTTTTTCTCTCTTGCACCCCCACTCTTCCCACCCCCTTCCCTCCTCTGAAGCTTCTCGAAGACTTTCCAAACTCTGCGCTCCCCAGGGCGCGCGCATCCAACTCGGCGGGCGGCCGGGGCCCTGCAGCGGCGCATCTGGAGCGGGCGTCGCGGGACGCGCGTGGGGCGGCTCCTGCCCGCGCCGCCCACATGGGCTCAGCTGGCCGGCCGGGGCTGTCCACGCCGCCCGGGGGAACTGCAGGCTGCGGGGGAGGGCGGGGGGCGGCCGCAGAGGGGCTCCGGGCGGGGCCTGTCCAAGGCCGTCGCCTGTCCAAGGCCGTCAGCCTCATTTGGAGGCTGCTGGGGGAGTTGGAGCCCTGGATGCATTTGCCGTTTAGACTTCTATTTTCTGGGTCCGGCGAGTGGGTGGGGGCCAAGCTCGGTTCGCCCTTCCACCCTCGGGAAGGGGTCAGAGGCTTATTAAAGATCTGGTGGCTGGGATCCCAGCAGCATAGCCCAAGCCAGCGTTTGGAAGGCTCCCTTGCCAGAAGTCCATGTTCAGGGCCTTGGAATAAGCTTCCCCATTCATTCACTCCTTCAATGAGTATTTATTAAGCGCCTACTATATGCCAGTTCACACTGTTCTGGAAACTGAGGATACGGAGAGGAACTTAGCAGCCACACTTTAAGGCTGTGTGGAGCTGATAGGTTTTTTCGGGGTAGGGATGGGAGACAGCAAGTAACCAAGTGAACAAATAAACAAATACAGAGAAATCAAGGAGAGAGTTTAAGCTACTAACACGAACTCAAAACCAATAAATCAGAGTTCTGGGGGTAAGAGACTTTGGGTGGCATTAGGATGAGTAGGCAAGAACCAACTTGCAGGGTTACTGTGTAGGGTGGTCAGGTCGGGGGTGGACTTCACAATTATGCTATCTCTGCTCGTCTCTTGCCCATACCCATCTAGCCTGCACTTTGCCTCTAGATATCTGATGAAAGCCTTCTAAGAAGTCTCTTCCTGGGTCATACCCAGGGTGGTTCTCCAACTCAATGTTGGACTGGATGCGGGGCGGAGAAGTTCTGGCCCCTGGATACTGGTCTGGAGAGATCTGGGACAGCCTCTCCAAATGGTCTGTTTTTTTCTTAACAGCCTTTTATGGATCCATGACCCTGCCACTTTCTGAAGCCAATGATAGATAGTTTTAACACAAGATCACATTTGGGTATAAAGAATTCCTAAGCAATTGATAAGTGCACTTTAGTCAGCTCTTTGTTAGCCAAGATTCAGTTAGCCAGAGATGCTGTTTGGGGATCATTTCAGCACATTCTAGAAATCGTAACAGGCGTAAGAGGGTAAGAGGCTCTGGCAGATTTGGGAAGTGCCATTTGAAACATCATCTAGTTCCAAGACAGCCTGCGTAACAAAGAACTGTACCTGTATTGTATGCTTTCATATTGGTATTCAGTGTGGGAGCAATACCACCTTTCAGGATAAGCAAAGTAGGTGGTTGCCTCTGTGTTGGCACATGAAGATCTCTGTAGGAACACCTTCCTCCAACCGTACCCTTTCCCAGGTGTACCCAGACTTGAGGTCTCTGAATGCATATTCCCCTGACAGAATCGATTAAGCACATTTGAATTAACTTGAGCTTCCCAAGAAGAGGTACCTAATCTTTGTCTCTGGTTTCAAAACACTGCCTGACACACGTAGGCACTCGATAAATATCGGCTTATGGATGACTTTACAAAGGGCTCAGATGGGCTAGTGCAGTCAGAGAGCTGGGTATGCCTGACACAGAGAAAGTCAGAGAGGAGAAGAGAAAGGTGTGCTGAAAGGGAAGGCTATAGTAATCGATAATACATCAGAATGTGCCCTGCACAAGGCAACTCGCTGATCCAAAACACTGAGTAGCACACACAACCCATTTTCCAACAATATCGAGTAACAGAAAATCACTTGCAATTTGTTAATCGTACAATTAATACACCTAATTGTACTTTCTCCAGCTTCAGGAGGTCACCCAGAGCTCTGGTGTGAGAGGGCTTAACGAACAAATGCCTGTTTGCCCAATCCATACCCTGTATGATGTTAATTCCGTGGGTCACACTGAGTAGGAAGGCAGGTGTAAGTGTTGATAGCATACCTCTCACACCTAGGGCATGTCAATAATGATACTTCAGAGACTCTCCTCAGCCCTTATGATCATGTAGGTTTTAGTTAAGCTTCCTTCAGGCACCAAGGAGAGAGAGCTGAGTGTTGACCCTTGCCCCTGCCCTTGTAGCATAAATACACTTATTTTTTGCTACAGAAATGTAACTTCAGGTCTGCTGATTTGGGACCTTGACTCTGCTCGTCACCCATCTCTCAGATCCCTGGAGAAACTCGGCTCAGATGCTTGGTAAACGCAAATCTGTGCACATATCATGAAGTATGTTAAGTTTCTTGGGACAGCTAGTTAATAAGTGAATCTTCAAGGGCTTGTAATATTGTAGAATAGTGGTTAAAGTACATGCTTTGAAGTCCAATTACCTTTGTTCAAATCCCAACTCCGTAAGCCTCAGTTTCTTACCTACACAATCAAGATAGTAGTTGTGTGGCTGGGCTGCTGAGAGAGTTACTTAAATGAGTGTAAATTTCTTAAAAAGTGACTAGCACATGGACTTCAATAACTGTTATTATTCCTACACTTGCAGATAACTCAGGAATTAAACAAACTTCCATGTCTTTTCATATATTTGATTCTCATATGAACCTTTGCAAGAAGAAGGATGGATGGGTATTATCTTGGAGCCGAGGCTGGGGATTTAATGCACATTCTGGAGACAATGTCTTAACCCAAATCAATGACTATGGAATTTCACGAACACGAATAACAATAACAATGTAATCCTCATAGTATTAACCCACTATTGTGTAACAATATGTAACTATAACATAATGTGCTACAGTTTGGATAATAGTTTCACATTCATTATTTCACTTGAATTTTAATATATTATAAAATGGGGTTGTTCAGCCTATCTATCCCATGTCTCACTGTCTAAAATTGTAGATGGATCATTAAAGGGGCTCCCCAAATGCATGGAACAGACATTTTAGAAACCGGTGGTTGCAAATTTTGCTAAATGTTCTCAAATCAAGATTGTACTAATATATAGAATGCAGAGGCTGCAATCAAGTTTTATCAGTGTTTGAATTTGCCAATTCATTTGAGTTGTCATGAGACAAGCCGTTCACGCAGGAAGAAATAACCCCACTCAACAGACATTTATGGAATATCAACCATGGACAGGATCTCACACTATGCTAGGAGGGCACAGAGCTGAGCAAAATGTTTCTGTCTCCAAAAAGCTCAATTTCATATAGAGGAACTGACTTACAAAACATTATTGGTGCTCATGGGTGAGTGGGTAGGGGGTGGGAGTAAGATTTTGGAGATGGAGTCTCTATGGACCCATGTTAACATTTTATACTTCATATTTTTATGACTTTTTAAATAAGATTGAAAAAATTGGTCTCAATAACATGGAATTTTCTAGTCTTCTCTTTCTCTTCCCCTCTTTACTTACCTCCTTTTCTCCCTTCTTCTTTCTTCCTTTCTCCCTTTGTTCTTTTCTTTCCTTCCCTCACTGCCTCCTCCCTTCCTTCCCTTCTTCCTTGTTTAAAATTTGATACTCTTCTTACTCATACTAAAGCATCACTGACTTTCATAAGATGTAGTAAGCACTGATTACTTGACCTGGTACAATTCAAAGCTTTATAGAATTAAGAAACCACAACTGTCAATAGCCCTCTCCTGTCATCCTTCTACATGACTGTGTCCATGTCTTATGAGCAAGGAAAGACTTCAGAAATTTTTTCATAGCAGTAATAAGTATAAAAGTGAAAACTGTACTATATTTTCCAAAGTATCTACAGACATAAGAGTGTGTAAATTTAGTTATTAGTCTAGGAGTCTGACTCTTGGACGAATAACTAAATTTGCACACTAAATAACTAAATTAGATCTTGATACCCAGAGATTGTAGGAAGTGGGGCAAATACTCCTTGCATCCTTTCCATGGCATTGAGCCACCCTTCCTGAGAGATACCAAGCCCAGTGTACCCTGGGTGTCAGCCTGGGCATCATCATGTTCCAATGCTTAACTATATCAAGTTTGTCTAGTGTTGCATCATTTACAAAGCACACTCATTATTTCATTTGATTCTCAATCGTTCATTCTAAAATGCACATGGGGCATGTGATATTGCCCCCACCATACATAAGGGAAAGCTAGGAGAGAATTTGATAGCGTGGAAATTAGGAGGGAAATTCTGCTAATTAATAAAAAAGAAAGATACAGAAATAGGAATACAAATGCCCAAGTTAAAATGATTTTCTGATATTATAGGAAGACTTCCTTTATTTTATTTTATTATTATTATTATTATTTATTACACTTTAAATTCTGGGATACATGTGCGGAACGTGCAGGTTTGTTACATAGGTATACATGTGCCATGGTGTTTGCTGCACCCATCAGCCTGTCATCTAGGTTTTCTGTGTGATTTTCCTCTCCCTGTGTCCATGTGTTCTCATTGTTCAGCTTCCACTTATGAGTGAGAACATGTGGTGTTTGGTTTTCTGTTCCTGTGTTAGTTTGCTGAGAATGATGGTTTCCGGCTTCATCCATGTCCCTGCAAATGACATGAACTCATTCTTTTTATGGGGGCACAGTATTCCATGGTGTATATGTGCCACATTTTCTTTATCCAGTCTATCACTGATGGGCATTTGGGTTGGTTCTAATTCTTTGCTATTGTAAATAGTGCTGCAATAAACATATGTGTGCATGTGTCTTTGTAGTAGAATGATTTATAATCCTTTGGGTATATACCCAGCAATGGGATTGCTGGGTCAAATGGTATTTCTGGTTCTAGATCCTTGAGGAATCACCACACTGTCTTCCACAATGGTTGAACTAATTTACACTCCCAACAGTGTAAAAGCATTCATATTTTTCCACATCCTCTCCAGCATCTGTTGTTTCCTGACATTTTAATGATCGCCATTCTAACTGGAGTGAGATGGTATCTCATTGTGGTTTTGATTTGCATTTCTCTAATGACCAGTGATGATGAGCTTTTTTTCATATGTTTGTTGGCCATGTAAATGTCTCCTTTTGAGAAGTGTCTGTTCATATCCGTCACCCACTTTCTGATGGGGTTGTTTCTTTTTTTCTTGTAAATTTGTTTAAGTTCCTTGTAGATTCTGGATATTAGACCTTTGTCAGATGGATAGATTGCAAAAATTTTCTCCCATTCTGTAGGTTGCCAGTTCACTCTGATGATAGTTTCTTTTGTTGTGCAGAAACTCTTTACTTTAATTAGATCCCATTTGTCAATTTTGAGGAAACCTTCCTTTATTAAGGGAAAAGTATATTTTTCTTATTTTTACAATAGAAATGGAGGTCCACAGAGGCAGGCAACTTGCCTTGATAATGTAGTAGTGTAATTGGGTGGGTAAATTAAAATAATTTTGTTTATTGAAAGTATAATGCTTGTCATATTCAGCAATAAGTAAAGTATCAGAATTGTAAACCAAATTGTTGGAAAAATACTTTGCCACAGCACATCTTGATTCCTAACACTAAGAAAAAAATAAGCAATTGAATGTACATCCAGTGGTTTTTTGGCTGAATACTATTTCATAAGATACATTTTTCCTAACCTTACCAAGAGAATATTAAAGAGCTACAAGAAAAATATGGTTTGAAAGATATGACATTAATGGGGTCTATTAGTTCTTGAGTTCTTGCCAGAGCAGAAGCCATTTGACAAAGCTGAGTGCCTCCATGTTGTCTATGGAAAAAGGTATTAAATCTGATATGTATTTCTTACTGTGTTTAGAAGACAGATCACTTATTGGGAGAAAATTACACTTAAAGTAATATGATTTGAATGTGAAACACTGCCAGGCTGTATATCGTACCAATACACATGCAGTGTGGCATTCTATCACTATTAGTCCACCAGAATCCTTGGGGCATAGTGAAACAGAGGTACATGATTGAAAGAAAAGAATGACTATTTTTAACTGGAAACCAGTCTCTGGGTTCTCTATCCTACTTTGGCTTTTATTTGTAGTCTAGCCTAAGGGAATTAATGTCCCAGGATCTTTTTTCCCTCCATCTGTAAAAGTTACTCAGAGGAAGATTTTGGCTCCATATGAAGAAGGAAATGATTAGTAAATATGGGATGGGAACATTTTTATTTCTTACATGCATAATTAAACCCTTGTACTTACTTTGCTTTTCCAGACATTTTAATGTTCTCCTCCATTTTTCCAGTGTATTGATTACTCCTGATATCTACTAGTCTCACAGAAATAGAACTTGATATGTAACAAAGTTCTATCATAATATTTCTTTTGTTTCTTAAATAGAGCAACATAAAAATAAACCTGTGGTCTAATATTTCATCGAGAATTTTGCATCTACACATATGAGTGAAATTGGTCTACCTTTTTTATTTTTGGAACTAATGTGACATTTTGCCAGGAAGATTTTTCTGGCTTCCTTAATTAAATTGGAGAGCTTTCTACCTCTTTCCATTTTCTACAACAATTTAAATAACACTGGGCTTATTCGTTCTCCAAAGGTTGGATAGAATCCAGCTGTGGAACCATCTGGTTTTGGTACATTTTTTAATAGGAGATCTATAATCATTTTCAAATCCCTTGTATGGTAATTGGTCTATTCAAGATTTTTCACATCTTTTATTTCTTAATAATTTATATTTTATTAACAATATCATCCCATTTTTCTAGATTTTAGAAATGTTTGCCTTAGAATTGCATGTAACACTGAATGATATGTGTTCCCTTCTGTTACGTATTCTTTAAAATTTTATTATAAAGATTTTAAACATGCCTAAAAAGTATTAAAAAGAACACAATGAATACTCATAAATCCTCCAGGTATATTAAACTATTTTAAATTGGAGAAATCATGACCTTTCATCTCTACATAGCTCAACATTTATCTCCAAAAAATAAGAATATTCTCCTACATAACTGCAATATTATTTAACACATTGAATTCAACAACAATCCCTTCATATCTTTTGTCATCCAGGTCGTATTTGAATTTCTCCAATTGTCCCCCAAGTAACTTTTTCACAGCTGATTTGATCAATCTCAAATTTAATCTTGAAGACGCATTGCTTTGGTTGTCATGTCTCTTAAGACTTTAATTTGAAACCATTCTCCTCCCATTTTTGATAATGGCTTTGACTTTTCGAAGAGACCAAGCCAGTTATTCCAAGTTTTGTTATCTTTTACTAACATTTAATTTTTTTTTTTTTTTTGAGATAGAGTCTCACTCTGTTGCCCAGGCTGGAGTGCACTGGCGCAATCTCGGCTCACTGCAACCCCCACCTCCCAGGTTCAAGTGATTCTCCTGCCTCAGCCTCCTGAGTAGCTGAGATTACAGGTGCACGCCACCATGCCCAGCTAATTTTTGTACTTTTAGTAGAGACACGGTTTCGCCATATTGACCAGGCTTGTCTCAAACTCCTGACCTCGTGATCCACCCGCCTCAGCCTCCCAAAGTGCTAGGATTACAGGCGTGAGCCACCGTGCCAAGCCTAATTTGTTGCTTTTTATCTGAAGCGTTTTAAAATACATACTTTAAAAAAATTATTTTTTTAAAATTTGCACATAGCAATTATACAACGCACTGTGATCAGATCAGGGTGATTAGCATATTCATTGCCTCGACCATTTGCCATTTCTTTGTGTTAAGAATAATCAATATTCTCTTTCTAGCTATTTGAAACTGTAGAGTAACATTATTGTTAACTATAGTTATTCTACAGTGTTATGAAACACTAGAACTTATTCCTTTTATCTAGCTGTAGTTTTGTATCCTTTAACAAATCACTCCCTTTCTTTCCTTCTCCCTACCCTTCCTAGCCTCTAGTATTTTTTGTTCTAATGAGATCAACTCTTTTAAGCTACCACATATGAGTGAGAACACGAGTGGTTTAACTTTCTGTTCCTGGCTTATTTCAGTTAACATAATATCTTCTAGTTCCATCCATGTTACCTTGAATGACAGGAATTTATTCTTCATATGGCCAAATAGTATTCTATGGTGTATATATAGCACTTTTTCTGTATCCGTTCATCTGTTGTCAGACACCTGGGTTGATTCCGTAGCTTGGCTATTGTGAACAGTGTTGCAATAAACGTGGGGGTGCAAATGCTTTTCATATAATGATTTCCGTTCCTTTGGATAAATGCCTAGTAGTAGGATGCTGGATCGTACGGTAGTTCTATTTGTAGTTTTTGAGGAGCTTTTATACTGTTCTTCACAGTGGCTTTATTACTTTACATTCTTACCAACAGTGTATAAGAGTTAACTTTTCTCCACATCCTTGCCAGCATTTGTTATTTTTTTGTCTTTTTGAGAATAACCATACTAATTGGAGTGACATGATACCTCATCGTGGTTTTGATTTGCATTTCCCTGATAATTAGTGGTGTTAAGTATTCTTTCATATATTTTTTGACCATACGTATGTCTTCTTTTGAGAAATGTCTGTTCAGATCATTTGCCCACGTTTTAAATCAGATTATTTGTTTTTTGTTGTAGAAATGTTTGAATGCCTTGTATATTCTGGATTTAGCCCTCTGTTGGTTTGAGAACATTTTCTCCCAATCTGTAGGTTGTCTTTTCACTCTGTTGATTGTTTCCTTTGCTGTGCAGAAAGGTTTTAGATTTTAAAATCCTTCCTCAATTAGTGGCTAATCGCTTTTCTCATTCTTAATCTTGAATATTTTTACTTCCTCCTTTTTTCCTTAATTGGGTTCTCAAGAGGGATTATCTACTGTAGTAGTCTCTTCAAGGAACTTGTAGTGGTTTTATTAGTTTGACTTTGTATTGTTTATTTTTTTATTAATAAGCTATTTTCTTAATCAAGAGAGGAATATCAGATGCTATAGAAGAAAATATAGTACTATTTAAATACATAAAAACTTAAATCTTCATTATGGCAATATTAATAAAAAGCCAATATATAAATGACATAATTGAGTACATGTTTGTAATACAAATAAACAAGAAAGGCCAATATCTCTATTATATAAAGATCTTTTACTAACAGACAAGAAAAATATAAAAAAAGAGCAAATTCCTAAAAAAGAAAGTCTAATACAAAAAGCCAAATTAAAAGAAAACAGAATAAATCATGCTGCTATAAAGACACATGCACACGTATGTTTATTGTGGCACTATTCACAATAGCAAAGACTTGGAACCAACCCAAATGTCCATCAATGATAGACTGGATTAAGAAAATGTGGCACATATACACCATGGAATACTATGCAGCCATAAAAAAGGATGAGTTTATGTCCTTTATAGGGACGTGGATGAAGCTGGAAACCATCATTCTGAGCAAACTATCGCAAGGACAGAAAACCAAACACCACATGTTCTCACTCATGGGTGGGAATTGAACAATGAGAACACATGGACACAGGGTAGGGAACATCACACACCAGGGCCTGCTGCGGGGTGGGGAGATGGGGGAGGGATAGCATTAGGAGATATACCTAATGTAAAGGATGAGTTAACGGGTGCAGCACACCAACGTGGCACATGTATACATATGTAACAAACCTGCATGTTGTGCACATGTACCCTAGAACTTAAAGTGAAAAAAAAAACAAAAAAAACCCCAGAAAATCTCAATCTCAAATTCTGTGCCCATTTTAAATTGTATTGTCAGTCTTTTTCTTACTGGTTTTTTAAATTTAATTTGTATTTTTTGGATACGAGTATTTAGTCAAATATATATGTATATATATGATTTGTTGTTTTCAATATTGCACGTTGCTCACTAATTAGAAGTCATAGCATCATTTTGCTGTTTTCCTTACATATTCAGAGAACGTTATACCAAATGTATACTTATCAAATGTGATTGTTTATCTTTTAAAAGAGATAGAGGAAGCATTTTTCCTAATAGTCTCAGAAAGAAATACATTAACACTTCCAAAGTTTTAGATTAATGCTACAAAGTTTATAAGGCTTCTGAAGTTTTTCAAAACATTAATTTCATACCCTGATCAAATGAGCTGAAGACAGTTGGAGAAAACATATTTTGGGTTTGCTTATGTACATGTATAATTGATTTAAAGAAACCATTTTTTTTTTCCAGGAAATGTTTCTCTTAAAAAATATCTTTCAGTTGTCACAGCTCCCTTCCAGTCATGTGGTTTTTGTGTATACTTGTATTAGCACTAACCCATTTCCTGTGCATGGACTCTGCTTGCCTTTGCTGTTGCTGTGGTAAAAAGAAGTGAAATAGAAATATCACAGCGTTGCCCGAAGCTCAGTTTTTGAAAGGGTATAAGGCAGAGGAAGGAAAGCAATGCAAACTGTGCAGCATTTCTGAAGCCCAAAGCAAAAATGGCAGATTGACTGGTCTTGGGGACATCTATTCAAATAAAAGCCAGTGGGTTTTTGTTCTTCCCCCCATGATCATTAGAATTTATTAATACAACTAGATTAGGGTTTTTCGTAGCTTTATCTTTTAGCAGTTTCTCATGTGTAGGCTTGAAAATGTGTTTCTGTTCTGAGCTAATCATGAATATTGTCTCCTTTCTCCTTATTTGTTGTTTTGCTAGAGGGACAAAAAGAAGTAAAATATCTATTTTTATCGAAATCTTAAAAGCAATGGGAGAGTCATTATCATGCAACTAGTCTAAAAATTCATAATAAAGTCAAAGTACTTTTTGTAGTTTTTAAAAAGGTGCTATTAGTGTCATCACGTGCACAAAGCTCCAAGCTGACATTAACAAGAGGCCTTCCTAACACTACCACACAGCCTGTTTGCTGTTACAGAAATGCTTAGACTGGAGCTACTTAAAAGCACCTGAGTATGAGTCCCAAGGCTCAATAAAATATTCGAGACCATCCTGGCCAACATGATGAAACCTCGTCTCTACTAAAAATACAAAAATTAGTCCGGTGGCGGCACACACCTGTAGTCCCAGCTACTCAGGATGCTGAGGCAGGAGAATCACTTGAACTCAGGGAGCGGAGGCTGAAGTGAGCCGAGATCACGCCATTGTACTCCAGCCTGGGTTACCAAGCAAGACTCTGTCTCAGAAAAAAAAAGAAAAAAAAATATACATAAACACACACACACACACACACACACACACACACATATATGTATTCCATATAGACATCAGGTTGGCACTACCCTTTTCTGCTTTTGTTTTCTTCTATATGTGTGTGTGTGTGTGTGTGTGTATATATATATATTTTTTTTTTTTGAAATGGAGTTTCACTCTTGTCACCCAGGCTTGAGTGCAATGGGACGATCTTGGCTCACTGCAACCTCCGTCTTCTGGGTTCAAGCTATTTTCCTGCCTCAGCCTCCCTAGTAGCTGGGATTACAGGCACCTGCTACCACGCCTGCTAATTTTTGTATTTTTCATAGTGATGGGGTTTCTTCATATCGGCCAGGCTGGTCTCGAACTCCTGACCTCGGGTGATCCACCTGCCTTAGCCTCCCAAAGTGTTGGGATTATAGGCGTGAGCAACTGTGCTTGGCCTTTGCTTCAATATTTATCCAACCAATATTGATCAGTTGGATGACATTTACCTGTGAAGGTCAAACCTAGTAGTTAGTGTGTGAATCTACTTAATTGGCTTTAATTCAGTTGTTGGATGTATATTCTCTTGTTGGATTCACATTTTGGGCTGGGGTAGAGTGCCTGATGCATGATGCTAAGTCTGATTGTGAAAACTGCTGGGGCTATGCTTGCCTATGAGTGAATCAAAGCATTTCAGAGATTGTCGAAGCTGGAAGTGGGCCCAGCCCGGTGGCTCATGCCTGTACTCCCAGCACTTTGGGAGGCTGAAGTGGGGGAATCACCAGAGGTCAGGAGTTTGAGATCAGCCTAGCCAATACGGTGAAATCCCATTTATCTCTACTAAAAATACAAAAAAAATTAGCCGGGTATGGTGACAGTGCCTCTAATCCCAGCTACTTGGGAAGCTGATGTAGGAGAATCACTTGAACCGAGGATGCAGAGATGCAGAGGTTGCAGTGAGCTGAGATGGCGCCTCTGCGCTCCACTCCAGCCTGGCCCACAGAGTGAGACTCCATCTCAAAAAAAAAAAAAAAAAAAAAGCTGGAAGTGGCAGAGAAATTAAGCCATTTTGTTGTTGTTGTTGCTTTGCTTTGTTTTTATTGTTCCGTTTTATAGGAAAGGAAGTAAAAACTTGAAAGCTAAGTGCTATATCTTAGATCAACTAGTTAGTGACAAAGCTGTTTTGCGGCAAAGGTAGAAATGCTACCAAGATGTACTAGTTTAGGGCTTAACCCAGTATACCATGAAGCCAGAAACATGAAGAGGAGGAAAGTTAAAGGCTAATAGCAGTGTTCTAGAAATATAGCACAGAACTGCTGGAGTCATCGTCCTACCTACAAGGTCATGAATGGGACCAGGGAGGGACACCAATATCTGATATTTCCTTTTCTCTCTTTTTTTTCCCCTGGCACTTCTCATATTTCAAGATTCAGATCTGAAACCATCTCCCTTAAGAGGTGTTTTCTCCTAGATCCATTCACATGCAAGTATAGCCCAAGCAGTTTTTTACCAGGAGACTCAGCAGTGTACATCTGTTAGATGCTCTCCTATATAATCAGATACTGTCTGTGTATTTTAGTTTTTTGTCCACTTGTCCTCTCTTCCATTAATAATAACTGCTATTAATCATTGAATACCTAACATGTACTAGACATTTTACCAAAATGTCTTTATAAAAGGTGAGTTGAGTTGTTGAAGAACCCTCCAAATTAGCTATGAGTATTTCTATTTTTACAGGTGAGGAAATGAGGTTTATACTAAGTGGTTTGACCAAGATCATATCTAGTAAGCAGGAGAACCAAGATGAGAAATTGTATTTGTCAGGCTCCAGATCTCAAGTCATTTCTATGTGTTATACTGAATAAATTTAGGGTCTGATGACAGTGATAATGGATACTAGGTTTCCCTCATCATCCATCCCACTGCCCTTCTAACCTAGGGTAGTGAGGTTGGAAAGCTAAAACCCTACATTTCTCAAGCTCTCCTGAATCTAGGATTCTGGGTATGGTGTCAGGTCTGCCAAATAGAAGCACTTGTGTGGATTTGGAAGGCACACTGAAGTGCTAGCCACCCTCCAGCTGGGAAGCAAGGCAGGAAGGGATGTGAATGTTTAGAGGCAGTTTTGAAGGCCAAACTCAAAAATTCAGTGTGCAGTCACCAGCCATCAGGTTTAAGAGGCAGTTGAGGCAGTGACTGTGGTAGCAGCCACAGACGCTTCCTGCCACCTGAAACACAGTTATTATGAGGTGGACTCAGTAGTCCAGTAGGGGCCCCTGAGCAGGGTTTCATCTTGCCATTCCAATGATTTTATAAAACTACATTCTTGTATTAAATTGCTTGGCTTCAAATACCTAATGCTATACCACTATTTCGCATATCTATCATTACGTAACAAACCACTCCAAAACTCTGTGAAGCAAAACAAAGGTGATTCTGGGTTTGGTTGGAATCAGCTAGGCAGTTCTGACTCCCATGGTTTTCTGGGATCACTCATGTGACTACATTCAGCTAGGAGCTCTTTGAGGCTGGAACACCTAAGCCACTCTCACATGTCTACAGAGGTGCCTTGGTACATTTCCTTATGGCCTCTTTTTCCACGTGGACTTTTGTCTCTCAGTAGCTTGATCTGAGATTCCTTAGATGGTAGCTGGTTTTCAGGAAGGTGAAGCTTCCATGCCTCTGAAGGTCTAGATCTGGAAGCAATTCACTACATTCTTTTGGTCAAAGCAAGTCATGAGGCAAGCACAGACCAAGACTCCATCTCCTGGTAGGAGGAGTGGTATGTATGTACCATAGTTACCACAAGGGGCCAGATGTGAATCTAGGGAAGCAGGACCAGTGATTGGATACCCAAGTTAGACACAAGTTAACCTGCTTCTAACCAGGATAAATACAAGTGAAAAATAGAAAAATCTGAGGTCAACATGAACAAGAGAATAGATTTAGGTAGGAGGTAGTCTGTCCAAAGCTCTCATTCTCCCATTGTAATTCTGCACAGTGCATTTTATAATCTGTTTATGCAGCAAAATTGGTTTAGTATATAGTATTTGAATTAACCCATTGTAGGTACCAGTATAAATAAGTTCTACCTTCAAGGAGATAAATCAGAGTATGATAAAATCTACAAACACATAGAGTGACTCACTAGCTCTGCTAGGCAGTCAGGAAACCAGTCTAGGCAAGGTCACCCTTAAGGACGGACTTCTTTCACTTAGTGAAATACATTTAAGCTTCTTTTATATCTGTTTAGGCTTGATAGCTCATTTCTTTTTAGAGCCAAATACCAAATATTATTGCATTGTATAGATGTACCACAGCTTAATTTATATATTTACCTACATTCACCAAAGACATCTTAGTTCCTTTTAAGTTTTGGCAATTAAGAATAAACCTGCTATCATACACATCTGCATGCAGAATTTTGTTCGTATATAAGTTTTCAATTTATTTGGTAAATAACAATTGAAGGTAGTTTGACAATTTCTTACAAAATTGACTATACTCCTACCGTTCATCCAGCAATACATCCAGCAAATATCAAGGAGCATGATTGCTGGATGTATGGTAAAACATGTTTAGTTTTGTAGGAAATTGCCAAACTGTCTTCCAAAGTGCCGAACCATTTTACGTTCCCACCAGCAACAAATGAGAATTCCTTTTACTTCACATTCTTCCAGTATTTGGTGTTGTTCTTGTTATATATTTTGCCCATTTTAAAATCAGGTTGTTCATTTACTTATGGTTGATCTTTATGAGTTATTCGTATATTTTGGATAACAGACCTTTATCAGATAGGCCTTTTGCAAATTTTTCTCCTAGAATGTAACTTGTCTTTTCATTCTCATTTTCTTGACAGTGTCTTTCATGAGAATAATTTTTAAGAAATTTTAAAAAGTTGCTATGATTTGATTGTGTTCTCCAGAGTCAATGTGTTGGAAAATCAATCCCAAATGAGAGATGGAACTTTCAAGAGTTGATTAATACCATTATTGTGGGAGTGGGTTAGTAATCTTGAGAGTGGGTTACTGATAAAAGAATGAGTTAGGCCTCTCCTCTCTTGTGCATGCTCTCTTGCCCTTCCATCTTCCTCTACGGGATAGTGCAGCAAGAAAGCCTTCGCCAGATGAAGTCTCTTCTACCTTGGACTCCCCAGCCTCTCGAACTGTAAGAAATAAATCTCTGTTCTTTATAAATTACTCAATTTCAGGTATTCTGTTATAGCAGCACATATTGGAATGAGATAGAAGTTCAACTTATCAATTGTTTCTTTCATGAATTATATCTTTGGTATTTTATCTAAAAAGTTATCATCAAATACAAAGTCATCTAGATTTTCTCCGATGTTATCTTCTAGAAGTTTTATAGTTTGCACTTGGCAGTTAGGTCTATGACCCACTTTGATTTAATTTTTGTGAAAGGTATAACACCTGTGTTTAGACTTTTATTTTTGTTTGCATGTGGATATTCAGCTGTTTCAGCACCATTTCTTTAAAAGGCTATCTTTTTTCCATTGAATTGCCTTTGCCCCTTTGTCAAAAATCGGTTGACTATATTGTATCGGTCTATTTCTGGGCTGTCTCTTTTGTTCTGTTGAATTATTTGTTTATTTGTTCACCAATACAATACAGTCTTCATTACTGCATCTTTATAGTAAGTCTTAAAGTTAGGTAGCATCAGTCCTCTGACTTTGTTTCCTTCTTTCAATATTGCATTGGTTATTAATGATTATTTCTTTTGCTTTCTCATATAAACTTTAGAATTAGTTTGTCAATATTCATTAAGTAACTTGTTGGGGCTTTCATTAGGGTTGAGATGAATCTATAGATTAAATTGAGAAGAACTGATATCTCGACAATATTGACTCTTCCTATTCATGAATGTAAAATATGTCTACACTTATTTAATTATCTGAGTTATTTCATCAGGATTTGATAGCTTTTCTTGTACAAATTTTGTTCATACTTTGCCAGATTTAAATCTAAATATCTCATTTTTGTGAGTGCTAATGTAAATGATAGTATGTTTTTAATGTCAAATTCTAATTGTTCCTTGTTGGTATATAGGAAAATGATTGGCTTCTGTAAATTAACCTAATATCCTGTAACCTTGCTATAATTGCTTATTACTTCCAGGAGATTGTTTTTATCAATTCTTTTGGATTTTCTTCATAGATGATTATGTCATTTGTGAACAAAGACATTTTATTTCTTCCTTCCCAATCTGTATACCTTTTATTTACTCTTCTTGTCTTATTGCATGGGTTAGGACTTACAGTACAAGGTTAAAAAGGAATGGTGAAAGGAGACATCCTTGCCTTGATCCTGATTTTAAAGGGATAGCTTCTAGTTTCTCACTAGTATGCTAGTTGTACTTTTTTGTTGATATTGTAACAAGTCAAGGAAATTCTCCTCTATTCCTTTTTTGCTGAGAGTTTTTATCATGAATCTGTGTTGGATTTTTTCAAATGCTTTTTCTGCATCGGTTGATATGATCATGTGGATTTTGCTCTTTAACCTGCTGAAGTGATGATTACATTAATTGATCTTCAAATGTTTAACCAGGCTTGGGATGATAAAATCCCTGGAATACATCCCACTTGGTCATGGTATATAATTCTTTTTTACATTTGGATTAGATTTGCTAATATTTTGTTGAGAAGCTTTACACCTATGTTTGTGAGAGATATTGGTCTGCAGTATTCTTTTTTTGTAATGTCTTTGTTTGGTTTTGATATTACGATAATGCTAGCCTCATAGAATGAGTTAGGATGTATTCTTTGCTTCTATCTTACAAAAAAAAAATTGCATAGAATCGGTACAATTTCTTAAATGTTTGACAGGATTCACCAGTAAGCACAGTTAGGCCTGGCACTTTCAGTTTGGGAAGGTTATTAATTATTGATTGAAATTCTTTAATATAGATATATAATATAAAATATAAGCCTATTCAGACTGCATATTTCTTCTGGTATAAATTTTGGTAGATTATGTCTTTTAAGAAATTGGTCCATTTCATCTCGGTTGTCAAATTTGTGGTCCTAGAGTTAATAGTATTGCTTTATTACTTTTTGATGTCCACGGGACCTGTAGTGATATCTCCTTTTTCATTTCGATATTGGTAACTTGTATCTTCTCTTTTCTCCTTAGTTAGCCTGGCTAAAGACTTACAGGTTTTGTTATTATCTTGTTTGTTTGTTTTTGTTTTTATTTTATTGAGAGGGAGTCTTTCTCTATCACCCAGGCTGGAGTGCAGTGGCGTGATCTTGGCTCACTGCAACCTCCACCTACTGAGTTCAAGCGATTCTTCTGCCTCAGCCTCCTGAGTAGCTGGGACTACAGGCTCCCGCCACCACGTCCAGCTAATTTTTGTATTTTTAGTAGAGATGGGGTTTCACCATATTGGCCAGGCTGGTCTCCAACTCCTGACCTCATGATCTGCCCACCTCGGCCGACTTACTGGTTTTATCAATCTTTTCAAAGAACCAGATTTGGTTTTGTTGATTTTTTCTGTTAATTTTTTATTTTCAATTCAATTTATTTAATTTATTTAATTGTTTTTGAAATTTATTTTCTCCTAGTTTATTTGGACTTCATTTGTTCTTTTTTTTTTTTGCAGTTTTCTAAGGTGGGAATTTAGATTATTAATTTAAAATCTTTTCTAATATATTTGTTAAATATAAATTGCTCTCTAAGCACTGGTTTCACTGCATCCCACATATTTTGATGTCATATTTTCATTTCACTTTATGCATTCTTTTTAAAAAATATGGAACATATATTAAAATTAACAGGTACTTGGGGAAAAAGGAATACACAGATAATATCGAAGATTGTAATTCCATAAAATTTATTCCCTTTTCACAGTACAAAAATACTACAAATCAATGGCAAAGATAGAAATTTAAAGTTACCATATGTTTTGAAATTTAGAAATATACTTTTAAATATGTTAAAAATCATAATGGAAATTAGATAATAGGTTGAGCTGATCTGTAATATATATACTTTATATAAAATCACATGACATGTCTAAATCAGAACTATGAAGGAAATTTATATCCTTATATTCTTATATAAATTAAAACCCTAACAATTAGCAAGCTACATACCCTTTATAAGAAATTAGAAAATAGTAGCAAAATAAACCCAAAGAAAGTAGAAAGTAGACAGTAATAAAAATGGCAGCACAAATTAATGAAATAGGATACAAACATACAATGGAGAGACTCAACAAAGGCAAAATGGCTTTTTCAAGAAAAAAATGGTAAACCCCTAGGGAGACTGATCAAGACAATAGAAGAGAAGGCACACATAACCAACAGCAGGGTTATAATAAAGTCCTATAGTAGATTATTAGAGGATATAATAAATAGAAAATCATTAATGACCAGCATAAATTTAAAAATTAGGAAACAAACTTGTGGCAAAAGCTAGAAAATTTACATGACATGGGAAAATTCCTGGAAAAATTTAGATTTAAAATTGACTTAATATGCAATAGAATATCACAAGGGTTCTCTAATCACTCAGGTAAATTGACTAAATCCATTATTGAAAAAATATTTCAGGCCCAGTGACTTTTCTGGGCAGTTCTATTTAACACTCAACGAATAAGTAATTGCAAAATTATACATGAGCTTCTAAAGAATTTAGAAAGGAGCTACAAACTCCAGCTCATTTTGTCAGGCTAGCACAACCTTGAGAGCATACACCAAAATGATAATATGAGTGAATACAAATTACAGTTCAATCTAACTTGTGAACATAGGTTAAAAATATTTACAAAATATTAGCAAACAGAGCCTGAGTCAAAGGTGTCTTTATGTTATGAACACATAGTTGATATAGCAGTTTAAACCCATTTATGCCTAGTGTTCCATTATTGGAACGTTAAGCATGTGGGAGTTATTTATACTCTACTGCTCAAGGTCATTGCCAAGGTCTGATTGCAAAAATTCAAAAAATTGCAAACTCAGGCATAGATGGGTTAAAATGAATAGATTTTTGTGACAGGATAAAGGAGAAAAAAATCATATGACCAACTCGATGCTGAAAGAGACATTTGATAAAATTATAGATCTCATGATATAAAATCTCTTGCAAACAGAAAAAATGGAAGTTCCTGTCTCTAAAAAAGGGAGTCTATATTTGAACAAACGAATTAGTTACCAACAAAACAACTATTAAAAATATAACCTAATGGTGAATCAGGATTATATTGGGAGAAAGAAATAAATTTTACCACAGTCACTACTAGTTTCATTCAGTATTTTTCTTGGCATTCTACGTGGCACAATATGGCAAAAACCAAACCAAACCAAACATGTCTATAGGTCTTACAAGAGAAGACTAGAAATTGTGATTCACAGAGAATATGATTGAGTAGCTAGTTACAAGAGTCAAAAGAATGTACTAATTACTAAATTACCAAATACTAAAGTTAATGAGAGATTAGCAAGTTTGCTGTATACTTATATAAAAATCAATAATAAAATAACAAGTCAATCAATAATAATATGCAGAAACAAAAAGAAAAAGTTTAAAAGATGCCATTTTAGCAATATAATAAACTAGAATTTCTAGTTTATTATATTACTAAGTAAATCATACAGCATAATGTTTATATATTTGTGTTTTCTGTATAAATGATAGTATTATTAAAATTTAACAAGCTCTTCAGACTGTAAAAAAAAAAGATGCCATTTTAAATAGCATAAAAAGTGATGAGTAAATCGAAGAAAATTTTAGTGAGTCAGCTAAGGGGAAAAATGTAAAACTTTTAATGAGATCTAAATGCATAGAGAAATATACAACACTTATTGATTAGAAATGCCAACATTATAATGATGTCAGTTGTCACCAAATTGATTACCAATTGAAAACCAATTAAAAACTCATAAGCTTTACTTCTCTTGTAGAATTTGGCTTTTTAAAGGAGCTTGTGCAATTGTATCTTTTTTTCCTTGTTGTGGAGCAATTCCAGCCTCATCCCTCAGTAGCATGAGTGGGTCTCTTCTTCAAGGCCTGCAATGAAGGAAAGGCAAAAAAAGAAAAATGCTGTTAGCATCTAGAGCAGGGTAGAAGTTATTATCTCAATAGGTCGTGCTGCACAGCCTAACTAAGATATATGATCCGATAGGTCCATTCATTATCTTCAATATGCTTGATATCTTTTCTTATTTCTGCAGTTTGGTTCATGTCATCTCTCTGGCTTGGAATTTCCTCTATGCTTATGTCATTTCCAGCCATCATTCAAATTGCAGCTGAAGACATCTTTTCCTTTGATGCCTTCACTGACCATTCCAACAAACACTGCTTATTGACCTGGGGTGAGCAGTGCCGCTATGGCTGATTGGCTGAACAACTCCCTCATTGTGTTAACCTTATATTGTCTCGTATCAGCTGGAGTAATTTTAGTCTTTGTGGCAGGAATGTAATTTCTCTTTGTTTCTCCCACAGTATCCTTATGTATCATCTACTCTATGGAGTATTGATAGAATACGTATTGTTATTTTCAGAGTTTGACTATAACAATTTGAAAATATATTACTTTGGGAGCTTACTTTATGTATCTTAAAGGCAGATAAAATAAATTTTTCTATTAATATATACGAAGAAAATGCCACACCATTCTCATTTATTATGATTAAATAAGATTGCAAGTTCTTTGAACAAAAATCCAGCGTCTGGTGCTTTTATTGTTAACTTAATATTCACAGTGCTACATGCTGATGCTGTAATCTCTGTCATATAATGCTTTGCTGATAATGTCTTTAATACCTGGTCTCAATATTTCTGACTTTATTCCTCCTGTAATACTCAAGGAATAAAAATAAAGTGTTTTAAATAATGCATTATTAAGATTTGCATATTCTCAAATGGGGCATATAACATACAATACAGATTTCCCAGTATTATTTATGTAATAATTAATATCAGACATAATATTAATAGATACATAATGTAGTGAACTCAATAAGCAGAAACAATATGAAATATTTATTGAATCCATTCACATAACAGATATTTATTATGAGGCAGGCAATGTTAGGCACTGGAAATAGAAGGTAAGTAAGATAACCACATACCATACACTCTTCTTCTGGGACTCTTTCTAGTTGAGGGAGGAAGACACTGTAGAAGGAGTTGCACAATTGATTATTACTTACAATTTTGGCAAATGTTGTCAAAGAGAATTATGAAGTGTTAAGAGAGTGTATCAGAGTGGGACTTAAACTGGTCTGCTATGGAATTGGGAGTGGCTTGTATCTTTTATTTTGTTTCTTGGGAGTCAGAAATCAGAGTTTTCCACTACCTTTGTAGAATATAAACAAGTTGTCATTCAATTGCAAAAATAGACATGGAAAAACTCCACTCCTAATGTTCAGGATTCAGTTATTTAAGAATTATAACTATACCACAGACTTTGAAAATTAAACAAGTAACTTATGGTATGATTTAGACATTTAACAATGTGCTTTAAAAGTAAAAATTAAAAACACTCTAAAATTAATAGTTTTTATATTTAACTGTCAAGTACCACAGGTCAGGGATGAATACACAGAATGATAGCGTTGGAGAAACCATTGCTTCTGACGTGTTAGTGCCCAAAATTCAGTTGCAGCAGATATTGCAATTATATGAAGAAATATTTTCAGACATTTAGAACAACAGATCCCAAACATTCTCCTCTATAATAGATTACTCACTAATATTCTAATTTTGAAACAAGAAAAATTACCAAGTCCAAATTTGTTGTGAATGAGTGATTTGTGTCTTTGTCCAATCATGGGGTTAGTGACCTCTTTTTGGTAAGGTACAAGTCGTTTGATGGGGTCCTGAAGAGTAACGTGCTGTAAGTTGTGGTGAAAGAATGCTTTCATAAAAAGGTTATTTGAAACTTTTGTTTTTATATGTGTATTAATTTCATGTGGAGGTCGTACCACAGACTTAGTGTGGTTTCTAGTTCTAGCTAAAGAAAACACCCATTTATTCTCTTTCAGTTTGGAAAGTCAGATGTCCACAGTCAGTTTCACTGGGCTGAAATTGAGGTGTTGGCAGGGCCCTTACCAGTGTGTAGAGCTGCATGTTTTGCTTGTCTTTTTTCATGCCTCTTCATCCATGTTCATGATTGGCAGTGTAGCATCTTCAAATCTTTTTCTGCTCCATCTTCACATCACTTTCTCCTCCTCCCTGTCTGAAATCTTCCTCTGCCTATACTTAAAAGAACACCT
Source organism: Pongo abelii (assembly GCF_028885655.2). Lineage (NCBI taxonomy): Eukaryota > Metazoa > Chordata > Mammalia > Primates > Hominidae > Pongo > Pongo abelii. The sequence goes on from NC_071996.2 coordinate 128,552,725, forward strand.
GTGATGTCACTTAGGGGCCACCCAAACAGCCCATGATAATAAGGCAGCATCCATGAGTTCCAGGGACAAAGACACAGATAACTTTTGAGAGAGTGTGTTAGTTCATTCTCACATTGCTATAAAGAACTACCTGAGATTGGGTAGTTTATAAAGAAAAGAGGTTTAATTGACCCATAGATCCACAGGCTGTACAGGAGGCATGGCTGGGGAGACCTCAGGGAACTTACAATCATGGTGGAAGGCAAAGGGGAAGCAAGCACCATCCTCACATGGTGGAGCAGGAGAGAGAGAGTGAAGTGGGAAGTGCTACACACTTTCAAACAACCAGATCTCATGAGAACCCACTCACTATCATAAGAATATCACAAGTCCTCCCCTATGATTCAGTTACCTCCTACCAGGTCTCTTCCCCAACATTAGGGATTACAATTCGACATGAGATTTAGGTGGGGACACAGAGTCAAACCATATCAGAGAGGGAGGGCATTTTTCAGCCTGCCACAATATATCCTTTTACTGTCATGCATTATGTGTGTAGTTTTGAGAGTGGCCCAAATGCTTAGGTTTTATTTATTTTTCATTAATGCATTTTTAATTTTTTTCCAGAATTTAATTTTGTTTTATTGAACTTCCTAGGAAGAAATTCTTCCGCTTGACTTTACTTGGAAGAAACTTAAAAGCCTGTTTACTTTTTCTTGGCAGATGAATCACAGTGAAAATCACTAATCATGTTGTCATTTATAAAATGGAATTGACATGTATAGTTTTTATAGGCTCCTACCATAAAGCTGTGACAAGGCCAAGCTCTGTATTTCTCCTCACCAGGGAAGATTCAGTACTTTTGTGAAGTAGCGCACCTTATTTATCCTTTTGTTTGAGAGTATTAAAATAGTTGCATCAAGAATGAAAAAAAAATGTTAAAGTGTTCATGGCACTTTATGTATATTTTTGGGGGACAGCTTTCATTCCATAATTTTATAAGTATAACTAATGTTTCCAGTAAATGCTGTGAACTAGAATAAAATTATTATCCTGGAATAGCCAATTAGTAGGACAAGTTGCACACGGGTAGGTAATGGTCTGGAACTTGTCAAAAAAGCTGGGTAGATCTTCAGTGTTTTCCCCCAAAATGATATTTATCAGTTGAGGTGTATTTAGTTTAAGACAGGAAATCCAACTCAAATAATGAAGTGGAATTTTTTGTCATTGTTTCAGTAACTAGATGAAGGTCCAGATATAGAGCAGGTTTCAGGTTTGATTTAACTTAATGACTCAAATATATTAATAGTCTAGTCTCTTTGTCTTTCTGATTCTGTCCTTTGCCTTCCATATATCATCTTCCATGTATCATTTTCCTCTTATGTTCAAATTTAAGGTACTGAGAGGACACTGAAAACAAATTTGACAATAGATGCATGCAGTCATTTCTCACAAACTTGTATGAATTTAGCTCTAGCATGCTTATATTGCTTGGCTTGGTGTCCCCACCTAAATCTCATCTCAAATTGTAATCCCCACATGTTGAAGGAGGGACCTGGTGGGAGGTGATTGTATCATGGGGCAAGATTTCTCCCTTGCTTTTCTTCTGATAGTGGGTTATCATGAGATCTGGTTCTTTAATAAGTGTCTGATGCTTTCCCCCCAAATCCTGCAGCTATGTAATATGTGCCTTGCTTCCCCTTCACCTTCCACCATGATTGTAAGTTTCCTGAGGTCTCCCCAGCCATGGGGAATTGTGAGTCAATAAACCTCTTTTGTTTATAAATTACCCAGTCTCAGGTAGTATCTTTATAGCAGTGTGAAAATGGACTAATACAGAGAATTGGTATGGGGCATGGGGCACTGCTATAAAGATAACAGGTAGAAGTTGAAACAGTTAGGAGGGCTTAGAAGAAGACAGGAAGATGTGGGAAACTTTGGAACTTCCTAGAGACTTGTTGAATGGCTTTGATCAGAATGTTGATAGTGATATGGACAATGAAGTCCAGGTTGAGGTGGTCTCAGATGGAGATGAGGAACTTATTGGGAACTGGAGCAAAGGTCACTCTTGCTATGCTTTAGCAAAGGGACTGGTGGCATTTTGCCGCTGCCCTGGAGATCTGTGGAACTATCAACTTGAAAGAGATGATTTTGGGTATCTGGCAGAAGAAATTTCTAAGCAGCAAAGCATTCAAGAGGTGACCTGGCTTATTCTGAAAACATTCAAATATACGCTTTCACAAAGAGATGGTTTGAAATTGGAACTTACGTTTAAAAGGGAAACAGAGCATAAATGTTTGGAGAATTTGCAGCCTGACCATGTGGTAGAAAAGAGAAACCCATTTTCTGGGGAGGAATTTCAGCTTGCTGCAGAAATTTGCATAAGTAACAAGGAGCCAAATGTTAATAGCCAAGACAATGGGAAAATGTCTCCAGGGCATGTCAGAGACCTTCTCGACAAGCCCTTCCATCACTGGCCCAGAGGCCTAAGAAGAAAAGATAGCTTCATAGGCCAGGTCCAGGGCCTTGCTGCTCTGTGCATCTTTCGGATTTGGTGCTCTGTATCCCAGCAGCTCTAGCTGTGGCTAAAATGGGTCAAGGTGCAGCTTATGCCATTGCTTCAGAGTATGCAAGCCTCAAGCCTTAGTGGCTTCCACATGATGCTGGTTCTGCAGCTGTGCAGAAGACAAGACTTGAGCTTTGGAAGCCCCTGCCTAGATTTCAGAGGATGTATGGAAATGCCTGGATGTCCAGGCAGAAGTCTGCTGCAGGGGCAGAGCCCTCATGGAGAACCTCTGCTAGGGCAGTGAGGAAGGGAAATGTGGGATTCAGCCCCCATGCAGAGTTCCAACTGGGTCACTGCCTAGTGGAGCTGTGAGAAGAGGGTCACTGTCCTCTAGATCCCAGAATGGTAGATCCAACAACAGCTTTCAATGTACACCTTGAAAAGTCACAGGCACTCAGTGCCAGCCCATGAAAGCAGCTGAGGGAGATGAACCCTGCAGAGCCACAGGGTTGAAGCTGCACAAAGCCATGGGATCCCATCCCTTGCATCAGCATTCTCTGGATGTGAGACATAGAGTCAAAGGAGATTTTGGAGCTTTAAGATTTAATGACTGCTCAGTCAGGTTTTGGACTTGCATAGAGCCTGTGGCCCCTTTGTTTTGTCTAATTTCTCCTGTTTGGAATGGGAATACTTACCCAATGCCTGTAACCCCATTGTACAGGTTTTTCAGGCTTATAGGTGGAAGAGACCTGGCTTGTGTCACATGAGACTTTGGATTTGGACTTTGAAGTTAATGCTGAAATGAGTTAAGACTTTGGGGGACTGTATAAGTGATCTAGAGATGATTTAAAATATATGGGAGGATGTTCATAGGTTATGTGCAAATATTATACTTTTTTAATATAAGAGACTTGAGCATCTGTGGATTTTGGTATTCATGGGGGTCCTGGAATAAATCCCCTGTGGTTACTAAAGACAACTGTATATTTCCATGCATCAGAAGGGGGACTTTAAAAGATTTATGATTGTAGTACTTAATCAAAGACAAAGGGGACTTGTAATCGTCCAAGATACCTTTCTCACTGATATGGTTTGGCTGTGTCCCCACCCAAATCTCATCTTGAATTGTAACTTCCACAATGCCCACATGCTGTGGGAGGAACCTGGTGGGAGGTGATGATTGAATTATGGGGCAGGTCTTTCCTGTATTGTTCCTGTGATAGTGAATGAGTCTCACGAGATCTGATGGCTTTAAAAACAAGAGTTTGCCTGCATAAACCCTCTCTCTGCCTGCTGCCATCCCTGTAAGATGTGACTTGCTCCTCCTTGCCTTCCACCATTATTGTGAGGCTTCCCCAGCCATGTGGAACTAAAAGTCCAATTAAACCTCTTTCTTTTGTAAATTGCCCAGTCTCAGGTATGTCTTTATCTGCAGCATGAAAACGAATTAATACACTCACCCAACCCCAAATTACAACAGCAGCTCTGCTACTTATTAAGTGTGTGACTTTGAAAAAGTGACTTCTGTCTCAACTTTAAGTCCTCTCCCACTTCCAGCTACAAAAGGAAAATCTAAACTTTTAGCATAGTCGTGTGTTTTGAGTGATATAAAATCCATAAACTACATAACAAAGTACTTTATCTATAAATACTATTTTCTATCCCTGCTGGGTATGTTGAGATTCATGGAGGTACACACTATTTACGGAAGTGTTTAATATCCAGTTTTCAGATGAACTCTGTATGCCCCATTCACTTCACTCTCCTGGGGGAAGGGTCATGATAAACATAAAGTGCTCACAGTAGATGAAGATGCAAGGTCCAAGGGGGCATCATAACATGGCCCAACTGGTTGGCTAAAGTGGAAAGACTTGAACCAGCAAAGATGTCAGCGAATATTTATATTATAGATAGAAAAAGTATTAGAGAAAGAAAAACAGTTTGTTCTGAACTTGGAAGAAGCAAAGGAGAGGCATAGAAACTCCCATTTGTCTTCTCTTCTCCACAGCCTCCTTCTCTGCAAGAAACAAAATAAGCCTGGGGAGGGATCATGGTTCAAAGGAAAGAATAGATTTAAATCCTGTGTGTGTGTGTAGTTGGGGAAGGTTTATATTGTGAATTTTTAGACTGGGGTGGCTTTGGGAACTTTGGATCTTTTGAACTGCTGGCATGTTTGAAGTTTCTAATTTCCACATTTGTCTTTCTTCATTTTGTGTTGTGGGAGGTAGACTTTGCCTGTGTGACAACAGTATCTCCGGGAAGCTAAAACCACAAAAGTGGGGCCCTGAAAAGACATTAGGAACTGGGTATTTGGGGCTGGCTATAGGCTTAGGAAACAGAGCTGGAAGGTCCTTCAGATTGTCTTTAGTGTGCTGCTTAACCAGCTCTGCAGTCTAAGACAGGAGGCAGGGTTTTAGGTGGACTCTTGGTCTAGAGAGAAAAAAAAAGAGCTTCCATTCATTTGACTGGAGCTTCCCTTGTAAGGAATTAGGGAATCCCAATGGTTATGTATGCATGATATTCCAAATTAGTATGTTAAAATTCATTTGCTAAGCTTCTTTTATCCTTTCTCCATTAATTAGTAATTCAATGATTTATTAGTTTTTTGAGTATAGTGTTTTATAAAACTATCAAGTCTTAGAAGCAGAGACCAAAGAAAATAACAATTCTGAAAGTAACGGGAAGGCTGCTGAGATTTTCTAACCTAGACTAAATAATGTTGCCTAATTTGTGGAGCATTCTTACTTCCCTAATCGAGGTCTCTAGTGCTATATTCCCATAGTATTATATATGATGCAATTAAATTCTGAGAATTATTAAGGAACAGATTGCTTTGAGAACTTAAAATGCATCCTAATAAGTGATTTGCAGTCCATTTCTGTATTGCTCTCCAAGCTTTAATATAGCTCTTTCAAAACCTGAAATTCCATTGGCAAAAGCCATGAGGGATTGCCTTATTTCACACAGGTAAGACAACACTACTTCATCAAACTGAGAAGGAAAGAACACGGGGCTAGGAAGCAGGTTCTCTTTAGGGCTTTTATGCTGTTTAGCTCAGCACATTTCCTTGTCTGTATGGTGAGATTAGACAAGCTGTCTCCAAATTAGATAACTTTGGGGCAGAAACGAAAGGTGAATGAGTGAAGCTGGACTTGATGGAAGCTGTGCAATGTGTGATCGCATACCTCCTTAGTGGTAGATTGGATTACTGGCTTTAATTATTTAACTGTACACATATACCCTTCTATACTATGATTTTGAAGTCCCTCGCAGCAAAGGGGCAGCATATGTTTCCCCATCGCTTGACTTGCTTCAGCCATGTGACTTGCTTTGCTCATTTGAAAAGGCAGTTGTGATGATATGCTAGTTATGAGCCTAGACATTAGGAGGGCTTACGTGTTCCCCTTGCCCTTTTCCATTTCTGTCATTGCCATGAGAAGAAGCTGCTCAGCTAATCTGCTGGTGCTGGGAGGAGAATGAGTGACAAGGAGCCAAGCCACCCCAGAGGAACCCAGCCTAGAGTAGTTGAACCCAGCTAAGCCCCAGACATGTGAGAAAAACAAATGCTCATTGTTTTATGCTGTTGAGCTTTTGAGGTTGTTTATTATGCAGCATTATCAGGACTAGAACGAATTTGTTCTGTTTTCCCTGGAGAAATTTCTTTAGCTGTAACATGAGGGTGTGAGAATAGGACTGTTTTTGCAAACCCAGATTGCCTTCAGGGCAGAAAGGAAAAGTAGGTGTGGGAAGGAAGAAAGTGTTCAATGGAATCACATGCCCTTTTAAAGGGTGTTGCTGCCACTTGGCCCTAATCAAATGTGATGGTGCAGGAACATAAGCCCTGTGTTGTCAAATGTACCATTTTTTTCAAGAAAAGCTATAACTCTGGATTTTTGAATGTAGAATATTCAAAATTTAAATTTAGAAACTAAAAAAATTTATGGGATACACACACACACACACACACACACAAATGTATATGTCCTGTAAATTTGTGTATGTCCTGGATACATATATGTCCTTAACGGTCATACTTAACAGTCTCTAGATTAGAGTCTGTAGGTCCCCATCTGCTCTAATGTTCAATACTCATTAACACTCAATGCATTTGTTGTAAGTCTACTGTGCTCAAACTTATCCCAGGTGAATTTACTTTAGAATGAACTCAGCAATATTTTCATTTTAAAATATCACAAAACATGTTTCTTTTGCCCCCAGTGGAATAGCTTACAAATATGGCCACAACATAGAGGCTAAAAACAACACACAAAACTCCAGGCAAACCCCTGAATCCTCAACTTCCTAAAATCTTCAGCTACTTCAAATACTTAAAAATGACAAGTCAACCACCTAATTATAGATAGAAACTGACTTTTCTTCTTTTGATGAGAGAGATTTTTTCCAACTTTAAAATCTATTGTTGTTTTTCATGATGCAGATTTCTAAGATGATCTATTGTTACTATATTAAGTGCTCTAAGTATGAAATATAGTGTGCCTATCAGAGGTGAATAGGAATTTTTAATTCCTTTAAGTGATTTTTCTTAATAGTCATTAACTAGAAAAATGGCCTGGCATCTCTGTTAAAAGAAAGGATACCAGGAAGCTTTCACATTATATCTTCATTAGCTACTGATTATACCAGCAAGAGAAATCTCCGGATTTCCTTGACCATGGATTATAAACTCGGGATAATTACATGGAAGGAATATGAACTTCTCACTGGGTTCTTGATTAGATTAATAATTATCAATGACTTGCAAAATAGAGACCTTGTGTGTGTGTGTGTGTGTGTGTGCGTGCATCAATTTAATTTAAATAAAATGTACTTGATCCCATCCAACTGTGTATTAGATATAGGGTAAGGCATTACCCAGAACATAGAGATGGAGACTGACGTAGATTAAATAAAGACCAAATGGTGGAGACAGTACCTGGGGAGGTGTCATTTTATATTTTATATTTAGAACAAAGGATTAAGGTACATTAGTTATAATTGTTTTATACTTCATTATGCTTGGAGAAGTTATGTCGTACTCTCTGTATTTCTTGTCATTAATGGTTTTTAGGATTCCTTAACAACAAAAAAGGGGGAGGACATTTAACACTTGTTGTGTGTTAATAATCTGTTAGGTTAATATATTTAACCTGCACAATGAGCCTATGCAGTAAAAGCTTTTATTCTCATTTTACGCAATGGAAGGCTCAAGAGATCCAGCTGAGCTATTGTTTTTTTCCCCTGGAAGCCATCCTTGGTTACACTCTGAGTAAATTGCCCCGTGAGCACCCTAAAACCCGTCACATACTTGCATTCCAGCATTTATAACACTTTGCAGAAACAGTTGCTTACTTTCTGCCTCTCCTTCTGAACCATGAACTCATGGAGGCTGGCGATTGGCAAAGAGTATGATCCAGTAAATATGTGTGAAATGCTCACATTTGGTCAAGGTGCATACAACCTGCAAGTGGCAGAAACTGGAGCGATAATGGCTTATATTTTTCTAAATATAAATCTCCTGCACTTTCTACTGTGCTGTCACTTCAAAAATTTAAAAAGTGGGAAACATGCTCTAAAATTCCTCTTCTCTTACATGTTTTAAACTTGCATGTGCTTCTGATAAATATCCTCATCAGAAACTTCTGGTTAAGGCAGGGTTCCCCAAACTGGCATGGTGATAAGAATCACCTGGGGAGCTGTTAGAAAGTCTAGGTTCTTTGGTCCCATCCAGACTTAGTAAACTAGATTCTAAAGGGGAAGGGTCCCCTCCAGGATTGGCTTGAAAGTTCCCCAGGTGGTTCTTATCATCACATCTATTTAGCCAATTGGCTTAAGGCAATTTGGGAATTGTAGTAGGATGCCTGGTGATGCGGGCTTTAAAGGAAAAAAAACAGAATATTTTACTACTTCAGTGTCTGGAGATCCAGAAGGCAACTCACCTTAAAGGAGAGTCATTTGGAAGAGGAATGTTTCAGATGCCGTCCTTTGTTATGTAAGGATGAGAAACATGGGCATCACTGCTTTAGGTCTGAGCAAAGCCAGCCCTCCTAGTTCCATATGGAGGTCTGAGGAGGGGTCAGATGAAATTGCATAAGGATCCAGGAGCCTAGAGTGAAGAGATGAGCCCTCAAACTCTCACAGGAGAACCTAAAAGTTAGATAAACTTATCGAGATGAATCCATGCACCCTTCACAAGGTCAAGCGACAGAGAACAACAATGAAGCCTCTGAAATTAAGTTATGATATGGTTAAAAAGAGACATCAGTAGCTGGCCCCATGCACTGAACAGAGGACCAGAATGGGAGTCCCGAAATTCACGGGCAGTGAAGTTCCATTAGTTCCAGGCCTCCAGAGGGGTAGATTTGCTCATTAGCAAAACAGCTGCTCAAAAGAATCAAAAAAACTTTGATGGAGCTGTCACACAGCTTTCAAAACCTATGTGGCAGCCTAGGCTCTTGGTTCTTTGGAGACGAGGGTTTACAGCTGAGGGAAATGAGTGCCAATAGTGCCACTTTCTAACTTAGTCCCGGATCCAGCAAAGTGGATGTGTACCTTGGAGAGTGGATGACCACTTTTTCAGGGTGGATGACCACCAAGGGAGGAGCTGAGAGGAAAGGGGAGGTATTAGAATTGTTTCCTTACAAGAGAGCCCAAGTCAGCTTTTAGAATGTCTTTGTCTAGACAGAGCACACTACTGGTCTGTAGACACAAACTTCTTAAAAAAATTTGCTCTTAGTAGTGGCAGACAACTGCAATTCCCTCTTGGCTTTCTTCTTGGAAGCCAGGATACCAAATTGAGGTTTCTAGAAACCAACTGTGTGCTTGGTATAATGTAGACCCCAGGAGGACAGTTAATATTGACTGCTTTGTTCATTGATACATTCCCTCGACCTAGACCATTGCTGGGCACATAGTAGGCTCTCAATAAATATTTATTCGGTGAATGAATGAATAAATGAATGAATGAATGCTTAAATGAAGGTCCAGAACTAATACATACATAATCTCCCTTTAAGGAGCTCAGCCTATGTGTAAAGACAGACACAGCAAGACAAAAACACAGCAATGTGTGAAGTGCTTTGGGAATGCACTGAAAGGAGCTATTGATTTTGAGTGGTGGAGGGATCTGTGCTGTGGAAGCCAGGGTGGGGTGGATGGGAAGATGTGATGTAGAAGCGAGGGAAGGGAAGTAGATATAGGGGCACAGAAGTTCATGCAGAGTTCAGCACTAGTACAGAGTCCCAAGGGGCTTTCCCTTGAAAGTATTTGCCCAATGGATCATTTTTTTTTCCATCCTTTAACACTCGGTTTTTTAACCTAAATAATCTAACAAGATTTTATCCCATTTGGATTTTTTCAGTTAACATGTCTTATTTTTATAAAAACACAAAAGATACTTCACATTTAAATATATTTAGATTTAAGGAAAATGGGGAAAGAGAAAGAGAAAAATGAAGGAAGAAAAGAAAGAAAAAAGGAAGAAAGAAAAAGAGGGACAAGAAAAAAAGGGAAGAAGGAAGAAAGAAAAAGAAAGGAAGAAAGAAAGAAAAAAGAGAAAAGAAAGAAAAGGAAAGGGAAGGAAGGAAGGAGGGAAGGAAGGAAGATCGATTTTTCTTGACTGTCAGTTGCGCTCAGGTTGGAGAAGGAACTCTCTCCTCAACCTGACAGACCAGCCATGCTCTGGTTCCTGATTTCTTTCCACCTTCAGCTCAGAATCCTCCTCACCCCCAGTGCAACAGCTACTTCAGATGACTCTCAGTTGTCAAGGAAACCATTCTCTTGAGAAGTGTGTTCCACACTCCCTGCCTGAAATGCTTCTTCTCCCTGTCCTGTTTTCCTCACTTCACCTGGCTGTTTCCTACTCAGGGGTCAGTTTATATTCCATGGCCTCCAGGAAGACATCTTAACTGCCCAACTCAGGTTTGTGCCCCTTCTTCATGCTCTCAAAGCATTTTGTGCTTCTGCTACCATATACCTGAACGTGCTGCATGGAACCCTGTCTAATCTGCAATGGGACAGGTTTTATGTGTCCTGTGCACCACTGTGAATCACGTGCATTTTTCACTGGGCCTGTGTGTCATAAGTGTTCCATCATTACTCGTGGAATGAATGGCTGGATTAGCATTTTCTCCTTTTCCATGTAGTACGTAGCTTGATTTGGGGCTTTGGGCAGATGTGTCTGAATCTACAAGGTTCACTGCCAGGCTCTCATCCAGGGACCCACTGTGTATGTGTTTAAGTTTAGACACAAGCGTGGAAAACATGGATTGAGAGAGGAAATCTTTGCCTAATTTAATAAAGTAACTGGGAACTCTTTGTGCACTTCAAGAAATGTATTTTTCTTCTTCTTTTGGCCTGTTGAATGTGTTTTTCCTAGGATGCAAGTGACATTCTTTTTGTCTCTCAGTGGAACAAGAAACAGACTTGATACCAATATACATTAGAGGAAATTCATTGATGGTTCAACAATTGAATCACATCTCAGTGACTTGCCTCCTTTCCTCACAAATATGATTTTGAGAAGACGTTACACTCGGACAAAGAAAGAACTGAGGTTTTCTAGGTACCTGCCATATTTTATTTTGGGAATTCAAATATTGGAATGTGGTTTGGATAAGAGACATTTCATAACTACCTTACTGCCTGCAATTTTACGAACTATTTACTAGCCTGTGAAGCAGAAATCACAGCTTGGTGGCTGGTTCCAGCCACCAAAGTGGACCTAGTTGACACCTAAGCTCCTGTGTGTGAGAAAGAGATCTGATCATTTTACTCTCAGCCGCTTGTTTCCAGGCAGCAGGTTCAGAAAATGTTCAATCTACTGAGTTCAAAATCAGAAAAACATGCTGTCCCACTCAGCTCAGCCAACATTTAGATGTTGCATCTGGTAGGAATTAAAGATACCAGCAATAGCATTGCCTTTGGAAGCCCAAGAATGCAGAGGCAGGGAATAGTGAGGTTTCTTTGGGATGTGTGAGGTGACTGAAGATAAAATCTTTTAAAAGTCATTTGCCCATTGCCCTCTTGGGCATTTATCTTGAAGAAATAAAAGTTCATTTTCACAAAGAACATGTACATGAATTCTCATAGCAGCTTTATTCATAATAATCCCAAACTGGAAGCAGTACAAGTGTCCTTCCCTGGGGGAATGCTTGAATAGGCTGGGGTGCACCTGTACCATGGTACACTGCTCAGCCATTGGGGGAGATAAGCCAGTGTTGCATGTGGGAGCTTGGATGGATCTCATGGAGTTATGCTGGGTACAAAAAGTCAGTCTCAAAGGGCACATGCTGTATGATTCCATTTGTGTGACACTCTTGAAATGACAAAATTGTGGAGATTGAGAACAGCTATACAGATTGAGAAGAGATTAGGGGCTGCCAGGAATTAAGGATGAGAATGGGTGTTGCTATAGAGCACTAGGAAATTTTGTGGTGATGAAACAATTCTGTGTCTTGTATTCACACAGATGATAAAATTTCATAGAGCTACACGTGCATGCACACACACATGCACACACATGCACAAACACATCAAACCACATGCTATACACTAGTACAAGTAATACTGGTAAACTTGGAATTAGCTCTGTGGATTGTGCCGACATCCATTTCCTGGTTTTGACATCCTATTGTAGCTGTACAGGATATTGTAATTTTGGGAGGCTGAGAGAAGGACTTGGGACCTCTCTGTGTTTTTTTTTTTTGGCAATTTCCTCTGAATCTATGATTATTTCAGAAGAGAAAGTTATAAAAATCACTTCCATAAGTTTAATAGTTAAAAGTTCAGTGTAAGTTAAGGAAGTAGGGAAATGAAGCCCAAGGCCTTACTATATATTGTTTTTTCTTTCCTTTCTTTTATTATTATTATTATTATTACTTTTATTATTATTTTGCTTTGGACTAATTTTAGAAGTTTGAGATGTATTTAAGCCTAACTTGTCATATTGTGGGATTTATATGCATACATAGTTGCATACACTAATGCACATATAGTTAATAGCTGTTCTACTTATGCCCAAATAGAACAAACACAAGATGATGTGGATTGTAAAGGCGTCAGTTGGGCTTGCAGCCTTCACAGCTCTGACGGGGAGGGTGCTGGTGTATCACAGCCACTAGCTCCTCAGGTTGTACTTTCCTGTACCCCTGGTGCTCACCACCCTGCTGGCATGTTTCATTTGGCATTTACCCAACATTGGCTTGTGTTAGTGTCTATTCTGTAGGGCATGAGCCTTTTCCCTCATTAGCCTGCAAGACCCCAAGATCAAAGACCGTGTGTAGCATATAATAGGTACCATGTAAATGAGATAAATGGGCATCATGTCTTCTGGGCATCTTTACCTGTATTGGATACTGTTTCAATTAAGATATTTTCTCATACAAGTGACAGAAAAGTCAATTCAAATTGAATTGAGCAAAAAGGAAAATGTATTGCCTCGTGTAACTGAAACATCCAGGAGCATGTTTCGTTTCGGATCATGTTTCTCTCTGTCTTTTGTCTCTCCTTTCTCCATCTTGCTCGTTTTGCAGCTAGGTTTTGACCTTGAAGTCACAAGAAGACCACAGCTTCCTTAACCTCACTCTTTCAACCAGAAATCCAGTTGAACTGTCTTTTTCTTATAGTTCCTATGGAAGTCCAAGTATTCACTCCTTCTCTGGCTATTCTGGGTCACATTGCCATCCCCGAGCCAATCACTGGGAGGGATTGTACTGAGTGGTGTGGCCCTTGGGGCATAGGCTTTTTTTCTGGTACCCAGTAGTGGAGTCCACAAAAACCTTGTGGACTAAAAGTTGTGAGGAAATAGTTCTACCAAAGCAGGAGAGGTCTCCCAAGCTCAGCAGAGAAGAAACAATTCTCCTTTACGAAAATTTAGAGATTCTTTTTTCTCTTTTATGATTGACTTACATTGGGGGAACAGGAATCATGAAACTTTAGAGTGGTCATTGGAGAGCTGGTTATTAGTGGTTTGTTTCATTCATTAACAGAACGCAAATGTAAATAAAATTTATTATCTGACATGCCACAAAACGTTAAGCTAGCCTGTTTGTCCTATGACTGACTTGTTTTAGTGCCAATAAAGAAGTTTATAGTGTTATTTTATTTTGATGGTTCAGACTGCATTGGTAGAATTTGTAATCTGTGCAGCAGTGTTGGGAGAATTAATTGGTTTGGGTTTATATTCAACATAGACTTCATTACCTTCATTCTCCTCTGGAGGAATTCTTAATTCAGCTGTGTAATTTCCTTGCTGTAATACATCGATGGTTTGAAGCATGTAAAGTATGTAATTAAGAATGATAATCGTGCTTCTCTGCAAAGCCTCTGTATTTGCACCTCCTTTTTATTTATGGCCCTAGAACCTTGGTGATGTTGTGGATGCTGTCAGGACCTCTCGGGTATGACAGGTTGTTGCTCTGTGCTTTTTGGGTTAGTCACATCTTGGATGTGGTTCTTTTCCCAGTAAGAATCATGGAAGAAGATTCCTAGCTGAAGTGGGACCTATTGCCCAGTATTATGATCTGTGTATTACAGACAAGTTCTGATTTCCCAAAGGCATTCCTTCTGTTGGTCTCCTACTTTGGGTTTTCCGCTGGCTTAGATGCACACCTCAGTTCTGTTTCTGGAGAAATTTATTATGTCCTGAACTTTAAATCACCCACCTCCCCTGGTTTGCATTCATATCTATAGTCTGTTCTTTCATGTTATTCCATAAGCTTGGCTCTCCTCTCCATGACTTATCTACTTAATTATTTGCTCATCATATCCCACTAACGTGGCTACTTCTTAGTACTTTGATTGAACTTTTTCTTTCTTTTTTCCTCCCCTCACCCTTTTTTTTTTTTTTTTTCCATACAGAGTCCTGCTCTGTTGCCCAGGCTGGAGTGCAGTGGCACAATCTCAGCTCACTGCAAATTCCGCCTCCCTAGTTCAAGGAATTCTCCTGCCTTAGCTTCCTGAGTAGCTAGAATTACAGGCGCCTGCCACCCTGCCTGGTTCATTTTTGTATTTTAGTAGAAATGGGGTTTCACCATGTTGGCCACGCTGGTCTCGAACTCCCAACCTCAAGCAACCCACCTGCCTCAGCCTCCCCAAATGCTGGGATTATAGGTGTGAGCCACCGCTCCTGGCCTGATTGAAGTCTTTCTATAGAGCCTCACCACTTTGGATCATGCTGCCTGGATTTCAGCTCTAACTTTCTCTCTTATTTGCCCCCATTCATTAGTTTTTCTGTACACTCTGAGTAAAATTTTCTGTGCAAACTGAGTAAAATTTTGAAAACATAAATCCAATAATGTTCATAATGTGTCTTCTTCCCCTCTGCCCACTAAAAAACCACCAATGAACTTCCATTGCACTTGGAATAAAGACAGACACTTTAACAAAGCCTACGGCACCCTGCAAGCCTGGATCCCATGGACCGCTTCAGTCTCAGCCCTGGCTAGATTCCTTTTACCCCCCCTTCCCCACATCTCACCACCGCAGGGTATCACTTAATGTCTGGGACTTGCCTTGCACAAACTGTTTGCCCTGCCTGGAACTCACTTCCTTCTTCTCTTTACCAGGATGTATCCTACTCAGTTTGCATATCCTGGTTCCAGTACTGTTTCCTCAGGAAGACCTCCTTGATCTCTCTGGCTGGCCAGCTCTCCTCACACCCTCACGTCTGTAATTTCTCAGAGCACCATTGACCTCTCCTTCATAACAGCTGCAAAATGCATTTTATATTTTATAATGTGATCATTTGACTAATGTGTATGTCTCCAACTATACCATAGTATCCTTTGGGGCACAGGCCATTTCTACTTTACTTACCCCGGAATTCCCAGCATCTAGCCCAGTGTTGACACATAATAGACTCCCAGTGTATATTTGTTGAAATATTTGTTAACAAACAAATAGATGACTAAAGTGAATGGATAAGTGAATGAAGTTTTTGCTTCCATCAGAGCCAGCAATCCCTATGAACAGTCTCTGGCTTGCACAGCTCTTCTTGCAGACACTTTCCTAAAGTCTGACCTTGCACTTCCTGCCACAGGGCGTTTTGTCAGTGATGTCCTCCTGTTACTTCAGACTGAACATGAACAAAATTGAATTCTCCAAAGCAGCAGCATCTTTTCTATTTCCACTGATGGTGCCACCAATTTTGTGTTCCTCAGGACGGGAACATTAGAATAGGGATTGCAAGTTCAGGTGTTGATAGGAGCAAAGGAGTCACATAAGCTGGGAGAGGACTGTGGCAAACTGGAGACACATTTGCTCCATGGAGGGACAGACACTCTTCAGCTCCAGTTGACAGACGGAGTGTAGGAATGTCAGCTCAGGGTTGTCAGATCTTCTAGTTATAAAAAAGAAGCCAAAAATTTAAAAAGTGATTGCTATATGAAATATCATTTTTTTTACATGTCGGTAAAATTCATTTAAAAAGTATTTTATAATATTAGGTAGACCAAACAAACTTGTAAATTAGACCAAGAACCAGAGGCAGGGCAGAAGCTGCCATGTTTTGACTTTTGCCTAAGAAATGTCTCTGATAATCTCCTTTCCTTAATGCATACAGTCCACAATCCACCAAGCCCTATGGAGTCTTCTTTAAAGATGTCTCTGCAATCTGCCCTTTGCTCTTTCTCTGTCCCCAATACCTCCAACTAACATAATTATATTTCTTGGTACCTGGCCTTCATGCCTACATTATTTCTTTCTCTTAGCTTCTCATATAGATAGGTAAATGACAAATACATATGTATTAACACGTTGATTTCTTCCTACTGTTTCAAGGCAGCATAAATGCTGAATGTTGAGTACAAAAGACACAAAGAACACCCACACTCCAAGTTCAGAGTGACAGAGCAAGCCACCAGCAATTGGTTCGGGTCATCTACTTATTTGTAGGGTTTACTAAAAGGGACCAATTTAAAACTGACTCCACCATTGACTTCCTTCTTACACACATAACACTTTTCCAAATTCCAATATAAAAAATGGAATGAGAATGAATATGTCTTTCAGTCCTGTTAGGAAGAGTGAGGTTTGTGGTGGTGACTTCCCATGGGGAGAGGAAAGGAGTGATTCTCCTCCTCTAAGGCAAGGGAATAGTACTCCAAGAGGTTTGGATGTCTGCAAGGTGGGTAACAGCACACATCATTCTTCAATTGAGAATCTGTTTGGGGTTGGTCATTAACATTTGGAGACCCAGGCTGAGAGTTGAAGTGGAAGCCCCATCTGGAACTGACAAAATTCAGGCCGCTTCCCTAGTCCCCACATCCTTCTCTCCCAGCCCACCCCCAGCCCTCATTGACCATCCTTGAGGTCTGGATGTAGGCACACTGGATGCCGTCTTCTCTCAGGAGTATGCGCTCAAGAAAGAGGTTGGCCCAGGGCCCAGGGACCTGGAGCATGGTCTAAAATGTGTGTGTGTATGTGTGTGTGTGTGTGTGTGTGTGTGTGTGTGTGTGTGTGTGCATGTGTCAGGGACTCTGGGTAGGCATATCTCACGGGCTGTTACTCTGATGGGAAGGGGTAGGTTCAAAAGAGGGCAAAAGCAGGGTTCTTGAAAGCATGGGATCTAGGATATGGGCCCAGCTGCCGGGTCTATGGGAGGTACTAGTTACTTAAATAGAAGACTTGATTAGTTACTTAACTAGAAGAGTTGATTTTCTTTTGGGTTTTCTGAGCAGAGAAAGAGATAAGTGAGGTGGCAAGGTAGAATTTAGGGGGAAGTGCGATAGACCAACCTCATACTTCCCTGTTTGGCATGCCATAAGGGAATACATCAGTTCACTATAAGTTAAGTGGATGCTGAACTGATAGCCGAACTTGTCTTTACTCTGGGACCCCATGCAAGAGGTCACTTGCTGGGCAAGGAAAGCCCACTGCCCAGGGGACATTGGTAGATATCTTTTAGTGGGGCTAAGAGGTATTGATGGAAGACCTATCCAGGGCTAGAACTACTTCGCAGAGTAGAGGCCCATGCAGGACTCCTTGGAAATCCCATACATGTAACAATGCCGGCATCAACATGAAGGACCTTGGCAGAGGAGAGTATCAATTTACTAACAAGAGGATTGTTCCCTGCAGGCAGCAGAGGAAGGCCTGCCTTTACACCACTTCTTCCTCATTGTCCCAACACTGAGGACTAGCAAGAGCCTAGAAGAAGGAAGGGAGAGAAGTGGGTCAAATAAAGCCCTTCCTTCCAACTTGCAGCACTTCCTGTCCCCAAGAAACTCCCTGACCAGGCCCACCCACAAGCTGTTAGAGTACCGACTCTCTATTGCCCCAAATGAGACTTTCAAAATAAGCAAAAATGAGTGGAAAGTTACTGCATCTAACCAAGGTATCACTAAAGTACACAGTGGGAAACGCGGGATGGATCTAGCACAATTAGAGAGCAATTACTGGAAAAAGAAATGAAATCATATCATGGACAGATCCCAAGTTGAAACTCTTCAATACTCTAGTTAGAGATACATAGATAGATAATTTTAACACCAAAAGACTGGTTTTCCTAACATGATAATTTAACATACTATTTCCAAGTAAAAGAAGGAAGAACTCAAAGCTTTCCTTTTGCAAAAAAAGTACAGATTAGGCATTTCATCTGAAATGTAAGGCTTTCCAAAACCTATTTTATTTTTAATAGCCTTATTATACATGTCTTTTCTTGCAAACAGATTCAGATACTTTTGAAATGCCAATAAGGACATTGATTACAAATAAAAAAGTTTGAAATACTATAAATAATTTCTATTTTGTTGTTTTGGACCTGAACTTGCATATTGGTTTATCTGATGTTTTGAAAAAGAAAATTAATGTACATTATATATACACACAAATACATCTTTGAAAATAGGTCACAAAAACAAAGTGAAGTGAAATAAAATAAGTAGTAGAAGAAAACAATTTTATACAAATAGAGGCTATTTCATTTGTCTGGTGGATTGTTCAGGACTATGATACTGATTGGTCCAGAATGTGGTTGGCTGGAAGGTCCCTGGAGAGCCTAACGTAAAGTTTAGAACAAAGGGTAACATCTTCTGGGCCTCTGATTGAGCCAGCACTATGCTAGTCACCCCTGGGAAGAAGGCAAAATTGAATGTTTGATTAGTGATTTTGAGGAATGTATAGTCTAGTTGGGAGTACAAAGAAGGGTGTGGGGAATGTGTAGAGTGTGCCAGCAGTGCTCTGGAAGCACAGGATAGGACAGAGCTGTGGATATGCCCTGTGAGCCATTCTGTCCAAAGAGCTGAATTGGGCTGGATGCATTAAGAGGAGAAGGATGCAGAGGTAGGGGCTGGGCACTTGTGTCCTGTGCTGGAAGGTAGACTGAGGAGCGCAAGGAACCAAGGAGGAAAACGCTTACTGAAAACCTTGGGGGTGATGTTTGTGCACCAAACTCAGATCGAAGAGCCCTTAAGGAGGGGGTTTCTGGGGAAGAAGTGGAGGCGGAGTAGACAGATCAGTTTTCAGCAAGTTGATGGGTAGGTAGAAGGGGGCATCTAACTGTTATTTCAACATAAACATGTTATTTTGTAGATTATGAATATTCTTATTTGTATCTGATCAGTTATATACTCTCATTTACACTTAAATACAGATGAATAAACCAACTAAAAATAACAAACATGCTTCTCTGATCAATAAAAATACTTTGTAATATAAATATTTCTAAAAATTCGTACGGTTTTAAAGTTTGTGTATTCTTGCATACATAGCAGCTAAATTAGAGCCCCAGTTTTCCCCTGATAATTTAGTCACTTCATTCTAGTGTCTCAACACCTGAATGATTTATTCTTTACCTATAGAAATGCTTATTATTTTAATAATAGCACTGGGAAGCAAAGTGGAAAACAGCCATTTAAAAACGTGTTCTCAAGATTAGAAAGAAAATAATTATGGTGAAAGAGAAAAATAAGATCCGTACCTGTCATCAGAAGTTTAAAGTGTCAGCTTCTTTGTTTTAATAGTTTACATAAAATAATACACACACAGGGAGAAACAATGAAATAATAAAAAAGAGCTAATAGTGACAGCCATAATTTCCCAGCCCACCAATATGGTTTGGCTATGTCCCCACCCAAATGTCATCTTGAACTATATTTCCCATAATCCCCATGTGTTGTGGGGGGGACCTGGTGGGAGGTAGTTGAATCATGGGGGCAGTTACCCCCACGTCGCTGTTCTGGTGATAGAATGTGAGTTCTCATGAGATTTGATGGTGTTATAAGGGGCTTTTCCCCCTTTTGTTTGGCAATTCTTCATGCCATCATGTGAAAAAGGATGTGTTTGCTTCCCCTTCCCCCATGATTGTAAGTTTCCTGAGGCCTCCCCAGCCATGTGGAACTGGGAGTCAGTTAAACCTCTTTCTTTAGTGAATTACCCAGTCTCATGCAGTCCTTTATAGCAGTGAGAGAATGGACTAATACACCATCCTTCCCCACATCACCCCACTAGCCAGAGGCAGGCTCTTTTAACCACTCCAATTTTAGTGCACTTAGTGGGTTATTTACATTACACTAAATTTATTTGCCCTATAAGTTCTTGGTCTCTTGACTCCTCTGTATGAAAGATGAGGTTCACCATTCACTACCCCACCTTTCCTTCTCCCTCTCAACTTCCAATCATTCTTATTATTTGCAGGCTTTCTATTGGTTATGTGTTAACTTTAAAATAAAATATTTAGCCTAGATATCTTGTTCTCTGGCATTTGGCACCTCACCAGATAAAATTAAGATATCTTCCCCTTCCTCTCAACTTTGCTCCCATTTCTGTCTCCAAATTCTGTCATCTCTACCAGGGAACATGTGGATGATATTAAAAACATTTCACAACTAGCAGAGTAATCTTATTAATTGGAGGCTGCACCCTTAACTACAGTGCTTTATGCTGCTTAGTTGTTCTCTTGTTTTTACTCCATGCCCTTTGCCTTTTTATTTCTGTCCTGGAAGGTGTCATAGGTGTTAAAAACATAGGACAGGCTTATGTAGAGCTCAAGATGTGGAGGCATAGAAGCATAGACAGAGGACCTCAGGAATCCTTGAAACAACGTATGAGCTCAGTATTTTAAATCACTGTATTATTTAAAATATACCTAGTAAGTGGTGGAGCTGATATTTAAACATAGGCAGCCTGGTTACTGAGTCTATGTTCCTCAATTTTTATGAAAAAATTAAGTATATGTGTATATATGTGTAAAATATATAAAGTATATATAAAGATATATATACACTTATAAGTATATACTTATATATTTGTATGTTAAGTACATGTACATGTATAATTATATAATACAGAAATATATTGAAATATGTTAAGTACATAAATCAAGTATAGTAATATATATGTAAATATATGTCATATATATTTTGCTATATATATTTTCCATATACATATGTGTATGTGTGTGTATATGTATGTGTGTGTATGTATATATATGTGTGTATATATATATACACACATATATATACATACACACACATACATATATATTTGACCCTTGAACAACATAGGTTTGAACTGCATGGGTCCACTTATACACAGATTTTACTTCTGTCTTCGCCAGCCCTCAGACAGCAAGGCCAACCCCTCTTCTTCCTCTTCCTTCTCAGCCTTCTCAACTTTGAAGATGTTGAGGATGAAGGATACCTTAAGGATAATCCACCTCCACTTAATAAACACTAAGTATATTTTCTCCTCCTTGTGATTTTCTCAATAACATGTTTTTTTCTCAAGTATAATAATAATAAAAAAAACCATGTTTTTTCTCTTATTTTATTGTAAGAATATGGTATATAATACATATGGCATACAACATATGTGTTAATTGAAAGTTTATGCTATTGGTGAAGCTTCTGGTCAACTGTAGGCTATTAGTAGTTATGTTTTTGGAAAGTCAAAAGTTATACATGAATTTTTTACTGTAGGGTGTTGGTTCCATATATGTATTTATAATTTTGCATTGAAAGAAACAAACTTTAGTTACCTCAGTAGCTACTTGTATTCCCTGATCTATTTATTTCCCTTAGGCTCAATTGTTTATTTACTTCCCTTGGACTTTTGCTTTCATGTTTCTGGTTCTCCTCCTGTATCTGCTGTTCATCATTGCTTGTCCTTCTCTATTTACAAATGAAGAATTGGTTGATTTTCTCAGTGGCCAGTTTGGGCTGCCTTGCTTTAGTATATGTATCTAGATCTGTGCTCAGTGGGCTGATTTTGAACTTTGTAAGTACAGGTGGGGCTTCCTGACAACCAGACCTTGCTTTGTAGGAGACAGAGTGGGAGAGGGACACAGTTGCTGAGGATGCTCCTCTGGGGTGCCCAACAGTGCCAGCCCGGTTCCCTGCCCGGCTGACTTTTTTGTGTGGGGGAAGTGGAGGTGGGTGAACAGGCAAAGCTGTTCATCAGACAGACTTCAGTGAGTAGCCAGGTTTTAAGCCCCTTCCTCACGCCCTCTACCTTCTGTTAAGTTTTATCTTCATGCCCAGAGGAGAGCGGCAAACACCTCTGCTGCAGGCCGCTCTAGCAAGTCTCCTTTCTTCAACCACCAACCACTTCAATGTACTTTCAGACTTGCAGACTTTGTTGACAGGTACTCTTGTCCTCTTTTGTTTATTATTTTATGTTTATTCTTCAAGTACTTTGCTTTCCGTCTCCAACATTAGCGGATGACAAAGGAGACGGGGTTGGCATGATTGCTAAGTGAGCCAAGCTGTAGTATGCACCACCTGAGGATAGTTGGTGACAGTTTGGGTAATTTTGCTGTTAGCTTTGTCTGAGATCGGCAGCACAGTTATCTTTTTTTTTTGACATCTTCCCACATCCTGGTTTTCCCTTAGCTGACTTTGTCAGTGCGTCCTTGTATGTTGTGGTTTGGAGTTACATGTTTCCAGTGTCAATGTAAATGAGCTTGCATTTCTGATTTTCATCCTCTCTGTCTTTCTCTCTCTCCCTTTCTCTTGCTGGCAGGAGATGCATTGTGTGATTGATTTCTTAGCTCTTTCATTTTAGAACTTGAATGTTACTGTTATTTTAGTGGTGTCTCAGGTAAGAGGGGATACAAACATAACTTTCAGTCTGCTACCTAGAAACCCTACAAGGTATTTCTCTTACATTTTGCAAAGAGAAATTTTTTCTCTTAAATACAATTGAAATTTCATTTTACATGTTTTCTCATTCATAAAGGCCTGCTAAATAGGAAGCAGGTAGTTATGTATTAGGATACTTCCTTGGTTATCTCCTTTCTCTGGGAAAAAAAAAAATCCCTGGTAATTATTTAAAACTTTTGGCCAGGTGCGGTGGCTCACACCTGTAATTCAAGCACTTTGGGAGGCTGAGGCAGGTGGATCACGAGGTCAGGAGATTGAGACCATCCTGGCTAACACGGTGAAACCCCGTCTCTACTAAAAATACAAAAAATTAGCCGGGCGTGGTGGCGAGCACCTGTAGTTCCAGCTACTCTGGAGGCTGAGGCAGGAGAATGGCGTGAACCCGGGAGGCGGAGCTTGCAGTGAGCTGAGATTGTGCCACTGCAGTCCACCCTGAGCGACAGAGCAAGACTCCGTCTCAAAAAATAAATAAATAAATAAATAAATAAAATAAATAAAATAAAATGAAAATAAATAAAAACTTTCAACTGCAGGTCAGCTTCACTGAAGAAGTGTTAACTGTGTTTTTCCCTTCAGGTTGCAGAAAAACAACACTGAGTTTTTAGTCCCTTTGAAAACCTGAGCTTCCTATGAAGCATTCCTCTTTCAGTGGCTGAGATTGCTTTGCTTAATCCCTCTGCTACAGCTCTCTGTTATCAGTGAAAACTGTAGATTTTTAAGGTTTCTTTAAGCTGGATTTTCAGTGCCTCTGGAGGTTGATGCCAAGGATGTTAAATTCAGATTGAGTTATCCAAAAAACTACCTATTTATTACTCTACAATTTAATTTGTTCCTTCCTTTATTCACAGAACTAACATCATGTCAGGAATAGTTGAGGATTGGTAAACCAGCAAGATACAGTCCAAGTCCATAGTCATTGATCTTATATATTGAGTAGGTGTTTTACACACTTTAGTTAATACTCACTGTAACTCTGACAGGTATGTACAGATACTATTGTTTTCAACTTACAGTTCAGACAGATGAGACTCAGTGAGATATAACAACTCATTCTACATCCCATAGCCAACACCATAGCCTGGATTTGAATCCAAGTTATTTGAGATATTTGTTTAATTTTTAATATAGCCCGCCAACACTTCTATACTTGGTCCATAATTATTGCTGATAATTAGGCTGAGAATATGTTGCACATTTCTGTGAAAAGTCTATTTTTCTCATTCTCCGTTATTATATTAACGAGGAAGCTACTATTCAATCATTTTAGAGAGAACTAATATAGGCTGTCTATACTAGTCTCCATTTTCAGAAAGGATAGTAACAATGGTAATATATGTTTAGAAGAAGATCGGCTTATATCAATTCATCCAGTCAATGATTATTTTTGAATACCTAACTTGTACCAAATATTTTGGTGGAAGCTGTATATACAATAGTGAAAGAAACAAGGTATGTGAGTTGGTTCATTCTCATGATGCTAATAAAGATATATCGAGGCTGGATAATTTATAAGGGAAAAAGATTTAATGGACTCACGGTTCTACATGGCTGGGAAAGCTTCAAAATCATGGCAGAAGGCAAAGGAAGAAAAGCAAGACACATCTTACGTGGAGGCAGACAAGAGAGCATGTGCAGGGGAACACCCCTTTATAAAACCATCAGATTTCATAAGCCTTATTCACCATCATGAGAACAGCACTGGAAAGACCCACCCCCATGATTCAAGTATCTCCCACCACATTCCTCCCACATGTGGGATTTACGGGAGCTACAATTTAAGATGAGATTTGGGTGGGGACACAGCCAAACCATATCAGTATGTTTCTATCCTGATGTAGCTTATATATTTGGGGGAGATTGCATTACACAAATAAATGCCTAATTATTTATATGAGCACATTCAGATAAGTGCTATAGTGGATACGCATAGAAGGCTCCGATAGCCAAGAGATATTTTTCTGAATGTGAAGGGACATTTGGAAGAAAGAAGGTTTACCCAGGTAGATACTGTGGTTGGGGTGTTCACTCTTGTACCAAGAAAAGGGCCAACATGAGTTGGTGGAACAAGCTCATGGATAGTTGTGGTAGATGGTTTCTGGTTTGTATCAGTGCAATGATTTGCTGATGCAAATAATATGGAAAATTCATTTGATTATAAGTTCTATGAGGCAGGAGCTTCATCTCTATTGGTAACTACTCTGTCCCCAGTACCTAGAACACTGTGTGGCACATTAGAGCTGCACAATAAATATTTGCTGAGAGAATGTTCACAATTTAACCAACGATTATTGGGATCCTTTTGCTGGTCACAGTGCCAGCTCTCCATTCAATAATTTATAAATGAGGAAGTTCTATTAGACATCCTCTTCCTGGTTACTTGCTTCTTTGTCCTGATACTATTCTCCTGTGCTTCTCTTACTTTGTTCTGTATTGCAGGAGGCTGACTTGTAAAATTACATTTTCGAAGCTCCTTTGCCAACTAACTTCTGGTTAGATTTGGCAGATGGGGAATTCTGGTAGAAAACTGGAGATCAGGAGAGAGCAATGAGCATATATCTCCCCTTTATTTCTACTCAGAATGGCTTCTGTGGCTGTCGTTGATATACCTTGGTTGTTCTAACCCCCCCAGCCAGCTGCTGGATTCAACATTATCCCCTTTCTCTGTCCCTGTGGCCTTAACGGCAAAGCAGCTATCTGCAGCTGCCATACTCTGGGTTTTCTTACCTTCTTCTGTTTGCCTGTTCAGCCCTTTAAACACCTACAGAAATGGTTTCACATATGAAATTTTTTCTACTGAACTGCTAATATAAATATGCTACTTTCCCTACTGGAGCCTGGCTCCTTCCTGCTAAGACTTCTTCCAGTTTTCAAATCCAGTAACTCCAAACCTGACTTCTCATTTGTAATGCCTCAAAGAGAGCAATTATGAGATTGCCAATGCTCAATAGGGTTATGTCATCTCAAAACAGTGACTTCTTCATATTTTTGTCTCTTACTATTAGGACAATGATAAAAACAGTCTATTATTGTTAGAACAATAATAAAATATATAGATCTTACGTAAATATAATCTTTGAATGCTTGAGGTCTGATTACTCAATTATGAAACCTCCTTCAACAAAAGGAGGCTTTGGTATAAAGTTATTTTGTAAGCTATGCCTTACATGTTTGGAACTGATACTGATGCACCATTAGAAAAAGTAGTCAAGATTTGGTTATAACTGTTTCTACTAAAGAGAAACAAAATAAAAGACATGAGGATTTCATTGTCCAAGAGTATGTTCGGAAACTAGGTTTTAAGATACTGAAATTTACGCTTATCTTTCAAGTATAGTGAAATATACAATATACATGCATTTTTAACTACTGCTAGAATAGTATATTTATGTATGCTGTGAAGAGAACCAAAATGAGCAATTTATCTGAATTTCATTTTAAACTCAGTGGAAGCAATTCTTCCACCTTCATCTCCCTCTCCTCTGGGATCACTTACATCTGATTACCAGATGACAGATGATTACCACCAAATGGCTAGATGCATGTGGTATTACATGGTAAAATCCTTACATGGCTGAACCATCATTGCCATCAAACTGGACAATTGATGAAACCATGACTCAAAGCTAGAAGTCTACTACAATTCCTTTGGTAAACATATTTTTAAGAATATTTTTCTTTGCTCACCTCTGTTCATAAATGAAAGTATCACTTTGCACTTATATATGTTTTCATAGAATCAACAAGTAATTAAGAAAGCATTCTTTCTACATATGGCTAGCCAGTTTTCCCAGCACCATTTATCAAATAGGGAATCCTTTCCCCATTGCTTGTTTTTCTCAGGTTTGTCAAAGATCAGATAGTTGTAGATATGCGGCATTATTTCTGAGGGCTCTGTTCTGTTCCGTTGATCTATATCTCTGTTTTGGTACCAGTACCATGCTGTTTTGATTACTGTAGCCTTGTAGTATAGTTTGAAGTCAGGTAGCGTGATGCCTCCAGCTTTGTTCTTTTGGCTTAGGATTCACTTGGCGATGTGGGCTCTTTTTTGGTTCCACATGAACTTTAAAGTAGTTTTTTCCAATTCTGTGAAGAAAGTCATTGGTAGCTTGATGGGGATGGCATTGAATCTATAAATTACCTTGGGCAGTATGGCCATTTTCATGACATTGATTCTTCCTACCCATGAGCATGGAATGTTCTTCCATTTGTTTGTATCCTCTTTTATTTCATTGAGCAGTGGTTTGTAGTTCTCCTTGAAGAGGTCCTTCACATCCCTTGTAAGTTGGATTTCTAAGTATTTTATTCTCTTTGAAGCAATTGTGAATGGGAGTTCACTCATGATTTGGCTCTCTGTTTGTCTGTTATTGGTGTATAAGAATGCTTGTGATTTTTGTACATTAATTTTGTATCCTGAGACTTTGCTGAAGTTGCTTATCAGCTTAAGGAGATTTTAGGCTGAGACAATGGGGTTTTCTAGATATACAGCCATGTCATCTGCAAACAGGGACAATTTGACTTCCTCTTTTCCTAATTGAATATCCTTTGTTTCCTTCTCCTGCCTAATTGCCCTGGCCAGAACTTCCAACACTATGTTGAATAGGAGTGGTGAGAGAGGGCATCCCTGTCTTGTGCCCATTTTCAAAGGGAATGCTTCCAGTTTTTGCCCATTCAGTATGATATTGGCTGTGGGTTTGTCGTGGATAGCTCTTATTATTTTGAGATACATCCCATCAATACCTAATTTATTGAGAGTTTTTAGCATGAAGGGTTGTTGAATTTTGTCAAAGGTCTTTTCTGCATCTATTGAGATAATCATGTGATTTTTGTCTTTGGTTCTGTTTATATGCTGGATTACATTTATTGATTTGCGTATATTGAACTAGCCTTGCATCCCAGGGATGAAGCCCACTTGATCATGGTGGATAAGCTTTTTGATGTGCTGCTGGATTCGGTTTGCCAGTATTTTATTGAGGATTTTTGCATCAATGTTCATCAAGGATATTGGTCTAAAATTCTCTTTTTTGGTTGTGTCTCTGCCTGGCTTTGGTATCAGGATGATGCTGGCTTCATAAAATGAGTTAGGGAGGATTCCCTCTTTTTCTATTGATTGGAATAGTTTCAGAAGGAATGGTACCAGTTCCTCCTTGTACCTCTGGTAGAATTCAGCTGTGAATCCATCTGGTCCTGGACTCTTTTTGGTTGGTAAGCTATTGATTATTGCCACAATTTCAGCTCCTGTTATTGGTCTATTCAGAGATTCAACTTCTTCCTGATTTAGTCTTGGGAGAGTGTATGCGTCGAGGAATTTATCCATTTCTTCTAGATTTTCTAGTTTATTTGCGTAGAGGTGTTTGTAGTATTCTCTGATGGTAGTTTGTATTTCTGTGGGATCGGTGGTGATATCCCCTTTGTCATTTTTTATTGCGTCTATTTGATTCTTCTCTCTTTTTTTCTTTATTAGTCTTGCTAGTGGTCTATCAATTTTGTTGATCCTTTCAAAAAACCAGCTCCTGGATTCATTATTTTTTTGAAGGGTTTTTTGTGTCTCTGTTTCCTTCAGTTCTGCTCTGATTTTAGTTATTTCTTGCCTTCTGCTAACTTTTGAATGTGTTTGCTCTTGCTTTTCTAGTTCTTTTAATTGTGATGTTAGGGTGTCAATTTTGGATCTTTCCTCCTTTCTCTTGTAGGCATTTAGTGCTATAAATTTCCCTCTACACACTGCTTTGAATGTGTCCCAGAGATTCTGGTATATTGTGTCTTTGTTCTCGTTGGTTTCAAAGAACATCTTTATTTCTGCATTCATTTCGTTATGTACCCAGTAGTCATTCAGGAGCAGGGTGTTCAGTTTCCATGTAGTTGAGCAGTTTTGAGTGAGTTTCTTAATCCTGAGTTCTAGTTTGATTGCACTGTGGTCTGAGAGACAGTTTGTTTTAATTTCTGTTCTTTTACATTTGCTGAGGAGAACTTTACTTCTAACTATGTGGTCAATTTTGGAATAGTTGTGGTGTGGTGCTGAAAAAAATGTATATTCTGTTGATTTGGGGTGGAGAGTTCTGTAGATGTCTATTAGTTCCACTTGGTGCAGAGCTGAGTTCAATTCCTGGGTATCCTTGTTAACTTTCTGCCTCATTGATCTGTCTAATGTTGACAGTGGGGTGTTAAATTCTCCCATTATTATTGTGTGGGAGTCTAAGTCTCTTTGTAGGTCACTCAGGGCTTGCTTTATGAATCTGGGTGCTCCTGTATTGGGTGCATATATATTTAGGACAGTTAGCTCTTCTTGTTGAATGATCCCTTTACCATTATGTAATGGCCTTCTTTGTCTCTTTTGATCTTTGTTGGTTTAAAAACTGGCTAGCCATATGTAGAAAGCTGGAACTGGATCCCTTCCTTACGCCTTATACAAAAATTAATTCAAGATGGATTAAAGACTTAAACGTTAGACCTAAAATGATAAAAACCCTAGAAGAAAACCTAGGCAATACCATTCAGGACATAGGCATGGGCAAGGACTTCATGTCTAAAACACCAAAAGCAATGGCAACAAAAGCCAAAATTGACAAATGGGATCTAATTAAACGAAAGAGCTTCTGCACAGCAAAAGAAACTACCATCAGAGTGAACAGGCAACCTACAAAATGGGAGAAAATTTTCGCAACCTGCTTATCTGACAAAGGGCTAATATCCAGAATCTACAATGAACTCCAACAAATTTACAAGAAACAAACAAACAACCCCATCAAAAAGTGGGCAAAGGATATGAACAGACACTTCTCAAAAGAAGACATTTATGCAGCCAAAAGACACATGAAAAAATGCTCATCATCACTGGCCATCAGAGAAATGCAAATCAAAACCACAATGAGATACCATCTCACACCAGTTAGAATGGCAATCATTAAAAAGTCAGGAAACAACAGGTGCTGGAGAGGATGTGGAGAAATAGGAACACTTTTACACTGTTGGTAGGAGTGTAAACTAGTTCAACCATTGTGGAAGTCAGTGTGGCGATACCTCAAGGATGTAGAACTAGAAATACCATTTGACCCAGCCATCCCATTACTGGGTATATACCCAAAGGACTATAAATCATTCTGCTATAAAGACACATACACACATATGTTTATTGCGCCACTATTCACAATAGCAAAGACTTGGAACCAACCCAAATGTCCAACAATGATAGACTGGATTAAGAAAATGTGGCACATCTACACCATGGAATACTATGCAGCCATAAAAAATGAAGAGTTCATGTCCTTTGTAGGGACATGGATGACATTGGAAATCATCATTCTCAGTAAACTATCACAAGAACAAAAAACCAAACACCACATGTTGTCACTCATAGATGGAAATTGAACAATGAGAACACATGGACACAGGAAGGGGAACATCACACTCTGGGGACGGTTGTCGGGTGGGGGGAGGGGTGAGGGATAGCATTAGGAGATATACCTAATGTTAAATGACGGGTTAATGGGTGCAGCACACCAGCATGGCACATGTATAAGTATGTAACCTGCACATTGTGCACATGTACCATAAAAGTTAAAGTATAATAATAATAATAAAAAGAAAAGAAAAAAAAAAAGAAAGCATTCTTTGTCCAGTATTGCTATTCATAGTGGCATTTCTCAGGCAGTGAAATTTAACACTACGGTTGCATGTAGAGGAAATAGCCATGCAAGCTTTTCTTCCTTTCAACTGTTACCGACAACTTCGTGTAAAAGATCACTGACAGTAGAACCTAAAAAGTGCAGTTGTGGGTCACAGATTTTTTGTTCTCCCTGTGTCAGCCTCATTTTTTTTTGTTGAAGAGACAGTGAAGATGGTTTGCATTAGCTAATCTGGAAAAAGACTGGACCATACACACCCGAATCTGTACGTACACCTCAATGAGGATGACAGTGGACATCAGGACTGTCTTGTGGTTTCTTGAGGAGACTCATGCAAGATTCTTGTGGAGTCATTCTTGGTTGGGAGGGTTAGGATTCATTGTGAATCATCCTCCTATGTTGAGATAATGACTGCGCAGATTATAGAGATGTTCAAAGTCTCTGAAGACTGTATTATAAAAATAATCTTAATACATATGCTTGATTTTAAATTGTGTCATTGAACTTTTGTTACAGGAATGTTCAAACCTTCACAAAAGTAGAGAGGATGGAATAATGAGTTGCCAACATTGCAATAATTAAGAGCATTTTGCCAATCTTATTTCATCTTTCCTAACTTTTTTTTTTTTTAGTTTTGGTGTTACGTAAGGCAAGTTTCAAGTGTCATATCATATAATGAGTGAATCACTATGTTTCATTTACGGAGATCTCCTTAAAAAGTACCTAAGTTTTCTATCACTATCACACTTAACAAAGTAGTATTTTGATATCTGCTAGTACATAATCCATCTCAAATTTCTCTAAATGTCTCAAAAATATTATTTAATAGTTGTATATTTGAATTAAGGTCTAATCAAGGTCTTCATACGACATTTACCTGAGAGGTCTCTTAAGTGTCTTTTAGTTTATAAGAAGAGTTCTCTGAACTCAAATAAATTTGCAAGAAAAAAACAACCCCATCAAAAAGTGGGCGAACGATAAGAACAGACACTTCTCGAAAGAAGACATTTATGCAGCAAAAGACACATGAAAAAATGCTCATCATCACTGGCCATAGAGAAATGCAAATCAAAACCACAGTGAG
The DNA here is from genome assembly GCF_028885655.2 of Pongo abelii. Lineage (NCBI taxonomy): Eukaryota > Metazoa > Chordata > Mammalia > Primates > Hominidae > Pongo > Pongo abelii. The sequence continues at coordinate 128,584,012 of NC_071996.2, forward strand.
ATACCATCTCACACCAGTTAGAATGGAGATCATTAAAAAGTCAGGAAACAACAGGTGCTGGAAAGGATGTGGAGAAATAGGAACACTTTTACACTGTTGGTGGGAGTGTAAACTAGTTCAACCATTGTGGAAGTCAGCGTGGCGATTCCTCAGGGATGTAGAACTAGAAATACCATTTGACCCAGCCATCCCATTACTGGGTATATACCCAAAGGACTATAAATCATGCTGCTATAAAGACACATACACACATATGTTTATTGCACCACTATTCACAATAGCAAAGACTTGGAACCAACCCAAATGTCCAACAATGATAGACTGGATTAAGAAAATGTGGCACATATACACCATGGAATACTATGCAGCCATAAAAAATGAAGAGTTCATGTCCTCTGTAGGGACATGGATGAAGCTGGAAACCATCATTCTCAGCAAACTATCACAAGGACAAAAAACCAAACACTGCATGTCCTCACTCATAGGTGGGAATTGAACAATGAGAACACATGGACACAGGAAGGGGAACATCACACCCCGGGGCCTGTTGTGGGGTAGGGGGAGGGGGGAAGGATAGCATTAGGAGATATACCTAATGTTAAATGACAAGTTAATGGGTGCAGCACACCAACATGGCAAATATATACATATGTAACTAACCTGCACTTCGTGCACATGTACCCTACAACTTAAAGTATAATAAAAAAAAGAAATATTGAGGATATTTGTTTGTTGAAGAAACCATATTATTTGTCCTAGATTATGAATTTGACTGATTGCATTTTCCTGGTGCTATTTATCCTCTTTTAACTGTCAGTTGTATCTAAAGCTTGATTAGATTCAGGAGAAATTTTGGGGAGGAAAAATACTTTCTGGGTTTTTCTGTGCACTTGCTGTTGCATCATGTCAAGGGAAGCAATAGGCACATTTGGAGAGTATATTAATACTCTTAGTAGGATTAGTGTTGGCAAATGGCTCCACTTATGAAGATTTCCTTCAAACTTCTCCCTAAAAATTATATCAGTAATTGTCTAGATCTATTATTTAACTAAGGGTTACAAAATGGTGGATTTTCTAAAGCTATCATTTTTTTCAGCATTTATCAGGTGATATTCTTTTTTTTTTTTGAGATGGAGTCTCACTCTGTTGCCCAGGCCAGAGTGCAGTGGCACGATCTTGACTCACTGCAAGCTCTGCCTCCCAGGTTCACGCCATTCTCCTGCCTCAGCCTCTTGAGTAGCTGGGACTACAGGCGCCCGCCACCACGCCTGGCTAATTTTTTGTATTTTTAGTAGAGACGGGGTTTCACCGTGTTAGCCAGGATGGTCTCAATCTCCTGACCTCGTGATCCACACGCCTCAGCCTCCCAAAGTGCTGGGATTACAGGCGTGAGCCACTGTGCCCGGCCTATCAGGTGATATTCTTATATACTGGAAGACTTTTCTTTGTTAACTACTTGGTTGTTGAAATGGAATTCAATAATGAGGTCAGAATAAACACTTGCCCCTTTCTCCTTTCTCACCAGTCATCAGAATGACAATTGCATGCTGGCAGCCTCCCTCCTTTATTGTCTGTGTATCACTATTAATTCATGGATTTTTAGTTATTTGATATATTCCGATTTATTGCAATCATTTTTCTCCTACATCCACAAACTGTCCCATCTTTAGCCAGAGGAAGCCCCTTCTAGTTGGCTTTTATCTCCTTTTGAAATAATACCAATAGTTTTCAAAGGTGTGCATATGCTTTCTGTTCCAATTAATTGTACCAAGCTCATCTTATTCATTTCCTATTCCATACGTGCAACCAACTGCTAGTTCAAGGAACCCTGATTCCTTTTCCAGAAATGGCATCTAGAGAATAAATCTGGGGCAAAGGGAGCACTCATTGTCATTGAGTTGTCATTGCTTCCAGATTTTTTTGGCCGACAGAGAGAGGAAACACATATATTTTAGAAGAACAAAAATAAGCCTTAAGTGCACACTGATAGTTCCAATACCACTTGCGAACCAGAAGAGTTCACTCAACACCTTTAATTTTACACCAGTATTTTTTTTCTCCTTTGCTGATAGCCTTAGTGCCTACTAACAACAGTGTAATTGTACTAGATTCAGTGTATAAACCACCATACCTGTGCACATTTGACTTTATTTTTGTGTGGAGCAGCCTCAGGAACTGCTTTAACTTTTCCCATGGTCCAGCATGAGTCAGGTTCATGTTGCCTTCACTGCCCCAAGACCAAGGGTATCATTGGACAGGATGGTTGCTTGACTCTCCTTTCACTTGTAGTTTATATCCTGGCCACATTTTCTCCTTGCTGGGCTTGTTTCTCCATCCTCCTGTCCCAGGGGTTTCCCTGTCGCAGCTGAGGCACCCTGCAGGATTTGCAAATCCCCATGTAAGTGAGGGAGTATTAGCTTCCCCTGAATTACTTTGGCCACTGAGACATAAAGAACATATGCTTATCCCTTCCTCTCACACTATCCAAAGATTCAGTAGTTTCATGATACTTTCTTAAAGATGCTCTGTAAAACCAAAAATTCAATGTATCCTAAAGCTTGGGCCAGCTTTGCAATACAGTTTCATATAGTGTTGGCTCTCCCTCCTGTCTATCTTTACTTCCTTCCTCTCTCATTCTCGAGTCCCTAGAATTGTACTCCCCAATAAAATGTTTACAGAAATTTTTTGCCTTAGGATTTGTTTCCTAGGGAACCCAGTCTAAACAATATATCAATTACTTAATCCTGCAAAATATGCACAATAATTTCAAAATAACCATACCCAAATCACTCCTAACAAAAACTATTGAAATATCTGTTTGCTATTCCTTCTGTCCCAGAATATATCCCACAAGGGTGAATGTCAAAATATGTTCATCAGCTTAGTTTGAAACAATTCTTCTTTTTGTATTTAAAAATGTTGTTTTATTTTAAAAAATTTACAAGTAATAATTGTACATATTCATGGGACACATAGTGATGTTTTGAGACATAATGTGTGGTGATCAGATCAGAGTAATTAGCATACCCATCATCTCAAACGTTTGTCATTTCTTTGTGTTGGGAACATTCAATATCCTCCTTTTAGCTATTTGAAACTATGTATTATTGTTAACTACAGTCATCCTACAGTGGTGTAGAACACTAGAACTTATTGAGCCTATCTTACCAGAATTCTGTATCCTTTAGCAAATCTCTCCCTATCCCTCCCTTCCCCCTATACTTCCCAGCCTCTAGTATCTTCTGTTCTAGTTTTCCAAAGGAAGAAAATCATTATATCAGAGAGACATCTGCACCTCCATGGTATTTGCAGCACTATTAACAATAGCCAAGATACGGAATCAAACTAGGTGTCCAACAGATGAATGAATAAAAAAAACTGTGGTATATATGTACACCATGGAATACTATTCAGCCACAAAAAAGAATGAAATCTTGTCATTCGAGACAACATGAATGGAACTGGAGGACATTATATTAAGTGAAATAAGCCAAGTACAGAAAGTTAAATATCACATGTTCTCATTCATATGTGGAAGCTAAAATAGTTGATCTCATAGAAGTGAAAAGCAGAACAGAGGATACTGGAAGCTGGGAATGGTAGGAGGAAAAGGAAGGATAGGAAGAGAATCGAAACAATTCTTCTTTGTGTAGTCATGCCACCATTTTGATAGTAAGATAGTTTGATTTGATTTGTCTTACATTTAAATTTTTTTTAAAATTATGAAACATGTTTACATTGTTACCCTGTCAAATTATGAAAGGAGATGTATTCAGAGGAGGAGTGCATGTTTCCACCCCTTTCTCACCCCTCCTTTTTTTTTGTTTAGATAGAGTCTCATTCTGTTGCCCAGGCTAGAGTGCAGTGATGCCATGCACGATCTCCGCTCACTGCAACCTCTGCCCCCTGAGTTCAAGTGATTCTTGTGCCTCAGCCTTGGGAGTAGCTGGGATTACAGGCATGTGCCACCACACCCAGATAATTTTTGTATTTTTGGTAGAGATGGAGTTTCACAATGTTGGCCAGGCGGGTCTCTAACTCCTGGTCTCAAGTGATCCACCCACCTCAGCTTCCCAAAGTGTTGGGATTACAGGCGTGAGCCACTGCACCCGGCTTTCCTTCCCTTTAGTAGTGGCTTTTTCTTGGTTTTGTTTTGGCTTATTCTTTCATATTTTTCCAGTCTTTTGCTATCAGAAATAGTATTTCTATGGACACAATCTAAGTTTTTATATACACAGATTTCTTGGCAAAACATAACGGAGATAAACATACAGTGAGTGGCTACCTGAATTTTTTACTCATCCGCTCAGTTACATGCTATAGTTTACTGAGGACAAATTTGCACATAAAATTCCTTGCAAAAATACTATTGAGTGTAAAAAGCAAATTGGATAAGTATCTATCTATCTATCTATCTATCTATCTATCTATCTATCTATCTATATCTATCCATCCTGTCTATCTAGAGATGTCACAACAGGGTGGCATCCCAGGACAGGAAAAAAGGGACTAGAATAAAGGATAATGATGGAAACAGAATTGAAAAAATATATGTATCTTTTTGTGTAATAAAATAATATAATAAAGAGGCTGTGGCCATAGTCGGAAACCCCATTTTCTCATCATCAGAATGATTTGAGTAGAGTGTATTCGTGTCTGAGAAATACAATTGAGGAACCTGTTGATCTGTTAAGTGGCTTTTCAAAATCGGGGTATATTTATGATGCAATATTTACTTATAAAAAAACACAGTAAAATTATACCTCTACCATTATTGCTATGTATTAATGTCTCCCGTATTCAGAAAAGGAGCAAAAGAGAACTCTGAAGTGTAGAAGAGTTGTGGTAGGTGTGGTAGGATTGTGAATGATTTTTTTTTTTGAGACAGAGTCTCGCACTGTTGCCCGTGCTGGAGTGCAGTGGTGCGGTCGTGGCTCACTGCAACCTCTGCCTCCCAGGTTCAAGCACTTCTCCTGCCTTAGCCTCCTGAGTAGCTGGGATTACAGGCACCCATCACCATGCCCAGCTTTTTTTTTTTTTTTTTTTTTTTTAGTATTTTTAGTAGAGACGGGGTTTCACCTTGTTGGCCAGGCTGGTCTCAAACTCCTGACCTTGTGATTCAGCTGCATCGGCCTCCCAAAGTGCTGGGATTACAGGCGTGGGCCACCGCACCCGGCAGTGAATGATTTTTAATGCCCTTTCTTCTTTTCAGTTAATGCAACAGTTGAACAAGAACATTTTAAAATAAATGCAGATGTCCAATCTCTTTCTCCCTTGAAAGTCACCCAAACTGAAAAGAGAATAAGAAATATAAGTATGTACTTCATTTGTCAACGAAACTAGGATATTGATAAATATGTTCACAGTATATGAGTAAAGAAGTAAAATAGAAGCATGATAAAAATCAGACTAATTATCAACAGAAAATGAAAAAAATTATGTAATGAAGGGTTGGAGAACTAAAGATAATGAAGTTTATTTGTCTCCCCAAACCAAAAAAGTGCTGTAATTGTGGTCATTGTGTATCGTAGAAGGTGAGAGTAAAGTAAGAAAATGTTTTACAGAATGGATGGAGTGTGTGACAAGACTTAGTTGGATATTTAAAGAAATAAATAAAAACAAAGAAGACAATTTCTAAACTGAAAAAAATTGATAATACTAAGAACTTATTATGTGACACGGACCATTTTAAGAATTTACTTGATTTAACTCAATTAATCCTCATGTAATCTTATGAGGTATTCAGTATTGCTATCTCCATTTTCTATGTATAAATAGCTTGTTCTATTTTACTGCAGAACAGTATTCAATTGTTTAGATGTATCACAGTTTGTTAATCCATTCACCAGCTGTTTCCAATTTGGGGCTACCATGAATAAAACTGCTATAAATATTTACATATGCAGTTCTACAGATCTACATTGATTTAAAAATCCTCGTTGAGGTTTCAAGATCCCAAAAAGGAAAGGAATTCTGGAGAGAAAGTAAAAGGACTTTTAATTAGAAGTCTAGATTTATTTTTAAGTCCTATTAAGATAATTTTTCTGTAGAAATAGATTTAATGCATAGAGCAACAGAAAAGAGCCCTAAAGAGAACTACAGATGTGTAGGAAATTGTTATATGAAGAGAAAGCATAGAAACCAGTGGAGGGAGTGCATGAAATATAAGTATTTGGTTTGATGCAAGTAGTCATTTTTGTTGCAACAGTAAAAAGAAAAATATTATAAATAAACCCACTGTAAACATCTCCATAGAGGCTTTTCTGTGAATATGAGTTTTTACTTTCCTTAGGTAAATTTTTAGGAGCATTGAATTTTATGGTAGCTATATGTTTAACTTTATAAGAAACTGACAAACCATTTTTGAAAGTGGCTGTACCATCTGCATTTGCAGCAGTTATGTAGGAGAGCTGGGGCTCTCTTTCCTCACCAGGACTTGTTATTGATGGTTTTTCTTTTTTCTTTTTTGCCATTCCAGTAAGCATGTAGTGATATTTTGTCGTGGTTATAATTTGCATTTCCCTGATGATCAATGATGTTGACTCTGTTTTCATGGTCACATTTATTTACCATCTGTATGTTTTCTTTAGTGAAGTAATTTGAATTTTTGTCCATTTTAAAAATTGGGTTGTTTTTATTACATTTTGGGACTACTTCATGTAGTCTTATATATAAGACATATATAAGACTACATGTAGTCTTATATATAAGACATATATAAGTCTTATATATAAGACATATATATATAAAAGACTACATATATGTATATATGTATATATACGTATATATGTGTGTATATATATATAAGACTACATGTAGTCTTATATATATATAAGTCTTATATATAAGACATATAAGACTACATGTAGTCTTATATATAGACTACATATTTGTCTTTTCTTGTTTTATGGCTTGTCTTTTTATTCTCTGAACTGTCTTTCTCAGAGCAGAGGTTTTTTAAGTATGCTAAAGTCCAATTTATCAATGTTTTCTTTATGAGTCATGGTTTTTGGTATCATGTTGAAGCAATCTTTGCCTAATCCATGATTAAAAATATTTTCCACGTTTGTATGTTTTAAGTTTTACATTTTGATCTATGATCCGTTTTGAGTTACTTTTCTATAATGCATGAGATATAAGTCCCTGTTCATTTTTCTGCATATGGATAGCCAATTGTACCCACACTACTTGTTGGAAAGACTATGCTTCTTTCATTAAATTCTTCCATTAAATTTCCTCTTTGTCAAAATAAATTGGCTGTATACGCGTAGACTCTATTTCTGGATTCCTTCTTCTGCTCCAAGGGATCTCTGTGCCTAGCCTTTTATTATCACACTGTCTGACAGGATGAGTCTTCTGATGTTCTTTAAAAAAATGTTTTAGCCATTCTAGTTTTTTTTTGTGTGTGCCATTTCATAAAAAATTTAGAATCAGGCTGGATGCGGTGGCTCATGCCTGTCATCCCAGCACCTCGGGAGGCTGAGGCGGGCAGATCACGAGGTCAAGAGACCGAGACCATCCTGGCCAACATGGTGAAACCCCGTCTCTACTGAAAATAACAAAAATTAGCTGGGCGTGGTGGCAGGCGCCTGTAATCCCAGCTACTTGGGAGGCTGAGGCAGGAGAATCGCTTGAACCTGGGAGGCAAATGTTGCAGTGAGCCCAGACTGTGCCACCTCACTCCGTCTAAAAAAAAAAAAAAAAAAAAAAAAAAAATTAGAATCAAGCTTCTGAATTTACAAAAAAAGATTTACAATTTTGATTGGGTTTACATTGAATCTATAATTAATTTGGGGGAAACTGACAATGATATTGAGTCTCTATTACTTGACTTTTTTCTTTCCTCCGTCATTTGTGGTTGTCAGCATAGAGATCCTGCATAATTTTTGTTAAGTTTACTTTGTGTTTTTGGTGTCATTGCAAATGCAACTTTAAAAAAGTTTCAATTCTCAGTTCTTCACTGTTACTATACAGAAATACAATGGATGTCTATATGTCTACCTTTTTTACTGAAACCTCTCTAGAGTCAATTATTAGTTTAAGCAACTATTTCTGTAGGCACTCTCTTTTTCTCTCTCCTTACCTTCCTGCCTCTTTCTCTCCTTCCTTTCTTGCCTCATTTTTGGTGCGATAATTTTCAATATGATGTTTAATAGCAGTGGTGAAAATGAACTTCCATACTTCATTCCTAATCTTAGAGGAAATATGTCAGTCTTTTACCATTCCAAATGATGTTATTTGTAAATGTTTTGCAGATATGTTTATCAGATTAAGGCTGTTCACTTCTATACCTACTTAGCTGAGAGTTTTGATCATGAATGGATATTGAATTTTATTAATGTGTATTGACAATACATATTATATTAAATGCTTTTAGAATGTTGAGGACACTTATATTTATTTTCATGAAGGGTAGTAGTCTGTGGTTTTCTTTTCTTATAATTTCTTAATCTGGTTTTGGAATTGAGGTAATCCTGGATTAACAAAATTAGTTAGGAAATGCTCCCTCTTTCTCTGTAATCTGGAAGATTCCATGTAAAAGAAGTATTATTTCTTACTTAAGTGAGTGTGCTGGATCTAGTTATGTTAATTTTGTATTTGTGTTGCTTAGGTTTTCCCAAGATTCTTAAAACTGCGACTACTGTCTTTCATTAATTTTGGAACATTATTGGTCATTATACATTAAAATGCTTTTTCTACTCAATTCTCTATCTCTTTGACTTTTGGAACTCCAATTAGGCATACATTAGACTATGCACCATTGTTCCATAGCTCTTTGATCCTATTATTTTTTTCACTTTTTGTATGTGTGTTTCTTGTCTTCAGGTTCACTGATTCTTTCCTGTGCTGTATCCAGTCTACTGATAAGCCCATCTAAGTAATTTTTATCTCTAATGTCTTATCTTTCATTTTAGCATTTTCATTTGTCATTTTCTTACAGTTTCTCTTGTAAGTTCCCCCATTTGTTCATACATGTACTCCGTCTTTTTTTTTTCACTAAACTCCTTAGCATTTTTTACTGTAGTTTTTAAAATTATTAGTATGATGTATACAAAATCTCGCTCTCTGGTTGTCTTTATATCTTTATTGTTTGACAATGGCTGTGTGTGTGTGTCATATTTTTGGAGAATGCCAAACATTGTGTGTAAAAGAACCCTATAGACAGAAGTCGATAATAGTTACTCCTGGAAATGAGCATGTTTGTCAGTTTTGTCTATTGTTTAGCTGTGCCTGGGTTTTCTTGTCACTATAACTACTTTGAGTATGCACATATTTCAAATTCCTCTTGTAATGGACTGCAGCTACCTTGTGCTTAGTATGAACACTGGAGTATCAGAGTTTGTTTCCATGTCCTTTTAGCAGATCATACACAGCTATACTATAGAGAGGGTCTCTGTCTGTACTCCTGCCTTCTCCCACCAGTAGACTGACTGTTCTTGTTTATTACTTGGTACAAGACTCATGTTAGGACAGAGTGATTGTCTTATTTCTCCTGCTGAATTCGAGTCTGTGTTATTTGAGCCACAGGAAATAGATATTTTTGCATTTCTGACTTTTCCTACCATGGGAACAAAACTTTATTTATAACAGTAGAGTCTTGGTATGAGCATATTTTCTCCTTTTCTCCATTGGCTTCTCCCTTTTTCTGCCTTGCTCTGTCTAAGCAAGGATAGTTCCTCAGTTCCTGTGTCCTGTCTGTCTCTCCCCAGAAGGACTTGGACATTTCAGCATTCAGTTCATCCAGTTGCCTTGGGACGTCAGCTCTCACATGGGCTTCCAGAATGGTTTAGGATCTGTGGATTATGCAACTTTTTCTTGCTGCTAGTGTGGGAGGGATCGTTTCTTGGAATCTTCTGTATTCTGTGAACCCAGGCAGGATTTTAACCAAAAATTGGTACATATTTGGTGATGGAAGAGGAGGAAGGGGATGAATCAGCTAAAATACTCCTCTGCTAAGTAAATGACTAAGGATGATGCTTACAATTGATGACTCACCAGACTGCAATGAAGGTAAATAATATAATAATGTTAAAAGATTTGTAAGTGGTCGCCTCTGAGAAGGAAAGTGGTGGTCGTAAACTACTGATGAGTAAACCAGTATGGAAGAGAAGCAAGTAACTTCTTTTATGTTTCAAGCTTTTGGCGTTACTTTTTACATGCCTTATATGTGTTATTTTGACCAGAACTATTTTTTTTTAATTTATTAAATTTTTTTTTTCAGTTGAGGAAACATCTTTTTTCTTTTTAAACTGGGAGGAATTTTGTTGCTTTAGAGAAAAAGAAAAAAATCATAGTCAAATGTAGAACATCCATGTGATACAGGAACATTCAAAAAGAGGAAAAAAACACAAAAAAGAAAAAAAAAACCCACAAATATCCATTACTTAGAATCAATTATGGTCAACATCTTGTCATAATATTTCTAGAAATTCTCCACACAATTACAATCAGATGAATAAATAGATTGAGAAATTATATATGTTATGTTATAGTTTTCCGTTAAAAAATGGTATGTATTTTCTTAATCCAGTCTATCATTGATGGACATTTGGGTTTGTTTACTATGCAGCCATAAAAAAGGATGAGTTCATGTCCTTCGTAGGGACATGGATGAAACTGGAAACCATCATTCTGAGCAAACTATTGCAAGGACAGAAAACCAAACACCACATGTTCTCACTCATAGGTGGGAATTGAACAATGAGAACACCTGGACACAGGGTGGGGAACATCACACACCGGGGCCTGATGTGGGGTGGGGGTAGGGGGGAGGGATAGCATTAGGAGAAATACCTAATGTAAATGATGAGTTAATGGGTGCAGCACACCAACATGGCACATGTGTACATATGTAACAAACCTGCACGTTGTGCAAATGTACCCTAGAACTTAAAGTATAATAAAAAAGGTATGTATTAAAAACCAATGAGTACACTAATTTACTTATTAATCCAGTTTATTATTATTTTATTTATTTTATTTAATTTTTGAGACGGAGTTTTGCTTTTGTCGCCCAAGCTGGAGTGCAATGGCATGATCTCGGTTCACTGCAACCTCTGCCTCCTGGGTTCAAGCGATTCTCCTGCCTCAGCTTCCCATGTAGCTGGGAGTACAGGCATGCGCCACCATGCCCAGTTAATTTTGTATTTTTAGTAGAGACTGGGTTTCTCCATGTTGGTCAGGCTGGTCTTGAACTCCTGACCTTAGGTGATCTGCCCACCTCGGCCTCCCAAAGTGCTGGGATTACGGATGTGAGCCACCACACCCTGCCCATAGTTTATTATTATACAGAAATTAAAAATGCAACCAGAGGGGTTCGAATTTTTCCCTTAAACACCACAACTAATTTATGACAGAGTCAGGACTAGTATTCAGATTTTTTGACAGTAACATCTGTGTTTTTTTCCAACTCAGTAGGTTATTTATTATTTGGGTTTTTGACATTACTGGCTTTTTGCAAGCTATCATAATGAATTTTCACTAGTTTTGCAAGATATATTTTCTTGAGTCATATCTGGCTTTGCCACCTAATTAACCTTTAACTATATTTGATAATTTTAAGTAAGAGAAAAATGTTCTTACTGCAGACAAGGATCCAAAAAAGAAGAGTTTTAAACGTCAAACTATTTTTGTGAATCCAGAATCTGTGCATAAATAGATTTTTTAAGTAATGGAGCGAACAGTGATCCCAAACAAGCTAGATTCAAATTCATATTTATTCAAACATTTTTACAGTGACTTTGATAAGTAAAAGTGTCTATACATTTACCAATTAGTGGCCATCAACTGGGGGAAAGCATTTCAAAGAAACTTTAAAATCTTGAATATTTTTAAAAAGTCTGTAGAAGGGCTTCTTTAAGCATTCTGACTATGAATAGTTCTAATTATCTAAGTTATAATTAATATATGTATTTACCAAGAGAGTAAAGTTGAAAAGGGCTTTCCTCTTTTTAATTTTTCTTCTTAAATTTTCATAGCAATATATTGACAGATAGTAATAGAACTTCCACTTCACCTTCACTTTGAAAGGCTTAACTATATTAGAAATCGATATGGACAAAAGTGTTGATTATTCATTTATTGTTCATTATTATCTCAAAGTATTCTTCTTGTAAGCTATCATTCATTTAAAAATTGAGGAAAGAACAATTACAATGCTGTGTTAAGATATTTTGAGGAAGAAATGCCTTCAGATATTTTTACTGTACATCTTGATGGTTTTGGTCTATTGAAACCATCTTCCACTATTTCAAACAAAATTATAACATCATCTATAATTAGAAGTGTTCTTACTCTCTCTCCACATTTTACATCTTGATTAGGAGTTTAAAGAACAGGGCCTGATTATGATGGTAACATCAAGCCATCTGCAAGTCAAGGAAAATCCATTCTAAATTGTAAGTAGTGTGGGAAAGCCCAAAGAAGATCTAGGTTTTTTCCATGCTGGATCTCAATGCTCTTTTTTCACTCCAAATAATTTCTTATAAATTTTTATGACCTCTGGATTCTTTTCATTTGCAGATGCCTTATTGGGTGATTCAGCACAAGTATGTTGATACTTTCTTTTGGGAGGTTTGGAGATTTAGTCATTTCAGATGTAGACGGTCAGTTCTAGGTAGGGTGACCAACTGGTCCCAGTTGGCTCAAGAGTGTCTTGATTTTAAACCTGAAAGTCTTGCATCATGGAAACCCACTAAGTCCCTGGTGAACTGGGATGTTTGGTCACCCTACTTTGAGGTGGCAGGAGCTCATTTTTATACGGAATGTCTGGCATGCTTAGTAAAATTAGAATAGAATTTTGTTAAGGCTGTGTTTCTGATGACTCACTTTACAAATATACAGTTGACCCTGGAATAATATTGCGTGGGTTCAATTATATGTGAATTTTCTTCTGCCTTTATCACCCTCGAGACAGCAAGACCAACCCCTCCTCTTCCTATTCAGCCTCCTCAACATGAAGATGATGAGGATGAAGACGTTTGTGATGATCTTTCACTTAATGAATAGTAAATGTGATATATTTTCTCTTCCTTATGATTTTCCTCATAATATTTTCTGTAGCTTACTTTATTGTAAGAAAACAGTATATAATACATACAACATATAAAATATGTGTCAGTCTACTGTTTATGTTATTGGTATGGCTTCTGGTCAACAGTAGGCTATTGATAGTTAAGCTTTTAGGGAGTCAAAAATTATAGGATGCTTTTTGACTGTGTCGGAGATTGGCACTCTTAGCCTCCATGGCATTGGAACATGGGTTAACTGTACTTAGCAACTATGTGAGTGAATGGATCTTTCCCCAAAATATCACCTTTCCCCTGCCCGCTGGCCAAAGATTATGGATACTTCCTTTGTTACACAATGGTTCATTCCTTGCTGATATATAAACATTTCAAAACATTTCACTTCAGGCTGCTTATCTTTATTCACTAGAATGAATGATGTCTAGGTGTTTCCTTAGGAATAATTCTTAGGAAATATTGGGTTCTATGAAAAATATAGCACTGAAATCCAAATTTATCTCCATTTCTAGCTCATGAATTAGTTGCATTCAAGCAAACAACTGCTTAGAAGATTGAAATTTGCATTTTGATTAAAATGTCTTACTTTTGAAACAATTTAATAAAACTTTAATATTATCAGCTTTTTCTGTAGAACCACAGTACTATTTTAAATTCTTACTCATAATTACCAGGATACATTAAAGTAAAATTTATATTCTTGGTAAAATATCAGACTATTGTATGATTAAATTATAGGTGTTGGCTGGGTGTGGGGGCTCACGCCTATAATCCTAGCATTTTGGGAGGCTACCGGGGGTGGATTGCTTGAGCTCAGGAGTTTGAGACCAGCTTGGGCAACATGGTGAAACCCTGTCTCTATAAAAAATACAAAAAGTACCTGGGTGTGGTGGCTCACGCCTGTAATTTCAGCTATTTGGGAGGCTGAGCCCAGGGAAGTCAGGCTCCTGTGAGTAGTGATCACGCTACTGCACTCTATCCTGGGTGACAGAGTGAGACTTTGTCTTGAAAAAAAAAATTACAAGTGTTTGTGTCTACTGTCTTCACTGCTTATTTTAGTTTAACCACTACTTTCTAATTTATTTAATGATATATCACATAATTATAGTTTGTTTTCAAATTAAGATTTTCTTTTAAGTGCTAGCATAACTTATTGACACATGTATAAAGATCTGAGCATAAGTACAAAGTAGAAGGATAGAAAGTCTTATGATGGCATGTTAATGATTGTTGATGCTATTCATGGCATTGAACTCTCAGGAACAGGATCAGTACCACAGGTTTCTGCAAATTCCTGTACTTCTTAGTCTCCTTTCCCTTCCTACTTTTATTTCTATTTTTTATTAGTAGGTAGTGTGAATCTCTGTCCCTGCTGAAATGCATATTCATTTTCTTGTTAGTACGTAGGAAACAGTGACTGCTGTTATAGAGAGGTATTATTTTGATTTTGCATGCTTTCTGTTCTGTCATAATCACCTATTCCCAGAGTTGCTTTGAAATTATGGATAATTCAAGTGAGCTTACTAATCAGGTTTCTAGTTTCTGGCTCATTTCCTTGACTTCCCTCACAAGCATATTCCATACCCTCATCCCTCTGTTCAAGTCTCCAGGCACTTGTCTGCCTCATCTCCGGCACATCCTTGCCTAGTCCCAGCCAAGGACACTGCTTCCTGTGTTACAGAGAAAGCAGACCCTTTCAGGCATACATTGCCTTGAACATCAGCCTCTCCCTCCACAAATTGATTCCTATTTACATTGTTTCTTCCTTATCATTTCAGATTTTTAAAATGCTACCTCACCAGTCCCATCTCTTGAATCTCTCTGAGCAGGACTTTGTGGTTTATTTCTGCACTCTTAGGGCCTGTCCTTATACTCAGGGCATGTTAGGTAGGTAGTAATTTAATGGAATGAATGAGTGAACACTAGGCAGTGTTAGGGAATACTAGACATGAACAATCAATAGTAAAATGAAGATTAAAATTTATTTTGACTTCTGATCAGATATATTAAAGTAGTTCTTAAACAGAGTGTAGCAGGTACTTAAATGAGCAAATTGTATTTGATATTGAAATCATAATTCCACAAACAACTATCTGTCCCCAGGTACCCCCTGATCTTAAGTAAATGGGATTTCGATGCCTTCAAATCAATTACAAAGAGATTTAGGGCATTGTTTTATTTTTTATAGGACTAAGATGAATTTATGAAAATGTGGTTTAGAGATACTTTCAAATGTGATTGATGATTTTGATTTCCACTGGTATTGCTATGAAATCACATGGAATTAAATTGGTCACATTAAATTACCTAACATTTGCATATGCATAATAATGTTTTAAAGATTGAAACGTTTCCTGTGCTGAGAAAGGGAATTCTGAAGATGTATTTAAAATTTATTCAACTGATGCTAGTGAACTAGAAAATTTTCTGCATTACGTTGTTTTTCGAGATGAAAATAGCTTCACTAAATTATATTATAAAATAATGTGTTTATAAAAAACCATATGCATTCATAAATGAATTGGATGATTCAGAAAAGTGAATATGACTACTCATAAATGATCACTATTACTGTTTCTATATATAGTCTACACACAGTATTGAATATGTTTTACAAAAGTGGATTCATACTATTTTGTAAATTTCATTTTTTTAAAACAATATGCTATGAGCAGCTTTCCATGCTAATAAGGGTAATTCCACATTCTCACTTTTAACGGCTCCAAAGCATTCAATTAGTGAAAGCACAAAAAAAATCCAACCAATTTCTTATGATTGAACCATAAAGTTTTAAAGATTATGCCACTAATATAAAAATGCTGTGTAAAATATCAAAATGCATTTATTTTTCTACACATTTGATAATTTTATTAGGATAAATGCCTGAAAGTAGAAATGCATATTCAAAGGACATATACATATTTAAGGATCTGTATCTATGTGTGCTCTGTGTGTGTGTGTGTGTGTGTGTGTGTGTGTGCGTGTGTAGCCCAAGTATGGTGATTTAATCCAGCTGATTGGTCAAGTCAAAGAATGACATATCATGTATTTTTGGCCAATGAACATAAGGGAAGTTGGCTGGGGCATCTTAGAATTGTTTTTTCGCTATGAAAACTATTTATGAACTGGAACTTTTCTTTGGCCTCTAGTCTCCAGTGTTGATGTCTGAAGCTGTGATAGATTTAGGTTCATGAGGAAGCCAGCCAGTAAGAAAAGACATACTCTCCAAGAATGGCACGGTGATAAAGATGGCAAGATCCTGATGATGGCAATAAGCCAGTGAATCCACCAATCCTCGACTCACCTTGCCTCCATAGTTTTGTTATTTATTTAATGAAAATCCTTTGGCATAAAGCAGAATTCTCAAAGTGAGAATATGAGGGGTTCTTGAGACCCTTTTAGAAAGTCAATGAATTCAAAACTATTTTCAAATTATTCTATGAAAATATTTGCCCTTTTCTCTCTCATTCTTCAGCTTACACAGTGGAATTTTTCAGAGGCTAGGTGATGTGTAATTTGGCAACAGATTGAATACAGAAGCAGATATGAGAATCTGGCTGTCTTCTATAAACCAGATGTTAAAAGATTAGTAAAAATGTAAAATGATTCTCATTAAAGTTTTGGAAAAATTTTCGAAGAATGGATTATTTATGTTAACATGTGATGGGTTTATTTTGTTATTTTTAAATGAGTTAGTCGGTATATTCTTAAAAATATATCATTTTTATTTCTGGTATAGTAAATACTAACAGAAAACATCCAAATAAACAAAAGTTTTAGAAACCTCAAACATTTTTAAGAATTTGTGGGGGCCTGGTCTGGTGGCTCATGCCTGTAATCCCAGCACTTCAGGACGCTGAGGCGGGTGTATCATGAGGTCAGGAGATCGAGACCATCCTGGCTAACATGGTAAAACCCTGTCTCTACTAAAAATACAAAAAATTAGCCAGGCATGGTGGCGGGCGCCTGTAGTCCCAGCTACTCGGGAGGCTGAGGCCCGAGAATGGCGTGAACCCGGGAGGCAGAGCTTGCAGTGAGCCGAGATCACACCACTGCACTTCAGCCTGGGTGACAGAGCCAGACTCTGTCTTAAAAAAAAAAAAAAAAAAAAAAAAAAAGAATTTGTTGTGGGATTGTCTTGGTTTGTTCAGGCTGCCATAACAAAATACCATAAGCTAGGTGGCTATTAACAACAGAATTCATCTCACAGTTCTGGAGTCTGAGGAGTCCAAGGTCAAGGCTTTGTCAGATTTGGAACCACTTTCTGGTTCATAGATGGCACCTTCCTGCTGTGTCCTCACATGGTGGAAGGGGCAAGGTAGTTCTCTGGGTTCTCTTTTAAAAGGTCATTAATCCCATTCATTAGGGCTCTGCCCTCGTGACCTAATCAATTCTCAGAGACCTCATCTCCAAATACACATTGGAGATTAGGTTTCAACATATGAATTTTAGCGGGACATAAACATTCAGACTACAGCAGGGATCCTGAGACCAAAGTTTTTGAGAACCACTGGCCTAAACCAATGTCATTTCATTGTCTTTTGGCAGTGAATAAGACAACATTGTTGTTGTTTTTTTACAATAAACAATGTTATTATTTGACAATAAATAAGAATTGTTTTTGAAGGAAGTAGTGGTGGTAAGTCCAATCTAACATTTTTGCCAGAATGATTTTAGAATTTTAATTTATCCTTAAAGGATATTAACTAGCTCAGAAATGTTTCCATGTTGTAAAATGACTAAGCATATTTTTCTCTGTCTTTTCTTCTTCATTTTTTCCCATTAATTTTGTATGAGATACAGAGATCCCTTTCATCTACAAATGTTTATTTTTTCCTTTCAAATTTTCTCTTTTTTCTTTCAACTTACTGCCTGTCATCTTTTATTGACTCTTGAGTCTTTCTCTACATTTTCTCTTCTCTTTTCTCATATCATTGTTTTCCTCTGCTCTTTCATCTTGGTTCTGGGAAAATTGCTTGTCTGGTCTCTACAATATCGATTACATTTAAAACAGCATCAATTCTCCTTCAATTTAGTTTGCCATTCCTATAGTTTGTTTTTAGTATTCTTGAAATATTTCTTTATCCTTTCCATCTATCTAATAGTGCTTTCCTATCCCTTGTTTTCTTTCCTATCCCTTGGATATTTTTTCTTGTAAGGACAATTTCTTGTGGTATTCTGTGGAGGAGATCAACTCTTAATGGATTGTTCAGTGCCGTTGTTCCTTTTTTTTACAGCATTTTTCCTCTAGATCCCTATTTTCATAACATGCCCTATTTTCATCTTACTATCATGAAACAAGGAAAAGTCCATACAGACTTGTGTCTGAAAGATCAAGGAGGTTGCACATAGTTGGCTCCTTTTCTCCTGATAGTGTGATTTTTATCTGCTTCTCAGTTTATAGCTGGAATTGGGGGGAGGCTGGTGCACTTACTTTTACTGCTAATGACACCACAATAACATTTACTTCTGCCCTGAATAGTGGTCCTCTTTTATCTCCATAGTGTTGTCCTCTGGAACTCTGGGTCAGATGTGAAGCATCCTCTATTCTAGAACATTCTAGAAACATTCCCTTTGGTCAGTGACACCCCCACACCCAAGCATTTCACCTTTAGGGGTGACTGCAACACTGTTATTTTTCTTTTGCTTTCTGCCCCAAACTTTGGAGGAAAACTTAGTACTTTGTTGACAATACAGTTTGTGAGTGTAGCATGCCTTATTATTTCCTTGACGTTTTCATGCAGAAATCACCTTTAACACTGAAGTACCTTCCTCAATGGTATCACATTACCAAGACGTTTTTACTTTCTTGGAGAAATATTTATCCTTGAATGATATCAATATTGAAATTGTTTAGGCTTAGTCACTTTCATGATGCCCATCTGTTTTCTTTAAATGTAAAAAATTACAAAAAAAAATCTCCTAAGCGAATAGGCAAGAAAGTAGCAACTTTTACTGCTAATAAGGCCAGCACTGGAAACTTATAGCACAAATTTCTTTGTCCTGCCCAAGTCTCTTTCTAGGTGTATTTATTGATTTACGTGTATTATTTTTAGATCTTCGCATGATTCAATCTGAATAATTGATGTTCAAATATTTTTAATTCAATAAAACAGCTAATTTAAAACATGTTTTAAACACAAGCATTAAAGATTAAGAAGAATATCACTTTTTTTGGTCAAATAATGATTTGACTTCAGTGCGAAAACTAATTTCATTGCTGACTACTGTTTGTTTTTTTCCTAAGAAAATTTCTCCTTGCTGTATTAATATGGAATCAGATTAGTTCAGAGAAAAGTGTTAGTGTGGAGGATCTTTTGAAAGATGTCTTAATGGCATCATCGACTTCTGGATAAAGAAGAGAGTGAATTTCAAAGAATAATTGGTAGGCTCTACTACACTAGTATTAGAGTGTCCTTGGCCCCTTTTTTTTTCACCTTGCTTTCTTTCTAAAAAGGTACAAAATATTCAGTAAATTGAAGAGTATCTTTTATTCTTTTACTTGCTGTTTATCCACTGTGTGGATTGTTACATGGTAAGAAATGTAGAAGGTGCAAAAAAAAAATGTAAAACTTGTTCAGTTTGGAAGTTTGATTAGTTATTATCTAGCATTTCTCATGCACATTCATGATCATTCTACTGGTGGTGTTATATTGCATGTGTGGAATCTCTGCAAACTGAATCAGCTTCAACAACTCCCTGATGAACTCTCAACGAAAAGAGTCAGACTCCATGACCCACAGACCCCCAAAGACATATTCCAGGACTCACATTTTAAACGTGAAAAGTGTGTTTGCAGCAAAAATTCAGTGCCAACTTGTTAAATATTGAGAAAAGACTTTTACATCAAACCTTTATTAAAGTGGTATCCCAGTTAGAAGTGAATGTGTGGCCGGGTGTGGTGTCTCATGCCTGTAATCCCAGCACTTTGGGAGGCTGAGGCGGGTGGATCACAAGGTCAGGAGATCGAGACCATCCTGGCTAACATGGTGAAACCCCATCTCTACTAAAAATACAAAAAATTAGCTGGGCGTGGTGGTGGGTGCCTGTAGTCCCAGCTACTCGGGAGGCTGAGGCAGGAGAATAGCGTGAACCTGGGAGGCAGAGTTTGCAGTGAGCCGAGATCATGCCACTGCACTCTAGCCTGGGCGATGGAGTGAGACTCCGTCTCAAAAAAAAAAAAAAAAAAAGAAAAAGAAAAAAAAGTGAATGTGTAACACTATAGGGAATTTAGAATAATACCATCCATCACCTCGAGCATTTATCATTTCTTTGTGTTAAGAACACTCCAGTTCCACCCCCTTAGTTATTTTTAAATAGTCAATAAATTATGGTTGACCACAGTCACCCCATTGTGCTATCAAATAGCAAATCTTATTCATTCTATCTAACTATATTTTTATACCCATTAACCATCCCCACTTATCCCCTGTTCCTGGGTACCCTTCCCAGCCGCTGGTAACCATCATTCTAATCTGTATCTACATGAGTTCAGTTGTTTTAATTTTTAGGTCACACATATCAGTGAGAACATGCAAAACTTGTCTGTGTGCCTGGCTTATTTTACTCAACTTAATGTCCTTGAGTTCCATCCATGTTGTTGCAAATGAGAGAATTTTATTCTTTTGTATGGTTGAATATTCTATTGTGCATATGTACCACATTTTCTTTATCCATTCATCTGTTGACAGGCTACTGTAGATCATTAACCTTTGAAAAACAATATTTAAATAAACACCAATGAGGCTTATAAATCAATTTAATTTTAGTTTCTTACCTTTGAACTAACTCAAGCTATTTTTTTGAAATTTAAATTTACTAACGCTTTCTTTGACTAGAATATCCTAAAGTTTTCCTGAAATTGGGGATTATCTTTCTTTTTAATGTAAAAATGATGTCTCACTCTGATATAAATATAAGAAATTCAGTTTCCTTTCAACTATTGTTGGAAAATTTCAGAGGTTGCTTTCACATCATGTTTGTGGCCTGTCATGCTGAAAGTTGTATTCCCAGGTGCTCTTGTTCTCCCTGGTAGCATCTGGCCGTCTCATTGCTATATCTTCCTGGTAATCTAGTCTTCTCTGGACTCCTCTCCCTGTCCCCATATGGTCATAACTACTTCTCTTTAAACCCTAAGGTTACGTTAATGTAAGACCACCATGAAATTAGTGGATGATTAGCCTTTACTGACTACAAGAGGGTGATAAGGGGCAAGGCATTATACTATTGAATGGGAAAATCAGCAAAATTAGATATCAAACACCATTGTTTCTGAAACCCAACTGCTGAACTTCATCACAGAAAGACCATTAATTTAATCTGTCTCCACCCCCTTGGCCAAGGGCCTCCTGGTCGCTGGGGCAGGCCCTCATTCAGAGCTGCCTTCCTTTTCTGTTTCATCTATTTGCCTCTTTCAGTGCCCGGGACTCCCGACCCTCCAGCCCACTCACAGGAAGATGCCACATCATTTTTACAAATGATTTTTAATTAACAGCTTGAGAACAATAGGATACTCTTCCCCTTTTCTTTAAACTTCATCCTACAGAACAGTTTAGCCATCTCTGTTCTCACTTCTGCATTCCAGGTTTGGCTGCAGGCCCTGCTTTCGATAGCCACAGTGCCTGTTCCCTGGGAAACCCTCTCTCTCCTCTGAATGCAGAAATGGTAGCTGTCAGCATGTGCATGTGCACGCATGCACACATGCGCATTCTCCTTTTGGATTCATGTCACTTGTTACAATTTGTGGACTATAGGCTTTCAGTACGCTACATGCTTTCATATTATTTAACCATCCTCTTATGAGAGTTATGCATTGAAAACAGATTAATAAAGAAAAATTGTTAACAGTTTGGAAAGTTTGAGCATCTTTCCCCCTAATAAACCTCTTACATGTGAGAGCCCAGAACTAATTTTGCTCAGTCTGATGCCAAGCCTGTGCCCTGCTGCTATACTAAACTGTATCTCATGATTTTTTTCCTGTAGAATGGTGAAAAGATAGAGTAACACCCAGTAAAATACAATGTCACAGGCATTGAATGTTCTTAACAAAATAAAATAATTGTGACTTCGTTTTCAAAATGTTTGTATGAAATTATAAAAATACACGGTTGGAATTTCTACCCATGTACAGGAACATTTTTGTTTCAAAGGCTGTTGAAATCTGATATCTGTCACATCTGTGATCCAGAAGTCTCCAAGGCCTGAGATTATCCAACAGTGGTACAAATGAAATAGATGTTTCATTGTTTATGAAATGCTCAGTATAAGTGCTGGCAGTGAATGCCAGACTTGAGGAGACTGTATACCATGGTGCCTCTCCCAAACTGCCAAAAATATGACAACTGTTAAATCTCAGTACCCCTGAGAAGGAAGCAATTTACAATATGGAAGTCAAACCCTTAAAGGAAATGTTCAGAATCTAGGGGTGGATAAAACTCAAGTCGGTGAGGTGAGCCAAATTTAATTTTTGACTCCTGCTAACACTGGGAGAATTCTGCTTGTGTAATCCCTCTGGAATCCTACACTATACCCTGTGTTACAATCACAATGGCCTCATGGAACACTATGTCATCATCTGCAGAAATATACAAATGCTGGATCTTAAATTATTTACTATAATGTGTACAGAATATTAACTATAATTGCTTCATGTCTACTGAGCTTGAATATAAATTGCAGTTTTTTGGATAATAAATTTTGTACTCACATAAGATTGTATATGCCCAAAATATATAATGCACCATGAGAAGAGTAAATTAACAACTTTTCAATCTACTTTCTAATAGATTTCCAGATAATCTTGTTACAGCTTAAATTTTTCTATTTGGTCAACTACACAAGGAGAAACTAGGGGGAAAAAGTCCTGTGGAATAGTGGAAAATTCATTAAAATTCTTTGAATAATTTACTCATAGACGCAACATTACATAGCATAATGGTGAAATCAGCACTTACTGATGTAATCCCATGATAACTCAATTAACATTTTTGACTCAGTTAAAAATTTTCCTAATTAACATCTGCTAGAAAACGTAAAACACAAAAATTAATAATCGCCTAGAGTTCTGAAGTACGCACTTAGTTGCACACACATTCCTACTGGCATTTGTGTGTGTGTGTGTGTATGTGTGTGGATTAGAATGGGTTGGTATACTGAATCACAAAGCAATAACAAGAATTGCTTTCTCATCTGGTCTGGCATATGAGAAAACCACAAAACAATGCATGCACTGACCCTGCAGGTGTGCGGGCTGCACCATAACAAAGAAACATTATTCCCCGGACTCTTTCTAGTGGTATCATTATTTGTGCTGAGACACAAAGAAGTAAACAAATGCCAAATGCTGGCTTTGCTTCTGTGCTTCTCTCACTGGGGAGCTTGAATTGGGTCAGAGAGGAGTCAAATGGGAGGGGGTTTGTAGGCCAATTTTAGCTGTCAGCTGATATACTGAAAAGAAGGAAAAGAGAAAATAAGTAGAAACAGTGGTTCAATGTTATGATAAACATATGGCTAGAAATTTCGGTTAATTTCTTTTAAAATTTATTTTCTATGTAAATTGAATTGCTTTAATAATAATGACTGGGAAGCCAAGGGTGTGATTTTTCTTTTTATTATAAGGAAGCTTTGTTTTGTGTTCTGCTGCCTATGAGCAGTTCATATTTCAGATGTGGTTGACAACCCCATGGGCTTTATTGCCTCATTTGAAAAGTTATAAAACAGCAGCCTCACTTCCCTCAAGATTCTCTCTTCTAGAGTGGTGAACCCAATGGAATGTCAATTGAAATGGTTAAATTTAATCATTTAATTTAATTCTATGTTAGGCCATATGGTTAGCCAAATTTAATATTTCATTGCTGAGGAGCTAAGAAAATATGAGGGTCATCGTGATATAGCTTGATTACAGTTTTGCAAATACCTTGAATGGTGCCATTGATTTTATAGATGTTTATGTTTAGCTTCTGTATTCTATTCTGTTTAAAGAATCCTGGAGATTATAAGCTGCAAACCCTCTTGTAGTATATAAATTATATTTTTAGGTATCACCCTTCAGTGGCTACAAATAAGGTCATATTTTTGATAATATTCAAATCATGAAAACTGGAGGCCACACATGACCTCAAGAAATCTGCACCCTTCACAATACCAACAAGATATTTCTATGAGTTTCTTAGGGGCTGTCTCACATGTGTGTAGCTCTGTCCCTGTTACTCCATCAGATTTCCTTGTTACATTGTAGGTCATCCACAGTTCCTCCCAACCTCAGCATAATCAACCCAGTGGTTGAAAGCGTAGCCAGGGAGTAACTCTTGAATTGTCTTGTTCCCTCAGTCCCGGTTCAATCCACCACTAACCCTTATTGACTCCTGTACTCCTATCTCTATTATTTCAACCATTTCAGCATGCTTGAGTCAACTCCTAGCAGCTGGTGTCTGCCTCTCTAAGCCTAAAGGCTTCATTCCATAGAAAGCCACTCTGCCTCGACTTGAAGTAGCTACAAATCCTGAGAAATGAATTCCCCCTGACCCCTAACCAATATCCTCAACCAAGGAGACTCAGGACTTGTGTACAAATGCTTCCAATCCCTGATACCTCCAGTAGAATAATTCTGAAACGTGTGTTTTCCAGAGTTTCCCATAAGAGTAAGCTCTGGCTACCTGCTATAGTAGTTGGCTTGATAACACACCATTACTGACTGACTTCCTTTCCTTGTCTTACTTCCCCACTCATCTAACAGTGTGTCTGTGCCTCCCACGTAAAATACTTACACTTGAATCTTTGTCTTAGAGTATACTTTTGGGACTACACAAACTAGAAAAACCTCATATTCAAGAAATATTCCTAGTTCGTTTTCCCATTCGGTCTTTTTTTCTATCCCTTTGGTGATTGCAACAAGAATCTCCAACATATTAATATCTGCTTAAACGTCCTTACCTCTCTGAAGTTTTCCCAAAAGTCATTGTCTTCAGAGCTGGTTGTGTAGGTCTATAACAACGTTCACCCATTCTATTTCTTCACATTTTTCAAAGTGCCTACCTATGAGTGACTAAAAGTTGATGAAAAGAGAGCACTCAAAGAGCAAAGAAGAGGATTCTTTTGTTTAGGTCAGGCATGGCTTGGGCCAAGTTTATCCTTGGAGTATTAATCTGAATGCTCTAGTTAGTCAATGATATCAGCTACAGATAATGAAATTTGCCTCCTCCTTTCCAATATGTATAGGATTATTTTATTTCTAATTGCAGAGGCTAGTCTTTAATTAATTCCAAATATTCTCCAGGAGCACCTGAACAAAAATGCTTCTACTCTTTCAATATTTAGTTCTGAAACCCACCTTTTATTGCTTGCTCCTACGAGAATCTAATGCCGCTGCTGATCTGACAGGAGGCGGAGCTCAGGCAGTAATGTTCACTGGCCTGCAGCTTACCCCCTTCTGTACCATACCAGTCCACAGCCAGGGGTTTAGGGACCCCTGATATACAGAGTGACCAGCACCCCAGTGAATGTGTGCCTGCTGTGATGAGTGAACATGCAAGTGTGAAGACCTTGCACAAGCAGTTGAGAAAGAAAAAGCAAACTACTGAAATGTGGAGGATTTGCACACTTCTTCCATTTCTCCTAATCACCATTGTTCTCTCTAGTATGAACTTGGTCAAGCAGTGGCATGAGTTCCATAAAGCTGCATAGTGACCTCTCTGGCAAATCTATTAAAATTGTCCAGATCAAGCCCCAAAATGATAATTACGTAATTAACTTATTTTTGTTAAGAAAGAGAAGCCAAAAAGTCAAGTGATACCATTTAAGGTTTCATTTCTCCTTGCAAAACCAAACACAAGTCACATGATTGCCTGGAAGCTGATACAACTGCCTTCAAAGTTAACAACAAATATGCTTAGAGAGAAAATGGCTCTGTTGGGCAGTGTGCAGTGGAGTGGTGACTACAGTCACCTGTGCATACCAGCAGGTATTTCCCTTTTGTGGTGCACCAAATCGTCAGTTGGAAGAGAATGCTTTTACCCTTGGCAAATGCAGAATACATATACGAGCAAGAAGGGCTCTGTGAAATTTTTTTCCCCAAAACAATTGTTTTGTGAGTCCTGATATTCTGTAAGAAGTGCACTGGCATCAGTTTCAACTAGCTGTGAGTGCCAAGCCACACACTTTATTTGGAGAGCACCCTTGGCAGTCTGTAATATATGACTTCATCTTGAGTTAGTGTTGAGGAAAGTGGACAACTGCGGACAGGATCGACCTGTAGTCACAGTGCACTGTGTGATAAAAGCATATTTTGTCCCAATGAAATTCACTACATATTAAGGAGAAGGAGCATGATAGGAATTTATAGCATTGGATGAAGCATAATTATTTTTTTTGGCACTGATATTACAAGTAAAATCCATTTCTATGATTTCAAGTGGGAAATCTCCATTCTGAACTTGTAATCTTGAACAGCATGAATAGTGTGTAGAAGGCATGCAGGGAATACATACCACTTTTTTAAATAGCAAGTCTAAGTAGCTGAAATCATAACACAAATGGCTTTGACTCTTTTCTAATGCTGGGTGATTTTGTTTTCACTTGTTAGAGAAAGACTCAATGGCACATAGGTACAAGTAAACTGCCTGCAAACAGATCTACAGAAAATAACAATATTTTACAGAATGAAGTTAAACCCAGAAATGGACTCATAATCCAATCACTGCTATTCACAAATTGAAACATTCATCCTCCCACTTTGGGGCCATGTTCTGCTCACAGGACAGACTGTATGGTAAGGAGCTGTTCAGAGTAAAGTCTTAGTCCATCATAGTACCTATGATAAAGTGTTTCTGTGAAGATTAAATAAGCTTATACATGTGAAGTGCTTAGAAATTTCCCCAGATCAGTGATGTTAGCTGTTTTTAATATTGTTACTCTACCTAGGTGGAGCATGGTGGCTCACGCCTGTAATCCCAGCACTTTGGGAGGCTGAGGTGGGTGGATCACGAGGTCAGGAGATCGAGACCATCCTGACTAACATGGTGAGACCCCGTCTCTACTAAAAAATACAAAAAATTAGCCAGGCTTGGTAGCGGGCGCCTGTAGTCCCAGCTACTCAGGAGGCTGAGGCAGGAGAATGGCGTGAACCCGGGAGGCGGAGCTTGCAGTGAGCCAAGATCGCACCACTGCACTACAGCCTGGGCAATATATATATGTATATCTAGATATATATATACATATATCTAGATATACGTATATCTAGATATACACATATAACTGTGTACATATATATATATATATATATTTACTCTACCTATTCAGACAGGGAGGAGAACATAGTTTTCAGTGAAAAATTCCTTCTTCATTTTAGAGGCTTAATTCAATTCATATACTCAGAGCTATTTTAGAGCCACCAAACTTTTGTGTTTTGTAGGTTTTTTTTTTTTTTTTTTCTGAGGCAGAGTCTTGCCCTGTTGCCCAGGCTCAAGTGCAGTGGCGCAATCTCAGCTTACTGCAACCTCTGCCTCCTGAGTTCAAGCGGTTTTTATGTCTCAGCCTCCTGATTAGCCAGGATTACGGGTGCGTGCCACCATGCTGAGCTAATTTTTGTATTTTTTAGTAGAGATGGGGTTTCACCATATTGGCCAGCATGGTCTCAAGCTCCTGGCCTCATGTGATCTGCAACTGCCTCGGCCTCCCAAAATGCATAGTGAACCACTATGCCTGGACAAACCACTAAACTTTTGTTTGCATGTTCTGATTACCTAATTAAGAGGGAAGGTTTTCTAATGGGATAGAAGAAATAAAGTGTAAAAAAAGAAAGAGAAATAACAAATTGACCTATGACTCATGCTATATATTTTGAGATATATTTATAAACACTTAGAAGTCTGCAAATCAGGCAGGTGTATGGCTAATTTGGCCCATGCCCCTTCCCTTGATTGCAGAACCTGGCTAGTTTCTCTTGATTGGTTTTCTAATGTCTGGAACTGGAGAGCCTCTATCTCCTATTCTCTATTCAGTACAATCCAACTTAGAGAAACGACTTATGTTTTTGATCACCTGTTAAGATTATTCTCAGCAGGAAATATTTCTCCTGAGTGAATAATAGTAGAAAGAGGAGAGAATGATTATTGTTGCTTCCCCCGGTGAGTATTTTAAGACACATGGAAAGTATTTAAGTTTTTTTTAATATTAACAAGCTTGCCAGATCCCCCTCTCTGTGAAAGATGATTCCCTATTCAGAGAGGAGAAGAGGAATGGTGTGTGTGTGAAGGAGCAGCCTGATCAGATTTAAGGAAATAATAATTTGTGATATGAAATGTACTTTCTAGGTCACTTCCCAGAAATCATTATTACTGGTAGGAGATTATTACAGAATCCAAGGAACACAAAACTCAAAATTTCTCCCTTATCTAAAAAAGAGTGAAAGAAAGAATTGCTGTAAACTGGCATTATGTGAGCTAGGGAATAATAAGAAACTGATGGTTTCCTCCCTACCCTATGGGGTGCCTAAGCTCTGGACAGGGGTTATTTCCATTTGATTGCCTGGTTTTGCTTTTGCTTTTTTTTTTTCAAGTAGACTCAGCAGTTCTTTTCCCAAACCTCTATAGAGAGAATATTTTTATTTTTAATAAGTCCAGTTTGCAGGATAAGAAAGGGAGAGAATAGAAAATCACCAACACAATACACTAATTGCCTGTTTTTTACTCTGTATAATTTAAGTGTGGGAGAAAGAAACATAAATCCAGAAGAATTGGGGCAGAGCATAATTATGGTGAAAATAGATCTAAAATGTAAAGAAAATAAATGATACTAGAAGTAGCAGCATAGTAGCCAGGAAAGTGCATGACCCAGACCATCTTCTGGGGGGCACAGTTGAGGGAGAGCTCCAGGTGTGCTGTGAGATCTGCAATATTCATGCTGAAGCCACACTCCCTGGGGCTGTTTGCCTGCTAATGACTAAGCATAATGCCAGCAATAATACAGCCCTGTTCCTGCCAAACACAAGACACTCTAATGGGTGACTTTGGTTCCAAGACTCCCCATTAGCATGACTCAAACTTTTGGAGAATAACACAGCAGTCTGAGACTCTTCCCACCAACCCTCCTGCCTTTCCCCTTCCTCTGCCTGCCTACCCTGGTCTTCAATTTAATCCTTTCTGGGCATTCTTTCAACAAATTTCTGTGCATTTCATCCTGTCTTGGCATCTGCTTCTCAGAGGTTCTGAATGGATGCCTATGCATATATTTATTTATTATACAGGCATAATGATCTATTACATCAGTTTGAGAAAGAGAAAAAACCATCAGTCCATTCCTCTCCTCTTGTTTTTCCATGTTTATATAATGACAATATTTCACTAATTGTTAATTGTTGTCTAAAAATAGTGTTAATTTTATTTACCATTTTATTCTAATTTATTTTACCATTGATTATATAATTTCCTTAAGTTTAGTTATAGTCAGTATAACATTGCAACTGATATGCCATAAGTTGTTTATATTTTTATGGTCATTTATGGATCACCTTCTTATTTCAAATAGTACTGGAAGAAATTTCTCTCTCTCTCTCTCTGTCTTTCACACACACACACACGTACACACATGGACACACTCCCCATTCCCCTTCTTTTTTTTTTTTTTTAAAGGTCCTGAGATGATAATGTCCTGAATGACTCCACTGTGTGTAGGAAGAAACCAACTAGTATGGCCCAAGTATTACTACAGGGAATGTTGCTGGAGTAATGGGATAAGAATTGTCTTTCCAAGGCTTAATTTTTTCATCTGTAAAATAGGTATAAGGGTATCTCATAGGATTTTGGTGAGGATTTTTAAGGCTTTGCATAAAAATGGACATATTACTTAGTCATTGAATGATATTATTATTATTTGTATTACTATTATTATAATTCTCCTTAAGAGGGGGATTTTAAAGTCTCACTTGAATTTTCAGTCTCCAAACTCTCCAAGAACTCCTCCTTTGTCACTAAAGGAGTCTTTGTTTTATCATACCTCAAAGATGATTCTCTTCCTTTTTCCCCACTTGTCATGGAGCCATACTGCACCTAATTTCTAGCTCACAACTCCCTCTTTCATTTATAGGGTTCTTGCATGCTTTACATTTTAAGAGAATAAAAGGGTAATTTTGGAGACTGCTCAAACTATTATGTCAAACCTTTTCTTCTAAATTTTTATTCTAAGTGATTTGTTTTCTAAGTTCTGGAAACTAAGACTTAAAATACATGTAGAAATTAAAGCTGAACTGAAAATTAAAGGTATCACATGAGACTTGCAACTCAGAGAATAAACTTAACTCAGTGTTAAACACGTGCTCCCACAGACCTAGATAGGACTACCTGGAAGCCTTTCTTCTCTAGGAGCCTAACGCCTCGTCTTTGTGGGGCTCCTTCCAACTGAGATTTGCTTTTCTTCTTCAATGCTTATTTTTATCCTGTTCCAGAAGATCTAAAGTCTCACCCTCCAGCCTACTAGGAAAAACATAAAGTCTCTTAAAAGAATACATATAACACTGTATTATAAAATATTACATAATATATTTGTATTAGTTTGTCCTGCCACTACTATAAAGAAATGCCTGAGACTGGGTAATTTATAAGAAAAGAGATTTAACTGGCTCAATGTTCCACAGGTTGTACAGGAAGCATGGCAGCATCTGCTTCTGGGGAGGCCTCAGGGAGCTTTTACTCATAGTGGAGCAGGTGTCTTACACGGCAGGAAAAGGACCCAGAGAGAGGGAGTTTCACACTTTGAAACAGCCAGATCTCGCGAGGACTCACTCACTCTACAGTACCAAGAGGGGATGGTGCTAAATCATTCATGAGAACTCCGCCCTCAGGATCCAGTCACCTCCCACCAGGCCCTACCTCCAACAGTGGGGATTATGATTTGACCTGAGATTTTGTGGGGACACAGATCCAAACCGTACCAACATTATATATATTTCTCTGAAAGAACCCATTCTCCCTCAGTTAAAAAGCTTTGTGTATTATTAAACGTACATTTAACATTCCACGGTTTCTTCACCAATGTCTGGTCAGTGTGTAGGTTCTTGAGTTTTGACTGAAAGGATTCACCAGGGAGAGTTGCCAGAACACAGAAAAGTCTGCCCCAGAGCCTCATCCATGCTTCTATCTACAGCTCAACAAAACACACGTTTTAAAAACATTTTGTCCTTTTTACATTACTTTTAGCTATTTTAAACATATAGGTATAGTCTCAGAGCTTCCGGTCAAATATGGATCGTCAAGCGGAAGCGGAGGACAGCCTTCCCTTAGAGAGCGATTTTCATCTGTGCTCCATCCCCATCGTGGTTTTATCTGTGTGAAAATGAGCTTCTTTGAAGTGCCGTTAATAAGCGGGGATGGAGGAATTGGCTAGGAGCCAGGTTATAACCTTCTTACTTGGAATATTCGTCTATATCCTACATAATGAAGAGTATTAATGTTTACACATTTTATTGCAGTTATTTACTCAATTTTCTTATTGTAAACCAACATGGATGCTTTTCCTCAGGGATATCCTAATTACATTATTTTAAATAAAATTATAAATACTGCAGGATTCAGAAACGAAGTATTTATAATAAATTTGTTATTGCCAATACTAAATATTTTCTCATTTGTAGTTCCCCAGTCTGTCAGCAGGTTGCAGCAGAGGGCTGGCTTTGGTTTTAAATTAGCATGTTAAAGAGCATTAAAATATTTCTCCCTCCCTCCCTCCCCTTCCTTCCTCCTTTCCTCCTTTCCTCCTTTCCTCCCTTCCTCCCTCCCTTCCTTCCTCTCTCCCTCCCTCCCTCCTTCCCTCCCTCTCTTCTTTCCTTCTTTTTCCTCCCCTTCCATCCTTCTTCTTTCCTTCCTTCTGTCCTTTGTATCTTCCTTCTTTCTTCCTCCCTCTCTTCCTTGTTTCTTTTCTTCCTTTATTCTTTCT
This sequence comes from Pongo abelii, assembly GCF_028885655.2. NCBI lineage: Eukaryota > Metazoa > Chordata > Mammalia > Primates > Hominidae > Pongo > Pongo abelii. The sequence continues at coordinate 128,615,961 of NC_071996.2, forward strand.
CTCTCTTTTCTCATCCCTCCCTTCCTCCCATCTTTCCTCATTTCTCTTTCTTCATTTCCTCCCATCCTCCCTTTCTTTTCCTTCTTTTCCTCAGTTTTTTTCTCTCATTCTTGCCTCTATCCTTTCCTTCCTCCGTTCTTTCCTTCCTTCTTTATTCCTTCCTTTCTCATTTCTTTCTCTTACAATATGAACATGATACTCAATTACATTCTGTAAATGGAGGAGCTGACTCAATAGTAAAGTGTTTATGTATGTGTATATTTAAAATGATGTCCACCTTTTAGGATTTTTAAAAAATAGTACTGTAGTTAAAGATGGAGACCTTATATAGAAGAATAGAGTATCAATAAAAATAAGAGTTGATAAACTTATAATTTGACTAACAAAGATAACAATAGCAAAGCCCAGATTTGGTGTGATGTATATAAACTCTTAGGATTGCACTCCACTCACACAGCATATGCAAATGACCTTGTTTTTGCTACTACATTTGGAAATGTGGAAGAGGGAAAAAGGCATTTCAATCATAGCTCTCATTAGTTATTCACTGTATCCAGGCCGCTCAATTGTGCTTCTGTCTTTAATGTAATAGTAAGCAATAATCTCACAGCTGTGCTTTGTAGAGTGAACTATATAAGCATCTATATTGAGATTTCATACACACATAACATAAAAGCGAGAAAAGCATCAAGAATACTGCTTGGCCCATTGCAAAACCATACAAAAGAAATAATAACTCTCCCTCAGAACGGTTTTGTAGAGTGACCAGCTGTAAGATAGATTTGTATTCTATAATGAAATCACCATTCAAAAAGTGATTACTTCAAGGTATGACACCACTTTCCCTTTGAAACATTGATATCTTTAATTATACAACATCAGTATCAGCCACTGGGATGAGATAAAACAGATTCCTAAGCCAACATTTGTCTCCCTTTCAGTGTTCTCATTCACTTCATCTCCTTCTAAGCACTTACCCGAAGGCTCCCAAAGGACATTGCTCATATATGAGACACGGTGGGTGCTTTTTGCTCCAGCATTTGAGGTTGAGTGTTCATTGTTAACTGGGAAGTGTTTTAGGCTTATTGTTTAATTCACGAAAATGTCAGTTTTGGCAGTGTTCAGTAATAAAAATTTCTTAGTAATTGTTTGGATATATAATATTGCCATGCATTCCACATTCATTTGACAAATATTTACTGAACTACTATCAATGTTCTTGGCGTGCATTACTAGGCCTTGCTCACTGTGGAGCTTAGCATGGGCAAGAGGGAAGAAAGACTTCAGCTGATAATTATATTGATCTTTAAAATAATTACAATTATGTTAAGTGCTATGAAAGCAAAGGACACTATGTTATGAGAAAACACAAGAAAAACACTTGACCTGGCCTGGGGGTGGGGAAATAAATTAGAGTCGCTTTCCTCTGTGACAGGTAGGGAAATTCATTAGTCTCATTCAGTGGTTTAGAGTGAGGTTTGATTATTGTCTTTAACTTGTAATTAAATAGGAGAAATTATAACTGAGCATGAAGCAAAATCTTATGTAATGTAGCACATTAATTTATTGTATGGGATGATCATTGTGGTGAGTGGTACGAGATAGAGCAGCTTCATTTAAAAAGTCATATTTTGAATTGTATGAAACACGTTTGTCTTTAATTATGGCAAGCCCGAAAAAGTGTGGTTACTACTGTTCATGTGAGCAAAGGCTCCGTATCTTAAATATTGTGGCTGTTAACTTATAGGTTAGGACTTTGTCTCTTGTTGGACCATATAGTTTGTAAAAGCATACAAAAAGCACAAATCACATTTTGATTAAAAAAACTATGCTTTCAAAGAGTCCATCTTGCACATCTTTTCCCTCCACCTTTATAAATAAAATTTTATAGTTTTTCTTTTTTAAGTGTGTCAAAACCCATAACTGATACCAGTTTTACGTAGAGATTCTGTGGTGCTTTTTTAACACTCTTAATTACATACTCTTAATTTATAAGTAGAGTGAATTAATACACTAACTTGAATGGAAGCTGACTAAATGCTGATAAAGTAATGATAATTAGGAGAATGCATAGCAATAGGTAGTTTCATTATCTTTGTTAACAGAAAAAAGGAGAAGAAATAGCATGAAATTAGCAGACAGTGAGTTAAGGTATTGTAAACATAAAACAAATCTGTAGGAAATGATAAATTATAAAAATTAACTGCGTACAGTGGAAGCAGAGAAACAAATGAAAATAAAATTAAAACAGAAATTTACTCATATTAAAGTAGAACAGCAAGAGATCATCTTTATTTGGCAGTATTTTGAAAATGATATTTTGAGAAGTAGAGGAATAAAATAAGAATAATAGGTCTATACAGAAATGTGTAAAAATAATTTATACTAGAAAAGAGCAAAGTTTCAAAACAAAATAATCAAAACTGCATACAAAGTACAAATACTGAAGGTAAAGGATATGGTATGTTCTATGAGAAAATCAACAACAAAAAAAATACAAAGAAAAGATAATCTAAAATGAGGAAAAACCTAACTGACAATGTCAACCACTGTCACTTAGATTACTGATGACTTAGATTTATTCCAAAAGTATATAAACACTCTTTTTTTTTTTTTTTTTTTTTTTTTTTTTATGGAGTCCTGCTCTGTTGCCCAGGCTGGAGTGCAGTGGCATGATTTCAGCTCCCTGCAACCTCTGGCTCCTGGGCTCAAGCGATTCTCCTGCCTCAGCCTCCCAAGTAGTTGGGATTACAGGCACACACCACCATGCCCCGCTAAATTTTTTGTACTTTTAGTAGAGACGGGGTTTCACCATATTGGCCAGGCTGGTCTCAAACTCCTGACCTCAGGTGATCTGCCCGCCTCAGCCTTCCAAAGTTCTGGGATTATAGTTGTGAGCCACCACACCCAGCCTCTTTTTTTTTTTTTTTAAATTTTACTTTAAGTTCCAGCATACATGTGCAGAACGTGTAGGTTTGTTACATAGGTATACGTGTGCCATGGTGGTTTGCTGCACCTATTGACCTATCCTCTAAATTCCCTCCTCTTGTCCCCCACCCCACAACAGGCCCTGGTGTGTGATGTTCCCCCCGCCCGTGTCCATGTGTTCTCATTGTTCAACTCCTACTTATGAGTGAGAACATGTGGTGTTTGGTTTTCTGTTCCTGTGTTAGTTTGCTGAGAATGATGGCTTCTAGCTTCATGCACATCTCTGCAAAGGACATGATCTCATTCCTTTTAATGGCTGCATAGTATTTCATGGTGTATATATACCATATTTTCTTTATCCAGTGTATCGTTGATGGGCATTTGGGTTGGCTCCATGACTTTGCTATTATAAATAGGGCTGCAATAAACATACATGTGCATGTGTCCTTATAGTAGAATGATTTATACTCCTTTGTGTATATACCCAGTAAAGGAGTTGGTGGGTCAAATGATATTTCAGGTTCTAGATCATTGAGGAATTGCCATACTCTTTTCCACAATGGTTGAACGAATTTATATTCCCGCCAACAATATAAAAGCATTCCTATTTCTCCACAGCCTCACCAGCATCTATTGTTTCTTGACCTTTTAATAATCACTATTCTGACTGGCATGAGATGGTATCTCATTGTGGTTTTGATTTACATTTCTCTAATGATCAGTGATGTTGAGCTTTTTTTCATATGTTTGTTGGTCTTTTGAGAAGTAAATGTCTTCTTTTGAGAAGTGTCTGTTCATATTCTTTGCCAACTTTTTGATGGGGTTGTTTGTTTCTTCTTGTGAATTTGTTTAAGTTCCTTGTAGATTCTGGATATTAGACCTTTGTCAGATGGGTAGTAGATTGCAAAAATTTTCTCCCATACTGTAGGTTGTAAGTTGCCTGTTCACTCTGATGATAGTTTCTTTTGCTGTGCCGAAGCTCTTTAGTTTAATTAGATCCCATTTGTCAATTTTGGCTTTTGTTGCGATTGTTTTGGCATTTTTATCTTGAAGTCTTTGCCCATGCCTATGTCCTGAATGATATTGCCTAGGTTTTCTTCTAGGGTTTTTATGGTTTTGTGTTTTAATTTAAGTCTTTAATCCATCTTGAGTTAATTTTTGTATAAGGTGTAAGGAAGGGGTCCAGTGGTCCAGTTTCAATTTTCTGCATATGTCTAGCCAGTTTTCCCAGCACCATCTATTGAATAGGAGATCCTTTCCCTATTGCTTGTTTTTGTCAGGTTTGTCAAAGATCAGATGGCTGTAGATATGTGGTGTTATTTCTGAGGTCTTGGTTCTGTTCCATTGGTCTATATATTTGTTTTGGTACCAGTACTATGGTGTTTTGATTACTATAGTCTTGTAGTATAGTTTGAAGTCAGGTAGCGTGATGCCTCCCTCAGTAAAACACTCCTCAGCAAATGTAAAAGAACTGAAATAATAACAAACACTCTCTTGGACCACAGTGCAATCAAATTAGAATTCAGGATTAAGAAACTCACTCAAAACGACACAATTATATGAAAATTGAACAACCTGCTCCTGAATGACACCTGGGCAAATAATGAAATTAAGGCAGAAATCAAGAAGTTTTTTGAAACCAATGAGAACAAAGAGACAGTGTACCAGAATCTCTGGGACACAGCTAAAACCGTGTTAAGAGGAAAATATATAGCACTAAATCCCTACATCAGAAAACTAGAAAGATATCAAATTGACACCTGAACATCACAATGAAAAGAGCTAGAGAGGCAAGAGCAAACTAATCCAAAAGCTAGCAGAAGACAAGAAATAACTAAGATCAGAGCAGAACTGAAGGAGATGGAGACACAAAAAAACCCTCCAAAAAAATCAGTGAATCCAAGAATTGTTTCTTTGAAAAAATTAACAAAATAGACAGACCACTAGCTAGACTAATAAAGAAAAAAAAAAGAAAAAATCAAATAGACACAATAAAAATGATGAAGGGGATATTACCACTAACCCCACAGAAATACAAACTATCATCAGAGAATACTATAAACACTTTTAGGCAAATAAACTAGAAAATCTAGAAGAATTGGATAAAGTCCTGGACACATACACCCTCCCAAGATTAAACCAGGAAGAAGTCGAATCCTTGAATAGACCAATAACAAGTTCTGAAATTGAGGCAGTAATTAATAGCCTACCAACCAAAAAAAGCTCAGGACCAGATGGATTCACAGCCGAATTCTACCAGAGGTACAAAGAGGAGCTGGTACCATTCTTTGTGAAACTATTCCAAACAAATGAAAAGAAGGGAGTCCTCCCTAACTCATTTTATGAAGCCAGCATCATCCTGATACCAAAACCAGGAAGAGACACAACAAAAAAAGAAAACTTCAGGCCAATATCCCTGATGAATATCGATTAGAAAATCCTCAATAAAATACTGGCAAATGGAATCTAGCAGCACATCCCAAAACTTATCTACCGTGATCAAGTCGGTTTCATCCCTGGGATGCAAGGCTGGTTCAACATATGCAAATCAATAAACATAATCCATCACATAAATAGAACCAAAGACAAAAACCACATGATTATCTCAATAGATGCAGAAAAGGCTTTTGATAAAATTCAACATCCCTTCATGTTAGAAACTCAATAAACTAGGTATTGATGGAACATATCTCAAAATAATAAGAGCTATTTATGACAAACCCACAGCCAATATCATAGTGAATGGGCAAAAGCTGGAAGCATTCCCTTTGGAAACCGGTACAAGACAAGGATGCCCTCTCTCACCACTCCTATTCAACATAGTATTGGAAGTTCTGGCCAGGGCAATCAGGCAAGAGAAAGAAATAAAGGGTATTCAAATAGGAAGAGAGGAAGTCAAATTGTCTCTGTTTGCAGATGACATGATTTTATGTTTAGAAAACCCCATCATCTCAGCCCAAATACTCCTTAAACTGATAAGCAACTTCAACAAAGTCTTAGGATACAAAATCAATGTGCAAAAATCACAAGCATTCCTTTACACCAACAGTAGACAAGCAGGGAGCCAAATCATGAATCAACTCCCATTTACAATTGCTACAAAGAGAATGAAATACCTAGGAATACAGCTAACAAGAGATGTGAAGGACCTCTTCAAGGAGAACTAGTAACCACTGCTGAAGGAAATAAGAAAGGACACAAACAAATGGAAAAACATTCCATCCTCATGGATAGGAATAATTAATATTGTGAAAATGGTCATACTGCCCAAAGTAATCTGTAGATTTAATGCTATTCCCACCAAACTACCATTGACATTCTTCACAGAATTAGAAAAAAAAAACTACTTTAAATTTCATACGGAATCAAAGAAGACCACATATAGCCAAGACAGTCCTAAGCAAAAAGTGCAAATCTGGAGGCATCATGCTACCTGACTATAAATACTCTTTAGAATTTTAAGAATGAGGTTAATCAAGTAATAAAAATAGTATTAGAGTCATTGCTGGTTTAGGGACTAGAGTGTTTTTAGGTAGCTAGTCACTTCAGGTTGTGTGTGTATGATCCACTTGAATTTTAGAAAGGTAGAACAAGTTTTTCCAGTGAAATCCACCCACATCCCACCCCAACATTCTCCTACTCATGTCCACGGTGAGGTAGGAGAACTATGTGAACTTTGTTAGCAGACACAACCTGACAACTGTCACTTCATCTCTTATCTGTTTAATTCCCAAATAGAGTGCAATGAAGCTTATTTATTCTGATACCAAGCTTCAAAACCTAAAATTCTAAAATGTATGTTCTAGATAAGGGAAAAGAAACTTTCCATTACTTTGTTATGCATAGTCTTATTTTACCAAAGGTTATAATTAGGTCCAAGGGTCTTTCTGAGAGACTGTTTGTTTAACAGAGATGTCCTAACTCCATTATCTGGGAATAAAAGGAACAAAAGAAAGCCATTATGCAAATGTCAGCAAATGAAGGAGATATAAAGTTTCTTGGGTTTTAAAACCAATTAAAAATTAATATCAAGCCTCTCCTTGCATGCCATTAATATTGTAGCCTCTAAAATGTAGGGACAATTGGAAAATGTATGAGATATTATAAGGAATAAAAAAAAGGTTAGAACATACCATGAGGTTTAGGCCATAATCTCTATGAAGATATGGTTACAACTGATCAGGCTGATGGTGCAAATTAGCCGTGAGTGTCCATTGCACTTAAAAAAAACACGCTGCCTTACTGAATAGATAGAAATAAAAATAGATTGAATATCTATGGATTGTCTCTCCTTCCTTTAAATTTAGTGATATAACTTTTCCAATGTGTTAAAAAGTTTACTTCACTTGATGATGTGAAAATAAATGGAGTAACCTCTGTGATGTTAGACATTTAGAGTCACAGATGGAAATTTGAAGCGATAATGTGCTTAAATGGAGACTGCATTTTACCCTTCACAGAGTTTAGTATTGTCACATCAAAATGTTTGTTGAAATTCATTTGTCATCAATCATTAATATCCCCACAAGCAGATTGGATTCTATGCTTAGGTGCATTAGGTATATATGTCTGTCTATGTATGCATCTTTATCTATACATCTTATACACACATACATGCACACACACACACGCACACACACATACATATTCATGTATATAGCGTTATATTAGTATATATATAATATATCTTATACATAAATAACTATATTAATGTTTTAAAAATAATGTGTTTTCCAATTTGTAAAATCAACACATGGGATATATATATGTATAATATAATTTATATTACATATGATGTACATAATGGAAATGTACACTATATAATATTTTACAGTTATATAAGATAGTCACAAATTCTGGATGACAGAGCTAGGTTGGGTACTAAATCTTTATTTTGGAAATTTCACTTGAAAATAATCCTGTTGGTCTCGGGGCTCTGTTTCACCTTCTATCTCTGGTTGGTATTAATGGGCTCAGCAATGCTATTTCACCCTTATCACTCCTAGTTGTAGAGGTGGTTCTTGAGCTCATGTCAATGATAGGTTGAGCACCTCTGTTTTCAACTTGTTAATGCTTTCTTTTGCTCACACGTTTATGCTTTTATTTCCCATATTTTCATCACGATTTGCCATTTACTATTTTTTACCTTGTAGGTGTAGCTAGCCTAGAGGTTTTTGTTTTCCTAATGAATGATCTTCACTGACTGTTTTCTTTTCCTCTTCACCCTATTGGTAAAGGAGAGCTTCCCTCCTGGGGGTTCTGGGCATTCATTGCTGGCCAGAGGGCACCCAGCACTGGACAGATGAGATCGGCAGCAGGTTATTAGTGACATACACCTAAAGCCACAGGGAGAAGGATACCAGAGGCCATGGGAGGAAACCTTGTAAGGCCAAGAGGATTGGGTACCCCTGTTGCCTGCCCCATTCCCATGAGGGGATGTGATTGGCTTGTAGGCTGGCAGGAAAGTGAGACCTTTTAGGTTGAGGCCCAGGTAGAGTGGAGCTTGTCTGGGGAACAGGGGAACTGGCTGTCTGGAGTCTGTCCTACTGGTGAGGAACATATCTGGTGAGAGCAGGGGAACCCTCGGTTAGGCCCTTAGGGCCCGGTGAGGTTCAAAGATGTCAAAGAATCACTGAAAGTTTTAAGGTTTACAATATACTAACCTAGTTATTCCACTTAAACATTGAATTTCATAGTTTATGGCTCTAATTTGTCTCCTAAAACTGGCACACACTGCTTTGCCTTGCAGTCATTTTCTGGCAATTTTGCTAATGTTAACCTAGCCTCTCAGTTAGATTGTAAAACTAGAAGACAGTTTATCTCTTTTTAATGACGTCTCCACGTTTAAAAAATTTATATTTCAAGTACATTTAATATATGTGTATGCATATTATTTTAGTTTCCTAGGGCTCATGTAAGAAATTATCATAAGTGGGTGACTTAAATGTATTTTCTGAGGGTTCTGGATGCCTAAAATTTGAAATCAAGGTGTCAGTGGGGCCAAGCTCTCTCATAAGACCTTGGAAGAAAAATGCTTCTTTACCTCTTTTAGCTTCTGGTGGTTGCTGGCAATTCTTGGCATTTCAGGCCTTCTGGTAGACTAACTCTAATTCCTGGCTCTGTCTTCATGTGGCTGTCTTTCTTCTCATGTGTCTCTGCATCTTTCTCCTAATAAGGACACCAGTCATTGGATTTAGGGCCCACTTTAATCCAATGTGACCTCATTTTGACTTGATTACATCGGCATAGATCTTATTTCCAAATAAGGTCTCATGCACAGGTATCAGATGTTAAGACTTCATGACATCTTTTTGTGGGACAGGATTCCACCTACAATGCATATGATTAGAAAGGATATGTCTGTTGTGTCTGCCTAGATACACTCCAGAAAAACTCTTGTAAATGAGTTGTCCAAAATTAAGCAAAAAGGCTCAGGTAGGAGTAGAAGAAGAGCTCAGACCCTAGGACGCCCAGCCAAGGACTTCTTGCTAATGGCTGGAAATGAATAATCAGTGTGTCTTGGCACATAATTCGCTTCTCAAACATAGCAAAATCTGCTCAATGCCTATGAAGCTCTTCATGAAGTTAAAGGACTATCTCAATGTCGGCCAATTCTTTAGATAAAGTTGCTATAATGAATATTATCTATAAGAGCAAAGAAGAGAGACAGAAATCTCTGTGTTGACTTTAGTTTGTGGTTTTTGCCTCTAGCAAAAGAAAATATAAGAGACTAGAACAAATGGTCATTTCCCTTTTGTGACTGAACAAGTCACAGAATGGGATTTGAAGCTTTCTTGGCATATTCTACTCCCTTTCTGCCAGTTTGTAGTTAATCACAATTGGCAGAACCAGCAGACCTCCTGTGGGTGAAATTTTTGTGTTGTTTCCTTATGCCAGTGATTTCATATTTTTTCCAAGGTCAAAGAAACAACCCACATTAATGACTCACCTTCTTCATTATAGAGAGAGTCTATGACTACAAGATGCTTGTAGCAATGTGGGAAGAGCTACTCTGACAGGCTGCTGTACCAAACAAAGTTAAATGCAAAAAGAAGGGCTAAAGAGCAATTTACTATAGCCTCAGCAGTTATGGAAAGTATCACATTTACCAACACACTATTCTTAAATTTTTTCTCCTCCTCAATGATTGCTTATTTGAGATATAACAGAAATATTGAACCCAGAGAATACACACTGCATCTCTCAGCTGACTTTTGCTACTGAGAAAGAATTCCAGATACATCTATTATATAGTTATTAGCATTGTCAAGGATTAGTATGAAACCGAATATCACAAATTAAAAATAGTTGCTAAGTGTTTTTGGCTCTTGCTGCATTTCTTCAAACTGGATATTCCAGACCAATGCTCATTGATAAATATAAAGAATTGTTTGGGGCTCAGCACTTGTATTAATCCATTCTCATGCTGCTGATAAAGACATACCCAAGACTGGGTAATTCATAAAGGAAAAAGATTTAATTGACTCACAGTTCAGCATGGGTGGGTAAGCCTCAGGAAACTTACAATCATGGTGGAAGGGGAAGCAAACACATCCTTCTTCATAGGGCAGCAGGAAGGATAAGTGCCAAGCAGAAGGGGGAAAAGCCCTTATAAAACCATCAGATCTCGTGAGAACTCACTCACTATCACGAGAACAGCATAAGGGTAATCACCCCCAGGATTAAATTACCTCCCATAGGGTTTCTCCCACAACACGTGGGGATTATGGGAACTACACTTTAAGATAAGATTTGGGTGGGAACACAGCCAAACCATATCAGCACTACTATTTAGTAGCTTAGCCAATAATAGTGTTGGGTGTGTTTGATTGGCCCCATGAACGTGGGGCTGTGGTAGAATATTGGAAAAGCAGATCAAGGAGAGTTTCCTTATATGAATGGCCTCCTGCTTATCCTATCAGCTTTGGTCAATTTGGCACATATAATACATGCTGTAGAAATTTTGACTTGCTGATCTCTCCTGTTTTTTTCACTGGTGTCGTTACCCAGAAGGGAATCCCATATATCAGGAATCCCATACTGGGAAGAGGCAGAGACTTGTACTTTTGGCATCCTGAGTAAAGGTACAGAAAAATCTGGGCAGCCTGACTTTTTTACTACAGTATAGTATAGTAATGGAGATTATAGTAATATTGTATAAGTTTCACTGCCTTGGTTCTGAAGATACTCTCATGGAGTTGAATCTCTTTTTAGCAGCTTGCTAGCTCTGTGACCCTGGGCAAGTCTCTTCAGCACTCCATGCCTAGTTATCTTAAATGGAAATAATGAAGGTTGCCAGATTTAGCAAATAAAAAACAGAACACTCGGTTAAATTTGCATTTCAGATAAACAATGGTCTTTTAAGAAATAAAAGTATATACCATGCAATATTTGGGATATATTATACTAAAAAATCCACAGTTTATCTGAATTCAAATTTAACAAGGCATCCTGTATGTAATCTGGCAACCCTAAGATAATAGGGGTATCTACATTCTAAAGTTCTTAATAGGTTAAATGTGTTAAAATGAGAAAAGCATTTAACATGATGCCTAGCACTTAATATGTACCAGTTATTATTATTTCTAATTGCAACACCATTTAATATTAGACATTGTGTTGGCATTTTAAAATCATATATTAAACTTAACAATAATTCTCCTGGTTTAGGGTTAACAGTGCCAATTTACAATAGGTAAACATGGATTAGAAAGTTTGAAATTTGTACAGCTAGCCTCTGTCTGAGTTCAGGAGCTACAGTCATTATAGTATACCACATTGGCTTGCTTTAGATTTTAGCCAAAAAGACTGAACTTCACAAAAGTGTGTGGAGTCTTACAGCTAATTGGAATATAGTTAATAGTAAACTATTTTGTGTAGTAAAATTCCAAAGCTTTTCTGCTCCTTATCCTTTCTCTGAATGATTATAAGCAGCAGCAGGACTTAAGAGAGTTCTTCACAGAAAATGCAACCAACACTTCAAAAAACACCTACAATGATCTCTGTCCCTCCTATGAATTCAACAGATGAAGAAAAGATCAGTGATATATAGTATACTTGCAGCATTTAAAGTTTGCATCATTCAATGCCCTCTTTGTTAACAGAGAAATATTCATTGGATATTTTGTGACCCAAAATAGACGGTCATATAATTTCAGATTTGGATGCATATTTGGGAAATGTTTATAAGCTGTACAGGGAGCCAGTGGAGCTTGGGCAAAAGGGCTGCCCCGGATTCCTGATAAGAGTCTTCTGCTCATGTTCCCTGCAGAGTGGTGGTGGGGGGCGTTGGCAAAGGAGCTGCTAGAAACAGGGCTTGGTACTGACTGGACACTGAAGCTATTTGGCTGCTTTAATAAAAGGGATTTCAAATTTAATCCACTTACTGTGAGATAACTAAGTGCTCATATCTGGAAATAGTTCTACTGCAGTCAGCAAAAAGATGCCATTACCAGCAACCTTTCCTACAGGGGGCTTGAATCATTTGGAGGCAAATTCATTTTCATTCCTGAGATGATGAATATGAAGACTAATGTCAGGGTGAAGGAAGGTTTCATGCATGCTGCCTGAATCCTACTTCTCCTGAGGATAAGGGTGTGGTCATATATTGAATTTGGAAATAAAGAGGGCATTGTTGGATGGTTACCAAAGCTTGTCAGGGCTGACCACTGTATTCCTCAAGGAGACGGAGGGTGTGTGCCACATCTGACGGTGTGCACATCATCACGTTGGTGCATTATGCTGATTTATGCACAGGTGTCACTTTAATTCAACAGATCAATTTTCACATTTGTTTGTATAATGACACTCAGTACTGGAGTCCCAACTCTCTCTCTCATCATTAATCGGGTGACTTTTCTTTAGCTTCTTTTTCCAGCCAGATTTTAAGCTTTTTTTTTTTGTATAAGTACTGATTCATACATTTTACGGATGCTCACAACACCTGCTGTAGTATAAGGGCACAAAGTAATTTCCCAGTAAGTTCAGATTCATTAATAGGAATAGGCATCCCTGATTCAGTCCTGTATGGATCTTTCTTTGCCTGAAATCTCACAGAAAGTTATTTCTGATGTGACTGTCTGAGTATTTCCATGGATTGAGTATGGCTGGTAGAAGGCAAACCATTTATAAAATATGACAATGGACTTTGGTGAACATTTTCTTTCTGTTTGTAATGTAATGTTAATATTGCCACCCCTTCTCTCTCCTAATCCCATTCACTTCTCGTATTTATGGGGTAAAGAGCAATAGTACAACAGGGTTACATATATACTAGTTGCCTACATATTTAGAAATAATAAATCAAGCTACAACATAGTTAAATATATTATGGTTTATTCTTATACTTTGACAGATATTTACAGAAAGAAATTGTGACAGACTTGTACTGCTACTACTTGAGACTGTCACTATGATAGTTACTACTGTTACTACTTGAGACCATCATTATGAGACTGAACAAAGGGATGAGCGTAGAAATAACAAAAAACAAAAGCAACTGTTGTAAGGAAAGGGCCAGGGGAAGAAGAAGAGAGAAGAAGAAAGAGAAGAAGGACAGAAGAAGAAGAGAAGAAGAAAAGGGCTCCCTACTTCTAGTGAGCAAAGGCAGCCCCTGAGCTTTTACAGCTCTTCCTATTTATTGGGTAACAAGAGCAAGGACAAGGAGGTAATGATTGGTCAGCTGCCTAATTGATCACATTATTGTTAACAGGCTTCAGATGTGCCTAATCACAGGCAACACTAGTGTCTGGGTCGTGGCTGCCCTCAGAACTCCTTCTGGGTGGTAGATGCAGTTTGTCAGTTTGCCAACATTCTGCATTTATGAGACACAGTTTGCTGTTTACTCATATAGTCTTCAGTGGTATACCGAGTTGATCATGACCCTCATTCTTTTGGCCTTCAACAAGAAATTATTTTTAATGTAAAGATATTTTTATGACTAAAAGTTAACAAAACATTAAAGATGTTTCATTTTAATTATTATTATATATGTTTGAGTGTTCTATTGATGGGTTGATTTTTCAGTTTGTCTCTTGTAGAAGCAGAAGCTGAGACAGATCTAGAAAGGCAAGAGGTTTGTTGTAGAGTAGTATTTATAAAATATAATGGAGAATGGAGTAGAACTGAACAGCTAAAGCCTTCAGAAAGGAATGCAAATCTAATATATGTGAAAAGAGAAAAAGAGGAAGCAGAATTTGGTAGGAGAGCCTCAAGGACGGTGAAGTAGTTCTGACAAAGTCTCAGCTCACATAAAAGAAAACCCTGGAACAATGACCTTGCCGAGACCACCTCAGTCGGGGAGACCCTAACTCAGTGGCGCTAGAGGAATTAAAGACACACAAACAGAAATATAGAGGTGTGAAGTGGGATATCAGGGGTCTCACAGCCTTCAGAGCTGAGAGCCCCGAACAGAGATTTACCCACATATTTATTAACAGCAAACCAGTCATTAGCATTGTTTCTATAGATATTAAATTAACTAAAAGTATCCCTTATGGGAGATGAAGGGATGGGCCAAATTAAAGGAATAGGTTGGGCTAGTTAACTGCAGCAGGAGCATGTCCTTAAGGCACAGATTACTCATGCTATTGTTTGTGGCTTAAGAATGCCTTTAAGTGGTTTTCTGCCCTGGGCCGGCCAGGTGTTCCTTGCCCTCATTCCTGAAAACCTACAACCTTCCAGCGTGGGCGTTAGGGCCATTATGAACATGTTACAGTGATGCAGAGATTTTGTTTGTGGCCAGTTTTGGGGCCAGTTTATGGCCAGATTTCGGGGGGCCTGCTCCCAACATGACCTTCTATTGGAGGGTCCTGCATTGGACTGAAATGGTCTCAGGATATAGGCTATGCTCAGTCGTTGGCTGGTTACTACTTGGGAAGAACTTGAAACTAAGGTTAACTTTGAAGGCTCTGAAAATGGTGGTTGTCAGCTAACTCCATTCCTATAGTGGAATGTCATAGTTTATTCAAGGGGTATCCCAGCTATGTCCCTCCATGGTTGCCAGTGTAGACCCTATCTGCGCAAATCCAATGTTCCTTTCAGAAATGGAATGGAAGCAGCTCTCCAGAATTCCAGTGGGAAGAACCTTTTACAGGAAATTAGTGGGATGAACTAGAATTCCTCTTCCCCAACTACAGTTGATCTTAAGTCTCCAAGTGGTACTCGTTGCGTCTCTCCTCACTATACATTCCCCTTGCCCTCAGCCACCATCATTGCATGTCTTGATGGTTTACCTGAGAATTCTGAGACCCTGCAACCATATGTTTCTAAGGCTGGTGCTGCTGCTGTTGTCCTCATAGCTACAGCTGGGCAATTGAGTATTTGCAGACAAGCAGGTGGAACACCTCTATTCCACATTTATTTCTTCCTGCCCCACTGTGTAACAGCAGCTTTGTCTCCTTCTGCTGATCAGGGTCAATTCCTCTCCCAAGATGATGACTCTTCTTCTTGCCTACTAGCCCTGGGACACAATAAAAACGAAGTGATACATGGCAACAGTAGCTTGTTGTTCAGTGTGCTCTTGCTATGTCCCTTGATAAGAGTGTCCGCTGCTCCTTTGGGGACCAGGACCTTTCCATATAGTTTAAAGTTGTGGATATAGGAGAAAATGTTTCCCAATTTGGGAATAAAAGTAAATGAGGTCATTCCTGCATCCTTTACTTATTTCTGGACTCATCTAATCACAGTATTGGAGACATAGCACCTATATGAAGAAAATAGTGTAAAGAAACTGGACAAAAAATTTAAATGATACCTTATTAAAGACTATGTACAAATGACAAATAAGGATATAGAAAGATGTTTCTCATCAATTGTCATTAAAGCAGCATAAATTAAAACTGCAATAATATTAGAAGGCAGGGCAAGATGGTAGAATAGGACTCTCCAATGATTGTTCCCTGCAGAAACATCAATTTCAACAACTATCCACATGCAAAAATATTTTCGCCAGAACAAAAAAAAGTAGGTCAGAGATTACAGTACTTGGTTATAGCACAATAATTTGAAAAGACATTGAAGAGAGTAGGAATGACAGTTTTGCATTACCTCCATCACTCTTTCCCTAACCCTAGGCAGCACAGCATGGCTAGAGATACAGTAGGATTAGAAGAAAGGAGAAAAATGAGCATGGGAGTTTAATTTGGACCATAGTACTGGGATCACTATAGTAAAACCCAGCACTGAGCAGACACATATGGACCCTGAATCTTGCCTGGTACATGCAGACTGAACCTCCAGACCTGCCCCAGCACCAGGTGGAAAATGATAGGCCCTATGAGGTAGACTTGATCTCCAGTCCACATTCCACCAGCTAACTACATGACCTTTGGCTCTGGACTGTCCTTAGTGGCAGACAGTCTTCAATTAGCTTGGGCTTTGGGCACACCCCAGCTCCATGCCAGCCTCAATTGCTACAGGAGTCTAGCCTGGCACTACATCAGCCGCAGCAGTCCTGAGCTTAGAGATTATGCCAGATGGCCAAGAGTGTCTGAACAGGTTAACTGTTGAAGGGTGTTCCCAGACAAAGCCAATATGCAAAGACTGGAATAAGTGCCAACAACTTCAAGAGTGCAGACATGAAAGCATGTCCATAGGAATCAAAAATAATCAGGGAAACATGACATCACCAAACGGAAAAAAGAAAGTGCCAGTGATTGACCCTAATTAAATGCAGATGTATGAACAGCCTGGCAAATAATTCAAAATTACTATTTTAAGGAGGCTCGTCAAACTTCAATAAAATATAGAGAAACAATTAAACAAAACAAGAAAAATAATAAATGGCTAGAATGAGAAATTTAAGATTGAAGTAATAATAAAAAAACAGAAATTCAAGGGCTGATAAATACAATGAATGAAATGAAAAATGCAGTAGAGAACATAAACAGAAGAATTAATCAAAAAGAAAAAAGAACCTGTGAACTCAAAGAAAAATACCTTGAAAATATACAGTCAGAGGAGAGAAAAAAAAAGAATGCAAAGAATGAAGAAAGCTTACAGGATTTATGGAACAGCATCAAAACAGGAAATATCTGAGTCAAAGGATTTGAGAAGATAATAGAAAAATAAAAGGGTAGAAAACTTATTTAAAGAAATAAGAGCAGAACATTTTCCAAACCTGAAGAAATATGTAAATATCCAGGTACAGGAAGGTTAACTATCACTCAGTCCAAATCACATTCAATCCAAATAAGACTACCCTAAGAAATATTATAATCAAACTGTCAAAAATCAAAGACAAAGAGAGGACCCCGAAAGCAGAAAGAAAAAAGAAGCAAATAAAATATAAGGGAGTTCCAGTATACCTGGCATATTTCTCAGCAGAAACCTTATAGTCAGGAGATAATGGGATGTTATAGTCAAAGTGCTGAAGGGGAAAAAACTGCCAACCAAGAATATGTTACCCCAAAAAGCTGTCTTTAGGAAAGGAGAGATAAGAACTTTCCCAGATACTATTGTAAATAATGCTGCAATAAACCTATGTGTGCATGTGTCTTTATAGTAGAATGGCTTATTTTCCCTTGGGTATGTACTCAGTAATGGAATTGCTGGGTAAAGTGGTATTTCTGGTTCTAGATCCTTGAGGAATCACCACACTGTCTTCCATGATGGTTGAATTAATTTATAGTCCCACCGACAATGTAAAAGCGTTCCTATTTCTCCACAGCCTCGCCAGCATCTAACGTTTCTTGACTTTTTAATAATCACCATTCTGACTGGCATGAGATAGTGTCCCATTGTGGTTTTGGTTTGCATTTCTCTAATGATCGGTGATGATGAGTATTTTTCATATGTTTGTTGGCTGCATAAATGTCTTCATTTGAGAAGTGTCTATTCATATCCTTTGCCCACTTTTTGATGGAGTTGTTTGTTTGTTTCTTGTAAATTTGTTTAAGTTCCTTGTAGATTCTGGATATTAGACCTTGTCAGATGGATAAAAAAAAATGTGGTACATACACACCATGGAATACTATGCAGCCATAAAAAAAGAATGAGATCATGTCCTTTGCAGGGACATAGATGAAGCTGGAAGCCATCATCCTCAGCAAACTAACACAGGAACAGAAAACCAAATACCGCATATTCTCACTCATAACTGAGAGTTGAACAATGAGAACTCATGGACACAGACAGGGAGGGGAAAAACACACACTGGGACCTTTTGGAGAGTGGGGGCCAAGGAGAGGGAGAGCATTAGGACAGAAACCTCAGCCCTGCAGGGCTTAAATCCTAGATGACAGGTTGATAGGTGCAGCAAACCACCATGGCACATATATACCTATGTAACAAACCTGCACATTCTGCACATGTATCCCGGAACTTAAAGTAAAATTTTAAAAAAAGAAAGAAAAAAGAAAACCAAACACTACATATTTTCACTTATAAGTTGAAGCTGAACAATGAGAACATATGGACACATGGAGGGGAACTACACACCCTGGGGCCTGTCGGCGGGGTTGTGTGTGTTGGGGGATGGGCAGGAGAAGGGAGCGCATCAGGACAAATAGCTAATGCATGCTGGACTTAATACCTAGGTGATGGGTTGATAGATGCTGCAAACCACCATGCCACAATTTACCTATGTAACAAAACTGCACATCCTGCACATATACCCTAGAATTTAAAATAAAATAAAATAAAACAAAAACAAAAGCAAACAAAAATCTTTCTCAGATACACAAAGCTAAGTGATTTTATTATCATTGTGACAGTTTTACAAGAAATGCTATAGGGAGTTCTTCAAGCTGAAAGAAGAGAACACTAATGAGTAACACAAAAACATTTGAAAGTATATAACTCCACGGTAAAAGTAAGTACATAATCAAATTCAGAATACTTAACCCTTTTCCTGTTTAGAAAAAAAAGTGCAGCTCATTGCCAGCAATCATTTAATCTTACATAAACACACTCTTTGAGGCTGAAGCAAATCTGGCTGATTTTCAGTGTGAAAATATAATATAAAAACTGTTCTTGGAGTTATTTCTAAACAGAACTAACATCAGAATGTCTGAATCATCAGAATCGTCTGTTTCAGAAAAATCGGATTCATCAGATGAATCTTTGGCCAACAACTGTTCAAGAAGGACGTTAACATCACATGTAGGAATGCTACATTTTCTAGAATTTGATATTTTTAGCAATTGAGAATTACTATATTTTGTAAATGGAAATACCAGTACTAAAAACAGAATGCTATAAATAAAATGATGTCTTTTGTTTTCAAAGTCAATATACTAGAGCAATGCAAAAATAATAATAAAAGCTAGATATATCATGGCAAAGTTATATCAGGGTAAACGCTGAAGCTGCAAGTGCTGTTGGTGAATATTCTTCAGGCAAATGGGAAAAACGTTGATACTGTAATGGTGGTATACAAATCACTTACTTCAGTTGAAAATTAAAAGGCAAAATTATTAAAATAGTAATAACTACAATGATGTATTAAGAGATATGAAATATAAACTATGTAAATTGTAACATCAAAAATTCAAAATGTTGGGGGAGTGAAATAAACTTTTGTAATCTCTATGGTAACCACAAAGCAAAAACCTATGGTAGACACACTAAAAATAAAAATCAGAGAATTAAAACATACCACTAGAGAAAAATCACTTAATTACAAAGGAAGTTAGCAAGAGAGAAAGAAAGGAAAAAGAGATCTACAAAACAACTAGAAAACAAGCAACAATATTGCCATAGTAAATCTTTACTTATCAATAATTACTTTCACAGTAAGTGGATTAAATTCTCTGATCAAAAGACATAGAATGGTTGAATGAATAGATCAACAATATCCAACTATATTCTGCCTAAAAGAGACCCATTTTGCCTGTAAGAACACACAAGACTGAAAGTAAAGGGATGAAAAAAGATTTTTCATGAAATAGAAACCAGTAGAAAGCAGGAGTAGCTATATTTATATTAAAGAAAATAGACGTTAAGTCAAAAACTGTAAAAAGGGCAGAGAAGGTCATTATATAGTGATAAAGGGGTCAACCTAGCTAGAGGATATGACAATTTTAAATATATATGCACTCGACACTGGAACACCTAAATATGTAAAGCAGATATTAATTGACCTGAAGGGAGATATTGTTTGCAATACAAGAATAGTAGGGGACTTCAATACCCCACTTTTAGTAATGGACAGATCATGCAGACAGAAAATCAATGAAGAAACATCAAACTTAAACTATACTGTAAACGAAATGGACTTAACTGACATTTATAGAACATTTCATCCAACAGCTGCAGAATACACATTCTTCTTAAGTGGATATGGAACATTCTCTAGGCCAGATCATATGTTAGCTCACAAACAGGTCTTATCAAATTTAAGAAGATTGAGATCATGTCAAATATCTTTTCTGACTACAAGGTGTAAAACTAGAAATCAATAACAGGAGAAGCTTTGGAAAATTTAAAAATATATGGAAGTTAAGTAACATGCTCTAGAACAACCCAATGGGTCAATGAACAAGTTAAAAGTGAAATTAAAAAATATGTTGGGAGAAATAAACATGAAAACACAACATACTGAAACTTACAGAATGCAGCAAAAACAGTTCTAAGAGGGACGTTTATAGCAATAAATGTCTATACTAAAGAAGAAGAACAATTCAACAAAAAAAGTATGTTGCACCTCAAGCAACTAGACAAACAAGAACAAACTGAAGCTCAAAAGTGGTAGAAGAAAGGAAATAATAAAGATTAGAGCAGAAATAAATAAAATAGAGACTAGAAAAATGATAGAAAATATCGACAAAATTAAGAACTTATTTTTTGAAAAGACAAAATGAACAAACCTTTACCTAAACTAAGAAAAACATTCAAATAAATAAAATCATAAATGACAACCAAGCCATTACAACAGATACCACATAAATCCAAAAGATTATAAGAGACTATTATAAACCAACAAATTTAATAAGCTAGAATAAATGGATAACTTCCTTGACACATACAACTTACTAAGTTGAATTACAAAGACTAGAATATCTTATCTGAACAGACAAATAACAAATAAAGCAATTGAATTAGTAATAAATGTTTTCCCATCAAAAAGAAAAGACCAGAACCAGATGGCTTTACAGCTGAATTCTACCCAACTTTTAAAGAAGTACTAACACAAATTCTTCTCAAACTCTTCCAAAAAACTAAACAGTAATGAATACATCCTAACTCATTTAGTGAGGCCAAAACTGGATACAATGAAACCCAAAACCTACAGGCCAAGATCCCTGATGAACCTAGATGCAAATATCCTCAACTAAATAATAGCAAATTGAATTTAACAGCACTTTAAGAAGATAATCATGATCAAGTGGATTCATCCCAGGGATGGAAGGATGGCTCAATATATGCAAGTCAAAAATGTGATATATCACATTAACAGAATGAAGGACAAAAACCACATGCTTATTTCAATATATGTAGAAAAGAATTTGACAAAAGTAAACGTTATTTCACATTGAAAACTCTCAACAAATTAGGCATATAAAAGATGTATCTTAACATAATAAGGGCCTTGTAGGGCAAACCCACAGATCATATCAGAAAAAAAGGAAAGCATTTTCTCTAAGATCCAGAAAAAGACAAGGATGTTCATTCTTGCCACTTCAATACAACATGTTACTGGAAGTCCTAGCCAGAGCAATTAGGCCAGAGAAAGAAATAAAAGGTATTCAAATTGGAAAGAAGGTAGTCAAATTGTCCTGGTTTGCATCTGACATGATCTTATATGGAAAACCCCAACATCTCTACCAAAAAAAAAAACTATTCAAAGTAAGAAGTAAATTCAGTAAAACTGTAGGATGCGAAAATCAGTAGCATTTCTATACATAGCAAACTATCTGAAGAAGCAATCACGAAAACAGTTTGTTTGTGATAGCTACAAAAAAGATAAATACGTGAGAGTAAATTTAATTAAAAAAGCGCCAGGCACGGTGGCTCATGCCTGTAATCCCAGCACTTTGAGAGGCTGAGGTGGGTGGATCACCTGAGCTCAGGAGTTCGAGACCAGCCTGGCCAACATGGCAAAACCCCGTCTCTACTAAAAATACAAAAATTAGCCAGGCATGGTGGCACGTGCCTAGCTACTCGGGAGGCTGAGACAGGAGAATTGCTTGAACCCAGGAGTCGGAAGTTGCAGTGAGCCGAAATCATGCCACTGCAGTCCAGCCTGGGTGACAGAGCAAAACTCCATCTCAAAAAAAAAAAAAAAAAAAAAAAAAGGATAAAAAAGATCTCTACATTAAAAATCTGTGAAACAGTGATTAAAAAAAAGTTGAAGAAGACATAAATAAGTAAATAAGTGTAAATCTATCCCATGTTCATGGTTTGGAGGAATTAACATTGTTAAAATGTCCATCCCACCCAGAGTGATCTGTGAATTCAATACAATCCCTATCAAAATACTAATAACTTTCTTCACAGAAATAGAACAAATAGTCTTAAAACTTCAGAGTCCACAAAAGACTCTGAAAAGTCAAAGCAATCTTAAGCAAAAAGAACAAAGCTGGAGGCATCACACACTACTTGACTTTATAATATACCATAAAGTGACAGTAACCAAAATGGCATGGTACTGGCATAAATACAGACACATAGACCAATAGAACAGAGAGCGAAAAATAAATTCATGCATTTGCAGCCAACTGTTTTTCAACAATGGTGCCAATAACACAAAGTGGGGACAGGACAGTCTCTTCAATAAATGGTATTGGGAAAAAACTGGACATCCACACACAGAAGAATGAAATTAAACCCTTATATCATACCATAAACAAAATCAACATGAAATGGAACAAAGACTTAAATGTAAGAGCAGTGACTAAAAAGTCACTGCTAAATCTAAGGACATCTAGATTATCTCCTATGTTATCTTCTAGAAGTTTTGTAGTTTTGGGTTTTACAGTTAGGTCTATAATCCATTTTAAGTTAATTTTTGTGAAGGGTATATGGTTTGTGTCTAGATTCTGTTTTTGTTTGTTTGTTTGTTTTTGCATATAGTTATCCAGTAGTTTCAGCACTATCTATTAAAATGATGATCTTTTCTGTATTTTATTGCCTTTGCTCCTTTGTCAAAACATTTTTTCTTGAATCCATCACCTGCTGAAACTGCTCTTTCAAGGTCATGGGGCCAGCTGACCCATGCTGAAAACTCCAAAGGAAATTTTAAGTGCCCATTTTATTTGACCTGTGAAAAGCATTGGACATACAGTTGAACACTCTGTCATCCTTGAAAACTTTTCTTTACTTAAATTCCACACCAACAGACACTTCTGGCTTACTTTCTATCACACTGACAGCTCCTTTATAGTCTCATTTGCTGATCTCTCCTCTTTCCAGAACTCTTAATTTTAGAGTGTCCTATGGCTCTGTCCTTGGTCTTCACTCTAATTTATTGATAGTGATTCCTTTGATGTTCTTATCTAGTCTCACCTGTTTTTTGACAACTTCTAAATTTATATTTGCAGACGAGCTTACCACTGAACTCTGGTATAAATTATATCCTTCAATTCAACTTTTCCCTATGCTATTTAATGAACATCTTCAACTTAACTAGTCACAAAGTCAACTTCAAAACTTCCCTTAAAACTTGCTATTACCAATTAATGAAAACTTCATCTATCTAGCTGCTCAGGTCAAAATTTTGTGTTTATCTCTGACTCTTCTTTTTATCCCATTCCACAGTTCCAATTTGTCAGAATATCTTTTTGGCTCAACCTTCAAAATATATTTAGAAAACAAAAACACCTCTTATAGGCCCTACTGCTACAGTCTTTGTCTAAGATTTCACCTCTCACTGGATTATTGCAAAACCCTCATATTCCTACACTGTTTTCATTCCTGTTCCTCTGTAGTCTAAGATCAGCTTCAGTGGACTGCTAAAAATGGCCAAATATTCTTTCTCGTCTATCAAGATGTGAAGCCTATGAACATGCTTTGGCCAATGAGACATAAGCTATTAATGATAAGATACGAGTAGAGGTGTGAAAAGTATGTGTGCATTTGGACTTGTCCTATTTCTGTTCTTGAAAACCTTTGGAATCCCAATAAGATGAAGAATTCCAGTCTAGCCTAATGGATGATGGAACACACACGGTCCAGTTGCCTCCGTCTTCCAGTCCGACAACCATCTAAACTCCAAAAGTAAGACCACATACGTAACCAGACGCTGACCACAGACACATGAACGAACCTAAGGAGACTTAACGGAGGAACAATTTAGCTCGGTCTAGCTCTGCCCAAGTTGCTGAGCCTCAGAATATTGATCTAAATAAATGTTTATTGGTTTAAGCCACTAAGTTTAGGTGATTTGAAATGCAGTAAATGCTACCTGAAACATTAGCAAAGCAGACAATGTAAATTGTTGAAAGTTTTTTTTTTTAAGTTAGATCCTGTCATTCCTCTGCTCAAAACCCTGTAAAGCCAGTGTCCTTATAGTAGCCTATAAAATTGTACATGTTGTGGGGCCCTCTTCCCCCTCCGACCCCATCGCTTTTTATTCTTCCCCTTGCTCAGATCCTCTAGCCACACTAGTGTCCCCTTGTTCTCAAACTCAGCAGACACGTTCCACTTTAAGGCCTTTAATCTGGCTATTCTCTCTGCTTAGAGCATTCTACTAGCAGCTGTGCTTTTGGCTAAATCCCTTCCTTCAACAAGCCTTTGCTCACCTTCTAACCATTTCTTTAAAAATTCTCCCTCACTCGGAACTTCAATCTCCTTACTATGATTCATTTTTTTTAATTCAAAGAAGTGATGTACAACACGCTTTACTTAGTCACGATGTTTATTGTCTAACTCCTCTGCACTAGAATGTACAATACTTATGTCTAAGGATTTTTGTCTGTTATGTTTAATGCTGAATTTCCAGCACATACAACAATTCCTGGCATAGATTAGGTTCGAAATAAATATTGTTCAATGAATGAGTTATGGAGGACATATGAAGTGAGAAAACGAGTGTAGTCTGCCTTTCAAGGAGGTTTGGTTTAGCAATTTTTAGTTCAGAGAATTTAAACTTTTTAATCCTTGCTAGTTTGTTTGTGTGTGTGTGTGTGTGTGTGTGTGTGTTTGTCTGTCTGTCTGTGTCTGTGTGTATTAACATGTAGAATTATAGGACAAAGCCTGTCAGTATTGGAAGGTGCAGGAAGTGCTCTTTTCTCTCCTAATTACTAAAAAGATTCTATTTGAATAAAAATAGAAGTGTACATCAGTACTTTGAAACTGTTAAAAAAAACGGGTATTTCAAAAGGTCAGAATTTGCTGATTGTCTTTTAAATACTCCCTTGTCTCTAAAATATGGCATATTTATATGGTGTTATCCTTTGCATTGTGTGACCTCTGTGTTGGTCAAAGACAGGTATAGTATCCTATAATTCAATGTTTCATAAGTCAGAGTGAAATGGTCTCTTTACAAAACGAAGTTTGAAAGTAAAATTATGCTTTGCCACTAGTCTTAATTCTTAGTAAACACACCTTTAATCTTTGTGATACCTTGAGTGTATTATCTTTTATGGACTTTGCAAAGGTCACAGAAGACAATTTCCTTTTTAAATAGATCCTTGCAAGCATCTCATATTTGATTTGTTTGAAGATGAGCCTTTTATACTTTCCCTTTTCCTTCATTACTAAGGGAAAAAAGCTATATGCCGTATATCCTAGACTCTGCTGCTTTATGCGTTTAATTTTTTTCTTCATCATGATATTTATATTCTGAAGCTCTTTAAAATGTTTACCCATACTCATTAGCATGTTGATCTCTGTGCAGACTGTCACGTTACAAAAATTATTGACTGAGACTAGGTAGAAAAATATGAACAGAATTTAGTTTAACAGTAAGATTCATGACAGCAACGTTTTACCCACTTGTTCATTCATTCATTCATTCATCCATCCATTTATCAAATAGCAAATTATAGAGCACTTACTAGAAACCAGGCTCCCTGCTAGGTATATAGACATTAGAAATAAATATCAGACATAGGCCTTTTTCTTGAAAAGGTTAGTTTCGTAGTGGAAACAAACATATGTGCTGTAAAAGAGGCCCCTATGCAAGTGCTTGTCTATATTTTCCAATACAGAACAATCAATGTGAGCAAGTATTTCATTTTTTCAATGAATTGTTTCAATATTCTATAGACAAAACATCAGAGACCTCATTTGTTTTTCTGCTGTTTGACTTAAAAGTAGCTCAGGGCATCTTCAATTGGAAGGCCTGGAAATATAAATCACCCATGGTCCAATTTTTGCTTTCTGTCTCTGCAGGGAGAAACAGCATGAACTGCAGTGGAAAGAGAACTCGACTCCACCGCTTGCATGTGTAGGCAAAATATAAATTCATATACAAAAGCCCACCATGAACTTTCTTCCATGTGTTTATAATAATCTGAACTCCTTTTGAGATCATTATGTTGCTCTGACTTAAAAACTTTTTTTGAAAACTGCTCTATTCATTTTATTTGATTTTGCCTTTATGTGTGATGAGGGCTTTTATTTGGTATCTTTAGTGTCAGGTGTCATAGACACAATATTGGAGGCTATAGGTTTGATTTTCAGTTTCTTTAAGCTTGAAAATCCAGCTGAGTATTGACCATTAATGAGACAGGGCTCAGGTGGTATTATTGTCAGTCTTCCAAGTTGAATAGAGGGACCCCCAAGGATTCAGGTACATATTAGAAATATGTTTAGAATGGTACACGGTTTGTAGAAGAAAGTACATTGAATTCCTTAAAGTTGGCGTTTATCTTCATGGATAAAAGCTTAGGGAACCAGATCAGATCTCTGCACTTTAGAAAGAGAAGACTGTGTTAGCCAGTGACGTTATAAGAAGGCTTTACATTATGTTTATCCTGTATAAGTTATTGAAACCTATGTATCAATTTGAAGGTTGAATTGCAGAATATATGTCAGAAATTATGGAAATGTAAAAGTAGAAACTAAGTGTGATGAAAAGACTTTCAAAAAGCAAAATACAAGGACATGTTCATATGTAAATACAAGGTATAAATGAAATATAAAGAAGAATATAAAAGTTTTAGACGAGGTAATGAGATAGTGTATATGTCAGGTCGAGGAAAAATAGGAGGTGGTTTTACCTTATGGTTTAAGACTATAAAGATTACACATACATGTATGAATGCATAAAGATTATATACAGAGAGAAACCATTAGGCAAATTTGGTAATATTTTCTAGATTAAAAATATAAAAATGAAATAAATATGCTAGTAGAGCACTTAATCCAGAAAGAGAAAGTAGATGTGACCTCATGAACAGGTTACTAAAAATTATAGGGTTAATGTCTGACTTCATGGGAAGTGTTAATTTCCTTGATACGAGTGAGATAGTGATAAACAAGTTATTGGGATGTGTTTCAAAGAGAAGTACATAGAATAATTCAATAGACTATTCTGGCTACAAGCTATCACTATTTCTGCCTTGCATTAATTAGTCTTTCTTTTTATTTATTTTTACTTTTTGACTCACACCAATGACCAGAGAACCCACTCATCTGGTTGATGAATTGGAAAAGTTGAACTTTGTAAGTGAGACTTGATCCCTCTTGGAAAAGCATTTTCTTATCAAACTTTCAATGAAAAAAAGTACAAGGTCCAGGGGATTATCTGATATAAATAATCAATAATTAATATTTCTAGAGCATTTTGTATTTTACAAAGCTTTCTCACATTTATATACCTTGCTTCTCTGGCTTCTTTTTCTTCAAGTTTATATTTAGAGATGATATTCAAAACATTTAAATATAATTAGTTATCCATTAGAATAAATGTTGGCCCTAATGCCTATATAGCTATACAGAATTAGCCCTGAATTTTTTCTATAATTATTTTATAAGTAGTTCTGTTAATATCTTGCCATATTACTATTTATTTTGAAGTCCTATTTTCAAGGAAAGCTCTTGTTTTAATCAGGATAATTTTAGTTGCAAGTGACAGAAATGAAACTCAAATTGGGTTAAGCAAAAAACAAACAAAAAAACAAAAAAACCCACAAAAAACCACAAAAGCAAAACAAACAAAAAAATGAAAACAATTCCTGGATAGAAATGAACTATCATTGCCATTAGAAAGGGACTCACAAAGTAAAACATACTTTAGAAAGGTAGAAAAGCAGCCGGGCACGGTGGCTAACGCCTGTAATCCCAGCACTTTGGGAGGCCGAGGCGAAAGGATCACAAGGTCAGGAGATCGAGACCATCCTGGCTAACACAGTGAAACCCTGTCTCTACCAAAAATACAAAAATTAGCCCGGCGTGGTGGCAAGCGCCTGTATTCCCAGTTACCCAGGAGGCTGAGGCAGGAGAAAGGCGTGAACCTGAGAGGCGGAGCTTGCAGTGAGCCGAGATTGTGCCGCTGCACTCCATCCAGCCTGGACGACAGAGCAAGACTCCTTCTCAAAAAAAAAAAAAAAAAGAAAGGTAGAAAGATTACATGATGATTAGAGTCATGATGTTTTTTCTATGGTCAAATTCTTCTACATTCTTTGTGAAAAATAACAGTGATTTTTAATATGGGCACAACTACCAGCTTGCCAAGTGACTTTAATTCACTTGTACGATGATTTATTAAGAGGAAAAATGCTATCTTTCAATAATATAGTATTCAATATAGTCTTTCATTTATTAAAATTAGATTGTAAGACACATAAAATGTTTTTAAAATATATTTTGTTCCCTTCTGATTATGTATAAATTATCTTTACTCCACCTATAGTAACCTTTCCATTAAAAAAGTTTGCATCTTCTTGACTGACACCTTGCTTTGTCCGACACTTTCTTGCTGTTTTCCTATTAATTTCCTTCTTATAAGAAACTCTTCTTTTAAAGGTAATCTGAACATGATATTTATTATTGATCTTGCTGAATTTATGCAAATCCAATGTACCCTCATTTTATACAAAGGTGCATAGTATGTGCAGCTTTGAGAATCTGAATACATTCAAATATTTTCTGTGTTCAATTGTAACCTCCCAATCCCCCAACCCCAAAGAGTATGTATAATAACAATCAGAGAGCTGGATATGTCACGATTCAATGTGTGTTCTCTCTTCAGTAGTTCATCTATTAGCCAATGACACATCAGAAATAGTCCCTTTTTCTTTTTCTTTTTCGTTTTTTTTTTGAGACGAGTCCCACTCTGTCGCCCAGGCTGGAGTGCAGTGGCGCGATCTCAGCTCACTGCAAGCTCCACCTCCCAGGTTCACGCCATTCTCCTGCCTCAGCCTCCCGAGTAGCTGGGACTACAGGCACCCGCCACCACGCCCGGCTAATTTTTTTGTATTTTTTTTAGTAGAGACGAAGTTTCACCGTGTTAGCCAGGATTGTCTCGATTTCCTGACCTCGTGATCCGCTCGTTTCGGCCTCCCAAAGTGCAGGGATTACAGGCGTGAGCCACCGCGCCTGGACAATAGTCCCTTTTCCTTCAGGCAGGTGTACCAATAATGTATGTCATGACAGAATTTTGTGTAAAACATTCTCTGTAGATTGTTTGCATGGGTCATTATGCATTTCATCAGTTTTGCTCCTTTTCCTACTTGAAATTCTGTTTCTTATCTTCTCCCCTTGGCATATTTAATAAGTTTTACCTTCTCTGCAACCTTTCCCCAGTAATCTCAAGCATTTTATTTGCTGTGAATTCCATAAAACTTTGTAAGTGGCCATTGTTATATTACTCATTACAACCTATTAAAGTTGGTTTTATTCTTTGTCTTTCCTAGGGTCCTAGGTTGTGAGAGTACATGTCTTTTATATCACACTCCCTTAGTGCAGGCTGAGTACTGGAGTCTGGACACTCCTGGTCACCAAAATCTGTCTCTTCTACTACTTCAGGTACGCTAAAATCTAAGAGAAATATTTCTCTTAGAACAGTTATAAGAATCTGGAGACTCCATGAGGACATAAACTAGGACTACCTTGTTCAGCATTGACTGCTCAGCCCTCATACACTGCCTATCAAGAATTTGTCCCTCAATGAATATTTGTAAAAGGGATTTAAATAAATTAATAAATAGAAATAAATTTGTTAAGTGAGTAGAACAGATCAGTGCCAAGACTTCACTCCTTTAGACTCGAATTACTCTTTTTTTAAATACTCTTCAGGCGATACCAATGTATATAATATACAATTTTACTATCCTAAAAGTCCTCTGTGCTTCACCTATTTATCCCAGCCTCCTTGTCTCCTGGCAAAACCTGATCATCTTACTGTCTCTATAGTTTTGTGTTTTCCGGAATGTCATAGTGTTGGAATCATATAATATGTAGCCTTTTCATATCGAATTATTTCATTTAGCAGTATGCATTTAAGTTTTCTCCATGTCTATTTATGGCTTGATACCTCCTTTTATTAATTGATGAATAATAGTGTGATATAGATGTACCACAGTTTTTTCACTCAGCAACTGAAAGACATCTTGGTTACTTCCACTTTGGGGAGATTATTAATAAAGCTGCTATAAATATTTGTGTGCAGGTTTTTCTGTGAACATAGGTTTGTATATCAAATGGATAAAGACCTAGGAATTTAATTGCTGGGTCATATATTAAAACTATGTTTACCTTCGTAAAAGACTGAAAAACTGTCAAAGTGGCTGTACTATTTTGCATTCCCACTAGCAACATAGAAGAGTTCCTGTTGCTCCACAATCTCACCAGCATTTTATATTTCCAGTTTCTTTTTAATTTTAGCCATCCCAATATGCATGCATGTTATGTAGTTTTTAGATTTGCTATTCTCTAATGACATCTGATTTTGAGCATATTTTCATGTGGTTATTTTCTATCTGCATATTTTCTGTGAGGTGTCTGTTCCGTATGTCTGTCCACTATCTAATTGTGTTGTTTGTTTCCTTATTATTGAGTTTATATATTTTGTGTATTTTGGATGCAAGTTGTTTATCATTTATGGATTTTGCAAACATTTTTCCCAGTCTGTGACTTGGACACGTCATTCTGTTAACAAGGCCTTTCACAGAGCAGAAGTTTTTAATTTGAATAAAGTCTAATTTATCAATTTTTCTCTTCATTGAATTATATTTTTGATATTGTATTTAAAAACTCATGACGAAACTTAAGGTCACAGAGATTTTCCCGTTTGTTTTTTTTCTATAAGTTTTATAATATTGCACTTTATATTTAGGTTTATGATCCATTTTGAGTTAATTTTGTTGAAAGATGGAAGATCTGTTATGGATTTATTTTTTATGTGGACACTGAATTATTTCAGCATTATTTATTGAAAACACTATCTTTTCTCCATTGAATTTATTTTGCCTCCTGAAAGATTAGCTGACTATATTTGTGAGTTCATTTCTGGACTGTATATTTTGTTCCATTGATCTATGTATTCATTCTCTCACTAATACCAGGCTTTCATGATTTTTGTAGCTTTGTAGTAAAAAAGATAGTGTCCTTCATCTAAGGTTTGTTTTTTTTTCAGTATTGTTTTGGCTATTCTAGACCTTCCCATTTTTATATAAACTTTAGGCTCAGTTTGTTTGTATACATGAAATTGTCTACTGGGATTTTGATTAAAATTGCATTAAATCTATACATCAATTTCAGAAGATTTGACATCTTACTAATATTGAGTCATCCAATACATGAACACAAACTAGCTCTCCATTTATTTAGCTTTTCTTTGATTTCTTTAGTCAGGTTTATAGTTTAAAATAAATTCTATATTTTTTGGTTAAATTTATACTTAGATATTTCATTTTTTGGTGCCATTGTAAATGGTATTATGTTTTATTGTAATTTTTTTTAGACAGGGTCTCACTTTGTCACCCAGGCTGAAATGCAGTGATGTGATCTCCACTCACTGCAGCCTCAACTGCCCTGGCTCAAGTGATCCTCCCACCTTAGCCTCCTGAGTAGCTGGGACCACAGGTATGCATCAACAAGCTCGGCTAGGTTTTTTAAAATTATTATTTGTAGAGATGTGGTCTCACTATGTTGCTCAGGCTGGTCTCAAACTCCTGGGCTCAAGTGATCCCCCTGCCTTGGCCTCCCAAAGTGTTGGGATTACAGGTGTGAGCCACTGTGCCTGGCCTGATATTATGTTTCAAATTTCAGATTCCAATTGTTTATTGTTGGCATATAGGAAAGTAATTTTCATATATTAGTCTTGTATCCTACAACCTTGTCGTAACTTATTAACCAAAGTTTTAAATGGATAAATTGAGTATACTTTATTTGTCAAATGGCTTTCCAGTGCATTCTTTCCAGCTATCATTATGAATTATTTAAATGTAAGTGCTGTGGATTATATATCTGCATTCCCCCATCTATTACAGCCATCACAAATCTCCCATTAGACAATCAGAAAAATGGCAGTTTTATGAACCTCAATTTTAATCCTCATTATACCAATTACTCATCCAACTTCAGTATCTTCATGTGTGAAAAGATAATAATGTCTACTCCAAAGTGTTATTTTAAGGATCAAATGACAGAATATACATGAATGCGATGGTTAATTTTATTTGTCAACTTGACTGGCCTAAGGGACACCCAGAGGCCCAGAAAACTGGTGAAACATTACTTCTGAGTGTATCTCTGAGAGTCTTTCTGGAAATTGGCATGTGAATGAGTCAACTGAGTAAAGAAGATCTGCTAATATCCATGTGAGCTGTTATCATCCAATCCCTCTTAACCCAAATAGCACAAAAAGAAGGAGAAAGGCAAATTTGCTCTTTCTGTTTGAGCTGGGAAATTTATCTTCTCCTGCCTTTGGACATTGGTGGTCCTGGCTCACAGGCTTTTGAACTTGGACCAGAACTTACACCATAGGCTGCCTTCATTCTCAGGTCTTCAGACTAGACAAAATTACACCATTGGATTTCCTGGTTCTTCAGCTTGCAGATAACATGTTGTAGAACATTCTCAGCCTCCATAGTACTGAGCCAAGTACCATAGTAAATCTCAAGTAGATCCACGTATAGCCTCTTGGTTCTGTTTCACTAGAGAATCCTGACTAATACAATACACAAAAGTGCTTAAAGACCTGTAAAGAGTTATATAAATTTATTTAATATAATACTAGTAGTGTAATAATAGTAATAATACTAATGCAAATACTATCAGTTGAGACCATAAACGACACTGAAATCCTGATGGTACAGAAAATACGTTATATCATTCTTCTTTGCCATAATCTCTGTAAGTAATTTCCTTTCTCTCTTCACATCAGTAGGCTATACACATTAAAATAATTAATAAAAACAATAAGACTGAAAGTTATTGAATGCTCATGCCATGTAATTTTAGTTATGTCAATCTTTACTGGAAAATCTTAAATGCTTGAACATTTCATCCTTGAAACAGAAGGCTGTAATTGAGTAAGTCCTTGGCCTATGTATTAGTGTATTTCCATGCTGCTGATAAAGACACACCCAAGGCTGGGCAATTTACAAAAGAAAGAGTTTTAATGAATTTATATTTCCACATGGCTGGAGAGGCCTCACAATCATGGTGGAAGGCAAGGAGGAGCAAGTCACATCTTATGTGAATAGTGGCAGGCAAAGAGAGAGCTTGTGCAGAGAAACTCTCATTTTTAAAACCATCAGATCTTGTGAAACTTATTCACTATCACGAGAACAGCATGGGAAAGATCCACCCCCATGATTCAATTATCTCCCACTGGATCTCTCCCACAACCTATGGGAATCATGGGAGCTACAAGATGAGATTTAGGTGGGGACACAGAGCCAAACCATATCATTATGCAAACAATGAACTTTCCCCTGACATTTAGAAACATGCTAAATATTGTGTAAACATTTCTAATTCTATTTTCATTTGCATAATTAACAACAGAAAAAATAGATTAACAGAAAAAGTATACTCCATGTATCATTATAAGATTACTATACCTTGGAAATCTTGCAAATCTAGATGACCTTTCTTTAAATCCACATTATGAGAAAATTATATGCTTTATAGTATTTGTAAGACCAGTTGTGAACATTCTTGTAGTCAGTAAATTAATCATCATATCTAATTACAAATATCAAATAAAATATTGATTGTAAATTTGAAGTTTTGGCTCATCTGTGTAATTGGATGCTCTCTAGGCTGTCCTGTGCTGAAATGCTGAGTATGCATTTAGATTAGGAAATGACCGTTTATTGTGACAACCAATACTTTACTTGTAATATACATTTTGCCTTATAAAAAACCTTACAAAATTGTGCTCATTTATTATGATATAGTTGGTGATTTGTTAACATCTGTTTTTAGCTTATTTATTTCTTTAATAGGGTTTTAAAATATTGCCTATCAATGTAGTCAATATTTTTTCTTTTAAATGCAAATAAATAAAATCATGCTGTCTAAATAAATTTTATTATTTTTTAATCAAGAAAATAATTCGTATACTATACTCCATTGTCTTTTTTTTCAATTTTTTTTCTTTTAGTTTTGATATGATGCTTGGAAAATGCTTTCATGCATTTCACTTTTGGCTATTTTTCACACAGATTCTTGAATGTTTTCTCTAATTGACAGCTCAAAAATAAAGGTGGCAGATATTAATTAATAAGTCAAAGTTGCCAAGAGAGGCTTTGAAGCCAAAGTTTTGGTTTCCAGGCTTCTATTGATTTATTCTATTTGAAACAAACAAAAAATCCTCTACAATATCTGGATTCTAATAGAACTCTTTTTTTCTTTCTTTTTTTTTTTTTTTTTTGAGATAGAGTCTTGCTTTGTCACCCAGGCTGGAGTGCAGTGGTGCGATCTCGGCTCACTGCAACCTCCGCCTCCCAGGTTCAAGCAATTCTCTTGCCTCAGCTTCCCGAGTAGCTGGGACTACAGGTGTCTGCCACCATGCCTGGCTAATTTTTGTATTTTTAGTAGTGACAGGGTTTCACCATGTTGGCTAGGCTGGTCTCGAACTCTTGACCTTGTGATCCACCTGCCTTGGCCTCCCAAAGTGCTGGGATTACAGGTGTGAGCCACCGCACCCGGCTTTTAATGGAACTCTTTAAGGTCCTGCTTGATGGATCTCCTTCAAAATGTTATTTAGTTTGGCTTTCAAGTCAATTTGTATCCACTTTATGTTTTCCAACTTATGTGTTCAGGGTATTCAAAGTATAACAATGCTTGGGAAAGGGAAACGTGTTAGGAATGAGGAGATTTGCAGGCCTGTCTGAGTTCTACCTTTATCTCTCCTGTTACCAAACAAGCATCTCTAGGACTCAGTTTGCTCCTCTGTGAAATGGAAGCATTAGTCTAGATAATCCATAGCTTCCCCCTTACTCGGCCCTGGCAACATCAAAAACCCTAAACTGATCTGAGTTTGGCTGATAATTTATGTTGACAACCTGATTAAAAAAAAATTCTTCAGAACTCTTTCTGAAGAGCAAATTGTGACACAAGCAAATTGTGACATTCATAACTATTTCATATCTATTTCAATAAAGTAATTATTTTAATTAACATTTTTCTATAACCCATTAGATAAATGTATTTGGGGACCTGATAGATAATGTTACCTAATTTT
Source organism: Pongo abelii (assembly GCF_028885655.2). Classification (NCBI taxonomy): domain Eukaryota; kingdom Metazoa; phylum Chordata; class Mammalia; order Primates; family Hominidae; genus Pongo; species Pongo abelii. Next base: position 128,651,413 of record NC_071996.2, read on the forward strand.
TAAAATTTCCCTTAAAATGTAAATCAGTTCATGATTTTCCTCTGCTCAAAACTACTCTCCCCCCACCCCTCCACACACACACACAAAATAAGTAAAAATGCACCTACTGGTGTGAAAGTCCTCCTGATTTGGCATTTGGTTACCTCATCCCTAGTTACTGTTTTCTTGCTCACTTTACTGGTGCTGGACTTTTAAAATTTTATTTTATTTTATTTTTTCAGAGACAGAATCTCTGTCACCCAGGCTAGAGTGCAGTGGTACAATCACAGCTCACTGAAGCACTGAATTCTTGAACTCAAGTTATCTTTCTGCATCACCTTCCCAAGTATCTAGGACTACTGGCATAAGCCACTAAGCCCAGTTAATTTTTATATATATATATATATATATACACACACACACACACATACATATATATACATATATATACATATATACATATATACATATATATACATATATACACATATATACATATATATACATATATACATATATACATACATATATACATATATATGTGTGTGTATATATATGTGTATATATATATGTGTGTATATATGTATATATATACACACATATATATGTGTATATATATATATGGAGATGGTGTTTTGCTGTGTTGGCCCAGGCTTGTCATGAACTCCTAGGCTCAAGTGATCCTCCCGCCTGGGCCTCCCAAAGTGTTGAGATTATCAGCATGAACCATTGTGCTCAGCCCTGTGGAAGGTTTTATATCCAGCTGGTCACCTAGCTTTAACTCTGATTCTAGGAATTGGTGACAGCTGAATTCCTGCTTAATCTGCTTTGGTGTGTCAAGCCTCTTTTAAGGTTGTTTTGCTGTTGTTCTTTTGACTTTTAAAGAGGGCAAATATAACTGTTCAAAATAAAATCTCACAAAATCTGTTTCTTCATTTGCTTCCTAGTTAGCCTATTTCCTCTTTCTTTAATCTCTCCCTTCCATATCTGCAAAGCTGTCAAACCAATGACTTGGCCATCTCTTGCCAGTCTCTGTTTATCTTAAGCCTTTTCTTTCTGATGTTCTTACCCATTAAATAGGTTAAACTCCATTAAGTCATAAGTGGATTGTGAATTTTCAGAGAATGAAAAATATAAAATGGAAAGTGTAAAATATTTAGTTAAATCTGCATAGGAAATATTTCTTAAATGATTCTAAAATGACCTCAGTCTATAAATTACCATTTAATATGTTAATTATACATTGTATGAAAGGAAAGCAAAGATCTAATCCTGCATTGATGTGCAACAGATCACCTTACACGTGGCAACATTTGAAGGACTGAAAACGTTTCTTGCTCTCTTGCCTAGGTCCACAGTTCCTTTCAATCTCTCCTGCATGATGCCTTGAATATATCATTTGATAGTTATTAGCACATAAAAGGTAAGGCTTCTGGTCAAACCTTCAATTATGTCATATGGGACAAATGCTATAGGAATATCACTATTGAGCATTAGCAACTTAGCAGAAATTAGATAACATGAGAAGACCATGAGAAAGTGAGAAGGATGATGGCTAAATTCGATGGTGGTCAGGAGCTGGGGAAGGTGTGGACATGCAAGCAATGGCAAAGGTGGAACCCCCAAGGTGAGCTGCAGTAGAAGGAGAGGACGCAGGTCCCCCTGAGGAAGTGCAGGGATTAGTGAGCTGCTGTCTGATTGGGCTATCAGTTTTATATGGAAATTTATCTCTCTTCTGTTTCTTCTTTTCTTTGATTTAACAAAAATGTTAGGCTGTAGACACATTTTCCCACACGCCTCTTCAGTCCCTAAGCCACAGGATCATTTTGCTAGGGACAGGTTTGGTAGGGCAGACATATGGAGGAACTGTTTTGAGTAACAGGACTCTACAACATTTAAGTGCTGTAGTCACATGTTTGAATAGTTAGGCCGCTCAAGAGACAACTTCTAAAAAGTTGCTTTTCACTCAGATACACCCTTTCCTTAGGAAACTCTTCAAGAATCCAGCTCATCCAAACCAGGTTCTGGTGCCTTAGCTACATCATATAATTTTAAATTTATATAGAATGACAACTGCATTAGTCAGCAGCCGTTAAACTTTCACCACCAAATAAGTAGGCAAAATCTTATTTTAATAGGTCTGTAAAATCACACTATAGTGAACCCTCCCACTCCTATCTTCAAATATTTTCTAATTTTCAAAACATCATTACCCAACAGGCTAGTTTACCTTTAGGAGATTTGTTTTCTTTTTGGTTAAGAAACAGAAAATTTTCTTCTTTTTCAAAATGCATCACATTGTATCTCATTCAATTTTTTAAGTTTGGACTGATGTATGAGTTTCAAAGTAACATTAACCTATGTCCAGGTTATCTCTCAATCTTTCTGGTTAGTAATGAGGGATAATGGTAAAAATATAGTTGCAGTGAACTTTGGCATAGGTGAGACCCCCACATTTCATATGTACCTATCATTCAAGTCTGCTTTCGTTGTGTTTCCAAAAATAAGCCTGTTAAATGAGCCCTTAATTTTGTTTATAAGCTAATATTAATTGTTCTGGAAAATGTGGATTAAACAAATAAAAGCGCATTGGCTAAATTAAACCTGAAGAAGTTGCAATATGTTGTGCTTGGATAACATACACGTGTTTAAAGTGACTGAAATTTGGATTATATTTTCAACTAATTTTGAAATTTAAGATTTTTCTACATCAACCCAAGATTTGTAGTATGCATGTGCTTGAAATCCATTGAAATAGCTACTTAGTCAAACTGGCCTTCCCAACCAGATGAGTATTTGTTTGCTTCGTTTCTTCTAAAGACCTCTGAGGGGTTTCCAAACTGTCCCTCTTGTAGCAGATGGAATACTCTCAGGAGTCCATCCCTATAGCAACCACAGCTACATCGTGCAACCAGTGCTCTACTGATTCCCAAATAGCATGTGAGGCCACTGAAGGCTGCAAAACCTTCCTTCCACTGACTGGCTTCCCTGCTGATGCTATTCGGAAAATGCCTAATCTGTATCGCAGAGAAGCATCCTATCTGTATTGTATATAATTTAAGAAAACACTCAACCTGAAAATAGAATTATTTTAGGAAAAATAATTTTCTAGATGTTTTCTCCTCAAAGTCATATATTCTAAGTACTTCCCTTATGTTACACAAGGTTGCCTGCCATAGATAAAGCTACACTGTAAACCTCATAGGATAAAGCTACACTGTAAACCTCATAGGTGAGGAAGACTCAAGTCAGGTGATTAGAACTTTGCTAAAACCCTGGGCCATGATAGCATTCTGGTGAGGATTTAGCAGCTGTCATATGGAAATTTGTATGAATTAAGTTCAATATTGAGGACAAGGTTTGTGCTCAGGGGCAGTCCTGGGAAATTCCTTTTTGTGTTGGCATGCCCCTGACTGGATACTTTGTAATACTTTCTTGGTGACAATACTTTCTTGACAACATTGTTGGCAATTGTTCTGGAAATAACATCAGTAGTCTTGATAGCTGCAAACAAATTGGGATAAAGCCATAGTTTTGATTGTGCATTACAAAGATGGTGACTATTCAAATGTAATCAGTTTAATGAGGTTTTAGAGAATGTTCTTGTTTTGGGGATAGTGACAAGTGCCGATATGAAGTTTGCAGTCTAAAGGGTATACAGGTGGGAACAATTTCAATATGTAAAAGCACTGGACTTACCTGAGCATAAAAGGTGCGTTGTTTCTGACTGAAGACTCTTGATGCGGCATCAGGGGTTGGTTTCATTTTTACTAACATCCATGATTGTCCAGGTTTCACCGCCCTTTCCTGCTTCCTTCTCCCAAATCTCCTTAAGCTAGCTTGGGTTAGAAGGATGATCGAATAGAATCTGTTCAAGGTAAGATATGTTTTTAGCATGCATTCATCTGTCATGACCAATACCATTTGATGAGAAGTTGATGAGCATAAGAAACCCGAGGCCAGGTGAAGGCATATAAAACCCCTTCTTCTCTCACTATAGAATTAAGCTTTTTCCCACCCCAATTATAGTAGATTAATTATTATTATTATTATTTGAGATGGATTTTTGCTCTTGTTGCCCAGGCTGGAGTGCAATGGCGCAATCTTGGCTCACTACCACCTCCGCATCCCGAGTTCAAGCAATTCTCTTACCTCAGCCTCCTGAGTAGCTGGGATTACAGGTGTGTGCCACCACGCCTGGCTAATTTTTTGTATATTTAGTAGAGACGGGGTTTCTCCATGTTGGTCAGGCTGGTCTCCAACTCCCGATCTCAGGTGATCTGCCCACCTTGGCCTCCCAAAGTGCTGAGATTACAGGCGTGAGCCGCCGCAGCTGGCCAGATTAATTATTTAGAGGCTTTTGATAATAATCCCTTTCAAAACATGAATTTCCATGCCTTAGCTTAAGGTTACATCTAGGTTACGTACTGAAGTGAAAAGGAGTCTATCATTCAGATAGTCTCCACGTAATTCCAAACATACACGTTTTTCTTCTTGGAACTCATATACCCAGGTGGCAGGCGGGATCGTCATTTTCCCCACATTGTTCGTGTCAGATAAACACAGCTTTTGTGTCATGTACACACTGCCATATGATCGCATATGGTTTCACTGAGAATTCCATATTTATAGGGTGGAACTACACCATAACATGAAATCCGCAGGGCTAGAAACGAGCACTGGGCCCATCTTGGATTTCCTCCAAGGAAGTTTTGAGTTCTTGGAGGCGGGCACAAAGGTATTCATGATAATATGGTCTTGTTTGTAGCATGGACCAAGAATGTGGACCTTGAGGATAACGTTACAAGGAAGCTCTGCAATTTAGGGAAAAGATTCCTTGCCAGAGAATTGTATCCGCTCCCCACACTCACATTTGTTATGCTGCCAGCTGTTCTCTGTTATCATCTCTTGCAGCCTGCAGGTGGGGTCCACTCAGGAGTGGCTCTCCAGGGTGAGAGGGAAACAGAGACAGCTGCCGCTGAAGCAGATTCTGCCCTTGTTGCTGCTGCTGCTGCTGTGCAGAATCGTGACTTTTGCCTGCTTTGTCCCTGGGCTCTCAGCAGTTTGGCTGACTGGCTACTTACCCTTGCTTGACACTGCAACCTTCTGCCCCTGCTTTCATGCTTTTCTTTAAGTCTTGACAGTCTGCAGACTGCGGAAGGTCCCCCGATGCCTCTGGCCTGCTTCTTTCTTACGACCCATGGCTTCTGTCTTTCTCTAATTTATGAGACTTCCTATTCAGCTACTACCAGGAACCTGTATCAATTCATGTGCTTTTCCCGCAAGCTATATCCTCAGTGCCTGTTCATGCAGCACTGTCTTCCCATTTCCAACCATAACCTAGAACAGTTACACTTTGAGTGACGGAAACAACAATGAAAAGCAAGCCTTGTAGCAATTTTGCATTGCCACGAGTTGGAGTTCAATTATCATGCACTTACTGTATCATTAGAGCTTGTTTTCCTTGATGAGAACTTTGTGAGATGGTGACTAAACTCATTATTTAGAGTAACTATCATCGTAACATTAGTCATTGGAGAAATCTGGGTGAATCAGAAGAGAAAAGCTAGTAGCATAGGCATTCCAATTAAGTCCTTCAGAGAGTCATCTAGAATAAATAGGGCTTTTTCTTTTCCCCTGACTGGAGTTGTGAAATTGTGTTTGTAATCTAATGAATCAGTTCTCAGTTTTGGAGAGAATATGATTTTCAAGGTTTGGGCTGTAGAAACACAAAAGTTGGGGTTGTTTGGGCATATGTATATGGTTTTATATACATGATTATATACTGTTAAGTTAGAAGTATATTTTTACATTTTCTTTATTCTTGCTTAAACAGTATTTCAGATTGGAAACTCTTTTTGTCAGATTTGGGGAATGATCTCTGAAAATTATCTGCTATGTACCTAAAAAAGTAGAAGCAACCAATATCCTTTTAAAACACTTAAACACTTGTCTCCTATTGGCATATTTATGTTTTTCTCTTTATACTACTACTGTACACTCCTGTCTCCTTTCTGAGTCTCTAAGGACAGCAATTTGAGATCTAGAGGCCTATAACATTGTGAAGAAATATAGACTCACCTAACTCTTTCCCCTCAGTGATACTCTCCTTGTTTGGAAGGCTGGGGTCTAGTTTAAAATCTTTCTAATTACCTTGAATATTCCAGAGTTTATGTGTCTCTGACATTCTGAAATTTTCTAGTGCGATGTTGATGCTCTCTTTCCTCAAGGAGGTCTAAAATGTCAACCTCCAAGGGTCTTTGTATAGCATTTCTATGTGCCATGGGGATTTCAAACATGAACGTGGATTGGATCTGCTGGAATGTGTGAACAAAATGTCAAAGCAGCTTTATGGAGAATGGATCTGGTGAACAACTGTCTCTAGCTGTGAGCCCCACTTACAACGTGTAAGCTTATAGGTTGCTCATGAATAAATTCAAGCAGCAGCTACCCAAGGGAGTTCTACATTCCCTTCACAAACCAAAAGACTGTGCCTCTTTCTTAGTTGTAGATTTTGCAAGGTACAACAACTTATTCACCTTGTGGGGATGTCTGGGCATGTGTCAGACCAACAGACCCCTGGAAAATTCACCAAGTAGGCAGCATCTGAATTTTCACATCATTTCATTTTCTGCCTCTTGGCTGTAGGAGGAAGACTGCCAGTACATATTTTAGGCAGTAAAGCAAATAATTATCCAAGGGAATTCATCTTCCTTTTCATTCAAGAGGCTCCATATAGGGTCTGGGAATTTGGTGAAAGGCATGACTCTTTGTTATGATGATTTAAGTCACAAAACCATGAGCTTTAGATTCCTTTGCTTATGCATATCCTATAACTCTCTAGTAGACTGCACATGAACTTCAGTCTTAGTGACTTTGTGAAATATTAACCATTGCCAAAAAAGCTCTGTGGATTCAAGTATTTTCAGTGGTTTTCTGGCTTTGCAACCCCCTGCAATACTGATGCCTACCTGATCTTTGGTGATATTCATTTCTCTGCTAGCTCTGCCACAATGCATATTTGATATCCTGAAACTTAAGCACTAAATTATAGAGTTAACTCTTCTTAGCACACCTAAGACTTATAAAGGCAAAATATGCTACTTTATTTTTCTCCCTCTGGGATTGCATCATCCCCACTGAATTCCAGGATGCCCTTTTTAATGGTGGCATTTCCCACTCTAATCTCTGGCATGCATGGAACAGCCACTGTAGAACCTTTCAGGATGCTAGTGACCTCTCTACCAATGCATTCCTTGAAGGCTTTGTGAGGACAGTGCCCTCTGAATCCTCTTAGGACACATAAAAGATAGGGAAGCACTAACACATGAGAAATCCGCCCCAGCCTTTTTATTTCCCTAATTGCTCAGATTCCTTCATACATAGCATATCAAGGAAGTTCTAGCATCTCACTTTTATTTAGTGCACTGTTGAATCAGATTTCAGCCAACCAGCCATGCAAACCTTTAAAGCTACTCACAATACTTTGAACTAACACCCTATATCCATAATCTCTGTTCAATGTTCACATACACTAAATTCAGCTAAGTCTCGCAAAAAAAAAAAAAGAGTCATTTCTCCTAGGTCTGATACCTTCAGAATCCACTTTCATGCATATTCTCTAAGTATCTACCAATATAAATTGGAAAAATCATGACATTGAATTGCTATGTATGGTATATCATTTTAGATCAGATTTTTGTGGTGGGCCTTTTGGCATCTTCTAGAATTTAAGAATACTCATGAGTCTGGAAACAATAAGAGGTGGTATGGGTTCAGCATAAACCTTCAAGGCAATCACTAGGCATGGTAATTATATGGTCTTCAAGCAAGTGGAGGCTGATAATTTCACACAGAGGAGGGAAGAAGAAGCTGCTTTTGTTGGTAAGAGAAGCCCGGAGAAATCTAGGGTGAGGCTAAGGTTATTAGATTCATTGAAGTATGTTCATTCCAATTATTACATCCCACTCTTTTTTTGCCAATCCCTTAAATTTACATTAAGAACCATACCAAGTCTGTGAATTCAGTTTGCCTTGTAACTGAACCACCTACAGGGTCAAATTTTAGTTTTCCCAAACCTCATGATGTAGATTCAAAAAAGCATTTGTTAGAGAAGTCAAAGAACCACTGTGGTCCTCTACTCTGTGACTTGAACTGGAAATTAAAACCTTGAACTTGTCATTTTCTTTCTCCAAATTCTCCAGTGTACTTACAAGAAGTGACATCCGTTGCAACAGCTACTTTGACTTCTAAAGCCTTGCCTTATGCAGGCATTTGACTTCAGGCAACTAAAGGTTATGATACAAGCAGCTCTTTTACCACTTATTGTGAGGGACTGCCCATGTCTCACTGGAGCAGACACCATATCTTGGTGCTCCATTCAGATTTCCTAGGCATTCTCTTCTATATGCTGTAGGCTGTTTATTGTTATTATTTCTGGCTCTCTGCTGAAGAACTTTTGTATTTTTCTTCCTGACGCAGGAGCATGCTCAACCTGAGGGCTGGGCAAGACAAATGGACTGGAGGATCCACACACCTGGAAGCAGCCTTCAAACAACAATGATGGGCAGTTAGTGGCTAGAAACTCTTGCTTTATCCCTTAGTTGGGCTTACCCTGTATGATCATATACCTTGTCAACAGCACCACTGTTGTCCAGCACTGTCGAGTTCCAGTTGCTCAGCAAAGTGTTGATCAAGAATTTAAGGTGTCTTCCCTCTCCTGGCTCTCTCAGTTTCTCACTTTATTAATAGCATTTCCAGGGATCACCTCTCAGTTTAGCTACTTGCATTCAAATTCTTGTCTCAGGATCTGCTTCTGGGTGAAACCAAAGACATCTAAGTTCTATTGGCAATGAAGTAATTAATGCCTTAAATCTGATTAGATCTATAAACTAATTCCAGATTCTCATCTTTAAGGTTGGTCTCTGTGATGGTTAATATTGAGTGTCAACTTGATTGAATTGAAGGATGCAAAGTACTGTTCTTGGGTATGTCTGTGAGGGTGTTGCCAAAGGAGGTTAGCATTTGAGTCAGTGGACTGGGAAAGGCAGACCCACCCTCAATCTGGGCGGGCACAATCTAATCAGCTGCTAGTGTGGCCAGAATAAAAGCAGGCAGAAGAACATGAAAAGACTAAACTGGTTTAGCCTCCCACCCTGGATCTTTCTCATGCGCTGGATGCTTCTTTCCCTTGAACATTGCACTCCAAGTTCTTCAACTTTGGGAATTGGGCTGGCTTCCTTGCTCCTCAGCCTGCAGATGGCCTATTATGAGACCTCACCATGTGACGGTGTGAGTCAATACTCCTTAATAAAGTCCCCTTTATATATACATCTATCCTACTAGTTCTGTCCCTCTAGAGAACCCTGACTAATTCAGTCTCCTATAACCAATTCCAAGATCAAAACGTATCAGTGAGGATTTGGTCAGGGAAACAGATATTACTCTGTGTATATCATGGGTCTGAAATAAAGGGGCACATGCAACACCTGTAAAACCTGAAAATGTAAAGATCACAGATGCCACCACTGAAAGTCAGGAACTGCTAGTGAAGTGCTATGGAAAACATTACATGGGAGCACAAAAAAAGATAGCTGCTCTAAGGGTTTTCAGCAAAGCATGTGCTTTTCAAGAGCTTTTTAGAAGCTGCTGTGACTTCCATGACTGCCCGTGCTTTCTACTGTCAATACCTCAAGAGAACAAAGAACTTTCCTCTCTTCTGCTTTCAGAATTTTGCATGAGTGTGTTATTGACAAATTCTAAACAGGGAAAAGAATTCCGAGAAATGCAGTTCTCTGATTCTCCTCTTCATCCCAGGCAAATTCTTGGAAGGGGATGGTAGTGATGTCGAGGTATTACCAGTCCATCTGGAATAATGAGCAAAATCTGGAATGTGAAAGGCTTTGCATGAGATTTTAACCATTTTTCTTTTAATTCCAAGAAGAAGGGGAAGATGTTGATAGTTTCTAAGAAGGGGTGTGATATGATTCTATTTGCATTTTCTAACCCTTGTCTAAAGCTTAGAGCTTGGGATGGCAAGAAAATCAGTTAGGAAAACACATAGAGTTTGTCCAAAAAAAAGATGATGGCCATTTACTAGGGTGGAGTACAGAAGATTTCAAGAAATGACAGAGTTAAGAGGTATCAGGACATAAGAGTAACTGGACATGTTGGTGCACTGCATTTGGGGATGGTACAATTATGAAGGTTGCTGATTTGTTGTCAATCATTAAGGTGGGAAATACTGGAAGACAGCCAGTTTGGGGCAGGGTAGCTGGTTTGGGGGTAGGTTGTGACTTTGGATTTTCTGAATTAGAGGTGACTTTGAAGTACTTTTTGAGGATCCTGAGCAGGCAACACACTTGGTCACACTGTTTGTTCTAGGAGGGCTCCTATGGGTATCCAGTGCCTCTTGACAGTTGCACATTGCTCACAGCCACTAAGGATGGTAATAATTCCCAGCAACTTGTTCCAAGTTCAGTGTTAACTTCTCAGGGTCACGAAGACTCATTTTTTTGCAATTGTTTCTAAAAGCAGTGGCTCCAAGGGCTTCTTTTTAAATGTTAGATAGTCAGAAAGTCTTGTCAGTAGTTTTACGTATTCCCAATTATTTCTCCCTTCACAGGAGAGATTGCACAATCATTGACTGTTAGGTTGGTGTTACTCTTTCAGCCACCCTTGAGGGGCAACTATGATGGTGCCTTGCTGAGATGTCTCCAGGAAGCTGTTCATGCAAAGAAAAGCCGTCTCACAACATTCAAGTTGAACTGAAGTGAACTGAAGGAAACAGTCATATAGGAAACCATTTAGTATTATATTGCACTGCTTTTTTTTCTGTTCTTTGATATTATACCCTGAGGAGGGCTGATGCAGGTGAGCTGTCATTTTCCCATCCTCCTGCCCAGGAACTGCAAGGATAATTTTTATTTTTTCCCTGGCTTCATTAAGCTTGGGTAACTAAGGAGCTTTGCAAATCCATATATCATGGATTCGTCATGGGCCCTCGGATGTAGGCATAACCTTTTCTAACCATGGGGTATTATAAATGACCCAAAGTTTCTTACAGACTATGTGTATACTCCTAAGACAACCCTTAAATTATATAAAATTTTATGTCATTTGCAATCCTTCTGTAAGGAAGATTTGCCGCTTTCCTCCCATTTATTAATTTAGTCAATCATTTAATAGTAATGGACTTAGGTATATTTATTTTATACTTTGGATTATAGCCCAGTGCTACATTATTGTGTTGCATGAATTATTCCAATTTTTCCCTTTGGAAGTTTATTCAGGTTGGCTCCTGTGTTCCTATGAAATCCTTTTGTTTTTTGAGTACTTCCTCAGTCTCTGATACTACAAGATGTTCAAGGTTCATCTTCTACTTTCTTCACCCTATCCTAGAATCAGCCATCTATGTAAGGAACTCTGTTTCCTTTGATTGGAGAGTGGTATTTATAAACCAAGATCTGAGCACTGGTGTCATTTTCTCTCTTCCTGAAGTACTTCCTTTAGCATGTCTTGCAGTGCAGTTCTGCTGGTGATCAATTCTATCAGCTGTTGTAAATCTGGTGGTTCTTACCTTTTCTTCTCACAGTTTTCTTACATGCATGAGCTGATCAATATTGTGTTGAAGACTAAAGGAAACCCTCTGCAGGACTCCAGAACTCTTTCTCTGCACAGCTCTCTGCTTTCCATGGAGGTGTCTCCACTCGGGTAATCTGCCTCACAAATTCTAGCTTTCCTGACCTTACTCAATTCTTGAGTCCATTTGCTCAAAATGGAGAACTTAAGGCTTTGTTTTGGTTTCCTTTCCTTGTGCTTCACTGTACAAGCACTCTGGTGTATAATCTGGGGCAATCACAGGGCATAGGCTATCCTTGTTTGCTTCCCCTCGGTCTCCCAGGGATCACCAATAGAAGCTGCTTGTTGCTCGCTATCTGAAAATGATTTATTTTGTCTGCCTTGCTGTTTGTTTAAGGTGGGTCCCTGTTACTCCATCTTTGCTGGAAGTAAACTCTCCTCTGCTTTTTATTTATATTCTTTTTAATGAAGATATGGAATATCAGAATAAATATTAGCAATAATTATTGAAAGAAAAGATTTAATTAAACATTTTAAGAAACATATATTTTATTTAAACTAATGTAAAAGTTCAAAACATTAAAAAAGTCTTACCGTTTTGGAAATTAAACATTCAAACAAAATGGTCCCTTTTGGTAAATAAATAATAAAAATGACGTTACTGCATCTCAAAACAGAACATTGAGCTAAACTCCAAGGAAAATTAATGATCTTCATTATTAAACAAGAAAAAAATTAACAACAGTAAACTAAAATTTCAACTTACTAAGAGGAAACAAAACTAACAAAATCATAAAAAAACCCAGAAATTATAGAATTTGAAAATACAAAAAATTGAATATATAAATAAGTAAAAATGCTTGTTTTTGAAATAAAAACTTTTAAAAAGCAAATTTTAAATAGTCTAGTGAGAAAAATTTAAAAAATCAAAAATGAAATATAATTAGAATTCAGAAGGATTTAAACACAAGTTTGGATGAAGTTTTTAAATATGAGAAAATATTATAATGTCAGTGTTAATGATTTGAAAAGATGAGGTATCATTAATTATAAACGAAATAAATACAATTTTCTTCCTAGAAAATGTGAACAAATTTTTTGTCCCATCCCAAAATAGCTTACTATGTTGGCAAATTAAAAATTAAAATTTAAAAGATAATACATATCCCTACAGCATTTAAAAGAAATCTTTAGATATCTTTATTTTTTACACCAAAACTTTACCGAAGCTTGTTTGTAATGGTCTGAATGTTTACGTTTGCCAAAATCCATATGTTGAAATCCTAACCAATGTGATAGTACTAGGAGTTTGGACTCTTGGGAAGTGATTATGTCATGAAGGTAGAGACTTCACGAAAGGGATTAGTGCCTTATAAAAGGGACCTCAGAAAGCTCTCTTACTCTCTTTCTACCATATGAGAGTATAAGAGAAGTTGGCAACCCAAAAGAGGGCTATGAGGTCACCAGACCCAGACCATGCTGGCACCCTGATCTCGGATTTCCAGCTTCTAGAACTCCAAGAGAGAAATTTCTATTGATTATAAGCCACCTAGTCTATGATAGTTTGTTATAGCAGCTGGAACTAAAACGCTATTGGAAAGATGGAAATAGAGAGCAAGAGTGACAACTCACATGGTGGAGAGGGGGCAGAGAGTTCGGTGAGCAGGAAATAAAGAAGAGAAAGAAAAAGTTAATAAGTCATTAATCCAAGAATTTAAAAAAACCTTCCAAAATCCATATATTTATTTTAATTTCATTTAAAATGAGAATGCAATTTTTATATTAATGGGATTTTGATAGGTAAACCTACAGTACATCTGAGTAATAGTTATGTAAATATAACCAAGATAGGCCAGGCGCAGTGGCTCACACCTGTAATCCCAGCACTTTGGAAGGCCAAGGTCAGCGGATCACTGGAGGTCAGGAGTTTGAGACCGTTATGACCAATATGGTGAAATCCCGTCTCTACTAAAAAATAAAAATAAAAAAAAATTAGCCGATGTGGTGGTGCATGCCTGTAATCTCAGTTACTCAAGAGGCTGAGGCAGAAGAATTGTTTGAACCGCGGAGGTGGAGATTGCAGTGAGCCAAGATAGTGCCACTGCACTCCAGCCTGGGCGACAGACCTAGACTCCCTAGACTCCATCTAAACAAACAACCAAACCAAGATAATGATGATAAAGAAGAAAAATAAGTATCTTATTTTCCATGAGAGAGAAAACCCAAAATAAGACAAGTTAAATGTCTTGCCCAGTTATTTGTCTTGTCACAGGTAGAGTCAAGATGCAAACCAAGACTTTTAAAACAAAACTCCTGTAAATCTGCTGCTCTCCCTTAGTGTGATGTGTACAAATGCAGCAGATGCTGTGAGGGCTCCCAAATCACCCTTCAGGACCGAGCCCCTAGCTGAGGGGCGTGCTGGACTGAGTAAGCTGCTTCACAAAGGTTGTACCCTTTTCCCAGGGGCAGCCCACATCCATGACCAGTTAACGTAAGGGTGCGGAGAGCCGGCCCTTGCCTCAATCTTGGACAACTCTGAAAGGTCATCCTAGCCAGAGTACCCCCTGTAGGATCACCTGAAGTCCTTTTGCAAATGCATTGCCTTCAACTTCATCCTCTGCCCAACTCTTCTTTCCTTATTCCTTTATAGGTGTTTTCCTACAGGTACTCCCCAGTAAACTTCCTTCATGCAAATCTGTCTCAGAGCTCATGTCCTGGGAACTCAGACACATGTCTGATGCCCAGAGTAGCCCTAGGAAGCAGATTCAGAAACAGGAATTTGGAGCTGTATCACTCCTGGCCAGCTGGCAATGCGATCGCTTCACTGGTCGGTGGAGTACTGATTGCCTCTGACAAGCTGTAACAGAACAATTGTTAAAGTGGTCCCTGGGGATGAACTGGAATGCCATGCTGGGGAAGGTAATGCATTGACTACTGCAATAGTTCATAGGTTAGAGAGGTTTGAGGAAGGAGCAATTATAAAGACAATAGAATCAGAGTCCTATTGATGCATTAGACAAAGACCATAAAAAGCTGATGGTGATTAATCAACAATTTAAGGTAAAATGTGAAAATCAGAAGGCCTATTTGGCAGCATATAAAAAGAGTCCCAGGCTTTGCAGCTGGAGGCCAGAAAAAGCTGAGGATCAGGCCAGGATATAATTATAAGTGTAGCAGAGCTCCAGAGGAGGTTGAATTCTCATTCATAGCAAATGTGCAATTACCAAGGTCAGTGTCATGGTTAGCAAGGTCTGGAACCTGAGAATCGGAATGGGGATATGTGGATTAATGATACCAGAACCTTGAAACCCTAAGATAGTCCTATATCCACTGGGTCTGCAGAAATGGCTGATTGCTGTCAATCAAACTCCCTAGGACCTGCTTGAGGATATAGAGGATGCTGCCTTGCAAGTCAGGATCTGTCTCCACCTCTCCTTCTGGATGCCAGACTAATCACTGTTGTTGTCACAAGATATCCTGGCCAGTGTACTCTAGTGTATTTTGCTAAAGGATGAGAATGGCTATTTCCTGAAAGAGTTGCTGCAGGGCCTAGTCAAATATAAAAGCAGGAGTCAGGAACATATGTATAGGACTGGATCCTGAGGGGTGCTAGATCATGGTGGCGAGTGGAAGAGGCAGAAAGTCAAGTTGGATAAGGAAGTGTTTATTATTATGGGAGCATTCTCTTTGATACAGAATTTTACACCCTGGCAAGGACCCTGGGAAACAATGCAAACTTGCTGCTATGTTGGCTCTTGCAAGTTGGAGAAAATGAAGGCTTGCACTATGTGAAGGAGAAATACTAGAACTGCTATGCAAGCAATGGAGAAGGAAATGCAAGGTTCAGAGAATGGGCATGCTAAAGTGAGTATACTACTCAAGGGCAAAAAAATCAACTGCATTCTGTGGGAGGACCCAGGGAACCTTCCATTTACCAAATAAAAATGCACTGGTGAGAGTAACACCACTATCAGCAAGAATCTCAGTGATAACTGTCTCCTGTAAGTAGGGAAGGTAGTAGGAAATGCTTAACAGAACTAGATTCCCTGATAAAAACAGGGCAAGGCAGTCCCCAAAATAGAGGCAAGCAATGACACTTAACCCTCAGAAGTGAAGTATGCATGATTATTATAATGAACACTAAGATCAAAGTGGCAGCCAGGCTGGCTTGTCCTGCAGAGAACTATGGAGATGGTTAACAGAACATGGCTTTGTCTAAGACAAACTAGATGGGTGGAGAAGAGTCTTGCTTAATATACGGAGTGAAAAGAAATCAAGGATGGATAATAAGGAAGTTGAGGACAATAGATAATCAAAACTGATTTGGCTACTGCCTCTACTGAAGGTCCAACAGATACACAACAGCAATGTGTAACAGCCTCCTCAATAGGGCATCATCCCTCAAAGAGACAAATCAACCACTTGTTGACAAGCTGATTATATTGGACTGCTTTTGCTTGGGAATAAACAGTATTTTTTGACTGGAAATCATACATATTCCTGGTACGAATGTGTCTTTCCTGCTTTTACCAGCACCATTATTTGAGGGCTTACAGTATTGGGCCCACTGGCAGTCTTTGACAGAGAATACTGCATAAAGTCATTTCAGGCTGAAGGACCTAAGTCTACAGCAAAGGAGGTGCAACTGTGGTGCATCACCATGGTCCTATCACATAACACACTAACCAGAAACTGTTGACCTGATAGAGCAATGGTCTATCTAAAATTCAATTTTTAATAATACCATATCGCATAAAGTGAGACATGATGTATTATACTGCCTTTCTAAAGATGTGATAATTATAACTGTTTTTTACTTAAAAAGCTTACTCTATTTGCTCATGTTACAAACAGTAGAGACTATCTCTCCTAAGCACAAAGAGAATTTATTGGTCAGTATATAGAAACCCACAGGAATGAAGGAAAAGCAGAATAATGATTGGAAATAACAGGAACTAGCAATTGTAAATTTGACAGATCTCAACATAGAAACCATTTGATAGCATAGCTCTACTACCTTCACTGGAGAAATTAATTCCCCCTATTTCTTCTTTTTTTAATTCATTATGTTCAAATTTCAAAGTGCATTGGCAGAGATGTCAATTACTATTGCTTACATCATGTTTCTGCATTATGGCCTTTAGTAGAAGGAAGAGGCATGATCTGCCATAGTACCTGGGGTTCTCCATAGTTTTCTTCATGGGAGGGCATCCTAATTTACCATGTAAACAAGACAATACACAGTGGGGAGAGATGTAACTTCCAGAAGATCATACTGCTATTTGTTAAGGGAGAAATGGATGCTGGACAACTAGAAACACATCAATTGCTCTCTTAGATACATTTAACTACTCTTTAAATTAACCTCTCAATTACATCTGGTTAATATATGCACTACTGGATATATTGAAGAGCCCGTCCTGCTTGCTTCCTCATGCATCATTTTCTTCCTCTCCCATTAGCTGCATGGAGGATGGGCAAAGGCACTTTCTATGATTGCCTCTGGTGTTCAACCTTACACTGCCATCTGGAGCAATGCTGCCTTCTTCTGGGAATGCCTCACAGTTGTCTTGGTGCTAATGAATGCTAAGGCCTTTGAGAGCCAGAGTGCACTTCATTATACAGTGACTTCATTAAGCCAAAATTATGAAACAGTCAGTGTTAGTCTGTTTTGTACTGCTATCACAGAACCCCACAGCCTAAGTAGTTTATAAACAATAGAAATTTATTTCTCATAGTTCTGGAGGCTAGGAAGTTCAAAAGCAAGGTTGGACTGTTGGTCCAAGATCAAGGCTGGCAGGTTTGGTGTCTGGTGAGGGCCTGGTGTCCTCTTCCAAGATGGTGGCCTGAATGCTGGATCCTCTGCAAGGGGGAAGTGCTATTCCTCATACGGCAGAAGAGAAGAAGAGCCAAGAGAGAAAACTCATTCTTGAAAGCCCTTTTATTAAGTCATTAAACGCATCCATGAGGGTGGAGCCTGAAAAGTCTAATCACCTCTTAAAGGCCCCACCTCCCAATACCATTATTTTGGCAATTAAATTTCAACTTCTTTTTTCTTTCTTTTTTTTTTTTTTTTTTTGAGGGAGTATCTCTCTGTCACTCAGGCTGGAGTGCAGTGGCATGATCTCGGCTGACCGCAACCTCCACCTCCTGGGTTCAAACAACTCTCCAGCCTCAGCCTCCCCAGTAGCCGAGATTACAGGTGTGCGCCACTGTGTCTGTCTAATTTTTGTATTTTTTGTAGAGATGGGGTTTCACCATGTTGGCCAGGCTCGTCTTGAACTCCTGACCTCAAATATTCTGCCTGCCTTGGCCTCCCAAAGTGCTAGGATTACAGGCATGAGCCACCACACCCTGCCTCAACGTGAGTTTTCAGGGGGACAAACATTCAAACCGTTGCATAGTCCATGCCATTTTTTTTTTTTGCCTTCTTTCCCTTTGAACTTCTTTCTATCATATGTTTATCTTCTTTCCATTGGAACTAGGAGAAAAGTTTGAACCTGGACACTGAAGAGATGGTGTCTGTGAATCACTGAATGAAAATAACTCATTTGGGTTTTACCTGCAGCCCTGTTAGAGCAAAGATACAGCTTCACAGGGTTTAATAAGAGCTAAAATGGGATGTTCTTTAAGCATTGTTAGTGTCCTAATTCCCCACTCTTGTAACTCCTCTGGCCACCATCATCCTCTTTTCCCTTCTCATTCCCTTTCTTCACAGCAGTCCTTCATCAGTTCCTTCTCCCTAGTGCTTCTGTTTCTCTGCCTTTCCCCAAGTCCAAAGTAAACAAATCAAGTGCTCCTTGTTTGCATTACGAAAAATTCTTTCTAGTACAAGAAAATTTAACATGGTTCTCTTAAAGCTTGTTCACTGCTGATTGTGATTTAATTCATAGACATAGTATCTGTGCTTTAAGTTTTAGATAAGGCCAAGTCTACTTTACGGAATAACCTGAAAAGCAACAGTAAGAAAATAGCATATAGCTGGCAGGAAATTATTCAAGCTGTTCATGCCTTCCTCTTCAAACCAGTTTCAAGAGAATAGTGAAATAGAGTTCCCTGATAGGAAATGCATTTTACTGAAGGACAATAAAATCATGCTAAACTTAATGAGAATGTTTTAAAATTGTTCCTATTTTCTCTTTCAGGTGATGCTTGAAACACATTTATTCTATTCCCCTGATACTATGACAGGAAAGAAATTGTATTATTACTTCTACTACCTAGGGAAAAATAGCTGATTAGCTAGTTTTGACTTTAAGACTATTCTCAAATCATTCTCCTAGAACATTTCTTTGCCTTGTTTTCAATGACAAAGAAATAAGGCCATTGCATGCTTTCCATTATTGTTAATGACTCTTCTAATGATTTGATGCCTGGTGCCTTTAATTTTTATTTTAGAAAACACATCTACTACTAAGACTAAGTCTCTTTGTCATTCACTGTAAATTTCCCTTGAGGCATGTGTTTTTGTTTAAAGAGGCATAAATAAATAATCAATAAATAAAAGTTCATTGTACAGTTAAAGTGGACCGAAGTCAAATTGACTTTTATGCATCCAGCAGAGGAATACAATAAGTGAATATAGAGAGTATTTACTGTATAATGCAATATCAATAATTAAAAACCTATTTAAGAATAAAAATATAAAATGGCTGAGTGAATATCAAAGTTTATATGAAAAGGTAATTGAGAGAGCTAATACTGTATGCAACTGATTTTTGCATTTATGAGTATTTTATAAGCATGACAATTGGCATTTTGATTTCTAGTATACCTATTACTTTAATGTTAGGATACAGAAAGCTGATAATTTAAAAGCATAGTAAATGTACGAGATCATTTTGTTTTTAATAACCTTTTGACAGTAGGACATGGACTTTGAAGGTTTTTCTAGTGGTTTTATGGTTATGAGTCAAACCAATCACTATTTCATGCTGAGTTTATCTACTTTGTGATTAAATTAGCAGATTTGTGAGATAACTAGCCACGGCCATGAGTATAGTCCATAATTATGCAATAAAATTAAACAAGCTGGTGAAGGAAACAATCAACTCCATAGCCCTAATGTTATGGATGCAGTTTACACAGACTATTGGGGGAGGTTGGGATCTTTCTCAGAGGGAGAATTTTAGGCTATGTTTTATGACACTTGTTACGTCTTCATTGGATTTTGGGTTCTCATGAGTTTCTGCTCATGTTTCTGGTGAGCTTGCTAAGGCATAGTAAAAAGGTCACTACAAGAATATCCTACTAAGACATTTCCTCATCCAGTTTTTTTCAAAACTGCAATTAAATCATGTCATTTCATTGCTAGATAAAATGACTTCCTAATTCGCTTTATGAAAAAATCTAAACTCCTTGCTGAATGAGAAGGATGGTCTGCAAATAAGATTGTTAAACTTTTCTCTCATGAAATGGTGGCATTTGTTTTCCTTATGCAGTCATGTTGTGTAAGGAAATGACAGGAATATGTTCTGAGAAATCCATTGCTGGGTGATTTTATTTTTGTGTGAACATGATAGACGGGACTTACACAAACCTAGATGGTATAGCCTACTACATACCTAGACTATTATAATCTATTGCTCCTAGGCTACAAAGCTGTACAGCATGTTACTATACCGAATATTGAGGCAATTGTAACACAATGCTAAGTATTTGTATACCTAAACATACCTTAACGTAGAAAAGGTGCAGTAAAAATACAATATAAACAATAAAAAATGGAATATTTGTATAGAATACATAGAATTAATGGAGCTTGCAGGACTGTAAGTTGCTCTGGATGAGTTAGTAAGCGAGGAGTGAATGAATGTGAAGGCCTAGGACATTACTATACCTATTATAATCTTATGGGACCACTGTCATATATGTGGTCCATTGTTGAACGAAATGTTTTTATGAATTACATGACTATACTTGAATCTGGACTACCCCTGTGGCTTGTTTTTATCTATGAAATGTGACAGAAATGTCATTGTGCCTGTTCCAGGCTCAGGCCTTAAGGGGGCCTTGTGTCATGTAAAGCCAGTCACTAAACAAGTCCAATAACCTTACTGCCAAAAAAGCCCATGTGGAGAGAGAGAGAGGCCTTGGTGGCTGAGGGGCTCTAGAGGGAGAGGGGGAAGAGCCCAGCCGGCCCCTGTGCTCCTGCATCCATCACCTCGCCTCAGGCACCAGACATGCGGGTGAAGCCATTTGGACTTTCCAGGCCCAGTTGAAACACCTGTCAACAGTTCCCCAGGGCAACAGTGGAGCAGACTGGAGCCATCCCCACTAAACTCTGCCAACATTTCAGTATTGTGAGCAAATAAATGATTGTTGTTGATTTAAGGCAGGGGGAGATTATGGACTTCAGAAATCTAGAAAGTGGATCTACCTACAGTAAGGGAGGAAATCATTAATGAATGAATAAGAAGAATGGGGATATTTATTATAAGAAGGTATGTCATTCTGTTGAGTGCCAAGGTAGAAAACCTCAAGGAAGTCATTGCAAGACCATAATTAAATATAATTAAAGAAAGACTTATGTATGGAGCACTATATCTCTGGAGGAGCTTCATCCAATAGAGATACAATATTAGCCACACATATAATTAAAAAATTTCTAGTAGTCATATTGATTAAAAAGCAAAAAGTAACAGATGGAATTATTTTTGTAATATATTTAACTTAACCAAATATATCCAAAAGGTTATCATTTCAATATTATATTAATATGAAAATTATTGAGATATTTTTACATTATTTTTTGTGCAAAGTTTTCGAAACTCAGTGTATATTTTATATTTTACACATATAGCACATCTCAAGTCAAACTAGTCATATTGCAAGTTGCTGTGAGATAGAGAAAAAAACTGAGGATGAGGAGAACTGAGAATTTGGAATCCTAGCACTTTGGGAGGCTGAGGCAGGGGGATTGATTGAGGCTAAGAGTTTAAGACCAGTCTGGGCAACATAGCGTAGCAAGTCTCTCTCTCTCTCTCTTTCTCTCTCTCACTCTCTCTCTCTCTCTATATATATAAATATATAATATATATTATATATTGTATATGTATATAATATATATTATATATTGTATATGTATATAATATATATTATATATTGTATATGTATATAATATATATTATATATTGTATATGTATATAATATAATATTTATATGAAAACACATATAAAAACTAAAAAACATAAAAACATGTATATATAACATTAAATGAGAATTGAGAACACGTAGCAGAGACCGTTAGCACTTATCATACATCCTATCTATACATGCATTTGTCCATTCCTCCATCTCAGACTCGCTTGAAGTTAGAGATCGTGTGATTAATTTGTAGATGATATATGTGGAAGGAAGTTATGTAAACATCTTCCATGCCTAGTCCTTAAAGACATCCCATGCAGTTTTCCAGCTCTCTCTTTTCCTGCCATGGTAATTTGGAAGCTGTGTGGTCCAGATGGCATTGCTAAGATGGACACTGGCCACTTACCCAAACCCTGGCTGTGATGTGAGCAGTCAGGGATCTTTTGTCTTGGTAATTCACTGGGATTCCAGGGCTTGTGTCTTGTAGCAGCTAGCATTGTCTATCCAATATGTGAAGAGAGAACTACTTCGGCATTGGAAAAGGCACACTAAGAACATTAGTAGTGATATTAACTGAATTACCAAAAAAAAAAAAAAAAAGAGTCTTGTTTTGCTGTAAAAGTAGAAACTGAGGGAAAAGAAAGAAAAAGAAATAAGATGACACTCTTATCCAGTAAAAGCTCACCCTTACGAATGGAAGAGAAATGGGATCTAATTGAAGAAGCAGGTTGAACTTTATAAAGCTCAGCTAAGATCTGCTTGAAAGGAGATGGAAATATAAGAAGAGGAAACAGAAATGGTGATCTGGAGGATATACAGACATATCCATCTTCTGCAGAAAAAATACAGTAGAAAGGAGTGTTTCCGCTACTGTTCAATAAGTCTTAATTTATACAAGTCCTGGAAAAAGCCAAATTCTGAGTATAGGTGAAATTTTGGAGGAGTAGCATGTGACCGAGGACATATTGGCTGTGAACTTTGGAGAGTTTCCTGTTATGAACTCAAGATACCCATGTTAAGATGCCATACACTCTAGGTCAAAAGAGAAATGAAATTTAAACACAGGATTGACACCAAGGAAAAGGAAGGAAAGTCCAAGAAAACTTGAGAACTTTAGGTGCAATGACTGCAAATTATTGCAGTTTGCAAGAAAACAAGATTGTTTTAGAGACAGAGGCAAGTAGATTTTTCTTCCTGAATGTGAGAAACAGCATCATAATTTACCTCCTGGCACCACACATACATACAGCTGTGAAAGTGCTAGAATTAGGATGCTATCCTTAATCCCTCTGTTTTTAATGGTAGCAAGGAAACAAAAACAAAAACAAAACAAAACTAGTTTGAGAGTTGGCCACAGAACTCCACTCAAGGAAAAGTGAGGCTTGTTTGTAAAACCACCTTCACTGGCATATTTAGTTTTGAAATTGAAGCTCTCTATTGATAACCTGGATATATTTAGGTGGACAAAGAGAAAGCAAATAGGGCTTTTGGGGAGGATAAGATAATATGGATGGTTGGGAAAAAGATGAGTAAGAGACAATACGTAGAAGACAGGAGATATGGGGAGAAATACTTGACAATGAAAAATTCCTGGTATCTTCAGGACATTTAAAGGAGAGATTATTCCATTTTGAAATGGGTAGCTTTGTTGCATTTTTAAAATAATGCATAGATCTGTTATATACCCTCTTCACATCCCGCTTAGCCTCCAACAGTTAGTTGTACAGATGCCAAGTGGGTTGGTGTTTTGGAGAAAGCAAGAAAATGGGGCTCTGTTTCCTTGAAGGTAAGGGCAAAGTTAAGGACTAAGAAAAACTATAGGAGTTGACATATGAGGGAGAGGAGTTCAGAGTTAAGGGGGAATAGAACATGAGAGGCAGTTCTGACAGCTTCGGGCTCCTAGGATTTGCAGACATCTTGGGAGGAGCACTGGACTTCTACAGGTTGGCATAAAGATGATGTCAATTTTATGTAAATGTCAGGGGAAAAGTGATTCTTACTGATGTCTAGATTGCCTGATCAATTCTCATTGATTTTGTAGTCTAAAATTTTCTGGATGTTATCACTTCTTTCCATTTAATCTGATAGTGCCTTCATCCAAGCTTCCATTGTTTCTTGCTGAGACTTCTGCCATAACTTCCTAAATGGCCTTTCAGATTCCTGTACAGTTAGCCCTTTGTATCTGTGGGTTCCATATCTGTGGCTTCAACCAACTGTGAATAGAAATTATGAAAAAAATAATAAATAACAATATGACAATAAAAATAATATACATTTTTAAAATAGAGTATAACAACTATTTACATTGTATTAGGTATTATAAATAATCTAGAGATGATTTAAAGTACTATATATGGGAAGATGTGCATAGGTTAAATGCAAATACTATGTCGTTTTATGTAAGGACCTTGAGCATTTGAGGACTTTGGTATCCTTGTAGGGTCCTGGAACCAATCCCCCATGGATATGGAGGGATGACTGTATTTCTCACTTCAAATTCCTCTAAGAACAGCAGCCAGAAGATTACTTGTTGGGGAAGTGGTGAGGACATCTATATTAAAAATGGTTTACTGTCTTCTAACCACTCTTATCATAAGGACCAAAATCTGGAACATACTCTGTTAATACCTAAAGACTTATTTAGGGAGGTGGACAGACACAGACACAGTGAGTCTCTGTGATATAATTGGGGTGCTAGAACTTTGCTTTTGTGTGGGGAAATATTGCATGAGGGAATTGAGTGGACTAAAAGCCAACATCATGGCTGCTTTGGGTTCTTGGCATTTGTTTCTATTTTCTAACGTTGTATGTTTGTGTGTGTCTTGGCTGTGTGTGACAATCTTCAAAGATTAGCTTTTTGGAACTTTAAAGACATGAAAGCCATGAGAGCTTTCCCACTGGGTGATGCTCCATCTTTGGAGATGCTGCAGAAGCTAAAGCCCTCCCAGTAAAGGGCAATTGGTGTATGAGGCTTGAAGAAGTAATTGACACAAACACCCTTGAGTGAGGTTCCTCTGGGTGGAATTAGGACAGGGAGCTAGTTTTGACCTCTCTTCTTGCTTAGAAGGGTGGCCACTTCTTATTTTTGCCTGTCCAGTCATGTTCCAATTCAGAAGCTTTCTCTATCTAGTTCTAGTGGGTCTGAGAGCCTCAATACATATCCTGAGCCTGACCAAGCATAGAACTCCATGCGTTATAAGCTGAGATTGGCCCAGAAGGGAGCACAGGAAGCAAGCCAGACTGATCAAGTTGCTGGCTTGCTATAAAGACACTGAAAAAGTGAAAGAGACTGAGAGAGAGATTGACTTTTGTATTGTTAAAGGCCTTGCACCAGGCTTCACTGAAGTTAGATTCACTATTGGATTTCTTCTATCTCTCTCTCTCTCTCTCTATCCAGCCGTCTATCTATTCTTTTATCTATCTATCTAGAATTGTTCATGGTAGAGTGTTTGGTGCTGCTGGCCTCACATCATTTTAGTTATACTGCTAAGCAGTCTGGAGTGTATAAGTGATCTCGTAATCGAGTTTATACAACATATCGGGGCTCAGTGATAAACTAGAAGAGAGTAGTAATTATGTGATGTTCTGATCCATCACAAGTCATAAGCTTTAGTCACTGCCTTCTGACAGGACTCAGTGGATACATAGGTGCAGAGATCTGGAGAAGTGATGATATGAGGGTGAAACAGAATTTGCTGCTATTTCACTAATCCTGCTTATGTCAGTAGAGGAGAGGGGCTGTGATTTGCCTAATGACACTTGTGTGGTGAGGCAATGCTTAATAAGAGAAAAAAAATTATAATATTTTCACCATAGAATGACATTTGAGGCACCTTCAATTTTTTTAAATTCCAGTGGAGACACTGATAAGCATTTTTCATCAAGTCATGTTTATTAGTGAGTACAGTCATTGTGCTATAGAAAAGAATAGATAATCTAGAAATAGATTAAAAAAATAAGCTCAGCTGATTTTTGACAAAGATGAAAAACCAATTTAATGAAAGAAAGATAGCCTTTTCAACAATTATTACTAGAGTAGTTAGACATCCATAGACCAAAATATTAATCTTTACCTAAACCTCACACCTTCTGCAAAAAACAAAATGGACCACAGACTTAAATGTAAAACATTAAACTATAAAACTTTTAGAAAAAAATCGGATAAAATCTTGGAATCTAGGAATAGACAAAGGTCTTTGGATCTTAGGCTTGCTACCAAAAGCATGATTTATAAATAAGAAAAGTGATAATTTGTGCTTCACTAAAATTGAAAACTTTTGTCTTGTGAAAAGCTCTGTTTAAAACAAGAAAAGACCGTCTAAAGACTGAAAGAAAATGTTTGCAAACCACATATCTGAAAAAAGACTAATAAGGATGAAAAGACAAGCTAAAAACTGGAAGAAAATGTTTGCAAGCCACATATCTGAAAAAAACTAATAACTAGATTACACAAAAAAACTCTTACAACTCAACAGTAAAGAGAAATCATCCAATTAGAAAACGGGCAAAAGACATTAACAGACATCACACTAAAGATGATGTACAGATAGAAAATAAGCACATAAAAGGATTTTTCGCAGCCTTAGCCATTTGGAAAATGCAAATTAAAACTATAGTGGAATATCACCATACACCCATCAGAATGGCTAAAATAAAAAATAGTGGCAACATCAAACAGGAGTGAGGATGTTGTGAAACTGGACCACTTATACATTGCTGGTGGAAGTGTAAAATTCTAGAACAACTCTAAAAAGTAGTTTTGGAGTTTCTTAAAAGCTAAACATGCAGCTCTCTGACCCTTTAGGTTTTGGAGTCTTCTGCCACTACCTCTAAATTCACATGGAGATAATAATAAAAAGGCATCATTTGAAAGGTTTTACATATTGGACATAAATGATGTATATGAACTTGACAGCTATTCTGTGCAGAAATCATTTTGTGTGTTTCTTGGAAATAATATAATTTTACACAATCACCACCATCATTACGAGCTATATGTACCTGATTCTCTTGAGGCTGCCAATGTGATTCTTTGGTGAGAACAGTAGAAGGGGGCAGAAACCACTTTTTACAACATGAGTCTGCTGCCTGCTCCTTGGCACTTGGAAGAGAAGGAATTGAGAGAATTAAACAATGTTACTTCTCTCTCCATTGGTCATTCATTGCCACTAACTTAGCCGTAAGAGGTGTTTTTTTTTGTCCTCTGGAACCGGGCCAGCAGCTTTCTGCTTTCTAGCAGCCTTTGCTTGCCTAGCCACCAGGGCATTTTTGCCAGTTCACATTCTTACCATGAAAACCAACTTCCTATTTCTAGGGAGGAAATTGGCAAGGCAAAAGATAAGTTTCAGTTAATCCAGTCTCACAGATTCAGTGGCTCCAAAGCAATGATCTACAAGGTCAAGTTTACTTATGGCCCATGTTTTCACTTGAAAGTACCATTGTAGCCTGCTATCTTGAGAAAAGGGTTGCAATTGGTAAGACTATTGCCAGGGTTATGAGAAGATCATGGCTGGTGGTTGTTGCTCTAACTTCCTGGATCTGATCAACAAAAAAAGAAAGAATAACAAGGAACGACTGCAATGTACACAACCTCCCTTTGATTAGGAAATACCACAGTGAAAGGTATCTAGCACTGGTATCCACAGAGTGGTATCCAGACCTCAGGACATGTCAGTCAAGCCCTGGGATACAATATATTTACATTTCTACTTCCCAGATTTATATTTTCCTAAATTTACCTTTTCCCTTTGCAAATCCTATATTTATCCCCCAAATCAATGATTTGCAGCCCTGGCTGTATGTTAGAATCTCTTATGGTGACATTTAAACACTATCTGTGCTTGGAGCCCGAGGACCTAGATTTAATTGGAAAGAGACCCAGACTTCCACATTTTATAAAAGCTTTCTGGGTAATACTGATGTGCAGATGAAGGTGAAAACCCTGCTCAGCCTCATGAACCCCCCCTCTACTCTGGAAAGCTAGACATTCAGGTACTAACATTTCAAAGGCTAATCAGGGAGCTGGTAATGTACCAAGTTTTGGGGAAGCTGCCGTGGAGCATCCATATTTTTCCTAGAGTCCTATATTTGTAGTAAATACCACATCCTCAAAATGGCCCATTTTCTAGTGGAATGACACTCTCCCATATCCTCTAATTTAATTTTTATTGTAATTTGTGTTTTCAAGATCCTTTGATCCCTCTGTTTTGCTTCCTTATCACATGACCAAACAGTGACATACACCATTGAAGAGCTTATTTCTGAGTAAGGAAGACCATAAGATTTGCCCTAGTTTTTGGAAAAATACCAGTGGTAAAGGTACTCTTTAGGAAATTATTTTACAGAAAACTTAAAGTTTGATTCCCTAAGGGTTGCTAGTGAGGATAGTCCTCTGTCCTTTTGATAAATAAACTGGTTATATTTATTGACGCCATGTGAAGTATTTTTTTCTCTCAATTCACAGAGCTTGAGAAGTGGCATCCCTCAACTCTGCCCAAGGTTTTCAGAGGAACAAAATCTCACAAGGTGGTTCTGTATGCTCATGGGCTGTTGATAATGACATACTTCTCTTTTCCTTTTTGGCCAGAAGAATTGTTAATTGCCTGATTTTTAGATTGTTATTGGGATCTATTAATATGCTGATCAGCAAAGACATTTTCAAAACAGAATTCATAAAGCAAGGTGTGTGCCCTTCTTTTAGAAGGAAGTCCTACAGCTTTTCTGGATCAAATGTCCTTGTCAACAGAATAAAAGAACATCTTTTCTGTCCACTTGAACAAATTGAATTGAATTAGATCTACCCACTTTTGATCTTGGCATTTTCAAAGTTGTGAATAAAGCATTTTGCTGGGGCAGAATGAGATTTTTCCTTTCCAAACATGACTTGTGAAAGGTTAGAAGACAACATGCCAGGATTAACATCATATTTAAGAAGTCTACTTATTATTGTTTGCATTTCCTGTGGTCATGGATTTAGCAGTTGGGTGAAAGGAAGTAAAACTGAATTTATAGAATTTAAGAAAACTTTCTTAGTGGTAGTTTAGCATAGTCAAAACTCAAAACTTCTTAAAAGATATTTTATTTGCTGAACATCAGTATATTTTAAACAGAAATATAGGTATTAAAATACAAACTTCATGTAA
This sequence comes from Pongo abelii, assembly GCF_028885655.2. Classification (NCBI taxonomy): domain Eukaryota; kingdom Metazoa; phylum Chordata; class Mammalia; order Primates; family Hominidae; genus Pongo; species Pongo abelii. The sequence goes on from NC_071996.2 coordinate 128,680,200, forward strand.
AAACCAAGTACAATAACTAGTATTACTATTTGAATTTATAAAATTACCTTACTTCAAGTATAAGAAATTTAACCAAATTATTGGGTTTCTTTCTGATTACAACCTTAGGGGGCAATTTGTTATTTCATGGAGGTACATAATACTTAGGAGGTTTGTTTTAGTTATAAATATAGTACAGGGTTATTACTGGAAGTAATAACCCTATAGGATGGAACAAAGTTATCTTGCTATGAGTCTTGAAATGATTTTTAATTTACAGTTTGAAAGACACATTTTTCCTCTGTAATGGTTCCAAATGTTAGTTGTGCAATGAAAAGCCTTGTCTTTACAAGTAGAGTTATAAAGAAGGAGGAATTATTTTGCTTACTCATAAAAATATGCTAAATATCATCAAATTTAAATTTGATTAAATTTGGATCCAATGGCTAAAGCGTTGTTAATGAAAAGATGAAATGAGAGAAGAAATATCTGAAAGAAGTCAGTGACCCAGAATCACAGAGCAAGACTGTGGAAGTAGCACAGGCTTCTCTCGTTCATCTCTAATTCCCAGTTCACAGTTTTAGGGTCTCCCTCTTTCCAAGGCTGCCAGGAGCAACTCTCTGTCTTTTGCAGTATTTCTTCAAGTAAATCACTGTCGCCTGTAAGAGTTCCCACATAGTTAAGAATGCTTAACTGGAATCAAGCTGGCATAATTCATGATTACAGAGTGATAAAAACCAAGCTTTTGTTTGGGGGATAATTATATAATTCAATAAAAAGTTCACATTATCTTATTAGTGTCTTATCATAAACAGAGGTTTCTTTCCCCCCATTCTGTATAACTCCCCTCTCTCTGCATTCTTTTTTTCGGTGGGAAGGGTACTTAGGAATTAGGGGTTGTTGAGTGTGATTGATCTATGGAGTCTTTGGACAAATCCAAGTGGTCCAAGATTAGAGAACATTTAAGAACACCTATGCCAGAATGTAGTAAGTTAATCTACCCATAAAAAGTACTTATGCAATTACTCGTCATTGTGAAAATGCAGAATTTTATGATGGTTAAATACTAGTTTTCCAGAAGGTTTTAGTTTTACTTCTACTTGCATAATTGCATGCCAGAAATTTGACATGAAGGTGCAAATCTGTATTACAGCTTTCCCATTTTGGGATAGTTGGAGCAATGTAGTTAGTTGAACTCTCCACTTTGCTCTGCAGCCTGATTCCACCATGTTGATATATAAGATTTCACTTTTCATATAGGAAAGGGCATCATTGAATTTCTTGGAATAAAACAATGGCAGAAAAGAAAAGTCAGACATTGCATACTTGCTGTAAAACAAACAATTTAATGTGTTTAATGAATTTGCACAAAGGAAGTAGTATTCAGATATTTTTAGGGTAAAAACATTTTTTCTATTTCATATATAAAAGGAAACATCCAATATTTTATCCGAAAAATTACTTTGAATTATAAAATATTTCTATGAAAAGAAACTAACCTATATTTAGTGTATACTTAACCTCAGACTATTTTAAACTCAAAAGTAGATCCATTAAATCAGTAAATAACAATTATCTGTTATTGTCACAGGATTATGTGTAAATGTATGCTTATACCCCTTATTTTATTCTTTAATAAGTAAAACAGACATTTTGCACTATTTCATGCTAAACATACCCAGTAAATAATTTTCTGAAATGAATAGATACATAATGGTAAATGCAAATTTAGTGTCTTCTTGCCTGAAGTATGGTGACCTCCAGTTTACTCAGCTCCAATTCCCTGGTTTTATTGTATTTGTATTTTTTAAATATAGGGCTATATTGAAAGGAAAAATAAAAGATATCTATTAAAAGTGAATATATTTACACATTCTATATATTTGGGTTTTAAATTGTGTATTAAATAAAATAAATGTCTTTTTAAATTATAAAATCATATAAAATATATAAAATCATATAATACATTAAAAACTCAATCTGGTAGCTCTGTGAATTTTTAGGCTGCCAGTAGAAAAAGTGGGATGAAAGCAACTGAAGATTTGCTGCTTCCAGATCCAGAATTGTAACCTTGGACAAAACACCAAGGGAATCAGCTTAAATTACTCTAACAGAACAGGACAAAAGAAAAAAGTCTTTTGGTTTTTGTGGATAACATTTTGCATATGCAGTTTTGTTAGGAAATGAGACATTCTACATAAATATCCTAGATAACTAAGCCTAAAATAAGTATCTAACCACAGTCTATTAAAAATAACTTTAAGAAATATTATATTTGTTCCCCTATCTTTTTTCAATAGTGAAAATATTCTAACCTGATTACCTTTGATTTGAGAGCTCACTGGTGTTAACTTGATGATCTCTGAGGACTTCCAGTGCTGTCTCCAGTAAGCCACACCACCTGGTCTTGGCATATTCCAAAATTACATTAATTCTTCTCATAGTATGATTTCCCCTTTAATCAATATCAGATTTCTTTGAAACAAAGTGTTGAGGAGTAAACTTTTAAAACTCTAAAATCATGATACTTATACAAATATAAAATGAACCCTTGTTAATTATTTTACAGTCTATTAATTAATGAGGGAACCAGTAAGACATTTCAACCTGCTGGAAAAAGAACAAGAATAGACATATACAGAGATGTTCAGGAATGCTGAAATAAATTTATGCATATTTGTAAAATTAGTTAATATCCACAGGGCAATAGTCAGTTTTCCACCTTACAAGAATACTTGCATTATGATTAGTTTTCATTAATTTACGAAGTTGTAAAATGGTTTAAAGATGAACAATGGTTGAGTGAACCCAAAGGAGTGGACTGGCCAGGACTCACTAATCTTTTCACCCATTTCAAAGTCTTTCACAATTTTTTTTTTGACAAATGAAATAAAAATATTTATTATTAACTATTCCTTGCACTGTTCTGAAAACTTTACATATATTAATTCATTTTGTGTTTCCAAAACTATTGTATTAATAATCATTAGTACTAATAAGAGGAAGCACTGTTGCAATCCCCCCTTTACTGATGTGTTCTCTCAGGTAGCAGGTGGTGGGATTGGACCCTGGGTCATTTGGTTGCATCTCTGGTCTTTATGCTATACTGTAACTACTCTTGTACTTTAACTTTTCACAGGCACATTTCATTGTAGCTGATTATAAAGACAGCTAATAAAATCCTTCATTTTGCTATTTGCAACACACAAAATGAAATGATTTCCACATTACCATGGAAAATCACCTGTATAAAATTCTTAAGCCAATAGTCTTAGTTACAAATGATTCACTCCGCTGGCTTTGGAACCATGCTTCATTGGACAGCTCCAAGCATTCTTCTGAATTAGCAGGCATGAATTTGTGTTAACTGCTGTTTTTAATCACCATTTCATCACTGCCTTCAAGTAGGAGGAAATCTAACTTTTGGATAGATGGTACCGATACTAAATGTGGATTTCACAAAATGTTACTACATTGTAGTAAGTACTGTAGGTTACTATAAAGTTTGTTTCATGGAGTTCAAATTTGATGGTATATCTTAAAATTTTAGATATATTTTTAATGGAGAATAACAATAATTGAGATGAAATAATGTACCAATCTTTACATAAATTCAGTATTTCCAGATCATCTTTATAAAAATAATATTACATAAAATTATCTCTAAACCAATGGTTTTCAAAGTGTAGTCTTTGAAACTCTGTAAGGAGATGCGTAAAGCCAAACTATTGTTTTCGTAATAACAGTAAGATATTATTTGCCTTTTTCATTGGGTTTACATTTGTAATTGGTGCAAAATCAGTGGTGGGTAAAACTCTGGAAACTTAGTAAAAGCAATGTAGTACTAGTAAGATAGGAGAAAAATGCAGTTTCATTTAAGAATGTCCTTAATGAAGTAAAGTAAGTATAAATTTTATTAACTCTTGACTCTTAATTATACATCTTTTTAATGATCTCTGTGATGAAATGAAGAGTAGGCATGAAGCATTTCTGCTGCATACCAAAATTATGATGAAACACCATTTTTACTTAAACAATGACTAACAAATTATTCATATTCACAGTTGAGTGTTCAGCAGATATTTTCTCTGAAATGAAAAAAAAGGAGCTATCTTTTTAAGAAAAACAATTGAGTACATTTTGCTAGTGGTGTAATTCAGGCTTTCATATCAATTAGAATTTTGCATTTTCTTGATGAGTCTTTTAATGATATTATCAAATGTGTTTCTAAAAATAATATTTTATAATGGATGTGCCAAAATTTAGAAGTTCTGCTTAGCTCAGTGGGCCAATATTTTCCAAGTAACTGATGTTTGATTTTACAAAATTCGTGGGTAAAATTTCCATTTATATGCAATATAGACTAGTGGATGTTCATGTGGATATTAGTGTGTGGAATATGAAAATTTATTTATATGGATTTAGATTCTACATTAGTGCCAATCTTTAAAAACCTAGTAGTTGTTGAGTGTTGTTAGAATAGTGAAGAAAAATCACAAATATTTTTAAAGGCTATGGAAAGCACTCTTTTCTTTCCGGTAACATATACCAATTAATTGAGTGCAGAATCAGATATGGCAATCCAGCTGTCCTGTATTAAGCCAGAAATTAAAGAGATTTGCAAAAATGTAAGATGATGCCACTCTTCTCACTGAATTTTTGTCTTAGAAAATATAGGGATTTTTAGAGTAAAATTATTATCTTTATATGATATAAATTTATTACAAGTATTTTTAGGTACATTAATAACTTTTTACATTTTTAATTTCTATTATAGAAATATTAGTACATCTAACTCACATAAGAAAGACCCTGGGGTACTCAATAATTTTTGATACTATAAGGAGATCTAGAAACCAAATACTTTGAAACACACTGCCCTTTACTTTGAGTCATTATTTATTGTTTTTCTCTTCATTAATTAAATAAAAGAGATGATGTTCTTCACTCATGGAACTTCTGTTTTAAGGGAAGAGACCCAGGGAGAGGGGTAGGCTTAGTAGGGTTAGGGGAAATGAAATATGTTTGGGGATACATTAAATTTGAGATGCCTATTAAATATCTGATGGGAGGTATGATTTGATATATAGGTTTGAAATTTAAAGCACTATTATTTTTACTTCCGATTTGGTTTTTATTGTAAACAAAAGAACTAAATTCTTAAATTAGGCATTTGTGCTTAAAATTCTTAATGCTTAAAGTAAATGTTTATCCTTTTCTTTTTTAGTTTTATTATCTTTATTATTATTATTATTATTATTATACTTTAGGTTTTATGGTACATGTGCGCAATGTGCAGGTAAGTTACATATGTATACATGTGCCATGCTGGTGCGCTGCACCCACTAACTCGTCATCTAGCATTAGGTATATCTTCCAATGCTATCCCTCCTCCCTCCCCCCTCCCCCCACCCCACAACAGTCCCCGAAGTGTGATGTTCCCCTTCCTGTGTCCATGTGTTCTCATTGTTCAATTCCCACCTATGAGTGAGAATATGTGCTGTTTGGTTTTTTGTTCTTGCGATAGTTTACTGAGAATGATGATTTCCAATTTCATCCATGTCCCTACAAAGGACATGAACTCATCATTTTTTATGGCTGCATAGTATTCCATGGTGTATATGTGCCACATTTTCTTAATCCAGTCTATCATTGTTGGACATTTGGGTTGGTTCCAAGTCTTTGCTATTGTGAATAATGCTGCAATAAACATACGTGTGCATGTGTCTTTATAGCAGCATGATTTATAGTCCTTTGGGTATATACCCAGTAATGGGATGGCTGGGTCGAATGGAATTTCTAGTTCTAGATCCCTGAGGAATCGCCACACTGACTTCCACAAGGGTTGAACTAGTTTACAGTCCCACGAACAGTGTAAAAGTGTTCCTATTTCTCCACATCCTCTCCAGCACCTGTTATTTCCTGACTTTTTAATGATTGCCATTCTAACTGGTGTGAGATGGTATCTCATTGTGGTTTTGATTTGCATTTCTCTGATGGCCAGTGATGGTGAGCATTTTTTCATGTGTTTTTTGGCTGCATAAATGTCTTCTTTTGAGAAGTGTCTGTTCATGTCATTTGCCCACTTTTTGATGGGGTTGTTTGTTTCTTGTAAATTTGTTGGAGTTCATTGTAGATTCTGGATATTAGCCCTTTGTCAGATGAGTAGGTTGCAAAAATTTTCTCCCATTTTGTAGGTTGCCTATTCACTCTGATGGTAGTTTCTTTTGCTGTGCAGAAGCTCTTTAGTTTAATTAGATCCCATTTGTCAATTTTGGCTTTTGTTGCCATTGCTTTTGGTGTTTTAAACATGAAGTCCTTGCCCATGCCTATGTCCTGAATGGTAATGCCTAGGTTTTCTTCTAGGGTTTTTATGGTTTTAGGTCTAACGTTTAAGTCTTTAATCCATCTTGAATTAATTTTTGTATAAGGTGTAAGGAAGGGATCCAGTTTCAGCTTTCTACATATGGCTAGACAGTTTTCCCAGCACCATTTATTAAATAGGGAATCCTTTCCCCATTGCTTGTTTTTCTCAGGTTTGTCAAAGATCAGATAGTTGTAGATATGCAGCGTTATTTCTGAGGGCTCTGTTCTGTTCCATTGATCTACATCTCTGTTTTGGTACCAGTACCATGCTGTTTTGGTTACTGTATCCTTGTAGTATAGTTTGAAGTCAGGTAGTGTGATACCTCCAGCTTTGTTCTTTGGCTTAGGATTGACTTGGCGATGCGGGCTCTTTTTTGTTTCCATATGAACTTTAAAGTAGTTTTTTCCAATTCTGTGAAGAAAGTCAATGGTAGATTGATGGGGATGGCATTGAATCTATAAATTACCTTGGGCAGTATGGCCATTTTCATGATATTGATTCCTCCTACCCATGAGCATGGAATGTTCTTCCATTTGTTTGTATCCTCTTTTATTTCATTGAGCAATGGTTTGTAGTTCTCCTTGAAGAGGTTCTTCACGTCCCTTGTAAGTTGGATTCCTAGGTATTTTATTCTCTTTGAAGCAATTGTGAATGGGAGTTCACTCATGATTTGGCTCTCTGTTTGTCTGTTATTGGTGTATAAGAATGCTTGTGACTTTTGTACATTGATTTTGTATCCTGAGACTTTGCTGAAGTTGCTTATCAGCTTAAGGAGATTTTGGGCTGAGACAATGGGGTTTTCTAGATATACAGTCATCTGCAAACAGGGACAATTTGACTTCCTCTTTTCCTAATTGAATACTCTTTATTTCCTTCTCCTGCCTCATTGCCCTGGCCAGAACTTCCAACACTATGTTGAATAGGAGTGGTGAGAGAGGGTAACCCTGCCTTGTGCCAGTTTTCAAAGGGAATGCTTCCAGTTTTTGCCCATTCAGTATGATATTGGCTGTGGGTTTGTCATAGATAGCTCTTATTATTTTGAAATATGTCCCATCAATACCTAATTTATTGAGAGTTTTTAGCATGAGGGGTTGTTGAATTTTGTCAAAGGCCTTTTCTGCATCTATTGAGATAATCATGTGATTTTTGTCTTTGGTTCTGTTTATATGCTGGATTACATTTATTGATTTGCGTATATTGAACCAGCCTTGCATCCCAGGGATGAAGCCCACTTGATCATGGTGGATAAGCTTTTTGATGTGCTGCTGGATTCGGTTTGCCAGTATTTTATTGAGGATTTTGCATCAATGTTCATCAAGGATATTGGCCTAAAATTCTCTGTTTTGGTTGTGTCTCTGCCAGGCTTTGGTATCAGGATGATGCTGGCCTCATAAAATGAGTTAGGGAGGATTCCCTCTTTTTCTATTGATTGGAATATTTTCAGAAGAATGGTACCAGTTCCTCCTTGTACCTCTGGTAGAATTTAGCTATGAATCCATCTGGTCCTGGACTCTTTTTCGTTGGTAAGCTATTGATTATTGCCACAATTTCAGCTCCTGTTATTGGTCTATTCAGAGATTCAACTTCTTCCTGGTTTAGTCTTGGGAGGGTGTACATGTCGAGGAATTTATCCATTTCTTCTAGATTTTCTAGTTTATTTGCGTAGAGGTGTTTGTAGTATTCTCTGATGGTAGTTTGTATTTCTGTGGGATCGGTGGTGATATCCCCTTTATCATTTTTTATTGCATCTATTTGATTCTTCTGTCTTTTCTTCTTTATTAGTCTTGCTAGCAGTCTATCAATTTTGTTGATCCTTTCAAAAAACCAGCTCCTGGATTCATTAATTTTTTGAAGGGTTTTTTGTTTCTCTGTTTCCTTCAGTTCTGCTCTGATTTTAGTTATTTCTTGCCTTCTGCTAGCTTTTGAATGTGTTTGCTCTTGCTTTTCTAGTTCTTTTAATTGTGATGTTAGGGTGTCAATTTTGGATCTTTCCTCCTTTCTCTTGTGGGCATTTAGTGCTATAAATTTCCCTCTACACACTGCTTTGAATGCGTCCCAGAGATTTTGGTATGTTGTGTCTTTGTTCTCGTTGGTTTCAAAGAACATCTTTATTTCTGCCTTCGTTTCGTTATGTACCCAGTAGTCATTCAGGAGCAGGTTGTTCAGTTTCCATGTAGTTGAGCAGTTTTGAGTGAGTTTCTTAATCCTGAGTTCTAGTTTGATTGCACTGTGGTCTGAGAGACAGTTTGTTATAATTTCTATTCTTCTACATTTGCTGAGGAGAACTTTACTTCCAACTATGTGATCAATTTTGGAATAGGTGTGGTGTGGTGCTGAAAAAAATGTATATTCTGTTGATTTGGGGTGGAGAGTTCTGTAGATGTCTATTAGTTCCACTTGGTGCAGAGCTGAGTTCAATTCCTGGGTATCCTTGTTAACTTTCTGTCTCGTTGATCTGTCTAATGTTGACAGTGAAGTGTTAAAGTCTCCCATTATTATTGTGTGGGAGTCTAAGTCTCTTTGTAGGTCACTGAGGACTTGCTTTATGAATCTGGGTGCTCCTGTATTAGGTGCATATATATTTAGGATAGTTAGCTCTTCCTGTTGAATTGATGCCTTTACCATTATGTAATGGCCTTCTTTGTCTCTTTTGATCTTTGTTGGTTTATAGTCTGTTTTATCAGAGACTAGGATTGCAACCCCTCCCTTTTTTTGTTTTCCATTTGCCGGTAGATCTTCCTCCATCCTTTTATTTTGAGCCTATGTGTGTCTCTGCACGTGAGATGGGTTTCCTGAATACAGCACACTGATGGGTCTTGACTCTTTACCCAATTTGCCAGTCTGTGTCTTTTCATTGGAGCATTTAGTCCGTTTACATTTAAAGTTAATATTGTTATATGTGAATTTGATCCTGTCATTATGATGTTAGCTGGTTATTTTGCTCATTAGTTGATGCATTGTCTTCCTAGCCTCGATGGTCTTTACAATTTGGCATGATTTTGCAGTGGCTAGTACCAGTTGTTCCTTTCCATGTTTAGTGCTTCCTTCAGGAGCTCTTTTAGGGCAGGCCTGGTGGTGACAAAATCTCTCAGCATTTGCTTGTCTGTAAAGTATTTTATTTCTCCTTCACTTATGAAGCTTAGTTTGTCTGGATATGAAATTCTGGGTTGAAAATTCTTTTCTTTAAGAATGTTGAATATTGGCCCCCACTCTCTTCCGGCTTGTAGAGTTTCTGCTGAGAGATCCGCTCTTAGTCTGATGGGCTTCCCTTTGTGGGTAACCCATCCTTTCTCTTTGGCTTACCTTAACATTTTTTCCTTCATTTCAACTTTGGTGAATCTGACAATTATGTGTCTTGGAGTTGCTCTTCTCGAGGAGTATCTTTGTGGCATTCTCTGTATTTCTTGAATCTGAATGTTTGCCTGCCTTGCTAGATTGGGGAAGTTCTCCTGGATAATACCCTGAAGAGTATTTTCCAACTTGGTTCCATTCTCCCCGTCACTTTCAGGTACACCAATCAGATGTAGATTTGGTCTTTTCACATAGTCCCATATTTCTTGGAGGCTTTGTTCGTTTCTTTTTATTCTTTTTTCTCTAAACTTCCCTTCTCACTTCATTTCATTCATTTGATCTTCCATCACTGATACCCTTTCTTCCATTTGATCGCATCGGCTCCTGAGGCTTCTGCATTCTTCACGTAGTTCTTGAGCCTTGGCTTTCAGCTCCATCAGCTCCTTTAAGCACTTCTCTGTATTGGTTATTCTAGTTATACATTCATCTAAATTTTTTTCAAAGTTTTTAACTTCTTTTCCTTTGGTTTGAATTTCCTCCTGCAGCTTGGAATAGTTTGATCGTCTGAAGCCTTCTTCTCTCAACTCGTCAAAGTCATTCTCCATCCAGCTTTGTTCCGTTGCTGGTGAGGAACTGCGTTCCTTTGGAGGAGGGGAGGCGCTCTGCTTTTTAGAGTTTCCAGTTTTTCTGCTCTGTTTTTTCCCCATCTTTGTGGTTTTATCTACTTTTGGTCTTTGTTGATGGTGATGTACAGATGGGTTTTTGGTGTGGATGTCCTTTCTGTTTGTTAGTTCTCCTTCTAACAGACAGGACCCTCAGCTGCAGGTCTGTTGGAGTTTGCTAGAGGTCCACTCCTGACCCTGTTTGCCTGGGTATCAGCAGCGGTGGCTGCAGAACAGCGGATTTTCGTGAACCACGAATGCTGCTGTCTGATTGTTCCTTTGGAAGTTTTGTCTCAGAGGACTACCCGGCCATGTGAGGTGTCAGTCTGCCCCTATTGGGGGGTGCCTCCCAGTTAGGCTGCTCAGGGTTCAGTGGTCAGGGACCCACCTGAGGAGGCAGTCTGCCCGTTCTCAGATCTCCAGCTGCATGCGGGAGAACCACTGCTCTCTTCAAAGCTGTCAAACAGGGACATTTAAGTCTGCAGAGGTTACTGCTGTCTTTTTGTTTGTCTGTGCCCTGCCCCCAGAGGTGGAGCCTACGGAGGCAGGCAGGGCTCCTTGAGCTGTCGTGGGCTCCACCCAGTTCGAGCTTCCCAGATGCTTTGTTTACCTAAGCAAGCCTGGGCAATGGTGGGCGCCCCTCCCCCAGCCTCGCTGCCGCCTTGCAGTTTGATCTCAGACTGCTGTGCTAGCAATCAGCGAGACTCCATGGGTGTAGGACCCTCCCAGCCAGGTGCAGGATATAATCTCCTGGTGCGCCATTTTTTAAGCTCGTCGGAAAAGCGCAGTATTAGAGTGGGAGTGACCCGATTTTCCAGGTGCTCTCTGTCACCCCTTTCTTTGACTAGGAAAGGGAACTCCCTGACCCCTTGTGCTTCCTGAGTGAGGCAATGCCTCGCCCTGCTTTGCCTTGCTCATGGTGCGCTGCACCCACTGTCCTGCGCCCACTGTCTGGCACTCCCTAGTGAGATGAACCTGGTACCTCAGATGGAAATGCAGAAATCACCCATCTTCTGCATCGCTCATGCTGGGAGCTGTAGACCGGAGCTCTTCCTATTCGGCCATCTTGGCTCTGATTCGGTGTTACTCAAATTCTTGTTTTTGACCTTCCATTAGTAAATTCCTTTATAAATTTTTACTTGTGGTTTACACTTCCCTACTGTCTCCATTACCAACTTTACTTTCCTGTACAGCTGTTGTTATAAATTCCCATCAACCATTGCACGCCAAACACTTCTCCCAATCCACCTCCCAAGTGTTCTACGGTTGTTACCATCAGTTAACAATTCAGTGACTAACAAGCATCATCTCATATTTTAACATTTGAACAAATAGTGGTCCACTGTCATATCATTGCTCTAATAATCTAATGAAGTAGGCATACCACTATAATTGTCCAGTTTTAGTGAAGAAATAGAATGAAAGAGAGCAAACAACTTTCATAAGACAGAAATTTTAGTAAATGCCAAGAATAGGAATTACTTCAGTTTTCCTGATTTGGTATCTATGGGGTTTTAAAATTCATTCTGCTGCCAAACTCTGACAATCTTATTTCCATATGACTTACAATCACAGCAACACAAAGGCATTCTGATACAGTTGTGGTGAATGAAGTGTGTGATAACATTAACAATATTTATGTTGCTTACAAAGCATGATCGTTAAAATTGGGTAACTAACCAATTTTGAAGCAATTATAAAAGAGAATTTCAAAATATATTTTGTGCACGGGGAGCATCCTTGCAATAAATTCCCCCCTAAAGTGATCATGTGCAAGCACAGCAATGCACTTGGAATGGTAGATTCTCTTAATGCTCATGACCAAACAGCTCCCCATAAGCATGTAGATTTAGAACATAGACACGTGAGAAAGATATTTAAACTAAAACTTGATTCGGAGGAAATTAGGAAAGTATTTATATACTTACACTTAAGCAGGGCTTTCATATTTTTGATACATAACCTCTTCAGTTTCACACAATCACATCAATAAGTAGCCACTCTGTTATCAAGGAGAAAATGGTGACTTACAAAGGTTAAAGGATGAGTTTAACTTCAAGCAACTTGTTGCAGGAGAACCAGGCTGGCCTCAGAGTTTCCTGATTAGTAGTAGTTCAGAAAGTGATAACTACTGTACTCTCTAATGTCATGTAGAGAAATTTCAGCAAGGCATTCAATTAGCCGGGATGAGACCTTCATCCCAGTACAATAATCAAACACACTTACCTTTTAAGCTGTGGTTTTCATGTACGCATTTTAGAAATCAGAGCTAGTAGTAATGTTTCCATCACATCCCTACAGAGTAGTAACTCCTGACCTAAGGAGTTTTAATTTTCAAAGAGTATTCCCCTATTGGTAAATCCCCACCAATGTTATTTGTGAATAGTTACAAAAGGCTCAAATACATTGGAAAGAGAGCAGGAACTCCTTTTTATTCATGCGATGATTCTTGTCCTGATTTATGGCCATTGGAACTCATTTCTAGTGTTCTTAGCATAGCAGGTCAAGAATCACATGCACTTTTCATTTTTAGAATTGAGAGTATCTTTCCATTTTGGATGTGTACCAAGTCCTTCACGTAGAAGTATATGATGCAGAATCCCCCCTACTATACCTTGCCAAAGTGATTTTTAAATCATGAATATAGTGCAGCATTTACATTAACAACATTTACACTAACAACATTTCTTGTGCAAAAATTTTTGTTGGGCTAGGAAAAAAAGAGTATTTGTTTTGGCTTTTTTGTTGTTGTTGAAGACATGCTGCTGTGTAACAACTTAAGTATTTCCTGTATTAGTTTTCTTATCTACCTACTACCTACAGTTCTAAGACTCAAGCTATAACATCCCCAAATGTCTATTTTGCTAACATTCTAATAGGACTTCATTAGAAACTTGCACAAATAAATGCCATTTTAATTCTTTAAAAACCTCTAGAAAATGAAATTATATACTTTCATAACAGCACTATATTATAGTCTACTGTCTTCTCACTCAGGGGAAATATATACGTGTGTGTGTATGTGTATGTATGTGTGTGTGTTTACATATGTATATACATATAATGAAAAACTATAATGTGGAATAATTTAAAATATAAATCAAGAATGTGAAGAGTGTAACTTTATTATGGCCTCACAAATAATGGTGAGAAAATTTAGGTGCTTTGGATGAGATGGAAGTGTGTTAGTTCTACTTTTAATCAATATTTATATTATAGATGAAAGTTGAACACATTGAATTAAGTTCCACTTCAAGGGAAGTGAATTAGGTCTCAGAGAAAATTGTACATGGAGTTAAAATTCAGCTTGTTGAGATTCTGCTTTGTTTATGCAATGTAATGCTAGTTTGTGATAATGTATATAAGTTGCATGACAGTTCATCCATTTTTCTGGATTTCACGATAGTTCAGTCTACCTTTTATTTCATGCAATTTTGTCATATCTGTACATATAGTTATGGGGCCAGAAGAATATTATATTTTAATTCAAAAATTTAGGAATTCTGTGAATATAATGCATATAAGTTTAAAGAAATTACACATAGAAAATACTAACTAGTGCTGATCTGTATTTTATCTTCTCTGAAGGTGCTAGATTAGGACCAAGGGTAAGTCTTTTATTAACCCTGGCATCTTGTAAAAGCATTTTTCTTCCCATTTAGCTTCTGCTTATATTTTAGCCATTTTCCCAGTTACTCCCAATAAATGGAGGTGCATTGGATGAAATCACTTGAATACTGTCAAACTCACTGTATTCCTGTATTATATTGGTAATTACAAATAATTATGGCTAACAATACCATGAATAAAATGTTTCAGGATATTGAAGTTAATAATTAAATTTTATTAAACTCATTCTAATTATTGTTTTATTAAGTATTTTCATTTTTCACTATGTTATCATGTACTTTTTTATTATGGTGTTGTGTTTTTCAAATAATATAAACTCCTAGTTAAGTCTAAAATGTGTTATGGTTGAGATTACCAAAGAGAAGAGCACATAAGGATTATGTACTAGCCATGATGGTGGGAAGTCTAATCTCAGTCAAAACTGTGTATATTATTTTAGGGAAGAACACTCTATTTATTTGTCTTGCTTGCTCTGTGCACAAACTAGACACAGTTATTAACCCCCAATGCCATGGGCAGTCTTGAAAGCTATATGTTTGGGTTGCTGGATAATCTATGTCAACAAAAATACAAAATATATCAGACATTATTAGAAATCGAACTATATTCCTTAGTGCCTGAGGATGGGTACCGATAGTTTTCTACTCTCTCTAAGGGAAGTTAGTCCATCTTGCTAATCTACCATATCTGAAACAAAACCACTATATCAGGAAGCATGATGGCAGTAGTCATTAAGGGGAATGTCACAAGTGAGCTTTAATTGTTCCTGCTGACAATTATCAAACTCTTTTCCAAATGATTTTCTCTACCCTCTTCCTATTCAATAAGTTAGAAACAGCTAACAATCATGTTTACAAAATTTCCATTAATTCACTGTGAGTGCTGAAAATTGACTCCTTGAACTTGTAATTGCTTCCACAATGAAATTTCACCTCCTGCCGCCAACCTCCAATCATCATAACTGTACAGACCATTGGCTTTCTACTAGTTTAGAGTTCTTTGATTTCTTTTCCAAAATGTAATATGCTTATTTGTAAATGTTAAACAGTTCAGAGATCTGCCATGTGGATCTAGTAGTATTTTACATTTTTACTAGAGGATCAGGCAAATAGAAATAGGGAATGATAATGACCATAGAATAACATATCCCTTACTTTCCAATCCCAGACTTGGCACACACATATGCATGTGCACACATATACAGATACAAATACACAAACCAATAATCTTGAGGAAAAGAAATGAAGAGCCTAGGAAGCTAAGGCTGATAGGTGGCGAAGATGACAGACTTCACTACCACAGGGACAAAGCAAAGGTAGATATGTTAAATACCCTTAAAACTATCTTCAAGAAAATAGTTTGTTTAGTTAAAGAAGGGTTGCAACTCTGTGAGGACCCCATAGGTCTATGCCAACTCCCAACCTGTGCCCTACAGAAATAAATGCCAGGGATACAACAGGAGAAGTACATCTTTGCATATGTGTGAAGAGAGGAGGGAGAGTGGGGAGAAAACAAGGAAAAAGACATGATGGAGAGCTGGGGAATATCCTGTCATATAACTGGTTGTTCTGTGTCCCCTTCTTTCTTGCTTGATCAGTGAGGAATAAATACTAGTGTATGTGTTAATACAACATATTCTGTGCACCCACCAAGTCAAGAATTGGCTACTTTTCCTGTGAGAAGACATACTTCACGAAGTTTTTTAATAATGCCAACTATAATTTCAAATTTAGATCAAGACTAATACTTAGTAATAAGAGATAATTTTCAAACTATGTTGATGTTTACCAGTAGTATTTGATATTGTACATTTAATGTGCTCAAAAACCCCATGTCAACTCTTTTAAAACTCTAAATAAATTATTTTATCTTACAATAAGAGGAATGGAGGGAGTTTCTAGGGTTGGGTAATTCAGCAATTTAATGATTTTACCTGAAATTGAGTTATGTTTGTGTTTCTGCTCTGCCATCCCTAGCACAGAGATGCAACCCTCAGGCCTATGATTATAGCAGCCCAATTTTATATTCCCATGATAGTATGTGGAGACCAAAAAGGGGCTGTTATTCATGTTGCTTAATTGTTTATTGTTCATATTTCATCTATGGAGAAGAATTTTTTGGAAGTTCTCCAAATTTTCTCATGTTTATTACCTAGAATTGAGCTATATACCTATCCCTAAATTAAACATTAACAGGGGTAATGGGATTCTTGAGAAAATGAACATGTCACATGACCCCCAAAATTTTCTCATGCCCCTTTACTACTCCTTCCTCCTTCCCTGACCATCTACAGACATCATTGATCTGATTTCTGTCACAATAGTTTGTAGTTTCTAAAGTTTTTATAAATGTAATCACATGGTTTGTGTGCTTTTCTACTTGGCTTTTTTTCCAAATGTTTTTGGAGATTCATCCATGTTGTTATGTATAACAAGAATTCATTCCTTTTTATTCCTGAGTAGTTTCCTATTGTGATGATATGCCATATTTGTTTATCTTTTCACAAGTTGACATTTGAGTTGTTTCCAAATTTTTGTTAATACAAAGAAAGCTGACATAAATATTTGTGTACAAAGTTTTGTGTGGACATATGCTTTCATTTCTCTTAGATAAATATGCTGGAGTGGAATGAATGGATCATATCCTCAACATTTTTATCAAATTACCAAAGCGTTTGTATTGTTTTCTGTTTTCATCACCAGCATCTGAGAATTCCACTTACGTTACATCTTTACCAATAGTGGCAGGATCTTTTTTTTTTTTTTTAACTTTTAGCCATTTTCCTGGGTGTTTAGTAATACGCTATGGTGTTAATTTGCACTTTCCTAATGACTAGTGATGTTGATCATGTTTTATGTTTATTTATCATCTGTATCCTATCTTGTGTGATGTGTGTTCAAATTTATTTCCCCATTTTTAAAAACCGGGTTGTTTGACTTTTTATTATTGAGTTGTATGTATTCCACTTATGGTCTTCATATAAATCCTTAGTTAAATGTATGTTTTATAGGTATTTTTCCCTGTCTGTGACCATTCTGTTGTCAAAAAAGTATGTGTTTTGAAAAACGGAAATTCTCCATTTTGTTGAAGTCCAATGTATTAAAATTATTAGCTTCCAGAATTATGAGAAAATAAACTTCTGCTGTTTAAGCTACTTAGTGTCTGGTACTTCGTTATGACATGCCTAGCAAACTAATACAATATCCAATTGTTCCAGCACTTTTTGTTGAAAGGACTACCTTTGCCCCACTGAGTTGCCTTTGCTCCTTTGGGCAAAGTCAGTTGACCTTATATCCATGGGCCTATGTCTCATCCTGTTCTATTGATGTCCTATCCTGTTCTATTGATGTATTTTGATTCTAGTTTTCATGCAGGGCAGGCGAGCCACAAAGTGAGACTGCGAGGGTTCTTGGCTTTTCCCAGGAAAGAATTCATAGGCAATTCTAATTTAAGAGCATAGTTTATCTCTTCTTTATGTAGGTCTTTAATTTCTCTCGACAATATTTTGCCTTTTTCATTAAAGAAGTCTTGCACATCTTTTGTGAGAATTTTCCCAAATAGTATTATATTTAATTGCAATTTCTGTTATAGTAATAAGATTGTTTCTTCTATATAGATCTTATATACAACTTTGATAAATTCATAAATTAGCTTTAGGGCTTTTAATAGATTTTATGGTATCAACTACCTAGACAATCACCTCATCTTTAAATAAAGATAGTTTTACTACTTTCAAATCTGTAGGCCTTTTATTTCTTTCACCTGTCATAATGCAGTAGCTGAGACCTCCTGGTTGTTGAACAGATAGTGACAGAACATCTTAGAGGGAAAGCATTTAGCTTTTCAGTATTAGACGTGATGCTTGCTATAGTTTTTATTTTTGTGTTTTTTTTTTGTAGCTACACTTTATCAAATTGAGAAGATCTTAGTTTGTTATATGTCTTGAGAGAAGTTCAAATTTGTAAAAATTGTTTACTGCACATATTTAAATAGCCATATATTTTTATTCTTTTTTATTCTATTAATATGATGAATTGTACTCAAAAGTTAAGCAAATCTTGCATATCTGGGAGAAAACCTGCTAGGTCAAAAAGTGTATAATCCTTTTAAAATATATTTTTGGATTTAATTCACTAAATCTTTGTTAGAGATTTTTGCATTAGTGTGCATGACAGATTTTTGTCTGTAGTTTGCTTTTCTTTCCAAGTCTTCCTTATTTTGTTTTGTTTAGGTATCATTATAATGCTGGCCTCATCGAGTACATTGAGAAGTATTTCCTCCTCTTTGATTTTCTGCACGATTTTGTGTAAATTCAGTGTTGTTCCCATTTAAATGTTTGGTATAATTCAGTAAAAACATAGAGGCCTAAAGGTTTCTTTGTGGGAAGCATTTTAAATATAATACAATTACAATTTCTTTAGTAGATACAGGGCTACTCAGGGTATCTAATTCTTCTTAGGTGAGGTTTGCGAGTTTGTGTCTTGCAGTGAATCTGGTCATTTCATTCAAATGGACATATTATTCTTTTAATATGTGCAGAAGCTATAATGATAACACCTCTCTCACTCCTGAGATTGTTAACTTGTATGTTATCTTTTTTTGCTGTTTAGTTTGGCTAGAAATTTATTAATTTTATTGATCTCAAGAAAATGCTTTTCTTTCAGTGATTTTTCTCTATTTTCTGTTTTCTAATTTATTGGTGTCCATTTCAATCTTTACTATTTCAGATATTCTCTTTACTCTGAGTTTAATTTGTTCTTCTTTACAAAATTTTGTTAAGTGAAAACTAAGTTCATCATTTGAGATCTTTCTTTTCTTATATAGATATTTGGGGTTGTAAACTTCCTTCTAAATCTACTATAATAGCATCCCATAAACTTTGATATGTTGTTTTATTTTTAGTTAATTCAAAACAATTTGTGATTTCGAGTTTGATTTCTTTTTGACCCTTTAGTTTTTAAGAAGTATGTTACTTAATTCCTACACATTTGGGATTATCTATATATATTTATAATATTGATTTGGATGTTACATCTGTTGTGGTCATAAAAAATACTTTGCATGATTTGAATGCTATTAAACTTTTGAGATTTGCTTTACGGATCAAGATATGACCTATATTGGCAGCTGTATCAGGTGCTCTTAAAAATAATCTGTATCTGGATATGGTTTTATGGAGAGTTCCATAAATGTCAATTAGGTCAAATTATTTATAGTGTTACTCAATTCTTCTACATCCTTATGTCTACTTGTTCTGTTACTTGATAGAGGAATATTGTGATCTCTGAACAAAATTTTGAACGTGACTATTTCTCTTTGAATTTCTATCAGACTTTTCTTTATGAATTTTTTAAGAGTTTTATTAACATTATTATGTTCATATGTATATTATTATAGTCACGTAGATATTCATATACATAACATTTATTTTTAAGTGTATAATTCAGTCATGTTAATATCCATTTAATATTTATATATATTAAATATATATTAAATACTTCACTCAGTACGAAAAGAAAACCTATACCAATTAGCAATCACTACTAATTCCTCCTTTCCTGCAGGTCCTAATTTACTGTCTCTCTGGGATTTGCCCATTCTGGACATGTGATCCGAAGATAATCAAACAATATGTCGTTATTTCAAAGGTGGAAGGGTAAATTCAGCACTGTCAGTCTATCTCGGCTAGAAATGAAAGTATAGAAGTTGGATTGGCAATTTAATATATTTAATAAAACCAGAAGCTTCTAGATTTATAAAACCCATGCTATAATCTGTCTAAGCACACACAACACAATCACACAACATGTTTGGTTGCAAAAATTACAACTTTAAAAATATTTTCAAACTTCCTATAAATTTGACCACAGAACTTCATATTTACCATGAACAATGAATGAAATTCTTTATGTATTGGGCAACAAAACTATTGAATTAAAAAGTAAAAAATTGGTTTATGAAAACTCAACCTTAAACAAACTACAATAGTACATTGAAAGCACACAGTTCCATTGTCCATTTGTTTTCAAATATACTTAAAAGAACACATTAAGCTTGCTTTTAGTTTTTGTTTATCAGCCAGATGTTTTGGCATCATGTAGCCAAAGCTCTAGGCTGACTAAAATTATGGGGGAAGGTTTACTGTTCCATACTGGTGAACATAAGGACTCTTTTGCTTTAAAATCATCTGTCAGAGGAAATTGTGGAAAAGAAAGAATTGGCAAAAATATTTGCCAAAATTACATCAGAAAAAATGTTGGAACTTTGTGGAAGAGAATATATAAATAGGTACATCAATGAGAAAACATTTAACTTCATTATTGAAAATGCAAATTAAGACTACCAATAAAATATTTTTATATTTTTGTTACTTTATATTTAATCTATTATCCATATCTTTCATTTTGTTTTTATTTTGTTTCTCTATTGTAAAAGTTTACACAACTTTTATTTAGTTATTTTAAGTAATAAGAACCAATACTTTTTCCCTGTAAAAATTATGTACAGAATTTAAAACTAAGTTCAGAATTTGTCATTTTAAAATACAGATATGAAGTCTAATTTGACATTCACTATATGTAATAAAAAAGAAAATAAGAATAAAAAACATCAAGAACAAGAACATCCTCTTAAAATCTGGATTAAAAGTATTCTATAGGTGTCTTAGTTGTGTTTATAGATAATTATGCAATACATTAATAAAAAAGCTGTCTTTTTTCTAAATCATTTTCTAGTCAATGTTTCATTTCAAATGCACAAAAATAATGTACAGATCTAAATTCTCCCACAAACATTTTAATTACTTTATCCTTTAAGCAAAATATTTTAAAAATAATTTACAATGGTATCTTTCTGTGGTTCTAACCTGAATTTCCCTAATGACTATGATATTAAACATGTTTTCTTATGCTTATTTGCAATCCATGTATCTTCTTTGTTGAAGTGTCTGTGCACATCTTTTGCTCATATTTATTACTAATTTGTTTGTCTCGAGTTGTAAGAATTCTTTATGTATTTTGTATACAATTTCTTATCAGCTATGCATTTGGTAAATATGTTCTTTCACTCTATCACTGTCTTTTCATTTTCTTAATGATCTCTTTTGAAGGGCAGAAGTTTTTAATTGTTGATGAATTCCAAGCTATCTTTGTTTTTCTTATATATTTCAGTTTTTGTGTCCTATCTAAAATGCCTTTGCTTAATCTGATGGCATAAAGTTTTCTCCTAGAAGTTTTTCAATTTTAGCTTTTATATTTAGAGCTACAATCCATATTAAGTCAATTAATATATGATGTGAGATAAGAATTTTTTAATTTAAGCTTTTATTTTTGATGCAGAGGGTACATGTGCAGGTTTGTTACCTGGGTTTATTGTACCCAATAGGGAGTTTTTCAACCCATGCCACCCTCCTTCCTTCTCCCTTTAATCGTGCATAGTGTCTATTGTTCCCGTGTTTATGTCCCTGTGGGCTCAATGTTTAGCTCCCACTTATAAGTGATAAAATGTGGTATTTGGTTTTCTGTTCCTGTTTTAATTTGCTTAGCGCCAGCCAATGGTGGGTTGGATAAAGAAAATGTGGTACATATATACCATGGAATACTACACAGCAATAAAAAAGGATTTTAAAAAATATTGTTCTAGTACCATATGATGACAAGACTATCTCTTCCTCATTGAATTCCCTTGGTATCTTTGTCAAAGATCAATTGAACATACTTTTGTAGGTCTGTTTCTCAACTTTCTGTTCTGTTCCATTGATCTATATGTTTGTCCTGATGCCCAAACCATACAATAATGATTTCTGTAATCTCAAAATCGGAAATATGAGTCCTCCAACTTTTTCTTCTTTTTCAAAATTGTTTTGGCAATCTTTCTTTCTTTCTTTCTTTCTTTCTCTTTCTTTCTTTCTTTCTTTCTTTCTTTCTTTCTTTCTTTCTTTCTTTCTTTCTTTCTTTCTTTTTTCTTTCCCTCCCTCCCTCCCTCCCTCCCTCCTTCCTTCCTTCCTTCCTTCTCTCTGTCTTTCTTTTCTTTCTTTCCTTCCTTCTTTCTTTCCTTTGACAGAGTCTCGGTCTGTCGCCCAGGCTGGAGTGCAGTGGCGCTATCTTGGCTCACTGCAGCCTCCACTTCCCTGGTTCAAGCAATTCCCCTGCCTCAGCCTCCTGAGTAGCTGGGATTACAGGCACACACCACCATGTCTGGCTAAATATTTTGTATTTTTAGTACAGATGGGATTTCACCATGTTGGCCAGACTGGTCTCGAACTCCTGACCTCAGGCAATCCACCTGCCTCAGCCTCCCAAAGTGCTGGGATTACAGGCGTAAGCCACTGCGCTCAGCCAACTTTCCAAATTCTATTAAACTTTTCAACTTCTATTTTAAAAAGCCTGAAATTTTGATTGAAATTGCACATCTACTAGAATGGCTAAAATTTTAAAATAATGAGAATACCAAGTCCTGATGAGGATGTGAGAATAACCGGAATGCTCATGAATTGCAGATGAGAACCCAAAATGATACAGCCACATTGTAAAACAATTCAGCAGTTTCTCATAATATTATATGTACACTTACCAAATGATGCAGCAATCTTACTCCTAGGTAATTGATATGGTTTGGCTGTGTCCTCATCTAAATCTCATCCTGAATTCCCACATGTTGTGGGAGACGTATTTGAATCAGTGGGAGGTAATTGAATCATGGGGGCAGGTCTTTTCCCCTGCTGTTCTCGTGATAGTGAATAAGTCTCATGAGATCTGATGGTCTTAAAAAGAGAAGTTCCCCTGCACAAATTCTCTCTTTTTGCCTACCAGCATCCATGCAAGATATGACTTTATCCTCCTTGCCTTTCATTATGATTGTGAGGCTTCCCCAGCCACGTGGAACTGTGAGTCCTGTTAAACCTCTTTCAATTGTAAATTGCCCAGTCTTGGGTATGTCTTTATCAGCAGCATGAAAATGGGCTAATACAGTAATTATAATTAAAGACTTGTATGCAAATGTTTATGGAAATTAATCACCCAAAACTAGAAAGAATTCAAATGTCCCTCAGCTGGTGAATAGATAAATAATTGGTGTACCCAATTTGGGGAATAGTACTTACCAATACAAAGGAAGCAACTATGATGCATGCAACAGCATCAATGAATCTCAAAAGCCTATGCTAATAGAAAGAAGCTAGACACAGAGGATTACATATTGAAGGGCTTCATTTATACGACAGCCTAGAAAAGGCAAAACTATAGAGAACACAAATACAAAGCCAAACGGCTGGCATGGGGAGAGAGATTTGATTGCAAAGGGGCAGAAGGGAACTTTCTCAGTTGATGAAAATGATTTATATACTGATTGTTGTAGTGGTTACACAATTATATATATTTGCCAAAGCTTTCCAAATTACATACTTCAAAAGGGTGAATTTTATTGCATAAGAGTTATACCTCCATAAGCCTGACAAAATAAAACAAAATACAACTATTTTTTAGAAAGACAAATCAGTTAGCATTATCTGCACAGTCACTCTAGATTTTGTTAGGCTGATAGTGACATAAATTGTCTAAGTTGCAGCTTCCTCTTCAATATACGAGTGAAGAAGGGGCTGGTATGGGAAGCATAATGAGAAAACACCAACTCTTCTTCTTTCCTTTTTTCTACCAGTAGATACATATTCTTATATTTAAATACTTCTACATGTTTTATGTTATGTATAACATAAAACTATTATCTAGTATTAACTAGTATCTTGTTTCTATATTAGGAATTTTAATAAATCATTAAGCATATATTTACTATATATTTTCTATGAACCCCAGTTAATTTGTTTTAAAGAATATTCTATACAAGTTTTGAGATGGACTTTCAAAGTTCTCTTAAAGTATTCACTGTAGATTTTTTTGGCTTACATTTAATTTTAAAGTTGTTATATAATTTATTCTCAATGAAAAATGTTTTATATTTAGTTAGTAAGCCTTTTGAACATATTCACAAGTATATAAAAAATATGACCTTTGCAAAACAAACGATTGTCCTCAAAAGCTTTTGCCCAAATGGTATACTGCAGCCATAACAGCTGCCATTTAAACATCTTACGGAAAAAGGTCAAGCACTTACTGTAATTCATGTAGATGATGAGGGAAAGGAAACATAAAGTGCTTTTCTCTTCCTGAGTTGCCAACTTTTCCTTTTATAAAAGACTGCACAGAAATGATTTTTGTTCCATTTGTGTTTACGTTACAATTTACTATTATCTTTTTCTTTCTTTTTTTTAAGTCGTAGTCTATAATCATTCACCAAGTAGTTCTCTGGATGCAAAATCCAGATGGCCTGGCAGATGGAGCCTTGGAAGATTGGTTGAAATGTCCCAGACACATCCATCACTTAAACACTCCATAGGAAATTTGAATAAAACTAAAGATCTGAAATTCTATGGGCTGTAGAGGGTAGTCAGCTGTAAAGTTCATGTGCAAACACATGGTTGATTATGACTTCTTAAAGAACTCTTATTATATTGTGCTATTTCTGCATTACTTAATCATTTGACATTTAAAAAAATTCACCAAATCGTGATTGAAAGAAAACTTAAGCCAGATTTCTGACTTATTTCATGCTTTTGTATCTTGTATGTAGAAACTGGATTTAGAAATGAGGAAAATTCTTGCAAATCAACGTAAGGAGTCAGAGGTGCTCTTTTCTTGGACAGAAATGATGAGCTACTTTCTTTTCCACGTGGCCATGGTTAATCAGTACATCAGTTTATAGATTTTTTTTTGTATTGTGTGTGAGGGCAGTTTTTCTCAAACATTCTTAAAAACGATGACCTAATCAGTCTCACCATTTACTAACTAGCGATTATGTACTCACATTAAAAGACAAGCTATTGATACTGTATTTTTACATAATAGATGCTTTAGAGCTATTTGCTCATTCTCTTGCACTTATTATTTACATATGTGTTAAGATCCAGGATGATAGTAGTGAATGTCTAAGGATTGCAGTGGTCCTATGAGATGTACCCAAATAAATTTAGATTTAAATTTGAAACAAATGAACAAAAAAGAAGTTTTTTTTTTAAAAAAAAAAAAAACATTGATGACATTTTAGTGATTTTTCAAAAATACCCAACACTCAAATACCTATATTTTCAAATCCATGTAGTATTTCCTAGAAAAAAATGAATGGTTAAAAAATGTATAATATGAATGGAAAAGGGATTGCTTGAGAATATTTATACACAAACATCTGATGGCTTTATCTTTAAAAGATTTTGAAGGTCATGGACAATTTGGCCCATACTTCACTTTTGAGATTTCTGGTTTTTATTCATGTACCAAACAATCCAGCTCAGTGCTTCTGAAATGTGGACTTGGTGGTGGTAAGAAGATATGTTTAGGCAGCTCACCGAATTGCAGAGGGATTTCAGGAGGGAATGCTTAGTTTTAAGCAGGCAGACTAGCAAGAAACAGTGTTTGACCTGGAATGCAATTTCAAATGCAGTCCTTTAGCTTGCAGAAAACAAAGAAGTGAATTAGAAGAATTAGAGAAGGGCATAACCTTGAGCATCACCGGAGCCCAGGATGAGGAAGCCTTCTTGGAATCATTCCATTCCATCAAGATGAAGGGTCAAAATTTTATTGCATTTATTTATTAAGTGATTTTCTATTCATGTTGAGAGATAACTCAATTCATTTTAGTGACACAATGTCTCCTTTTAAATATTTTTAAAATTAAGTAGCAATATAGAATATATTTCATAAATGTGAGCACAGGTAGTAACAGGTAAGGCAGAAATGTGGAAGTGGCATGATGAAAGTTTTGAGGTCACTGCTCTGATGAGATAAGGCTCCTCTCCCATCTCTGGACTCACACTTTTCCATCTCTGTGTGCCACCTCTTCCTAGTTCCTGTGGACGAAACGGTTGGGCTTCTCTACTTAGTGAACTTCTGGTCCATTTTGAAATGTCCCTAGAGTCCTTTCTAAAGACTTCAATTCAAATATCTCAGGAGTCCTTTCTGAGGTTCCTCCAAGATCCATATAGACTGGCTCAGTAACTTCTCTACTGGCATATACATCATTTTTCCCTTTCTTATCATTTAAGAGAAAGCTGAGCAATAAGAGTATAAAATAAATAAACCCCTCCCTCACAATATTACTAACTTGGTAAAACTATTTTAATTTTTATATCCCTTTCTCCTTGTATCTGAATCTGAATCCGAAAAGGATTATATTCAGTTAGAGACCTGTTTTAAGTCAGTCCTACAATATTGTGGCTTCGCATGGGCCATCGTTTGTTTATCTCTCTTCAGTGTCTACCATGGTACTTAATGCAGAACCACCTAACAAATTAATATTGCCCTGATCTAATTAGTAATGTATAAAACTAAAACTATCTCCATTTTAGAGACTGTTCTCATTTTTCTTGCTATTTCTGTGACTTGCTCTTTTAAGCCTTTCCCTTTTGAAAAGAAAAAACCACCTACACGTACTTTTGGTCTCTGATATCTGGGGTCCGATTGAAGGTTGAGATATTATTAGCCTGAGTGGTTAAAAAAAAGAACTTGAATTTTATGTCACACTTTTTTCCCCCAAGAAATTTAAATAATGCTTGATTGTACTGATGCTTCATTGTTGAGAATTGCCATAAAACCAACTAGCATGATTGTAAGAAGAGAATGCACAGACATTAAAAAAATGACTGAGAAATTACATGATGATTCCATGGAAGAAGCCAGAGGCCAGTTACTCTTGCTTTAAGGCTAACAGTGGTTTGAGAAAATGGAAGTCCTTCTCACTTATTTATCATGTACTTTATTCTGTATTAGAACTTACTCCTACATTTGGAAGTATTTTGTGATAACACAAGTTATGCTTTGTGGCAGATCAATGTAAAATAATTTTTAATCTTGCAATAGTAATAATATAAACATGATTTGGGCAATCATGAATATCTATGAGCTTTTATGAGCTTCTTCATTTGTAAAGAAAAGAAATAGCAGAATTTCATAGCTATTATAATAAGCATAAAGTCTCTAATGTAGATGACTCTATAAATGACAAATTAAATGGCTAAGAATGTTATTTACAAATAGGCATATGAATTGTGTATCTCTGTCATTAAAAATGACACACTAACGTTTTACTATTCTCAGGATGATTTGCTGCATGCAGTAACTTCAATTTTCTATGTCAAGACTTATTGTGGTCATGAAATAGCTGTGATATGAAAATATGTGTTTGAGACGTAAATAATTAGTATGTGTATCTACTAGGTGAAAATGAATATGAAGCCTGAACTCTCTAAATCAGTTTCCTTATTGATATGGCTTGGCTCTATGTCCCCTCCCAAATCTCATCTTGAATTGTAATCCCCATAATCCTCCCCATGTTGAGGGAGGAACCAGGTGGGAAATGATTGGATCATGAGGATATTTTCCCCCATGCTGATCTCCTGATTGTGAGTGGGTTCTCACGAGATCTGATGGTTTTATAAGGCAGTTTTCCTTACTCTTGCTCGCTCGCTGTCACCTGCTGCCATGTAAGACGTGCCTCTTCCCCTTCTGCCATGATTGTGAGTTTCCTGAGGCCTCCCTAGGCATGCAGAACTGTGAGTCAGTTAAACCTCTTTTCTTTATAGATTACCCAGCCTTGGGTATGTATTTATAGTAGTGTGAAAACGGACTAATACACTTATCTTTAAATTTAGACAATAACAATTATCTCCTGAGCTGGTTTACACTTGTCACTCTAAAAGTGTCATCTCACACTTTTAGCCCCTGGGCCACAATATCATAGCACCTGATCCACAACATGATGACCCACAACATCATAGCACCTGGGCACTCGACATCGAAAGTTTGCAAGCCCCATCAAGACCTACTAAATCAGACACTCTGGGTGTGAGACCTTGCAAGCAGTCTGTGTTTAAAGAAACAAAACCCTTCAGGTACCTTTGATGCACATTAAAGTTTGAGGACCACTTGTGGTAACTGGTTTGACACACCATTATATATTGCATTTCTACCTTATAGCTACAATAGATAAAAATAACCTCAAGAGACTGTATAGTATATATAGTATACATATACTAGTAATATAGTATATAGTGTAATGTACTATATACTCTATTATATATAGTATATTACTACATATATATATATACACATACACACACATGCAGGAAATCATCCTGAAAATAGTAAAATAGTGTGTCATTTATATATAGTATATATATACTATAAGCTATATAAATTATAGCTTATAGTATAGTATATATGTAGTACATATATAGTATATATAATATAGTACATATATATGTAGATGTAGTGTATACATATACATCTATGTAGTACATATATAGTATATACTGTATATTTATATATAGTATATATATACTAGTAATATTATATATAGTATTGTACTAGTAATATAGTATATAGTCTCATGCACTATATAGTGTATGTAGTATATAGTATTACTATATACTATATAGATATATGTATAGAATATACTAAATATAGTATGTAGTAGTATATAGTACGGTATATAGGATAATATACCAGTATATAGTATATAGTATAACACACATATAATAGGTATGTGTACATCTCTATTATATGCATATGCATATATACATAAGCATATACTAGGTATGCATATCTGTATATAATATGAATATACATATGTACATACATATTATATACATATATACATATGTATATACATGTATATAATATTGGAGTGTACACCATATACTATAGGTACTACATATACTATATACTATATGTATAAACACATGTATACAGTATTATACATGTAATATGCGTATAGATGTATATATACATGTATATAAAATTGGGTATATACATGTATATAAAATTATAATATACACTATATAGTAATATAGTAATACAGTAAAATATACCATACACACTACATAGTAATATAGTATAATAGTTTATAGTGTACACTATATAGTGTGTATATATTACTGTATAGTGTAATATAGTATAACAGTTTATAGTATACACTACATAGTGTTTATACTATATTACTATATAGTGTATACTCAAATAGAGTCCTTCAGTGTTTATTTTTCCTTGTGAAGTTTTGAAGCATATATAAGAAAGGTCAAATCAAAGTAAATCACTATATCTGATTATCCAGAGATTTTATTCTAAATATCTGGAAGGAGCTAGCATAGACTACATGGAAGTTTTTATTTTCCCACTCCTAAGAAAGCTCACATAGCCTCAAACCAAGCACTGTCCTTTCCATGCCATGAGAATAATCAAACTGTCGACGTCATGGGGTTGCTATGAGAATTAAATAAAAAGATGTAAGTAAAGCATTTAGCCCGGAGCCCTAATGCCTGTCACATAGTGATTGCTCCACAGTGTTAGGCATTTACAGAGGAAGAGCCTGCTTACTCCAGCTTCCACACCACGGGTGGCCTAGGTCACCCAGACCTTCCCAGACTAGTGGCTGCAAGCTTCACAGCCACATGGTAGAGAAGAGGCCCTTCAAAAGAGGCCAGAAGACAAAAAGCTTAGATTACATGAAAGAATTCTAATCCTCTTACCTCTCATGCACGATGGTGAAAAAAGAGCTATTAATAGAAGAAGAAATTAAGAAGATGGGGTAAAAGAGAGAAAGAGACGGAGATGGGGAAGAGAGAGAGGGAGACTCTGAAGGAGCAAACCAGCCTTGCTACATCATCAGTCCCATAGATGGAGGAACACTGTGAGCCACAACACACTAAGCTAATATTTTAGTTTAAAAAAAGTGTTTCACATACAGAAAGTAGACTGAGATCTTCTCTTCAAATCAGGCCCTTCCGGTTCTTCCTCCTTTTCCTAGCTTTGATGTAAGAGGGGCTGGAGTGAGGGGAGGCCAACAGGAGGGGAAGTAAGGAGCACAAAGAAGCCTCTGGCTGCCTGGAAGGCCACAGCACTGATGGTAATGCTCTCTTGAAGAGCTTAATAGGAGAGGCAGTCATTAACATAAGAAGCACAACCCAGTGACTGGGTTATCGTTATGGCAGAACATTAGAACTGCCAGCTTTCCGGGCCGGGTGTGATGGAGTGGTATTAGGAAAATCAGGGCTGGGTGCAGTGGCTCACACCTGTAATCCCAGCACTTTGGGAGGCCAAGGCGGGCAGATCACTTGAGGTCAGGGGTTCCAGACCAACCTGACCAACATAGTGAAACCCTGTCTCTACTAAAAATCCAAAAATTAGCTGGGCGTGGTGGCACGTGCCTGTAATCCCAGCTACTTGGGAGGCTGAGGCAGGAGAATTGCTTGAACCCGAGATCGCGCCATTGCACTCCAGTCTGGGCAACAAGAGTGAAACTCCTTCTCAAAACAACAACAACAACAACAACAAAAAACCAAAAAACAAACAAAAAAACAGAAAATCAGAGTGCCAGAGCTCCCTTGCATGTTAAACAATATTCCAACTCTCTCTGAGACCTGGCTGTGGCTGCTGAGTTGCTTCCTGATCTTTCTCATCTTTCTCCTGTCATCCCCGTCTTTACATTAACCTCTCATTTACTGAGGCATAAGCCAAAGCTGCTGTTCAAAGGTATAATTTGTTCTTATTTGGGGAAGTTTCAGTTTTTCTCCTAAGGCCTTTCAACTGATTAAAGCAGTCCCACCTGTATTATATAGGATAATCTTCCTTACACAAAGTAACAGATTATAGACTTTACTGACAACTGTAAAATGCCTTCATGGCAACACCTGGATTAATGTTTGACTGAATGATCAAAGACTATAGACTAGCAAAGTTGACACATAAAACTGACCATCACACCACCCAATACTTTTAATGTTTCCTAGTTGCCCTGAAAATATACTGGCCAAAGCCTTATTATAGTGTCATGGAAATGATCTTCCCACCACAGCCAGTGCTTCCCTCTTGAGCATTTATCACAACCAAAATTGAACTTCAACTCATGCATCTTGTTTGTGCTTCCTTTTCTTTATAGGAACTCCTTTTTCTTTTCCACTTGGAGTGTCTTTACCCTTCCCTATTCCTATTGTTTATCTCCTAGTGTCCTTTTAGATTTAAATGTCACTTCTCAGGATGCCTTTGGGTGTACTGTGCCTCCAGGACTCCTACAAAACTTTGTGCTAGTCCCTATAATAGTGTTCATCCAATTGTATTTATTTATTTTGAGATGGAGTCTTGCTCTGTAGCCCAGGCTGGAGTGCGGTGATGCCACCTCAGCTCACTGCAATCTCCACCCCTGGGTTCAAGTGATTCTCTTGCCTCAGCCTCCCAAGTAGCTGGGACTCATCCTATTGTATTTTAATACCTTGTTTCCTTACTTGTCTCACAATTCAACAGTAAAACTATATGATTACAGACTACATCTTATCTCTAGATGTATTTGTAGTGCCTAGAGTCTCATATATAGTTAATATTTATTATATATTTATTCTATGATGGAGTAAATAAATCATACAAGTTAATGTCCAGAATTAAAAGCATACAAGTTATATCAAATGATTATATTTCCCAGTTTGAGCTGATATTTTGTACTTGTGTCAGGGTAACTTCCAGTTATAACAAGCCTTGATCATACTCACAGTAGGAGATACAATGTTGATCAGTTAATAAAGAAAATTATAAAAATCATTTTTATAGATCTGAAGAACTAGATCAATCTAGTGCTCCCTTAGAAGGCAATGAATAGTAGATACATAAATGTTAGCATTATTGCAATTCGGATGTATGTCTTAGTTTGTGTTGCTGTGACCAAATACCTGAGATTTGGTAATTTATAAATAACAGAAATTTATCTCTCACAGTTCTATAGGCTGGAAGTCCAAGATCAAAGTGCTGGCAAGTTCCATGTCTGGCAAGGTCTCTGCTTTCAGGATGATGCCTTGTTGCTGCATCCTCCAGAGGGAATGAATACTGTGTCCTCATGGCGAAAGGTTCAGAAGGCTCAGAAGGGCACAAAGGGCCCAGCTAGTTCCCTCCAGCCCTTTAATAAGGCGCTAATCTCATTCGTAAGAGCGGAGCCCTCACGGCCTACTCACCTTCTAAAGGCCCCACTTCTTAACACTGCTGCACTAGGGATTTAAGTTTCAACATGAATTTTGGAAAGGACACAAACATTCAAAGGACAGCAATGATGTTTGCAAATCACTCCAAACATTTACTCGTGTTATTTTTTTTTTTTTTTTTTTGAGACGGAGTCTCGCTGTCGCTCAGGATAGAGTGCAGTGGCGAGATCTCGGCTCACTGCGGGCTCCGCCTCCCGGGATCACGCCATTCTCCTGCCTCAGCCTCCCGAGCAGCTGGGACTACAGACGCCCGCCACCACGCCCGGCTAATTTTTTGTATTTTTAATAGAGACGGGGTTTCACCATGTTAGCCAGGATGGTCTCGATCTCCTGACCTCGTGATCCGCCCGCCTCGGCCTCCCAAAGTGCTGGGATGACAGGCGTGAGCCACCGCGCCCGGCCTACTCGTGCTATTGTTATCTGGCAAAATGAATTGACAATTTTATATATCAGAACTGTATATAAAGCAGACAGAATATATGTTGTCATGTTACTAAGCGGTAATACCAGTATTAGAACAGAAATATCGTATTTCTATTTTAATTATTTGGGGGAAATTTAATTTAAAGACCCCAAAGCAAATTGAAAAAAAAAATCTTACTTTGAAACAATTCAACAAATATTTATTGAACACAACTCATGTACA
Organism: Pongo abelii; assembly: GCF_028885655.2. NCBI lineage: Eukaryota > Metazoa > Chordata > Mammalia > Primates > Hominidae > Pongo > Pongo abelii. Next base: position 128,712,842 of record NC_071996.2, read on the forward strand.
AAGCACTGTTAGGGGCTTGGACCTAAAAAGACATATAAATTGTGTTTTCTCATAATTACACTATTTTCTTTCTTATTTTTCTCTTGAATTTTGAAAAAATGAGTTAAAATACCCTCATCTGGTTTTTCCTAGAAACCATTATATAAAAAATGTCATGCTTAAGAATTTTGTTTTTTAACTGAAGAAGCAAAGCCTTACTGTTTCCTTGAAAACAGCTGATGTGATAAAGTGCGATTTCACTTTATTTTGTAAAATGATGCCCTTTCTAAACATAAAATATAAAATCTTATCACATGTTTAAAAAGAGCTTATGAAGCTGAAATAAAGTCACCAAATTGTATGTCCAACCCTGTAAATTGATTCTGAAGAAAAAAATCCACATTTAATTAGAACCATCTCTAATTATATCTCAGCCTCCATGTCTCCAAGAAAGGGATGTCAGCTAAGCTAGTGAGGTAAAAAAGGAGAGCTCTGGTGGGATTTATGAGATCTGCCCTTAAGCACTAGGCTGTTTTAGAGCCTGACACTTCCTGATCCTCTCTCTGCCAGGCCTATACCAGGGGAAATTGACTGAGTAATTGATCATATTTTCTGGTTCCTGAAAGATAACTGTAAAAGAATCAGGGGTTAATATAGTAAGGTTTGATATATAATTCTCCTGGGTCAAATATCTGTATATGCTATCTGTTGTCACCTGAGGCATTTAAATTATTTTACCTGTCTCAGTTTTTATTCTATAAAATGATTTATTAATCGTATAAATTATCTGGTTTGTTATTGTGCAAATGAATGTAAAGAATGGTATGTATAGTAGACATTCATTACATCGTAAATATTTTATTTATTAGTATTTAAATAAGAACTCAGCAAACAGTTGTTAAGAGAAGAGAGAAAGGGAAAAGAATACTCTTTGGTTAGCTAAATAGCCAATGCAGGCAATGCATTGTATGGTTTATACATGTTTCATTTAATCTTCATAGAAACAGCATAATAGGTACATTATTATTCTAAATACATGGATGAAGAAATGAAATACAAATTAAGTGACTTTCTCAAGGTCATAGGTAGTAAATGGTGGAGTCAAGATTCAAATTCAAATGTTTCACTGTGAATCCTGTTACTTCTTTTATACCTTTACAAGTCTTTCTGACTTTTTTTCTATTTGTCTTCATTAATTACCTTTTCAGCCTGTCTAATCAACCTGTAATTTTTAATTTTTTAAAAAAATTTTCACAACTTTTAAAATATTTCAAAGATTCATCCTTGTTTCATTCCTAAATCTAGTTGTTTCTGTATCATGATCTTATTTTGTGTTTGGCTTAAGTTTATCTCTCTGAACAATTTACATATACTTCTAAAGGTTCTGTCTGATTTCTCTTTTGAGTTTCTCAGTTCAATTATCTTCTATTTGGGTCTCTAATCAATCTTTCTTGGTGTTAGACTTGCTCCAATTTTTATGGCATTTGTTTATGACCTGGGTTTCTATGAAAAATATCCTGTGAAAATGACAAGTTCTTCACACTGTGGAGATCTCTGGTTGGGGGCAGTTTTAGAGGGTTGTTTCTTGGGGTTTCTATCCAACCTGGGTTTTGTAAATGTGGTTCAAATACATGTATTCTAAAAAATGCTGTGTTCAGATTTCTATTCAGTCATTCAGTTTCCACAGATGGCCTTCATGCCAAAGATCTGTACCAGCTGGTAAAAAATTTCCCATGACTATTTGTGGGCAAGTTAACATTTTTCCAGGTTTTATTTTAATGAAAGGATCCCCATCCTGGCTTTCTGATACCAAATTTTATCCCATTGCTGGCATCAAAACTCCAGTTCTTGGATTTATATGTGGTTCAAAGACCTTGGCAGCTAGCCACAGGGTTTCAAATATTACCTTTAAGGCTGTGGGTTTTCTTTTTCTCCTTTTGGCACTTAGATATTTTGCTTTCTTGCCTTTGAGCTCAGAAAGGATTTTAGTTCTTTAGATTCATTTTACTGAGCATTTGTTTTGCATACAGAGTGAAGAGTGGTTATATTTCCAAATGTATTGTTTTGTCTAACTTCCTCCCCAAATACTTGTAAGGGTCATTTATATGCAGGATGAGCATATCATTTCTCATCCAAATTTTTGAGGGAAGCTGGGCACTATTAATAATTATACTGGGACAATAGAACTGTTGGTCAGGGTAAATGGTCATTCTCATTCTATGGAAATGAATATATTAAAACATTCAAAGAGAATAGGTTTGAGAGGAAGTCTTAATTGGTCTACTCATTGGAATTGCAGGAAAAACGGGGAAACTGGGAAATTTGAAGGAAAGGTTACTGTGTGGGCATTTAGGGATTGAGGCTTCCTGGTAATTCTAACAGTTCATATGCAGTCTGTGTACTCCCTGAAAACTAATGCTATAATATAGTAGCTTCTGTTCATTAAATTCCTTAATACAAATCTGTACTAAGGAAATTGGGAAAAAATGGTCTACAGGGTAAGATGAGTACTATTTGCTTCAATGTAGTTACTATTCCCCAGTTTCCCATTTAGCAAATAAAGTGTGAACTTCATAAAAAAATTTAATGGGTCCTTTATCACAACTGCAGGCTGCTTGGAAGACACCAATTCACACAAAAATTGAAAGGATATTAAAACAGCATGATTTTAGAATTTTTATACTGGTACTCTACATCGATTGCTCTGAATAACAATTTCCCTTGTCTTTCAATGAGATGCAAATTATATAGAATATTTTTTAAAACCCCGTCTGCTGATAGGCTTATCTATCTATTCATTTATTTATATGTAACAAACCTCATTTCTTCAAAGAATTTGCAGTAGAAGTAATTATACTGGCCAGGTATCCAGCAGAATTATAGTGAGGGAAACCATTAAATGTTGTTTTTGCCACATGGAATTTTAGAATTGGTGAGACCTTACAGATTATATTATTTTTTGTGACCTTAATTAGGCAATCTGACTATTCATCATTATTTGAGGCCCTGAGAAAATTTTGCCTTCTATAATCAGCAGGACTTTTATGTTTTCCACTTACCACAGCTGGTCTTATAGGTCATTTTCAGTAGCTTGGCCTACTAATAAGTTTCAGTAATTACAATGTTAGCGTCTCTACAAGATGAGGAAGTTCTCAGCATTTGTAATATGATTTTATACACCTGAACAGCATGGAACAACTTGAGACACTGGAGGAGGGTTCATTATGAGACCTTAAATCAAAGAGTGAGCTGTACATCAGCCCAGTCAAGCTTGTTTGGCAGCTACAGACCTGAATCTTCATGAATTGGGGATGTTTGTTCCTCTGCCTGGGAAGTGTGTATTCTTCTTCACATCCCTGCACCCAAATCCACTGACAAGTCTATGTATCCTGCAAAAGCCAGTTTCTCTGTAGCTCAGTGTATTAGTCCATTTTCATGCTGCTATGAAGAAATACCCAAGACTGGGTAACTTATAAAGAAAAGGAGATTTAATGGACTCACAGTTCCACATGGCTGGGGAAGCCTTAAATCATGGCTGAAGGCAAAGAAGGAGCAAAGGCATGTCTCACATGACTGCAGACAAGAGAGTGTTCAGGGGAACTGCCCTTTATCAAACCATCAGGTCTTGTGAGACTTATTCACTATCATGGAACAGCATGGGAAAAGCCCACCCCAGTGATTCAATTAACTCCCACTGGGTCCCTCCCACGATATGTGAGATTATGGGAGCTACAATTCAAGATGAGATTTGAGTGGGGACACAGCCAAACCATATCACTCAGCAATTCTATATTTCTTAACATATTTTTGAGAAATAATCCCAAATGTGAAAAAAAATTCTGAACAAAGATGTTCCTCTCTGAATTATTTAAAATAGCCAAATATTAAAAATCAACAAATTATGGGAGGATGTTTATGTAAATTATGTCCCAACATGCCAAATTAAATGTAGAAACAAAAACAAGGAAAAACATGTCATGGGAACACTGGAAAGACTTCAGATGATTTAAATTTTTCTAATATGCTTTTAGAATTTTCTGTGACATGTATGGATTGCTCTTTGATTAAAAAGAAGTTTCTGAAAAAAATGATGCTTACAATACTATATGATAAGATAAACACTTATGGCATAGTGTTATTTTGAAACATTTTATATACACCTTGAATTTTGCTGCATAAAATATAAGCCCCCTTTGCACTAAAAACATGGAACAAAAATGTTAATAAAGATTGTATTTTCTTATTTCTTCTTACATTGATGTATTTTCCAACTTTGTAATGAGTTTTGATTATTTTTGTGATTTGAAAAACTCACAAAATTTACATTTTTTTAAGTTTTAAATTTTTATTTTAAGTAATGGGATACCTGTGCAGAATGTGCAGGTTTGTTACGTAGATAAACATGTGGCATGGTGGTTTGCTGCACCTATCAACCCATCACCTAGGTAATAAACCCAGCATGCATTAGCTATTTTTCCTAATGCTCTCCCTCCCTCCACCCCACTCCCCGACAGACCCCAGTGTGTGTTGTTCCCCTCTCTGTGACCATGTGTTCTGATTGTTCAGCTCCCACTTTTAAGTCAGAACATGCTGTGTTTGGTTTTCTGTTCCTGCATTAGTTTGCTGAGGATAATTGTTTCCAGCTGCATCCATGTCCCTGCAAAGGACATGATCTTGTTCCTTTTTATAACTGTATAGTATTCCATGGTGCATATGTACCACATTTTCTTTATCCAGTTTATCATTAATGGGCATATGAGTTGATGCTATGTCTTTGCTATAGTGAATAGTGTTGTAATGAACATAGGTGTGCATATATCTTTGTAATGGAATGATTTATATTCCTTTTGGTATATACCCAGTAATGGGATTGCTGGGTTTACAGAGTGGGAGAAAATTTTTACAAAATTTATTTAAAAAAAAAAAGATTCAGCCCAAGTGCTTCTTCCTCTGTGAAACCTTTCCCTAGAATTATGTATGGCTCCATCCACTCTGATCTATCTCACGCCTGTTTAAACATCATTCATCACATTGTATTTTGATGCTTTTAAGCCCCCAGATTTGATATCAGGATGGGCTTTCTGTCTTGTTCACTATTGAATCTTCAGCATCTAGATATGGCTTGGTATGGTAGATGCTTCCGTATAAAATGGATGAACACTGAATAACATTGAAACAAAAAGCCCTGTTATTCAGCCCTTCCATTTTTCAATGGTTGGCCTTGTGGACAAGTCTTACACAAATAACTTCTTTTTGTTTCGTGGTTGTATCTTATTTATTCACAGAGTTATGGGTTATGGTTGACAATGAAAAACTGAGAATTGAAAGCTCAAAAGGCACAGTTATCCTGGCTCCTGACATTAATCCTTAGTCAAAAGTGATAATATTTAAAATATGTTAAAATATTTAAAACAAATATAAGTATGTATTTATTTTTATGTGAAAATCACTAGCAGCTTAAAAACTATCATTTTAATGGCTTAGAAAATAATCAATAACTATAAAATAGCTTTTTAGACATTTTTCTGTAAAAAGATTTAAAATTAGACATTAATTTTTTGATACTGCCTTACTGCCCTTTTAAGATACCCTACAATGCTTTTAAAATAGCTCACATTTATCTTTGTCTTTATGAATAATAAATTTGAATTCCTACTTTGAAATAAAGACAATTTATAGGTATATAGAACTTATTGTTAAGGCCTATAGTGGTCCTAATTTGTGTTTGAGACGGAGTCTCACTCTGTCTCCCAGGCTGGAGTTCAGTGGCATGATCTCAGCTCGCTGCAACCTCCACCTCCCAGGTTCAAGCAATTCTTGTGCCTCAGCCTCTCAAGTAGCTGGGATTAGCGACGTGTGCCACCACACCAGGCTAATTTTTGTATTTTTAGTAGAGATGGGGTTTCGCCATGCTGGCCAGGCTGGTCTTAAACTCCTGACCTCAGGTAATCTGCCCACCTCAGCTTTCCAAAGTGCTGGGATTACAGGTGTGAGCCACCATGCCTAATGGTTCTAATTTTTAATTTGAAAATAATTTATTATTTTTGTGAACATAATTTACATGAAGACACTAATTCATGGACTTATCTATGTTTTTATTGCTTTTTTATGCTTGAAAACATGTTCCCTACTTGAAATCAGGGACATGTAGTCCTTCATCTCCTTTGCCTATCCACTCATCGTGGATGCCGAATATTGGACACCAGATAGACTATAACAAAACAAACAGTACTTCCATCTTCTACGCAGAAACCAGTGTGATTTAAGCCTCTCCTTTGGAGGAAAGTATATATTACTTAGATGTATAGGGGGTTCTTCCGTGAAAAAGTGTCTTGAGAAAGAGGTCCATAAGATGAAAGAGAAAGAAGAGAAATCTAGGTATCATAATTCAAAGTCTTAAAAACATTTAAAAATGTAACTAGGACTGTTCCTGGATCAATGTCTAGGTTTCTACTAAGGAGGGTCCTTGACATCCAATAAATCATTTGTATATGGTTGTGAAGAGAGGCTATCCAAGAACTTTAGTAAAAGAACCTTATATTTTTCAGTTAGCTAGCACTAGGAACTGCTTATTCAATAGGACTTAATTACCAGCTAACTGTTATCTTTTAGTAAATAATTGCCACTAGGAATCATGCTAACCATCTTAGATCAATGAATGAGTGTCTGAAATGGAATAAAACCATAAGTAGTAATTTTGTGAAAAATTTAAAACAGCTAAAATACCATAATAACACTGCAGTTTCCTGAAGATTTATAGAAATGGAGAAACCAATATGAAATATACCTCTAAAATATTTGACTGCATTTGAATAACAGGCAATATTCATACTGATGTAAATCACCTCAAACCACCAAGCAATATCAATAAACAAACAGGTGTTTTCTAAACAGGATAATTTGGTTTCTCTGTATAAATCTTCTTTGTAATTTTAAACCAAGTGATCCAAATAGGTCTATAAAGTATGTAGATTAATTTGATCATGGAATGACAGAGAATGAATCAGATCAATTTCAGACATTATCACAGGCAAATATGAGGGAGTAAGACCCAAAGTCACCCGACAGCCAGACTGAGTCTCGTTACTGTGAATATGGAGACATTTTCTTGTTGTTATAATATTTATTACATTTCTCTTTAGGAGATCGATGAAATTTACTCTTATTGTGAGAGTGCGATTAGCCTAAATGAAGAGATCATCACATAAGAAAGTTGATATAATAATATCAAAGTCTTGATAAAAATAGCCTATTTAAACCATCTTTGAGATGGAAATATTAAATTTCTTCATCTTTTATAATTGTTCATTTTAAAATGACATTTCTTATAAGACAAACTTATTTGGACATTTATAATGAAAATATGCCAGAGACATATCTTACCTTTCTGAATAATTTAAAACAAAAAGATAAGCTATTTCAAAGCAAATATAATGTTTCATTTGGTGAAGCAAGAATAATTAAATTGATTTTATAGCCAAAACACTTTAAAAAATGTTAGTGTACTGTGTACAGATTTTAGTGTAATTGACAATTTCACCTTTTTAATTATAGTGTCAATCATTATTTGCAAAATGTACTTTTAATCTTTTTCTGAGTTTTGATTAGGCTTTGAAAGTCTTTGCTTAGACTATAGCTTGGAAGTTTTACCTATATTCATCTAATTGATTCAATGTTTTATGAAATATAAGGAATCCAGAAATGAATCATTTTATCTTGATATTTCATTATACATCTTAGAATATGGGACACAAGGCAGTTAAGTGGTAAGATTTTCACATAGGGATAATTTTGTTTGTCTTTCTATTAAACATTATTTATCATTCTTACTCAAGCTTTTATTTGTTCACTCAGTAAATACCTATAAACTATTTTTAGCATAGCAATGTGATAAAGATCACTGAAGGAACACTAAAAAATGAGAAAAGGTGCTTTATGAGAAGGGTCTTTGCCTCCTACAAGCAAGGAAAGGAAAATCAGATGTACTGAATACCCGTTATATGATGGCTATAATGCCCAGCATCTTACATAGACTATCAATTCTCAGCCCTTATTTCTGTAGAAGAGATCTAAATGGGGATGGAGCTGAGACTCAGATAGATCTAGTTTGTGGAGACACTTGCTAAATTCCTGCTTGTATCTGTTAATTTACATGGATGGATGCGAGACTGAAGGTAAAACAATACAAAATAAAAACTAAAAAACTGTGTCCTTAATCTGAGTTGAGGCACCCCAGCTACGTCTGAAAAAGATTTGTGGTTGTAGTGGTAGATATAGGAGAGCACACATAGAATCCTGCCATTTTCTGGCTTGAGGCCTTGCTTTAAATTAATAAGGAATTGTTTCATGGCCAGTAGCTTCAGCAATAAGGACTCATGGCTGTAAGGAAATAGTGGTTGTGGTCATAGGGAAGCCAGTGATATCTCAATTCATCTCATCATCCTATTCACGATGACATGAATATATGTAGGGAAAACCCAATAGCTCAGCACTGAGACCCTCACAGATGTATGTTCATATAGGGTCAGACATATTCAACTTATTACTTGAATGGCTTAGTCAGAAAACAGCCAAGCTATGACAGCACCATTAGAATCCATTAGAATTAATATCAAACTCTGGGGTAGCAGAGAACCATGGCAATGGACAAACACAGAGCTGAAGAGTCTAAATGGACTGCATGGCAGATCTTGGAATCGCAGAGGCCACATTGATCCATGAGTGCAGGTAAGACTGCCTTGAAGAATTCATGGAGCTGTTGGAGACAGCCAGGAAATCCTGAGAAATGGAGAATGAGGAGGTGGAAATAGGCCTACACTTCATGAAATTTGCTTTTAATTCTGCATATTAAATGTTATACCCAGAAGCTTGTGAGGTAGAGGAAAATTCAGGCTACATATGTATGCATGTAGATGTATATTTTAAAATTCTCTATCTTGTTTCAAAATGGTGGAACATTTTGTATGTTTGAAATTACCAGTGACAGAGTTTATTATTACCAATGATAGAGTTACAATGATAAATTACCAATGATAGAGTTTATTAATATTTTAAGTAATAAAGATAAGGAAAGAGAAAATAAGTTTAGGCAGAAAATAAGATTCAAAAAGATAAAGCACATGACTAAAAAACAAAAGCACAAAGTAAAGGCAGAGCTGGGATTTAAATTCATGATGTCTACCTCCCAAAGTCGATTCTATAATATCAATGGAGACTACAGACATAATTTGTTTGAAGTTATTTCTGGATGAGAGATTATGAGGTGGGGTGGAAGAAATGAAGGACCTTCTGTGTGAATTCCTAAGGTGCACTGATGTAAAAGTGCAAAGGTTTTCTGCCTTTTTTTTTCTGAATGTAAAATAATTTTTTCTGAATTTTTGTTCTTTATAAAAATCATGTTTAATTTTATGATTCAATGTTAATTTTATACAAACTGTCTATAAAACAACTTCTGGATTTCATAAGTATCTATGAGTTTTCTTTATATGATTTAAACATAGTACTTCACAATCCAAATCAACATGTTATGTTATTGAAATGCTGGAACATTAGACCATTTTGGTATATGCATGCAATATCCTAATACGTTTCATTCTTATGCTTATATAATTAAAATAGATGCAAAACAAATAAGTAAAGATTTTGTGCCAGTTTTCCCAAAAAGTAGATCTATTAATAATAGCAAGAATATTTTAAAACGGAAACATAAAAATTTGGACCATCTAGTATAGTGAAACAAGATAGTATAGAACAGAATAAAAATGTTTTTATAACCAGCCAGGTTTTACAATAGATACAGTAGAAGAAAAGCCATTTCTATGTGATTATCACAGATGGAAGATATACTGTTTGGCTTTACACATGAAAGTTTATATATAGTAGCATTAAAAAAGTTACTTTAGATTATATTTTAAGCCAAAGTTAAGGTTGAAGCAATAGTGTAATTGAAAATGCATAGACTTTGAATGTAGACATCTCCAACTAAGAGTTGTACATCACTTATTTACCAACTGTGATACCAGATAAGTTACTGAAATCTTCTGACCCTCAATTTTATTATCTGTAAATGGATGTCATAATACTGTCGTTGTTGGATTGTACTAAGGATGGAATGGGATGATGTATGGAAAGCAGCAAGTCCATGGTGTGACACCTGGATAGGAACTCAATAAACCATGGGAATTATGTGTTAAATGAAATAAATTTACCAAATTAATCTTTCTGCAACAGATATGATTTTCTCCTATCTCTAGCTGTTCACATATATGAATCTCATTATACTAAGTGAAAGAGCCCAGATATGAAGGTTACATATCATATGCTTCCATTGATATACTATCCTGGAAAAGGCAAAACTACAGAGATGGAGAAAGGTAAATGTTTATTAGAAGCTGATGGTGGGGGTAGGAGCTAACAACAGAGATCCACAGGGAAATTTTGGGAGGTGATGAAACTATTCTACACCTTGATTGTGCTGGTGTTTACATGACTTGATTTGTGTGCCAGAATGACAGAGTATACTTTAAATAGCTTGATTCATTGCATGTAAGGTATACCTTAATAAAAATAATTTTTAAAATTGAAAAGAAGAAAGCACCCAATTGCTATTAATTAGATAGTTGATGAAATCATGTTCCAGAAGAGAATCAAAGGCATATTCAGAAAAAGCAAATAATTGGTGGAATTTTCATTTGCAAATTTGGTGCTTGGACCTAGTGTTTGTTGCTTAGAAGCTCAGAGGGAACACAAAGCATATTCGTAAAACTTCTCAATGAGATCAAGTTGAAAAGCAAGTAATAAAAGTAACAATCAACAAAATACAAGATGAGAAATTGAAGTAGCACTGGAAAAGGATAAAAGGAAAATACATTTAAAGATGTAGGAGGCATGTATCCACAGGAGGCAAATGCTGGTTGTGTTCAAGACTTTCAGAAATAAGATAAATCTACAACAAGAATATATAAGCAATATGAGTATAATACATATTGAGAGGTCTTCATGAACATATAGCTACCGGAAAGCAGCGATTATGAAAATGCTGGATCACAAATTCTGTACAAACCTATTAAGGGAATTTGTGCTGTTCATCAAAGTACACTTTTTAAGCATTTGAAGGGTTAGACTGATCTACTCTTTCTCTTTTTATCACAATGAAAACCACACACAAATAGCTCTAAATCATAGCCTAAATTATGACTTCTGGATATTTTTAAGGGGCAATCAGGGTGGTATGGCATAGAGGGAGGTGGAATAGTCTTGTAGGAGGCAGAGAGTGGAGGTTAAGAGCAAAAGCTTTTGAGTCAAAGAGATGGAATATTCGACAGTTTTGTAAAAATTCAACACATCTCAGAGTATTAGACATAGTGGCACAAAATTAGGACATAAGTAACTGTGGCTTTGGTGGACATGGGAAAGTGCCTTTCAGATCACTGAAGAAAGTGAAACTGATTTAGGGTATAAGCTGGTGATTCTGAAATTTATTGCCGTGTAAGTGCTAATGACTGTGGCAAAGACACTGAGACAGACAGTTCCTGGGAGATCAGGTGATGGGTAGATTCTGACAGGTGACTTTGGGTCAAGGACTCCTCAGCACTCAGGCTGAATTTCCTTTAAAACTGCTCTGCAGTCTAAGATGTTTATACCCAAGCTTCCTTTCTCCCTTCTCTCCTTCACTTGAGATCAGAAATGCATGGAGATCTGATGGCACTCCCAGCCTCTTTCAATATTGTTCCCCTTTTCAGTCACAGGTGTTTTCCTTAAGATTTTCTTTCACATTGGATTCAGTCTTGACCTCTGTTTCTCAGAGAACGTTGACAAATACAGAAGCTACTTGTCACTGTTGTTGATATTAATTTGCTATTTCTGAGGGCAATAATTGTTAAACTTAGGGATATATTCAGTGGGACTTCTTTTGAGATATTTAATGGGAGATAGATTTTTATTTTTATGACAATGAGTGGATTAAACCAGGATGTCCTTGAGTAAAGGGAAAGGGTTACAATGGAAGTAATAGTCTAGACCCATGCATTCTGACCCCAAAAGCGAAAATCATTTCTAACAAATCATTTTCTATTCTGTTCTTAATTATTTATGAACATCTGTCCACCACTTATAAGACACTCTATTTCACTATTGTGTCATTTTGATGATAGAGGAGTTATTCTTAAAATCTCTTGAAAAGATCCCCTTTTAAATATCGCTTTTAAAATCTCTACAGATGCAGAGAACAACCCCATTAAATCCTTCAAGATTGTAATCAGGTCACCATTTCGTATATTTTTTTTTTGTTCTAGTATAAAGAGCCAATTTCATTCATTAGTTTGTATATTCATTTTTAGCAAGTAATTTGGGTGCCTTATTATACTATTTTTTGCCAATTTCATTATTTCTGTTTGTATTTCTTGAACTCTCTCCAATCATTCTAGAATTTTTCAAAGGCTGATGATCAATATTAGGCATTATTATAATAAGGATCTGACTTGCTGAAAGGATTACTCTTTCGCTTTAATGTTATATTATTATATCACTTCTGTTCTTCAAATCCTATTGCCAACATCACTTCTGTGCCAACCACTAGAAAGGTATGTACTAATATTTCACTTGTGATCAAACACTGCTTCAGATATTTTTTTCTTAATTTCATTAGTAATCTTCTTTAGTGGTGTGTTGCATATCTATTCTGTTTTGCAATTTTAGTACCAGCATCTGGTTAATTCATTTACAGTGTTTTTTTCTTTAAGTTCTTCTTTTTGTTTCATTGAACAACTTGATATAAAATGAAGGTAGAAATTCAGTCTCACTCATTTATGAGTTGTGTGCCTAGGACAAATTACTTAACTCCTTCATTTCCTAATGTAAAAATGAGGATAATTATACCCAGATGATAAGTAAAATGTGGAAAAGAAATGACATAGTAACATAAAGTAAGCACTTACATAAAGTAAGTCCTCAAATGCTAGTGTTCTTCGCATAGATGTGGCCATTTACTTTATGTACACTAAATTGTAATAAAAGAAAGCTTAATTTGAGAAACAATGTATCTGAAGAAAATCTTCAAAAAAGCTCAGAAAGGGAATATAGTCTCAGTGCCTTTAGAAACAGCACATTTGACTGACTTAAAAGAGTGAAACCAGGTATCATATTCTTTTCATTTATTTTTGCTTTAATTTACAGCAGAGACGTGAAGAAAATGCTCCCCTCCCCAACTAAGACACTGAGAAAATATTGCAATACCAAAGAAACATGCATTTATTTTCTCAAAAAGGGAGAGAGATGTTTTTCATTAGACCAAAGGAGAAAAGACCAATGGAGAAAAGCTAGGAATAAAAAATAAAGAAACCTTAGACATGTAGCTACCTACAAATATTGGAAACATTGTCATATAGAAAAGGGATTAAGTTTTGTTCTGAGTGGGCCAAGAACTGTGGTTAGTGCAATGACAAATGAAAGAGAACTAAGAGAAAAACTTTCTAAACCTGAAAGGCACTCAAAAGTGGAATGGACCAACTCAGGATGCATTAGTTTCAAACGACAGAGGCTAGAGAATCACTTTGTTACATAAAGAACATGTTGGCTGCATTAGACCTGTATGTATCAAGCTAACCTGTGGTACAGTGCAGGAAACTCCCTGAATGACCCTATGGGGACCATTGGAGTAAGGGGCCAGGGAGAAATGGAGGGAGAGAGAAGTCCCCTTGCAACTACTGAGCTATTATAGAGGTGGAGGTAGAAAGGAACTGGAGGGAGACCACATGTATTTGCCTAGCCCGTCATTGCACGAATGGTTGGCAAACAGGCATCTAAGCGTATCCATTCTTTCAGGTGGCCCTACTCTGCTAAGGCAGTGGGGTGGAAATAGGGCAGTGGACAAGGTATTTGTATTTCCTGACTTTTGAAGCATCAAGGTAAACTCAAATGACTGTTACTGACAAATAAGGAAACAGGTGATGAAACTGAATAACATCAGTTTTGAAAGTGCTATGAAGGAAATAGGTGAAAGATTGATAGAGAAAACTGGGAATAAGAGTGGATAAAGCAGAGAAGACTTCTCTAAGGAGCTGTCCTTTATTAATTTGGGTGCTTTATAAAATAAAGAAAAGAAAAGACGAGATAGATAGATAGATAGATAGATAGACAGACAGACAGACAGACAGATAGATAGAAAGCCAAATATGCGAATAGGGAAAGGAAAGCATCAGCAAGTAGTGAAAGCTCATGGCGTTGTCTTGGAAATGAAAGAAACCCATGAAATCATTAGATTTGATCTGTGTGAGGCTGTGGTGATGGTTGGGACATTTTAGGAGTTTAATTTTACTATAACAGAAATGGGAAACTATTGAAGAGATTTAAGACAAGCAATCAGAAAAAATATATATTTAAGAATTGGTTTTGAAATGTTCCACTATTTTGAAACAAAACTAATAGAAAATTTGCAAAAATAGTATAATGAATTTCTTTACACTCTAAATTTGTGACTTATCATGTATCCTCTCTTTATATAGAAAAGAATTATTATTATTATTATTGTTATTACTACTGAGCCATTCGAATGTGGGTTATAGACATCATGGTCCTTTACCCAAAAGTATTGCAGTGTCTCCAAAGAAAAAGGACTTCCTCTTATGCAACTCCAATGCAATCACCAAATTTATTAATTATAAAATTATTGTACTATCTAATATATAAAGAATATTTAGGCTGGACATGGTGGCTCACACCTGTAATCCCAGCACTTTGGGAAGCTGAGGCGGGTGGATCACCTGAGGTCTGGCATTTGAGATCAGCTTGGCTAACATGGTGAAACCCTGTGTCTACTAAAAATACAAAAATTAGCCAGGCATGGTGGCTGGCACCCATACTCCCAGCTAAGCAGGAGAATCACTCAAACCTGGCAGGTGGAGGTTGCAGTGAGCCGAGATTGCACCACTGCACTCCAGCCTGGGTGACAAAGTGAGACGCTGTCTTAAAAAAAAAAAAAATTAAATTTTCCAACGGTCTCTGTAAGTTCTTTACAAGCAATTAGCTCCATTGTCTGGGTCCAGGATTCATTCCAGGATCCTACACTGCATTTGGTTGCCATGATTTCTTTGTCTTCTTGGTCTGGAAGAGGTCTCAGCCTTTGTCTTTCCTGACATTGACATTTTTAAGAGTATAGGCCAATTGAGGTACAAACTCACAGCCCTTTAATTGAAGTTGAAGCCCTTTAATTTGAATTGTACAATAGGAAAACCAGATCCTATTTATTCACAAACTAGCATTTTCTTTCATCTGATTTCAAACTTTTAATCACTATTCCTCTGCGGAAGAAGCCCTGAGAATATTCCCTCTGTTAGTTCCCTGTTTCTAAAGGCAGGAATGAGGCACCCGATACTATTTGGAACCAGCTGAGTCACCTCCAAGTACCTTCAGGCAGTTGATTCCAGAGGCTTCTATTCATGAAAACCACTGAGGCCACCATGCAACTGTAGCCTGGGAGGTTGCCATGGCAACATGTGAACATGACCCCACAAATGCAGATGCAAGTGTGGTCACAACCAGTACAGTCGACAAAAAGACACCACACAACACCCAGCTGCACCCGGGGTATAAAATCATCAATATGTGAGCTTGGACAAGACATCGAAGTAGAGCAATGATTACATTCGGGTGATGCATTTTTGGCAGGAATACCCCTGAAGCAATGTCCTTTTACAGGAATAATACAGAAATTATGACTCTCTTATTTCATTACATTAGAAAATAAACTATTCACTTTGTCCCATTAATTAGTGGTATTAACTTTGACTAATTGTTTAGGGTGGAAAAATCTGCTAGGTTTCTACACTAGAAAGTTTATTATTTTTCCCTTTCTCGGGGGATACTTTGAGAATCTGTAAACATGCAGTTTTTTATTAAACTTTACTTAGTGGTATTTAGCACTACTGGTAACTCTTACCTGAATCAATTATTATTATGATGGTTGAATTTTATAACTGTTCCATTCTTTTTACATTGGTTGTCATTCTTATTTACTTATTTCTTACTTAAAATTGTTTACTTGCTTAGGTATTTACTCATTTGTTCTCAGTATGAACTCATAGATTCTGGTTTTATCTATGGTTTAAAATCTATCCCTGCATTATTCATCTTGCAGCACAAATTATCTTTACTTGGCCAGTGGCTGCTCATTTAACCTGGGTCATTTGTTCTTTCAACGTATTCCCATCAGTTTTGGGGTACTTCCTTATTTGTTTGTCATAATGATTCCAGGTACATCTTGTTTCCCCCTTCCAAACCTGGCTCCATTACTGGAGTGTGGTGTTTAGAAAGTAATATCTAGGTGAAGTTCATCCTTGGAGTGGCGTGAGGAGCATGGAATATTGCAGGAGAGAAGATAATTCACCAGAGACTGTTGCAGTCATTTGAGTGAAAGATTGCGATGATCTAGTCCAAGGTGATGGTAATGGAGAGATGGAGATAAGAGGACACATTTTCCATATGAAAATTGATAATAAAGATTGGATATTGAAGGCGAGAAAGAAAAGGGGGATTCAAATGTAATCCCAAGCTACCGGAACCAAAACTCAAGCGGGTGTATATATAATATTGCTCTACTTCGATGTCTTGTCCAAGCTCACATATTGATGATTTTATACCCCGGGTGCAGCCGGGTGTTGTGTGGTGTCTTTTTGTCGACTGTGCTGGATGTGACCACACTTGCATCTGCATTTGTGGGGTCATGTTCACATGTTGCCATGGCAACCTCCCAGGCTACAGTTGCATGGTGGCCTCAGTGGTTTTCATGAATAGAAGCCTCTGGAATCAACTGCCTGAAGGTACTTGGAGGTGACTCAGCTGGTTCCAAATAGTATCGGGTGCCTCATTCCTGCCTTTAGAAACAGGGAACTAACAGAGGGAATATTCTCAGGGCTTCTTCCGCAGAGGAATAGTGATTAAAAGTTTGAAATCAGATGAAAGAAAATGCTAGTTTGTGAATAAATAGGATCTGGTTTTCCTATTGTACAATTTGAAATGGGAATATAGGGATGAAGGAAAGCAGCAAGGAGGGATTTATATGATTTATATTTTGCTATATGTGATAATAAGCTGATATCCCATCACTTAATATCCAAAAACACAATTTGATTGTCATTTATTAAGACAATTTCAAACTATAAACCTTCATTTTGTCTCCTATTTTATTTAATTTTCAGATAAATAAATAACAAAATTTTAAATCTATAATTAAAATATTGTAATATGCCAAAACTTCTCCGGAAGTTTTGGTATTTTATTTAGAAATGCACTATATAGTCTTTTGATTTTTATAAGACAATAAAGTATTCAAATTCGATAATGTATAAATTCAAAAAGAATTTTCTTGAGGAGAGAGATCAGTTCATGTGTTTGGGAAAGTGAAATATGATTTATTGCAAATGGTCTGGTGGCTTTATTAATGCTTACTGGATCTATAAAGCTTCTTTGTTTTGGGGATACTGAGTCCTTGTGTTGTTCTCCCCAACATCTAGTTTCTAGATTTTGTAGCTCAAAGCAAAGCAGTTTTCTGCCCCATCCTCAAGCTCTGCAAAGCCCTGGAGTGCCAGATATGAGTTCTAAGGTCTTAACTGAGAAGCCCTCACTCTGGATTACTGACCCCTCACTTAGTATGGGGCCTTGGGTGTCCTAAAGAGTTCACTAATGAGTGCTCAGGGGCAGACAGTGTATCCTATTAAAGTTTATTAAATGCTTTATATAATGTTAGATGTTTAAGAGGCTGTTCTGGTGCTAGACTGTGTGGGTTTGAGCTCTAGCTACATCCTCTACTTACTAACTCTGGAACTTTGTAGCAGTCACTAGAGTTGTGCTTTCTCAACTGTGAAGTGAAGACAATGGCAGTATTTAACTCATCAATTGTCCCCAGACTTCAAGGAAATAATCTGCAGAAGGACTTGTTATAGGGTCTGGTGCTTAGTAGAATCAGAGTAAATGACGGTATTATTTTAATAATAATGTAGCTATCATTTTGCAATTGTTTATTATGTGCAAAGTCTAGGTCAAGTACTTTACTTACCTTGTCTTTTTTGATATTCAAAGCCATCCTATGAAGTAGATGCCATTAGTAATCCAATTTTAGATATGAGGATGCTAATACTTACAAAAAGTTAAGAGAAGAGTCCAAGGCAGTTCTAGTGGAGTTGAGATTCATATCAACTCTGCCTGATTCTAGGTCCTGTGATTTCATTTTGAATGTCATGCATCTTCTGCCCATACTGATGCCTGATGTGGTACAAAAATGAGAACAGATACTTTATGTCTGTTAATATGATAGCTGATACTCATGGAAATCTTGCTTTGCTAAATATTACCGATAACTAGTGTTCAGAATGTTTGCAACCCATTAAGCTACGTTGTTTATCTGAATTGTTTCCTTTAATTCCCTTAACCAATATATGAATTAAGAATATACTATTCCTGTTTCCCAGATAAGCGGACTGGGGGCCCCAGAGTTCAAGTGCACTGCTCAATGCTCCAGAAGGAGTAAGTGGAGGCAGCCCTTGGAGGCAGATCTATCTGATCCATGCCCAGAATCTCTCACCAAAACTGTGAGAGAATAAATTTATTTTGTTTTAAGCCACCAAATCTGTAGTAATTTGTCACAGCAGCCCTAAAGAAACCCTGAATACACACACTGTCCGCCATTCTGATCTTTTCCTGTCGCTTTGGAAGTCTTGAAAGAAGAAAAGAGGAGGACTGTCTATGTATACTTTGAAATCTAATTTTAGGGAAGTGGCGGATAACCTTTGTATTTTGTTATGCTGAAAGAGGCCTAGAGTTCTAGACTACAAAGCATTATTTTACTAGCTTAGCTTTGATATATAATAAGCTCAATCATTTCCCGGCTCCTGGGGAAAGGACAGTCTGATCATATATGATTTCAAGGAAAAATATGCTTGCAATGGGGATTGAAAGAGACTAAAGACAGGGAAGATATTGCAATTCTAGGCTAGTGATAATGAATCCCTAAACTCTGAAACATAAGCTGGAGGAGGACAGACAGTGAATGTAGACAGTAATAAACCCTAAAGATTTCGTAGTAAAATTTATAGAAAATGGTGCCTGATTAATTTTAGGAAATGCTGAGAGAAAGCAAATTGAAAAATAACTCAGCAGTTTCTAGTCTGTTCAAAGTGAAAACTAGGTATAGATCAGAGTGTGTTAGTTTACCAAGGATGCTGAACCACATTACTAAAAACTGAGTAGCTTAGAACAGCAGAAATTTATTCTCTGGCAATCCAGAGGCCACAAGCTTGAAATCAAGGTGTTGGCAGGGCCATTCTCATTCTGAAGACCCAGGAGAGAATCCTTCTTTCCTTCTTCCAGTTTCACTTAGCTTGTGGAAACATAACTCACTTCCTCTGTCTTCAATGGCCTTCTTTTTCAATCTTTCCTTGTCCTCTTCTCTTCTTATAGAGATACCAGTAATTGAGTTGAAAACCCATCCTAAACCCAGAATGGTTTCATATGGAGATCATTAACTGCAAATACCCTATTTACAAATAAGGACACATTCTGAGGTTCTGAGTGGACATGATCTTTCTAAGGCCACTATGTGACCCACTACAGGAGGGATATCAGCGGCTTATAACCCACATTTCTCCCTTCATCACCAGGCCATCACCACCCAATTTTGCAAATGGAAGATCTCCTAGAAATGTTCAAGGTAGAAATTGTGGAGACAAAAGGAGGAAGCAGGTGAGATCTTCTGCCCATAGAAATTTCTGACCATCCCTACATGCCCAGAGGAGATGCCCATGGTGGACTAAACTTCAAGGAGAGCTGGGGACTTGAGTTACACAGCCCTGGTGATATTGCTTTCCTTAAGAGATAGAGTGTCTTTTCAGTGAATAAGAATTGCTCTTATATATTTCTAAAAATCTGTGATGCATATAACAAAAAAATTTCTCACTTATGACACCCTCCCAAGTACATGTTCAACCATTTACCAAACATTTGATACTTCATGGAAAATGAAAGGAAACAGGAAGTAACAGTTGATCCAATGCAGAAAATGCTTCAAGTGGCTAAGCATGTAATGGTGGATGATAATCTTCTCCACATTCTTTTTCTTGTTTTCCGGATAAATTTACAGGGCTCAGAGAACTCATCGGGGGTTAGAACCACAACATAGAGGAAGGCTGGATCCCCAAATCACTGTATGGAATGCTTTTTAATACACACGCTATTAGGCTTTATGTGAGTAAGAAATAAACTTCCCTGGGTTAAGTCATTAAAATACTAGTGTTATTTATTACAGAAGCAAGCTTTTACTAACTAATACAATGAAAGTAGGTTAAGTCACTCTCTTAGTCTTGTTATAAGTTTTTGTTCTTAAAATGAAACACAGGCGTATTTATCTCTCAGAAATTTTTTAATAATTCAGTCAGATAATACATGATACTGCTTGTCATGATGCCAGAAACATTGCAAAGGCTCCATAAACACCAACTATTGCTATCACAGGATACTGCTCTCATACTGATAGGTATATTAGTAGGACATACAAGGTCCTTCTTAATTAGACACCACCTTTCTCTTCCAACCTAATTTCCAGCCTTACTCTCTATGTCACCTAATATTTCTCTTATTTCTCCATCATACCCTAGTCTCCATGGACTCTTCCACATGCATATCTTGTCTTTCACACCTTGGAACTTTGCTTATGCTATTTTTCTTACTTGAAATGTTTTCCCTTCCACCCCTATTTATCTCTCTAGTGAAATAATACTAATCCTTCAAGGTGTGTCAAAAATTTTGTGAAAATTTCCCTAACCCACTTAGGGAAAACTGATTGTTCTCGTCTCTGTGGTAAAAAAAGCACATTTAACAAAATTTATGATACCAATTAATAATCTCTCAGTTTCTGCAACATTCACTCCTATCTTAATCATAACTCCTTCTCAGTTTCTTGCTATCTCATAATCTTCTACCCAAGTTCCAATTCTTAGAGCTCCTAATAGCTTGGTTGTAGGACTTCTTTCTAACCATATATTTTTTTTTTTGTTTAGTGATCTCATCGATTCCATTGACTTTAATTCCATGTAGATGCTCATAAGAGCCAAATTTATATCTCTTTCTAAGACACTGAATCTAAGTCCAAATTCTTTCATCTCTAAGAGTGGTCAAATTTAATATGTCTGAAATAGAACTCTTACCTCCCCGCCTTGCAAAACTGTTCCTCTACCAGCCTTAGGAATTTCAGTAAGTGACAATGCATTTTACCTAGCTGTTCATACCAAGATTTAAGTCAATAAAGGGATTGTAACATAAAATTGAGTAAATTCTCAGAAAGTGAAAGGAACTAAGGCAGTTGGTTGAAAAATATGGGTTAAAGTAGAGAATTAGTGCAGAAAATCAATGATCCCACTAACAGGAGTTGCAGAAGGAAAAAAAATAGAAAAAAAAGGAAAACAGGAAACTAGCAAAGAAGTAATACAAGAAAAATTTCTAGAATGGAAGAGAGTCAAACCATGAAAGTGCATCTAAAACTTCCGCTTGGACCTTGTATAATGTCTGCTTATATCCCATTGGCCAAAAGGATCCCAAAGTCACTGGAGTGAAGAAATATACTTTTCCTGCATCAAGTATGGTGAGAATGGGGAGAGAAAAAGTAGCTGTTAACTATAAAAGCTACCACAGTATAGCTGGGGATTCAGAAAATAGAGACTGAAAATAAAAATATGTGTCATATCTAATATAGGAAAGCAAAAAGTTGGTTTCTAAGCCAGTAGTGAAAAGACATTCCAAGGCTAATAATTTTACCTTTGATGTGGAGGCGAATATTATTCAGATTGGAGCTGGAGGATGAAGAACTCTGGGAAGAAGGAAAACAGGAAAAGAAAAGTTGTCAATTGATAATCATAGATTTGTGTAGAAAATTGAACTGGAAACTCTTGAAATAACATTTTTTAAATAAAATCATGTCATTCCCCTCTTTAAAACTATTCAAAGCCTTCCCACTTCTTTTAGAATAAAATTAAAATTCCAGCAGGTCTTGCACATTCCAGCTTCTACATGTGCCCCAGACTTATCTAATACCACGTTCCCACTTGGTCATTGAGCTGCAGTTACCAGAATGCTTTTGAATTCTCAGCCATGCCAATCCATTTTTACCTGAAAGTTTTTGTGCCATTCTCAGTTGTCAGCTCTTAGTCCAGCTTTTCAAATGTCTGGCTGGACCTCATCCTTCACATCTCTTAGTTCAAATTTGTTCTTGAGAAGTACTCAATTTATAACCTGACTAGCCTCCAGATAACATCATTTGTGTAATTTTTCATCCACTTGTATTCTATCATATATTCCATGCCATTGCCCTGTTCATTTCCCTTTTAATAACGATTATAATTTTAATAATATTACTCATTAATTATTTTTATTCTTTATTCAGTGTCTTTTTCCACTTAGAATGTAAGTTTTCTGGGGATAATAATCTTCTTTGTTCTGCTGTATTGTATTTTCTGTGTTTAGGACAGTGCTTGGCATGGAGAAGACATTTAAGTAAATATTGAATAAGAGGATGTGTAAACAAATGAATGAAGCTCATGATGAATAAGGAAGTAGAGGTTGCATAGGAACATTCAAGGGCAGTGACAACCCAGGTCACAATGGTGAGGGTTTAGTCTGAGAAATAAATAAACCCCTTAGTCAGAAAACATTGTACTAGTCACATGTTGTTCATGCCTGAACCAAAGGTTTAAGGATAAGGAGTTCATCAACAGCAATGGAGGGAAGAATATGGAGAGAGATGAGGTAGCTTGTGCAAAGGCTCAAAGCTTTGAGGTAACATGGTGTATTCAATGAAATCTAGGGAACTAATATAACTTTGCTGATGATAAATCATAAGGGCATGTTAAAGGCGTCATAGAGACCAAAGAGCACTGTGAATAATGCTTTTAAATATTGGTTATAATCAAGGTCTATACATAGATACTTACTATTTATGGTGAGGGAAGGATATTTGCAACATGTGACTAGTACAACGTTTTCTGACTAAGGGGTTTATTAAGTGAAACATCTTCAGTTAGGAATTTCTAACATCTTGAGTTAGAGAATTTTTTGGTTAGAAGTCAACACAAGATTAGCTTGAGGAAAAACTTGGGGAGTTGTGAAACAGTTGTATCTCAATATTTAATATTTGTGCCATTATAATCTGTGTTTATCAAAACATACTCTGGGTATTTTGTTGTTGTATTTTTTTGTTAAGAAGTTACATTCTTAATATGTCAATAAATGTAGTCCTTTAGTTTCCTGCCCAGTAATCATGACTAGAATCCTAACAATTGGCATTATGTCTTGATTTGTGAGCATGAGCAAATCTGGTGACTTCCTAGAGTAATCTTCATCTTATCTGGAAATGGGATAATATGATAATACCCACCCCACACAGTTAATGTGTGGGTCAAATGAATTAATATAGGCAGAAGTGTATCGTTAATTCTAAATTCATAAACAGAGCATGCCATATTATTACAAATTTAGAGAGCACTGCAAAATAAAAATTTCTAATCTGTCTACCTAGACTATGTACTACCAGCTCCAGTAGAAAATTTCATGTGAAAAATGTATTGTGCTCCATCTGTTCAGGTTCAGAGAATTGAGCCTGTGTACCTAAAGCTAATCTACTAAAGTGGGAGTTGAAGTGATGTTGTAAAAGAGAAGTTTTCTAAGTAAGCTGTCACTCACTGGCTTTCAACACAATTGCTCCAGCCATAGATCATATTTCATATAGAGTGTCCTAATTCTTGAAAGAGTGTTGGACAGTATAATAGCACACATACAAATCATATGACGTGCAATATCTGTGAAGAATAATGTCTTGACAAGAAGTTACATCTAGTGTCATGGAATTCATTTAGTATTGGATAGATTACCAGGCTAGTCTAGTTTGTTCACATTCTCAGAGCCACCTCCTTTCCCTGGAAAGCAACCCGGTACCTACTTCTTCTTCTTCTTCTTCTTCTTCTTCTTTTTTTTTTTTTTTTGACAGTGTCTTTCTCTGTCGCCCAGACTGGAGTACAGTGGCATGATCACAGCTCACTGCAACCTCCACTTCCCAGGTTCAAAAGATTCTCCCGCCTCAGCCTCCTGAGTAGCTGGGACTACAGGCACGTGCCACCATGCCTGGTTAATATTTTTTTTTTTTTTTTTAGTAGAGATGGGGTTTTGCCATGTTGGCCAGGCTGGTCTTGAACTCCTGACCTCCAGCAATCCACCTGCCTTGGCCTCCCAAAGTACTGGGATTACAGGCGTGAACAGCCGCGCCCGGCCAACTCTGTACCTACTTCTTATTGATAGTTTTGTTGTTAAATCCTTGAATCTGAATTTCCCAAACAGATTACAGGGTTCATGGAAACGGAAGCTGGTTGTCCATCTCTTTGAATTCCCTACAGAGTCTGAAACAGTGCCTTGCAGGATGATATGGATTGAGAAAATTAATCTTTATATCTAGTCCAACAGTTTATATATGTTTGTTAAATTCAGGTTCATTTGGTTTCTTGGGTGCTCCAACATGTTTGGCAGAGATGATACCTTGGTTATGAACTCATCTTGGCTTGGCATGTACTTCAGAGGTGAACTGAAGATGCTATCAGCTATGCTTTTTCATTTTGGTTTATTACAGTTATTCTTGGAATATTTGTAGTTGCTGAGATATTAATCTTGCAAGCAGGAAATAATAGATCTTTCTTTATCTTTGCATTACTTGAGGGGAAATGAGTTGTAACAAAGAGCATGTATTTATTTTCAAAATTAATTTCAGAAGGAAAACGTTTACTTTGGAAATACATATAATTTCATTTTGCAATATACCTGATAATGTAAAAATACCATTTCACATATTATTTTTCAAGCACTTAGGGGAATAGTTGACTTGAAAAACTTGTTATAACACTTCTTGTATTTAGAATATTCTTTAAAAGCAACTTTATTTAATTCCAGATCAAGAAATAAAGAAAATTATTGCCAACTTCAGTTTCTTCTCTTACAAGTTTTCATTTTTAATTAGTAAAAGAGTTCATGTTAATTTTATAAAATTGACATACATACATATTTGTACTTTACATATATTCAATAAAATTTACATATAAGATTTACTTTATTTACAAATTTAGAACACACAAAAAAATCTCCAGTTCTACATCTGCATGGCTTTTTGTTAAAAGGATATAGTAAATAATAGTAAATAAATTATGCCATCAGGGAAATGCAAATCAAAACCACAATGAGATACCATCTCACACCAGTTAGAATGGCAATCATTAAAAAGTCAGGAAACAACAGGTGCTGGAGGGGATGTGGAGAAATAGGAACACTTTTACACTGTTGGTGGGACTGTAAACTAGTTCAACCCTTGTGGAAGTCAGTGTGGCGATTCCTCAGGGATCTAGAACTAGAAATTCCATTCGACCCAGCCATCCCATTACTGGGTATATACCCAAAGGACTATAAATCATGCTGCTATAAAGACACATGCACAAGTATGTTTATTGCGGCATTATTCACAATAGCAAAGACTTGGAACCAATCCAAATGTCCAACAATGATAGACTGGATTAAGAAAATGTGGCACATATACACCATGGAATACTATGCAGCCATAAAAAATGATGAGTTCATGTCCTTTGTAGGGACATGGATGAAATTGGAAATCATCATTCTCAGTAAACTATCGCAAGAACAAAAAACCAAACACCACATATTCTCACTCGTAGGTGGGAATTGAACAATGAGAACACATGCACACAGGAAGAGGAACATCACACTCTGGGGACTGTTGTGGGGTGGGGGGAAGGGGGGAGGGATAGCATTGGGAGATATACCTAATGCTAGATGACGAGTTAGTGGGTGCAGCGCACCAGCATGGCACATGTATACATATGTAACTAACCTGCACATTGTGCACATGTACTCTAAAACCTAAGTATAATACTAATAAATAAATAAATAAATTATGTTCATATTTTGAACAAGATTCTAACACCTGTTCACTTTATACGATATCATCACAACATTTAAACCCTAACTTGATGCCTAACTATATGCTGGACACTGTTCCAAAACTTCTCTTATATTTGTTTATGTAATCATTATAACAGCCCTAGGAGTTAGTTTGACACTGTAATTATTCCTACTTCACAGATGAGCAAACTGAGGCACAGACAGGATCACACAGAACTCAGTTCTCTCATTAGCAAAATGCAGTTAATCTTAGTATCTCCTTCTTTGGTATTTGCATGGTTTTGAGAGGCAAGAAGAGAATATGGCGAAGTACTTGACAATTATGAGTTAAACATATGACATTGCATTATTATTGTGGTGATGGTGGTGGATGTTTATTCATAAATTTATCTCTGGTGTTTCATACAATTCCTTGTGTATACTAGTTGCTAGAAAATATCTATTACATGAATGATCTATAGTGAGTGATTTCAAGCTCCTGAAAATACAAATCGATGATTAGAAGTTGTTTAATAAGCCAGCACAGTTACATATCACTTCATTTGTTTAAATGGAATGTTTCTTGTTCTCCTGTGTTTCACAGATTCCATCTTACTAACCTCCAAGCTTATAGAAACTAACAGGTGAGATGTTTCCCAGGTCACCCCTACTCCATCCTGTGATTGTTGCAGGGGAGACTTAAGTCTTGAACAACAGATGAAGATGCCTTCAGTGTATCCCATTGTTTACTTTTCTTTGATTTTTGGCTTCATCTCTTCAATCACATTCTGGTAACAGGCTCAAGTTTATTTCAAGCAATTGATTAGATACTATTAAAGCATTGTCCTTTGAGAATGGGCCACTGCTTTGTATATCAGGTAATGGCTTCTTAATATTTCAGTTGATTTCTTTACAAGTAAAAATTGTGTCATATTGAGAGGTGACCAATAAGAGAGTGAGTTAAGGTACATGACTATAATATAAATTCCTAGGTGTGTGAGCAGAAGAGTGGCAGCAATCCTCATTAATAAGTGCATTTATAAAGACTTGAAAATGTATTTGCATTTGCCTGCCAAAGTAATCATGCATAATAGAAAGACTCTACAGCAAAATAGGCAGAATAAAGCCATCAAGAGATATCATTCAGAGAAACTAAATTTGATCATCAAGTAGAAAATATGCTGCTAAGCTTATTGCTTGTATAAATACCAACTTTAGCCAATAGGCTGCTTCATAATGAAGTATTAGTGGCTGAATAGGATCTTAAAATGGAAATGCTGAATCCCAGAAAAGAAGAACATGAATGATGATGATGATGCCTTGACATAAATATAACAGAAGCACCATGTTGTAATCAAGAAGTACATATTTCTTTCAATTGATAGTTATTCCCACTGCTTATTAGCTTGATCAATTGGACAAGTGCACAGAAAAACAAAGTTTCCCATAAATACCATGATTTTTTTTGCCCAATGTAAAAATCTTTAGTGTTAGGTCAGATATTCCCACTGAGTGTCCTTGAATAAAATGATTTGTTGCCCAGATGTAAGTGGAAGGTATAAAGAACAGCATAATACTCTTCAGTCATACAATTATGTATTTTTAATTTTACTACATTATTTATTATATGTTTTGCTGCCTCCACTATTTCTAGTAACTTAAGCTTTAATCCAATTCTCTGTATAGCCATTTTGTAAATAAAAGTTGGATTCAATTTGAATAAGACTAGCAAATTGACATAAATATCAGAAATCATTTTGAAAACATGAACCAAGTTAATTACCCAGTTTGCAAATGAGTTATTATAACTTGATGGCTTTGCTTTGGAAAGCATATACGGGATTTCAAAATAAAAGAAAGTAGACGAACTACAACCCATAAAGGAAAATAAATTATTTTAATTAAGGGAAAATGGAGTTAAAATGGGAAATGAGAGAAATTATGTTTCTGATGTATGAAATATTTTTAATTAGGATGAAGGGACCAGAACTAATATTTACTAAGGACACATTAAGTGTCAAGCAATGTATTATATATTTACACATACTATAAGACTTATAGACTTCATATACAACATCTTATATTTTAAAAACGTTTCTTTTCTATTATTTATTATATGGAAAGCATATTTAGTGATACTTGTCTTATCCTCAAAAATACGAAATCAAGTAAACCATTAAAAAACATAATGTGGGCCGGGTGCAGTGGCTCACGCCTGTAATCCCAGCACTTTGACAGGCAGAGGCAGGCGGATCACGAGGTCAAGAGATTGAGACCGTCCTGGCTAACATGGTGAAACCCCATCTCTACTAAAAATACAAAAATTAGCTGGGCGTGGTGGCTTGTGCCTGTAGTCCCAGCCACTCAGGAGGCTGAAGCAGGAGAATCACTTGAACCCGGGAGGTGGAGGTTGCAGCGAGATGAGATCGCATCACTGCACTCCAGCCTGGCGATAGAGCAAGATTCCGTCTCAAAAACAAATAAACAAACAAAAAAAAACATAATGTGACCTTATATATTACTCAGTTTAACCAGTTTATTAAGTGCCTGTACTATGCTAGTTGTCCTACTAAGCACTCAGGTGCATTGGTAGTAATTTACAGTGTGCAATTGTACATCATATTTCACATATAAAATTATGATCTCAAACTTTTGAGGTGACCTATACCTGAAGGAATAATCCAAAATAAGCAAATGAAAAACAAAATAATTCAGATTTTCCTGGCCAAGTGATTGATCTCGAAAACTGCTCTACTTTTAACTTACCAACAGCCTTTAAAGATAATTGTCAAAATGTAGCTTTCCTTTTATTGAAAGAGCAGGCCAATCTTAGTGAGAAAATTATTACCTTAATTTAATTTAAAAACAATGACAGTACAGACAATGCTATTTAGGTAACACAAAGCTACAGTTGCAGTCTTAAGAAACTGGAATTAATATAAGGTCTCTATTTATTGAGCCTCTAATCTGTGGCAAGCAACAAAGGAATACCAAATAATTATTCACTGAATCTCAGGTCATGTTTAGCTCAGACATCAGGATGCTCAGAGCACGTGTTACAGGAAGATTAAATCTGAAGACCCAGGCCATTTTTCATGGCCAAGAAAAAAGAGATTAAAAAGCAGCCTGCTGAAAAATGCTTTAGTAATCCAGTACTCCCATTATGCAACAATCATTTTGTGAATGTCTGCTCACTGCCCTTAGAATTAACTGTTTAATGCCAGCATTCTCCACAAACCTCTAGGCTCTGAGATGGTGGGGGCCCCTGTATACTTACTCACTATTGTATTCTTCACCACGTAGTACATAATGAACATTCCACTTATTTGTGGCATTAGTGTAAGATATGGTCCCTGGGTTCAAAGAGCTTATAACATATGAAAAGAGATAGATGAGCAGACTTTTTTTTTTTAGTAAAAACGAGTGCAATGATAATGAAGACAACTATACTTTACCCACCACCCAACACATCTACCCTATTCCCTACTCCTATTTTTGGTCCATAACCATATAATACTACCTAACATGCTATGTTTATCATGTATTTTACTCATCTGCTCTGTTTCTCTCTCTCTCTCTGGGTATGTGTGCATGTATACAGTGTGCATATATATGTTTGTGTGTATTCATATGTGTGCATATATGTATACACATGTATATATATATATTTGTATGTATGTGTGTAGAGATGTATCCACACACACACAAACATATATATACGTACACATATATATGGAAGTATCGTCCAGTCCTAGAAGAATGTTTGGCAGATAGCAGGGAATGAGAACTACAGCTTGAATAAATTAAAAGTAACGGTGGGTACTGAGGGACACTAGACTCTTAGAGGAGCTTTCCCAGAGCCACGGTAAGGAGATGAAGCTTTCAAGAGAGTAAAGATTCTGGCAGCACCTGAGAGAAGTGATACTAGAGAGGCGACAACAAATTCAGAAGGAAGCTGGATGAGATCTATCCAAAAGACAATAGCATCAACCTTGACCTATTCAGATCAGTAATTGGGGAGGAATTCATTTTAATGGCGGTCAGTGAAAGGGTATAAATGAAAGGTTTGCTGGAAAGGCATTCACTCAAGGACAGAAAAATCAGGACCCAAAATCACTGCACTTCCTACGTGTTGCCCCTCCGGAGTTAGCGTGGCAGATTCCTTCCAGAAGTTGTGATCATGAAGAAGAATGAGAAGAAGGTGAGGGATCAGCGACTAATGGATCTAGCAGCTGATAAGAGCTCTGGGCACTGTACCAGAATGTGTAATAGAGAAACTGTGTTCGGCAATATGTATTTTATTTTTACTTTTATTTTAGGTTCAAGAGTACAAGTGCAGGTTTGTTATAGAGGTAAATTGTGTGTCACAGGGGTTTGGTATGCAGGCTAGTTTGTCACTTGGTGATAAGCGTAGTACCAGATAGGTAGTTTTTTTATATTCACCCTCCTCCCACCCTTCATCCTGAAGAAGGCCCTGGTATCTATTGTTCCCTTCTTTGTGTCCATGCCTACTCAATGTTTAGTTCCCACCTATCCGTGAGAACATGTGGAATTTGGCTTTCTGTTCCTGCATTAGTTTGTTAAGGATAATGGCCTCCAGCTCCATCCATGTTGCTGCAAAGGACATGATCTTATTCTTTTATGCCATGTAGTATTCCATGGTGGATATGTGCC
Source organism: Pongo abelii (assembly GCF_028885655.2). Lineage (NCBI taxonomy): Eukaryota > Metazoa > Chordata > Mammalia > Primates > Hominidae > Pongo > Pongo abelii. The sequence continues at coordinate 128,743,466 of NC_071996.2, forward strand.
ACAATTTCTTTATCCAATCTACCATTGATGGGCATTTAGGTTAATTCCACATCTTTGCTATTGTGAATATTGCTGCAATAAACATTCACGTGCATGTGTTTTTATGGTGGAACAATTTATATTCCTTTGGGTATATACCCAGTAATAGGATTGTGTTCGGCAATATTTAAATACCAAATGCACTGAGAGAGAGAGAGAAAAAAGAATCTTCATTTATAAAATTTACGTGAATAGTATATCATCATCTATACCATCTTGAATTTCCTTTTTCCAATTATTTTTAAGTGATTTATCCACATGGATCAATATAGAACTTCTTTGTTTATTTCAACAGCAATGTAGTATGCTATTGCATGTTTGCAGTATATTAATTAAGAAATTGGCTGGGCGTAGCGCCTCACACCTATTATCCCAACACTTTGCGAGGCTGAGGTGGGAGGATTTCTTGAGCCCTGGAGTTAAGAGACTGGCCTGGGCAACATAGTGAGACACCATCTCTACAAAAAGATAACAAAATTAGCAGGTGTGGTAGTGTGTACCTATAGCTCTAGCTACTCATGAGGCTGAAACAGGAGGATTGCTTAAGCCAAGGGAGTCAAGGCTGCAGTGAGTCATGTTCACACCTTTGCACTCCAGCCTGGGTGACAGAGTAGAACTTTATATTAAAAAAAAGGAAAGAAGTTGCTGGAGTGGTGTGGTAGGCAGAATTCTAAAATAATCCCTAAGATTCCTGGCCCCTATATGCATGTCATGCATAATCCCAGATAATGAATATAATTAATTTTATGTCTGAAATTAGATTAATTTATATGGCACAGATTAACTTTTAAAAAAGGGTTGGCTTGGCACTGTGGCTCACACCTGTAATCCCAGCACTTTGAGAGGCCTAGGCCAGCAGATCATTTGAGGTCAGGAGTTTGAGACTAGCATGGCCAACATGGTAAAACCCCGTCTCTACTAAAAGTACAAAAATTAGCTGGGCGTGGTGGTGTGCACCTGTAGTCCCAGCTACTCAGGAGGCTGAGGCAGGAGAACAGCTTGAATCTGGGAAGCAGAGGTTGCCGTGAGCTGAGATCGAGCCACTGCACTGGGTGACAGAACAAGACACTGTCTCAAAAAAAAAAAAAAAAAAAAAAAAAGGTGGACCAGACTTAATCACATGAGCCCTTTAAATCTGGGCCTAGAGGTCAGGGATAGAAGAAGTCAGAGATTTAAAGTACAAGAAGGATCTGATATGCCACTGCTGGCTTGAAAATGGAGGGGCCACATGGCAAGGAATGCAGCTGAGAGTAGCCCCTGACTCACAGTCAGAGAGCAAACGGGGACTTCAGTCCTGGTACTGCAAGGATCTGAAAGTTTTTTTTTTTAACAAGAATGAGCGTGGAAGCAGATTGTTTCTACCCATAGCCTCCGGATGAAAATACAGCCCAGCCCTCACCTTTGTGTCGGCCTTGGGCTACTCCAAACAGAAGGCAAGTCGTAGGGTAACAGACTTCCACAGAAATGGTGAGATAATAAATTTCTGTTGTTTTAAGCTGCAAGGCTTGTGGTAGTTTGTTACACAGCAATGGAAAATGAATGGAAGCAGTCATGGCAAAATGTTAAAATTTAATTTACTGAGAAATGGAATCATTCTTTTGCTTTTCATCTTTCTGCTTGCCTTCTTCCTTTCTTTCTTTCCTTTTTTTTTTTTTTTTTTTTTTTTTTCAGAGTTTTGCTCTTGTTGCCCAGGCTGGAGTGCAGTGGCATGATCTCGGCTCACTGCAACCTCTGCCTCCCAGGTTCAAGCAATTCTCCTGCCTCAGCCTCCAGAGTAGCTGGGACTACAGGTGCGCGCCACCACACCAGGCTAATTTTTGTATTTTTAGTAGAGATGGGGTTTCACCATGTTGGCCAAGATGTTCTCCATCTCCTGACCTTGTGATCCGCCCACCTTGGCCTCCCAAAGTGCTGGGATTACAGGCGTGAGCCACTGCACCAGCCAAATCATTCTTTTTCTATACTTTTCTATGTGCTGAAAATATTTTAAGATTTTAAGGAAAAGGAAGTTGTAATATTGAGGGAAAATGTCTGATAACTACTTTAGTAGAGGACTCAAGGGGTCCATGACATTTGGGGTGAAGAGGTGCATATACTATGAAAGGTGAGGGTAGATTCCACTCTCCCGGTCACCCTTCATTCTGCCTCCATTTCCATTAGCACTTTGACCAGGATTGTTTTCCTTGATAATTCCCCCAAGTCTAGGTCACAGTTTAGATTTTCAAGGACACAGCATACATTTTATGTGGAAAAAATGCAAATCTTTCTTTGGAAAAGCTAGAAAAGCAATAGGTAATTCAACTCAGATATTAATATGTGGTAAATGTCTCACTGGGGGGAAGAATCAGGAAGTATGAACATGAACAGTGAGGCTCCAGGAGAAGGAGAATGAACTGGGAGAAACAGCTTCAAAATGGTAATAACAAAGGCTGACTTTGGAAGAAATGGGACGACTGGGAAATAACTTGCCATTCAAAAATAATTTTAGAGGTCTACAAATGAGGAGCTCTGAAAGGATAAGCATGGAATGGTTTAAAATGAACAAAAAACAACTATAAAAGTTAATGATGTGAAAATGGTCATAAACCAATTGTGGGAATAATTTCAACAGAAAAACCAGGTCAACAAGAAGCTATAGTTCTTGAATTTACCCTAAATTTAATTTTAAAAGGGAGTACTATGCACTTTCTCTCTCTCTCTCTCTTTCTCTCTGTCTCTTTCCTTCCTGCATGCACTATAAACTCAATTAAAGTTAATGGGAGTTATGGGCAGCATTTCTAAATCACAACCTCTTTGAGGCTAATTATTTTGAACTAAATTGTTAAACAGCAACATTTTTCCTGGTTTGGCAATAAGCAAGATAACACCCTTGCACACATTATATTAGATTTCAAGAAAACATTTATGGAGATATTTCTTCTGTAACAAAGTTTTTGCAACTAGTCTAAATTGAGAAAAGATGTGCGTTACCCTGGATGCCTATCAAATGTTTTCATTACGACAGAATTGGCAACTTAACCTTCTTAAATTTATAAAATACCTGTTCTGGGGTATCTTGCCTTTAATGGGTAGTTACCACTTGTAAAGCCAGGAGATTTGGGTGAATAATCTCCATGTGCCCAGCTACTTTTCTTGTAGAATTATGTGACTCTAATTGCTTACCCGTTGGGTTCTTGAGAGATCTGTATAGCACAGTCCAGGGTAACATCTACGTGGAACCTAACATCACTTATAGAAAGTCATTCATTCATTATTTATTGGGAGTATTGGTGTCCCTGGCACCTAGGCCAGTGCCGTCTAGAGGAGAACGTCTGTGAGCATTTGCTGAATCAATGAATCAATGGGCATCTATAAAGTGCTGGGCGCTTGACTGGATCTGATGATACAAGGAAGAACATTTGATATAATACTAAACTGATGCACAGATACGGATACATGAACTACCTGTGTATGTGCCCTTGTTCAGGAGTCAAGAAAGAGGTACATGCAGATTATCTTTGCTGGTGGCATTCTGTTCCATGGACATATCAGGAAATGAGGGAGCAGGGAAGGTTGTCTCAGCAGTCAAGAACTTACTCTAGTCTCAGTTTTTCTAGGACTGGACTATGCAAGAAGGCTATTAAGGAACACAAAAGAACCCACCAGCAATTTTTAGTATAAAATCCAAGCTCTAGAGCTCCACCTTTTCTAGGGTCACTTATTTACATTTTCCAAGGGAAAAGTTCTAGCGGGATTGGTTAATCACCATCCAACAGAGAACACAAAGTATTGAGCATATTTTGTGCTAAGAAACTGCATAGAGATTTGGGTTCATTGTGTTCTGCTTTTAAGGTGTCATCTGGTATATTAAGCCACAGCAATACCTATCCAGGCCCCGCATAATCCAACAATCACACATTCAATGACAAACATACACATTTCACTCTGGCAGGATGGTACATGTACCACATCAACTTCTGCAATTGGAGGAGACATTGCCACAGTAGACGGATCCATCTCAGTACCCACACCCTGTGGGTTCTACTATGTTTGAAATAAACAGCACATGTAAACCTACCAATAATTAAACAACAACAACAACAACAACAACACACAGATCATTTTAAGCAACAACTACTGGATCAACTCCTATTGTAATGTGAGAAGAAAAAAATAACAGAAAAAGGCATGAAAATATCTCTCCAAGGAAGTGGTGGTAAATTCAATTTCCTGTAGAGGTCATGGAGGTAATACAAATATGTAAATCTGGACAGTTGTAAGACAGTGTGACAAATACAGCTGGTTTGAATGGGAGAGTGTGTTTCCTAGTGAAGGAGATTCAAATTCAAATTAAAAAGTGACACCAAACACTGTGTGGGCCACCTTCTGCTGGATTCAGCCCACTGGCTGTCATTCTGAATTCATTGTACTGAATGTCCTGAGGAAATCCAGAAAAGAAAGCTAAGATACAAGGAAGTCTAGCTCACCATTCTCCAAGTGATTACATATCCAGAGGACATTTCCTCTGCAGTTTTCTTCCTTTGTTCATTCCCTATTCTTGCCTTGGTCAGGTTTCTAAAACCAGGAATTACCTACACTTTCATTTCCAAGAGGTCTATTCATTGAGTAGGCTGTCCTGCTTGTTTAGGACTATTGTAGTTTTCTTTTATCTTTCATCCCTGCTCTGAAGAGTCCCAAGGGCTCTACTCTAGGATAGCAACCCTATGCCCATGATGAAGGCTCAGTCTTTGAGCCAACGTCACTCTACATTTTTAGTTGATTCCCAGGAGCACTGGGTAGTAGTCTCAACTTTCAGTGTCATGCGAATATTATTATGGCTCCTAGAGAAGTAAGTACCCTTCTATGACTATTAAAGTCTCCAAGTGAGAACATTCAGTGTCATAGGGCAGTTAAAAAATTAAAGCGAATCATAATTAGGTGCTGGAGACACTGCCTCATGGCTGCTTTTATGGAGGTAAGGGACATACCACATCCTGTTGTTCAGGATTTCAGGTTTCTTAGAATAGTATTCACAGATGATAGCACAATTGGTTGTATTTCCACAATTTCTTTAAGAATTTTATCATAATAATTTCAAGTATGTCAGTAGCAAAGTTGAAAAAATGTTTACGGTGCACCTTTATCTACCCAACTACTGGATTCTACATTTTATCTATACTAGTTTTGTCACGTATCTATTCATCTATCAATCCGTCAATCTTATTTTGTATGCCTTTCATAAATTACAGATATCAGTATACTTTTCCCTAAGTACTTCAGTGTGCCTATAGTAACTAGAGTTCAATATTTATTGTTTTAAACAATTTTGATATAAAATTTAGATACAATGAAATACACAAATCTTCAGTGTACATTTGCTGAGTTTTGAAAAATGCATGTGTCTGTGTAACTTATACTCCATCACCACCTTAAAAAGTTCCCTCATGCCTCTTTCCTGACAATCCCCAACTCACCCCCTAGCAAAAACAAAAACAAAGACAAAAACAAAAAAACAAAACCCACTGTTTTGATTATTATTTACTACAGTTTAGTTCTGAACCTTTGCATGAATGGAATCATACAGTATGTATTCTCTTTTTTGTAAGGTTTCTTTCACTCAGCCTGATGTTTTTGAGACTCACCCCTGTTACTGCATGTATCAGTAGCCAGCTTTTAAAATTATTGAGTAGTATTCCATTGCATAAATACTATGTTTTATACATTCTTCTATTGATGACATTTGGGGTGTTTCCAGTTTCAGAATGTCTGTCTCATGATGATTCTACACTTTGGCATCCCTCCCAACAATGTATGAGAGTTCCAGTTGCTTCACATTCTCACCAATATTTAGTGCTATCAGTAGTTTTAAAATTTTAGCCATTTAAATGAGTATGTAGTGTTATTTCATGTTTTCCTTAGTCATATTTTCATGTCCCCGATGACTAATTATATTGAATACCTTTCCTTGTGTTTACTTTCATTTTGTATATCTTCTTTGGCGAAAAATCTGTTGGAAACTTTTGTCCATTTTTTAGATTTGATGTGTATCTTATTATTGAGTTCTAAGGGTTTCTTACTTTTCCTGGAGATTGGTATTTTGTCTGATACCTGTGCTTTTAGCTGGATTGCTTTAATGGGCCTTTCCGTCATATCATCAGCCTAGCTTTATGAATTTTAGGACTGTTGCTAGGATGAGTGAGCTCCTTGTCATTAGTCTATGATCGCCTTTCTTTTCCTTTGTCCTCAGAAGCACACATGAAGAGCCTTGTAAATTCCTTCAATTATAGCATATGATACTTAAGAGAGGGGTTTGTCCTTTCTAAGCTGCTAAATTTTGTTTTACCTGAACCACCAATTTGAAAGAAAAAATTAAATGAAAGTTAAAATAATTTATGAAATAACAATCAACCTCTATGTTTTCTACTTTGATTATGATAATGGCTTCATGACTGTATGCATATGTCCAAACATATGCATCAAATTATATGCATTAAATACATGTGAGGTTTTATAGATCAATTATAGCCAATAATCCTGTTAAAGAAAACTGAAATGAAATCAGAACAAATTAAAAAGTACATGCTAATAAAACCTCATATATTTTATAGTTTGTAAGTTCTTTCAAATGTATTATTTCATTCAATAATCATTGATAGCCCTTTAAGTGAGGCTACTAGCTCCACTCTACAGATACATAAACTGGGACTTAGTAAGGATAAAGCTCTTGCTCAAGACCATCCAGCTGGTATAAGAAAGAGCCAAATTCAGTTCTTCTGACTCTGCCCTTCACCAGTACCTGGCACCATAGTTAAAATGCATCCTGGAGGTCAGTATCAGAATTAAGGCTGAAAGGCGTGAGCATTTTACTATCTTCCTTATAATGGAGACATTGAAGCTGAGCCTTGTTGGTGACTTATTAATCCTGCATTTCCTGATAGTTGCATCTACCCTATGCCCTATTTTTGTAAGTATCAGGCTTGTTTTGGGAAACTATTTGTGAAATTAATGGCAATTTGACCTGTAAAAAAACATAGTGAAAGTAAACCAACTCTGGTCAAATTTACTTTTAAATTGTAGTATTTTGAAGATTTCTACATACTGCAAAAAAAGCAGTTTGGTTTAGTTACTCAAGGGTTTATTTTTAGAAAAAGCTTTGCAGATGATATGCAGAAGACATTTACTAACATAAAATTATCCTCATGACATGAATCAGCTTATTGCTGTTCATCTCCTTTAAAATAATGGGTTCTTTACATTTGTTGGATTTATTTTAACATGTTAAACCATTTTCAAAAGTGAATGTCAATTTGAAAAATTACTCTCTCCATGTGTTCAGTAACGGAAGGGAAGCTCACAAGTGTGCCATCAGCAAATATCCAAAGGTTTCTCTCATTAAGCCTTCCCATTGCCTCTGAGTAGGTGAAAGGATTAGGTGACTTAATTCTTGCTTCTAATTGTGTTTCCATCTGAACTTTAAATATTTACTGCCGCTTAGGAATCTTGCAGTTTGGTAATCTTTGATGAATCAGTTAAGTGTTTTGACTTATCACAAAAATGCCCTACAGAACAATCTTATTTTTTTGCATCTTTTCCTTCCAAGACCAGGCCCACTGAAAGTAGGTTAGTTAAACTAGATCAAATGTACATCTCAGTAATTGAAACTCAGCTCCCTCTGGGAGCAGTAGAAATCCTGTTGTAAAGTCAGCACAATGACTGCAGAGAACATTCTTTTGTAATTTAGTTTTGTTTATGTTTTTTCAAATAAAGTGTTTTTGTTTCCTTTGTCACTTTTCTTGACAAACACCCTGCACATGGTAGATATTCAGGAATAATCTACAAATCGAATTTAAATCTGTTCTTTCTTGGGGAATCAGAACTGCTTTTTCTCTTTGTTTTTCCTTCCCAATTCCTCTAAATATTCAGAATGTTGAATGATGGTTTTTCACTGGAATTCTAAACTGGAGTTAATGGCTAGAATTAAAGGAGTCTGAGAACTTGGGAGGAAAAATGGATCTTTCCCATGAGGAATATTTAATTAGAAGTCAGCATTTCCTTCTATTGTGAATATAAGCAATGCACCCACCCCCACCTCAGCATTGTAATGCTAGCAGTATTTCTGAATTTTTACTGACAACAAAAAATCAGGTATATTTTCAAGTCACATTACATTTTTGCAGATATTTTGAAATATCATTCATGTTTACCACTGTTTCAAAATTACTGGGCTCATGCCTGGATATTTTTATTTTCTGCATTCATAAGCTCATGTATTAGGGTATCACATATTTGATTTTAATTACTTTAATAATCATATTTCAGTATATTCAATTTCCTTAGTAGTCTCATGCATCTTATTTTATGATTTGAACAGAGCTGGAACTAGGGTCTTGCAAGGCACAAACTGGAGGGTGAATGTTTCCTTCAGGATCAGGTGCCAAGGGTGCAACATGAAAGAGAGAACTGGCTCTCAGGTCCCTGGAAATGCAGGATCAGTGAGGGTAGGACTAGCATTTCAACAGATCCAAGAGTGATTTCTTAAGTTTTGCAAATTCAATATCTTCTTTTCCTCACCCTAGTCCACGCTCTGTCTTTCAAAACACTATCCTGAGTGTGATTCCCTTTTCAATTGTAATTCTTGAACATGTCCTTATCCCTCAGGGAAGTCTAGCATTCCCATGAAGTGTGCTTGGGAGGCATGAAGGAAAGGAATCCAGAGAAGGGTGTTTTTTCTCAGATTCCAGTTTCTCTTCTTTCCTTGGAAGACAGAGCAACAGCAGCCCATTGAAAGCACTGTGGCCAAGAGTTCTGGGACATGGCATGAGCGACTGCAAAGGAAAAGGAGATACTAAGTACTGATATAGGTGGGGTGGTCACTGAGATAATGACACAAGCTTGAAAAAAAAAAAACCTCTCATAAGGGATGCAAGATGGACCAAACACTTTCTGAATATCCATTGGAAGTAGCTGTGTCCTACCCTAATGCTCAGAGTCTGACTATGTCCCTGGGAGATTTCTTAGATGGGCTTAATCCTTAAGGAGCTATGAGAATCCTATAAAAAAGGCAACTTTCTCAGGCTAGTAGCATAAAAGGAAGTCAGTGTAATTTAAAGCATAATAGGTTTTTGAAGAACTTTTGTTGGCTTGGAGATGGAGGATAGACACAGAATATGGGTGTCTCTATGTAAGAGAAAACCCCAATTGGTAGCCTTCAAGGAAACACAGCCTCAGCTCTGCAATGGCAAGGAACTAAATTCTCCCACATGGGAATGGGCTTTGAAGTAGATTTTTCCTCACAACATCCAAATGAGGACTCAGCTCTGCAGACACCTTCATTTCAACCTTGTGATACCATAAGCAGAAAACCCAGGCACACCACGTCAGACTTCTGACCTACAGAACTGTGAGCTGATAAAAGGGTGCTGGTTTAAGCTGCTAGATTTGCGGTAACTTGTTACACAGTAATATAAACTAACATAGGAACTGACCACTGGAAAATGGGGTGGGATAAGATACATTTGGTTACTCAATGGTACAATGAAGTAAAACTCTTTGCCAGGCCAAGGTGCTGTGCCCAGACTTTCTTAAAACCTGTGTTCCCATCTCCGTCCTTTTTCAAACTTCTCCTTACATAATTGCTGTTGAATATCTGTGAATTGAGTAGTATGCAAATAGAAAGCTAATTCCAAAACCACCAATCTTTCACTAGTGTGTTAGGCCATTCTTGCATTGCTATAGAGTAAACCCAAGACTGGGTAATTTATAAAGAAATGAAGTTAATTTGGCTCACAGTTCTGCAGACTGTACAGGAAGCATAGCACTGGAATCTGCTTCTGAGGAGGCCTCTGGAAGTGTAGAATCATGGTGGAAGGTGAAGTGAGAGCTTGCACATCACATGACAAAAGCAGGAACAAGATAGAATTGTGGGGTGGAGGGTGTGCCACACACTTTTAAATGATCAGATCTCAGGAGAACTCACTCACTATTGCAAGGACAGCACCAAGGGGGAGGGGGATCGTGCCAAACCATTCATGAGAGATCCACCCCCATGATCCAATCACCTCCCACCAGGCCCCACCTCCAACATTGGGGATTACATTACAACATGAGTTTTGGTGATAACACAAATCTGAACCATATCAACTAAGGAATGATATTTACAGGTCTAAAAAACTAGAAATAGAGTACAGGAGCAAGAAGGTGAAATAGAATGCTCCAGCAATCATCCCTCCTACAAGGACACCAGTTTAACCACTATCTACACATAAAAAAAACACCTTCGTAAGAACCAGAAATCAGGTGAGCCCTCATAATATTGGTTTTATCTTTGTATCCTTGAAAGAGGTACTAAAGAGTTAGAAAAAAAAAGAGAGCTGAAGTGCTGACGCCACCACTCTCCCACCCCACTTACAGAGGCGTATGGTGCATAGAGCTTCTCTAGGTGCTAGGGGAGGGAGACAATGGTGAGGCATTGAACTCAGTGCTGTCCTGTTACAGAAGAAAGGAAAATCGGACCAAACCCAGCTGTTGCCTCCCCATGGAGGAAGCATTTAAAGCAGCCCTAGCCAGAGAGAAATTGCACTTCCCAATGGACAGAACTTGAATTCCAGCAAATCTTACCATCAAGGGCTACAGTGCTGTGTGTCTTCAAGTAAATTTCAAAAGCAGTTTAGGCCACAAGAACTGCAGCTCTTAGGTGAGTCCTAGTGCTGACTGGGCCCAGAGATAGTGGACTTGGGGGTGGGGGTGAGGCACATGGCCTACTGGGACACCAGCCAAGGGCAGCTAAGGGAGCACTGGCATCACCCCTTCCCCAACCCCAGGCTGCACAGCTCATAGCTTCAAAAGAGATTCCTTCCTTCCACCTGAGGAGAGGAGAGGGAAGAGTGGGGAGCACTTTGTCTTGCATCTTGGATACCAGCTCAGCCACAGCAGGAGAGGGCACCAGTCAGAGTTGTGAAGCTCTTGTTTTAGGCCCTACCTCCCAGAAGGACATTTATAGACACACTCTGGGCCAGAAGGGGACCAGCTGCCTTGAGGGGAGGGATCGAATCCTGGCAGCATTCATCACCTGCCAACTGAAGAGCCCTTGGACCCTGAATAACCAGCAGTGATATTCAGGTACTACATTGAGGGCCTTGGTGAGCCTTTGAGATGTGCTGGCTTCAGGTGAGACTCAGCAAATAAATGGCTGTGGTGGCCATAGGGCAAAACTTCTGCTTCAGAAAAGCAGAGGGAAATGTAAAAGAGATTTTGTCTTTCACCTGAGATACCAGCACAGCCACAGGAGGGTAGAACATCAAGTGGGCTCTTGGGGTCCCCGATTCCAGGACTTGACTCTTGGACACATTTCTGGACCTGCCCTGGGCCACTGGCCTGAGACTTACTCTTCAGGTCATTGGGCTCCCCTCTGGCCCAGGTCAGGTCCCGTGGGCTGTAAGGGAACATCACCACTAGTCTGGCAGTACTCTCCATGGCTTATGGTGGTGGTGGCTACATGATGAGGCTCCACTGCCTTTGGAAAGGGGACAGAAGAATGGGAGGGACTTCATCTTGTAGTTTGAGTGCCAGCTTAGCTGTAGTATAATAGAACACCAGGTAGACTTCTAATGTTTTTGACTTTAGTCCCTGAGTCACTTCTGGACCCACTTGGGCCTGGGAGAACTCCCTGAAGGGAAGAAAATATGCCTGGATTGTTGTGCCAGCCATGAAGGGAAGACAGACCTGTCTGGTTTTGCCACCTGCTGACTGTAGAGGCCCAGGGCCTTGAGTGAACATAGGTAGTGGCCAGGGAGTGGTCACAGCAGGCCTTGGGCAAGACCAAGTACTGTGCTGGTTTCAGGTCTGACCCAGTGCAGTCAGAACAGTGGTGGCCACAGGGGTGCTTGTGTCACTCTACCTCCAGCTTTAGGTGGCCCAGAACACACTCAGAGAGAGACTCTGTTTGGGAGAAAGTAAGGGAAGACAACAAAGAGTCTCTGACTGGTAAAACAGAGAATTCTCCTGGATCTTGTTCAAGACCATCAAGGCAGTACCTCTAGAAGTCTGCAAAAACCACATCATTATTGGTTTGGGGTGACCCCTAAAGCAGATACAGCTTAAATCACAACACTCAAGTCCTTTCAAATATCTGCAAAGCCTTCCCAAGACGGACAGGTACAACAGAAAGGGAAGACTACAAAAAATACTTAACTCTTCAATGCATGGACACTGAAGAACATCTGATAGCATCAGCACCACCCAGGAAAACATGACCTCATCAGATGAGCTAAATTAGGCACTAGGGACCAATCCTGGAGAAACAGAGATATGTGACCTTTCAGACAGAGAACTCAAAATAGCTGCTTGAGGAAACTCAAAGAAATTCAGGATGACACAGGGAATGAATTCAGAATTCTATCAGATAAATTTTGGATAAATTCTCTCAGACAAAGAGATTGAAAAAATTAAAAAGAATCAAACAGAAAGCCTGGAGCTGAAAAATGCAATTACCATACTGAAGAATGCATTGAAGTTTTTAAATAGTAGAGTTGATTAAGCAGAAGAAATAATTAGTGAGCTAGAAGACAGCTATTTGAAAATACACAGTCAGAGGAGACAAGAGAAAAGAGAATAAAAAAAATGAAGCATGCCTATAGGATCTAAAAAATAGCCTCAGAAGGTCAAATCTAAGAGTTATTGGCCTTAAAGAGGAGGTAGAGAAAGAGATATGGGGTAGAAAGTTTACTTAAAGGAATAGTAAGAGAGAACTTCCCAAACCTAGAGAAAGATAGCAATACAAAAGGATTATAAAACATCAAGCAGACTTAACCCAAAGAAGACTACCTTAAGGCAATTAATAATCAAACCTCACAAAGGTCAAGGATAAACAAGGATCCTAAACACAGCAAGAGAAAAGAAACAACATACAATGGAGCTCCAGTATGTCTGGCTGCAGACTTTTCAGTGGAAACTTTACAGGCCAGAAAAGAATGGCACAACATATTTAAAGTGCTGAAAGAAAAAATAAAACTTTTACCCTAGGATAGTATATCCAGCAAAAATATCCTTCAAATATGAAGGAGAAAGAAAGATTTTCCCAGATAAGCAAAAGCTGAGGGATTTCATCGCCAGACCTGTTACTACCAGAAATTCTAAAGGGAGTACTTCAATCAGAAAAAAAAGGACATTAATGAGCAATAAATAATCACCTGAAGTTACAAAACTCACTGTCAATAGTAAGTAAACACAGAAAAACATACAATGTTATGACACTGTAATTGTGGTTTATAAACTACTCTTATCCTAAGTAGAAAGACTAACTTATGAACCAATAAAAAACAATGACAGCAACTTTTCAAGATAGACATGGTACAGTAAGACATAAACAGAAACAACCAAAGTTAAACAGTGAGGGGATGAAGTTAAGGCATAGAGTTTTTACTAGTTTTCTTTTTGTTTGTTTATGCAAACAATGTTAAGTTGTTATCAGGTTAAAATAATAGGTGATAAGATACTATTTGCCAGCTTCGTGGTAACCTCAAACCAAAAATCATACAATGGACACACAAAAAATAAAAAGCAAGAAACTAAATAATATCACCAGAGAAAATGTCCCTCACTAAACAAAGACAGGAACGAAAGAAAGATGGGAGAGAAGACTGCAGAACAACCAGAAAACAAATAATAGCGTGGCAAGAGTAAGTCCTTACCTATCAACAATAACACTGAATGTAAATGGATGAAGCTCTCCAATCAAAAGACAGAGAGTGGCGCGCGTGTGTGCGTGCACGCGCACACACACACACACACACACACACACACACACACACACACACACACACAAAGACCCAATGATCTGTTGCCTAAAAGAAACACACTTCACCTAGGAAGACACAAATAAATTGAAAACAAAGGGATGGAAAAAGATATCACCTGCCAATGGAAACCAAAAAAGAGCAGGAGAATCTATGCTTATATCAGACAAAATAGAGTTTAAGACAAAGACTGTAAGAAGAGACAAAGAAGGCCACTATATAGTGATAAATATGTCAATTCCGCAATAGAATATAACAATTCTAAACATATATGCGTTCAACACTGGAGCACCCAGATATATAATGCAAATATTGTTAAAACTAAATAGAGAGAGATGGGCCCTAGTACAATAATAGCTGGAGACTTCAACACCCCAATTTCAGCATTGGACAGATCTTCCAGAAAGAAAATCAACAAAGAAACACTGGACTTCATCTGCGCTATAGATCAAATGAATCTAATAGATATTTACAGACTTTTCATCCAATGGCTTTAGAATACACATTATTTTCCTCAGCACATGGATTATTCTCAAGGATATATCATATGTTAGGTCACAGAACAAGTCTTAAAACATTCAAAAAATCGAAATAATATGAAGTATCTTCTCTGACCACAATGGAATAAAGCTATAAATTAATAACGAGAAGAATTTTGGAAACTAAACAAATACATAAATATTAAACAATATGCTCCTGAATGACCAGTAGGTCAATGAATAAGAAGGAAATTGAAAAATTTCTTAAAACAAATGATAATGGAAACACAACATACCAAAATCTATGGGATACAGCAAAAGCAGTACTAAGAGGGAAGCTTATAGCTATAAGTGCCTACATCAAAAAAGAGGAAAAACTTCAAATAAACAATCTAATGATGCATCTTGAAGAACTAGAAAAGCAAGAGCAAATCAAACCCAAAATTAGGAGAAGAAAAGAAATAATAAATATCAGAGCAGAAATAAATGAAATTTAAAAAATACAAAAGATCAAAGAAACACAGAGTTGGTTTCTTGAAAAGTTAAATAAAATTGATGAACATTTAGCAAGACTAAGAAAAAAAGGAGAGAAGATAAAAATAAATAAAATCAGAAATGAAAAAGGAGACATTACAACTGATTCATACATCACAGTATTTCAAAGGATCATTAGTGGCTAATGTGAGCTACTATATGGCAATAAACTGGAAAATCCAGAAGAAATGGCAAAATTCCTACACACATACAACCTACCAAGATTGAATCAGGAAGAAATCCAAAATCTGAACAAACCAATAACAAGTAATGAGATGGAAGCCATAATAAAAAAATTCCCAGCAAAAAAAAGCCCAGGATCTGATGATTTCATTGTTAAATTCTACCGAACATTTAAAGAACTAATACCAATCCTACTCAAACTATTCTGAAAAATAGAGGAGTAGGGGATATCTCTAAACTCATTTTATGAGGCCAATATTACCCTGATATCAAAACCAGGCAAAGACGCATCATAAAAAGAAAACTACAGACCAATATCTCTGGTGGATATTGATGCAAAAATCATCAACAAAATATTAGCAAACTGAATTCAGTAATACGTTAGAAGGATCATTCATCATGACCAAGTAGAATTTATCCCTGGGATGCAAGGATGGTTCATTATGTGCCAATCAATCAATGTGATACATCATATCAACAAAATGAAGAAGAAAAAACATATGATCATTTCAGTTAATGCTGAAAAGGCATTCGATAAAATTTCACATCCCTTGATGATAAAAACTCTAAAAAAACTGGGTATAGAAGGAACATAGTTCAACATAAGAAAAGCCATATATGACAGACCCATAGCTAGTATCATACTGAATGGGGAAAAACTGAAAACCTTTCCTCTAAGATCTGAGACACAATAAGGATGCCCACTTCCACCACTGTTATTCAACATAGTGTCAGAAATCCTCACTAGAACAATCAGACAAGAGAAATAAATAAGGGTCATCCAAATTGGAATGGAAGAAGTCAAATTGTCCTTGTTTACAGATGATATAATCTTATATTTGGAAAAGCCTAAAGACTCTCCAAAAAAACAACCTACTCGAACTGATAAATTCAGTAAAGTTGCAAGATACAAAATCAACACACAAAAATTAGTAACATTTCTATATGCCAAAAGTGAAAATTCTGAAAAGGAAATTAAAAGGTAATTCCATTTATAATAGCCACAAATAAAGTTAAATACCTAGGAATTAACCAAAGAAGTGAAAGACTTCTATAATGAAAACTATGAAACCCTGATGAGAGAAGTTGAAGAAGACACCAAAAAATTGAAGAATATTCCATGTTTATGGATTGTAAGAATCAATATTGTTAAAATGTTTATACTACCTAAAGCAATCTACAGATTCAATGCAGTCCTTACCAAAATATCAATGACATTCATCAAAGAAATAAGACAATCTTAAAATTTGTATGGAACCTCCAAATACCCAAGGTAGGCAAAACTATCCTAAGCAAAAAGAACAAAACTAGAGGAATCACATTGCCTGACTTCAAATTATACTACCGAGATATAGAACCAAAATAGCATGGTACTGGCATAAAAAACAGACATATAGACCAATGGAACAGGAAAAGAGAACCCAGAAACACATCCACACACCAACAATGAACTCATTTTTGACCAAGCTGCAAAGAATATACACTGGGGAAAAGATGTTTTCTTCAATAAATGGTGCTGGGAAAACTGAACATCCATATGCAGAAGAATGAGTGAAACTAGACCCCTACCTCTCACCATATACAAAAATCAAACCAAAATAGATTAAAGACTTAAATCTAAGACCTCACGCTATGAAACTACTACAAGAAAACATTGGAGAAACTCTCCAGGATATTGATCTGGACAAAAGTTTCTTGAGCAATACCCCACAAACACAGGCAACCAAAGCAAAAATGGACAAATGGGATCATATGAAGTGAAAAAGCTTCTGCACAGCAAAGGATACAATCAATAAAGTGAAGACACAATCCATAGAATGGGAGGGAATATTTGCAAACTACCCATCTGACAAAGGATTAATAACCAGAATATATAAGGAGCTCAAACAACTCTATAGGAAAAAATCTAATAACTCCACCAAAAAATGGCAAAAGAAATAAATAGACATTTCTTAAAAGAAGATATACAAATGGCAAACAGGCATATGAAAACGTAGTCAACTTCATCGATCATCAATCAGATAAATGTAAATCAATACTACGCTGAGATGTCATCACCCCTCAGTTAAAATAGCTTATATTTAAAAGACAGGCAATTAACAAATGCTGGCGAGAATGTGGAGAAAAGGGAACCCTTGTGCACTCTTGGTGGGAATGTAAGTTAGTACAACCACTATGGAGAACAGTTTGGCCGTTGCTCAAAAAACTAAAAATAGAACTACCATATGATCCAAAAACGAAAAACTGAGCAATCCCACTGGCTGGCATATACCCATAAGAAAGGAAATTAGTAGGCCCGGCGCGGTGGCTCATGCCTGTAATCCCAGGACTTTGGGAGGCCGAGGCGGGCGGATCACGAGGTCAGGAGATCGAGACCATCCTGGCTAACACGGCGAAACCCCGTCTCTACTAAAAATACAAAAAAAAAAAAAAAAAAAAAAAAAAAAAAAATAGCCAGGCGTGGTGGCAGGTGCCTGTAGTCCCAGCTACTCGAGATGCTGAGGCAGGAGAATGGTGTGAACCCGGGAGGCGGAGCTTGCAGTGAGCCGAGGTCGTGCCACTGGACTCCAGCCTGGGCGACAGAGCGAGACTCCATCTCACAAAAAAAAAAAAAAAAAAAGAAAGGAAATTAGTATATCAAAGAAATAATCTGCACTCCCTATGTTTGTTGCAGCGCACTGTTCACAACAGCTAAGATTTGGAAGCAACCTAAGTATCCATCAACAGATAAATGGATGAAAAATGTGGTACAGATACACAACGGAATACTAGTCAACCTTAAAAAAGAATGAGATCCTGTCATTTGCACCAATCTGAGTGGAACTGGAGATCATTAAGTGAAATAAGCCAGGCACAGAAAGACAAATGTTGCATATTCTCACTTATTTGTGGGATTGAAAAATCAAAACAATTGAACTCATGGACATAAAGAGTAGAAGGATGATTACCAGAGCATGGGAAGGGTAGTGGGGGGTGGAGCGGGAAGAGGAGATAGTTAATGGGTACAAAAAATAGAAAGAATAAGACCTACTATTTGACTGCACACCAGAGTGCCTATGGCCAGTAATAACTTAACTGTACATTTAAAAATAACTATAATAATGAAATTGGATTTTTTGTAACACAAGGAATAAATGCCCAAGGGGATGGATACCCTATTCTCCATGATGTGATTATTTCACATTACATGCCTGTATCAAAATGTCTCGTCTACCCCATAAATATATACATCTACTGTGTACCCACAAAAATAAAAAATTTAAAAAATGTAAAAAACAACCAGAAATGTTAGAAATTTATTTTTTTCTCTTTTTAATATGCCTTCCTTTGCTAGAGTTATGACTTTTCAAGATACATTAAGGCACTTTGAGAAATCTTAAAGAGTATGAACTGTATTATATTCATCTTTAGGTTTAAAAAATTCAATCTAGTCTTTGGAGCACAGTAGGTTCTCAAACATATTGAATTAAAGTAGGAACAGTACAAAGAGCAGAATTTATGGTGATCAGTTTTATTTTTGACAAGATTATTTACCATGTAAATGTCATGGTATCTGAAATGTGTTCATTGCACATACCCAAGAGATGCCAAATGCCAGTATGGAAAACAGCAGACCAAAGAAACATGAAATAATTCAGGAGCAAAAAAATTGACAGGCAGGAATGCTGTATAGTGTAGCATTAAGAATATGATATTTAAATTCAAAACTGACCTGGGTTTAATCTCATCTCAGCTATGTAAAAGTCTGAGACCTTGGAGAAATTATTTAACCACTCTGAATCCTCGTTTCCCCATCTATAAATGAGGGGTCATTAAAACAATTCTCCCAAATGGTTGATGTGAATATCAAATGAGATCATTTCTATAAAACCCTTAAAATAGTATTTGACTCATTGTAATCATAAAATTAACAGAAGTTATTATAAACTATAAAAATTGAGCACTCTTTTTCAGAAACTGATATTTTCCGAGAAAAATGAAACTGAATCCAAGGTAGATGTTATTAGAATATTGATTTTTTTCTCACCGATGGCATTACATTTTTTTGGAAAGCAAAATATACTGGATTTTAACAGTCCCAAATTATATATGATATACATATCTCATGTTATCTGTTGAATTAATGATTTTGAGTCTATGATTTAGTTTTATTTTGCTTTTCTCCATTGCTGGATTTCAACTGTTACCTTTGTTATCAGATTCATAAGAGACATGTTAGTTTAGTTGATAAAAATGTTTTGCTTTACAGAAACATTCTTGAAATCAATAGGCCTATGCCATTCTCATTTCAGTGGAACTTAGTCTGATACAAAATATAAAGAGATGAAAAACATTCTCTGTTGTAATTGTTTAGAAAACAAGAAAATAATAAGTAAAACATACCAGTGATGGCGTTTATTTTACTTCTGAACTCATCTGTGAAATTGGTGGAAGAGTAATGTTGTTGGTCACAATAATTAGAAGTCTGACACTAACATTGTATACTAGAACTAGACTTTTTCTGTAGCCTTATAATCTGAGTGTTTCTGAAACAATTCAGAAAATGCAAATGAATAATTTTTAAAGTATACACATTTGCATTAACACACTAAGATTTCACATATAAAATGTACTTAATTTAAACAGACTCCTCAAAGCACCAAGTGGATGGAACTTTGATCATAAATGTTTTTCATCTGTTCGTTATTCAATTCATTCAATTCTTAGTTGATTATATTTTTTCTCTGTTAAACTTTAAGCAATCTTTATTAAAAAGTCATGAAACTTCTTATAGTATAAAAAAAAAAAATCCCAGGGACAAGTGTCAGTATACTTAATTGCTGTATATCAACATTCTCCAAATAGAGAATAATTTCCTATCATATCAAAAAATAGTAAATTGATGATTAAGCTACAGATATTTTGAGAATAAAGATTTAAATCAACAGGGATAATGTAATATTCAGAAACTTTTGTTGTCCACAAGGAATTAACATTTTCAAATAAAAATACTCAAAGAAAAAAGAGAAAAGCCAGAGGCCTGGTTTAGCATTTTTCTTTTTTAACCAGTAGTTCTGCAAACAGAACTACTCAATGGGCCTCAGTTTCTCTTTTTGTAAAATGAATCAGTTTGACTGAATATCTGTATGGTTTATTAAAACACAATAATTATTAAAGTTGAGAGTATCATCTTATTTACCAAGGTCTATTATATGTAGACAGATCTTTGCGAGGAAAATGTATTACTCCATTTTCATACCATGATAAAGAACTGCCAAGACTGGGTAATTTATAAAGGAAAGAAGTTTAGTTGACTCACAGTTCAGCATGGCTGGGGAGGCCTCAGGAAGCTTACAAGCATGGCAGAAGGCGAAGAGGAAGCAAGGCATCTTTTTCACAAGGTGACAGCAAGAAGTGCCTAGCAAAGGGAGAAGAGGCCCTTATAAAACCATCAGATCTTGTGAGAACTCACTCACTCATTATCACAAGAGCAGCATGGGGGAACCGCCCCCATGCTTCAATTACCTCTACCTTGTCTCTCCATTGACACATGGGGATTATGGAGATTACAATTCAAGATGAGATTTGGGTGGGGACACAAAGCCTGACCATATCAGAAAATAAATACTTTGGAGTTGTACACAGACAAGAACAAATGTTGCTAGGATTTTCTATAGAAAACTAAGGGCATTCACATTTAACATCAGGTAATTATTTTCTTTTATTATCATAAATAATGTATGTGTTCTTGGGTTATAAACATCTTTAACTCTAATAATTTTCCTTTCCATCTAAAAATGAATCAAATATGATCTTAACAAAAAGTACATATATTTAATTAAATCAGGACTGTATCTTGTAAGTAAATGAAGTGAAACAAAAACTACTCTAAACTATGAAGTGGAATTATTGGATGATGACATTGAAAAAACCTAACAGCCTCAATCTAGTTAGGACTCCACATCCATTCATCTGCCATTCTGGCATTCTTCTCTGTGTTGGCTTAGTTCTCAGGCTGCTTTACCAGTAACTGTCAGACAGGTGCAAGCAGCAACTATAGCTATGGCTTCCTCATTTTCACCCATGTGGAGAGGGCATTGTTTCACCAGAAAATCAAACAAATGCCTGTGATTCCCCTTGATTGAGGGACTCCCGGTTCAGACCCCGTGAGCACAGAAAATGCCATATAGCAATTTGGAAAGGCCCATTATCTGGTCCAGTATCCATGGCAGTATTCATGGTAAAGATTGTACAATTAGGGTTCATCCAATGCTGCACAATGATGGATGAAAAATTCTCCAAAGAAAATTCTAGTTTCTGTTAGGAAGAGAGAAGACAGAGTACTTTTAGATTATGCAACCAACAAATGTCGAATGTATGAGTATATATTCAAATGTATTCAATGTTTACAGTGTGAATATTACAGACACCAGTTGTTTTATGTTCTCTTATAGTATTTGGAACTCTAAATATGAAAAATAAGATCTAAGTTAAAATATTGGTGAATATTTAGTGGATCTCCTAGTGGGAAATAGATTTAAGAATAAGAACAATGGACAAAATGTAAGTGAAAAGGGTGACATTTTAAAATTGTACATGAAAATATCCATAAAAATTAAAAGAAAAATATAAGTTAGGAAAAATAGTTGCTAGAAAAATGATGAAGAATTAGTATCCTTCAAGATTAAAAGATTTCTTCACAACAACGAAGGCAACAATCCACCTTGTAGCAGACACCGTAGATGACTCACCTACTCTTCTTGGCTCATAATATTGGCAGGAAGCCAGTACTCACTTCTCCTCACCCCTGGTGGCCTGTGGCAGGCTGAAAGTGCTAGAGAGTTAATGCCCAATCCCCTAACAGTTCCTAGCTATAGACGGACAGGAGCTGTTGTGGAAATACTCCAGCTTTCTAGTCCATGGGTGGGATGATTTTGCATGGAAACCCACTAAAACACAGAGCCTTTATCAGCCCCTTCTCTTCTCTGATTTCACTTCTCTGTGATCAGGGTTTTCCAGTATTACCAACTCAACCCACTACTTTCACTCTAATACCACTTTCAGGGAAAGTTCCTATAAGAACTCAGACACTTCCACATCAATTTTTTAAGTTTTCAAAATTGCTAAAATTTTGAGATGTTTTTATCACAAAAAAGATGAGCATAATTAAAGGTCATGGATTTATTAATTCACCTGATGAAACCATTCCATATAGTAAACATATACCAAAACATCACATTGTACCCTATAAATACATACAATTTTGTCAATTAAAAATAAAATTTATAAAAAGTGAGTAAACAAACCACTACAGAATAAACATGAATATTTATTCACAGAAAACCCACAGAATAAAAGTGAAAAAAACTTTTAGTTTGTAGTTATTAAACAAATAGGGAGATCCTATTTTTATTTTGTCAAGATTGTCCAAAATTAAGAGACAAAACTCAGTGTTATAAAGGGTATATTCAGGAAATCTTCCCATAATGTGAAGGTGATTTAGCAAAAATACTTACAAATATATTTTAAAAACATTTGTTTTTCAACTCAGTATGTCTACTTTTAATAGTTATTTATAGATCTGTTAGAAATTGTATCTAATTAATTAGAAAATACTGGCTGGGCATGGTGGTTCATGCTTGTAATCCCAGCACTTTGGGAGGCCGAGGTGGGCGGATCACCTGAGGTCAGGAGTTCAAGACTAGCCTGACCAACATGGAGAAACCCCGTCACTACTAAAAATACAAAATTAGCTGGGCATGTTGGCGCATGCTTGTAATCTCAGCTATTTGGGAGGCTGAGGCAGGAGAATCGCTTGAACCCAGGAGGTGGAGGTTGCAGTGAGCCGAGATTACGCCATTGCATTCCAGCCTGGGCTGGAAAAATGAATGAGAAAAACCTACATTCAAGCTCTCAGAATATTAGTTACTATAAGGGAAACTGGGAAGAGTGGAGGAGGCAAGGTTTACGAGAGAATAGACAAAAGTTTTGTGAATTCCTTTACCTTTCTCCTTCATGTATTCATCTTGGCTCTGATGTTACACTGCCCTCAAGACTCTGGCTCTGATGCTCACCATTGTTTAAGTCTTGGAAGCACCTTCTCTTGGCCTGTTTCCAGATCTTTACTTGTCCTGAGCTATATATTGCATGTCTAGCATTAGTCTGGCATTGGCCTACC
This sequence comes from Pongo abelii, assembly GCF_028885655.2. Classification (NCBI taxonomy): domain Eukaryota; kingdom Metazoa; phylum Chordata; class Mammalia; order Primates; family Hominidae; genus Pongo; species Pongo abelii. Next base: position 128,766,631 of record NC_071996.2, read on the forward strand.
TGTTCTTTCCCTGGTGCCTGACTTGGATCTCATCCAGTTTTCAATGTCATTCCTCCCACGATTCAATAGTGACTCATTCAATTTTTTAGCACATTATCACCTGGACTATTGTGCCATTTGATAGAATGCACTATTATGCTCCATGTTTGAATAGCATGAACTGATTTTGCTATTTTACAATTAATGCCATAAGTGATGGTAGGAAGGGATGTGCAGTGATGACAGTAAATTAAAAGGACTTTATGCACTTATTTTCCAGAATGTAAGAAGTAGATTTTCTTAAGAACACTGGATACTGGCTTCACATTTCTGCAGAAATTCATTCTAAACCATGAAAATCACCCATAAATGGTAGGGGCCCAAATTGACCGTACCAGGGCAGATTGATCCTTTCCATTCATGAGCTACTATTCATCGTTGTCTGGATTCAATGACATCATATGTACAAAAGTGTTTGCAAACTTTGGATCAAACATCAATGGATGTTTTATTATTATGTTTTGTATGTTATAGACTCCAGCATTGCGATTCCATTTTCCAGCTAGAGACTGAACAACTTTTCAAAATGCTGAACAAAGTGCAGAATTTTCACTTCTTTTTATTCAAATTATTATGAATGTATTTGATATTATTATTGGTCTTTTGCACGAAATAAACTAATATCATTTGGTAAATATTTTTGTTTTATCTGGTAAATTAAAATATAGAAAAAAACACAATTTTTCATTTTTAAAACTGGGGAATCATTAGAAATCACCAGTGATATATATAGTTAATTGAAATGCTGGGCTAAAACAATATTACTAATAAATAACTCAATGACACATGGTTAAAATGAACTCATATGCAGACTGTAATTATAAGGCATAATTAATCACATGCAGAGGTTATCTCCACTGTAAAATAAATAAGTGTCTCACTCAGAGCTGATTTGTTAAAATACTATCTGGAAAGCCAATAAATATTCATTATACATATTAAACACAAAATTCTGCCAGTGGAAGATTACCCCTTTCAAGGTCACTTGTTTTGAAGAGCACAAAGATGAGGCAGCAAAGATACACTTATTCAGGTCTTTGTTAGCCAAGGTTTTTGACCTCTGGCAAATTCCTGACTTTGCTCTGTACCATTTGGAAAATAGAATTTTGTATTCACTGACTCCTTTTGCTTTATAAGCATACTGTAAGCATAAAGTGCAAATAGCTCAATGAAAATACCGGGGAAACATAAAATCTCTGTAAATATTAGGTATTCATGTTTTATTATTTCTAGCAGTTTTCAAATATTTTATTTGATGTGTAACATTAAATACTTCTCAAGTATTTTCACCCTATGAAGGCCATGAAAATAAGAAGGTCCTTGATATGGCCAGGCTTTGTGTCCCCACCCAAATCTCATCTTAAATTATAGTCCCCATAATCCTGATGGATCAAGGGAGAGACCAGGTGGAGGTAATTGAATCATGAGGGCAGTTTCTCCCACACTGTTCTCACGATAGTGAGTGAGTTCTCTTAAGATGTGATGGTTTTATAAGGGGCTCTTCCCTCTTTGCTAGGCACTTCTCCTTCCTGCCACCTTGTGAATAAGGTGCCTTGCTTCCTTTCAGCTTTTGCTGTGATTGTAAGTTTCCTGAGGCCTCCTCAGCCATGCTGAGCTATGAGTCAATTAAACCTCTTTCCTTTATAAATTACCCAGTGTCAGGTAGTATCTTTATAGCAGTGTGAAAATGGACTAATACAGTCCTATCACAGGTTAATGGAAGATACCTAAGTCTGCATACACTTAACTTCATATATATGTGTATATATATATATATGAATATATACATATTTGTGAATATATACACATATATATTTTAGAGTTGTGCTCTGTCACCCAGGCTAGAATGTAGTGGCATAATCATAGCTCAGTGTAACCTTGAACTACTGTACTGAAGGGATTCTCCCATCTCAGCCTTTCGAGTAGCTGGTACCATAGGCACGTGCCACTATGCTGGTTGATGTTTTATTTATTAATTTTTTTTTATGTAGAGATGGGGTCTTGCTAGCTTTTCCAGGCTGGTCTTGAACTCCTAGACTCAAGTAATCCTTCCACCTGGCATCCCAAAGCACTGATATTACAAGTCTGAGTTTCGTATATTGAGACATGTAGTTATTAGGCACATTGAGATTGTTGTAGGTCAGCACGACCCATTGTATAGTGGAAATCACCTAAAGTTTTGTTCACAAATCCATCACTAAGCCAAAGAGATCATTTAAATATATTTGAACCAGGAAGTTCAATACACTTCACCATATAATTTATGTAGTGTTAAATATGACAGACGATTTTATATAGAATGAAAAATAAATTTCATTTTTAAATGCTGGCAGTAAATTCAAGTACCTATTTAATTTCACAATGCATTTATTTCATCTTTTACCTTCCTAGAAATAGGTAGGTAATGCTCTTTGAGATTGATATGTAGATTTCTGTCACCAAGATGCAAGTCTAAGGTTGGTGCCCAACTCCCTGGCATTTATTTGAACAGAACTTCAGCAGCAGCTCTGACCTGATCATCAGCTGTGGTTACTTCTGTAAATCATGGTTTGGCAACAGCTCTGCACCTTCTTGCCTATGCCAGAACATCTTGGCCAGTGGCCAATTGATTAAGCACTAGTGAATCCCTGGGGTGTGGGGCTATCATGGAAGAACCCATAATTTCAAAACCTAGAACTGTGAAAAATTTTATCTTCCTATGTTAAGAGTTTAGGAAAAATTTGAGGTATTTTTAAAAGTTCCCATAGTTAATATCCTGAGGATCATAGTCCTCAGATCTTTATTTGTTAATATCATTCATTGTATGTAAAATATTCCAACAGAAAAGATTCCCTTGTGAAAAAAAATGTTCTGAGATAAACACACACATACACAGAAACACACACACACACACACACACACACAGTGTGACTATAATTTGTTGGTGATTTTCATGGTTAAAATTTTTTTTTTAACCGAATCTTTTTTTTTTAAAGAGAATTCCTAGACTCTGGGATGTATATGTTAAAGTCTGTTAGTCTTATCTTTTTTTCCAATCACTGTTGACATGGATTGTAAAACATGGACCCTGGTAGTGCATGCTAGCAAATGGAGCAATAGTTTGGGTGATAATATGTTACAAGATGGAAGTGGTTAACATTGAGTTATGGGAGAAGAGATATTAAAAACTGAAAGAGATCCAAGTCAGGCACCCAGGAAAAAATAGGTAGGCCAACGCCAGTAATACAATTTCATAACTTAGGAAGGGTCAAGGTCCAGAATCAGGCCAGCAGAAGACACCAACACTTAAGCAAGGGCATGTATCAGAGCCAGGACCTTGAGGGCAGTGCAAAATCAGACCAAGAGGAATGGTGACAAATAAGGGAATCCAAGGAAATTTTATCTATTCCTTCATTAACCCTGCCTCCTCCATATTTGCTAGTTTCCTCTAACATAACTAACACTCTGAGAGTTTGCACTTAGGGTTCCTTAGTCTCCGATTTTATACTTAGCATAAAGTATGCCTTGCGTCAAAGCACATTTAATTTAATGTAATTTAGTGAATAAATGAATAAAGAAGTAATAAAAGTGGACCCAATGAGCAGAAGAACGTAAACATTTTGGAAAGATAGATTTTGCTAAATTCCGTTTTTACATGGTTTTTATAGATTTGTATTCTCATCAGTAGAGTATAAAAGGATTCCCTGAATAGTGCTTCTATAACATTGAGGATTAGTTTTAAATCTCAGACAATCTGATAAATTAAAAAATTAGTTATTCCTTTAATGTTCATTTCCTTGAAACCTATGAGGCAAAATAAATTTACCTTTGACAATTTTTCTTCTTTTATGATTTGTCTCTGCAGAGCCCACCTTTTTTGTGAATGTCTGTCTTGGGTTCACCTGAAGCTGTTATGAGGCTAGGATATGAAAATAAGCAGTTAATTTGGTTGCTAATCCTGAGAAACACTGGTAGGAGAATGGTGAAATGAAACGAGGACAGAAGAAATCCCCTAAGTGTGCATTTTGAGCAGATTGTCAGAACAGACAGGTGAACTTTAATCCCATTACAGAACTGAGAAACTCAGAGTTATCCCATCTGCAGGACTAGAGAGCTGGGCTCATTACTTACTCTTGTTATTCCTTGGCTGGGGGTTGCAAGAAGAGGTGACTTTTACCAGATGAAACGGAGGAAGCCCTTGGGCAAAGAGATGCAGGTGCTGGCCTTTGGAATTGTTCAAATTTCACTGAAATGGTTTTGGCTGAGAGGATAAGGTAAAATGCCGAGGTTTCTCTTACAAGATAATTTAGTTTTTCCCTCATCAATGAGTGAAATCATTTTAACTTCAAGTTTATTTACTGTCATTATTTTTCCTACCAATGAACTTTTTAGTTTGCACATGGTTATTTCTTTTTTTTAAACATATACATATATATAGATGAGGTCTCACTATGTTGCCTAGGCTGGTTTTGAACTCCTGAGCTCAAGTGATCCTCCTGCCTCGGCCTCCCAAAATGCTAGGATTACAGGCATGAGCCACCAGGCCTGGCCTGTTAATTTCTTTCTAAATTTTAATGTAACATTTTGAAATAATGCATTCCTTTTCTGTCATATTTTGTTCATTACATTTTCTTTTAACAACTTCCATCTTGAAAAGACCTGTTGAATATTTATGTTTTAAGTTACTTTTTTTAATATTTAGTTTTATAATTTACCTATAACTGATATGGTGGAGGTATGGTTAGCTTTTATTTTCAAAATAGTCAGACAACTAAGACAAAACATTTTATAATAATATATTTCTTGCTCAAACCAGAACTTTGCTACCATCCAACCTAAGAGCCCTTGGACAACTCAACATTTTTTAGCCTCATCTCTAAAAAGAGGAAATAAAATCAATTTCACAATTTTGCTTTAAGAATTAAATAATTATGTTAATCATTTAGTACATTATTAAGATTCAATAATGTCAATAAAGTTTATTATTTCTTATTAAAAAATAATATATTTCTTCTATATTGTTTTGAGATAATTTTTAACCTATATATTTTTTAAATGTTTATATAAATGATAGAATGCCTTCTTCCATAATAACTTTTTTTCCAATTGTTTTCTATCATTGCCTACATTTTTCTTCATGCCTCAAGTTCTAGGTAAAATTTAGAATGATTTTGTTAATATAAAGTATCATTGAGATTTTGCTAGACATTGCTCACCCCAATATTAGACTCACACAATAATTTAGCGGGAACTCCCATCTTTTCAGTATTTCTTCTTTTCATCTCCATAGAATCATATCTTTCTTTATGACATCAGTAAAGATTTTCTTCTGTAGTGTCTTTCTAGGCTTTTTCATATCATATTTTCATGAACAGAATCTTTTGGGGCTTAGGGCGAGAGGTAAAATATTTTGTGAGATGCCGTGGAAAAAGATAGGGTGAAGGAGAGCCTGGTGTTTCTCTTGGATAATGGTCCATGGTGTTGTGAAGAGGAGTGGTGAAAACAGAAATGGAAGGAGCTGTTGCCTTGGGTAATTCTGAGACAAAGACCCACAGCCAGGTATGTTTTTGTTCTAGTGACAGCATGCAACTGAGAGAGAATGGGGAGGGTCTGTGCAACCCCAATCCTGGCTGACCTCTCTGCAACGCGGGCTCCTGGGAGTTAACATCTAGAAGGTCTGTTGCTCTGAGGGACAGAGTTTGTTGCCCGGAAATAAGTCATGATGTGGAGTAGTGCCTTCAAGGGGCTGCAAGAGGGGTGGCAGTAGTGTTGGATGCAGAAGTTAAGAGAAAGTACTAAAGCAACAAGGTTGGAAGGTTAAGAGCAGTTATTATTAGCTGGGGAGGTTCTGTACTATAACATGAACAATTATTTTTTACTAGGTGTTGGACAAACAGTATTTATCATGTCCTTAAAGGGTGCTTATTCCAAAACAGCTTATGAACCTTTAATCTAAGGGCAGTTTTCTGGGTAGACATAATAAGATAATGGCCTTCATGCTGTTATTTGAGGGGTATTTTAATTTTTTATTTTTTAGAGATTGGAGTCTCACTGTGCTGCCCAGGCTGGCCTCCAACTCCTGGGTTCAAGCAATCCTCCCTCCTGAGCCTCCCAAGTGGCTGAGATTACAGGCATGTGTCATGCACCTGGCTTGAGGGGTATTTTAAAATTTTCTGCCAGTGCCAATAGAAGTTGTCTACTTTCCCCTTCCCTACTTAGGAATTTCCTGTCATTCTACTTATAGAAAAGAAACAGGAGAAGAATAATCACAATCAAGTGAGCAGAATCACAATCAAATAAAAATTAAAGCCAGTTAATAAAAATTAATATAAGCTAATGAATGAATATCTTCCAAAGAGAAGGACATTCAGTGAGATGCTGTACAGTGCAGCAAATGTTTCTTGCATGCCTGTTGGGTATTAAGCACTCATCTAGGAATGGTCTGATTTTTTTTAACTCTCTTTGAAAAAAGAAATAAGCATTTTTCCTTTCATCGTGGGTCATCACAGGTAATGCAAAACAAATTTCTCTGTAAAATATCCCTTAGCAACTCCCTAGCAACATTCAAATGAGCAAGCTTTTACCGACGGGGTTCACAGGACAAAATTTTAAGAAAAAGTAGCCTTTTTTTGCCACTAAATCTTTAATTTTAAATGTTTTACAAGAGAAATAATGTTTCATATGAAGGTTTAAATTATTCATTATCAAGTGCTCCTTTCCGTATTAACATCTAGCATAATATTGTGAACAATAAAATTCTGTTGAATAGAATCTTATTAAATATAGTAAGCCTGGGAAAATCTGGAAGAAACATTACTCTTCTTCTCTTGAGGTTCATGATGTCATTTTCTCTCCTTTTCTGCATAGATGACACTTATCTAATTTCTAATTATTCCATCTAATTAATTGGAGATTTGACTGCCTGAATAGATTCTTGCCCTCTACCTAGGAAAATGTAATATTCATGTTTATAAGTCATCCACTACAATAGCTTGGAACTCCATTTACATGGTTTTCTCTCTGTGCTTCAGCTTCAGGCTTTAAAAACTAACTGATTAACTAACTAATTAACTAACTAATCTAATGAAACAAAAACATCCTGAAACTTTTCCTCATTTTCTATGTCACTAATATTAAATGTCCACATTTTAGACTCTGACGATGGCCTCCTCTTCTTCTAAAATTACTAATGCTCATGCTGTGGATTGAATGTCTATATCCCTCCGCAAATTCATGTTAAAATCCTAACCCTCACTGTGACTATATTAAGAGATGAGGCCTCCTAACTAAGGTGGGCCCTCATAGATGAGATTTGTGCCCTTATATAAAAGAGACCCCAAGAGCTCTTTTGTTCTCTTTCCACCATGCAAAGATACAACGAGAAGGTGGCAACGCAGAAGAGGGCCCACACCAGAACCTGACCATACTGGCACCCTGATCTTGGACTTTCTAGGTGGCAGAGCCATGAGAAGTATATTTCTGTTGTTTATAAGGCCTTCAGTCTTGCATCCTCACTGACTAAGACAGCTCATATTCTATCTTTTAATCCAGTGGTGTGGCAGTAGACTGGCTCTCTGAAAAAAATAAGGCCCCAGTTTGTGGTGCTTGCTGATTTCTAAGGCATAAACATTCCCAACAACGCTTTTTTCAAGCTACCCATGTGAGGTCATTTAAACAGTTGAAAAGAGAGGTGCACAATCAACTCTTGCTAGTTTCCTAGGCTGCGGCCTGCCTCTCTACTCCTCTCTCCATTTGCTCTGTCTGAAAGTGCCTGTTTATGGCTTTCCTCTTCTATCTTCCAGTCTGGAACTCTGGTGTGAGGACATGAGTTTACTCCCTTAGAATCTCTAACACCAACTTTCGATCCTTTCCATCTAATAATACCTCATTCTGGTATCAATACAACAATCTACCATTTGACTCAAATTGGATTTCTGGGAGCACTGTGAACCAGGACACACCTGGGTGGATTGGAAATTGATAGATTCTACTTGCCATTGGGCCCTCAACACTACTGATCCAGGCAGGGTTTACTCCATTGATTCTTCATTTATTGAGCACTGAAAACCTCAATTTCTCTCCTCAGACCACTATCCTGTCCCTCTACCACCACGAATGCTGAAAACCTTGGCATTAGTATTGGCAAGAAAATGGAGATCTTTGGGAAGTAAATCAACCAATCTCGTGACCTGACCTCCCTCAAATTTCTTCTTCACACACCTTTGTCTACTTTGTAATCTCCAACTGCAGAAGGTGTTTTTCATCCTGAATGAAGCCAGTTCCTTCACCTCTGCTCATTTCCCTGGCACTCGCATCTCTCGGGAACCTCCTTCACCAGTGGACTCCTCTCCATAGCCATAACTACTCCCTCCAGATTAAATCTCTTCCTTCAGTCCTTAAACATTCTCTGGCCACTTCAGCTCCAAAAAATTGCGACCTCTTTTAAGGTGACATCTTCTTTTGCTGTTGTCACATCTTTCTCTTATTTAAGATCCCAGATAGAGTCACCTACTCATGGCAGATCCTTTTCCTTTCTGGCCTTTTCCTTTCTGGTTTATTTGGCTTTCTTCCTTTCTTAATTTTTCATTTTCTTCTCACATTTACTCATAACCCCTCATACACGCACACTCACACACACACCCCTCACTCATACCCATTGACCTACTGCCCACACTCACGTTAATTATACTCACTTAACCACCAACAATGTCCCATGTTCAACATTTATAGTGCTTATCTAATCTGTATCTCTCTGCCAAATATGATCATTAATTCCTGGCTTCATGAAGTGCCCAACTTCTATGATGTCTGTGAAATGTTACATCTTTTTACCTCCTTTCTCCCTTCTGTGGTCCTTTTCCTCTATATATTTATCTAGTTTTAAATAAGTGATCACATTGGCAAATGCCTGTGGCTTTATTATAATACGTTTCTGAGCAACATGATTCATTTATATGGTTTTAACTAGATGTTTTTAATCAGAATGAACCCCAAATATATATTTCCACCACTTATCTTTTCTGCTTTTTACCTAAATTCTACATGAGAATCTCTACCATAAAGGAAAAACACAACACTGAATTCATCTTTGGTCTTCCCAGAGTTTCTTGCCTTTCTATATTTGCTGTCTCACTGGAGGGAACTACTGTTTGACGAGGGAAAGAGATTTGAAGTTGCCTTTGAGTCCTTTCTCTCCCCTTAATATTCCCATGCCCAGTCAATCACCAACCTCTAGATACTTGTGGAATCTAAACACTTCTCCCCCTTATTTAGACCTGCATCATTTTTGCTAGAGTTATTGCAAAGATTCCTCAGTCTTTCTGTTTCCTCCTCAAATCCTGCCTCCACACTATCTCCAGGGTGTTCTAGCTGACTCTGCATGGCCTACATGGTGAAGTTCAAGCTTTGATCAGATCAAAAGGGCTCCCCCTAGGAGCAGTAGCTCACACCTGTAATCCCAGCACTTTGGGAGGCTGGGGTGGGCAGATCACCTGAGGTCAGGAGTTCGAGATCCGCCTGGCCAACATGGTGAAAACTCATCTCTACTAAAAATACAAAATTTAGCTGGGCATCGTGGCTGGCATCTGTAACCCGCTACTCAGGAGGGTGAGGCAGGAGAATCGCTTGAACCTGGGAAGCAAAAGTTGCAGTGAGCCGTGACCGCGTCACTGCACTCCAGCCTGGACAGCAAGAAGAAGACTCTGTATCAAAAAAAAAAAAAACAACAAAAAAAAAACAAAAAAACACGAAAAGAAAAATACAAAAATAGAGGGGCTCCCACCTACCTGGTTTCTTTTCCCCTGCCACCCCTTATGCAGTGTGCCAATGACCCTAAACTTCATACCAATCCTGGTTCACATCATGCTTATTCTCATCTCTTTATATTTGTGCAAACTGTTCTCTCTGCCTGGACTCTCTTACCCTTTGTTCATTTCGTTAGCTTTTCCATACCAAAATTTAGACAAAAATCTCTCCAGAAAGCTCACCTGGATACTCCCATTCCCTGTGGGTATGCTGGGCTTCCTCTGTCCTGGGAGCATGTGTCTATTACACCACTCATTGGTCAGCTTTAAATTCCTTTATCTATCTGCCTTATAGAATCAAGCTCTTCTACAACAATCAGGGTGTTGTATTAATAATGAAGTGCGGGCTGGGCACAGTGGCTTAAGCCTGTAATTCCAGCAATATGGAAGCCTGAGGCAGGTGGATCACCTGAGGTCAGGAGTTCGAGACCAGCCTGGCCAACATGGTAAAACCCCATCTCTACTAAAAATACAAAAAAAATCAGCTGGGTGTGGTGGAGCGCACCTGTAATCCCAGCTACTCAGGAGGCTGAGGCAGGAGAATCACTTGAACCTGGAAGGCAGAAGTTGCAGTGAGCCAAGATCAGGCCATTGCACTCCAGCCTGGGCAACAAGAGTGAAACTCCATCTCAGAAAAAATAAAATAATGAAGTGTCTCTGACACAGATCTTGGCACACAGTTGGCCCTCACTAAATGTTGGTTGTACTTGACATCAGACAATTGAAATGTGATAAATGTCACTAAACTCTCTCCAGGATCAGCACAGAATGCTTGAGGAATGTTGCACAATTAATAACGGTTAGATGAATAAAAGCATCATTCCTGTGGCTTCTAATATATCAAAGAGGGAGGAAGGAAGGAAGGAAGGAAGGAAGGAAGAAAGGAAAGAAAGAAGGAACGATGGAAGGAAGAGCAGTAAGCAATGAGCTTTCTAATTGATTTTCTCTTTAAACTAGAAATAAGTGTAGAGCGAGGGTCAAGATCAGGGTGAACGTGAAGGAGAAGAGAAGATGCTGAGGACTAATTCTGACACCATTTTGCTCAAGGCTGGTCTTAGACTTGACCCATTAGGTGCCAAATGCTCTAAGCAATGATGTGCTGCCAATAATCACAGTGAGGCCTAGACAAGGAACTGATGCTGTTTCTTCCATCAGCCAGCAGAGGGGACAATAGAGCAAAGGCATTGATAACCTTACACAAATTTAGGAAATGTTGCTTCCTTTCCCACCACCTTCTGTTTCTTCAAGCTGAGGCTACCTCTGGGGGAATTTCTGTTATTGATTGCATGCTGTTTACTACCTTACCATCATTTATCCATGGCAGCCCATGGCAATATAGCTGCTTTTTGTCAAAAAGGAAAGAAAAATGGATAGATTTTCATTGATGAGGCTAAGAACTCATTGTTTAATCATGCATTAAGCTCAGTATAAAGTCAACAATGAGTGGAATGCATAAAAGTTTATTTTGAAAACATTTTTTACCTAATTTTCAATGGCAATGAAAATATGCAGATACTGCAAGCTCTTGCAGTTCCCTCACCCATCAACTCTGCCTTTGCTGGTGCATGAGTCAACTAGCTTCTTAAATCACTGCGTGCTTTTAGTGTCATTTCCAGTAGGCAGCACTGCAAACAACTGAGTTGTCAGAGGAGATAGATCCATGCGTGATATCATTTGCAAATGATTTATTTCTTAAAGTGCATAAAAATGCATATTGAGCTCCTATGGTTATTATTCCCACAGTAAACAATGGAGTAAAGAGAACTCTTAATTTGTTCACAGTGTGAGGGGTGTCAAGGGGAAGGCAGGTTATGTTTAACATCTTTTGCATTATCAATTGACTAATAGGGTCACTGGGGAAAAAAAGCCACTTGAATTAAGTGCCTGGAAATAACCTTACTGTGAAGATATGGTGCCGAAGATGAGAAGCCAAAATCCAGATGAAACTAATCTCTCTCCATTTCCCATGTTTTCCCTAAATGCTCTTTTGTTTTGTTTTGCTTTGTTAAAGTGGCATTATCCCAGGCAACTTAACCAGAGCTAGATACAGGTCTTTTAAGGCAGTTCATACAGAAAAGGGGTGAGGTCATTCAAGAAGAATGAAGAAAGGATTTCCTACTAATGATTTCCAATCAGACCCTGTTGGCATTTTGGGTAAGACCATTCTTAACTGAGAGAAGCTGTGTCTTACATTCCAGGGCAGTTAGCACCATAGCTTCCCTCCCTAAGATACTAGGAGCATGCAACAGTTATCATGAAAATCAACTGCATGATTTTCGTAGATGGCCTCCATCTAAGTGATGCCAATTGGAAATGTCTCACTGTGTGGTTTCACCATGGAAGTTTGTTATCTCAGAATGTTCATTTAATACCATCGACAAACATGGGGATAATAGACTTAACAGAGATGTAAGGACTTGAAATAACATATGCAAAGAGATGAGACATCACACAATAGGGATTTTATAAATAGTACTTATTAATATTATTGCAAGGAAATGTGGAAGTTATAAGAATGAATGAGAATGGACTCCTTACTCCTATAGAACTATTTAGTGGAGAAAACATACATGCAGACATGCCCCAAATAATAATACAAGTCAGCACAGTTGTTAGGCATATTAGAGTCTGAACAGAGCTGAGTACAAATTGCTTTTGGGCTGCCTAGCTTCTGATCTTAAATGAGTACCCGTTCTCTGGTGGACTAAAGGTATGGTTTTAATCTTCTCTGTGAATCAGCGTATGGTTTCCACCCAGATTTTGAGGTGGGAGGAGCAAATGTATAGATGAGTTTATTTTATTTTATTTTATATATATTTGAGACAGGGTCTCCCTCTGTCTCCTAGGCTGGAGTGCAGTGATGCAATCTTGGCTCACTGCAGCCTTCACCTCCTGGGCTTAGGCGATCCCCTTCAGTCCCCAGAGTAGCTCAGACTACAGGCAAATGCCACCACGCATGGCTAATTTTTGTATTTTTTCTACAGACGGTGTTTTGCCATGTTGCCTATGCTAGTCTGGAACTCCTGAGCTCAAGTGATCTGCCTGCCTTGGCCTCCCAAAGTGCTCGGATTAGAAGTGTGAGCCACCATGCCAGCCTCATGAGTCTATTTTAAATTCCAGCCTGGGATATGGCCCCTAGGTAAATGCAGCCAGGAGAGAAACTTCAAAACTTCAAAACAGTTTCAGGAAATTGATGTTAAATTTTTGTTTTACTCTCCATTATGAGGAATTTTTTAACTTCAATTGAAACAGAATTTGACTTTGTTGCACTTCAAATCCTTACGGATATTCCCCTTCAATTTCTAGCTAGTCCCAAATAACTGAATTTGATTTCCAGACTCATGTGTTCCCTTAGATTATCTAATAGCCATTTCACACCCTTTCTGTTTTTTTCTGCATGGATTTATGTATGATTATGACTCCTATTTCTATTGCTATTTGTAATGTATTTTAGTTTTTGAAAATTCCTATACATTAATCCATTCATTCAGTGCTTCACATATTTACATTTGGCTGAATGCATGTCACCAGAAGCTAGGATATTTACTTATAGCTTGGAAGAACTGGAATGTCTGGTAATAAGGTCATGTGGATAAAAGTTATACATTAAATGTATAAAAAAAGAAATAAGAAAGTGCATGTTGGCGAAATTTTCAATTGAGTATAAATATGTCTTTTTCTAGGGTCAATTGAGTTTCTGAGCATTTTTAAAACTGAGATTACTTTTTAATTACTTTCAAATTAAGGAACATTCAATACTGTAGCACATTTTGTGAAGTAAATTAAAACCATTTTCTGAGATACATAGTCTGGATTTCCTCCTATCTTGTTGCTAGGAGGAAGAAAAAGAGAACAAGAAAGATAATAAATAATTCAACCTTAAATTCTATGTAATATACCACCCTTCTGCCTTATCTTAGGCTAAATTAGCATATATCAAATATTCTAAACAATAAAATGAAAAAATAAAGGACAGGATTTCAGAGAACTCCAACTTAATGATGCAGCAGTCAACCAGCTGTTACCAACAGTTTCTTTCCAGAATGAAGTACTGATTTGACAGTGGTTGGTTACCCCACAGAGACTATCTTAGTATCAAGAAATCCAAATAAGCTGATCACAGTGAAATCTGATCTCTCAGGGACCACTTCTCTCTGCAAATGAAGGGGAGCCATTTGACCAGCTATTAGGATCTGGGGCTCTGGACTCTGACAGCACTGGGTTCAAATCCCTATTACCAATGAGTAATTGTCTGAAAGCAGACTTCTTAACCTTCTTCACCTGTGGGTTTTGCTGTCTAAGAATGGTGCCCTTTTCACTGGATCCCTCAGATTCTTCTCAACAGAGAATTCTGGGCAAAAACTTGGAGGCCCGACTTTAAAGTTGAATAATAACTGCAACAGTGAGGTATCCCTTATTTGTGACTTGTGGAACTTTTACTCGATCCCGCCTTCTGTTCCTATGATAACAACCACAACCATAGCAACAATAACACTGATATGGACGGGAGACAGGGAGACATTGGGTAGGAGAGGGCAGTTCCTTGGCAAAGGCCCCACTCTCAAGCGTGGAAATCCACAGCCTGGAAACCCACAGCCCTCAGTGAGGAAAGGCATTTCTGTTTTTGTACCCAAAAAGTTGCCTTTTGGTCCACTACACTCCCCTATCCTGTACCCATATAAACCCTGAACCCCCGGCTCCAAAAGGAGGTGAGTAAGCAGAACAACAGCAGAATGGCAGAGCAGAAAAGAAGAAAAGAAGCATCTGAACGTCAAGAGGAGCACAGCTGGGGACAATCAGAGAGATCAGCTGCTGGACTGCCAAACTCCAGGGGAAGATCATTTTCCCATTCCGTCCCCCTTCCAGCTCCCCATTCATCCTGCTGAGAGCTACCTCCACCACTCAATAAAATCCTGTATTCATTCTTCAAGTCCCTGTGTGACCTGGTTCTTCCTGGTTGCTGGACAAGGAACTGGGTCCCAAGGGGGTCCACTGAGCTGTCTAACACTTAAACCACCTGCAGGTGGCAAGGCTAAAAGAACACACTCTAACATGTGCCCACTTGGGCTTTGGGAGTTGCAGACACCCAACCCAAGATGCTACCATGGGGCCAGAGCCCCCAAGACACTAGCCCCGACTCCTGCACCTGCCTGTCTGTGTGCCCCTACTCTCATAAGGGGTTTGAGCATGGCGGCTGAACAAACGAGCTACATGTCACATGTCCTGCAAGGGGGTGTCAGGGAACTCTCCCGTTTCAACACTGTGCACCAGACATGGTGTAAGTTTTTCGGATATACCAACTCATTCATTTCTTACTATAACCCCAGGAAGTCAATAACTTTATATTATACCAAACTTATTAGAAGTTGCTAAACATATTTCTACATTTTTTCAGAGAGGAATAAAGGGGACTGAATGCTTGATTTTGAAATCTGATTGCAATAAAAAAACTAAATTCTGCAAAAATAATGTTTAGTTGAAAAGAATGAATCGGAAACTCCAAAATGACCAACAAAAGCATAACAGTTTCTTTTTTTTCATAGTGGGGATAAAAAAGGAAAACAAAGATGGTATAAAAATGGCAGGTATCTCTCACAACCTGGCATATATGGCTGGTGTAGACAACCCTACCTGCTCCACCTCACAGACATGTTGCTAAAATACAGTAATAGCAACAATAAATCTACATCTATATGTAATATCAACTTAAATAAACTATATGTAATATCATCTTATATATCTCATATCTCAAATCTTACACCATCTTGTATAATTTTTAATCTATATCTACTATCTATTTCTATATCTATATTGCATATTTAGATATTCATTACGTTGTTCTTCACAATGATTGGGTGTTTTAAATGTTTTGTAATAAATTAAAACAAAGGAAAAATATATTGGTAACTTTTCTGAACACTTAATCAAATGATATATTAAAATTTAAGAAATGAACAGAGAGATCTGGTGGTGACCTGGCAACTAATATTGTTTGGTTATGTATCCCCACCCAAATCTCATCTTGTAGCTCCTATAATTCCCATATGTTGTTGGAGGGACCTGTTGGGAGATGGTTGAATCGTGGGGGCAGGCCTTTCCCATGATGTTCTTGTGATAGTGAATAAGTCTCATGAGATCTGATGGTTTTAAAAACAGGAGTTTCCGGCTGGGCGTGGTGGCTCACGCCTGTAATCCCAACATTTGGGAGACTGAGGTGGGTGGATCACCTGAGGTCAGAAGTTCAAAACCAGCCTGGCTGACATGGTGAAACCCCATCTGTACTGAAAATATAAAAATTAGCCAGGTGTGGTGGTGTGTGCCTGTAATCCCAGGTACTCAGGATGCTGAGGCGGGAGAATCGCTTGAAACCAGGAGGCGGAGGTTGCAGTGAGCCAAGATCATGCCACTGCACTCCAACCTGGGTGACAGAATGAAACACCATCTCAAAAAAATAAATTAATTAAAAAAAAAGAAAAGAAAAACAGGAGTTTCCCTGTAGAAGCTCTCTCTTTGCCTGCTGCCATCCATGTAAGATGTGACTTCTCTTTGCCTTCTGGCATGATTGTCAGCCCTCCCCAGTGATGTGGAACTGTGAGTTCATTAAACCTCTTTCTTTTGTAAATTGCCCAGTTTGGGGTATTTATCAGCAGCATGCAAACGGACTAATACAGCAACCCAATGGGGCTTTAGTCCTAGATATGGCCTGGTAGCGGGGATGTGATTCTAATGCTCTCTGAGAGCAGAAGGCATGTCCAAAGGACAGAGGAAGATGATGAAGCTGAAACTGAGCTTGAAACCTTGAATTTCTGCCCCATGTAATCATATACAGTCCTCTAGCCTAAAGAGGCCAAGAGGAAGCTTCCTTCCTCTTGAATGGCCAATCTAATGTGCTGTGTGGGTATGAATTTATCTGTTTTTTGGATCATGAACTGAAAAATATAAGGAAAACCTCTAGGCTCTCAAGCAAATACACAAACAGTGTAGGTGGGTACATTTATGCTGAAGGCACACAGCATTCTAAGTCTTGGTCTGAGTTACTCCAGAAGCAAACCTTGAGACTAATATTTAAGTGCAGATTGTTTATTTGAAAGGTGATTCAAGAAACATCCATAGGGCAGAGGTGAATAGAGGTAAGAAAGTGTGCGAACCCAACAAAAGCTGCGTTATTATTAAAATAGTCACCACTGTGGGCAACTGGAGTGCAACGTCACTGATGAACTCATAGAAACTATGTGAAATTTACTTCAGAGTTATGTCAACTGAAGGCAAGGGAACAGAGGTTTTATATACCAGCTCCTTGTCTTCCATTGGTTAAAGTTTGCTTCTAGGTGCATCACCTCTTTGGCATTTGTGAATTGCCCTCTACACTAATTGATGCACTCTCTTGGTCAGAAAAAAATGTTCTCAGGCAGAGAGTTCATGATGTTTGCACTAAACAGTGTTCAGCCTAGCAGATGTGAATGCCTGAGGGTATGGAGAGGTCATTAACACTTCTACAATAACAGTGCTCCAAAATCAAGTGAGGAAAAGTCGTGCTTGTCAGTTTCAAAGATTATATTGATTTTTCAATTATTTGAACATTATACCTGTTAATCTAGTTGTGCTCATCAATTGCCAAATGCAATGATGAAAAAAGATGAAAAATGATGAAAAGCAATGATGAAAAAAGAAAAAGAAAATCACAATGCACCTACTAATGGCTAATCCAGAATCCTTTCAACAGTGTATTCACACTACTCATATAAAAAAAGAAACGTGTGTAATTCCAAATGGATTGGCCAAATGCAATTCTGCCAGTTTTCAGGATTTGTAGAGTCATGTACATGAGTAGGCATTTTTAATTTTTTTGTTTTGAAATGTTTTCTCAACAAAAAGCCATGGCAGACTACTAAGCCTATGCACTATCCTCATCATCTGCCCGGGACTGACAGTATCACTCAGCCTTCATGCATTTCTACTGTCTGCCTTTGTACGGTTTCAGAGTCCGAGAGCCCCATTTCTGACAGTGATTTGGAAGCAGAGGTATCATAAAACCAACTGAAACAATCTCATGATTAATCATGGTCCGTTGACTAATTGTGGTGACAACTGGAACACAGCTTCTGGGCCAGATATCACAAAGATCTGAAGTCATCGAAAGAGCCACCTATGATCCTGAAAATCTCTCAAGTGATATGCCTAAGGCCCTTCTCCTAATCTAGAACTGAGAGTGATGAAGTTTGACTTGTAGTTACTATGATTTACCGCTGGGAAAACCATCATTCATTTTTCTTTTTTTTCTACTGGGGGGAAAGTTAAAACTGTGAATTTAACATACTTATAGCCACATAGGTTGAATTATCCTCTAATGGTCATTTATAAAACATAATTTTACTTTTGTCTGCAAGGATTTTTTAACACTTAATACAAGAAAACATTTAAAATATTATTTTTGTTGTCTGTATTAAATACATTCTCTTTGAACATGGAGAAAGAATGATCAGCGTCTGACAATTTTTGCTGAAATATTTGTCAAGGAGGAGGGATGCAGGAGTCGGTTAGTGAAAGCATCTAAAAGCATAATTTGTATTGGCTTTCACTTGCTCACAGGAAAAAGCAATGCACCATTCTTTCTTTGCATATCAGGACTTTCACAATCTGGACCCAAATTCTCTCAACTTCTTGGCTCACACCACTCCCTGTTACTCCTTCTGTTATATTCCTAATTGGATGAACTAATTTCCTTTCAGTTTTATGAGTTTGAAACTTTCCTACGTGTGCCCAGGTGAATTCCTCTGTCTGAAATTCCCTTGTTGTCAGTCTCCATTGAGTAACAAATTCTTCCCCACAGCGAAGCTCAAATGTCACTTCCTCTACTGAGTCTGATATCTTTCATCCTTCATTGTCACTTCCTTTCCTGAACTCCCTAAAGACTCTTATGATCTCCCTAATATGTTTTTCAAGCAATTTGTCAACCTGATGGCCTGTTTTACTTAATGATGATCTCTTTGAAGGATGAGGTGATAGTACGTATCTTACTATTTCCTGTCAACACGTGCAGTGTCTGACGTACAAGTCAATTCTTAGTAGGTGATCAAATGTGTGTAGAAGATGGAAGGAACCAAAAGGATGGAGAAAAAGCTTTTACCAGACCCATATCGGGCAGAAACAGACATAAGAGGAATAGGACCAAGTGTCTATTAAATTTTTAACATGCGGCTGACATTGCATTAAGTGCTTCACATATGAAGCAAGAAAATCCTTGAAATATTAATCCCGGCACTTCCCTTTACAGCATGTCTTATACTTGACTCGTCCTCTAGTTGGGTCAGTTGCATCCCCTTTGCCTTGAGGAGACTTACAATCATTACAAAACAGAAGAATGGAGGAAGAAACTATATCTGGTTATTAAAACACCCAAAATAGGCTTTTTTGTTGTTGGTGGTGGTGCTATTATTATTATTATTTTTTTTTATTATACTCTAAGTTCTGGGGTACATGTGCAGAACGTGCAGTTCTGTTACATAGGTATACATGTGCCTTGGTGGCTTGCTATATCCATCAACCCATCACCTACATTAGGTATTTCTCTTGATGTTATCCCTCCCCAGCCCCCCACCCCGCAACAGGCCCTGGTGTGTGATGTTCCCCTCCCTGTGTTCATGTGTTATCATTGTTGAACTCCCACTTATGAGTGAGAACATGTGGTGTTTGGCTTTCTGTTCTTGTGATAGTTTGCTGAGAATGATGGTATCTAGCTTCATCTATGTCCGCTCAAAGATATGAACCAATCCTTTTTTATGGCTGCATAGTATTCCATGTATATATGTGCCACATTTTCTTTATCCAGTCTATTTTTGATGGACATTTGGATTGGTTCCAAGTCTTTGCTATTGTGAATAGTGCTGCAATAAACACACGTGTGCATGTGTCTTTATAGTAGAACAATTTATAATCTTTTAAGTCTCGTAACAGGAATAACACCCTGAAAGCCAAAGTTTTTCACTTGAAATAAAATGAAACTTTTGGAGGGGGGGAAAAAGCAGTTGGGATAGCTCCAAAGGAAGCCGGGCATTGAGTTTATGCCACAATAGAGTAGAAAGAGAGTAAAAGAAGGCCCAGCCTAGCTCACTGTCAGAGTAACAAGATGGAAATTAACTAGGCAGGAGATGATGGGGAAATCTGGAAGGGGTTTGGCCTTAAGTGGAAGTCCCTGAGGGGACCCACAGAGGAAAGTTCAGGACAGCGTTGACATCCTGGTGAACTCCATGCTGCCCCAGCAGGACCACACCTGTTCTGCAGTCCAAGCATCTCATTAGGGCTTGGGTGAGCTCTTCACTTTGCCTATGCTCATGTTCAACACCTTTTTGTGATCTGATGAAGACCTTCCATCAGCAGCTTTCTCTATATCTACTCTAGATCCTCCAGCATAGGTGATTCCTGGTTATGACCTGGGCCTTTCCAAATTTCCCATCCAAACTTTCAGTAAGGACATGCCCACTTTAAAGTCTTGGACATGGCCCCAAAACAGACAGTGGAGTTTTTAAAGCCCAGAAAGGCGGTGGCAGTATGGTCAGGAAAGTACTGAACACATGTACTTGGATGGGACTGGACAGTGGCAAAACTGACATCCTTTACATATTAAGAATTTTATTTAATGTGTACAACAATTCTGTGATGTAGGAATTACCACCTAGCTTTCACACATATGTAAACTGAGACCCAAAGAGTTTGAATAATTTGTCCACAATCACACCATTGGTACTGTCAGAATAAGATGACAAACCTAAGCAGAAATATCTATGATGCCGTGTTGCCTTTTTTTAATAGTATGTGTGTGTGTGTGCGTGTGTGTGTGTGTGTGTTTGCATTTATGATGCTTATGGTTCATGCTATTTATGGGCATTACCGAATAGGTACATGCTTGTCTTTTCTACAGTGAACACATACAAAAATAAACTGGGTCCATAACCATCTTCATCTCTCCTTCCTTCTTCCTTCTCTCCTGTCTTTATTCTTTCCTTTCTCTTTTCTCTCCCTGTTTTTCAGGGTCACAGTTCACTGTCAAGCCAAGGAGAAGAGTGTATTTAGAGCAACACTAATGATTCTGGCCACTAACTGGGAATTTGATCTTCTGGGCTCTTCTCCCAGCTCTCCCATGATGTGATTTTAAACTAGATTGAGCTCCTGTTTATCCAACTGTAAAATACAGGTAATACAGTCCTACCTCACAAGGACTGAGAAAGAATACTGTTATGTACAGTGTTTTATGACCTACAGATGGAAGGTATAATCAGTGACAACTTCATTATTTTGAAAGTGTTTTCAGACTCATCTTGTCCTCCTCTTTCTCTTGACATCAGTGCTGTCCTAGAGGTGATGGTGTAAGAATATGCCATCCTTGAACATGCATGGAATTTCAAAAAGCTTATAATTCTTATGTAAAATGATGAAAGGTATAGTTTTTCTCCAATACAAGGAAAGCGTATATTTTGATACAATTTTGTTGTCTGAATTTAAGAAATTTGAAAGTCTTAATTACTTTTGAGTATGTGAAAATTAATTTTTAGAAATTCTCCATAGCCACAGAAAACACAAATCCCACACTCTAATCCCAACCAAGTTATTAATTTCTCAGAAATTCTAGACTGTGTCATTTAATTTCTCAAAACCAAAATCATATCTTGAGCAAGTTAATGTACCTATTGATTTTAGGTAGACTTGAGCTTTTTTCTTGATTTAAATAATAAACTAGAAAAAAATGAATCAAGAGAAAAATCTGGGTACAGAAACCACACATGATACTTTTCTAGAAGGCGAATGAATGGATGGTGGCTTTGCCAATGTGCTGACTTCTGTCATTTTTATGTTCAGTGACAAGCACCATATGAATGATTCTACTCTGCTGATTCTGGAGAGGACCAAAATGAACAGATTGTCAGAGAGGCAATTCGGCTGGCATGCCGTTGCAGCTCACCAGAGTGCCAGCAAAGACTATGAAGAGCAGTGCACTTGTTTATTCCTGAAAATGCACTCGCTTGCCAGAAACTTAATTTTAGCAATTTTATAGCCAGCAAATTTAAACATTAATCAGTATAATCATTTTTCATTCTATCTTGGTCAAAGAAGGCCATATGTTAGAAACATGCATATTTAAAATCTGATTTGGGGCAGAGATTTAAAAAAAAACATGATAGGAGAGTTTCTCATTCATAAAAAAAAAAAAGCAGAAAGTAAGTATAACTACTACAGTATTCCTCAGACTACAGCAGTGCATTTTTTTAACAACAGGGATACATTCTGAGAAATGTGTCATTAGGTGATTTCAGCATTGTGCAAGCATTGTAGAGCATGCCTACACAAACCTGGATGGGAGTAGCCTGTGACACACCAAGGCTAGACAGTGTAGCCAGTTGCTCCTAGGCTACAAACTTGTGCAGCATGTTACTGTATTGAATACTGTAGGCAAATTTTAACACAATGTTAAGTATTTGCGTATCTTAACATATTAAAACATAGAAAAGGTACAGTAAAAATACAATATAAAAGACAAAATATGGGACACCTGTGTAGGGAACTTAGCATGAATGAAGCCTACAGGACTGGAAGTTGCTCTGGGTGAGTGAGTGAGCGAGTGGTGAGTGAATATGAAGGCCTCGGTTACTATTATACATGACTGTAGTCTTTATAAACACTGTACACTTAGGCTATACTACATTTATTAGACATATTTTTTCAATAATAAACTTTAGCTTACTGTAAACTTTTACTTTATAAACTTTACTTTTAAACTTTCTGACTCTTTTGTAATGTCATTTAGCTTAAAACACAAAAACATTGTATGGCCATACAAAACTATTTTTTCTTTATATCCTTATTTTATAAGCTCTTTTCTATTTAAATTTTCTTCTTTACTTTTCAAAACATTTTTGTTAAAAACTGAGACACAAACACACACATTATCCTAGGCTTATATGGGGTCAGGATGATTAATATCACTGTCTTCCATCCCTATGTCTTGTCCAGGTCTTCAGGGGCAATATCATACATGGAGCTGTCATCTCCTGTGATAATGCCTTCTTCTGGATATTTCCTGACGGATCCACCTAAGGCTGTTTTACAGTCAACTTTTCTCTTGTATAAGTAATGGGTGTATGCTCTAAAATAATGATAAAAAATATAGTATAGTAAATACATAAGCCAGTAACATAGTTGTTTACTATCATCATCAATTCTTATGTATTATACATATTAGCATGTGCTATAGTTTTATAAGACTGGAAGCTCAATAGTTTTGTTTATACAAGCATCATCCTAAATGCATGCGAAATGCATTGTGTGGTGTGACTTAGGATGGCTATGACGTCGCTAGGTGATATTCAGCTTCATTATAATCTTATGAGGCCATGATGTAATAGGTGGACTGTCAATAAGCAAAATGTTGTTATACAACACATGAATATTTATGTGTCTAAATTAGATAATCGTCACCACACTGGACTCACAGCTCCTGGTGATAAAGATTTGAAACCTGGTACTTATTATTAGGCCATTCTCCTTTCACAAACAAATACCAGTTTTTGTGTACCATGAATTCTACACTTTTAGCATTAGTCAAATCCATCTCTTCTCCATGCCCACTACCTTACTAGAAGGCTTCTGTTATCATAGCCTCTTATTTGGTCTCCAGATTCTATCCTTCTTCCTTGCTGAATCTTTCTATACTTACTGCCAGACTAATCTTTATTAAAACTTCTCTCATCCATAGCAGTGAAGAGTTTCCAATTTCCTACCAAATAAAGACCAATATCCTAAGTGTGGAACTGAAATCTCTCTTCAATGTAATGTCAACTATTATTAAATAACTTCTAATTTTATTATTTTTGTTCATGCACATTATAGTGCCATAAAACTAAATTAATGTCAATCCTTCATATAATTCCATGCTTTAGTAGTCTTTTTCTCACATTCAAACTGTTCCTGCTCTTGGAATGTTAACTTCTCCAGCTCTGTATGTCTGGATCCTGCATCTGTCTCTAAAAGCCCAAGCCACACAGCATCTCCATTCAACGATGGAGATGTTGATCACCTCCTGTGTTCTAGGTTCTCTTCCAACTGCTCCAACATAGTACTTTAATTATGTCTACAAATTTAAATAATCTCTTTCTTCTTTAAATTCCCATGCTATATTCTCAACATTTTTATATACCTTGTGATATAGTCATGGGTACAGGTTCCATTGAGACAATCCTTTATTTTGTTATACAGATACCATATAATTAGTTGTAATGGCACAATAAGTGATTTTACTCTTTGGTTTTTGCAACTTTTTATAGTACAATTTTGAAAAGATTTTTTTCATCAGCAGCGATAGAACATCCCATCAGAATTTATCTTCCTCAGGGAAGCAGAGGCTTATCTTTAAACATTCACTATTGAATTCAAATAAATATGCTCTGAATTTAGTCTTTAATTATCAGGTGAGAATGTTTACTGCCTTCATGCCAGGTAGGTCTTGGTAAAGATGCTTGCCATTGACCAGCCTCAGTATATCAAACCTTTAAAAATGAACTTTTAAACTAACACTTTCATTTCAACACAGGAGACCAAGAGCAGATAGAGAAAATACAGGAATCCAAAAATTATTTTATTACATGTGACAAATATGAACATTTTAACAAAATCTCTGTAGGATTATATCAATATAGGAGGTGAAAGATTGCACAGCATTTTCAATGCATTGGTTGATAACTTTGCATTGCTTTCATTTGAATACATGTAGGTGCAGTGTTGCCAAAATCAATTAATTAAAAAGGGATGTAATGTGAGAATTGAAAGTGGCACTCTCAAAACCTTTCCAAATTCTCAGCTTCCATTTGGAAGGGCATAATTAAATGTATAAATTAAATGTCCATAAAGGAGTTAGATATCGTGTAAAGAAAACTGTGGTTGGAAGAGATACCAGTGTTCTAATTCTGGTTCTGCCACTGAGTTGTAATGCCACCTTGATTGTGACAGTTTTTAAATGTGCACAAATTCTTGACATGCCTCTCACTGGAAAGTGGACTTTATGTTTTTGTACCTTGAATGTGGGCTGACATTAAGTGACTTCCTTTTAACCATAGAAATGCGGTGGATGTGACATGGTATAACATTTGAGGCTAGATCAGGAGAGTTCAAGCTTTACCTGAATCAAGTTCGACCTGATTCTCTAGTAGTTGGGGAAGATGTCTGACCCCTGAGACTGCTATACTCGAGTGGCTAGCGATGGGTGCCCCAGATGATAGCTCCAGCTGAGCCCACAGACAGAGCCAACACCATCTGCCAGCCATGTGAGAGCACCATCTTGGTTACCCACCAGTCAAGACCCCAAGGATTGTCCAGTCAAGCCCTCCCAAGGTTATGACCCACAAAAATCAAGAGAAAAATAAAATGATAATTTTATGACCCAAAAAATCAAGAGAAAAATAAAATAATTTTAAGCTTCTACATTCTGAGATTTTTTTAAATGAAGCAGTGGTAACAAGGCCATTGACAAATCACTTAACTTATTTATGCCTCAGCTTTTTATTGATAAAATCAATATGATTACTGACCTGTCTGTTTCACAAAGTGTTTGGGAAGATGAAGTAAAATAATGCACATGAAACATCTGTGGAAATTCTAGCCCATTTCTTACGAGGGCAAGGGGCATGTCTTATTTACTTTTGAACTTGTGATATCCAGACTCATGCCTTCCATTAGGCAGGTAATCAGTGCATACTTTAAAAAGTTTATTTCTATTTGTATTGATTATTCATAATCATTTTGACAAGTAATGAATTTTGTTTAAGAAATTTTGGAAAGTGCCAAGTATTAAAAAATTAATCTATAGCTCCACTACAAAGACACACCTATTATCATTTCTGCATATTTTATTCCTGTCTTTAAAAAAAAATAGGTTATTTTTACTTTGCGTATTACTGGGTCCTTACTGGAAAGATTGAGGAGGCATGAGAGAAATCCCCCTTGGTAGTACAGACATGTGTGTGGTGATTGGCTGCCACTTGAGAGAGGCGTAACTTCCCTAGACCTTTCTCACATGTGTAGCTTTCTCACACATGTAGGTACAGGGAAGAGATAGAACCCTGCACCTTGTGGGAAGATATAAACAGAAAACAACTGCTCTCAAGGAGAAGGTCAGGAAACACCAACGGACCCAAGTTCTTCCACTGATACAAAGCCAG
Organism: Pongo abelii; assembly: GCF_028885655.2. Lineage (NCBI taxonomy): Eukaryota > Metazoa > Chordata > Mammalia > Primates > Hominidae > Pongo > Pongo abelii. The sequence goes on from NC_071996.2 coordinate 128,792,657, forward strand.
CATCTTCTGTCACTGTAGAAGAGGTGGGAGAGTTTCCTAACCAAGATCCCCTCAGTTACAAGGCAGAGTTTTGCTGCCATGGAGGGCAAGTGGAGGGTGAACTGAGAAATGTTCTCAGACCAAAACTGGGGCTGGACAAGAAAAAAACACGATCTTTTTCCCCCATCCCCATTCCCACCCCTTCCCTGCCATGAGATTAGGTGGCAGTAAGAACCAAAAAAAGTGTATTGCTGGTAGAGGAATAATAGGATAGAGAGAGACATACTCCCACACTTCTGACACAAGTGTGTAGGATCTGCTGAAACCTGAGGATGAGGCAAGACACTGGGAAAACCTGTTTCCCACACTTCACAGGAAATGCCAGGGAACAGCAGCCCACAGCTCAAGGAATTTGACATTTCTGATGTGCTGATGACCAAAGCAGTAAAAACAACGAGTATAAATTGACTCAACTCACTTCTAGCCACTTCACAGAAGTGTATCTATTTCTGGCCATGAGTAGTATTTACCTCAAGCTCTACAAATCATCTGCACATGTTCCACCGCTTACTTCCACATAGAATGGACAAAGGATTTGAATAGATATTGCCAAGGAAGAGGAATGGATGGTGACTAAGCATATGGAGAGTGCTCAACATTAGGTATGTCAGAGCCACCTCTGATACTAAATACTAATATACACAGTGAGTACAGTGACTAAAATTTAAACGAACAAGTGCTGGTAAGGATGCAGAGCAATGGAGACTCATGTATTGCTGGTAGGAATGCAAAACATATAGCCACCTTAGAAAATGATTTGGCAGCTCCTTTTGAAGTTAAAAAAATACACTTACCATCATAAACCAGAAATTTTTACCTAAGAGAAATGGAAACATATGTTTTTACTAAGACCCAAAAGTGAATGATTTTGTCAACTTTATTTATTTTAGCCCTACACTGGAAAAAACTCAAATGTTCATCAACTGGTGAGTGGATAATCGAATACTACTCACCAATAAAAAGATGATATGGTTTGGCTCTGTGTCTCTACCCAAATCTTATCTTGTAGCTCCCATAATTCCTGCATGTCATGGGAGGAACCCAGTGGGAGGTGACTGAATTATGGAGGTTGGTCTTTCCCGTGCTGTTCTTGTGATAGTGAATAAGTCTCATGAGATCTGATGGTTTTTAAAAAGGGATTTTCCCTGCACAAGCTCTCTCTTTGCCTGCTGCCATCCATGTAAGATATGACTTGCTCCTCCGTGCCTTCTGCAATGATTGTGAGCCTCCCCAGCCACATGGAACTATAAGTCCATTAAACTCTTTCTTTTGTAAATTGCCCAGTCTTGGGTATGTCTTTATCAGCAGTGTAAAAACGGACTAATACAGTAAATTGGTACCAGTAGAGTGGGGTGCTGCTGAAAAGATATCTGAAAATGTGAACATAACTTTGGAACTGGGTAACAGGCAGAGGTTGGAACAGTGTGGAGGGGTCAGAAGAAGACGGAAAAAATGTGGGAAAATTTGGAACTAGAGACTTGTTGAATGGCTTTATGCAAAATGGTGATAGCGATATGGACAATAAAGTACAGGCTGAGGTGGTCTCAGATGGAGATGAGGAACTTTTTGGGAACTGGAGTAAAGGTGACTCTTGCTATTTTAGCGAAGAGACTGGTGGCATTTTGCTGCTGTTCTAGAGATTTGTGGAACTTTGAACTTGAGAGAGATAATTTAGGGTATCTGGTCAAAGAAATTTCTAAGCGGCAAAGCATTCAAGAGGTGACTAGGTGACTTGGGTGCTGTTAAAGACATTCAGTTTTATAAGGGAAGCAGAGCATAAAACAGAAAATTTGCAGCCTGACAATGTGATAGAAAAGAAAATTTCATTTTCTGAGGATAAATCCAAGCCGGCTGCAGAAATTTGCATAAGTAACAAGGAGCCAAATGTTAATCCCCAAGGACAATGAGAAATATGTCTCCAGGGCACGTCAGAAGTCTTCAGGGAAGCCCCTCCTATCACAGGCCTGGAGGCCTAGGAGGAAAAAGTGGTTTTGGGGGCTGGACCCCAGGGTCTCTATGCTATGTGCAGCCTAGGGACTTGGTGCCCTGCATCCTAGCCACTTCAGCCATGGCTGAAAGGGGCCAATGTAGAGGTTGGGCCATGGCTTCAGAGGCTGCAAGGGGCAAGCCTTGGCAGCTTCCACGTGGTGGTGTTCCTGCCAGTGCACAGAAGTCAAGAATTGAGTTTGTGAACCTCTGCCTAGATTTCAGAAGATGTATGGAAACCCCTGATGCCTAGGCAGAATTTTGCTGCAGGGGCGGGGCCCTCATGGAGAACCTCTGCTAGGACAGTGTGAAAGGGAAATGTGGGGTCAGAACCCCTATAGAGTCCTTACTTGGGAACCACCACCTAGTGGAGCTGTGAGAAGAAGGCCACTGTCCTCCAGACCTCAGAATGGTAGATCCACTGACAGCTTGCACTGTGCACCTAGAAAAACTGCAGACACTCAATGTCAGCTTGTGAAAGCAGCCGGGAGGGGGTTATAACCCACAAAGCCACACGGGTGGAGCTACCCAAGATTATGGGAACCCACTTCTTGCATCAGCATGACCCAGATATGAGACATGGAGTTAAAGGAGATCATTTTGGAGCTTTGAGATTTGACTGCCCTGCTGGATTTTGGGCTTGCATGGGACCTGTAGCCCCTTTGTTTTGACCAATTTTTCCCATTTGGAATGGCTGTATTTATCCAATGCCTGTACCCCCATTTTATCTAGGAAGTAACTAACCTGGTGTTTTTTTTTTTTTTTTTGAGATGGAATCTTGCTCTGTCACCTAAGCTGGAGTGCACTGGCATGATCTCAGCTCACTGCAACCTCTGCCTCCCAGGTTCAAGCGATTCTCTTGCCTCAGCCTCCCAAGTAGCTGGGATTACAGGTTCCCACCACCATGCCTGGCTAACTTTTACATTTTTAGTAGAGATGGGGTTTCATCATGTTGGCCAGGCTGGTCTCAAACCCCTAACCTCAGGCAATCTGCCTGCCTCGGCCTCTCAAAGTGCTGGGATTCAGGCGTGAACCACCATGCCTGGCCACAAGTAACTAACTTGCTTTTGATTTTACAGGCTCATAGGTGGAAGGGACTTGCCTTATTCCGATAAGACTTTGGACTGTGGACTTTTAAGTTAATGCTGAAATGAATTAAGACTTTGGAGGGCTTTTGGGAAGGTATGATTGGTTTTGAAATGTGAGAACATGAAATTTGGGAGGTGCCAGGGTGGAATGATATGGTTTGGCTCTGTGTCCCCACCCAAATCTCATCTTGAATTGTAACTCCCATAATTCCCACATGTCACGGGAGGAACTCAGTGGGTGGTAATTGAATTATGGGGGTGTGTCTTTTCCATGCTGTTCTTCTCATGATGGTGAATGGGTCTAAGGAGATTTGATGGTTTAAAAACAGGAGTTTCCTGCACAAGCTCTCTTTGCTGGCCACTATCCATGGAAGATGTGACTTGCTCCTCCTTGCTTTCCACTTTGATTGTGAGGCCTCCTTAGCCATGTGGAACTCTAAGTCCACTAAATGTCTTTCTTTTGTAAATGGTCCAGTGTTGGTTGTGTCTTTATCAGCAGAGTGAAAACAGACTAATACACTGCTGTACCAAACAATATGAATAAATCTCAAAATCATAAGGCTAGGTAAAAGAAACCAGACACAAAAGGCTCACACTGTATGATTTCATTTATATGACATTCTAGAAAAATTATGAAACAGAATTCGAATAACCTGTTGCCCATGTTGGCATTGGGGGTCAGGGATTGGCTACCAAGGAACATGAGAAAATTCTTTCAGGTAATTGGAATTTTTGTTTTGATTGTGCTAGTGATAATTACCTGACTGTATATATCTGTCAAAATACTTGTCACTTGAAAAATGGTACACTTTACGGCATGTACATTTTTACCACAATAAACCTAAGTTAAAAAAAATCACATAAAACATGGTTTAGAGCCTTAGGAGAATAGTATGGAGAACTAAAGTGGCAAATCCTATTGTTCGAGTTTTATTTAATGTTGAGATTTTTAAGATGCATTATTTACAGTTCTTTCCCTTGTGATTTGTAGTCTCTATTTTTCCATAATTACTAAAATATCAAATTTTATTGCAGCACATTATTGTTCAGTTTTCTTGAATATTTTCTCCTTTTAGAGAGCCTAATTAATGTCACCATATTCCATTTAAGAAGCTGTGTTGATAAGAAATGTTTTCACTTCTCTACTTCCCTGAAGGAAACCTGCTCACATAAGTGCTTTTCTCCCTAAGTCTGAAGTTTTGTGAGTCACCTAGTTTACAGGCTTGATGAAATCAGTAGGGAGATATTGAAAGGAATGACATATTGAATCCTTTTGTAAGTTGTGTATCAATATATTGTAATATACAGAATTACCCTTAGCTTATATACTTTTTATTTTTTGCATATTATGATTTCCTTAATGGCAGGTACATCTAAATATCCTTATGATTCATCAACATACCCAGCATTCAACTTAGAGAGACCCTTAAAGCCACTGGTCACTGGCCTTTTAAACACACTCAACTTTCCTATTTCATATAATGGAGACTTCAAGACAAACAATTTCGTGATACTGTCTTTTCCCAAAATTCACTCAGGTGTCTCTCTTGCTGGCGTCCTAACCATTATTTTTCTCTTTAAATGGTCCTCTGATTCCTAAACTTAATACTGGGTTTGTGATCTTTGTGATCTCTTCTTTTGGCCTCCATCTTTGATTTGGCAACCACCTTCTGTGGAGGACTCCCCTTGTCTCTTGATTCTTGTGTGCTTTTGATTCCCTTGTCTTCCAAAACTGGAGTACAGATGTTTCTTTTTTCCCTTTGACAGAACTTCAGACTCGTGGAAGTGCTTTACTGGATCCTCTCCCACCCCACCAAACACCCAGGAGCAGAGGTTCTCCAAGTGTAGTCTGTGATCACCTGGTGGTTGACCAGACCTAAGAGGCCAAAACTATTTTCACAATAGTAACATGTTATTTGCCTCTTTCCTTCACTGTGTTAATATTTGCACAGAGCAATAGTGGGCAACATTGCTGGCACCTCTATGAATCAAGACAATGTGCTTGATTACTACTGAACTGTAGTAATTCTCAAATTCTTTATCACCACATACTAGCAGAAAAAAAAAGAGGCCAATTTCATTTTTTAAAAAATTGTCCTTACTAAAACAGTATGTTATTAATCGTGTTAACTGTTGACCTTGAATGCATGTTATTTTAATGTTCCACTCTATGTGATGACATGGGAAGCATATAAAGCACTTTGCTGCATATTGAAGTTTGATGTTGTCCTGAGGAAAGAGGTTAGTGTGATTGTATTAGTTGTGAGCTGAGCTAGCACTGACTTTTCTTTTTTTTTTTTTAAATTCTACCTGTAAAAACTACTGACAGGCAAACTAGTTATCGGATTTGGGCATTTGGTAGACATTTTCTCAAAAAGGAATGAATTAAGCCAGTCAATTTATAGCAAATAGCTGACAATGTTCATCGTCAGCATCAAATAACCGATGTTTCATAGAATCATGGACAGTAACTGACAATGTTCATTGTCAGTGATAAAATTTGAGCTCTTTAGCATTATCCAGAAATTTTGGAAAATTTCTAGGTACCATTGTGAACTAGCCTATCTCCTAAATCATAAATATTTTTGTGATCAGGGTGGTTGTGATATTTTTGCTATTTTATATGAAAATATTACAGCATATGGAAGATGTGCATGACTCAGTGTATCAGTATTTTCTAATTGATCTGTATATATTGCTACAAAATAATATATGGGTAAAACATCCATTCAAAGTACAAGTTAGACCAAAGGGATTTTAATGTAACAGAGTAACAACAACAACAACAAAAATCATTAATATGGTTTCAGATTCACATTGCAAAAAATTCTTTAAGAACTACCTCAGGCAGGCATGGTGGCTCACGCCTGTAATGCCAGCACTTTGGGAGGCAGAGGCAGGTGGATCACTTGAGGTCAGGAGTTCGAGACCAGCCTGGTCAACATGGCGAAACCCCATCTCTACTAAAAATACAAAAATTAGCTAGGTGTGGTGGTGCATGCCTGTAATCCCAGCTACTGGGGAGGCTGAGGTAGGAGAACCACTTGAACCCCGGAGGCAGAAATTGCACTGAGCAGGAATTGTGCCATTGCACTCCAGCTTGGGTGACAGAGTGCAACCCTATCTCAAACAAACAAACAAACAAAAAAAAGAAATACCTCTTAAAACTGTTAAGTTTTAGTGTAGTACCAAATATGAATATCCATAGTTATCTGAAAAGTTATTGAAACACTTCTGCCTTTCTCAACTATAGATTTAATGTAAAACACATATGAGAATTCAGCTGACTTCTACAAAGCAAGACGTTAAATAGATTTGAAGAAATGTAAAACCATGTTTCTTTTTTCATTATTATGTTGTTTTAGAAATATACTTTTTCCTAAAAATATATTATCTATGTTTGCATAAAATGTATTTGTTACTATTTTAATTGAATTAAATAAATATTTTTTATAATTTCTCAATTTTCATTTTTACTATAGTAAAATGGGATACCTATAATCCAAATTAAAATAAGGACTGGGGTCCTCAATAATTTTTGAGAGTATAGAAGTTTCCTGAGACCATGTTTAATAACTGCTGCTCTACAGCTTTGTATACTAAAAGTCTTCAGGCATGATTTAGTTGGTCTCAGTGCACTTCTTGAAATTAAACTATAGGTTTCATAGAATTAGGAAACCAAAACTTAGAATTCATCATTTTGCTGATGGAAGTACTGCTCAAGTGTCAGGAGCACAGGCCTTTGCAATGCCTGAGCCTAATGCCTTATGTGTGCTTGTTCCTTCTCTCTCGAGAGTTTCTACCAAATTGCACAGCTTCCTAATGGGGCCTAACTTACACAGCTTGCCTTAAGGCCCCTGGTTCAGAATGGAACCTAATAATAGGACAATTCCATCTCCTTTTGTTAGATGAGACTGAGCAGTAGGAGTTTCTTCTATTCAACTGGTAAGCCCATTGTTCAGTGTTTACCTTGTGTATCATGTTTATGAGCGTTCCTTAACATGACATAGCCTAAATCATGATTTTTCTCATAATGGTAAATACACTACCAGTGGGGCACAATTTATAGCTGAGTACCCCAATTACTTGAAATAATATTGTATCTAGTTGCAAAAAGAAGGAGCATACTATAGGATAAATGGTTCAAAGTGAAAAGACACCCAGGAAGAAGACCACCTAGAATTTCATATAAAACTAGAAGAAGCTTCTCTGGAGACTGAGACAGGAGAATCGCTTGAACCGGGGAGGCAGATGTTGCAGTGAGCCACCGCGCTGCACTCCAGCCTGGGTGACAGAGCAAGACTGTGTCTCAAAACAAACAGACAAACAAACAAAATGAAACAAAAAACCCAAAAAACTAGAAGATCTTTGGACTCATTCAAATCATCTTTCAGAGGTCGGATTGGGGGAGGAATGATGGGGCATACTATATAGGATAAATGGTTCAAAGTGAAAAGACACCCAGGAAAACGACCACCTGGAATTTCATTTAAAACTAGAAGAAGATCTTTGGTCTCATTCAAATCATCTTTCAGAGTTTGGATTGGGAGAGGAACAGTGGGGCATACTGTAGGATAAATGGTTCAAAGTGAAAAGACACCCAGGACAAAGACTGCCTAGCATTTCATATAAAACTAGAAGATTCTTGGATTCATTTAAATTATCTTTCAGAGGTTGGATTGGGAGAGGAATCCACTCATACACGTCTTTGCCTACAGCTACTTCTCTTAAACCAACTTTTCTAGAAAGCAGTGTGAGGCAAAGGCTTATGTATGGATACTTTATACAGAAGAACAATCCCAGGAAATCAGGAGTGAAGGACAAGGGAGCTGAGGCAGGAAATGTGGAAGGGCCAATACAGGGAAGTGTTTTAACCCTCTGGCCACTGCTTGTTACTAGCACACCTGATTGCTTGATCTCATGAGACCATCTTTAGGGAGACCATATGGAGACCTGCGTCAGGATAGTCTGTCTGTGGAAGAGAAAGAATTACCTGCTGGCTTCTTGATTTCACAGGGGTCAACAGTTCATGCTGCAGTATGTTAAATCCCACTGAGCCCGTCCGACATGTTTCATACCTCAACTGCACCAGGGAAGCCTCAGATCAACGAAGTGTGCAGGGTAGGATTGGGAGTAGAGAATTCTTCTGGTGGTGCACATGAAAATCTGGTTTCTACAGGGACTGAGGAGAAGGGCCTTGGTGATAGTTGCAGCTGAGAAGATCTCACATGTTGCATAGGACATGTTGGACACCCTGGCATCCACAGGGTTGCCAAAATTCCATAAAGGACAATTATACCTACATTGTATTTGGCATGACATGTCAGAGATGTAGATGCCTGAAGGCTATGAGTATATAAAATAGATACTGTTGATGTTGCACTTAATTTATGTGTAATGATGACTTGCTTAACGCAGAAAGTCATATTTTTGCAACTGGATCCAATATTATTTCAAGTAATGGGCTGTTTGTACTCTACCTTCATCCTCCATTTATGTATGGATTCTAGGCTCCACTGAAAAATCACGCATGTCAAAGAAAGGGGCTATGCCTCTATGGGAAAGAACCCTGGCTTGCAGATGTCAGGCATTTCAGGTATTAAATCCATCCAGGTTAGCTTCTATAAATAATCAAGACTCTAGAGATGAGTTGGTTTTTTAAAATCTCCTATTTTGTTTTGTTTTTTTCATCTTATTGAGTTTGTTACAACAAGGGCATTATGTTAAACTTCAGTCCTTCCTAAATAAGATTTACATTTTCACTTCTTTTCATCCACACGAAAATTATTTTACCAATGAAATTAGTATATGGAATGAATCACTGAGTATGCAGCTTCCAACTGTGTTGGCCTGGTGTCCCCTTGAAGCATATCACAAACTGATAACTAATCTGCTCTCCCCATCTGGTCTCTGCCTCACTCACAGCATCTCCTGCTTTCCAAGTTATTCACACTGAATGTATATCCTTCCAGGGAAAACTAAAAAAATCAACAAATGTGATCCAATATGGTAAGATACCTGTGAAAAAATGGAATAATAGGATGAAACATGTGAACACTCTCTCACTTTGGTCTTATAAAGCATGGAAATTGGATACCCTATTTTGAGCTCACATTACGGGAACAATTATCTCACATTTCGGAGAGTCAGTTATCCTTGCCTGCCTACTTGATTCTGGTCTATCCACACCTGAAACATTCTATTTAATTTAAGATAATTAAGTTAAATAAATGATATAGCCAATTGGCAAAATAAAAGTAGAAAAGAAATAGCCAATGAGTAGAACAGCAGAATTAGCTTTTGAGAGAAGACGGAAGACTTAGGATAGAAATGCAATGAATTCAAACATACGATTTTTCTTACATTTTCTGCCTAATACTAAACGTGTTATTTAATCAACTATTCTGTCTTTCTCAAAAATTTTAAGAATCTATTTGAGACCTAGGACAATTTTATACTACCCTAGCACTCTCCATTACTCCCAGTATCTTATTTCTTCCTCTTTCTATATCATCTTAATTAGAAGAAACTCTTAAAATAATTTTGTCTCCACCATCTATACCTGTACTGCTTTGTAGCTTTTATTCTGAGACCAAGAGCCAGAATTTTTTCCTTTCCACCAGTTTTCCCTCCAACTAGTCCTCTGCATTCCACCAGATAGTAATTGGTCCATGAAAAATAAATAAACATCCTGGAGGCCTGTGGCAAGTGAAAGAATTTAGTACATATAGACAAAGAAATAATAGCTCAATATTAAAGTTATGTTTGGCATTTCAGATTCCCAATACTCTTTTATACCACATGTATTGAATGGCCTTGTTAATAACAAGCATAATGATAAATGATGGCTTTAAGTAACACATAATTTTTATCTTTTATCATAAGAGATGTAAATGCCTGAAGGCTATGGATATATAAAATAGATACGCTGTGGATGTTGCACTTAAATTATGTGTAATGACGACTCATGGGGCACAGCAACTCATCTTCTTTTGATGTAAACTGATGTTCTCAATGATGTCGTTCAAAGGCTAAAAGTAAAATCCTTTAGTTAATCAGTCAAGCCAGCCTGATCCAAGGGTAGCAGTGTAGGGCAGGTTTGCGTGCTGGAGTAAATTAGGTTTGGAAGAGGGCCCAGACATGAGTGGAATGGTGGAGCCTGGGTCTGGCACTAGAGAATCAGTCCTGTGTGGGGGTGTATAAAAGGGAGGCTCATAGTGGAATAGGAGTCCAGACATTTGGGTAAGACTCAGATGTAAAGCAGGTTTGTAATATTCAGGTAATGTTATAATGTAACTAAGACACTGTGCAGAATGTATTGGAAACCCAGAAAAAGTCAAAACAATTCCTAGTACTAATTCCATGTTTTGTTGTTATCCTCTCTCTGCCCCTTGAAAGCATTTTATTATGAAGTTATCATTCCACTGTAGGACACTGTGTCTGAAATATTACCTGTATATAATAATTTTTATATAAATGAATACATTGAAATAATGAGAAAATGTGCATTATGAAATAAGACTAGGAATTCAGTGGTCAGCTGAATAATGGCTCTCAAGGACATCAGTGTCAAAATTCCTGGAATCTGTGAATGTTAACTTGACTGAAAAAAGAGACTTTGCAGATATGGTAAAGTTAAAGATCTTGGGATGAGAAGATCACTTTAGATTACTCTGTGGCTCCAGGTAGGTCCTAAATGTAACCACAAGTGTTCTTATAAGTGGGAGGCAGAGGGAGATAGAAGAGGAGCTAGAATATGTGACCGTGAAAGCAAGAGGTTGAAGTCATTTGCAGAAGGAATGCAGGTGGCATCCAGAATCTAGAAAAGGCAAGAAACCAATTTTTCCCTGAATTCTGTAGAAGAAATCAGCCCTGATGACATATTGACTTTAATCTACTAAAATTGATTTGGGGTTTCTGGCTTCCGGCTTCCAGAACCGTTAAGAGAATAAATTTCTATTGTTTTAAGCCAACACATTGTAGTAAGTTGTTACAGCAGCAATGGGCAACTAATATAACTAGTAAAATAAGATATTCATAACTATAGAACTTACGTGGCCTTTCTAAATACAGCCTGTGGCACCTTCTGTTAAGGTTTTTCACTTGTATTATTTTTTATTGGTGCATTATTATTTAAAATTTTTTCAAATATTTTCAGCCCACACTTGATTCAATCTGTGGATATGAAACCCAAGGATATAGAGAGTGCCAACTGTATGTGTGTGTACATATATAATAATATAAAATATTGACTTATACATTTATATATACTTATCCAATATAACACTTTTTTTTTTTTTTTTTTTTTTTTTTTTTTTTTTTTTTTTTTAAGATGGACTCTCCCTCTGTCGCCCAGGCTGGAGTGCGGTGGCGCTATCTCCGCTCACTGCAAGCTCCGCCTCCCGGGTTCACACCATTCTCCTGCCTCAGCCTCCCGAGTAGCTGGGACTACAGACGCCTGCCACCATGCCTGGCTATTTTTTTTTTGTATTTTTAGTAGAGACAGGGTTTCACCGTGTTAGCCAGGATGATCTCGATCTCCTGACCTCGTGATCCACCCGTCTCGGCCTCCCAACTGGGATTACAGGCGTCAGCCACTGCGCCCAGCCCAATATAACACTTTTATACCATGAAATGTAATATATGCTATATAATATTAATGCAACATAACCTATAATAATATTTTTATGGTGCCTAGTAGAGACAATGCAACTGTCCCTTAGAAAGAGGAAGAAGTAAATGAAAATATGGCAGATAAAGTAAGGAATATGATGTCATTTGGTGTAGGCTGAATAACGGCCTCCCAAAGATGCCTATGTCCTACTCCCTGTGAATATGTTGGGTTACATGGCAAGGAAAAATAAAGTTTTCAGATGGAATTCAAATTGCTAATCACCTGAACTTAGAATGATGACACTATTCTGAATTATCTAGGTGGACCCAGGATAATCACAAGCATCCTTAAGTGGAGAGCAGAGGGGCAGAAGTGTCAGGGTGATGCAATGTGAGAAAGGCTCAACCAACAATTGCTGCTGGCTTTGAGGATGAAAAGCGGCCATAAGTCAAGGAATGTGGGCAGCCTTTGGAAGCTGGAAAAGGCAAGTAAACAAATTCTTCCCTAGAGCTTCCAGAAAAAAAAAGTAATGCTGGCAACATCTTGATTTTAGCCCAGTGAGACCCATTTTGGGTTTCCGACCTCCAAAACTTAAGGGAATACATTTGTGTTGTTTTAAACCATTAAATTTCTGGTAACTTGTTACAGCAGCAATAGGAAAAGAGTACAAAGTTACTAGATCAATAGAGCAACATGAGTAGATGTTAAAAACAGCATTGAATGGGAAAAAACCAGAAAGAAACAGAATAAAATATATATAACAGTGCAATTTATATAAATTAAAAATACATGCGAACAATGCAATATTATAAAATAGGATGCATATCAAACAAATGGGTGCACCTTGAAGACAGGTGGGAATGGAAATGGGAGGAGTTTACAAAAAGAGTAAGAACTAAAATAAAATATGGAATCAGAACAGTGCTCTTTTCATCATAAAAAGTGCAATAAAGTTAAAGCACTCTTTTCAGCATAAAAATGCAATAAAGTTAACATGAATAAAGACGAGCCTTTTTGCATGTTCATAGCTAATTTTTGAATGTCTAAGAAAGCTCAATAAAAATTACATCTACAGAAACATTTGTGTTCATTTATCTTTGCAGTGATTGATTAGCTAATTAATTAACATATGTCCCACATTGTCTTCCAAAGTATTTACCCATAAATTCAAGAAGAAAAGAATTGTATAAAGTAAGTAAGGGAAATTATGGCAAAGGGATCATGAAGTGCAAATTTAACCAATATTATTTTTAGAAAACCCAAGTGCAATTCTGTATTCTACATTGTCCACCTGGCTGGTTTCCAACGACTTCTGTGTTTTCTGAACCTTAGTCTGTCTGATTACACCAAGCCACCAAGCACCTTCTGGGAAAAAGTACTGAGAGAGAGATCTGGGATTCTATAATTAGAGTCTCTAAAAATAAACCTAGGGATTTCCAAACAACCTAATTTTCTGCTTTCCTGAAATTCCAGGACAATCAAGAAATGAAGAACCTGTCTTGGTGATAATTTTGAAAATCTCTTTAGCCCCTTGGTGTCATTAAGGTGAGAAGTAATCTCCTTTGATAGATTTAAGAAAGCATTGAACTTGAGCTTGTTCCAAAGAAGCAAATTATACTGGGGACATTTGCTGCTGTCTGGGTCCACAGCACGGTATGGTGTCTACATTGCATTTTGCTAATATTCTTGGTGTTTTCTGACATATGCACAACTGTGGAGGCTGATATCCTTGGAATGTCTTCAAACACAAACCTTTTAATCTGGAGACACTTTTAAACTAGTCATAATAGCATCTCCATTAACTGTTCTGTTATTTTCTCCTCCCTGCATGTGCCACTTTAACCAGTGCCAGGAGCTTATGAGATTTCAGTGTCTTTTTAAACAAAATTTCAATTCACAGATAATTTTTTTATATTTAGGTAAGCATGGTGGCTCATACCTGTAATCCCAACACTTTGGGAGGCTGAGGTGGGCAGATCACTTGAGATCAGAAGTTTGAGAGCAGCCTAGCCAGAATGGTAAAACTCTGTCTCTACTAAAAATACAAAAAAATTAGCTGGGCATGGTGGTGCATGCCTGTAGTTGCAGCCACTCTGGAAGCTGAGGTGAGAGGATTGCTTGAACCTGGGAGGCGGAGGTTGCAGTGAGCTGAAATTGTGTCACTACACTCCAGTCTGGGTGGCGGAGTGAGACTCAATCTTAAATAATAATAATAATAATAATAATAATAATAATAATAATAATAATAGGCCAGGCGCAGTGGCTCACGCCTGTAATACCAGCACTTTTGGAGGCCAGGGTGGGTGGATCACCTGAGGTCAGGAGTTCAAAACCAGACTGGACAAAATGGTGAAATCCCATCTCTACTAAAAATACAAAAATTAGCTGGGTATGGTTGTGGACGCCTGTAATCCCAGCTACTCAGGAGGCTGAGGCAGGGGAATCACTTAAACCCAGGAGGTGGAGGTTGCAGTGAGTCAATATTGCACCACTGCATTCCAGCCTGGGCAACAGAGTAAGATTCTGTCTTTTAAATAAATAAATAAATAATTTCTTATATTTAAGTAGTAAAATGTGGTGTTTTGTTCTATGTATACATTGTAGAAAGATTCAATCAAGGTAATTAATGTATCCTTCACCTTACCAACTTAACAGTTTTTTGAGGGGAGAATATTAAAAATCTATTCTTAAGCAATTTTGAAATATACAATATATTATTATTAACTGTGGTCACAAAGTCTTATTAGTTGCTTGTTCTTGCCTTGGGAGATAGAGAAATAAAAAGAGGAATATATTCAGGAATGAGGAAAACAGGGAAATATAACATTTTATAAAGTTTTGAATAAATATTTTGCATGAGAATCATGAGGAATTTTCCCTTTTTATCTTCTTTGCCTTGAGCCATTATTATTTTAAAATAATTTAAAATGTCACTAAAGAAAGAAATCAAAATGATAGAAGAGAAAAATATCAAAAGAGAAAAACTCTCAGAAAAATATTAAAAGGAGAATGGCAGAAAGAACTAATATGGAATATGACGTTGGAATTAGAAATAAGACCACAATATAAGGTAAGAATTAAAAATAGATAAAATACTAGCAAAATCAAATGAGCTAAAGACATATTAAAAAACAAAAAGGTGAATAATTAAAATTAAACAAAAACAAGTATGAGGAAGGTGCGCCCTGTTTATTGAGTTATAAAGCATACAAATGGAGGATGATGGCTACAGCCATGGGTACAAAAGTTGGGGTGGGCAGAGTGAAAGTAAGAGGACTGAGAAGATTTATGAGGGATATGGGAGAAAGTGGGGTGAGAGGCAGTGGTCAAAGTATGAGTGGTAGGCGCTTTGGGTGAGTACAGACTTTCCCGCTTTGAGGAAGGTTGGGACACAGTCAGAACATGCTGTCACCTCTTTGTTTCTTCTGTCTTGTTGTCTGGATCATTAGTGGAAGAGTCTGCTTCCTAAAAGGTTGGCAGTGGAGGGGTTTCAAAGTTCACTCACAGAAAAAGTAGAATAGCAATGCATAGACTCAAGGTATGGGAAAGTGAAAGAATACAAGAAGTTTTGGGTCAGCTCTGGGGAAGACAGAAATTATATGGTCAGTTTAGAGAAGAGATAATATCCATTTATTCTGCTCTGGGCAAGAATAGGTTAGAAGTAATCATCATCCTATTGACACCTTACTTGAGGGTCAATTTTATGTACCTACCATTTGCCTTGAAATAGGTTCTAAATAGCCAAAGTAAATATTTACTAAGAAAATAAGCATTCTTGCTTTTATTAACCCAATTTCCAAAATTCAAATTAAGGTGTAAGTTTATTTGTTACTGCCTTGCTGGAATTATATACCCCATGTTTTATTTATCAATTGCCTTCTTTACACAATATAGCACTTTATATTGTTAGAATGATAAGCAGGAGTATGTGATAGCTCTGTCACAAAGAGCTGGTGATGAATAAGTGAATTACAGAGGCCATCTCTTCTATTCTGCTTTGTTTAATTCTACCCTCCCTGATTTCTTCCATTTTCCAATAACATGACTTTCTTTTTGGAGATCGCTTTGCATGAGATTTAGGTGGGACTGAGGCTGCCCTGTAGCCACAGGTATAAGAATAAAATAATGTGACTTCAGGATTAATTATGCACTATGCCACTCCTAGGAATATAAGCAGTTTTAAGAGATTCTGTTCTTCAGGGATGTGCAATTCTGTTTAATATCTTAATTATTTCCACAGAAAAATAAATGAAAATGCTTTGATGCACAAACTGAGTGATGGACAAATGGGGAAGATAATTACTCTTGTAGGAATTTGAAATCAAAGGAGGTATAACCAAAAAGACTCAAGTGTTCTAGGAGGTCACAATGAAGGAGCTGAGATTTTAATTAGGGATAGACCTCTGTTTGTTCTGTCTTGAAGAGGGGAAAAGACAGAAAAAAAAAGTGGTGAAGAGTAAGAAACACATTCTTGAGTTAGGGTTTGGGAAGGGGTGGAGGAGGGAGGGATCAGCATGAGCAAAGCTATCAGAATGGAACTAAGTACTCTGATAAGGAAAACAGAAATGTGAAGCTAGGAGAAGTAGACGAAGGAAGAGGAGAAAACATATTTGTGTCATATTTATGTCAAGAACCATAGCTTTTACAGGCATACCTTGGAGATATTGTGAGTTCAGTCTGTTAAGTGGTAATAGCATTGATATGGCTTGGATCTTGGATTTTTTTGGGTGTTCTCACCCAAATTTCATGTTCAATTATAATTCCCAGTGTTGCAGGTGGGAAGTGATTGGATCATGGGGGCAGTTAAAAGAAAACTTTAGACAAATTAAATTTAACAGAGTTTAATTGAGCAAGAGAAAAACATTTGCAAATTGGGCAGACTCCTGAATCACAGCAGATTCAGATAGACTCCAGGGGTGTCTCACGGTCACAGCAAATTTATAGACAAAAAAAGGAAAGTGCTGTACAGAAAACAGACGTGAGTTACAGGAACAGCTGGATTGGTTACAGCTTGGTGTTTGCTTTATTTGAACACAGTTTGAACAGTCAGCAGCACATGAGTGGTTCAAGTATGGCTGCTGGATTTGGTTGAGACTCAGCAATTGTTACAGAAGCATACTCCTAAATTAGGTTTTCAGTCTTGTCTACCTGCTAGTTAAGTTATGGTTTGTTCTCAAGGACTCAAATATGGAAGTACAGAGGCTTTCTCGGGCCATATTTAGTTTGATTTAACAGGGTGAAGTTCTCATGAATGGCTTAGTACCATCCCCTCCTTGGTACTGTATAGTGAGTGAGTTCTCACAAGATCTGGTTGTTTTAAAGTATGTAGCACTTTTCCCCTCTCTCTCTTCCTCCTACTCTGGCCATATAAAATGTGCCTGCCTCCATTTTACCTTCTGCCATTATTGTAAGCTTCCTGAGGCCTCCCTAGAAGCAGGAGCTACTATGATTCCTGTACAGACTGCAGAACCATGTGTTAATTAAACCTCTTTTCTTTATAAATTACTCAGTCTCAGGTATTTCTTTATAGTAGTGCAAGAACTGACTAATACAGAAAATTGGTACTGAGGAGTGACGCATTGCTATAAAGATACTTGAAAATGTGGAAGCAGCTTTGGAACTGGGTAACAGACAAAGGTTGGTATAGTGTGGGGGCTCAGAAGAAGATGGGAAAATGGAAAATAACTTTGGAACTTTATAGAGAATTGTAAAGTTCTTGTGACCAAAATGCTGATAGTGATATGGACAATGAAGTCCAGGCTGAGGAGGTCTCAAATGGAAATGAGGAACTAATTAGGAACTGGAGCAAAGGTCACTGTTGTTATGCATTAGCAAAGAGGTTGGCTGCATTGTGCCCCTGCCCTGGGGACTTGTGGAAGTTTGAAGTTGAGAATGATTATTGAAGTTATCTGGTGGAAGAAATTTCCAAGCAGTAAAGTGTTCAAGATTTGGCCTGGCTGATTCCAACCGTCTATTCCCATGTGTGTGATCAAAGAGATGATCTAAAACTGGAACTTATATTTAAAGGGGAAGCAGAGCATAATCGTTTGGAAAATTTGCAGTCTGGTCATATGGTAGAAAAAGGAAAGCCCATTTTCAGGGGAAGAATTCAAGCAGGTTGCATAAATTTGCATAACTAAAAGGAAGGCAAGTGCTGATATCCAAGACAATGGAGAGAAAATCTCGAAGGCATTTCAGAAACCTTTGTGGCAGCCCTTCCCATCACAGGCTTGGAGGCCTGGGAGGATAGAATGGTATCATTGGCCACACTCAGGGCCCAACTGCCCTGTGCAGCTTTGGGACACTGCTCCCTGAATCCCACCAGTTCCAGCTCCAGTTCCAGCCATGGCTAAAAGGGGCCCAAATACAGCTTGCCTGTATAGGCATGAGCCACTGTGCCCAGCCCACCCTCATCCCCCTTTTAACTATACAGCATCTCCTGCTTGGCACTAAGTGATTGGCAACTTTATTTTGTCCATTTGTCTTCTGATTGATTATCTTTTCTCAACTTGCTTGTAAGGTCTTTGAGGACAGAAACTACATCTCTTTTGGCTCTCCACTGTACTTATAGAATCCAGGAGAGGGCATATAGTGAGAATCAGAAGAGAGTATTAATGAATGAACGTAATGAATTAAATAATTAGAAAAAAAGGAAGGCAGCAGATAGAACAGATTGGACTCTTGCAATCCTTCAGATGTAAGGTGGTTGCAGATAATACACAGGTGTGGAACACAGAATGTGTTTTACAGCACCTTCTGTAATGTGCTATAGATGTTGAACTGGAAAATAAACCTTTAATGATATATTGATGAAAAATTTTGATTCCATATAATTTATAGCAATTTTAAGATCAGTGACCTTTTCAAATATTTTTAAGATAGCTTAAACTAAAAACCTTTAGATAAAGAAGAATGCAATATTATAAAAACATGAAAGAATTATTTTCATATACTTATATATGGCATCACTTGTAAGAGAAGAAAATTGATGCATATTAACCTCAAAGATCAGGAAAAGGAGATTTATTTAGGCTTTGATTATCAGAATGAAATCCATTCTGACTGACCCTTAGTGGCTGTAGATAACTTATCTATCTGGCTGAGGTGCAAGAAAAAAGCCTCTCATCTCAGGCAATTTAATCAGGCCTTAGGATCATTATCAGATATAATACTTCAAGGATCTCTGGAATGACAAAAATAATCAGCACTGACAAGCAATTCCCTAGAGGTCCATGGTGTGAACTGATAATAAATGCAAAGACAGGCTACCATGATAAGTAAAAATTAAGTCCTAAGCTTTATTGGTGAACAATTTGTTGAGGGAGAGGTCAGCTAATCTTTGACACAATCCAGACTTCTTTCTGACTTAAAATAAAACGCCAAATTAATTTTAAACAACCCAAATCAATCTGTCTCTACGATTTTAGATTTTCATTATCAAAACCTCTAAAATTAGTTGTCCTGAACTAGACATTAACCTTAGTGCCCCAGCTACACATAGAATACTTGAAAACCAACATTAGGTAATGAAAAATACAGACTGAAATGTGACAATTACAGTCACCAACTTGTAATTTGCTTATTATTTTCAGAAAAAGCTGAGATGAAGAAGATATAATTATCCATATAGGGAGAAAAATATGCCCTGGAGAAATTGTAATACTATTATCCTGTTATCTGATCTATGCTAAAGCCATCTGGTGAGCTTATAGGTTAAAGACTACTCATTTCTCATTTATAACACCAGCTACAACAAATTTAAAGAGCACGATTTTTGGTCACGTGATGCAGAATGAATAGGTAGATGCTACTAGGCATGGCTGGTGGAGGAAGACCCTTCCATCTTCATTTAAAAAGTGCATGTTTAATTAGGGCTTCAATTTGGCACAGACTCAGATTAATCATGTGACGTTAGGCATGATAGAATATGCTTCCAAATCCAAAAATGTACTTTGATATACCATTTCATCAGTGACTGTCATAATATCATTATCTTACAAATATAGAAAATGGTACTGTGGGAATTTAAGTACATTTGGAAAGTACTGTTAGTAAAAACAACTTCAGTTTTGCTCAAGAGAAATTAATTTTTTCTAAAATTCATGGGCTCCCCCATCATCTTTTCTGGTTAATGCTATCTTGTTATGATATAAGTCATATTAATCTCCATCTATCTTTATTTAAGTTTTACTTGGCCAGGCTGATGAGATGACAGGTCATCTTGTTGATGTGTCAGTGTTACAACACACTGAAAACTATGAAATAAGATGAGCATTAACACTGAGCTAATTCTCTACTCAACAAGTAGAAAATGTCCATTTCCATGCAATCTGATTTTGCTAAAATGAGAATAGTCAGTTAAGGATCTAGACATAGCTAATGAACAGAATCCATAATTCACTCTTGACTCAGTCTCAGTTTTATTTTCCCTGCATGAATAGGATCTGTATTTGGGAATGATAACAAACATTTTGTACAAACCTGAGAAATTATATATATATTTATATGTGTAGGTATATATACATGTATGTATATGTGCATATACATACATATATGTATATACATGTATATGTGCATGTGTGTATATGCATGTATATACATTTTTGAAAATTAAATTTAGATGTTTCATAATTACTCTCAATTTTTTTTCTGTAAGTCTCTTTTATTCCTATTTGATTTGAAAGATGAAAATTTTAGACCCATGTCCGAGTCTCTATCTTCTCATTATTTGTCATTTAAAGTACACTTCTTAATATTTAGGTCTGCCTTCATTATTATGACAGTGAGTATAACCATATTGTACTAGGTCCTTTAAATATACTGTGGCATTTAATTTTTTTTTTTTTTTTTTGGAGACAGAGTTTTGCTCTTGTTGCCCAGGCTGGAGTACAATGGTGTGATCTCAGCTCACTGCAACCTCTGCCTCCCGGGTTCAAGTGATTCTTTGTGCCTCAGCCTCCCAAGTAGCTGGGATTACAGGCACCTGCCACCATGCTCAGCTAATTTTTTATATTTTTGGTAGAGACGGGGTTTCACCCATGTTGGCTAGGCTGGTCTTGAACTCCTAACCTCAGGTGATAGCATTTAATTTTTATAAGAGCTTGCCCAAGGTGTAACAGCTAGGAAATGCTAGAGACAGGGTTGGAATCCAGGTGTCTCTCCACAGCCCATATTCTTAATCTTTATTTTGCTTCCAGGTGGTTGAGTACTGTAGCCATGCTTCTCTAACTTTAGTGGGATTATGAATCATTGGGCATCTTGTTAAAATGCAGATTCTGATTCAGCAAGTCTGGAGAGGGGTCTGAGAGTCTGCCTTTTTAACCAATGCTCAAGTGATACTGATGGTGCTGATTTGTGGAACACACATTGAGTAGCAAGATATTATGTCACCCTGAACCTAGAGAAGATTACCTGTTTTTGTTTGTTTTCTTTTTTACCTGCATGCCAGGTTATACATGGTAATATTCATCATACTGTATCATCAAGCAATCTCTAGGTAAGTAGTGCCCTAGAGAAGCGAGAATCAGGCTCTACCACCATTTTCCCATGGGTGCTTGTCATTTGATTTCTCCGAGTCAGTTTCTTATCGAAACAGAAAAATGAGTAGGTTAGACTAAATCATCATTATCATCATCATTATTACTATCATCATCATCATCATCATCATGACCATCATCATTATCTAAAGTTTGAGTGCTTGTTATAAGCTCAGAACCTCTTACAAGCCTTATTATAAGCTCAGAGCTACTGCTTTACATTGATTCTATCGTTTAATCCTCAAAATCATTTTATAAAGTAAATTGAGACATTAAAAAGGTTAAGTAAAGTTCAATATATGCCTATGATTCTAAATGATGCTGTTATCTTAAAGAATTCCATATGCCTGAAATAACTAAGTAGAATTTATAGTTATAAGAGTAGAATTGTATAGAAACAATTGTCAGGCTTTAGATATCAGATAAGTTATAGAAGATGCATGTCCAATCATTTACAAATTCTTTGAACCTCAGTGTCCTTATTTGTAGAGAAAAGAGAACATTATCTACTCTAAAGTCTATTTGTGAGAATTAGAAGGATAGTTCATGCAAAGAATCTAGTGTTTTGTCTGATGGAGACTCAAATATGACAGTCACTGTCATAGTTTAGAGAGAAAACTAAAATATTATGGTGGCCTGCGGCCTTATTTCATTGAGTAAATGAAGAAGCAATGAGCTGTATGTGCCTCTTTGTCAACTTTTTTTCCTCAACATCTTATACAAAATATTAGGATCTTGGCTATTAGATCTCCTATAGAATTACAGCCCTGTCTTTTATGAGTTCCCATTTTGAGGTTATAAAAGCATATGTGACATGTTTTCTTAGTACCTTTATAATTTTCAGTTACTATTTTTATGTAAACTATCCAAGTTTCCAGCTTAATTTTTTAAAGAAAATTGTTTAATTTTAATTGAATCACAGTAATAGAAATATAACCATTACCAAGATTAAAGTGAATTAACTGTGACGTGATCTTTTTGAGAGCAAATTATGGCATTACTCGGCTAAATGGATCATTGACTTTGGGTATTAAAGTGATCTATTTGTTTAAATGTATTAAAACTTACTACTAAAATAGCCACACATGCCATTAACAGGTACTTAGAGCCTTGGTTTTTGATCATTGAAAACACCATACTTCCACACTATTTCCTAATGAAGTTCATTGAAAGATTCCAAAGTATTTTTATGGCAGGAAATAATCATTTCATCTATTCCTGCTCTCATTCACCTGACAATTACTGAGCACCTATGGAAAGCTAGATCCCTGTCGAGGGTATTGAAAAGAAAGATGAATGAGATGTTGTGCAAGACCCAGGAAGCTCACTTTATTAGTGTATCAGGTAGCTATATTCATGGAAGACTAGAATATAGCTTGTGTCATAAGAGATGTCATATTGCAATGCCAAGAGGCAGGTTGTCTGCAGGCATTGCATACTCATCTTCATCAGCATAAAACAAAGTTGAAACAGTGTGCTTATGACATAAACAAAGCTCCAAGATGGGTCTCCTTGCCTGCCCCCACTATCCTTCCCTTGCAAATGGATTGTTCCTCTGAGTCTCCCACGCAGAAATTCTGAGATCACCTGAACAAGTAACATTATATAGAAAGTTATTCTATTCTTCTCTCTGAGCCTTGGGAGGTGAGCTCATATCTAAACTGATATTTAAAGGCCAAATGAGGATTTTTCCAGCAAAGAATTGGGTGTACGGCATTCCACACAGGAGAAAGGACAAAGATTTTAAGCCAGGCAACACCGTCAATCATCATAACGTGCTTGGAGAGTTTCCTTCTCCTCAGTTTTCTTTCCTACAGTATAGAAACAATCATTCCCATGTCTTTACAATCCTGTGCAGGTTGCATGCTTGAAAAATTAAGTGTGCTCAACAAATGTTACTTCTGATATTCTTTCCCGTGCTGGAAGAATGGCATATGCAAATGTATGTGTATGTGGGCAGGAAAAGAAATGATGTATGAAGAGAATGGTGGCAGGTGTGATGGAGGAGAGGAGGAAGAAAATAAAAGAAAGTAGGTGTGATGGGGGAGAGGATAAAGAGGAGCGATGATGGCTGAGATGGCATCCTGATGTTAGAGTAGAAACATGCCATGCAAAGATTTTTACGCCACCCTAAGGATACAAGGATACAAGATACAAGGATACACCCTTGTATCTATCTCATCCACACAAAGAAAGAGTGGAAATTGTTTCTATATATTTTTATTTATTTATTTATTTATTTATTTATTTGAGATGGAGTCTCACTCTGTCGCCCAGGCTGGAGTGCAGTGGCACGATTTTGGCTCACTGCAACCTCCACCCCCTGGGTTCAAGCGATTCTCCTGCCTCAGCTCCCGAGTAGCTGGGATTACAGGCACCTGCCACTGCGCCTGGCTAATTTTTGTATTTTTAGTAGAGATGGGGTTTCACCATTTTGGCTGGTCTTGAACTCCTGACCTCGTGATCCATCTGCCTTGGCCTCCCAAACTGCTGGGATTACAGGCATGAGCCACCGCGCCTGGCTTGTTTATATATTTCTAAAAGCAGAACAATTAGACAGATGTACAAACAGATAATTCTTAGCACGAGCAGGAAGAATAAATGGAACTGGGAGGATAGGAATCAGGGAGACCAACTGAAGCTTCCTAAGCCAGTTTATGAAAGAAAGGATGAGAATTAGTTACCAAGTAAATAGAAAGGAGAAGAGAATAAATGGGACGACACTTGGAAATCTTGTCTGGTAAGTGAATTGGTACGTCTGTGGTCCATTGACCATGGGAGTGGCAGGGAAGTAAGAGAAATATAGGCATTTGGGGAAGACGATAGGGGCTGAGTTGGTGGTGATGCCAAAACTTTCCTGTTTTTGTTATCAAAAGCACTCTCATATTTAGCCTATTTCATCTTGGGGTATTTTTCGTGATATGAACAGCAGAAAACAATTAGGTTCTTCTTGGTATTTTACCTGACTTGCAGTTCTTCTGGGAATTGACTGGGGATGGAAGAAGAAGAGTGCATGGCTGAAAAAGGTTCAGTTGAGGATGTCTCACTTCTTCCTATTTCCATTCTGCCACCCTGCCTATTTACTGATTTCCCTGCTACCTCTGGTGGAAGTTGGGAGAGGCTGTGCTTCAGCAGGCTGTAAGTGGTGCTGGGGCATGCCTTCCTGGTGTGACTGACTGTTGGAGAGCAATTGTCTGCTTGCAGCAGAGGTGAAGCAATTCTTTAGTTCTTTCAAGAATGTGTAAGAAAGTCAGGAAAAGCTTGTTCTCTCCACAGGTGAGAACTGGGAAAATGGTTTTTATTTTTTCTGTCTTGCAGTTTTAGAAAAGATGATTCCCAATGGGTTTATAACAAAATGAATTGTTTACATGTTAGATTAAGTTTAATCTTAAGGTTAACTTGGAGTTCAAAATAATTTATAAATATATTTTTGAACCTGCCCCATTCTGAGGAAACTATGTAATTTATCTTACTTAGGATATGTATTAATTGGTTTACATAGTAAAATCTGCATTTAAATGATTATGATTATTTCCAACACTTACCCATACTAAGAAGATATCCAATGCTACTTTTAGTCTGCAGAAGTTTAAAAAATGTTTCCTGATTCTTAAATATAAAAACTAAAATGGAAAATCTGATGAATATCTATTTAACTAGTTAGCTAACTAAAGAACTGAAAAATAGGAATTCAGGTGAATGTTTACATTTTTTGAATATTACGAGAAATGCTATATCTGCTATAGATACAAACATTTAAAAATTAGTAGAGGGTAATTTTAACAAATATAAAGTATTTTATTCTTAAAATAAAAAATAAGCATATCAAAGTTATTCAGAAGAAAATGAAGGAAGAAAAACACCAAAATATTTAGTAGTATTTAAATTTGAATGACAGAATTATGGATACATCAATTGAAAAATCACCAATTTATAAATTTAGAAA
Organism: Pongo abelii; assembly: GCF_028885655.2. Classification (NCBI taxonomy): domain Eukaryota; kingdom Metazoa; phylum Chordata; class Mammalia; order Primates; family Hominidae; genus Pongo; species Pongo abelii. Next base: position 128,817,866 of record NC_071996.2, read on the forward strand.
GGAGACTTTATTTCTTATGAAAGGTTACAATCTGCAGGTTGGCCACCACACAGGCTGGGGAGCATAGGTACCAGGAAAGCCAAAAGGCAGGAACTTGGAAGGAGGGAAGGGGAGACAGGAATTTATCCTGAAGGGGTTGGCTAAGTATTCAACAAGTTATAGGAGGAGCTATGAATATTCACAAACAGTGTCCTGACATGTGCTTACTGAACAAACATCCATGTTTCATACAACCCCCTATTCACTTTGGGATGAAGATGTTACCTTTAAATATATTACAATTAGGCCGTATACATCAAAAGCTGAAGTGGAGCGCCCAGGTGCCCAGCCTCTGTAAACCAGCCAGAGCTGGTCCATGGTCAGCGTTCTCTTATCAGGAGAAAACTACTAAAATCAGTCTCTTGGTTTGATCAAAGCTGTAGTTATGGCTGGTGGAGCCAGGGGGTCAGTGAGTCAGTGTCTGGAGGAGAATGAACGGGTCATGGTTTCAATATTGCTTATCTCAAGGCCATTGTTTATTTAGCTACCAGAAAAAAAGAACAACATTGTGGCAGTTAGAACATAGTTTATTTAAATGTAAGGATAAATGACTTCATCCTAGCCTGGTATGGCTTTAGGTCTTGTTTATAATTTGGTATTTTATTGCCACAAAGGTTTTATTCCATCAGTCTTATGATCTCTATTTTAACATTAATGCTGATCAGTTGTGTCCAAACTGCAAAAGGGAGGAGGTACAACAAGGTGTGTCCAACCTCTCTTCCTATCATGGCTGGGAACTCAGTTTTTAAGGTTTTTCTAGGATCCTCTTGGCCAAAAGGGGGTCTGTTCCACCCTTTGGGGACTTAGGATTTTATTTTTAGTTCTTACATCATGGTTTCTTGTTTCCTTTTTTTTCTTATAATTTTGTTTTTCCTATACATCTTGTATTAGTTCATTCTCGCACTGCTATAAAGAAATACCTGAGACTGGATAATTTATAAAGAAAAGAGGCTTAATTGGCCCTCAGTTCTGCAGGCTGTACAGGAAGCATGATGCTGGCATCTGCTCAGCTTTTGGGGAGGCCTAAGGAAACTTACAATCATGACACAAGGCAAAGGGGAAATGAGGCCTCTCACATGGTGTTAGCAGGAGGAAGAGAAAGAGTAGGGAGGTGCTACACACGTTTAAACAACCAGATCTTGTGATAACTCACTATCATGAGAACAGCACCAAGAGAATGGTATTAAACCATTCCTGAGAAACCGCCCCCATGGTCAAATCACCTACCATCAGGCTCCACCTCCAACACTGGGGATTACACTTGAGATTTGTGTGGGGACACAGATCCAAACCATATCGAGTCTTATTACTTCTAGAATAGAAACAGACCAGAAAGATATATAAATCAAACTAAAAAATCCAAAGGAAAATAGTACATTATTTCAGTGATTAAATAACATTAACTGCCATGCAATAACAATGATGATCATGATAAGATAAAAGAGAGGAGGAGGGAGAGGAGAAGGAAGAGATAAATGTTTAATATTTATTGAGCACTTACTCTGTGCCAAACATTTGTTCATGCTTTATGGATAACCTCACTTCAAAATGCTATAGGTAAGAATTATTATTATCCGACCTTAGACATTAAGCAGCTGAGGCTTACAGAAGTGAAAAGTCTCACCAAACATCACATGGAACTTGAATTCAGTAAGCAACTGATTCTAAAACCTATGTAATCTCTAGATCATATCATCTTCATGATGATGAGAAGGGACCTTTTCTTACCATTATCTTTTATGGCCATAGCATCATCTTATCAAATATTTATAGGCTTTCCCATGCAGATTGAATAAAGCACGATTCTTACCCTTGTGAATCTTTTTTTTTTTAAGGTAATAGAGAAACAGCTAAACTAAAAGAACTGTTGCTTATCTCTCATTTTTACTTTATAAAATGTCATTTAGGTCCTCTTTTTTTCTTAAATGAGTGTTTTTACAACCTACATTTCATTAAGAAAGACATGCTGATATCAAGTAATTCTTTACTGGTCCTTGCCTTTCCTAAAATATCCTGTAACCTTGCATCATTATACTGGATCCTTTCTGCCTATGGTTAATAAAAAGCTGGCCATGGCTAAGGTGTCCCCAGAAACTCTTTCATATTTGTCATTCACTGATCCATGAGAGAGACTCATTTTTCTTGCAAGTTCCTTGGAGACCTCACCCCATTGGCTCTGTTGCCCTGTGATGGACAATTTGCTTGTTAGTTTTTTTTTGAAGCCTGTTACTGATTCCCTCTCTTTAGGTAGGAGCAATATAAATTTTGGTAGAAAATACCTGTCTCCAATTTCAGGTATTGTGCGTCACACTATCCTGACTCCAGAGAGGGAGCATGGGAAAACACAGGCCTTATTCTATGCTCTAAATATCTCTATAGGTCATAATTGGTTTAGGGGTAGGTTCAGGAATACAAGATCTAAGTAGCCTATTAGAATGATTGCCAGAGCTTAAACATGGCCTATTTAAAGAGACTTGTCTGCTATTTAGCTTGTACTTGGAATAATATTAGCCTGGAACTGAAAGGGTCCCCAAATACGGGATCTGAAAATGAAGTCAACAGGACCGCAGATGAAGCCAAGAAATAAAGAAACACCAAGTCCTGGTGACACCATCATTTTAGTTCTGAAATCAAGCTATCCCTTGATCTAGTCCCACTCCCAGAACATTTCAGTTACATAACTCAGTAAATTTTATTCTATGTTTCTTATTTTAATTTATGGTAACTCTTCTATCACTTGCAAAAGAAAGAGTGCAGTGGCATCCCCTTCACAAGCCAACTCTTCGTCTCTCTTACTCTCTGGAATCCACATAAGAGAATGGAGTTACGATAATTTGGGGAAATACTAGATGGAGCATAATAACATAAAATATGGCACAAATTAGAAGCATGTGACACTGATTCAATTGAACTTCCAGGCAGAGAACCAGAGATTGAAAGATGTCAAATTGTTCTTCATAACCTTTAGAAAAAGATCTGAGAAGACAAAGCATCTCTTTACCACAATAGTTCTCAGCCTTGGCTACTCATTGGCATCTCCTGGGAAGCCTTAAAAATATGTTGATGCTGGGTCCCAAGGCCAGAGATTCTGATTTAATAGCTTTGTGGTGGGACCTATCCTTGAAGTGGTGGAAAAGCTCCTCAGGTGATTCTAATGTCAAGCCAGGGTTGAGAACCACCACTTTAAAGAAATGGTTGTAAGAGTAAGAAAAAGCTGCAGATAAGGTACATAATGATTACTCGTTTACTAAAAACACTTTATCCAGCATCCAGGACATTCATAAATCTGTAACAAAGCCTTTTCTAATGACTAACAGCGTGGCCACCAAGTTCTATTGAAATGCATGGAAAAAAAAGGAGTATCTAGGGGGCAGGATTAGGAGGAGGGGGAGAAACAGTCCAAAGGTCAAATTTAATATCCCTCAGGACAAATTTGTCAACCCTGCTTGACCTTTTTATACACATATATATGTATATATATTTTTATTATTATTTAAGTTCTAGGGTACATGTGCACAACGTGCAGGTTTGTTACATATGTATACATGTGCCATGTTGGTGTGCTGCACCCATTAACTCATCATTTACATTAGGTATATCTCCTAATGCTATCCCTCTCACCTCCCCCCACCTCACAACAGGCCCTGGTGTGTGATGTTCCCCTTCCTGTGTCCAAGTATTCTCATTGTTCAATTCCCACCTGTGAGTGAGAACATGCGGTGTTTGGTTTTTTGTCCTTGCAATAGTTTGCTGAGAATGATGGTTTTCCAGCTTCATCCATGTCCCTACAAAGGACATGAACTCATCATTTTTTATGGCTGCATAGTATTCCATGGTGTATATGTGCCACATTTTCTTAATCCAGTCCATCATTGTTGGACATTTGGGTTGGTTCCAAGTCTTTGCTATTGTGAATAGTGCTGCAATAAACATACGTGTGCATGTGTCTTTATAGTAACATGATTTATATTCCTTTGAGTATATACCCAGTAATGGGATGGTTGGGTCAAATGGTATTTCTAGTTCTAGATCCCTGAGGAATCGCCACACTGTCTTCCACACCAGCTTGACCTTTCAGAGGAGCATTTAGTGACACCGACTAGAGAAATCAGCTCCCGTATTGATGAAGCAACATTTTGAAAATCAGTCAAAACTCTTTATCTGTAACCTCCACCCAGAACTTTTGAGTCAGAGTGCTAATCAAGGAAAACTTCCAATTTACAAGTTAGAGTACTTGAAACACAGATCTTGGTAACTGCTGGAGAAGTGCTTAGAGGTGAACTCATTAGGAAGTCACACCTTTTAGAATGAGGTTGGCTTGTAATATAATTCGATAGACAATGAAATCATTAAGAATTTGACCAAGGTTTTCCCATGAGCTAGATGTTGAATCGACCATGTATCTTGTATACTTGATCTTTGAGACTTAGTAGTTGTATGAGGGCCCAGAAGAAAAATAAGACACAGATAAAGCTGGTAAATGTGAAACTAATAACTTTTATTAGTCTTTGAACTCTTGAAGTGTGCGGTAATAACAGGAGAAAACTCTCTTACCTGTAATTATTTTGATAAGTTTGCACTTCAAAAATGTCTAGCAGAAGTAGCTTAACACCTACTAGAAATTATATTTATTTATAATAAAAATATATTTATATTATATTTATATATAGTAGTACTATATAATATATAGTATTATATATAGTAGTAGTATATAATATATAGTATGTAGTAAGTAGTAGCATATAATATATAGTACTGTATATTATATAGTAGTATATAATATATAGTAGTAGTAAATAATATATAATAATAATATATATAGTAAGTATATATATAAATATACACACCTACTATATTTCCTCAATAGGGTCAACTAATTTGTTATTGGGGATATGTTTGTTAATTGTATTACAATTAGAGTATCAGTTATAAGAAAGGGATAGGTACAAATTAGAGGCAGGATTTTTTAGAATTTTGGCTTCTGTTTATAACTTACTAATAGTCATAATAATGACCAAGTCAGAAAAATTAAATTGTTACACTGTAAATATATTATATGTGTTTATATAGGCTAAGTTTATCCCATGGTTGGTTTAAGTAAATAGAAATTTCTTATTGCCTATTGAAACTATATTTTTTATATATCATAGCCATTTTATTTAACAAAATTTTACAATGTCTTCCAAACATAGGAAACAGACCAAAATGGAGATTTCCTAGTGAAATCAGATAACTTCAGGGGCCTTGAGTAGATTAATCTACAATCCCAGATTTTACTGAACACACTATTCTATTGCATCAAGTCTAAATGCCTAGAAATCAGGTTCTTATAAATCCTGCTAGTTCAATTATCTAACAATATTGTCTATTACACTGTAGTCACACTATATAGTGTTCATAATTACCTATAACCCAGCGTGTTTCTTCTCACTCCTTTTTCTTCACACTGTTAGTCTGTCCTGTAAGAATGTTCAATATCCACACCTTTCTGTGTAAAATCTATTTCTTCCTCCGAGTTGTTTTAAGCCCCACCTCCTTTATGGAACCTCCCAGTATTATTTAGATACTGGCCTTTTTATCCTATACTACTTGTATTTAATGATTATATTCTGCCTACAGTATCCACTGTTGTTTCATACATATTCCTGTTAGATATGAAAACTCTGTTTCTTGAGCCTAGAGATTTTTGTTTTTTATGATGTTTACAATATGGTCTTGTGCAGTGCCTGAACTTTTATGTCTTTAATAAAGACTTGATTGAGGAATTAGAGTTGTAATTATATAAACAAGGAAGAAAACTGTAAATCTTTTCAAATCTATTGAATATTGTATTAAATATATTGACTGTGCTGGAGAAAACTTTTTGTTTTTTTTGAGATGGAGTCTCGCTCTGTCGCCCAGGCTGGAGTGCAGTGGCGCAATCTGGGCTCACTGCAACCTCCGCCTCCCGGGTTCAAGCGATTCTCCTGCCTCAGTCTCCTGAGTAGCTGGGACTACTGGTGCATGCCACCATGCCTGGCTAAATTTTTGTATTTTTAGTAGAGACGGGCTTTCACCGTGTTAGCCAGGATGATCTGGATGTCCTGACCTCCTCATCTGCCCGCCTCGGCCTCCCAAAGTTCTGGGATTACAGGCGTGAGCCACTGCGCCCGACCGAGAAAACTATTTATAACGTGTAATAGCTTCTTCCACAAGCAGTCATTCATTGATTCATTCACTGATTCATTTGCTTATCATTCAGTCCAAATTATTTCCCATTTTGAAATAAAACATTTTTACACATTGAAAAATGCTCTAGTCTCATAGATAATGATGATTCAATAAACACTGTGGGTGCAAAACTTGGAAAATGTACACTGGCTTGCTGTACAATGTCTTAAATTCTATATTAATAATACAGTGTAAATTCATTAATTATAAATGCACAGCCATTTGTTGGTGAAAAGAAAACAGGATGTCAAGGGCAAATAAAGAATTCAGTGTGAAGCAATATCTTTGACAAGAACTTCTGTTTGTCTAATGCTCTGTATAACTTTAATAGTACCCAACAGTTGGTGGTCTGTAGTGGTTCTAGGCAATGAGTGGATTGCGTTTTCTTTGTTTGCTTTGCAACTGAAAGATGTTTGTAATATTAAAAAGCACACACACTCACACATACAGACACACACGCCATAACAAAAACAGCCTCAAGGATACCATATGGCGGTGGCCCTGCACCTGAAACTCAAACAAAGCCAACAGCAACAGACTCAGTGTTTGTCTTTGGCTAAGAATTTGAGCTGACATCAATTATACTTTTGAGCCTGGACTGAATTCAATGAAAACTTGTCAGTTGGTACTTTAGAAAAATGAATTAAACTAAGCCTGTGTTTCTTATCATTGAACGTACCAGCCAAACTGTTTTGTGCATGGCTTTGACATTTTAATTGCAGGAACTAGGTGAATTTTTTCTAAGTCCTTCTAGGACAGGTAAACAAAATACGTATTTTTCCTGGTATATCGTTTAGACAGTTTGAACAGTGTTGCCAAAAGATCAATGCCCATCATAGAGATCAGCTAATAAAAAAGTAACTATAAAACTTCATTTAATCATTTAGAATTATAAATCTTTTTGTTGCTGTTATTGTTTTATTTTGCTGTATTTTAAATTGGGTCCAAAATAATTTTAGAAAACAGTAGGAGAAGCTCTTTTGCCCAATGTAGGATAGCCACAGGCTTACAGATACTTCTTTGAGTGAGACTGAATTTTAGAATTTTATGGTAAATTGTTTCTCAACTAAATATACAGTTTAGTTCCAAAAAATAATTTTTAGATATATCACTAAGTGTTAAGAAGTTCTTCATGTTTTATAAGGTGAACATTTATTTTAAGATTAATAATAGAAAAAAATAAGCATCTATATTGGGTACTTTTATGAGCCTTAAAGAAGTAAGACTTCATTCAAATATTCATTTATTAACAACCGTATCTGTGCCCATTTCTAATATTTATTCTACCTTCCTCTAGCTGTCCTCAGCTATGTTTAACATTCCTTTTATAAAAGAAAATGTAATTATTTAAAAATCTATGTGCTGCGGTATGTATGCTTCCTACATCAAAAAGCACAGTGAACATACATTTACAAACATCATTGAATGTTAATAAACACTATAAAATCACACAAGTCTTTAAATACAAACTTTGTTGGTTTCAATTTTATTGAATAATACAAAGAATTCCCTTCTTAAAACTTAAGTATTTAGACTAGACTTTCCTATAAATAAACATTTTATAGGAAAACTTCATGTTGAATTTTGGTTTAGGGGAGTTTTAGGACTGAAAATATTTCAGATAAGATGGAAGATGATACTGGAAATTGTGACCTGATCAGTTTCTTGTGCTAGTATAAATAATTTTGTTTTACTTTTGCCACTATTAGTGAAAAACATAGTTTTTAACATTTATAAGCAAATTTCCTTTTTCAAAATCCCATGATTGTCATTACGTGGAACAGAATTGTTGGCTAACTGTTAATTTTGCTGATGAAGAAGGAAAAAGCATCGGTAGCTTGCTTTCTTAGGCTGTACTTCCATATGGGAACCATATTAAATTAAGTTCAGGTTTAATTTAATTTCATTAAGTGGCAGTTGAGCACTTGAAAGGTAGCTATTTCAATTGAGACACTGACTTTTTAATTCTACAGTATAGGTATAGGACATTTTCATCATTTCAGAAAATTATATTTCACAAGGTTGTCCTATAGTTTAGGGTGATATTTTTGCTCATGTAAAATTTGAAACGTTCTTACCATTTATATTACTTAGTCATAACTTTCTAGTAAGAAGAGTATAACATAATGTCTCTACTTGAGAGTTAAATCCTGAGATGCTGAATGGTTGAATTACTTCCAACAAAATCTCATGGAAGATCAAGCAGTAGAATAAATAAATACATGTGTAGATATGTGATTATAAGGCTCTACTGTCTCAAGCAATTATGGACTATTATATTTTTATGGGAAAAACACATCATGTTAAATTGTTTTACATTTACCTAAAATAATTAGTATTGTTTTGCATATGGTGACTTATTTCAAACCCCAGTCATGACCTGTGTTAGTTGATTTTATATGTCAACATAAATGGACCACAGGGTGGCCAGATACTTGGTTAAACATTATTTTTGGTGTGTCTTAAATGGTCTTTTTGGATGAGATTACCATTTACATTGGTAGACTGAGTAGTTTGCCCTCCAAACGTGGGTGGGCCTCATTCAATTATTGAAGCCTTAAATAGAATAAAAAGGCTCAGTAAGAAAGAATTCCCTCTCTATGCCTGACTGTCTTCAAGCTGGGACATGTCTTCTGCTGCCTTTGGATTAAGACTTGGATTGGAACTACACCATTGGTTCTCCTAGGTCTCCAGCTTGGTGACTGCTGATCTTGAGACTGCTCAGCCTCCATAATCATATGAGCCAATTCTTTATTATCTATCTTTCTATTATCTATCTATCTATCTATCATTAATATTCTCTCTCTCTCTCTCTCTCCAATTTTTTCTATTTCTCTGGTGAACCCTGACATACAGATTTTGGTACTGAGTGGTCCTAGAAGAACAATTTTAAAGATGTGTTTTCTGAATTCATTCTGGCACTTCTGGAATTGTCTCTCTGATTAGATTTAAAGACACTAATTACTATTTCTAGCAGTAAAGAGCATTGATTGTCTATGATGTTATCTGTCAATTGAGATATGCAAAATATCTGCATCAGATACTCCTAATCTACCACTTATAAGAAGCAAGCAGCAGGGCGACTGTTTATAAAATACTTTTGAACATTCTTGGAAAACTAATGAATAAGTAAGTTTAACTGGTTGCTGCTAATGCTGCTGAACAAAGTGGTTTAAAAAACAAAACAAAACGAGATGATCTCAGAGCTCAGGAATTCAAATTCCAACTCAAGCACTGCGTAAATAAGCTGAGAGCTTCTACTTATACCCTCAAAGAGACCCTTATATCCTGTAGCCACACGATTGAGATTGCTGAAAATCAAACACAGGATATCATCCTGAAACTGTCTCAATTACAACACAAGTTGAATTCTCAGCCTTGCAGAATGTCAACTGTATAAGTTAGGCATTTTTACAGTTGGGCAACTATAAAAGAGGGCATTGATTTGGAATAAATTGGAATCGGCATATTAGAATTGAGACATGTGGGAAGATCCTGATGAAATTTGGGTCATTAAGCCCTTAAACTCTGATGAGACTTCTTTGCCAGTGGCTTCTCCCCCCTGAGGGGTAGCAGCCTCTCCACAACCTTCTCCTTCTAAGTGGATTAACCCTGCATTGCCTGAGGAAATTGCGATGGGCTCCCCTGAGACAGTTGCCTTGAAGACAATGCTAAGTACCCCTGGGACTCACTTTCACTGCTCCTCCTTGATTCTAGACCTACAACTTGACTTATGTCTTAGGGGAGCCCAAAGGGTAAAGTACAAAGAATGGGAATCCATGAGGAGACACTCTATACTTCAAAATAACTACTCAAATTTTCTAATTTATACAGGCAGAATCTGTAAAACATGTGCTGGAATAGATCTTAACATTGAAAGAAAGGTAAAAGTAACATAATGTCAAATCAGAAAAAAATTATTTGTAAGGGCTCACCAAACAGATTCTGCATCTAATGTTGCAGTTTGAAAAGATAGAAAGGCTATAACAATTTGTTTGGTTGGCTGAAATGCTGACCAAAAAAACGTGGCTCACAGTGATCAAGCTGGAAATGCTGGGCTGACTTGGTTTAACATAGAGCAGGGGACTTAAAGAGTTAAGGTGATTGGAATGTTAGAATAAGTTTGTTATTTAAGACCTCATTATCCACACTGGGAGGGTCCAGAAGGCATATCTTTTACCAAAACTATGAGAAGTAAATTTATGACATCCCTGGCATCCTTAAAGAGATCTATGATTACTCTTCTCTGTAGGCCAGACCTTACAGTGGGAACTGCGGTCACCAAATTGGAAAATCTAAATGTAATGGAGGTACTTGAATCCTAGGGAAGCAGGAGCTTATATATACTAGGTAGGTCTACAATGACTAAAGAAAAAAATACAGCAAAACTCAACTTCCAAATTTCAGGTTATTAGCAAATTTCCACAGCTTTTCAAAGATACTGATAATCAATAGAAAAACTATCTTATTGATACATGAGGTCTCCTCTATCTCAAAGCACATAGGAGTGCATCTTGCAGAATCAGCATTCAGATGTCATTAGATGCTTGTGCATAGCAGCTGATTTAGAAGACGCAGAATGTTATTGGAGACATTAAAGGGAAGATTCATGTAGCCTGGTAGCCCCAATACTTTTCTAGGGTATTTATGAACCTTGAATCTACCCAAAATAGCTTATTAATACTGGTCACTGTTTTATGGGAGTCTATTAATCACATGCTGGTGTGTTATATCCCAGTGGCCTGTAATAAATATAAAATTTAAAATAACTTACAATTATCATGGGAAAAACAAAGCTAACTTTTACGTTACAGATACAACATTTTTCTGATTTGTAAGAAATGGAAACCATGTGTTCAGGTGTATATTAACATTTTATGTGTTTAAATGCTTCATATTTTCCCATACTATCTCAATACAGACTAAGTTTTACTTGGCCTCTCTTGGACTTGATGAAAAATTTTTCAGTGAAAGAAATCATAGGAATAAATAAGCATGATTCTAGATGTAGTATTCTCCATATACAAGAAGTATGGGGGCCAAGATAACTTACTTACAAAACTCTTCAAACCAATAGATGAATGATAGGCTACTGAGTCCTAGTGGACTCAAAATTAACAGCAATTCATTCACAGATTGGTTGAAATTTTTAAACTGGTTAAAATCTTGCCAAGTGTAAAGTTGAATTATAATGATCCATTTTGAGACCCTGGCCTTATTATAAAGTATTGTATAATTACATTTGAAATATAAGGTTACAGAAATATACTTTAGAGAATTTATCCTACAGAAATAAAGGCAGCAGTATTTAAGGATATATGTATAAAGATCTCCATTAAAACGTTGTTTGAAGTAGCCAAACCTGGAAATTATCCGAATGTCTATCAGTAAGAAAAGACTGATTTGGGCTTTAACATATTGACTTCATGAAACATCATTCAGCTATTGAAAAGAATGCATTAGATCCAAACTATTGTTTTGGAAAGAGCAATTATCTATAGTTAGTGAAAAAGCAAGTTGTTGATAAATATGTATTGGATAATTTCATTTACTTAAAACAAATTATCTAAAAGATACAGAAACTAGTTCTTTCAACCACCTTCCACTTAACTGATGCAACAAATTCATCTATGTTTCTTATTCCTCTATAAAATGTGCAAAAAGCACATAGATTATTCCCTGAAAATTGATTTCAATCTAGTTATCCACACATTTCTGTTTCTACCATTAAATTTTCACTTACTAAGGATTAGTTGCATTTGTTACCAAATCTCTTTGTGCACTTGTTCTTCCTATTGCAATTATGACATTTAATAAAATATTACATGAAGTGATTATAAATAAATGTGATGAAAGGGTTATTGCTTCTATGAAAGCAAAATTAAAAACTTTGGAAAGGCTACAGAAAAGAAAGTCACTAAAACATTTAGAACCAGATATGGACAAAACCATTGTGAAAAGAGCAGGCTAGAAAATTCTACATTAAATTGCTTAGCAAATGACTTCAAAATTTTGTTGTACTTTAAAGAAACCCAAACTGGAAGTTTTGGTGTAGCTAATGCGAGAAAGTTTAAAATCAGTTGGTTCATACTCTTAGAAATATAATGTGTATAAATGTATATGATTAAATTAAGAAGATTTTCAAGCTATACCTACATCAGTTTTATACTCCCCATTTATTGAACAATTCCCAGTTCTGATGAATGAGATAAGAGATCTTTGATCATGTGTGTGTGTGTGTGTGTGTGTATATATATATATATATATATACTGTGAGTATGCAAAATACTCGCACATGAAAGGATATATGTCAATTTGTTAACATTGGCTATCATGGATGGAAAGCTAGATGGGACAAGTAAAAGGAAAGAAGAAGAAGAAGAAGAGATAAGAAAAAAAGCTGTGGCAAATAAGAATATATGCATGGTATTCTATATCATATGTAAAATAAGATTCTATCTGTAGTGTTGCCATATACACGTAAAAATCTGCATGTGCACAAGTTCAAGGGGCACCATGAACAAAGACATTGATTTCATTAGGTAATGGAACATTGAGTAGTTTTCTTTCTGTCTTCTAACTATTCTAATGTAGTGTTCTCACTAAACTGAAATAAATTAAAACTTTAAAAAAGAAAATAGAAATGAGAGAATGTTGACTTGTATGACTTTACTTCACTAGAGGCTTTGCAGATTTTATTTTACTTTTCTATATGCTACTGATTTTTTGAGTTATAACACATTACTATTTTAAAAACATATAACCTTGGGGGATGGAGGCATAAATTATTTTAAAATTTCCTAAGGAAAGAAATTAAAGGGCATGATAATTAAAAAATACTGCCTAGAGGAGAAAACATACTATTTCTATTCTAATTCTTTACCATAGTGCTGATAGCATATATGGTCAAAAAAGAAAAATGTGACAATATCAGATTGGTGAGTGAGAATTGAGTGCTGAGTTAAATAAATGAGTCAGTGTATGTTTTTCACCCTTCCTTCAAAACCAAAATGAGGAAATGAATAATTTAGCCTCCAAAAACTTAGATCTTGAGAGCAGATATTAAAGCTGGGAAATCTTCCCTGTGACACTTGTTTACTAAATTTGTTTCATGGTAGAGTACTGAAAGAATTTCAAATACAGTTTGGATCAAAACACAAAGAATTTTTGATGTTAATCCATTAAAATGTATAAGGAGTTGTTCACACAGAAAAACTTCTGTCAAGTCTAATATTTCAAGTTGAAAAATAACTTCCATATGGTTCTTAATTGTCCTTTTGTTAGATATTAAAATAACTATCTCTGTTTCTTTGTTCCTACTTTCTTTGACTCTGAGAAAATGAACAAAATTAGAACAACCCTTTACCTATCCCTTCAATATGAATTTTCATTTATTCACAGTGAAATTAAACATTTTGGTAACTTTTATATATGTTTTTGAACTTACATGAACGAGGCAAGAATCGTACAAAGATATTACATATACCCTTTACCTAAGTTTAAATATTTCAAAGACTTTGTACAATTGTTTTACATTACTTCTCTCTCTTTCTCTGTCCATCATGTATCTATATTTCAGAATTATTAGAGAATGTGCTGCAGATATTATAGCCCCTTTCTTCTAACACACCAATGAGTGTTTCCTAAGAACAAGCGCCTTCTCTTACATAACCGTGCTACCATTATAAAAATCAGAAAATTTAACATTGTTACTATACTATCATTTAATCTGTAGTCTATGTTCAAATTTTGCCAGTTGTATCCTTAATGACCTTTCTCACAAATTTTCTCCTGGGTTTAGGATCCAATCTGGGATGATATGTTGTTATTTAGTTGTGAAGTCTCCTTATACTCTTTTTTTCCTAAGAATATTACTTTAATATGATCACATTTTTAACCAAATCTACTAATTTTGTATAAATTTTTAGAAATGATAACAGCTAAATAATTTCCAACTGAGTAGTATATCTCCCATAGTCTGTTTAAATCTGGAAAGGATTCGGAGCCTTTCTTTGTCTTTCTTCACTTTGGTACTTTGGAAGTGTACAGTGCAGTTGTTTTGTAGAACGTACATCAATTTGAGTTGGTCTGATAATTTCTCATAATTAAATTTAGTCTATGCTTTCTTCTTCAACAATGCCACAGGAATCTCAGTGCATCATATCAGGGGGCCTATAGTGTCTAGTTATCTCATTGCTGGTAATGTTAGCTTTGACTACTTGGTTAAGATGGTGCCTGTAGTTTTCTTCAGTGTAGAGTTACTGCTTTTCTTTTTGTTACTAAGCATTTTCTTATTTTTCTTTTAAATTGTTAAAGTACTCTTATCTTAGGCTTTTCACTTAAAACAGCACATATTTAAATTTTGACTCAATCTCAGAGTTGTATTATTTTAATCGGAGTGTTTAACGCATTTCTATTTGTTGCTATAATTGATATGCATGTCTAAAATCCCCAGCTTCTCCCATCACTCTTTATGATCCTTTTTGAAGTCCATGTATAATTCTGATGATTTAAAAAATTTCAAAGATTCTATTTCTGATAATTCAAAAGCCTTGCACTACCAAGTATCTAACCACTTAATACTACTACAAATACAATTCTTAGCTTAGCTTGGGAATAGTGTGTGTGTGGATGTCTGTATTTATATGTGAGAATGTGCATTTTTGTTTGTGGCTCTGCCTCAAGATGTGATTTCTCTGAGAACAATGCCTCTGTAATTATTCCTAGACCTTGGCACAGTTCTTGTCATGTATAAATGGTACCTGAACCACCTGCCATGTTACATGACTCCAGGAGGTCACCATTCACATTCCTGTCTTGAATGGACTTTCCTAGAACAGAACTTTATAGCCAATGATAGTCCTAGAGTTGTGCATGCAAAGACCCTGAATGGTGTTCAGTAATGAACACGTGAACAATTAGATGCCTATTTTTCCATTGTTTATTATAGCTAGACACAGGGCGACAGACATGGGGTGACCTTGCTTTATTCAGTGTCTCTCTCTCTTGTAACTAATGATTCCAAGATCGTGTGATTTTATTCTTCCATCACTTTGACAGTTTCTTGTTATTAATTAGACTCAAAGTTCACATGACAGAGTTCATATTTTCCTTCACATTACAAATATACTGTAAAGCTTTCTGGACTGGGAGGCAGAGAGCTTCCTCTAGCAAGCACTTACTCTCCCTACCATCTCAAATCCCTAGGTCTATCCTGCTTTCAATCATCTTGAACAGATAACAATATTATTTTAAAGGGCATTAAGCATGAATAATTGCTTTTCTTCATGGCTTTCTATCTTCACTATTTGCTTACAGTATTTTTTAAAGGTAAATTCTACATACCTTAATGGAAACATTTTAAGAATAAAATTTAAAGAGTTTTAAAAAATACAATTGCCCTTGAAACTCACCAGATTCGTATTAAACTACAAACAATTACATAACTTTAGGAAATTTCCTCTTACCACTTCTCAGCCAATCTCCACCTGCTCACCCATAGGAAACTACTTATCTTTGTGAGGATTTTTCTACTATGCATAAGTTTTGTCAGTGATGAAATGCCATATACATACAATACACACCCATTTTGTGCCTGGCATCTTTTGCTCAGCACAATGACCTTGAGATTCATTCATTATGATTTTGTATGTACTTTATTTCTTTTAGTTGCTGAGTAATGCTCCCCTGAATGATTACACTACAATTTATTTATCCAGTCTTACACTGATGGATATTTGAGTTGTCTCTAGTTTTTGGCCCTTAGAAATACAGCTGCTATGAAGACCCTTGACTAAGTGTTTTTGTGGACATATTATTTTATTCCTCTTGATTAAATACCTAGGAGTGCAACTGTTGTGTCACAGGTGAATGTATGCTTAGATTTGTAACAAACAAAAAGCACAATCATCTTCCAAAATTCTTTTATCATTTTATGTTTCTACTGGCAATTTATGAAAGTTCCAGCCACTCTATATGTTCTCCATGATTTGGGACTTGACAGTCAATCTTTTTATTTTTAGTTTTTCTGGTGAGATTATAGTGATATTTGATTGTGGTTACAACTTCCTGTTGACTGTATTCAATAACTTTCCATGTGCTTATTGTATTGTATATTCATAAATTTTTTTGGAAAATGTTCATTCGAGTGTGTGTGTGTGTGTTTTACATTTTGATTTCAATAGCTTCTGGGGTAAAAGCGTTTTTTTGTTACATAGAAGAATTGTGTAGCGGTGAGTTCTGAGATTTTAGTGCACCCATCATTCAAGTAGTATACAATGGACCTAATATGTAGTTTGTTTAAATCCCTAGCCCTTTCCCCACCCTCCCTATTCTGAGTCTCTGAAGTCCATTTTATCACTTTGTATGCCTTTGCATACTCATAGCTTAGCTCCCACTTATAAGCGATAACATAGTTTTTTATTTTCCACTTTTATGTCACTTCACTTAGAATAATGACCTCCATATCCAACGAAGTTGCTGCAAAAGACATTTTTTTTTTGTTTTTATGGCCAAGTAGTATTTGACATGTATATATATCACATTTTTTTTTTTTTTTTTTTTTTTTTTTTTTTTTTTTTTTTTTTTTTTTTTAGTAGAGACAGGGTTTCACCATGTGTTAGCCAGGATGGTCTGGATCTCTTGACCTCATGGTCTGCCCGCCTTGGCCTCCCAAAGTGCTGGGATTACAGGCCTGAGCCTCCGCGCCCAGCCCACCACATTTTGTTTATCCACTCATTAGTTAGTGGGCACTTAGGTTGGTTCTACATCTTTGCAATTGTAAATTTTACTGCTATAAACATATATGTGTAGGTGTCCTTTTCATATAATGACTTCTTTTCCTTTGGGTAGATACTTAGTAGTGGGATTGCTGGATTGAATGGTAAATCTACCTTTAGCTCTTTAAGGAATCTCCATACTGTTTTTCATAGAGGTTGTACTAATTTACATTCCCACCAGCAGTGCATAAGCCTTCCCTTTCCTCCACATCCACACCAACGTCTATTGTCTATGGTTTGTGTTTTTTAAATTCAATTTGTAGTAATCCTCTTATTTAATTGCAGTAATTTTTATATATTTTTTAACATCAGTCCTTTTGTCAGATATATGTTTTGCAAATATCCTCTCCCGTTTCTGGCTGCTTATTCATTTCCTTAAGCGTTCTTTTTATAGAGAAAAATCTTTATTTTTGAATCTGTTTTTACGTTTGAAATTATTGCTTTTTGTTTTCTAAGAAATTTTTGCTGTCACTACATAAAGAGATTATCCAATATTTTCTTCTAGCAGATTTATGGTTTTAGCTTTAATGTTAAGGCTTATCATACATATCAAATTAATGTTTTATAGTTTTCAGTGTACAAATCTTTGGCTTATTTGTTATTATTTATTCCTAAATATTTTAGTCATTTCGATGCTATTGTAAGTAAAGTTATTTTTTAATTACTTTTTTAGATAATTCATTGCTAAAGTATAGAAGTACAATTGATTTTTGTGTACTGGTTTTATATCTTGAAATCTTACTCGTTTATTTACTCTCATAGTTGTGTGTGTGTGTGTGTGTGTGTGTATGTGTATATGTATTCCTTAGAATTTTCTACATACGAGATTATGTCATATGCAAGAATTGATAGTTTTACTTCTCCTTTTCCAAAATGGGTGCATTTTATTTCTTTTTCTTGCCTAATTGCCTTGGCTAGAACTTCCAGCACAATATTAAATAGAAGTGCTTAGAACAGACCTCCTTCTCTTGTTCCCAATCTTAGGAGGAAAGCATTCAATCTTTGATTTGGTATGGGTTTGTGTCCCCACCCAAATCTCATGTTGAATTGTAATCCCCAATGTTGGAGGAGGGGCCTGGTGGGACGTGATTGGATCAGGGGGACAGACTTCCCCATTGCTGTTCTCATGATAGTGAGTGAGTTCTCACAAGATCTGGTTGTTTAAAAGTGTGTAGCACCTCCCTCTTCTTTCTATCTTCCTCTTACTTCAGCCATGTAGGACATGCCTGCTTCCCCTTCACCTTCTGCCATGATTAAAAGTTTCCTGAGGCCTCCTCAGCCATGCTTCCTGTAAAGCCTCCAGAATCAGGAGCCAATTACACCTCCTCTTTTCTTTATAAATTACTCAGTCTCAGGTAGCTCTTTATAACAATATGAGAATGGACTAATTAATTTCATCATTAATTATGATAGTAAGTTGTAAATTTATCAGAGATAATTTTTTATCAGAGATATATTTATCAGGGATAAATTTTAT
The DNA here is from genome assembly GCF_028885655.2 of Pongo abelii. Classification (NCBI taxonomy): domain Eukaryota; kingdom Metazoa; phylum Chordata; class Mammalia; order Primates; family Hominidae; genus Pongo; species Pongo abelii. The sequence goes on from NC_071996.2 coordinate 128,836,370, forward strand.
CAGGTAAGGAAGTTCCTTTCTATTTATCATTTACTGAGTATTTTTTTTTTTTATCATGGAGCAGTGTTGGATTTTTTCAAATGCATTTTCTGTGTCTATTGAAATAATCATTCTTTGTCTTTTATTCTGTTGATATGGTGTATTATATTAATTGATTTTTAAAATTACTCCAATCTTGCATTCCTGGGATAAACTCTATTTTGCCATAGTGTATAGTACCTTTTTATATAGTGTTAGATTTAGTTTGCAATTCATTATTTGTTTAGGACTTTGAATCTATATTCTTAAGGGATATGGGCCTATTTTCTAGTGACTCCTTTTTCTGGTTTTGGTATCAGGGTAGTAATTGGCTTTATAAAATGGTTTGACAAGTATCTTCCCCTCTCTCTTTCTCCTCTTTTCTTTTCCTTCTTGTGGAAGAGATTGGGAAGAATTTGGTAGAATCCACCAGTGAAGCCATCTTGACCTAGGCTTTAATTTGTGGGAAGATTTTCGCTTAATGATTCTATTTTTTTTTTTTTACTTGTTGTAAGTTTATTAATATTTTCAACTTCTTCTTAATTTAGTTTGAGTATTTTACATCTTTCTACCTAAGTTGTATATAATTGTAGCTAAGTTATCTACGTTATTGAATTTGTTGTCATAGTGTTGTTCATAGTGTTTTCTTATAATCCTTCTTATTTCTGTAAGATCAGTAGTGATGGCCCCTCTCATTCCTGATTTTACTAATTTGAGTTATCTCCTGTTTTTCTTGTTCAACCTAGCTAAAAGATGACTATTTTGTTGATGTTTTCAAAGGAGCAATGTGTGGTTATTTTCTATTCTCTATTTGATTTATTTGTACTGTAGTTTTGTTATTATTTTCTTCCTTCTGTTGGTTCTGTGTTTAGTTTTCTCTTATTTTCTTAGTTTGTTAAGGTGGAAATTTAGCTTATTCATTTGAAATTGTTCTTCTTTTTAAATGTAGATGTTTATAGCTATAAATATCCATCTAAAGATTGTATAGACACATCCTGTAAGTTTTTGTATGTTATATTTTTGTTGTTACTCATCTCTCAGTGTTTTCTAATTTCCCTTGGGATGTTTTATTTGACCTAGTGATTATTTCAGAATGTGTTTTTCATTCCTATGTTTTTGTCAAATTTTCTAAATTTTCTTTCTGTTATTGATTTTCAGTTTAATTCCATTTTGGTCAGAGAACATATTTTGTAAGATTTCATTCATTTTAAATACATTGAGGCCTAAAATATGATCTCTCTTAGAGAATATTCCACAAGCATATGAAAATAATGTTTTCTGATGTTGTTGGGTAGACTTTTCTATAGATAGCTTTTAGTTCTATTTGGTTTATAGTATCCTTGAAGTCTTCTATTCCTTATTGATCTGCCTGGTTGTTCCATTCATTACGAAAAGTGATATATTTATCATTAGGTTTAAGGGTGTTTTTACTGCATGTGGAATTCTGAATTCCCAGATTTCTTTTACTTTCTGTATTTTAAAGTATATCCATTGCCTTTTGGCTTTGTTTCTGATAAGAAGTTATTGTAATTGTTCTTGTTTATATAATTTGATGTTTATTCCAGTTTTTAATATTTTTCTTAATCTTTAGTTTTAAATAGCTTGACTATAATGCATCTAATATTGGTTTCTTTCTTTGTTATCTTGTTTACTAAGCCTCACAGATTTGTTTATGTTTTTAACTTCATTTTCTTCATTTTTTCTCCTTCTAGGAATCCAAGTTCAGATATGTCAGCTCACTTGACATTATTTCACAAATATTTGAAGCTCAGTTCATTTGTTTTTCTTTCTACTTGGTGTGTTTAGATGTTTTTTCTTTCGTTTTAGATCTATAAATTTCTATAGATTTAGCTTCCGGTCACTGTTTCTCTCTTCTGGACATTTCCAATGAGCTTTTAAGCCAATCTCATAAATTTAGCATTTTAGATATTTCATTTTTTTAGTTCTAGAACTTTAGTTGGCTCTTCTCATACTTTCTATTTAATTGCCAGGATTATCTATTTATTCATTATGATCACATTTTCCTTTAAATCTCTGAAAGATTTAAATGCAGCTTTAGCATCCTTGTCCACGAATTCCAACACCAGGGGCATCTTGATTGTTTCTAATTATTTTTCAAGTCATATTTTTCTTTTTATTTGCATATATAATCTTTAAAATTATTTTGGCACTGTGGTTGCTGTTATAGAGATTCAGGATTATGTTATCTTTGGCATGTGTTTATTTGACCTAGCAGGCAGTTAGTTTTCTTGACTCAGGCCCTATATTCTGGCTTCTTTGTCATGGGAACAAAATGAAATTTCTGCTGAGTTCTTTCAGTCCTTCAGCTGTTGCTTTGTATGTTTTCTTTCACTATTTTTTGTTTTCTTTTGAGATTTGATAGTGTAGATAATGTAGTTGAAAATTTATCAGATGCTCTTTGTGGTGCGCTATTTGGTCTTTCAAGTGTTCCACTGGTATTTCTTTCAGAAAATGTCTTTCCCTTTGCTATGACTGTATTTCCAAAGGAGGCTGACATCTTCTTACCAATGTGGACACTCACATTCAGTCACAAGGAATGCGTATTCAACCAAACTGAGGAATAATAATATTTCCATAGTTTCTTTTTTAAAATTCAAAAAGCTGAGAGGTCAAGCTGAGAGGCATCTATGTATCCATAGTGTAAAAAAAGCAGTCCATTGAAACAAACCCAGCACCCAGAGAAAATCAGAAATGATAGACAAAGAAAGCTAAAAGATGACCTTGGAAGTATTCAATTCCCTTGTAAGTTCTATAAAAGCAGGATCCCTAGTCTGTTTCATCATTATATCTTCACTGCCTTGAAGAGTGTTTGGCAAAAGACATAAGATTTTTTGGAGTGAATGACTGATAGCTTTATATATCCTGAAGATAGTACATATGTAATATCTTCAATGTTTCTAGAGGCTTTATTCAATGCCTTTTTCAAATTATAGACATATCTTATCATCATGATTAGCAATTTAATCTTTAATATTTAATAAAATGTTATATCTTATTGTGAGGGTAAGCAATTTATTTTTAGCATTTCTTTATTTGTAATACAAATATTCTCTATTCTTTAACATTAACAAAAGATTAACCACATTTTATCTTTTAATAGACAAAATTACAATAAAGCTGATAATCCTTCATTAGAAGAATAGTCTTTAAATAACTACAGTTGGCTCAATGATTTCAGGTTTCAGTAAATTTTTATTATATATAGAATAACAACCAAAACTTGTCCTTAGGGGAACATTTGTAGGATTTTTGGGTTTTATTTTTTTGGTGGCAGTATTGGTATTGTTATTAATAAAAATATTCAGAAAGACAAACAGCATATTTCTCAATGCTGAAGTAGACACTTTTTGTCAGTATTCTTCAATCCCATGGGCTGACAACCACTACAAAGACTCTAGCTGAAACCATGCATACAAGTCTGGTCTATATCTTGCTAGACTTGCCAGACTTAATAGTGGAGGAATATGTCCATTCCTCCACTGTTAAGAGCATATCTACTTGATTTATTCCTGCCTTCTCAGCTGTTTTGAACTAATAAATTGATTTTGAATATTTTATTCTATCTTTAGCCTTGGACAGAAAAACTATCTCTGAACAGATTACAGATTTTTTTTTTCACCTGTGCAATATGTTCTGCACTAGAAAGTGGTTTAGTATAAGAGCAAAATAGACTGCTACCAATCTGTCTCTCCTTCCTCTTACACATCGACTCTGATCTAGACTTAGTCAAAGGAAAGGAGTCTTCAGATTAAATACTTATACGAGTTACTGCTTTGTACTAGTCCAGGAAGGAAAGAAGTGGGAAATACATCAGATTTCTGAGATTTATGAATTTTTATAGATTAGCTGCCTCAACTGAAAAACACAGGCCAATGAGCTAATATACACCATCAGAATTTCTCACTCTCTGTTTTGATCAAGAGGTAGGAGAGAAACAAGAACCTAGGAATGTATAAAGAAAATACCTCACCCTAGATACTTTTCCCATAAACACTGTTCTTTGCATGGGAAGGACAAGCTATGTGACACCTTGTGTTCCCTCTGGGCTGGCATAATCTTCCTGATCAATTCCCATTTCTGATTCATACGTTGTGAATCTTCATCTCTCATGTAATTACTACCATTCCTCTTTTTTTTCAAGCCTTTATTCTGCTTCTAGAATCTGTCAAATGGACTGGAAGGAACTACCTTGACCTGTGATTCAGATAGAACCCACTTCCTAGAATCCCCTTCTCTGCTTGTTACCTCATTCCCCAACCTTGCATTTGCTGTATGCCATATTTTTAGAGGTTTGGCTCTTGGTCTCTCCTTGGAATACATTTCCCCCTAAACCCATCAAATCATCTTTGGTTCATTTCTTCTTTTCTCCCAGGAGTGGGCAGCTTTTGTTCCAACATAGCTGTGCCATACTACTGTGAGTGACTTGTGAATATCAGTATCATCATCATTAAACCACCATTATCATTATTTAGTAAATCACAAAGGACATAGTTCCTATCCCCAAGAATCTTAACCAGTACTAAGGAAAAAATATTGGCTAAACAAAGCCTTATGCAATTAATTGATACGTTGTGCAAACTCTATGTTCTAAAGTAATTCAGAGGAATAAGAGTTTGTTGAAATTTGAAGCAGTCAGGGAAAATTATATGGAAAAATTTATGCTTTTAAATTGACCTCCAAATAAAATATTTGCTTTACAAATATGAAGAAGCATCAAATTATCACAAATTATCACAAACCGTATGAACCAGCAAGGGCAATGGTTAGGGGAGATTAAATTGAGAACTATGCTTGACATTGATTTGAAGAGGCCAACTCTGAAATTGGGGGTATAGGGGTGTGGAGATCAGCCAGGAGTTTGTTGGCAGTAATTCAGAGAAAAGGTGTTACACTTTGAAAATAACAGTGAAAATGTAGAGAATTATATGCAACAATTTAAAGGAAAAATCAATAAGCCTTAGGGATTAAATGAATGTAGAAAATGAAGAAAAATGGTGATTCAAAATGATACTAGCACTTTGAGCTCAGGAAATTGAGAAAATGGTAACAGCCTCTGACAAAACACAATGGTTAGGATGGGAAGTTCTTTGGAAGATGGGAGTGTGTGAAGAGTTCAGTTTCAAATGTAATGCTTTTGAGAAATCTAAGTAGAAGTGCCTGACTAGCATTTCGAGTCCGGGCACTTGAGTGAAAGGACTAGATTGGAGATAAGGATTTGGGATTCCCTGTAAAGGTACTAGCTGTATCTGTTCCATGAAGGAAATGTGGAGGACATTAGTAGAGTCTAAGTAATGAGTTTGGAAAAATATTATGTTTAGAGGGTGGGAAGTGAAAGAAAGACGAGCTAAGAAAGAGTGAGAGCTTTGATGATGCTAGTTTTTGCTATTAATGAGCCAATATATTATCAATTGTCAGGACATAAATGATAAGACTTAAGTTTTTAAATTATTGAGACTCCCTGCTAGTTTCAAACTAAAGATTAGTCCTAAGCATAAAAGACTGGCTGTGGTTGCTGGGAGCGGTGGCTCACGCCTGTAATCCCAGCACTTTGGGAGGCTGAGGCGGCTGGATCACGAGGTCAAAAGATCAAGACCATCCTGGCCAACATGGTGAAACCCCGTCTCTATTAAAAATACAAAAATTAGCTGGGCGTGGTGGTGTGCACCTGTAGTCCACGCGACTCAGGAGGCTGAAGCAGGAGAATCGCTTGAACCAGGGAGGCGGAGGTTGTAGCGAGCCAATATAGCGCCACTGTACTCCAGCCTGGCGACAGAGTGAGACTCTGTCTCAAAAAAAAGGATGGCTGTGGAGACCCAAAGAATAGTTCCAAGCATGACAAGCATGAAGGCCTAGATTGGGTACCCCTTGAATCACTCTATTTTCTTTATTGGAGCCTTTAAGTATAATCTCTGTTAATTTTATGGCCTTAAAATGGCCCTGGAGTTCACCTTGACTTCAGAACTTTTTCTGCACTAAGAATAGCTAAAACTTAAAATGAACTTAAATAAACAATTCCATTGGTTTGCTTTATCTTGGGTTTTACATTAAAGCAAATCAATTTCAGAAAGGAGCCTGGGACAGGGAGCTGGACTGGGGAAACAAATGTCACTATGTAGTTTTCAGAATGTTTTGTCTTTCAGCTGTAGTAGCCAAGTAGCCATATGTACCTGGCATCTTTTTATTGCTCCTTATTCCAGCCCTTTATTTTCTTCTCAATAATTATTACATTGTTTGAGGTTAGTTTGGTTTGTTTTTGCTTTGTTATCATTTTATATATATATATACATATATATATACACACATATATATACACGTATATATATACACATATATATATATACACACATATATATATATGCCTCTTTTACAACTTAATTTTTTGTGGGGGAGGGCATTTGGACAAGGATGAAAGCAAGCAAGTCATAAAATGCACACATTTTCCTTGATGTACTTAGGAATAATATAATACTTTATGTACTTATACTTGGCTAAAAAAAATAAAAAGGAGAAATTGTAGGACAGTCATTTGAAAAAACTTAGTTGCTTTCTGTTAGCCTAATGCTTAAAGAGCAGGATGGTCTGAGAACTATTTCAGAGGGAAGATGAAGGAGAAAGGAAAGCCCGCAATAACCCACATCACAGACTAGAGCTAAAGCGCAACAAAGAGGTACTTCTCAAAGGCAGAGAATGATGGGAACAACTATATGTTTAGTCTGCATTTTGGATAGTTGAATACCATTTTGTAATTAAAAAGGTTGCATCTAATTAAACCATGTGCATTAGGTAATATCTGATTCAGACTCTTAGCCTTTTTTTTCTTTTATATTGGCTAAGGGAAATAAGTAAACCTGAATTTTGCAAACAGTCACATACAGTAAATCAACAAAGGAGTAAGAATGCTGATCATGGCTATTATTTAATAAAAAGCCCACAAATACAGAAAGTTAGAGATTTTTTAATCAGTTTTGATATATAATTGGCATAGCATACAATTCACCCATTTAAAGTAGGTGAGTCAATGTCATTCAGTATGTTCATCTCACCACAATTAACTTTAGAAGATTTTCACTACCCCCAAAATAAATCCCTTGTTGCTTAATCATCATCCCTCAATCCATGACTATCTCTTCATATATGGGAACACCATGTGTACAAATAGCAAAAGTTTCCCCTGTAAGGCTCTCCAAATTACACAATACAGTTAACTACTAGAAGACAACAAACAACCAAAACTTAAATGAAATGCAGTCATCAATATCAAAAGAATACTGTTTCTCTAGAGTATATGGTGATACGTTTTTATTCCAAGAGGGATTATTTTCATTATTCTCGCTCTGGAATGATTGACTTGTCTGGGTGGGATTGAGCCAGCAGCTGAATTATAAAAGGATGTCATGGGCAATCCTATCAGTATTTCAGTGCAAGCTCAGAGGTTGAAGAGTAGAGTTCAGTGGAAAATTTCCAGCAGTAATAGATCTGCTTTGTATAGTCATAGATTCATCTGGAATTGATTACTGTCTTTTACTCTAAGAGCCCTTGACGGTCAGGGCTTCTACAGGAACTTCATTCAGTACCTTTGTAATATCCCAGAGCTTCCACAGCAGTGCCCTGCATGCACGCTGAATATCAATAAAGGTTACTGCCTGACTGACAGTCTGTCCCTGGATGCCTAGACTTAGAGATTTGCAAAGCATTTTAGTTTGTAGCCGCCATAGAGATCAAAGGAGAGCAGACGGGAAGTTTTTTCTTTGAGGTCAGCTTTCAGCTGCTGTAAATTAGTCATGGATCACAATAGGAAAGGGAAAGAAGAGAGTTTGTATGTAATGAGAAAGTGGGGAGGGTCGGGGCAGCTATTTATGACTCACAACTGTATCTTCTTGGTCCATATGTTTTAACTAACAGATTACATCAATGGAAAGTGCCATTGCATTGGTATAGATCTTGGACAAGACTTCTAGATATAATTAAAATAGTCATTTAGATGAAACTTGTTTTGTGGCTGACACTGGGAAATTAAATATCCTTTATAGTGCATAATCATTTTGTTCTTCGTATTATTCTGGGTAACTATAATTAAACCATTGTTAAGTATCAGAAACACCCAAGGAAAGAGGCACTGATAATGTGGTTGGGGAATGGCATAAGACAGATGAATAGTGAAGCTTAGCAGATAAGAAGTAATAATGTTACCTTCATTTTTTATTACTATTTTTGCATGGACAGAAAATTTGCTTCACCTCTCATATTATAACCCTGTGGCATTAACAGTGATGATCAAAATCCTGATTGATAAAAGAGCCACATAAACTTTGTTCCTTAGATTTCTATTAAAATAATGAAACCTTAGGCACTTCATTTCTAAGCTGGTTCGATTGCTAAAATACTGTCTATAAATTTGGATGTGGAAAGTTTAACAAGAATAACACTTGGAAAATGACTATCTCTTCATATGTGGGAATAATGAAAATAATTCCTCTTGGAATAAAAAGGTAATTATTCAGTTTTCAGATTTTTTTGGGGGCTACTTTCTTCTAGAAATAAATGGTTTCTACAGTTTTTAAAATATAATTTTAAATACCTCACATATCCACCCAATAGCCCTATCATAAATGGAGTATCTCCAAATTGCTTGAATGAAGATTCTTACATTTCATCCTGATAGATTTGACTGTTAAACTGATTAACTTCAGTGGAATGAACAAATAAATGCATGGTCTCAACACCAAGCCTAAAAAAATAAGTAACTAGAGCAAAACTGAAGAAACAAGTAATGATAATTTTTGCTCCCCAAATTAACCTAGTGCCCACCCTACAGTTTCCACAGCACCTTAATATTTCGAATTCACTTAGCAGTGTTAACATTTGTAATTACCTGCTTAATACCTCTCTTGCCTGATACACTGTAAATTTCATGAAGGTGGAGACCACACTGGTCCTATTTATCCATTTTTGCTGTGTATATCTCAAGCACCTAGCATAGTGCCAACCACACAAATACAATAATAGAAAATTGGTTGAATGGATATGTAAGCAGAACTGCATTTATATCTTGCTGTGACATGTTTAATGTATCTAAGAGCCAGGTGATGTTCTGGCAGAAGGTAAAATTCTATGAAAAACAGGGAGCCTTAATGCACAGGGCATGTCCAGTGCCTAAATCTTTGTGAATGCTCAATAAATATAGATAACAGCAAGTAGTATGCCTCAGGGGAATGGTGAACATCTGTCGTAGAATGGATAATAGTCATATGTTTAATCAATTTACATTACAAGTGCTTTAACCGAAGATCCATTCATTCAATAAACAAACATACATCTATAATTTAGTATGTGGATGGCGTCATGCTCCACACTATTAGTTTAAAGCCTTATTAACTAATTTTGGGGGCTTTCTATCTAGGAGTAAATCTACTGAACATGTTGTTCTCATATATTAAGTTAAAACAATTAAAGCTTTTTATAATGTCTTGAGATCTACAGAACTCTATTTTCATGCCATCTGTCTTTAAATGTTTGCTACTATATAAAAAAGGGAATTGATATCCAGGCTTTAATTAACTGCAAAATTGTTCATCATCAGTACTAATATCATGTTAATTATGTTTCTTGAGGCAGGATAGTGTATTGAAATGATTTAGAAATGTTTTCATAACAGCAGACCTTAACAAAGTCTTTGTTAGCTATTTCTAAGGCAACTAGAAAATTAAGTAAATATACTGGATCTGTATAAATATATAGAGAATTATACATGTCTTAATAGCAGTACTTAAAAAAGAGCCTTGCTAATTAATTCTCACATAACTAGAAAAATTAGAAAAAAATTATGTTATCATGAACATTTTAGTAAGTGGCATTTTTTTACTATATAATACATTTTGTATGATCTCCTTTTAGAGGAGTGAGTAATATTTTAATGACAATAAATTTCTTTTCAGAGATGGAGGAGAAATCAATAGGTAAACTATTCATTAGTGTGGAATTTTGCTTGCATAGATCTATTTATTACATCTGGGTAATATAGCTTTTATTAGAATGGTTGAAATACATAAACATTGTAATAGGATTAAAATTTCTTTGCACATCAGTCCAGTTATCACAATATTGACATCAATTTATCATATTAATTCCCAACTTTAAATTCTATGCTGCTCCCAATCCCCACTCAATTGTCTACAGGGTCAACTTCAAACCCTCACAAGGAATCCAGGAGCTGGTCTTATGGTTTTAAGTCTTATCTTCCATCACTTCCACCTGCTCTCACCACTGGCAGATTTTATTCCAACCACACTAAGCCTATTTGCTATTCCCCAGCATAGGAATATGTCTCATTGTCAAACACCTTTGCACACATACATCTCTCCCTTTGATAAGCTTCTTCCCAATTTTTTCTGATCAAACTGCTGTTTACAAATTCAATTCAAATGTCATTTATTCTTCGAGCTCCACCCATTTCACCCAGTTCACTGTCCCTTCTATCTCCGAGGCCCATTTTACACTTCCCATTTTGGATTAAAATTAACTGTGCTTCTGTGTCTCTCACACAATGAACGCTCTTTAAAAGCAGGGTTCATGTCTTAAAGGCTTTTCAAAATGTATCCTGGTGCCAATCACAGTGGCTATCAGGTCTTCAGTGCATGCTAGTTATAATTATTAACTTTCAATTGTCTAATGATCCCCTGGAGGAAGAAACTGAGAATTTTTTTAATTCAATATAGTGATATTCCTAATCCTACCCTGAAGGGATCAAAAACATAATTGTTTCACCACTCTGTTGCTTCTGATTTTCTGAGTACGTTTATTGGTCATCAGCCTGGAATACAATAGCAAGGATGTCCTATCCCATGTCTTCCCAACTTGCTACGTTCTATTCTCAGTTGCTCCTTTTGTGGCAGAGACTCCCACATCTGCTCTCTTGTGTAGCCAGTTATCTCAAAAAGAGAACTGAATTTGATGTCATTATAGTAACATGTAAGGTTTTTGTTTAACATCGTTACTATCTGGAAAAATATGTTAATTAAATTTGCTAATGATGCTAAATGGGATGATTTTGAATTCATAAGTGAGGGTGAAAAGATAACATAAAAAATCTGAAGAGGTTAGAAGTATGACCAGGGAAAAAAAGCCTCATACTGGAAACACGCAAACTAACACCTGTGGGAGAAAGTAAGCAGAAACTCAGCTGTTCTGTGTGTGCTAAGATGGAAGATAAGGTTCTAACTCTTTGAGGTGCTGTATAATACCAAGACATATTAATTTTCAAAAAATTAATAGTGATTTCTATTAATGCAGAAAATTTTTATAGGCAGATCTTAGAACACAGAATATACTCTAGGACAGATCCTTGTTTGAGGTCAGTAAATGGAAAATGGTATTAACACTGGCATACAAAATGAGAAAAGTTTTAAAGAATTATGCAATTTGTTCAATGTCACTTGAAGAGCCATCGATTCCTATTCTTAATAGAAAATTACGAAGATAGAGTTAAAATATATCCACTAATTGCAATTACACATTTGCCTGGTTTATTTCTTCCATTTACCCAGCATTAGATACAATATCTTTTTCTAAGATTTAATTAAAATTTAGCATTACTAGGGCTTAATCTACTCCTTCCAACTTGTGGCTGGATTTTTGTAAACCGGCGGATCACTTCACATATATTTGAAGACAAAGGAATTGAAAAAGACACTGGGTTTGAGGTATCGGCACTGGAAGATATATCGTATTTGTTCAGAAAAAGTGCTGGTTATTCCTTGTGAAGGAACAGCATCTAGTGCTTTGTATCATTTACGGTCTTTGGACTATTTGGACGTGCTTAAATCCAATGGGAAATAAATAAAAAGAAGTGTGTCTCCAAGTTAATCCACGCACACACACGTTTGCCTTATATACAACTGGCACTGACTGGGTAGAAATGTGTCAGTTCATGTATTTGTGTATTTTTGCTTTCCCCAATTACAGTAGAACATAGATCCTACAAAGGTAGAGTGCTCAGCCATGTTTTTCCTACAGTATTCCCAGAAACTAGGACAAAGCTAGTATGTGCTAAATACTCAAATATACATGGAAAGAATGAATGAGTAAATTTTATATATATATATATATATACACGTATATATATATACACACACGTATATATGTATATATGTATATATGTGTATATATGTATATATGTATATATGTATATATGTGTATATATGTATATATGTATATATGTATATATGTGTATATATGTATATATGTATATATACGTATATATGTATATATATGTATATATATGTATGTATGTATATATACATATATGTATATGTATGTATATATACGTATATGTATATGTATGTATATATACGTATATATGTATATATACATATATACGTATATATACACATATATATATATATTTTTTTTAGATGGAGTCTTACTCTGTCTCTCAAGCTGGAGTGCAGTGGCACAATCCCGGCTCACTACAACCTCTGCCTCCAGGGTTCATCAATCCTCCCACCTCAGCCTCCCGAGTAGCTGGGATTACAGGCGCGTGCCACCACGCCCAGCGAATTTTTGTAGTTTTGGTGGGGACGGGGTTTCACTATGTTGGCCAGGGTGGTCTCAAACTCCTGACCTCAGGTGATCCACCCACCTCGGCCTACCAAAGTGCTGGGATTACAGGCTTGAGCCACTGCACCTGGCCTATCGTTATATTTTGCGTATAATGAATGTGTATAATACTAAGGGAAAAAAACCATATTTTTGCTCAATAATCAATTCACAAAAGGGTTCAGTCCTATTCTCTTTGAGTGACAATATTCTTTTTTTAACATGTAAATTTAAAATGAAACATTTTTTTTTTCTTTTGAGACAGGCTTTCACTCTGTTTCCCAGGCTGAAGTGCAGTGGCACAATCATAGCTCACTGCAGCCTTGAGCTCCTGGGCTCTAACATTCCTCCCATCTCAGCCTCTCAAGCAGCTGGGACTACAGGCACTGATCCCATATTTGAGCAATTTTTTAAAAAATGTTTTGTAGAGGTGGGGTCTCATTATGTTGCCCCAGCTGGTCTCAAATTCCTGGCCTCAAGCAATCCTCCTACCTTGGCCTCCAAAAAGGTTGGGATTACAGGCTTAAGCCACAGGCTCGAGCCAGCCTAAATGTAAATTTTTTAAGTAGCTGGAGAAAGTATTTACATTTTCATATTTTTTATTTTTATTTTTTACTTCAGGAAACTATTATAGCAGCTTGATTGATTATTCAAAGCATGAAATATGAGGCAGAACTAAATGAGATTCCAGGTGCTCATTTTGGTTACCAATTGTGTTTAAAAAATATTCTAAAACTTCAACTGTCCTTATATGTTGGGGCAGCAGGCTAGAGCCTCTGAAAGCCTAAGACTCTTGGGTCCCTCTGCACACCTCCCATCCCGGCCTGCCTCTTCTTTCTTCATACCACCAACGAGGGAGGTGTCAAGGATGGACACTGGCCGACCTACACTGGCATACTTGGAGGAGAAAGACTTCACTAATGTTTATATTTTGCCTTTTACTCAGGTGTTTTTTTAATAAGGAGTAAGGCATAAAATTCAAAAGTAAACATTTAAAAATATTGTTTGTGAGCATCTTTGTCTTATGTTGGTTTTAAATCAATCCACACTGTGGGTTTAAAATATAAGAACTTAGCCATTCATTCATTCATCCGTCAACATCTGTTGCTTTTGAAGTATCAGACACCATTCTAGACACTGGAGAGACAAGTTCATATTCTAAAGACAAAATAAAATTTTAAGATGAAAGGAAAACTGCCAAAGTATGGGAGGCCTCCCTGAAGAGGTTACATGTGAAATGAAACTGCCAGGTCAGCATTCTAAGTGGATGTATGAGCAAAAGCCAAAAGTAGAATGAGGTGAAAAACATAGAAAGAAGACCCAGTGTGGATAGAACACATTTGCTCATGAGGAAGCAAAACTGGATGCTCAATAATGGGATTTCCTACATATCCATGACTTTATAGTACAGCTGGTAAAAAAGACTAGTGAGTTCTAACTTGTCCTATTTCTATTGCAAAGATAGTTGACCATATGCCTAGCTAACATATTATGCAGAGCATTTAGCCTAATAGAGACACACTTTTTTTTCATAATAAGTTATGGAGATGACTTAGTCTCTGTACTTTATGTTTTTAATATCACCAAAATCTTTTCCGATGCTTTTTTTCAATTAAGCCTTTTCCTTCACTTCCTGCTAATAGTGATAACATATTTATAATAGCTATTTACAGTACTATTAACAAGTATTACAGTGCTGGTTCAAAGGAAATAAAAACTTTATTAATAAAATAAGAGATTTTGCAAAAGTCATCAAACCAAACTCCCTTTTATACATCTTGCCAACGATTATAACCATACCCTTGAGCACATTAATTCTTTTTATCTCACTAGAGATTCAGAGACATACACTTCCATCTATGGGGTAGATGAGAGATTTCAAGCAACAATATTCCATTAGAAGAAAAGAAAGTAATATAAAGATATTAGCTTATCCGTGCCTAAGCTACTTTCTTCTAAATATAGCATAAGAAAAACTAATCTGAAGGCAGTACAAACTGACATCTCACAATAATCTATGTCAATGAGCTAGTGTTTCTGCGGCTGCATTGTCCTTCCTCCACTATACCCACCTCAAGTCAGGAGGCTCATTCTACTATTTTTTGAGTGTGTTTAGTGTTTTCTTTGTATTGTCATGTGTACACCTAATAGTAAAACCATGCAGCTCACTAATTCTCCTACTCAAGTATGGTGGAAGGGATGGGTAGAAAACTAACATTGAATGACAACCATATGCTCTGTGATACCATGACAACTTTAGAAATGAGGAAACAAGACTCAGAGTGACAACTCATTCAGGGTCACTCAGCTAGTAAGCGCTGGAATCAAGACTGCAGTCAGCCAGAATGCATGATTCTATATTCTGTACCCTCAGAATAGAGTTCCTCTGCTAAATGTGTTGCCATTTTTATTCCAGAATAAGGAAGGACTTGCAAATTATTTTATTTAAAAATCAGAATATGAAAAAAGAACTTAAAAAACTCCCCTGAGCATAGAATTTAGGGCATTAGCATCCTGAGGCTAGTTTTAGGAAACCCGAAGCCGTACCTCTCCTTGTAGGACTTCTTTGTCATTCCATATCTTTCCTATTGCACATACACTTTCCTCTGCCTTTTCTCTGTCCAACTCCAAAAAAATCTGACATCAGTAACTGGTATATAACCATGTCATTCTGCTGTTCCTCAAAAGGATGTTTGTTTTTTGTTTCAGTCTTGTCTTTATGAAGGAATAACGGGTTTTGCAACATTCCAAGAAATTCCAGGTGACATTAGAACCAACAGGATAGATACTTTCTTCAGTTTGAGGCCTTCTTTTAATATTACGCTATATTGGTAAACATAATAGCAACCTATTAGGATTGATATTTATACAATAAAGTAATTTCATGAACACTATTTCACCATCAAATAATTCTGTGATATTATAATGACCTGGCTTTATTTATCAAAATAAAAAAAACATGAGAGAAGACAATTTGTTTAAATAAAAACAAAACAAAAAACTCAAAACCAATATGTCTCAAATCCAGGATATACTCTTGAGTCTTCATTCATCCAACATTAATTGCATAGACATGTATTAAGCATTCACCATATTGAAAGCTCTGGAGATTTATACTGAGATAGGCTACTTGCACCCTGGAGATCACAGTACAGAAGAAGATGCCATCATGTAAACGTAATTATTAGGCAATGTGTTAAGGGTAAGATTTTAAATATTAAAAGAACAATATGTGAACACTCACTATCTTTTACATTTAGCCTTTCCAGACTTTGTATTTTGTCTGGTAACTTGTCAATAGAGCTTTTTCAGAGATTTTGGACCTTAGATATTTACAGAAGCCAGAACCAACCATTTTTCCAGTTTCCAAGTAGATTTTATTAAAGATTTTTATCAATATTTGGGCAGAGCTAAAACATTTTTTAAAGACTTTTTTTTCTTTTTCTTTTTTTTTTCATGAGATGTGTGTGAGAGAGACAGAGGCAGTGAAAAAAAAAAAAAAACATTGAAATTATTATCAGGACAGCATCAAAGACTAAAACCGTCCTGGCTTAAAGACTGATTCCTTATGGGACAATCTATATTGATAGATTTTTATTCTACCTTTAGCGGGGAATCAATGAATTAAAGCTCATCACTTTTTTTTTTTAACATATAGCCATTCTGGTTGCTGATATTTTCCTATAACACAGGAAAATCTAGTGTTTGATTTTACTGGGACTCAAACGTTTGCATTGCTAATTGCTGCACTGATAACTTGCCCTATATTAAGAATTTGAGGATTGAACTTAATATTCTTATTACATCTCTTCTCACTAAAAGATAAATTGTACTGATTTTAATGTATGTCATCATAGCTATAGAATTCATATATCCTGGGAATATCAAGTAAATCCATGAAATTTCACAGGCTTCTCTTTACATTTAAAAAGATTCTTCAGAAACATCACATCCAGCCTCTTCATTTTTCAGATCAGAGAACTGAGCTTCAATGAATCAAAATGAATTGCCTGTGGTGACACAGACACTGGTGACAAATCCAGAAATACAACCTGTTCTATTCCAGTTCAATATTATTTTCCCTACCACTGCCTCCTTTGTAGCCTTTCAAGGGTAATTTTGAATTATTTACCAGTGTTTTGAATTTCTGGATTCGTTGTCAGTGTCTAAAATAATGTGTGAAATAAGAGCCTAACCAAGTCTTCTATAATAAAGCAACTGAATTTATTTTGAAATGCCTTTTAGGAAAGCCAAGTTTTGAAGGGGTTTTAAGACTATCGCATTCCAGGATATTTTTAGATAAGAAGAGAATAGAATCCTGGAAACAGGAACCTTCTTATTAAACAACATGATCCGTCTTCTAAGAAACCAAGGACATATTAAGCATGCCAGTTTTGCCTTTCTTCACAACCTTCAGAATTATCTTTCTCCTCCTTCCACTCACCTCCCAAAATATATTAAATTAGAGCTCTGTCTACTTCAATCTGGAAATATTTAAGAGAAAGTAAACGTAAAAACATGAGCTTTGGCCAGGCGCGAAGGCTCACACCTGTAATCCCAGCACTTTGGGAGGCCAAGGCGGGTGGATCAGTTGAGGCCAGGAGTTCGAGAACAGCCTGGCCAGCATGGTGAAATCCTGTCTGTACTAAAAATACAAAAATTAGCTGGGCGTGGTGGCATGCATGTGATTGTGATCCCAGCTACTCGAGAGGCTGAGGCAGGAGAATCGCTTGAACCCAGGAGGCAGAGGTTGCAGTGAGATGAGATCATGCCACTGCAGTCCAGCCTGGGCAACAGAGTGAGATTCTGACTCAAACAAACAAACAAACAGACAAAATGTGAGCTTTCTAGACACCATGAACACAAATCTCAAGGGAAAAAATTCCATGTCAATCTGTTTCCTTAAAATGTGATTATAAAAGTGTATAATAATTTGAATTAATGATCATTGAAATACATATACTAGATATGTCTATATTAGGAAATTATTCTAATCTCTAAGAATTCCTTTACTTTATTTATTATGTTACTAAAAAGATGACAGGCTGGGCATGGTGGCTTGCACCCGTTTGCTCAAAACTTTGGGAGGCCAAAGTAGGAGGATCACTTGAGGCCAGGAGTTTGAAACCAATGTGGTCAACATAACAAGACTCTGTCTCTACAAAAACTAAAATAATAATAATAATAAGTAACACATGTTCATATTAGAAAATCACTCATAAGCCTGCCTCTCAGAGAGGACTTCTATGAATCGCTTGTCGTGCTTTTTGGCCAGTATTCATTTCAATGCTTCTATCCATGTATCTATCTTTCTCTCCTTATCTCTTAAAATCTTTTTTTTTCTTTTATTATTATTATTATTATTATTATACTTTAGGTTTTATGGTACATGTGCGCAATGTGCAGGTAAGTTACATATGTATACATGTGCCATGCTGGTGCGCTGCACCCACCAACTCGTCATCTAGCATTAGGTATATCTCCCAATGCTATCCCTCCCCTTTATACAATTTGTGTGTTGTTTTCCTCTATCATTTACCTTTTTGGTCTAATTACTTTTGCATGTCCTTCAATATAATTCAAATACATGATTTTATTTTTGGCATAATGATCTCTTAGGCAGTGTATAATTAAATCATTCAATTCTTTTTTCTTGGACATTCGGGCTATTTTTTTGCATGCAGTTTTGATGTCATAGAAATCAGCACCTATTAAATATTTACCACAAGATAAATGAAATGCTATGTTCTTTACGTATATTACTTCCTTAACTGACTATAACAATTTATGATATAAACATTCTAAGTCCTATTTTGCAAAGAAGGCTCAAGGTTTTTCAGAAGGCAAATAACTTGTCCAAGGCCAAACTATAATTCAATGGTGGAATCTGAATTTGAGCTTCCAAAATCAAAAAGCCAAGTTTTTACCCATGGCTGTACTACCACCACACAGATACTTCATTTTTCAAGGACATTCAATTATTTTGCCTGCTTTTAAATTGATATAATAATCTCTTGGTTATTCTTTTAAGAATGCCATATATTCAATATTTCTTTTCCCGTAGATGTGTCATATCATCTTTATCTTATATTAATTAAATTCAGGACTCATTGGCTAGATTTCTAATTTGTCAATATTTTGATAATTACAGTTACTACAGCTTAATATCAGCAAAGTTATATTTCACCCCCCTCACCCCTGCTGCTTCTTCTCCCCCAATAACTGTCTGTTTTCACTCGTTTAGATGAATCTTGAGTTTGTTTTGTTAAATTTCAAACCATTTCCAGCTGGGGATTACACTGACTTTAGGAATTAATTTGAGAGCAATAAGTATTCCTTCCTTTAATTAGTCAACAAATATCAATGGAATTCCTACTATGTGCTAGGCATTGCTCTGTAAGCCAGCTCCCCAGCAATGAACACGGCACACACAAACCTCAGTAACCACAGAGCTCACCCTCTTGTTGAGAGATTCTGAAAATAAACCAGTAAGTAAATCAAATATATAGTTTGTTAGAAGAATGGTGAATGTTATATCAGCCAGAAATAATGAAAAAAATTACTTCTATGTTCTAATGTTTGTATTTCTTTCTAGGCTTCTTGTCTCGTGTCATCTATATTCTGGCTTCTAGAAAAAAAGTTGGCAGGCTACTACGCCTGAGGACCAAATTCAGCTGTCAATCTGTTTTTTCATTGTTTAAGATTGTAATACACATAAAAATAAACATGACATAAAATTTATCATCTTAACCATTTTTAAGTTCACAGTTTAATGGTATTAAATATATTGAGTGAGTTTTTTTCTGGATTAAAAAGTTATGATTTTATATATAAAATATATATATGTATAAATAAAACACAAAATTTGCCATCTTAAATCTCTTAACTTTTACAGTTCTGTGGCATTAGGTACATTCACATTGTAATGCAACCATCACCACCATCCATCTCCAGAACTTTTCAACTTTCCAAGCTGAAACTCTGTACCCATTCAAAACTCTCCATTCTCCCTTCCCCCTAAACCCCTGGAAATCATTGTTCTGCTTTCTGTCTCCATGATTTTGAGTACTCTAAGTAGTCAAAATCATACTACTTATGAGAGTACTCAAAATCATCATATAAGTCAAATTCCTCATATAAATGGAATCACACGGTATTTGTCTTTTTGTGACTGGCTTACTTCAGAGTATAATGTCCTCAATGTTCATCCATGTTGCAGCATATGTCAGAATGTCCTTCTTTTTTAAGACTGAATAATACATTTTGCTTATCCACTCATCTGTCACTGGACATTTTTGTTACTACCATGTCTTAGCAATTGTAAGTAATTGTTATGAACATGGTTGTACAAAAATGCTTCTTCAAGACCCTGCTTTTAATTCTTTGGGGTATATACCAAGAATTACTGGATCATATGGTAATTCTATTTTTAACTTTTTGAGGAACCTCCATACTGTTTTTCACAGTGGCTGTACCATTTTACATTACCATCAACAGTGCACAAGAGTTCCAATAACTCCACATCCTCACCAACACTTATTTTCTGGCTTTTTTTTTTTTTGGTAGTAGCCATTGCATTGTAATGGCTGTGGGTGGTATCTCATAGTTGTGACTTGCCTTTCCCTGATAATTAATGACATTGAACATCTTTTCATGTGCTTATTGACCATTTTACTCAATCTGTTTTTTAAAATAAAGTTTTATTGGAACAAAACCATACCCATTCTTTAAAAATTGTCTCTGTTAGCACTATATTGGCAGAGTTGTAACACAGACAACAAGGATACAGAGTGTAAAATATTTACTATTTGGTCCTTTGCAGAAAAATTTTGCCTATTGAATATTGCCTGGAATGTGGTATGGAATATTGCCAAGAACTAACTTCAGTATGCATTAGAGTCATCTGACGGACTTTTTAAAATTCTGATTGCTGCCCTGTGCTACTTTCTGGAGTTTACAATTCAATAGGAATCAGGTGGGGCTTAAGAATTTGCATTTCTAATAACTCCCAGAGGATGCTGGTACTGCTGGTTCATGGACCACCTCTTTAAAACCACTGATCTGGAACTATAAGGAAAAGATAAATAGTGGTGATGGTGGATATCATTATCTTGCTCCTGATTTTATTGGAAATATTTCCAGTTGAACTATTAAAGAATGTTGATTATTGATTTAAGATACACATTTTAAAATGTGAAAGAAGAATTCTACTATTTTATTCAGTGCTTTTTTGTTCGATTTTGTTTATTAAATCTGGAATGGGTATTTAATTTTTATCAACAATATTTGAATATTTATCAGAAAAATTCTGGAAGAAAATGTATTTATGTAGGCTGCATCATCGTTTTATTTGTATACTTACGTGTGTGTGTGCGCGTGTGTGTGTGTGTGTGTGTTAACCAGGAGGGCCTTAACATTCCCCTCAACTTGACTAAACTTGAGACAAATATCTTCTTGTCCTTAGACTCTTAACTTCCCTTTTCTTAAGAGGGTTTACTTTAGAAAACTTGCAGTTGCACACTGCTCCTTTGAAATATGAACCTTCTCCCAGACTCTTGCCAATTTTACAAACCAGGAATGTCTTTCTCAAGGACCTGAGAGCCATCTCTTTGAAAGGTAATCATCAAGAAAGGCAGTGCTCCTGTCTTTCAGGCTTTGCAGGAGGTTAGGGACCTCACTAGGCCCTTAGCAAACACAGAGGGCCTAATCTCAGTGACCAAGACCCTTCCCTCAAATGTCTTCCATCTTTCAGCACCATTTCACAAGCTCACCTCACTGCTTAAAAACTCTCTTGCCTTTGTTTCAATGGAGTCAATTTCAGTATCTCTCCCCTATTGCAATAGTCTTGAGTAAAATATTCCTTGATAGTGTAATTTTTTTCCAGGCACCAACCTATTTTACAAAGCATAGAAAGCATTATTTGCTGGTGACAAAAAACAACAACAAAACAAAAACAAAAACAAAAGACAACTCTTTTTCTGTTTTAAACCAAATTTTGTATATATGTATTTCTTATCTTTTTGATTTTATTGGACCCACCATAAGTTTGCTTTTGACAATTTGCAACGTGTATGCATATTAGTATTCTTCTCCCTTGCAAAGAACCAAGACATATTTTTCCCAATACATGACTTTTTTCACGTCTGTTTTGTTTATCCAGTTTCCCTCAGTTTTTATTTACCTTCACAGGGCATATTTAACTTGCTAATGTTTGAATGCCTTTTAAAAAGAGTTCAATTTATATGGCCTTCACCGGGACACAGCTATAACTCACAGAGATTTACAGGATGTACTCTTAATCAATTTACACTAAGAATGCTATTTTCATTTTACGTTAAATCTAAAAAATACAATGGAAATAAGATATGGGCCTTTTTCTTCAAATGTTATGTTATGATTGTTTATAGAATTACTATTATAATCTTACATATTTAATGGAAACCATAGACCTTGTCTTTTCAATATGTAGCTTCGATATGTAGCCTATGTTTTGTACCATTTTAAAAAGCAATTTTATACTGAACAACTTGTGTTTAAAGACCTTGAATGCTGAAATGTATTAATTCCACAAGAATTGCTTGAGTTTTTGAGCTTCATAATATTGCACCTAAAGCTAAAACAGATGCTGTTAAAATCTAGAATGATGCAGTAGGAAATAATTTGTTTGTTTCAGCTAATGTTTGAAAGAGTGTATTTGCTATTAACCTATGCCCCAGTCTGAGGGAAATATTGTTTTCACTTATTTCCTCTCTATTGTTTCTTTACTTCAGTGTAACAATTACCAAGGTTATTTTTGTTATTAGTCTTTAACTTTTACTTCTTTAGCCTGCTAGGGAAATTAGGGGCAATAAGAAAACAAATGTCTTTTTTAATGAGCATGAGTAAATTTGAAGGAAACTTTCATGAGATAACCCATTTTCTGTGCCCATTTGAAGCTAATAGCCATGTTCTAGCATTCAAGGAGGAATAAGCTCAGTTTGTGACACTGGTACTTTTGCTCTTGAACTGCACTTACCCCCTAGTCTTAGTGGAGCAAAAATGTTACTGAAATACTATAAGGGAACATAATATGTAACTATTGATTCATCATTTGTTTGATTCTTTTTTTGCTGTTTTTGGTTCAGGAAAACGTGTGCTTCATATGTCGTTATCTATTCTGATGTTCCCAGGTAGGATTGCTTCTACTGTTGGTTGAAGTAACTTCTTAAGGTTAACACTTTGTTTCCTGCACAGGAAGAGGATGACATCTCTTACCCCTAAACTGTGGCTAGTCGATGACAGTCGTGGTTGAATACCTTCACTTAGAGCAAATCTACGATTCCATGGGCCCCTTGTTTCAGCACCACAAAGGCCGCCTTGTGTGGTTATTTTGAAAGTAGTAAAATGTGATTACTCTCCATATTGCCCTGACACGAAGGACCCTTGGCGTGATGCTTTCTCCTTGCATTGCAGTAACTGATGCAAAACCAGCTACCCTCAAAGATCCCACTTGTCTGCTAATTAAATAAAACTACATCTTGTGTTAAAATTCACATCCCCAAAATATTACTTAATATAACCATTCTTATTCACTGTGTATTTAAACACATTTTTTTAACAATTTAGAAACTTAAAAAGAAAACTTTCATTACTGAATCCTGACTTGTATAAACAAAAGAGGCCCATTGAAGGCACTAAATAGGGTCACATTTTAGCTTTCTAGCACTGCCAAAGCTATACTCATTTGAAATTATGCCGACTTTTGCATTATAACACATCATCTGTATGTCTATGGATTTAATATTTTAGCAAAGGTTGACTACTTTCTTTTACCTATATAAATGTATATAACATTGTATTTTCCACACTGCTTTAAATGGAAACTTCCATTGTTTGGGATATATAGATGTTAATGGCACAACTGAAGATAAAAAAAAAAGCCACAAAACATATGTAACTTACCTGCACATTGCGCACATGTACCATAAAACCTAAAGTATAATAATAATAATAATAATAATAATAATAATAAAAGAAAAAAAATATTATGGACTTTTATCCATGTACTGGCACCCACTAAAAAATCTGAGTAAAGCTGACTCTATGCAGTAAAAAGCAAATACTAAAAAACAAGACTGGAATCAAAACTCAGATTTTCTTGGCTCTATAATTAGAAGGAGATTTAGAGAATATAAGGAAGATTAACTTTTTCACCATGTGGATTGATGCTGTTTAATGCCACGCCACCTAAAAGCATTTAGCACCGCCTGCAGTGAAGTAACACCAGTTTAGATGGAATCCTATGAGCATTATCGGAAAAAAGAGAGAAAAAAAAATGTTCTATCAGCTCATTCTTCTGCCACTGAGAAAACAAACGAGTGAACCAATCTGAGCCTGAATCACTTGACTAATAGCTAGGGATAGCAGATTAGAGTTGGGAAGAGGTTGATTATAATACATGATGATGACCAGTAGGAGATTCAAAGAACAAGTCAACATGTAACATTTGTTTTCCCTCTGTTATTTGAAATAGCCACTTGTAGGTTTGGAGACAGTAATAAGAAAAGCATTGGTGTAATAGTTTCTACCACAGAGAAAATAAAGACACATAATGAACTGGTTTTTTCATATTATAGCAAGAAGATAATTACATTGAAAAGGAACCATAGGGGACACATTTGTTTTGGTCTGCCCAGTGTATAGCCTCCATCTTTAATAAGAATACCTCAGGTTTCCTTTGGAATACCACTGCTTACTTCTCAGTCACTGTGGATACAGCAAGGCTAATGCCAGTCTTGGCTCCAGGAATCATCATGTGACCTAAGTCTGGACAACCACAGTATCACCTCCTCTGCACTCCACATCATATCCTCCAGAGAAGTCTACAGTGGTACAAAGATAGGCTCATCTGGAATTCTCCTAGCACAGTAGAGAAATGGGAGATCTCTTTCTAGGAAGGTTGGTGGGACAGTAACTTGTCATCGTGGAGCTGCCAGATCACTACATTGCAAGGACTGTCCAACACAAATCCAACAGATAAGAGAGCACAGCTGAGAGCTGGAAAGTGATTGACACCTGATGCTACTGTCCTAGATCCAGCTGTACTGAGGCTTATCATCTAGAGCAAAGATTTTCTTCCATTGATTATACCACTTTGAGTTGGATTTTTGTTACTTGAAAACAAAATATTCTGAGTAATCCAGAAATATTGACAGATTTGAGAGGTTTCTAATATCCACAGTAGCACTTTCACTAAATCCATGCAGACTTCAATAATAACTGGCTGGAGCTATTGAGCCACTCTTTCTTATCCATCTCTCATCCATCGATTCTTCTTAAGGGGGGTAAACACATACTGTGTCCCTGGCATTGTTTTGGACTTGAGAACGCAAGGTTTAGTAAGACATGGACATGCCCCCTGCAGTTCAGAATTTAGTGAGAAGACAGACACACAAACATGCAATGGGAAAAGGATAGCAGATAAACAATGTACTGTGAGAGTGTGGAGGAATCAGTGTGTGACTGCCTAGAAGAGTCAGACAGAGCTCTGTAGAGCTGAAGATGACAGGGAGATGAGAGGAGCTAAGAATTTCCTTGGTGGAGAAAGATTTTCAGGGTGTTCTAGAGACAGGAGATGCAAAAGATTGGGAGGGAGAGAGAGAACATAAAAAAGGTATGTTGAGGAATAAGAGATAGTTCAGATGTGACTGAAGCATAAGAGGTAAAATTGGTAACAGCTGGATATGAAATTGTACAGGTCTGGTCTTCTCTTTCTCATGAGTGGCTGTGTCAATTTTCACCTTTGTGCCGTAGACCATTTCAGTAGTTCTGATTGAAGTATCTTACCTGTTCCTCTCCACCTGACCATGTTATATGTTCTCTTCAAGGCCTACCTTTGATCTTGCCTAACCCAATAATGACTCCCCCACATTGTTCTCCTACTCAAATTCCTCCCTACTTCTCACATACTAGTCCTTGCAGGTTGAGGAAGGCACCCATTTACTACCAGTGGAGAGGTAGTCATTCTGATAATGTTAATTGATGAACCAATTCCTGTCCCTGGTACCGCCATACTATTGGCAGTGAAATGGGCACACTCAGATCTTGAATTTCCAGAGCCAGATTTGCAAATATACTAGCGCAATGTAAGACAGCCTTTGTATATCTGAAACCTAGACAGAAGCAGAGGAGTTTCACTTTTATACTGATGTAAATTCAGGAATGCTCCACCTGTCAGAGGGAGGGATTATTAGAGAGTAAATGAAATAGTTAAACACTATGTTGTATATGCACATATATATATTTTCATATATTTGTATTTAAATATAAATACACTTATACATACCTTATACACTTTTACATATTGGTACAAGGTTTTATGTGCAAAATACCAATATCCTTGATGCATTTTCAAGGATAGTTTTGACTATACACTATTTGTTTCTACTGCGCTAGAAACTTTCCAGTGAAATAAAGGGATACAAGAGGGCTCTGCAATTATGGGCCAATGGAACTCAGCATTGTATAGGTCAGTGCAATCTAAAAGAATATTCTTCCATTAAAGAAATGTTTTACATTTGTGCTGTCCAATGTGGTAGCCACTGGCCACATGTGGCTGCTGAACACTTAAATTTGGCTAGTGTGATTGAGGGACTGAATTTATACTGTTCATTAATTTTAATGAATTCTAATATAAATAAAAATAGCCACACCAGTCTAGTAGCTACCACATTAAACAGCACAGATTACAGAATGTTTATGATGTTGATGTGGGATGATAATAGATGTCCAAAGGGCCCTGCTGTCCACTGACATGTTTGAATGTTTGTGCTTAGGCAGATTTGACCAATTAAAACTGCCTTAGGAGTATGTATTACTTAAGGTTTTCCAGAGAAACAATACCCAAAGGATATGTGTCCTATTATATATATTATATATATTATTTTTTATATATATACACATGCACGTGTGTGTATGTGTGTGTGGTGTGTTTTATGAAAGCTACAACTACTCTATTCAAACTAGTTCAGTGTTTTCTTGTAAGAAAACACTGTGGGTTTTGTAACTGAAAGTTACTGAAAGGTTTTGTTACTGAAAGTGGGTTATTTACTTTTAGTGAATAAAAACGATTAAATATAATGAACATGTTAATTTTTAACGATACTTAGCCCTAGGCTTAAAGAAAATAATGTGGGGATTTGAATAACAAAGAGTAATGTATGTGCGATGTTTGACATTTTCCTAATAAAGAGAAGAACCTGTAGGATAGATGAAAAAAAAATTGAAATTGGGGGTGGGGGGAAACATAATAGCTAGCCTATCTTCTTCAAGTTGATCCAAAATTTGTCAGATAATTTAAAGTCAAAGTCATATGGTGAAAAAATTCTTCAGGCTTATTTATATCAATTCACTCAACTACTACTTTTTTTTTTTTTTTTAAGCACATGGCACTCTTGTTCCCTGCAGTGAGCAAAATGAAATCCCTGTACTCATGGAACTTACATTCTGTAGACAATCATCCAACTGCTCAAATCCAAATTATCAATCAAATGTATTCTTTAATGCATTCGCTTAAAAGAAAAATTACATCATTGACGTGATTTTCAAACAATGACCGCAATGACTTGAAATACAAGATATTGATTTCTGTTTTCTTTTCTTTACTTCTTTGACTAGCTGACGTCAAAAACGGCTGAGAACATAAACAGTAACTTCTCTAATGGGTAACTATAAATCCTTTCTTCTACTCCCTGAAATTTATACTTGTTATCTCACTCCCCAGATTCATACCAAGCTGCAATGAAAGAAACTTGATTGTTTGATCTTTGCTTTGGCAGTGAGTAAATTACTCTCTCCTGCATTAACCCAGCCGGAATCCTACTTGTTTAAATTTCTTGCCTGTGATAGCAAAGGGTAAGAAATAAATTCGGGTAAATCTGAGAAATCTGACAGAAGGTTTTGGTTGAGAATCTCATGAAAGCTCTGCTCTTGTATTAGGGAAAGAGCAGTGTCCAAGTGGCAGGGTTGGGCAGGAGAGGGCAAAGACCTCTCTCCATTGGAGGTGTTCCTAGTTTCCCTGTAGGCTTGAAGGTAGACCATGGATGTAATTTGGGAGTATGTTATATTTTGCTATCTCCCCAAAGAGGCTGATGAAATAACCCCACCAGCAGAGGCTGTGGGATGGACTTTGGACAAGTGGCCAGGCTGCCACACTCTCAGCTACGTAAGAATCTGTGCATAAATCTATTTAGGTATCCAAGACCCTCTCATTTATCAAAATGTAAAAGTAGAAAATAACATGAATGAGAGAGTCACCACTAAGACATGAGTAGCTGGACCAGCCAGCATCAGAGAGCCCACGGCTATGAGGACTCCAATGGTGAAAATAGAGAAAGAAGAAGGTGGAAATATGGAATCAAATACAAACCCTCTGTGCATTTGTGTGCTGACAATCTCTTAAACAAATGGTGTAACCTGCTGGTTAAGGGCTCTGGGCAAGTTTTGTGAGCTGGGCAATAGAAACAGAATAACATTTTTGCCAATGGAGAGGGAGCTTTCAAGTGGGAATTTTGTACTGGCTAGAGACAGAAAGAATAGCTTAATTTGACCTCTAAAATTACTTGATCCTGTACAGTTTGCCAGAGTTGTCTAGCATAAATTGTCATTAGACATCCCTGGAGGTGGAGTGAGGTGGGATGTTAGGCTGCAATAATTCAGTCTAACAAACCATACCAAAATACAACAGCGTGCATCTATTTTTTCTCACTCATGAGTCAGGAGTCACAGTGAAAGGTGTCATTTCAGAAGGCTGCAGGCAGTTCAGCTGGTTTGTTTGGGATGATCCTGTCCCACAGGAGAAAAGGGAGTGGCTACCAGAGTATGTTTTTCTTATGTGCATCTTAGTAGTACAGGAAGACAACAGGAAACATGGGTGCACATTTGAAATCTCTGCTAGCATCACATCTGCTCACTGTCCAAAGGTCAAGGTAAATCACATTCAAAGGAAGTATGGGGCCTAAATATTTGCTGAATAATAACCCTATCTATGACAGGTAGAGACCCTTAGAATCAAGAAAACATTTAATTATTAAATACAATTATTTTTATTTATTATATTTGTTTATGACTGGTTTATACCTGCTTGATGTGCCTTATATCTATGTATTCACTGGGTAGTTTGGTATTTCCCTATCTTCAGCCTTATGGGGAGGATTTTGCTGCACACTACAGATGCATTGGAGTGTTGTTTTATCTTAATTAGAAAGAATATAGCTGTCAATGGCTGCCAGGGAAAAAGGCTAATGAAAACACTGACAGACCTTTAAGTATAGCCCTGCTGATGAGTGGTATAATACAGAAGTTTCTTTTCTTTTTAATTTTAAAGGTAAATCAAGACTCCAAATCTTTGCCATGTTTGTGACAATTTCAGAATTGTGTTGATACACAAATAAAGTCAGGAATGACTTACAAATCTACTTTTTGTCCTAATGCTCACTTCAAAATGGTGACCAAAATCTTAACACGCATATTCTTTGTTAAGTGGTTGTGTTTCTTTTCCTTTTCCTTTTAAAATATCTTAGTATGCTGATAACCAGAAGAGTTTGATCAGGAAATACAGGTTAGACCTGCTTGCTAACTGTACTTTCACCATGCAGAAGACCCCAGGGATCTTTTCACACGCAAGTGTGGTGAAGCATTTCAGTGAAGTCAGGTGTCTAAAACCTTTAATGAAGGGATTATTGATATGCAGAGCTTCCAATCACATCCGCCCTTGTTGGATCAGATCCCAGAGGTTGTCAGGAAACAATGTGAGAAAGGTCAGGCACTTTCCCCTCTCTCCTCTCAACTGAGGCAGGGATCCAGATGCCTGAAACATAGCTTCAAACAGCCAAACTTCCTTGGGACCTGAATGCTGAAATCTCTTGGTGTCACTACACAAAATAAAGCACACATTTTTGGAAATGGCTTTATTGTAATCTGTTTGTTAAAAAAAAACAAAACGGAAAAAGCAATAAGACCACAGACTTGGGCTTCTTCATATTTATATTCCCATCCTGCTACAGCTGCTAACATCAAGGCATGATGCTTTTACAATTCACTTCCCTGTCAGTAAAATTAGAACCGCTTATATCTGCTCTTCAGAGTTGTTTGATATTTGAGCAGAGGCATGTAAAATAAAACATTTCATACAGGTCTTAGCACATTATAAATGCTCAATATATTATAACCATTATTGGTATATGGCCACTTCCCCATTAATTTGGTAATAAATCTCCCTCCAAACTCTGATCCATTAGCATTGCAATTTTAAGATCAGGCACGCAGGGAGTTTGATGGGCAAGCCTTGTGAAAATGCATCATTAAGCATTTTTATGGTATGTTTGAATTGTAACAGAGCCAATTCCACCCTTGAGTAGAGACAACCTTGCTCTCCCCTTGAAGGAGATTTTGGCATACGTATTTATTTCAGCTCCACCCTGTCTACAGGGCTCTGCTTCTTTGATAGAACTTGTAATTGAAGTCACACAGGCTTCTCTTCAGAACACCGAATCAGAGCTGCTCAGGTTGCAAACTCACTGTTATACCTAAAATTTCTGGCAGTTACTTGTATCCCTGGGCTGGAGGGCATAGACACTGGACCACTTGGATTATAAGCATCATCCTTATATCAACCTATCATCTCCTCCCAACATCTCAAATAAAAAATGCATATGCATTTTTTAAAGAAACACAGATGTATCTGAAACAGTTTAAAGAAGTGTCATTGTCAGAGGTGAGTGAGAAGGCAAAGCTCCCTGTTGCCACAAGCAGTGGCTCCTAGAGTGCACTATTTCCAAGAACTAGAAACACTTAGAAAAAAGCTTTTTGTTACTGTTGTTTAGTTGTTTTTTATTGAAGCAGCAGATATTCTCAAAGCTTTTATAATGCTTCTGTTCATTTTGAAACCCAAGAGTGGTTCTTCAACAGTTATGTGGATCCATTTTTTAAGAATCAACTTTCCAGCATCAATGTCACTTTTTGGAGAAACACTGATGTACTGGGTTATTCCTGGGAAAATGCTGATAATGTGACCCCTCCCTTATTTTTCAGCCCCATATCTAGGTATGCCTCATCCTTCCTGCCTCCCTAACATTCTGCACCTCCCTTTTCTCAGACGATTTAGGGTCTTTGGCAGTTTGTGTATGTTACTGCTTCTGCTGGAGATGACATTTTTTGAACAGTGTGGTGGTACCTTGATGCTGCTTAGTCATCTCAATTTCTCCTGAGGCATGAGATACTCAATGTAAGCTTTTATGACAATGGATCCCCATGGTACCCTCTATACTCTGTGACAGCACCTTTACAAATGTTTATTGTCCTTATTTGTCCCCTCTGCTTTCTGAGTTCTTACTCATTCTGAATTTTCAGACCCAAGCTTGGCAGTGAGCACAAAGTTAGTGTTTATGAGATATTTTATGTGTGACTGTGTAAATTAAGGAGTGAAATTAACAACATCATGAAAAACATAAATACATTTTTTCCTACTTTAGACAAAAGAGAGTAATAGTTGAAGGCAGGGACTTTGGAGTCCCTGAATAGTACCTGCTTTCCCATATTTGGTAACTTTAAATAAGTTATTATACCAAAAAATTTGGTTTCTTTATCTTTGAAACCTGATTAAAGTCCCTCTCCTCACAAGACTGTTGTGTGCATAACATAAGGTAACACTTGCAAATGTTTTTGCATCACGGTCCCCAAACTGTGCCCAGGTGCCCCTGAGTGCTAGCAGCAAACTCATAGCAGAGATATTTTGAGTTTAAATTTAAGGTTGCACAACATTACTTTTGATGCTGTCATATCTTTGTGAAGCTGGGTTTTGATAGTGGTTGTGATAAAAAGCAAGTGTCACGCAAAAGTCAACGAGGAGCAGGAAATGAGGTTGGCAATGCCGAAACTGGTTTTGTGTTTTGAGAAATTGTGCAACATCTGATATGTGTGCACAGATTTTAGTAAATCACTGTGGATATTTTTTTTCAAATTGATACTAGGTTATTACAATGTAGTTATTTAGGTATTTGGACCTAACCATTTAATAAATAGTATTGTTAGGTATTTCTTTTGGCCTACAGGTGCCATGAAAAAGTTACTGATATAAGCAGGGTGGGGATTTCTGCTTAGCACAGGGGGTGTTGTGACAACTCACAGAATATTAACTATTTGGTAGGAATGATATATTGGGATATTAATTTCTATTTTGTGCTTTCTGTATTTTTTATTTTATTACATTCTCCTTCCAGTGATGTATCCCCGTACCTGGTGTTTTATCACTACAGAGAAATTTTGCATGGCAGAGCAAAATCTTTATGCAGAGGACTTCCCAGCATGGCTTTGAAGGCTTAAGAGTCTATCAGTTTTCTAACAGAGAAGAGAGGGAAGTGTGCTTTGAGGGAACAAGACCCAGGGGAGGATTCCCTCAATCATAGGACACAGATGTAAATCCACAGGTTGCTTGAATAGTAGTGGCCTATAGTAATCTCTTGCAGTGCTCCAAGGACCTTGGTGTAAGGGGAATTTTTTGAACATATTAAAGGCTCACTAGTGTTTCTTGGGTTAAATGAAATTCAAGAACTAGAGGCCCAGAGAGTAGTATATGAGTGATGGAGGATATCCCTGAAAGGGTCATGTTCTCTGCAAATCATATACTCTACCCAACTCATACAAATAGCCTTGTAAAACTTTAACAAATAATAAACACTACTTACTGAGCTCATCTTTTATTCCAGGAACTTGGATAAGTTCTTCACATGCACTGTCTCATTTAACACAAACAAGGTACCATTATTAGGCTCATTTTAAAAACAAAGATTCTGCAGCCCAGAGAAAGTATGTAGCTTGCCCAGGTCACACAGTTAGTAAGTGGTAGAGAGCAGATGTAAACTCCAAAGTTCAAGTTCGTGCTGAATATTGGTAGGAACCTGTCTTCTTGCAAAGAGCAGAAACCTAATTCAAAATAGCTTAAATTTAAAAGACAAATAGAGCGCCTATTGCCAAAGTTTGGGGGTGGGATTTTTGTCCCAGCAGGATGCAGGTGTTGGAATGATGCAATTAACAAGCTGTCTGCTGCATCTCTTGGCCCTGCATTCCTCGGAGCTGGCTTCACTTTGGGTAAGTTAGTAAAGCATGTCCACAGGAGGCAAGGTGGCCACCAGCCACTCCTGGGGAACCTCTGGCCGACTAAGACTGCCCAGCAGAAAGAGAACACTTCTTTCACGAAACTTCCGTCAGAAGCCCCAGAATGGGTCTCATTCACCTGGCTTTGTTTTATGCCCAACCTTGACCCAATTTCAGTGTTATCAGGTAAATGAAATAGGTGAACGGGCCAGGTCTGGATCACCTGCCTATCCCTGCCACAGATGGGATTCACCCAAACTGCATGATTGACAATGAGGAAAGTGTACTTCTCAAAAGAAGCTGAAATTGCTATTCATTGCAAAAAGAAGGAATACTGGAAGGTAAAACATAACAACGACCCAATATCAAGCACTTACATTTTTATTTTTTAACAAGAGAAGACCTTGAGCTATTACACCCATTTTGGAAGATAGCAAGGTACATTTACATTTCTAGAATCATCTGAATTTGGCACAAGCTCTTGTTGTGGATTTCCCATTGTTGCTGACACAGTGATGTGCATGTTTTTTCATTCTTACACAATAAACCAAGGTGCTAGACATTTGTCAAACAAAACAACCTTAACTGGTATTCAGGCTCTGCATCGGGAAGTAAACCCACATCTTCATCTTCAATTTCATTTGACTACCAGAGTGGAGGAGAAAATGTCCTCAGGCAACAGGTAGGTGTTTACCTGCTTGTGGTCTGGGTGCTCTTTTGGCTGGGCTGCATCGAAGCACTTATAATAACTCCATTGCGTGGCAACTAACTCCACCAGGATTCAGTTGCCATGCAACTGCATGGTATTTCTCTATAATACTGCCTTTCCTATGATTACAGATTGAGGCGCTTTTATAGTCATAATAATACCTTACACTCGTGCCAGGCCTTTTACATAAGAAGATCCCAATAGGGTGAATAGAGTTGCTCTTTATGTAAGTTTTTTCACCAAGCACTAAAAATATCCATGCTTCCAATTTAGCTACATGGCAGCCATCCTCTCCTAGTTAAAATATACAATAGATATTTTGGCAGGAGGTGATACAAAGGATTACTCATCAGATTTAAAATGTGAAAGATGTTTAGGTGCACATAATAGATCGCCATTAGAGAACACCGTAGGTACTGCATCAAGTGCTGACAATATTTTGGGGGTGTCTCCGATTTGGGTGCCTGAAAGAGGTTTAATTGTTTTTGCTTTTTATATGGAATGAAGGGAGCAATTGAAAAGCGGATTGGGTCAGGCTTTACTGCATGACTCAGCTGCTCCAAGGTCTTAAATAGGTACTTAGAATGAGGGCGTCAGCACGGCTTCACTGAAGTACCATTTAACACTTGTTGGAGAAAATTACTCTGTGATTCTGATGTCCTACTTTTTCACCTAGTGAGTAGTTACTCAACTGGCAGGGTCTAGCACATTCTTTTTAATTGCTTAATCAGAAGCTTTCAGAAGTTCAGGTGTTATTATCAAGGAAGCAATATTCTATCTGAAAGCAAATAGATTCCTGAGTTTCCTGACAAGCACACTCACTCATTAACCTTTTAAATAAAACTACCATAATACAATGGAGGAAACCAAAACTAAGCTGCTTTGACCTTAATTTTATTAGCCAGCTAAAAATGTTGTAAAAAATAATTTGAAAGTAAAAGACTTATTTGCAGTAATGAGGTTTTTAAAAACTTTTTTAATTTTTGTGAGTACATAGTAGATGTATATATTTATGGGTTACATGAGATGTTTTGATACAGGCATGCAATGGGTAATAATTGCATTACGGAAAGTGGGGTATTCATCACCTCAAACATTTATCTTTTTTGGTACAAACAATCCAGTTATTCTTTTTTATTATTTTTAAATGTACAGCTAAATTGTTATTGACTAAAATCTCCTTGTTGTGCTATCAAATACTAGGTCTTATTCTTTCCAACTAATTTTTGTACCCATTAACCATCCCCACCTCTCCCACTCATGCTTCACTATCCTTCCCAGTCTCTGGTAACCATCCTTCTACTCTCTATCTCCGTAAGTTCAACTATTTTGATTTCTAGACCCCATAAATAAGTGAGAATATGCGATGTTTGTTTTTATGTGCCTAGCTTATTTAACTTAGCATAATGACCTTCAGTTTAATCCATGAATAAAGAAAATGTGGTATGTGGTACTTATACACAATGGAGTACTATTCAGCTATAAAAAGGAATTTTTTTAAAGCATGTCTTCTAAAGTAGACATCCCCAACCTTTTTGGCATCCGGGATTGGTTTGATGGAAGACATTTTTTCAACAGACTGGGTGGGTTGGGGGGATGGTCTCAAGATGATTCAAGTGCATTACATTTATTATGCACTTTATCACTATTACTATTACATTGTAATATATAATGAAATAATTATACAACTCACTATAATGTAGAATCAATGGGAGCCTTGAGCTTTTTTTCCTGCAATTAGATGGTCCCATCTGGGGATGATTGGAGACAGTGACAGATCTTCAGGCATTAAATTCTCATAATGAGTGAGCAACCTTGATCCCTCGCATGTGCAGTTCAAAATAGGGTTTGCATTCCTATGAGAATCTAATGCCACCGCTGATTTGACAGGAGGCGGGGCTTAGGCGGTAATGCGAGCAATGGGGAGCAGCTGTAAATACAGATGAAGCATCACACACTTGCCCATCACTCACCTCCTGCTGTTTGGCCTGGTTCCTAACAGGCACAAACTGGTACTGGTGGGGCTTTAGAACATGGGATTGGCGACCCCTATTCTAATGCCTCTGTCTTATTTTGGGAAGCACCTCTCTTTTGGTTCCCCTTTGTAACTCAGTTACATCCATCTATTAATGCTTGAGTTAAATTCTTATCATATCTTCATTGCCATAATTGTGGAATTTTAGTTGTCCTTTAATATTCATATTATTCTTTAATAGATTTCTTAAAATTTATGTGGATACATGGCTGCCTTGGTTAAGGCAAATTTTTCAGTGTTTCTTGTAGCTAAGTCTGGCCATGAGTCAAAATTCTGACTGGTAGCATATAAGGACTAGTGATTTGTGGAGCTTTCAGGTAATGGCTTTAAAGGAAACAGATGTGTTCTGTCCTTTCTCGCTTCTCTCCTGGAACTTCAAAAATGGATAATTCTTCCTGGTGAGGAAAACTGTAAGCTATGGATCTTGAGAACTATTGACAGCCATGTCCACTGCCACATGAAGAAAACTACTCTGTATTTAGAGAAAATCAAGCCAAGGTGAACTAAAAGAACATGCAAGAGACAGCATGAGACTCTCATTTTGGCATTTGACCCCATGTCTATTGTCTCTTATGTGCACCAAAGCCAGCCCTCAGACGATTGTTCAGACACTGAAGATGAAAGCAACATACCATGATTTAAAAAAAAAAATAACTCCCCTTTCTCTTTTAAGTTCATTTAAGTCTTGTTTTTGCCACAAGAAGAGTTCTCTTTCATAAATCAGGATAAACTCTATAACAAAAATAGTGGACTTTGTGAATATATCCCCATGGAATTGCCCTATTAGCATTTAGTGACACCATATAACAGAGTGAAGAAATGTGGGACCTCCAATGTGGCTTGAATTGAAAACTTAGAAGAAACATCAATTAAACATTGAGTATCAAACAATTTTCTTGTTTCTCATGTTTACCTACACAGAAGACATACATGAGTTTTTTATATACATATATATAATGTTTATTTGGAACAGCAAAATCTTTCAATCCAATTGAATACTTGTTGAAGTTGTACAATGACATGATTTGGTTCTGTGTCCCCACCCAAATCTCATGTCAAATTGTAATTTCCAATATTTTGGGAGGGACCTTTTGGGAGGTGATTGGATCATGGGAGGCAGGTTTCCCCCTTGCTGTTCTTATGATGGTGAATTCTCACGAGATCTGGTTGTTTAAAAATGTGTAGCACTCCCTCTTCACACTCTCTCTCCCACTCTGCCATGTGGAGAAGGTGCTTGCTTCCCCTTTGCCCTTCGGCCATGATTGTAAGTTTCCTGAGGCCTCCCCAATCATGCTTCCTGTACAGCCTGCAAAACTCTGAGTCAGTTAAACCTTTTCTTCATAAATTACTCAGTCTCAGGTAGTTCTTTATAGCAGTGTGAGAATGAATTGATACAGAAAATCGGTACCAGGAGGGGGACATTGCTATAAAGTACCTTTATCTTTATCTCACCTATAAATGTGGAATGAAAGTGGAAGGAAATGAAAATGTGGAATCAACTTTGGAACTGGGTAATGGGCAAAGGTGGGAACAGTTTTGGAGGGCTCAGAAGAAGACATAAAGATGACGGGAAGTTTGTAACTTCTTAGAGACTTGTTGAATGGTTGTGACCAAATTGCTGATAGTGATATGGACAGTAAAGTCTAGGCTGAGGTGGTTTCAGATAGAGATGAGGAACTTATTAGGAACTGGTGACTCTTGCTATGCCTTAGCAAAGAGACCAGTGGCATTTTACCCCTGCTCTAGAGATGTGCGGAACTTTGAACTTGAGAGAAATGATTTAGGGTAGCTGATGGAAGAATTTCTAAGCAGCATAGCATTCAATAGGAGGCCTGGCTGCATCTAAAAGCCCACATTCATTTTTATAAGCAAATAAATGACCTGAAACTAAAACTTATATTTAAAAGGGAAGCAGAGCATAAAAATTTGGAAAATTTGCAGCACAATTATGTGGTAGAAAAAAACTCATTTTCTGGGGAGGAATTCAAGACTGCAGAAATTGGCATAAGTAATGAAGAGTCAAATGTTAATAGCCAAGACAATGGGGAAAATGCCTTTAGGGCATTTCAGAGACCTTTGTGGCAGCCCCTCCCATCAAGGGGCCAGAGGCCTAGGAGGGAAAAATGCTTTGTGGGTCTGAAAGTCTCACTGCTCTGTGCAGCCTGGGGACATGGTGCCATGTGTCCCAGCTGCTCCAATTCCAGCTGTGGCTAAAAGGGGCCAATATATAGCTTGGGCTGTTGCTTCAGAGGGTGTAAGCCCCAAGCATTGGCAGCTTCCATGTGGTGTTGGCCTGTGGGTGCAGAGAAGGCAAGAGTTGAGGCTTGGGAGCCTCTGTCTAGATTTCAGAGGATGTATGGAAATGCATTGATGTTCAGGCAGAACAGAAACAGAGCCCTAATGGAGAACCTCTACTAGGACAGTGCTGCAGGCAATTGTGGGGTTGGAGTTCCCACACAGAATCCCCAAGTGGACACTGCCTAGTGCAGCCGTGAGAAGAGGATCACTGTCCTGCAGACCCCAGAATGGTAGATCCTCTGACAGCTTGCACTCTGCACCTGGAAAAGCTACAGGCACTCAATACTAGCCCATGAAAGCAGCCACAGGGGCTGTACCCTACAAAGCCACAAGGGTGGAGCTGCCCAAGCCTTTGGGATATTACCTGCTATATCAGTGCACCCTGGGTGTAAGACATGTAGTCCAGGAGATTATTTTGAAAGCTTTAGGATTTAATAACTGCCCTACTGGGTTTTGGACTTGTATGGGACCTGTATCCCCTTTATTTTGATCAATTTCTCCCTTTTTGAATAGAGG
Source organism: Pongo abelii (assembly GCF_028885655.2). Lineage (NCBI taxonomy): Eukaryota > Metazoa > Chordata > Mammalia > Primates > Hominidae > Pongo > Pongo abelii. Next base: position 128,874,691 of record NC_071996.2, read on the forward strand.
CATTTACTCAATTCCTGTACCCTCATTGTATCTTGGAAGTAACTAACTTGTTTTTGATTTTACAGGCTCATAGGCAGAAGGGACTGAGACGAGACTTTGGACTTGGACTTAGAAGTAAAATGTCCAAGTCCTTTGGGGGACTCTTGGGAAGGAATGATTGTATTTTGAAATGTGAGAACATGAGACTTGGAAGGGACCAGGGGCAAAATGACATGGTTTGGCTCTGTGTCCCCACCCAAATCTCATATGGAATTGTAATTCTCAATGCTGGGGAGGGATCTGTTGGGGGTGATTGGATCATGGTGGCAGATTGTCCCCCTTGCTGTTCTCATGATAGTTAGTGAGTTCTCATGAGATCTGGTTGTTTAAAAGTATGTAGCACTCCCCCTTCACTCTCTCTCCTGCTCCACCATATGAAGAATATGCTTGCTTCTCCTTTGCTCTTCTGCCAGGATTGTAAGTTTCCTGAGGCCTACCCAACCATGTTCCCTGGACAGCCTGTGAAACTGTGAGTCAATTAAACCTCTTGTCTTCATAAATTACCCAGTCTCAGGTAGTTCCTTATGGAAGTGTGAAAATGGATTCATACTTATAAATTATTTGTTGCATATGATTATTAGTTTTAGGACCTGGGTATAAGAAGAACAGTATAGCTTTTAATGGGTTTAAAATATAACCTGTCAACATTTACATGCATTTTCATAGCAAAACATTTCCATTAAAAAATCCTTGAGAAAATAATGGAAGACAGCCAAATTAAAGATACTGTAAGTAGTTTAAGGTTTTTTTTAGATGATTTTAGAGGATTGTACATTTATTTCTTTCTATAAAAGTAAATGCATAACCTTTCACAGAGGGCCTCAGATTGAAATAGGCTGTGTGCATTTATCATTTGGGGTTTGGTTTTGCTTTATTAGAGCACCCTGCAATTTGTATGTTTTCTTTTAATGGATAAAAAACTTTAATCCTTATATACAATGCTCTGAAAATTTTAAATGAGATAAGAGTTTCCATTCAAAATAAATATTGTACTATAAATCAGTTGTAATTACATTTGACTTTTACTAACTTTTTAAAATTTATTTTTTATTTGGATTTTTACTACCTATTTGCTAATGGTACATCCATGCTGAATTCCCTACACTGATTGTATTATAAAATAAAATTTAGAGTATCTACTAAAAATCACTTCTTTTCAAATCCTGTATCTTAGTATAACTTTACCTTAACATACAAATGGGTAGATTTTAAAATTATGGTGGTGCATTTACTCTAGAACATAGTTGGCCATTTGTATCTGTCTCTGGATTAAACTAACTACGGATTGAAAATATTAGCCAAAAAACAATAAAAAACAATATAACAATAAAAATAATACAAAATACAGTATAACAACTATTTACACATTATTTATAATGTATTAGCTATTATAAGTAATCTAGAGATGATTTAAAGTATATGGAAGAATATGTGTAAAAATTTTAAAATACTGAAAATATGACACCATTTTATTATATAAGAGACTTGAACATCCGCAGATTTTGGTATCTGCACGTGTCTCTGAACCAATGCCCTGTGGATACTGACGGATGACTCTCTATATACATGCAGTTACATGCACTTTGCAGTAAGCTCCTCACTACATGATTTTCTAGGTGAATGTACCTGGGAACACACCTGAGCACAAAATATTGTTTCTAGATGAAGGAGTAGAAGCTTGGTCACATCTACTCCAGCCTCTGTTCTTCCAGGTCTTCTCTCTGGGAGAAAGAGCAGCAAACAGGGAGTGAGAAAATTAGAACCTTACCACAGATTGATCATTGGTAGATTGCACAAATCACAAATTTTTGTGGTGCCATGTTCTTTACTTATAAAATAAAGACATTGGAAAAATTAATTTTATATATCTGCTTTATGTTATGTGGTTTAACATAATATGGTTTTCTTATAATTATAGTCTCATAATTTTAATATGGTTTTATTTTGTTTGTGTAGACAAAGTAATTTATAGCTCCTATTTTATTAATAGGGAAGAGAAACACAAGTTTATTGAAATGGTTCATCTAAACATCAGCAGGTATATAAGTGAAAATTTAACAAAAATCTCTAGACTGTTCCAAGCTGTAATCTAAACTGCAAAATAAATGAAGCAGCGAGTCTACCCTCTGCTAGTTCTGCATTCTTTCTCCCCCTCATCTCAAAACATCTTCATTAGATGCCCAGAAATAACTCAGTAACAAAAATTTGTTTTAAGTTATTTTTACTTAATTGGTGGAGCACAAAATAAATATTAATTTAAATATGCTTTAAATTCATATGGCCATAGGAAGTATAATAATAACAACAATATAAAGAAGAAGGATGAAAGAAAGAAAGAGAGAAAAAGAATGAAAGAAAGAAAAAGAAACAAAGTAAGGAAGAAAGAAGCAAAAAGCCTATTACCTCTATGCTATACATTATTCAATTAGCAGCAGTTATTGAACTGATTGTAGCTCCTGCACTAGATAGTTGTTCGGTATCCATGTCTTTAAAAGTTTTTTTTCACTTCCAAAATCAGCTCTTCACATTTCCTTACCTCTGGTGATATTTATGCTTTGCCTGATTATCTGTGCTTCCTTCAGATCTATTGCTGGTCTCTTAGACTTTAGGTCAAACGTGATCTAAACTTGAAAAGCAGTTGATTTTCTTTCATCCTTGACTTTTGTCTAAGGCTAGTTTATTTCATTTCCCAAGGCATGGCTTTCTATATATTGTTTAATTGTTTGGCATTCTGTTCCATATTCATTTATTTCAGACATAGAATGGAGAAAAATTAAAAGTTGAAGAAATTTTTAAAAATATAAATTTTTCATAGCAAAAAAATTAATAAGCGATGTTGCTTCCATATTTCATTTCTGTCATTTTGCCTGTACTGTTGTTTAGATACTTACATAGCGCTGGCCAGAGTAATTAGGTGATTATAACCACAAGCTTTGGTTTTGTTGTCAGAGTCCTATTTACTAGCAAAATGACTAAACTAGTTGATAACCTAGCACATAGAATTCACATGTATATGAATACAAATATCTTGCATTGAGTATTTTAGTGAGCCTCTGGTAAAGACTGAGCTTAAGTGAAGAGAAGAATGGAATTCCAGAAACTATTGTGGTTCATGTGGGAAAACCACTTGGGGAAAGGACTCTGCTCAGCACTCAGAGGTCATTCATGTAGACACAGAATTGGTTGTGCCTGTACAGATGAGTCTGCAACACCTTCCACAGTCTTCCTTCCTGAGGCCTGAAACACCTTTAAACAGAACAGAGCTTCATTCAGTGGTGAAAAATGATTCTGGGCAATCCCATTACTAAGTATTTACCCAAAGGATTATACATCATTCTACTATAAAGACACATGCACATGTATATCTATTGCAGCACTATTTACAATAGCAAAGACTTGGAACCAACCCAAATGTCCATCAATGAGAGACTGGATAAAGAAAATGTGGCATATATACACCATGGAATACTATGCAGTCATTAAAAAGAATGAGTTTATGTCCTTTTCAGGGCCATGGATGAAGCTGGAAACCATCATCCTCAGCACAGTAACACAGGAACAGAAAACCAAACACCACGTTTTGTCACTCATAAGTGGGAGTTGAACAATGAGAACACATGGACACAGGGAGGGGAACATCACACACCGGGGTCTGTTGGGGGGTGGGGGAAAGGGGAGGGAGAGCATTAGGACAAATCCCCAACGCATGTGGGGTTTAAAACCTAGATGACAGGCTGATAGGTGCAGCAAACCACCATGGCACATGTATACTTATGTAACAAACCTTCACGTTCAGCACATGTATCTCAGAACCTAAAGTAAAATTTAAAAAAAAAATGAGACTGGGGCTGATGGGGCCTGAGGACATACGTGAGTGCCCACTGAAATGTAAATAACTGTTGGCGCCTTAAGAAATAATTATGGAGGGCCTTCTCTTTGCAAAGAAACTTTCTGAATACTTGGGATATAAGCTGAAAAAGAATCATTTAGGAGGCTGAGATAGGAGGATTGCTTGAGCCCAGGAGTTCAAGACCAGCCTGGGCAATATAATAAGACCCCACCTCTACAAAAAGTGTTTTAAAAATTAATTGAGCATAATAATCTACACCTGTGGTCCCAGCTGCTTGGGAGGCTGATGTGTGAGGATCACTTGAGCCCAGGAAGTTGAGGATGCTGTGAGCTGTGATTGTGATCACACCACTGAACTCCAGCCTGGTTGACAAAGCGAGAACCTGTCTTGAAAGAAAAAAGAAAAAGAAAAGAAAATCAAGTTCCCTACTCTCCTAGAATTTTATCGTAATGCAGAGATAAACAATAAATTAATTAATAAATGAGTAAATATATGAAGATAACAATACAAATACATGAAAGGTAATAAAGGCTGGGTGCGGTGTTTCATGTCTGTAATCCCAGCACTTTGGGAGGCCGAGGAGGGTGGATTACTTAATTGCAGGAGTGTGAGACCAGCCTGAGCAACATGGAGAAACCCCATCTCTACTAAACAAATACAAAAGTTAGCTGGGTATGACGGCACGTGCCTGTAGTTCCAGCTACTCTAGAGGGTGAGGTGGGAGGACTGTTTGAGCTCAGGAGGAAGAGGTTGCAGAGAGCCATGACCCTGCCACTGCACTCCAGCCTGGGTGCCAGAGCGAGACCGTGTCTCAAAAATTAAAAAGAAAGGTAATAAATAGGGTAATAGGAGCTAATGTTTTGTATCTTGCAAATATTCACTCATTTAGTTATCACAACTCTGTAAAGTAAGTACTCTTGCAACTTTAATCATGAGGTTGTTGAACCACAGAGAAATTAAATCATTGTTCAGCTTTACACAGCTAACAAAGACTGAAGCCGTAATGTAAACCTGGGTTAATCTAGCTCTACAGCCAACTGGGTAATATGACAGTGACTGGGGGTGGTGTTCAGGAAAGAGGTTGGAGGAAGCATCAACGATAGACACACAGGTATCTGGGGGAAAAGCTTCTCAAATAGAGGAAGTCATGAGTGCAAAACTGGAACTAATAACAGATTGTCTCCTGTTGTTTGTAGTTTGCAGTTTTCAGGGGTCAAGGAGAGGGCGTGAGGCACTTGGCTGAGGGAGTAGGATGGAGTTAGAGATTCCTGGGGTCTCCAGAAATCCACTTCACAATTTTACCAAGGCTAGCCTAATCTGTCTCATATCACAATGGATATTCTAGTACCTCTTTCTCTGTACAAAATTCAGTTTACTCCTTAATTTACTCCTTAATTTCCATTTGAAATCCAGTAGTTTATTCTTCTTAACCTCCTGGAAAGAGAGCTAAGGAAAAGATCTATGAATGAAAAAGTGTTACACACTAGAAGAAATGAGTCCTGAATACTCAAAGAATCAGTGCTGTGTTCCTAGGCAAGCTGCCTGACTTTCTGAGCTTCGATTTCCTGATCTGTTTAACGAAGGGGTTAGACTAGATTATCTCCAAAATCCTGTTTCTATATTTAAATTTGACCTCATGATAATGGTCAGCCACATAGAGAGTACTATAGATCACTTAAATTGAAATTTTGTCTGAGAGCACCTTAAATTTAATTTATAGTCAACCTAGAGTTAAAAAATCAGGACATGGAGGAATATAATTGTGAATTTATTATTTTGTTGACTACAAGTTTTGAGAGTGTTAGGTCCTCATGTTTTACTTTAGTAATCAATTTCTCATGACCACTTCACATGCCTTAAAATTCCCTCAAATTGCTATACTTGAATTAACTAAATGAAGTGAGGAAATAGACTTGGAGAATATATTGTAGGCTGCAGCTGTCATTTGTTTCTTCCACTGTTCTCTAATTACTGATGGGTATTTTCAAATACATATTAACTCAGTGTGAGCTTAAAGAAAACTACAGCATCCCCACTTAGGTGAAACGGGCTATAGTATTTTATGTGACAGAAGCTGAAAAAGTGGGCAAGACTTGGCTCAGCATCAAGGAAGCCAGTCACTGAAAATCAGCCTGCCCCCAAACCTGAAGGACATCATCTCCTAAACTCTGTTTTAAATATTTTCATTAGGCAGGTTCTGTTTCCACCTGCGATCCCCTCCTTTCTTACTTTCCCCCAAATCCTATCTGCCCAATACGCTCATACTTATTTTTGAATTTTTATCTCGTTGTTGCAGATACTGCCAACTTGGTAATGCATTGGAGGCATTTCTATTTCACAAATCCTCCTGACCCAGCCTTCTCATTTTAAAAATAAGTGGAAACCCACAGATTCCAAAGTCTCTTCTTTCAGGGGGAGTTTTGTGAAGATAGGATTTTACATTTCCCCTAAAATCACCATATGAAATTATTGTAAAAACAGTATACACCTGTTGGGGAGAACTAAGCAATACGGACATTTATTTTTAAATAAAAAATAGACAAATGCCAAATATAAACAAAATTATGCTATTTTTTTCTGTAATATGTATTTTCCTCTACATGTAATAGTTGCATAGCCTTAGACATCACTTAATCTCTGTTTGCCTCAATATCCTAATTTTTAAAATGAGAAGAATTAAAGTGCCTATCTCTTAAAATTAGAGTAGTGATCGAACTATTCAGTTAATGTAAGTAGGGCACATAATAAACATTGTGTATGTGCTTGCTATTACTGTTGTTATTGTGAATATTATGTTTATGCAAAAGCATTATATGTATGCACATATTCTAAAAGATACTATTTCCTAGGTAATACAGTTATTCAATAAATTTTAGTTCAAGAACTCTTATACAAGACACTGATCTATATGCTGGGATGCAAAGATGAACAAGTACATACAAGGTTCTTATTCTCATGGGGCTTGCATCTTAGTAAGGAGAAACTAATAAAATTACCAGTAGTAAGAATATATCCTACATATGTGTGTGTAAACAAGATCATTCAAATGGTGGTACATATTTGCAATGAAATGTATCCAGTCGATGTAATAATAAGTGACTGGTGGCTTTCATTTTTAGACTGAAGGATCAGGAAGAAAATACGCATAGAGAAAGGACAGAGAGCCAAGATTGAGATCTGGAGCTTTCCAACATTTAGAACTTAATCAGAGGAGAGAGTCAGCAAAAGAGACCAGGAGAAAGAAGTCATTGAAATAAGAGGAAAAACAGAATAATCCAATGTCATGAAAGACAGGAACAGTATTTCAAGTGAAATAGTAAAGGAAGTTAAACGGCCTCTCATGAACTAATGGGAGATTTCTTATTACTATTATTACATCTATTAAAATATCAGTTATGGTGTTATGTAGCACATTTTCTTTATCTAGTCTATCATTGATGGGAATACTATGCAGACATAAAAAGGAATGAGGCCATGTCCTTTGCAGAGGCATGGGTGGAGCTGGAAACCATTATCCTCAGCAAACTAACACAGGAACAGAAAACCAAGCACTGCATGTTCTCACTTGTAAGTGGGATCTGAACAATGAGAACACATGGACACAGGGAGGGGAACAACAGACACTGGGGTCTGTCAGGGGGTGGGGGTAGGGAGAGCATTAGGAAAAATAGCTGATGCTTGCTGAGCTTAATACCTAGGTGATGGGTTGATAAGTGCAGCAAACCACCATGCCGCATGTTTACCTATGTAATAAAATTGCGCATTCTGCACATGTACCCCAGAACTTAAAATAAAAATAAAAATTAGAAAAGATCAGCTAGCATTTATTGATACTTATTAAATTCTAAATGTAGTTATTTTACATAGGCTTTTACATATAATTAATTTAATCTTCAAAATAAATGTGAGTTTATACTATCATTATTGTCATTTTCAGATAAAGAAATTGAGGCAGCAAGAAATTATGTATCTTTCCCATTGTCACACAGGTTACAGGGTAAGCAGTATACCAGCCCAGTGATTCCTTCTCAGAGCTAATGGTCTTGCCCTCCTCACAATACCCACATTCACATAAATGAATATAGATCTATATTATAATTTTAATTGTTATGTAATAACTTATCTTTCAAGCTCCTGTTTTTAGACATATAGGAAGTTTTAACATTTTTCTATTCCAAACCATGAATAGTCTCAAATATACAGTCTGGCACACTTATCATGTCCTGAAAGTAAAATTATTGTTTCAAAGGCTGTGCACATTAAAAAATTGAAACTGTATCAAATTTCCTCACATTTTGGTTGCGTGCATTTACACAACCATTCATTTCTCCACATATATGCCAGCATGAGCTATTATGAAAAACTAAGACCCATTGTTGATTTAATTTTCATTTTATTACTATAAGGTTAAACATATTTTTTGTATGTATTTGCCATTTCAATTTCTTATTTATGATTGACCCATTCCTTTTCTTTGCCCTTGTTAGTACTATGGTGTTTAATTCTTGTTTATTTATAATAAAATATAGAAATATGTAACTGTTAACTTTATTTATAATCTTTTCCTACTTAAATGTTTTACATTGTTAAGAATAATAGCCTCCAGCTCCATCCATGTTCCCACAAAAGAAATTATTTTATTCTTTTTCATGGTCACATAGTATTCCATGATGGGTATGTAGCTCATTTTCTTTATCCAGTCTGTCGTTGATGGGTGTTTATGTTGATTCCATGACTTTGCTATTGTGAATAGTGATGCAATGGACATTCACTTTCATATGTCTTTACGGTAGAATGATCTATATTCCTCGGAGTATATATTCAGTAATGAGACTGCTGGGTCGAATGGTAACTCTGCTCTTAGCTCTTTGAGGAATCACCCTACTGCATTCCACAATGGTTGAACTAATGGAGGAACAGAAAGCCAAATACCACATTTTCTCACTTATAAGTGGTAGCTATATGATGAGAACTCATGAACACAAAGAAGGGAACAACAGATACTGGGGTTCACTTGAGGGAGATGAACACAAGAAATTTATTGGGTACTAGGCTTAATACCTGGGTGATGAAATAATCTGTACAACAAACCCCCATGACATGAGTTTACCGATATAATCAACCTTCACATGAACCCACGAACCTAAAATAAAGGTTAAAAATAAATTTTAAAAAATGTTTTACATTTTTACGTATTCAGTTTTCTTTGTTATCACTTAGTTTTTTCAAACTTTATCTTTAGTTATCTTTAGATGGGCCATCTCCACTCTAAGATCATATTAAAGTTTCTTTTAGTAAATTAGTGTTTTTATATACAAATATTTCAGATGTCTGGAGCTAAATTGTTCAATATGGTAGCCATTATTTACATGTGCATTTTAAATTTAAATTAATTAAGATAAAATCTAAAATGTGGTTCCTCAATTGTATTAACCAAAGTTTAAGTGCTCAATAGCCATGTGTAGCTAGTGGCTATTATATTATATTTTATTTTCTCAGGGACTAGGTCTCCTTACGCTGCCCAGGCTGGCCTTGAATTCCTGGGCTCAAGCAATCCTCTTGCCTGAGCTTCCCAAGCAGGCTTACTACAGGTTCATGCTACGGCATCAGGCTGATGGTTATTATTTTCGACAGTGCAGATATATACCGTTTTCATCATCAGAGAAATTTCTTTGAACAGTTTTTTTCAAATGTTAATATGTACCCCCAATCACCTAGGCATATGTTATAATGCAGATCCTTACTTGGATAATGTTATGGACTATGTGTTTGTGTCCCCCCATATTTGTATGTTGAAACCCTAAATTCTCAAGTGATGGTATTTGGAGATGGGGCCTTGAGGAGGTAATTAGGTCATGGGATAGAGCCCTCAGGATGGGATTAGTGACTTTATGAGAGCTAGCTCTCTCTCTCTCTCTCTCTCTCCCCCACCCCATATGAGGACACCAGAAAGAGAGCCTTCACCATGGTGAACCCAAGCATGTTGGCATTCTGAACTCAGACCTCCACTCTCTAGAACTGTGATAAATTAGTTTCTGTTATTTAAGCCACCTAGTCTATGACATTTTGTTATAGCAGCCTGAACAGACTAAGACAGACATTTTGGGGAAAGACCCAAATTGCGTATTTAATGAGCTGATGCTGTAGGTTCTTAGACCACATTTTGTGTTGCAAGTGTCTAGATTTATTTTTATGTAAGGAACTGTGAAAATTCATTGTGTATGTATACATTTCTCTGTTTTTCAATTTTATTGTTTATTAATATGCAATGACATATTTATATGCTAAATACCTACAGTTGTATATATTTTCCATGCACTTTCTAACCTCTTCTATAGATTCACAATCAAGTCTTGTGCCATACTACAATAAAATCAATAAAGCTTTGCAGGATATTTTAATATTTAGTCAAGCACATCTCTGCCAATAGCTTTTCAAGGCCTACCAAACAGTTTTATTTAAATTGGAATTGCATTCACTCTAGTGAATTTAGTAAGAAGTAATTATTTATTAAATTTATTCTTCCTATTCAAGAACAAGGAATTCCTATAATTTCCCGTATCTTTTTTATGTCTCTGTTTTGAATTGAATCTTTGTGTCTGCCCCAAAATCCATACACTGGAGCTCTACTCCCCATTGTGATGGTATTCAGAGGTGGGGCCTTTGGGAGGGAATACAGTTTAGAAGAGGTCAAAAGAGTGGGCCCCTGTCATGGGATTAGTGTCCTTGTAAGGAGAGGAAGAGTCTCTCTCTCTCTCTCCTCTCTCTTCTCTCTCTCTCTCTCTCTCCCCCTCCCTCCCTCCCTCCCATGTGAGGACACACAGCCAGAAGGTACAATTTGCAAGCCAGCAAAGAGTCCCTGACCAGGAACCAAATCTGCCAGCACCTTGATCTTGGACTATCCAAGCTCCAGAACTGTGAAAAATAAAATTCTGTTATTTAAGCCACTCAGTCGATTGTATCTTGTTTTCAAAACCTGAGTTGACTAAAGCAGTATCTTAGAAAAATTTTACTGTTTTCTCTAAATATGATCCTTATGTTCATATATTCAGTTGGTCTTCCTATGGAGCAATTTTATTATTTCTAGTAAGTTTCAAACTGGTTATTTTGCATTTTTAGTTAGAAAAACTATGGAGTCCCTTTGGAAATATTTTTCTTCCTCACTTACTTGGAGTTTAGTTTGGTTACTTCTATATTTAAATTTCCATTTATACTTTTATTTTAAAAAAAGACGATTTCATGTTCATTATATGGATACATTTGAATTTTCTACTTGTGCAGAACATGTCACCAGATGAGCTATGTAGTCATGCATTCATTCAATAAATCCCTACCACTGGCTAGACGCAATCAATAAGCTGGGGCCATGGGAACAGAAAGGAAGGGCTCCACTCTTAAGGACTCTTAGGCAAAAACATTTGAACAATGAAATAGAAATATTTGGTAGAGTATAAAAAATTCATGACTTTATTTTTAATTATACTGGATATTTCATAATACAGAGAGCAAGCATCCAGTTTGAATGTGGTAAATTAGGACAAACTATGAGAGTAAGACATATTTGACTTTTGAAAAGTATAGATATTGTTCATTCAAAGAAGAGAGATGGTTGGTTGGAGTGGGGGTGTCTGATTCACTAGAATATATGGATCCTTGTTTAGCAATATTTTTTATCATTTTTAGTATGGCGATGAATACATTGATGGTATTTCTGAAATCTTTACTGGAAAATATCTGTTGGACAAAACAATGGAGGGATGTTTGGATCTATTCCTACATCTCTTGCCAGGGGAATATTTCATTTATTGCCAGTTTTCCCCCTTGGCACTATAAATGTAGATTTTGTGTGTATTATTAGACCATAAATCTTTTACTTTTTCTTTCTGTTTTAGCTACTGAGTATGCTGGATCTTGGAGCACCCATATCACCATCTGCTGCCCCACAACCCCTAAGTCATATGTATGACTTCTGTCGACATCTACATTGTTATAGGCAAAAATCACGAGGAGCATATGGTTTTCATTCGACCAAGACTTTCATTTCACGCTATTACCAGAAGGGTTAGTAATCCTGATTGGATGGGAAGGAGATTAGCTTTTTCCTTAGTGGAATAATTTCATTTTAACAGAGGGGTCACCTTCCTAAGCTAAATGTGAAAAGAATAATAGAAAGAGTACAGATCATGGAAAAAAAAAACTAGAAAGGCTTTGTGATAAATTTTGATATGACTTCAGAGAGTTCATCCTCACTTCATGTATTTGAATAAATCCTTTAAAATTTAGGTAACTAAATTATTCTATTTCAATTCTCACTTTTCTCATTTACATCACTTTTATACAACAAGCACTTTCCACCATCTGGCTGATGTATAGAATAAGAAGCATTTTCAGGGCGCTGACTCTTCTGGTCTATCCAAGTTCATTGAAGGGACCTATTTAACCCCCAAAGCATCAAACTCTGTTAATATAGTGTAACCAAAAGAGCTAAACTCTACCCTGACTAAAGAACTTTAAAAGAAATATCAAGTCATCAGGTAGCTCAATGACTTCTTATTGACATCAATAAGATGTCTATTCTATTCAATAGAATAGAAATAGAATAGAAACATCCATGTATTTTATAAAGATGCACAAGAAATAAACCAATGCATGAGTATAATTTGAGCTTTTTAAATATCTCTATACCTTTATTCCCGATATGAGGATTTTTAACTTAAATTTTGTCCAACGCACTTTTCTCCAGATACTATTGAAATGAGTAGAGGTGAGTTCTGCATTTGGCTCTAAGATGACTTGCAAGAGTAAAGATACTTTGCTGTTTCATTCAGTGAGACCTAAAGTAGTTCTGGGGTCTTTCTCAGCACGATCCTCAAAGGTTTTATAAACTCCTATATGCTAATATATCTCCAGAGAATATATTGCCCTGTCAGTGACATTGACACCTAGAATGAGGAAAGTGTGGGATTGAGAAAATGGGGTTGGTAAAATGTGATGATTCTCAAGCACTATTCTTTAATATAAAGAGAAAAAGAAAGAAAAAGAAAAGAAAGGCAGGGAGGCAGTAAAGTAGGAAGGAAGGAAGCAAAGAAGGAAAGGAGGAAGGAAAGAAGGAAGCGAGGAAGGGAGGGAGGGAGGAGGCAAGGTAGGAAGGAAAGATAGAAGAAACAAAACAAGGAAGGAAGGAGGGGAGGGAGGAAGGAAGGAAGGAGGAGAGGGAGGAAGGAAGGAAGGAAGGAAATGAAGAAAAAGATATATTTTCCTAAAGTTGAATATATGAAACTTAAAAGACCATCTATTGTTATAAATATGCTTTCTCTATTCTAGTATAAAGATTCCTTTTACTTTTGAATTTTTGTGGTAAGGAAATGGCAGATTCTTCATTTTTTATGCTTGGCAACTGTATGTCAGCCTCTCCTCACTTTGTTTGGATTATATTGGTGCATGAAGTCAAGGGGACTGAGAACCACTGTACTGGTCAAAGATGAGGAGACCTGCAGTGAGCCCAGGGACCTTGGGTCTTAATCCTAATGAGGCAATAAACGTGAGCTTGGAAATAAATCAGTTTACTTATCTTGGTAGTGTTTTTCTAATATATAGAAATGGGCTTTACACTAGAGCTTATTCAAGCTCTCTATAGTTCAAAATATAGACCCCCAGAATGGCAAAATTATCAGTCATGATAAAGTATTTCCATTTTCTAAAATGTCTGTCAATAATTTTTTTTGTAAAGAATTTTTTCCACCTTTGGTCATGTGCTGAAAGACAACATCTATGAGAACACTTCACTACCAAAAATAATGGCACATTAGTAAACCTCTTGATCACAGTGTGGTGGCTGTTACTAGTTTATAAGTGGTGCTTGAGGCACTTTTCAGCAATGTGCTAAGTATTTAGAACCTTCATAAGGCAGAGAGAGAGAGAAGGAAAGGGAGAGCATTGGAATGGGGGAAGAGAAGATGAGAAAGGTGTGGCCTCTTCTCTTCCTCATTTGTATTTCTCCTCCTTCTTTTCTTTTCATCTATCTAATCTTGCAGAATCCTTCTTAAAATTAAACAGATGTCCTGTTCCAACCGAAAGCTAGATACACAAAGACCAAGAAATAAGTGATGAGCTTCAGGAATGCACTTCAGAACATCTAAAATAGAACAGCTTTATAGTAATGTAATGTGTTGATTTTATTTTTCCCCAGGTACTTACAAGTTAAAGAAATATGATTTAAGAAAATTATAGCACAGTCACAGGTGACATTTAAGAATTAGACAGGTGAACTTGTTTATTTTTGTGGTCTGTCGATTCATTAAAAACTAAATTCAGAAAACTATTTTCTAAGACATTGGTTATGAATATAGATGTTAAAAAACACTCGGGAAAACCAACCTGCAAGTGAAGGTCATTTACAGTGAGTTGCTGAAAAAGAATGTGAGGGGAAAAATCTACAAGTCACTATCAAATAATAAGCACATCTCCTCCCATCAAAATTGCTTTTTAAGCTCATATCCATCAGAAACATATTATATATTATTACTTTTATCATAGTGCAAAGTTAATAGATTAAAACATGTACATTTTAGTTTTTACTGAGGAGGAGCAAGTATGAGAAAAACTTTGAGCTTAATAAATACAAATACACACAAACACACTCACATATGTAAGTTGTGGTATATAATGTGATATATATGTATATATTCAGTAGAGTATTAAGAACAGAATGAAGAGAGTCTTTGGGAAATATCAGAAATAGAATGACTTTAATTTTAACAATGAGTCTATGGGAATTAATGACATACATGTCATAATTATTTTGCATCTTATTTTAGTTAAAAAAATGTGCAGTCCGAGTAAGACCTTTGTTCCACACACGTGTGTGCTGTGCATGTTCTTTCTAAGTGGGCTAGTTTTGTTCTCATGCCATGGGAGCAGGTGGCATGAAGCTGTTTTGATGAGGTTAAAAGGCTCCTCCCCTCTCTCCCCAAGCAGCAGCCTGAAGTACGTCAGCAGTAATTGTGTGCATGGCTCGGCTGTGCAGGGAGGGTGGAGGCAAAATTGATATCAAATAAGGGTATCAAACTGAGATCTAGATGTTCCATTTAAGTTGTTGCTCATTTTCATTAGCCACGCCAGGGGTGAAATGCTTATAACTTAACCATTCTCTGTAGTAAGAACATTTGTTTTCAATGGATTTATATTTTTCCTCTCCATAAAGACTGAATTGGTGCTACAGTGAATATAAATGAAGGGTGTTTCTTTACCCTCTTTTCCTTTTATTATTTACTAATCAGACTTCAGGTCAGTTAGATAAAAGAGAGAGGTTCTGTTGCCTAGATGTGAGGCCTTTAATGAGGATGGGAGCCCCCAGGGAGCCGAAATCCAAAGTAGAACGATGCCGCTTTCCGGTTTCTTGCAGTTTCTTCAGTTGCTTCTCCCTTTTCCAATGGGCCTAGTGAGCAGGAACTATCCAAGGTGCTAGAACGCTGGCAGCCTTGCCGTTCAATGCAGACGGATTGCAGAAACAGAGAAGAAAGATTACTGCTTATTTCAGAAGGTAGGTTCTTTGTTTCAGAATCCCTGATTAATCAGCAGCAGCTTCAACAGACTAAGGCAGCTGGAGAGGAGAAAGAGAAGCAGGAAGGGAGGGAGTCAGGGGCAGGGAGGGAGGGAGGGAGTGGAGGGAGAGAGAATGAGAGAGAGAGAGCTGGTTGTCACGGGGGAGGGACTATGCCACAAGCTGGGCTGCTCCAAACCTTCTGTATGTAAGTGGCAATGAGAAAGAGCATCTTTTTGGCTGAAAGGAGACATTTAGAAAGGATGTTTCTGATTTTTTGTTTTCATTTATTTTTGTCTTCGCAGAATATAATCAAATGAGGTACATTAGCCAGCTTGGTGATTGCTTCTGGTCCTGTAATCATCTGTGTAGCAAAGTGGGTAAAATCATTCAATTTCTTCCCTGCTGGACCTGGAAGGAGAGGGGCTGTGTGTTCATCCCCACCCATTAGCTATGCCCTCTTTTCTCCGAATGTCGATTTAAGGAAGCAAGCACCTGTCTTCCGCCACTGCATCTTCCTAGCAAACTTTAAAGGCCATTTTATCTGATAGGAAGGACATCAAGAATGCTCTGATCTAGTGATGAAGAATCTGGGAGTCGACACTTTTCCCATCCAGACACAATGCACTTTAATTGAAGAAACACTGAGCTGAACTACAAGTCTATTTCTTATGGTGCTGGATTACTCCTACAGAACTGCCCTGAGATCAACCGTGAGAGAGGGCTCTGACAGATACAAGTCACCTTCTGGTTATTGCACTTAGCTCTCCCTGGGGACTTAAATTTTGGTATGTATCTCATTTTTCAGATTCTCTAAGCATGCTAATCGAATCCAGCACTAAATAGATCAAGCAATCTGGTGATAAAATGGAATGGATTTTAGTTAGGGATACTTAATGCTGAAGTTTGCATGCCTTATTAGGTGGAGCAGAAATAAAGCCACAGTGAAGGCATCCAGGGCTTTAGTGAGCCTGAGGCTATTTTTACTCCCTTACCCACTTAGTTACATTACCATGGAAATGGTTAAACTAGATTTTCATTAGTAAAATAAGCCATGTTGAATTATTAAAAGCATCGAAAATGTTTTCCAGGGTATTAATTGGCATTCAAGTTGTGCATGCTAGCTATTTATCCGCTATTCCATACCATAAATATTTTACAACAGTCTCTTAGCACATTTGTGTCAGCAGTGAGAGCCCAATTTTACATTCTCAGGAAAAAAAGACACAGTACCCTCCAAAATTCAAAACTACCACACAAACAGCAAAGCCGACACTGCTTCTTCCTGACTGATTAGACATAAACCTCTTTGAGAAACATTTTTTAATACTATTCAACGTCAGAAAGATTTTATTAGCCTCATCACAATAAATATTTTCTGTAAAACTTTAGGTGGACTTGTTTTACTTGGGACATGTTCTTATTTTGTTGGGGTGTCTCCGTCCTAATTTTTCCAACTACTCAGCAATATTTTAAATACAAGACATGTGGGTATTTCATATCTGGAAAAACTGTTACATAAAATAATATTTTTCACTATCATTGGGAAATACTAAAGTTCTTTTGGTACCATAGAATTGGACTTTTTTCTAAATATAGCCAAAAAATAATGAAATTCTGAAAAGCTTACATGATGTAGTTTTAGTCATTTTAACATCCAAGCATTTATAACCAAGTAGTGTGGAATAACAAATATAGAGAAAGAGTGAAAATTAACTCTCTTCCTAATTCTTCACATTTTAGACAATGTTCCCATTTATTTAAATATTGTCAAGCACTAATTACACAAATTAATGAGAAAATGTGGTCCACAAATGCAGAAATTATTTTGTTTTCCTATGGAAAGTGCAACATACATGAGCCAACTCAGCAAAGAAAGGGACTATGTGAAGGACATAGACAGTTTAGAGAATAGTGGAAACAGACCAGAGGAAAATATTGCAACTGCACAAGGGACAGTGGAGAAGCCTGAGGACTTGAAGCATCAGTCAAGTTTAGAAAGAGAAGTGTAAAAATCCTAGACACCAGAAGGTTGGTTATTGTTTAAAAAAATAAATAAATTATAGATTCCCTATTCAATTAGATGGTTCCCACTGTAGCTCCAGTCAGCAATTTATTAGACTGACTACATCTACTTTGCAAATAATGCCTTGTAAGCATCTGGAACCATTTGGCCCAAGCCTCCAAAAAGTATCTCAGCCACTGGCATTTTGCATAAGTCTCCAATATTAATGGAAATGTACAATCTTTTTACACCATGGGCAAACAGCACCATGACAACCTGGAAGATGAGGGGGAGATACCAATTCATCATGCTACTGCATTAACACGATTTATGCCTATCTTACTCATTTTGGGAAGAGAGATAGTGGAGAAAAACTCACTGCAAAGTAATCTGCTTTCTGAGAAAAAAGCAATCAGTGTCTTTGTAGTCACTTTAGCAAGCTTTCTTGGTTGTAACTTCAACATTTCCCATTTTGGGCAGAACAGCTGCATTTTGATGACACTGAGAATGAGAAAATGAGTGTGACCATTTGTGGAGTAGGGAGTAGGATTTCAAGCATAATCAAAGTGAAATTATAGGAGTAATGCTTGACAAATTATAAGATTTTATCAGAAAAAAATTTTGACATGGTTTACATGTGTTATGGGTTATAACCTGGCTAGTCTGATGATTTGGTCCTATGTGAAGTCAGCAAAGTTTAAATATTAATTTGCATATGTATTTTACATATGTATCAGAAGCCTGATTATTTAAATACTTACATTTTCATACACAATGTGTTTTCAAATTGGTTTGAGTACACGCAAAAGTTGTAAAAGATCTTTTTCTCCTGCTAAACAAAAACAACAAAAAATAGTCAAAATTGCCTTGGGAAACTTTTATTGGATCAATACTACTAGAAAAAAAGTAGGATTCTCTACCTCAAAGAGGATGCAATGATTGGAGTAGGAAGGAAACTCAAATCTTAATAACTCAAATTCTAATAACTTCCTCACAACATTGAGACAGGTGTGGTTTAAAGAGCTCAGAAATATATAAAGGTGGAGACCAGAAAACTTCTCCCTCTGCAAATAAAATAAAAACACAAATGTGAAGTACAATAAAAGTAAAATATTTAGGTTTCCATCAGGACATTTGTTCCATTCTGTGTATTATGTTCTTCTGGCTGGTCACAAGTAGCATTATAATAATCGCACAAAATAAACTATCTTATTATAGCTATAAGATTATCTTGTAGGATTAACTGTGGCCTAAAATTAAGGAAGCTTCTCATAAAGCTCCAGGTATTAGGATTAGGAAGCCATTCTCTCCCAAAACAGAGCCTTTTCTCCCTCCACTACTTAGTATATGTAGCAAATAACCAGATTAACAGAGTTATCACAACTTTATATCTTGGAAAATAAAAGTTTCAGATGGAGAATAGCTCCATATCAGAAATTCCAGATAAATACCTTAATAAAAGATAAAAGGACCTGTGCCTATGAAGGCTACTGGACTAACTTACTCAGATGATACTAGTACCTGTAAAACTCTGCTTTTGGTAAATGGAGATAAATTGCCCATTGGAAGGCTCTGCCTGACAAATCAGTGTACATGTCCATTCTAGTCAGTCCTTATAGAGTTAGAGTGGTTGATATCACAATGTATGAAATTATACTCATGAAGAAATTTGCTCTGAAGCAAAGAGAAAAGAAATGCTTAACCATGTATGAGAAGGAAGATGGCATGCCTAATATTTATCTGACTCTTTGTACATCCTTGATTCAACAATATCTTGGAATTAATCAAAAGCCCTCTATACCTTGGGGAACTCAATCTTGATATTAGTTGGTGCCACATTAAATACCCTCTGGTAGATTGAGACCACACACATTTGATACCTTAATTTACAATGGGAATAGCCCACATAAATCTATAATCTTAGTTTGATTCTTTTGCATACACATCTTTCTCAAAAATGCTGCTTTTTTTTTAAGCTTCGGAACTAAGGGTCACATAGTGTCTTAGCTTCTTGACTTCTCTGGGTGGAAGCAGTAGCAGGAAACTATAGAAAAAGAAAAAACGAGTCATTTTTTAAATGTTTTAATGTTTCTATGAGTTCTATTTTGACATATCAGACTTAGCTTATGCTCCACATGTGTATATAATGGGTAGTTTTATTTCAGTGGAAACAATTGTAAAGAAATGGAATGTTACTTTCAGCTCTAGGTTCAGCATTGGTAAAGTATAATGATGGCCTTGCACAAAAGAAAATAAGAAAATGGTTAACTCAATAAACAGTTAAATGCTTAGTATTTAACTTATGGTGAGAATTAAACCAGTTTAATTTGGTGCAATTTAGCTGGGTGGAATGAAATTTCAAATTTTGGGAAGTGTCACAGTATTATACAAAGTGATCTTTGTGAAGGGTGTGGTCAACATGATGTAAATAACAAAGTGAAAGAATAAAATAAAGCTGAAAAATTAACCATACAGCTGTGTGAAAGCCAACATCTTTAACTTATATTAGAATGGTGATGATTCTAGATACAGTAATCTAAAAACTTAAACAAAAAGAGTCTTTTGTGAATGCAGAATACAACAGTGGAGGAAAGGCAGAGAGGGAGGATGTGAAGGTATCTGTAGATTGTACAGGAAATCTGATCTTGGTCATTTTAGGTGCTTTCCCAGGAGTGTCCCTGACACAAATTTTAAATGTTGGCCACAAATTTCAAGGAATGCACATACAGTGTTGCACTACTTGTATCAACATTGTGCATTGCCAAGAGAACACATCTGTCTTCTAAATGAAGACCATGGATGCTTGTTTTCAGCCAATGCTCAGGGAGCAGGGAAGGGGCTAAAATATCTAATTTGTTTTGAGCAAAAATGGCAACAGACTCAATGAACTCAATTAAAGGGGATGAACTCAATTAAAAGGGATGCCTGTAGAAAAGCCAGAGTTCCACCTTAGTCTCACCCACTCTGTTGTCACAAATACCCCATGCACCAGTTAATGGTCCAGTAAGCCAGTTTCCCTTACTTACTGAGACAGAGCTAAAGATGCTACCTGGAGGAGAGGGGCCATTTGCCTCTTAACAAATAGGGTCTTCTAGGATGCTGACATAGGATTAGATGTTCAAGGCAAGTCTTTATAAAATTCTTGCATACATAATTGTCATTTAAGGGCCAGATATAAACTTGACTTAATATCTAACAGTCAAAATGCAGCCAAGTTTTTGATGGTTTACAACATACCTTATTCAGTATCTATCTTAGGTGTAAATATAAATTTCTGAAAAACAAAGAGATTTATGGTTGTACTTGTCTGTGGGTTCTCACTGCTTTGAATTGGTAGCAGTTGTAATGAAGTAGACAATGAACATAAGGTTCTCTTTTCTCTAGTGAGGCCATGAATCTATTTACTCATAGTTCAGTTGCCTGAGAAAGACTTTTGGCTTGGAAGGGTGGAGACCTAGGGTTTGAGAGATGGGATGAGCTTCGTGGTCCATATGTCCCAGTTTCTTTATTTTCTAGATGTGGACAATGCGGGACAATGGTTATGTGGGGCTGTCCATATAGATTTGATTGGGGGGAAGAATGTATGAACTCCTAACCTGGCCTCCATTTACACATTTACACATGCATGTTTAAGGAAGTTGCACTACAATAAACATTGTACTCACCTTTGTTTCAAAGTAAAATTACGTTTATCAAGGGGTTATATTATTATTAAATATAATTCTAGCCACATTTAAGAATTGGGAAACAGTAATGTTAGTGACTATAAATTATAGTTAAATTTATGGAATACTTTTATGCATTTCTAACTCAATACTCACAACATGAGTCTATTCCAACCACTTTTTTTTTTTTTAAGTGGAAATTGAACTTTAAAAACAGTAATTAACTTGTACAAAGTTTTAGAGCTAGAGGTACCTTCACTGGGGTTTCTAGGCCATTCTGCCAGCCTCCTTATCCATGCCCTTCAGGACAGCCTCACAGCCTCCTCAATATTAAAAACTATTATACTTTTTACATGTGGACAAGTAAACAAAGAAGTATGATGTTTAGACATTGATAGGGCCTGTGACCATTTTCGGAGACCAAACACGATTGTTGAAAAATATTTCTTGTTCACCCTTAAAAACAGAGAAAATAAAACATGTATGACCAACTAGTGAAGTCCACCTAAATCAACACTAGTCACAAGAATTGAAATTATTTATTTATTTTGCTCTAACACTGCCATGAAGACATCTAGAGGGACACAATTCTGCCTTCATTAGGGCTTTTCATAACACGTGCTCAGCAAACACTTGAAAAAATGAATGGTCATGGAATTTAATACTTTTCTAGAATTAGGTGGCAGGAGCATGTGTACAAACATTTATTCAATTTTCATTACTTTGAAGTTTTACTAGATGTGATGGTTCATTTTCATCTCAAAAAATTTGATCTCCTTTTTGTTTTTAAAAGCATCTTTCTATAGTGTAAATACTTTATAATATTATTGGTTAATAATTTCTCAGAACAAAAATAATTTAAATTCCAGCCAATTTGAAACACCACTTAGGAAGGTAATTAACTTTCAGAGGTAAACAAATAACCTTGTTGATATTTGGAATATATAAACTGCGTAGGAATCTCTGGTGTCATTTTGGTTGGAGGAAAACTTAAGGAAAAAAAATAAAACCTTTGGGTAATAATGCCTTATTTAATTGGGAAATATACCATTTTGCTAGAGGGCAAAGAAGGAGTGATCATCTTCCAGCCGGAGGCATTATCTCTAGAATTCTTGTAATAGTGACTTGGCTTGCTTAACTTGGGTAGAATTAATTGTCGTGAAGTTATGCTGATCTTTTTTATCCAGGCACTCCTAGTGCTAAAGTCCTTGGTAGAAGTGAATTCCTGACAATGGCAATGCTTTAGCTCTCAGAATCATTTTCTTGTATTTTTCCCCAAATTGCAATCATTTGTAGCATGAATTTACTATTCTTAATGTCCATCATGTCAGCATCTAATCTGATGGACTGATAGTAAAATACAATTCAATTACACAGATAGTTGGAATTAAAAGGCCATTTCATTTGCTAACCCATTACAGCTTAACATAAAACAAAACATACAAAAACTTAACATAAAAATCAAGAGTTAACAAACAACCTTATCTAGACTCCAGTTTCAATAATTTCTTAGATAGGAGAGAAAAATCCTTAAATTCAGGATGGGTTCCAAATCAAATATGGATTGACTGGCAGCTGAAATGCTAATAAAGTCTGATGAGAAGTAAAATTTCCATAGTTATTATCCAGGTTTTGGAACATGATTATACCTGTAAAAAAATCAGAATGAAAATTATTTGTAATCGAAAAAGTGAAAGTCTGGGAGTTTTACATCAAATAGTTGGGCTGATATTTTAAAAATATCTTTCTAAGTCTTGTAAAGAAAGTAAAACCTGCAAGGGAATTGATAACTTTTGAATGGAGAATTTTTTCCCCTTGTTAATTGACTTTGCTTTTGGTTTTTTAATCTGACTCAATTATACCAGTTTCTTGTACCACAATTAATATGCAATTAGGACAGTAAGCCTTCCTTCCATCCATCTGTCCATCTACCCATCTAGCCACACATATCCATTTGACATTACTATTGCTGCCAGGTCATACTTTTTAATGATAATGTTAGCTAATAGTATTATATACTTACTATTGTTGAACTTTGTTCTAAATTATTTACAGTCTTCATCTCATAATCTTCACATCAGCAGGAGGTAGGAGTTATTACTAGCATCATTTTACAGTTGAGAGTAATATATACTAGTTGAAATTCCTATGCTTTTTTGTTTTGTTTTGATTTAATTTTGGTTTCTCAGTAATCCTTTCTGAGGCTCAAGTTTTGAAAACTTCATGTAACAATGAGACAACAGTTGTCAATGCTTGAATTACCAGACTGGTCAGGACTAATGTGGTCCTAGTGATCTATGATATGTTAGTTGTTGTATGAAGGCATTATGGAGGAACATTATGGAAAGAAATGAAGAGTTAAAAAGGATTCTTTTCTGGACAAGTTATATTAGAAATGTGTTTTTCTTTTACTACTATTATATTTTGCATACATAGTTCAGATTCATACATTTTAATTTCAAAAACTAAGGAAAACACATATATGTACAAAAGTTATTTCCAAATAATTACATCATTTTACTTGAAATTGAACAGAAAAGTCTTTATGGCAATCAGAAATACATGAAGCTTGGATCTTATATACCTTCTTTGTGTGAAAACACATTTTAAGAAACAAAATTATTATTGTAATTATGCAAACCAAATGTTTAACTTTGCATACAGTATTTACACCTTCCCATCATCTTTCAGTTCAAGAGCTTTGGCCTTTGTCCTGCTAGTGTTGCTGCTTTGAGAGAAGGTTTGCTACTCAGGTAGCACTTATTTAATATTTACTTCAAATATTCTGGTTGTAATTATTCTAGTGAGATATTTTCTCCAATTGGATTTGGCCATAATCATTGGAGTTTTGAGTTGTTAGGGATAATAAACAGCACCTTGCTTTTTTCCCCACCCTGGATAAAAGTAAAATGTGTTCTCACCCTGCAGGCAGTGTTCCTCTTTACATGATATCCTCCAAGATGATGAGTTCTAATCCTGAGGAAGACCCTTTGGACACATTTCTCCAGTACATTGAGGATATGGGGATGAAGGCCTACGATGGCTTGGTTATTCAGAATGCATCAGATATTGCTCGAGAGAATGATCGCTTGAGAAATGAAACTAACCTGGCCTATTTGAAAGAGAAGAATGAAAAACGCCGAAGACAAGAAGAAGCAATAAAGCGGTAAATATAAATAAAATTATTTCGAGTTTTGTGCACATGAGAAAGTCCGTGAGGGCTGCTAAAGTCGTGATGTTGTCACTTGGTCAGAAAAGGTCTTCCAGAGTCAGTTAGACTTGGTGAGAGCATATGAAAGCGACCCCTCAACTATAACAAAAACACCACCCACCCTGCCAACAGCATCCTTAGCTAACAAAAGTTATTTCCTTGTGTGTGTGCATATGCAGCTACAGACAGATGGGGAAAAGTTCAATTTCCTCTGAACAAAAGCTCATACTCAATAACCTCTTGGCAAAGATGCAAGGGAACACACAAACCCTTTAATAGCCCAAGATTGATGAAAATCCCTACCTTTAATGGCCTTTGGTTATAGTTCTTACCTTTAAATAGAGCTCATCTTCTTTCTAGATTATGGCCAAGACACATCAATAATTATACTTATGTGAGCCTCTGAAGGCAGGTAGAATCCTCATGGTGTGCTCTCCCTATGCAGACTTTTATGGCTGTTAAATTTCTTGTTTGGTACCAAGCGCCACAAGTTTGTTCAAACGGAATTACTTTTATGATGCAAAACCTACCAGCTACTAGCTGATGAGCCCCAGATGGCGGCCTTCCAAATTGAGGTTAAATTTCCTAGAGCACTGACACCAAAAGAAGAATGCATATCTTTTGATTTTTTAAAAAGAATGTTACAATGTTTTCAGTTTGCATGTGTGTGTGTCTTCTTGTGGTACAGGGAGACACCTGTGTCAGATGGAGTCCTGTTTCTTCAAATAAAGTTCATTTACTAAGTGCAAAATCCAGAATATAGGGACTTAATCCATATCAATTAGCTTGATAACTGAATAATAATAATATGAAAGATATTTTGATGGTTAATTGGGAGATTTTTCATCTAATCTGGCATTAATACTTTTGCTTATCATCTCTGAACGCTATGATTTTTAAAAAACCAAAATGTTCTCTTAAAATGAATTGTTCATGCTTATAAAGAAGCTAGGTAAGATCACACTACTCCAATAATTTAATTAAAAATAACTTTATGGAGAGAGAGAATGATTTGAAAGCAAAAAACTAGAAATAGAAAGGAATGGTATACAAGATTGTTTTAAAAGAGAAACCTTTTTTCTCTAGACTATTAAAATGAAAATGTATTATCAGGTATAGAAATTGCATAATTGATCAACATTTTCACAATTGCATGTATTTGTATTTGAAGTCAACTAATTTGTTGTTGAGGACTATGTTATTTTGATTTCTAACCAATTTTAACTGGTATCACAATTCTTTTCTAGAGTGTATAAATGCCTTCTTAGGACATTTTTTTTTTTCTGTGAAGTATTTTTGATGGACATTTTTTTGTGTGTGAGCATTTAACTTTAGTTTTATGAATCTGAGTTTTCTAAAATTCAAAATACAACGGATGGCCTACATGTTTTTGAAAGTAACTTCAAAACTCTAAAATCTGAAGTTTGTAATCTTGGCATTAAAACTCAATAATAAATCCTTTTCTAGAAGCATATAAATAAAATTATTTTCTGGATCATTCCATTAGCTTTTACAGAACACCCAAAGTGTGCTTATTACTCTATTACTAGCTTCTGTATTTCATTAACAAGCTTCAGTAGATTTCTATTTAAAGATTCATAGTTGTTAAGACAACAAAAATGGCTAATTTTTAGGTGCTTAACTGTCAAGTGTTCAAAAAGGGGCATAACCTCAGAGAACTAAAGTCCAAGGGACTTAGGAACAGAAATTTAGGTAGATGGAGACACAGCAAAACCCTGTCATTACATAATAAGTGAGGTCTAAGTAATCCATTTATGTGAACTTTGAGTTGATTCCTGCTAGTCTGATAAAGCAATATTTTTCAGAACTATGTTAATAACATGCAAGTAAAGATAACTCAGATCACACATTGAATTGAAGAAGTCTTACACGATCTGGAGACATTCACTTCTACTCACCCCTTAAGCAGAAGATAAAATTTTAGTCCTACTTGAGAATAGAGCAAAAGACAGAAGTACATCATTTTGTTGTGTCCTAACTGTTGAGAGATAACGTTGGTTTGCATTGAGAGGATAGCAGTAAAGGTGGTGTAAAATAATCAAATTATGGGCATCATTTGAATTTTCTGATTGACAAGATGCAGTAGTTGAGCAAGAGAAAAGAATTAATTAGAGGTGGCTCTCAGGTTTGTTCTGTTGTTGTTTTCTACTTTATTTTGTTTCTACCTAAGCTAGTAGAATGATGTTTCCATTTAATGCAACGGCAAAGACTAAAAGGAGAGCAAGTTTAGGGTAACTGATGGGGGGACAGGAGCTCAGCTTTGGTATGATGATTTTATGAAGCCTTTTAAATGTCCAAGTGGAGGTGATGGAAAGGCAGTTGAGTAAAGAATCTGGAGCTATGGTAGAATTCCAAGCCAAAGGTACAAATGTGAGAGTTGTAGTCTATAGATTTCACCATCATGAGCCAAGGACTTAAATTTAAATAGAGATGATAAAAGAACCCAGGATTGCCCCCTGGAGGCACCTGATTGCTCATATGATAGGAACAGTGGAAGAATTCAGTAAGAACGGTTAGTGAGAGGGGAGGACCACAAAGGAGTGTGATGCCTTAGAGTGAAGTGTCAAAAGCAATTAAAGAAGAGAGAGACATTTGGCTGATACATCAAATATGTTGAAGCCTAAGAACTGACCATTGCTTTTTACCACATTTGTGTTATTAATAAAAACAATTTCGTTGAAGGGCTGGGAACAAAACTCAATGGGATTATGTTTGCAACAGAATGAAAATAAAGGATTTGAAGCGGAATATAAATAATTATTTACAAATAATATATTTATTGTTTATAAATAATTTATAAATAATATATTATACTATAATAATATTATATTATCATTTATATATCATTTATCACTGCAACCTCTGCCTCCCAGTTTCAAGCGATTCTCCTGCCTCAGTCCCTCAGCTGGGACTACAGGCATGCACCACCATGCCCAGCTAATTTTTGTATTTTTAGTAGAGATGGGGTTTTACCACGTTGGCCAAGATGGTCTCGATCTCTTGACCTCATGATCCGCCTGCCTCAGCCTCCCAAAGTGTTGGGATTACAGGCGTGAGCCACTGCTCCCGGCTTTTTTTTTTTTTTAATAAAAATTTTGTTCCTGTAAGAAGGGAGAAAAATCAGCATATTTAAAATGTGGTTGTGAATGATTACTGCAGAAAGAGAAATATTGATGACTTAGAGAAAGGGAAAAATTACTGTTAGAGTGTCCTTGAGTAGGTAGGAAAAGAGGCGTCTAGAACATTTTAGATGGAGCACGGACTGCTCAGCTGTGGTAAGAGGACAGATGCCACATTATGTGGATGAATATATAATGAATGAATGAAAGACTAAAAACTGGCATGAAAAGTCCCCAAAACTGGTTCTCTAAAGTCAATATACAGATTTAAATCAGGAGCCAAATTATGGAGGTAAAATTTGTGAAAAACCGTCAGAGCAGCTGAGAATAGTAGAAAAAGAAACAGAAAGGTGGAATTAAAGAACAGTCCCTTCTCCCTGTTTCTCCAAAAGTTTCTGTACAGTTAAAGCTGCCAAGTGGAGAAGAGCTGGAGGCTTGGGTCTAGGATAAGCTCTAGTCGGAAAATAGCGGGCTAGGAAAGTAAACCAAGATGGAAGCCTGTTCCATGCCTGCACTGCGGAGGCACAGAGGAATTACTCACATCAGGACACACTCAGACCTCACCTCAAAGACAATCACAGGTAGAGACTCAGATGGCAGCAGGAACCCTGATCAGGTGCACACGTGGGAGACAGTCATTTGTGGGCCATGCCTCAAACCTGGTGAGGTCAATCATATCTCAAACACTATTTTATTACTGTCCTCACAGTCAGCACATGCACTAGGATTTGAAAAATGTAGTGTGTGTCTTACTATCTAGAACCTTCCTTTCTTTCCTACTCTCCCTCCCCCAACATATTTTTCTAGAATTTTAATTTAAAATATAAATATCTTTGGAGGGGGCATAATACTAGTAAATCTTTCTAGTTGTTGAGATTTCTCAAGTGTCTTTCTTTTCCAAAATCAGGACCCACGTACAGTGTGAGGACAGAGATAGTATCTGGATAGGTAAGGGAGGAAGCTGGAGAGAGAAAAGTGAAACAGGCCAAAAAAAATAATAAACAAATAAAAAATAGGACAGGAGGAGGAGGCTAAAGTCCTAAACCTCCTTACGATGGACTGGCGTCTGTCCTGCTGGCCTATTGTTTACAGTTAGAGCTGTGGAATCTCAAGTGATCTAGTCTCAGTACTCATGGTAACATCCAAATTCAATTTTATTTGATTCATATAGTGACTGGATATCTTGGAGTTCTGACAATTTAAAAATAATAACAGTCTTTTATTATTTCCTCAAACTACAATTTTGGAATTGCTGCCATGTTCTTAATAAAAAAATGTGTTTTTAATATTTTGAGAAAGTCCATAGCAAGATCCTAGTCACACTGGCATTTTGGGATTCCAGGGATGGTGAAAGATACAGAGGACCAGCATCTAAACCTAACACGTTTTAATATTTTTAACATGCAATTTACATTGAGTAGAGAGAATTCAATGAGGCATTAATAAACATAGTCTAATTACTTAAAATTATGTAACATATCTACTGAATGCTTTTTAAAAATATACTGCTGTTTAGTGTATAGAATATACATGCTGAAAATCTAAAGATGGGGCATGTTTGACCTTGAAAAGGCATTGATGATAATTCTCTGTGAAATATGCCAGTTGCAATTTCAGAAACGTGCAGACTGCCAAGGATTGCTTAAAAAATGGAAATAGGATTTCATATGATTGACCTTCTGGATCACATATGTGCTGAAATGCCTTTTGTGCTGAAGCTGGGAAGCTTAAAACACTGAGCTCTTAGAAAAAGAATATCCTCATCACTTTCTCAGTGTTCTAAGTCACTTAGGCTTTCTGAACCCAATTCCTTATTTTTAAACTAACTTGAACACCTTGTCACTATTAACTTTCTCATACCTTCACTTCCATTTCTCAAATGGGATTTTACTCAAAAGTCTGGCTGGGTGAAAAAATATCAAATAAATAAAAAGCGATGCTCTTAGTGTTTTTCTTAACAGCTTCAAATAACATTTGGTGAGAAAGAGAGAAAAAGACTTAAAGGAAACAAGTTAATAGAGAATGAAAAATATTTTAGTAGCTCATATTTTCTGCTATTTTAAATCCTAATGGTTTTGTGCAGGCACTGTTAAATGAGATTTACTTTTTTATGAGAAACCTATAAGAAAACAAACACACAAAACCTATAGCTTCACACAAATGAGTTCCCTTGAGATGGGTTGCAAAATCCCAGTTTATCATGTGAATGAGAGAAAAGGTAAGAAACAGGAAGGATAGTCGTGTATTGAACCATTGACACACTCAGGAACTAGCCAGTGAGAAGGAGGCAAGTGACCAACGAGAACAGAGTCCAGCCACAAACATCCCTTAAGGCAGTACCTGGGTGTATCTGTGAACACCTTCCTTGGAGTTGACTATTTACAGGCCACCAGGTTTAGGCATCAAGTGACGATATTCACTAAGAAGGACAGGCAATCCAAAGATCATCTGGTATGCTAAATGCACAAAAAGTCCCTTCAAACAAAGTTTTCTTTCTTAAATCTGAAACTGGTCCCTGCACTGTCTCATTTTGCTATTAGCTATAGTATTTTAAAAGCAATATAGGAAACATCCTTTAAATTGAAAGCAACAGGAAAATCTGTTCCCAGTACATGTCTTTGTGAGCATCATATCTACCATAGGTAAGGGTAGGATTTTTTTTTCTAATCAAACAAATGCTGCATTAGTTAAATTTTCCAAAACATTGTGAATCTGGAAGACAGCTCTCGACTTTAGCAAAGTGGTTCTGACACAAAGGACTACTTAGGCTGATTAGGAATGTCTCTGTTCCCTGTGGATGCCCTCAAGGGATCTATATGAGGTTATATTTCCTCTTTAAAAGTGACAGAAATGGAATTAGATTACTTACAGCTCCTTTAAAAAAATACATGCAATTGCATATTACTATATATACTTGAAAGCTATCTCTATTTGAAAGATTCAGTATTTCTGTTACTCAAAAAGAACCACTAAAGTCCATCCTTTGGACCAAGAAGAAAAATAAAACAAAAATAAAAATGAAGAAAATATTTGTTTTTCCTTTACTAATACATTGCTGCCCAAAAAGCAAATGGCTATGATATCCAAGTTTTGAATTGGTTAATATTTTAAATGACTACTTTACCCAAAGACATAATTACACAGAGAGCTCTTATTAGAGAAATGTTAACAGTTACATAAATCCTCTTTAGATAGTAATGACTTCTGGGATCATACCCACGATTTGTGGCAGTAGACTTTGTGGAAATAGCATCTATTGAAGTGCATTTTTGTGAATGATATACCTGCTCATTGCACCATGAATAGCTATTTTGGTCATGAATAGCTAATATTATTAGATTTGTTTTAATTGGAGGCATGTAGAAAAATGAGATACTCTATTTCTACGTGAAAAGGAGTGTTTAAGCCCCATTGCACAGTGAAGTAAGCATGGTTAAACAAAGGTTTGGAAACACACTGTCAACTTTAAGAAATACTCTACCAGCTTGCCTAAGAGTATTTGGGAATACTCTACAGGTAGCACAGAAATACTGTATAACTAATCTATGCTTTGAGCAACATAAAAAAAAAAAAAAAGCCCTCAGCCATCCTCCTATCTAGAATTAAACTCAAATCTGCAGCATGTCAGGGTCTTGCTGGAATGAATCAGCTGATCTGATCTGATGTGAATTTCTGACCTAATTTTGCTGTAGGACTTAGTGCTCAGGCAGAGAAAACAAGGTTAATGTGTTGATAACGGGTGAGATTAAACAGCAGCCAGTATCTTAATAACCCTCTCTAATTTCAGCTTCCTCTTGTGTTTGTGATTAATTCAAATCACTTTTCTATTAATCATTTCAGGGGACCTGAAGCTGCTTTGCTTGTTTTTATGTAAAAATCATGCATCCAGATTTTCTTCCTCAAAGCTAAACAAGATATTCCTATATGGGAGTAATTTTGGTTAAAAATTCAAATGCACGGGCAAGTTTTTTATTCCTCAAACCATACGATTAGACCAGAAGAATTCTTTATTGAGCCAGAAGTTTAATCTGCAAGGCTGATTCTAAATGAATTAACTTATGATAGGTGCTCTATATATTTTTTTCAATGCTCATGGGAAAAGTTAATCTAAAGAGTCCCCTTATACAAGTCAAAATGGCATTTGTCCTGCTGGCCTATTGTTTTCAGTTAGAGCCATCAAGGTTCCCAAGATGCTTAATACAAACTTCAGAATTTATAAATTTACAATTTACATTATACTTATATTAGTAATAGAGATAATCCTGGGTTTTTCATCTAGTCACCTGCCAGGACAGATTAGAGACGACATTTAAAAAATTCCTTTAAAGGTGCCTGTTAGGGTAAGCCTCCTTCAGTCTTCTCACGTACCTTTCAAGAGCTATTTATACTTTTGGTTGTTTTAACTTTAATTATCTCCTAGACCTAGCACTTATTTTACATTTTAAGAAGCTCAGTATCTGTTCTATATCTGAAATAAATAGACAGATGTTGGCAAGAGGAGGGGCCTTTCAGAACAGAGCCCCATGTGAGCTACTCAGTCAGCATGAGAATTAAGCTCTTCTGACAGAGGAAATTGCAGTGAAGAGTGGACCTTCCAAACATCCAACACCATGGCAAATTGAGTGATTAAACAGAAGCCCGTTGGAGAATTTAAGGTAATCTTTCTTTGAAAAGTAATGTTAAATATGGAGAGATGGTTATAGACTGACTGCCAATAGTTTCCTGTTGAGGGCTATTTTTTATATTCTTCAAGCTATTGGAGGATATCTTTAACTAAAGATGGCCTTTGTAAAACGTTTCCAAAAAACCCATAAGAAAAAGAAACTATTATGGAGTAAGGCTATGAGTCAGGGGACTTTTTGAACTACTAAAAATGCAATGTCTCCTAGAGAATGTGTGTAATGTAACAAATGAAACTGCTAGAATAGAGCCTGAGCATGCTAATAAAATTGCTCCAAGGCTTCTAACTTTGAGGTAGCCTAAAGAAAATGTCTTCATTATACATGTATGGGTTACCTTAAAATTAATTTTAGTCATGAATTGATAAAAGGAAAATCAAGTCCCCCCTCAAAATGAATCTCTGCTTGAAACACATGCCTCTAGTTAAAAGTTATTCTCAATAATGCTCATATTTGGAAATACACAATGGAATATTCATGTCCATACTGGAATGTGAATGTAGCCAGCCTTCTAGGAAGCAGAAAAAAAGATCACTTAAAAAAAAAAAAAAAGAAAAAGGAAAGCAATTTCAATAAGATGTACAAGGAAGATGTTTTAAAAAATAAAAAAGAAGTTTTTAAAATCCATTATTTTAATTAGTAAATTGCATTTTCGTCTCTGATTTGGGGCTAAGTATACCACTCAGCATATCCTGACGTTTGAATAAAAAATGAAGTGGTTCAGCAAAGAATGAAGAGGGCTGTTACCAAGGAGACTTCTTAATTTTCTATTAGGTTGATGTTTACATGTATTGCATAGCTATTTTGTTTCCATATTAAATTTTTCATTAAGCATATATTGGGCATCTATTATATGTCAGTCATTGCTCTGGGTGCTTGGGATAAGATGGTGAACAGAATACCAAAACATGCTTGTCCTCATCGGAGTTACAATCTGGTAGGGGATTGGGAGGTGGAGAAGGAGGACAAAAAAGAAACAAGTAAATATAGAGTAAGTGCAAATGTAACAAATTCTGTGAAAAAAAAAAAAAACTAAACTAGAGAATTGGAGGTCAGGGGCATAGGGAGAGTGCAATTTAAAATAAGCTCAGGGAAAGACTCACTGAGGATGTGACATTGGAGTAAAGACCTGAAGTAATAAGTGAGGAGAGAAGCCATGCAGATCTCAGGAAAAACAGATTTCTAAGGAAGAAGGAATGTGGAGAGAAAAGGTCGTATTGGGGAGCATTCCTAGCACATAGAAGGTCCCTGAAGGACATCACTGTGGCTCGAACAGGGCAGAGCAGGTGAGATGGAGGTTAGAAGATCAGGCCAGAGGCAATGGAGTCCAATCTTGTGAGGACATGGAGGTTACTGTCAGGAAGCTGGCTTAGCTCAGGGTGAAATTGGGATGAGAGGGGTCTCAGTAAGGGCAGGGCAGGAAGACCAGTCAGGAGGCTGTAAAAGCAATAGAGATGAGGGAAGATGGTGGCTGGGACCAGAGCAGCAGCCCTGGAGGAGGTGAGATGTGATGGAATCGTAGTTACGTTCTGAAGGTAGAATTGACAGAATTTAGTGACAGATTGGATGGGAGGTGTGAAAGCAAGCGAAAAGGATGGTGTTACCATTAACTGAGATGGGGAAGATGGCAGAAGAATCAGGTTTGGCGAGAAAAGTTTTAGACATAGTATGTTTGAGATGTGTATTAGGATTTCAATGATTTGTTGATATTTGTAAGAATTTCATGTTTCATTTTTGGTAATTTGTAGGTATGAGGTTAAAAATTTTACAGAAGTGTTAATACTTTTATAAAACGTTTTATATACTTTTAGAAAAGTCAAAAATTTTGAATACTTTTATAAAACTCTACAAATTGTATACATATACACATTTAAGTTTCAGGAAAGTTTTCGTTATTGTATGTGTATAATAACATCACACATGAGATCTATTCTCCTAACAAATTTTTAAGTGTATAACACAGTATTGTTAACCACAGGTACAGATCTCTAGAACTTATTCATCTTGCAAAACTGAAACTTTACACTCACTAAATAGCAAATGGAGGGCAAGCGCCCAGATTAACCAGAACAAATGAACAATTGCCTAGAGGTCTCTGCCTTTTGCGCAGTTAGTGAAATCATGCAATCGGCGATACTGATTCTAAGAGCTATATGATCCACACACTCAGCTGCTTTCCAGTTTAGGGCAGAGATGACAGTCACAAATCCTGTAATCTAAGAAGGAAGATAAAAGGCAGATGTAGGCCTACAGAATGCTTGACATTTTCAAAAAGGAAAGATGCTCTGATAATGGGAAGCTTCAGTTATTAGCATTGGTAATGTTCACTTGAGACATTTTTGCAATGATGGAGACATAGATAATTAGTTGATGCACATTGGGGGTGTTTTCTGTTCTTGGGTATTTCAATAAACCTGTAGGTTATTACCTCATTGTAAGAATGAAACTTGGAGTAATTCTGTGTATGTGGGTGAAACGGAACGTAGTAGTGGGAAAATCCTTGTGCCCTAATACAAGATGGAAGCAGTTTCTTTCACTTGCTAGCTTTAGTGAGATTCATAATGAGTCCCTTATCTTAAAGTTGTCTATTCCTTTTGAATTGGAAATAACAATCTTCATTTTGTTGAGTTGTTAAAAGAAAGAAAAGATACAACACGTGGCACAACTAGTGGGGTAGTCAACATATTATAGAATTGATAGCTGCTATTATTGTATTTGTATTAATATTATTATTATTGTTATTATTTTTACTGCCACGATTTTTACCTTCATCTTTATCACTTAATGTGGCTATCTTAATAACATCACACGGCACCATGTCTACAAAGATTCCACTTCCATGTAGAGTAGAAAGCAATACAGGGGAAGACTGTTTGCTTTGGGCATTTGCAAATGACACATGTACCCAGCCCCCAACTGTGAATTTCTACTTTATCATTTTGTTTTATCTTATCAATGTACACATATTTTGTTCTTTCTCCTAAAATAGTTAAAATTACAGGAGGATAATTTTGGCATATGAATAGATTCAAAAGGATGCAATAATTGGTAGGTTTAGTCTTAATTATTAAACTGGCTTCCAAGAGCGGAGAAGCTGTCTCTTGTGCATAGTAGGTTATTAAACATTTGTCAAATCAGATTGTGTTGAACCCACTCAGTGCATTGATGATGGCTTCTCCTAGGGAATAGTAAATAAGCTGGCATAGCATGTGATATTTTAAGTGCAATTTGCTAATGAATTTCCAGATATTTTCAGGGAATTACCCTGAAAGTTTTCTTTCTGGGCACATGAGCTGCTATATTTTTACTCTATTAATAGAAATGTTTTGGTGAAACTGCCACGCATTTAGGCTAAAGTTAAAGAGGGAAAGAAGTAATGAATTATGAAGATAAAATGCCTACTTTATGTCTACAATAACTAAAACCTAAAATAATTTTTAAAAATTTTTTATAGTTTGATTTCTTTTCTGAAGAGCAATGTATATTCAGCATCACACGGTAAATGCTACTGACAGGTTTCAGCTTCATATTGGTTTGAGGATGCGAGTGGAAGCTGGCCCAACAATAACCGATAGCTGCTTTTTGCACAGGGAAAGAGGAGTTCTTTTTTCTTTTTCTTTTCCTTTTTTTTGTTCTTGTTTTTGAGACAGGGTCTCACTCTGCCACCCAGGCTGAGTGCAGTGACGTGATCTCACCTCACTGCAACCTCTACCTCCCAAACTCAAGTGATCCTCCCACCTCAGCCTCTGGAGTATCTTGGACTACATATGTTTGCCACCATACCCGGCTAATTTTTGTATTTCTTTTTTTATGTAGTACTTGATACAGTCATCGTAACTCTGACATATCCAGCTCTTTTACAGAGAGAAGCAGAATGGCATGGATAAATTTAAGCTATTAGGATTTTTTCTACAGGGATTCTTATTTTATTTATTTACTTTTTAAAATTTTTTGAGACAGGATCTCCCTCTGTTGCCCAGGCTGGAGTGCAGTGGCACAATCATGGCTCACTGCAGCCTCAACCTCCCAGGCTCAAGTGATCCTCCCACCTCAGCCTCCCAAGTAGCTAGAACCGCAGTCACACACCACTATGCCCAGCTAATGGTAGAGAAGGGATCTCACTATGTTGCCCAGGCTGGCCTTGAAGTCCCAGGCTCAAGTAATCCTCCCTCCCCAGGCTTCCAAACGCTGAGGAGACAGGCATGTGTCACCACACCTAGTGACAAGGCTTCTTAACCACCTAGGATGCTTGTTACTAGACTGTCACATATAATTTTAAAAATTGTTTAGATGTCTGTTAGTACATACAATTTAAATAGTATTTGTTTTTGAGATGAGTGACAAAATAGGATTGAAAATCATTTGTCAAGCAAATTTTTTCTAGGTTATTTTTAGGAGAACATTATTCTTTCAGCAACTGGTATTTTATTTTACTTAGGGGACAGATGACATTTTGTGATTTACAAAAAATAAACAGTAATGGGGAAATTTAAAAAGAAAGATAATGGGGAAATATCTATAGTGATCAGAGCACATGAAGACTCTTCTCTCAGGAGTAGAGAAGTCACTTCTTTTTTTATCCTCCTCCTATACCAGGTTGGAAATTACATAGGAGGGAATATTTGTTCAGGGTGAGACTAGAATCTAAAATAGTTCATCCTTATGTCACCTTCTGGTGTTCTAGAAAAAACTCAAAGCTAAGATAAAGTATTCTCTCCGGCCTAGTGGCCTCTGGGTAATAAAGCAAAGGGTTAAGAGATGTGTAGTTTATGGTTTTTCTCTATATTTTGCAGGGCCCTATTTGAAGTCCCCAAACCTCAGCAACTCACAACTCTCAGCAAATCAATACAAATAGCATATTTTCTTTAGAAAGAAATCCCATGACACTTTACAACCCCTATCAGTACAAATACATTCATTTCTACAAATCAGTTATTTCAAATGTCAAACGTTATTCTTGATTTGTTTTCTTCTTCTTCTTTTCCACATAATTTTACATTTATTTCATTTAAATGACTTTTTAGGATTTTAATTCTTTTTCTTGTTTCCTGTCTTTTATAATCCATTTCAATTCCAATATTTCTTTTATTTTGTGTTTGTTCTGTTCAGTTTGCTAGCAATTACTTAAAATGTCTGGGTATTTCAAATAAAAGTAGACGAGAGAAACACATTTTCAAAACATGGTACATGGTTCAACAGATTAAATGGGATAAAGAAAGATCGGGAAGGGGGAAGGAAAATGACTGCCCAGTAAAAGCCTTTTTAGCAAATCATACTGAATCTCATTAATAAAGAATACATCCACTGAAGCTGTACAATCAATCTGCCATGTGCATTAGTGATGTCTAGTCCAATTCAGGTAGAGAAATTGTTCTCTAAGTGTCAGTCGGCTGCCAGTCAAATCACAAATACCAGTAATACATGCCATGAGGAATTTCTCCTGACTCATGATGAATTTTTTTCAGAGGGTTAGACTGGAATAAACAGGTAAAAGGGAAGAATGATGTCTGTCTGAATGAACACCACCAGCAACAGCAAAAAAGGACAGATAACTGGAGAGATAAGCAATAGGCAAGGACGCTGTGAACCGATCTATTATAAAAAAAAAAAAAAAAAAAACTGGCAGGGAGTAATTCAACTACACACCATTGCCAACAGTGTCAACTAAAAATACAACTGGTAAAAAGTATAGTCAATACAAAATTTGCAAAGTCAGATGAGGGCATCACTGTAGTGTAGAGATATCCTTCAGGTGGAAACTCTCAGGCATGAGACAAGGAGAATAAAGGAGAAAAGGAAACAAAGTAACAGAACCCTTCCACGAATATTTTAATGACAGCATCTTAGTCTGGTTTCTAATCGTGAACAATTCTTTTTAAAGATAGATACTATGACTAGTATTCTTCCCAATGGCTAGCTATCAGAAGCTCTCATTATTATAAACAGATGTTATTAAAAGACACTATAAAATATGGCTTTCTGATACTCTGGTTTGAGTTGACACCATAGGAGTTTTCTAAAGAAGTCAATCAGTGTCACACATACCAGAAAATAAAATCACTTGCTTCTGAGCCTATAGTGGAAGGGAAAGTATTCTACCACTTCTTACAAGATTAGAAGTCTCCAAGGAGAGATGGTGCATATAAGAGAGCATTTTGGAATGAGGTGAAAACACGAAGCCTGTGCAGTTATATGATTGCATTAAAGAAGAGGAATGAAAGATTAGGATGGTATTGGGTTTTAGGAAGGAATGCCATGTGGCTTGTGGATTTGTCATTAATGCAGTGACCCTGTCTATCCAAGTCATTCCATTTCAATGTGACTTAGAATTCTAAAAGAAAGTCAGCTTAGAGGTGTCAACACAGCCCCCTGTGTAAGCTGCCTTCAGCAAAGAGCCTCTATCTTTAATTTAACACAATTGGCCATCTTGGTTTGAGACAGACTGTGATTTAGTTAACATGAAAACAGCCTGACTGACCTCTGTCACCCCAGGATTGAATGAAGAGTTCAATTCAGGCTTGATGGCGTGTATGAACTATTCTAGGAACTATGACTTGGGAAAAAAATGAAATGGCCTCAGTGAACATGTGGAGGAATAAACAGATCCCTCATATTGTGGTCTGGTGTTTGCCTAGACAAGTGTATGCATGTTTATTTTTTAATGATGTGCTTTAACAATGCATGCATGTTATGTTACCTCAGTCACACAGATAAAACCCTATTTTAGTGACAGGCTCATAATGCTCAACCTAATACAGCACAATAAAACTATCTCCATGTGCCAACTAGCAGCTCTTGTTAGTTGCTGATAAGAATGCAACGTATTCTGGCAGACAAGAAATTGTACATAATAGATACATTCACTAGTTTCAACTCCTTGAGCAGTCAATTTAGTTAATAAAAACCTCACCTTTTTACTACCTGCATCATGAAGGTATTATCAGTGATGGAAATATATGATCTTTTTATGAAATTTTCTAAGATAAAGATGCAGAGATACTTTATTTCTCATGTTGATAACACAGTCCCTAAGATACTTGATGAAATGTAATATCATGAATTCAAGATTGAGACTGAATATCTCAAAGATGACATTTTATTTTATTTTGTTTACATTCATATCTAAACTTTGGGGAAAAAGAGTCTCTCTCAACTCTTTCAAATTAATTAACGTAGATTTTAAAAAGTGAACTAAGAATATGTTATTTTGTAACAAATGTGATAGCAGGACAATGAACTAATTAAAATTTAAGTTTTTATCAAATTGTTTTTCTTCTGAGGTATAAGTAAGTCAAATTAATCAATCTCATCTGCTTACTTTCTTTTAATATTCTCCAGCTTCAATTTGTTTTATTTGAACTTTAATTATCATCTCTGAGCAAAGCAAATAACTTAATAAGTAATATAGCACAACACTTCTAAGTGCTATAAGAAGAGTCATCCATTTTACTTAGCTCATAAATTAACATAGAAATTTTAAATTTTTTTTAATATTGGCTTTTGAGACCTAAAGTCCGAGTTATGATCTAGTATTATTTTTATTAAGTCCTTACATTTCAATATCTTCACTATAAATGCCATAAATGCATTGGTTTAGCAATGCATTTACCTATATTTATCCATCTAAACTACAAAGTCAAAAAGTCAATATGAAGGTTTTGGAATTCCCTCAAATTGTAATTTCCTCTGTTTTATTTAATTTATTTTATATTTATTCTATTGTCTTCTGCTACTCTCATTGACTTAGTTCTCATAAATCCAAAGCAATATGTGGATATAAATTGAATATAAAGTAAAGTAAAAAAGGAGATTATAGGTCAAGAAATGTTAACCCATTCACTAAACAGCCAGATTTTGTTTCCATCTTCTCTAGTCTCTGAACTAATAAGTTTGCAAAATGCTTGTTAGAAGTAATCAGGAAAGGAAATCTGTGTAGTTCTATGGAGTATAAAAAAAGATTGAGTTCATTTCTATCATATTGAAAGTGGTATGTCTAAACTGACACATAATCATTATAGAAACATTGCTTTTCTAGAAGCCAATCTTTTGGCAACCTCAACTATAGAAACTGATTTTTTTTTTAAAAAAGAAATAGAGCTTTCAGAAAAAGGAGACAGAAACATGTAAGGTCCCTAGCACACTCATGTCTGTGAACTGGCCATGTAATCTCCCACCGTTGAGTCCTTGAGGGTATTGCTCACACAGCTACAAGAGAAGGAATCAGGTGCATTCCTATAAAAGGTACAGTCATCTGCCAGGCTGGTTCGTTTTAAACTAGTCAGCTTGGCATATCAGCATTTATACTTTTCTTTTAGCTTCTGTGTGTGTGAGTGTGTGTGTGTTTGATCTATTGATGTTTTGATGGATTACACACAGAGCATATCTCACTAGGAATTTATCCAACAAGTAAGGGCACTCTGGTTATTAAATTGAGGTCTCATGTTAGAGGCCATTAAGCAAATTATTTAGTGCATTCTGCTTTAGAAGGCAAGGGCACAAGTACAGTATTTTATAACTGGCTAATTTCATGCTGCAATTAAATTCTTGACACACACTTGGAATGGGAAACTTAATGTGAAGGGGAAATTAAAGAGGCCTTTCTATTGTCGAGTTTCTGTTTGAAAATGGACTTTTCTAAGAGGCCTATCTAATATGTTTAAAAATACACTTCTTTTTCCCTGTGGTAGGATGGAGACTACTGTTGTGTAGAGAATAATCGAAGAGAAATAAATGTTTGTGTTTTTAGAATTACGTTAGGATTTTATACAACCACCAAGGGTTTTATTATAATAGATTTTAGCAGGCACATTAATGAAGAGGTTTTCAAGGGAAACTCTTTTGTTTAAGTAATGAAACTGTACTAATTGGACATACATGTCATATAAGTGTATTATTTTCAGTTTGATGACTGGATTGTGAAAAAGAATTAGCGTGTCATTGTATGAGAGAGAGAGAAAGAAAGAAATGAAGGGAGAGAGGAATAGTTAAGGGTAAGCTCAAGTTTAAATTCATTACAGTGAGAAACATCAAGATGAAAAAAATAAAGACGTAGTTTGACAGGAATTAATTCTTGATAATTGAAATTTAAAAATTATAACATCTCCTAGAAAATTAGCTACATGTTATACTTATCTTTGCTTTCTTTCTCTTTTCTTTTTTTTAAAAAAATTCTATTTAATATTTTCACCTCAATCTATAATATAATGTAGCAGTGGGATCTGTAGAGTCAGACTTCCTTCCAAGCCACATTTTACCCTCATTCTTCCTGGCTGTGTGATTACGGACAAATTACTCAGACTCACTGGGCTGAAGTTTTCTCCATGTAATATCAGTACCTACAGATTAGGATGTTGTAAGAAATAAATGACTTTAGACACAATGAAAGCATAAAAGAGAATCCACGGTAAGTGCTAAGTCAGTATGAACTCTTATCCACTAACGTACCCACAACATGAGGGCAGGAACTTGCTTTGCGCATCCACTGCACTTGGAACAGGGGACACTCAATAAGTATATCTGAGTGATTGATTCAATGATTGATATCCTGAGATTTTATTAATGAATAAATAGGAAGCTAGTCATGTGGTGTAATTTGAGGAAGTGCTTACTCAAGCCTTACCCTGAGAAAATACCTCTCCAGAAATGCCTAAAGCCATAAATCCCCAAATTATGAAACGATTCTTTTGGCTTGCGTATTTGTTCACTTTTAATAAGACAAGCAAAGAGATAACATATTAGTATAGTTTGATGATTATTAGTCACTTCTGCCTGACTATGCGTGATTTTATTAGACCCACTCCACATAATAGGTGAGAGAGCACTGCAGTTTTAAGGGAAAATAGAAGCAGCAAGAAGACTGTGAAATAAAAAGAGTGGCCCTGAACCAGTAGCTAATCCCCTATTTTACAATTTTTCTCAGATTTGGATTAATATGTAATGTCATCCAAGCAGGAAAAGCGAGTTACCTGTGGTCATATAGCAAGTCATTGCTGAATTTAAAAGAGAAATAAGACTAGTTCCAACCAAAATTATTCTGTTTAGTTTAGATTTTTATTGGACATAGGAATCAGTTGGGCAATTGGGCAATCAAACCTAGAATCTTTGTGTAAGAAAAATGGAAAGTTTAAAAACCTCCTAATGACCTCTGAACAGAAAAGCTACCTGTCATCCTAAAAGTTTATCCACGCAACTCCAAAATAGATGGAGAAATGTTAGGGAATATTCAGATTGGGTAACTATTCAATCTTACCCCAAATAGTCACCCTCCAGAATTTAACGTCCCAGAGATTGTCCACAAAAGGGACACTTTTCTTAATGTGATACTAAGTGGGATACAAATAATGACACTTCATCAAACTGTGTAATTTTAGTCAAATACATTTTTCCTTTTAATATCACAGTTTCCTCATCTGTGAAAATCACAATCCCAATGTCCGTCTTGACAGATTGTAGTGAGGACTAAATGGATCATCAGTATTGCTGGACGGGTCACTGCTCTCCAGCCATAGAGAATATGTAGTCCTCCTGCAAGTTTAGCCTCTGCTCACGTCTGTGTCCTTTCCATCATTCACCACCCATGTGGCTCCTTCCCTGTCCAAGTCCCTGTGGCTCTTTCAGGACTCAGCCCAAGTGGTATCTCACTGAAACCTTCTCTGGTGTTCACAGGCATTGTTGTTTGCTATCTTTTA
Organism: Pongo abelii; assembly: GCF_028885655.2. Lineage (NCBI taxonomy): Eukaryota > Metazoa > Chordata > Mammalia > Primates > Hominidae > Pongo > Pongo abelii. The sequence continues at coordinate 128,917,510 of NC_071996.2, forward strand.
TTTTGGTCTACTAGCATTCTTTACATAATCTACATAATTCTATTCTGAGTTTAATGCATCTCCTCTAATCATTTTCTTTCCATGCATAAAATTAAAAGTGAGCCAAATAATGGCCAGATCTGGCACAGAATCCCTTTTGAACAAATGAGAATCTAATAACCTGGAAGATTTGTAAAGTGATTCAGATCTTTGCTGGTGTCTCTGGAAGAATACCCAAAGGAGCATTTTATTCCAAAACAAAAAACCAAAAAAACAATGACTCTCTTTCCTACCTATAAACTCCTAAGAGTCCCCATACCAGCCAACCCAATCTTCCCTCTCTCTACTCCTCTCTCTGGTTAAGCTCATTATTGTGCAGATCAAGGTAACATTTCTGGATTTGGAGGATCTGATGGGTATGCAAAAGGGGTTGATTTTTCCTCTTTCAGTCTTTGAAAGATATCTGAACTCTGTACAAGAGAGTAGGTCCCTGGGCTGACCTAGTAAGAAAGCATTCTCCTTTCTTAGGAAGAGAAGAATCAATGAAGTTTATTGTCATTTATAATTTAAAATATTCATTTTTGTCCCAGCCATAGTTGATTATTGCCCTCTCTTCCCTGCTGGCCTTTGAATTCTTTTTCAATATAGGAATCCAGGGGAAACCTGGAAAGATTACTTGAAACTTGAGTTCTGAATATCATTTGGCAGCTCTGCTCTTTAAAAACTTCCTCTCACTTCCTGTGTTTTCCTACTCAGGTAACTTCTAATTCATAGCTCAGCAAATATTTTCAGATAGTAATAATTTGATTATTTTGGGCATTTGTACCATAAGGCAACTACCCAGTTCCGCTGTTGTAGCATGAAATTGCCCTCAAGGCTACTTAAATGAATGAGAGTGGCAGTGTTTCAGTAAAACTTTATTTACAAAGACAGGTGACAAACCGTATTTGGCCTGCAGTTCATAGCTTTCAAACACCCGCTACTACTCTATCCATTCAGTTTGTTGACCTAATTATCATCACCTAGGCCAATTCTTTGGAAGGGATTTCAATGTATTCTGGCCTTCCCAAATGTGATTCCTGGGAAAGCATCAGGAAACTGGGCTTTAGAATTGCATCTGTGGTTGAGCTCTTTGGATTATTGATCCACATACACAGTAAAACTTCAAGAACATCTTGGGAAATTTTTAAAGTTCTAGGACAGCTAGTTTTTAAAAATTTGCATAATGTAAGAGAGAAAAATGTAAGTAACCATAAAGAGACCATAATAACTGATGACATTGATTTAGTGCTTATTATATAACATATCCTATAAATTCTTTTCATGTTACATCCATTTAATCCAGATAATATTTCCATGAGACAGATTCTATCATTTGTTTTATTTAAGCTGAGTCTTAGAGACTTTAAGAAATTCTCCAAGATCATATCATTAGGCAGTGGCAGAATTAGGGAAAAGGTCAGATGTATCTGACTCCAAAGAACAGTTATGAAAAAGGAAAGAGAGAATAAGAAATAATGCATTATTTGGCTGGGGGTGGGGAGGGGGGATTTAGGGACAGGTAATGGCCTGCCCATCAGTTTCTTGTATATGAATCAAATCTGGCAGACCACGAAAGAAACCACAGCAGGATTCCAAATTCACAGTTCAAATGCTAAGCTTGCATTTTGCATAGTGATACTGGATAACCAAGAGGACCTTCTGAGCACTTGAAAGTTTCCAAAGCCACGAACTGGTACTTGGGACAGCTTTCACATCGGATCCATAATAGTGTATTCAGATTTTCACAAAGTTCAGCATACCCGGAATTCCTTGCAATGTCTCTGGCATTTTGCATGGGAATATTTTGAAAAACAAAGAAAAATCATTTTCTTTTGAAATCAATAATATTCAGTTAGCTAAAAATCTCACTATAAAATAAATCTCAGCATAGCAAAAGAGAAAACAATAAAACTGAGGTTAATATATTTATTTAATTGTGTACTGATAATCCATTGACTATTTTAAGATAAATTATATTTGAGGAAAAATGATAGATATAGCACATATGTTTGCAGAATCTAGGGTGAGCCCATGCATAAGTGCTGAATATTCAACCAAAGCTCCATAAAGCTTCCTCTTGCAGTGATTTTCTTTTCAGTATTAATTTGAATTCTGGTGCATCTATGATAGAGCAGCATATCAGGAAAAAAAGCATCAGTTCCACACTATGTACTTACCATGGCAACCCCAGCGTCACATGGTACACATGCTAGTTTGGAGCCAAAGAGCTTCACGGGCTCTTAAGCAGACACACACACAGCCACCTGGTCATGTGACTCTGCCTACAGTCAGGGCCTTTGCCAGGAAAATGTGTCAGCGTAAACTGATAAACTCTGGATTATTCTGATTCCTGCAACTCTCTGCTTTTTAAAAATCTATTCACTCATATTTATCTCTCTCTCTCTTCCTCTCTTCTTCTTTGTCTCCCTTATTTTTCCTTCTTTTAGATATAGAATACAATGATTAAACGTTTATTTGCCAACTTAGATTTTCTCAAAATAATCCTTTCTATTGAACTCACCATGACTGGATAAAAATGTTTTTCAATGTCCAGGACCTTATTAATTTCCCCCATCAAAATCTTAGAACATGAATAACATGAAGCCTTTTCAAATATAGAATAATCAGACATGTCGACAGCACAAATTATTGAAATATGCACACGTTGTTTAGATTCCCTTCTTCAATTTATGAGGGGATATTATTTTCTTAGCCATTATTTTAATAGCATCAAAGTTATTTATTAGGTGAAAGGTGATCTATTCATGTATCAGATATTCAATTTGCTAGCTGCTTCTGTTATGGTGGATGATACCACTAACATATACCACACACTGACAAAGTGCCTGCCACTGTACAAAGTGCATTGCATATATTAACTCACACCCCACCGCAATATGAATTAGTTACTATTATTATTTCCAGTCTACAGATAAGGAAACTGAGGCCCAAGAGCTCAGTTATTAATCAACACATCAGGGATTTGAACCCAAGAAGCAGTGCCCTAACTAGAATGCTATTTTTTTTTATTAAAACCAAAAACAAAGAAAAATACAGACATAAATAGGAAAATACAGCAAACAAAACAAAAACAGATGTTAAACTCTGGGATGGACCATGTGAGGTAATGCGTAAGTTAATTGGCTAGATTTAGTCATTCCACAGTGTATACAGACCAAAATATCATGTCTTACACAACAAATGCATTTAATTTTATCTGTCAATTTAAAAAACAAAAAAGTAAAAGATTAAATTGAGGATTGGGCAATGAAAATGTACATTCAGAGGGAAGGAAAGATGTAAAAATTTAGTGGCCAAAAAAGAGCTTGTTCACGTGTTCTCCAAATTATTACGTCATTTAGATTGATTTGACTCACATTAAACATGTTCAAATATCTCTAAAAAGTAAAATGATAAAATAAAATAAATTATATGGTACATATCAATTCTATTTCTTGAAAATTGTGATGAAACTATAGAAACTCTGTATTTTTCAGAAGTTATTTCAAATGCCAGACTATTATTTTAATCCACTTGGATCAAATACATCACAGTTACGTGATCTCCATATGCTGCTGTTGTAGAGAAATCATACCTCATCAACAAACGGTAGACCGTTGGCATTCTTTCAGACTTTCCGTTTACATATTGTTTTAATTAACAAAATTCCATTTTCTAGTTGTTTTTTGGGACTCTGCTTATCTAGTTTAAGCTTTATGAACATAAAGGCAGCAGATTTTACAAACAGGCAACTCCCAAGATCCTGTGTAGGGTAATTAATGATTCTTGTGATTTGTGGTAAAGCTTTGAACTTCAAGGGAGTCTATTTTAAATTTCCAATGTCAGTCAATCAGACTGATGCAATTTCTCAAGTAATCACATTTATGTGCAAATGTTTTTAGTTAACAGTCATTGAATAAATGTCTTCCTCTGAACTCTCTCTCTCTCTTTTTCTCTTAAATGAGCTTGTTTGCTTGCAACCACTTTGGAAATGATCCAGAACAAAATGTCATTAGCATGTTCCAGGAACTCATTAGCAAAATGCATTTATGCATTAAGAAGTCCACTTATAAGGCAAGCCATGTTCCATCTACTGTGAACACAGAAATGTTGAGGAACTGAACATGGGAAGGGTTGACCAAAAGTTCCTATCAATGAGCAAAGTCATCAGACTTACATTAAGTGTGAGAAAATAATAATTTTATAATTTTATACTGCAAGAGTGTGTGTGGCCATATAATTTATAACAATGATAGGGTTTTTTTTGTTGTTTGCTTGTTTGTTTTCAGATGGAGTCTCGCTCTGTCGCCCAGGCTGGAGTGCAGTGGCGCGCTCTCGGCTCACTGCAAGCTCTGTCTCCCAGGTTCACGCCATTCTCCTGCCTCAGCCTCCCTAGTAGCTGGGACTACAGGCCTACACATGCCTGCCACCATGTGCGCCTAATTTTTTTTTTTTTTTGGTATTTTTAGTAGAGACGGGGTTTCAACTGTGTTAGCCAGGATGGTCTTGATCTCCTGACCTCGTGATCCACCCACCTTGGCCTCCCAAAGTGCTGGGATTATAGGCGTGGGCCACCGCACCCGGCCAACAATGATAGGTTTTAAAGCTCTTGACTGTGGTGACTGATCAGGGATATTATATATACATTTGTACTGTGTTATATATGTATGTTCAGATTTGATAGAAAAGGCAGTGTAAATAAAATCAACTTTATACATATAAATTTATGTATATATGTGTGTATATCTATTATATAGCTATATAAATATATATATAGAGATATAGATATGTTTATATATCTATATATAAATTTATATTTAGATAAATTGCTTATATAAATATATATAGCTATATAGATATCTTCCCTACCAGAACATCTTGAGAGCGGGAGTTATATCTAATTCTGCTCTGTACTTTCCAAAATACCACCTAGGATGCCAATTCAACTGTTGTAACAAAGGAAAAAATAACCTTGACTTAAGTAAAGTAAAAGACTCTTCCCTCCCTTCTCTGTGTGATAGTCTAAGCATAACCAGTCCAGGACTGATATGGCATCTCCACCATGTTTTAGGTCCCGACTCCTTCATATTTTTCTCACCTATCTTCTCCATACAAATTCCCTCTTGTGATCTAAAAGACTGCTCCATCTCCTTCTGCCATATCTGCATTTTAGCAGTCAAGTAGGGGGAAGGGGAGGCAGGTTCCTTTATTCTACAGTATGTTCAAAAATTGTACACTTCCCTTTCACTCATAAACCATATGCCCTGGCTGGGTCACATGACTATGCCTAGCTGTAAGGGATGTTGGGAAGTATAGTTTTTAGCTCAGCAAGGAAATGAATATTGGTTGAGCATCTTGAATTATTGGTTCGAAAATACTTTTTTAAAAAATCCTATGAAATGTAATTAATATTTCATTAAATATTTATTGTAAGTTTACCAACTTCATTAATTGTTTAATTATGTATTCACTAAGAAAGCCATTTTTAGCTGGTTGCAGTAGTGCATGCCTGTAGTCCCAGCTTACTCAGGAGGCTAAGACAGGAGGATTACTTGAGCCCAGGAGTTCAAAGCTGCAATATGCCAAGATTGTGCCTGTTACTGCACTCCAGCCTGTGCAATGCAGTGAGACCCTATCTCTTAAAAAAAAAAGCAATTTTTTTGGAAAACAATATTTTCACTGAATATCCTCCCTTTGCCAAAATCCTGGCATATGCATATTTGCCGAAAAAATTTATAGTTAACCATAAATTAAACAAGAAATGTATAGTCAAATACTTCAAAGGGCAAATTTAAAAAATATTTAAAATATATATAGCAAAATATGATATTAAGTGATATGTATGTCTATTTTAGTTTGTATGAGTAGAGTAGGGAAGTTCCAAAACTAAGTGATTTAATGGTCTTCAAATATTTTTAAATAGTCCTGAGTAAATGATTTTAAAAAATTATTCAGGTGTGATGGCGGGCGCCTGTAGTCCCAGCTACTCTGGAGGCTGAGGCAGGAGAATGGCGTGAACCAGGGAGGCAGAGCTCACAGTGAGCCGAGATCGTGCCACTGCACTCCAGCCTGGGCGACAGAGCGAGACTCCGTCTCAAAAAAAAAAGAAAAGAATTATTAGAGTCAAGCAGTTGAAGTGATAACACATCAGGTGTTTCATTAAGCTATATTTTGCAAATATCAGTATTTAGGGGATGTAAAATGGAATGTGAATAAAATGATTTGGAATAGCATGTATCTCTATAATTACCGAACCAGGGACCAATATATTTTAATAAAGAGATCTATCACCACAACTGCCCATGAGTTTCTTCTATTCAGTAGTAAGGGAGGGTTTGTGTGAATATTGAAGAGAACAGCTCTTTGTTTTACCTTCAGAAGAGTTAGGGAGGAGAACCTAGCAAGGTTGTCTGTGATGTAAATGACACAACGTAAAGACAGCCCAGTACTCTGGAGCTGCATTAGGTAAGATTGGGAGCTGTCCAGTGGCGTCAGAGACAACTGCCCCTCTGCCCTCCACTACAGCAGCATCCTAGGGGGCTTCAAAGCTGCTTAAACATTTCTGTCAGCCCACAGCCACAGTAGCACCAGCTTTTCCACGTGTAAATGAAGGAAACAAACCTATTTCTTTCATAAAATTCTAGCACAGATTTCAGTATTGGGGGACAAGACCTGGCTGTTCTTAGAGTTTAGAAGTGTGACACTTGGGCAATTAAAAGTAGAGGCTTGAAAATTAATTCTTTGAGTTTTCATGAAGAGAGAAGCAGTTTTTTGAAAACGTTCATGCATTCAACTGATACTGATCGATTGTCCACTCTGTGCCCACGTTATTAGTGGGCACTGGAATGTATACCATGAACTTAGAGGTGCTGCATTACACCAGCTGGTATGTCCTAATAATGCATTTTCTCTGTGAATTTCTCCTTTGCAGACTGTACACTGTCTTATTTCATAATACAGAAATACATGGACAGTGCCATTGTTGTAGATGGTACACGTTTCTATATTATCATTTAATGTATTTGACCCGTTTCATTAAGTGAATCACACCACCATTTTATATATACACGTGTGTGTGTACACACGTGTAAAACTGATACAGGTATGTTCAAAAAGCAACTTGATATATATATATATAATCAGACTTGTGGAATACATCATATATGATTAGACTTGTCGAATACCTCAATGCTGAATTGATCCTTTATTAAGAAGAATATTATTGTTCTTGAAAGCTATTGTGCAACTAGCTGAGTGTGTTCTCCTAGCCAAGCCTGAAAAGTGTCCTGATATATAAAAAGTTTATTTTATCTCATGGTACTACTGTTCCTGCATTTTGACCCATTTTGTGACTTCCTTATTGGCCTTTTATAAACATGATGTTTTGTGTGTTTTGCTTTTTTTCGGTGACACTTCTCCTCTGAATTTATATCCCAGACAGTTGCTATTTGCCCTCAAAGTTCTTGAATAATCAAATAAGCATAGAAAGTAAATTAAGCAAAGGCATACATGAATAAAGGCATCATTTTATTTTATTGAATACATAAGGCAGTAAAGAATCGGGTAAGAAACAGAAAGTGACCCATATAAAGAGATAAAAAATATAAGTCTACTGAAACTCAACTGTGCCCGTGTTATAAATACAAATGAAAGTGAGTTCAATTGGAAACTCTTGAGAGTCAAATGATCTTTCACACAACCGTTAAAGACTTCAAAAGAAGTCATCAAAGTGGAGGTTAAATTGGCTTAAGTTTTTAATTTGACATGACTGGTCCAATACTCAATATTTCAAATCTCATGCCTGTATCTGCTTCTTAATTTAGTTTTCCTTGAGCAGAATAAATTGTGTATCATTCCTAATTATTAAAATGCTTATGAGTTTTCTACATATTGGTATTTCTTTTTCTAATTAATTTCCCTGTAAAATATCCACTTCAATAACCTGAAGGGATGAATTTATATTATAGCAGTTACTCTTTTTGGCTTTATTTCTCAGTCATATTTATGCACATGAATGCAAACACAAGCATCCACACGCATTCACCTAGCTATTAAACATATATTTACTACATGATCATGAATGCTAGTAGTAAAGAACTTGGGCCCTCGAAACCGACAAATCTGGATTTAATTTTTGGCTCCATCTCTCACCATTCTTCAACATGAATTTGTTCATTTGTAAATGAGATGTACTATCTCCCTTATGGGGTGGTTGCAATCATTGAATGAAGCGATGCAAGAACTATGTCAGATATTAAGAACTAGGAAATATAAGATAAAATTATTTAGTGATCACCTACTAGGCACCAGATACTGTAGTTTGCAGTTGTGTTGTGGACTCCATCCGGTCTAGCCCCTACACACCCATTTAGTCAGTTTAACATATGGAAACCAGATTAATTGGTCAGATCATGTCTCTGCCTTGACTGTTTCTGTGCTTTCCTTTTGCCTGTAAAATAAAGGTCAAACAATCTTTAAACATGTATCAGTTTCCTTGGGCTGCCCTAATAAAGTACCACAAACCAACTGGCCTAAACAACAAATATTTATTGTCTCACAATTCTCGAGGCTAGAAGTTCAAGATCAAGGTATTGGCATTGTTTGTCCCTGGGGTTTGTGAGGAAGACCCTCCCTAGCTTGACATGGTTTGCTGGCAATCTCTGGCATTCCTTGGTTTGTGGAAGCATCACTCTGATCTCTGGTTTCATCTTTACCTGGCATTTTCCCCATGTGTGTCTGTGTCCAAATTTCCCTTTTCAATAAGGACACCAGTCACATTGGATTAGGGGCCTACCCTCTTCTAGTATGACCTTATTTTACCTAATTATATTGCAATGACCTTATTTCCCCATGAGGTCACATTCTGAGGTACAGGGAGTTAAGACTTCAACATATTAATTTTGAGGAGGACACAATTAAACCCAAAATATAAAACTTGCTACAACCTGACCCCAAACCCAACTCTCTAACCTAACTCTGATAGTTTTCTTCTGTATAGTCAAAAAAAAAAAAAAAAAAAAAAAGAAGAAGCAGCCTCCCGGTTTCTTCTCAGGTAAAATTATTCTGCTTTCTTTGTCCCCATCTTCACTCCCACTGTCTCTGGCTTTATCCTATTCCTGCTGAAAAGACTCTGCTCTGAACTTCTGCCATATCAGAGCCTCATTCCTTCAAATGGGAGCTGGTGGTGGGGCTGAGGGACTGGATACCCACCAGGGCAAGGCATGGCTTGAGTAGCCGTAGAAGTCACCCTGAGGAATTTTCAAAATGGAATTCGTTATTCAAAGGAAAAGAAGAACCGAGCTATGAATTCATCAAACTATATATATATATATATATATATATGTATATGGCACCCAAGCAATATAAATTAGAATAATCTTGTTATTTGGTGTCTAGTTTCTAAAACCAAGCAGCCATCTTTTCTGAAGAGGTAGTGGGCTGGACTGGAGCATGGGCACTTCACAGGTAGTCCTCCACAGCCACGTGGAAAGGCTTCATGGCAATCATATAACTGTTTAAGCTTTGGAGGACTCAGTATATGACAGTTGTGAAGGATACTTTCTGCTCCTGCGTTTTAATCATCTAAAGAGAAAAACAGATATGAATTGTTGGTATTACCATATACTGAAGGAGGTTTGTCAGCATGAGCTATAAGGTAGCTAGGCTATTTCTGTCTACAAGTAAAAATCATTTCATCTGGCTGTGATAACTGAGGATGTTTGCATGACCTTCCCCACTTTCAGATCACACTGCTTGTAGATCACAATTGTTTCATGTTTTCCCTTCCTCCCACTAATTGGAACAAAGTCACAATGCATGGTAATATTTTGAACTCATTTCAGAAAGGAAGGGCACCTCTCCACCACCATGCCAAAAAATAAAATAAAATAAAACCAACATATCTGCAAGTGTAAATGAGGTCTTCTTTCACTTGCATCAAACAGTGGGCTATGTGCTTCACGTAAACATCTGATTTAATCATCCCTTCAGATGAGGAAGCTCAGGTTTAGAAAGGCTAAGTAAGGTGACCAACATGAAACAGTGGGTAAGTTTCAGAAATCATGTCAAACCTAGCCCCATCTGACTCCATAGTTCATGCTTCTATCTATTATATCATCTCAATTCTCTTTCTATATGCAGTTTATGAATGGGGACATCAATTCAAATAGCCACAGACCAGATCATGATAAAGCTTCACCAGTTACTCTACCTAACAATGATCTCTCTCTCTCTCTTCCTCTCCTTCTTACTCTCATTCTTGCTTTCTCTCTCTCTCTGAGCTAGTATAACATATACCTATGGCTGAAATATAGTAGCTTGGAACATGATTGTTTTCCTGTTACAAGGTTAGATGTTGAGTATGTTCCTAATAGCAAGTTTCATGTCTTATCTTATGTCTCTTGGATACTTTATTCTGCTCCGCCCAGTACCACATATCTAGTAGATGTGTTGAAACTCCCACTGATTGGTTCTAGATGTTTAACTTTATGAGTATAGATAAGTTTCATCTGAAAAACTGTCACATCAAGTAATGCCATGGACAAACTCAGGAACATTTATAATGCTATTGCAGTGGTGTAAAGAGACTGCCACAGAACAAAAGAGTCTGGCAAGTGCTTTAGCTTTATCAAAGATAGACACATCCTCCCATTCATCACAGTGCATTGCCTCTGCTATGGCATTATGGTGACAGGCTCATCCACTGAGCCCTGGATTGGAGATTCAAAAGCCCTATTTGGCAAGTATTGTGAAATCACTGACAAATGCCTGCTGCTGTTCAATAGCACTTTGCATTGATTTAATTTCCAAAGAGAAAAATATCAAGATGTATTGGTAGATAGTAACTTACATAATATCTTTCTGTATTTCCAAATGAAAGAATTAAGAATTAAAGATAGTAGGTATCTTTAAAATAGCATCATCAGAAGTCCAAAGGTAAAACAAGAAGACAATCTAAATTGTTTGTTCATTCATCTACTCATTTATTCAACACACATTTAGTTTACGCTGACCTGTTTTTTTGCACTAAGAATTATGATGGGGATATATATGTTTTGGAATTACACAGGTCATACATCTAAACCAGAATTAGAGTATCAAACAAGGTTTCCTGGGAAAATAAATACATAGAGTAAGACCTACAAGATGAGTAGAAGAGTTTTCAAGGTCAAAGGAAGAAAAGTGCTCAGAAGTACCCAAGTATATGTGTTTAAGAGACTCAAAGAAGTGGTGTGACTAAAGGAGAATGTACTGGGTAAGTGAGATGCGCTGGATGGAAAGCGGGAGTCAGAGGATGCATACATCTGCATGTGAGTTGGTATAAGTTGGTGTAAATATTGCAGGGTGAGGCGGTAACAGTTGAGGACTGTTTGGGGACTGTGGAGGATCCACCAGTGCCCAGGATCTTGGGTTAGGCTATGAAGAAGGCAGACACCCAAGTGTATAAGGGTTGGGTTTTCATTAGGTGGATTTAAAGGGTGTACTTGAGGAAAGGAAGTTGAAGATATAGGAAAGAGCATAGTCGAAAAAATAGATCATGGATTCTAAGCCAAATAAAGAAGGGAATTAAGCCAGTGATGGCCTCATAGTTAGGGAAAAAGTAGAAAGGCTAAAATTTGGAGTTTCATTGAGATTAATGGACAAGGTAGTCGAACATGAGTAAGAGAAAAAGTCACTGAGAGTCCTGAAAGAATGGAAAATTGTGATTACAGAATAGGGTGTCTGAACTCATTTTTTCAGTGGTGGAGAGTTGTGGGTCACTACAGATCTCAACCTGGAGCCATAGAGGTGAGTCCCTGAATTTAAATAGAAGCAAATGTTTTTGGAAATTAGGACACCAAGGCAATGAGAGACAAGAATGTTGCATGAGTCCGTTTTCATGAGACATTGAAGATGTCCAGAATGATGGCAAGACATGGAGTGGAGGGGGACAACAGTGACCCACATTCCCTATCTTCAATAAATGGGGAAGGGTGAAAATAAGGGAAGCTAAGCAAATGTCAGGAAGCTCAAGGGAACAGTGTAATAGTTCATTCTCGTGCTGCTATGAAGAAATACCCGAGACTGGGTAATTTATTTTTATTTTTATTTTTTTGCTGTTGCAAGATTTAATAGAGTGAAAACAGAGCTCCCATACTGTAATTTTTAAAGAAAAGAGGTTTAATTAACTCACAGTTCTGCATAGCTGGGAGGCCTCAGGAGACTTACAATCATGGGAAGGCACCTCTTCACAGGGTGGCAGGAGAGAGAGTGAGTACAAGCAGGGGAAATACCAGAGGCTTATAAAACCATCAGATCTTGTGAGACTCACTCATTATCACTAGAACAGCATGTGGGAACCACATCCATGATTCAGTTCCCTCCACATGGTCCCACACTTACACATGGGGATTGTGGGGATCACAATTCAAGGAGAGATTTGGGTGGGGACACAGAGCAAAACCTTATCAAACAGCCATTTTTTTTACATGAGGCTAGCAGACTAAATGCCTGGAAGCAGCATTTTGCAGGCATGGAGATGCTAATTCCACCTTCAGATCATAGGATGCACTGGGTAGAATAAATGAAGAGGTTTCAGTTAACACTAACAGTTAATGAGAGAATGACACAGTGAAAATATTAGCTGATAATTTCAGCAATGCTATGAAATCTGGTTTTGCCTGAATAATTTAGGGTGAAGCATGTATAAGACCTTTGGGATATGACAGTTTGTGTTCAAATATTCACAAAAAGCAAAGCAAAACAAAACAACTTCCTTGGAGAAGCGTTGTGGTTCTCTAAGGCTAAGGAGCAATAATAAATGCTCAATAAAGCCTTCTGAATGTACAGAGGATTTCGTTAATGTAAAACATGGGTTAGAGATGGCAGAGTAAAAAGACAAGTGCAAGAGGAGTAATGTAGGACAAGATCAAGGAGAGAGTGAAATAGATTGAGGTGCATTGATATAAAGCACAGACTTGAGGAAAGACAAAAGAGTATGGAGAAGAGCAAAAAAATAGGCTATTGCTGTGTCCAAGGAAAATTGAGCTGTGAAGCATGCTGGATTGAATTTATCTAACTTCTGGTTTGTCAAAAGTTCAGCTCTCCTGGTGGGTAGGAATAAGTTTGCCTAGAATTTTGAGAACCTGCAGCTTGGATGAATTGCCCTGATACTAGATGGGAGACTCTTCGCTTTAGAGACATCAAACAAAATCTGGCTGTCTCCATGTCTAGAATGGAGACACTAGTGTCAATGGAGGCTGGTGTCAAGGAGCCTTGGTGATCAGTGCTGTTCTTTATGAGTTACGTTCTGTGCACTGATCTACATTACTATCTAACCATAACTCTTTTCTGATGCAAACTGTGTCATGGCCATCCTCTGTGATAAGTGGCATCCTTTGGGCCCCCAAGGATTGCAGTAATGAGAATACTGTGAACTAGGGTGAGTCCTTAAGAGCTACGTATTCCACAAGCATGAAGCTCTGCAGGTCAGTGAATCCCTCTGCAGAACTAACACTACACAATAGTCTACATTTCCAAAACTTGCATGTATTCTGCATAATCTAGACATATAACCAGGAAAATGATAGAATAGCTGTCTTTAATATGATAAACCAAATCTAATAATTAACAAGGGCAAAACAGTGAAAATCTTGGTTGGTCATTTCATGTAAAGGCACATAAGATACAGTTTCCAAATAATATGTAAATTTCAAAGTCTGATGGTCACATTTTAGAGCCCAGCTAGACTACTGTATTAGTCCATTTTCACACTGCTATAAAGATACTACATGAGACTGGCTAATTTATGAAGAAAAGAGATTTAATTGACTCACAGTTCTGCAGGGCTGGGGAGGCCTCAGGAAACTTATAATCATGGCGGAAGGCAAAGGAGAAACAAGGCACGATTTCAAAAGGCGGCAGGAGAGACAGAGTGTGCAGGGGAATCTGCCCCTTTTAAGCCATCAGATTGCACAAGAACTCCCTCACTATCATGACAATAGCATGAGAGAAACTGCCTCCACGATCCAATCACCTCCCACCAGGTCCTTCCCTCCATTACAATTCAAGATAAGATTTGAGTGGGGACACAGAGCCAAACCATATCAACTACTGACTAGTGAAATAATGTTGGACAAGTTCATTAGCTATTCTAAGGCTCAGTTTCCTCATCTATAAATTGGAAATGCCATGAATACCTATGTCATCCATACCCATGTACTGTACTTAGCTCAGTGCCCAGTAAACAGCCGTCACTCCATAAATGGCTATTATCGTCATCACCTTCCTTATTATTAATAACAGAAACCAAAATGTCAACACTGCCAGCTCTTCAGTGCGGCATTCTCAAGTCTGTGGAAATAAGGGAAATAAAGTTGTTGTCTGATAATTTTATTATATTAACATTCAACTTCTCAGAGAATTTCTCATGAAGAGTCAAATAATCAGCAGGTCTTGACTTCAGACTGTTTCAAATTATCCGTTTTTTTCCAATACAGGAGTTAGGTGAGGAGTAGTTGATTAGCCATGGAAGAATACAAAATTCAGAGGCACAAAAGAAAAAACTGGCAGGTCCTGTTTAAGCATTGGAGAAGGAAAAAGAGACACTTTCTATTTCAGTAGTAGTTCTACGCCTGTGTAGAAAAGAATAATCAGCTTATTAAAATCTGAAGCCACCAAACAGTGAAGGCAAATCACCAAATATCTTGTATTGCTACTTTGACTTTTTTTGAACCACTGATGAAGAAAATGTGCATTGTTTCCTGTCTGAGTTTCTGGAAACCACATTTCTCACTTTGTATTAGTCCATTTTCATACTTCTATGAAGAAATACCTGAGACGGTAATTTATAAAGAAAAAGAGGTTTGTATTTTATTTTATTAATTTATTTATTTTTTGAGACAGAGTCTCACTCTATTGCCCAGGCTGGAGTGCAGTGGCACCATCTCGGCTCACTGCATCCTCTGCCTCCCGGGTTCAATCAGTTCTCCTGTCTCAGGATCCCGAGTAGCTGGGACTACAGGCACACACCACCACACCCAGCTAATTTTTGTGTTTTTAGTAGAGATAGGGTTTCACCATATTGGTCATTCTGGTCTCGAACTCCTGACCTCAGGTAATCCACCTGCCTTGGCCCCAACAAAGTGCTGAGATTATGGGTGTGCACCACTGTGCCTGGCCAGAAAAAGAGGTTTAATGGACTCATAGTTCCACATGGCTGGAGACACCTCACAATCATAGCAGAAGGTGAAGGTGGAACAAAGGCACATCTTACATGGTGGCAGGGAAGAGAGAGTGTGCAGGGGAACTGCTTTCTATAAAGCCATCAGATCTCATGAGACTTATTCACTATCATGAGAACAGCACAGGAAAAGCCTGCCCACATGATTTAATTACCTTCCACTGGGTCCCTCCCATGACACATGGGGATAATGGGAGCTACAATTCAAGATGAGATTTGGGTTGGGACACAGCCAAACTATATCACACTTGTAAACTATTTAATATTTAATTCCAATTATAATTTGACTTCCCATATAGTGACCACATGGAGAAAATGTGATGATCAGTCAGAAGATAGGAGTGTTCATGTCCTTTGGCAGTTACATTTTTTATTGTAAATGAGTATGTCTTTTTTTGTTTTGTTTTGTTTTGTTGTTTTAGATAGTGGGCCTGAAGAAATTTATTTTATTTTATACATCAGCTTTTGGGAATTTGGCTAACCTGAGCCCATCACTGAGGGACAAATCTATTCCCTGTGTATAAACAGATCAAGTTCTAGACCTGGAAGGGGGGGCAAAACCCCTTGCCAGGAGATGATGGCACACCAGTGTGTAGGGAATGGCTGCTAGGAAGAGTTTTAATTGCAACTACATGACCAGTAGTTGAATGTCACTTGCAGCCTAAGCTTCTAGCTGAAAATCTGGGTTTGTTTATGAGAGGAAACTATATGAAGAAGATTCTCACCCTGGACTGTGGTGAATTTATCAGGCATGACCATGATCCCCTGTGACAGTGTATTTGGGTAACCAGCAGGTTTTTCTGGGATGATACCCCTCTGGGTTTCTGTGTGTTCATTAGGATTTTTCAGCTTTCAAACGTCTATAATTGTAAAATATATGAGTTCTAAGTGCATGTCACATTTTGGCAGTGATTTTTAGATTAAAAATATAAGTAGTTGATGCTTATAACTTGATACAATGTAAGATGCCTCTTCCAAATGTCCCTGTTGCTCAGGACCTACCCCTAGTCTGTCTTCAAATTGGCATGTAAATGGATTGTTCCTGCCAAGTGAGTTAGTTAAAAGAGAAACATTAACTTATTTGAATGGACTTAAGTCAATGTCATTCTGGAAAAGGTGATAGCATGCCACACTGGTGCTTAGCATTGTGCACGGGGCGGGGCTTGCCATTGGAAGGCAACCCCTATAGAAGGTGCTTAATTCTTCTTTAAGACCAGACTTGCACCTCCAGCAGCTTCTACAGAAAGCTTCCACAAGCAACATCTTAATGATTGCACTGATGAATAATTGACTTTTCTCAGGCCTAGTAATTTAAGAAGTAGTTATAGTTTTTATAATACATATTACTTTCCTTAAAAACATTAAACAATTTAAGAAGCCCGTTTGCTGATAAAATATATTCTAACCAAAATATTTCAGTTAATGAAAAATATAAAAATACACATACATGATGTTTGCATAGAGTATGTGACATGATGAATTGGGGATCCAGGGCAGGGAAACTGAGTCAGAAAGTGAAGTAAAAGCTAACACAAAAAGTAGAGAATGAACAGGGAGATGGGCAATTAGCCAGATGTGATCAAGAACCCAGGCAGGATATGACAGAGGTTATCTGGGGCCTAAAGACTGGAGAAAGGAAGCCCTCAGTATCCTAGATCAAAAGATGATGATTGATTAAGGCAAAAGGCACAAATATTGACAGGATCAGAGTAAATGTTTAGGAAAATAGCCAGAGACCAGGAAGTCAACAGAGACCAAAGGGCAGGATGGAATAACAAGGCTTGAATGTCAATAAGTTAGGTGAGACTGTGACTGAGCTTTTAATGAGAAAGAAAGAAGTTTTATACACCTGCAGGAATTCCATATACAAGCACCAAATTAGAAAGACGCTAAGGCCAAGAATGAGTGAACATGCAGGAAATAAATTCCCAACAAGGAAAGCACCAAGCTTACACAATAAGGGAAGTGGGTATCCAGGCAGGGGTATCTAAGTAAGGAGACTGAGTTGCAGGAATAGGCAGTGATAATCTAGTTTACATTGATCTAAGAGCTGTGTAAGTCTAAGCTGCATAGTATAATTTCCTGTCTATAACAGAACAACTTCTGAGTTTGTATAGATCTGTTCTCTCAAGAGGCTTCACTTGACTGATGTAACAAGAAGCAATGAGGTTTCTAGTCTTTCAGGGATGCTCCATGTTTATAAAACTTATCTGATTTTACATGTTTGGGAAATGTGTAAAAAACAAACTTTTCATTTTTATCCTGTGTCTTAGCAATCGCAAAACTTACTTGACAAAGTCCTTGTTGAACAATCATCATCCCCATGATGCTGCTGTCTGGGAAGTCTTTGGAAACAAAAAAGCCTGGGCTCAAATCACACATCTGCCACTGACTCTGGGCAAATTATTACTTTTCTGGGATTTAGTTTCTTCACCTATAATATTGAGATAATTACCAATCTGACAGACTCGTAGTAAGGCATTAATGAGATAGCAGAATGACAACACTTAGTAAGATACTTAAATACGAGTTCCTCTTCTTCCTGCCATTCCTAAAGCATGGATAGGAAACAGTTTAAGACCCCAGACACGCAGCTCTGGGAGCAGACATAAGGTGCCAGGTGAAATGACATTCTAATGCTGATATAAACCAAGATCCCTTTACACATCAATACTACATACTGGAGCTGAACCAATCCACAAACATAGTACAAAATGGTGGTACTGGTATGTATATGGTCCAGCCTGGGCAACAGAGCGAAACTCTGTCTAAAAAAAAAAAAAAAAAAAAAAAAAAAAAGAAAAAAAGAAAAGAAAAGGAAATATCATACATCTAAATTAAAAATAGAGCTAGACCGGAAAGAAACTACCTGTAAACTACATCTCTATTAACCACTAAACCAATTATTTTTTATTGGAAGCAAATATTACACATAAAGTTTTGAGTTTTCTTCTAAAGAACAGCTTTATAGTAATTGTTCCATGTAATTGTTACTCCTTTCCCTGTGGACTAGTAAAGTAGTTTTATGAGACACCTGTCAAGACTTACATAAGGAATAGTCACTGACCATAGATCCAATTGAGTCGACATACTTTTCCAAAGATCAAATTCTTGACTTTGTGTGATCTGCCAGCCCCCAAGAACTTTTATACATTCCTTCGCATGGTCTTGTGCCACACCATGATGGCAGCTGCTACTTAGATTCAAATGATCTCAATGGGTATTTCCATATGGAGTGAGTTAAATACATAATGGCAATCATCTGCTCATGTTGCATTTTTTTCAGATAACCTTGGAATTATTTCAGAAGGCCGAAACTGTATAAATTTAAATGGCAGACAACAACTAAGAAAGAATTACCATACAAGCCGACGATTCCCAGAGAGATTTGTTTTCTGTCTTCATTATGGCATTGACATTTCCTGTAGAAACTTAACATATATGGTCTAACATTCTACACCAACATGGCCAGAATCAATACAAGTAAAATTACGTGCACTGATGACCACACTCACCCTAAGTACAGTGTTTCTTTCTCTTAGCACACATCATCTGTATCTCCACTGCTTCCAGTGGGAATTTAAGATCATGATGCAGACTGAAGTGTTTCTGAAAAGTTACATCTTCCCATAAAGATTTGCATATAAATTTATACATTCCTGAAATATTTGATTTATTGGGTTTATATACATACACATTCTCACCACACACACACGTGACACAGTAATATAAAATGTAGAAATCATAATTAAGAGAATACTATCTGTTCACTTAACTTCCTTGGAGAAAACTTCTTGAAGGACATGATTCTTTATTTTGATAATGAAGGATTTCTAGAATTTGTATTGTGGCAAGGAAAGGGAAGTGGATTTCTGAGTTCACTGAAGTCATCATTGGCCAGTAGTAACTTGAAAAACATTACTTTCCTCACCATTTGTCCACCAACCAGGCTAAAATATCATGGGAACTTAGAAAAAAAACATTTCTCCAATCTACTTTGGAAATGTTAATAATGTATATAATAACATGTTAAAAGACAATAACACTTATTTGTGCTATTGATCAGTGCCTCTCATAAAATCAAAGAGAGAAATACTGAAAATCTGAAACACTTTTCTCCCCCTTTCCCTTAACAGCACAAAAGATTTGGAATGAAAAAAACTATTCCGTATTCTCTGTTACTGACTTGGCTATGAGTTATGTTGCTTTGCATTTAACTATTCTTATATAGCTAATCCACAGAAAGTGTTGTAGTTTGGAAAATATATAGAGGTATGTAACTGACATTTTCTGTGGTGAAACATTAAAAACATGTTTGGGTTACTCATATAATCAGAAGACGTTTCAACTACTCTAACTACAAAATGTCGACTTATTTTCTGTATATAAGTTTACCAAAATACTGCGTTCACCTAAAGTACATAAACATTTTCCTAAAGTTTTTTAGGAAATTATGCAAAAGTACATAAAATTATGTACTTTATGTACTTTTCCTAAGGTTTTTTAGGAAATTATGCTAAAGTACATAAAAATTTCCCTCTTTTAATTTTTTAAAGAATAACAAAGTATCAATTGAACATAAAAGTGGCTCTCACCCACTAATATTTCTGATGCTTAATTTGAATTTATATAAAATCAGTAAGCAGGTCTTAGAGTTATAGAATGACAAAGTTTTCAGAGTTCCATCTGGAAAAGGCAGTGCTTCTCTCTTAATTGACCACTTTTTATACTAGATATACTGAATTTTATGTATTTTGGGAAAACTAAATTCTAATGTGAATCACTAAGATGTGATTTATGTGACCTGTGATATCTTTTAAAAATATATTTTAAAAAATTAAAAATGTAAAGCTTAAGAAATATGAAGCTTAAAAAAATAAAGCTTACTATCAAATCTGAGCAGCCCAATTTGGTGCTGGTCTAAATTAAGAATGAATTAGAGTATGAGTGTCCTATAAAATATTGCAAAGAAGAAATTAAATTCAAAACATTTTAATTATAGAAGTGTATAGATATATACATAAAAGGTCAAAAATGATCACTTTCCCTTGCAGTTTTTGAAAAATTAGTTTATTTACTTATTAGTAATAATATTCAGTCTTACATTGGGCTATATCACCTTTCTGTGTCTAAATTTCCTCAACTGTAAAACTAATATAAAACTCATAGACTTATTGTGATTATTAAGTAATTAAATGACTTAGAAAGTGTATGGAACTTTGGAGAGGCGTGGTAGTTCAAGCCTGTAATCTCAGCTACTCTGGAGGCTAAGGCGGGAGAACCACTCAAACCCGGGACGTGGAGTTGCAGTGAGCCCAGATTGCACCACTGCACTCCAGCCTGGGCAACAGACTGAGACTCCATCTCTCTCTCTCTCTCTCTCTATATATATATATATGGAATTAGGAAGCAGCAAATGAATATTAGCTGTTACTATTGTTCATTCATTCATTCATTGAATTAATTATACTCTGCTGAATCTGGAGTACTAAAACAAAAAATACTCTCCAGGGTGAGTAACTTCACTGGGTAGGAAAAAGATGCAAAAAACAAAACAAAACAAAACAAAAACCCCAAAACCAATTGCATTACCAATTCTGTTGAACATGAGAAAATGTTATGAAGTTGCATGAAAGTTATATAGAAAGGAATATGAAAATACGAAGTTATATAGAAGCATAGAGGAAGGAAGTGTTAACTGAACACAGGCTAGAATTGCAAGACTCCATACTGTGGCACCTACAAATGGTGACAATCTTTAGTGGTTAGCAATTTATTGTAAAATCCAATTATGTACTATTGATTTATTGAAAACAGTGTAACTTCAAAGCAATTGTAATTTTCCTAAGTAGTAAAACAGTCTGTAAACAGCAGCAGGGTGATTAACAGGGCCACAAGGTTGACTACAGCGCCTGTTAGATTTGGCTGGTGAAAAGACAATGAGCCCAAATAGATTCAGACAGTTTTTTACTTACACAGATAGCAAAGGCAAGACCAGCACGGTGTCAGCTCCCCATGTTCTAGTCCCACAGGACAATTCAACCAGAGAGGCTATCTGAAGACAAAGCAGACAAGTGTCTCTTCCACCGAGAAGCCAAGCTAAACTACAGCCAAGCAGTTTTATAGACTTACTAGAAATGCTGCATCAATAGCCTAAGATGAGTGGGGGGAGTAAGATTGATAAGAAATTGCCTCACGATGGTTCCTCACCAGACTGCTTACCTTCCTTGGCTCCAGCAGAAGTTGCAGGGTCTTCTGCCAGGAATCTAATAAGATTGTGGTCCAGCCTTGCCCATGAATCCCAGATGGAGACAAGAAAACTCAACAGGATACTTCCTAGTGGAGCTGTTCCCTTCTACCTCTAGATTAGACCCCATTGTTCTTTCATTCTTATAACCAATACTGCAGCCTTCCTCAGGTTTTGTTAAATACATAGAGGTTTTTGTTTGTTTGTTTGTTTCTACTGTAATTTTCACTAATATCTAACATTATTTATAATATTAGGTTTGTTAATCTCAAGACATGTTGACATAGTTAATACTAATATCAAATAAACTCCAAGCTTATTATATAGATGGAGAGAGTTCTACATTAAGACAATATGGAGCTTCTATAAATAAGTAATTTGAATTACAGATCCCAAACCTGATGTAGGATACTAGCACCAAAAAGGAAATATAAATCAGAAAATATAAATAAGAATAATGTTGGGTACATTCTAAACTTGAAGGTTAGAACCTCAAATCTACTGTCAATTCTTTAAATTAATATAGAATGCATGAAAAAATCAAACAAAATGATTAAATAGAAGAGGTTGAAAGATTAAATAACATAAATCTGTGATACTCAGCACTAAAACTAGAAGGAACTTAGAAATGGCCAGGGAATGGTAAAATCGATGTCTTCTACATTCTACCGCATCATTTATGCTTAATTCAATATTAGCAATTTGAACTTATAGCTCCCTGACCAAGAGATTATAAAAGAAGATTCTGACTACAGGGAGAGCAATTCCAAGCAGCTGTTCAAACAAATATAATTTCTGTGAATTTTCTTGATGTTCTTGGGTGTGATCTTTAGTGTAAAAAGAACTCAGGTGGGGATTCCATTTGAAGTGGAATTTAGGAAGATTGAACTTGCAGTGAAAAAGCTAATGAACCTGGGAAGCTGTCCCGGTTTGTTGCCACCTGAGATTGGCCTTCTCAGCTCTGCTGGCAAAATACAAGTGTGATGCTATGGCTGGTAAGTGATAGATCCAGCTCTCTGAAAGCAGAGCAAAGAAAGCACTTTGGTGGAAAAAGAAAAATAGAGACAGAGGGCCAAGTGGAGGAGTTGGAATCTTTTCAGCCAATTAACACACCACCTCCTGCTTTTGTGGGTAGGAGCTGTAATTCAGTGATAGTCATCAATAACTATTACAGATCAGGAGAATGTGACATGGCTGTGATTGTGTAGCTTCACACTTGAAAGCGACCAGGGGAATTAATCAGAGAAACAAAGGAGATTTATTTAAACTGAAATATTAAGGGGATGGAAGTGGGGAAGGATGCCAGATTATTTAAGCAGATACCTCTCTTTTAATGAAATAACTGAATTAATGTGCCCATCCTTATTAATTTAAAAAGAAGTAGGTGAATAAATATGTCCTAAAAGAAATCTCTTACACTAAAATTATGGGTCATGAATGATTCTACATGATTGATTTCTATAACTAACTCAATATATGTATTTACATCTCTTGTGGCTGTGCCTATCTGCATCCAGGTTTCAATATTCCCAGTAGGGCTGGCCCTCTCTTCCCCCAGAGAGCTCACACTTTCAGCTGCAACTTTCAAGCTTTCAAATTATCATTACTATTTAGAAGCACTGAATGGTGACAAGCCATTGTCTTTGTCATGCTCCAGAATCAAAATTAGCCAGAGAGATTCAATGAGCAGTTCTAAGTTTAGGTTATTAATTTTTAAACCAGTTCGCAAATGGTGATCTTTATTTATATCCATTGCCCTTGGGTTTGTGTATATACAGATCTGCACCAACTCTGGTGAGTGAAAAGGACACGATGTGTTAATGTTGGGGCATTTCTGTACAAACTGCATGATGAACTCCTGGAGACAATAAAAAATGTCTGTGTGGTATAGCACCTCATTGAATCTTGTAGTATTCAATGTATCATACAGAATATATTTATAATAATTAATAAAGATAACAGTCAGTCAAACAAGTATATATTTATTGAACATCTGCTAAGTGGTAGATATTCTCCTAGTCATAAAATAATGAAATTTAAAAGTGGAATGAGTTCAAGTGTAAGTTTCAAAGCTTTGCAGCGTAATATTAGGTGTTCACTCACTAGGAGTCATTTATCCTTGAATGTGTTTTTCCTTAACTATATAATAGAGTAATAGTACTCACCTCACAGGTTCGTTGTGAAGCTCTAATGAAACAACATACATTCCACACAAAGTAAACTTCAACAAGCTTTGCAAATATGAACTCTCATAATGTGATAGATATGAAGTACTGTCTCCAAGAATGAACTTTACTATTTATTTAAGAACATGACAGCTGACTCTTGATATTGCAAAAACTTCAGTGAAGAGTGATATTATGAGATCATTAAATGTGTGTAACACAAAGCAAAATCTGGATTGATTTTTTTCAAACTACATTTTTCATTTTAAAATATCCTTTTCTACATTTCACCCAAGGAAACCAGATCTCTCTCTCTGTTTTTCTTTTCTTTTCTTTTTTTTTTTTTGAGACAGAATCTAACTTTGTTGCCCAGGCTGGAGTGCAGAGGCACAATCTCAGCTCACTGCAACCTCTGCCTCCCAGGTTCAAGTGATTCTCTTGCCTCAGCCTCCCAAGTAGCTGGGATTATAGGTGCCTGCCACCATGCCTGGCTAATTTTGTTTTTTTTTGTACTTTTAGTAGAGATGGGGTTTCACCATGTTGGTCAGGCTGGTCTCAAACTCCTGACCTCAAGTGATCCACTCACCTCGGTCTCCCAAAATGCTGGGATTACAGCCATGAGCCACCACACCTGGCCAATAAGCCATACACGAGATAGCTCCTATGCACCATTCCTGTATCTGATAATCTGACACCTGATAAGTATTTATTAGGTATAATAAATATCATTAGGTAGTATGTCTCCCGAGGAATCAGAGAAAGATAGAGAAAGATAATATGTGGTCTTGATCCTTACTGTAAGGACATATGGTTTATTTAGAAAACAGATGCCATAGACACTGGAAATGAAGAATTTGACATTGTCAAGAATGCTGCATAACCTACCTTTGTGTAGGTTTAGTAAGTATAGAGTAGGGAGCAGCCTCATAGACTGAAGTGTGTGAGGGTGGCCTCATGTGGAAAATGCAATTTCAGTAGAAAATACCCAGCTGGAAAGAATAGATTTAATGGACTTTTTCTAACATCAGTAATTATGAAGAGAGAAGCACAAGAGATGTGTTTGTTTCTGAAGAGACTGATCTGGTCTTTAGTAACAATGGCAAACTCAATTCAAGGTGTCCCAGTGGAATTTTTGAGCTCTGTGAAATGAAAATGACAGCAATAGAACTGACTTTGGGCTCATATTATGACACTTGGAAAGATAGAAGAAGATAGTGGTGAACAAAACACACTTCCTGGAGCCACACTTTTCAGGTTCAAACCCCAGCTCTGCTACTTGATAATTGTATGTGTTTTGGCACTTCTTAAAAATTATGTGCCTCAGTTTCCTCAACTGTAAATGGGAATCTGATTTTTATGATTAGTGAATTTGTGCATTTACATATTTATAGTCCTTAGAAAAGTGCCTGCCACATAGTAAATTGTCCACAAATGTTAATCTTATAATTACTAGGGCTCAGTTTCTTTACATTTCTGCCACCTCTCTCCATCTCTCAGGATTTGTGCAGCATCTAACACCTCCAAGGCTGAGGACCAGTAGAAAAGTATGTCTTCCTTCACAGTCCTGATGGCCCTGCCTTGTCATTCTCACACCAATCACTATGGCCAGAAAATTCCTGTGTCGGACCGAGGCTGAATGCTGTTCATGGGAATACTTTTGGAATAGATGAAAAAATATCACTTAGGCTGGGGGAGGGGAAATTTCCAAAAAGCAAAACAGAGGTGCCATTGTCATCTAAAACGGGACTTAATGCTAAATAGTAAAACCCATAAATTACTACTGCAGGCCATAAAGAGAATAATTTTCAAAAATGAATTAAATTAAAAGGAAAGGTTGAAACCAGATTGTAGAAGGATTTCATCTTTGGCAAGAGAAGGAACAGGTGAACAAAATGAGGAAAACTTGGAGGCAGAAGGTCGGTCTACAGCTGCCAGGCACCAGGAAGGCAAGAAACTACCAGGATCAATTTGAAACTTTCTTCACCATCTGTTCATGTCCACTGTGAATGGCAAAAAGGCTTTTTTCTAAGAATTTTAAATGTACTTGATCTGTCAATATTAATATTTTCTTTATTTTAATAATTATATCTGTAGGAATGCAAATATACCTTTTTATACAAAAATAATTTCATTGCAGCTAAAAAAACAAAGTTTTTTTTTTATTATACTATGATAACTTAGATCTGGCACAATGCCATCACTACTTATGATATATATATATATATATATATGTATCAGGATGAATGCATTTACCAGACCTAGCAGATGATGTATTCTTTACAGAAACCATTACTGCGATTGTAATTTAGAATAACAGGTGTACCACTTTAGAGCTGTGGGAACTGCTGGCTAATTCTATTTCATATTGATCACAAAACCTTATACCACCTCCTTTACTTACTTTACTCAGGTACAAGTTTCTGTGGTATTTCAGAAATATAAGCTAAAAATAATGAGTCAAATAGTTTTTCTTAGCTTCAAAGCTCTGTTATATGGTAGGCTAATAAGAATGGAGATTTCATTCATTTGTACATCCATTCAACAAACATTTCCTGAATTTCTTCTAAACCATTCACTCTTGAATTGCATTATATTAACTTGTTTGATCCTGTCAATAACTGTACAGAAGGTAGTGACAACCTCCCAATTTCTCTCTCTCTTTACATATATATGCACATATACACACAAACATATATATACACACACACGTACATAAATTTTTATTGAGAAATATTCAATGCCTTGAAAAAGTCAAAATGTAAAGCATCATTCTTAAAAGATAATCACTTAACACCAATTACTAGGTAGAATTGTTCCAGTTGAGGGGAAGATGAGGGTTCAAATCTATCCTGCTTCATTTGCAATGCGTTATAGCTCTATAATCTGAGAGACTTGGATTCAAACGCTATTTCTGCCACTCATTGCTTAGATTAAGTCCTTTAACTTCTTCAAATCTCTTTTTAAAATGAAGAAGAGTAGCATCTACCTTAAGAAGCTGTTGTGGGCAAACGAGTTAATATTATAAGTTGCATTAGCCCTGTAGGAAGTGCACTCTTAAGAGTGCTCAACGAATATGAGCTATTATTATTAATCATTCAAATGAAATTTGAATCCCTTCTGCCAGCACTCTGCCTAAAGCTAAACACCTAAGACAGAAGACAATTCATTAAGTCCCCAAGCAGCTCATTTTATCTTTGGACAGCTTTCTTGGATGGTTGTAAGTTATATCTTATGAGGATAAAAATCCTTCCTCTGTAACTTCTTCACATAGGTCTCAGTCTTACCACTTAGGGCTTCAATAGACATTTCTCACTCCTCTTTCCTTTCCTCAAATCTATAAAGACAATTGTGGTTTCCCACTGAATTTGATTCGTTCTAAACTAAGCAACCCAAGAGTGCTTAGAGTGTTACGTTGATTAGTCTTTTGTTGTTGTTTATTTTGATTTGTTTTCTTTCCAAGTCAATATTCAAAGACAATACAATCCACTAATGCAGTCATGCACGCATACACCCCACCACACACATGCACACGTAATAGAGCTCAACACACAGGGCTCAGTTTCAGCCACAGTGAGTGTTTGGCTAAAATCTACTTGTAAGATTTGGCTTTATCCTTGGCCTTTGGACGGCACAGTAACCAAATGCCTGTTTCAATGGAATTCCCAGAATTGCTATATTTGTGCATAATCAACCATTATGAAATATTTTAGGACACCTTCGCATCCAGTCAGCATGCCCAGCTGACTGGATGCGTGATAAAACAGGGCATGTCACTGAGCACTATGGTTATGTCTGAATAGCCACTTTCAAATATAGGTGAATTCTAGATGTAACTCAGTAGGTCTTCTGTCTTTATAGATTAAAATCTTACCAATGATTTGAAGTATAAATGTGTATTTATTATTATAACAAATAGAACTATGATTATGAAAGTTGTTGTTAATTTCATATACCAAAACATTAGTAAAGGCCATTCAAACACTTAAATAAACAGGGAAACATATTGACAGATAATATAAATGTTTATATTAAGTAAGAGACTGTTTGCTATATCAATGCTTCTCAGACTCTGCTCACAAATTGGCTGGGGATATTGTAAAAACTTAAGATCTAATTCAAGGGGATTGGCTCTAAGATTCTGTTATTTCTTTCAAGCTTCCCGGTGATGCCAATCCTGAAAAATATTAACTCTTGCTTGTGACAATTAATTATGAAAATTAATACAAATATATAGCAAAAAACTGAAATGAGATATTGTAGCTCTAAGCTTTAGAGATTTTTTTGATCATTATATATCACAAAATAACTTTTAATTACTGTTTTAAAATTTCTGGTAGTAATTCTAAGGTCTCACGGGATACTTTTCAGAAAACTCTCTATCAAGTTTTTTTGTTTGTTTGTTTTTGTTTTTTTTTTGAGATAGAGTCTTACTCTGTCACCCAGGCTGGAGTGCTGGAGTGCAGTGGTGTGGTCTTGGCTCACTGCAACCTCTGCCTCCCAAGTTTAAGCAATTCTCCTGCCTCAACCTCCCAAGTAGTTGGGTTTATAGGTGCCCTCCACCACACCCAGCTAATTTTTTTTTTTTTTTTTTTTTTTTTTAATAGAGATGGAATTTCACCACGTTGGCCAGGCTGGTCTCCAGCTCCTGACCTCAAATGATCTTCCTGCCTTGGCCTCCCAAAGTTCTGGGATTATAGGTGTGAGTCACCGTGCCTGGCCATCTATTAATTTTTTTATAGAGCAATTAATATTTTTGTGTTATAATGTAAAACTTTTGATGCCGGGGTGGTGGCTGATGCCTAGATCTGTAATTCCAACATTGTGGGAGGTCAAGGCGGGAGAATCACTTGAGCCCAGGAGTTTGAGACCAGCCTGGACAACATAGCGAGACCCTATCTGCACACAAAAAAATTAAAATATTAGCTGGGCATTGTGGCATGTGCCTGAAATCCCAGCTATAATGCTTGGGAGGCTGAGGTGGAAGGATCACTTGAGCCCAGGAGGTTGAGGCTGCAATGAGCCATGATTGTACCACTGCACTCCAGCCTGGGTGGCAGAGTAAGATCTTGTCTCAAAAAACAAAACAAAAACAAAAACAAAAAACTTTAAAAAATTGACTAATAGATTACTATCAATAAATCTCAATATAATTTTCTAATACAATTATAGACTTATTCTAGTGTCCTAGAAATTCAGTTATGATGGTGATATTAGCTTCAATTTTAGTCTAGTAGGCAGAATAAGGGCTCCCCAAAGATGTCCACATCCAATTGCCAGAAGCTGTTAATATCTTACATCAGGGATAGGGATCCGGCTGCACAGCAGGAGGTGAGTGGCGGGCAAGAGAGTGTTACCACTTGAGCTCCGCCTCCTGTCAGAGCAGTGGCAGCATTAGGTTCTCATAGGAGCATGAACCCTACTGTGAACTACGCATGCGAAGAATCTAGTTACACATTCCTTATGAAAATCTAATGCCTGATGATGATCTGAGGTGGAACAGTTTCATCCCAAGACCAAACCCCTCCCCATCTGTGGAAAAAGTGTCTTCCATGAAACCAGTCCCTGGTGCCAAAAAGTTTGGGTACCACTGTGTTATGTTGAATAGCAAAGGGGGATTAAGATTTCAGATGGAATTAGGTTTGCTAACCAGCTGACCATAAAATAATTAGATTTATTTTTGGGTGATCTCAATGTAGTCAAAAGTGTCCTTAAATGGGAAAGAGGGAGGCAAAAGTGTCATAGTGATAGCACCTGAGCAAACTTCACTGGCAATTGAAGATGAAGTAAAGAGCTTGAGTGAAGGAATGCAGACAGTCTCCAGAAGTTGGAAAAGGCAAAAAACAAAACAAAACAAAACAAAATTAAAAAAAAAAAACAGATTATCCCCCAGAGCCTTGGAAAGAGCTGCTGACACCTTTATTTTAGCCAGTTAGACCCATTTCAGACTCCTGAACTCTAAAGCTTTACAAAGAGAAATGTTTTGTGTAGTTTTAAGCCACTAAGTTCTGATAGTTGGTTACAGCAGCAATAGGAAACGAATACACTTGTCTTTGGCTGAATAATTATTTTAACATTTGGCCAGGCAGTGCACGTTCAAAATGTGCACCTCTAACCTATATCCATATCCCTATTCTCAGCTATACATTATCCACTACGTACAATATCCTATTTAATGCCAAACAGCCTGATAAATAATTAGTGGTACCCCTTCAATATACAGTCCAATGAAGTTTTCCTCATAATTAACCATATAATTTTATTGTCAATGGGCAGGATAGGCATTGGCCAATGACTCAGTGTAAGATGGAAATAAAAATGTCCATGATTTTAGACACAAATGAGACTAGTGTATGTAAAGTGAGAATAAACATGGCATATGCTCCTATAGCCTTTTGTTATTTTTATACTTTCAGATGGATGTGTTATGAAGAATATGGAACATTGACATAAGTTTTAAGGTGAATAAGAAAATATTGGAAAATTGTAGGTTTCTCTCACACATAGCTTCCCTTCTCCAGGACCGTACTTTATGACTACTGGATGGAAATGTTTGAGAAACTTAGTGCTTTGGTTGAAGGTTCAGCATTCACTCAACTTCTTTATGATTATTGACAAGCTCTTAAAATGTCAGTGTTGATTAAGTGATGCATAGACCTGCCGTTAGAAAATAAATTTTAAAGAGTCTGATGTGTTCATTCTCTTAATCAGGTATCATGTAAATAGTTCTGGGATTTCTAGAGGCACTGGTCCATAAGAGAATCAGCATATTCATTCCCCAGGCAGGTTGGCCTCCCAGTATCTAAGCATACAAAAATCAGCCACTTTAATTACTTTATTGCTGCAGTTCTCAGATGAAAGATATTTGTCACACATTACATTTGCATATGAGTCCACTGCTTAATTAGCAATGGGCTTAGCCTGCTCTTTTTAAAAAGCTCTGAGACAACCAGACATGGCCCAGTGAATTTGAGTCACCCTTGCCCAGACTTTCTGCATGAGACTGTATCTCCTGATGAAACATTTGACACTGTGAGTTCCTCATGTTGTCTTGGATTCATAGTTCAAGATCTGATACTTGCCCTACTGACTTGTGTCCTGGCATCTTCTCCTCTGAGACTGAGAACATGAATTTGGCTTGAATATCGGTCTCTGCCTTGGCCTCCCTTTCTTCACTCCCTTCTGTAAGAGTTGAAGAAGGAAGAAAGAAACACAAAAAGCAACTTAACAGTCAAAGACAGGTTTATTTTGGAGAATAAACGTGAGAGGAGCTTCTGGCCTAATTAGATCAGGAGCTTCTCTCTTACAGACTGAGGGTATTTAAGGGTTCAGGGGCTGGTGAGGAGGGGATGCCTTATCCTCCTAGGGCCTGATGGTTCTGTTACAACCAGGTGTGCTATCTATATAGAGAAGAGTTTTTATCAGCTTTCACCGCATTCCTAGACCACATAAGCCAACTTTTAGTTTGTTTCTCTTTGTCTTGCTTATCTGGGAGGGAGAGTTTTTGTGTCTGTTCCCATATATCTTCCTGCAGCTGCAGGCATACCCCCAGCTAGCTTCCCTATCTGAGTGCACCTAAAGGGAAAGGAATGTGCTTATTAGGGCTCACTGTTTTACTGGGCCCATTGTATAAGTGTGAAGTTTGGTGATTACACAAAAGACTTTCCCCCCTTCTTCTGTGCCCAAGCTATCTTATCTGTGTTTTACTATCTGTTCTTTCTCGCTGCTTGTTGTTAGAAGAAAAATGATTTCCTTGAAATGCATGAGGTTAGAAAGGGAGCTGGAACTTAAAATGGCAGTATTTGTCCAAGATGATGGTGCTCCTGCTCTGTCACCTTCCATTATTGATTCATTGTGTATTTATCGAGCCCATATCGTGCCAGGCACTGGTCCTACACTATGCAGAGTGAATGCAATGTGCATCCTGTGCTTTTCCTATAATATCGCTGTCATGTGCCTGGTGTTGGTCTCTACTCAGTTGTGAAACTAGTGCAGAATAGAATTTTATTACATAGATGTAATGCAATAGCTAACGTTCTTTTAATGAGGCTCTCAGGTTTATTTCTAGAAGGTATGCTAATATTTATGAGTAAATTTCACCTTCATTGAAGGGCAGATTTCACCAGCCCTTCAATGGACACATTCCTTTATTGATTAAAAAAAATACTTTGAACTAATCCCACTTTGTATCTTATTGTGGTTATTTTCATGAGTCAAATAAAGGAACAAAAAGTCTAACACTAGACAGCAGACACTGCTACTGTACATACTATCAGGAAAATAGGAAAACCTGAATGCAATTAAACCTAAAACAAGGAACAGAGTAACATCTTAACCCCTGAGTCCAGGGAACACAATGGACTCTTGTCAACTTCCACCAGGCTGAAAGTGTTTAGCTAATAATAATTATGAGTGAACAGATGACTCAATTATGCCATATGCCATTTTATTGGCCCCAAGAGTGTATTTGTGAACACAGAGAGATAAATGTAATTCATTATTATGTTAATCAAGACCAAAGGTCATGTGGCAGGCAGGTAGGAAAAAGATAGTGTTTAATGAAACATTTGCTTTTCTGTATTAAACATCATGAGAGGAAAACAACTGTCTTAATACCCAGATGAGTCTACAGGGGCAACAGTACTCATCTATGATTTTTTTTAGAACAAAAGCATTTGGTCATGCAGAAATAATGTAGAATCATTTCTAAGATGTTTTTCTGGCAACTAATTTGTTGGGCTTTAGTTCTGTCTCCTTATTCTTTAGTTACCTGATTGTTACAGCTTAACTAATTTCCACCGATACTTAAGAAAAAAAAACAATATGCACAGTACAAAAGAGATTCATTTAAGGAGTCATTGAAGAAAATGTAAAATTAGCCAGGCATTTTACATTTTCTTTAAGGATTTTTTAAATGAATCTCTTATGTATTCTACATGTTGTTATTGTACTCTGCATACTACAGGTGGCACGCACATGTAGTCCCAGCTACTCAGGAGGCTGAGGTGGGAGTATCGCTTGAGTGGGGAGGTTGAGGCTGAAGTGAGCCATGATTGTGCCACTGCCCACCAGCCTGGGTGACAGAAAATCTACGTACTTTAAGGCATTCTCTTTAGTTTTAATATTTCAAAATGCAAGTCAGAATCTATAGATAAAATTGAATTATAGTTTTTTGATTGAATCAATGTTAGTATAGCTTTAATCCTTACGTTTAGAAAAAAAGATCACTTAATGGTTTTATTTTAATAGACTATAACAAAGGCTTAGATTTATCTGATTGCCAAAGAAAAGGAATGCTGCTTTGTGCTGGGGAAACAGAACTCTGAGTTCTGATTCATACTGAAGAAGAACATTCTGTTAAATCCAGGTTCCACAAGAGCAGAAGCCTGATCTCTGCTTCATTTCCATTGTTTACATGTCTGTGTGAAAGATTTGTTAAGAGTGCTCAGTTAAGTGCGTCCACTAAATGTGTCCCACCTTTAACAGCTCAAAATTTAAATTCACATGATATGTTTTGGTTTATTGGAAATATAAACATCTAGTTCCTTCTTACCACTTTAGTCAAGAAGCTGAGTTGGTTTTGAAGTAATTCTTTGTTGATGGTGAAATTTAAATCCATTTCCTCTTTTTCCATGGACAGACAGAGAGAGTGTGGACAGTGGTCTCTTTCTTAAACATGAATCATGTTTTGCTTAAACTTTTCATTGGTCTACTCTGCTTTCAGTTTCACAACCTCATATTTAGTCTCTTTGTAGTTTATTTTTCTAGAAACAAAAAGATGCATATTCACCAATTTTTCAGTATATGTAGGGCAAAGAGTGAGAAATATTCATAGTTACTTTCTGCTTTATTGTATCATACTGTGTTATATGGATTAAAAATCTATGTAAACAGTTTAACATGTTGATGGTAATGATTTTAAATTACGTTTACATTTTAATATCTGTTTTTAATTTGGATTCTCATTGTGCTAATGTTATTGATATACACCTGTCTTCTTCCTCATCAATATTTATGCACAACAATATAGTGTTGACATTGGGGTTTGGGTTAGGGTTATAGTCAGGATGTCTTGTTGGTGTTTGTATCCCCCAATGACTAACATAGTACTTCCTCCCCCACCTGATGTTTGCACAGTACTTTTTCTTTAAG
The DNA here is from genome assembly GCF_028885655.2 of Pongo abelii. Classification (NCBI taxonomy): domain Eukaryota; kingdom Metazoa; phylum Chordata; class Mammalia; order Primates; family Hominidae; genus Pongo; species Pongo abelii. Next base: position 128,951,312 of record NC_071996.2, read on the forward strand.
AACTCCAAAAATCTGTTAGAAATTTAACGTATTGAAAAGAAATATCTCCCCCTAACAATGGTTGAACTATGTCTGCAGACTAACTTAAGCTTGCATATAATTACTTCAACATACTGAAACTTAAATTGAATAATTAAGCATACATAAATTTGAAAGTGAACAACAGATGCTTTGATTAATAATGGATTAGGGCTACATTTTTTCCTCTACTGATTTTTTTTTTTTTTTTTTTTTTTTTTTTGAGATGGTGTCTCGCTCTGTCGCCCAGGCTGGAGTGCAGTGGCGTGATCTCAGCTCACTGCAAGCTCCACCTCCCGGATTCTCACCATTCTCCTGCCTCAGCCTCCTGAGTAGCTGGGACTACAGCTCAGCCTCCCAAGTAGCTGGGACTACAGGTGCCCGCCACCACGCCCAGCTAATTTTTTTGTGTTTTTAGTAGAGATAGGGTTTCACCGTGTTAGCCAGGATGGTCTCGATCTCCTGACCTGTGATCCGCCCACCTCGGCCTCCCAAAGTGCTGGGATTACAGGCGTGAGCCACAGCGCCTGGCCTCTATTGATGTTTTGATGCTTTGGAAACTCAGTCCAAGGTAGCTTATTATAATTAGAAAGTACTAGCAATTGAGGTAGGTCAAAAGACTCAAGATGACATTGTCTCTTATTCACTCCTCTTTAGGTGTGGAGTGGATTCTAATCAATCAATTAGTTAACCAATCAAATGATGATTTTTTTTTGTATATACATTTTCTATCACCCATAATATTAGCTCTTGAAAGATTTCAGGAGGCTACCAATCTCCCTTACAGATACTATATAATTAATAAGGTAGCAATTTCTTATTAATCAGTTTGACATATGTATTTTAGGTGACAGTTTCTACTAGGGTTGTTCATGGTAGATTATTTTTGCTGATTACTTTGATAAAACACTGAACTCGTAATTTCTTCATTTGTCTTATTTTTCTATTTGTCAGATTTCACTAGAAAGCTTGCTGAGTTACAAAATAAAGTCATATTTTGTATGACTTTATTGTTTGACTTTATTGTATGACATATTGTGATATGTTTATTGTTTCATGCTGGGAGGTGGGTAATAATAATTCTTCTCTAATCTTGATATTTCTCTTCACATGGAGGAAGATCAGTCAGTGTAATATTTCTAGTCTCTCTCTGAAGGTAAGAGAGGAGGCGTTACTCTCTAATTGGTCCATTTGGAAGAATTATCTGGATATGCTTACTTTAGCTCATTCTTATTTTCTTTCTGGATTAAGATTGCCAGACAGAGAAAGTGTTTGCCTATGCTAGACCATCGCTTTGGAATTTAAAATTGGCATTTAGAAAACTGAGGATGAACATGTTACTCCTGTTGGATGGATTCATTATACCCAGCAATAAGTGACCAAAATTTACTGATGACTGAAAGAGAGGTTAGGTTATCTATTACGTGGATAAGATTTGTTTTCCAAATTAGCCGGACGTGGTGGCGGGCGCCTGTAGTCCCAGCTACTCAGGAGGCTGAGGCGGGAGAATGGTGTGAACCCGGGAGGCGGAGCTTGCAGTGAGCCGAAATCGCGCCACTGCACTCCCGCCTGAGCGACAGAGCAAGACTCCGTCTCAAAAAAAAAAAAAAAAATAAGATTTGTTTTCCAAGAGAATATCAGTGATCATTTGTACACTGCCATGGTGGGGGTTGTTCATAAACTCTACCAGAATTGTTCCTCCCCGTGCAAATAGTTCTGCTTAAAGCTAAATGATGGCTCCCTCTAAATAAATGCCAGATGCACCTTACCATTTGTTCTGTGTGTGGAGGTGTCTAACTGGGTTATCTCAGATTCTGGCCCAGAAAAGCCTGTGCCAAAAACTTTCAGGGACTTGGAAACATATCAAGGCTTTTTCACACAAGTGTGTAGCACTGAAATTGCCACCCAGCCTGAAATTGCACCCAGGATGTGCACAATCCTCCATACATCTTTTCTCATTGTGCAATCTGTCCTTGTAAAGTGGCAGTTGAACACTGTACAGAAAACAAGAAACTGCCTAATATTGCCAAATAAGAATGGACCAATAGAGAAAAGTCTGTTCCTGGAATATACTTCTAGTAGTGGAAGACTGAGCGAGTTTGAAAAATAAACTGGTCTCTTTCTGTGTCTATGGAAGTAGAAATCCTTGTAACTTTTACCTTTCATCATTGGTCTTCAGATGTCTCTGTCCTACTTTTTGCTTCGTAGCTTGTACCATATTTTATTTTGGAGACCATCTCAGGGTAGGAGGGAAATCCAAAAATCCTTTTATCTACAAAGTATATCCCTAAAATTTCATTATTCTCCATGGATTGGAGATAAGATAATGTTCATTGACAAAAGCAGCCAGTCCTCATGCTTTCTGTTAAACAGATCTGTTAGTGAAAAATCTGCTAGGTTCTGAATCATTGGTGATAATAATTATTATAGACTTTTAATTTCTTTTCAAGTTTAGTGTCATTGTTAATTTAGGAAAGACAATAATTTATGTACTTTTGTTTTATTATTTATTTGAGTGAAAACATGTATCTTCTGTCACAGATTGCAGTATAATTGAATGTGGGTGTCTCAACATCAACAATAATTAATTAGAAATGTAAATTTCAAAAAGACTCGATCCTAATTAGAAAGTGATTTCCCCCTGAAGTCTGTCTGTATGTCATATAAAGAAATAATATCTCATCAAATAAACTTGCACATATAAATGTGTATTGTGTACATATACACTGCATAGTTGCATAGGTTTATTTAATTAATACTCAAACTTAGATCGTTGGATTTGCTATTCTAAATATATTTCTGTAAATATTTCTAAATCAATGTACATGGAAGTAATTGTTACTAAACTTGGGAAAAAAGACCTGAAAGTTTAAGTCATGAGAATGATGAAGATGTGGATTTATGATTGAAATGAAGGTTGAGTAAATTTCTTTTCTTTCATTTTGCACTTTCTGTGTGCTCTCTTCCTGTCTCTTTCTTCTTCCCATCATCATTCCATCAAGACCTGACTTCACCTTTCTTTTGTGCCTTGAGAAGTTTTACTCATTATCCTGACCAAATGCACCCACCCAGACTAGAAGGCTCCAGTTTCCAATTCTTCCATCCCGATGAATGACTTTATAACTCGGATGATGTTATGCATAGGTCAGAGGAGAAACACGTCTTCTATTCATCTTCTTGATCTTATTAGATCATACATTTCCAGGCCAGCTCCCAGGAAATGTGATTCCCCATAAACCATATTGAAATCCCTGACTTTGCAAATGTGAATGACCTGAATCAGAGCACAATCAGAATGTCAGACAATAGAAGTATTTTTAGTAATACTGAGTTCTAGTCAGATTGAAATATCATTTAGAGCCCCCTCTAGTAGCTTCAGTTGGTCCATTAAAAAACTGACCTGTTTTGCCTTCCAGTGGCATCTGACTGTTTACCCCAAGAGCATTTCAAAATATGGATTTTGATTGTTTAGTCCAGATAATCTTAGCCATATCAATATTTTTAAATCGTCGTGATTATCTGATGTCTATGTACTAATGATCTGTAGCAGAGGATTCAAACCCAAATAACCTATACAGATCAGACGTGTAAACTAAATCATGAAGCAGGTTAGATAAGAAATGAGTAGGTGGAGACAGGTAAACTAGAGAGGGGTGCCCCAATTAAGTCCATCAGCTGCCTCTTCCCTCTAGTGGTATAATATATGCATATAAGACATTGTAACACTGTGGATTCCAAACGGGCATTGCTAAGGCAGGCTTACGCCTGCATTGCATCAGTCTTGGATTTAAAGTTAGCTGTCGTAACAGGGTGAAAACCTTGAGCAGCCCTGTTCTCAGTGCTAGAGTGTGGGGTAAAGACAAGCCCAGTTTTATCTGTGGCATTTGGAATGATTGTAGCAGAGTATTTAGTGGCAAACAAATTTGCAGAAATCGTTCTGTCAAATTGAATAGGTGATCAGTCAATCAATCATGTGTTTTCTTGTATTTGTAACACTCATGTATCTTTGATGAACAATTTATTTGTGAATAATTTAATCTCTTTTTCAGAGTGCTCCTACTTTGAAAAATGTATTGTTCAGCTCTGTTTGTAATAGTGAATACTTCAGGGCAGGGGAACCTGCCCACAATGTCTTTTAAAATTACCAGCAAGTGAAAAACAAATACAAAAATAAGTGCTGGGCTTATTTTATTGTCAATCAAGATTTAATTGTGCCATTTGGATAAATTGTGCTGTGTGGACAAAATGACTTGGTCAAATCATTTGGAGTTCTTTTCTTCCACATCTCATCCTTTCCTTTATATGCTACCAGAAAATCCCTATGCAGGTCTTTTTTAGGAGACTTAGTAAGCACTGGGGTGATGAATAGTGGCAGGCAATAGCAGGATAAGCACAGAGTTTATCTGGCTGTGGATTGTGAGCAGCATGCACTTTGGGAATCCTGGAAAACTCTGCTTGTGTGGAGGGGCAGCTGCAGAGTTCATCCTGGTGACCCTCTGGAGCTACAGAAGTGTGGGATCCTTAGAGCAGTTGTAGAGGTTACAGCTAGAATGCAACAAAGAACAGCCCTATCAGTGACTTTTTAAATGCTATCTCAGATGGGAGAGTTTGTGGAAGGAGGACCCAGCAAACTGGCTTGCAGGATGTGGTGCATTCAGAGATGCTCTGCCAAAAGTTCCTTCAAGGAAAGGCTGTCTTCCCAGCTGCTAGGTGTGTGGTGAACAGTGGGGAGACCCAAAAACAGAGACTGATTGAGGCAGGGGTCTAAAAGCTAAATGCAGGATGATTCTGACCGCCATGTTAGCTCCAAAATTCCCTGTGGTGTCTGTCAGTCAAGGCTGCCATCAAGACTGCATTGCAGCTGGACCTCTCCTTCTGCTCAACTGCCTCTTCCTTATCCCTGGTGCAAATATTGGACACAAGGGCACCTTGTGATAAACATCCTATGTGTCATCCTGCAACCCCATTTCATGAATTATCTTCATAACTTAATTTCATGAAACCTTGGGGAAAAACAGAGTGAGAGGGCCTGTGGGAGAAGGTGCAGAGAAGTAGGTAGACATCTCTGGATCACAGGGAAAATACTTTGCGGGCCAGGAAGGGAGCATGAACGATGGAGAAATTCCAATGCTAGGTCAGTAGGGGGGGATGGTGACTTCAGGTAACTGGGCAGCGCATGAGCCTGCTCACCTCCCAGCCATTGCAGTGACAGGGGCTTATGGATCCATGGTTACCAGAACTTTTGCATTAAGGAGAAGCTAAACAATTGTTAACATGAAATTTCTGATTCTTATAAGTGTACAGGCTATGGGAAAGCAATCCATGTTAGTTTTCTGTTCTAGATTAAACTATATGTTTCCATCCCATAGATGGTTTTGTGGGGAGAGTAAGAACGTGAGCAATAGGCAAAGATGTGCCCTCATTTTGCAAAGGGAAGAGACGATCATTGACTGAGCAGGTACCAGGAGTCAGGCAGTTTCATTTTTATCTGTAATGCATGTTTGTTTTCCTCTTTCTCTTTGTTTTCCTCTGAAACTGTCTATTTCATATTGGGATAATATTTGTGTAACAACCTCAGCATAGGGTGAGCTAGTTAGAGACTTTTATTCAATTACTGGCAAAAGTTATGAGTATTTTCATCTCACCCTTTTCTATGGTACAAACTTAGGAATCTAATACTAGAAGGCAATGCAAGATACCATTTTAAGTATCTAAAAGAGCTGATCTAAGGAAAATTGCAAATTTCCTTAGGTTCCCCATAAAACCAAAAGCAGATAGATGAGAAGTGGAGGACATATCGACTTACCCTTTGGGCATGATTTTCTTTGCCACTGGGATGAAAGGAGCCCCCTTGACCTGAATTCTGGGCCTGCTATCTCAAAGCAGATCTCTACTTGTGCATGAACCTGACCCTCCTGCAGATATGCCTATTTGTATATTCTGTCAACCTCTGTGACCCTACATTTTTGTTAGAGTTACACCTCCTGGGACAGACTCACAAATAAATTTATGTTGTTGGGTGTTTCCTAGATCTATATACATTCTAAAACCATTCTCTGGAGCCGGGCACATTGGCTCATGCCTGTAATCACAGCACTCTGGGAGGCCGAGGCGGGCAGATCACAAGGTCAGGAGTTTGAGACCAGTCTAGCCAACATAGTGAAACCCCGTCTCTACTAAAAATACAAAAAATTAGGTGGGCATGGTTGCGGGCGCCTGTAATCCCAGCTACTTGGGAGGCTGAGGCAGAATTGCGTGAACCCGGGAGGCGGAGGTTGCAGTGAGCCGAGATCGCGCCACTGCACTCCAGCCTGGGTGACAGAATGAGACTCTGTCTCAAAAAAAACAAAAACAAAAACAAAAAACAAAAAAAACACTCTCTGTGTCCTTGGGTGCATTGTTGAAAGACATGTCAGGTGTCTCATGACTTATTTCAGTGGACAGAACTCTGAACTCTTTCTTCAACAGCAATCACTTACTGAAGTGTACTTACTCTTTTCTTCTACACTCAATCACTTCTGCCCTTTGTGGGGTTTCTGGTGAGATGCTCTGTTCCCTAACATTCAGCAATTTCTTCTGCACAAAATCCACACTCTTAAGAAGCAATCAGCAGGCCTATTAAGGCTCACCTACAATTGAAGACACCATGTTGCTTGCTAATTTACATTGCAAATGTAGGCCTGGCAGCCTGAACCAGCCACTTGAATGGCTTGAGCACTTTGCAACTCCTGGAGAAGCCCGATCTCTTTTTGTGCTATCATAACACACCGAACTAAGCAAATAACACATACACAACATTTTCTGAATATACCATTTCTCCAAAACGCTTTTCCTCAAACACTTGAAGATTTATGCCCTCTTGACAAATACTGTTTTCTATTTTCTCATTCCTATATGGAATGTAAGGGACTTTGTTTGACTTCTTTGCTTTTGTTCATTTTCTGTGGGTGTCATCAATGCCTATTACATTTTCCAGATTTTTTTTCTTCAGGGTTTAGAAAGTGAGCATTTGGGGATTACTTGGGGGATAAAGGGACTACTTAAGTGAAAACATTAATAGAAAGGTGGAAAAATATTTTAATTCTTTTCTTTCAAGCATTATTTGTCATATTTAAGACCCCAGGTGTGAGCTTTGCTCTGCTCCCCATTGTGCAACTGATTAGGGGTTATGCAAAGTTAAGAATGCAGACGGCAGGAGTTGTTCTTATGATTTTCCAGTTGAAAATGCTGCTTAGCACTATATATTTCTAATAAAACATGCAAAAGGAGAGAACCACTTGCTTCCAAAAAGTCAAGAGCCACTTGCGTCCAAAAAGTCAAAACATGAGGTATGAAAAGGTAAGTCAAGATGGTATCTAAACAATTCTGATCAGCCATATATCTGGAATCTTTTATAATATTGAGAGAATTTGTATTTGGTTTTGTTACTGGCTGCAAATCCATACAGGCCTGCGGCAACCTCAATTCTTGCCTCCTCAGAAGAAAGAATTCAGCTGAGGGGGGCATAAGGCAGAAAGAGGGCTGAGGCAAGTTTTAGAGCAGGAGTAAAAGTTTATTAAAATGCTTTAGAGCAGGAACAACAGGAAGGAAAGTACACTTGGAGAGGGCCAAGTGGGTGACTTGAAAGACAAATGTACAGTTTGACCTTTTGACTTGGGGTTTTCTACGTTGGCATACTTCCGGATCTTGTGTTGCTTCTCCCCTTATTCTTTCCTTGGGGTGGGCTGTCTGCCTGCGCAGTGGCCTGTCAGTGCTTGGGAGGAGAACATGCGCAGTGTGTTTACTGGAGTTGTACGCATACTCGCTTGAGGCATTCTTCCTTTACCAGCCGAATGTCCTTAGAGGTCAGATACCAGTTAAACTCCACCATTTTGCCTCTTAGTGCACGTGTGTGAGCCCTGAGATCGTCTTATCTGGAAGCCACTGATCACCAGTTTCAGGTTTTTCCATCTATTGGGAGACTGACTTGCCCCTTGCACCAGCTGCAACCAATTATTATTTTAGAGAGACAGTTAAAAACTGCCTGACCATCAACTGATGGTCACCTGACATTCCTGACTGGGGGTGGTGGGGGGTGCTGTGGTTGATGCCTCTCCTGCCCTGTTCATGTCTGATTAGCTACCTACTGTAACAGTATAAACAAAACATTAGTCACCCAATCTACTCGGCCTTGCCCTTTTTCCTACCTGAAATAGACTTCCATTTTTTAAAAATACCTCAGAATAGACTATCAAAGTCTCACTGCCTTTCAAACAAATTTTTCTAGACCAATCAATTAGCAAAGCACTGATCAGATTACTATCCAAGTGAGAATTCCATGCGAGACTCTGTGGCTCTGGGATACAAAATAGGGTTAAAATAATGTCTTTCACATTTCCTTAGAGGAGCAGTTAAAGACAGAAAATAACACTATGCCACCACACTTACAAAAATAACTGAAGTATGTAGTATAAATTCATTCACTTTTTGAATACAATCATTCATTCAACAAATACTTATTGAGTTCCTACTGCATGCTGGCCACTACTCCAGGCCTCCTGGGATAGAGGAGTGAAAAAAAGCAGACATAGTGAGTACTCCAGGGAGTCATTCAAGCCTATGAGAGTTCAAAAAAGGGTGAACTGGAGAAACCAGAAAAACCCTCTTGATAGAGTTTGGGCTTGTATTGAGCACTGACAGATGAATAATATAATCACTTTTAGGGAAATGTTTGGATTGAATTGTGTCCTACATTAAGATGTTGAAGGCCCAACTTCTGGGTTCCTATAAATATAACCTTATTTGGAAATAAAGTCTTTGTAGATGTAGTCAAGATGAGATCATGCTGGATTAGGTGGGCCTACTCTGATATGACTGGCTTCCTTATAATAAAAGAAAAGGAGACAGACATGAAGAGGAAAAACAGCCATGTGTAGACGTAGGCAGAGATTGGAATGATGTGTTGATAAGCCCAGGAATGCCAAGAATTGGACTTCTAGCCTCCAGAACTTCAAAAGGATACATTTCTGTTATTTTAAGCCACCCAGCATGTGGTTCTTTTAACGGCAGCCCTAGGAAACTAACACAGGAAGCCAAGACAGGCCAGTGAGAAAGGAAGGATAGACAAGAAACAGGACACAAACAAGTGGGGAAAGAAATACAATCATTCAAACCACTGTTTCAACTGAAGTGGGCAATATATTCTAGAAAGAATTGGCATTCATATTAAGAAGAAACTTAGACGATAGAAAATCATTGAGAAAAAGAGGTATGATCAAAGGAGCGCTTTAGGAAATTAACCTACAGCAATACAAAAACCATTGATTTAAATAATCCAGCCATTCTAATAAACTATTGGACAAGAGTCTGTCTAAGGAGACAGAGGAGGAATAAGTCACTGAGGACATGAAGAGGACAAAAAAGACAAAAAGAGGAGTTTCTTTCTAATTGTGATAATGATTCTGTGTAACCTGTAAAGGTAATAGTTTGGACTACATATTTGAATTACTAAATTCTAGCCTTGCCATTAAGAATTTCTCTGCCAGTTGGCCAGGTAGTACCTCAAGACTCTCATTCCAATTGGAAAAAATAAGGAAAAAAATACTACCTAATAAATGGCAACAAAAGCCAAAATTAACAAATGGGATCTAATTAAACTCAAGAGCTTCTGCACAGCAAAAGAAACTATCATCAGAGTGAACAGGCAGCCTACAGAATGGGAGAAAATTTTTGCAATCTATCCATCTGACAAAGGGCTAATATTCCAGAATCTACAAAAAACTTAAACAAATTTACGAGAAAAAAACAACCCCATCAAAAAGTGGGCAAAGAATATGGACAGACACTTCTCAAAATAGGACATTTATGCAGCCAACAAACATATGAAAAAATGCTTGTCATCATTGATCATTAGAGAAATGCAAATCAAAACCACAATGAGATACCATCTCACGCCATTTAGAATGGTGATCATTAAAAAGTCAGGAAACAACAGATGCTGGAGGGGATGTGGAGAAATAGGAATGCTTTTTCACTGTTGGTGGGATTGTAAATTAGTTCATTGTGGAAGACAATGTGGCGATTCCTCAAGGATCTAGAACCAGAAATACCATTTGACCCAGCAATCCCATTACTGGGTATATACCCAAAGGATTATAAATCATTCTACTATAAAGACACATGCACACTATGTTTATTATGGCACTATTCACACTAGCAAAGATTTGGAACCAACCCAAATATCCATCAATGATAGGCTGGGTAAAGAAAATGTGGCACATGTACACCATGGAACACTATGCAGCCATAAAAAAGGATGAGTTCATGTCCTTCGCAGGGACATGGATGAAGATGGAAACCATTATTCTCAGCCAAACTAACACAAGAACAGAAAACAAAACACTGCATGTTCTCACTCATAAATGGGAGTTGAACAATGAGAGCACATGGACACAGGGAGGGGAACATCACACACTGTGACCTGTCAGGGGATGGGGGGCTAGGGGAGGGATAGCATTAGGAGAAATACCTAATGTAGGTGATGGGTTGATGGGTGCTGCAAACCACCATGGCACGTGTATACCCGTGTAACAAAACTGCATGTTCTGCACGTGTACCCCAGAACTTAAAGTAGAATAATAAAAAAATACTAGCTAATAGCTAACAGGCCTAACAGCTAATAGCTAACATGCCTGTTCTGAAGATTTCACAATGAAGTATATTGCATCTGTCTTATCTATTAAGCAATACATACATATAAGTAATTGCATTGTGCATTTTCCACTTAGAACCCACCACACTGTTAAAAAAATGGTTTGTTTTCCTAATGTTATTTGTGACCTGATTTTTCTGTGCCTAAAGTAAAAGACTTGATAAGCCTCTTCCCTTGAAACATTACTAAAGAAAAATCTTGCCCTTCTCTATTTTCTTCACTTCTCTTCATTCTTTTATTGTATGCATATGCACTCACACCCATTTCCCCAGTTAGTAGAAATAAAAGTAAAATACCGTGAGGTTTCACTTTGACCTATTCATGAGCACAATTTGAAACCCCCAAATTTAGGGGCATATATGGTATATGAGCATACATGGCAGTCTGGCATATATGGTACAAGCTCTTTTGAGTTTCTGTTAAGTCTTGCTGAAATTTGTGCCACACTTGAGGAAAAGGATACTCAACATTTCTGGTGGGTAAAAAGCAATTGGAATAAAAACATCATAGGGGGAATGCCTGCTGAGAAATCCCCATTTTCCACAGAATACAGGAAATTATACGTGCTGTCTTACAGTGTTCTAAAGTGTGAATAGCCAACTCCTTACTTGGGACTGTGGTTAAAAAACAAAAGCAAAAACCTAGAACATATGATTGCATTGGCTTGTAAGAACTATTTTTTTAAATGTAAGATTTTACATATACAGAATCTTACATGAAATATATATGTATGATGTATGTATGTGTGTGTGTGTGTGTGTGTGTATATTGAGATGCGGTCTCTCTATGTTGCCTAGCTGGTCTCAAACTCCTGAGCTCAAGCAGTCCTCCTACCTCAGCCTCCTTCCCAGCTAGGAAGACTTCCCACCTGGGAGACTGAGGCAGGGGGTTTCTTGATTTCTTTTTAGATGGCGATGTAAAAAAGATGCTAAATCTTATTAATATGCTCCTTATCTTTGAACTTTCCCACAAAATATGTTAAAGTAAAATTGAAGATTGACCTTCAAATCAATATAGAGGGATTTAGACAAATCTCCATTGTTTGTGGAAATGAAACAGATGCTAGCCACTTTGCAACAAATGTCTGCCAGATACCGTGTCTGCATTACTGCGTGTACTATAAACATGGTTGTCCCCAAATGAAGCAACTGTCAATTTAAAATCTAGTCCTGAACAGCTATTCATGTCCTCATGTGTGTCTATATCTATACACGTGTCTATATCTATATCTATACATGTGGTGACGCAGAATGGTTTGGATGAATTTTAATTATTTTACTGCTTAGAAAACCTGCTTCTTTTGTGACTTTGATCCTTGAATATGACTATAGTCATGAATATTTAAAAATCTGATGTTTAAAAATAATATTTTCTCTCAAATAGTTTTTTATTCTCTGTGCGCAAGAAAATATTGAGGCACAGGTATATTTAAACATAATTTTAAATGATTTAGCTTACTGTAATTTGGGGTGGGTCACTAAATTAGACATATAGTAACACATTAACAGAAATATCTGGGCAGCTACCCTATCCAAACACCTGCATGGCTGCAGTTGATTTCAGCAAACATTTGTAATGCATTTTACTAAGTCCCTGGTCTTAGATAAAGTGCTTTATGTAGGCATTATCTTATGTAATCTCCATGGATTCCCTGTGAAACATGCGTTGCCTCATTTACACAGGAGACAACAAGTTGAGAGAGTGTAAGCTGCTTCTAAATGTGCACAGCAAATGGCAAAACCAGGACTGATACTAGCTCTGCCTTCAAAGCCACATTCAACTATCTCTCTGTGACAGCTAAAATGCTTCAAGGAACCCATTAATATGCAGCAAACCTATCAGACATCACAAACCTACTAATTTTAACATACAGAATTTAACCAAGAGGTAAAAATAATGATAATAAGACTGTTTAATGAGTACTTATTATATTCCCTGCACTGGGTATGTATTACCTCATTTAATCTCCCTACCATCGTTTGACGGAGATATGAATATTATTCCCATTTTATCAATGGATTAACTAAGCATTAAGATTTTAAGTGACTTGCTTAAAGCCATATGTCTAGCAAGAGGTAGAGCTGGGATCTGAACCCACCCAACCAGTCCAAAGAGTCTGGCTCCCACGACTCATCCTGCTTCTCAAGAAGAAAACTAAAATGCATCACCTTTGCTGTCATACATGTCTACTCAATTGTTCAGGCTCTCATTTTGTTGCTTTTTACTTTTATTTGGAGCTAATTATCATGTTTGCCTATGCATGTTCAGCCAGCAGCAAGTAAGAAGCAGAAATTTGAAGGGGTGGACAGGGAAAAGACAGGACAAGAGGAATCTGCTCCCATAGCCCCACTGACCCCTGAAGAATGTGAGTGTGCTTGGCTGACTGTGAGGCATAGCATAAGTGCATTGCAGCCTGACAGCATTTGGTACAGAGGTAAGAGCCCTTCAAAATTAAACACTCCCTAAAGACATGGGTCTATTTTCAATCAGGGTACAATATTTATGCTCTTAATTATGACCCTGAGTAGTCAAAAAAGGATGAATTTTCAAGATATGCTCAGGGAGGGCTGTGTAAAAATCATAGGAATTTTGTCATCCTTAGAAACATTTATGTCCAAATAGTAATTTTTTTAATTTAAATTTTGGTTCAAAACTGTTTCAGTACGAATTATCTAGAAAGAAATTGGATGGGATATCTCTTTCCTTGCTAGCAATAGAAAAATACAGTGTTACTCTTTTGATTTTCTTTTTTTTTATTATACTTTGAGTTCTAGGGTACATGTGCACAACGTGCATGTTTGTTACATATGTATACATGTGCCATGTTGGTGTGCTGCACCCGTTAACTCATCATTTACATTAGGTATATCTCCTAATGCTATCCCTCCCCACTCCTCCTACCCCACAACAGGCCCCGGTGTGTGATGTTCCCCTTCCTGTGTCCAAGTGTTCTCATTGTTCAATTCCCACTTATGAGTGAGAACATGCAGTGTTTGGTTTTTTGTCCTTGCGATAGTTTGCTGAGAATGATGGTTTCCAGCTTCATCCATGTCCCTACAAAGGACATGAACTCATCGTTTTTTATGGCTGCATAGTATTCCATGGTGTATATGTGCCACATTTTCTTAATCCAGTCTACCATTGTTGGACATTTGGCTTGGTTCCAAGTCTTTGCTATTGTGAATAGTGCCACAGTAAACATACGTGTGCATGTGTCTTTATAGCAGCATGATTTATAATCCTTTGGGTATATACCCAGTAATGGGATGGCTGTGTCAAATGGTATTTCTAGTTCTAGATCCCTCAGGAATCGCCATACTGTCTTCCACAATGGTTGAACTAGTTTACAGTCCCACCAACAGTGTAAAAGTGTTCCTATTTCTCCACATCCTCTCCAGCACCTGTTGCTTCCTGACTTTTTAATGATCGCCATTCTAACTGGTGTGAGATGGTATCTCATTGTGGTTTTGATTTGCATTTCTCTGATGGCCAGTGATGATGAACCTTTTTTCATGTGTCTGTTGGCTGCATAAATGTCTTCTTTTGAGAAGTGTCTGTTCATATCCTTTGCCCACTTGTTGATGGTGTTGTTTTTTCCTTGTAAATTTGTTTGAGTTCTTTGTAGATTCTGGATATTAGCCTTTTGTCAGATGAGTAGATTGCAAAAATTTTCTCCCATTCTGTAGGTTGCCTGTTCACTCTGATGGTAGTTTCTTTTGCTGTGCAGAAGCTCTTTAGTTTAATTAGATCCCATTTGTCAATATTGGCTTTTGTTGCCATTGCTTTTTGTGTTTTGGACATGAATTCCTTGCCCATGCCTATGTCCTGAATGGTATTGCCTAGGTTTTCTTCTAGGGTTTTTATGGTTTTAGGTCTAACATTTAAGTCTTTAATCCATCTTGAATTAATTTTTGTATACGGTGTAAGGAAGGGATCCGATTTCAGCTTTCTACATATGGCTAGCCGGTTTTCCCAGCACTATTTGTTAAATAAGGAATCCTTTCCCCTTTTCTTGTTTTTGTCAGGTTTGTCAAAGATCAGATAGTTGTAGATGTGTGGTATTATTTCTGAGGGCTCTGTTCTGTTCCATTGGTCTATATCTCTGTTTTGGTACCAGTACCATGCTGTTTTGGTTACTGTAGCCTTGTAGGATAGTTTGAAGTCAGGTAGCGTGATGCCTCCAGCTTTGTTCTTTTGGCTTAGGATTGACTTGGCAACGCAGGCTCTTTTTTGGTTCCATATGAACTTTAAAGTAGATTTTCCAATTCTGTGAAGAAAGTCATTGGTAGCTTGATGGTAATGGCATTGAATCTATAAATTACCTTGGGCAATTTGGCCATTTTCACAATATTGATTCTTCCTATCCATGATCATGGAATGTTCTTCGATTTGTTTGTATCCTCTTTTATTTTGTTGAGCAGTGGTTTGTAGTTCTCCTTGAAGAGGTCCTTCACGTCCCTTATAAGTTGGATTCCTAGGTATTTTATTCTCTGTGAAGCAATTGTGAATGGGAATTCACTCATGATTTGGCTCTGTGTTTGTCTGTTATTGGTGTATAAGAATGCTTGTGGTTTTTGCACATTGATTTTGTATCCTGAGACTTTGCTGAATTTGCCTATCAGCTTAAGGAGATTTTGGGCTGAGACAATGGGGTTTTCTTGATATAAAATCATGTCATCTGCAAACAGGGACAATTTGACTTCCTCTTTTCCTAATTGAATACCCTTTATTTCTTTCTCCTGCCTGATTGCCCTGGCCAGAACTTCCAACATTATATTGAATAGGAGTGGTGAGAGAGGGCATCTCTGTCTTGTACTCCTTTGTTTTTCAAAACATCACCTGTTACAGAAGATTGTTATTTTCTGAATATATGTACAAGTGTGAGACTTTGTACAGCTATAAAAGCATCTGTATTTCTTTGCATCACACTCCAGTTCTAGGAAGATCAATATTTGTGTTTTCTAGAAGAAATCTTTATTCTAATTTTTAAAATATTAAATTTATACATGCTTATGATAGAAACTTTTGAAAGTGCAGAAAACTATAGCAAAAGCATAAGAAAATAAACAGTCATAAATGAAGCAAACAAATGTATTTACCATTTCCATTTTGGAATATATCATCTGAAGAATGTCAACTTATCCAAACTGACCAGTTTTTCAGGTTTTTTTATTTTTCTTCCTGGCCAAGTTCTACACTTTTGCCATACCAAACCAAACCACTACAATACAATGCACTGATGTAGTACATTCTCCTTCTTCAAAGACATAATTTTCTCTTTGTTCTACCCTCCCCTGGTGGGAGGAGTTAAAGTTCTCTCTGTAATGTTAGTTAATGATAATGCTGTTATTAAAGCCATAAACTAAGGAAAATAAGTGAAATTCAGTTTTATTTGATGTATATGAGTATAAATTTTAAATAAAGCAGGGAAAAACAATTCTATTTGAGTCTGAAAGGCAAGAATGGTATTTTGACATTTTTCTGTGTTTGTGTTATTCCCCAAAATCTAGATTGAAAAATTGCTTAGTTAGGCATTCAGTTGTGAGGTTTATTATCTGAATAAGTTTCATATCTGAAAATAAATCTTTTCAGAAATCAGATATTTTGCAATTGAGTAGAGAGAGCCAGAGAGTAAATCAATATTTTGTTTATAATTCAAATCTCCTAGTTTAGTTTTGTGGGATATATTTTCATAATACTGAACTGATTTCTCAGTGAGAAACTGACAAATATACTTGTTTCAGTGTCTCGTAAAAACTATTTATTTAGAATATTCTCTGGCAGTAGTGGTTCTGGAGAACATGACACCTTAGGGAATATGGAACTCTTCATTTGGCAATGAAAGTAACAGAAGCCTGCCGAGCTTCCAGAACTGCAGAGATTAGGTGATTTTCCTATAAATAAGTGGAGTCAGAATCTATTTAATGGAATAATTTATAAATGGTGGTGCTGCAGCTCTCAACATCGTTTCAGAGAAAACTATGAGGAGAGTCTCAATGAATCGACAAAAATCTATGAGGCAGATTAGTTTTAATAGAAGTCTAAAAAAATTTTTACTGATGGGGCATGGTGGCTCACGCCTGTAATCCCAGCACTTTGGGAGGCCTAGCCGGGGGGATCACGAGGTCAGGAGATCGAGACCATCCTGGCTAACACGGTGAAACCCCATCTCTACTAAAAATACAAAAAATCATCCGGGCGTGGTGGCGGGCGCCTGTAGTCCCAGCTACTCAGGAGACTGAGGCAGGAGAATGGCATGAACCCGAGAGGCGGAGCTTGCAGTGAGCCAAGATCGTGCCACTGCACTCCAGCCTGGGCGACAGAGCAAGACTCTGTCTCAAAAAAATAAAAAAAAATTTGTTTAAAAAATATGCCAGGTTTTTGTTCATTGTAGGAACATTCTATTTCTAATGCCTTTACCCAGCAATGTGCTGGTAAATCTTTAACAGGCTTTTAAAACAGAAAAATGTATGCAAATATATATTTTATGACACACTTTTAAACTTAATCTGCATTATCATTTTCTCTATCACTTTCCTAAATCCAGACAATCAAAACAATATATCAAACACTTACTTACAGTATTTGTGGATTTCCATTGTGTAAATAGTACTGTTGTGATGAATTTCAAGCACACACCAGTGGTCCCTAAACATAGAATTGAAGAGATGCATACACCATTATATAGCAATATACCATACAGATACAATAGACCTAAGTAACTTTAAGATACAGATAATAGTAAAATGAATATCATAATTATAAAGTGATGAGTTTCAGTATGTTACCTTTGTTTTTAATATAATTTATTTAATTGTGAATTTGTATAATTGACTTTAAAAAATGGCTGTTTAACAACTGTCTCATAAATTTTCTGAAATTTTAACAGTTGTTTTTTGCTAATCTGTATTAACTACCTTTAAGCCACCACTGCCTATGCCTTTGAAGGAAAGGGAATATGAAAAGAAAATTACACAATGCCCCACATATATGTAGTACACATCATATCCAGCACTTGTGAGGTATACATATTATATGTGTGCTTTTGGAAGTATACCTCTGGAGCAGTGCTTCTCAAACTTTACTGTGCATGTAAATCACATGGGCATCTTGTTAAAAGGCAGATTCTGATTTAGCAGGTCTGAGAGTCTCTATTTCTTTTTTTTTTCTTTTTTGAGACGTAATCTCACTCTTTCGCCCAGGCCAGACTGCAGTGGCGCTATCTCGGCTCACTGCAAATTCCGCCTCCTGGGTTCACACCATTCTCCTGCCTCAGCCTCCCGAGTAGTTAGGACTACAGGCGCCCGCCACCACGCCCGGCTAATTTTTTGTATTTTTGGTAGAGACGGGTTTTCACCGTGTTAGCCAGGATGGTCCCGATCTCCTGACCTCGTGATCCGCCCACCTCGGCCTCCTAAAGTGCTGGGATTACAGGCGTGAGCCACCGCGCCCGGCCGAGAGTCTCTATTTCTAACAAGTTCGCAGATCTTACTGATACTGCTGGTCTCTGGACCTAACTTTGAATAGCAAAGGCCCAGACTAATTTCCTTAGAAACTTACTTTATAAGAGTCAATCTTCTTCTCTCTCACTGCATATGTGTGTGTGCGTGTTAGTGTATATACACACACACATACATACAGACATGTATGCTTTTACACACATAGATACACGCACATATATACACACATATACATACACATGTATATCTATATCTGTAATATGAAATGGGCCCCTCTATGTACTCAAACAAAATGATATATAATGAAATGACATTCTGTAGAGAAAACAGGAGAAAAAATGGGGGTGGAATTGCTGCGATGGCTTAGTGGAGGAGGAGGAGGAGGAGGAGGAGAAACTGCCCTTATCAATCATTGTATTAAAAGAAATGTTCAAGGAGCCCGAAATCATTTCAAGGTTGATGAGATGTTAGGTCATAAGGGAAGGAAGAAAACCCTGAGTTTCAGCCAGGAACGGTTGAAATTAATCCTGTAGGCATTTAAGGAACATAAGTCATTAATTTAAAGAATTATGCTCTAGGAAGTTTAATCGGGTGCTATCCAAGTGTGAGGCAAACAATACTTAGTACAGAAATGCTGTTTGTCACAAGCTGGGGGTAAGTGGTAAGCACCTATGTCCAAGAGAAGGAAGAATCTGGGAGGAATCTGGATCCTGGATATATGGAGGATGAAGAGTCGGGGATGCTGAGCCCCAATAACTGGGAACATGCTGGTGCAGCTGCATAAACAGGAATCCAGGATGAAGAAGCCAGTCTCTCTCTCTCTCTTCCTAAGTTAAAAATAAAATACAGAAGATGTTAGCTCTGTTTATGAATTCATTTTTCTCAGAGTTGAAGTGATTCAATGGAAGAATTCACAGCAGGTTTAGTAACATGATAATCAAGAAGTTTATGGTCATAAATCCTGTGAGTTTGTGAGGAATCTTGTATATGCTACCTTTTTGTCTTGGACCATAAGACAGGTTTGCCAGAACCAAATCCAACTTTAAGCCTGAAGGTGGGGATATCCCTTTCTAATCAGTCCGTCACTCATATTGCTTTTATTCTTGGCAACGTGACCTTAAATTTTTTCAAGGTTAATCTGTGTAAAAAACAAAATTGATGACAAATTTTCATGAAAATACAATGGTTCTGAAAGCTAGGTTCAGGAACGTGAGATTGGAGTAATTCAGGACCCTGTTGGAGGGTGGTGAAGAAAAGCAGGCATTACATCCTAATATAAAAAGTATTTTTTCAAACAACATTACAGGAAATTTCAAAATATCTCTTGTATCACCTATTAGTATAGGAGCATGATCTGAATATTGTGCAAGGATTGGAAGATGACTCTTCATGGACCAAACACAACAGTCAAAAGCTTTGACTTGTGAATTTAAGATGCTGCTAGAGAATCCAATCATTGGAAAAAAAAATAAGAGATTCAGCATTATGGTGTTAATATGTTTTAAAATTGTACTAGCAGATGTGATTGAATATTGAGGGAGAGAAATATGTTCATATGTGACTTGGGAACAGTCAATGAGTGGGAGCCAATGGAAAAAACAATAGGAAAAGATTAAAAAGGAACAGGAGATATTTGAAGAAAGAGTAAGAATTACAGCAACATAAGCTTCTCCCTACTCTTCAGCCAGAAGAAAAATCTGGTTATAAATCCACTGCCACCAAATCCATACCTTTGAATTTGGTATAATTTGCATAAGAACTTCTTATTCTTATAAAATCAGGTCAGTGACTCTTAATTTAAAATATAAGTTGTCCTAAATTAACACTGTACCTCAGTGGATTAGAGTATGCCAACATGATCTACTTATTAAGTGAATCTCAGCAAGAATATTTAATGAAAAAAGTCTAGATGATTTGAACCATCCTAAGTGACCCATTGAAATAGTTAAAAGGCACTGTTTCTATATGCAGACCAAAAGTCCTTTAATAAAAGAGTATGACACGCCAGAAGTTCAGCATTGCATGGTACCTGTAGTCCAGCCAAAATAATAACTTCTAATAGCATTTTTGAATCAGTTCCAATGCATTGTGAAAATGCTTAGAATTCCAAAGTACCATAGTTTTTTTAAAAATCCACCAGTAATTACCAAAGGTATTTGCATTTGCAGTCACCTTGTATTTTGTGCTATGATTAGCTTTTTCTTAAGGACAAACTTCAGATGATTCAGAAGTTAAATTTAGCTAAATTGTTAGGATATGAAAAACATCTAAATTTTTTTCTACATGTAATTTCATCAAATTTTTACCAATGTGATTCCCTTTCCCCAGTCCTATTTTCTTCAAAGCATCTTTCTTAATGCAAATATTATTGCACCTCCATATTCCTCTCTTCAATTTTCAAACAATCCCAAAGGTGAATATATTTTAAGAAATTCTTCTACTTCTTTTATTTGTCTACTGACGTCACTGGACTTTACCAGCCAAGTAACCTTGGTAAAAGTTAAATCAATCAAAATATGTATTACTTTCTAAGGAAATCCAAACTTCTGTAAATCTGTGAATTCCTAACGTAGACAATTGTTTCTGGCGGCCTGAGACATTTTTAATTTTTAGAAAATAATTTTTAGAAAGTATTTCATGTTAAGACTAAAAATTCAATAGATATTATTGAATGTCTACTACATGTGGGTATCATGACAGGTGTTATTGGGAAGAGTGGGTGTGGTAAAATTCTAGAAAGAAAAAAAATGATCTCCTCCATCTAAGGTTTATATATGTATACTAGGGGAAGATAGATATGTAAATGAAATTCTGATACAAACCAAAATGTACTGTTAAAAATTGGAAGCATAATGGAGATATGAAGGAGAGAAAGATGAAAACCAAGTGGGTGAGTTTAAGCTATATTTCTTAACTAAAAGGGCATTTGAGCTAGCACTTGAAGGAATGTAGATAAGTGAACTTCATTCGAAATTGACATGCCGAGGAAGGAAAATAGGATAAAGGAATATTGAGGCACAAAAATGCAGGCTTCATAGAAAGGCGAATATTTGTGTGATTGGAACATAGGATATATTGTGAAGCTATGCAAAAGTGGTTGAGGGTATAGCAAGAAGGATCTTAAATGGGAAAATAAAATAAATGGTCAAATAGATTCCACTGAAGATATTTAAGCAGGAGAATTACATATAGGAGCTCTGTTTGAGAAGATGACTTAAAACTTGTATACTATGATCTGAACAATGAGGAGACAATTTGGTTTTCTTTCTTATATAAATGGTTTTTACATTACAACTAATTGTTTTAAATTAGTTTTTATATTAAAACTAATTGTTTTAAAAAATAGTTGCTATACTTCAGTCCAACAACATGATCCATGTATCCAGATATTTTCAGAATTAACTATCTTAAATTGAGAGTAAACACCCCTTTTGCTAATTTACAATGTCTTTGATGTAATGACTCCCTAACAATTCAACAAGATTCTCAAGAACAGAACTTTATATTTTCCTTCCCATTTCTCCCTTAAGTTGACATCTCTTTGAAATTTCAGAATCATTCTTAATGTGTTCCATGAAATCAAAGGGAAAACTCAGAGAAATGTAGGATGATGACTATTGATTTCTACTGTTTCTTTCTTTAAAAAACCTTTTCCTCAGAAATAAGTGTCATCCTGTATATAATTCATCATCTCTCAAGAAGCAGTCAGGTTATCCATGTACTTTTTATAACTCTACTTTTATCAGTGTTTACATCCATGGTCAAATTCTCTTCACTAAATGGTCAAATTATAATAATAATTATTTATTTTCTCTATTAGTTATTGTCAAAATCTAATGACTATTTTATTCATTAGAAAATGCTCTAGGATAATAATACTTTCTTAAGTCCAGTGTATCAATACACTTTGTTACCTTTTCATTTTTGTTCTCAACTTCAAGTTTGAGCATAAAACATATTTACTTATTCACTTTTTGACCTGCTAATAAAGAATTGAATTGATTATGAACAACAACATGGAGAACAAACTTATGGGACCAGTTACTAATTTATTAATTTTTCAAACTCAGGATTTTTATTTAAATTAATAGTGTTTACTTGTGAGCTACTTCTCTCTCTCAAGCAATAATATGAAGTAGTATTTCTTGAAGTTTGAAAAATCACTGAATATTTTATATATTGAAAGGCACAAATGCAAAATAGATGAAGTTTGTGACATTCTGGGTCAGGGTGGGCCTTTGGGAGGCAAGGTTCCACCCCCTTAGGCATCCATTTATCATTTATTCAATAAATATTTTTGATTCCTAGTTTGGCCCAACATTGTGCTAAGTGCTGGAAATAAGAATGAGGAGGCAAACCCAAGGCCCCTGCAGTCTGTGATTTAGTTGAGAGAGAGACATCAATAACAACAACAATTTCAACAACAAACACGCACACACATACACAAATAAACATGCAGTGGCAACTGTGATGATTGACAGAAAGCAATGTGACATACACTTATAGCATACTCTAATGAGAGGAGAATTAAATGAAGCAAGAGTATACAAAAATATCTTATTTTTACATATAATGCATAGTAGTAATTCCTATTCCATTGTATTCTATTCCTTTAAAATAAAATTCTACAGTGACTTACTGAATTGATTTAAAACCCTTTAAGCTTCACTACCTGCAATTTTACAGAAAGATCCATTGAAGTTTTTTCATTATAAAACATCTTCCTATCTGCTTTTGCATATGAAAATATGGGGCCATTTTGTTGGACTGCCCTCACCTTCTTTATTCATGTGTATGAGATGAGTGGTCTGAGAACAAAAAGGACTGGTAATAGAATGTTGCCTGTTAGAGTAGTGTACAGTGTGGCTGCTTGCAGATTCCTCTGCAGTGTTTCCCTTAGTCTTAGCCTTTGTTGCCACTGTTGCATCAAAAATAATATATTCAATATTTCTTTTCTGCTTCACTACACCAGCAATGTTTAAGGGAATATTAAAAGGAAAGTACTGCTACTAATGATGGGTCACTTCAATAGAAAGAGAGTGTGGGGTTTCCCGAAGGCTTCTGAAATGCACCTGTTTACCCCTTTCTCATTCTCTCCTTACTCAAATGCAGCAGAAAAATCAAACTTTCCAAAATGTTATTTGATGTTCTTGCTACTCCACCACCACAGAGCCTATTTTCCTCACTGCCACCTCCTTCTTTCTCTTCTAGGATCATTAAGTTTCCTCTTCTAGGTCTCTTAGCTGGATTCCCTAGGCAGCTCTTTTCCCCAGCCAGCCCTACCCCAAACAAACTCCTTGGGTAAACAAATGTGCAATCTTACTGCTAACGGGAAGAACAACAGAGTGGGAGAAATGGAGAAAATGGTATACAGAGAAAAGACAAAGCCCATGGATCCATTATTTCAGGGATTTTGTGGACTGTTCAGGACTTCTTCAGACAGCTGGTAAATATTGTACTTCTTTACCAAGAAGAGACTGGTTTGTGTTTTCCTAACAAGTATGTTGCTATAGTGCACCTGTTTGAATATTCTGTACTGGTAATTTATATGCAGGTGATGAGCAATGTGAAAATCTGTCATTTATTTTAAATTGTTTAAAAAATTAACTTACATAACATCTATATATTATAACACTGTATCATACTTAAATATGTTTTAAGAAGGTAGATCTTGAGTTAAGTGTTCCTTTCACAAAATAATAATAATAAATAAGAGAGCTAGGGGAAACATTTGAAGGTAATAGGCAGGTTCATGATATAGAATGTGACGATGGCTTTATTACCACTTATCTTTAAACTCATCAAACTATAATTGTTAATTATGCATAGTTTTTATGTAAATACATAAATAATGGTAAGAAAAACATATGGTAATCCGTCACCATCCAAAATCCCTGCCCTGGTTTGAGCAGAGACTTTGCAAAGAAATAGTATTGTTTTCTTACTCAGTTCCACAGCTGTTTGTGGATCTGGTAAATATTGGGTAAAAGCACTGGTCAAAATACCTTCATTTAGAATTATTTGCAATTATCACAAGAGCTACTCTTAGAAAAAGTGAGACGTGTGCGCGCGCACACACACACACACACAATTTAAAATAATAGCGTGAGAAATAACATACCTAAGAAGAAAATATCTTCTAAATAAAACATACTGCTCAAAATATTTGTTCATTTTCAGTTTTACAGGGAGAATTGAAAGTTTTGTTTATATTTGAGTCCCAAAAAGTTTATACGGAAGTAATTTGATGATATAATTGCTAAATGAGAAAAAAATGTTATAGCCCTTTCCATATTTCAGGCACGGAAAAATAACTGTCTTGAAAAGCGTCTTTTAAATTATTTCAAATACTATCTGGAGTCAAAGATTTTCTTTTGTTTAAGAAATAAGATAAACTATAATATATGGATAAAATTTACTTTAAAATTTTAAGTAATTATATGTGAATGAAATTTCTTAAAGGACTCACACTTGCCAAGGTTGTGGTTTACAGGAAAAACTTGAGGATTTTAGGGTCTTGGGTATTTCCAACTTAGTAAGATTGTTTTCCTCCACCACCACAGTAAATGAACACTAACTATTTAGAGAAATCAGGTTTTTAAGTTGGTGCTTTATGTGTGTAGGTATTCCGTTTTGCTAGGAGTGGCATTTGGTGCTCACATTTTCTAAGACGCCAACAGCAATTAAAGGCCTGTATCCACTTTGCTCTTTTGTCTTAGTTCTAGAAGCAGGCCATAAACTGTAGGACTGTAAGAAGGATGGTGTTCCAACATGTATTTTTTCAGTGTACACGTCCCAAATGATTAGTTGACTTAGCTAGGAGGGCAGCCCTTTACTGGAGCTCGGCCACTTACATCTGCAGCTTCAGGCTAGTTGCTAAGTAATAGGCATTACTATTAATTAGCCTCTAGTATTAAGACATAATTTATCATTTTATCAAATTTCATTTAATAATCTCTATGACAATGTGAATTAGGCAAGGAAGTATTTTCTCTTGATTACAGATGAGGGGCTGAGGATCAGAGATTAAATTACTTACCAAAGCTAGTTAGCTTAACTAGCCCACAGGCTAAGGAGCCGCTAGGCTTAGAATCCAGATGTCCTGATGAGACATCTTTTACTCTTTCTACTCTACTGTAAGCCTCCTGCTTAATGTTGACTGGCTTAATATCATATTTTCTCACTTGGAGAATGAGAAATAGACTTCTCTGTAAGGCTAATGTCTGCTCTAAAATTCTGTGACTCTTATTACTTGAACACGTGCTTTGAAATCAAAGTTGATTGGCCTGGTCTGGTGGTTTTCAAAGCATGGGCTTTGCATCAGTGTCATCTGAAATGTATCAGCATCATCTAGAAATGAAAACTTGGGCTTCACCCCAGTGCTATTGAATCAGAAACCCTAAGGGTTAGGCCCATCAATGTGAGTTTTAAGAACCCCTGTGGGTAATTTTGAGGCTCTCTGAGCCTGGCCTATTCAGATTCTCATTAATGTGCTTTCAGCAGTTGGTCATAAATATGGTTTGGCTTTGTGTCCCCACCCAAATCTTACTTTGAATTGTAATAATCCCCACGTGTTGAGGGTGGGGCCAGGTGGAGATAATTGAATCATGGGGGTGGTTTCCCCCATACTGTTCTCTCGTGATAGTGAGTCTCTGATGGTTTTATAAATGAGAGTTCCCCTGCACAAGCTCTTTTGCCTGCCACCATGTAAGAAGTGACTTTGTTTCTCATTCACCTTCTGCCATGATTGTGAGACCTCCCCAGCCATGTGGAACTGTGAGTCAATTAAACTTTTTTTCCCTTATAAATTACCCAGTCTTGGGTATGTCTTTATTAACAGCATGAGAACTAATACAGTCATTGACTCTCAAACCATGTTAGCAACTTCATTTCTAAGTTAGGTGTGTGCTCATCTTCACCCAGCAGCATTTTTAGAAAGGTTACTTGAGAGGGAGGCAGAATTAGATGTCTCTAAGATGAATGTACTCCCTTTAGACTCTGGCTTTATATTATTTTCCAGAGGACTGTTTAAAAGCTGGACAATGGTGGGGAGGAGCCAGAGATTATTGGTGGGAGGGGTGTGTGTGAGTCCCTGTGGTATTCATTTATCCAGGAAAAACACATAAAATGTATTTAAATTCAGTCCCCTCTTACTGAATCTCACAGCCCTGCACTCAGGGCAATCACAGAAAGGGAGAGATGGATATTTTCCAAATTGCTCAAATGACTTGGGCAAAAGAGGAGAGAAGCATGCCATTACCTCAAAAAGCTTCAGAAGCCCTTAGGTCAAGGTTTCTCGGCATAACTGACATTCTCGACTGGATCAATTTTTGCTGATGCAGCTGCCCTGTGTATGTTAGAATATTTGGCAGCATCCATGGCCTCTACTCATTAAATGCTAGTAGCCACGCCCCTCCCCTAGGCATGACAATCAGAACTATCTCTAGACATTGCCAAATGTCTCCTTGTGGGGGGTGGTAAAACTGCCCCCACTTCTCTCCTACCCCCATCTGGTTGAGAACTAGCACCCTGCGGAATTCCCTTTATCACTTTCTCCTTATCATGAGGCCACTCACCCTTGAGCAAGGTGCATGGTGCCCTGGCTGGAATAGCCATTATCCACCAAGCCTTCCTTCTCCTGGCTATTATTTTAGAACAAGTGTGAAAACGAGGAGACCCAGATTTTTGAGAAGCTTGGCTGCTCTGCTTGGAAAATAAATCAGCAGTGAGAGGTAGACTGTAAAACCAAGAGGGTATTCAGCACTCCTATGCTCCTGGCAACAGCGGCCTCTGAAAGAATAGCTAAGGGTAGGAGCTATGGGAGTGCATGAGCTGAGAAGAAAACTGCCAGCTATTAGTGATTCTGTAGGAGGTAAATGTTCTAAGCTTTGATGCTACTGAGAATTCTCTGAAGGCCTGTGCAAACAGCCCCAGTGTGAGGAGCAGGCAGGCGCAGGCACTGAGCCTTGCCTGCTGCTGAGCTGGGCTTATGGTATTAGGTACACTTGATCTCTGCTTCCAAATCCCACTGATTTTCTCCATGGAGAAATTTGTGTCTCATAAATAACCTCTGAAATAACCTCTGGGTTTGTTTCTGGGCATTGCTCATCTAAATTCATTGTACTCATTCAAAGCAATTGTAGCTATTTTGTAATGCAGAATAAGAAACCCATCAGGGCCTACTTTGTAGGTGAGTTGGCTGGAGATCATGCTCTCTTTGAGGCTCTGATAGGATATTCTCCCTTCACAGTTCAACCTCCCTGGGCCCTCCCCTTTGGGAAAATTATCAGATACCAGCCATTAACTCCTCCTCCCTGCAGATCTGAGTTCCAGCTATTCCCTAGAATTCCCTACATTTAAACATTTTAAATGGGAAGGGCCCTACAGTTAAGGGAACTGTAGCCAGTAGTGCGGGAGAACACCACTGGGATTGGAAAACATATGAGTAGCACTTTTGAAATTATAGGTAGACAAAAATCACATATTGCTATCTGGTAATCAAGGCCAGCCTGGTGCTCCTATCTCCTCCAGTTTAGATTCTCTTGAACACCCTCTGGGGAATGAGTAGGATTTCCCTGGCTGCACTTCCCTCTCACTGGGAAGGAGAATATTGGCATAGTCTCTGCTTTGCACCAGGAGTGAGTAAATGCTGGCCTGGCCTTGGCCACAAGCTAGTATTTGGGCAGGAAATAAATGGAGTGGACAGTGCACGTACATGGGATCTCTCAGAAACACTGGTATTCAGGCCCACGATGGCCCTCACAGCTCCCCTGGACTTCTGCTGTAGCCTCGAGCCTCCTTTCTCATTTCTGATTGGTAACTTTCTTCTTTTCTTTTCTTTTTTCTTTTTTTCCCTGTCAGAGTCTTGCTCCGTCACGCAGGCTGGAGTGCAGTGGCACAATCTTGGCTCACTGCAACTTCCACCTCCTGGGTTTAAGTGATTCTCCTGCCTCAGGCTCATGAGTAACTTGGATTACAGGCACCCACCACCACACCCGGCTAATTTTTGTATTTTTAGTAGAGACAGGGTTTCACCATGTTGGCCAGGCTGGTCTTGAACTCCTGACATCAAGTGATCCAACTGCCTCAGCCTCCCAAAGTGCTGAGATTACAGGCGTGAGCCACCACACCTGGTAAACTTTCAACCTGATAGATTTTATTTAGGAATTTTGAATTAGCTTTGCTAGACCAGCTTTATCCATACAACATAGACATAGTATTTATTTATGGGGATGTTTGTTCATAGATACATAGATATATTTTAGCAGTCACTATTTTCTATCCCCCTTTCTGATATCCTCCACCCACACCCACATACAGAGTATCAGTTTTATAGGTGGCATTTCCAAGTTTTATGGGTTTTAACCAAATCCTCTATTGGCTTTCTCTATGTATGATGGCACATCTGTTCATGGCATTGGCTGAAGCTTAGCTGACATTCCCAAAGTGCTTGGTGTAAGAGGAAGGGGCCCATCTGGGGCTAGAAAAGAAAATTTGGACTCAGCATTCACAAAGTTCTCTTTGTTCTCCTAGGAAGCTTCTTCTGACCCATATCCACTGATCATCATACAGGCTAAATCAAAATTTATGTATTTCCTTTGCATAATCCTGCTACTGCTTAGAAAAAGGAATGACAGAAAAATCTTAATCATTCTCCCACAGAGCTTGAAGGCGAACAAACATGCTTGGCAGCTTATGCCTAATGAAGTCATAAATGCCAGGAAAAGAATGATAATCCTTAACCTTTAAAAATAAAATAAAACAGATTTTGTTTATTTAACTTAAGAAAAAAGTTAGACTGCTCATTTTATAAGCCAATCACATAAACATAACAGAATCTTTATTTCATCTGTTTTATATGACTTTTTAAGACAGAGTCTTACTCTGTCACCCAGGCTGGAGTGCAGTGGCATGATCTTGGCTTACTGCAAACTCTGACTCCTGGGTTCAAGCAAGTCTCATGCCTCAGCCTCCCAAGTAGTTGAGATTACAGGCATGTACCACCAAGCCCAGCTATTTTTTGTATTTTTAGTAGAGACAGGGTTTTGCCATGTTGGCCAGGCTGGTCTCGAACTCCCAGCCTCAAATGATCCGCCCATCTTGGCCTCCCAAAGTGCTGGGATTATAGGCATGAGCCACCACACCCAGCCTTTGACAGGATTTTAGGCATGAGCCACCACACCCAGCCTTTGATAGGATTTTTATTTCCCAAACTTTCTGAACAGGTGGGTTTCCCTTTGGCTTCTTTCTAAGAGACACTTTTTTGGGACAGACTTTAGACAGTTTTCATAGTCTACAGAACCAAGTCATGAAATGAATTCTTCTACAATGGTTGGTGAGTTTGATTTTATCAGTAATATTGAAATAGGGACTTCCTTTAAAGAACAACTTTGCTCAAAACTGCATAGTAAATAGGGAAGTATGCCACCCGGGTAAGGAAATGAATGCTTACCAGCACAGCTTTGCTAAGAATCCAGGCAGAAGAACTGTTCCAGCTTTGTCTGCAAAATGATTTCATGACTGATGATATCAATGCTCAATTGAAATAATAGGTTTTCCTCACTCACCAGCACGTTTTACTCCAAAGTCTGCATTGTACTTATATTTTTGTAAATGGTTTTCTCATATATAAGAGGCTCCCCTTTTCCCCTTTTTCTTTCTTTCTTTCTTCTTCTTCTTTTTTTTTTTTTTTTTTGAGAGAGTTTTGCTCTGTCACCCAGGCTGGAGTGCAGTGATGATGCCATCTTGGCTCACTGCAATCTTCGCCTCCTGTGTTCAAGCAATTCTCCTGCCTCAGCTTCCCAAGTAGCTGGGATTACAGGTGTCCGCCACCACACCTGGCTACTTTTTTTTTTTGTATTTTTAGTAGAGATGGGGTTTCACTATGTTGGCCAGGGTGGTCTTGAACTCCTGACATCAGGTGATCCACCCGCCTTGGCCTCCCAAATGGTTGGGATTACAGGTGTGAGTCATCGTGCTCGGTCTCCCCTTTTTCTAAGATTCACCTGTAGCTGGTAATTAATCATAAAATAAGACAATAGATTCCTGTTTTCCTTTCTTACTAAAAGTCTAATAATTTATTTCTCCTTTTAGAGAGGAAACAAGTACCAGCTTTTGCCATATTCTGAAATTCCCAACTTTCTCTAGTCATCTGGAGTCATATAGCTAGGATGTGGATGTGTAAGTCAGCAGGGTATCGTCATTCTGAAAATGGGGGTTGAACTCACACAGTGCAAGGATTCTCAACCCTAAGTGGCAAATATAAGGCCTTTGAGAATTGTCTAAACAAATACCAGCGCCCTGGGACCTTGACCCAGATCAAATAATAGATATCTGTGGGGATGGATTCCAGCACCAGCATTTTTTAAAGCTCCCCCTGGTGGATCCAATGTATAGCCAAGTTTGAGAACTGCTGAATTACAAGCTCATTTTCCAAAGCGTGTTCATAGCTCTGAG
The DNA here is from genome assembly GCF_028885655.2 of Pongo abelii. Taxonomy (NCBI): domain Eukaryota; kingdom Metazoa; phylum Chordata; class Mammalia; order Primates; family Hominidae; genus Pongo; species Pongo abelii. The sequence goes on from NC_071996.2 coordinate 128,981,936, forward strand.
AATCCTGGAAAAACAGTTTGAGAAACAATGCAAACTGTGAGAGGTTCTTAGGTGTTCACAATGCACATTCTCATACTGTTCATCCAAGTGACCTGCAGTTAAGAAACCTCCTGAACTGTCTTTGACAAGTCAAACTGTGTTTGACTTGACTATGAATCTTCTTTAATTCATATCTCTCCAGTTAGAGGAGCTTCAATTTGTCAGAGCACTTTGGAAAACACTGAACTAAATATTCTAGGGAATTTGGGCAGCTTCTGGGTCTGAGACTCAATTTCCATCCCATTCTGTTCTCTTCTATACCATTCCACATGCAATATTGTCCCAAAGGTATTCCTTTGATTACTTATAACATAAAGACTCTTGTTTGACTCCCTTAGCAGCAACACATGAGACCCATAATCATTATCCTTTTAAGAAAAATGTCAAGGCATCTTCATGAAGGATGCTCTGGAGCATCAATATAAAATGCATTTTGTAAGTAAAGAGAAAGACCAGCTTTGAGAAAGACTGGGGATTTTCCTTGCAGATGTACATATATCTGCTTGACTCTCTTTATAAATTAAATTTTACAAGCAGCAGCTACTGTTCTACAGCAAGGCCTCCTGGATAAGGGAAATGATAAGCAGACTGAGGAAGAGATGTAACTTGAGAGGATTAGGCAATCCAAATCCAGGATTACCAAGCCAGAAACTAAAAGGGAGCCTCTGCAGGGCTGACTCAGAGAGGAACCTGACAGGGCATGGGGCCTGATGAGACACATTGCAATCAATGTAAATTAAAACTTAGATGTGCCTTTGTCTTTTCTCAAATGCAGAGTTGCTAAACATTGTCTTAAACTTTGCTATTAGTTTCCATGACCTGAATGCTGCTGAGTATTTGTGTGTTGAGTTGCACAACTCATGACTGTTAAAAGATGTTGCTTCTCAGATTTGCCCACCTGCATGGAGCATTACACTCTTGACTGCTGTTATGGAATTTTTCATTTGTTCCATTATTTAACCAGTATTTCTTGAAGGTGTTCATGTTCTAAGCACTGCCCTAGATGATGGAGACACAGTGGGAACCAAGATGGACAAGTGGGGTCTTCTGAATCCCATTCAGCCTGTCTAATATCCCTTCCTAAAGATGCCTAAAGAGTTCTTGACACAGGACTCTAAAAAGGAAAAAAGAAAAAAAGTTTAAATTCCTGGCTACAGAAGGGGAATTGCCTAGAGTTTATTATCTTAAGCTTAACTACATGAGCAATAAGTGATACATTATGTGAAAAACAAGGCAAGAACAAAATTTTGAACAACTTGCTCTTTAAAGAGTTAGTGAATTCCTTAGCCTGGTTGAGGTGCAAGGAAGTGTCCCATTGCTTGTCAAACCTATATCTCCATCATTAGGCTTCTGGGTCCTACCACCTTTTATTATTCACAAATCATATTTTGTGTTGAATACTATCATCTCACCTTACCTATCTTAATTTTTTAAATTGTGGATTCTAAATCAGGGAATATAAGTGTCTGTGAATTTGTAATTTCTCAGAAATTTCTTGAAATCTAGATTTAAATATAGAGTCTTCATCAAATATATCTCTATACTTTTTACTACAATGGTTTGTCTTTGGAAAGAACTTGGTACCATTTCCCCTCCTCCAATACGTATGTTGCAAAACTGTATGCCACAGATGGCTTCTCTCTAGTGGGCTGGACTGGGGGTCTTTACGCTGCAGTTAGTGACATTTCAAGTCATGAGAGATGCTAACAGCCTTGAATTTTGGCAGGAGACATTTCCGGATTGGATATGATCTCAGAAAAGTTTGCCCTCTCTACAAAAGTCATTGATTGCATGATACTTCATATAAAGCAATAAGATTCTCCAGGCTGTAAAAGCTTGTGGTTTAACCATTTACTGTAGTTTATTTTCATTATGCTTTGGCTGGACATTCTCCAGTAGTGAAAGACTTATAAAACCTATACCCTATCTGGCTAAGAAACCAGGAGATGAACAGGTATAGAAGAGGAGGTGGTGGTATGACCCAAGGGGTGTGGGCTGAGTCCAGGGCCTGGGTAGGATAGGTCAACTGCAGAGACCTGAACTTGAGTGCTTAAGGCCAGGAGAAGATCCATGTGCCCTTTCACATGTTGGCTGCTCTATAGCCCATGTGGCCAGTGTGCGATTGGAAGAGCAAATGCCCATGTGTCCTGGTGACTTTTCCTTTGCCTGTTGATTGTAGGAAGCATCTATGTCAGAACCATCAGATATAACACTGTTATAACCAAGCCATCTTGTCAAGAAGTATATTTACGTTCTAAGACTCTACACTTAGAATATATTTTTTTTCTTTTAAAGAATTCCTGGGTGTTCTGTCCTATAACTGCAATAACTTTGGGGATAGGTGGGCCTGCTTCAAAACCAACTCAGTTCCAAGTTATGAGAACTTAGACTGGTTAGTTAAGCTCCTTGCAACTCATCTTTCCATTTGCAAAACAGGGACATGGTAATAAACTTGTCACATAAGAAATGTATTTGGCATAAATGTAAAGGGCTCTGATAATTTAGGTGTTATTTCCATAATGTTTGTGTTACTCTGTTCTTGCATTGATAGAGAAGTACTGAAGTTGGGTAATTTATAAAGAAAAGTTTAATTGGCTCACAGTTCTGCGGGCTGTACACGCATGGCCCTGGCATTTGCTTGACTTCTGGGGAGGCCTCAGGAAGTGTTTACTCATGGCGGAAGGCAAAATAGGGACAGAAATGTCACATGGTGAGAGAGTGAACAAGAGAGGGAGAAGGGGAGGATGCCACATACTTTTAACAACCAGATCTCATGAGAAGTCATTTATTATGAGGACAGGACCAAGCCATGAGGGATCTGACTCTATGATCCAAATACCTCCTATGAGGCCCCACATCCAACACTGGGAATTACATCTCAACATGAGATTTAGAGGGGAGATTCAAACTAAATCAGTATATCCTGGCAGAGGAAAGTGGGCTCTGCTGACATAACATCTTTTATAGCAACTTTTTTTTTTTTTAGACAGGGTCTCACTGTGTCACCCAGGCTGGAGTGCAGTGACCCCATCTCAGCTCACTGCAGCCTTACCTCCCAGTTTCAAAGATCCTCCTGCCACAGCCCCAACAAATAGCTGGGACTACAGGTGTGTGCCACACCACCTGGCTAATTTTTGTATTTGTTGTAAAGATAGGGGTCTTGCCATGTTGCCCAGGCTGGTCTCAAACTCCTGAGCTTAAGAGATCTGCCTACCTCTGCCTCCCAAAGTGCTAGGATTATAAGTGTGAGCTACCACACCTGGCATATAGCAACTTTTATGTTTTTTAAAAAGTCTGTTTAAAATGCATTCCCAAAGCCTACGTTAGTGACTAGTGATGTTGCTATTTACTGCTTCAGCAAGAAGCATGGCTGATACAGGATCATGAACTGGAGCTTTGCTTAGTCATGTTTATCTAACATGTACAGGGTGGCCAACATAAGGAAAAATGGGAGATTTTACAGAAATGTGTGGATTTCCATAGTTTCTCAAAACAATTGGGAGAGTTATTTTTCTGACTGGAGATTTACAAGGTAACTCAGTGTCTCTACCACTTCTGCCTTGGTTTGAGTCACCGGTGGCTCTCACCTGGACTCGTGCATTTGTGCAATTGCTTCCTAATTGACTTCTCAGCCTCTGATGTCACTTCCCACTCCTGTTATTAACCTGAAATGTAGTTCATACTATGTCACTATTTTATTCAAAATGAATGAAAAGTTTAACAGTGACCTTTATAGGGGAAAAAAAAAGACTTTTTAAGTGCCATTTGCTGATTTCCGTGGTGGGAATATTTCACAGTGGTTGATTTTAAGCTACCAATGTGAAGTCGCGTCAGAGTTGGAAAGACGTGCACAAGCAGCTCTGCCAACCCATTGTAATCCAACCTCAGTACACAACTAAAAATCTGCCCAATGACTTCTTGAACCACTCAAAGTAAGGTTCTTACAATGACCATGAGTCAAGTCAATGGCCGTGAGATTTCCGATTACCTCTGTTATCTCGCCTCCAATGCTACACTCTTCTCTCTAGTTTCACACTCTTTACTACTTAGTTATTTTGTAAAATGGGAATGTGTCTGTAGCAACACATCACATAAAATGTATGACAGCATTAAGAGCTCTTAAGAAGAAAAATATTTTATAAATCCAAGTTGATGGGAACACTGCCAGTTCCTCTAATGTGACACATAGATCACTGTCCTTCACTGAGCAAGACAAATTACTCAATGACTATGTCTCCCCACAAAACTGGATGTGAATCAAGCCTTCTGTCACCTGATTTACTGTGAATAGCCTTGATACCTCTGCAGGGAAATGGGAAGTATTACTTTGCTTGACTTTGAAGATGACTTAATAAGGCAAGAATGAATCAGTTGCCATGTGTTTTTAGTCACATCCAGTCCCATTCACTGTATAGGTCCAGTCACTAATGCTTTACCACTGGTTCTGCTGGATTCACCTTCTCATCCCCATTTAGCATTCATTTCTTCTCCAGAGCCTGTCTCCTGGCTGTTAAAAGAAGATACCAGATATCAAGATATACAATTTCATTCTTCCCAGAAAATTAGGTCCTAGAGAGTGTGAGACAGGTTAGAAGGAAACGATTTGCTTATAGGCCTTCCATACGCTTTTGCCATCTCAAGGTAAGGTTTGGTATTTTTATAATTTTTCTAAGCTTGGTGATATTGTCTATGGAAAGGTTATTTACTTTTACTGTTAATGATGCTTTGGGGATTGCAGTGGAGAGGGAAAAAGAAAGGTTGAATCAGTTGGTGGCTGCTCACAGCTTGTATACACAATACAGCTGCATTTTCAGCTCCATTCTTGTGGGAAGATTTGTTTGTTTGGATTTCACAAGAATGTTCAATATAAGATATAAAAAACTATAGAGTTTATGTCTGTGTTTCTTACCCTAGTATATGTAAAAACCAGTAATGCATGAACTTTATGCAAATTCTTTGAATTTGGCAACAAGATATTCAAACACTTTTATTTGCTTATGCTGAATTAATTAGTGCTCACATAACTTTATTGCATAAAGTTTACACGTGTGCTTATTTTAGTAATTTACAAGAAAATATTAGTAGGTCAATTATTCTACTAAAATAGTCTTGTAAATGCTCAGAACCATGTTGAGACCTATACAGGTTAAACCTGAGTATAAGAAACAGCACTGATTGCCTTTCTACCCCAAGACTTTTACTTTATTTAAAAACAAAAACTTAATATTATGAAGTGAATTTGGGGAAAAATCTATTCTATTTGTACTTCTCAGGGGTTAGGAAAGAGAGAAGTTTCAAAAACAGCTGTCAATGAGAATAGATTGAACTTGACTGGAGGATTAATTGACTGGATCTTATAAGGCAAGATTTAAAGAAATGGAAAGAATATGTTCTATCAGGAGAATTCATTATTCACTCATCCTCCCATCTAAAGGAGGCCCTCCCTATTTTTCCCTTTCATATCACTCTGTTTCCTTTGTAGCATCAATCTTAATCACCTGGCTCTACCCCTAATCTCTATGTTTTACAGGGAGAGATAATTTGTTTTTTTGTTGAATGACTAGGGCCTAGCACACTATCTAGGACAGACAGGCCTTCAGTAGTTATGGGTTTAATTAGTTAACTAATAAATCAGATATTTGTGATTTTATGGGGCCATAAAAATCACAAGAATAGATATTGGTGATTATTGTAGCAGAAAATAAGATTGAACATGTGCAGTGTTGCCACATTATGTAATATTTTAAAATAAAGTGCCGTTGCAAGGATTTGAGCAAAGGAATGTTCCCTTTAAGCATATCTTCAGTAGACTGACCTAGTAAAGCTATGGAAGATAGATGAGAAGACTGCAGACCAGATCTGGTTTGTTGCTGAGGTCATCCTTGCAAATGATGACAGCCCCACCTGCTGTGAACCTGAATTAACTGATCTTGACCTCCGCATTTGACACACCTGTGCTCATCACATTACCACTTCAAGGATAAGCATGTTGAAGGTATATATCAGGGAGTGATAGAGATGATTGATCACAAAATTTAAGCTGCATTTAGGAAGACAAGATTTACAGCAATTGAGAAACACAGAAAAGATTGCAAGACCAAGGAACAGAAGAAGTTCCAAAAGGGGGGTCAAAGGAGAGCTAAGGTTGAACACACAAAGGAAGCAAACTGAAAAGGCAAGTGATGGTAGTCAAATATACAGATGCTTAAAACTGAGGTTATAGAGGGAGTGAGGTTACTGGTAATCAAAAGGTCCAGATTGTGGCCCTGAGTGTGGTGGCTATGACAGGAAGAAAAAAAATATCTTTGGGGAGAAGATTTCAAGAAAGTGTGTGGCCAGGGAATATGTGTATATTTAACACTGTGTCTCATGCATTCCCAAATTAGCCTACAACTTACATTTTTTATCCTCCTTTTTTTAAACTAAATGGGTTGCAATGAAAATATCTTTTGGTGATTCCTACCCTGATCCAAATCCTGTATTTTCCAAGGTTTGCAAACTCTTTAAGAAAAAACTGAAACAGATGGCCACAAATGAGTTATAAATGGAAAAAACAAAAACAAAAACAATAAAGCCCCACAGAAAACCTTTGCCAAAGAATCATTAAGTTAATTGTCCTCCTTAAGTTGAACCAGGCTTCAGTAAAAGAGAAATTCTTTTCAATAAGGAAGCTGTGAAGTTAAATTTCCTTGGTCACCTTCCATGTGTAAAGGAAGGTTTTATTTTAATAGGGTGGATCTTAAATTTAAATGTGCTCTCAGTTAAACTGTAAACCCTGAGGGGTGTATATCTTTATTGTACAGTACTGGCTCATTGTGCTGTTGTGTGCAACAAATAATAGATGATAAATACTATAATGAGGCCAACTAAGATATTGCATCTATTGTAATAGATAATTTTTTTTATTTTTAGATGCATTGTGAGCATTAAAACTGTTGCTAATATGTTGTGATAATAGCTTTTAATTCGTTATGAATAAAGATGTGTAGGAGAAGATGAGGTTTGATCAAAGGCAAATTTTAACACTGGACCCTGACACCCCTTAGGGTTACAGCATAAAGCGGATAATCTAAGTGCCTTCATTGACACAGAGCATTAGATTCAATTATTTTGTCTGAAGAAAACCAATCAGGGAAAGTGCATTGTTCCCAGAAAGCTATTCTAGAAAAACAGGGAGCCAAGCTCCTAGCCTCTGCATAGGTAATTTTGCCATCTATATTTCAATCTATCATATTATTACATTTGGGTACATTAAGCAGATCTGCAACCTGTTGTGCATACAGACAGCACACTGGCCACTCTATTTACAGTAACTAATACATCCATGCATAAGTATTTGGCTCTTAAGTAGTGTCTCTAGTGATTCACATTTACATGTCACTCTGATTACATGAATGAGGGCTAGAAGCTGGGTTTTTAGAACTCTAAGGCATGACTTTTTTAATGGACTTCAAAAATGCCAGAGAGGACAGTTCTCAGCTTTATCAGTTTGCCAAGGTGGTGTGTCCAATAGAAATGTTTGTAAAATGCTTTTTGTTAAGATAGGAAAAACACTTCATGAATAAAACCTGACCTGGATTTATATATGCATTTAATCCCACAAGTATCCTGAGGGATCATGGGGTAAGGTATTATTACCTCATTGGATAAATGAATGAATCTATTGGGAAATGAATTCTCTAGTGGTCACACAATGATTTAGGAGCAGTGTTAGAAATGAAATTTTCTGTCTGGAAACAATGTACATGTACACGCATGTGTGTGTGTGATCTATAGTGTCTTTTTCTATAGACACACAGATGATAGAATTTTTTCACTTCCTGGAAAATGTATGGCTTGACGATTCAATTAGAGATACTGAGCTCAGTTCCCTTTAGAGGTTGGAAATTTCTGGATGACATAACTTATTATCTATATTTCACTTTATCTCTTCACTCCCATTCAAGCCAAGTCTCTATTTTAAAAAGATTTTGGTCTTTTAGATTTATTCTACTGAAGCAAAATCTCTGTAACTCTTTAATATATACCTGGAAATAATATAATTAACTATGTATTCCTTTTAATGTAGGTCTAAAATAATTTAAATCCATAAATATTTACATGCTAATTTTTACACTCAAAGAATTATACTAGATGCCATGGGAGACAAAGGAAACATGCAAATTTTGATTTTTATCTTCAAAAATTGTATAATGTCAAGGTTGTATATAATAGCTGTAATATAAGGCAAATAGTGACACTATGAAGGAAGTTCACTAAAGAACAGAGTGGGTATTGATGAAAGTTTAAGAAAGAAGTGGCATTGGTTTAGGCCCTGAATAACTTGAGATTTTTTTTTTTCAACTAGAGATGTAGTTTGAAGGGGAAAAGACCCCAGGGGAGTGGAGGGAAGAAGAATTATGTGAGTAGATATGACAAGATAAGAAAGAAGGCTGGGCCACATTAAGCAGAGATTAAATTCCTTACAGAGGAACTGGACTCTTATTTTGGGTAATCCTGAAGACTTTAAAGAGGAGGATTGATGTGATCCCATTTATTTTTTAGGACTTTTTTTTTTAGGTCAATGAATGCATTATTGCTGGGGAAAACTGAGACAAATAATCCAAGCAAGAATATCATTTAGTAGCCGGGACCAGAAGTTCATAAAAAGCCTTGTAGATGGTTTGGAAAATAGGGAATAGATGTGAAATCTAGGTAGAAGCGGAAGAATTTGTTGACAGTTTGAGTGTCTGTATATATAGGAGGTATATAGGTGTCAAATTTCTTGGAAGCATTTGTTCTCTGTGACTGAGAGAATGATGCTTTGAAGACAAAGTTTCATTAGAGGGAAAAGGGAGATGGCGATGACATTGGTTTGGAACATGCTAATCCTGGGTGTCAAAGGAACACCCATTTGGAAATGTGCAGTATTTTGTTGAGAGGGCAAATAGTTGTCTCAGAATGCAGGTAACCATGGAATATTAGATTTGAAAATCACGTGGACAGGATAGCATTGAAGTCTTAAAAATTGATATTTGTCAAAGACAAGCACAGAAAAATCATAAAAGGGGAAACAGAACTTTGACCTACACTGAAGCGTGAGGTGCAATAAGAGAAGTCAGTGGAAATACCAAGTAGGACAAATTGGAAAAATGCAAAAGCAGGAGAGGACAGTATTCAGGAAGCCAAGGAAATAGGACATTCCAGACAGAAGCTGCGGTCTAAAAGAGACAAAATGGCTCTAAAGGTATTGAGAAGAATCTAGAGAAAAATAAAACTTTCTAGTTTATGCCATTAGCGAGGAAAAGGTTACTTTTTTTTTTTTTTTTTTTGACGGAGTCTTGCTCTGTCGCCCAGGCTGGAGTACAGTGGCTCCATCCGCTCACTGCAAGCTCCACCTCCCGGGTTCACGCCATGCTCCTGCCTCAGCCTCCCGAGTGGCTGGGACTACAGGCGCCCGCCACCATTCTCGGCTAATTTTTTTTTGTATTTTTAGTAGAGACGGGGTTTCATAGTGTTAGCCAGGATGGTCTTGATCTCCTGACCTGGTGACCTGCCCGTCTTGGCTTCCCAAAGTGCTGGGATTTACAGGCGTGAGCCACCGCTTTAAGAAAACCATTTCAGTAGACTCTTTGGTGGTAGAAGCAACAGATACACAAAGAATGTGACTTAAGGACAGTGATAAGAAGGTGAGAACCCCTTTTGAGACTTTGCCATCTTGTTCAAAGGTGCATCCCTGGCAGCTAACAATGTATTGGGCACAAAAGAGATGCTCAATACATGTTTGTGAATTAAAGATGAATGAATGATTTAGTAAATGAATGAGAGAGAAGAAAAAATAGCAGAAGGGAAGGAGAAAGGGAGGGAGAGAGAGAAATAGAGAATACAAGAGATGAAGCAGGAGCTCACGATGTTTGAGCTAAGTATTGCTAAAGAAAGGGGAGTTGGAAATGTTTAGGATTGCTGATGAGAATAATCAATGAAGAATATACCATGGAGAATAAAGTGGAAGAATAATATATGTAGAAAAATTGTTAAGAGATATTGAGTCAGCATACCAGAGGAAAAAATATAGTTAATGATGTAGAGAAGTTGAAAGATGTAGAGGAGAAAGACCCAGGAACCTCTCATTGGAGAACAACAATCTTGTTAGTGAAATAGACCTTGAGGTATTATTCTGAGGGACTAGGCTCAGATTTGTCAAAACCGAGGTTTCCTAAAGCTTGCAGTCATAAAGAGGTGTGTACTACGTGTAACTTCAGAATTATCTTAATTCTTAAGAAGGGTAAGTTTAAGTTGTGTTCATATTTAGAAAGACATTGAATTATTTTTGGATTGATATGAAAGATGAAACAGTGTTTTATTTTTCTTCCTTGATAGTTCATTTTTCACATGATTCTGTGAATACATGGCTAGGATTTCCGGATCTGTCTGAGGTGTGTTTTTCCCTTTCATCTCCATGACTCTGTTTTAAACTGCAAAATATTTGAGACCTCAGCAGAATATTTTGCAAGAAGCATTTCACTGTGCTCAAATATTTTCAATTTCCAGGTACTTTCTATAAAGTCTTTTAGATCTTGTTTTGTTCAAGAAATTTAGAGCATGATTTTATTAAATCTTAAGACACTATTATCAGAAGAAGCATGTATTACAAACGTTTGGGAAGGGCGAATGCTGTAGGTTTAAGACAGAGCTGGCGTGAAAGCTTTTTTATCTCAGTCTTCTGATTTTGTTTGACAAATCACACCATCTCTCTGCTAGAAGGTCAATGAATAGATGGCAATATACCTTGGAAGTACAGATTTCAAGAAAACTCATTTTTCTGGTGTGAAATTTCATGCCAGAAATAGTTTGGGGTCATGCTAATCCCTTTCTACCAATATTATGGAGAATAGAGATTTTGCAAAATGGGGTACGTATTTTGGTAGTTTTGCACCCTAAAACAGTAGAAAAAGAGGAAGCATTCAAGGGTAGTGTCAGTATCTAATACTGTGTCATAGATGATGGTCTGGGCTGAGAAAGTAACTAGTTGCCTTATTACTGATAGGAAACTTTTCAGAGAAGAAAACATACTGAAATTATACTGAAGAGTATGGCATCTGCCACTTATTTGAGTTGTTTGGCTCTTTCTCAAATCCAGGGCGTGACTTTACAGTTCTCACTAATAGGAACATGTGTTCTCCCTCTAGGTCCAACTTCAAACCGGCTTAAGGTTTGCGAGTAAACATAACTGATCTCATAAGCATACAATCTAGTCTCCAGATCCTAAGTGTATGGACAAACCAGAGAGTAGCCTCTTGACTCTGGAATTCAAAATGCCATTGGTATCAATCAAGATGTTTACAAAGTTGAAGGAGAGTGATATCTAATCCAGGGATTTGTTAAATAACTATTAATTTAGAGGCTTCTACTGTGTTATCTCAGACATGTAAATAATGTATAAAACAATATGAGAGATATTGGTAGCCTCTATTTTGAAGTGAAGATAACAAAACTGAACGAATTAATGTGCCTGGGGTCACAGAACTAGTTTGTAATAGAGCTAGAATTGTATGCTCAATTTTTCAAATTGGCCGTTGGGATATCTGAAAACAGCATTCCATCATACATTTTTTTTTGTTTCAACAGTGAAAGCAATTATCAGCTAATCATACCTAAGCCTCATAGTATCATTGTAGTTTTTCTTTCCAATGAGAGTTTGAAAATGCCTACCCCAAAATAATTCAAAAAGAAAAGTTTCTGAAACTACCTAGCAGCTTTTGTTGGGTCACATATTTCTCTCTCTTCCACTATCTCTACCCACTTTCCACCTGCTATGAACAATGCATGGTCTGTACTCTCAAGGAGTTCACAGACCAGTGGAGGAGATCAACTCAGAGAACACACCTGAAGGGCATGATAAAGGAGGTGCTATCACATGGAGGAGCATAGAGTCCTTTGGCAATGTTAAGGCAGGAACATGTTCCATTAGAGAATTCTTGAGGTCAGAAAGGGAACATGTTGCAGATGAGAACTGGCATAGAATCCAGACCTTAAAAGACCATGAGTATAACTTAAAAGTTTGGATTTTTAGTCCAAAGAAATGGAAGAGCTATCAAAGGGTTTTAATTTAGAGAGTGACATGAGCAAATCTGCATTTAGAAGGATAAGTCTGGCAGCACTGTAGAGAAAGATCAGCTAAGAGGCAATTGCATTAATTTAGCCAAGAAGTGATGAGCACCTAAACCAAAGCCGAGCGGTAGAGATGGAGAGAAGGGGATTAAGCTGATCTCTGCATTCGGATTACTGGTTCCAACAGGGACAAAAATTAATGGTGTATGAGTAGTCACAGACTTTTCCTTTCTCCTTCATCATAAATTGAGAAAATGGCCACTGAAGAAGGAAATAGAGAAGAATGTCATTAAATAATAGTATCATCCATCCTGTTGCTTAAGAAACCTGTGAGTTAGTCTTGAACTATTCCCAAACATATATGTATACATTCATTTATTTAATTGATACTTATTGGTTGCTCCTTTGGGCCAAACACTGTTCCAGCTGTTGGAAATACAAGACAGACAAGGTCCAATTAAGTTTTGCCCAAATATACTGATAATTTTTCAATTTCTATAGATCCTCACTGCTGGCTCACAAATCCCCTTCTTTCCCACTTCTCTCTTCATCTGATGAAGTCTTACTCATGATCTGCATCAGCTGAAAAGCCACATCTTCCCATGGGGCTTCCCAGCCCTTTGGTGGTTGTTAGGACCCCAGGACTTGTTCTTCCATTGCACCTGCCTTATACTTCTTGTGAGAGAACAACTGATCACAAGGTGCTGAAATCATAGGGGTTCAAGAGCCTGTGATTTTCCGAGGACCCTGACCACTCTGTTCTGTTCACTGCCTGACAAACTATAGACACTTGGATATTTTGTAAATAAATAGTGAGTAAATAAATTCCTCAAGACGGAGTTGTTTTGTCCTCCTTAAAAATTATACCTTTAGAATGCTAAACCAGTTATTATGCTTTAAACTGGCATTAAGGCCTTCTGCTCGGGAAGTTCAAGGCCATTATATGTTATTCTATATTTCTAGTTTCTACTTCTAGGTTGAAAAAAGTGAGCCACATATGGTTAGCTAAACTCATTTCTAAAAACTTGGCATGTTCTCAAACCATATTCAAAGCTTATGTCAGTTTTGAAGACACAAATAAAATACATTTTCCAGAACTTCTCCTCCTCTGGTTGAATTTTTGGAAAAGATCTCCCACGGTGTGAACTTCTGTAAACTGTATTCTAAGTTCAATCTGAATATTATAATTTATTTTCCATATACCCTCTTTTTAGGCCATGACACTTCGAGAAGTACAAGAGTCTTATGTATAGAAATGAGGAATGTTTTAATTTTAGATTCCAAAGTACCGTAGATAATAACATATGTTAATCTTAAAAGCACTTGTCATGTTTTAAGTAAAAATAAGTCTCTTAAAGATGTTCCATAGAATTTATTCTGGCCTTAATAAGCATTATATTTCTGTCCTGCCTCTTTAGAAACTCAGAAATTAAGAAAAGGAACTTATATAGAGGTTAAAAAAATCTCTCTACTTCCCTCTGTAACCTCCTTACTTTATTATAATTAAGCATCACATTAATGGGCAGCAATATTAACGTCAAACTCTTGGCAACAGCACTTTGTGATAAATAAGTTGTGTGCTTGTTTTTCAAGCATAACTCCCTAGCCATGATTACCCTAAGCTCTAACATTCATAAAAATCTTAAATTATCATGGTGTTTGATAGAGATGACTGTAAAATCCATTCGATAGGTTTGCACAACTCTATAATTATGTCCAGCTGATAATTATGGCTTTTTTTTCTTGACTTTTTTTTTATTTACTATCTGGATTTGGAAGTATATTGCATGACAATACTGTTGAAGCCCTCTTACAAAAATAAACAAAATGTATAGATATGATTAGAGTATGTTTTCCTTCATGGTGCTCTAGGGTGGATACTTATTAAAAATGGCTATTTGATGACTGGGAACAGAAAGATAAAAATTGATACAGAGTTAGGTAAGTCAGGAACGAAGGGGAGGTAAATTAACATTTGTCCAGCCTCCTGTCATAGTATACTCAGGCTGCTAGGATAAATACCACAGACATTTATTTCACACAGTTCTGGGAGCTGGAAAATCCAAGCTCGAGCTGATGGCAGATTCAGTGTCTGGTGAGGTCCTGCTTCGTGGTTCATTGATGGCTGTTTTCTCTGTGTCCTCACACCATAGAAGGGGTGAGAGAGCTCTCTGGGATCTCTTTAATGAGGGCCCTAATTTCATTCTGAGGGTCTTGCCCCCAAGACTTAATCACTTCCCAAAGTCTCCATCTGCAAATACCCTCACACTGGGGATTAGGTTTCAACACATGAATTTGGGGTGGGGGAGCAGGAGGGACAAACATTCAGTCTATAGCACATGTACTTATGTCAGCCACCTTGACAGACTATTTTAAAATGTCTTATCTCATTTTACTTTATAACAACCCTGGAAATTGTTTCTTTATAAAGATAAGCATAATTGAAGTTCATAAAGTATATGTCTTCTACCTATTATTGGATAGCTAGTAAATAAGTTGGTTAGTTACATATCTCAAATTCTAAGATACTGAATTTTGGCAGAGGTGAAATCTCCTACCAAGGAGAAATAACATATTTGATATTTAAAATATATCATTTTAGGCCAGGCACTGTGTCTCATGCCTGTAACCCCAGCATTTTGGGAGGCTGAGGCAGGCAGATCATGAGGTCAGGAATTTGAGACCAGCCTAGCCAAGGTGGTGAAACCCCGTCTCTATTAAAAGTACAAAAATTAGCGGGGTATGGTGGTGTGTGCCTGTAATCCCAGCTACTTGGGAGGCTGAGGCAAGAGAATTGCTTGAACCTGGGAGGCAGAGGTTGCAGTGAGCCAAGATTGCACCACTGCACTCCAGCCTGGGTGACGGAGAAAGACTCTGTCTCAAAAAAAAAAAAAAAAAAAAAAATCATCATCGTCATCTTAAAGTATAATACCGGGAACTAATAGAAACTGAGTCCTTTCTCTTCAGGGCAGTTTTTTTTTTCTTGTTGTTTTATTTTGTTTTTCTATAACGGTTCATCACCGCAGTGATTGATATCCAAGAAGTATCAATAAAGAGCCAGACAGAGGAAATTAATGTCTGAAGAAAACTAGGAGACTTAAAATATTAGGTGCATAAAGTAGAAAATAGATATCATTGAGGATATGAAGTGGTGAAAATGAGTGTTTGAGCCTAGGGCAAGAAATCCACAAATTATGGTTTTGAATGAGCATGTGTGGCTCAGGGAAGACATTAAGGGTAATGGTGAGTAAACAATTTGGAAGAAAATATGAACACAGTTTAATTTTACTGAAGCCAAGTTTTCATATCCAAGTATACTGCCTGATTTAAAAACTATATATAGGGCAAATATATAAAGCAGTTAATTATTTTTATTCATAGTGTTAAATAGGAGGGATTTCTTCAAATAATAAAGTGGGATGCATTTGTTTCCTGTGTTGTATCATCCTCAGTCTATCCCTGACACCAGTTGCATTTTCTGATAAAAGTTAGCCAATAGCTCTTATTTAGTAACTACTGTCTGCAGATTATTATACTGGTTCATTTAGGACTTTTCTCAATACATTTGTCAGGAAACCCGAATATAATTGGCTTTAACAAAACGGAATTTAGTAGTTGACATACCTGAACAGTTCTGGGATTATTCTAGCTGCAGACATAGCTATAGCCAGGTCTTCTTCAAGGCCTGGAGACGTGGTCCCACTTATCTTTCTTCACAATGGGAAGAAGGATGAAGCAGGTCCAGACTTTTGGCCAGTGCAGCTTCATGCATGCCCTGGGTTCACTCTGATTGGACCACCTTGAGGCATTTGCCAGTTCCTAAAATAGTCACGGTGGCCAGGGTGATCCAACGTTTGTTTGGCTGAGACTGAGCAATATGGTGGACTGAGAGAAAAATAAAAATAAAAAAGATTCCCTACAGGAATTTCCATTGCAAAGATAAAGGAGAATGCATCCCTGGGAAGCAAAAATGAAATATGTCTACAAATTTTTTTAACTAATCCTTCTATTAGGCTATCTCCAAAGTGGACTTACTTCCATTATTCATTTTTCCTTTGTAAAACAAATGTGTGCTAGTGACTAGAGTGGTGAGCAAGGAGACAGAATGCCTGCTTTCATGAATCTGGGGGTAAGTGAATGTGACCAGCCATTTGTACTCAAGGCCAATGGGGCTGTGGAGAGTGTGTGAATATAATGAATTGTATGACAAGTTCCATCTGCCAAAAGTCAAAGCAGATGTAATTAATTATGCCTCTCTCTTAAAAGTCTGACTTTGAGTTGTGGCATATTCCTTGTCAAATAGGAAAAGGTGTTACTAGTGGCTCTTTCGATGGCCAATTTCCATGAGCACAGCTCAGCCTAGCTGGTCCTGATACCTAGAAAAGGACATTGTGCTGGAGCAGGGATCCTTCTGGTAGGATGGGCCAGGGGGATGTTCAGTAGGCAGCACAAGGTAAGCATTTGGCTTTGAGCATCTAAAGAGAAGGCAACAGGGAGGCAGCATCAAATATAAACTTTTTAAATCATACTTTTAATGAAGAAAGTGTAAATATTAGTTTCTTTCTACTCATTCATAGTGAAATGCCCACATGAAAGATTCCAAGAGTTAACAGGTGACGTGGCCCACCTGCCCACAGGCAAATCTCATCCTCTTCTTTACAGCTGTAACTGCCACCATTTCCCTTTCAGATGTTCCCCCATTTAATTTATGGTTGAATGTGCCCTTTCCCTGATACTAGATAAAAACATCTTTCTGAAAATTTAACATAAAAAATCCCAAATGGTTTGCAAAGTTTGCAAAGGTAGAAATATACTGGAGTATGAATCAGTTTCAGAGACAGGTTTTTGAGCTCAGCTCCAAAGTATCACTACAGAGAAGAACTATTCAAGCAAGCAAACTCCTAGGCAACCCTTCAGTTTGTATCTCAAATTTCTAGATGTGCATAAAAGAGGATCAATATCTTTATCTACTTATCTATCAATCATTATCTAGCTATCAGTCTATATCATTGTCATCATCATTATCTATCTGGAGTGGGATTATATTTTTCCCAGTGCTTAGCAAAGAAAACTGTACTACAAAATATTGACATGTTTGCCTCAAAATTGCATGCAGAAGCAACACCCCTGTCACTTTGGAAGATGATGTCTCACCTCAGAAGCTCACCTTTCTCATGGGTTTTGTTTTTGTCTTCGAAAGGAAGCATTTCTCATAAGGAAACACACAACATCAATGCTGATGGATTTCAAGCAGACAGCAAAACAAGAAACAAACTGTGGTGATTAGCATTGTCAGAGCAGTTTTGAAGTGCTTTTTTGTACCTTTGTTTATCAGTCCTAATCAGCAGGTGCTTTGAAAAATTGATGCAAGTATTTAAGAAAGTTAACAACATGAGGGGTACAGTTGCCTAGATTATCTTGATACCTTGAGTTAAATGTAGGATTTTATTTTGACTTTCTTTGTGTGAAGTTTTTTGAGGTTACATGGTACCATATGGCATGCTTTACAGGCATGGCCTTATAATGCAAATGATTATCCTATAAGCAAAATTCAGTAGGAAAAGACTTCAATAAATGTAGGAATTTTAAGCCTAAAATTATTGACTGCATTTTATATATCAGACTGCTAAGTGCTTCATATGCGGTATATCAGGTAAATTTGATACCAGTTTGACGGGGCCAATGCCACTATTAAACAGCTAAGGAAATGGCCCCAGAGATTCAGTAGCTAATGTTATACAGCTGCTAAATAATGGCTCTGGGATAGTCTATAACTCCATGATTCCAGTGCACAAACGTCCAGGCCTGTCTACTAGCCAATAATTTGTTTGGTGGAGATATTTACAAACATTGCATCAATCACTTCTGGAAAAATAACCCTCCTTGATTTAGATAATATTTTACACTTTGTGTTTTGTAATGGAATAACTAACCAACAGACAAGTAGATCTCACAACATTGCCTTCATTATATGAGAAAAAGCATACTTGTTTAAATTCAGGATTATGAAACTTGTTTTTATTTTTATAACAGGAGATGTGTCAGGCTTAATCTATCTTGAGTGTTGGAGTCGTATTGCAAGAAGACTCTTTCTTTAGCCCACATAACTTTCACTTCCAGCCAAATATTCCTATAGTGCAGTTAGCTTCTAACTCCTCAAGCCTCATTTAAATGCTCAGTCTGAAGCAGGAGAATGACCTATTTTCACAGGCATTCTTATTTCTGGGGTCTTCCATTTGTCCTGATGCCTTCTCTTTCCCTGCTTCTTTGGTTTCTGAATGCCGGAGGAATTGTTCCCAAGCATGTCAGTTCAGGTCTCCCAGGAAGCAGACACCATGACAGTGTTAGAAGTCTGGGAGGTTTATTGGGAAGAATGCCTGTGAGAGGTAAAGAAGGAGGAAGCAGAAGAGGCAGGACAAGCCTCAGATCACAATGCAGATCTAGCACCTATAAAAGGAGAGGGGGAGGAAAAGCAATTGAATAGGAAGATCATCAGACTGTGGTGCAGTGATGAGAAGGAAGGTCTTGACCAGTGCAATAGGGAAAGCCAGCCATAAAAGTTGCCCGAATCCGGGAAGAAGTAACCAGGTGTAATACCTCATTGTGCTCATCCATTGTCTAGGAGCTTCCCATGGACAACATAGCCTCAACTAAAATGCTGCACCAGATTTGGAAGACAGCAGCTGGCACCTGACTGCTATCCTCAGAGGAGGTTCTCTGTTGAGGGACTTCTGAGCCACACACCTCCACAGCTGCCACAGTTCACTCCCTAGACTCAGCTGATGTCCTTCTCCTGCAGGCTTGGGGAACAGTTCTCTCCTGGCTCTTCTTGAGGGGAAACTTGGAAGGGTGCAGTTAGTGAGACAAAGTATAGCCCTCATCACTGCAGTTTGTATGGGAGCTACGACTGGTTCTCATCATCTCCCTCCTCCATCATTCATCCTAAATTCACCCCACCTTCAGGAAACACTTCCTCTTGTCTCAGTGGCTTACTTAGTGGAGAGAGTAATCTCTCATTCTTGAGAATTTGGAGCCCCTGGTAACCATAACCTTTCTGGGCCAGGGTTGCTGCATATGACCTTTCAAAGTCATATTTGGGCAAGACAGTATCAAGAGGCACCCAAGTGGATAACCTTGGTTTCACACATACTTCTCTCTGCCCCATTGCATAAAATCAGCCTTACCTCCTGCTGACCAGGATCAAGGATATCTTCCACAATGGCAACGACTCTTCTGTTTTATTTGTTTGTTTGTTTTAGAGCTAGGGTCTTTCTTTGTTGCCCAGGCTGGAGTGGTGCCGTGGCATGATCATAGCCCACTGCAGCCCTGAACTCCTGGGCTCAAGCAAACCTCCCACCTCAGTCTCCAGAGTGTCTGGGAAACAGGGGCACAACACCATGATCAGCTTCTTGTTGCCTGTTACCCACTACACAAGGGATGTTCAAATTGCTGAAGGGGAAGCTATAAGTTGTTGTTCAATGGGAACTTTGCTGTGTCTTCTAGAAAGAGTGTGCCTCTTTGGGGACCTGGACTTTTTAACTCTGTAGAGTCCAGAGTTACAGGGATTGGAAACATAAAGTGCTCAATGGATCATTGTTGTCTTGTCAGCTAACTTCATTCCTCATAGCAAGTGCTCTCTTAAGAGATCTCAGTTGCATACCATCACAGCTGCCGGGTATTTGATCTCCTACCTGTACAAGGAATATGCATCCCCATATATTGCCATATGACTTGCAGTACTTATTGGAGGAGAATATGTCCCCAGGCCACTGACCTCAAGCTTGACCATAAGACTGGTTTTAGTCAGTGGAGAGTGATGGAAAGATTACAAGCCCCATCTGAGCAGAAGCCAGGAGAGACATTATATAAGTTAGTTGGTGTTTTTCCTTCTCTGCCAGGAGAAAAAGTCCCAATGGGGCTACATCCTGGGGTGAAGAAGATATGTGAAACAGAGCCACAGTTGATGTGCATTCATACAAGCAAGAAACAAACCTATATCATTAAAAAACATTAGGGATTGGGGATTGTTTGTTACTGCAGGATAACCTAATAAGATTTGGCTAATAAGTTGTGTGTTTTCTCATTCGTGATATTTTGCCTAGTATTTGCCTCTTCCTGATTGCTTCTAATTGATGTATCTACTCATTAATAGCCCTAACTATTGTTCTTAATATTTCTGGGGGGGGTTCTGGATCAGCTACATCAGAAACATCTAGATATAGTTTTAAAAACACAAATTCATCTTCTACACCTACAGAGATTTTGATTCAACAGGTATGGTCCAATCATTGCCCTTCATATGGAGTCTGGGAATCTGTATATTTAAAAAACTCCACAGGTTCCTAGCAAATTCAGAAACTAGTTGTATGCTGCATTTCACAATCTTCAATTTGCTTTGGGCTAATAATCTTTCTGGGTCTCTTGAACCTAGATGTGCCATCACCTTCACTGTTTGTCCCTAGCCTTGACTTGAACAATGGTCTTTGCATCCAGATTTGTTTTTGTCCCATTTCTTCATCTTGCATTTACAGCCTGGTCAAACTAAACTTACAGTGGTACCTGCTAGTGCTTGAAGCATGCATTGAATTTCTCTTGAAAGAAATGTTAATGTGTGTGTGTGTGTGTGTGTGTAAAAGGCATATATGAAACAAAGCAGATAGAGTTATATTAAGTTGTTGTGTGCTGTTAAAAAAAAGATAATTCTGAAATGAAGAAGCAGAGTAAATTATCAGTCCGGGAAAAAGTTCAGGCTCCATTTAGGTCAAAAGTAACTGAGAAATTGCTGATAGAATTATTTTTAGTAACTCTCATAAATGCCCATGTGCATTAACACGTGCATAAATTTCCCCAGGTGGCTGTGTTACCAGAAATGCGATGACTGGCTAAATAAATCCTTAAAGCACCTTTTGTGCTGTGATGAAACAGAAATGAACAAAAGACATTAGGATGAAAAATAATTGAAAGCAAAGTTAGATTACATCAAGTATATCATCTATGAGAAAGATCAAAACCACAATCATCACAAACTGAAGATAGACCTTCCTATACCAAGACTGCCCCTCACGTCCACTACCCCATCCTTTCTCAAATTCTTCATTTTTCACAAACCACTCTGTTTGGATAAGCTTCTAATGTATGTCTTAATTGCCGTTCTTTAAAACACACACACACACACACACACACACACAGACAGAGAGAGAGAGAGAGAGAGAGAGAGAGAGACAGGGAATAAAACACATAAAAACACTGCACTGACTTACGATACTTTTGGCTATGATGTCAACACTGTCCCTTAGCCATCACTTGGACTCTATTCATGCTTCTGGATACTGTTGATTTTTAGTGCACTGAAATTCCAGCCACCTTTATTGCAAAGATGGCACTCCGTGCTTAGTGTCTGAGTATCAATTGAAAATATTCAGAAAAAAATACATATAAAATATTTTGGGTTGAGTGGCAAGTTATCATTGGTATTAAAGGTCAGAATCAAGAATCTAATGTTCTTGTTAAATTCTTCTTGTCTGTATCCCCAAAGGACGTGTAATTGTCATAAGTCCCCAGTTGAAGGAGGAAAAGAAAATCTCATTTTTCATTATTGTTCCTACTGGAATGTTAAAATTATAACAAACATTGTAACGATATGAAAGATATGAAATTCCATCATATTATGAAGGCAGAGCCAGCCAAAATTAGTTTTACTAAATGAAGATCTGAATAAACTTACATGTCTGGAAAGGTAGACTCAGCAAGCTTCCAAACTTCATATACTCAGAGGTACTTCTTACCATTCAAACATATCTAAGAAAATTAGTCAAATATTTTGTAATGGTATTTTTAAAAAATTGTGTTTGCTCTTGGTGAATGAACTTCATAGATAAAAAGAAACTCTAGAAAAATCTTCCTTTTAAAAGTTTACATTCACATTTGTGTCCCTTCTCTTCATAAAGGAGTCACTATTACTTAATAGCATAGATAGAGGCCCAAGAGTCACTTCCTAAATAATTGCTTGAGTTTCAAAATTAGAGGGGATTGCTTATATTTTAATATTTTTGTTCAAACTTTCCTATGTAAAACTGAAGAACCTTAAATTTGGAAACTTTGCATACCCTGAATATTTATGAAGTATTAGAATCATCTCAGGATCAAAAGATATTTAAGCTACACCTCTTTACTCAATGTTGCTGTTTTATTCTGTGTGTCTGATTTCTTAGTAGAACTGTTTCTAATGTAACTGAAGATTCTGGAGGACTGAGAGTGATTGGCAATACCTTCACCAATTTAAGCAAATATTTTCTTCTCCCTCCCTCCTTTCTTCCTCCCTCCCTCCCTCCCTGCCTTTCTTCCTTTCTTCTTCTCTTCTCTTTTTCATTCCCTCCTTCCTTCCTTCTTCCCTCCTTCACTCCTTCCTTTCTTTTCCTGCCCTCCCCTTTCCTTTCCCTTCCTCTCCTTTGCTTTTTACTTTTTCTCCTTCCTTCCTTCCTCCCATCTTTCTTTGCTTGTCTTGCTTTGCTTTGTTTTGCTTTGCTTTGCTTTTTCTTTTCTTTCTTTCTTTCTCTTCCTTCCTTCCTTTTTTTCATTTTTCTTCTTCTTTCTCTTTCTCTTTTTCTCTTTTTCCCTCTCTTTCCCTCCCTCTCTTTCTTTCTATTTCTTTCTTTCTTTCTTTCTTTCTTTCTTTCTTTCTTTCTTTCTTTCTTTTTTTCTCTCTTTCCTTCCTTCCTTCCTTCTTTCTTTCTTTCTTTCTTTCTTTCATAACAGAACATTTATTATTGTTTTTTGTTTCATTTTCTCCAATATGTTAAGCAGATAAAAGCAGGAATGGTTTTGATGAAGTGGACAAGAGTCTCAAGTGCTGACCCCTAGGACTGAATTGCACGTCAAAAGGAATCTGAGTCATAGTCATGGAATTCTTGTTTATGTTTTAAGCCACTGATAAGATTTACCTCAAAGTAAATATAAAATGATTGAAGATAAGTGTTCTAGGCAGTATTTTTTCTTTCCTTTGGGGAAAACAAAATTTCACCTAAAAGTTAGAATGCTTTCATGCTACTTCAGTTTGTTTTAAAAGGCAGCCTTTTACCAGACTAAAATGAAGATGTGAAATTTTCCGTATGAGTAATATGCTCACATGTATGATCTTGTATATTCTGGCTGCTTTTATCTTCATGGTTTTTGGTCTGCTTTCTTTTACAGCATAGGTGGAGAAGTAGGGCGAGGCCACGAAGGGAGTTACGTGGGCAAACATTTCCGCATGGGATTCATGACAATGCCTGCTCCTCAGGACAGACTTCCCCATCCTTGTTCCAGTGGCTTTTCTGTGAGATCACAGTCCCTGCACTCGGTTGGGGGCACAGACGATGACAGCAGCTGTGGCTCACGGAGACAACCACCACCCAAACCCAAGAGGGACCCCAGCACCAAGCTGAGCACCTCATCAGAGACGGTCAGCAGCACTGCAGCCAGTAAGAGCGGGAAACCCCCTGAGAGGACTGAAGGTAAAACACGCCATGTCCATGTCACCTAGATATCTCTTTCAGATAGTATGTTCAGGTCAGCATGCCCAGGGGCAAGTGCCTTCTTCACTGGGCCACATAATCCTGCCTCTCACCCTGAAGTCCCAGAAAAGAAGAATTGAGGGGAAGGTTATTTATTGATGTGTTGTCAAATTTCCAGAAGAATGTATTTCTGATGGTTCAGAAAGGGAAGGAAATCTATGAGTTTTTTTAATCCTTTAAAGCTTCAAATTATTCAAAAATTATTCTGCCCAGAAATATATCTAAAAGTTATATTTTCTTATACTATTTATACAATTAAAGATATTATTATTTGATTATCAAGGGGACATTTTAATTCAGGAAAATATCAGGAAAAAGCTTATAGTCATTTTTAACGTTTTGGTGAATTTCCTTCCAATGAATATGAATTTATGTATTTATGTGTGTATGTGTGTGCATACTATAATCTTAAACTCTACTTAATATCTCCAATTTTTACCTTTACCTGCCTGTGTTTTTTCTCAGCTATGAAACATACAAATCAAATATATCCCAGCCTCTTTGCTGGTCTATGAATACAAATTAGGTCACATTAACACCAGATCTCACCAGATCTTTAGGCCTTACTGAATTTAGTAGAGTCTCAGCTTCCCTGAGTTACTCCTGAGAATTCCATGGTGGGAAAGTAGCCTTAAGTGTGCCTTGACACAAGCTATCTTGGTCAGTTGGGGCTGCTATAACAAAACACCATAGCCTGGGTGGCATATAAGCAACAGCAATTTATTTCTCACAGTTCTGGAGGCTGGAAGCCTGAGAGCTCTGTTGGGGCCCACTTCCTGGTTGCAGACTGCCAACTTCTCCTTGTATCCTCAAAGGGCAGAAAGGCCTCCCTGGGCTCTTCACAGGAGGATGCTAATCCTCTTCATGAAAGCACTGCTCTCCTTCCCTTTCTACCTCCACATACAATCATTATGGGATTAAGTTTTCAACATTCTAATTTGAGGAGCACAAACATTCAGCTCATTGCACAGGCACATTCAGATCTTTACATAGCAAATGTGGAAAACACTTCAAGGTTCCCAATGCTGCCAGTGACCAGTTTGAGAGAGGAGTTCCACCAGGTCCCATAGCTTCTCTTCTGCCCCACTCTCCTTTCTCCACAGCAAGCTTCTCTGAGCCCCTAGGGTACCAAGTATCATATTTGCCACAGAGAGCCACATGGTCCTTTCTTCAACTAGGCAGTGTTCATTGTCACATGGGCTCCCTAGTCCCTCATGAAAGCCCCTTGGCCTTCTGGCCTAATCTTTCCACAGATTCTCATAGGCAGTCCATGAGATCAGATGCCTATGAGGTATGTGCCGTCTCTTCCATCATCCTTGTCTCTCCTTTCTCTCTCATTGGTGTTCAGGTGCCTTTAGCCAAAAACAACCAATATCTTCAGTGCATATTGAATAATACCAATAAATGTCTGGAGATAGAGTCAGTCCATAAATTCTACAAAAAAATCTCCTGTGGCTTCAGTTTTTCCTGCTATACATATACAAAAAATGCCTTGCATGTAAGTATATGTGGTTAAGACACACAAATGAATAACATGTATGTGTTTTCATATTTGCAAAATTGACATCATAGTGCATAGAGTCTTGTGTTTTGCATTTTCATTTCTTCTATTGTAACTAATTTCCATGGTGTGCAATTTGTCAAGAAACAACTTTAACAGAGAGAAGTGTACAGCCAAGTAATTAATGATTATCTTGTTGATGAATACTCAGATTGATTCTGTTTTGCAGCTACAATGAATAGTGCTACAATGAACATTCGTGTGTGTGTGTGTGTGTGTGTGTGTGTAACTGTTATTCCTCTGCCCTCTTAGAGTATTAGACATTTGATTATTTTTCTCATGATTCAGAGTTATCAGTAAGTCCTTCAACTTGTAACACTTTTTTTAGAAACAATGTATTAATAGGTATTTAGTTAACTCAGTAGTACACTAAAAGGCCCCAGAGGCCTACCGTTTGTAAATTTTAAATGTTGTTCATAGGTTTCCTTGATACACGGTGCTTTTCATTTCTCTTTATTTTCTGTGATTCTCTGTGCAGAAGTCACCACTCTCCTACTTCTACTGCCAGAAAACTACCCAATAAATTATGTTAGATTATTTTCAAAAGAAAATTACTGATTTAAAAAAGTGATCACTGAAAGACGGGAGGTCTGAATGCAGTCAGGAATAATTCAAGAATAAAGGGGAATAAAAGAACCACCCAAAGAGAGAAGAGAGATGAGAAGGACAAAAAAAGTAGCCAGTAAGGGATGTGTTATCAATGCCTTACTGGCAGAAACATTTCTGGAAAGAGTATAAAATATACACCTCAGAAAAACCCCCTTTGTAGAGGAGGAGCTGGGCTACTTAGAGTGAAAGTATAGAGAAAATCATGATTACTGTCCCACAGAAGAAAAATTTGAGTGGCAATTCACTTGTGTTAAAAATAGAAGGGATTCCCATTCATTCAGGATGTTTCATAGCTAACTCCTGGGGCAGAGAGTCTCATAATTCTCTCTCAGATGTCTTCACCATCCAAGGGTAGTGGGCTCCCAATGGCTACTTGTCAAGCAGAAGGCAGCAGCTCAACAAGCTTTATTTCTTCAGAAGACAAAATAGCAGATGTGGTTAAACTGCAGCAGCAAAGACTTATTAGACTTGGAAAAAATACTTGGTAGGTAGTGAGCTCATTAAACACCAACTCCAAATCCAGCATTTCTCCTCAAAAAGGAGCTCTGAGGGTGTTCAGTGGGCTACATAAGTTGTCAGGACCCAGTGCAGAAATGGTAGACTTCCATAGAGAAGAGATTCTTCATGGGAATTTTACTTTCTCTTTTTTTTTCTCTCTCCAGAACACTTAATAAAATGGCAATTGCTAAAGTAGATATATGCAAATCTCTTCTACCAAATTATGACCTCAATAATAATAGCATAAAGACAGGGCTCAATTCAGGGATGGGAGAAAAATTTTGAGTCCAAATTCATGTGTATATATGTGTGTACTCAGAGCCAAAATTATTAATATATAAATATGTAGATTGTTCTTTTATGAACTCTCAGTTCTGTATAATTGTGCTATAACTGGAGTTCATTACAGAGCATATGTTTTCTTTATAATTTTTCTAGCTATCAGCAGTATAACAAAGATAAAAAATGACTTTTATACATTTTAGCCTGTCTTTTCTTTTTACATTAAATGCCAGCAAAATCAAAATATTGATTCAGTGGCATTAGAATCATTGCCATGGTAACTGGCTTCTATTTAAGTAAGGGATTATGACTTCCCTGTGGATGAAAGTAAAAAGAACTGGACTCTACAAAATGGCTTTTCAGAGTAGAAAAAAATAAAACTGTTGAGCACAAACAAACAAAAAATATCACATACCAAGAAAGTATAATTTAGTTTTTAAAAATTGTAACTCTCTTACATTAAAAATAAATGTTTACTGTTCTATTTTCCAATTATCTACAACAGAAACACCTTTAAAAAATTTACATAGTGGTGAGCATAAACTGGCGATCGGTATACTATAAATATTTTAATTACTCCTTTTTATTGCTTCAGTGTGGTTCCTGCTTATTTTGAGGAAAGATTAGATGATATAAAGGGGGTTAAGTAGAAAGAGTGAGAGATCCTTTGAGCTGTGTCTCATGTGTGATCCAGCAAAAGGAGGGAGTGTGCACCCTCACATTGGTCATCCCCATTCCTCAGGTAAACACATAGCTGATTCCTTGATAATGTCATTGTTAGAAATGCTGTCTAGTTTAGGCAAAAGAGACTGTACTTAGGATCAACAGGTAAACATTGACTTTAGGCAAGTGGTCCAATGGGACTGTTTCTTTACCTTGAAAGTGATTGTGAATAATGGAAAAATTGATCAGATCCTGCATCCCTCACAGCTTTATGACAATCTAGTGAACTAATGCCAATGATTGTGCATGGTACAAAGAAGATGCCGTACAAATAGAGCTGAATACCTTATTGAATCACCACTTCTAATAGGCCTGAATAACATGAAATTTTGGTCTGGTATAGCACACATATTAAAAACAAAGAAGAAAAGATATGCACATCCACTTCGCATGTTAGAGCCTTAATTTTATACCTAGCTATTGCCAAAATATGAAAGATAAGCACTAGAGAGGATGTGGGGAAAAGACAGCCCTTATACACTACTGATAGACATTAAGATAGCCATTAAGGAATAGTGAATAGAGCAAAATTTAAAATAGAACTACCATGTGATCCAGCAATCCCACTACTGGGTACACTTCCAAGGAAACCAGTATGTTGAAGAGACATCTTTACTCTCATGTTTATTGCAGCAATCTTCACAATAGCCAAGATATGGAATCAACCTCAGTGCCCCTTAACAGATGAATAGATAAAGAAAATGTCATTCATACACATACACACACACACATACACACATACACGCACATACATACAATAGAATACTATTCAGTCATAAAAAGGAATAAAATCCTGACATTTTTGGCAACATGGATGGGCCTGGAAGACATCATGTAAAATGAAATTAGCTAAGCACAGAAAGACAGATACTGCTTGATCTTACATGTAAAGTGTAAAAAAGTTAATCCTGTAGAAGTAAAGAGTAGCCTGGTGATCACCAGGGGCTAGGGCAGGAGTGGGTGAAAGTATTGGTCAAAGGATACAGAATTTCAGTTAGAAGGAATAAATTCAAAACATCTACGGTACATCATGGTGACTATAGTTAATAACAACATATTGTATTGAGCATCCTTATGAGATTTTGAGTTCTCATTACAAAAAAAACCAGTATGTGAGCTAATATATATATATATTATATATATAATATATTTTATATATATAATATATTTTATATATATTATATATAATATATTATATATATTATATATTATATATATTATATATAATATATTATATATATTATATATTATATATAATATATATAATATATTTTATATATATAATTATATATAATATATTTTATATATAATATATAATATATAAAAAATATATATTATATATAATTATATATAATATATAATTATATATATTATATATATTATTATATATAAAACATATATATATAAATTAGCTTGATTTAACCTTTCTACAATGTATACATATTTCAAAATAACATATTATACATGGCAAATATACACAATTTTTGCCAATTAAAAATAAATAGGCCAGGCATGGTGGCTTACACCTATAATCCCAGCACTTTAGGAGGCCTAGACAGTTGGATTATTTGAGGTCAGGAGTTCGAGACTAGCCTGGCCAACAAGGTGAAACCCCATCTGTCTAAAAATATAAAAACTAGCCAGGCATGCGGGCGGGAGCCTGTAATCCCAGGTACTCAGAAAGCTGAAGCAGGAGAATTGCTTGAACCCAGGAGGCAGAAATTGCAGTGAGCTGAGACTGTGCTACTGCACTCAAGCCTGGGTGACAGAGTGAGACTCTGTATCAGAAATAAATAAAATGAAAATAAACAGGGAAGAGAAGCAAAAAGAATTGCACAGTGGCCCAAATAAACAGAAAAATATTCCTCAGGTGTAATAATCTTTTATCAATATTATGGCATTAAGAAATATTCCCCAGGCAAAATAACCTTTTAATAATATTGTGACATTAATAAGTATTCCCAAGGCATAATCTTTTAATAATATGATATTAACATAGTATTTGGTATAAAGAATATTTTATTAACCTTTAATTATCTCTACATTTTCAAGTCTTTACAAGAACCAGCTAAGTATTCCTACCTTCCATTTGTTATGAACTCTTCCTCAAGTTATTTTCAAACTTCTTTATCATATAATTTCATGACTGTCTCTTTACAAAGCAATCAAGAAATACTTTTGAATTGGGATAGTTCTCCTGATTTCTGATTTTGTTTTAGACATATTTAGTAAAGTCATGTCTTTGGAAGCAAAAATTGGGATATCCGCTACAATATTTTCAGTCATGGTTGTCGTTACAATCTTGGAACGTGTGGTTGAGCCAGAACCAAGTGAAGCCGAAGTTTGTTAAAAGTCACTGCCTTAAAAATAGACACAAACCTCTTTTTAAGAATTACCCGAAAAAGTAATTTAGAGCCTTTAAAAATGTCGTTTCTCGTGCCTCCATTTATTCAGAAAATACTTTGGGTGTCTCCCCTGTTCTACTGGGATCCAGCTCCAGCAACAGAGAGAACACAAATGGTCCTTTCTTTCATGTTGCTTACAGTTTTGGTTCTACTTCCCCAGCATAGCCTGTTTTACTCTATCCAGGTCATAGAGCCAGCAATGAGTTAAAGGAACAATTTCTAGAAACCAGAAAATCTGGCATGACAACCACGTGCCTTTCTTTCATGTAATCGAGTGTTTATCTAGAGAAGAAATGGTTTAACACATTTTAATAGTGTGCTTTTTCCTACAAAGAATATCTGTTGATTATGGCTATTTGGTGTTGACCAACTTAAAGTAGCCAGAATTTGATTTTCTTCCAGTGTAAAATTTTAGAAACAACCTGGAGACAGTTGAAGAAAAAGGAGTGGAAACAAGTTGAGTATGTTCATCTTGGGGAACTTACAGGTTTCCCAGATTAGAATCCTAGTTTGAGGACTTAAGTCAGCACCAGTCAGGGCCAGCCACATATTTGATTTTGCTTTCTCAGTTCCTAGTACAGATCTGTGACACTTATAAGTGGCCATAACGTTTTTTAAAAGACTCTTCCTGGAAGTCCTCACAAGAGCAGTCAGGTAAGAAATAAATAAAAGGCATCCAAATTGGAAAAGAGAAAGTCAAGTTTTCCCTGTTCACTGATGATTTGATCTTGTATCTAGAAAAACCTAAAGATACCACCAAAAAAAAAAAAACTCCCTATATTTGATAAATGAATTCAGTAAAGTTCCAAGATATGAAATCAATGTTCAGACATCAATAGAATTTTATATATATGTCTAGCTGAGGACCAATTCAAAAAGTCAATCCCATTTGTAATAGCTATAAAAATATCTAGGAATATATTTCACCAAGGTAGTAAAACATCTCTATAAGGACAACTACAAAATACTGATGAAAGAAATCATAGATGACACAAATGGAAAAACATCCATGCTTATGGACTAGAAGAATCAGTATGATTAAAATGACCATATTGTCCAAAGCAATCTAGAGATTTGACACAATCCTTATCAAATTACCAATGTCATTTTTCATATAATGCGTAAAACCAATCCTAAAATTTACATGAAACCAAAAAAACAAGGCCTGAATAGCCAAAGCAGTCCTTAAAAGGAACAAAACTGGAGGGATCACATTATCTGACTTTAAATTATACTGCAAGGCTACTGCAACCAAAAGAGCATGATACTGGTATAAAAGTAAACATATAGGTCAATGGAAGGGAATAGAGAACCCAGAAATACAGCCACCTACCTATAACTAACTGATCTTTGACAAAGTTAACAAAAATGTACACTGAGGATAGAACACTCTATTTAATGCTTCTGGGAAAATTGGATAGCCATATGCAAAAGAATGAAGCTTGTATTAGTCAGGATTCTCCAGAGGGACAGAACTGATAGGATAGATGCATATATGATGGGGAGTTTATTAAGGAGTATTGACTCACACGATCACAAGGTGAAGTCCCACAGCAGGCCATCCACAAGCTGAAGAGCAAGGAAGCCAGTTTGATTTCCAAAACCTCAAAAGTAGGGAAGCCAAAAGTGCAGCCTGCAGTCTGTGGCTGAAGGCCCTGGCAAACCACTGGTGTAAGTCAAAGAGTCTAAAAGTGGAAGAACTTGGAGTCTGGTGTTCAAGAGCAGAAAGCATCTAACATGGGAGAAAGATGAAGGTTAGAAGACTCAGCAAGTCAAGTCCTTCCACATTCTTCTACCTGCTTTTATTCTAGCCATACTGGCAGCTGATTAGATGGTGCCTATCAAGATTGAGGGTGGGTCTGCCTTTCCCATTCCACTGACTCAAATGTTAATCTCTTTTGGCAACACCCTCACAGACACACCCAGGGACAATGTTTTGCACCCTTCAGTCCAATCAAATTGACACTCAGTATTAACCATCACAAAGCTGGATCCATACCTCTCAGCATATACAAAAATCAACTCAAGAAGGATTAAAGATCTAAATATAAGACCTGAAGCTATACAAGTCCTAGGAGAAAATTTAGCAAAAATGCCTCTGGACGTTGGCCTAGGCAAAGAATTTGACCATGTCCTCAAAAGCAAACACAACAAAAACAAAACTAGACAAATGGGACTTGAACTAAAAAGCTTTTACACAGAAAAAGAAACAATTAACAGAGTAAACAGAGAAACTGTAGAGAAAAATATTTGCAAGCTATGCATCTGAAAAAGGCCTAATATCCAGAATCTATAAGAAACTCAGACAACTCAAGGAAAAAATGAGTAACCCCATACAAAGTAGGCAAAGGACATATATACTTTTCAAGAGAAGACATACAAGCAGCCAATAAACATATGAAAAAAATGTTCAACATCACCAATCATCACGGAAATCCAAATTGAAACCACAGTATGATGTCATCTTATGCTAGTTAGAATGGCTATTATTAAAAAGTTAAAAAACGGATGTTGGCAAAGTTGCAAAGAAAAGGGAACATTATACACTGTCAGTTGGAATATGTATTAGCACAACCTTTATGGAAAATTGTATGGGTATTTCTTAAAGAAGTAAAACTAGAACTGCCGTTCGATGCTGCAATCTCACTACTGGGTATATACCCAAAGGGAAAGAAACCATTTCATCAAATGTTTTCTTTTGTTTTAATACATTAAATTTGTGGTAGTTCATTACACACTTGTATGTTTATCGCAGCACTATTCACAATAACAAAAATACAGAATCAATCTAAGTGTCCATCAATGGAGGATTGAATAAAGAAAATGCAGCATACACATACAAATGGATCATAGAATACTACATAGCCATAACAATGAATGAAATGTCTTTTCTAGCAGGTTAGATGGAACTGGAAGTCATCCTAAGTGAAATAACTCAGAAGCAGGAAGTCATATACCTCATGTTCTCACTTATAAGTGGGAGCCAAACAATGGGTACACACGGACAAACAGAGTAGAACAATAGACAACATTGGAGACTCCAAGAGGTAGAAGGATGGACGGGGGTGAGGGTTGAAAAATCATCTAGTGGATACAATGTTCACTATTTGAATGATGGGTACAACAAAAGCCCAGCACACAGATCTTGGTTTCATATCAGTGCTGCAGACATTAGCATTCTTTGTCTTCCTCAGCCTCAGTTTTCCGTCTGTAAGATAGAAATAACAATACTCACCATATGTGGTAGGCAGAATTCTAAGATGGTATTCAAGATTCCCCCACTCCCTGCTGTACTACTCCTGTATCATCTTTGGACCCGAGGCACTGTTGCTGGCTTGAAGATAGAGGGGCCATGTGGTAAGGCACATGGGCAGCCTCTGAGAGTTGAGAGCAGCACCATGGCTGAAAGTCAGCAAGAAAGCTGGGACCTGGTTTTATAACTGCAAGGAACTGAATTCTGCCAACAATGAGTGAGCCTGGAAGTAGATTTTTCCCTGGAACCTCCAAACGAAGATTCAGCTTGGCTGCTACCTTTATTTGAGCTTGTGGGACCCTGAGCAGAGAACGTAGCCTTTTGGATTCTGGCTGTGCCCAGACGTCTGATCTACAGAAGTGTGAGCTAGTAAAGGTATTGATTTTTAAGCTGCTAAATTTGTGATCACTTGTTAAGCAGCAATCAAAAGATACTCCATCTTACAAAGTTTCTAGACAGAGAAAAGCAAGTTAGCAAAGCACCTGGCTTAGTGTCTGACAAACAGCAGATGCTTGATAACTTTACTTCCCTTCCCCTTTCATTACTGGGCTGTATTCTCAGGTAGGGGAGGGTGGTTAAGACAACAGCAGTGACTTCCCAAATGTCCCTGGCCAGACTTTGAAAATAAATGAGATGATAGAGGTTCAGCAAATACTGACATATATAGCCCTTTGAATAGCTGCTTAGCTTTTTCTGAATTTATTTGGCTCTTCCGAAAGAGTCTTTCCTTTTTCAGCAACATTTTTTTGTTCCTTCAAATGGCTCAGCAATGGCTTTTCTGGTGGCTTTTTGACAGGCTTGTCTACGTGGCTGCAACTTGCCTTGTTAATGCCTTTGTTCACATAGCAAGTGGCACTTGTACTTCATAGTGTGCCCCCAAGAAGTGCTCAAAACCCTGTTTAGCACTATACTAATAAAGCACAAAGAAGGTGGAAAGCAAACTCTCAAAATCTCCATTGTTTTTTGCATTGGATAGTGTTCTAATGTGTATTCTTGTTTTATGAGGAAAGGATGTAGGAGATTATCACTGAAGGCCCACATTCCTGGATTTCTCTTCCCAGGTTGGCAGAATCCGATGCTGCTAGGCTTCCTAGTGTAAGACCCATCTGTCAAACCCGGCACTGCTCAGATGGAGATAGAGTTGCACATCTACCATGTGTGATCTTTTTCTAAACGTACCCCGAGGCTCATGAATGAAACAGTTTGCAAGTCAAGTCATCATGCAGTGCATCTTTCTCTCGGTTCTTGCCATGGTTGTTGTCCAGTCCAAAGAATACCCTGCCTTTTTACTGGTCTCACCCAACATCCTATTAAGTTCAGCATTGGCCTAGTTTGTTCAGTGTCTTAGATTCATAATATGACTCATTACCCATGTTGTTGGCACGGATGGAGCCTTCCATGAGAAACCAATAAGCCCAATGTGCCTGTGTGTCTATTGTAATCAGGCATTGATTTAGAGGTGTGTTTTATTGCTGTGTAGCGAACTACCACAAGTTTAATGGATTAAAGCAACATACCTCTATTAGCTCACAGTTTCCTTGGGTTAGGAGTCAGCTCAGGATTTTCCGAGGCTTCAATCTAGGGTGTCAGCTGAAGCTGGAGTCTCATCTGAGGCTCAGGGTTCTTTCTCAAGCATACATAGTTGGCAAAACTTCTTTTTATTATTTATTTATGCTGTTGTAGAACATGCAGTAGCTTGCTTCTCAAGAACAGAAGAGTTTCTTGGATGTTGATTCTGTCATTTCCGGTAAAGCCTGGACCCTCTTTTAAAGAGTTCACCTGATTAACACAGGCCCACCCAGAACAATCTACTTTATTATTATTATTCTGTGACAGGGTCTTTCTTCTCTGTTGCCCAGGCTGGGGCACAGTGGCATGATCATAGCTTATTGCAGCCTCAAACTCCTGGGCTCAAGAAATCGTCCCACCTCAGCCTCCCCAGTAGCTTGGACTACAGTTATGTATCACCATGCTCAGCTAATTTTTCTATTTTTTGTAGAGACAAGGTCTTGTTATGTTGCCTGGGCTTGTCTCAAACTCCTGACCTCAAATGATCCTCCTGTCTTGGCCTCCCAAAATGTTGGGATTACAGGTGTGAGCCACTGCACTGGGCCTAATCTCCTTTCTTATTAACTCAGAGTCAACCTAGTAAAAGCAATAATTATAACTGGAAAACCTCTTCACCTTCTTCCATAATCCCTAACTTAATCAAAGGAATGAAATACCATCATATTCAAGGTCCTGCTTCTGCACTCAATGAGAGAGAATTATACAGGGTATGAACTCCAGAGGGCAGGAATCTTGTGTCCAACTTAGAATTCTGAGTTATCAGGGTGATACTAGGAACAGGCATATATTGCTTTCCTAGAAACCATCCAACTATCTGGTTGAATGCTTCAAAAGTCAACTCATGGAAAGTTAATGAAAACTGCAAAAGGTAAACTAAAATTCTATGGGATAATAGAAATATCACAATACAATCTAAATACTTGGCAAATAAATAGGGCAAAATATAATTCCCTTCGCTATTTTTCTCTTTGTCTTTACTTTGCTCCACATAATGGAAATCATCCTTCCTCAAAGTGGTTGGATTATTTTATTGGTTGGAAAAAATCTCATTTCCTTTGGCTTCACATGTGAGAAAATACACTCTTTAGCCCAGCAGTCCTCAGGCCAAAGAACTTCTAGAACATAAAGATCCAAGTAAAATACTGACACAAAAATGATATTAGCATTAAAACTAGAGTGTACATAGACATCAGTCTGAATGATTCTCACTGCTGAGTTTCCTAATTGGGAGCTCTCTTGTTGACCCAGCATGGGAACTGGTCCCCTAAATCCCTAGATAGTTGTGGAACAGATAATGCACAGTGTTCTTGATACAGCAAACCCACTTCCCAGTGCTTTCACCTGTGATTCTCCAGAACCCCTGGATTGTAGGGATTGGTGATGTTAATTTATGCTGTGTACCTTTGTGATCTCTGCCTGTTCTGTAGCATTTTGGTGAGAAACACGAGACTCGATGTTCCCAAGTTATACAATTCCTTAATTGCAACAACTGCATCAATTTCCAGTAATGGGTGAATGGACATCAAAAAGCATGTCTGCAGACGAAGTGGAGAAAGGGCAGAATACTAAATGTAACCCTCATTGCAACTTTCCCTGAAGTCTCTGTTTTTGTCTGGCCTCAAACCTAAATAAAGATTGATCTCTTCTTTGCATTTATATGAAAGCATTAGAAAGTATTGTACTAAATTATTGAATTAATAATTACTAGGATTTTGTAAACAAAATGGCAGAAAGGAGTTCATAACCTGCCTTTATTAAACGACTTCCACCTCTTTATCTCTTTCCTTCTTAAATGTTTTACCTTTCCTTCATGTTTCTAGACTTCAACATGGCCCCTAAGACCTAAAGGAAATGACTGCCACCATCGTCAGAAGGCACCTCAGAGCTTGCCTATCTTTTCTTTTTGTTTTGTTTTTTGTTTTATGTTTTTTTGTTTGTTTGTGTTTGAGATGGAGTCTCTCTCTGTCACCCAGGCTGGAGTGAAGTGGCATGATCTCGGCTCATCACTGCAGCCTCTGCCTCCCAGGCTGAAGCCATTATCTGCCTCAGCCTCCCGAGTAGCTGGCATTACAGACATGAGCCACCACGTCCGACTAATTTTTGTATTTTTAGTAGAGACAGGGTTTTGCCATGTTGGACAGGGTAGTCTCAAACTCCTGGCCTCAAGTGACCTACCCGCCTCGGCCTCCATAAGTGCTGGGAAGACAGGCATGAACTACTGTGCCTGGCCCCTGCCTATATTTATACAAGCATGTTCCCTGGGAGACAACTTGGCTTCATTCTCATCTTTCCAACTCAGTGTTTTTATTTTATTTTTATTATTTATTTTTTGAGACAGAGTCTCACTCTATCACCCAGGCTAGGATGCAGTGGCACTATCTTGGCTCACTGCAACCTCTGCCTCCCGGGTTCAAGCAATTCTCCTGCCTTAGCCTCCTGAGTAGCTAAGACTACAGGTGCCTGTCACCATACCTGGCTAATTTTTTGTATTTTTAGTAGAGATGGGGTTTCACCATGTTGGCCAGGATGGTCTTGATCTTCTGACCTTGTGATCCACCCACCTTGGCCTCCCAAAGTGTTGGAATTGCAGGGGTGAGCCACCGTGCCTGGCCTCAGTCAGTATTTTTTTAGAGAGTATATCTGACAAAAACATTTTTCCCATTTGATAATATAAAGTGTTTGGTACTGTACAAAACTATAAAATTATTTTTTTTTAATTTTAAGAAAGTGACTTTTTCTTCTTTATACTGCTACTCTCCATCTCATAGATTTAATAGTAATGGAAAGAAATTTTTCTAATAGGTGAATGTACCCCAGAGCAGTCTGACAATGAAATTAACTCATTTGAGACTGCATCTTTGAGCAGGTGGCTCTTTCAGGCCACTGTCCTGCATCCCTCCCTTCCTGCTCAGCTGGATGCTGAAAGGCCTCCTGCACATGTTTGCTCTGAGGCCTCCACCCTCATCCAAAATCCACTGCTCTCTGATGCCCTAGCCATGACACTAAATTGAATCTTGGTTCTCTTCTCAATGGTGTCCTTTTATCCCTATCCTTTGGTATGTCTCTTTAGCATTTTAGACTATGAACCTCCATACTTCCTAAATCCCATGCTCCTTGGCTTTTTATGCCTGACCCTCTACTAATTTTCATCTTCTTACTACTCTATTTGTCTCCTTGAGGGTGTCTGTTTTTTGCCTGATTCTTAAATGATGTCTCTGAACTCTCACTGGCTCTCCTGTCTTCTCACTCTAATCTTTGTTGAACAAATAAGTCATGAATTCCACATTATCTCCAGATGTCCGAATCTTTACACCTACATCTATCTGTAGATATCACAGACAGCCTTCAAACTTGTCATATCCACACTGACCCAGGCGTTTCCTCCAAGTTTTTTTATCTTGACACCCAAGTTAGACATGCAAGAGCCTAATTGGATTGCACTCCTTCACTTGCCCTGATCTCTCATCAGTGATCAAGTCCAGCCAATTCTGCTCCACTTATGTAAGTCTCTCCACCTGTTTGCACTTTTATGCTCCTATCTCATTCAGGCCATCATGTTTCCCACCTGGACAATTGCATGGGCACCTAACTGGTCATCTTTCCTGCAGCTTCACTTTCACAAATCCATCATCCCTATTACTTTCAGAGAGGATTTTCTCACATGTGTATCCAATTATAGCACCATTCTGCTCATTTCATCTGATTGTGTCACTATCCTGCTTATCATTTATCTGATAAAACTGAACTCATTAGCATGACCTTTTTCATCTGCTCCTGCCTACAGAGCCACACCTCCTGCCAACCATGCCTATTACAGCCAACTCAGACTACCTAGTTTACCCCAAACAAACCATGCTTGTTCCTGCCTCTGTGCCCTTGCTTGTAAAATTTTCTTTCTGGAGTTTCTTTTCCAAGTTATTCTCAGCAACAAATTTCCACTCATCCTTCAAGGAACAGGGTCAACTACCTTCTCTGTAATAACTTATGTAAGCATTTTTCTATGATTGAACTATACTTTGTGTGCAATGCCATTGTATCTGCTAATATTTTTTTTGTA
This sequence comes from Pongo abelii, assembly GCF_028885655.2. Lineage (NCBI taxonomy): Eukaryota > Metazoa > Chordata > Mammalia > Primates > Hominidae > Pongo > Pongo abelii. The sequence goes on from NC_071996.2 coordinate 129,020,574, forward strand.
AATATCTGCCTGTCTTTTTTGTATCCTAATGAGACTACACCTTAGAGACATGGACCTTGTCCTTTTCTCGTTGTACCTTTGATGCCTACTGCAGACATGGGCTTAATAAGTAATGATGAATGGGAACATTTTGAATAATGTATGTTTTCATAAATAAGTCTTTCAGGAGACTAATTGCTATGAAGAGTTAATGCACTTCCAGGCACCTTTAATGTAGAAAGAAGTTATGATATTGGAGAGCTTAGAGAAAAGCATGGTGATTTATGATCCTCAGAGAGCAAGAGCATTTTCTCTCCATCCATCACTCAGGCCCTGCTTTGTTTATAGTACGGCAACCACTCTGAATCATGTAAAAGATGAGATTGCTTTGCTGGCTCTTTAGGTTTGTAAAACCCTGCCTTTCTTCAGTTGTTTTGTATTTATGAATCTTGATCGGTACACAAACTAATTATGGGTGGTCACAAAGAATACTGTTGACAGACTAATGTGTTGTTAGCACCATGTACCTTTTACTTTATCCAAATAATATAAATCAAAGAATGTTCAGCTTGTGCCATTTATACAAGGTTAAAGAATAATGTTCTCAACTGAGATGCAAAAGAGAGCTGAGATTTCTTTTCCTTAAATGACTTTTGGATGTTAATTTTTATCTTTCTTATGCCTGTACATTTCCAGTTTTACTTAGCCATTTCTATCATATTCTTAGAGGACAGGTATATATTTCCAGATTCATTCTTTTTTTTCCATTCTGCAGGGATCCAGCTTTTGAGCAGTTCTTCACCCTACCTTAGAGTGTATTAAAGCCATTTTTTAAGGCAGAGTGACTGCGTGTGTGCATAAATCTTGCTTTAATTGACCTCAATGAAGCATAGACTTATTGCATAAAGAGTACTTTGATTTTATGGCTCTATATCTGCACTAACAGTTTCTATTATATGAATTGCTGTCTATGATTTTTCTTGTTAAGTGGGAGGGCAGTGATTTAAGACCTGCTTTTTACAATTTATTTTTAGCTATTAATACGTATTAAATTAAGTTGTCTACATGGAGCAGAACACAGGAACACATTGCCCTTTGGAAATCTCTGCTTTCTGACAACTTTGTCTAACCAGAACAGCTGAAAACTAAGAATAAGAAAGAACTTAGAGAAGCCAAACTCCTTCTTCTTGCACTAAAACTTGTGAATTTTAGTTTCTTTCTTTCTTTAATTTTTAAACTTATTTTTACTTAGTATAAATTTGATTTGGGGTCTCTAACCCTATAGCATATTAGAAACAATGTACAAGCAGGGGAAAAGAACATGAAAGGACTGCTACCTGCTACTAGCCAAAGTTTAAAGAATGTATACATAGCACCACCCACTTACAAGGCCTTGATTATTATCTGTGTTGTTTTCAGTGTTTGCAGTGATGCCCTTGAAGATGTCATTAGTCAACAGATATTTACTGAGTGTCTACTATGCGTGTGGCGCTATACTATGCTAGGCAATAGAGAAACAAGAAAGATAGATTCTCTCCCTTAAAAGTCATGACAACCCAGTGTAGCCCACTGATGTCAACAGTGAAGTGAAATCTGTGCTTTGGAAGGGAAGATACCAGGTATTTTGTGAGCATGGATCAAGGGTACCTACCCCAAACTAGAAGGGCCAAAGATGGCTTCTCAGAGGAAGTGTCTTTAACTGTTGAAAATAAGGACATAATGTATTTTAGAAATATTTCTTATAAAAATGCTTAAAATGAAAAAGTATGTTGCTACTGAATAAAAATGCTCTTATGTCTCCAAAAATGTGGCTAACCAAACTGAGTAATGTCCTTGCAGTTCCAAGTAACAAAAGTTCTACTCTCCATATATAATCATTATTTAAGGAGTCCTGTTGTTTATTTTATCTTCTATAGTCTTCCATCTCTGTGTGATATAAGAGCTGGGCTATCTTTAAAAGAAAGCCAGCTGGGTGCGGTGGCTCATGCCTATAATCCCAGCACTTTGGAAAGCTGAGGCGGGTGGATTGCTTGAGCTCAGGAGTTTGAAACTAGCCTGAGCAATATGGAAAGACCCCATCTCTACTAAAAGTACAAAACAAGTAGCTGGGCATGGTGGTGTGCACCTGTGGTCCCAGGTACTTCTGAGGCTGAGACTGGAGGATCACTTGAGCCCAAGGGGTGGAGGTTGCAGTGAGCCAAGATCGCACCACTACACTCCAGCCTGGGTGACAGAGCAAGACTCTGTCTCAAAAAAAAAAAGTACATAGAAATGAAATTCAAATTAGAGGTATTCACTTCCATATAGTAAAAAGACTCTGCTCCCATAAATTAAATAGTAGCCAGAGAAATGAAAATTAGACCTCACTTGTTTCAATATTTTGTAATTTTATTTTTTCCCTAACTATGTCTAGGTAACTTGGCTATGGTTATTTACATGTCATATAAACATTTGCTATGAGATAAAGGAAGCCAGAGTTATACAGATCTGTTTCTTAACTGGCAGGTTATCCTATGTTTCTAACCAAAATTTACATTTCAGTATCCGTGAAAATCTTTGTTTTAGCAATATGTGTAAACTGGCTTGACAGGGAATACAAGTAAATTAAATGTAAAATTAATTCACACATAAAAAAACAACTGAATAAGGATTTCTTGATTTGGTTAAAATGGCTAAGTGAATTTGGAGATGTTGAGAAAACATTCCTGTATGATGGTAGAGGGAAACATTGCGTCTTAAGGCCTGTACATACAACGATAAGCAGCTTCTATAATTTACAACCTAGGACAAGTGGGAGGACTAGCATTTCCCTCATTCCCCAAAGGATGTGGGAATACTAACCATAGCCACTGGCAACAAGTTAAATTCCCACAGCAGGGGCCAATGTAGGCATTCTTCGGAGATACAGCTGCTTGAGATTCATACGATTGTTCTTTAACAAGTATTTATTGAGCACCTACTATGGGTCAAGCATTATTCTACAAGTTGCAGATATATCCATGAGCAAAAGTGAAATAGATGTTTACCTTCCAGGTGTTTATATTCTATAGAAGTAAGCAGTCAATAAATCATAAACATAATCCATAAACTGGCTAGTATGTTGGAAGATGATCAGTGCAATAGAAGAAAGAAAAATCCAAAGCAAGGTAAAGAGATGCAGAAGGAAATTTTAAGTAGAGGACAGAAAAGACATCATCTTGATATTTGAGCTAAAATATTGTATCAGTCTAGGCCCGAGAGGAGAGAGAAACCATACAGTAATTGGAACCGGAAAAGTTTACTGTAAAGAATCAATAATGACAAGAGGATTCGAGTAAGAGAATCAGCTGGTAAAAAGTAAAGCAAGCTGCAAATAATACAAGAATAGAAGATATAAGAAGCAGCCATTAACTCCCAGGGCTGAGTCAGAGTAGCCTCTGGCCCAGGGCTAAGATTCAGACCTTGTTGGGAGTGTGCAGTTTTGCATCATCGGAGCCAGAGACACTGCTGTGGAACTGTGCAAGGCAGGACTTGCTGGAAATGCAGCCTCTGCAACTCGTCAGAGAATTACCCTCTAGGGTGCTGGGGAAAACTGTTCCCAGGAGTTTCTCACCAGAGATACTGCACTGCACTACATAATGGCCTGAGATCAGCAGGCAGCTAATAGCTTTTGGGTGTCTTAGAAGTTAAATGCCAAAGAAGCTGCATGTTCTGCAGCAGCTGAGCATGGAGAAGCCACCTGCACTGCAGAAGCTTGGCCAGTGAGATACAGGAACCAGGAAGCAAAACTCTTTTCTGCTTCAATGTTTCTCCAGTATCTTCTATGGACAAAACTTAACATTGGGCCAGCCAGCCCAGAAGAAAATGTTTAAAGAGCCTATTTCCTTTGTCACAAGCAGGAAAAGAAGATGGGTTTGGAAGTGAGATGCAATCAATTGATACTTCCCAAAGATAGGAGATGTGGGATGACGTATATGGATATCTTGTAACAGAGTGTTACAAGTGGCAAAAACAGTTGCTACAGAACCCAAAGGCAGAAGAGTGCATCGCAAGGAGGTCAGTGTTGAGGGAACAGTTTGGATCAAAAGGATAAGACCAGGAAATGAGATTGGAGAGGAAAAAGAAGGTGAGACCCTGCAGCTTTCCTTATAGGCTATCCTGTGGCTTTGAGATTTATTCCAAGGGAGAATTGTAGTGGTCTGAGTGGAAGAGTGGCATGAACTACTTGAAAACAACCATTGTGGTCCCTATTGAGTATAGATGTACAGGGGTCAGATAGAATCAAGGAGGCCAGTCAGACAGCTACTGCGGGAACACAGGAGACAGATGATGGTTGCTTAGATGGAGGTAGGAACAGTGGAACTGTTGGTAAATAGTGAGAAAAGTGCTACATTTCCTATTGAAGAAGCTACTCATAATCCTACCTCCATTCCTTCCTTACTGGGAAAGATAGATAGATATAGATATATCTAGAATATGTATGTCTTATCCATAAAAATTTTTCTGTGACATAAAGATCCTAGACTCTATATAAACACTCATTAAATGTTTGCTGTTGATTGCATTTACATTTTTTCTTGCAATTCAAAAGATTCCAAACTGCCAATGAGTTTCAGTAAGAGATCTATAGATGCTTAAATTATAAACATAGCAGCCAGAGCTATTTCATCAAATAAATAATTGCAAAGGCTGTATTTCACCTTCATATTTCTCAAAAATAAATCTAGTTCAGAGCTTATCTGAGATAAAGGCTACCCCTCAGTTGAGCCCCCAACCCCTTTCCAGCTGCTGCTGTCAGTTCTTCCTCCTGTTCTCCCAAGGCTCTGGCACATGATAGGCAGCACAGTGCTCTCAGCCTATGCCGTTCCCTCTTGCCCTGAAAATTCACCTGCTTCCTGCCCCTTGTCATTACTCTTGGCATTACCTGCATGAAAGGGTGGCCTATTTCCCCCTGGCCTTTGGGAAATTCTTCCCATCCTTCGCACTAGGCAATGCTAGTGGCCACACATTATGGAAGGGAGCACATAGAAAAGAATGTGCTGATGGGGTCCTTTGAGCTCTATATTCTTTTCGTTGTTGTTGTTGCTCTTGTTTTTTCTTTTTTCATTTTTTGAGTATATAGTAGGTGTATATATTAATGGGGTACATAAGTTATTTTTATATAGTCATACAATGTGTAATAATCACATCAGGGCAAATGGGGTCATCACCTTAAACATTTATTCTTTGTGTACTAAACAATCCAGTTATGCTATTTTTTAAAAAATGTACTATTATTATTGACTATAGTCATCCTATTATGCTGTCAAGTAGGAGGTCTTATTCATTCTTTCTTTCTTTTTTTTTTTTGAGACAGAGTCTCACTCTGTCACCCAGGCTGGAGTACAGTGGTGTGATCTTGTCTCAGTGCAAGCTCCGCCTCCCGGGTTCACGCCATTCTCCTGCCTCAGCTGCCCGAGTAGCTGGGACTACAGGTGCCCGCCACCACGCCTGGCTAATATTTTTGTATTTTTTTTTTTAGTAGAGATGAGGGTTCACCGTGTTAGCCAGGATGGTCTCGATCTCCTGACCTCGTGATCCACTTGCCTCGGCCTCCCAAAGTGCTGGGATTATAGGCGTGAGCCACTGCACCTGGTCTTATTCGTTCTTTCTAACTGTATTTTTGAACCCAATAACTATTCCCACTTTCCCCAACCCCCTACTACCATCCCAGCCTCTGTTAATCTTCCCTCTACTCTCTATCTTCATTTAATTTTTAGCTCCCACAAATAAGTGAGATCATGTGCAGTTTGTCTTTCTGTGCCTGGCTCATTTCACTTAACATAATTATTTCCAACTCCATCTATATTGTCACAAATGTCAGTATCTCACTATTTTTTATGGCTGTGTATTAATCTGTTTTCACACTGCTGATAAAGACATACCTGAGACTGGGCAATTTATAAAAGAAAGAGGTTTAATGGACTTACAGTTCCACATGGCTGGGGAGGCCTCACACCATGGCAGAAGGTGAAAGGCATGTCTCACATGGTGGCAGGTAAGACAAGAGAGTTTGTGCAGATATAATTCCCTCTTACAATAACCATCAGATCTCATGAGACTTATTCACTATCATGAGAATGGCATGGGAAAAATCTGACTCCATGATTCAATTACCTCCCACCTGGTCCCTTCCACAACACTTGGGAATTCAAGATGAGATTTGGGTGGGGACACAGCCAAACCATATCATTCCACCCCTGGCCCCTCCCAAATCTCATTTCCTCACATTTCAAAACCAATCATGCCTTCCCAACAGTCCCCCAAAGTCTTAACTCATTTCAGTGTTAACTCAAAAGTCCACAGTCCAAAATCTCATCTGAGACAAAGCAAGTTCCTTCTGCCTTTGAGCCCGTAAAATCAAAAGCAAGTTAGTTACTTCCTAGATACAATGGGGATACAGGCATTGGATAAATACAGCCATTTCAAATGGGAGACATTGGCCAAAACAAAGTGGCTACAGGCCCCGTGCAAGTCCAAAATCTAGTGGGGCAATCAACTCTTAAAGCCCCCAAATGATCTCCTTTTACTTCATGCATCACATCCAGGTAACACTGATGCAAGAAGTGGGTTCCCATGGTCTCAGGCAGCTCCGCCCCTGTGGCTTTGCATGGTACAGCCTCCCTTCTGGCTGCTTTCACAGGCTGGCGTTTAGTGTCTGCAGTTTTTCCAGGTGCACGGTGAAAGCTGTCAGTGAATCTACCATTCTGGAATTAAAAGGATGGTGACTGTCTTCTCACAACTCCACTAGACAGTATCCTAGTAGGGACTCCGTGTGGGGGCTCCAACCCCACATTTCCCTTCCACACTGTCCTATCAGAGGTTCTCCATGAGGGCCCCACCCTGCTCAAACTTCTGTCTGGATATCCAGGCATTTCCATACATCTTCTGAAAACTAGGTGGGGGTTCCCAAACCCCAATTCTTGACTTCTGTACACTGGCAGGCTCAACACCATGTGGAAGCTGCCAAGGCTTGAGGCTTGAACCCTCTGAAGCCATGGCCTGAGCTCTATGTTGGCCCTTTTTCAGCCAGGCTTGAGTGGCTGGGATGCAGGGCACCAAGTCCCTAGGCTGCACACAGCCCAGGGACCCTGGGTCTGGCCCACAAAACCACGTTTTCCTCCTAGGCCTCTAGGCTTGTGATGGGAGAGGCTGCTGTGAAGACCTCTGACATGCTCTGGAGACATTTTCCCCATTGTCTTGGGGATTAATATTGGCTTCCTTGTTACTTATGCAAATTACTTCAGCTGGCTTGAATTTCTCTTCAGAAAATGAGATTTTCTTTTCTTTTCTTTCTTTCTTTTTATTATTATACTTTAAGTTCTGGGATACATGTGCAGAACATGCAGGCTTGTCACATAGGTATATAAATGCCATGGTGACTTGCTGCACCCAACAACCCATCATCTACATTAGATATTTCTCCTAATGCTATCCCTCCCCTAGCCCCTCACCTCCTGACAGGCCCCAGTGTGTCATATTCCCCTCCCTGTGTCTGTGTGTTCTCATTGTTCAATTCCCACTTATGAGTGAAAACATGTGGTGTTTAGTTTTCTGTTCCTGTGTTAGTTTGCTGAGAATGATGATTTCCAGCTTCATCCACGTCCTTGCAAAAGATATAAACTCATCCTTTTTTATGGCTGCATAGTATTCCATGGTGTATATGTGCCACATTTTCTTAATCCAGTATATCATTGATGGGCATTTGGGTTGGTTCCAAGTCTTTGCTATTTGTGAATAGTACTGCAATAAACATACATGTGCATGTGTCTTTATAGTAGAATGATTTATAATCCTTTGGCTATATACCCAGTAATGGGATTGCTGGGTCAAATGGTATTTCCTGTTCTAGATCCTTGAGGAATTGCCACACTGTCTTCCACAACTGTTGAACTAATTTATACTCCCCTTAACAATGTAAAACCATTCCTATTTCTCCACATCCTCTCCAGCATCTATTGATCCTGACATTTTAATGATTGCCACTCTAACTGGTGTGAGATGGTATCTCATTATGGTTTTGATTCGCATTTTTCTAATGACCAGTGTTGATGAGTTTATTTTCATGTTTCTTGGCCACATAAATGTCTTCTTTTGAGAAGTGTCTGTTCATCTCCTTTGACCACTTTTTGATGGGGTTGTTTGATTTTTTTTCTGATAAATTTCTGATGTTCTTTGTAGATTCTGGATATCAGCCCTTTGTCAGATGGATAGATTGCAAAAATTTTCTGCAAATGGGATTTTCTTTTCTATCACATTGTCAGGCTGCGAATTTTCCAAACTTTTATGCTCTGCTTCCCTTATAAAATGGAATGCTTTTAACAGAACCCAAGTCAACTCTTGAATGCTTTGCTCCTTAGAAATTTCTTCTGCCAGATACCCTTAATCATCTCTTTCACGTTCAAAGTTCCACATATCTCTAGGGCAGGGGCAAAATGCTGTCAGTCTCTTAGCTAAAACATAACAAGCATCACTTTTGCTCCAGTTCCCAACAAGTTCCTCATTTCCACCTGAGACCACCTCAGCCTGGACCTTATTGTTCATATAATTATCAGCATTTTTGTCAAAGCCATTCAACAAATATCTTGGAAGTTCAAAATTTTCCCAAGTTTTCCTGTCTTCTTCTGAGCCCTCCAAACTGTTCCAACCTCTGCCTGTTACCCAGTTCCAAAGTCTTTTCCACATATTCAGATATCTTTTCAGGATTGCCCTACTCTACTGGAACCAGTTTACTGCATTAGTTTGTTTTCAGGCTGCTGATGAATACATACTTGAGACTGGGCAATTTATAAAAGAAATAGTTTTATTGGACTTACAGTTCCACGTGTCTGGGCAGGCCTCACTATTATGGTGGAAGGTGAAAGGCACGTCTCACATGGTGGCAGATAAGACAAGAGAGCTTGTGCAGGAATACTCCCCCTTATAATAACCATCCAATCTCATGAGACTTTATCACTGTCATGAGAATAGCAGAGGAAAGATCTGACCCCATGACTCAATTACTTCCCACTTGGTCCCTTCCACAACACTTGGAAATTCAAGATGAGATTTGGGTGGGGACACAGCCAAATCATATCAGGCTGAATAGTATTCCATTGTGTATATGTACCACGTTTTCTTTATCCATTCACCTATTGATGGACACTTAAGTTACTTCCAAATCTTGGCTGTTGTGAATAGTGCTGCAAGAAACATGGGAGTGCAGATGTCTCTTTGACATACTGATTTCTATTCTTTTGGATGTATACTTAGTTGTGGGATTATTGGAACATATAGTACCTCTATTTTTAGTTTTTTGAGAAATCTCCAAATTGTTCTCCACAGTGGTTTTATTAATTAACACTCCCACCAACAGTCTATGAGGTTTCATTTTTTTCCACATCCTCACCAGCCTTCGTTATTGCCTGTCTTTTATTTGTGAAAAGCCATTTTAATTGCAATGAGATGATATTTATTGTAGTTTTGATTTGCATTTCTTTGATGATCAGTGATGTTGGACACCTTTTCATATACCTGTTTGCAATTTGTATGTCTTCTTATGATAAATATCTATTCAGATAGTTGCCCATTTTTGAGTCAGGTTATTATATTTTTTACTATAGAGTTGTTTGAGCTCCTTATATATTCAGGTTTTAAATCCCTTGTCAGGTGGATAGTTTGCAAATATTTTATTCCATTTTGTGTGTTGTCTCTTCACTTTGTTTATTATTTCTTTGTGCTGTTTAGGAACTTTTAAACTTGATATAATCCCATGTGTCCATTTTTGCTTTAGTTACCTGTGCTTCTGGGGTATTACTCAATAAATCTTTGCCCAGTCCGATGTCCTGGAGAGTTTCCCCAATGTTTAATTTTAGCAGTTTCATGATTTGAGGTCTTAGATTTAAGCCATTAATCCATTTTCATTTGATTTTTGTATATGCCAAGAGATAGGGATCTAATTTCATTATTCTGCATATGGATATCCCATTTTCCAAGCACCATTTATCGAAGAGACTGTCTTTTCTCAAATGTATGTTCTTGGAACTTTTGTTGAAAAGGATTTTACTTTAGATATATGAATTTGTTTCTGGGTTCTCTATTCTGTTCCATTGGTCTATGTGTCTGTTTTTATGCCAGTACTATGCTGTTTGTGTTACTATACCTCTGTAGTATCATTTGAGGTCAAGTAATATGATTCCTCCAGTTTTGTTCTTTTGCTTGAGATAGCTTTAGCTATTCTAGGACTGTTGTGGTTCCATATAAATTTTAGAATTGTTTTTCTATTCCTATGAAGAATGTCATTGGTATTTTGATAAAGATTGTGTTGAATCTGGATATTGCTTTGGGGAATATGGAAATCTTAACATTATTGATCCTTCCAATCCATGAACATGGAATATTTTTCAATTTTTGTTGTCTTCAATTACTTTCATCGTTATTTTATAGTTTTCATTATAGAGATCCTTAATTCTTTGCTTAATTCCTAGGTATTTTATTTTATTTGTAGCTATTGTAAATAGGATTACTTTCTTATTTTTCGGATTGTTTGCTGTTGGCATATAGAAATGCTACTGATTTTTGTTCGTTTTGTATCTGCAACTTTACTGAATTTATCAGTTCTAATAATTTTTGGTGGAGTTTTTAAGGTTTTCCAAATGCAGGGTCATATCATCTGAAAACAAGGATAATTGAATTTCTTCCTTTTCAATTGGATGCCCTTTATTTAGTTCTCTTATTTAATTGCTCTAGCTAGGACTTCCAGGACTATGTTGAATAACAGTGGTGACAGTGGGCCTCCTTGTCATGTTCCAGATCTTTAGAGGAAAGGCTTTTAGTTTTTCCCTATTCAGTATGACACTAGCTGTGGGTCTGTTGTATATGGCTTTTCTTATGTTGAAGTATGTTCCTTCTATACCCAGTTTTTTGAGTTTTTTTTTAAATCATTAAGGAATGTTGAATTTTATCAAATGTTTTTTCTGCATCAATTGAAATGATCATATGATTTTTATCCTCCATTCTTTTGATATGATATATCACATTAATTGATTTGCATATGTTGAACCATCTTTGCCTCAATGGGATAAATCCCACTTGGGCATGATGAATGATCTTTTTAATGTGTTGTTCAATTCGGTTTGCTAGTATTTTGTTGAGGATTTTTGCATCAATATTCATTAGAAATATTGGCCTATAGTTCTTTTTTTGATGCATCTTTGGTTTGATATCAGGATAAGACTGGCCTCATTGAATGATTTTGGGAGTATTCCTTTCTTCTTTATTTTTCAGAATAGTTTGAGTGGAATTGGTATTAGTTCTTCTTTAAATGTTTGGCAGAATTCAGCAATAAAGCCATCAGGTCCCAGGCTTTTCTTTGTTGGAAAAATTTTTGTTATGGCTTTGATCTTATTACTTGCAATTGGTCTGTTCAGTTTTTGAATTTCTTCATGGTTCAATCTTGGTAGGTTGTATGTGTCTAGGAATTTATGCACTTGTAGATTTTCCAATTTATTGGTCTATAGTTGCTCATAGTAACCACTAATAATCATTTGAATTTCTGCATTGTTGGTTGTAATATCTTCTTTATCATATCTGATTTTATTTATTTGGGTCATCTCTTTTTTTTCTTAGTCTAGCTAAACAAAATTGACACACCTTTATCTTTTAAAAAAAAACAACTTTCTGTTTCATTGATCTTTTCGCTTTGCTTTGTTTGAATTTCACTTATTCCTTCTCTGATCTTTATTATTTTTTTCTGTTACTAATTTTGGGTTTGGTCTACTCTTCCTTTTCTAGTTCTTTAAGACGCATCTTTAGGTAATTTATTTGAAGTTTTTCTTCTTCTTTGATGTAGGTGCTTATAGCTAAAAACTTCCATCTTATCACTGTTTTCACTGTATCCCAAAAGTATTCGTATGTTCTTTCCATTTTCATTTGTTTTAAGAAATTTTCCAATTTTCTTCTTAATTTCTTCTTGGACCCACTGGTCATTCAGGAGCATATTGCTCAATTTCCATATGTTTGTATAGTTTCAAAATTCCTCTTTTTATTGATTTCTTGTTTTACTCCATTGTGGAAATTGTGGTCAGAGAAAATGCTAGATATTATTTCAATTTTTTTAATGCCTAAGACATGTTTTGTGACCTATCATATGGTTTGTCCTTGAGAATGGTCCATGTGCTGAGGAGAAAAATGTGTATTCTTCACCTGTTGTATAAAATGTTCTATAAATATCTATGAGGTCTATTTGTTCTATAGTTCAGATTAAGTCTGATGTTTGTTGGCTTTCCGTCTGGAAGATCTGTCCAAGGCTGAATGCTGTGTGTTGAATTCTCCAGCTATTATTTTATTAGGGCCTGTCTCTCTCTTTAGCTCTAATAATATTTGCTTTAGATATCTGAATGCTCCAGTATTAGGTGCATATGTATTTACAATTGTTATATCCTCTTGCTAAATTGACCCTTTTATCATTATATAGTGACCTTCTTTGTCTCTTCTTATAGTTTTTGTCTTGAAATCTATATTTTCTGATATAAGTCCTGGAAATAAGTTCCTGATATAAGTGTATGGCTATTTTTGTTTTTCTTTGGTTTCCATTGGCATGGAATATCTTTTTCCATACCTTTATTTTCAGTCTATGTGTATCTTTATAGGTGAAATGTGTTTCTTATAGAAAACAGATGATTGGGTGTTATTTTTTTATCCATTCAGCCACTCTGTGTTTTGATTGGAGAGTTTAATCCATTTATATTCAATGTTATTGTTTATAAATAGGGACTTACTCCTGCCATTTTGTTATTCATTTTCTGGTCTTCTCTTCTTTCTTCCTGTCTTCCTTTTAGTAAAGATAATTATCTCTGGTGGTAGGATTAAATTTCTTCTCTTTATTTTTTGTGTATTTGTTGTATGATGTTTAATTTGAGTTACCACGAGGCTTGTAAATGCTGTGTTAGAACCCATTATTTTAAACTGATGACAAAACTAATTGGATAAACGAACACTGAAAAAGAAAACTAATAAAAACTTTACACTTTAACTTCACCTCCCATTTTTTAACATTTCATTGTTTCTCTTTATGTCTTGTTGTGCTGTCTATGTCTTGAAAAGTTGTGGTTATTATTTTTGATGGGTTCATTATTTAGCCTTTCTACTTAAGATATGAGTAGTTTACATACCGCAATTACAGAGTTATAATATTCTGTGTTTTTCTGTGTGCTTACTATTACCAGTTAGTTTTTTACCTTCACGTGATTTCTTCTTGCTTGTTAATATTCTTTTCTTTTTGATTGAAGTAGTTCCTTTAGCATTTCTTGTAGGACAGGCCTGGTATTGGTGAAATCCCTCAGCTCTTGTTTATCAGGGAAGGTTTTTATTTCTTCTTCATGCTTGAAGGATATTTTTGCTAGACATACTATTCTAGGGTAAAAGTTATTTTTTTTTCCTTCAGCACTTTAAATATGTCATGCTACTCTTTTTTGGCCTATAAGATTTCCACTGAAACATCTGCTGCCAGACTTATTGGAGCTTCATCGTATGTTATCTGTTTCTTTTCTCTTGCTGCTTTTAGAATCCTTTCTTTATCCTTGACCTTTGGAAGTTTGCTTTTAAATGCCATGAGGTAGTTTTCTTTGGGTTAAATCTGCTTGATGTTCTATAACCCTGTATTTGAATGTTGATATCCTTCTCTATGTTTGGGAAGTTCTCGGACAGTATCCCTTTGAATAAACTTTTTACCCTTATCTCTTTCTCTATGTCCTCTTTAAGGCCAATCACTCTTAGATTTGCCCTTTTGAGGCCATTTTATAGATTTTATAGGCATGCTTCATTGTTTTTTATTCTCTTTCATTTTGTCTCCTCTGACCATGGCTTTTCAAATAGCCTGTCTTTGAGCTCACTAATTCTTTCTTCTGCTTGATCAATTCTGCTATTAAGTGACTCTGATACATTCTTCAGTATGTCAATTGCATTTTCAACTCCAAAATAGCCACTTGATTTTTCTTAATTGTTTCTATCTCTTTGTTAAATGCATCTGATAGAGTTCTGAATTTCTTCTCTGTGTTATCTTGAATTTCTTTGAGTTTCCTCAAAACAGCTATTTTGAATTCTCTCTCTGAAAAGCCAAATATCTGTGTTTCTCCAGGGTTAGTCTCTGGTTCCTTATTTAGTTTGTTTGGTGAAGTTACATGTTTTTCTGAATGGTCTTTTGCCTGTCGATATTTGTTGGTGTCTGGGGATTGAAGAGTTAGGTATTTATTGTAGTCTTTGCAGTCCGGGTTTGTTTGTGCCTGTCCTTATTGGAAAGGCTTTCTAGGTATTTGAAGGGATTTGGACATTGTTTTCTAAGCCCTACTTGTGTTAGGGAGCACCCTAAGCCCAGCGATGCTGTCATTCTTGCAGACTCATAGATGTACTGCCTTGGTGGTCTTGGATAAGATCTGGAAGAATTCTGTAGATTACTTGGCTCTCGTTTTCCTTCCTTACTTTCTCTCAAACAAATGAACTCTATATCTCTGTTCTGAGCCATCTGGAGCTGGGTATGGGGTGACACAAGCACCCCTGTGGCCACCACCACTGGGAGTGCACTGGATCAGACCTGAACCCAGCAGAGAACTGAGTCTCTCCCAGGGACCATTGTAACCACTACCTAGCTACCACCTATGTTCACTCAAGACTCTAAAGCTCTACAGTCAGCAGTTGCTGAAGCCAGCCAGGTTTGTGTCCTTCCCTTCAGGGCGATGAGTTCCGCTGGGCCCCAAGTGAATCAAGAGATGCCATACGGGAGACAAAAACTGGAGTCAAAAATCTTAGAAATCTACCTGATGCTCTATTCTACTGTTGCTAAGCTGGCACTCAAACCATGAGAGAATGTCCTTTCCATTCTTCCCTTTCCTTCCCACAAGCAGAGGAGCCTCTCCATATGGTTACCACAACCACAGATCCACATGGTGGGTACTGTCAGGCTACTGCCGATATCCACTTAAGGACCCAGGTCTCTTCAGTCAGCTTGTAGTGAATGTTTCTAGGCCTTGGATTTACCGTTCAGGGTAGTGGGCTCCCTTCTGGCCCAGGGTGAGTCCAGAAATGCCATCCAAGAACTAAGGCCCAGAATCAGGGACCCCAGTGGTTCACTTGGTACTCTGCCCAACTATGGCCAAGCTGGCACCTAAAGTGAAAGACTAAGTCCCCTTTACTTTTCTGTATGGTTTTCTCAAGCAGAAGGAGTCTCTCCCTGTAGCCACCACAGCTGTGAATGTACTGGGTTCCACCTGAAGACAACATATCTCAAAGTATCATCCCAGGCTGACATGTTCTACCTGCACATTGCTGCTGGCTCTTCAGGGCCTGCAAGCTCTTTAATCAGCAGGTGATAAATCCTTCCAGGACTGGGTCCTTCCCTTCAAAGCAGTGGGTTCCCTTCAGGCCCAGAGTGTGTCTAGAAAGGTCATATGGGAGCTGGGGCCTAGAAGGGGGTCTCACAACTTTGCCTGGTGCCCTATCCTACTGTGGCTAAGCAGGTGTCCACAAAGCTAGAAAAAAGTCCTCTTTACTCTTTCCTCTCCTCCCCTCCCACAGAAGGAAGGAATCCCTTTTGTTGCCGTAAGCTGCACTGCCAAGCAGACTATTAGGTTTCCTGATTCTGGGCCTTAGTTCTTGAATGGCATTTCTGGACCTACCCTGGGACCACTGGGTAGCCCACTGCCCTGAAGGGTGAGTCCCAGGCCTAGCAATTTACTCCACTATTTAATTACATGGCTTAAGCACCCCCTTGGACACCCCAGCTTGTGTCTTTCTGTCTCACTAGATCATGTGCGCCGCAAGTCCACTGGCTTTGAGCCCAGGACAGCACTAAGACTTGCTTAGAAATTGCAGTCCTTGTGGACTACACTGCCTTTCAAGTTTATTAAGGACTCAAGAGCATGTCAGTCTGTAATGGTGAGGCTTGTGGGATCTCAAGTTCTGACTTCTGGGATGGATGATTCCCTATGGCTAGGGCTGGTCTAAATGCTCCCTCTGGGCATCAGCCGAGTTTAGCCTGGTTTGCTTTCCTCTGTGATAGGACAGCACTGAGTTCAATGCAGGAACCCACAATCACTATACTCTCCTTCTCCCAAGTCCACAGATTCTTCATACCATGTGGCCACTGCTGGGGGATGGGGAAGAAGAGGCATCAGCAATTCAACACTGTCTTTCCCACCCTCTTCAGTGCCTCTTTCAGTGATATGAAGTTAAAACCAGGTGCTATAATTGCTCACCTAATTTTTAGTTCTTATGAAGGTGCTATTTTGTATGTAGACAGTTGTTACATTTGTTGTTCCTGTGGGGTTGGGGTGGTGATGATTCTACTTAGCCATCTTGCTCCACCCTCAAGCTATATATTCTTGAAGGTCTTCCTGTTCTTTATATCCCTACTATATTTCCTGAAGCTCACTACATGAAATACATATGCATTGCAGTTGGCCCTCATTTATTTAAAAAGAAAGTTGCAAGAACTAGTGTTAAGTCTACTAATTAGAGATACATTATCTAATAATAGTTCATTCTTACAAACTAATTTTTACCATTATATACCAACTTAAACATGTTACCAGTAATTACTTACCCCACTGGAGCATTTTTTGAACTGGGGAGATGTTATCTGCAGATAATTTTTATCTGGAGAAATATTTAACATTATTTATGACATTTCCCACTCCTATAGGCACAATAAAAGCCACATTTTATTCATACTTTAAAAATATGAAACATAGTTATTTTCCCTTAACTCTTGTAGTCAAGAGGTCCAGAGGTCATCATACTAGATATGCAAAATTCTTTCTGATTCTTAATCTTCTAGAACTCCCTGAAGGAAACGTGACATGTGGATATACTTTTATTAATACTCAAATTGTAACCAAATATAAGTATTTACAATAAAAATGTCTGTGTATTAATCAATATACCCCACTATCTAATTACATAATGCTATGTGTCTCTGGAGAGTTGGAGGTTTACTGGGGATGTCAAGTGTCCTGAAACTCTAAAATTATGCTAGGTGGGAGCAAACGAAGAATGCAGAGAGAAGTAAATGATAGTAGATTTTATAGCCATATTCTGTAGGAACATTGAGAGGAAAAAAACTTGAAGACATCTGATAAGGAAGGGAATAAACCAGTGCTACCACGAGAATCCACAATTGACAAGAAAAAGTTTCTACATTGGGAAATGCTTCTGAAAACATTTATTTCAAACCCGATAACTTTTCATTCTAAGGGACAACTTTGAGCCACCTTGTTTGGTTACCTTGAAATAATCTGATAAAAAAGTCACTGAATGGTTTTTGTAATAAAAGCAAAATTTCTCAGAATGCAGCTATTTTTTTTTTTTTTTGAGGCAGGGTCTTGCTCATTGCCCAGGCTAGAGTGCAATGGCATGATCTCAGCTCACTGCAACCTCTACCTCCTGGGTCAAGCAATCCTCCTGCCTCAGCTACCCAAGTAGCTGGGACTATAGGCATGCACTACCACACTGGCTAATTTTTGTATTTTTTAGTAGAGACAGGGTTTTGTCATTCTAGCCAGGCTGGTCTCAAACTCCTGGCCTCAAGTGATCCATCCACTGGGGCCTCCCAAACTGCTGAGATTACAGGTGTAAGCCACCATGCCCAGCCAGAATGCAGCTATTGGAAATAGTTTTCTCTACTTCCAAGAATGAGACACAAATCCTATTTCCTAGTTTATAGATGTGCTTTATCTTGTTTCTACTTAACATTTTAAAATTTGTATTGTAATTATCCATTTACATATCTGTTTCCAACTCTAAACAGTGACTCCTATAGAACAAAATTTGTGTTAATTGAATATAATGTTTGGTGTTAGTAAGTACTCAGTTAAATGCTTTTTGAAAGCCTGAGTGTGTCAAGCAAAGCTCCTATGATTCTAGATGGAACAAATGAATACTTGATGGAGTCATTGCTGATGGGAAAGATCAGTTTAAAGTACTGGGTTTCAGATGGCTGTGCTTGAGATGGTTGTTTGTGGAGATGGAAAGTAAACAATTTGATATATTTCTCTGAAAGACTAGAGACAAAAATTTGATTGTCATTAGAATAAAGATGACATTTAGCTATCAAGTTAGACAAAATCACCTTGGGAGAAAATGCAGTAGATGAGACGGTCTAGAAACAATACATGTGGGTGGTGGCTCACGCCTGTAATCCCAGCACTTTGGGAGGCTGAGGCAGGTGGATCACCTGAGGTCAGGAGTTCGAAACCACCCTGGCCAACATGGTGAAACCCTGTTTGTACTAAAAATACAAATATTAGCTGGGTATGGTGGTGTACACCTGTAATCGTAGCTACTTGGGAGGCTGAGGCAGGAGAATCGCTTGAACTCAGGAGGCACAGGTTGCAGTGAGGCAAGATTGTACCACTGCACTCCAGCCTGGGCAACAGAGCGAGACTCTGTCTCAAAATAAATAAATAATAGAGAAAAAAAGAGAAAACAATCCATGTGGAACTCAGGCTCAGTCAAATGTAAGAGAACAAGCCAAGAAAGGAAATGGAGAAAAAGGTCAGCAAGTCAGAAGGAAAACACAAAGCATTTTAAAAGCCAGGAGGAAAAAAGTCGTTAAGATATGGTAACCAGAAAACATTTCTCATCAGCAAATATCTACAATCTTGTACACATGGATGGTCCCCTTAGGATGTGCAAAAGCAATACTCATTCAGTAGAAACTGTACTTCTTTGAGTACCCATATAACCATTCTTTTTTTTTTTCACTTTCCTTACAGTATTAAATACATTACATGAGATATTACAAAAAGATATAGTAATCAATGGTGACAAATCATTGAGAGCTTAATTAGGTTGAGGACAGAGATGAATCTATTAGATTTGGCAATATTGAAGGCATTGGTGATTAGGGAAAACTAATCTCAGACGTGGTGGAGGCAGAAGCCAAATTGGGGTGGAGGTTGAAAGAGAAAGTGAACTGTGCAGAATTAGAGAGGAGGCAAACATAATTTTTTGAGACAGTTGCCTGTAAAAAGAAGTAGGGAAATGGGTGGCAGCTGGAAGGAGATGAGGAATCAGGGTAATGTATATATATAAACATTCTTGTGTGAATTATGGGAGGAATGAAACTATGTTAGAATGGTGATAAGAAAGATCCAGAGAAGAGAGAAACACTGATGAAGGTGAGAGAGGAGACAACCAAAGGAGGAAAGCCCCTGACAAGCTGGCAAATAATAAGAAATAAAGCCCATCAGGGCCTTTGATGATATTGGAGCTTTAAAGCTTTTTCCAGTGCAGCCAAAGAAGGGAAAATGAAGAACCAGCTGTAAATTTTGGTTTGAGTTTTATTGGGTGGTGAAAATAAGAGGAAATTTTTCTTTAGTGATGTTCTAGTTATCTATTGCTATGTAACAAACCACCCCATAACTTTATGGCTCAACAATGAATTATTATTTCTCACTGCCTTGGGGTTTGTCTCAATTCATCTGGGAAGTTCTGCTCCATGTGGTGTAGCTGAGGTCTCTCATGCTATTTATTACATTCAACTGGAAGTTTGATTGGAAGAGGTCTTCCAACCTCTAGCATCTCACTTCATGTAGTCTCATGGGATTCAACAGTCTATCTTTACAGCATGGCAATGGCTTCCAAGAGCAAACATTTCCAAGGCTCACACCTGATATGCAAGTATTTATCATGCCTCTGTTTGCTTCATATTTGCTAATTTCCCATTGGCCAAGCAAGTCATACGGCCAAAGCCAGAGTGGACGTGGAAGAGACTATACTAGGATACCAGAAGGTGAAATTCACTAGGGGTCACTAAAGTAGCTGTCACAGGTTTCTTCTATTTTCTAAAATAAACCATTATTATCTGTTAAATGTGAGTTGGGAAAGAAATATGAAAAGTAAGACCCTTCATGGGAACTGGAAAATCATAGTATTTTGGGCCAGTGCTATGTGCCTGCATGGGCTGTATTCATATCTGTAATGGATAATAGCCTGAGTCTTCTATTACTTTAATTTTGTGTAATATTATTCAGCTGTTCTCCATTGCACACAGGAAACAGACAAATTGGCAAGGTCATTTATAAATGTATAGCTCTGGGAGAAAGAATGTGGATAGCAGAAAAGTGACACTGTAATGTCTATCCTTTGTAGGTTCTTTTGTTCTTTTTTTAAGAAGAGATCAACCCATCGAAATAAATTTAGATGTTTATTATGTATAGGCCAGTATATTAAGGCCTAAGAGGTTGATAAAAAAGGTATTGGACACTGGTCTTGGGCTCAAACATTTTATTTGAAAGGTTGAGGCATATACACAGTAGTTGAAACATCTTTCTTCCATTATGTGGGCATTAATAGCTTTTATTTTTTCTTTTTTCTTTTTTTGAGATGGATTACTCTTGTTGCCCAGGCTGGAGTGCAGTGGTGCCATCTCGGCTCACTGCAACCTCCGCCTCCCAGGTTCAAGCAATTCTCCTGCCTCAGCCTCCCCAGTAGCTGGGATTACAGGTGTGCATCACTACATTCAGCTAATATTTGTATTTTTAGTAACGACGGGGTTTTACCATGTTGGCCAGGTTGGTCTCAAACTCCTGACCTCAAGTGTTCCACCTGCCTCGGCCTCCCAAAGTGCTGGAATTACAGGTGTGAGCCACCGCACCTGGTACTTCTTTTTTTTTTATTCATTTTTCTTATTATTTTGCCTCATTTATCCAATTTCATGGAGCATTGTCCAAAATTCCCTCAGATTTTCAAACTTTTCTATTTGCTTCCTCTATTAGACCATGCCCAGTCATAAATATAAAAACTATACATGATACTTGCCACTCGAACACATAGAATTTTATATAAAGAATGAAGTCAACAAATATGGAAGGACTAAAAAAGCAAAAAGAAGACACAGAGGTAACTCAGGAATAATAACTTCATTAAGAGACTACCATCCTGTAATAGACTGAGTGTTTATGTACCACCAGATTCATATGATGAATTTCTCATCCACAATGTGATGATATTTGGAGGTGGAGCCTTTGGGAGGTGATCAGGCCATGAGGATAGAGCTCTCATAAATCGGATTGGTGCTTTTATAAGAAGGGAGAGCTTTCTCTCCCTCTCTCTCTCTCTCTCTCTCTCTCTCTCTACCATGTGAGGATACAAACCAGGAAGAGACCCTGACCAGAACTGACCGTGCTGGAACCCTGATCTCAGGCCTCTAACTTCCAGAACTGTGAGAAACAAGATTTTGTTTGTTTGTTTTTGTTTTTTGTGACAGAGTCTCGCTCTGTTGCCCAGGCTGGAGTGCAGTGGTGCGATCTTGGCTCACGGCAGCCTCTGCCTCGTGGGTTCAAGTGATTCTTCCTCAGCCTCCCGAGTAGCTGGGACTACAGGCACCCACCACCACACC
Source organism: Pongo abelii (assembly GCF_028885655.2). Classification (NCBI taxonomy): domain Eukaryota; kingdom Metazoa; phylum Chordata; class Mammalia; order Primates; family Hominidae; genus Pongo; species Pongo abelii. Next base: position 129,041,944 of record NC_071996.2, read on the forward strand.
CGGCTAATTTTTGTATTTTCAGTAGAGATGAGATTTCACCATATTGGCCAGGTTGGTCTCCAACTCCTGACCTTGTGATCCGCCCGCCTCGGCCTCCCAAAATGCTAAGATTACAGGCCTGAGCCACCACTGTGCCCGGCCAACTTTTTGTTTTTATCAGCCACCAAGGCTATGGTACTTTGTTATAGCAGCCAACACAGACTAGGATATATCCCGGGCAGCGAAGGAAAGAGATTATCAAACCCCAGAAGCTTGCAGGAAGGGCCCTAACAGCAAGGCATGTGGAGCTCTGAGGGGAGGTCCCTGCCTGGCGGCAGCTGCTAATTCTGAAACATAAAGAAGCTGGTTCTAGGACCACTAGAAGAACCTGGAAACTGGAACCAAATGCTACCCCTATAGTGAAAACAAGTAGTAAACCAGGAAGAAACAAGTTCCCCCTAGTTCCCCCTCTCTCTTCCTAGTATTCTACTTTCCTCTAGGGCCTCTTCCTCCTCTAACAGAGAGCACCCGGCACAGAATAAACAAGGTTGCAGAGTCCCAACTCCAGAATCACAGGGCTGATGAGATGTGGAAGGATGAGAAGGAAGCTGAGGAGCAAAAGCTTAATAACTAGCACAGTTTTTTAATAACCATCTTTGCCATTTCTCTCTTCAGTGGTACAAGGGAGAAAGAGAGGAAGAAAGGTTAGCACAGCCAAATGGAAGGTGACTTTATATGTCTGAATCATTTGCATTGAAAATATGTTATTACAGTAGCTTCAAAGAAGGATTGGACAAGTGTTCTTTATTTTTTGTTTTCATAAACATAACCACTGTTTTAAAGGTGCTAATATCAAAAAGTATATATGCTTTCCATTTCTGGCTTAGGATGACCTGGAGAAGTATATCAACTTTTATCAAGAATTCAAAAAGAGGCTGGGCGCAGTGGCTCACACCTGTAATCCCAGCATTTCGGGAGGCTGAGGCGGGTGGATCACATGAGGTCAGGAGTTCGAGACCAGCCTGGCCAATATGGTGAAACCCTGTCTCTACTAAAAATACAAAAGTTAGCTTGGCGTGGTATTGCTACTCAGGAGGCTGAGGCAGGAGAATTGCTTGAACTCGGGAAGCAGAGGTTGCAGTGAGCCGAGATTGCACCATCGCACTCCAGCCTGGACTCTGTCTCAGAAATAATTCAAAAAGAAAAGATGAAAAAAGTATTTCAAAAAAATAAAAAAAGTTAGACATTTAATTAACCCATAATAATTTGGTCCCTTACATTCGTTACTAATCCTTTTACATACCAGTATTTTCATTTTTCCGTGGCAATAACAGCAGCTAAACAATATATATTCTAAAGTAATCCAAGGTTTTTTTTTTTTTTTTTTTTGCTTCTTTTCTCCTATGGCCTTAGTATAAACTATTTGTATTACAGAAAAATTTCCCAATCTAAAACCATATAAAACTGTCATCAGAACACATTTATCTTTTTTTTTTTTTTTTTTTTGAGACAGAATCTCATTCTGTCACCCAGGCTGGAGTGCAATGGCACAATCTCAGCCCACTAAAACCTCCGCCTCCCGGGTTCAAGCAATTCTCTGGCCTCAGCCTCCTGAGTAGCTGGGATTACAGGGGGGCACTACCATGCATGGCTAATTTTTTTTTTGTACTTTTAGTAGAGACGGGTTTTGCCATGTTGGTCGGGCTGTTCTTGAACTCCTGACCTCATGATCTGCCCGTCTCAGCCTCCCAAAGTGCTGAGATTACAGATGTGAGCCACTATGCTCAGCCTACATTTATCTCATATAGAGAATAAAACAGTGCTTACCAGAGTTGGGATTGTAGGGGTTGGGGGAGCAAAAGGAGAGATGATGTGGGTCAAAGGATATGATCTAATGTACAACATGAAGACTACAGATGATAATAGTGTATTATATTCAGGAATTTTGCTAAATAAGTAGCTTATAGCTGCTCTTGCCACAAGGTGTTGAAATGAGTAACAATGTGAGATGATAGATGTGTTAGTTTGTTCCACTATAATAACCATTTTACTATATATGTATATTTTAAATATACATGATAAAATTTATTTTATAAATAAAAAATAACAGCTAATGAAAAGATTACTGGAATTTTGAACAGCATTTGTGAAATAATCATAGCTTTCTAAATGCAATATTATAGCAACATACAGAAACTTCAAGCATTTTCCAGTTTTTCTTCACAGTTTTCCGTCTTTATTATCTATACAAAATATGCTAATACTTTTGAATGATTTTCAGAAAATAATTCTGAGACTGAAATCATCATATTCAAGCTTTTTTTCCCAGAAGGATTTGTGTTTTGATCAACCATTTGGAAGGAGTTGTGAGCAGCCAAAATAAATATAGGCTAGGGTGGGAGGAGAAAAACAAGCATTTTGTTTTTTATGTTTTAAAAATATATTCTGTGCACCTGAGTTGGGTTTTTGCTTTATTTCATTTTTCTTCCCTTTTTCAAATTACATATAGGTAGGGGCAAATTTGGGCTAATCAATAAACAACTCTCTTTTCCCTCTCCTAAGACTGTTTTTTTTAGAGTTGCCATCACAACCAAAGATTCTATGTTGTTAAAATCTCTTAGTGATAGTCTCAGGTTAATACATTAGAAGGTAATGACTGCTTATAGAAACAACAGAGCAGCAAATCTATAACATATTTGATTTTTAGGGATCACCAGCACCTCCAGATGTGTGATCCATCCATCTAGTTATCAATGGTAAATGTGCAACTAACAGATCTGGTCCTGTGTCAACCAATGCCTAAGTAGGCTTTCCTGAAGACACAGAAGGGGGATCACTGCCTTGTCAGCCTGTCTAAGCCCGATTAGCTTTCCTCCTCTTCCTCTGCCCAGTAAAAACAAGAGTCCAACTCATTTAGAGCTGAGATGAGGACAATAGGAGTCCTACAGTTTCCAGAATCACCTTGGGAGTTGGTGAGGAATATAGATGGAAGAAATTGGTTAGGGATGCTCCTCTCTACCTTCAATTCCATTCACTTTGGGCAGTGAACGTCTAAATATTAGTTAAGTTGTGCTCCCCTGCACCCCTACAGATCCTGACACTATACCCCTGCAGTTCTTACCCTGCTCTGTTGTTTCTATAAGCAGTCATTACCTTCTAATGTATCATATAATTGACATGTATTATGGTTGTTTATTGTCTAAGTCCTACTAGTATACATACTCTATGAAGGCAGGAGTCTTTTTGCCCATGGAGCCTCATCAGCTAGAACCTCTGACTGTCTGTTCCATTTGTTTATAGGAATGAATAGAAAATGTTACCATATTGGAAAGCTTGCCTTTTTCTTTAAAGTAATACTTTCTCTTCTGAGAAGCGTTCTCTTAAGTGGACATAAACATTTTCTGATTCTGAAATAATCCTGCACATATACGATATACTTATACTATATACAATATAGCATATACAGCTATAATCATTATTTAATAGATATAATTTTATTACATGTTAAACATATTACATAGGCTATTACTAGCTGTTGCAAACTCAATTTTACTGGCTTAACAAAATACAAGTTTCATTATTTTTCACATAATAGTCCAAATGTGGGTGTTTTTGGTCTGGAGTGGCACTCCCCCAGGTGATAATTTAGGCATCTAGACTTCTTCAATGTTATGGCTCTGCTGTTCCTTGAGCTCCTCAGTCATTAGTATCCACCTGGGTGAAGCAAAAGAGATGGCTTCTTAATTGTTTTGACCATCTTGGTTACTTCAAGTAACACACATCACTTCCAATATTATTCCATTGATCAGAACTGTCAAATGGCTCCCCCTGGGTGCAACAGTTTGTACAGTCTCTGGTTGGCAGCTACTTCCCAGGAACAGCTCTACACTATGGTAGGGGAAGCATGAATTTTAATGGATTGTTAACCATTCTCTGCTACATTTTGTGATCAAGCTTTCCCGTAGCATACATCCCCACTGACCAGCTATATTAGTGATACTTATGATTTTAACAGTGTGCTGTTATAATTACGCATAACAGTCAGAAGAATATAATGGCTAATGCGTGTCAATATCTTTGGCTGTGCTCAACTTCAGACCATTGGTCCTGTTCCGGTTTACTTCAAATGTCTCTCTTTCTGAGGCCTAGACTAAGTAGCAACAGCACTTGCGCCATACTTTTCTCATGAGCATGATTGAAAGATGCCAAAGCAAAACATACATATCTAAATTCTTAGATATAGAACAGATTAGCTCTGCTCTAATTTCATTGGTCAAAGCAAGTATTATTATCTACATGGGGAATGTCATCTGGAATGGCTTGTTTTCTCCATCTGTCTACTTAATAGCCACCCATTAAAGATTTACAAAATCTTGCCATTTTTTAAAGATTTGTTTACCTTCTGGACATCGAATATCTTTTTTCTGTTCTTTCCATCCATCTATCCATCTATCCATCCTTTCAAAAATTATTTAATGCTTGCCTTCTATGTGTCAAGCATTAGTTTACACCGTGAAGAAATAGCATGAACAAGATCTTCAAAAAGTCTCCAATTTCATGAAGCTTATATTTTATTTTTTATGTACATATGTTTGTATGTATGTTTTTCCAGAACAACCAAGCAAGAATGGAGCTTATGTTTTAGTGGAGAAAATAGATATGTGAGCCAAAACATAAATATAATTTCAGATATTACTATATTATTAATAAATGGAAATAGGGAAATACAACTCTATGGAGGAAGGAGCAACATTAAATAGTTGGTCAGGGAGAACCTTTCTAAATAATTGAGCTGAGAATAAAACAGCCATGTATTTATAACCAAATATGTGATTCTAATGAGGGTCACGATACCAAAAGAATTCTTTTGGTCACGATACCAAAAGAATCTGTTAAGCTTCTCCCTTTTGTTTTATTTCATTTTTCTCCCTGGCATCCATTTATCATGTTTAAGTTGTCAGGTTAATAGAAAAAGGGCTAAGTAGAATAGACTAGGCTGATTGCCAGGGTCTACAATGTGCCCAGTTATTTTAAAATTAGGTGGAATCACATTGTTTGGAGGGCCTTTATGTTTCTAACAAAGCTACAATTAAGGAAATAAAGTTGAATAATGTTGCCTAATGCATTAGAGTACAAATTTAAAAGATCCAGGGAAAAATGAACAAGGATCCTCAGAAATATTTCTCCCTTTCCCTGGTTTTTCTGCTCTGCCTGTGTACTGCTTTGGGAATTGATTGGTTCGATCCTATGATATGACCCTCCAGGGAGTGGTCTGGCTGTCACTCCCTGGAGGAGGGCTGGATCTGTCAACTAACATTCAAGGTGTTTTGCATTATTAAGAACTAGCCATGGATGTAATAAAGTGAGTGTTTGAGATTTCCAACCTTAGCTTCATACTAATTTCTCATTGCTACTATAAAAGTATGTGTATCACAAACTTAGTGGCTGAAAACAATACTTGTATTAATTCTGTCTAACATGAGTCTCACTGAGCTAAAATCAAGGTGTCAGCATGTCTATATTTACTTTTAGAGGCTTTAGGGGAAACCCTTTGTCCATTTTTCCAGCTTCTTTAGCTGCATATACTCCTTGTGGAAATCAGTAAATGATAGAATTTCTTATTGGTTTATGACCCCCGTCCTCCATCTTTAAAGCCCAGCAGCAACTGGTCACATTCTCACGTCGCATCTCACTCTGCTTCCTTTGTCCCCTCTCTCCAATAACAGCCAGGGAACAGGTTCCCTGTTGTAAAGATTCCTGTGATTAGATTGGACTCATCTGGACAATCCAGGCTAATCACCCCATCTCTAAGTCATTAACCATAATCACATCTGTTGAGTTCTCTTTGCTTTGTAATGTAGTCACAGGCTGCAGGTTTTAGGCTATGGACATTTTGTGGGGGTGCCATTGTTCTATCTTCCATAGCTTCTCTTTAAATTTATGGTTGCAGCTTCCTCTACAATGAGAGGCATCACCAGACAGAGCCATTCTTTAACAGGATTAACCTGATTTCTGGGAATGGGCAAGAAGAACACTCATGTTTTCCTAACACTATGATACAACTCGGCTTTTGACCAAGAACTCCATACATCTGGGGGCTGAGTACACTGTGACACGTTACCGGAAAGCTCCAGCTTGTTTACTTTGGGTAACTGGAGTTTTAATCACTCCTTGAGGATATTTTATGATAACCTGGAGAAATTGTTTTTATTATATTAGGAGGTGGAGGCTGTCTTTTTTCTCTCTCTTCCTCTCTGTTAATGTTTTAGAATTATCCCCTTCTTTGATGGATTTGAAATTGTTCCTGGGAGGAAATGCTGGTGATAATTCTAATTTCAGCTGCTTTTGCTCTGGGGACTTATTTGAGTCTTGTCTTTGATATTGTGCTTCTCTAATCATAATCCTGACTTTCTGAAATATGAGTATCAGTAGAGAAAAAGCTTGCCAACTCCATAGCTCATTTATCATGGAGAGGATGCTTTTAAGGAAGGTCTTAAATGAAGGCATTGTACAAATGCCAAAAAAAAAAAAAAATGTGCTATGTCTGGGGATTAGGAGAAGCTTCTCATTGTCTGACCTCAATTAGAAAAAGCAGAAATATTTCTAAGGATTGCTTCTGAGATGCCTGAAGTGGCTTACCGGATATTGGAGTTAACTCTCTCCTAAGCTGAAGATTTTTACCTTTAGTGATCCAGTAACCTCATTCCTTTACTTCTTTTCAGAAACTCCTCATGAATTTTTGTAGGACACTCTCCTCAGGACCCATGGTTCGATTTAAACCTGTTTTTACTGGAAGTGAGGAGAAGTAATTATGTATCAAATAAATGGGAGGAATTTTAAAAGCTCTAAAAACACACAAACAAAATATTAAAATATTAGATTGAAATGAAGTGGGACTTTCAATTTTTTTCATTATACTCCCTAAAGGAGCTTTATAAGGTATATTTTTCCTAGTCACCCTACATAAAATTTTAATGCTGCAGATATACAATATATCTGTTCATGTGCTGTATATATATCTATGCTTTATACATGAAAAGAAAGAGATATTTTGCCCCTTTCCCAAGAACCAAATTTCATCCTATTGGAGAAGATATTGCCTTCATTAGGAATGCATGATGTAAACTGAAGGGGCATATTTTAATTTATCTCCTCCCCAATTTCATATTATAGTTGCTTATTTTAAAAGTAAAGCCTCATTATCACAAGGAGATCATAATATATTACATATGCAAAAAAGAATATGTAAAGAATAGCCATTACCCACCTCCCTTTCCAAGTCATAGACAAATTTTTCAATCCATCAAGATACCTTTCTATACACTTACATATATATTCATAATAGACACTTACTTTACAAAAATATAATTTTGTAAATGTTGACCATTTTTTCTATGCCAATAGCATATTATCATAACATTATTTTTATTGCAGAGTACTTTATTGTATAGTTATAAGGGTCTTGTTAATTTAGATATACAATATTCTTGTCAGATATTTATGTTGTTTCTAACTTACTTTGAGAGAAACACTATGATATAGAGCATACCATATCTTTGGACATATCTTTTCAAATATGACTGAATATTGTCTTGAGATTCATGCCTGCAAATACAGTCTTCCAGGCAAGGACATTGCACTTTTCAAAGAATTTGATACATGATGCTAAATTGCCCACCTAAACAGCTTGGCTTATTTTAAAGAACCATAATCATAGCAAAATTTGAATAGGCTTTGGTAAACTCAGTGGGATCTTTCCTATCAATAGAATATTGCATTTATATCCAGATGATTGGGCATATTTTTAGAGGGTATAATTGATCAATTGGAACAGAAACTCTGGCACAAGCAGGAGCTGGAAGGATATTTGTGATGTGCTCAGAATTTTACATGTGTAACTTGGCTCAGCAAAACTATAGGGGCTGGGGGGAAAAAAGGAGCAGGGAAAATGGTTTTAATCCAAGTTGGTTTTTGTTTGATCCATTCTAATTTTTATTATTTTAAAATTGTCCACATATTCCATCCTAGCTTTTATAAATAAATTTGCTGTAGAAGTCAGAGATGGAAGAGATGCAGGCAACAAAGGACCTTTCCAAAACGTTTTTTTTTTTTTGTGGCTTCTCATGAATTCATCAATTCAACAAATATTTATTAAGCAATTAGTCTATGACAGGCATTGCTGCAGGCCTGGAGCATGCAACCGTGCCTAAAAACAAGTTTCTACTATCGTGGAGCTTATGTTCTCGTGGGAAGAGGCAGCGATATTACAGTAAACATAAGTAAATATGATGGCAGTTAGTGACAAGTGCTATGAAGATAAATAAGTAATTGGGGGGACGACAGACAGGGGGATGACCACTTTGAATAAGGTGGTCATGAGAAACCCTCAGTGATGAGGTGATATTTGACCTGAATTGAAAAGAAGTACTGAAGCAAGCCATGTACATCGCTGGGGGAAGCACATTCCAGACAGAGGGAAGAGTTAGTACAAAGGTCTGAGATTAGAGCATGCTTGGCAATTAGGAATAGGAAGGAGGCCAGAGGTGGCTGGAACAGAGTGAACCTGGAAGAAAGGCACAAAAGATGAAGTTGGAAAGATGGGCAAGGGTTAGTCAACTCATGGCATTATAAGACCCACTAGGGATTCCAAGTGCCTCATATTTTGAGGCCATTCATTCAACACATATTTTAAAGTTCCTGCTGTACTCCAGGCCCCTGGATAGACAGTGGGTATCTACAGGGGATAAAGACAGGCAGGGCTGGCATGGAGTAAGCATTCCAGGGGAGTAAACAGACAGGCATAGAGGCAGTTATAGTTTATTGTGATCATGCTATTATAGGTGAAATAGAGGCTTTAGCTGGAGCCCAAGAGTAACAATTCACCCAGATAGTTGCAATGTAAAAATCAGTATGTTTTTAATAAAATGATTCTTTTTTCTTTTAGTAGCCTGCACATATCATTCTATATTTCTGTATTATATGTATCATGTTATGTTGACAGGAAATGTTAAATCATGTGCTCATCTGGATGGGGTCCTGGAGTTAGGGGCTATATTTTTTTTTCATGTTTGCTTCAATTCATGGCAATGAACTCATGAGGAAAAAGAAATCACTGAATTAAGATCTGGCTTCCTGTCTCTCAAAAAGTTCTGGACCTAACTAGAACTTAGTTAAATGATTAGCATGTTAAGAAAAGCTCACTGAAAATCTGGAAGACAGAGTGGGGCAGGAGGGAGTGGGAGCTGCAATTTGGATCCACTGGTGCTTTTCCTACTTGTTTTGTCAGTTGTGAGTCTCACTTACTGGTAAATAGTCAGAAATTATATGTGTTTTGTTTCCCCTTTAAATGGTAAATTCACTGGGGGAAAGAACAGTTTCTGCTATCGCTTTGTGTGGGTGTATGACAAATGACACACAAATGAGGAAAAACAATTCTTCCCATTGGAATCTGTTCACAGAAATACATAGAAACATTCTAGAAATCCAGGGCATGTGGCTTCCTGATCGTTCTAAGGGCATTTACCGTATGTGTTCAATGTCTCAATTATCTCTATGAATTTAGGAACTTCTGTTATTGTTTTAAACGGCTTGCTGGGGTATGCCCTTGAAAGCTTTTATTTTCTGGTCTAAGTACTGTGTACTTAAGGGTGATTGCGGGAGAATTTTAGGATATGGGTTTGATTGCAAAGGATCCGTATCTCCAAGGTAACACCAAAATTCCTATTGGCTGAGAACAATTTGTCTTCCCTGCCTGGGTTTTTGTGCTATTTGAAAAGCATTGTAAGGGCAAATTTGCTTGGAACATACAGAGTCGAGGAAATGGAAGAGGCTGCACTATTCCCAATTACCTCACGTACTTGTTCTGTATAGTTTGTACCTGCTGAGAAACCCAGGATACCACCCCAAACCTCGCTCCTGTTAAGATTAACTTCTTCTCATGTTAGAGCTTTCTACTTGTGCCTTTCCAGCATCACACTACTTTATAATTGTTTTGTCGGTACCTAAACTGCCAGCTTAGCTCGGGTGTACTTTGACAGCATCTTTTCTCTTATTTTAATTGTCACAAGCTGTTGCAGATTATCACATTATCATTTGTCCTTTCTATTTGGATAAAATGTCTGATGATGAGACAAGATCTCCCCACTTATCCACTTCATGGCAAAATATTTCTGAAATGAAATTAACAAAAGATGTTTAGAAGGAATGAACAGTGTAAAAGTTTGTATCTTTTTATCTGTAACTTTGCAAAAGATTCTAATTTTATTATCAAGCAGGCACTGTGCTTGGAGCTGGGGCTCCAAAAGTGAGGTAGACAAACACAATCTTCCTATCTAAAGGAGAAGGACATTAAGCAAGCAGTAACACAAATAAACATGCACCTAGAAATGGTGGCAAGAAAAAGGGGAGGGTTCCAAAGAAGATTATTCTTAGATTGATTTTGCAGAGAAGAGGTCCTTGAGTGAACATTAAACTAAGACCTAGAGGTTAAATAGAAAGGGAGGCACGGGAGTGAAGAGAAAGGTCTTCTAGCTGTAGAAAGCATTTGACAAAATAGCCCGGTGTTGGGAAATCACTTTTTTCATCTGAATCACTGAAAGAGAAGCCTCTGGCTGCAGGGAGTTATCAAAGGGGTGAGCATTGTGAGATGTGGCTGGAGAAAGAGAGGGAAGCCAGGTCATAGAAGGCTATGTGTACTGTAATAACTATGGGAGAACATTGTAGGGGTAAAGGAATGGGTTCGTGACATGGTCAAAGCTAATTGATTACAGTATTTACAATTTTATATATGAAGGATCTTCATAGTGATCACAAAGCAGAACATTTCTTGATACATAGGAGGGAGAGAGAAGGAGAGAGAGACATACATACATGCATATAGGCATGCATACACATATGTGTGTGTGTGTGTGTATCCATATTCAAATTCAAATTCAAATTTGAGTTTGAAAATGTACTTTCAAATTAGTTTTAGAGTAATTTCTTTAAATTCCTGTTAATATTACTCAAATGGTCTATATGTTGAAGTTTAATTTTTAGGTTAATATCCCATCCTGACCTTGAGTTAGATGTTTAAGGTATGACTTGGGGGTGGGAAAAGCCACACAGGGAATAATCTGTGGACTGTAATCTGAGAATAATGCAGACTGGGTGAACTGTAATGTCTCTCTCCTTTCTTATAGTTTAGACTCAGAATCCATGTCATCTTGATGGCATTTATTATAAAGAAAACAAACTTAGATCTAAAACCAAAACAAAGAATAGCCTCTGAAGTTTTCATAACTATTTAAATAATAATAAATTCACAAATAGCCCATGATTCCAGCTAAGGCAAGGAAGACTAAGGTCTCCTTGGGGATGTTGCTTCTGCATGGCCCACTGTAGTCCTGACTGTTCAGAGCCCTGTCTCTGAGATAACACTTTTCTCTGAAATTACTGTGGATTAAATAGAAGCTCCAAATATTGTGAAAAAAAAAAGAGCAAAACTGATTTAAGGCCTTGAGTTCAAAAGTCAAGGCTTAGATTTTTCCATTGTCCACTGCTACTTCTGCTTGTGTTGTGTTTTTAGTAACCCCTAAGAGCTCAGAACCAAAAAATACCAGTGTCTTGTCCCTGTGGTCAGTGAGATTCTGACATGGATCAAGCTACTCTGTCCTAGATGAAACCATTTTCCTCATCTGAATATTGAGAAAGGTAAACAGAACTTACATAAAAGACCAATTAAAGAGTATTAGGTCATTGGGACAAAATTAAAATTGTGCACGAACAAAAAAACTTTTCTCTTTTCCCACCTAACTCTTCAAGAATGAAGGTACACTGCATGGGGATAATAGAATACCTGCAATATCCAAAGGTGAACTGCATAAATATTAAAAAAAACATGCTCACTATCTGCATGTCCTCATAATGAGCCATCTCAGTTTTTAGAAATATTCTCTATTTTTTTAACAATCTAGTCACACTTTTCCTAAATTTGAGAAGCACAGAAAATAACTCACCAACGTAATTTTGTAAAACCTAAGGGATATATTTATGGCATGGTGGCTCACTCCTGTAATCCCAGCACTTTGGGAGGCCAAGGCAGGTGGATCACTTGAGGTCAGGAGTTCGAGACCAGCCTGGGCAACATGGTGAAACCCCGTCTCTACTAAAAATACAACAATTAGCCGGGCATGGTGGTGGGTGCCTGTAGTCCCAGCTACTTGGGAGGCTGAGGCAGGAGAATTGCTTGTACCTGGGAGGCAGAGGTTGCAGTGAGACAAGATCATGCCACTGCATTCCAGACTGAGCGACAGAGCAACACTCTGTCTCAAAAAAAAAAAAAAGTTTTAATAAAAATTGTTAATCTGTTGAATTTTCTATTGTCATGCATATGCTGTGATTTACTTCACTTTGTGATTTTTAGTTGCACCTTCAATTAAAACTCACTTAAGGAAAATCATTTTTAAAAAACTGATAAGAAAACTAAGATTATCAATACTAAAATGGTAATATCCCAAAAGTTCCAATAACTACGTATTTTTAAAAAACATGTTGCTTTTTTTGTTCAAAGTAAATCCATTTCTATTACCTTCACATACATGGGCTATAAACCTAATGCAGAAGGGAACTGACATATATTGGTCTCATAGTTCAATGAACATAAAATCTGTATTTATTGGCAAAATCACTCATTTTGCAATTTCTCAAAGCTGGTAGTTTCTTTGGTATTGGCACCATTAATTTTTATAGCTCTGTGATAGATAAATGTGAAGTATGTGTAAAAGCATATGCTCTCATATATTCCAATGTAGTCAGAGAGAATTCTCCATGTATAGCAATAATAATTGATAATGATACTTGATTCTACATTTTAAGCCCTTCCTATATCCCAGGCAGTATGCTAAATACTTCAGGTAGAATGTCTTTTTAAATCCTCATATGCACATATGAATAAGCATCATTATATCCATTTAACAGTTGAGCTCAACAAGGCTTAGTAAAGTTAGAGTTGACTTTCCCAAGGTTATATGACTACTAAATTGGGATTCGAATTCAGCCTAATTTGACTTATGGAAGAGTATTGGTAGTGTTTTAAAAAATGGTAAAAAAAAATGCCCTTAACAATATATTTGTAAAACAAATATGCACCATCATATATTGAGGCAAATTTGTCCTTTTGATAGTATGGTGACTAGAGCCAGCTCACCCATGTTCACACAGTTTCTGCCACTTGGGCAAGTAATTCCATTTCTCTATAACTATATTTTAATGTCTGTAAAACAGAGTTTATAATAGTACCTACCTCATAGGGATGTTGTAAGGATTACATGAAATAATCCCCCCCAAAGCGCTTTTGTCTGATACAAGTAAAGCATTTGATAAATAGTGGCTATTATTATGCATTATTATCATTATTACTGTTATTACAGAAGTTACAGTTCCACTAAAGGAAATGTTAGCACACAGTAACACAACTTCAATGAGGTTGGATGAAATGTTTTATGGCTCTGTAATTCCATGCTGCTTCCTCTGTGATCTCAGGTACTTAAGAAGATCACAAACATTTCTATCTTTTTATCACAACCAGGACAGGCTTCCAAAGGATAATCCTCAGTAGACTGTATCTATGAAACGGCAGGGATTCAGCTTCTACAGAGTTGACTGCCCCAGGGACAGGAGAAATGTTCCAATCATTAATCGGATTTTTCTCCCAACTTACTTTTCTTTAAGATAATATCCCCCTTGGTTGAATCCAAATTAACTGTGCTTTTATTGGGTGCTTAGCATCATGCATTTTCCATGGACATTTTTATGCTGTCACATTTCTTTCCCTTAAGACTTAGGAAATCAACTTACTTGGTAACTTCCTTTCACTGTAGGTAGAAATGCTGCAAGTGATAGCTACAGTGAACTTGTAAAGAAAACTTGCTGATGGCTTCAAAATATTTGGGCAAAGAGAAAAAAGAGTTATCAACCACTGGTTTAATAGCTCAGCAATCCCTAAGTTTTAAATGTGCGTATTGTTTTTCTTAGCTTGGACTTCCTAGTGTTTGAACACTGGGTGGAGGTGATTGACCTGTGAGATAAAACCACTCAGAGATCTCTTGGTTTGAGGAACCTACAGTAATATGTGTGTGTGTGTGTGTGTGTGTGTGTGTGTGCGCGCGCATGTGTGTTTGCGTATACAGTCATGCATTGCTTAACAATAAGGATGCTTTCTGAGAAAATGTGTCATTAGGCAATTTTGTTGTCATGGGAACATGATAGATTGTACTTATGCAAACCCAGATGGCATAGCTTAGTACACACCTAGGCCATAAGGTAAAGCCTATTGCTTCTAGGCTACAAACCTGTACAGCATGTCACGATATTGAGTACTGCAGGAAATGGTAACACAATGGTAAGTATCTGCATATCTAAACCTATATAAACATAGAGAAGCTACAGTAAAAATATGGTATTATAATCTTATGAGACCACAGTTGTATATGGGATCCATAGCTAACTGCAACCCCATTATGTGGCACATAAACTTTCATTAAAAAAATGAAAGTGGAGGAAATAAAAAAAGAAAATTTGAAGGGACATATAAGAAAGATTTGAAAACTTTGAATCATTATACACTTACAGTTTATTATCCCATGAACAGTTATTTATAGTAATTATTGATTGATTGCCTATTGGGAGCAAGTTGCTGTGTAAAGTTTTCTGGGACTTTTAAGAAGATAAATTAATTCTCCCTTCAGAAAGCTCATAGCCTTTGAGAGAGAAGCTGATAATCAAGTACAAGGTAAAAATGAGGAAGTTCACAAGAAAGAAAGAGATGAAGCCCAAAGTGAGGGGCGGAGGGTTGGGCAAGAAGAAGAAGAGAAGGAGGAGGAAAGGGAGGAGTTGGTGATGTTTGAGCTGGACCTGAAAGGATGGGAAGGGTCTTATTTAGGGTAGGATGGTACAAGAACAGGGGAAATGTCTCAGTAAAGTCTGAACATACATGTATCTGATAAGTGTGTGGAACAGCGGTAGTTTGGTTTGGTCAGTGTGAAGAGCACATGAAGAAGCCAAGGGGAAAAAGGATGGAAACTATTTTGGGTTATGATCGGAGGTCTGGCATGCTATTAGAAGAAGAAAAATCATACTGGCTGTGACATTTTTTGCAGTAATTCTTTACTACTTCAGAGCAATCCCACATGGCATCACTTTCATACATACGAAGGATGAGAGTTATAAGGGAGTCTTGGGATATTTTTATTTCCTATATTACTAGTGATATTCTTTCAAATGGTCTTGCTATATTAAGCTTTATAATTACACAGGAGGTTTTTGCCAGAAAATGATTGTTTTAATCCCAAATTTATGGTCTGGGATTATGCTTACAAAGTCATTAGACCCTAAGTGTTTTATACATTGCAAAATCTAACTTGTGATTTCCCTCTGCCCTGTCCCTTCATGCCTTCCCTTGACTTTTACTTAGAGTATAAGGGAACTAAAAGAGGAAAATTTCAATTTCTCAGTTAATTTTTCTAACTTTTCTTTTTGGCAAGTAAAATATTTAACCTGCCTCAATTTTTCCACATGGATAATGTTGAGTATTCCTTCACTGACCACTCTCACCACTCTCCTTTTATTTTGCCATTATTACCACTCTTCATCAGTCTCATCATCCTGCTTCTTCAAGACTATTTGTGGAAATAACAAATTATAGGGGTGCTCATGACTCTTTAGGGTTATTTACAAAATACCCCAAATTCTGAATGCCGATTCTAATACTGTCAAAGGTCTATAAGTCACTCAGCAGTGAACAAAGATTTACCAAGAATCTGTGATATTCTAGTCACTTTACCCTAATGATTTAGTGAAGATCAAGACAGACAAGAAACCATTATTGTCATGGAGATTATAGTCAAGTGGGGAAAAGGGAAATACCTACACTGGCACCAATAAGCTCACATAAACCAATGGAGAGGAAAACGAGAAATATCCAACAGGGATAAGTTCTGATTGGATGTGCATAGAAGACTTCTTTGAAGAGGTAACATTTATGCTGAGATCTGAGTGACACAAAGAAGTCAACATTGTATAGGAGGAGATGTAGAGGTTGAGAGGGAAAGCTTTCCCCCTTATACTCTGAAGGTTTCCTGAAAATCAGCTAAAAAAAGGAAGATAAGAGAAAAGGCAAACAAACTTTATTTTAATGTGCACAGCACAGGGGAATCATGGAGGAATGATTACCTAATAACCTGATGGGGTGCAGATGTTTATATAAGTTTCTTCGTAGGGGAAGGTGAAATGGAAGAAATGCAGCTATATGAGGGATAGCAAATAATTTTTAGGGGGGAAATGAATGGACTTGGAGAACATAAAGTGGCCTGGGATGAAGTCTGTTGGGCCCACAGAGCAGACAATGGCTGGTAAATGATTACCTTTGAGATACTGAATGGGACAGAAATAGAAGACAATGGCTTATGACAAAAGTCTGTTCTGGTGTGTTGACAGACTTTGGTCTTTCTTTTTGCAATATGATTTAAGTTAATGAAAACTCAGGGAAGGTACCAGAGAAAATTGTTTTCTTCTTTGGTAGGTCTGGGCTTTAGGCAGTAAGGGAACTGCAGATAACAACTCAATTCTGTGCTTTCAAAGAGAGAGGGGATTGAGAGAAAGGAGGAGTGAGGGGGGAGGTGAGAGAGACATCAAGGCTGCTTCTTTAGGCCAGCATGTCACAGTGCTGTATTTTGGGCTATTGACTTCCATGCTTCAACAGGAACACAAGCATTCCTGGGAGCAGGAATAAACTCAGTGTTTTAGAGAAAGTAAAATATTAATAGGTGTACATTTTGAGGCCCTTCCAAGGAGCAGGAATTCTGCTAATGGTTTTAAATGCACAGACTCATTGTCTCATTTGATTTTCATAATCAGTCCTACAAATATCTCCTCCTCATAGATGAAGAAACAGGTTAAGTAGTGGTTCAAGATCATGATAGGATTGGAACTGAGATCTCTCTGATTCCAGAGCACATTCTCCCTATGTGTTCTCATGTCTTACGCTCTGCTGTTCACATCTATTAGGTTATGGAACCTAATATTTTAGCATAACCTCCCACTGAGATCATTCCTGCAGAATAGTTCCTCTCCCTGATAGATATATTGTCTCCAATTCTTTTCTCTATCCTACTAGACTTGTGTAAAAGATGGAATGGCAGGTGCAATCTGAGAGCCTGTAGTAGTAGAGCTGAGGAAATGTCTGCAGCACCACCACTGTTTCTGTTCTCTACAAGCAGGCTATGTCTAATGGACATCCCATGTCTAGAACAGGAGGAGAGTGATTTGGAAACAAGATACTGCCCTGGAATGCAAATATCAAACTAGAACTTGTGATATACACTGTGAACAGAGGGCTGTGTCTTCTTGGGAATGCTGGCTGCCTGCCTGGATAGATTTCCACAAAAGGGTGTTACTGTGCTGAATTTGCCTTGTACAGGTTTGGCCACAATCTACAAGCTCAGAAACTCCCTCTCATCAGATGTCTAGAGTAGACAAACTCAAAGAGATGGGTACATAGAACTAGAATCCCACTTTGCTCTTTTTCTAATAAGAAACTATATTAGTCCATTTTCACACCACTATAAAGAAATAACCTGAGACTGGGTAATTTATAAAGAAAAGAGGTTTAATTGACTCACAGTTCTGCATGGCTGGGGAGGCCTCAGGAAACTTACAATCATGGTGGATGGCACCTCTTCACAGGGCAGCAGGAGAGAGAATGAGTGCCAACAGGGGAAATGCCAGATGCCTATGAAACCATCAGATCTCATGAGAACTCACTCACTATCATGAGTACAGCATGGGGGAAACTGCCCCCAATATTCAATTACTTCTCACTGGGCCCATCCCATAACGTGTGTATTATGGGAACTATAAGACGAGATTTGGGTGGAGACATAACCAAATCATATCATTCTGCCCCTGGCCCCTCCCAAATCTCATGTCCTCACATTTCAACGCATAATCATGCCTTCCCAACAGTCCCCCAAAGTCTTAACTCATTCCAGCATTAACCCAAAAGGCCAAGTCCAAAGTCTTATCTGAGACAAGGCAAGTCCCTTCCACCTATGGGCCTGTAAAATCAAAAGCAAGTTAGTTACTTCCAAGATACAATGGGGTTACAGGCATTGGGTAAATATGCCTGTTCCAAACAAGATCAATTAGCCAAAACAAAGGGGCTACAGGCCCCATGCAAGTCCAAAATCCAATAGGGTAGTCATTAAATCTTAAAGTTCCAAAATGATCTCCTTTGACCCCTTGTCTCACATCCGGGTCATGCTAATACAAGAATTGGGCTCCCATGGCCTTGGGCAGCTCAGTCCCTATGGCTGTGGATGATACAGCCTCACTCTGGGCTGCTTTCACAGGCTGGTGTTGAGTGTCTGTGGGTTTTCCAGGCTCTTCCAGGCACACGGTGCAAGCTGTTGGTGGATCTACCATTCTGGGGTCTGGAAGACGGTGGCCCTCTTCTCACAGCTCCATTAGGAAGTGCCACAATGGGGACTCTGTATGGGGGCTCCTACCCCACATTTCCCTTCCACACTGCCATAGCAGAGGTTCTCCATGAGGGCTCTGCTTCTTCAGCAAACTTCTACCTAGACATACAAGCATTTCCATACATCCTTGGACATCTAGGTGAAGATTCCCAAACCCCAACTCTTGACTTCTGTGCCCCCACAGGGCCCAGCACCACATGGAAGCTGCCTAAGTTTAGGACTTGCATCCTTTGAAGCAATGGCCGAGTTTTACCTTGGCCCCTTTTAGCCATGGCTAGAGATGAAGCAGCTGGGATGCAGGGCACCATGTCCTGAGGCTTCACAGAGCAGGGGGGCCCTGGCTTCAGCCCATAAAACCCTTTTTTCCTCCTAGGCCTCTGGGCCTGTGATGGGAGGGGATGCTGTGAAGGTCCCTGACATGCCCTGGAGACATTTTCCCCATTATCTTGGTGATTAACATTTGGCTCCTTGTTACTTATGCAAATTTCTGCAGCTGCAGCAGGCTTGAATTTCTCCATAGAAAATGGGTTTCTCTTTTCTATTGCATTGTCAGGCTGCAGATTTTCCAAACTTTTATGCTCTGCTTCCTCTTGAACGCTTTGCTGCTTAGAAATTTCTTCCACCACATACACTAAATCATCTCTCTCAAGTTCAAAGTTCCACAGATCTCCAGGGCAGGGGCAAAATGCCATCAGTCTCTTTGCTAAAGCATAGCAAGAATCACCTTTGCTCCAGTTCCCAAGAAGTTCCTCATCTCCAACTGAGACCACTTCAGCCTGCACTTCATTGTTCACATCACTATCAGCATTTGGGTCAAAACCATTCAACAAGTCTCTAGGAAGTTTCAAACTTTCCCACATTTTCCTTTCTTCTTCCAAGCCCTCCAAACTGTTCCAACCTCTGCCTGTTACCCAGTTCCAAAGTCACTTCCACATTTTCAGCTATCTTTACAGAAGTGCCCCGCTATCCATTACCAATTTACCGTATTAATGTGTTCTCACACCGCTATAAAGAACTGCCTGAGACTGGGTAATTTATAAAGAAAAGAGGTTTAATTGACTCACAGTTCTGCATGGCTGGGAGGCCTCAGGAAACTTACAATCATGGTGGAAGACACCTCTTCACAGGGGTGCAGGAGAGAGAATGAGTGCCAGCAGCAGAAATGCCAGACAATTATAAAACCATCAGATGTTGTGAGAACTCATTATCATGAGAACTGCATGGAGGAAACCACCCCCATGATTCAATTACTTCTCACCGGTTCCCTCCCATGAGATTTGGGGATTATGGGAATTACAATTTAAGATGAGATTTGTGTGGGGACACAGTCAAATCATGTTAGAAACATAGGCATAAAACTTTGGAAATATAAATTATTAAAAGCTTTCTGATCGAATCTGAACTTAGAAAATGAATGACTAATAAGAATTATGTATGTAGTGGCTTCAGGCTGTACTAGCATGCTGAGTTCATGTCCACAACAGAGATCTGACAGAGGACCAGATCCCCTAGGTACTGCTGTGAGGGGCCACCAGGCTTTGCTCCATGGTCTTAAGGTTTTCCATCCCTGTGGCTGGTGACCTCTACTCTGATTGTTCTTCCTTTATATATATTAATACCTTGTCTCTGATTTCAATCCAGATTTTTGACTAGAAAGTATGTAATCTTTTTATATCTCCTCTCTGAATCATCCTCAAAGGAAAGCTTACTTTCTTAATTTCTATATTCTAAAAGGATGGTTTCTGTATCCTCAGGGTACAATCTATACCCTAGTTCTATGAAAATGATAATATTTTTTTCAATGAGATATCCACATGCACAGGAAATTAATTTTGGAATTTTTTTTCAGTTATCTATTGCTTTGTAATAAACCAAACCAAAATACCATGGCATAGAACAACAACAACGTTATTATTTCTTTTTTTTTTTTTTGAGACAAAATTCTGTTCTTGTCACCCAGGCCAGAGTGCAATGGCGTGATCTGGGCTCACTGTAACCTCCACCTCCATGGTTCAAACAATTCTCCTGCCTCAGCCTCCCGAGTAGCTGAGATTACAGGTGCCTGCCACCACGCTGGGCTAATTTTTGTATTTTTAGTAGAGATGGGGTTTCACTATGTTGGTCAGGCTGGTCTCGAACTTCTGACCTTGTGATCTACCTGCCTCAGTCCCCCAAAGTGCTGGGATTGCAGGTGTGAGCCACCACTCCTGGCCCCAAAATTTTATTATTTCTTATTGTTCTGTGAGTTGTTGGCTTATATGGGTGGTTCCTCTGCTCTATGTGACGATGACTGGGGCCTCTTATTTTTCTGTACTCAGCTGGCAGTTGGGATGGGTTGGAACGTTGAATAATGCTTCACTCATATGTCTGAGCAATCTTTCTCCTCTGTATAGCCTCTTCTATGACTAGGTTGAACTTCTTTGTAACTTGTTGGTCTAAGAGGTCTTTTACAGCAATTGGCTCTCAAGATAGAGGAAGTGAATCCCACCAGTCCTCTTACATCTAAGACTTAGAAAATCACTTCTGACATACTCTGTAGGTCAAGGCAAGTCACAAGGCCAGCACTTATTTCAGGAGAGGGAGATAGATCTTATCTATTGATAGACAGAATGTGTAAAAGAAGGGAAGGTGGCTATCTTGAAAGACTGTCAAACAAAATTTGCCTTCCAGCCACAATATTGCCAATAGGCAAAATATTCTCACCCTCTTCCCCAAAAGTTTCATGACATGGCAACATCAGATTGAAATCAAGCTTTCATTATCTAAATCATGCCCATGTGCAATGAGGCACCTTGGTGCAGTTTCTCAGGCACAGCTCCTAGGTTGCAATTCCTCATATGCAAAGGCTTTGAATTAAAAGTACAGTTTATCTGCAACCGCAGAAACCCAATATATACTGGCAGGTCAGGGGCAGGTAAAGTGTGATGTACAGTCTCATTCAAAAAGTGGGGGCTAGAAGGAGGGGAGGAACATAGAAGTCACTGGTTCACAGCAATTCAGAAGTTCAATTAGACTCATGTGTCCAGTTCTCCCTACTCTGAGGGCAAAAATGATTGTTGATAAGGGCTCAGTTTTCCTCCCTGGTTTTGATTATCTGTGGTTCTTGATTTTGCTCTCTAAGCTCTTGAATCTACTCTCCAAATCATCTTTTCTTTTCTATAACAAATGACCTGTACCTGCAAGTGAGTAGTTTTCCTAGCTACTTCCAGCCTTTAAAAGTTTTGGGGCCTAAAGTCTTTTTTAATTCAAATTTTAAACTATCTCTGTCCTGTCTAAACAGTGTTGCCAAGTATTCTTATAATTTTTGTGGGCTTTCTATGAATGAGATCATACTACATTTCTTTAGATGAAAGACAGAACCACAAATTGCCTTGAGAAAGGCTCCTCTCTACTTAAGGCTATGGTCAGTGCCTTGTGGCACAGTGTTTGTGAGATTCTTTAGAGCCCCAGTTTCAGTACCTCAAACCTTTCAGAGATGTCAACAGGGGCTCTTATAGTCAAGCGCTTAATTTGATTTTTACAAGTCCACATTTTACTGGCAGAGTTCTGAATTTGACCTTTGCTCTGAGGCTTGTTTTCATTTTGAAACCTTTTGCTGCTCAGAAAAGTCTTCATGGCAAACACTGCACTGAAACTATTTCCTTTCATTTCTGCTCGAGAACTAAGCAGTTCTTTCCTTAGTGCTCTGTCTCCTGCAATCCTCTATCATACATGGCTAAAACAGACCAACTCAGTTTTATCTCCTTCCAGAACTCTCCTTCGTTAGGTCCACAGTTTCATTAGGTACGTTTCGTATTTTCTGCCTTACGACAGGCAACATCTTGCCAATTTTTCCCCAATATATAACACCATGCTCCCCTTTTCCAGCCTCCAATATCAATTTCCTTAACAGCTTTAGAGCTTCCAGCTGGTCTCCTCACTATCCTTCAGGCCTCTGCTGTCACTGAGCACCAAAACCGGTGTACAAGTTTTAGATTTTTGTTATAGTATCACTGTACTTCTGATACCAGTTTTAGGTATGTATAAATGCATAATTTAGAGATATAAAAAGCAATGATTATATTTGCTCAGAATTCTGTGGGTTAAAAATTCAACAGGACACAGTGGGGATGGCTTACCACTGAGCCAAAATGTCTGCTGTCTCATCTAAGGTAGCTCAGACAGATGTGGGGGCCACTGGGACAGCTTTACTGAAGTTGTATGGCTAGGGCTTCATTTTCATTATTGATTCCATTTCTTGGTTCTTTTCCCCAAGGATAGCTTGAGCTTCCTTACAGCATGGTGATCTTCTGAGTGGTCAGATTTATGACTTAGTGGCTTGTTTTCTTTGGGAGAAAGTGGAAGCTGCCAGAATCAAGGGGAGAAGAAATAGACTCCACCTCTTACTGAATGAGAACATATGTAGGTATAGGGAGAAAAAGAATTTATAGATCAATTACTGGAGACTGCCAGCAAGAGGTGTTCTGGTTTAGGGTTTTCCAAACATTCTTGATCATGACCTGTAAGAAATATGTGTGGCTCAGGGAATTTCTATATGCTTAAATATTGTTTCAAGAAGCAAGCTTTGGCTCTTTCCCATGAAAGGTGCTCATATTTTCTAATCTATTCTAATGTATTGTTTTAAAATGCTGGTTACAAACTCCAATTTTATTTTACAACTAGTGGGCTGAAATGAATACCTCAAAGAACAGCAGTTCTGATTAAAGTCCCTTGTTGTATATATAGCAAAAGTGAGTGTAAATAAAAATACACTTCAAAGTAATTTGCCAATGTTCTGCATCCTGACTGAGGCAGAGAAGAGATTAGAATTATGTCTTCTAGTTTAAGCCAAGACCCTTTCAGTCTCACTTGACTTTCTGACCACACTGTTGAGCCAGTTCCATGCCTTACTTCATGTGGTTCCACCAAAATGTTCATCTGAGTTCTCTGTTTTCACTGTCACCAGATCCAGGACTGTAACACAGGTCCTACAACTTTAAACCTGATCCTTTTTGTACATGATTACACTTTCTTGTTCCTACTATAAACAGACTAAGGCCATTTGCAACTTCCATTCCTTAACAAACATCTTAATTAAAAAAAAAATAGTGGATAGTATTGTGGGGCTTGCGACTGTGAAAATAAAAATATCCTTCAAAGTCATGGAGTTGTGAGTTGTGAAAAGAGTTGTTGTGAGCACAGTTCTGCTGAAAGTGGGAAATGTGTCTCTCACCTTCCAGAATCAGCCAGTTCCAGTATCACACAGTGTAGACATTATTTTCTTTCAATGGATTCACATTTTCCTTCAATGGATTCACATTTTCCACTTATTTAAATATAACTCTAAAACACGATATGCAAAGTTATAGTGCTGCTATGGAAAGGACTGTTTAAAAAGATACTTTATGCCATACACAAAATAATGAATTGCATAGCTTTTTCCTTTATGGGTTTCTTTGTTTCAAAGGGTGTGGAATTAAATATAAGTTATGAGATTCTCTTAGATATTGTGGTCAATAAGGAATTCATATTTGTTCATTAGTAATGTATGGAATTTGGGCTGGATATCTCAAAGAGCCCTTCGTATTCTGGGATTCTGTGGCCATAGTCTTTCTAGGAAGGGACAAGGCTAACCTCTGCTGTATCTCTTTTTTTCACCTCTTGGGTCAAGAACACCTACAGATACTAAAGCATGGTTTTACATTACCCCCTTTTTTTTAAAAATAAGGAAAAAAATATTTCCTAAAGATAGGTTGACAAGGCACGTGGTGAATTTCCAAAATTAACTGTGAAAGGAAGATCATCTGGGCATGACTGAAAGCCAGGTATAACCTTTGTGCTCACATAGCTCATTTCAAAAATGTCACTTTCTGCTTATTAAATGCTACTGTCATGATACTATTTTAAGCATTAAAACTTGTGTTCTGGAGCTGAACAGAAATTATTGCTTCTATCTTTGGGCTTATTAGAAATAATTTAAAATTTATTCAAGAGTGATAAAAATCACCTTTTTATTATGGTTGAATTTGGTTAAATTGAAATTTGCAGTGACATTTTATTGTCTTTTATTAGCAATATTTTAGCATCTATGTATGTAGCTCAAGACTATTTTTAAGTACCTTATAAAGAAGTGGCATTTTAAATAAAATGTTTTTTTTTTAATTTTTATGTTCCTAGAATGAGGTTAAGTTGGAATACATTATGGGACAATGTTGTCTGAAATTTCATACTTTTCTTATATAGATACACTTTTAAAATAGCACCCATGATAGTGACGGTTGAAACACATTTTCATTGTTATATAAATTATTTACTCAATACTTGCACTAAGGTAAAACCAGAAGATTCATGGAAAATGAAAAGAAAAATTAGTTTATTGGAATTAAATTTGTTTCCTCCTCTGATTTACCTCAAAGAACCATGATTTACCTCAAAGAAGCTCTGATTTACCTCGAAGAAACATGAGATTACAAGGATGGATGTCAGGGAATGAAAAGCAGATTTTTTTTTTTTTTAAAAGAAGCCCCTGCCTCCATATTGAAAGAATGAATCTGTTAACTCATCCTGATCATCTATAATTTACTGAGGAGTCTATTCTCTAAACATCCTCACACCCTCATTTAATTTAATTTATTATTTTTTGAGAGAGTCTCTCTCTGTCACCCAGGCTGGAGTGCAGTGTTGCCATCTCAGGTCACTGCAACCTCTGCCTCCTGGGTTCAAGCGATTCTCCTGCCTCAGCCTCTTGAGATACCTGGGATTATAGGTATGCACCACCATGCCTGGCTAATTTTTGTATTTTTAGTAGAGATGGGATTTCACCATGTTGACCAGGCTGGTCTTGAACTCCTGACCTCAAGTAATCCACCTGCCTCTGCCTCCCAAGGTGCTGGGATTACAGGTGTGAGCCACTGCACCCCACACTCACACCTTCATTTTAAAGTTGGATCAATAATAAGAAAAACGACTGGAGGGGAAATTGCTTGAACTTTATGAATCTGCCTGCATTAGGCTGTCTTCACCAAGCAGGGAAGGGAAGAGGGAAGAAGCTTGCCTAGATAAAGAGGGATTCCCTGGGCAAGGCAAGCTAGAGACTAACTTCAGCTTGTGGGCTGAACAAGCAGAGCAGCATGATGCAGGGAGTAAGTGTATCAAAACAAACAACAAACAGCAAACATCTAGAAAATGGGTCAGATTTAAGTAGTAAGTGCCTTCCACAAATTAGAAACCGGAGAGTCAGATCAAGAAGAGTGAGCATGACAAGCCATGTGGTGGAAGGGTGCTCTTGGCCCATGTATGGGATGAGCATCTCTAGATGTAGCCAGAATGTGCTCTCTGTGACGTATTGTAAAAGTTAAGGAGGTAAGGGACAGGGAGCAGGAGAAACTTAAGCGGCTTGGAAAGAGTTGTTTAATCCTAAAATAACAAAGTTAGTTAATGTTTTCCAGTGCCAGAGGATGACATTAAAATGTTCATCGTTCATCTGTAAAGGTCTTTTACATTAGGACTTAATAAATATAATGTTGTCTTAGGTAGCTAAGCTCATTTTGCTGTAACAAAATTAGAGAGTGGTTTAAATTAGAGAAATTTTCTCACAATTCTTGGGGCTAAACATTCAAAATCAAGATAGTAGCATGGTCGGTTTCTGGTGAGTGCTCTCTACTTGGCTTGTAGACTGATTAGACTGATGCTTTCTCTCTGTTCTCATATGGCATGCGCGTGCGCGCACACGCACGTGCGCACACACACACGGAGACATGGAGAGAGAGAGAGAGAGAGAAGAGAGGGGGGAGAGAGAGAGAGAGAGAACTCTGCTGTCTCTTCTTATAATCAATTACATCATGAGGGTAAGACCCTCATGACCTTATCCAAGCCTAATTATCTCCCAAAGGATCTGTCTCCAAATACCATCACTTTGGAAGTTAGGGCTTCAACAGATGAAATTTTCTGGGGAAGAATGGGGAAACAATTCAGTCAACAGCAACTGTCAACTCTGATAATCTCACAGGCACCATAAAAGCCATATGTTATATTTTGTTTCCCTTGTCATACAACATCTATACTTGGTTTGTCATTGAAATTGTTCGTAAATGGATTGTCCAGATTCCTTCTCAATTAGTAGTTGTTCTACTTAATTCTAAGTATGCTGCATTCTGCAATAGAAACTTCTGTTTCTTAAATCATTTCATAGATATAGTGGGGCTTTATTTCATTTTTTCTGTTCCTTTTGGCAAATGAAATGGCATTTGCTCACAATTGGAGTAAATCCAAACATAGCTCTCTTCCATTCCAAAGGCCACCTTCTCATCTGTATGGGAAAGAGAGAAGTTGTCGCCAGTGTTGTTCAACTGTTGCTTCTCTGAATACCGTGACATGCCCAGATCTGCCACTGACAGCCTCACTACCTGAGAATCCCACACTGTAGCCTCCCATAAATGCAGTGTTGCTACCTAGGCATAGGCTCCACAGATGCTTAAGTTCTTACCCTGTTATTTCTCTCCATAGTCTATGTTGGAGTATTAGACTTTAATGAAGGGTCAAAGATAATGAAAGCAAATTATAATTTAAGACGGTGAAAATGAAAATATAATTCTAAATATGATTATTTCTGTATGATGAAATTACCCATCTCAGGGACACACACTAATTTCTAGCCTTAGGTTAACCCTCCCTTCAAAGAGCATCTCTCTCTTGAGTCCTCTGCCCTCAAAGAATTCCCTCAACCCCACTCCATTCAATCCCTATAATTCAATATTTGTAGAAAATAATTTCACAGAGCCTGCACTTGGTCTACAGTCATTTCTTGCTGTTGAGGATGGCAGGAAACAAGTTCCAGAAGAATAGTCTGGATGAGCTTTGGTTCTTCCAAGTCTTGACCAAAATTTTGTCAACCTTGTTCATTGATTTGTAGTTTTACATTATTGGGGCTCGGACTTTTGCATATAATCTGATGACTTACTAAAATCATATGAAAATTAATGTACTCAGATTTCAAAACCAGTAAAATATATGCCAAGTTAGGTGGTACAATTATTGGTTGCTTTAGGTCCCTCCTAAAAAGATTGACTGCGTAGCTTTCACATCATTTTGTCTCTAGGCTTTTCACTTTGGGCATTAAAATACTTTACTGCTACAGCCTCCCCCTGGAAAATAACATCTAGTTCTACCCAGTATGGGTTAATGGAAATTCTAGACACATTATGAACCTTCTCCTCAAAAAGCTGTTTGATTGTAGTGAGTAAAACCATCATCATAGGCACATGGGAACAAAATATTTGAAACAGGGGTGATCTAGAAAGGTGAAATACATAGTCACTGCTAGAATATTTTATTGGTTCCCTGTTGCTGAAGGCTCAGTTGATGGGTGGAGCAGTCATCTAGCTTATCCTTAAGCACTTTCAGCTCCTTTACCATGTTTTAGTAAAACTCTTGCATATAAATTAGGCCAGTTAAAAAAAAAAAGGAAAATTCAGGTGTTTCCCGATTTGTGCCTTGAGACCCTTCTCTTTAGCTTGTTAGCTCCTCACAGTCTTACAACTCTAAGCTGTACTGTCAACTCACGCTATATGCTACTATCTTCTGTAAGCAACCACATTCTGCTACATTGCATAATAAAGATGATCACTGTAATCATATATCAACACAGTGAGATAATAAGATAATAACAAGACTCAAGTACCTTCCTTGCATGCTAAACAATTGATTTTAGTTACAGGCATTTGCCAGCCTCTTCCATGCTATTGTATGGTGTCAGAAGTTTATATTCTGTCAATAAAGGGTCTTCCAGCAGGCTGTGCAATATGTTGGTACACATATCTGTTGTGAGTTTCCAGAAGTTATTCTTGAAACTTACACATCATTCCCTGAGAGTTATTCTCTTTTAACACTCTTGAGGGCATTCTGATGTGTCAGTGGAACATATCTAATAAATTCATTCTGAGACAGCATTTGGAATATCATAAGAGATCTTAAGAACAAAAACAAACAAATACACCATAATCAACAATACCTGGAGATTTAAAGATTAACTTGTCTAGCCTCATAAGATTTTCACATCAATTTCCCCTGAAATATCAGACCCATCTGTATGGAAGCTATTTATTTGAACCAAGACAGATTTTAAGTCTAGCAGGCTGGGAAATTTTTATCCTAAATGCAAGCAAGATGTGTTCACCTATAAAAACCACATCAGTAAAAGGGTGCAATCTGTATGGTATTTTTGACCAATAGTGCTAACAGAGACTCTAGTTTTTTTTTTTCCTCCTACATTTCTTTCTCAATTCATGCAGGTTAGTTTTCACAAAATTTATGAGTGTTTTATCCAGTATGTTTCATCTGAAAGCTTCTACTTAGGCATTCTAAAGGAAAGGGGTGAACAGTCGTGGTTTTAATGCATTTATCAGTGTTAGATTATTAATATCAGTTTAAAGATGACTATTATTCTGCCATCAGGTTTTCTAAATAAGGGAAATGCTTGACTCTTTGGTTGATTTTTACTCTGAACCTCAAACTAAGAATGAAGCTGTCTACCCCCTGGCCTAAAGTTTATTGTAGTAAACCCACATGCAAATCATTTTTGAAAACTTTCCTATTATACTCATCTATTCCACTACGTTTTTTCTTCTTTTAGTGTCAGCTAAACCAAGACCCCACAGTGATGAATATTCCAAGAAGATTCCTCCTCCCAAACCGAAGCGAAATCCGAACACTCAGCTGAGCACATCTTTCGATGAAACGTACATCAAAAAGCACGGGCCCCGGAGGACGTCGCTGCCGCGGGACTCCTCCTTGTCCCAGATGGACAGCCCCGCCGGAGACCCCGAGGAAGAGGAGCCCGTGTACATCGAGATGGTGGGGAACATTCTCAGAGACTTCAGGAAGGAGGACGATGACCAGAGCGAGGCCGTCTACGAGGAAATGAAGTACCCTATCTTTGACGACTTGGGCCAAGACGCCAAATGCGACTTTGACCATCACAGCTGTTCTTCGCAGTGTGCTACTCCCACGGTGCCTGACTTGGACTTCGCCAAGGCCTCAGTGCCATGCCCCCCCAAGGGGCTGCTTTGCGACATCCCCCCGCCCTTCCCCAACCTGCTTTCTCACAGACCCCCGCTGCTGGTATTCCCCCCCGCCCCCGTGCATTGCTCCCCCAACTCCGATGAGTCCCCGCTTACCCCTCTGGAGGTCACGAAGCTTCCCGTGCTGGAAAACGTGTCTTACATGAAACAGCCAGCGGGGGCGTCGCCCTCCACGCTGCCATCCCACGTCCCCGGCCATGCGAAACTGGAGAAAGAGCAGGCCGCGGCCCTGGGACCTGCCGCTGCCACCTCTGCGCTCTCCTCGTCGCCTCCGCCCCCGTCTACGCTGTACCGAACCCAGTCTCCCCATGGCTACCCTAAAAGTCACTCCACCTCTCCCTCCCCCGTCAGCATGGGGAGGTCCCTGACTCCCCTGAGCCTCAAAAGGCCTCCCCCTTACGACGCTGTGCATTCGGGCAGCCTCTCAAGGAGCTCTCCTTCAGTGCCTCACTCGACCCCCAGACCCGTGTCGCAAGATGGGGCCAAGATGGTCAACGCCGCGGTGAACACCTATGGGGCAGCCCCGGGTGGCTCCCGGTCCCGGACACCCACGAGCCCGCTGGAGGAGCTGACCAGCCTCTTCTCCTCCGGCCGCAGCCTGCTGCGCAAGTCGTCCAGTGGCCGGCGCTCCAAAGAGCCTGCAGAGAGTAAGTGTGCAGGGCCTGCCTGAGACCCAGAGCCCAGTGCCAGGCTTACAACCAGGGTGAAGCCCATTGTGTGTGGATAACGCACAGAGTAGTACAGGGTCTTGAGGCCTTGGAGTTGAAATCTTAGCAAGCAAAATGTGTTAGTTCGTTTTTGCCATGCTAAACCAAATAGTGTATCCTGAAAGTATTAAAAATGGCAGTCTGCACAATATACTATTTCCTATTTAAAAGAAGAGTGATTTTGAAAAATAAGGTATAAAATCTAAATTCTTGTAATGGTCCTGGAAAGTTGAACAGTGAAAATAGGGACCACTGTGGAATTTTAGGTAGGTACAGATAACGCACGGAGTACGTAGGTCTTGAGGACTTTGAGTTGCAATCTCAACGTGCAAAATGTGTTAATTCACTTTTGCCACACTAAGCCAAATAGTGTATCTTGAATGTAAGCTGAAAGAATTAAAAATGACAATCTGCATAATATAACATTTTTAAATAGGAAATGTTATATTCCTATTTAAAAGAAGAGTGTTTAAAAAAAAGTACAAAATCTAAATTCTTACAATGGCCCTGGAAAGTCAAACAGTGAAAACAGAGACCACTATGGAATTTTTACGTAAATACCTTGATTTGGGGGCAGGGGCGTGGGGGGCGGAATTAAACATTCAAACATGCAATTGATAAATGTTAAAACTTGCCTTCACCTTATATTAAAAAACTTCTTGAGGCCAGGCATGGTGGCTCGCGCCTGTAATCCCAGCACTTTGGGAGGCCGAGGCAGGCGGATCTCGAGGTCAGGAGATCGAGACTATCCTGGCAACACTGTGAAACCCCGTCTGTACTAAAAATACAAAGAAAATTAGCCAGGTGTGGTGGCGGGCACCTTTAGTCCCAGATACTTGGGAGGCTGAGGCAGGAGAATGGCGTGAACCCAGGAGGCAGAGCTTGTAGTGAGCCCAGATCATGCCACTGCCCTCCTGGGCGATAGAGCGAGACGTTGTCTCAAAAAAAAAAAAAAAAAAAAAAAATTCCTTTTTGAGCAAATTCCCATTAGAAAACCTCTGTTGGAAAGAAAGCAGTTTGATTAGAATTTAGGATCTTCTTTGACATACAAAATGATTCTCTCTGTATACTTCATGTTCTTGCATTTTTGCCATTACTATAAATGAGAATAGACCCATTATTTTCCTTTTAAAAGCCATGGCGATGTACATCTTCTTTCTATGATACTCTTCTTAGATCCATCAATATATAACTTACAGAAAAGTCACTAAGGTGGTGAACATTACTTTTACTACTGAATTTCAAAGACCAGGAAATTTATCTATCTGAATGACTAACACTTTTATGCATCCTAAATCAATTCACAAGTATATAGTAAAGTCAAAACAGACTCAGATTAGTTTTTTCTATGTCCATTTCATTAAATTACATTTATTTCTCTTATTTAAAAATGCCTTAGGCACCTAAGCTGACAATTAATCACTTACATCTCAAGTAATCCTTCCATGTGATTTTTTTATTTATCTATTCATACCCTCATACTGAGAACTTCCCTTAAAGGAAAAGAAACTCTCAATACTTTTGATGATGAAAATGACAATGGCATTTTTTAGATAATTAATATTCCTTTGTAGTTACAAGCCACTAATTCTTTTTTTCCTTTTACCCAGAGACTTATGAAAATGTTAGCTACTTCAATAATTGCCCCCAAAACATTTTAATTGCTTAAGTGAAAGGCAGACATTTCTAATATATTAGGCATGTCTGGAGTTATATGCTTGCATATGTACATATATACATAAAATTATTTTAAGAATTGAATTTAAAACTAGGAACAATCTATTTCTAGAGCAGTTGTCAACTAGGGCAATTTGTCCCCCGGGATATTTGGCAATGTCTAGAGATGTTATTGGTTGTTACTACAGGGGTTGTTACTGACATCTATTGGGTAAAAGCCAGAGATGCTGCTTAACAGCATATAATGCACAAGACTGCCACCTGATCCCACGCAGACACAAAGAATGATCTGGTCTACAATGTCGATAGTGCCAAGGTTGGAAAACCCTGGTCTAGATAATTTACTAAAGTTTATAGTTTCTTCCAGATAATTCATTGATTGATTTTGTTTTCACACAGATCAAATAAGGTATTTAGAATAAGAGAAAATATTTTTTTTAACATTTTACTTTAAAAATACATAATGGGTATTGTGAAATTAATGGAAGTTTCATCTTAGAACTGGTGAGACAATTGGATTTCCTCCCTACCTATCAGCTTCTTTGGAGGATCCTTAACAGCTCCAGCTGGCAGCTATGCCAATTAACTAGAAAAAAAGTATATGTAAAAGAAATGATTAACTAATGAAGCTATTTCAAGAAAAATCCATCTGTTAGAATCAGTCTATGTGCTATATGTCACAGACTTCCCCATCCGACTCCAAAAACAAGCTTTGTGTAATTCTAAAACAAAGCTTGTACATGGAAGAATGGTCAAGGCTCTTTATAGCTTTTAGGGAGCCAAGGATTGAATTATTTCACATGTGCTATTAACCATGCATCAACTCTGCAGAGAAAGGGCATACCCCTGAGTTACATTAACCTCAATATTTTACTTTACGTAAATGGAAGGGAGGAAAAATGCAGGTAATACAAATGAATAATCAAAAAATCAAATAGACAAATCAAATTGCTATTTACTTTTGACTCTCAAGGAAGGTAGAAAGATACCATTAGATGCTCACAAAATCAAAGGGGCTATCAGAATCTTTCCATAATGCAAAACATAGAACCAAAATTGTTAATTGGGAATTAACTAGTAATTTCTGTTGCAGTACACTCATGGATACAGTTCTCCCCTTTACTCTTCCCAGACAGGATTTGTGTAACTGTTGATACCTTAGGGACAGAATAAGTGATATGAAGTAGTATAACATTTATGACCCTGAGTCTCATTATTCTTTTTAAGTTTCAGGAATTTTCTACATTTCAGGAATAAAAGCAAAACTGATATCTCTATTTTCCAAGCCTCTGTTGGTTTAGTGGAGAAGTCAATTTTAAGAATTTACTAATATTTAATCTAAACAAATATAGTCTTTGTTTTAATTAAGGAAAACGATGTCAAATAAAATGTATACCTTAAACTCATTTTGAATAATCTGGAAAAGGCACACCAAATGTATCAATTTCATGTTTTAAAGGTTTATAATTGTTGATGGGGATTGGTCAATAGAGAAGAAATAAACTAAGACAAAAGAGGTAGATTATAATTAAGTTTCATTTTGTTTCACAATTTTCAAAATATGGCCTTCACATTCATTGTTTAGGAAGTGTTTTTTCCTGGTTGATGGGACATTGTCATGTTTATCTATGATTAAATTAGGACACCTGATAGTCTGTAGCTCTAGTACTTTTTTTAGTTGGTCATTATTAATATTTTTTAAAAATTTTGTGCAGAGAGGTGAATGACATGAGGCATGTAAGAAGTGATCAACTCATATGCTATTGCTATAAATTTTTGTGTAAATGGTAAGCAGGTCAGGTACAAATATTTTTGTGATGAACTTTGGAGACGTAAATGAAAATAATTCACTACATATCATTTTCATCTTTCTTTTGCATTTTTTTGAATATATTCATTATGATTTTGATTTGATTTTTTAGAAGATGTAGGTCACGAATGGGCCATTTCATTTTAATAAATCAGGTGCCATGAATCATAGAAATTAATAACCAAACCAAATTTTAAAAGTAGAAAACTTTCTTTATTCCCTCAAGAAATATTTTTTAAAAGAGATGTTTAACCCTCATATCAGTCAATTTTCACTCTGCTACAAAGAACTACTCGAGATTGGATGATTTATAAAGAAAAGTTTAATTGACTCACAGTTCCACATGGCTGGGGAGGCCTCAGAAAACTTACAATCATAATGGAAGGTGAAGGGGAAGCAAAGACCTTTTTCACATGGTGGCAGGAAAGAGAGAGCTCACAAGAGCAGGGAAGATTGCCTTATAAAACAATTAGATCTTGTGAGAACTCACTATTACAAGAACAGCATGGGGAAAAGCACCCCGTGATTCAATCACCTCCCACCTGGCCCCTCCCTTGACACGTGTGGATTATGGGGATTATAATTTGAGATGAGATTTGGTTGGGGACACAGAGCCAAATCATATCAGCCTGCATTCAACATAGATGAACAAATGTACATTTTTATGAAAAAGTACAAGATCTAATGAAGAACATAATTAAAATTTACAATCTGAAGGAAAGAGTGAGATAGAGATGTTATAAATGGAGAAATGTAAATTAAAAATGTAAAGAAAAAGTAGAAGATGAAGCAGCAAAGGAAGAGACTAAGGAATAAACTAAGGCACTAAGATACAAAAGACATGCACGCCCAGGGGCAGAAGGGCACGTGAACAGATGTGGACACCAAGAAGTGAGGCGCACAGAAAGGGATTAGTCTTTACTGGAGATGTTTAAGAATGCTAACAGGCCTTGATCCTGCCAGAACTTTTGGAATCTTCCTCATGTTATCCTCTGAGGTGTCTTCAGGTTTTTCGGTGTAGCTCAACTCCTAAATACCTTTGAAGAATTCCAGAGTGCAAGAGCTTCCAAATTTAGCCCCTAACTCTCGTCAGGTTGCTGCTTTCAGAAAGAGACAGGTAGAACAGGGCAGAAGGCATGGAACTTGGTGGAGCTCCAGAAACAGGGACAAAAATGAAGGTGCAGGCCCACCCAACTCCTGCCATTATTATTAAAAGAGAGATGATGTCTTGGTATTACAAAAAAAAAAAGAGCTATATCATGCTCAACTATATTCTACATTATTGGAGATTCATAAGTTTTTCCTATTAAATCACATCTTTTAGCCTTTAAGAAGTAGTTAATACTTTTTTTTTTTTAGATGGATTCTCACTCTGCAGCCCAGGCTGGAGTGCAGTGGTGCAATCTCAGCTCAGTGCAAACTCTGCCTCCCCTCCCGGGTTCAAGCAATTCTCCTGCCTCAGTCTCCCGAGTAGCTGGGATTACAGGCATGCACCACCACGCTTGGCTAATATTTTGTATTTTTAGTAGAGACGGGGTTTCACCATGTTGGCCAGGCTGATCTTGAACTCCAGACCTCAGGTTATCTGCCAGCCTTGGTTTCCCAAAGTGCTGGGATTATAGGCGTGAGCCACTGCACCCAGCCAGTATTTCTTTTAGATGTCATATTATATTTTTAAAATTATAGATATAAATGAGTCTTGTAGATCTGATGAAATAGAACTAGGAATCAGATATATCACCTTTGCCTTTTCATTGACTTTCTTAAAAAAAAAAATCCACATAGAAACCACAGCTCCAAACACACAAAACAAACCCACAAAAACCGAAAAACACCTAACCCCTGCCTCACATGGACATACAGGCCTGCATACCTCTCTCCTTTTTTGTGCTGTGTGAGGTCCACTGATACCTAAAACATTAAGCGTTGATTATGAAGGAGCTGCTCCAACTAACTCTTACTAATGTAATTTTTAAAGAATTTGTAAATAAAAAATTCTGCAGTTTATTTTTAAACTGTGTAAATTAACAGAATTATTTTGGAAAAAGGATTTTTAAATATATTTCTATTTTTATATGCTGTTCCATTTGTAAGAAAAAAAGAAGGGTCTACTAATGTACACTGGCTGTCTTGGTAACTCAGGGTCACTGTGTGCCTGCCACAGGCTAATGCAAAGTGTCCAGCAAGTTGACCCGAACAGGGGAGGCCTCACACAAAGGTGGTATCATTGTTTCTGGTCATCCGTAATAGCAGTGACACAGCATTGATAGCTTATTATTCTGCTGAGATGTCTTTGGGGTCTATTTGAGATTGTAGACATGAAGTGCCATCTACTATTATATCATTTAAATTCACTTAAATTCTTATGTCTGTTTCTGGTGGTTTTCCTACCTTCTCCCATTCTTTCAGATAGTTTTATTGATGCATCTAGCTTCTCCCACCATCTCTGCCTCTCCTCTTCTCTTTTCATTCTTTTCCTCATTGTAATATCAAATCAAAAATCAGTTGTGGACCAAGAAACCAGATACCCAACTTGTCTGAGAAGCTTCTCAACTAATTAAACTATGTGAACTGCAACATAGCGACTGTGTGACTTGTACTTCCAAAGGCCACTTTATCCACCAACTAGGTCTTGCCTAGGGTTCTGGATTAATATCTGAGAGGTTAGGAACATCAACTTGCCAAAAAAAATATGATATCCTGGAAAATATGGAATAAATGTTAGGTTTTTGTTTTTTGTTTTTTTTTTTTTAGGAGAATCTACACATTTTGTTTAGCCTATTTAATATACATCTTGAGGCTGGATGTGGTGGCTGACTCCTGTAATCCCAAAACTTTGGAAGGCAAAGATGGGAGGATTGCTTGAGCTCAGGATATCGTGAACAGCCTGGGCAACATACTGAGACTATATCTCTACTAAAAGTAAAATATATATATATATATATATATATATTTATTAGCTAGGTGTGGTGTCACATGCCTGCGGTCCTAGGTCCTTGGGAGGCTGAAGCAGGAGGATTAGTTGAGTCTGGGAGTTTGAGGTTGCAGCGAACTATAATCACACCATTGCATTCCAGACTGGGCAACAGAGCAAGACCCTGTCTTAAAAAAAAGGAAAATAAATTACATTTAGTTTTCATTAAAACTTAGCAGGTGAAATAGTTAAGGACTTTATATTCCGTCTGTTTAAGCAGGCGCTGACAAAGAGTAGGACAAAACAGGTATTGAAAAACCAAAGGGAAGGTTGGAGGAGGGAGTCTATAGTCCTGGATCTCTCTTTTGCAAGAGAGAATGAGAGAATCCTCAGCCTGTGACTGCCCACATGCAGGCATGTTGACTTTGGGCAGGACTCCTGGATATACGGTAACTTGGAGCAACCTGACTGGAGTTAGGGGCTAGATACGGAACCTCTTGTACTCTGGAATACAAAGGTATTTAGGAGTTGAGCTATACCCAGATACCTGAAGCCACCTCAGAGGATACCATGAGGAAGATTCCAAAAGTTCTGGCAGGATCCAGACCTGTTAATTTTCTTAAACATCTCAAATAAAGGTTAACCCCTTTTCAGATCTCCTGTCCTGCTGTTTGTTGGTTGCTCCTCTGCTAAGAGTCCCACACAGTGACCTCCTGTGGCCTCAGACTGGCTTCTGCCTTAGCAAGGATCCTTCCAGCAGCTCAGGAGGGAAATCAAGCCAGGACCTGTATAATGATGATTCTCCCAGGATGTGACCTTGGGGATGTGCTCAGCCTCCAGAGAAGTTTCTCGTGTAGTTCAAAGCATGGTAGGCAAGAGGTAGAAAGCTTAGGTGAGTGGTCCAAATGCCTGCATCATATTCACCTGGATGTTGTTAAAAATACAGATTGCTGGGCTTTATTATAGACCTATTTAATGAGAAACTGTAGGGGTTAGGCCTGGGATGTTGACTGTTTAATGATAATCCCTGGTGATATTTATGCCTTCAATCAAACAATAACTTGGGGACATATGGTTAAATGTTAGCATCACCATTTGCTTGTATTCAAGAAACTATTGCTTTCATCTAGCAAGGTTAAAAGATAATTTGTGTAAGCAAAAGAAGAGAGACAGGAGAAAGTAAAACAGACAACTCAAAATGAGTGACTGTTGTTTTCCTTTCCTTGACTAAGTTACTGATTAGTGGTAGCTTGCAACGAAGACAGATCAGGGTAATGTAGATTCTAAAGAGATAGCAATTTCACTACCTGTGGATTCTCCCAGAGGCTTTGAGAGTTTAAGAATGGAATACATGGTGGGCAATCTGTGAACTGCATCTATCCTTGTCTTAGCATCTCCATCTTAGTTGTGCCAAGTGTGTGCCACTTCCTTCATCAGCATTCCTCAATATTTGAGTTTGGGAACCATTGATAAAAGCTGCTTCAGACAGGAGCTGGTGCTGCTGGTCCAGAAGGCAAGGAAGAAACCTAAGACTGGCTGGCAGCAGTCCTCACCTCAGAAGTCCATCCAGATGAGTCCAGGCTTTTGGAGGGGGAGGACTA
Source organism: Pongo abelii (assembly GCF_028885655.2). NCBI lineage: Eukaryota > Metazoa > Chordata > Mammalia > Primates > Hominidae > Pongo > Pongo abelii. The sequence continues at coordinate 129,080,204 of NC_071996.2, forward strand.
GCCAGAGCATGGCAGGCCCTCCAGATGGGGCTGTGACTCAGAACAAAGGTGTGCTATCTCAGAGGACACTCTCTAGTCAGTGTGGGAGAGCAGAGAGAACAGTGTAACTCACAGGTAATAGGAGAGAATGGAAGTCTTTCTTGTTGGGCACCGGAAGGACGGAATGAGAGCATTACTGGCAATCTGGGGCTCTAGCGTTCATGACTGGGCCAAGGAGCTGAGGAATTTGGGCTCATAATGCTAATGAGGAATAAGGTAGTAAGATTCTTACTAAGTGCCTTGGGCTTACACAGGTTTGTCTCAGGAACAATAGCAAGACCAACTAAGCCTAGAGTGGGAGCATCAAAGAAACTAGTGGTAAGGATGTGGAAGAAGGCAGCAGTGGCCAGCCCCTTCCTCGAGAACGCTTCCATAATAATAGTGGCATATACTTAACCTTCGTGCCATTTACTCTGTACCAGAACTATCTAAAAATTTACAAGTATTCAGTCCTTGTAGCAGTACTCTGAGGCATGTGATATTGACCTTGCCGTTTTAAAGATGGAAGAAACTGAGGCACAGCTCACACAGTCACATGGGGAGTAAATCTGGGATTCGAACCCCAATTATTTGGCTCTAGAGTTTCTTCGATTTAATGATACCTTATCTATCTATACTTGATCAATCTCTCCAAAGTTCACCAATTTTCATCAAAAGTCTAAGGACTCATGATGTTATTCTCAGGGATATCTGCTTAATGAAAGAAAGCCTAATCTGTAGACAAATGGCATGAACTACTTAATGATTGGCATCAATTTAGGAAGGGGGTGGGAAATCTTTTGGGCACCCTTCAAAACTCACTTTGGAATATCTCAGTCACTTCAAGGAACTCTGTACCCCAGGTTTCTGAGCTGCCCCTGAAGGCATGTGGTCTGCCCACTGGGCCTCAGAATTGCCTAAATGACCTAAGCAAAAAGATGTGAGTGCTCAACTTAGTGCCTCTAAGCATAACTTAAAAACGTATGTTCAGATTTCTTTGCTAAAAAGATATGAGTACTCACCTCAGTGCCTCTAAGCATAACTTAAGGGTGTATGTGCAGGTTTCTTTGGCCTGTCAGATATGCAGTACTGAGCTACTATCCAGGGATACAGGGCTTTTGTCCTCAGTGCTTGCATCTTGGCTGTAACTATGCAGTAGTTTGATGGCCCATGGCTACTCCAAGGGGAAAAATAGTTAATTAATCAAAAACCCCAGCCAATGCACCAAAGCAATGAGCATCCTAGCAGCACTAATCTGAAAACTGACTGGGGTAAAACAGGCAAAGCAGCTCCAAGGGGCCCTATGCTTCTTAGCACCACCTCTTTACTCTTTACATTTGTGGTACTATGTACTTGACAGAATCAGACACTCATCCTTAAAATTTTTAAAAAATACAATTCTTCGAGAACAAGCTGGCCTATTGTTATGTTTTTAAAGTGAAGGGATTTTTTTTCAGGATGAGGTTAAATATAGTATAAGTAAAATTCCTTGATTTTGAAAATTCGTGTGACTCCTTGGTTAATTGGGACCATGACATTGTCTGTTTTTCTCATTTAGTTTATCCTGGAATTGCAATATAAAATCACTGAAGAAGATATAATTTCATAAATAATTGCTCACCTTTCTGGGAGTAGACCGCAGCTGTCCTTGATTGATGCAGGCAGATGTGTTTATCCCTCGCGTTTATATTCTCCGGCTGCTGAATCTTTAAGTGCAATTTCTTGTCACCAATTTAATCAGCAATTCTCTCCATTAAGAAGAACCCTACCTGCTTTAGATGTATAAGATGCAGAAACATTTTCAATTCAGAAATTACGTTATACCAGTCTATTTATTTAAACCAAGATTCCCTCAGTAGTATTTAATTTTATACACATGAAAAATGCTAGAACTGATTTTTTCCCTCCTGTTCTGTTACTTGAAATAAACATTTAATTTCTGTTTTTTTAGAGACTATCATGTATTCTTGACACTTTGAGAACAATAAGTAATTAAATATTCAGTATAAGTGAGTTCCTACTGGCTACATCATGTTACCCTCAGCGTGTCCCACATTCTAATTAAATATGATCTTGAAGGCACAAGGCTGGATGTCACAAGAGGTGGTTTCCATTAACAAGCTTTGAGACCTTAGATAAGTCAGTTTGCCTCTTAGTGTCTTAGTTTTCTCACTTTTCAAATGAAAATATTAGATGCTAAAACTGAGTCCCTTCTGGCTTGGCTTCTTGTGTGGGGCTTCTGCAGATTACTGGCTGATCTGTAAATCTCCAAAGGGAGGACTCACTTCCTCCTTCTGAGACTTTCCTTCTGATGTAGTTCTCCCTTGCTGAAAGGACTTCACCAGAAACTTAATGAAAAAAATGTCAGCCTAATCCTTGACTCCCAACTCAGTCTACCAATTTCTCCATGGTGTTTTTCTTATGCTATTGTCTTTGACTACTCTTTTTCAAATTTTTGAATGACATGAGACTTATTCCAATGCATTGTGAAGATTATTTCTATCTGATTCTCTCTATTGAGACAAAGGACCAGGGAAAACAAGCTACAAACCTTTTCATCATTTTACTTTTTGTAATACTTGATCCAATACAATCTTTCCCCACATTGGTACATGATAAGTATTTATTGAACTTGTTGAATTAATAGGCACACTTAAGAAGGCTATTAAACTTTAGAGAAAAAAGCCATATAAGAAATGTTTGACCATTAAGTGAAAAAACAAAAATCAGCTTCTATGTTTGACTTAGAATATTGCACATTAAGATCAATATAGTCATTCAGCAAAAAAGCAGCTATGCTGAATGCTGAATCATTGCTTCTGCTCTTAAGTGGCATGTTTGAAAGAATGGCCATTCCGTTCCAGGCAGATTTATTGGAGGGAAAGATATAAAGAATATACCCATCAAACATTTAAATTTGGACTATTTTGTAAGGTCAAATCATCATCAGTTTCTGTACAAATGAATGAGCTGTGAAAATTGATCTCTTTTCTATGTTTGTAGAAAGAAGGATACCTTTTTCTAAAAAAGAAAATAACTAACATTTTAAAGAAGAAATTTCAATCTGCTTAGCATTATGCATTATTGATCAAAAATTGTAAAGACAATAAAAACACCTTCAATGGCTGGGTGCGGTGGCTGATGCCTGTAATCCCAGCACTTTGGAAGGCTGAGGAGGGCATATCACTTGAGGTCAGGAGTTTGAGACCAGCCCAGCCAACATGGTGAACCCCGTCTCTACTAAAAATACAAAAATTAGTTGGGTGTGGTGGTGGGTGCCTGCAATCCTAGGTACTCAGGAGGCTGAGGCAGGAGAATCGCTTAAACCCGAGAGGCAGAGGTCACAGTGAGCCGAGATCGTGCCACTGCACTCCAGTCTGGATGACACAGTGAGACTCTGTCTAAAAAATAAAATAAAATAAAAACATTCAAATAGGTCATTTAACATCTTTGTTGGAAAGACATTGCATAAATCCACAAAGCTATCATTATGTGACTGGTGGTCTTGAATATGTGAGTTCCCTGGTGAAAAAAATGGGTTTTAGTTATAAAATATTTGAAAAGCTTTTCTCAGTTTTTGATAAAATAATTTTTTTTTTGGAATTCGGTAAATGGATGAAAATCCCAAATTTAATTAAATGTCTGTAGTGGTGCATGGTATTTCATGGTAGAGGCCAACTTGTTATTGTTGTTGCTGGTGGGAGCTAGGTTAATTAAATATTCCACTCCTAGCAGAACAACCAATCAACTGAAAAATCTGGGCTATTGCTGTTTCCAAATGGAAGAAGTAAAAATATTAAGGATTCTAAGAGGGAAGTAAGGAGTATTAGTTACATGGATCGTGAAGCAGTGTGCACTGTCTAGCCAGCTACAGCTGGCTAGAAAGGAACCCAGAACAGCTGAACTGAAAGGAAAAAATTCCAATCCAGAAGTCTGTAATATTCTTCTGATAATTGATAATGGAGGAAAAACTTTTCTATACATATTCTACTGGTCAACTTTCAGTTATATTCAATAAAATAGCAAACAAATTTTCCTTTGTTTTGCTTTTCTTTTCATAGATGGAACTGATGTAGTTAAGGTAAGAAAGAATAAGGATGAGAAAACAATAGCTAGAAGCAGTCATAAAGTAGAGATTGGGGTATTCATGTATTGTCCAACGTTAGATCCAACCATAGTGCTATGGGTGGATAATTCTAATGCATCTTTTTGTTCCCATCTCACAACTAAGAAATCTAGATTCCCAAAAACTAGAAGGATGAAAAAGGATGTAGTTGTTAGTAGCCCACAACAGAATGATCAGAGCTGAAATAAAGTACTGCTCTATTTAAGTTACACATTCTGGACATCCAAATTGTATCTATATCTACAAATAACTTTCATTCTTTTGACCATTAGTTATTAACCACTTACCAATAATTAATGACAAGAGATATGTGTCAAATAAATGAAAGCTTTTGTCAATGTTGAAATGGTCAAAGAGAAGTTTTAAACCTAAGAAATTAAAGCAGATTACCTCACAGTTGTTTTTCTTTGGCTAATTGATAATCTCACTTGTAGCCTGCAGAATTCATTTTGGCATCTGAACCAAGCTGTGTGTATGGCTCTTTAATATAAACCATAATCAAATTGCCCACTGATGTTTCATAAAACAGTAGCTTGATTCTATGTCCAGCCATGGTTCTCCATTTAGCTTCCATGGCCAATCCACTTAAGTGAATGTGCTGTACTTGCTGCCTCCATTTCTTCTCCCTCATTCCAGCCTTAATTTCTCACAAACTGGCTTCCTCTTCTACTCACCCCAGAGTTACATGAGGCTTCCTAATTGGACTCTGGTTCTAGCATTTTTCCTCTCTTGATTCTTTTAAACTTTCATGAAACATCTGATATTGTTGATTATTCTATGTAAATAATTCCATATTTTTTTTGAGAGATGGGCTCTGGCTATGTTGCCCAGGCTAGAGTGCAGTGGTGATTCACAGGCATGTTCATAGTGCACTACAGCCTCCAACTTCTGGCCTCAAGCAATCCTCCTGCATCAGCCTCCCAAGTAGCTGGGGCCACACTCTTGCCTAACATGTTAAGATTTTTCTGTTTATTTCCATGCAATAGGATATCCTCATTAGTAATCATTTTAAAACTGTGTCCCTTCTGCTTCCTTTTTTAGGGAACTCTGCTCCTTCATTTTTATGAAAAATTTCTTCTGACATATGACTGACAGTGTTGTAATTATGTGTTTAAATGTTTGCCTCCCCCACTAAATTATTAGGACACATACTGAGTCTTTTTTATTGCAGTAAATAGCACATTTTCTGGCATAAAGTGTATGCTCAGCATGTGTTCAACTATTTGAGTGAACAAATATGCATCTGACCTCCCCAATTAAATGGTAAGTTTTTGAGGGCAGAGATGGTTTATATATTTTGTAAATTTTCATGGTCCCTATGACTGAATTTTGCATAATCAGTTTATATTTGTAGATTTATTGATTTTTCTAAAGCTAATTTTTAAAAAAATAGCACCATCCAATAGAATTGCCATGATTAACCAATATTGATTTTAATCTGAGCTTTGTAGAGAATGCCAAGATCAACAGTAGTTAAGATATTTAGGAACCAAATGTTTCAAGGAATATCAATGGAGAATCCAGGTTTATATTATTCTTATATATAATACTGAAAAGAGAAGTCAGTCCCATTACTGATTGGGGAAAGCAAGTAACAAGCAGCAAGATAAATGAATATCATGTTGTTGACAGCAAAATTATTAGCTAGATTGCATGGTATTGAATACAGTCCATTTGCAGTTTAATTTTCAGAAGATGAAAAATAAAGTAAGACTAAAAGTGTACCTTCATTTTCATATCTTTGTTTTAAAAAGTCCTTTGTTTAACCAGCTTAGAAAACAACCTCCTTACAGTGGAAGATAGAGTGGAAGGTTATGGTATTTGTATATGTGAAAAAAAAAACAACATAGAAGTCTAATGTCCTGGGGTTAAAAAATAGATCTGCCATCTAACAGCTGTGCTTTCTAAGAAGAATTATTTCCATAGGTTTTGGGGAAATAGGTGGTGTTGGTTATGTGAATAAGTCCTTTAGTAGTGAAATTTGAGATTTTGGTGTGCCTATCACCAGAGCAGTATACATTGTACCCAGTTTGTACTCTTTTTATCACTCACCCCCCTCCTACCCTTTCTCCTGAGTCCCCAAAGTCCATTGTATTATTCTTATGCCTTTGCATCCTCATAGCTTAGCTCCCACTTATAAGTGAGAACATACAATGGTTGTTTTTCCAATCCTGAGTTATTTCACTTATGATAATGGTCTCTGATTCCATCTAAGTCACTGTGAATGCCATTATTTCATTCCTTTTTATGGCTAAATAGTATTCCAAGTGTATATATATATATATATATATATATATATATATACACTTGGAATACATATATATGTATATATATGTATGTGGCATATATATACATATATACGTATACATATATATGTGTATACATATATATGTATATGTATATATGTGTATACATATATATACACACACGTATACATATATGTATATGTATGTGTATATATATGCGTATACATATATATGTACATGCATATATATACGTGTGTGTATATATGTGTATATATCTATATCTATCTATCTATATCTATATATATATATGTATATATATATATACCACAATTTCCTTATCCACTTGTTGATTGATGGACATTTGGGCCAGTCCCATATTTTAGTAATTGTGAATTGTGCTGCTATAAACATGTGTGCACAAGTATCTTTTACATATAATGACTTCTTTTCTTCTGGGTAGGTACCCAGCAGTGGGAATGCTGGATCAAATAACAGCCATTCTTTTAGGAAAAGCCAAACTTTGGGAGTCTTAATTTTTAAATATTTACCCCATAGGATTGTTGTGACAATTTAAAGGAAATTATGCACAGGACAATACCTTGTAAATGTTCATTGCTATGCAACTATAAAGGGTGATTGTTTAACCTTTAGATACATGTAAAAAGAATAAATATTTTAGTAAAAGATAAAGTAAGGTTCAAATGAAATAAATTTTCAGAGGTTCCATGTTGTTGTTTGCATAACTTGCTCTTCAGTTAAGTTTGGGTAAAGGATCTGACATCTTAAGTGAATCATTCTACGACCTGAGGTTAGGAGCATAAAGAATTGGAGAGAATGCAAGCCATTCTCTGTTCCCACAGGAGGCAGGATGTTTTAAGGCTGCTGAATGCTATCTAAGCCTTGAAGTTGGGGGGCCTTCACATCCGATGCAGTCCAGTACCCTTGCCCCACAAAGAATAAGTCCGAGAACAAAGAGGCCATCTTTATTGTACAAAGGGCTGAGCAGCATGACACCATGATTGTGAAAGATGATTTACCAGCAGAAGAAAAAGCTTCAATATCACTCGGTTGTTGATATATTTTTCAAATGTAATTTTTAAAAATGTCGTGGTTACAAACAATTTATCTTTTAAAATAAAAATTTTGCTTCCAAAAAGCTATAGGTATTAACCAAATCATTAAGTGGAAACCAAGAATAGTTGAAGTACTTAATATCAAAAATGATTAGTATGTAGATGGAGGACTGTTAAAAAATATGATTTGTGAAGTGTTGTTTCTAAGTACATTCAAGTAGAAGAATCTCATTTTCTTTTAAAGTGATTACTTGAGATGAAAAAAATTAAGGTTAGCATTTGAAAAATGGAATGGCAGAAAAAAACACTCAAATATTATTTTAAAACATATGTGTAACCACAAATGCACAGAAGGAATGCTAACCTCCTAAATACAGCTAAGCTAGCATAGAGAAGGCAATGCATGATAAGTGACCATCCATAATGTTTTTTATATGTGAAAGGCTATAGACACAAATGGCTTCACTGTCCATTTTCTCATTTTTCAAAATTAATGACTTTCCTAGTAAAGACTTTATCCAGATGCTAATTAAGCAGAGGTTTGTTTTGCATATCAAATTTTAATATTCACTGCTCACACTTAAATAAAACCTGCAGCATGAGGCTTCTCCAGTTAAAAACAGCCCTGACCTACTTCCATGTGAAATCAATGGAGGGCTTCAAGAGACTCATGAGTAGCTGACATTTAAGGAAGCCAGGAAGCTTATAATCTGTGTTGGTGTAAAATGTGTGTTTCCCTGGGCTTCAGCTTCTTTCCCCCACACCTCCTTCTCTCTCTCTCTCGGTCTCTTTCTCTTCCTCTCTCTCTCATTCTTCTAAGAATAGAGAAGACTGTGGAAGCTATTGAGCAAGATAAGTGAAGGCATACCCGAGTTCCCGAGTTATATGCCCAGGGGAATTGTGAGATGCTGTGTCAGCTACACATGTACTGGTTTCCAGTTAACAGGAACCGCTAGGTCTGGGACTGAGGAAGGGAAAGAAAGGCCTAAAAAGCACTCACTTGCATTCAAATATATTCCACGAAAAAAAAATTAAATTCACCAGAATCTGATCTTCAGATACCTATGTGCTGAGGCCTATGAAAGTTAAGAACATATGGTGTATGGCAAATCTTTTGAAGACTGGTGTGTTAGGAACCCAAACAGAAGGTCATGAATTAGGAAGAAGAACGAAAACCAGCCTGACAGAAGGGCAGTAGTCATCAGGGCATGGTAGAGCACACGGGGCCTCCATCAGGCCAGGGTCCTATTAAGAGCAGGCAAGTTCCCTCTAAAGTGCAGCCACAGACTTTCATGGCTTGTGCCAATGTGAAACCTTGACCCTTGACCTTGGATACTTTTTTCCCTGTCAAATTCCAGCATACTAAGCTAAAGTGGGGCTAAGCCAGTAAAACTGATTGAAGAAGGTAGGGTAAATTTAGCCACATGACCCATCCATGATAAGAAGAATTCAAAGTCCACGATACTATTTTGCAATTAGTGTTGAAGTTGAGAAGATCTGTACTTTTAAAAAGCATCAATGTTTGAGATCTGTGTTACTGCTTCATAGTCATTTATGCCAACCCTGCAACTCAAATCAATAACTACAAAAACATTTTTATTATAAAATATATATAACATTTACAATTTCAACTATTTTTAAGTGTAGAGTTCAGTGGCAGTAAATGCAGTCATACTGTTGTGCAACTGTAACCGCTCAACTGGTTCACAGTGCCCACTGCCTAGACAGAGCCTATTTATCAAGACAGGGGAATTGCAACAGAGAAAGATTAATTAACGCAGAGCCAGCTGTGTAGGAGAACAGAGTTTTATTATTACTCAGATCAGTCTCTCCAAGCATTCAGGGATAGGGGTTTTTAAGGATAACTTGGTGGGTGGTGGGCAGCCAGTGAGTCAACAGTGCTGGCTGGTTAGGTCGAAGATGAAATCATAGGGAGTTGAAATTGTCTTGTGCTGAGTGAATTCCTGAGTGGAGGCCACAAGATCAAATGAACCAGTTTATTGATCTGGGTGGTGCCAGCTGATCCATCAAGTGCAGGGTCTGCAAAATGTCTCGAGAAATGATCTTAGGCTTTACAATAGTGATGTTATCCCCAAGAGCAATTTGGGAAGGGTCAGAATCTTGTAGCCTCCAGCTGCAGGACTTCTATACCATAATTTCTCATCTTTTGGCTAATTTGTTAGTCCTACAAAGGCAGTCTAATCCCCAGGCAAAAAGGGGGTTTGTTTTAGAAAAGGGCTGTTATCATCTTTGTTTTAAACTATAAACTAAGTTCCTGCCAAAGTTAGTTCATCTTACACTCAGGAATGAATAAGGACAGCTTGAAGGTGAGAAGCAAGATGGAGTTGATTAGGTCAGACCTCCTTCACTGTCTCAGTTGCAGCTTTGCAATGACAGTTTCACAACCATCGGTTTCATAATCATCACCACTCAAGAGCTTTCATCCTTCCCAACTAAAACTCCATCTCATTAAACAATAATTCACAATCCCCTCCTCCCACCATTTTACTTTGTCTTGAATACTTCAACTATTCTAGGTAGCTGATGTAAGTGGAATTAGACAATATTTATCTTTCAGTCACTGGCTTATTTCACTTAGCATGTCCTCAAGTTTCATCCATGCATATTGCAGGATTTCATTACTTTTTTAAGATGGAATAATATTCCATTTTAGGGATATACCACATTGAGTTTATTCATACATCCATTGAAGGATATTTGGGTTGTTTCCACCTCTTGGCTATTTTGGGTAATACAAAATATGTGATGGACATGAGTGGTGTATGATAATCTGTTTGAGATCTCACTTTCTATTCTTTAGAAATACCCAGAAGTAGAATTGCTGAATCATGTAGGCAGTAATTCTGTGTTTAAGTTTTTTTTTTTTTTTGAGATGGAGTCTTGCTGTCACCAGGCTGGAGAGCAGTGACACGATCTTGGCTCACTGCAACGTCCACCTCCTGGGTTCAAGTGATTATCCTGCCTCAGTCTCCTGAGTAGCTGGGAATACAGGCATGTGCCACCACGACCAGCTAATTTTTGTATTTTTAGTAGAGACTTGGTTTTACCATGCTGGCCAGAATGGTCTCGATCTCTTGACCTTGGGTCTCGATCTCTTGACCTCGTGATCCATCCGCCTGGCCTCCCAAAGTGCTGGGATTACAGACGTGGACCACCGTACCCAGCCTCTGTTTAAGTTTTTGAGAAACCTACATACTGTTTTCCATAGCAGCTGTTTAATTTTTTATTCCCACCAGCAATGCACAAAAGTTCTAATTTTTCTACATCCTTGCCAACATTTGTTCTTTTGTTTTATTTTTTAAATACCAATCCTAATGTGTATAAAGTGATATTTCTTTTGGTTTTGATTTTCATTTCCCTTATGATTAGTAATGTTGAGCATCTTTTCACATGCTTATTGGCCATTTATATACGCCTCCTTCAGATAAATATCTATTCAAGTCCTTTGCCCATTTATTCATTGAGTTACTTGATTTCTTTTTGTTGTTTAGTTGTAGAAGTTCTTTATATAATCTGTATATTAATCCCTTATCAGATATAATATGGTTTGGAAATATTTTCTCCCATCCCATAGGTTGCCTTTTCACTCTGCTGATAGTGTCCTTTGATGCACACAAATTTTAAATTTCTCTACTTTGACTGTCATTGCCTGTGCTTGTGTTGTTATATTCAAGAAGTTATTGTCAAATCCAAAAGCAGTCTGGTTGTCTGAGTTATTACCAGGATTTCTTTGTCTCATGACCAAGAAAATTAAGGAGCATGGACGCCAAGGTTGAATTTGGAGTGAAAGTTTATTATGCAAAAGAGGAAAGCTCTCTGCAGCGAAGAGGGGGCCCAAAAGAGGGTTGCCAGCTATAGGACTCAGTCTGGGGTTTTTATGGACTGGAAGGGGAGGAATGTGCTGACTGGTCTATGGGCCATCTTGGAGAACCAATTGGAGGTAAAGATGAAGGCTTCACCTGGGACCAATCAAGGGCTGAAGTGATGATTTACCCTATGTAAATGAAGACTAAGCCCACGGCCCATTACAGAAAGATAGGCATATGTAAAATAGGTGAAAAGTGAGAGACAAAGGCGTGAAGGGGAGAGAAATTTGTCCAAAAAAAGGTAGGATTTGTTTGTCTGGGTTCACAGACTGAGCGTTTCCTTTCATGGATGCAGGCTTTTTCTTATCTGGGGCCTGCAGTTTGACTTTGAGGCTGTTCTTTGTTTGAAAGAGTTTTACCAAGGAGCCACCCTAACTGCCTGCTTGACCAGTTTCTTTCTTTCTCCTCTCTTACAATATCATGAATATTTTCCCCTGCATTTTTTTCTAGGAGTTTTATAGTTTTAGTTTTTACATTTAGCTCTTTGATACATTTTGGGTTAATTTTTATAGGTAGTGTAAGGTAAGAGTTCTACTCTATTCTTTTACATATGGATATTCAGTTTTCCAAACCTACTTTATTGAAAAGATCATCCCAGTGAATGATCTTGGCACTTGGTGAAAATCATTTGACCATATATATAGAAGTTTATTTCTGGGCTATTTTATTCCATCGGTCTATTTGTCTGTCTTATGCCAGTGCTACACTGCTTTGGTTACTGTTTTGTAGCAAGTTTTGAAATTGGGCCATGTGAGACCTCCAACTTCGTTCTTCTTTTTCAAGATTGTTTTAGCTATTTGAGGTCCTATGAGATTCCATATGAATTTTAGGATGGATGTTTTTATTTCCACAAAAAAAAGTTATTGGGATTGTTTTTGGGGATTACAATGACTAGATACATTGCTTTGCTTAGTATTAACATCTTAAAAATATTAAGCTGAGGCGTCCTTCCATTTACTGAAATTTTTTTAGCAATGTTTTAAAGTTTCCAGTGTATAAGTCTTTTACTTCCTTGGTTATGTTTATGCCTAAGTATTTTATTCTTTTTAATGGTATTAATATATAAACATTTAATCATGTTTATGCATCCAATCATTCTTTCATTCATTCAATAAATGTTTATGGAACACCTAGTCTGTGCCAGGCATTATTCTAGGTGCTAGCATCTTTATTTTGAAATTTTAGAAAATAAAATCAAGAATTCAAATTAGAATCAGAGATACATTAATAATGGAGTATTTTCTAAGTGAAGATGTGACAGTCAAGTATATTTTTAACAAAGTTGTAGGTAGTAAAGAAGACAGACAGATTCAGAACTGAGCATTTCATTTTACTTTTATTTTTATTTTGAGACAGAGTCTCACTCTGTCACCCCGCTGGAGTGCAGTAATGCAATCTCGGCTCACTGCAATCTCCTCCTTCAGGATTCTAAGTGATTCCAGAACTGAGCATTTTAGAAAGGTGTTTTGTTTTCTTTCTTCTTTGCCTCCACATTGCTCCATTCTAGTTCTCCTGGCCCATGTCCCAATGATTTTTTGGGTTCTGAACCTCACAAAGACCTGGGCATCCTGGCACCCACTCCAGTGAACTGGTTCTGGTGACACTCAGAAGATAGTTTTGTTTGTTTGAGGCTTAATCATAACCTTATCTGAAGAATCTTGTATTGAAAATAGGCTCCTTCTTCATTCTTCTCCTATTCCTTCTCTTTTTCTTTCATTTGTCACTTTCTCTGATTAAGCTGATGAGCTTAATCCAAAACAATGGATATTGAAACCCTCTGAGATCTTCATTTTTTTACTTTGATTTTGCCACGAAGTCTGTTACCAGATAATTTATGAAACAAGATACAATAGCAATAAAATATATCAGTAACATCAGAAATAAGGAATAAAATCTAAGCCAAGTTCTATTTTCTTTCATTTAATTCACAAAAAATAAAAAGTAAACACCACAATTCCCAAGGTATTTTGCGAGTAAACAGTTCATACATGCATTTTGGATGTGCGTAGATATGAAAGAGTGTGAAGAAAAGAGGATGACAAGATTTCATTCAAGGGAGCAGATGGGAGACACCTAACCTAAAAAAAGCTGAAAACATAGGAAACAAAATGAGGTGGAAATGGTATTGCCACATAAAATTCCCAAAAGAAGAAGTTTTGTACATTTCCTTTTTTGGCTTTAATGTGAACGCCTGGAAAATAAGATTAGTGATTCCCTATTCTACATCCTTAAATCATGTGTTACAGCTGGGGCTCAATAACTATTTGCTGGGCCTTAGAAATAATCATATTTAACTCCCTGATATCACAGACAAACTGAAGTCCAAAGAGGTTCAATTACTTGGGCAAAACCATAGTATTATGAAGAAGCACGACCTGAAACAGGGCTCCAGTTCTCATATATGCCCTCTAAATATTGCTAAGAGATCAATACTTAAATATATTTCTATGTGTTTTGCCTATGGTTTTACTTGATCTTCTTAACTAACTCCATTTAAAATGTCATTTTAGAGGAAAAAAACAAATCTGGTTAATTGGCTTTCCCTAAACAATATCTCTCCTCCACATTTATATTTATATTTTTTCCCCAGGAATACTATGACAAATTTCATATTGGCCACTAATGATTCCCAAACACTATTACTTTCTATAACCATATTTATTGAGAGAATCAGTAGATAAATCAGCAAAATGTACAGTACTGATACATTCAGTGCTATGGCCATCGGTTAATACCCCTAAAAGGGTTACTCTTTCTGCCTTACTTTTACATGAAATTTTAATAGCTATGAGATATTTATCTCTTCCAAATATGTATTAGTAACTGTGATTCCAGCAATACCAAGTTTTGCATTTACTTTGATAGAAATTAAATATTCTCATTAGCCTTTGTAATGGAGGAATTATTCCTCTTAGCATTTAGTGTTTGCTTCAGAAACATTCATGAATGTATTTTCAGAATTATATCTTTTAGGAAGAATGGAAACGATATTTTTCTTCCCATGCATTAATATTTTTAGTGCCTGAATGCCTCTGATTCTTTTAAAGATTGAGGCATTTTTCCATCTGCCTGTTAGAATGATTTGAGTCTTAATTAAAGTTGATTGCACCTGTACATATATTCAGCTACCCACACACTCCCACCTAAGAGTGGAAAAGCTTGTCTTTCCTTCAAAAATTAAAAGTGGGAACTCTTATCCTTTTTAAAAAAATTTATAGTCATAGAAGACAGATAATACTGTGAAGTGTTAAATACAATGCCTTCTGGCTGTCTTAGATCAGTGACTTTTTAACCTCCTAATGATTGTTTGTCAGTCGATGTAAAAGAGTTGATTATCTTTCTTAATCTGCTGGTTTTCTTTTCATTTATAGAGCAGCCTAGCTGAAGTAGCTAAGTAAAAAATCAGAATTTAATAACAAAGTCTCACCCACCTACTCACTGGTTGGTTGTGCTTGTTCTTAGATTTGGTAGCCAAGTTTTTCCTTATTTATGAAGTTGGGGAATAATCATAATGTAAATAAATAAATAAATGATGGCAATCATCTTCAAACTTGGAGTAGTGAAACATTTTTCTTTTCTACCTGTAACATGTTTTCTCCCAAAGAATTCTAATAAATATAAAATAGATTAGCTCATATTTATTTACTTCTACTTTTCTTTTCTTTCTCTTGGGGCAAACAGGACAAATAAAATGCTTTCATTTTAAAATAGGGTAAACAGTGGAATCACAGGATCTAGACAGTCTACAAAATTAATAACCAAAAGTATGTTAAGTGTTGCTAAAAACTTTCCATAATATAAAACAGTGTCTCTTAATCCTGGTTTTAACTGTGGCCTAGGCATGAATAGTTTTTTGAAAGATCCCATTTCTAATATGCAGTCAAGAACAGGAACATCTAATATAGAATTCATTCTGGTACTACTAGTAGAATCCTAGTAGAAGATCATTGAGTCTAAATTCCTCATTTACAGTTAAGCAAATAGAGGAAAGTGATTTGCCCAAAGCCTCAGAGTTAATTAGGGCTAA
Organism: Pongo abelii; assembly: GCF_028885655.2. Lineage (NCBI taxonomy): Eukaryota > Metazoa > Chordata > Mammalia > Primates > Hominidae > Pongo > Pongo abelii. The sequence goes on from NC_071996.2 coordinate 129,095,581, forward strand.
GTCCGAACTGGTACCCAGGGGCTCATAACCCCAAAGATGATTCTGTACAATGTTGTGGCTGTGCAGTGCTATGACTGGGACTCCCCAGATCAAAGTGTCCAGAGGTGTGAACTTTCTGCACTTGGTTTCCAAATTGCTGGTATAAATTTATGCACTACATTATTAGTACCAATTTTATTTTCTCCGACAACATCTAGGCCATTTCTAATAAAATGTGGTAATAGCCCATGCAACAGGAACTTCGATTTTGTTCCACAAATGCTTAATTGTAATTTCCTATGAGTATTAACTCAGTGTTGAGGATACATAAAAATATTCTACATTACATCTTCCCAACCTATAAAATGTCTGTTCACAGAGTATTGCTTTGACTTCTCAGTCATTCTCTTTCTATCACATTGTTCAAAGGGTTATTCTGACATCACCACTTAAAAAATACATGAAAACAGAAATGGTAGAGGCATTGATAGAGTTTCACATTTTCTTTTCCTATAGAAGGAAAAGTTAATTTGAATTCCTTGCATCCAATAGATAATTGATCTACTTTCTTGCCATGGCTTTAGTAATCAGAGATTCAGATTCCTCTTATAAAGCCAAATTCTCTTGAATATCTCATAAAAGGGCCACTCAAATTATAGGCATGGTTTCTTTATTCTGTATATACCATTGTTGCTTCTCCTAGAGCTTGGCATCATTTCTTCTGTATTTCGGCTGTCTGATTGTTCACACTGCTGGCAGCACCTAAGGATATTTTGTATGTAAAACCACCCTTCTTCTGTTCTATTGTAAGGTATCATTAATTAGTTAGAAAATCTCCTTGAAACAGGTCAGTTTTGTAGTTTTAAGAATATTGGACTTCCGTAGGGGGACACTTCTCATCAAACATCATTTCTTGTCATGTACTAAGGCTCACATGAATCCTATTTCACTTTAAACTGAGAAAACAGTGTATATAATTTTACATTTTGGCCCTTTCATTTATTTTTTCCCCATAGAATTTAAGATCCAGAAGGCATTTCAGAGATGGTATGGCCTAAATCTCTTATTTGAGCGATGGGTACACAGAGGCAGAGAAAGTAAGAAAATGTACCCAGTGACACACAGATGATGGCAAAACCATTACCAGGGTCAGGTTTTCCAGAAGTTAAATCCAGAGATCTTTGTACTATGCCAGTCTATTCAGCATTACTATGATGGGGGCAGTGGAAAGGAGAACCAATCTAACATGACACATGTTTGAGTCCTGTGGCCTCCTTTCTTCAAGAACATTCTTTTTTAAGTTGTTAGCTTTATGTTAATTTGCTGCGTTGTGTCCTATTTAAGACTGACTCTAGCAGCAATTCTTCCATAACTTTGGCACATGATTTTGGAATTTGTCAAAAGATAAAGACATCTTAAAACATCCTAAGTCAAAATTTGTACCTGACCCAGGTTATAAAGATTTTATAACCCTAAAATCCTGTTTGGTCAAGACTGTAGAATTCTATTTTTCCCTCTAGGAGATTTTTATCAGTTGTTTCTCAATCAAAAGAACCATGAAGAACTGAATTTAGAGGGAATAAAATGAGCTGCCACACTGTCAGGTCTTAAATGGAAAAGGACTAAAAGCACACCATTGCCATTACAGGGACCTTAGAGAACTGTGGGCATACATATTTAATGCGGTAAATTATAGGGAGACATTTGCATGTTTATGCACTATTTTGAAGTAAAAAGGGTTGTTGAACAATAAGGACACTTTCTATAATTATGTTCCATTTTTAATATGCAGAGAATTGACTCGGGGTTCAGAGTAGTTATTTAATGAATTCTCAATATAACCTTGTCTGGTATTTCTCTCACTAAATCTTGACATCAGATTAAGACCAGACAATGAGGTTGGTTAGCAAAAAATGATTATCTTGTCATTGAACAGTTGGTAGATTTTGGAATCCCAATAAAATGATCTTCATCTGGTAGATAGCCACAAATTCTGTGGCATTGGATGCAAACACTAGTTGTTTATAAAAATATACACTATTAAATGTTTTATATTTCTGCATTTTTAAAACTAGGTCTGTACAATACGTTGAAAAGGATATTTTAGAAGTTGATGGCATTCTAATGCTGAGACGGTAACATCTGGATGTCTGTTGATTTCACATGCCCAGAGATAAGGCAGCACTGATAATGAGCCTGTGACCTGGGATAATTATTCTCACATCTTCCTTCTGGTGCCTCTCATACACCTCTCTTGGGTGAATCTTCCTTTAAAACTGATGGCATCATCATATCCTGCTCCTTGAAAATAAATACAAACTCTGTAGCCTGCCACTTAAAAGTTCAATTTGTTACTTCTTTTCTATGTAAATTCAGGTCTCATTCTTTCTAATATAAAGTCTGCCTTTCAGAAGCAGGCTGAACTTATTTTGGTTCCCTGAACCATTATTTCTCTCTATCTTTCAATTTTTTTAAAAAAGTATTTGCTGTGCTATTTTGTCAGGCTGGACATTTGTGGGCTTTAACTTGCTTATTTTCTACGTGTCCGTGTCTTTGTTCTCTACCACACAGTGACTTTCTGGAAAGGAGGATCTGTGATTTGGGTCACTTTTGCCTTATTCTTAGTCCTGAGCCACAACACCATACATGTGAATAAATGTGACTAGGGAAGGGAGGATGGTAGCATAGATGTGACCCCATTCCCTAGTCCAAATGTCACCCTGGACTGTTCTCTCCCTCTATATTCCAGCCTTGTTCCTGTGCCAACTTCTCTTTGTGTCTTCTCTTTTCATTCCTTCTGTCAGTGGGCCATTGTAATCACACTGGCCTGAAACCTCACCTTCTAAACTATGGCTGTTCCAATCTGCCCTATAGATCGCTGCCTTTACTTCTTGTGATATTCTTGCTCAAAATTCTTTAATTGACTCCCAGTGCCTGTAAGATATCTCATCTCTCCTACCAGATTGCAAACCTACTAAAATCAGAGAACAGCTGCTACATAATTTTAAATCTTTAAGTCTTCTGGAAAATTATAGGTATTATAACACCTGTAATCTGAGTGAACAAACTGAGGGTAGGATGGATCCAAGACAGTAAGCTATAGTCAACTCCAGTCCCAAGTGATGCCATTCATACTCTTCTTACATGAGCCTACCTGATTATGAGGCCTTTTGTAAGAGCATAAATAGAGGTCCTTACTTTTTGTCCTGCCTCTCTTGTTCACCATCCCCGCAAACAGCTTTCCTCTCACTATTTCTTAGGCCTAGATGTGTACATAGCACATTCAGCATCAGCTTTTGGTAGGACAAACTCAAGGAAAGAAGACAGCCCAAGACCTGGAAGTCAGCTTGGGACCAGAAATGCAGAGAGTTCTTGGGTCCAAGCTGCATATGGAGAAGTCTGTAAAAGAGGATAGAGGCTCTAGATGGGCACAGGCTCTTGGCTTCATGGACTCCTTGTCCCATGTTGAGAGGTAACAGGATGAGAATCAGAGTGAGAACCTCCAAAGTGCGGTGCTCAGGGCAGGGACACTGGTTGCCCAGGGCTAAGGGTGGTACTTTCTTTATTTAAATCTGCCCCAAATAAAAGATGTAAAACTCAATGATATTAAAGTGTTAATAGCATCATAATATTTAAGATTTGGAAAAGGTCCTTAAAAGTGCTTGAATGTGGTGTGATATCCACACTTTAAAAATGAAGAAATGGGAATCCAGAAAGCACGTGGTAAACTGCAGTCAATACTGTATTTAAATTCAGATAAATTGGGAATCACACCTCAGCTTTATTGTTCACCAAGCAGGTGTTACTGGGTAAGTCATATAACCTCATTGTGCGTTGGTTTCTTCATCAGTAAAATGAAGATTATGTAGTTGCCTCGTAGTTCTTAGAAGACATTCATTGTCCTCCATTCATTTCCTCAAATTTCTTCCTACCCCAAATGAAATCTAGAAAGTGGTAGAATTAGATTAAGATTTCATGTACAGTTGGTATATTGGTCTGCTTAGGCTGCTATATCAAACTGTGGACTGGGTGGGGTAAACAGAGACTTATTTTTTCATAGTTCTGGAGTCCAAGATCAAGGTGTTGGCAGATTTGGTCTTTCTTGAGGCTTCTCTCCTTGGCTTGCAGATGGCCACCTTCTTGTTGGGTGCTCATGTGACCTTTACTCCCTGTGTATGCATACCTCGGTTCTCTCTTCTTCTAAGAACACCAGTCCTATGGGATTCGAACCCCACCCTTGTGCCCATATTCACCCTTCATTACCTTGTTAAAGGGCCTATGTCCAAATAGAGTCACATTGTGGGATTAGGACTTTAACATGTGAATTTTAAGGGGAGTCAAAATTCTGTCTTCATAACATTCCAGAGAGTTTAGAATAGTAGATAGAAGGAAATAGTAAATACATGTAAATAATTGAAAATTTCTGTTATATGCCAGGGTTTAATTTTTTCCCAAAACTATGGGATAGTATAGAATGGGATAGATATTCTGAATTTCAGCCCCATCTCTGCCAGCAACAGGCTATCAGTAGGCCATACATTCATAGTTTTCAAAGTGCATTCTGTGTAACAATATATCTTTTGTAATTGTTCTTGAAATGGGGGGAAAATCACCCTAGAGAAGAAAATTAAGTAATCTCAACATTACATGAGCCTTCTAAACATGCACAATGCCTAATAATTCATTAAAGACTTGAAGAAATCTTAATAGCAAGCCTTTCTGTTTAACTGTTTAACCAAGCCTTTTCAAAAGTTATTTAACAATAGAACCATTTTGTTAAGAACATCTATACTCCATTGACAGTTGTAGAATATTTATGTCACGTAGAATTTGCCTTTAGCTTATATCAAAAGCTTAATTTATGGACTTCAAGGTTTCAGCAAGCTGGTTGAGTTTTGGATGCAGAAAGGAAGAGGATGGGGCAGGAAGCAAATTTTGAAAATGTGTGGTAGACAGAAATCAAATGTAGGCTATGGGATCTACATTACTTTGTTATGGAAAGTCTGGAATCAACCATCAAAACCCCTAGTTTCTAGACATTTCTCTTCTCAGAGGAAAACTTATAAGACTAGAGCCTCAATTCCTCCTCTGTACTGCACCCAGAGTGATCTTTTACAAATCTTAATCATGTGTGTGTGTGTTTTCCATGTATCCCTACATAAACATTCAACTGCTTTTCTTTGCTCTCAAACTGAGCAATGAAATTCTTTTCAGAAGGAGGCCCTGTATATCTGACCAGCTGTGTCTGTTCACCCTCAGTTAGTGCCTTTTATCCCTTTCTCTCTTCACTCCAGCTGCACAGATCTTCCCCTCTTCCAACTTGCCATAGGCATTGCACAAATATTTCCCTCTGCCCGCAAAACTAATCTAATCCACCCTCACCCTCCCCTTTGCCATTTTTGAATCACTATTTAATCAAGATTTCTTGACTTCCCTACTTAAAAAAAATCATCTATTATATCTTTTCATTATATCTATTATCTCTTCTTGTAGCTCTTATCAGAGCTCTAATTCCATATGAGTTCATGTAATTATTTTCTCCCTACCTTACATTAGGAGTTCTAGTCAGGCAGAGGTCACGGTGTTTTAGTTCACTGTTCTATTCTTCCAGATCACAGTGCCTGGCATTCAAAATGTCTAGACAGATACAGCAAAGGCATATACATTTTACCATTGGTTGAACATAATAAGTATATATATATATATATATACATATATATATATGTACATATATGTGTGTGTATATATATGTGTATATATATACACACATACACACACACACACACACACTTTTCCTCACTTGTTTTGTAAAAAATCAATCCAAAAAAATTTCAGAGTAAACTGCTGAAGCCAGTTTTAGAAAAGCCACATTCTTTGTTTTCTGGCTTGTTTCAATGTTACCAATAAATATATCTTAGTAACTGTGGTTTGGATAACCCACTACTGTGCAGGAGTACTGATCTAGTATGTGTCCCAGCTGAAAACTACTACAGGCTTCTTTATGACTGTCTATTGAAGTGTCTCAGGAGATGAGTTGTGTATAAGATGTACTATCTAGATTTCCATTTCCCACATCTCATTATACCACTCTTCCTGTTTATATAGTCTTCACATTTTCTGAAAAGAAAATTCTGTTGTTTTTAATAACATAAATAATCCTCCTTAAAATAACCCAAACAAAGCAAAACAAAACAAAAAAAACAAAGTGAACCCTCTCTGGAAAGGCTGTTTGTTTAGATAGACTTGCATTCATGTCCTGGTTCCTCCTGTCAACCACTTCTGACTGGCACTGGGAAGCTGACACAACCATTGAGACCCTCGGTGAGTTTTCTTTGGTGAGTGTTTTAGTTTGCTCAGGCTACCATAACAAAATACCATTGAGTGGGTGGTTTAAACAACAGACATTTATTTCTTGCAGTTCTAGAGGCTGGGAAGTTCAAAGTCAAGGTGCCAAGACATTCAAATACCAGTACCGGTGAGGACTGTCTTCTAGGATTGGAGATGGCCACCTTCTTGCTGTATCCTCACATGGCAGACAGAGAAAGCACTGCTGTCCCTTCCTTTTCTTATAAAAGCACTAATACCGTCATGGAGGCCCCACCCTCACAATCTCTTCTAAACCTAATTATCTACCAGAAGCCCCACCTTTGGATATCACACCCAACGTGTGTGATAACATCACATCTGGGTCTAGAGCTTCAACATATAAATTGGGGAAGGGGTGTGGCTCAGATATTCAGTCCATAACAGTGAGTTTTCCCAGTCAACAGGACCCTAAGTTTTACTTCACAGTGAAGCCTGGAAGGGCTAGGTAAGTGTATTAGTCAGGTTTCTCCAGAGGGACAGAACTAGTAGGATATTTGAACATATGAAAGGGAATTTATTTAGGAGAATTGACTCACACAATCACGAGGTGAAGTCTCATGATAGGCTGGCTGCAAGCTGAGGAGCAAAGAAGCCAGTCGTGTCTCAGTCCAAGTCCAAAAGATTCAAAAGTAGGGAAGCCTACAGTGCAGGCTTTAGTCTATGGCTGAAGGCCTGAGAGTCCCCAGAAAACCACTGGTGCAAATCTAAGAGTCCAAAGGCCGAAGAACCTGAAGTCTGATATCCAAGGGCAGGAAGCACCCATACCAGAGAAAGATGAAAGCCAGAAGACTCATCAAGCCAGCTTATCCCAGCTACTTCCACCTGCTTTATTTCATCTCTGCTGGCAGCTGATTGGATGGTGCCCACCCACATTGAGGGTGGGTCTTCCTCTCCCAGTCCACTGACTCAAACATCAGTCTCCTCTGGCAACACCTCACAGACATACCCAGAAACAACAGTTTATGAGCTATCCAGACATCCTTCCATCCAATCAAATTGACACCTAAAATTAACCATCATAGTAGAAACTGGAAATAATATTTGTAAGGAGTCTAGTGAAGCATCTGACCCACAGTAGCCACTTAATATGTGGTAGCTCTAATAACAGTGTTGATGCTGCTGCTGTTATAAGACATCATGTAGAAGAACTGCATTCCTGACTTTCCAATAGTAATTAGAAAACATTAACTTTGTTTAATAACAGGCAGGGAAAAACATTAAAAACAAATCATTAATGTTTTTAATAGCTCACTTTCTTCATTTATTATATATTCCACTGTGATTTGATTGGGGGAAGGTAGTAGGAAGGAGAATTAAATTAAACTCTATGTAGTTTAATTTAATTGAAGACTATAATAAGAACGTAGACACTCTCTGAAATGTAAAGCGAAGGTGTATTTTAAAACAGAACTAATATTGTTGAAGCCTCATGAACTGTTTTGTTTTTTTCTGAAACTTTGGTATCATAGAAGTATACAAGTTTAGACAAAGGAAAATTTTTACAGTTTGTTTCAAATCCATGATTGTATCTGAGAAAACCGAGGCTCAGTAAGAGTTGCTTCCTCAGATTCCCAAAGATTTTATTGAACTGAGCTGAGAATGAACTACAGATCATCTCAACCCCAAGCCAGGATGTTTTATAGTTTTTGTATTTCTGGGAAAATATTTTAATTCATTCTTATTTATTCCTAAGTATAGCTGATTTATATCTAAATTATGTATGTTAAGAATGGTTAATATTTTATTTATGAACATTTTAAAATAATCATTTTTTAAACTATTTCTTACAGATTTGGGAGTTTTGCTACTATTTTGAATGAAAAACTATTTGAAAATTTTGGTTGGCACTAGCCTCATTCAAATTAATACAAATAAAATATATGTAAGCTGTTCAAATGAATGATCATTCTAGATATTCAACTACTTTTACACTTGACACATATTTACTAAAGCCAGAGGATTTAAAATATCTATTCAATACTCAATAAAGAGTATGAGTTTTATAAAGGCATTTTATTACAACTAGAGCTAACGAAAGCATCACATATTGGATTTTTGAACTGTATTTGTCAACCTAATTTCTCTATCTCTTAGTTTTTCTGTCAGTATACCAATAAAAACGTTTTCTTCATTAGAAACACAAGGATCTAATATTTAGACTGCGTTTTACAGAAGAGAAAATGAGAAATAATTTCTGTTAAAATCTGTATGAAGAGTTGGGCAGAAGCTGAGTGCTACATGAATTTATAATTAGAATTAGGAGTTACATCTAGAGAATAGTCCAACTGCTATTGCAAACAATTCCAAAACCTCAGCAGTATACTGGAATATGATTTATTTCTGGGTTATGTCACAGGCCGTGATTTTTGTCACAGGCAAAGTGGCAACCAATTAGTGAATTCAGTGAAAAATTGGCTATCGGGAAATTTCCATCTAGTGGGTGTGACAGCCTCTAAAATGTCAAAAAAATTCCAGCTGGCAGAAGAAAGCAAAAGGATGAGAATTGTATAGGACATTTGATGCCCAGACCTGGAAGTAGCATATGTCATTTCCGCCTACATTCTAATGGCTAGACCTCGGTTATACAGCTCTCCCTAGCTGCAAGGAATGCTCATAAACATGGCTTAACTAGATGCCCAGAAAGAAGGACAAAGGGATTTGGTCAGCATGCGGCTGACCATTTCAGTACAAACACAAATGAAAAGATAGATTGAGTTCTCTGAGCAAATTGCCTCGCTCTGCCCTGCAATACTAGAATTTCTCAAAGAAAATGTCACTGAAATATACCAATACCTGAGATCTACTATTAATGAGGGATGTTTCAGGCAGAAATAATTTGGTGGCGATATCTCTACAATCCTCATGTATTCTGATAAAAAAAAGAATAATTCCATCATCTGGATGTTTGGTGGAGAGTTTTTAAAGGCCAGACATGGTCTTAAAAATTCTAATTATTATTCCGTGCTATGAAAATTTGTTATTATTTGCAACTATTTCATGGAGAACTGTTGTGTATAAGTCAGTGTGTGTGTTCCCGTGTTACAGTGAGAGGTGAACACTGCCTGGTGTAGGTACTCCCAATGCAAATTTAGAACTCTCACTTTCCCGGTCACTGTGACCTGTATTCTAATTGAATGTCACTGTGTGTGTTAAAACTGTGGATTCTGGAGCTGATTAGAGCCAGCCAGACAGAGAAGTTTACCTACAAGCCCAGGCAAGTGCTGGGGCCTTCTCATTGACCTGCTGTTTCTCCACCCTCTAAGTTTCTAAGGAAAAGAGGGCAAAGGCCCTGTGCCTCCACCACGAAAGAGCATGGCAGAGCAGGGGCAATGCTTTATATTTCATTATTCTTTCTCTCTTGTGTAAACTCTGTTGAAGAATCTCTGATAAAGAAAAAGACTTTTTCTTTATCAGGTCTTTGCTAATTGCTGTTTGTGCAATCTTGGGCAAGTTGTGTGAAGGCTCTGTGCTGTTTTTACACCTGTAAAGTGATTAGGACTTTTTGCATATTCCACTTGATTCAGTGTGCCCCATCTGTGTGTAAAACATCATTTTATCTTGTTTGCCTTCATAAACACAAACCTGGGCTTTCTTTCCAACTGTACTGAAATCCGTGGAATCTCCAAATGACTGAGCTGTTGTTCTTTCTCTCTATATATTTGAAGAGAAGGCATCCCTTGGATGTAAGAATTGACGTAGCTGACCCCAAATAACAGTTTACACAAGAGAGAAAGAATAATGAAATATAAAAAAATGCACCTGCTCCTCCATATTCTTTCATGGTGGAGGCACAGGGCCTTTGCCCTCTTTTCCTTAGAGACTCGGAGGATGGAGTAATAGCAGTGCAACGAGAAGCCCCCAGCACTTGCCTGGGCTTGTAGGTAAACTTCTCTGTCTGGCTGGCTCTAATCAGCTCCAGAAACCACAGTTTTAAAATACTCTGCGATATTCAATTAGAATACAGGTCAGGGTGACTGGTAGAGTGAGAGTTCCAGATTTGTATTGGAGTACCAATAACTAACCAATGGTGGTACTGGAAAGAAAGTCAACGTGAGCTCTGTAAGAGCTTTCTAGAAATTAAAGATTTTCAAAATTGAGCCAAGGTTTCCCATGAGGTAGGAACTGGTCTTCCCTGGAGTTATCCTCCGAGAGGCAGGACAACCATCTCAGTAATTACAAACACACACCTTACCTTGAGTGAACTGTTCCAAGTGGTGATTTCCAAGGGCTGTTTCAGTTATAAAATTTGATGACTGAATCTAATACCCATCTGATAATGCAACTTAGTTCAGTGCCTCCTTTAGTGCTTAAAACGTGTTGTCTTTTCTGCTTAATTAATCTGCCTTTATCACTTCTCCTTATTCTCATTGTTCAGCAGTTGGAGTAGCATGCAGTGTCTTTGATCCTGTTGATTATGCCAATATGAAGCAACAATTTGGAAGCATTCTTTATGTCCACAGGAAGCTCAATTGCTCATCAGCAACAGACCTTTGGTCTCTCTATTTCTAGGCACAATCAGAGCCCATATTTTGTAACCAAGTGATCTCTATGTGAGATTGTGACATTTCAAAAATCACATCAGTGGCTCATGCCTGTAATCCCAGCACTTTGGGAGGCCAAGGCAGGTAGATCTCTTGAGGTCAGGAGTTCGAGACCAGCCTGGTCAATATGGTGAAACCCCATCTCTACTAAAAAAATAAATAAAAAAGCTGGGTGTGGAGGTGGGCACCTGTAATCCCAGCTACTAGGAAGGCTGAGGCAGGAGAATTGCTTGAACCCGGGAGATGGAGGTTGTGGTGAGCTGAGATCGCACCATTGCACTCCAGCCTGGGCGTTAAGAGTGAAACTCTATCAAAAAATAAAAAAATAAAAAAACAGCAGTCATGAACCACACATACAAAAGCTTTTTATGTAAATCATCTGAGTCATCTACATGTTCATAGAAGCAATTAAATGAATGACAGTTGAATCCTTTTAAATATTACAAAAAAATAGGAGAATAGAATCTTAAATTTTCCCAAGTAAATGATGTGACTGTTCATATTTCCAAATAAAACTCATTTTTCCAGGCAAATTGCTTGTTTTTTATGGCCTATTAATAACAAGTGGTAATTGTGGAAACATTTATGGCTTAAGAAAAGACAATTTTGACAACAGCAACTAACTCATGTTCTCCAGTTATTGAGGGCTATTGGTTTATGCTTACTATGCATGGCCCATCTGCAGGGAAACATTGGAGAGGTGGGTATGAGCCAGGGATGGGATTATAGCCAGAAGCAAACAGTAACAAGCTATTATCCTGGGTGAAGCAGGCATGCAGTTATTCATCCCATCCCTTCAATTCTCACTGAGGACTCTATTAGATACTGAGTACCAATGTGAAAGATGTAGTCTTTAGTCTAAAGCTTGCGATCCAATGGGGGCAACAAGATATATAAACAACAACTGTGACATGTCACATCAGAGCACAAGACATGTGCCATGGAAGGCATAGGGTGGCCCGGCAATGACAGAACGTTTTAATGTAATACCCTGTTTGCTTAGGTTGCAGAAATGTAGTTTGGCTCTATACCTCATAGGTACCCCCAGCAGCTACCATATACACAGCTACCGTACCAAGGGCTTATGACTGCTGGAATTAAAACCAAGGCACCCACATGTCACCTCAATCCAAAGAAGATCCAAAGAAGCTGCAGCCTTGGCTCCCCACAAACATTTTATTATTTTTGTCATATTGTCCCAGGTCCTCATGCCACCTAGTAGTCCACCTGTCCACGTGCAGACCAACAGATCAGGGCTTACAATAAATAGGACAGGTGCAACATTACACTCTGTGTTATTGTAATTGCCAAGGTGAAAATATTACAATATGACAGGCTCCGAGGTCACTTTCTTTAGGGCAGCCCAAGCCTGATATTAATTCTTTACTCACAGCTTTAACTCGAACTAGGAAAAGGAATTAGGAGAAGTCTTCCTTGAATGATAACACCCAAGCTAAGTATTCCCAAACAAGAAGACCTGGCTAATCAGTTCATCATTTTGCTTTGGAGGAGAGGTGCAGCAGGCTGAAGAAAGAGCAAATATAGAGAAAACAACTCATCATCTCCACAATGAAAATAGGTAATGGAAAAGAAATGTTGAGAGCTGCCAGAAACTAGTTTACGAAGGGCCTGATGTCTTAACCCAGTGCATTGGAACTTGGTTCTAAGGGCCTTGGGGAATCAGGAAGTAATCTCACTGGAAAATAAATGGAAATGGATCATGACAGGAGACAGGCAGGTAGGGGCTTTTGCCTTAACACAAAGAAGAAAAGTGAAGGCAAGAATATAGCCATGATGGTGGCTAGGGAAAAGTGTGGAAAAGTATTATATGCTTCTGTTTCCTGTCCAAATCCCAAGACTGCTAAGTTGTGGGCACTCTCCGTGCTAGGGATGACATAGATTAGACGATTGCCAAGTGTCTTCCTGGTGAACCTGTAAGAAGGGTAATCTATGTCACTAAAAAGAACAGTAGGAGAAAAAATAATTCTTAGCATTGCTATGTAAGAAACTTTAAATGCATTATCTCATTTAATCTTCACAGGAACACAATAACAGCAATTATTATCTTTGTTTACAAATATGGAAATTGGGGTTCAGGAACCTTGACTAAGGTTAAGTAGCAAATACATGGCATGGCCAAAATGCAAAGTGGAAGTTTGTCTGGCTCTGAAGACCATGACTTTTTAGCTAGAAGAAGAGCAAGTTCAGAGAGAGAATAGTGCTGCCAGTTTTAACAGGTTGTGCCCCCACCCAGGCAGTCACATGCAAAGGCTCATTCATGCCATATTGTTTTGTTCCTAGAGCTTAAAAGAGATCTTTAGGTGGTGAGGATTTATAAGAATCTTCAGTACTCATTTGTTACTGAGTGAATCAATGTTGATGAGGAAGAGTGAATAAGAGATTCTGGTAAAACCCACTAATGTATGGGGTCAGACCTAGTGGTAAAAGCCATTAAACCCAGGAAACCAAGTCTTCCTAGGTGGCCCAGGATCCAGGGCACAGATGGAGAGGGAGAGAGACAGAGAAGAAGCCAGAGAGACAGAACTAGACCCACAGACAGCGTAGAGAGGCAGGAAATGGGAAACTTCAGGGTTAGCTGCATGAGGTGTGATGGATTAGAATCCTGGAGGGAGTGTTTGCTCAGAAACGAATTGCTCCTGGTCTTTCTTCTGTATCCTTCTTCAGCCTAAACACTGTAACAAATTTAAGACAATGATATACAAAACACCCAGTCTGAAATACAAATATAATAAAATAATATATCCATTTTTGTAATAAATTTAATTCAAGTTCAGATTTCAATGTGAGAATTAGATTTTAGAGCAATAGTCAACATTCGCTCATTCATTCACTGAATAGAGGATAGGTGCGTTCTATGTAGTTGGCACCGTGAGCTACATGCTGGGGCCGTAACTGTGAACACTTAAAATAACTCAGATTCCACATAAAGCTTTACCACAGTATGTAAGATTGATCTTGTTCCAGAGAGTTTATGTTACTAAAATCAATTTTGTTTTCAACAGACTTTAAAAAGACATTGAGATATATGGATATGGATAAACATGTCCTTTTCCTCTGAATAGGTTTCCTTGAGTTTTCAATATATCTTATTTACATATTATATATTACAAGAGTCTAATTGTCCACTTTCAATTTGTCTCTTTTCAACAGCTATTTTGAAGATTTTCATATTTATTTGAATTAGAAAACACCTTTGTTAGGAAGCAGTTCTTGAATACACACACACACGCGCACACACACGCACACACACACGCACACACACACGAAAAAACAGATTTATTCCTAAATAAAATTCTCGATAATACATTTATGATTTTCTTACAGATTTTTCAGCTCTGCTTTCTATTTAGGAGGCAGACATTAAGGTATACAGGCACAGGTCTGAGTAGTACCATTTCTTTAATCCTTTTGTTCAAGTTTCTCTAAATATACCTGCCAAAATTTACTGAAGACTAACCTCTGGGACTTGAAAACAAAGAAGAAGACAATAACACACACACAAAATTCCTTTCCAAAGCTGTAGGCTTTTATTTAATAGAGGCTGGAGAAGTAAGTGACATTCCCTGGTTTAAAATCTGGAAGAGGGCTGGGTGCAGTGGCTCACACCTATAATCCTAGCACTTTGGGAGGCCAAGGCGGGCGGATCACAAGGGCAGGAGCTCGAGACCATCCTGGCTAACATGGTAAAACCCCGTCTCTACTAAAAATACAAAAATTAGCCGGGCATGGTGGTGGGCGCCTGTAGTCTCAGCTACTTGGGAGGCTGAGGCAGGAGAATGGCATGAACCCAGGAGGTGGAGCTTGCGGTGAGCTGAGATCGTGCCACTGCACTCCAGCCTGGGCGACGAGTGAGACTCCATCTCAAAAAAAAAAAAAAAAAATCTGGAAGAGAAGGTGGGCTGAAGCAGATGGGTCGTTAGGCTTTGAGGCTGTGATGTTTGGAAGCTAGAGTTACACTTTCTTTGAAGCTGTGAATAAACAGCTTGGGAATAGTTTATAATGGTATTTTCTGATACTGGTTTTATTCCATTTGTCTCAGGACACTGAAAAACAAGTGTTCGTTAAATTATCTTTAATTATTTTGCGGGAATATATTGCCTTTACAATATTTTGACTTCTCATAAAAAGACAAATACTGTATGATTCCACTTAAGTGACATACCTAATGTAGTCAAATTCTTAGAGACAGAAAGTAGAGGAGTGGTTGCTAGGGGCCAAAGGGAGGAGGAAATGAGGAGTTGTTATTAAGTAGGTGCAGACCTTCAGTTTTGCCAGACAAAAAGAGCCCTGCAGATTGATTACACAACGAAGTGAATGTACTTTACACTAGTGAACTATGCACTTAAAAATAGCTAAGATGGGAAATTTTATGTTATATGTATTTAAATATATTTTTATAAAAATAATGGTTGAAATAGTACTTTTATGTTATGGTATATTTTAATACAGTTTTTAAAATTTTTTTAAATTATACTTTAAGTTCTGGCATACATGTGCAGAACGGGCAGATTTGTTATATAGGTATACACATGTCATGGTGGTTTGCTGTGACTGGCTTATTTTACTTATGATAACATCCTTCCAGTAGCAATAAACCCTTATGCTAGCATGTTCCAGAGTTCCTTTTTTTGTAAGGCTGAATAATACCCCACTGTATGCTTGTCCCACGTTGTGTTGACCCAGTCATCGAGGGACATTTGGGTTGCTTCTGTCCTTTGTGAATAATGCTACCATAAACTTGGATGTACAAATACCTGTTTGAGCTCCTGATTTCAATTATTAGTATTATTGTTATTTGAGACAAGGTCTCAGTCTGTTGCCCAGCCTGGATTGCAGTGGCACAATCTCGTCTCACTGCAGCCTCAACCTCCCAAGGCTCAAACAATCCTCCCACTTCAGCTTCCCAAGTAGCTGGGACTACAAGCTTGCACCACCATGCCCACTTAATTTTATCTTCTTTGTAGAGACAGTGTCTCGCTATGTTGCCCAGACTGATTTGGAACTCCTGAGATCAAATGATCCTCCTGTTTTGGCCTCCCAAAGTGCTGGGATCACAGCTGTGAGGCATTGAACCTGGCCCCTGCTTTCAATTATTTTTCCACTCTTTATTTTTTCTGCAGAGTACTGATTACCATCCAAATGCCCTCTTCCTGCCCCCAAATAGAGATGCAAATTATTTCTATTTGGTAGAAAGATGACTCTAAAAGTTGTAATTGTATTGCCTTAAGGACATTAACCAATTTTATTTCTTTTCTTTCTTTCTTTTTTTTTATTTTAGACAAAGTCTCGCTCTGTTGCCCAGGCTGGAGTGCAGTGGCTCTATCTTGGATCACTGCAACCTCCACCTCCCAGGTTCAAGCGATTCTTATGCCTCAGCCTCCCAAGTAGCTGGGATTACAGACACCCACCACTACGCCCGACTAATTTTTGTGTTTTTAGTAGAGATGGGGTTTCACCATGTTGGCCAGGCCAGGATGGTCTTGATCTTCTGACCTGAGGTGATCCACCTGCCTTTGCCTCCCAAAGTGCTGGGATTACAGGCTTCAGCCACCATGCCCAGCCACAACCAGTTTTATTTCTAACCTAGCAATTTTATTCTAACATTCTTTTAAAAATGTGTATAAATACTTAGGTCCTCCAAATGCTCTTTGGACCAGCTTTACCATCTTACTTGTTTCATCATTAATGATTAATAAATCTCTGAAACATGTTCATTCCAAAAAAAAAATTTAGACTTCATATACTTGATTTCATTATAACTAAAACAAGTTTATACACAGGCCCATTTAAAAACCTGAAATCTTTCTGAGACTGTATTGGAACTACCCTCCTGATTTAAGTTAATCTCATATAATGTTTTTCATGACATGTGTTTACACAACTGGATAGCATCTTAGAGCTGGAAGAGACTATAGCAATATGGAAATAAATGAAGATCAAACAAAAGAGACAGGCAAAGGCTATTTATTCAGAGCTTGCATTTGGCAAAGACTCAGAGTCAGGCAGAGGAGTAGGAAGGCTTTATGGGAGAAAAATGTTCAAATAAATTTGGCCTAAAGCTGCCTCCATATGCAATGAATTGCAACCTAACTTAGTATGTAAATAAACTACAAACTATCATAAGAGTATATTATTGTAACAAGTAGCTGAGTCTTGGCCAATCATAGCAGCCAACTTTTCAGCCAATCACAGAGTGCAAACTGTCAAAACATGTCCAAATAAGGTGAAGGCTGGCCTGTAATCAATCAGAATATTTCTATATGTTATTTCTTTTTTCTTTCTACAAATACTGCCTGACCAGTTTGCTGGGCAGAGATCTCTGAGCCTTTACTTGTTCAGGGTGCTGCCCAATTCACAAATCATTTTTCTCAAATAAACTCTGCTAAATTAAGTTTGTCTAAAATTTTCGTTTATCAACAACAATGAAAAGGCTTCAAGTGTACCTTGATTGGGGACTATTAACTTGGGGAAGTGGCAGGTAAGCACACTAGAAATGGGGCATTCTATGTGATTGGTTAAAGGTGTATATTTACTTTTCCTCAGTTGTTCCTAAGTTTGAAACTGGGGCAAAAATTGGGGAAGCTAAGTTGTTACTCAAGTCTTGACTATTTGAGGCCATGGGTGGTTGTTTAGCTTTTACGATTATTTCCTAGAGACGGGTCTACTCTCTACAAGTGTAACTGGTACCTCATAGGTTGACTTCCCAAGCTAGTTACTGTAAATGATAGGCTAGAGTTCTGTTTCTAAATGTGATTTGGCAATTTTCCATTTGTATAAGACTCTTCGTAATTATCTAATGTAGAAAAATTAAATAAACTAATAAAGGCCAAATGACTATATTTAACTGAATACTACTTTTTATGTGCTGGCACTTTCTAGTTTTCAAAATATTTTAAACTGTAGAATATTATCAGATTTTTAAAATAAAATCAAGGAAGTTAGGTAGGGCTGGTGTTTTCTTTGTTTTGTAGGTAAGAAAAATGAGGCTCCCCAAGAGGTGACATGGGTCACAGCCAGAGTTGCAAAGCTGAGGCCTCTGAGATTCCTGACCCGGACTTCTCCATATATGACAGCCTGTTCTGTTTGTGTCCCACAGATTCAGATAATGGTGAACCAAAGTGTGACATTTGTGTTATCACACTGCTGAAAGTTGATAAGGATTTTAACCCAAGTGTAAAAAAAAAAAAAAAAACCAAATTCAGATTTTTTTTAAATCATTTCTGTGATTTTCTAAAAAATTCCTTATTTGAATTAAACTGTTAACCTGGTGAATTTTACAACTTGTGGTTATTATATAATCAGATTTTTGAAAATACTATTAGCTCCATTAACACACTTATTATCACCTGATTTTCCAGTTCCATCAGCAATGTTATATTTCCTACACAGATTAGAAAGATATGTGAAGAGCTGAGAAATCTGCAATATAAATAAATTAATTAAATTAAAAATTCATTGAGCAATATGATAGGTGGTGGAGTCAACCACTTTTTAAAAAATGCAAAACAAACAAAACCTCAATACCTGCCTTAAAATAACTCAAGGCCTTTTGGGAAGAGCAGATCCATAGAACTATAAAGCAAGGTCAGTGCAGAGACGACCATGACCCTGCAAGAGTGGTGAATGGGTGAGAGGGCTTCAGAGGATACTTAAATTGAGTTACCAGGAGTGAGTAGAGTTAGTTAAGCAAAGAAAGACAAGACATAAGGGCATTGAAAGGAGAGGTGATAATAGCTGTAGAAAACAGCACTGTTTTTATTGGGGGTGGAGTGGGGAGGAAGAACCTACAACCAATGTAATACAGGGAGGTTAACAGGGAACGACAAAGCTAGAGGGGAAGGAAAGAGCAAGAAGGTGGAGATTCTTGCCGATGATATTAAAGAGCTTAGACATTCTATGGGCAACAGGAAGCTTCTGGAATGATTTTATTCAGGGTTACATTATGATCAGATTTGCATTTCAATAGATCATTTTGGCAGTATAAGGAGCTTATACTTTGAGGAGTCAAGGATAGAGTCAGAGACAAGTTGCAGTAATTCAAGTGAGAGGATTAGAGCTGAACCAGAGCAGTTGAGGTAGACATGAAACAAAGTGGAAGAGAAGCGAGAGCAAGACATCCAGAAATAAAATCTGTAGAATCTTCTGACTGATAGATTTGGGGATTATCACTTAAAGAAAGGGAGAGACAAGCTTCTAGCTTGGATAGTTGGTTGGACTGAAAGAACCAGTAGTTTAATAAGAAATTATCAGTTCAGTATCTGAAATGTTCATATGGGGACTCCAGATGGATTCACCTAGCAGGCAGTTGAATAAATGAATCTAAAGATAAAAAGAATGGTCCAGGCATCTGATAAAATATTTAGAAATCACTAACAATTAGATGATTGCTAGCTGAATCCTTGAGGACAAAAATCAGAAAGAATATATGTAGCAGAAGAAGCACAGTGGCTAAGCTAGCACCTCTGAAACAACCAATGTGCCAGGGATGCATGGAGGATGAGATGATATAAATGACAAAGGAAAGGTGTTAGATATAGAACACAACACAGGAGGATGGACCACTAGCAAAGCCAAGAGAATTGAAGATATAAATGAGTGAGTAATCAAATAATTGTCAAATGGCTGAAAAAAAAGGCTTATACATTTGCCAAATAAAAGGCACTAGGTGATGTTATCAGGAGCAGATTGGATAGTGTGGTTTAGCTGAATTTTTGTAAAGATTAGAAAGTAAAGAGAGTGAGTGTGAAGTACTCTTAAATAAGTGTACTCAGAGATGAGCACAAGGGAAGAGTTACTAAAGATTCGTCGAGGTACTGTTTTTCCAAAAAGAAAATTGTATTTCCCAGAGATACTAGCCTACACAACTCAGAAAAAAGGCCCCCTGGAGTCTATGTTTCTGTTATATTTAAATGTTGTAGTCTCCAAGTCTGAGTTTCCAACAACATGTTGAGACAATTTTAGAAAATCACACTAATTTTTTGAAAGTAATTGAGGAAGAACTTTACTCTTGTTTAACAGAATATAATTCTGGTTACTACACAGAATCAACAGAGGAACTGAAAGTCCGAAGCCACAGCACGGAGCCATTACCAAAGTTGGACAACAAGGAAAGAGGCCATCATGGGGCGTCTTCCTCCAGAGAGCCTGTCAAAGCTCAGGAATGGGATGGAACACCAGGGCCACCTGTGGTCACCAGTCGACTGGGAAGATGCTCTGTGAGCCCCACCTTGTTAGCAGGAAACCACAGTTCAGGTAAGGCAGATTATGATCTCCCAGATGGTAATTCCTCCTGTCTCTAGAAACTACTTTCATGCAGTATCACTTACAGAATTATCACCACAAATATCTCTGCCTCTACACAGAGAGGCAACACAAGTAGCCATTCACATAGGTTACATAAAGGGACATAACAATATATTGTACCACTTGAAAATACAACTATTTACAGAGATGAAAGATACCTGAACGGTGCTTCTTGGAGCTATGCAAGACAGCAGCCTTGAAAACTTAAAAAGTTTTATACTAAATTTCTTCAAATATATCTAGAGGCCTCATCTAAAGCAGTTTTAACTTGTGAAGTTTGAGTAATTTAGAATTTATGCTTCCTTTGCTTCAAAAAATATTTTGGGCAACTGATAAAAAATGAACAAAAGCAACATTGAGAACAGAAATGTAACAAAGATAATCTGAAAGCAGTAAAGAAAATAGATATTAGGAGTCATCTGAAATGGTTACCTGAAGATGATAACTGGGCATTGGGAATGGCACTAAATTCCCAAATCTAAGTCAAAGGAAATGTAAAAGTTTTAATCTAATGTACCTTTAAACGTCATGAGTTAAAATTAAAATCTGCAATGCCATTTTACATGGTTAATAGGTAGATATTATTAAACATCAAGTTTTTAAAAAACAGCATATGTTTGCTTTGAATTTATTAATCTATGTGTTGGACTCACAGAGAGCTGTCAATTGAAATAAACAACAAATAATCAAGGAACCTCCTGTAGTTTCAGGTTTCTATTTCTTAAGAGTGTTAGAGCTCCAAAGAAAAGACTAATCCTTTAATATTCTTTTCAGCTCTGATACTCATCTTAGAAAGCAATTTATATGAATTTAGCTTGTGGTCTCTCAGACAGTCGTGCACAAGTTAAAATTGGAACAGGATGAATGGTCTCTGCAATTGCTGAGGGATATTCCTGGAACAATACCCAGGCAGGAGCAAAGTACTAGCTTCCCCAGACTTAACATGTAACTTGAAGCTTTGGTGGTAGAGCCATAGCACATATATGGATAACCAACTCTAAAGCATGAGTTAAAATTTGGCCAAAGGAATACTATATGAATTTAATAGAAATTTCAAAGTATATTTTTGATAGTAAAGTATAAATTGCTATAGGCGTGCATTTTGTCACAAAGAAAAAGAAACATAGAGAACAAATAGGTTTTTTTTTTTTTTTTTTTGAGACGGAGTTTCACTCTTGTTGCCCAGGCTGGTGTGCAATGGTGCGATCTTGGCTCACTGCAACCTCCGACTCCTGGGTTCAAGTGATTCTCCTGCCTCAGCCTCCCTAGTAGCTGGGCTTCCAGGTGCCCACCACCACGCCCAGCTAATTTTTTGTATTTTTAATAGAGACGGGGTTTCACTATGTTGGCCAGGCTGGTCTCAAACTCCTGACCTCAGGCGATACACTCACCTCAGCCTCCCAAAGTGCTGGGATTACAGGCTTGAGCCACTGTACCTGGCTCACAAATAGTGTTTTTACGGAGAAACAAGTCACTTCCCCAAAAAACTTTGACATCACTATTTAATTGAGTCTTATGATTACTTTGGGGCTTATCAGTAGTTTTAAAGAATTATCAAAATTTGTACCAGTTCTATTGAAAATATGTGGACAATATATACTTCTATTGTGGCTAGATATACATTTTATAAAAATCAGAAGCATTCTCTGGGTTTCTATTATGTTATAGCCACAGTTCTATGATCTGAGAATACAATGACAAAAAAGATATCCTTACATTTAAGTGCTCAAAGTCTAGAGCAAGACAGACAAATAGACAACTGCAGTATATTGTGTGTTTCAGTCAGGATTCTCTAGAGAAACAGAACCAATAGTATATATAGATATAAATATATAAAGAGATTTATTATGAGGGATTAGTTCACATAATCATGGAGGCAGAAAAGTCTCATTATCTGCTTTCTGCAAGCTGTAGGCCCAGGAAAGAAAATGGCAAGAGTTCTAGTCCAAGCTCAAAGGCCTGAGAACTAGGGGAGTCAATGATGTAAGTCCCAATCTGAGTCAAAAATCCCAAAAGCTAGAATGCAGATGTCCAAGTGCAAAAGAAGACAGCTGTCCCAGCTCAAGAAGAAAGAGTAAATTTGCCCTTTATTCTCTGTTCCATTCTATTCAAATCCTCAACAAATTGGATGATGCCCACCCACCTAGGTGAGAGTGATTTTCTTTACTTAGCCTAGTGATTCAGATACTAATCTCTTCCAGAAATACCCTCACATATACACCCAGAAATAATGTTTTACCAGCTATCTGGGCATTCCTTAACCCAGTCAAGTTGACACATAAAATCACATGTGTTATATAAAAATATGAATACTATGGGAAACAGAAGATGTCTTAATACATTCTGTGTTTCTGGGTATGCAAGGCTGGGTAATTTATTAAGAAAAGAGGTGTATTTGGCTCATGGTTCTGCAGGCTGGGAAGTTTAAGAAGCATGGAGCTGGCTTCTGCTCACCATGAGGTTGGGGCTTCTGTACTGGGTCAAAACATGGTGGAAGTTCAAAAGGGAAGTAGATATGTATGAAGAGGCAAAACTCAATGGGCATCTGGCTTTATGAGAACCCACTCTCTCAAGAACCAGTCTAGTCTCACCAAAGTGAGCACTCACTTACTACCTCAAGAATAGCAGCAAGCCATTCATGAAGATTCACTCCCATGCCCCAGACCCCTCCCACTAGGCCCCACCTCCCAACACTGCTGCATTGGGGATGAGATTTCAACATGAGTTTTGGTGAGAACAAGCCATATCCAAATCACAGCTGAAGAGAAATCAGTTAGTTCTTCCTGGGACGGTGTGATTTTAGCAGTAATAATCTGGAACTTCTGGTAGATAAATAATATTTGCTTGAAGAATATGTGAGCTAGAACTTGAAACAAAGAGTTGCTCACGAGGAAGATGAAGAAAAAAGTCAGCCTTCTGGATAAAATCCTAAAAGTCTATGGGATGGAACAAAGAGTGTTTGGTGTAAAGGATGAGGGAAGATTGAAAGTAGGTAGGTAACAAGATAGCAAAAGTCCTGAAGGGCCTTGTTATTAATTAGGAAGCCTTTCAGCTATGAAGTATAAATTACCAGAGGCTTAAGCAATAATAGGCTTTGTTTGCACCCTTAGCATCAAGCCCTGAGGTAGGCAGTTCCAGGTGTTTTGCAGCTGTTCAGAGATGTCAAGGACCCAGGAACTTTGTATCCTTCAGTTCTTCTGTTCTGCTACCCTTGATGATTGTTTTTATGATGACAAAGCTGATAGACTACACAGTTCTGGGCATCACACCTCAAAGATTCTCCATTTCATCTAATTGGTCAGAACTGGCAAACATCTTGTCTGGTCCAATCTCTGAGTGAAGGAAAATGGGATTTCCATGGGCTTGTAGAGAACCCTTTTTCCCCTAAAGCAAGGGTCCTTTGCCTTCCATCTGAAAATGAAATCAAAAGCCTATTAGCAGGGATAAAAGGGGAATGATGTTGTATAAGCAGTAGATGGTGTCTGCCATGTTGTAATTAGGTTTTTAAGTTATGTGGTGGATGTTTTGTAGTTATTTACTATTTTTTAAGGATAGGAATAATGTAATTCAGTTTACATCATGGAACACCCAGTGATGACTCTGTGGCTTTAAACTTGGGTGACTGGGAAGTTATTTACTGAGATAGAGACAGTCAATGTGAGATGCGGAGCAAGGTTTACGAGGGAAAGTCAGGACTTACAGTTTGCCTATGTTAAGTTAGAAATGCTCTGGGACATCAAATTGAGAAATCAGTAGATTGTTCAGATTATAGATCTGTAGCTAAAGAGATTTAGTGGATTCAAAACTGAGACTAGACTCCTTTGGCGTGGTTATAACAGTAAGACTGAATGAGTCTAAACGAAGAGAGCAGGAAATTCAGATGACACCCTGGGGAAATCCAGACATTTCAAAGTGTGGGCAAATACATAGAAATGTAACAGATAGTCCATAATTAAACTTTTTTGAACACTTAGTAAGTTACATATAAATTGATAAACATGTACCATACAGTGTCTTTACACTTTGATATGAATATTCTAATAAATTCAGAGTGTAAACAGAATTTATACCTTACTTTCACTTTCTTCCACATCAAAACCCCAAAGCATCTCTTTTGGTTTACAGCACGTAAAATCTGCCCTCCTGAGGTTTTTAGTGTTGTTTGTAGAGCAGGAAATTGTCTACTGACCAGAAGAAATGACATACATATTTTTAGTCCCTCAGATTCTTTATCTTAGATTATGAAGGAGGTAGGCAAAGATAGAAGAAGAAATAAATTCTGTTAAGTTTTAAATAATGAGATGGTTGTATTCATATTAGAAGAAATGCAAAACAGAGGGGCAAGTGTAGAGTTACATATATAATGTCTGTGCTAGCCAGTTGCTTATGTGAAAGCAAAACTCAAATTAATGTTACCATTACTTGAACCTCTAGTCTACCATTCTACTACTTCTCAGGAAAGAAAAGGAGAAAGGGAAAAATGTTGTTTTGTTAGCTTTTATTTTCTATGGTGCCAGTTCTGAACTAGAAAATGCCAAAAATGGCAAAAATGTATAGAGTATCTGAAGTTCACACTCATCTTTGGTGGTGTTTTGTTTTGTTTTGTTCTGTTTTTGAGATGGAGTCTCACCCTGTCACCCAGGCTGGAGTCTCACCCTGCCACCCAGGCTGGAGTGCAATGGCATGATCTCAGCTCACTGAAACCTCCGCCTCCCAGGTTCAAGAGATTCTCCTCCCTCAGCCTCCTGAGTAGCTAGGATTACAGGTGCCCACCACCATGCCTGGCTAATTTTCGTATTTTTAGTAGAGACAAGGTTTCACCACGTTGATCAGGCTAATCTTGAACTCCTGACCTCAGGTGATCCACCTGCCTAAGCGGCCTCCCGAAGTGCTGGGATTGCCTGGCCACCTTTGGTGTTTTAAGCAAACCATGCACTACTTGAATATTCATCAATGAGATGGTATTTGTCCAAAAGAAGCAAGTAGATACATCAAGAGGGAGTTTTAGACTTTCTGTTTTGGAACAGAAGACAATGAGTCAGTATTAACTCTTTCCCCTTCTTCTCTTTATACTTCCTCATCATTATTGCCTCCTTGCCCCTGGGTACTCAACTTTATACCTCACACTATAGAGGAAAGAAGATTCTACTTATAAACCCCTCCTTCCTCTGTCAACTTTCTGCTTCTGCATCTATTTCTCTCTGTCCCCCCACCACACTGATATACATACAAACTTCTACCAGTCACAGGCTATTGCTTTACCAAAAGTAGTTTAGCCACTTGAAATGGTTGTTCTTAACAGCTCTTTTGAGGAATGAAAGAATTGCTGAAGTAAAGCAAATGTGTCAGGAGATCTCAATTCTAATTAACATTAACACTGGTTGCTGGGTTACTTTGTTAAAGTCACTGTTGTTTAGTAAATCAGAGATTCCCCAGAGGGTGATTCTTGAAGGCAGTGGAGAACTGAGACCCAAATGCTCATGAACATAATAGGAAAGCATGAGGAGATTACACAAGTAAATATGGTATTGACAAAAACTGAGATTTCAACCACTGAACCCATTAACAAATAGTTTCCACACAGCTTGTATCCAACTCTGTTATGGTTTCTGGGGACACACACAGCTACCCCCACAGGCTATGTAAAATACAATCTCTGGCCCTCAAAGATTTTACTATGTTTCTTTATGACACAGAACTATTGAACACAAATTAATTAGGTTATAATTAAATGTATTATTTTCATTATTATCTACTGCTTACTATACGTTTAAAATCATTCAGAAAACGATTAATTAGTGTAGGCTTGAAAAATGATGGAGAGATTAATGGAAGACATGGAGTCTTACCATGTCTTACATAAGGATTATTCTAGATCTTCTTAAAAATAATTATGATTATCAACTGAGTGGAAAGAGAATATTCCACATGGGATGAAAAAAGTGAAGAGACACACCTGCCCCGGCTTGGCCTTGCCAGGCCACCCTGACAGAAGTGTTTTTGGAAGTAAACTCAGCCCTTGGCTTATGAACAAAGTGGTATCATACCCACACATGCACACAGACATATATAGGCACACACAGTTTATAGTGTAACATTTAAATCTAAAAAGAATGAAAACCCTATAAAGGGAAGGATCAGCTATATTATAAAACACTTGGCTTCTGCGCGTTCAACTTTCTGTGCTTCTGCTGTTCTTAAAAGGTCTAAGATGAGATGCTAATTGAGATGCCTTCAGGACAGACAGGTATCATTAGCAAGCGAAGCAGGAAAGATGCCTTCCTTCATGTATTTTGCTTATATATGAAGCACATAGAAATGTACTTTACTCCCACAAAGGAAAATGTTTTTCCCACTTTTCTTGAAACTTGAAGCCCTTTTGTTCTAAGTTCTATATTCCCACATTTGTTAGAAGCATTGCTAAGGAGAAATATTTCTCCATTACAAGGAAAATCTATTGCAAGCTGATGTGCCTCAGGACTCAATGATGGAAATGCAGGTGACCTGGAAAGCATAGGGGCACCCCAAGTGGACGAAAGCTACTCAGTGCCAGCTGATGCTGCCATGAGAAATGCTCACCCAGGGTTCCCAGATTTAATTGCTATTATGTGAAATCTCCCAACTTTTAAATGTAGTTCAATTTTTAGAAAACATTGAGTAGAATAATTCACTTCTTTTAGCTGGGTAAGACCCGAAGACCACATACTGGCATTTTCTGGTTTGTAAAATCAAGCGGTGACCATTAGGTGGAAGCATGGATTTGACCCTGTGGCACAGAGAAGCTGCTTTCTACCAGAAGCAGCAGGTCCCAGTAGATACCTTGTCCTCCTGGCTTTTATTTTCCAGAAGCTGCTGCTCCTGGACAAGGAAATGCTAGCAATAGCAACACTGATAAGAGAGAGACATGCAGCCTTTGATGGTCAGGGAAGGAATGGGGAATTCCTTAGCACTAAAAGAGGAACAGAGGTTTAGAATTCCATGAATAGTGAGGACCAGCAGCCTAATCCTTCATAGTAGCCTTGCAAAATGGCACGACCTCTAACTGGTAGAGAAGTTGGGTGGGGTAGAGTTTGCATAGGCTGGGCTTTATGCACCATGGTTCTAACCTTCAAAATGTGGAATTCTGTACTTCAAGGGGCTCTTTGTGCTTGCACAGTAGACCCCCCTGTGACAACCAGTATGAGCTAAAGACTAGGAGGACCATATTGTATATTCTGCTTTGCAGAACAGTTCTGGGACTTCATGACCCATTGTAGGGAAACATTTCCCATCATCATTTATGATTCAGTCCTTCATATCCAAGAGGAGTCTTGTACACACAAGTTCAGAAAAGCGAAAAACAGATGTGGATTTAATTTCATTTAAAGAAAACAAAAAAAAAAGTCATTTCTTACACACTGTGCTTGTAAATTCTATACTAATTATAAATGCATGCATAAGGTATAATGCAGTGGTTGAGCACCAAATGTTTAGGCAACCTGCAAATCTGGATTTAAATCCTGATTCTATTTTGTTGAAGACAGTGAGAGCTCTGGCTCCAACATGACACTTTACACACCCAAACCACGGTTCATAAGACATTTGCAGCCATAATTCATCTTCTGGTCACTACATTAAAGATTGAAGAGATCACAAAGATCTTAAGGGGTTATTCAAAGGCTCAAAAGTGGAGACCCGGGAAGATGTGGCAAATGGGGGCTATTTACAATAAGCAACAGAGCTGGGATTCAGGAATGGAACTGCAATTGAACTCAAAAGCACAGTCTTTGAATACTGAATTTTTATCCGTTGATTTATAAGAAAGATGATTTTCTCTTGAAACTTCTAAAACATATTTCCCGTACTTTACTTGATAACACTGAAATGACTGGCTAACTTTGCTGATAAACTTCCTGACAGCAATAACTCAAAGCCATTTATGCTTCAGCCTTCATATCCAAGAAGACTCCCATGCACACAAGTTTAGAGAGGTGACAAACAGGTAAACCATGCAGAATTGGGCAGCAGGACTGTGAGCTGCAGAACAGTACTCATGACGGTCCTTCCTGGGAGACCATAATAAATCGACATAGTTTTCTTTTTTTAGTAAGTAAATCATGCTTGGCAACAATATTAATAAATTAATATTTTGGTGTCAATTGTTTGATGAAATAACAAAACACTGCTGTGACCCACTTTCTGTATCTTTACAGGAGAGATCAAATAAATCTCACTGTGTAGGTTATGATGAGGATTAAATTAAAAAATGCATGGAAATGCTTGGTACAAAGCCGTTTATAATAGCTAGTAGACAAATGTTTATTCTGTTCCCGTTCAATTTTACTGGAAAAATACCTGTCTTTTTCTAGGACCAAGACTAGATGTTTTCTTTTGAAAGATCAGCACATTGCAAATATATTTCTTTAGCAAAACATAATATAAGTGGTTATGAGGCTACTATTAGTGCAACAATGTATGCTTCATTGACCCGTGCATTTTTCAACAAAGATTTGTAGCCAGCGTGATGACCGTTTTTGGATTTCCTTGAGTCTGCATTTATAGATGGAATTTGGAGGAAGAATGAGGGGCAGACCTTAAGACTTGGTTGCTGCATCGTACACAGTTATCAAAGAAGTAATCCTAATCTCTCACAGTGCTTCTGTTATGCTTAGAAGTAATGAATAGGATTTAAAACCAGGTTGTAAAGGATGTGGGAATCACAAGAAAATATTGATGTCTGCAAATGTGTACATCTTCTCTAATAAATATCCAGCTTGAGATTCATTCATCTATTCCTTTACTCATTTATTCCCTTTGTGTTTATTTTCTAACTAAAAGTTCTTCAACGTCTACTTTGTGTTGTGCAGGGGGTGGGGAGGACAGGAATATATATAATATACCCTAGACTCATATTCTAGCAGGTAAAGCAGAAAATAAAACAACCAATTATTCCAAAGAATGTTATAAGTAAGCCAAGCACAACTGGCTAAAGGGAAGGCCATTCAAACAAGCTTCCTGGAGAATGTGACACTAAATTTGATACTAGCCTGATAAGTAGGAGCCAGGCAAATAAGAGAGGATAGAATGTTTCCTGCAGCTCACTCAGGAGTGTGGATAAAAACTTTGCTTTTAGAACCTGGTTAATATTCAACTTTTTAATATATCTACATAATTTCTAAGCTGTGTCTTCTTTTCTTTCTTTCATTTCTTCATGTGGCCCATCTCCTTCAGGATGCCAAGGTTTCTCCTAATGGTCCTAATTATTCCCCTCTCCCTGTAATCATGCCCTTGGTAATGTGCTTTCTTTTTTTTTTTTTTAATTTTATTATTATTATACTTTAAGTTTTAGGGTACATTACTGGGTATATACCCAAAGGATTATAAATCATGCTGCTATAAAGACACATGCACACGTATGGTAATGTGGTTTCATAGCTCTTTATCAAGAAGTAAAGTCAATTTCCCATCCCTTGAATCTGGACTGGCCTTGAGTCTTGCATTGACCAATAGAGTGAGATGGAAGTGACTGTATGTCATTCCTGAGCTTTGGCCTCATGAGGTGTGAATGCTTTCATGGCTCTTTTCCAACCCTGCCACCAGTGAACATGCCTGGGCTAGCCTGTTGGAGGATGAAATACAATAGAGGAGAACCCCCAAAATGTGAGAAACCACAGCATGGAATAGCAGAACCATCTACTTGACCCACATTTGACTAAAGATGCATGAGTGAGCCAGGCTGAGACCAGAAAAATCACCCAGAAGACCCATAGACTCATGAGCAAAACTAAATGAGTGTCATTTTAAGACACTGAGTTTGGGTGCGGCGTGACACAGATACCATGATCTGTTTGTATTTTGCTATTTTTCTTCCAAGTGAAAATGCTTTATTGCTTTATTATTATTAGGTAATAGTATAGTAGCATAATAACAGGTAAGTAGAGTATGCTCATTGACAAAAAGTTAAAGTAAAAAATGAAACTACTCACCTGCCTTTTCCTTCATCATCTCACTTTAGGAAGTATTTGTGTTAAACCATCATGTTTTCATAGTTGAGGGACTGAGTATCGATAAGGAGTATGAGTTCTCTGTTATATTCATTTTTGTTATGCAACAGGAACAGCAAACCAATCTGATGGAGTTCGGGTGTTCATTGTAATTTAGACTTCACTGTAGGCTGTTCTCTAACTTCCTGCTTGGCTCC
Organism: Pongo abelii; assembly: GCF_028885655.2. Classification (NCBI taxonomy): domain Eukaryota; kingdom Metazoa; phylum Chordata; class Mammalia; order Primates; family Hominidae; genus Pongo; species Pongo abelii. The sequence goes on from NC_071996.2 coordinate 129,125,971, forward strand.
ACTTCAGCCCCGGGCAGCTGTGAACTTCCAGAGCTATGACCCTCAAGGCTGCCATTCTGTGCAGTCAGATCATGCATTAGAAGACAATTCTCCACATCTGCTCTCCTTTCCAGTTCTAATTGGGTGCTTGGTGACTTCCCCGGGGGAACATTTGCCAGGTTCTGCTGCCTGGTTCTGTTCACTGTTTTCTCACTCTGCAGTTTAACTCTCCCTTTCTAAATTTGAGGAGCAAATGCATAACAGAATTCTCATTTGGAGGGGCCTTGGAGGGTACTGTAAGCTGTATCCTCAAGACTCCCACTTTTATTTCTCTGTGGAAAACTGTGACTTCTGCTGGCTAGAATGCATGTTTATCAGAGAAAGTTTTATTTGGATTTCTCCTGATACTGGTAGTACGGCTTTGAGAAACAACCAGAAAAGGAGAACTGGGAGGGAGTTAACCATTTTAAATGGTCAAAGCCTGTCTTTCTAGAGTTTGAATGTAAATAAACAGGGTACAAAATGCAAAAGGCTAATTACAAAATAATAGAAGATAATGACTCTCACATTCCAAGGCGAAAAGCTTGACTGCAGAAGCAGAGCTTGCAAAGGAGTTGATCGAAATGAATGTTGTTGTCCTTAACTGAACTCTCATTTCTAGCCTAGGAAAGTGGTTAGAGGCTGAGAGAGACAGAGACTAGATATTAGAGAGAATTTTAAATAGACTCTAGATATTAGAGAGAATTTTAAATAGACTCTAGATATTAGAGAGAATTTTAAATAGACTCTGTGTGTGTGTGTGTGTGTGTGTGTGTATGTGTGTGGTATGGGAGGGGGGTGAGAGAGAGAGACAGAGAGAGAGAGACAGAGTGATGAGTGTCCATCCAATAGAAGAGGTGTGAGAAGTGTGTCCCTCAGTGGAAAGTCAAATGAGAGAGACTTTAATGGAACCACTCAGAAAAGTCGATATTATTTCTAACAGTTTGAGGGACAGAGTGGAAGAAAAAAGCACAAGAGACTGGGTGAATGGTCTGTAACCACAGAGAAAGTTGCTTAGCAAGTAACTGTTCGGCTGCTGATGGTGGGTTAAAGATGTGTATAAAGTGTGTTTTCCATGGACCAGCTTTGGTCCTGGAGAGGAACTCTGGAGGTGGTCTGGACCATGAGAGTGCCTGGGGCAGACAGGACTCTCAGGACGTGTTTCAAGGTGCCATACAGGATACCCAGTTACCCACGAAAGACATAGAGTGAACAACCATGATGTCTCCAGGTGAGAGATGGCCAACCGATCTGAGGAGGCCTTCAGGGACACTGGAAAGCACCCCAAGAACACAGAGCTTCAGTGTCAAACACCTTCCCCAGCCAGAGGGTGAGAGACACTAGCTTGTGCCAGGCCCTTGAAGAACCTTTCCTTTCCCCATCTCTCCTGCTTGCTCCTGTTTCTGCCCAGATGAGAGCAGGCGTTGCGGGGACCAAGTTGGGAACAGAGGTGGAAGAACAGGGAGAGGAGGCCAAGACAGAGGCCATCTCTTCTGTTTGCCAGGAGCTAGCCCAAAGTGGGCCAAGGGAGAAGTGTTTCCTTGAGATAATATTCATAGTTTTGATTAATGTAAGTAACTGGGCACTTAAGTTATTCCTTCAATAAGATTTTTTGTAACCAAAGGAAACTGAAAGATTTTTAATCATCAAAGTGAAAAAAAAAGTCTTGGGACTCAGTAGAGAGTTTCTCTAAAGCACAAGAAAGACCTTCGCTCCCCCAGAACAGGTTGGTACAGCTCTGGCTTCTGGGGAAAAAAAATAATACAGTTTTCTGATGCATATAAGATCCTGTATGTTCAAACAGTTAAATTGACAAGTTTAAAGAGAACAGACTCTGGTATAATTTTTAAAAATTGCTCTAAGGTTATTGCAGATTATATATAACCTGAGTTGTGGAATTTATTACCTTTGTAGGTTATCTGTGACCTGTTTAAAATAATGTCTTATTTTTATTATACCAGAGCTTTTAAAATGCCTTTATGTGTACTATCTCATTTGTACTTCACAAAAACCTGTGCCATCAGTGGGCTGGTATCATTATCTGACATTTTTTTTCTTTTTTTTTGGTGATGAAACTGAGGCTCAAGAGAAATCAAGTCAATTGCCCAGATTCACTGATAAGTAGTAGATTCAAATAAAGAAATGAACTTTGGGTTTCTGACTCCTACTACAGCTCTCTTCCCACAATTTAATTAGGCTGGGTTTCTCTATTTCCACCTCCGTGCTCCCAGGTTTATTCATTTATTCACATTCACTTATTCTTTCATTTATTCATCTATTTTATTCAATATAAAATTACCAACCATTGAGTACATGCCAGTGAGGGAGAGAGCCATTAGAGAAATGACAAAAGTTTAAAACTCTAATTACAATCGGTGATGAAAGGAGAGTGACAGGGCGCTTCCTTTAGAGTGTTTTTCAACGCATCCATAACCTGGGGACTGAGCTCTCAAGGTGAATTAGGAGGAAGAGCAATCAAGGAAGAGGACGAGATGCCAGAACCCTGTGACGCTATGACCCACATAACTGAGGAGCTAAAAGGAGGGCAGAGAAGAAGCTGAGAACCTGACAAGGGTGAGGGTGAGCCAGCCACATCCATGACTCGGGTCTTACCTGAAAATGACAGGAAGCCATTTATGGATTTTTAACCCAGGGCTTATGTGATCACATACACAGAGTCAGCTAATTTATGATCATCCATCCTAAACCAAGTGAAACAGATTTATGGAGATCAACATAAACAGGCTGCCCCAAATAACCTGCCTTATAAATCCGAAGGCGAACTGTTATCTTCGCTCTCTAACCCATGAGACTTCACCTTTCCTATACCTAATTGAGAGGTGTTTTTCACTGATTGTTGGTATCTATAAAAATTAATTATTGAGCACCTGAGCAGCCATGTTACACATGTGTTTTTGTTGTTTTTTTCAAAAATCAGCAACATTATGTATGCTTGTCTTTCTTTGGTCCAGTCATTTACTCACTCAGTGAGAACGCTACGAGGTGACAAAAGGATGACCCCTGACTTCAAGGAGCTTATTTATGCCTGTGATCTCAGTTGGTTTTATACAGCAAGGGTGCCTTAGTGCCTCTGATTCAGTAAAATAGGGAACTAGTCCTAGTCTTTGCTGCTTTGTGAAATTTTGTCAAACCCTTTGTGTTCTTATTCCCATTTTTTTTTTCTAGGAAGGTGGTTAGCTAAAGTTATGGGATCAGCCTAGAGTCAAGGAATTTGGTGATATTAACTGATGTGTGTGTACACATATAAAGCCATGAGGCTACTTATGGGTTTTAAACATAAGTTTCATATGATTAGATTTGCAAAGTCAGCTAATTACCTATTACCATATTTTATATATGCATTATATTCATATACACACATATTTCCCCTTTAACTTGGTTTCTGCTAAACACATGCATAAAATATGATACTGTATACTATATAGATACCCTGAACACTGCTAGAAAAAAATACAACTTGATAGTAATTTCATTCTCAGTAGAGAAACTCTGAATTCCAACTATTCTCTGATTCTATTGGGGAAAACAATTAGGTAGAAACCATTGGGATAATGCAGAAGGTGCCTTGCCTTGCCTTGCCTCTCAATACAAGATTAATTCTGCTTGAGAACCACAATGACCATGTGTTGACTCCAGTTTTGACTGTAGCATCAGTGACAGGTGTCTGTCACTGCAGGTGGTGGCTCCACCCTGTGCCCTCTCTGGGGGGAATCCACCCTGACATTGCTCCTAGACCACAGCTGTTAGCTTCCTTTGGAAAGGCCCTGTGGAGATGCTGCACCAACAGTGTTCACAAAGAATGCCCTTTCTGTTTCTGAGAAAAACCACAAAAGACATTATAAAATAGAAGACTCTGTCCGAATTATGCTAGGCATTTACAGAGACTAGTTCTGGAAGTTTTGTAATCGGCCCAGAATACGTATCAAATAATATGTTTATTGCCATCTACTGTCCAACACAGGAACTGCAATCCCTCAAACACACAGACACATACACACACACACACACACACACACACACAGAGGTTTTTTTTTTTGTTTTTTTTGTTTTTTTTTTTTTTTTTTAAGGTTATAAAGTACTCAGTTGAAAACTTGATAATGTAGGCCAGGTGCAATGGCTCACATCTGTAATCCTAGCACTATGGGAGGCCGAGGTGGGTGGATCACGAGGTCAGGAGGTCAAGACCAGCCTAGCCAACATAGTGAAACCCCATCTCTACTAAAAATACAAAAACTAGCTGGGCGTGGTGGCACATGCCTGTAATCCCAGCTAGTCAGGAGGTTGAGGCAGGAGAATTGCTTGAACCAGGACTCGGGAGGCAGAGGTTGCAGTGAGCCAAGATCGTGCCACTGGATTCCGGCCTGGGCTACAGAGCGAGACTCCATCTCAAAAAACAAAAAAAGAGAACTAGTCAATGTATTTTAGATTTTTTTTTCTGGAAAAATGGGGAAGGTGAACAGATGGAGAAACATGGCTTTTTATCCATGTGAAACATACAAATCATCTTTTAGAGTGGCCTTATTCTTCAAAATATTATTTAGAATAATTCAATCAATAAATGCTTAATGAGTCCTTATCAAGGATCAGTTATCATGTTACTCAGGGAAATACACTGAGGAAAGAGACAGACATGGTTCCTGCTTTCAAAGAGCATGGAGTTTAGTAGAGGAATAAAGGGAAGGAAGGACCAAGTGTACCAGGCGGAGTGAAGTAGCGTGATTAAAATCCTACGGTAAGAGAAGGCAGGGAGCTTAGGATAACCTGGTGCAGTGTGCTGGGGGCAAGGCTACTGATGAGGCTGGTTGTATAAGCTGAGCTGTGTGTACCATTGTGTGGAAGTGGTGTGTAATTTATTATAAGCAGGGAAGCTAAAAAAAATCAGATTGACCCCCGAATAATAAAAACCACTAACATTTCTTGAGATTTTAGTACATGCTTTTTGCTATGGAAAAATCTTAACATGTATTATCTTATTTAATTCTTACAGCAATCCTGTGAACTAGGTACCTTTATTTCTCCCATTTTATCTGTGAACAAACAAGTGTAGTGAGTTCAAGCAAATTTCTCCTGGTCGTTCAGCTAGGAAGTGATGGGAGTTTAGCAAACCTTGTGAAAAGATATACCTCTTTCCCAAAAGCTCCAGCAGAAGTATGAAAGCCACTCTCATTGACTGGCTTGGGTCACGTGTCCATCCCTGTACCAGTCAATGAGACCAAGGGGATAGAATAATTGATTGGACAGACTTGAGTCATGTGGCCACTTCTGGAGCTAGAGTTGAAGTCAGCTCTTAACTACAGAACCATAGAACTAAGATAACTGGTGATACTGTTCTCTGAAGAAAAATCAAATTACTATTCCAGAAGAAGAGGAAATGGGTTTTAGACAGAGAAAAATGACAGATGACCATTACCCCTCCTAAATATTTATTTTTAAATAAATTTGTATGGATATTTAAAAACTATTTACTACCAAAACTTTTATCAACAGCGTTAGAACATTTGAACAAATAGCAAACTTGAGTTATGCATAATTCTATCAACATTGTTACTAAAAAATACACAGACAAACAAAAACAAAAATGCTGACCAGAAAAGAGGAGTAAAAGAAATGACCTTAATAAACTAGTGCATGATTAATCAAGAGTATCTTTGAGGTCATTCAATTATTTTAACAAATTTCATTTACTAGCATCAAAGAATCAATGAGTAGAACCTTGGAATTTGCTTCTTGTTATAGATGATAAAAAATCCCCTGAGAGTTTGTATAACTTCCCTCAGGTCTCATGGGCAGAAAACAGTGTTTCTTGGATTTTGCCATAGAGATTTTTCCAGGAAAGCATTTCCTAACTGGTGGTTCCCAAATCCCTTGCAATTTTCAAAGGATTTCCCATGTTCCTTGCACTTAAACATGGCATTTTCCTATGTTTTATTGTTTGTTTTAAAATACACAACTGGCTAATTGTATAAAAAGTTACCTTTTTAATAGAGCTCTTTGGGGACAGACTGTGTAAAGCAATGATTCTCAAACTCTGGCTTTGGGGACAGACTGTGTAAAGCAATGATTCTCAAACTCTGGCCTCAGGACACCTTTTGTTCTTAAAATTATTGAGGGCACCAAAGACTTTCCTTTATGAGAATTAAGTATAATAATATTTATCATATTACTAATTAAAATTAGAAACTTAAAATATTATCTAGTAATTAAAAATTTAACAAACCCATAGTATGTTAACATAAATAACATTTTTCTCAAAAAATAACTATTTTCTAAAACTATAACAAATGGCGAGCAGGTTGAATTTGTTTTACATTTGTGAAAATCTTTTTAATGTCTGATTCAACAGAACATAGACAGCATTTCTTATCTTTTTTGTATTCAATCTATTGTAATATCTTGCTTTGGTTAAATATATCAAGAAAATCTGTCCTTATACAGATGTGTAGTTGAAAAGTGAGAAATACTTAAATAGCTTGTTTATATAATTGTGGATATTCGTTTTTAATACTATTCCAAAATTAAATTAATAGTAGTTTCTTAAAGGTTAGTTGCAATGTTAGCTGTATATCAATAAACTCATCATGCTCTCTTACACTTAAATCTATTGCTCTATCTTGAATTGTAAAATGCAGTGTTTTACCCATTATGATTTATAACATTGTGCATTTAGAAAATAGCAGTTCATTACGTCATGTGAATCTTCCATGTGTTGACACATTTTGTTATAAAAATCAATATATCACATTTGTTAATATCACTAGTGATCTCATAAAAAAACAGCCTTTAAGTATTAGGATAATCTCAAGCTCACAGTGATGGGTAAAACTTTTTCAAAATTTTAATTTTGCTTGAAAGCTCAAATTTATTATTGTCAACAAATGCTGTCAGTTGCCTTCTTTGAAGAAATAGACTCACTTCATTCATTTTCAAAAAAGAAAATCTGTCAAATATCCAAGTCTGTGTGTTAGCAGAAAACAAATACTTACTAGTGTAGCTTAGTGCTGCTCCTTTGATGTGTGAAAGTGACAGCAGATTTATCCTTTGCTTTGAGACTTTCAGTACATTTGTCAATACAGTCAAAAAGCAAATAACATCTTAATATTTTTATGAAATAGTTTTGACCTTCTGCTTTGTCCCCCAAAGCATCTTAGAGACCCCCAGAACTTCTGCTATAAAGTGAACAAGCATAACCACTACTGGAGATCAGGTTGAAGTTCTCTGCCATGGAGGATTTGAGTGTGTACAGTCCTAGATTAGGCTTATTCACAGCCAGACATTGCTTAGTTTATATCTATAATTGTCAGTTGGCTCAAGGCAAAAGTATAAGGAACATGGCCATTGAAATAGAACATAGTAATGAGGACCATCAATGTTATAATAACTGGTCACACTTTCTCTCAAAATGTTTGCTCTTTAACAAAGTACAAGATTTAATGGTATAAAGAGGAAATACCATTAGTATTATATCCAGTTTTGATTTTCACTTATTAGGAGTACAGAGCTGCCACATCACAAGGTGGGTTATCTACAAAATATAACCTTGGCATTTCCTTTTTATGATTTTGTTATTTAGAAGCAAAATATAATATATTTTTAAACAGGTCAAGTGATTCTTGTCATGCATTCATTTATAATATCAGCTGACAAAAGGATTTTGTTTGTTTGTGTATTGTATTTTTGATGTCATAAAACAAAGTGAAATTTCTGTCTCCATGATAATATGCATTTGATCCTTTACAACTGTGATACGACTTTTTGAGTTTATATTGAAGCTGATGGATTTTCCTTACGTAATGATTTTTAAAATTAAGGAGCATGATTTACTTGTTAAATGGAAACTATGTTGTTTTTTCATACATACTTTAATTCACTTTTAATGTGAAAAAAGTTTTTTTTGAAAATAAAAGCACATTTTCATATTCAGCTAAAGTGATGAATATCTCAAGGTGTTTTAGAAATTATATATTATTATGAAAGAGGCTGTCAAATAAAAAAAAATTAATGCTTCACTACACTATGTTGCCTTGGATGAAACCAGCTATGCATTGCAGCATCTTGGGCATCCCCGTGTTTTAAGTAATATGATTTATATGCTCTGTACGTAAAAGATGGAAGACAAGGAATATAATGGGTACATTGAATCATGAGCTGCCACTACATTGCCACCTTACTTTTCTCTGGGTTTTAGGTCTTCAGCAGAATTCTAGTATTCCCAAAAAGAATCATCAATTTTTCCAACATCAATAGTTTTACCATCTAACCCTTCTGTCCTAAATAACACTAGGACCTCCATCCATGGCTACAGGATACTGGGCATCATTCACAGCTATGCAAATCTCAGCTGTCTCCCCAGAGGAAAACTTCTTGGAAAGCTGAGGGGTGGGGAGGGGGGAGCGGAGAGAGAGAGAGAGAGAGAGAGAGAAAAGCTACTCCCAAGATAGATTCTTGCATCCTGTTGATTTTCTTTCCTTTCTCCATGGTCACAAAATGATCACAGCAGTTATCAGATTAGTTTTATCTTTTCATATCCATAGTCACCATGCCTAGGTCTACCAGCTTTTCAGAGATCTATAAAATATTTAATATTTTTTAAAAATCATAGCACCCAAAATTCCAAAACTGCCACATTCACATTAATGTTTAAATCAGTAAAAAAAATGACATAGTTCAATGTAATTGTTAAATTTAGTATTAAAACAATTCCACTAAATTTTGAAATAATCTCTAGACTACATTATCAAATCCTGTAATAATTCCTGAGTGTGCAAGATTACTGTTTAGAAGTCATAGCCAATTATAATTAATTGGATTACTCACAGTCTAACAATTTCAAAAAATATATAAAAATTCAAATTCAGGAAAAAAATTACATTTAGTGTAGGACACAAGGGCATCTTACTATGTTCACCTTGATGTGTGATGGGAGCCTCAAACAAAGTGTTCAGAATGCTGGAAATTTTTAATATAGTCCTGGCAGAACTGCCTCTTTGGACTCAGGTGCCAGTTTATCTCAAATAGCACATGTGTTATTTAAAAAAAAAAAAAAAAAAAAGTCTTTTCCAGAAATTAGAGTTTGCAATGGGCATACTTTGGTGTATTTAAAAACAAAAAAAAAGCCACTCTGTGACTTCTGTGTAACCCAAATCATTGATTAGAAACTTTCAGCATTATTAGCTACTTGGGGGAGTCATTATGTCTTCACTAGTATAGCAAAAATGTTACCTATTGACAAAATTGAACAAAATATGTGTCCTCAGAATTTGACTGATTTTATTTCTTTAATGCTAGATGAAATTGTTCTTTTGTGTATGAAAATGGACCAATCTTATATTGTTATGCAAATACAGTGGTTGAGAATCATCATTTGTCTTTTTTTCTGGAAACAAATAGAACTCCAATACTCACAGTAATAGCAGCCGATGCCGTGGAGATGATCCTGTAACAATACTAATGACATAATCCTGAACAAAAATTCAGTTCTCCTTAAGGGAAAGATAAGAAATGATTATCTTTTTTTAAAAAAAGCAATGAAAGTTTATTAGGAACAAAAAGAAAGTCCAGATGCAGTTCCTTATGCCTGTAATCCCAACGGTTTGGGAGGCCAAGGTGAGCAGACCACCTGAGGTCAGGGGTTTGAGACCAGCTTGGCCAACATGGTGAAACCCTGTCTCTACTAAAAATACAGAAGATTAGCCATCCATGGTGGCATGCGCCTGTAGTCTCAGCTACTCTGGAAGCTGAGGCAAAAGAATCATTTGAACCTGGGAGGTGGAGGTTGCCGTGAGCTGACATTGCATCACTGCACTCCAGCCTGGGCAGAAAAAAAAAAAAAAAAAGAAGAAGAAAAAAGCTAACTAATAAATTACATAGTCCTACTGGTACCTACTTAATAAAAATCTTTTTGATGATGGCGAGTTACAGACCTGGAAACATCTCATTGTATTGTCTTGATAATGGTTTACTCAAAGGAGTTAAAATGACTGCGTTCCTCCCTCCTTCTCACCTTCCTTCCCTCCTTTCCTTTCTTTTTTCTTCTTTCTTCCTTTTCCTTCCTCTCTGTTTCCCTCCTCCACTGCCTTTCTCTCTCTCTCTCTCTCTTTCTGAATCAACCTCTTTCTCATTTTTTTCTTATTCTCTTTACATTGATCTTCACTAAATTGCACAAGTGAGTCAACTTTTACTTCTGGGATGATACTAGAAGAGTTTTCAAAGGAAAAAATTTTTCCTTGGACTTAGGAAGAACAAGTGCCTTCTAGTTAATAATTAATCTCTCAATTGGGTGAATTTTCCTTGGGGTAGGAAAGGTCTGTCTTAGATCTCTTTCTAGGCATATGCCCATTGTTGGTGGACCCCAAAATTCTTGGCAATTATTCTGTTAAAATTCAGGATCAAAACTTATTGTTTCCAGTGTCATGGCTCCTTAGCCTCACCGTTCAAGTCTTAAAAAGCATTGCATTTCCAAAGGTAGGTGAGCCAAACATTGCATTTAGATGTTATAGGCCTAAAGGATCTGTGAGAGGCTTGATTATAATTTGAATCTTTTCTAGAATTTTCAGGATTGCTTCAGATAATTCTTTTGGTCAAAGGTAGGTGAGCTGAACAATTTCACTTTGATGTCACAGGCCTAAAGGATCTCTGAAAGGCATGGTTATAATTAGAATATTTTCTAGGATTTTCATGATTGCTTCAGATAATTCTTTTGGTCAAAGAAACGGTGGTGGATGCAACCTCGTAAGGATTTGTTTCATCAGCCTGGTCTCAGAAACACCATAGGAAATTCCAAATGCGTTTAGGTTAAGAATCATGTGAAACTGAAAGAAGAGCCAAAATAAATGAGATAAACAAAAATCTCACCATTTAAAAAATGTTCCTGCTGGCTGGGCACGGTGGCTCATGCCTGTAATCCTAGCACTTTGGGAGGCCAAGGCAGGCAGATCACCTGAGGTCAGGAGTTTGAGACCAGCCTGACCAACATGGAGAAAACCCATCTCTACTAAAAATACAAAATTAGCCAGGCATGGTGATGCCTGCCTGTAATCCCAGCTATTCAGGAGGCTGAGCCAGGAGAATCACTTGAATCTGGGAGGCAGAGATTGCGGTGAGCCAAGATTGTGCCATTGCACTCCAGTCTGGGCAACAAGAGCAGAACTTCATCTCAAAAAAAAAAAAAAAAAAAAAAGTTCCTCCCATGTGATACCATTAAGCAGCAGTATTATGGAGTGTATGTGTGTGTGTGTGTCTGTGTGTATCTGCCTGTGTATGTATGTGTACATTATGAATATATGATAATGATCTTAGTCTATCCCTGCATGTGGAGTCATATTCCATGCTGGGATTGAACATTAGACCACTGGGTGAACTGACTCTAGAACTAGCCCACACAGAGTGCTTGGCTATCAGTTTAATTTGCCATGTTCAATGGATGGTTAGTGATTTATATTGTAGTGCCTACTGGGGCTTGATGAACCTAGACGTGATCTGGACTGGCATCCTATGGGGGTAGAGCAAGACGTTTCCAGGTCACGGTGAAATTTGGAGTTTGCTTGGATTTTGGTGAGGCGTAGTCTGTGCATTGGAGATACTGTTGTCTACAATGGAAACAGGTTTGGTCTGACCAGAAACCAACAAAAGGGGAAATTAATCTTTAGGTAACTTAGGTGATATAAAAGCCTTTGATCTGGTTAGATAATCTTTTTTCATCAGATGATAATATCTTCAACGTAAACTGGAAAAAATCTGTATAGTAAATAATTATTATTTGTCATCCTTTTCTAGGGAAAAAAAATACTGAATTTTCTCATTCCATGTGACCAAATGTGCTAAGCTAGTCATGGCATGTATGGAAACATTGAAACATTGGCTTATTATGGAAACATGTCAACCAGGGTTCTGATGGATGCTTTGCTTGTTGTTTTATATAATAAAGGATGATTCCTTAAGATATGCAAGGATTTAGGCATCCTGGGAAATGAGGTTAATTTATAAGTTACCAGGATATTTGTATCTATGTCATCATATGATACATTTGTGTTTAAACAGCCTCAGAGAGAATCCAGTGGTATTTTCAAGAATGGATGGGCAGACATTAAACACCCGCACAAAATCAAGGGAGAATTTTCAAATGCCAAGCCTCCTCTGTAGGACCCCAGAGGGTCACATCCCCTCTAACTGGAATCACTGCCTTAGTAAGTAGGGGAGAGAGGCTTGAAACCAGATCTTATAACATATTTGTTGTTACGTCATTGCCTCCTTGCTTTGGGGAGTTGCAGTGACCTTCTCCAGGTTAATTGGAGTATCTTCAGTGAAAGAAAAATACATAATAATTGAATGCTTATTAGGTGGTTCCTACCAGCAAAAATGCTGAAAACCACAACAAGCAGTGCAAATGCTATCTAAGTGATAAGGCAGTTCAGAAGAGAGAAAGAAGAAAACAAGATCACAGGATGCTTTACAATAAAAGTACACTTTGAACTAGGTCTTAGAAAATGGTGAGATATGGTTTGATTAATGCCCATGCTTGGCAACAACTTGAGGTGAAAGGTGGAAGAATCAAAAGTGGATACCAAGAGGATAGATCAAATTATATATATGTATGTGTGCATACATATGTGTGTGTGTGTGTGTGTGTGTGTGTGTATATATATATATATATAAAACTTTATTTTTTGAGATGGAGTTTTGCTCTTGTTGCCCAGGCTGGAGTGCAATGGCATGGTCTTGGCTCAGTGCAACCTCCGCCTCCCAGGTTCAAGTGATTCTCCTGCCTCAGCCTCCAGAGTAGTTGGGATTACAGGCATCCAACACCACGCCCAGCTAATTTTTGTATTTTTAGTAGAGACAGGGTTTCACCATGTTGGCCAGGCTAGTCACGAACTCCTGACCTCAGGTAATCTGACTGCCTTGACCTCCCAAAGTGCTGGGATTACAGGTGTGAGCCACTGTGCCCAGCCCAAATAGTATATATTTTAGGAAGCAAGAAGCAATGGAAAATAGAGTGGACCTGATCAGATGGAGCCAGGTCACAGAGGACCTCTAGAAAATAGACAGTTTTTCATGATAATAAATATGGAATAATTGAACATTTTTGAAAAAGATGAGTGGCCTAAAGTATCTAGGAAACACAGTCTGCATTGTGTCCAAGTTAGATTTGAGCAGAGAGATTATGGGGAGGTTTCTGAGATGAGTTGAGATAACTACAAGAGCCATTGCAAGGGGGGCGGGGGGGAAAGCAAATTCCAACAGGACTAAATTTATAGAGAGAGGAAAAGAAAGCTATGAACTGAAAAAGTACAAGATCTGGACCCTAAGCCTTTAGGAAAATGGAGGTGATGTTTCTACTATACGTAGGAAAAGTAGAAGGAAGATCCAAGATATTGAGAAGAAGCTGGAACTTGGTTTGCATCCTGAAGCAATGTATACAGCCTAGGGACCAGGAAGCACAGGGGCTCAAAATCAAACAGGAGCATGGGAAGGGGACAAAGCTATGGGAACCTGCATGTGACTCCAAGGGAAAACATTATCTTTGAAACCATGAGAATGCTGATGTTCTTAAGAGAGAAGGTGCGGAGGGAAAAGGCCAAGCAAGAGACAAATTGATAAAGCTAAAAGGACATTGGGTTGAGAGAGAGGTGAAGGAATGCATATCACAGGTGGAAAGAGAGTCATTTTCCAGAAAGAGAATGTAGTTGGTTTCATTAAAAGTAGAAGGAGGAATAGAGGTAAGGGTCACTATGCACGTACTTGTGCAAGTGCATGCGTATGTGTGTGTATGTGTGTAGGGGGTGAGAGCTAGCATTCACTAAAAGCACTTGTTATGTGTCTGGTGTTTTTCTATGAATTTTGCATGTAATTCAGTTTATCTGTTTACTTAGCACTAGCTCAACTCTTCTCCACTAACCTGGAAACCAGGATATTTCACTATTACTATTTCCTTATAACACACAAGCAATACATTCTGAAATGCTTTTGACTTCTGGATCGGTTGGAAAGTAAGTCTGTGGATCCAGGATCCTTCCCAGCTCAGATTTTGCTGACCATTCAGTACTGTTGGCAGGTGTTAATTACTGCAGCTTCTTCAGGGTCTCTCCTTGTCCTGCTCCCCAGAACACAGTGGATACTCTGATAAATGATACCACAGCACCCTCTACTTCTTCCTTCTAAAATATTTCCTAATTTTCGGCAAATGGTTTTAGGCTTAATGTCTCTCCCCTGAGAATACATAAACGTCATTAGAATATGGAGTCTCCAACTCCTGGGCTCAAGTGATCCACCCACATCAGCCCCACAAAGTGCTGAGATTATAGACATAAGCCATTGTGCCTGGCCCATCATTTGTTGTTTAATGTCTATGTTTAGTGCATAGACTGTGCAGTCCCTTAGAGCAATATTGGGATTTTGGTCACTACTCTCTGGCAAGTTCCTGGCACATAGTAGGCATAAAATACATAGATGCCGAATGTTGAATAAGTGACTAAATTCATTTTATTTGAGAAGAACCATAACTTATATAATGAAAACAATTGTCTAAGATCATACACCTAGCAGAGTCAGATTCAAAATTAGCTCTAAGTCCAAACCTTGTTTATTGTCTTTTATTGTTTTCCTCTAAATCAGAAGTACAGAGAAAACACTATTTGATTTGCCAAGAAAGAAAACTATTATTTCCCTTAGGAGAATAATATTAATAGAGAGGTGAAGCATTGTTGAATAGGTGGAAACAGGACTGAGAGAGGAAAGGCGCATATGGGTGAGAGTGTTATGAGTCTGTGTGTAAGTAGGCGTAAGCTTACTCATTCTGTGTGTCTGCATGTTGTGTCTGAGAGGGGTTGGGAGTGGAGGAGTGGAAGGCAATTGATGGAAACTGAAGTTGGCAGTGAACCATTCATGCAACGCAGATATAGTCAATGCTTTTCTCTGAAGTGCGATTCATATAGAAATGGCATAAGGATAGTGCACCTCCCCAGTGTGAGCAACACATTTTTTTTTCTTCTAACAGAATTGGGCACATTCTGGTTCTCTGGCACGTGTGTCAGTTCTCAGTACTGTAGTTACGTCGTATCATTTAAAGTGAGTTGTTCAATGAGTTTAATTTTTAGGTCAAGTTTATAAAGAAAGGCTTTTTGAAAAGCACTTGTTTATTTATTAGGCAAAGACTGAACTTGGAAAACCTTAGGTTTCTAATTTGTAAGTCGAGGGTATTGATAGCTAACTCTGCAGCTCCAAAGAGAGTTCTTAGGCTTAGGGATAATTTAGGTGTAACTCCTCACAGAAGCTGGAATGTACTAGGCACTCAAAAACCAACAGCTCACATTGAAGTTTGTGATAAAGTACAAATGTCCATTTTTCTATCTATGACTTCTTTTTCCTTTGTCAAATATATTTAAATATGTCTTTAAATTCATCATCTCTACCTCCCAAATATCCTGTACTTTCTGGTTGAAGGGAACTCTTTCAGTCCTCAAACTGTAATCTGTAAAGCATCCTGTCAGTGGCCTAGGCAGCTAATTTGGGCTTCTCAAATTAGAGAAGAGGTAGGAGAAAGCTTTCTAAGTTGGAAAAATAATATTATGAAAGATAGCAAAAGTCTTGGAAGACAGTTATAAAATTTAATGAAAATCAAGATGAGTTGAAGAAATGTTACATTGAAAACATGATGATAGTATTCATGGAAGGAAGGAAAACAGAACATTTGGAGAAGGGAGATAAGACATTTTAGGACACAGAAATCCTATGGACCAAAGCTAAAAGTGAAACACTCAAAATAGTCATGGTACTTGCTTGTTCTCCTAATGGGTTGTTGTTGCTCCAGGAATGACTCCATAGAAACCAACCCTAAGTGGGGTAAAATGTGCAAGGACAGAAGGCCTGTGCTTCTGAAATTTGTTCCCCAGAAGCTGATCTGGGTATAAAGCTCCTTTTAGAGTCAACTGTTATGAAAGTGTTTTATCACTTGCTAATTATTAGCAAACATCAGGAGCATTTTGTATATTCCAAGAATAAGTAGCGAAAGCAACAGGAAGACTGAAAAGCCACTTTATTATTCCAGATGTCAGTCAGCTAATATTGTGTCTTTTCCCCCTTGTTTCCAGAGCCTAAAGTAAGCTGCAAATTAGGCCGGTCTGCGTCGACATCAGGTGTGCCTCCTCCATCAGTCACTCCTCTCAGGCAAAGCAGTGACCTGCAACAGAGCCAGGTACCATCATCGTTAGCCAATCGTGATTGACTTCCTGTGATGCAACTTGCCAAATGCTTCCCACCTCTGTCTGTCCTGTTACTGTAGACAACTTTCGCATTTGCTTTTATTTTTCTGTGTGTATGGGTTAGGGGATGCGCGGGATGAGTTCTGGCAGTCTGTGTTTTCATTTGAAAAAGAATGTCTTTCTTCCTTGTGATTGGTGGTGAAACTTTCTTTGCTGTTTGTTACCAAATCGTTTTTGTCTCTGGTTTCCATCATTCTGTAATATAAATGTAGTAAACTTGTACTATATGTATTGGCTTAGTGGTTATTTTTTGAAGTCTTTCTCTCTTTCATGTTTTGTGTACTTTTATACTGTCTCTGAAAATTTATCAATATTTGATAAATTTATCTACTTTGTTTTATGTAGATTTCTTTTTAAATGTTTTGTCCAGAACACTTGCACAGATGTTGTCAATGAATTTGTACATATTTCTTAGCTCTTATCCTATTATACTGTAATATTTCTGGTGGTTTTATTTTTATTTAGCTTGGAGCATGACTGTAAGACACTGTTGCATATTGATGTCCTTATAAATATTCATATCCCGATTCATTTGGATTGAGTATGGCAGCTAGTCTTTCTTCTTTCTTAGGCTATAGAGACAAATTGACTGGCCAGATAATCTAGATATTTAACAAAAACTGCAGATTAATAAGGCAACCTTTAAATAAATGACTTTTCTCTCTTATACCAACAATATCAAAAATGTTCTCAGAAAGGGAATGTAAGTGTTCATGCATGGTAAATGAGATCTCAATTATCATTTGGAGAAAAGAGACAAGAAATAAAAGCATAAACTGAAATATCATTTAATCCTTTACAGCATAATATGTTGCTCTGATGTTCGTTTGGGTACGTGGTTGTGGATGGGGAATTAGTATGGGGAAAAATCACTACACATAAATGTCCTATCTTTAGCTCACCCAATAGGAATTCAATACATTGACTTAATTTGTGAGGCTTAATTGTCGTTACTGTTAAGTATTATAGGTGTTAAGTAGGGTGGTGTCATTCTGGAGTGGTTTCTGTCTGCTTCCTAGCTTCAATCTTTGCATTCACGAAACTCTTCTGAAATAGTAACTTATAAAACACTGATGATACCTCCAAGGGAACTGCCCATTACTGATGAGCAAATTACATATTCATCTATTATTTTAAATGTCAGGCTACTTTAAAAACATAACTAAGTAGAATAATTACGTTTTCTTCTAATGAGAGACATTGTGCCTCTTAGTGTTTTTGTCTGACTTAAATATGCAAAAGAGTTGATTTATAAATATATGAGGTATCTGCAAATATAAGAAATGAGAGGCTTCTCTCAAGGGTATCTCAAGTACCATTTAGAATTTCTTGTGTCTTAATTTAAAATTTAAATGCCTTTATATAAATGTTAAATGCCTTTATAACTAAATGTACCAACTCAAACACTTTTTGGATATAAAAGAAGTAGAAACAGTAAGACACTGAATAAAATAAATAAGATAAACTGCCAACTTAGTTGATTAAAGCTATTCCAAAAATATTGTACTTACCAACATTTAAAGCTTAAAAACATTGGGTACTGAAAGAAGAGAAGTTTAGCTAATTGGCAGAGGATTGCACTAATACAATCAAGTTTTCAAGTTTATGACCCTTGCTAGTATATTACCTTCAATATCTCAGAGATGTTTTGTATTATTTGTTTTGTTTTGCTTTTCTCCTAGTTGTATTTATAGCTGTTTCACCCTAAGCCCCTTCAAACTCTCAATGAAAGCAGGTTCATGGGATAAACTTCCAGAATAGAGACAAGGTATACCCTTTGTGCCTTTGCATTATCAACTCTTTGTTCACCTGATGGGAAGTTCTTCGTTTTTCAAAATGTAGCAAGGGAGAAAGCCCAGGACGCCTTTATATGCTGTTAGTTTCCTTACCTGCTGATAGAGATTCTGACACACAGTCAAATCATACATGGGCTGTCAGAGCTATAAATTAGAAGGCTGGCCTCTAGGCTTCTCCTCTGTGGCTTATGGCCAGTTGTAATATACATGCATTCCTATACTCTAGAGATGAAGTGGTAAGCATAGCTCATACAAACACTGCTCTGAACTCCTCTGACTTAGCATTCAACTTAAGTCAAGAAATACTTATTGGCTGGGCGTGGTGGCTCACACCTGTAATCCCAGCACTTTGGGAGGCAGAGGTGGGTGGATCACAAGGTCAGGAGATCGAGACCATCCTGGCTAACACGGTGAAACCCCATCTCTACTAAAAATACAAAAAATTAGCCGGGTGTGGTGGCGG
Source organism: Pongo abelii (assembly GCF_028885655.2). NCBI lineage: Eukaryota > Metazoa > Chordata > Mammalia > Primates > Hominidae > Pongo > Pongo abelii. The sequence goes on from NC_071996.2 coordinate 129,144,525, forward strand.
GCGCCTGTAGTCCCAGCTACTTGGGAGGCTGAGGCAGGAGAATGTGGTGAACCGGGGAGGTGGGGAGGTGGAGCTTGCAGTGAGCTGAGATCACGCCAGCCACTGTACTCCAGCCTGGGCGACAGAGCAAGACTCCATCTCAAAAAAAAAAAAAAAAAAAAAACTTAGTAAAAGTCCTTTTCTCACCTACTTCCCATGCCCTCATCCATAGTCTTGACTAAGATGTCTCTTTAAATTACAACCAGGATGGCACTGCCCTGTGCTCAGGCATGCAAGACAATGGTGGAAAAACATGTAAAACTGTTGAATCTAACAATGACTATTCATACCTAAACAAGGATAGGGAACACCTAGCATTATCAAACAATCCCTCTGGTCACTTTTTAAGCAGTTTTTGCAACACCAAGACACCTGGTAGTTATTAAAACCCAGAATTCTTAATAGGAGATTAATAGACTTACTAGGAAAAATCATTGGAATTCACATGATCTATTTAAAACAAACAAAAGGCCAGGTGCAGTGGCTCACACCTGTAATCCCAACATTTTTGGAGGCCGAGGCAGGTGGATCACCTGATGTTAGGAGTTTGAGACCAGCCTGGCCAACATGGTGAAACCCCGTCTGTACTAAAAATACAAAAAATTAGCTGGACGTGGTGGCGCACACCTGTAATCCCAGTTACTTGGGAGGCTGAGGCAGGAGGATCACTTGAACCCAGGAGGCAGAGGTTGCAGTGAGCTGAGATTGTGTCACTGCGTTCCAGCCTGGGCAACAGAGTTAGACTCCATCTCAAAAAAATAAAGTAAATAAATAAAACAAACAAAATCAGTCACTCACCTCTAAATAATTCCAGTGGTGCTTGTCTATGGAGGAATCTGGCCTTACAAAGGCTGTGACATTTCAGCCACGTTATTGGGCATTGCCCTTCGCACAAAAAGACCTGTGTTACTTCTCAGACTGTTGTTCTCATCCCATCTCTGTTCAGTTTTCTTGGTCCTAGTTTGTCACTCACTGTTTCGTGTCATGGTTGGAGCTGTCTAAGAAATGTTGTAGGTGGAGTTAGGGGGAAGTGCTTGACATTACTAAGGCAGAGATTCACAGAGGTGACCAAAGTGACTGGTCCCCATTCCCCATGGGCCTGGGGCCAATAGTGACAGCCCACCACCAGAGTTTGTGTATAAACAAAGGGGAAGGTATGTTTGCTTGCCTTTGACATCAGTTTTAGCTTCAGGTAACTACAGAAGACACACGATCTGTAGAAATGTATAATTGTATCTGACTGGAACTTTAAAATATGTAAGAGAAAATGAGAAACTCTGGAAAAAAGTATGAGTTCTAAAGCATTTAGTTTGCCCCAAAACACATATTATTCTCTGACACTCAGAGAGATAAAAATAAGATTTTATTCTTTCTTAATTTGCTCCTGAGTAAATAGACTAGACATGGGGCAATTACGGACATTTTCTTGGAACTTCCTTGTAATGCAGCCACGTTTCTGCATTTACCTTCATAGAAATCTTTGGAAATCAGACTGAATTTTTGTGCCTACCATTAGAAAATTAACTTATTTTCTTAGTTAAAAAAGTCAAACTGCACAGGAGTCATGTATTAAACTTGGAGCACGTTACTTTCTCTTTTGTATTCTCTGTAATAGAGTAGAAAGCCATGTACTCAGAAGAAAGAGATGTGAATGCTCTTAGACACAGCAGATGGTGATGCTCATGTGATTCCTCCATCTCTGGCTGATCTCAGCCTCCTTCTTCAGTGACCCCATTGGAAACAGTGCCATCTATACTCTTGCTGCACAGGTGATGCTATAGCAGCTGATGCACAGGCCATATCAAACCATGCTTTCCCGCAAGAATGGAGCGGCTAAGATGTGTCTCCAAACAGAACTGCAGCTTTCCTTGGAAAAATGTTCCCAAGACATGTTTGAATTTGTTTTTCTAGGAAGGAAGGAAATGAGAGCCACAACCTCCACTACACACACACACACACACACACATACACACAAACACAATCTCACACTCACATTCACTCAGAAACACATTTTTTTTTTACAGCAGATTCTCATGTCAAGGAATGACAAAGCTAAGAGTGACCCAAGTGTTGAACTGAAACCTCAACTTTTTCGGAGGCTTGTTTATCACTCTAAACTGAATTATCTCTGATCATCCTTGATTTGGGGGAGGGAGGTAGGAAAAGGTCACTTGTAATTTCCTTTGGACCCACATTCCAAAGTTTGACAGACCAAATCTCTTTAGAAACCTACACAGAATGCTTAGAAACCACTTAGTGCTTTGCCTCTGAAGCCACGATCTCTGTGGGTCCTGTGTTTCATGATACCTGCGTCCTCACCACCCAGGACAAAACTTGCCCAGCCCAGTCCCTTCTGTATACTTAATAGCTGTTATCCAGGCTACTAAGCCCTGTTCCTTTCAACTTGCCTCTTTGGGATTACTTAGCAAATGCTTATTCCTTTTCATAGCAGCCCCCTGGCCTCTCACCAAGCTCCTAACTTCCCCTTTGCTTGACGACCTTGCAGGAGAATGAGAGTCTGTCCGGGCTGCCTCTGGAGCAGAGGCAGGTTCCCTCTTTCCATGGGCTCCACCACTATGTCATTACATCAGCATCGGCCGGCAATCCTGGATAACGGAACATGTTAGGGGGTCCATAGCTTGATGCATATCTAGAGTCTATTTCTGAACATGCTCAGATGCCAGAATTGTTTTCTACAGACTTAAAAAAAGAAGATAGACAACCCAAAGATAGGGATGTGGGGTCAGTACATGTGAAGACCAGGGTGAAGGACTTAGGTGAATTTCTTTGCCAGGACTGTGCTCAGTTCAGAGGTCTTCCTCCAATGCCCAGCGCAAAGTGGGGCACTCAGTCATCATTTGTTGACTTACTCAACATCTCTCTCTATAAACGTCTTTCTGTATATAAGCTTCAAAAAATTTTTTCTCAAACAATTTGATTTTGTTCCTGTTCTTCCATCCTTAATATTTCCAAAGCAGGGCCTGTGAGTTCTGAGCTTTCATTGAACTTTCCAGATAGTACATTTGCACATAAAACATGCCTAGGAGGCTGGAGAGTGTGAGAAAGGCTAACAACAAAGGGAGGCAGGAGAGAAAGGCCTAGAGTGTGAAATGAGAAATCTAACTCCCCCTTTTTTTTTTTTGAGACAGAGTTTCACTCTTGTTGCCTAGGCTGGCGTGCAATGGTGCAATCTCAGCTCATTGCAACCTCCGCCTCCAGGTTCAAGCGATTCTCCTGCCTCAGACTCCTGTGTAGCTGAGATTACAGGCGTCTGCCACCACACCAGGCTAATTTTTTTGTATTTTTAGTAGAGACGGGGTTTCACCATGTTGGCCAGGCTGGTCTCAAACTTCTGACCTCGTGATCCACCTGCCTCAGCTTCCCAAAGTGCTGGGATTACAGGCATGAGCCACTGTGCCTAGCAGGAAATCTAATTTCATCTCCTGGGTGCCCACCCCAACTCTGAATAACGTAATCTTAAAGGCTGCAAAGCTGCATCCTCATTTAATTTTTGCCTTCAATAGAATCAAGCAGAAAAACAAAAACAAGTCCTAAGGGCAATATGGGAAACCTCTTTCAATTTTGCTGTGAACCTAAAACTACTCTAAAAAAAAAGGAAAAGGAAAGTAAAAACAAAACCCAAAACACTGTAAAATGTAAGAGTAGAAAAACTTCAAAATTATTTTCTCTTTAGAATTCTCAGACCACTATGAGCCTAGAGATGAGTTGTTTTGCCAAAGTCATGCATGCTTTAGTTTAGCCCCTTGTCCTATAGACCAGGGACATTTTACCTGATCAGTTGGATACATTGTCAAGTGTTTCCTACTTTGAGACTAAGGTTTTACAGTCCACAGGAGAAAGCAGTGCTGGGAATGACAGAGCCACAGACTATGTAGTTGGAGAGCATGTGCCACTCTCACCCTGTGTGACCAACGGCCCCTTCTCTATCATCTGCTGCTCAAGTGTTGAACAAATGTGTTTTCTTTTTTTTTTCTTTTTTGAGATTCTGTGATATTCCAGATTCTCCTATCAGACCTGAACTGAGAACATGTTTTCCATGCCATTTGTACCTTTACACAACTGATTTGATTGTATGCTCATGATTACATCACATGATGGAAATGGAAGAAAAGCAGAAACAACACACAGAACAGAACCAACAAAATCTGAACTCATTAACACACAGCTTGTCACCACCACACGGCTTCTTTCAGGCTGTGCAATACATCTTAAAACTGGCTCTTATTATTTACTTCCTTCTGCATACAGGTCAACCTTACATATATTTCCAAACATGAAAAACCCTAAGAGGAGGACTTGGAACACCCCCACTAAGTTCACAGTACAACATCAGCATCATGTTTGAGAAGTGTTTCTCTGTACTAACTTCAAATTGTAAAATAAAGTGCTATGTTAACAAAGATTATGTTACAAAGAAATTATGCTTATTTGTTATGAAAATGATATTTACCAAAGAATTTGGATCTAGCCCTGTGAAATGTGGAATAAATTCATATTACAAATAAGAATGTCAGTGGCTAAGTGGATCTATTACCAAGTACTATAGCATAGTTGCATTAAAACAATGCAAGTGCAAAAAATATATAAAAAGCATTATCTTATGTGTGCTTTCTATGATCCTGTCAAATTGTTTTATAAAAACGTTAGGCTTTAGTTCTTTATGGCACTCTCTATGAGCTTTAATTAATGTCATATCTAAGGCAGAAAATAAAATTTATTATTACTTTTAAATAGTAGCTGAATCAAGGAATATGTAAAATGAAATGTTGGAATTATTTCCTTTCTACTTTAATACAAAGAATTCAGAGGGTCATAACTCTTTACAACTTAGCTGCAGTATGGGCTAAGTAATTTACATATTATTACATATTAGCCATTGCGTGCTTATTAACTTTTACATACTTTAGGCAGCAGAATATTTGTGGGTCACTTTTTAAAGTCCAGAAGTTCCATGATCAGTCTCTCAGTAACTCTGTTATAGAGTGGAATAAAACAAAACAAGCTCATGCCTGCCACCAACAACCTTGTCATTTATTCTGTCAGAGCAAGGAGGGTATAATAAGCAAGATGTTCTCAGAGAAGTCTTGAACCAATTGACAAATAAGGGTGGGGATTGGGCCCAGTGGACTCTGAGGGTGCCTGTTATCTGACTCTGCTGTCCCTGGTACCTGTGTGTGTCCCTCTCTTCAGCATCCGAGGTCAGAGTTATCAACTTAACCACCAGAGCTACAGGTGTGAAGTAGCAGAAGTACATACTCCAGCTTTCTTTACCATTTGGAAGGGACAAAAAGTTATTCAGGGTTCTTAGGTGAAGTTTGCATAATGAACATTATGTGCCATTTTTGTCACCTCTCATGTGTTTACCATGTGCCAGGACTGGGCTCGGAGCATGCCTGCATCATTGCAGGTGTGTTCCCTACAGTCCTCACTGATGGGTACTATTATTATCCCACATCACAACCAAGGATACCAAAGTGAGTAAGGTTACATACCTCATCCAAGGTTTTGTATTTATTAAATGTCAAAGGCTATGATATTAACCACTCAAAAACCTGAGATTTACCACTCAGAACCTGATATTAACCAGTCAAAAACCTGAGATAGACAAAAACCTGAGATAGATATGAGACTTACAGGAAGTAAAGATTTATTAGAATCCTGGCTCTACCGGTTAGTGTCTGTAAGACTCGGAATATGTTGCTGAACCTTTCTGAGACTGGGGTTGTTGTTGAGGATTAATGAGATAACATAGGTGTGTAAAGTCCTGGACAGACATTACTTGTGGGAAAAAAATATTAATTCTTTCTCCTTTTCCTAACAGTTTTTCCTCTTTCCAAAAAATTCAATTTTTCTGCTTGCTGGAAAATTCTAAAGAGGAAAGTAGTTCAGTCGGTGGTATTCCAAAGGCAGTAGTCACTGAAGGAATGATTGGTCCACCCCACTATCCCCAAGCTGGTATAGAACTGCTAGCACATGGTGATAAGAAAAAGCAGACAGATTTCTAGTTGGTTCTATCATTGGTTTTAAGTTCTCCATAGACAGTGCATCTCCTTATTGCCTGCACCTGGGGCAAATTGATCCCCCCACCTTGTCCTTGGTAACCCCCCTAGAGCCCATTATATTCATTACTCCTTCTTTCACAATTACAAAATTAGATACTAAGTTATTTACCATGTAATAGGGAGTTTAGGTCTGACATTTCTTCTTACCTTGTAGGTCTCATATGTGGGTTGGAGGCAAAGTAAGTAGAAATTGGCTACAGGTAGCATTTCAGAACTGTCAGCTCTCCTGCCCCTAATACTACTTACTCACCTCTTTGAATTAAGATATGGGTAAATACAATGAAAACATTAAGTCTATATAGGAAGCTATTACCTGCTAGGGTCCGGACAGCAGGTATTAGAGACAGAGGATACATTTTTTTTTTTTGCCAACCTCAGCATTTACTTAAAGATTCCCCATACCAGTTTTAAATGCCTATTTTTTTAATGCCTGCAACCATTCACATTATAAAATATATCGATTTAACTATTAAAACGAATGTCTGGCTTCAGATGGAGCGGGCCAACCCAGCCTGTGGAAACGTAGCATAACACTAGGTGGATACATGGCGCCACCTAGCGCCTAAAAAGCACTTTGCAATCTATACTTGGCTTTCAAAAATTGAGTCAAAACAAAACTGTTTTATGACAGAGAAGATGTATGTTTTGTTTGGGATAATAAGCAAAACGCCTGTAGAAATCTATGATAAAATTTTCTGATGATTTTTGTTTTGAATTTTTTTTCATTACTTTAATCTTGCAATTTTAGGTTCTCTAACTTTTAAATAGTATGCCTTTAAAAATAATACTTTAAGGAGGGAAAAAATGAATCAAAGCTAGTGATCTCAGAGTGTTATGCATTATTTATGAATATGTGCAGCTGTTTTCATTAGGATTTATGACATCTTCTGTGCATTGTAAATCCCTTAATTCAACCTGAGTTTCCAGGAAAGGAGATCATTATTCCTCTTTTGCCAACTGAAAAGGAAAAGAACAGAAAAAAACATGACTGGTTAAATGGAAAAATTCCTTCTTGATTTCTTTTGCCTTCCATTAACATGTTTGAAACAGATAGTTTGAGAGTCCTTCTGGAAAAGAGTATTCTTGCTAACTTGTGGGTAAATTTACCTCCAACTTAAATTGCATGTGCATTAGGAATAAATGTTTACATGCTATTAGTACTGGCTCAGAGTTGCAGTACCCTTCATTCAGAATAATAAATACATCCTTGCCATGAGTTTTTTACTCAAGAAACACTAGAGATCTTTACCACTAGCACCCAGCTCACCTGCTGGACAAATCTTCATTCTTTGTTCTGTGCTGCAAATGAACATTATCCTTCAGGTTGAAAACACTTCTCCAGATAAATTGGATTCCTAAAATAGTTTTTGTTGAGAGCTTCTTACGTGCTTGCCACAGTGCTCAGAATGCTGTATTATCTAATGTTGTTCTTACAGCACACTTTTGAAGTAGGTAATATTATACCCATTTCACTGATGAGAAAATTTTGGGCTAAAGAATTTCTGTTACCTATTGAAGTTCTTATAACCAGTGAGTGGCTTTATGGATGTAAGATATAAAACCAGGTAGTTCTATCTACCAAACCCCTGCTTTATGCATAGTTGCCTCATATATAACTTCCTTTCCAGAATTCGCTCTCTCTTTTTTTTTTTTTTTTTGAGATGGAGTCTAGCTCTGTCACCCAGGCCGGAGTGCAGTGGCACGATCTCTGCTCACTGCAACTTCCACCTTTTGGGTTCAAGTGATTCTCCTGCCTCAGCCTCCCAAGTAGTTGGGATTACAGACATGCACCACCACACCCAACTAATTTTTGTATTTTCAATAGACACAGGGTTTCACCATGTTGGCCAGGCTGGTCTCGAACTCCTGACCTCAAGTGATCTGCCCACCTCGGCCTCCCAAAGTGCTGGGATTACAGGCGTGAGCCACTGCGCCTGTCCCTGAATTTGCTCTCTTTCTAAAACTTAACCTTCCTTCACTTTCATTCATTTATTTAATCACCCTTCGATTTCCCAGGTGTTGCCTTTTGACTTTTCAAGACTAAAATTTCACAGGAGAGGACAAATTCAACTAGGACTTCAACTAAGCAGAGTGCCAATCAAGAGCAAAATCCCCAAAGTTGACATGAGGTTGGGAAAGTAACTCCTGGAAGAAAGCTAAGTTCCATTCATCGGTTATTATATTTTTGTGGACCATGGACTAGTGCCATGGGACATCAGCCCTGCAGCTGCGCATGTGCACAAGTGTCTGTGACTATTAACACTTGAGCACATCGAACCCTTTCCACATTCTGAAAAGAAAACATCCTCGCCCACACATGCACACATAGATATCAGCTTCCAGAGTACTATTGTAGATTTAACCAACAATGCAAAAGACCAAGATGTATTCACCAAAATGTATCTGGCTTCTGGACTTCCACAGGATCCCACGAACAGACACTTTAAAGTGGGAGGGGGGAACCCCAACTGTACTGTCATTTCAAAGCATTTGTTTTCTAAAGTAAATGCTGCATTAGAGCTAGTTAATAATCCCTAGTTGTCAGCTATTTTGACAGGGATGGTATTTGGAATGCTGCATTTAATGACTTCGTTCCCAGAAAATGAGAAAGTTATTTGAAGGACCAAAAGGTGTCAAGAGTAATCCTACCCGACCCAATCAACTTTGCATATGAAAGGGGTAGAGGCTTTTTGGGAGAAACCAACAGAGCTGAAGTTGCTTATCATTCAAGGAACGATCTAAGAAGGAACACAATCTGTACTATCACTTGTGTGATATAAACCTAAATAATGAAACAAGGGACCTACCCTTGGAGAAAGCAAACACTCATATCCGATGATCACAGTCTCCAGGCCTCGTGGAATTTCCAAGTATTTTGATTTCTACATCCATATAAAGTAAATAATGAATACAAAAGCACACTTTAGACCAGAAGGTTTAAATGTGTTCATTTTCAGTCATTCGTTTATTTAAAACATGGGCTATTTTTAACATTTTCTTTGAGCAAAAAAGTACAAAGCACTGTTTTTACTATAAGCATGCATGGAGCACTAGGGAGAAGCAAGATGGGCCCAGGACACCAGTACACAAGGGGACTGGGGCCACTCCAGCATCTTTATGATTTGTGCTTTTTCTCTCTTGAATCCAAACAAGTCTCGCAAGATGACTCTGCAGTTTGATCACAGGTTTAGCGTCTCTCACCCATTTTCCCAGCTCCAGCCTCTAAACTCACCCTCTGTTCCCAGATCCATTCTTCACAGCAGCAAAAGAGTGATCGTAGTTGACTTTCTCCATGCAAAATACTTAAGGGTGCCCACTACCCCACAGCATGAATCATGAACAACTTTGCTTGGATTTCAAGGTCCTGTGTGACCTGGCCCTGGTCTTCCTGTTCAGCTTCCTTATCCATTACCTGCCTCCATTCACCTGCTACACCTCAGGCTCATCCACACGCCCACCACAGTTCTTTCTGTCTCACTTTTATTTTTTTTTTCTTTTCTGAGACAGAGTCTTACTATGTCACCCAGGCTGGAGTGCAATGGCGTGATCTTGGCTCACTGCAACCTTCGCCTCCTGGGTTCAAGCGATTCTCCTGCCTCAGCCTCCCAAGTAGTTGGGATTACAGGTGTACACCACCATGCCTGGCTAATTTTTGTATTTTTAGTAGAGACGGGGTTTCACCATGTTGGCCAGGATGGTCTTGATCTCTTGACCTTGTGATCCGCCTGCCTCCTCAGCCTCCCAAAGTGCTGGGATTACAGGCATGAGCCACTGCACCCAGCCCTGTCTCACTTTTAAATATTCCTGGCAGGCCTCCAAGAGCTGCCTAACTCTTCCTTCTTCTTGGAACACCCTCCCTAGTCCTTGACTGCTGGCAAACTATTGCTTATTTGTCAAGTCTGGGATCAAGTGTGCTCTCCCATCCACAAGGCTTTTTTATCTTTCCCAAGCAGCTCTCCCTTCTCTGTCTCTTCCCTGTACTTACCGTCATAACCATGAAAGGCCTTATTTTTCAATCAGAGAGGAACTCTATTACACAGTAAAGCAGTGTGGGGAAAGTCAAGTTAAGTAAATTTCTCTACTATCTGAGTTTCAAATTTGCTGATGTGCAGTGGAAATTGCAAAGCAAGGGATATAATATTGCTTATGTTTCTCAAATATATCCGACCATGGAATGCTTTTTTCATTTTTCCAAGGAGCATGTATTGATTCCAAAAATTCAGCTTATAATTGTTTGCATTAGAATGGAGGCTTCTTGAGGGCTGGGAATGTCTATTTTATCCTGGAAATCTCTTGCTGTCTCAATGCATATTGAATGAATAAATAATTGCTAAGAGTGGAAACGGATTAGCATGTCATTGTATAACTGTTATAATAACTTGCAGACACAGTGGGACTGTGCACTGTGGCTCTGCACACAGTCATCACATAGGCCCACCTCAGCTAGTTACTTACCAGTTTTACCTACTTACTGAGGATGAGAGAGAAAAATTAGAGGATAGAACTGAAATGCGGCCGGGCGTGGTGGCTCATGCCTGTAATCCCAGCACTTTGGGAGGCAGAGGTGGGTGGATCACTAGGTCAGGAGATCGAGACCATCCTGGCGAACATGGTGAAACCCCGTCTCTACTAAAAATACAAAAAAATTAGCCGGGCATGGTGGCGGGTGCCTGTAGTCCCAACTACTCGGGAGGCTCAGGCAGGAGAATAGCGTGAATCCAGGAGGCGGAGCTTGAAGTGAGCCGAGATCACGCCACTGCACTCTAGCCTGGGCGACAGAACGAGACTCCATCTCAAAAACAAACAAACAAACAAAAAAGCCCCAAAGGTTTATGAATATTAGGAGAAACTATCACGGAAACCATTCTAGAAAGACATTCCATACTTGAGTGATACAAGTATATATTTAAGGCAGAACATGAACTATGATTGGAGTAAATTAAGACATTTATAGTCTCTGAGAACAGAAGGGATTATGAAGCCTTCTCTCCACAAATAATATAGAATTTTACCTTTGCAAATAGCACAAACCTTACATAATTTCTCCATACGTTTTACTTAACTTTATTTAGATTTTCTCTTTACAAAATTTTGCAGAAATTTATTGAAGCTGAACTTTTCTCTTTTCTCTTTTTTTTTTTTCTATAGTTCTGCCCTGGCTTTGCACCCCTAAGCACATGGAGACCTCCTCCTTGGGTGATTTAGCACTTGTTACATGCCATAGAATCTTTAAAAATACTCTTGCAGCTAAATTCAAATACAAAGGCAAAAAAAAGAAAAATGTTTTTAAGTGTGAAAACCCCCAGTGACAAACAGCTGTTTGCTACTACAGTTTGTTGAACTGAAAGAAGGTCTCTCCCCTTCCTGTCCTGCTGGTCTTCTCAACAGGAGTCACAAAAATGGAGCGTTTTAACACAACTCATGAACAGTCTCATGAGCTGCGTGAAGATTTGCTAAATCTGCCAGGAGAGGGCAGCACACCATCTTTCCCTAGCTCCTTTGTTTTTTTTGAGACCAAAAAAACAGGAGTTCGAGACCAGCCTGACCAACATGGTGAAACCCCGTCTCTACTAAAAATACAAAAATTAGCCACCTGTGGTGGTGCGTGCCTGTAATCACAGCTACTCAGGAGGCTGAGGCAGCAGAATTGCTTGAACCTGGGAGGCAGAGGTTGCAGTGAGCTGAGATTCTGCCACTGCACTCCAGCCTGGGCAACAGAGCAAGACTCCGTGTTAAAAAAAAAAAAAAAAAAGCCCACCACCCAGATAGACAGGAGGTGAGGAAGTGAGGCAAACGAGGTGGCCTAGAGTAGAGCACATCATGACCTTCTTTCCTTCTTATCCCACTCCTTCCCTCTCAGCTACTCCCAGGGGCTTTGGGTGGAGTGGCTAGACCTGGGGAAAAAGGATACCCTGGAGGATGCTGTTATGTGCAAACTTTCTAATGCTGCTCTGGCAAACTTAGATGCCACAGCTCTGAAAACAATCATCTGGCATCTTGGCAAAAGGGTAGTGTGAGTAAAATTAACTTTTGGCCAATTTACCTTTTCTTCTCTCTCCAAAGCCTCCATGCGCTAAAGTCACCTACTTTAGTGCCAAATTTTTCACCCCATATGTCCCATGTCACATATGTAGCCTACCTTCTCTTGCACCACCAAGCAAACACCAATAACTGACATATATCATTGTCATTGACATTTTGCAGTCATAAACATTAGTACTTGTTGACAAAAAGAGTCAAACTGTAAAATGTTTGAAGAGATTTATTCTGAGCCAAATATGAGTGACCATGACCTGTGACACAGCCCTCAGGGGTCCTGAGAACATGTGCACAGCGTGCTTTTATACATTTTAGGGAGGCATGAGACATCAATGAAATACATTGAAAAAATACATAGATTTGGTTCAGAAATGCGAGACAACTCAAAGGCTGGGCGGGGTTGGGGGGATGGTTCCAGGCTACAGGTAAATTTCAACATTTTTTGATTGATAATTGGTTGAGTTTGTTTAAACACTTGAGATCAATAGAAAGGAAATATTCAGGTTAAGATAAAAGATTGTGGAGACCAAGGTTCTTTTGAAGTCTTAAAGTGGCTGCCCTTAGAGACAATAGATGACAAATATTTCTTATTTGGACCTTTAAAAAGTACTAGATTCTTAATCTTTTCAGGACTGGGAGGGCCTGAAAGAAAAAGATCTAGCTACCTTAATAGAGATTCTTTACAGATACACATTCCCCCACTCTCCATGCCCACACACACACACAAAGGACAGCTTTGCAGGACCATTTCAAAATATGGCAAAGAAACATGTTTTGGGGTAAAATATTTGGACTTTCTTCTTTGTCACGTAATGTTATGCCAGGGTCAGATTGGAAAGTGAGTCACGGTATGTAGGGTTAAATAAAACCATTCTGATGAGAATTTATGATTTGTAGGGCATGACTCTCCAGACCCGTTAGATAGGAATTTGTGCAAGCTAAAAAAATCAGAGCTTAGTCCTCAGACTTCTGAGTTTATAAATTGCCTTCATGTATTCAGCCAACAAATGCTTGTAGTGGACTGCTAAACACCAGATATTCTGCTCAATGCTTGAGTCTGAAGATGGTTGATATGACAAACTCTTGTGTTCAAAGAAATTTCAGCCTGATAAAGAAGCCAAATACGTGTGTGTGAATATATAAATATAAATATAATATATATTTAATAAGAGTGGGTGGAAGGCCGTTACATTCAGACGTAAGACAATTTACAAAGGAGTGAGAAGTCTGAAGTCATACAATTTGTCAGAGAAATGCAAGCAGTTTAGCATTATAGGATTAACAAATGTTGAGGTGGGAAAAATTGTAGAAAAATGATTAGGGGATGAAGAGCATGTGGTAATGCTCTGGGAGAATTAGGAACCATAAGCATGATCATTATTACTCCCATTTTGAGGAAGCTGATTCACGTAGAAAGTCAAGTCAACAGAAATTTGCTAAGGAGCTGTCTCCTTTTAATTTAAATTCTGATTCCCTGAGATCATCTCACTTAAGCCTCAGATGACAGGGGGATTGTAGAAGGGAGCCCTTCCCTGAACAATTAGCATTACAAAAGAGGGCATTCTTAACCCAAATGAATCTTCAATGGATAGAATACCTAAAAGCAATCATTTGTTTCATATTTTCCTTTTGAAAATACTTAATAGAGATACCTTAATAGAGATTCTTTACAGACGCACAGTTGGAAGACTAGTATAATGTGTGTACTTTTAAACACACACAGTTTTTTAAAATCATGTCACTTCATTTCTGAATATTTGAACAAGACTACCCTAAGACCAAGTGTATTCTTCTAAACAATCAAACTCCAAAAAGCAGTCAGGTAATTTATAATAATTCACTACTACCTACTATCATCTAATATAAAGGGAATCTTCAAATCTCTACAAGGGCCCCAATAGTATACCCCTCCCCAATCTGGGATCCAATCAAGGATACGACATTACATATAGTTTTCAGTTTCTTTCTTTGTTTCTCCAAATCTCCTGAATCACAAATACTTCCCAACCTCATTAGTCTTTCAAGATAAGTGACATTTTCAGAGTCCAGAACAATTTTGCTTTTTTTCCAGAATGTCCCTTACTTTAATTTGTCTGATTGTTCTCTTGTGATTAGATTTGAGTTCACCACACTTAGCAAGAAAACTACATGTGGCGACCTTCTCCAAGAGTCACACAGCAGATGACATCAGTTAGTTTCATCACTGGGACTGATGTTTGAACACATCAGTAAGACCCTCTCTAGATTTGTCCACTCTAAACACTCTGCGTACCAGGAGGCTGAGGCCATGGGGGCCGCCTCAGAGTTTTCCATTAGAGGATAAGATCAGTGGATTGAGTATATTATGTTTCTTGTATTTTCTCTTAGAAAAAAAAGAAATCTAAATACGTTTTATCGATGTCTAAATATATTTCACCTAATGTTTTCTCATGTGACCATCACAACAGTCCCGCAAATCATAATCATTACTCCATCTCTGATGAGAAAACTGAGAAACAAAAGGCCAAATGAAATCTCAAGTTCACAGAGTGAGTAATGGCAGATCTTGGACTTGAACCCCTCTCTTCTTACTCTCAATGCACTGTTCTTTCCTGTGTGTGTGTGTATGTGTGTCAACTGCACTTTCCTGGGTATTATTGTAGAGCAAACACATACCAAAAATTTCCTATGCAGTTCATCACCACTAGAGGGAGGGAGAGGATCTCCAAAGTTAACATGTCTACATTCATTTGGGCTAGAAATTATTTGACAAGTCAAACTATTAATGTAAGGTAATTACATACACAGGAATAAATAAAGAAAAAAATTATGTCCTAATTGGTGTCCCCTGCTTTTTTTTTTTTTGCTGCTAATAGCTTAAAATTGATTGCATATGCATTAACTACAGACATAATAGAGGATGATTAAGGACAAGTATGAATACCAAAAACTACATAATGAATGTCTGACTCATATTTTATTTACAGTGAGGTTTCAGGCAGGAACATGCAGTTGGTGGTTCTTTTACAATGTATGTTATCTACCTGAGGCATAAAGCATGTGGTACACGAACATACAGAGCAGATGTTAATTATTACTACTTTTCATGAGTCTATCTCTTCCTTTGTACAAAAGAGATCAAAAGTCATTATGGAACTTGAATTTGGCTTTTATTACCCTGTATTGTTTTAAAATGAAAGGCCTCAACATAGGTTTCTGCATATCACGTCTTTACCTACTACAAATAAGATACCATTGTTTAATTCATCCCTTAAAGCTCATTCGTATGGACAAAAATGGGCAAAGCTAATCTGTATATATTTCAACTGATTATGTGTTATAAAAATAAACCCTAACTAGAGATAAAACTGGCAGCTTACATTTTCAACTACTTACTTTTCTTAATTACAATTTAAAAAATCATTTAGTGAGAAAAAAAAGAGAGAAACAAACACGGTATTGTAATGTCAACCCTATGAAAACGAGTATCCAGAATGTTCTGGGAAGAGCTCAGTTTGTTCTATAATTTGAAAACCACTGGGAACTGCTAAAGTGAATAACAAAAAAATCAAAATTTTATTAATATTTAAAATGCTGAAATGGAGAAAATTCAAAGTAGCATTCAGTTCAGTAGTAGAAAATGTGTAATTAGGTTAGACTTTAAAAAGAGAAAAATAACAATTTTTATTTCCGTTCTGTCCAGCAGTCAGATGATGTGCAAAGGGCAAGAAGGTTAAATAAATAGATACGATTGTTCCAAAGCCTCAAGTTGTTTGAAAGCAGTGTGAGCACACCTCCTCTAAGGAGAGTCGGGTTGTTATGAAGTACACCCACGTTGCAGCGATTCACCTTACATGAGGGGAAGATGAAGAGCTCTTCAAATGAAGAAATGTGCTGTGCACATTCTGGCCCACTAAAACACTTTCTGCTCCAAACAGAAGTGGTATTTACAGGCCCTACTTTGGAAGGTTTTATAGATAGGTCATGATGACTTCCTCTGACCAAATCCATTTTGTACAATCTTGCTGTGGTTCTGTATCCTTGGCCTTTGAGGTTGGTGTACATAGATGCCAAGGAATAAAAAGGATAACAGCCATCTGGTTCTCATCTCAACCAAAGAGGCAGGTTTAACTAGAGGAAATGGGTGCATGCTCGTGTGTCAAGTTATTTTTATTAGACCTGAAAGCAGAACCTGGAATGTTGTACGAGGAGAAGTCATGGAATCTTTCTTTTGGAGACCTTTAAAACCACAGTAAATTGCCATATTGGTGAGATGATAGTAGTGTGGTTCTGCCTAAGAGAAGGGAAAGGATTACTAAATGAGTCTTTAGGCCATTTCAATGTAATTCTGCAGGAAATTCTAAAAAAGACCCTTACAAATTAATGGTCTTGGTATGATTTTTATAGCCTTATGTCACCACATAGGGGTGCTATTGCATTAGTTTATGTCCTTCCTGGGAAAATGTCTTCAGTATTTTCCAAAAATAATTCGTACATAGGCTTTCAGCAATCATTTTGGCAGCATCAAGCAGTAATTCATTGTTTATCATGTGTTTTGGAATGACAGGGATCTGTATTAAAATCAATATTGCTAAGATTTCTTTGGATTGTTTACAGGCATACCTTGGAGATATCATGGGTTCAGTTCCAGACCATGGCAATATAGTGAATATTGCAATAAAGCAAGGCTCAATAATTTTTTGGTTTTCCAGTACATGGAAAAATTATTTTTACATTATAATCAAGTCTAATGGATTTAAGTGTAAACATTATGTCTAAACAATGTACATACCTTAATTAAAAATATACTTCATTGCTAAAAAATGCTAATGATCATCTGAGCCTGCATCAAGTCCTATGTTTTTGCCAGTAGAAGGTCTTTCCTCAGTGTTGATGGCTGCTGACTGATCAGGGTGGTGGTTGCTGAAGGCTGGGTTGGCTGTGGCAATTTCTGAAAACAGGACAACAGCGAAGTTTGCCACATCAATTGAACTCTTCCTGTTACAAAAGATTCCTCTGTAGAATGCAATGCTGTTTTTTTTTTCTTTTTCCCTCCTTTACCTATGCCAAACCATGTGATGCTGTTTGAGAACATTTTCCCCACTGTAGAATTAAAGTCATTTCTCTCAAACCCTGATACTGCTTTATCAACTAAGCTTATGTGATATTCTAAATCCTTTCCTGTCATTTCCACAATGTTCATAGCACCTTTACCAGGGGTGCGTTTCATCTCAAGAAACCACTTTCTTTGTTCATCCCTAAGAAGCAACTCATCGTGTTCAAGTTTTATCATGAGGTTGCTGCAATTCAGTTAATTCTTCAAGCTCCCTTACTAATTCTAGTTCTCTTGTTATAATTTACACTTTACCACATCTGCAGTCCACTGAGGTCTTCAGTGCCTCAAAGTCATCCAGAAGGTTGATATCAACCTCTTCCAAATTCCTGTTCATGTTGATATTTCAAACTCTTCCCATGAATGACAAGTGTTCTTAATGATATCTAGAGTGGTGAATCCTTTCCAGAAGTATTTAAGGTACTTTTTTTTTTTTTACCAAATTTATCAAAGGAATCACTATCTGTGGCAGCTATAGCCTTACGAAATATATTTCTTAAATAACAAGATTTCAAAGTCAAAATTACTCATTGATTCATGGCTTTAGAATGAATGTTATCTTAGCAGGTATAAAAACATTAATCTCCTTGTACATCTCCATGAGCGCTATTGAGTGACCAGGTGCATTGTCAATGAACAGTAATATTTTGAAAGGAATTCTTTTTTTTTCTGTGCAGTAGGTCTCAACATGGGCTTTAAATATTCAATAAATAATGCTGTAAACAGATGTACTGTCATACACACTTTGTTTTTTCATTTCTAGAGCACAGGCAGAGTAGTTTAGCATAATTCTTGAGGGCCTTAATATTTTGAAATGGTAAATGAGCATTGGCTTCAACTTAAAGTCACTAGCTGCATTAACTCCTAACAAGAGAGTCAACGTGTCCTTTGAAACCAGGTATTGACTTCTCTCTAGCTAGGAAAGCTCTAGATGGCATCTTCTTCCAACAGAAGGCTGTTTCTTCTACATCAAAAGTCTTTTAGTATAGCCACTTTCATCAGTTATTTTAGCTAGATGTTCTGGATAACTTACTGCTTCACCTTGCACTTTTATGTTATGAAAATGGCTACTTTCTTTAAACCTAATCAACCAATCTCTGCTGGCTGCAAACTTTTCTTCCGTAGGTCAATCACCTACTTCAGCCTTCATATAACTGAAGAGTTAAAGCATTGTTCTGAATTCATCTTTGGCTTAAGGCTTAAGAGAATGTGTGGCTGGTTTAATCTTCTACCCACACCACTAAAACTTTCTCCATATCATCAAGAAGGCTGTTTCACTTTTTAGTCATTCAAATATTAAGTGCAGTAACACTTGTAATTTCCTTTAAGAACTTTTCCTTTGCATTCACAACTTGGGTAACTGTTGGCAACAAGAAACATGGCATTTGGCCTATATTGGCTTTTGACATGCCTTCCTCACTAAGCTTAATCATTTCTACTTTTGATTCAAAGTGAGTAATGTGCAGCTTTTCCTTTCACTTGAGCACTTAGAAGCCATTGTAGGGCTATTAATTGGCCTAATGTCAACATTGTCATATCTCAGGGAAGAGGGAGGCCTGAGGAGAGGGAGAAAGATGGGGGACATTTGGTTGGTGGAGCAGTGAAAACACGTAAAGCATTAATTGATTAAGTTTGCCATCTTATATGGGCATGGTTCGTGGTGCCCCCAAGCAATTACAATAGTGACATCAAAGGCAATCACAGATCACTATAAACAGATATAATGTTTTAGTCTGTTCTCACACCATTGATAAAAACATACCTGAGACTGGGGGGAAAAAAAAGAGGTTTAATGGACTTACAGTTCCGCATGCCTGAGGAGGCCTCACAATCATGGTGGAAGGCAAGGAGGCACAAGTCATGTCTTACATGGATGGTGGCAAGCAAATAGAGAGCTCTTGCAGGGAAACTCCCCCTTATGGAACCATCAGACCTCGTGAGACTTATTCACTATCATGAGAACAGCACGGGAAAGACCTGCCCTCATGATTCAATTATCTCCCACTGGGTCCCTCCCACAACACATGGAAATTCAAGATGAGATTTGGGTGGGGACACAGCCAAACCATATCATATAATAATACTGAAGAAGTTCGAAATACTGTGAGAATTATCAAAATGTGACACAGAGACAGTAAGTGATCACATAGTGTTGGAAAAATGGTGACAACAAACTTGCTTGACAGAAGATTGCCTCAAATCTTCAATTTATTTAAAAAAATGCAATGTCTATGAATCACAATAAAGCAAAGCACAATAAAACGAGGTAAGCTTATGTAACCATTTCTTTAGAAAAATACGCACAATCTGTGGATTATCACTGTGCATTCATTACAAAACTACACTTTTTAAATTTTTCTTTAGGCAGTGATGGGTGATATGATTCTTACCTTGACCACTGTGAATCAAATTAATGTCTTATGCTACGGTCATATAACCCTTTTGGGGCTAGGATTCTGGTATTATTGAGCAATTGTTAGATCTGCAGGATAGTCAGAAAGCTCAGTCTTTGAGAAATGATATGTGGTAAAACAAGAACATTCAGCCTGTGACTCCAGCAGTAGTACCTTCTATCCACTCTTCCCTGGCAGGGAGTATGAAAAGAACAAAGCAGTCTACAGTCCTGTGTGTACTCACTACCAACAGTCCTCTGTTTCCCTTTTATCTGGGGTACAATGACAAAGCAGGCTCTCTGTTCCTGACCCAGATGGACTTCAGAACTGTAGCTCACAAATTTGCCCTGTGATGAGCAGAGGACCCCATTCAGGGCTGAGGAAGTCAGGTGAAGCCACAAAGCTTAGAGTCTTAAATCTCCTGAGCTGAGTCTAAAAGAGTTTCAGTAAGTAGCTTTCTGCTCTGAGAGCTGTGGGGTAGAGAGAGAGAGAAAAAAAAAGTAAAAAACTTTCATTTCTTCTGACCAGACTTTGATGAGGAGACTGGGGACTTGAAGATAATGTAACTTGCAGGGAGTTGGAGCTTTGATTATATATTAGGTTGTGGTATTTGGAGTTGGGGGTTAAAAATGTGTTCTGATATGCCATACAAAGAAGGACCATGTATTCTGGTGTTTGCAAGCGAAATTAATTTCAAAATAGCTAAGAGTTTATTAGTCCCTCTCAGAAGAGTTTAACATCCCTTTATCTAGAAGCTTTCCTGTGGCTGTAGGAAGGGTTAGTGTGTTTGGAAAAATTGACAAGGAATCTTTGTGTTTATATATGCCCGTTGGGGCTTTGACTTGTGAGTATGTGAGGGGCAGAAGTGTGTTAAGGTGCTACAGTGAGTAGCTGAGAAGTTAGACACATGCAAAGTGAATCAGCAGAGGGTGCAGGAAAACTGCCCTCAAACCAGAATCACCATCCTATGACCATGATCCGCGACATGTCATTACTCTGTTGATTTTTCTCCTTTCCTGGAGACAAGGAAGCCCCTCGATATTTGTCAAAAGTGGAATATATGTTTTATCACATATCCTGAATCTCATCTATTTGTAGATTCTCCTGGAGGCAGTATGTTGCGGGAACAGGAGGTTAAATTTGGTCACGATAGGAGTGTTGGGAAGATCTGTCAATATTTGCCAAAGGCATGAAGTCACCAGTATTCAGGGAATTTGAAAAGGGGGTGTGTTTTGAATGTTATATTTCCAGTAACAAACTGATTTTAGAGTAGATCATGTGTCAGCAAAGTGAGGGGCAAGCCCCCAGTCTTATGCGTTAACAGGAAAGAAAGGATGAAATTCTTAATATCTATAGTAAAATGAATGATTATCCATTACTACCTTCTCAAATTATTTAACTAGAATTTTTTTACAAGCCACATGTCATATTAGTGATTTTTTCATAATTTATTGTTTACTAGTGGTAAAAGAATTTCCATCGAACTTTTTAAAAATTTCAACTTTTATTATAGTTTAAAGTATACATGTCCAGGTTTGTTACATGGGTAAATTGCCAATGCCGAGGCTTGAGGTCCCAATGATCCCATCACCCAGGCAGTAAGCATAGTACCCAACAGGCAGTTCTTCAGCTCACACCCCCACCTCCCTCCTTTCCCTGTCTAGTGATCCCCAGTGTCTATTGTTCCCATCTATACATTCATATGTATTCACTGTTTAGCTCCGACTTATAAGTGAGAACATGCAATATTTGACTTGCTATTATTGCAATAGCTTGCCTAGGATAATGGCCTCCAGCATTATCCATATTGCTGCAAAAGACATAATTTTGTTCTTTTTTATGGCTTCCTAGTATTCCATGGTGTATTTGTAGCACATTTAAAAAAAAATCAAATCCACTGTTTATGGGCACTTAGGTTGATTCCATTTCCTTGCTATTGTGAACAGTGCTACAATGAACATATTGTGCATGTGTCTGATAGAATGAATTGTTTTCTTGTGGGTATACACCCAGTAGTGGGATTATTAGCTCAGTTGGTAGTCCTATTATAAGTTCTTTGTGAAATCTCCAAACTGCTTTCCACAGTGGCTGAACTAGTTTTTATTCCCACCAACCATGTATAAGCATTCTCTTTTCTCCGCTCCCTTGCCAACATCTGTAGTTTTGTGATTTTTTAATAGTCACCATTCCAATTGATGTGAGATGGTAACTCATCGTGGTTTTGACTTGCATTTCTCTGATGACTAGTGATCTTAAACATTTTTATATATGTTTGTTGGCCAGTCGTGTGCCTTCTTTTGAAAAATGTCTATCCATGTCCTTTGCTTATTTTTCATTGGGATTTTTTGTTTTTGTTCTTGTTTTGTTTTTGTTTTTCGCGTGTTAAGTTCCTTGTAGATTCTGGGTATTAGACCTTTGTCAGAGGCACAGTTTATGAATAATTCCTCTCATTCTATATGCTGTATGTTTACTCTGTTGGTAATTTGTTTTGGCTCTGCAGAAGCTCTTAGTTTAACTAGGCCCCACATCAATTTTTGATTTTGTTGTAATTGCTTTTGGGGACTTAGCCATAAATTATTTGCCAAAACCTAGATTGAGAAGGGTATTTCCTGTTTTTTTCTAGGATTTTTGTATTCTGAGGTCAAACATTTAAATCTTTAATTCATCTAACTAATTTTCACATATAGTGAGAGGTAGGGGTCTAGTTTCATTCTTCTGCATATGGCTAGCCAATTCTTCCAGAACCATTTATTGAATAGGGAATCGTTTCTCCATTGCCTATTTTTGTTGATTTTATTGAAGATTATATGATTGTAGACTGGGCAATTTACAAAAGAAAGAGGTTTAATGGGACTTACAGTTACACATGGCTGGGGAGGCCTCACAATCGTGGTGAAAGGCAACGAGGAGCAAGTTCATCTTACATGGATGGCAGCAGGCAAAGAGAGAGCTTGTACAGAGCAACCTCTATCTTAAAAACTGTAAGATCTTGTGAGACCCATTCACTATCATGAGAACAGCACAGGAAAGGCCTACCCCTGTGATTCAATCATCTCCCACCAGATCCCTTTCACAACATGTGGAAATGATGGGAGCTACAAGATAAGATTTGGTTAGGGACACAGAGCCAAACTATATCAAGTACTATGCTGTTTTGATTACTGTAGCTTTATAGTATAGTTTGAAGTCAGGCAATGTGATACCTCTAGTGTTATTTTTTTGGTTAGAATTGCTTTGACTATTTGGGCTCCTTTTTGGTTCCAAATGAATTTTAGAATAGGTTTTTCTAATTCTGTGAAAAATGATATTGGCATTTTGATAGGGATAGTATTGAATGTGTAAGTTGCCTTAGGCAGTATGGCCATTTTAACTATACAGATTCTTCCAACCCATGAGCATGGAATAATTTTCTATTTATTTGTGTTAGAGAGTATCTGATTTTTTTGAGCAGTGTTTTGCAGTTTTCCTTGTAGAGATCTTTCACCTTCTTGGTTAGATGGATTTCTATGTACTTCATTTTATTTGTGGCTATTATAAATGGAATTATGTTCTTGATTTGGTTCTAAGCTAGAATATTATTGGTGTATTAAAATGCTACTCGTTTTTGCACATTGATTTTGTATCCTGAAACTTTCCTAAAGTTATTTATCAGTTCCAGGAGCCTTTTGGTGAAGGCTTTAGGGTTTCCTATGCATAGAATCATATCCTTGGCAAAGAGAGAATAGTTTGACTTCTTTTCCTGTTTGGATGTGTTTTATGTATTTCTCTTTTCTGATTTACCCTGGCTAGGACTTCCAGTACTGTGTTGAATAGAGTGGTGAGAGTGGGCATCCTGATCTGCTTCCAGTTCTCAAGGGGAGTGGTTCCAGCTTCTGCCCATTTGGCATGATGTTGATTGCAGGTTTGTCCTAGATGGTTCTTATTATTTTGAAGTATGTTCCTTCAATGCTTAATCTGTTGAGAATTTTTTATCATGAAGGGATATTGGATTTTATTGAAGTCTTTATCTGCATCTATTGAGATGAGCATATGGTTTTTGTTTTTGATTCTGTTTGTGTGGTGAATGATATTTATTGATTGGCGTATGTTGATCCAACATTGCATCCCAGAAATAAAACCTTCTCGATCATCTTAAATTAACTTTTTGAGGTGCTGCTGGATTTGGATTGTTAGTAGTTTATACTGGTTCTTTGTGTCTATGCTCATCAGGGATATTGGCATGAAATTTACTTTTTTCATTGTGTCTCTGCCAGATTTTGGTATCAGGATGAGGCTGGCTTTGTAGAATGAGTTAGGGAGAAACTCCTCTTCCTTGAATTTTTGGAAAAGTTTTAGCAGGAATGTTGTCAGTTCTTCTTTGTGCATATGATAGAATCTGGCTATGAGTGGTTGGTTGTTTTCTTAATTATTGATTCTATTTCCAAACTTCTTATTGGCCTATTCAGGTTTCCACTTTCTTCCTGATTGAATCTTTGGAGGTTGTGTGTTTTCAGGAATTTATCTATTTTGTCTAGATTTTCTAATTTTTACGTAGATGTGCTCAGAATAGTCTCTGAGGATCTTTTGTATTTCTGTGGGAGCAGCTGTAAGGTCATCTTTGTCACTTCTGATTGAATTTATTTGAATCTTCTTTTTTCCCGTTTGTTCATCTAGCTAACAATCTATCAATTTATTTATTCTTTTGAAGAACTAACTTGGTTTCATTGATCTTTTGTATGAACTTTTGGGTCTCAATTTCATTGAGTTCTTCTCATATTTTATTTATTTATGTATTTAATTCTGCCAGCTGTGTGGTTGGATTGATCTTTTTCTAGTTCCTCTCATTGCATCCCTTATACTTCTCAAAACTTAGAACCAATTAATAGCAGTATCCTTGAAGATAAAGTTCTTTCAGTCCTTTTTCTAAAATTTTATTGGAAGAAGGCAATCTTTTCTTCAATATGCTGCATTTTATTAAACAGAGTAAAAATAAAGAGAAAGACTTTTCGTTTCTTTCTTGGATGTTACATATACTGGAGTTGCATTATAAGGTATCAGATACAAGGTTGAGGGGCCAAGAAGTATTTCAACTGAAATACTAATTTATGAAATGCATTGCCCATGAAGCAGTGAGAATGGATGTAAATGTGCAGATATATGGAATTTCTGGGTTTAATCCTGGCTCAATTATCCCCTTGCTGAGTTTCATGGACAAATTATTTAACCTTTCTGACTCAGGTGCCTTATCTGAAAAATAGAGGTAATTAAGATGAGCTGTAATTAGAGTCCTAAAGAGAGGAGGATAATGGTAATTTATGACAAAGTAGATTGATGACATCATTGGTTTTCTTATCATTGTTCAATCCTCAAAGGACAATGAATACATTATTTTATTCTTATCCCAGCTAAGAAAGAGAGATTAAGTATATTGTATAAGAAACTTGGCAAGTGTTGTTCAGGGGAAAATGTAGCTTAATAACTATGGACACAATAACAATTGCTTTTGGAATCATGTTCTCACTTTTGAGGAATGCCTTATAAAAGCAAGTACTTTATTTCAGAAAAAAAAGGTAGAAAAGAAAATATTAGTAACACTGTATAATTTGAAGTCATGGTCCTAGAACAAAATTAAAACTAACCACTGAGATGTTTTGCATTAATTATATATGGTGCAGGGAGCATCTTGGTATTTTCAACAATATTACCTACAATGTTCATTAACGCACATGATAATTATATTTAATTGAAATAATTCTATTCATCACCCAACAGAATTTCAAACAAAATTTAAATAGTGCAAACATGCTGGTAATACATTCTCATTTTCAGAGTGGAGTTTCTAATTGTTTTATTTATTTTATTTTATTTTATTTTTTTGAGACAGAGTCTCACTCTGTTTCCCAGGCTGCAGTACAGTGGTGTGATCTCAGCTCACTGCAGCCTCCAACACCCTGGTTCAAGCAATTCTCCTGCCTCAGCCTCCGGAGTAGCTGAGATTACAGGCACGCACCACCATGCCCAGCTAATTTTTGTATTTTCAGTAGAGACGGGGTTTCACCATGTTGTCCAGGATGGTCTTGATCTCCTGACCTTGTGATCTGCCTGCCTCGGCCTCCCAAAGTGCTGAGATTACAGGTGTGAGCCACTGTGCCCGGCCTGATTTAATTTTTTAATCTATTTTATTTTTGACATTTATCTTTATTCTAATTTGAAATAACGTATTTGCATGTAGAAAGATGACAACCCTTAGAATCAATCAGCCCTGGCTTAAAACTTTCTGCCCTTTACCACCCAGCTCTTGAGAGTTTCAGTTTCCTCACTTGTAATATATAGTCACAAATATTTTGGTAAATACTGTTACATGAACATACAAGATTAGATGAGATAATCTATGAGATAGATAGCACCGGGTTTAACATACTATGACTGTTCAGTTTCCCTCTTCACACTTTCCCTTGTTGCATTATTTCTTGCACACAATCAATGAGAGCTTGGATTCATCAGTTTAGCTACTCACTTACTCCAAGGCATCAAGTCAAAATGTCAGCAGAATTCATTAAATGTTGTTTTTGTGAAAATTGCACAAAGAAGTCTCTCCCTTGTTAAGCAAGGATATCCCTGGCAGAATGTAACGTGTTTCTTAAGTTTAGAAGTATAGGAAAATCCCTCAGTTTTCGTATAAGAAGATACCAATAAAGCCTAGGAATAGGTAGTTGATTCTGGTTACACCTAGAAAGGGGTTGCAATCTTATAGAGTAGATTCTGTCCAACTACGAATGCCAAGTATGGCACTGCTCCCTGCATTATTCTACCGGCAATAATTTGCATTTTTCTAGAGTTCTAGTGTTCAGTTTTCTCAAGAAATTCTTTTTTAAAATAATTAAGGAATGTTCTGATAAGTAAACCTTGTAAAGATGGTCATTGCAACTTATATAACTTTATTGTAAGGATATGATATACTTCATTGAACATATAAAATCAAATTCAATACAGACAAGTAGTTTTATTTTTTATAGTAGAAAGATGAGGTAGTCCATAACTTCCTCAACGTCCCCTCTAATGCAATTCTATTCCCTGAAAATGAGAAATTGATTACTGGCTATCAAAAGATGAGGATTTGTTTAATAATTCTGAACCTATGCATTCAGAAAAAAAACAAAGCATATATAAAGAGTTTCTCTTATCACTTACGTTGCAGGGCAGTTCCATAATTAGATATTTATCCATCCATAAAAGTCTTTTTAAAGGTATGATGTATACTATTGGAAATTATTATTCTAAACCATTTCACCCCAGATCTGGCTACAGCTATATAAAAAAATTAAATAGACTACAAGTAGTCCAATAGCAATATATTTCCTCACACTCTGTGTGTGTGCATTTTACATTTGTGATTGTGCATTAGGAAAGTAACACAGCTATTGCAACAAATATAACCCAAAATTTTAGTGCTTTTTTCCTTAAAAATGTTTCTTAGTCACATAAAGTGCAACAGTGTTCCTGGTTGACGGATGTTCCAGATTGTTGGACAGAGCTGGGCTCCTCCCAACTTGTGGCTCTGCCATTCCTGAGAAACTCTGACTGTTCTACTGAATCTGCTGTTTCAGGCTCATAGATGAGAGGTAGGGGACAGAAAGAAGATCACATATGAAAAATTTTTATCTGTCTATCCCAAGAGAGACACAAAGTCAGAATTCAGTTATAAGGCCATATGCAATTGCAAGAGAGAAGGTCCTCAATAAATAATTATTGCAGACATAAATGCATAAATCCTGACAACAGCAATGGGCCAAAAGCAGATGGAGTGATCACTGATGTGTCTAATATCTTAGGGCTTGTGGATGGGTTATAACATTCAGAGAGAAGCAGTGGAGCTTTACAGATTCTGGAATTAGATCTGGCTATTCCATTCACTGGCATTATCTCTTTGGACAAGTGATGTAACTCTGTCAAGCCTCAGTTATTCAATCTGTGGAAGAATAAGAAAAAGAAAATGAGCACTTTGGTCACATGCTATTTTCCAGGAATGGTGGTAGATACATAATAAAAAATACCCATAATTTCACTGCATTTATGCACAACCTCAATTGCAGAGCCACATTCTATAAGACTTAAAAGTGGGGATTTTGGAGTTAGTTCACTTGAGTTCAGATTCCAGTTCTATCCACTTATTTGCTCAGTCCCTTTGGGCATGTTTCTTATTCACAGAGCCTCAGTTTTTCATCTATAAAGTCAGCATCATAATGTCAACCTTATAAGGCTGGTGTGAGTATGAGAAGTAAATAGGTTAGCATATGTAAGACATTTGGAAGACCCCTGGCAGATTGCTTGTGCTCACTATATGTTAGCCATTGTTTGTATTGTTTTTAGCATTTCAATTATTATTACTACAGAGAAATACTATCTAGTCCTCATTGTTCTTTGACACTTATTGAAAGAGCCAAACCATCCAGTCATTGCAGGACATGATCTTGAGCTTGAACATGCCTTCTGTAGCCAGCTTAGAAAAGCATTTACCCTGGCATCATTAGAGAAAGTTCATCATACATTGGTCTTGAAGAAGATATTCCAAGAAAAATAAAAATTGTTACAAAATATAGGCTGTTTATTATCTCCCACTGTGGTCCAAGCTTAGCTGTGACACATTGTAAGGTCTTTAGTGAATTATTTTACCACAGTGTAGCCAATGCATTTAGAATTCTCTTTATTTTGGTAAGTGTGAAAGGTCATGAGTAAAAGCTGTTAAAATGAGGAAGAAGATATGAAAGTAGGAGAGTGTTAGAATTTTTTGGCCTCTTCAACTCCAGTTGAACACTTCCAGTAGCTACAAACTATTAGAAAACACTCATAGCCTCCTGCTTCTCCATTGTCCTGGTTTTAACTTTTTTCCCTTACTTGTATTTTATTTTTGAGTGGCCAGTAGATCTTAATCTAAGAACTGGAGGTGAAGGGAGGAAAGGAGACTTATAATTATGGTTTTTATGAAAGCATGGCTTTGTGAAGTTGTGTTGTCATTTCTTCAGGCTCTTAGAAACTGGGTACAAACAGCTATCAAAAGAATTCCTCATATTTTCAAAAGTAGCAGGCATGCTTCATCTTTGGAATGAGACCTAGGAGTCTTGAATAAGAAAAATCATCTTTCAATTTGAATCAGAAATAGGATGGATGCCATAAGCTGCGAGAGCCCAGAGTTCTTATGAGAGAATTGTAGGCAATGAGATCATAAAGGCAGATGTAGCTCTAAGGTCCATATGTTTCCATTACAGATGAAGTTATGTAGACTTAATACTCTTGACAATGGAAGCCACTGACATTTCTAGGCAGATAAATGGCATGAGGAAAGCAGTTTCACTAGGAAGAAAACTGGGGTAGTAATAGTCATTTCCCCCCATTCTGTTCTTCCTACTACTCTTCCCAGTATTACTCCTCTGTTGACTCTTTGCATTCTTTGGCGCATACAACTGAAAGATATCATGGTGGGAAATGCTATCGTGGCTTGTGAACTGGGATGATATCATATGGAAGAGGCATAGGGACAAGGTGGAAATAATTTTCAGCAAGAACTTTTTGGTGGCACTTTACTATTCTACTTCTGAGCCTAAGCTGGTCCCTATCTTCAGATGAGAATAATGCCATGACCCACAGGCAATGATCCCTTGAAAGCTTGGTGCTGAGAGAGCCTGAGAGGGAAGAGCCATTTTCTGGGTAATAACTTCGATCACCTTCAGGCTTACAGCGTGTGTTTGTCACAACTATAGAAGCCTCGTGAGTATTGATTTAGAGAAGATATTTTTAAGCCAGCTGGCATCCTCAATGCTAAAAACCTTAATCGGCATTTAATAAAAAATTCCTTCCAGTTATTTTGACTTGAGCAAATGACATCATATTATCTTATTGAGAAGTAAGTTAACAGCAAATAACAGCCTTCAATTTTGGAAATTACATTTTGAGACTTTCAGTTGAGACACCAACGGAATCCCCTGGTAGGTTCCTTCTGCATACATTACATATCTCTTAGACAACAGGTAGATGGGCCATGCCATCTCATTTTTAAGTGCTCCAAAGGATGTCTTTTTTGGCAATGGGTAAACAGAATGAGAAGCAGGAGAGAAGCCATAAAAGAGAGCAAGATGGAAAATATAAAAGCAGCAAGGAAGGGGGCTATTTTTTGAACTCTTGGCTTGGTAGGTCGTGAACTAGAAGTAAACGGCTTGCTCCTATGCTGATTTTGGGTTTCTCATAAAGGACGTTCTTTTTTTTTTTTCTGCCTTTTCATACTGACCTCATACATATTTGGACAAATTTGGTTAGAAGGCAAAATGATCAATCTCTTTTGAGGAAGTCCAATTATGAGAGAAGTCTAGTCAATTTATGGGCAAAATTACAAGTGTTATTTTGATTACTTGGGGAGTAAGTGTCGGTTTGGATTTTGGAGGAAAAGGGTCAGGCTTTAGGTCAATGTGACTCAGACTTGGAGTCACAGAATAAAAGGAGATTTTATTTAGATGGTCTGGTCAGAGAGACGCAAACTCCAATACCTGTGGCTGCTGCCGAGGAGAGAATGGAAATCAGTACTTCCTCATCTTGATAGAATCAAGTATGGCAAACATTTTTTTCTGCTCTATGAAAAGTTTTATTACCAGTGAGATGAAAAATGGCAACCAGCATTTTGCTTCTGTGTGGAGATCACAATTAGGATTAGGTTGAACTGGAAAGGCAAGTCCACTTGAAAAGGGCAGAGAAATCTCTGCTCCAGTTCATTGTTGCTATGCTTCTCTCTCTCTTTTTTTTTTTTTAGAGAAGCCAAAATTCAGGCTCTGTCAGCCTTACCTTTTCTCCCCACCCCCCAGCTCTCACCTTTCTCTTCTTGTCTCTTACTATGTAATCTCCTGATTTGTTTTTTTTCCACAAAAATCTTAAATATGGTTCTTTTTTTTTTTTTGAGACAGAGTCTCACTCTGTCACTCAGGCTAGAGTGCAGTGGCATGATCTCAGCTCATTGCAACCTCCATCTCCTGGGTTCAAGCGATTCTCCTGCCTCAGCTTCCAGAGTAGCTGGGATTACAGGCACCTGCCACCATGGCCAGATAATTTTTGTACTTTTTGTAGAGATGGGGTTTCACCATGTTGGCAAGGCTGGTCTCGAACTCCTGGCCTCAGGCGATCTGCACCCCCCCTCGGCCTCTCAAAGTGCTGGGATTATAGGCGTAAGCCACCACAGCTGACCAAATAAGCTGCATTTTATACAAAACACAACTGTGAGTGTGATACATTCCACAGTTTGGACCCACTGGTCCGTTCTAACCTGAGGCCAAGATAAGTGACGTGACTTGCCCAGAGCTAGCAAAATAACTGGCTCCAGAACAGAATTATTGGGATTGCCAGCATGTTTCTCCTTTTATAACGTACTTATGCTCATTTTGGGAAATGCGTTCTAGTGGAGAAAAAACATATTTTACAGATACTTCCCCAGTTCAATTCAAAGCTATAAAACTAAAAATGTTTTTTAGCTGTTTAAGCAATTATTATTTCTGTTCTTGAGTATTAGTATATTTTGCTTGCCTATGAGCTTCCTTTTCTTTTGCTGGATAAACCACATGTTTACTGAGAAGTGGCTCTCCCTCATTTGTCTGTGGTCAAGCCCATGTATACTATTAAAAACCAATATTTTATAATGAAATTAAACTTGAAATTGTATTAATGCTTATGTAAATGATTAAGATAATATACTTAGTGAAAGATATCAATACCTTTGTTATAATTGAATTTTATCTTGTAATACTGCTTGTTCCTTCAGGGAATATCTCTTTAGAAGGCCTTCTATTTATAGAATTCTTGCTCATTTAAAAACATATAAATTAATTCAGGAATCTGCTCAGAGGATTTTTTCTTTATTACAAACAATTAGCTTAATCAATTAATAGCTGCAATTGTAGTTGTAGTCATTACTAGGTTTAGTTACTGAGAAATAAGTTCTGTCTTCTTTATTGGAAAATAATATATCACATTTTTTTCTGTAGTCATTTTTACTCTCCAAGGCCAAATACTTTATAATCATAAAATAGTCAAAAGTCAAATCGAGAATCATATATTGCTTTTTAAAGATTATACCATGGTTCTGTATGTGGACACAAACATAGTTTTTAAAATATATTTTAGCGTGAATCAATTTTCTTCTGAAAAACCTCATCTTACAATGTAATATATAAGTACATTGCATCACACGTCACTTATGCTTATTTTAGATATTCTTCACAACTTTATACAAGTTTCAATGGAACAAAACTTTTAGCCAATTTCAGATACACAAGAATTAAGTTACAAATCAAGTCTTTTTCATGCAATATTATGATTTTTTCTGTCATTTTATTTTCTTGTACCTTTACCCATAATAATTTACTTATTACACCTGCATGTATGCTCTGTATACATGCATAAAGAAGAAATACTATGTCACTCACACCTCGATGGATGGTGTGCTGTTGGATGGGTAGGTTTTCATTGTATGTCTGGTCATAGTCTTTCACCAGAGAACATGTGCAAAATCATGTACATTTCCAATTTGCTCTTTGCATTTGCTTCTAAGAGACACAAAGTTAACATTCTATTCTGCTTTTGCATTAGTTCTCATCTTGTAATATGCAAATGTGATGTATTTTCTAGATTTTGAAATTTCATTCTCCAAAATTTCGCTCCAGCAAGAGTTTGTAAAATGATGGTTTCATGCAATTAGCATCTTATTTCACAGAGGGAAGAAAACCATTTCTGGTCTTTTTCACGGGTGAAGACTTTCTCCCTGGCTTTTTCTCCTAATGCAATTCAGTGTACCAGCTAACACTTTTATGTAACTCAGGAGACACTAATATCTCACCATACTTGTGAATATACTTAGAGAAGCATAAATATGTATGGAAGGATTACTGTACTATATTTGTCTGCTACCACGAAACTGAGGAAAACAGGGTTTACTGAAATGATCTGCAGTGTGGCTGATGAAATAAAATTTTAAAAATTTACCTTCAGAGGGACTTCTTTTGATGCTGTACCCAGAGTGGGCAATGTATTTTCAGTACGCAAGTATATGGAGGTTCTACCAGTGAGTAAGCTATTTGGAGGTGAGATAAGATGGAGCACACATAGTGATTACACAGTGCCTTGCCCACTGTGGAGAAACACTGTGGTTATTGTGCCTAGGATCTTGATAATAATGAAGACGAAGGCAATGGTAGTGATGACAACAATGACAAATAGAAAGGTCAAAGTTTCATTTATCCATCAAAGTTTTGATTAATAGTTTGTAAGTCCTCTTATCTTCCAGCAGCAAACTTAACAGCCTTTATTTAATCAAGTGCACTTCCCATGTCATGGGCTATATGAAGGGAAATAATTGTGCTCATGTGTATGTGTTTCTAATAAGAACTACTTTACTCATAATTAGCTGTGAGGCAATCTGCTATAATACTGAGTGCAGTTTTTATTTAGCATGTGATATATTTAGTCTTGAATTGCAATTCTAATTCTGCCTTCTATTAGTCACGTGATGCTATATGTGTAACTTAATCTCTTCAAGCTTCATTTTATCATCTGAAATATAGCAATAGGGCATGCTTAAGAGTTACTAAGCTTTAAGGGAATTAATATATTTTCAGGGCTCATAGAGTGCCTGGAACATGGTTATGTGCAATAAATCATGGTTGTTGGTATTATTACATTGTTGATACTGCTATGTTTATTTTATAGATTGTGACAATCCTTCTCTCCAAAGTCACATGATAGAAGGCGCATATAACTTGCCAATTTATCTTAGAACTTCTATGATGTCACTGAAGAATGTTTTGGGGTAATTCCTTTAGATCAATAAAAAAATCTCAATATATGGCACCTTATTAACTTTAGGCCACCACTTTTTCTTGAATGACATTATTGACACATATATTCTTTAAGACACTTTTGCAATTTTATTTCTTAAGTAATATGTTAACTAAGAGACCTGTAAAATGATTCAGTGATTTAATCATAAATATATAATACATGCACATATATGTAAATATGCCTACAGATACATGCATACATTTATAAATATATGCAAAATGGATAGACTGTACTTGAAATAATTTGCTAAGACAAAAATCTGTCTGACTTCTCTCAAAATCTCAATTGATTCTTTAGTTGCATGTTGTGCCCAGTATGTATGGACAGAGAACGGGAAAGGTCAGATCTTGAGAGAATGTTTCTGCGCCCTCTTGAGTTAGTATAACCTCTTACCATTAACTAGAATTTGGGTATCTCTCAAAATGTGGTGCTCAGCCTATCATCCATCAAAATCACTAGGTAGCCTAATAAAACTATAGCTGCTTAAGACCCACCTTATCTAGAATTAGAGTCAGATTCTCTGACATTGATGCCTAAGAATTTGCATTTTAATCAACTCCCAAGGGAGTTGCATACTTCCTTGGTTGAATGCATACTAAGGTGCATACTAAGGCTTAGGGAGCACTGATTTGTGTCTCAACTTCAGCCAAAGGGCTGAGGATTGATGTCCAGAGTTTGAAAAAGAGATGTTCTCAGTCATAGAACACCCAGGTGTGACTCACATGGCATTGAGGACTGAGTTTCAGGTTAGATCTCCTGGGGTTTATAAAGCCCAGGCAATATTTTTGTTAACTTTGTACAATTTGAGGTATTGTTGGATTCAGTTGAGCCACAGTGGAATGAACTCATTTGTGAAATCAAGGATTTCAAAAGCACCTTTCCTGACAATACTCAGAAAATGTTACACTTAGTGTGATCCATTTGTTTATTCATTCATTTATTTTATGAACATTTGTTGCATAATTTTACTGTGTTAAAAGCTAAGAATATGAAGATTAATAATGGAGTCCCTGTCTTTAAAGAGTTCATTGTCTACTGGGGTAGAGAAGCTTATATTTGTAGGAATTTCCACTTTTCAGTAGATACCAAATTAGGACATTTAATCTTCTTGAGAAACCTGAGGTTTTATTATTTTCATTTTACAGGTTAAAAAAAGGAAAGATTAGGTAACTTGTTCTGATCTCACATATAATAAGTGATAAAAACCAGGTCATCTTATCCATTTTATTCATCTTATACTGTCTCTTCAGAAAATAGAAAATCAACTTCTTTTTGTTTGTTTTTGAGATGGAGTCTTGCTCTGACATCCAGGGTGGAGTGCAGTGGCACGATCTTGGCTCATTGCAACCTCTGCCTCCTGGGCTCAAGCAATTCTCCCGCCTCAGCCTCCCGAGTAGCTGGGATTACAGGTGTACACCACCATGCCTGGCTAATTTTTGTATTTTTAGTAGAGATGGGGTTTCGCCATGTTGGCCAGGCTGGTCTCGAACTCCTGACCTCAAGTGATCCGCTCGCCTCAGACTCCCAAAGTGCTGGGATTACAGGTGTGATCCACCACGTCCAGCTTGAAAATTGGACATCAAACACACACATACATATTTTAAAAGGGATGTGTGTTGTATTAGGAGCTTGAAATAAGCTATAATTGTCACTGTTCAGCATGGTAGTTGAAAACAGCCTTCATCCCTGAAAGTAATTTGTTTCATGGGTCTTGCTTAAAGGACATCACTATAAATTGAAGCATTAGATGTTTTCCTCATTCTACAGGCAGAGAAAATGAGCAATAGATGTTAATTTGAAAATATTTTTCTTTATAATCATGTAATTGTCTTGTTCATTTATAACTTTTAAATCTTCTTGATGAGTGACTTTTATGTAATTGGTAAGGTAAGCAAACCCAGATACATAAAAATAAATAGTATATACAACTTAAAATATCAACATGTGATGTTTGTTATTATGTACCTAGCACTTGATCAGAGACTGTGCATCAAGGGTGATTTTTAGATCTAGAAAAAGAAGAGCAGGAGTTAACGTGTACCCATGATTTTGCATTCAAAAGCAACTCTGAAATCAAGACATGGTTCTCATTTTATCAATAATCTATATCTCAAAACTAAATTTAGACATGGGAAATAAACACTGCAATTCCAGTACATGCTTCACGTGTAGACTTGCCTAATAATTTTTCATAAAACATATGTTCTGAGTCAGCAGTGCTGATAAATGAGGGAGAATTATAAGGGGACAATTAAAGAAATACCTGATCAGTAGATTAGAGTTAAAGATGGAAAAAAATACAGGAGAAAGACTATGGAAAAAGCTAAAGATATGACAGAGGTGCATATTATTTCAAATAATATCAAAGTCTGAAAGTTAGGTACATTTTATATATAATCCCTAATTGTCATGTTATTCAAGAAAGCCAGATAAGTAACTTATACAACGTCATCAAAGTGAGATTGAAAGCCTAAAATCAAATTCCGGCCAATGGAATTGAAAAGCCCCTACTATTTTGCTATTGCCCACTTAAATTATCTGTTCAAATAGCTTCATTTGGCCTTCATAAAAAGGGAGAAAATTATAGTGCAGAGTCATGTTCCTAGCCTTGAATTTATACTTTTAAAGTGGCATAAATGGTGTCTATAATTAATTGTAAACCCACATGAATTATCTGACTGTTCCTTTTTAAACATTTAGTGTAAAATATTCTGAGGAGTAGTGTTGCCTCTATATGTTTCCAAAATATCAATTATTTTATAACAGATACATGGGTCAAATATGCTCATTAAAAAATACTTTTTTTCTGTGTGATGATCATTTGAAAGACTTGTGATTTGATAAGTAAGGAAGCAATTTTATTACTGAATATGCTGACAAGTGCAGAAAATTATAATCCTTCCAGCTCTACGTTATATCAATTTCAAAGGATTTATTGAGGGCTATGTTGTTGTCCAAATTATGTAAAGTTGACCCATACTTTCCAAAATGTAGTTCAAATAAATTCATTAAAACTAGGGGGAAAGTTCTCAAATTAAACTTACATTTTTCAGGTTAAGTCACCACAGTAACACATCACAGGCAACTAAGTAACCTCTGCAGGGTTATTAAAAAGAGTTGACCTAATACTAAATCTCTTATCTATACAATTTAAATCAGTTTATCTCTTTCATTCTAACATACTGCTTTTCCTTCTAATGATGGAATTATAAAATATGTAATTGACATATTTAGAATAGAGAAATTTTCTAAATTAATTTCTAGAACCGATTTCAAATCTAGGTTTCATCACTTCTGGTTTATCTAATGGGCCAAACTCAATAGGAAAAAATATTGTAAGCCCGTGTGAATCAATACTCTTGATTTTGTTTTATAGTTGTTTATATAGCACCAATACTAACATTATCTTTTTCTGTCTTCTATCAGACAATTCTAATAGATATTTATTTTAAGGGTCAAACGATCACTTACTTACTTGAAAACATGTTTAGGAAAGAGTGTGATGTTAGGGTAACAGTAGTTTTTTCCAAAAACCATTTACTAAGGTGCAGGTAAGTGGAAATTTAACAAGTTTTTAGATGTTTAATTAAAATTAGTTTCCCACTTTTTACAGGTCTAGCATACTATTTGAGCTTTTCAGATAGTTTATGCATCATAGCAAAGTGGTTAAATTTTATTAATTATTTTTCATCTTACATGATAGTTCAGGAGTGAGTGCTTTTCTTTTTCCCTGTAAAGCGGCAGGTTGTAAATATTTTCAGCTTTATGAGCCTATAGCCTCTATCCCGACTACTCAATTCTACCTTGTAGATAGTACGTCAACAAATAGGTACATTTGTGTGCCCCAAATCTTGATTTATGTACACCATCATTTGAATTTCATGTAATTTCCATGTGTCATGAAATATACTTCATTTTAGTTTTTTAACTATTTAAAAATATAAAAACAAATTCTTACTCATGGACAGCACAAAAACAGGCAGTGGGCTGTATTTGGCCAGTGGGTTGTAGTTTGCCGACCCCTATCCATTGTCTTGAAGATATATGTAAAAAAGCCATGGTGTTTACGTGCTTATTTTTTTCCTGTATGTTTTTATAATTCAAAAATCAACCTCTTCGCCAACTACATGGGAGAGGAAGAACATTTTCAATGAGAGCAATAACACCCCTGGCCAACCTCATGACTCCTAAAGACAGGACGAGCACAGTTGCAGGTGACTTGCAGCCTCCTATAATTTCTGAAGTTGTTGTCTCCCCTTCTTGAGTCACACACACTGGGTTTCATGCCTTCTCTTCCTTGTTCCCTCACCAATGCTATCCATGGTCTCCTGGAGAAACTTCCCTTAACGGGAAAATCCAGAGAACTTTGAGAACTCCAGCTTCCTTTTCAGCCAGGTGAAACTTACACTCCTTATGCAGGAAATGACAATTTCTCACACAACCGGCAATGCAGGTTGGAGAGGTTGGCCCAGAGACAGCAACACAGGACTGACAATGTTGCCCCAGATCATCTGAAAATTAGTATTGATTGATTGCTGTGCCTATTGTTCAAGAAATTAAATTTTACTCTCACGACAAGTCTCAAGATTCCTAGCTGAAATTAATTCCAAGGTTAACAAGGCACTTGCTTGGCATCGCGCTCTGTCTCCTAGGCCTTTGATAAATTATTGTTTTTCACATGCTAACTAATGAGGCACAAAAATCAAAATCAATAGAGACATGCAGGCTTGTATCAGTTTTATTTTGGTATCATTTTCAAAAATGAAATACTCCAAGTGCTTATTTCAGAATATTTTCTTTTCTCTTTATGATTTATCTACTTTGGAAAATTGAATACTATGGAGATTTATTATGGTACTGCATTGCTATTCCTTTGTTCTTTGGAGAAAATATACTCTTAATCTCAGGAAGTAATTAATTTTATTTTCTAGAGAAAGTAATTATTGAAGTGAACTAAAGGTTCTTTCTCATTTATGTTACTCCTGATGCACTGAAGGATCATTAGATGAGATTGTTACAATATATGGGGATTTCTCCATTTATATGCTTTAGCTCTCTGCCTCCTACAACCATATAAAGTGTGAAGTGTGTAGCAATATGTATTTTATATATATATACACACACAGTACAATA
The DNA here is from genome assembly GCF_028885655.2 of Pongo abelii. Lineage (NCBI taxonomy): Eukaryota > Metazoa > Chordata > Mammalia > Primates > Hominidae > Pongo > Pongo abelii. Next base: position 129,183,155 of record NC_071996.2, read on the forward strand.
TCCATAAAATGCATATGTGAAGCATATGTAAATTTATATACTATGTATGTATGAATTATGTACCAATATTCATTCAATATACAGTATTTAGGAAATTCAGAGATATTCATGACTTTTCAATGTCACACAATGATCAGGATCCCAATCAAGTCATTTAGCTCTTTCCATGATACCATGTTGCTTCCTTTTAAAGAATGAAAGATACAGTTAAAATTAAGATTTGAAAAGAATATAGTCTCTTCACTTGATCTTTAAACATACACACACACACACAAACACACATATACATATATTTACACATATATGTGTGTGTACATATATACTTCTAAGTTTGAAGTAGTGTTTTTAATTTACAGAAGAGTTCCAAAGAGTGTGCATTGGGTTCCCACATATTCCACACCCATTGTTTCTCCCATTGTTAATATCTTACATTACCATGGTTCATGTGTCATGACTAATGAATCAATATTGATACATCATTATCAGCTTAAATCCATACTGTATTCCAATTCCCTTAGTTTTTAATCCAGTGTTCTTTTCCTGCCCAGAGTCCCTTCCAGGATAGCATGTAAATTAATTACACTTAGTCATTGGGTTTCCTTATCCTTCTCTAGGATGTGACAGTTCCTCAGACTTTCCTTATTTTGGATGACTTTTGGAGCTTTGAGGAGTACTGGTATGGTATTTTGTAGACTGTCTCTCCATTTGGGTTTCTATAGTGTTTTCTCATGATTAAAGTGGAGTTATGGGTTTTGAGGAGGAAGATGGCAGAAGTAAAAGTGCCTCTGGTCTCATCACATTATACCAAGGATACATACTGCCAGTATAATTTACTACTGTTGATCGCCTGTTGGGGGTGATGTTTGCCAGGTATCTTGTCCATTTGGCGTGCCAGAACAGAATACTATAAACTGGGTAGCTTATAAACAACAAAAAGTTATTTTTCACAGTTCTGGAAACTGAGAAGTCCAAGAGCAGGGTGACAGCATGGTTATGATCTGGTAAAGACACTCTTCCTGGTTGCAGACTGTTGACTACTTGCTGTGTCGGCAGCCTGGCTGAAGGGGTGGAAGAGCTCTCTTGGGATTATTTTATAAGAGTACTAGTCCCATGCACCTCCCAATCACCTTGAGGAGGTCCCACCTCTTAATACCATCACCTTGGAGGTTAGGATCCCAACATAAGAATTTGAAGGGGCACAAACAGACCATAACACCAGGTTCCTCCAATGTATAGTTACTTCCCTCCTAGTTTTCCATACTGTACTTTTTAGGAAGAAGTCACTGTGTGTAGCCCACATAAAAGGGGTGGAGATTGAAATTTCACTTCCTAGACAGGAAGCTTCACTTGATTTTATTTCCATGAACTTACTATCCAAGGATATTGCTTCTGCTGAATCATGCTGGTATAAAAATCTTGTCCTAGAGGTGTGTGTTCATACGAATTGAACAATTGCCCTACAGTTAACTTTCGATGTGTACTTACCTACTTATGTATACATTTTTTCTTTTCTTCACGGGATAAACAGTATAATAAATGCCTTTGGATTAAAGATAAGAAATAAGGCCATTGAATTAAATAACTAAACTAGAAGAGTTTATTTACTGGGCTTGGCTTCAAATTCGTTTTAATAGTCAATTCCCAGAGTTCTTTCAATTCCAGGGAGAGGTGGCATGGGATTTTACATGTCTTTTTTTTTTCTTTTAAGAATATGAAGGATTTTGTGATAAAAGAAAAGAAAATAGAAAAGTGATGCAATTTTTTATGGGTAGTATTTTTAACATACTTCATATACTTGCTAAACATGCTATCTATTATATCCAAAACAATGAATGAAAGCATGACATCTTACTATTAGCAAAAAATAATATTTAGATATATTTTTTGGGGATTCAATGATGGAAATGGCCACAGTAGTAACATTGGAGTTTGATTTTGAGAATTAAAATGACTATGCACCCAAACATGTGCTATTTAAAAATAAATGTGGGAAGCAGATATATCTTCCCACAATATAATTATATTCTATGTTTATTTATCACATCTTAACAGAAATATTTTTGGGGGAGTTTAAATGGAAACAAATTGACAGCAGATATAAAATAAGAAGATTATATACTAGAATCTATATATTTGTTGAGCTATTTTCAAATATATATTTATATTTTGAATGGACAATCTTCCAGCAACCTGAGTTTGAATTATCATCTGATACCTAGCCATCTTTCATGTATTGGGCAATGCTTTTTTCATGGAATTTTATATATTGGGCAATACTTTCTCACTCACTACACATGTCTCCAAAAGATGAGTTAAATATTATGGAGTAAGTCTGAAAAAAAAGTTATTTTGTTTTCCTAGCAATTCAGACCATTATATCAATCAAGTGGACATATAAATATTTAATGTAAAATAAAAATCTAAAGAATAAAATTCCAAGCTTTATAATTTTTATTCTTATTCTTCTATTCTTTAGAGTTTAAGAAATGTATTCTTAATAAATTTGCACACCTCTATAGTATTTCTGTTTGACACAAAATACATATTTTATGGATAATACAGTACACTGTATATACATGTATGAAATGTTATGCAACTGTGAAATATATCGGTGACCCTGTTGTCAAAGGAATCCAGAAAAATTATTTTTCAGTTGCACATACCAATTTATGCCAAAATATATTAAAGGGAATTAAGTAACACATGACTTAATGTTTGTGTAGACAAGTAAATAAAATAAAAATATACAAGTGACGCTGTAAGAAATATTGGGACTTAAAGAAGTTTGGAGGTTCTGCAATGATGTTGAAATGTGTAGAACCCAGAGTATTTTACTAAGATTATCTGGATTTTATTTTATTTTTTTGAGAGACAACAAAAACTGTTCTATGATGGTGACTTCTATTTAACTCATAAAACTTTTATTGAAAGCCTAGGACTCTGTTCTACTTGTTGGGACCACCAAGATGAGTGAGATTTGAAGCCTGTCCTCTGGGAATTCTGTGTTATAAATTTCATTATGACAGTTTGTAGTTACTCAATAAATTTTTCTTGCATTTTCACCAAAATAGAGTTACTGCATTTTTATTGCACAGATTATCATGTTATGAAATATTTTAAGTCTTTTTAAAAATTTCTGAGCCACTTTGACAGTCTCCTGTTGGAACACAAACTTATTCATTAGATTAACTCAACAAACACCTAAAATTTTATTTAAAAAGTGAATGCTCCTGTCTACAGTCCTGAGCTAGGAACTAGAGGACACCAAAAGGCATAAAATACAGCCCATCTTTTCAAGGAACTTTCTATCAAATTAGGCACAAGCAAGATATTTATCTGAGAGTATCTTCTGGGCTCCAAGTCCAAGCTAGTAACTTTGATTTAATTATTTAATAAGCAGTTTTTATTCACTCATAAAGCCACAAATATAGTTCTATTTTTGAGTAGCATCTGGAAACAGTAATACATACAACAATAACTATTATTATAATTTATAAGTAAAATTCACGTAATGGAGCATAAGATAATAGAAAGAATATCAACTTTGGAGTCAGACAGACCTGAGTTTGATATAGGTCTGTATCACTTATGAGCTGTGAACATGACCTAGTTTCTTAACCTTTCTGAGACTTAGTTTTGTAATTGTATCACGTGGATAAATTCTTTCAGTGTGGCTGGGAGGATTTAATACAAAATAGAGCTCTTTGCACACGCCTGGCAGAGTGTAGGCATGGAAAAGTACTAGGTATTCATCAGTGTTAGAATAATAAGACTTGGGCAATGCTTTACTGTTTTTAAAATGAATTGACCTTCATTATCCTATTTAAACCTCACACAAATTTATCAATTCACTCATTCAGATAAAGAAACCAGGAAGCCCAGTGACCAAAGGAAATTTGACACATCAGGATTTAAATCCATGTTTTCTAGGTCTAGGACCTGTCCTTTCCCTAAATGATTAGGAATCGTGAGAATTTGATTTAGCTTTGTTCACACCAAAACCTACCTGCCTGGTTTTGGACTAGATATATAACTTCTTCATCTATGCGTAGGGTGTTGTAGTAATCCATGCTCACAGTTCTGTCTAGTTCTGTGTATACATACATTGAGAGGCAGCATAGTGTCGTTGTTAAAAGCATGGGTGTTGGGTATAAACTCTTGGGTTCAAATCTTGACTCTGCCATTTGTTTGCTCTGTAACTTTGGGAGAGTTACCAAATCACTTTAACTCTCATTTTATTCATCACTATGGGTTAATAAATAGTACAACTTCAAGGCATTTTGATGAGGAATAAATGAATTAAACTATGCAAAGTACTTAGAATGAAATCTGGTATAGAGTAAGCATTATGTAAGTATTTGCTCTAATTATCACCCTAAAATTGTAACAGCAAGTTCAATGACTTCAAGTGCACTATTTTAATGCTTCAAGTCATACAGTAGATTTGTTTAAACAATTATGTGGAAGCTTCCACAACCTAGCCGAGCTCATGGGCCCAATTTTATTGCCGCCCTTGTGTGACAGACGCAACATGCTAGCTCTGTTCCAAAGAACAGTTACTGGTAGACATGGTGCCACATATACCTGGAAGCAGTGGTTACTTGTCCAGTAATATGTACATATGTGTATGTATGTATCAATATATCGTCTACACCGAACTTTCTCCTGGTAACCAAATTGACCTCATGAATCTATTTTTCTAAGTTTTTGAAGTTGATTAGAATCCTTGTCAGTGTGACTACAGGGATCAATGAGTCTAATGTAGACATTTGCTGAAGCATCAAAAACTATAGCAAAAACTTCTTAGCAGAAGAAATATTTAAGCATTTATATTCTAAGCATATGGTGTGCACTTAAAATCATTTTGATGAGATGAATTATTAAAAATATTCTACTACATTCTCTTTATAAATAAACCCATGTTTAAAAATTATTTCAAGAATAAAAAACGTTCATTAAAATCTTTAAAACATATCACATTCATATTAGACCTCACTGAAAAGTAATTCCAATAATTGAATTTAAAAATATGGGCACAAATAAGACAATGGAGCCAACGTAAAGTTACAGGTAAATATTTGGAAAATTGCTTAAAAGTGTAAAGATTTAATTTTCGTATCATGAACTTTTAGAACATATTGAAAAATATTCATGCCCAAATTGTTGTTAAATATCACGATGTTCACGAATTTAAGTACAAAGTTTGTTTATAGTTTCCATTCTTTTATTTTTGTTTTGTAAGAATTATTTCTTAATTTATCTTAAGAGTTTTTGGACTGGGCATAGTAGCTCACATCTGTAATCCCAGCACTTTGGGAGGCTGAGGCGGGAGGATTGCTTGAGCCCATGAGTTTGAGACCACACTGGGCAATATAGAGAGACCTCATCTCTACCAAATTTTTTTTTTTTTTTAATTAGCTGGGCATGGTGGTATATGCCTGTAATCCCAACTACTGGGGAGTCTGAGGTGGGAGGATCACTTGAGACCAGGAGGTTGAGGCTGCTGTGAGCTGTGATTGCATCATCGTATTCTAGCCTGGGTAAGGGTGAGACCTTGTCTAAAACAAGACAAAACAAAAAAGAATTTTAGAAGAGATATAGAAACAGCTGACATTGTTCTAAGAAACTACTAGCACAGTGCAAAAGAAATATGCTTTCATTCCATCTTTTTCTTCTGTATTCACTCTTTCTTTTTTGCTAGGTGGCATGCATGCAGTGGTTTCATGGAGACCATACAATGCTTGAGATGATTGAGAAAAAGCGTTGCTTGTGCAAGGAAATAAAGGCTAGACAGAAAACGGAAAAGGGCCTTTGCAAACAGGATAGCATGCCTATCTTGCCCAGCTGGAAGAAGAATGCAGGTGCCAAGAAGTACAGCCCTCCGCCCTATTCTAAACAGCAAACGGTATTCTGGGATACTGCCATATGAGTGTGTGCAGGATGGTGTGAGCTCCACATTTCTTAATATGAAGAGGGAGGTCGACTCGGTCATATGATAATGAACTGTTACATATCTTTTCTGTGGGAGTGGAATGCCACGGGAAGCTGTGCCTATTCGTGGCAAGTTCAAGATAAAATGCATATGTCCTTGCAATGAAGGCACACTTATTTATCCCGGATTATTTTGAATCCAGAAGATATTAAAATGTAAATATTTTACTAGTTTATGGGTGACATCTGAAATAATACACATTATACGTATATAAATTACAGAAATATCAAGAGTTTACGATATGATATAATTTCGGTATTAACTGGTTTGTTATCTCTTTTATATGTAATCCCTTGATGCCTTTTATTATTAATTTTTGCATTTAAAATGTTTTTTTTTCCCTTGCCCACATTTGGTTTCTGTACAAGAGCTCACAACTATAAATCATGTTCAATCACATAATATATGATCTGGTGCTAGTAACGTAGAAGTTGAATATCATATTTGTTAAGAGCATCTGTGCTTTTTAAGTTTCAACGGTTTGACAGGAAATCAATGCAAACATGATGCTTAATTTGGACGTCCAAGTTACATTGACAACAATATTTTTGCTACATTGGCTTTATAAGAATTTCTCTTTAGTATCCTCCGGCAATGGTTAGACTAACCATTAGTCTGACTTAGTAATAACTAAGCAATGGTTAGTCAGACTCCAGAGAAAGTTACTAGGATATATTGGACATCCCAGCAGAAAACATTTCCTTCAGAAATGACTTTAGGGACATGTGTCCTTGCATCGTTGATCTGATTGGAGGAGACCAGGGTTCACTGTGACAATGGAAGGAACAAGGAATTAATAGCTCAAGAGCATGACTGCTTTCAAGAAAGTGGGACCAGTGGCATTGTAGCCACCATAATCACTATATTTAAGTAACTTTTCATGTGTATGCTTGTTTCCCCAAGAAAATGAGAAATAAACATTCAACTAGACCAGTTTACATATTTTAATACACTAAATGCCAATCTTTCTAAAAGTTTAGATCCATTAATAAAACATGTATTTCTTGTTAATTATTTTTTCAAACTGGTTATCACCACATTTCTGGGTCATAATCTTCTGTATGTGATCATCACACCCATTCTTACTGATTATGACACCATGACCAAAGAATTATGATCATTTTTCATTTTATTTTGTTTCAAGAAAGAGACAGGAAATGCAGGGGATGAGGGATGGGGTGGATTCAATTTTATGTGGTGGTGAAATTTAAGTTAAAAAAATCATATATATCTTTTAAGAAGAACTTGTTAGTTGAATATAAATATTGCCACGAATGAATAAAAAAGAAACTATCGCATATATTTTGTATATTTAAATTACTATTTATGCCTCCTAAAATTGATAGTATGTGGTTCTTTGTTAACAATCAATTTAGTATTATATTTCTGAGAGAAAAGTGTTTTTGAAGTTATTGTTATAGCAGTTTTTCTTGTAAGGGTATTGACAGCAATAGTTCAGTGCTGCTCAATAAAACCAAATATAACAGGAGTTAGAGAATTTTTGTAATCTATATTGCTACAAACCTAGTAATGCTTTATCAGTAATAGTTTCTTTCAAAAGCCTTTTCAATGTTATAACATGATTTTCTAATGTTTTATAATTAATGTGTATTTTGATGTCCAATTCGAATTCTGAAAGAATAAGGAAAAAGGTAAGTGGGAGCAGTGTATGGTTGGTGTGTCTGTGAGCGTGCGTGCGTGTGTATGTGTGTGAGTGTGTGTGTACATGAACGAATACTCAGTGGGAGAACTGTATACATAAAATGCTTACTGAAGTTGCAGGTTCTGCTTGAGGTGGTAGAAAACCGGGATCACAAATGCAGGAAATTATGAAGGGATCTTAAGTAGCTTAAATAAAACCTGCCAGTCTGTTTCACCAGCTATAGATTACGTTTCAAACCCAACAATCTATGAAGCACAAATCTAAGGGTGATGAAAATTTGTTTAGATAAAATCAGAATGGAAATAAAATGTGTTTATGACCCAAGTTATTATCCTGATTTAAGTTATTATGACCACATATACTCAAGCTTATCAGTCAGACACAAGATACTAATTCTCAGCATGTCTGTGATATGTATATATTCAGGCTCAGTATGGTGATGATTAACCCTCCCTTAAAATTTATATTTAGGGAACATCTTTCTGTGGGGAGATGCAAGTGTGTTTTTCAGATGCGTATCTTTCCCATATCACTCTGATTTAGGCAGAAAGTTTATTTAATGTTGGCCATTTGTCAAGAAGGAAACAAAAGTACTAAAATGATCTGTGTTGGCTTAAACCATTCCCATTTCTTCTATCAAACTCATGCTAGGGCCAGGTTTCATGCACTCCTTTTTCAAATGCATTATTTTCTGAGGCGGTAACTTGTTTGAAAATTTGACCTTAGGCAACTATTTTCATTTATTTCCGCAAGTCTCTACTTAAGTGGAAAGTGACTGAAAGATCTGGAAAAGTGGCTTCACTGAGATTTGACTCAAGAACTGTTATTCTGTGCCTATACGATTGTCCACTGTGGCAATAATCATTCCATGATCAATTTCCTTTTTGTGTAGTGTTTCTCTAAATGGAGAAAAGGAGATCATCAGTATGTAGAGAAAAATAAGCTGACTCTCTGGCAGTAATTAACTGGGATACTTCAATATATTAATTTGGTCAGAATATAGCCTACAGATAGCCAGAACACTATGCCATGATAAAGCTCATATTTCTAGCAGTGCCAAAGAACAAATCATATCATGGCATGGTTATCAGGTTGAAAGAGCTCATACTTATGAAAAATGGTCCTTTCACAGCAAATTTCATAGAAACAGAATTTTATTGGATATCACAAGATGCTTTTATATGTGAAACACTCCTTAGCAGAGAAGATATAAATTTCTTTAGAACTGATGAAAGGAAAATATAAAAATCTGCATTTATTTCAGTCGCAGAAGCCAGCATCCTCTGAGGTATAAGAGTAGTCTATTACATAAACACCACCCACATATCTCCCATGTTTATGCTACTGAAGCAAGCTTGGCGCCAAATGTGATGGATTTGTGTAAATGAAGGTTAATACTCACCCATGTAAAATAATTAGAAAAGTAAAACAAAACGTCTGGAGATTAAAATTTGTAGTTTTAAAGTATTATATATTCAAATACATGCCAATTGCCTGGAGACAACTAGATACAACTTTACTTTCCAAAGCAGTGACAAAATTGTCTTTGAATGCTTCTAGAGAATAAAAGAATGTTTTTATTACTACATTTTGTTGGTAGGTCTTGCCTGTACATGGAATTTAGTTTGATTCTTTTGAGCAAATCTAGTGACTACGTCAATACAACTAAATAAAGCTATTGGGTTATTATTTTAACTAATTAAATAAGACATCAACACAATGCACGTACAAATGCAATTTTAATATCACTTCCATGTTAAGACAAGCCAGCTTCCTAAAGTAGAAAAAAGCTTGTAAAATAACTACACTCACATGTGAAATTAAGAAACAATTCCTACGATTTAAGCAGTAAGTTATCTGAGATGAGAGGGAATTCACACTTGCAAAGAAATAGAAGTAGAATAGATAGCAATTCACAATTCATTATGTCCCAAACTTAAGTGGAAATAAAAGAAAAATTGTACTATAGCATTTAACATTATGTCACTACATCTTCCATGTATACAAAATAGACAGCTAATTGTAGAATGTGGACCATTTGTTACTAATCCGTTATTTAACAGTTGATTATTGGGCAACTTATGTATCAGGCATTTAAAAATTCTAAAGCACTTGGTGTTAAACATTGAAAAAGATGTCGTCCCACCCTTCAAGGAGCTTAATTATGCAATCATCAATATTTTCAAAATAAAGCCAATTGTTTTGAAGAAGATATAAAATTGTGTTTACATATGGCATTCTCTTTTTTTTTTCAGATCAAGTGTATAGTCAAGGTAAAATTCTAAACATACTAAACTTAATGTCTAAGTATAGAATATGTTTATGTGTAAGCCTCGATGTGTGCATATATAATATGTACTGCTGTCTATGTAAATCATTAAAAGGGTAACACATTTTGCCATGTTGGACTTGAACATTATGACTTGGGGTTTGGATGATTTAAAACTCTTTGATATTTGGGTCAATTACATTGCAGCAAAATGTGTGTAATATGGAAAAAAATGTCTGATTATATTTCCCTTTAAATATTATGAAGTTTCAAATTTAAGGGGAATTTTTTAAAGAAATGCTGTTGGATTTATCTCAACCAAACATGTGAAAATTCTTTTGAAGTGTTCAATTGTTCCCAAATATAACTGGGTTTGCCCACCCTAAAAGCATCTACATTTACACATGTATACACCCACGTACAGTATACATACTGTATATAATATATATGAAAATGTTTAGTATGCACTTCTTTTGATTGGAACTCCTTAAGTTAACATTTATAGTGTAGCAACTTGTGTAAAGTGCACTGTGATTATAAAAAACAAAGCACAGTAAAGTCACAGGTCTTGTTATCTTGCACTAAAAATGTGTTTACGTATTTAGCAGTTGTATGTTTACTTTCTTGCTCTTTCAGACAATTGAAACAAATAGCTATGAGAAGATGATATAAAAATAATATGTTTTTTAGTGGATAATGGCACTACATTTTTAAAAGACAGGGTTTTTAAAGAAAACCATTTAACATCCATTCCAATATAACATGTTTACTATATCTAAAAATTTGAATGTCATATTGCATTTTTCATAATTCATTAGAAATGTCAGGTATGTGCCTGAAAATTTGTGCAAATAAGCATTAGATAACAGATTTCTCTACTCATGTGTTATTAGCCATTTCTATATACATAATAATATACACACTGATGTTTTAACGTCTCTTAATTTTTGTACTTGATTTTTTTAGGTAACATGTAATTATAAATGTACTTTGATACCACTGAAGTAACCAGATGTTGTTTGAAAATAAATTGTTTTCTTTAGTGCATTGACAATATTTTACAATACTTTTTGTGATTATTTATTTGTGCTCCCGTGTAATTATAATAAAAGCAATAGTTTAAATTAGTTGACTTTGTCATTACTGGTATTTATTTATCAAGAAACAAAATAAGAACTTTTTCAAAGAAAAATACAACATTTTTCAATTTCTGCAGATGACCATGAGGTTGCATGTACTATAGAAGACTGATGCTGGTGAGTATTGAGGGTCTAGACTTTCTAATCTGTTATGTGACTCCCGGTTGCCCTTAATCACTGCTTGGCTTCTCCCTCAAGGTGATCCATTAAGTAACAGGAACATTGACACTTCTCTTTCTTCCATATGTACCTAATTCCAGTTAAATGACTCAGAGTGTATCTAAGGTGTGCTGGTGGCATGAAAGAGAAAATTCTGGCAATCCTAGACCTGTGTATGTAGACAAGGTATTTATTGGAGGGGTACTACTTAGCACATTCATTTATTCAGTCATACTTTTAGAGTTAACCTGGCTTAAATAAGGAGCAAGTCAGTATGTACAGTGTTGCTAGGATATCAATATCTAAAATGTCATTGAGCATGGTAAATATATGATAAGATTCTGGAGCTCAGTCAGTTTACAAAAAATGCCTGTAAAATAATGCAGAGACTTCTAATAGTTTCTAATGGCTACTTCATCAACCGCTTACATACTCTCTTTTATATCCAATCTCAACATAATTAATTATAATGTCATAATTTCTCGCCAATTATTTCCACGTTCATTTCATAAAAAGAAAGAAATTTATTATCACTGTTTGGTCCCACTCTTCCAGCTACTCAAATGCTCAGTGTGCTACTCTACCTTTTGTTTGAGCAAGAACTAACTTATCACCACCCCACCACCATCAACAGTCCAACCTTTCATCCATCTCAGCCCATGAGAAAAAGCTCCCCAATATTTGAAATTATTGGTTTCTTCCATTCTCCCAACCCCCATTACAACTCATTTTTTCCATCTCTGTGATCTCAGATTCTAATTAAATTATGTTGACACAATAATGTGAATGACTGATAAAACAATGTTCATCCTATAGTGATTTGTATTTGAGAAGATTCTTATTAATATGCATGAGTGAATATTAGAATGTCAGGCAATGTGACAAACCAGGAGATCGGAAGAAAATAACTTTAGAGAAAATTTTGCATAATATCACCTCACCTCATGTCTTGTAGAGCAGTGGTTCTCTCAAACCTTGCTGTGCAAAAAAAAAAAAAAAAGTCACTTAGTCAGTTCTTAAAAACTCCCAATGTCCAGAAGGCTGCCTAGAGCAGTACACAGGTGCTGGTAGTTTTAAAAAAAATCTAGATGCGTCCAATATGGAATCAAATTTGAGTATTAAAGCAAACTTCTCAAACTTGAATGTACATGCTTACCACTGAGGATCTTGTTGGCATACAGATTCTGATTTAGAAGAGTTTGAGAGTTGGAATCTGAAGCAAGATCTCAGGAGATGCTGATGCTGCCTGTCCATAGATCACCCTTTGAGTAGCAACTCCTTGGCAACTTGCCTCTCTGCCTATACTTAGGGAGCCTTTGGTAGCCATTGCCTAGAGCACTGCCACTCAAAGCCTACTTCAGAGATCAACAGCACAGCATTATCTTGGGACTTGTTGAATGAAAAACCTTGACCTTTGTCCCAGATAGATCTTTAGGGCTGAGGCTCATGGATCCTGTTTCAGCAAGCCACACAGGTGATTCTTATGCCCAGCAGAGTTTGAGATGCATTGTCTTAGACCAATGTGGCTTTCAATCATGGCAGCACATTACATTCTTGGGAGATTTTTATTTAATGCCAATATCTGGGCCCCTCTCTCAGAGATTATGATTTTTTTAGTCTGGGGTTAGGGCTAGACAACTTTTTCTTCTTTTTCTCCTCCACATTTTTCTCTTTTCTTCTTTCTTTCTCAGAACCCCCTAGGGGATTAGAATATGAAGTTGGTACTGAGAAAGCTATATTAGAGAATCAGCTCTGTCCCATACATTGGAAATTGCATTATTTCCCCCAGAAATAACATTTCATCCACAGAGCCAAACACAAGAATGCACCACTTCATAACCCTCCTCATCAAAATGACTTTCAGGTACTTCAGGGTAAAGAGTGGTGTGAAAAAAAAGTCCCAGCTTTTGGTTAAATCAACTCCTTGTGATTGGTACCAATCTCCCATTTTAGGAGGCCAATATTTTTCATGAGATAAGGCTTATATTAAAATTATTCTACATATTGCTTAGAAATTAGTGTCAAGGGCTCTGAATTGTTGATAATAGTATTAGGATTGTGTCATGTTTCTCCCCAGTTGGAATTAATGTACACCCCTCAAACACCCTCCCCCACTACCTTGATACACAGTATTGTGCTCGGGTTTTCATTACAATGCCATCTGTCTTATAATAGTTATTTCTTTGGGAATTTGTCTTCTCTACTTACATGGTGAGTTCCAGAAAGAGAAGCTACATTTATTTGCTATAAATCTTGTATTCTACAAAGTGCCTGGCCAATTGCTCTGCATTTAAAACTATTAGAAAATGTTCATTTAATTTATGTATTTATTCAACAAATACTAACTGAAGTCCACCTGTGTACCAAGCACTGTTCTGGGCATAAAAGGTCAAACTCAGTATACTAGTAAAGCTTTGATTCTAGTTGATTTATATATTCTTTTGAGGTTATATTTTCTGCTCTTCTCTCTCATTATATGAAACAAATATTGGGTGAGATCCTGCGATACTTTATACACCAGAATTGTTATATATACATGTGAGTATTATTTAGGAAGTTTTATATCTATATATTTATTTAAACCCCGCTTTTTATCCAAATAAAGCAATTGTAATTAATGTACAAATATAGCAAGGTGACATACATTAGAAATGTGTGAGAATTTTAACAAGAATGAAACACAAGTTACAGCATGAGATGAAACCAATCAGGAATAATTTTAGTTCACAAAATGCATACAATGATACCCTAAGTGTCACTACTTATGGGTTTATAATTCATTATAATAGTAAGACTAATAATAACAATAGTAAGACCACTACAATTTATTTCTTACTTTATGCAAAACACTGAACTAAGTTTTTAAGACATCTTTTCAAATTCTCACCTCAACCCTATGAATATGTTCATTTTCTGGGTAAAGATGCTGAGGTTTAGAAAACTTTCCCAAACTAATACACAATAGTAATTGATTGTGGAAATTCAAACCAGGCTTATCTGAATCAAAAACCAAACCAATGCAACATAGACTCTCATTTAAATTAATTTTTATTAGTTTGCTATTCATCATATACAGATACTCAAAGACATTTTAATCACTATGCAGTTCCATGTAGCCTGAATGGAAGTGACCCATCCAACTTAGGTATATATACTCGTCACTAAAAAAGCAATATTTTTCTCTACAATACAATGAACTTCATAGGTACTACAGATCAGTGTAGGGGACTTTATGCTTGCTAAAATCTTAGTCCTTAATAATTTCTTATCGATCTTCTAGCTGGTTTCAATGAAGAACAAATCAGTTTGCTAGGGCAAAATAGTAAGTTGGCTTTTAAATTGATTCTGCTTGTTGATTTTCCTTAGTTACTCCAGAAGGCAGTAACTATTGCTGCCTTCTGGAGGTATTTTGTTTTAAAGAATGCATTAATCTAAATTTTTTTGTCTTTCTTTGTGAATATACCATACGATATCACATTTATTAAGGAAAGGGAAAAAAGAGAGACTTGGTAGTAAGTTAAAATGTCCTATCCCACTGGGCACTTGTGCCTCAATGCTCTAGCAATATTTTCTCACACGGGTCCTTGAAAGGTGTTACTCATAACACTTCAATATAAAAAAAATCCACACTTTTTTATTTTAATAGTTAAGAATTTTTTACATAAATATAAAGCTAACATATTAAACTACTTTATTTCATTCACTGAATAAATATTTCTTGAATACTTGTTGTAATACCAGCCATGGTGATCAGTGATCAGGCTATGGTCATTGATAAAAGACGGCAACCTCACTTATCTTTGAGCTTATATAATGGACATAATTATTTATATCAGTGTTGAAGTTGGTAGCATCAACTTAACCCAACCTTCACCTTTAGGACTATAAGGTATGATGTTCAAGTGCTACTCAGATGTGGCAAAACTCATAAGTATTCAAAAGGCTGCAAGGAGCCTGCTCTGAGACTAGAAGATTATACACTGCTAGTAGAGGCATTATTTTGCCCATTCTCCTCATTCCCTTGGAGTTTGACACCGTTTGTCAGAGGTTACACATATAGACTTACTGCTTCCTTGGTAAATATATGCTTTTCCTTTACAATAGGAAGACTATGAAGAAAATGATACAGAGGACTGAAACCACTTTAGAGATCAGTAGATAGCCATGAATATAATTCTCTCAAAATGGTCTGCTTGCCTGAGGATCCTCTAGACTTTTTCTGAGACTAGAATTCACATGTTTGTTCTACTCTAAAATTTTCTTGACTTCTCATAGCTTTCAAACGCCAATTACATTGTCCAAGTTCCAAACCATCCCGCAGTTGTTTACTGAAACCTATCAACCCAGTATCTTACATATAAGTCCCTAGAAACCCCGCCTCCTTCCAGACTCCAGGATCATGCTTCAAAGGTTTCAAATTCAAATGATCGTATGCAAGAGAGGCAAGTTTCTGTCATCAAATACTGCAACAGGCAATAAGCAAGGTAGAGATTGAAAAACTGGAAGATGAGGAGAGGGTAGCCTGCAATACAAACTTCAACATGAGGGTATGAAGTTTTCTGGGGAAAGACACAAGGGTAGGGATGTTAAGAAGCTAAAAAATAAGATTAAGACTATCTAGTTCTGGAAAACGTAATTCATCCCAAATGTTGTTGGGTGGAATCTTTGAAAGAAGTTTACATCATTTTTATTTGAATGTGTAGACTCTTTTCAAATAAATATATGGATTTTGTAAAATACACCACTGAAGAACTTCATCAGAGTCGTTTGGAAAGGAAAGTAAGACAAGTCAAGACATAAAAATAAAGAAAAATTAGTACAAGGAAATAGTAAGGCCAAAAATTGATTGGCCACCTTATTTTCTGATGACTTCTCATAGTTTTTTCTTTCTGCTTTATCAATGCATCATTCACTAGATCTAAGAAGGTGAGATGGGATATAAACAATGAATAGTCAACTATGCAAATGCTTGAGGGAATATTTTAGATATCTGGGGAATTGTAAAGTTTCTGAGATAAAGTACACTTGATGTGTTGGGGAACCATACAGGTCATCACAAAGATGAGGTCAGGGAGAGAGGCAGGGGCCAGATTATGTAGGCACTGTGGAGTTTATATACAGACACTGTGGAAAACATTTTACTTATCTATAAAAACCAAAGCCATAGGTGAAGTTTAAGAGTTTATGGATCTACTAAAGAGGATATTCATTACCCCTCCCTTAACTGATCAACACATTTATTAATAAGTGTGGGAAGAAGACCAAGAATCACCAAACATTTGATGAAAACTAACAGTATGAATAAAAGGAAATTAAATAAAATAGGTAAGTAAAGGAAAAGATGTTTAATAAATTACAGTTAGATTGATTGCCAGAAGTGGGCTGAATGTGAAACTAATAAAGCTTAAATTTAATGGTCACACACATGTTAAAACTACTCTAAGATGAGGGGAGAGACCCTACTAATGTGTTCGCGTGTGGTCATATGATTTGGTAAAATTTGTAAAAGTAGGGCTATTTTGACTATGGTCAGTTGAGAGTGATACCTTTTTCTACTCTAAATTACTTTCCATCCTACTTCTCCTTGCTTTGGGGGCTCTGGAATGGCTATGGGAATTTTGGGGATTTGGCTAAGAAGAACTTGGATTGGATATACATTTACTTTAGCAGGGTATTTTCATGTGGCTCACATAATTCATAATTTCATATTTTATTTTTTGGTTAAAAAATTCCTCTTCCATCTATATAAGCTTCAGTCCTCATAAAATTTGGAGTTGCCTCTCATTCTCATAGATATTCATAGATATCCAAAGGGATATAATTTCCATAAACTAAAACAAACTGCAAAGGGAAAAATAAATCAGAAAAAATAAAACTCAAAAATATGGACTACTTCAGCTGCTTGCCCTTCCCTCATCCCTTCAAACAAAAGAAAACAAACAAGAGCATATGTATAGTTAAAAGAGTAGAGCCATTTTACCAACCATTTCAGGGAAATATGATTTGGATATCTAGGAAATCCTTAGGTCCAAAGGCTATATTAAGCATCTTATATACATCACCAAAATAGTCTCATTTCCTGAATATGCTCATTTCCTTTACCATATGATTGCTGCAATATTTATGAGAATTGATGAAATTAATCTACTTGGAAAGTTAATCACATATGTTCCCATAGAAATGACTAGGTAAGAAAGAGAGTTAAATATAACTTAAAATGATCAATGTACACCTCCTCAGCTCCAAAAGTTGCCCTTCGTTGCCTGCTGTATGAAAATCTAGCTGGGCCCTTTACATTAGTTTTTCTATATAGCTGGTATGATGTTAAGCTTTGTAAGCAGAGGGTGATGGAGAGACACTGCAGGAAGAAGGTCCTTTCTTCCTGGTTCTTTTAATCACCTACTTCTTACTCTTATTGTGCAGCTGCCAGCAGGACATTTGTGAATCATTTGTAGTGTGTACCTCCATCTTATTTCAATGGAACCCCAAAGAGATATTTTTTGCTTTTTTAGGGACTATGAACCAGGTGTGTCCCAGGGAACCTAGAAAACATCTCTGCCATCCAGTGGGTCACAACCACATTTGTCTCCTGAGGTTGGATCCCTGCCTTGAGGAAGGGACTCTCACCTTCCATATATGTATTTCTCTTTTGAGCAATCTCCCCCAAGCCTAGGTAAATGTTTAGGATTCTCTTTACTGCTTTTTAGATTTTCTCTATTAGAGTTAATAGTTCTTTACTTCAAATTTTTCCCGTTCAAATTACTGTGTAGTTTTTGCCTCCTAGTTGAAGTCTGACCGATACACTTTTTATTTTCTTTACTATTATCATTGTGTTTTTCATTTTTGTAAACAGTTTTATAAACTATTTCTACTATCCCCATAATAAAAATTTGCATTTTATAAATCTTATAGTCAATTTACTATTGATGACAGCAAAGCATTGAAACTTGTGATAAACTTTTTGAGCCAAAATAAATGTTGGTTGATTTTGGTCCTACTTACTTGTTAGATGTCTTAATACATCCTGTATATATTTTATTGGGGTATTCTTAATCTTTTGCTTTTAAATAAAAGACATTTGAAATTCAGCAAGTTCTCCAATTTTATTCCCCTCACTTTCAAGATTTTTGTTGATATTAAATAAAATTAAATTTAATGCATTTGATACTTTATAAAACTGAACACAGGTAAGAGAGTTGGTCTTGAGGTGGAAGAATGGCCTTATATCATCTGAAGTTGGAAAGAAAGAGCAAAGGGTAAAGATATGAAGAATTTTGTTGAGAATGAGGCAGAATATTAGGTGAATTTCTGTCCTATGTTCTTAATTTTCCCCAAACAGAAAGATACAAGGTCATCTGCTATCCAGAAATGGTAGAAGACTTGATGAGAATAAGCACAACAAAGAGGGAGATGGCTATGGTTAAATAAAATATTTTCCAGTCTTCCTAAGAATGCTGTTTGTACCAGGATGCTGTTCTATAGTGTCCCTCAGCCCTCAGGGTGGGGCTGGTTAGGGAGAGCAGACTGCAGGACTGATCTGCTAGATGGTTATTACAATGGCTGAGTAGCAGTAGTTTTGACCTGAAAGAGATCAGAGACTAATCCTTTTTTAAAATTCATTTTTTCTCTTCTCTCTGTGTATATCACTGAATTGCATTTCCAGAATCATACTTGGATGTGGCCCTTGACTGAATTTAAAATGTGAATAGAGAAGATGAGCATCCATGCCAGCCCAGTCTATGGAAGCCACTTAGATGTGCTCTGTGGTGACTTTGACCTCTCCAAGCTGACTAGGGTGGGCTCCCTCAACTCCCACACTAGGCAACTTAGGCAGCCACATGCTGAAGATGGCATAGTGTCCTTCCACTAGTTTCTCCATCAGTATATAAAACTGAGTTACCTCTTCCCCATCTGTGCACATTTATTTCACTTGGAGCTACCCTGGACTTCTACAGAAAGGGAAAATAATCTATTATATTGACTTGTTACATGTGTGAATCTATTTGTTGTACCATTGTCAGCCCAGGCTGCTACAAGATAACATAGACTGGGTGGCTTAAATAACAGAAATCTATTCCTCACCATTCTAGAGGCTGGGAAGTCCAAGATCAAAGCTGCCTGCTGATTCAGCTCCTGGTGAGGATCCTCTTTCTGGTTATACCCTCAGAAGGTGGAGAGGAAGGGACAGGAAGCCAGCTCTCTAGTGTTTCTTCTAATAAGGGCACTGGTCCTATTATGAAGGCCCCACCCTCATGATCTAGTTTTCTCCCAAAAGCCCAATCACCAAATTCCGTTGCATTGGGAACTAGGGTCTCAGCACATACATTTTAGAGGGACACAAATATTCAGTTCATAGCTACTGTTCAACCCCCACCCTAACAAATATAACTGGCTTGGTCCATAGGAGGCAGTAATATGGTAAAAGAGCTAAACATGTATTGTTTCCATTTTTCTATAAGAAAAAACATTGTTTTCTGTCATTTTATACTATAAACGGTTATAGCAGATAAAAATGTACGAATGAATAAGTAATAAATTATAGTAGAGTTTGTATTCTTCTGGAGAAAAGGCTCCATGATGATACCAAGAACTATACAGTTTTTGTCCTTTCTTATAAAATAAAATAATGTAAATATTTTACTACTTATAATGCATAAATACAGAATGTGAAAGTTAGCTGTTCTGATACCATCTGGGTTTAAGCATATCATTATTTTCTAAAATATCAAATAGTATAATTACATTAATACAATGCATAAAAAAGGGGCATCCAATAACTTTTTGGCCTCTCTCACTTGCCTTCTCTATCCTTCTCCAGGGAAGGAGGAATCACATCATTTTTGGTTTTGGACAAAAAACTGGCTCAAATGTGTTCTGTGTCTCACAGAGGGCATGCATTTTGATCTGCTTCTATCCCAGAACATACATTTTTTTCAGCACCACACCACACCTATTCCAAAATTGACCACATACTTGGAAGTAAAGCACTCCTCAGCAAATGTAAAACAACAGAAATTATAACAAACTGTCTCTCAGACCATAGTGCAATCAAACTAGAACTCAGGATTAAGAAATTCACTCAAATCCGCTCAACTACATGGAAACTGAACAACCTGCTCCTGAATGACTACTGGGTACATAACGAAATGAAGGCAGAAATAAAGATGTTCTTTGAAACCAATGAGAACGAAGACACAACATACCAGAATCTCTGGGATGCATTCAAAGCAGTGTGTAGAGGGAAATTTATAGCACTAAATGCCCACAAGAGGAAGCAGGAAAGATCCAAAATTGACACCCTAACATCACAATTAAAAGAACTAGAAAAGCAAGAGCAAACACATTCAAAAGCTAGCAGAAGGCAAGAAGTAACTCAAATCAGAGCAGAACTGAAGGAAATAGAGACACAAAAAACCCTTCAAAAAATTAATGAATCCACGAGCTGGTTTTTTGAAAAGATCAACAAAATTGATAGACCGCTAGCAAAACTAATAAAGAAGAAAAGAGAGAAGAATAAAATAGATGCAATAAAAAATGATAAAGGGGATATCACCAGCGATCCCATGGAAATACAAACTACCATCAGAGAATACTACAAACACCTCTACGCAAATAAACTAGAAAATCTAGAAGAAATGGATAAATTCCTCGACACATACACCCTCCCAAGACTAAACCAGGAAGAAGTTGAATCTCTCAATAGACCAATAACGGCTCTGAAATTGTGGCAATAATCAATAGCTTACCACCCAAAAAAAGTCCAGGACCAGATGGATTCACAGCCGAATTCTACCAGATGTACAAGGAGGAACTGGTACCATTCCTTCTGAAACTATTCCAATCAATAGAAAAAGAGGGAATCCTCCCTAACTCATTTTATGAGGCCAGCATCATCCTGATACCAAAGCCTGGCAGGGACACAACAAAAAAAGAGAATTTGAGACCGATATCCTTGATGAACATTGATGCAAAAATCCTCAATAAAATACTGGCAAACCGAATCCAGCAGCACATAAAAAAGCTTATCCACCATGATCAAGTGGGCTTCATCCCTGGGATGCAAGGCTGGTTCAACATATGCAGAACAATAAATGTAATCCAGCATATAAACAGAACCAAAGACAAAAACCACATGATTACCTCAATAGATGCAGAAAAGGCCTTTGACAAAATTCAAAAACCTTCATGCTAAAAACTCTCAATAAATTAGGTATTGATGGGATGTATCTCAAAATAATAAGAGCTATCTATGACAAACCCACAGCCAATATCATACTGAATGGGCAAAAACTGGAAGCATTCCCTTTGAAAACGGGCACAAGACAGGGATGCCCTCTCTCACCACTCCTATTCAACATAGTGTTGGAAGTTCTGGCCAGGGCAATTAGGCAGGAGAAGGAAATAAAGGGTATTCAATTAGGAAAACAGGAAGTCAAATTGTCCCTGTTTGCAGATGACACGATTGTATATCTAGAAAACTCCATTGTCTCAGCCCAAAATCTTAAGCTGATAAGCAACTTCAGCAAAGTCTCAGGATACAAAATCAATGTACAAAAATCACAAGCATTCTTATACACCAATAACAGACAAACAGAGAGCCAAATCATGAGTGAACTCCCATTCACAATTGCTTCAAAGAGAATAAAATACCTAGGAATCCAACTTACAAGGGATGTGAAGGACCTCTTCAAGGAGAACTACAAACCACTGCTCAAGGAAATAAAAGAGGATACAAACAAATGGAAGAACATTCCGTGCTCATGGGTAGGAAAAATCAATATCGTGAAAATGGCCATACTGCCCAAGACAATTTATAGATTCAATGCCATCCCCATCAAGCTACCAATGACTTTCTTCACAGAATTGGAAAAAACTACTTTAAAGTTCATATGGAACCAAAAAAGAGGCCACATTGCCAAGTCAATCCTAAGCCAAAAGAACAAAGCTGGAGGTATCACGCTACCTGACTTCAAGCCATACTACAAGGCTACAGTAACCAAAACAGCATGGCACTGGTACCAAAACAGAGATGTAGATCAATGGAACAGAACAGAGCTCTCAGAAATAATGCCACATATCTACAACCATCTGATCTTTGACAAACCTGACAAAAACAAGCAATGGGGAAAGGATTCCCTATTTAATAAATGGTGCTGGGAAAACTGGCTAGCCATATGGAGAAAGCTGAAACTGGATCCCTTCCGTACACCTTATACAAAAATTAATTCAAGATGGATTAAAGACTTACATGTTAGACCTAAAACCATAAAAACCCTAGAAGAAAACCTAGGCATTACCATTCAGGACACAGGCATGGGCAAGGACTTCATGTCTAAAACACCAAAAGTAATGGCAACAAAAGCCAAAATTGACAAATGGGATCTAATTAAACTAAAGAGCTTCTGCACAGCAAAAGAAACTACCACGACAGTGAACAGGCAACCTACACAATGGGAGAAAATTTTCGCAACCTACTCATCTGACAAAGGGCTAATATCCAGAATCTACAATGAACTCCAACAAATTTACAAGAAAAAAACAAACAACCCCACCAAAAAGTGGGCAAAGGATATGAACAGACACTTCTCAAAAGAAGACATTTATGCAGCCAAAAGACACATGAAAAAATGCTCATCATCACTGGTCATCAGAGAAATGCAAATCAAAACCACAATGAGATACCATCTCACACCAGTTAGAATGGCAATCATTAAAAAGTCAGGAAACAACAGGTGCTGGAGAGGACGTGGAGAAATAGAAACACTTTTACACTGTTGGTGGGAGTGTAAACTAGTTCAACCATTGTGGAAGTCAGTGTGGCGATTCCTCAGGGATCTAGAACTAGAAATACCATTTGACCCAGCCATCCCATTACTGGGTATATACCCAAAGGATGATGAATCATGCTGCTATAAAGACACATGCACATGTATGTTTATTGCAGCATATTCACAATAGCAAAACTTGGAACCAATGCAAATGGCAAATGTCCAACAACGATAGAAGACTAGATTAAGAAAATGTGGCACATATATGCCATGGAATACTATGCAGCCATAAAAAATGATGAGTTCCTGTCCTTTGTGGGGACATGGAAGAAACTGGAAACCATCATTCTCAGCAAACTATCACAAGGACAAAAAACCAAACACTGCATGTTCTCACTCATAGGTGGGAACTGAACAATGAGAACACATGGACACAGGAAGAGGAACATCACACTCCAGGGATTGTTGTGGGGTGGGGGGAGGTGGGAGGGATAGCATTAGGAGATATACCTAATGCTAAATGACTAGTTAATGGGTGCAGCACACCAACATGGCACATGTATACATATGTAACAAACCTGCACATTGTGCACATGTACCCTAAAACTTAAAGTATAATAATAATAAAATTAAAAAAAAATAAAACAAAGTTGGTGAACCTCGCAGCAGACATTTGGCCTTGGTAATATATTGTCATCTCATAGTTCATGACTTTGAAAACAGGCAAATTGTTATAGGTAAATTAAGGTTTAATGCATATTCAATAGAGCAATTTTTTTTCTCTGTTTCAGAAACCTTATTCCTTCTAGGAAAAAAAAGGTGGGAAACATGATTGTGCGTATTCTAGATCAGGCAGTCAGAAATAGTACGTAATGCATTGATATATAGTATTCCCTCAGAAAAAATAAAACTGGGGGAGGAACCTCCCTGGGCCCAAGTGTCCACATGGCAGGGAAAGGCTGAAGCTGAGTATCCCATCTGTACCCAAAGCAGATCCTCTCCCATTTGCTCTACTCTCTCCCCGTTCCTACTGTCTTCCTAAGCCCCACTTCATTCTGTGATATTACCAGCCTGACATCTGTTTGAACTCTGTTTCTGGTACTGTGCTAGTTTTCCCTCATGGTGGTGTGCATTTTGGGAATTAATAAACAGTGATTACAGACTCGCTTCATGGGACTTGGTTTTATGAGGATTAAGGATGAACTATTCTCAGGAACAATATCCACACATTAGCCATTGAGTGCCAATAATGTAAATACATCAGTGCTTTCCAAATTTCCACAGATTCGGACCTCCAGAAGCAGACACTGAGACAGAATTTGGGATGCAAGGTCTTTGTCTGCGATCAGCAAATGTGAAGGGAAAGGTGAAGAAGAGCATTCGGCCAAGGATGAAGCTGAACAGTGATAGAGGCCCCACAAAATCTTGGCCAACCTTTCAAGAGGCCCTGAAGGGAGGTCTGGAGCTCTGAAAGATCCTATATTGGGTCCAAATGGTCTGTTTTTTACACTTCTCAGCCCTGAGGAGTGGACAGCTGGAGCCAACAGCTTCCCTCACTCTCTGTAGCTGGGCTGCAGTCTTCTTGAAGGGGACCTGAGTGGCACAACCTTGACTCCACCACACACATTAATCTAAAATTTCAACATCCAACAAGATTCTGTATCAAACTTGATGAGTTGACTCTAACATTCATCTAGATTTAAAAATGTGTGAGAATAGGCAATACAAAATTGAAAATGAACAAATGGGGAGAAATTGGCCTGATAGGTTTTAAAATACTCTATGAAAGTCCAATAATTAAAATTGTGTCATATTGACACAAAAAAATAGAGTAGGGGAGGTAAAAATAACAGAATAGAGGTCAGAGAGAGCAAAGTATATTATATTTATATGTGTGTATGTGTGTGCATATATATATATATAGAATAAACATAGAATGCATGTGGCATGTCAAGTCAGCAGGGAAAAAAGATTATTCGACAAATAGTGGGAATAGTTGCTTATTCATTCAAACAAAAAATTCATTTTGGTTTCTACTTTATTAAAATAAATTCCAGTTACATTGAGAAATAAGGACAAAATACCCCTCAAAACTATAATGGCATTTTATAAATAATTTAAGTCATAATAGAATGTAATACATTTTATAATGCTTTGCTGAGTGGGGAAAGAGCTCTTACATGTAACAAATTTCAGATTCCATATCTATCAAGAAACTGATAAATTTACTCTATGAAAGTAAAAACTATGTGCAATGAAATACACACAAATCAAATGAAAAGGCAAAAGTTAGTCCAGAAAAAAAATTGCAAAATTTACAACATACCCAAAGTAAAAATGTGTAACACATAAGAGCCCCTAAATATCCATGTGAAAAAGCAAAATAATAGAAACATGCAATTCAGAGTAGACCCGAATAGCTAATATACAAAATATAGTCAAATCAATAATCAGAAAATGCAAGCTAAACAACACTGGTAGATATTTCTAGATTATCAGATCCTGCACAAATTACCATGATTGATAGGTCATATCTAATACTGGCTACACTATGAGTTAATGCGTATTCTCATGACCATTTCTTTCTCTTTTTTTTTGTTTTTTAGAGACAGGGTGTCACTCTGTGACCTAGGCTGGAGTGCAGTGACATGATCATGGCTCACTGCAGCCTCAGCCTCTTGGGTTCAAACGATCCTCCCATCTCAGCCTCTCAAGTAGTTGGGACCACAGGTGTGTGCCACTATACCTGACTAAATTTTTTGCTTTAAATATTTGGTAGAGATTGGGTCTCTCTATATTGCCCATGCGTGGACCATTCCTAATAGAATAAATTGCTACAACCTTTTTTTTTAATTCTTATTTTTACATATTTTTTAAGATGAAGTCTCATTCTGTTGCCTAGGCTGGAGTGCAGTGGCACGATCTCAGCTCACGGCAACCTCTACCTCCCGGATTCAAGTGATTCGATTCTCCTGTCTCAGCCTTCTGAGTAGCTGGGATTACAGGCACCCGCCACAATGCCTGGCTGATTTTTGTATTTTTAGTAGAGATGGGATTTCACCATGTTGGCCAGGCTGATCTCCAACTCCTGACCTCAAGTGATCCCCTGGCCTCAGCCTCCCAAAGTGCTGGGATTGCAAGTGTGAACAACCACATGCGGCCACTACAACCTTTTTAGAGGACAGTTTGGCAGTATTTGTCAAAATTGCCTACACAAAAATCTGCCTGTGCGTATAAAATTGTACAATGTAAATATAAATGGGTGTATTGCCATTATTTTGTATTCGTGAACAATTGGAAGCAATAATTCTATTATGAAAATGATTAAACTAGCCCACAATACCGATTGTATATCAGTACTGGGTATGAGTTGAGAAGTATTTGAGTATGTTGCAGTAGTAGACAACTCCAAAATCTCAGTGGCTTAAAACAAAAGGTGATGTCTTGTTCACACAGGGTCCTCTCAGGTCAGCTGGGGCTCTGCCTTGTGTTCTCATCCAGGGGCCAGGCAGACAGTGCCACCACCAATCTGGAGTTTTATACTGTATTCCTAGCAGAAGAGAGGGTGTGGTGCCTTGCAGACAGCTCTTAAAGCTTCCACTTAAAAGTGATAACATGTCTCTCCCATTCAGATATCATTCACAGGGAAATACCTAACCTCAAGGGCACTGCAAATTAAAACTACTGTGTGTTTCTTAGAAGTACAAGAAATTAAGGAACTACCACTCCATGGAATACAAATATATTATACCTAAAAAGAATGAGGCAGATAAATATGTTCATATCTCAATTTAAAAGTTCCAATGTAGTTCTACAGTGTATTTAAATTCCATTGCTATCTTGAAAATATATATATTTGTATATGTATATATATATTCATGTAAATGAATTGACAAAGTTTTGAAACTGTAAGACCAACCATTAACAAGAAGATTGTGGCACAACGTTGGTTGGGAGTAGTGATGGGATACTTTAACTTTTACTTTATATACTGTAATATGTTTTTCAAAATATAATTGTCGGAATGCATCAATATTGCTTGCCTGATTTGAAAACTAATTTAAGAAAGTCACCAAAGTTTCTTGGACCTTCTTTTTCCATTTCTTTAGATGGAAAAAAATAATTATCAAGAGGTGAACTGGAAAAATAAAGTTACTATCTACATCTTGTAAATCCCAAGAAATATTTGTGTAGATTTACTATCTACATCTTGTATTTCCCAAAAAATATTTGTGTGAATTTACTCTATTGTTTATGTCCCAAGTAATATCTGTGTGGATTGGTGAAGATGCATTCTATAATATTAGCTGTTCCCAAATAAAGGAGTCATTAACTTTTATCAGACCAAAATATATTTTACTAGGAAATTTTAGCCCTTGGTCTCTTCCCTGTGGCTCTCCCATTTCTTAAAACAAAAGAGTTATTTAGGAAAAAAAATCCTGGTCCTTTTTCTCAATAGTCATCACAGTCATCACTTTCACACACACACACACACACACACACACACACACAGAAACACCATCCCTACCACCCCCCAAAACACACCCCCAACATACACACACAGGGTTTTTGATTGTCCTAAGCTAATTCATATATATATATCATATATATTAATATATATGTGTGTATATCTACATATTTATGTATGTATATATCTATATATATGTGTATATATGTGTGTATACAGATATCTATATAGATGTGTATATATGTGTATATCTATACAGATATGTATATGCATATATATCAGACACACACATATATTTATATGATATGAATAGATTTATTATAAGAATTGGCTCAGGTGATTATGGAGGCAGCCAGGTCCCAAGTCCCCAGATCTGCAGGGTGATTGGAAAGTTGGAGACCCAGGAGGACTGATGATGTCATTTTAGTCCAAAGATTGGCAGGGGGAGACCCAAGAAGAGCTGATGTTTCCATTCAAGTCTGGAGGCAGGAAGAAAACAATGTTCCAGTTTGAAGGCAGTCAGGCAGGAGGAGTTCCCTCTTATTCAGGGAAGTGTCAGCCTTTTGGTTGTACTCAGGCCTTCAACTGATTGAATGTGCCCCACCCACCTTAGAGAGGGCAACCTGATTTCCTCAGTCTATTGATTTAAATGTTAAATAAATAATTTTTAAAAACCCTCACAGAGACACCCAGGATAATGCTTGACCAAATATCTGGCTACCTCATGGCCTAGTCAAGTTGACATAAAATTAACCATCACAGAAGCCTCACAGTACAATGAACTTGCTTCTGCAACTGCTAGTTTAGCTAGATGTTAACTTTGTAAAAAATAGATTGTGGAAATGTATAAGCCACCATGCTTATCCTCTCACAATTTTATCATATGTAAGCCTATCAGGAACTGTATTTTAATGTCATGATAAATCTGTGCTCAGTTTTATATATCTTGGTCTCTGTGCAATAATTAACCTGATTCTTAAATAAATTGTAAAAAAGCTTCAAAAATATTTTATGAAATTCCCCTTGGTGGCATTAAGCACTAAGGAAGCTAATTGATTCCTTAAATTTTCAGTTAAGCCAGTGTATTCTTTCTTACATGTTGCTCAGTTATCTAATCCATGTTTATCAAAATAGATCTGGCCTCTTACTTAGTAAACTTTATTTGAATTTTCTTTTATTTTATTATGCTTTAAGTTCTGGGGTACATGTTCAGAAGGTGCAGTTTTGTTACATAGGTATACACATGCCGTGGTGGTTTGCTGCACCCATCAACCAGTCACCTACATTAGGTATTTCTCCTAATGTTATCCCTCCCCTAGCCCCCCACCCCCCAACAGGCCCTGGTGTGTGATGTTCCCCTCCCTATGTCCATGTGTTCTCATTGTTCAACTCCCACTTATTTGAATTTTCAGAGAATAAATTGCCTTCATGAATTTTTCTTCATAAGCTTTTATCTTGTAAGTCATATTAGGAAACTTTGTTCGTTATCTACTTAACTTTTCATCTTGGATTATAGATGAAGAGAAAAACCTCTGAAAATATAACTCTAAGGAAATTGGATGTGATATGTTCCATCCAGAAAACAGTTTTGTTGAATGATCACTGCTCAGGAAGACTGTCAGAAATTCTTATCAATGCACTTGGCTAAAAATCATCAAGGCAATAATTTTATGGTACTTAATATTTTCAAGTAGAATTATATTTATTAAGCCTGATTAGTAGTCAATGGACCTATGAAGCTTGAAGCAAAGTAGTATCAGATTCATCAATCAAAGCATTAGAGAGTTAGAGGATTTTGCAAGATCATGTAGCCAGCACTCTTCCCATATTTAGACCTCAATGGTTCCAGGTTGTAAGAATTTATTCCACAATATTTTAAAACCCCTCAGGATTCCCTAAGAATTTATTACCAAAAAATATTGCATGGCAGCATGTAGCAATAATAAAATAGGTTTGTGATATTTTGAAGCACAAAACTGAGACATTTTGATGATTTGTCTTTCTCCTAATTTCAAAAATTCATGAAATACTTGCTAATAACTGCTTTCTTATTTCTAGAAGATCCTTAAAACTTTAATGAGAATGGTTAGAGCATCTACTTAAAATAACCACAGCTCCGACTTAACCCATTTAAATGGTCTTCTAATAAGAGAGGAAAGTAAAAAGGAGAAAACCAGAAAAAAAATCAGAAAAAAATGTCTGATATTTGCAGGCCACATGAGGACTGAGCATGAATTTGAACAGCCTTTAAGAGCTGCCAGTTCATCGGAGTTAGCAGCACATGGCAATTCAGCCTTCCAAGTGGCAGAAACTCTGCCTCCTCAGCCGTCCTCTTAAAAGCCCATTTTCTCCAGCAGATCCCTGAAGGGTTGAGATGAAAGACATGGCACAAACAGGACTGGCCTTCAGATGCCCACAATATCTGGGAGACCTGAGGTTAGAATTAATAGATATGGGTATCTTTAGCTGTTTTTGTCTCCAAACATCTTGAGACCAGGTCAAATTTAGAAACAATTCTATTTGAGGAACTAAACCAGAAAGATTTATCAGTTAGGGTCAGGTTCAATTTCAAAAATATTTTTGTTTGGCCAGCTTTGCTTTCCAGCTTTGCTTTAGGAAAGCGTGGGTTTAATGTTTGGTAAAACTCATTTACTAATTAAGGCTATTCTGTAGAACTATTTTCCAGCTCAAGTTGGAAATAAGATTCAGACATTTTTGGAGTGTGGTACATTGATCCTCAGGAAGTTATTGGAAGAATCAATTTTCTGGAGAGGTTTGGTCTAAAGGAGCTTCTACACACAGGGTAGGGTAGTTAAAAAAGAAAAGCAAAATTAGATAAAATATGCTAATTATTGAAGGACAATCCTAAATGAGAGATTTGGAAGAATCAGAGAGAATGAATCTTTCCAGTAGCTAAGAATGCTCTGAACTGGGGGCAAAGGGTGAGAGTTCAGAAAAAATAGCATACAATAAATCACTGATATTCATCCTTGGTAAAAGGACTTGTGCCTCCCGGTCTCTTCTAAAGCTTACATTCTTGAGTGTGGTGGGGTTGGGGATGAGTGTTGGGGTGCTGGAATTTCTATGGAGTTTGGGGAAGTCAAACACAGAGAAGATTTGTATGGTATTTCTATCAAAAACCCTAGAGTCTAACAAGCCTCGTAGAGTCTGTCACATATGACCCAGGACCAGAAGGGTACCATGGAGGTGTAAAGTTAAGAAAAAATTTCACTAGCATAACAGGAGGTGAAAGAGCAGGGCAAGTGTGGGAATATCGGGAAAGTAGGGGTGAGGGTTATGACAACTCATCATCAGAAGTGGTTAAGGGTCAACAGATCCTGTAAGAATGCTATGGAACAATAAATACTTTATGTATATTACTAGCGTCATAAATGGTCAATATAAAAGCTAAGAGCAATGATCACAACTATCAGACTTTGGGACCAGGAATGGAGAATGTGCATTGAAGTGCATTTAAGGTAACTCATCTTTCAGAGTGAGGGGGAAATAGGTGCCATCTTTATTAAAGAGTGTCAATAAGCATATCATTGACAATTACAGAGGGAACCATCATAAGATCTAAAAACAATCAAAATGAAAAGAGATCATAGAGAATGGATAAGGAAATAAAGAAATAGACCAATGTTATACTTTAGCCTAATTTTTTTCTGTACAATTTAATGTTACTATGAGCAAGAATTACTATAATAAAGATGCAATGACAGTAACAATAATATCATTTGTGTAGTGGTTAAATCCATGGAGGTAAGTATGCCTGGGTTTTAAATCTAGCACTTATTCAGAGGCTTGAGAAACTTTCTTTAACCGCTCTCATCTTAGCGTCTTCACGTGTAAAATCAGAAGGAAATTGTAGCTTATTCCTAGGATCACTGCAAGGATTTAATCTGTGAGTCTGTTCTCTGAAAGTGAATCTGTGTACAGCATTTAGACATATGGTAAATGTTACGGAAATATTAGGCTTTACTGCATAATACTTCTGATCCTTAACGATTTATATTTGTCTACATAATGGTGATTCCTAAATCTACATAACTGGGGTTTGGGGTTTGTGACGGTTAATTTTATGTATTAATTTGAGTGGACCACAAGGTGCTCACATTAAACATTGTTGCTGGTGTGTCTGTGAGGGTGTTTCCAGACGAGATCAGCATTTGAATTATTGGTCTTAGCAAAACAGAGTGTCCTCCCCAGTGTGGGTGGGCATTGTCCAATCCATGGAGTGTCTGAATAGGTTGAAATGTGGAAGGGGGATGCACCCCTTTTGTTCCTGCCTCACTACTTGAGTTGGGACATCTCATCTCATAGCCTCCTGTCTTGGGACTGGGGTTTACATCACTGGCTGCATGACTTTCAGGCCTTCAGGCTGAATTACATCATGGGCTTTTCTGATGCTCCAGCTTGCAGATCTCAGATGGGGGACTTCTCAGCCTCCACAATAATGTAAGCCAACTTTTTATAATAAATATCTATATATGTGTGTAATATATATGTTATATATATATGAATGAATATGTATATATAGATGTGTGTGTGTGTGTGTGTGTGTGTGTGTGTGTATGTATCTCATACATATATCTCCTATTGGTTCTGTTTTTTCTGAAGAACCCAGACTAATACAATTGTATCAACTTCTTCCAAATGCGTTACTTCCTCTTCATCCCACAGCCTGAGTGCCAGGTTGAGATCCCACTGTAACTCACAGGGTTCACTGCAGTAACTCCCTTCCAGGCCTCCTTCCTCTCCCTAGGCTTTCAGCCCTCTAACTCCTTCTCCAAACTTCCTCCAAAAGATTTTGCTAACTTGACCAGATTCCTCTTTCTCTATTAAAGTCTTTAATTATTCTCAATTGTGTAAGGAGAGTTTCCACTTCTTGGTAAAGCAGCAAATCTATTTTGCTCTCCTGCCTTCTGATCTTAACATTTCGTGAGCAAGCCATGCTAATTTTTTGTATTTATCCAAAAAATCTATTGAGATAATAATTTCGTTCTATAACAATTGAGCCTCATCCAACATAGATACTAGGATTTCAGTACATGCTTACTGAATGAATGAATGAATCAATGAGATAATAGAACTATAATAATGCTGTTGTTTGCTTGATTCTAGAAATAGATAACATTTTTTCTAGTCCTGAAGGTCTCAAATATTACATTTATAGGCTTCTGTGTCATATAAGTCCAATATGATGAGAAAATAAAAACCAATCTTTTCCCACATGTTTGGCGCTCATAGTCTTACCCAGAGTTGATCCTAAATACATATTTGTTAAATAATACATGAATGGCTAAATGGATGAATGAACTAATATGTGTTCACTCTGAGCTCAATAATGTCTATTAAACAAAGTTAATTGAATTTAACTGCCAGCTGTATTTGAATTTTCACATTTTTAGAATTAAAAATTTCAATCCCTAGTATAGTTAAATGTCTGGTGTTCTTAAAATAGGTGACATTTAAATGCAAAATTAGAGCCCAAAATCATGTATTCAATGTTTTATCTATTACAGTTCAGTGTATAGAATCTTTTACTCTATTAAAAGCATCACCCCCAAACATTGGTCTCCTTTTCAGCCTTCATATGTTCTTGCTATGCAAATGGCACAGAGAATCCCAGCTCACCAGGAGTTGTAAAGGGCCTTAGTCCCATCACCTGTGAGAGTGGACGCTGTGAAGGCAGATCTTTTCAAAGCAGAGTGGACGAGGGCCCAGACAGTTTAAAGCGGGTGTGTGATTAATGTGGGATGGTGAATGGTAATGGCTGGGATCCAACAAGCACAGGAAGACAAGGAGAGAAGCTCAGCTCAGTGGAAAGACCTGGTTGTATGTAAAAGGCTGATAAGAAAAAGCCTCAATAAATTGTTTGGTCTGTAAAATACCAGGTTAACCTGGAGAATTGGGCCAAAGCTTAGTGGATATGAACAAGCTTCTGAGTTTCTTTTATTCTCCCTCACTTTTTCAGTATCAAAACTATTACCAAAGACTGGACGGGCACATCTCTTGCTTTCTGCTTCAGGATGGGGATATTGGGAGCCTCTGAATGGAGTTGACATGATGAAAAACAGCTTGAAATTTAGAAAAGCAAATGAGTTTATCTCATTTCAATTACAGAGTTTTATATCTCCTATTTAGTTATAAGAAGGCAGTATAAAAATTTAATTGCCTAGAGGCAGAAAACTGTGACAAACCTTATTCTTATTCCCTATGTTTCTTCTTGGATTTTGACAGCATGAGCTCTGGGTATAATTTCAAAGTGAACTAAGTAACAATACCACTGAAAGGGAGTGGTTAAGTCAGTCAGTGATAATCAATAGAAGTAATGAATAAATAAATCTGACCCTGAAGTCCAAAAGGAACTTAAAATTTATTTCTTGTTTCCAGATAAGAATGGCAGTTAAAATAATAGTTCTATTCCTGGATGAGACCATGGGTTAATGCATACTTTAAAGTGACTTAAGAGTTGATTTGGACCTTAACAATCGTGACACAGGAACTCTGAGATAAAACAAGTTTCTTCGGGTCTCTCTGCGATTCTTTCATCTGGGCCAGATTTTGACTTTAGTTTTGACAAATAGCTAGTCTGTACTTTACATTCATTGCAGTAATCACATTTTAAAAGTATGTATTTTTCTTTTGTAATTCTCTATTTACTCCTCTAGAAGCTGTTCTGCTTCATGAGGAAGGGGTTACACCAGTTCTGTCCACTCTAATCTATCAGCACATAGCATGGTACCTGACATAACTTGTGCTTAATTAATGGGTGCTGAGTAAAAGAGTAATGAGGTGCATTTGAAGACTAACTGTTGGACAGAACAAGTCATTGGAGGACAGCACGAGTATCAATAGTTGGTAACTGCAAAAAAGATTTTGGTGAAACCAAGTAAAGACTAGCTAAAATTTTCCCAAAATGAAATAAATTCATTTATTCATTTTGGGAAAACGTGAGCTGTTGAGTTCACTTTTACTTAGGAAAAGTTTTATACTGGATCCTGGTAACAATCAAGGAGCAATGTATTGCTCAGGACATACAATGCCTTTGATGACATAACCTTCCACTGTCCCTGGGCTTCTCCTGACCTTTCAGGCTTTTCTTCCTTCCCAGTCCATTTGCATTTCCCACTCTGTCCTTCCTGATTGTCTCCATTGCTTTTGTCGGTATGCTCCCTCTCCCTGGAACACTTATCTCCTCTTTACAAGTAATCTCACTACCATTCTCTACATTTTAGAGTTAAAACTTTTGAGCATCCCTTCTGTGACTTGTGACCTCACTCTTTCTTTCCAACCTATTCCCTTTGGTAACTATCTCACTGTATTTTATGTACACATTTTCCTTTTTCTCGAAGAGCATGAATCTATTGAAGTCAGAGATAATTTCTTATATCTTACTGAATCCCCACCATGGAAAATAGACCTCATGCTTCTCAGGGTATCAACAAATGACAGTAGAATGAATAAATCAGTGACTATTGGCCTAAGCTGTAAAGATTGCCTTGCTGCTTATGATGATTAATTTCATGTGTCAACTTGACTGGGCCATGAGGTGCCCAGTTATTTGGTCAAACATTATTCTGAGTGTTCCTGTGAGGGTGTTTTTTGTGATGCTTAACATTTAAATCAATAGAGTGAACAAAGCAGATAGTCCTCCCCAAACTGGGTAGGTCTTGTTCGATCAGTTGAAGGCCTGAATGAAACAAAGAGGTTGACCCTTCCCTGAATACAAGGAAATTTCTCCTGCCTGACTGCCTTAGAGCTGGGAGATTGTTTTTTTCTGTCTTTGAACTTGAATGGAAACATCAGCTCTTCTTGCATCTTAAGCCTACCAACTTTTGGACTGAAACTACATCATTAGCCCTCCTGGGTCTCCAGTTTGCCAAATACAGAGCTTGGGACTTCTCAGCCTCCATAATCATGTGAGCCAATTCTTTACAATAAGTCTTTCTTGGAGGATGCTGACTAATCCATTTCTTGTCAGTCAAAGCAAAGTAACTTGGAACATTTCTCTCTTTGACTTTCTAATTCCTCCTGATATTTTCTGTTTGGATATAGTGATCTAGGTTACTGAGATTTTAAGATAAGCATTTGTGACCTATGAGTATTTTCTTTTCCTTTATTTTCATACCTTACCTGTGCTACTTTCTAGCTCTTCCTTATAATAAGTTTGAAATATGTATAAATTGAAAACATACAATTGTAGAGAAAGAACATGTTTTTATTATGAATTTTATAAACATTTTCAACAACAAATGTTTAATAATATTTCTGCATATTTATATATAACCTATTTCCCTATCAATTATTTTTCACTGATTCTAACTTATTGCTTTTTATGAGCTTTGGAGATTTGAAAGATTAGTCCTATACTTTCAGTGGTCAATTATTTTTAAAGGATTTCATAACACTTTACATGCATTTTATCTACTTGAATACAGGTTTACAGCTGTATAACTGTTCATTGACAGTCAAAAAAAGAAAGAGAAATGTTTTATAGAGAGAATTAAAATATTAAGGCCCATATTTGGGGGGATAAAAGTATAATAAAACTCTAATTATTTACAATTCTGTTTTTTGTAGCATGGAAAGAATGCCTGAGATTATGGATGACATTAATGGTTATGATGATAATGACTGAAAATAAAAATAAAATACAAAGATGGGCTTTGGAAATTAAGTCACACTTAAAACTACTAATAATACTCGATATGCTATTGGTTAGAAAATTAATCAGAAGTAAAATAACATTATTGTTTTGGAATTGTGTTTGGACCTTAACATTGTTAGCAAGAGAGAGATGTTTCAAAAATATTAAGATCATGTCATTCTATGGCTTAGCAATCAACAGTGGTTTCTTGCCTTTGGCACAAAATCCAATTTCCGATTTTAATCCATACATTCCTATTTGCTCTGGTCCCTGCCTATGTATTCCTGTTCATGAAGTTTCAGCCCTCAGGACCACATTCTTGCCAAGTTTAATTCTTCTTCAGTGTGTTTGTATTTGCTGTTTCTCATTATTCAACTGCTTTTTAGCAAATCTTATTGGTTTTTGTCTTTCAGATCTGAACTCAGAAGTCACCTTCCTGGTCTTCTCTGAGAATCTGACTTGATATGTGGTCCTTCCCTTCTGCTCCAAGCAACAGTCTATATATCATTGCATTCATTTTCTTAAAGGCACTTATCAGAAATATTTTCTTCATTTATTTCTCTGAACTACCATCTTAGAATTCAAATTCCATGGGAGTAAGGGTCCTGTCTGTCTCATTCACTGCCACATTTCCAGCTCCTGGGAGACTGCCTGACAAGAAGGAAGAGGGGAGCTAGAATGATCAAATGGGTTCCACATAAATCGTAATGTTGTCAAGGCCTTCCAGAAAAACCCTTAGAGTTAGCATTTGAGAATCTTTGCAGAGTGAATAATCCACTTTGTTCTTCCTTTTTCCCAAATACCACCACCAAATTCCACTCAAGGCATTTTCCCTTTCATCTCTCTTTCAGTGTTTTAAGTTGGGTATCTCTTATTTCATAAATTTGCAGATTATGTGAGGATGAATTATATAGACATTTTATTCAGATGATGGACTCAAGATCTTATCCAGAAAAACCTACATCTCAAAATAGGCAGTAGACCATTTATAACATGATTGAATTAAGTCACTTTAATATCATAGGTGATATTCATCAAAGGATGCTACAATGAACACAGTCCAATGCATTCTTACCCATATTTTATAATATATTTAAATAATTAAGTGGATATTTAATAATTGGGAATAGGCTCATGATATAAAAAACAATCCTTAAAAGTCAGGATTAAATTTAAGAAAATTCAAAGATACATTTCTTCTATAAGGAGACTGAGATAAAAATCACTATTACTGGGAACTAGAAGTTTAATTTTTCACAGAAATTACTTGGTTGTGCTGAGATCTGTGGGTTGTCAAAACAAAGATGCTGCCTGCAGACACTTGAGAATAAATGCTTCCTTGAAGTCACTGGATATGCTTTTCATAATGTCATTTATACTTGACTCTTAGAACATCAAAAAGTGTAAATCATTCTTCAGAAACTAAATGAGGTAGCTGTGGCAAAAATTCAGTTTTGGCTGTGCTTTTGGCAGATATCTGGGGCAGGTCTCTACCTGGCCTCAGGAAGAGGATTACTGTCACTTGAAGAGCACTTGAAGTAGCTCCTTGCCGAGATCACCATGATCTTCAATGGATTTTTATCACGATTGGATTGTAGGGGTGCTGGAAAAATGCCCTGCCATTATACTCTCTGAATTACCCTTAGTTTATAAGGAAAATAAACTCTAATTTACGCTAAGGAAAAAAATTCAAATATGCATATAACTCTAGTATTTCTTTCTTCAATAAATTTATTGAATATCCACTAGGTGCTAAAGAAGCTACCTGAAAGATTAATAGGATACAGTTATACAAGCAACTAGCAACTTAGTGAATGGGATAAATACATCTGCTTGCAATGATGATATATTGCAACATGAATATTGTAGAGCACCAAACTCAACTTGAGAGAAAACGTGAGATAAACATTTCTGTAGAAGATCAGTTGAGTCTTAAAAAATATTAGGAGGGTTTAGTAGTTCAAGGCAGAGTGGAGAAACACAGAACATTTAATGCAAAGGGGCACACAAGTGAAAGCACAGATTGTGGTGAGGTGTTTTAACAGTGAAGTTTAGGCATTGTTGACAGTTCATAAAGTGTCAAGCAGTAAGTGGCAGAAAATGAGTATTTAGAGGCAGATTAAGACAGTGATATGAAAAGCTTTGCTAGGAAGCTTGACTTTTCAAAAATTCACCATGCCTTTTCTGTATGCTTGACACTAAGAAGTTAGAAAGGTACACCTCACGTTCCCCTGCCCTCCGCAACAAAAACGAGTGTATCCTTCACATGTCGAGCATCAAAGACTACAGAGAATGGGTCTTTACTTCAGGTGTGGATTGGACAGAATTTGCTTTGGGGAGGGAGTTGGGAATACCTCATGGATCATTTCTTGCTTTCTTCATTCACTGCTCAGGTCCCAAGGCAGGCTCTAATTTTCCATTCTCTAGTGCTACCCTCAAGATGGTCTACCTTTTCTATGTGGTCCTTTCATCCCCGTCTCTAACCCTGGTCTGACCTGGGATATTCTCCATCCTGTAGCCTAGGATCTCTGAAAAAAGAAGAAAAAAGATAAAGACATACCAGTTTACTGTGTTTCCTCGATTTCAAACATCTTTTACCTAGCCAAGAGTGGCTGGTTTGGAGAAAAAGTACGAAAATTTGGCTCACGCCTGTAATCCCAGCACTTTGGGAGGCTGAGGCGGACGGATCACGACGTCAGGAGATCGAGACCATCCTGGCTAACACGGTGAAACCCCGTCTCTAATAAAAATAGAAAACTCAGCTGGGCATGGTGATCCGCGCCTCTAGTTCCATCTACTCGGGAAGCTGAGGCAGGAGACTGGCATGAACCTGGGAGGCGGAGGTTGCAGTGAGCCGAGATCATACCACTGCACTCCAGCCTGGGCGACAGAGTGAGACTCCGTCAAAAAAAAAAAAAAAAAAAATCTGTCTCCTTCTCCTATGTTACCTGCTGTTAAAAGCAATATAAAATAGTCCCTTCTGTTATTTGGGAACTCCTCTGGTTAAGCCATGAAAGAAATACGTACTTTGCCCTCAGAGGATTTTGCTGGACATGAGTGAAAAAGCTTTAAACCAGTATGAGCCATTGAAGGGTTTAAGCAGAAGAATGAAGAAGACTTGCTATCTGGATTGTTTTGACAGGTGTTTGGCAGCACGTGGATGATACATTGAGAAGGACAACCCTGAAGTCAGGGATAACAAAACGCAGCAATTTTCATCATGGCAGGAAACTCTCCTTTGGGAAAGGGGTGAGCTGTCAGAATATCGAGGGGATGAGTGTGGCTTTAAAAAAAAAACAGTCATTTTACTGACTGTTTTCATTCAACAAACTATGTGAAAATTAACCTTAACAAAATCTCATTTACTTTTGGTGATGCACTGTATTCGAAGATAGAAGTAGGAGAGACATGATTAGAAAGATCTTCAGAAAGTTAATACGGGAGGCTGTAGGGCATTCAGATAGGAAAATGAAAGAGGCATTTGGACGTGTAGTCCTGAAGTTTAGAAAAGGAAGCTGTGGTTTAAATTTAACTGGTCAATAGTTAATCTCATGAGATCGTGTATCCAGGGTGGATGGGGGTACTGGGAGAAAAATGAGAAGGCAAGCTTGATTGGTGACATAAAGATAGGGGAAAAAAAAAAACACATCAGAGAAGAAGGAAAAGAGGCATCAAGAAAAGTCTTCGGTACTCATCAAGGGTTCTAAAACTACTTCCTGCCCAAAGGAATTTTTGAGATTCATTCTAGACTCCATATCTAGGTAATGCGTTATGACTTGGGTTCTCTCCTTCAAAAACAAGAATGGATTGAATTATTTCCATGGGCAGGGAGTATATACTGTACAGGATATTGATTGGTGTCTTTTTCCTGACTTAGTAATCTAGACAATGGCTTATGTTATGTCCATAAGAGTGAAGGTTCAACTATCATATACCATATATAGTAAATATGTATATATGTTATAGATATATATGTACATATATGTATATATATGTATGAGTGTGTGTGTATAAATTTCTTGATTGACCTGTGAATTTGAGATAAATCCTACCTGTGATATTCTCCTAAATATAATTTGGATTCCTTTCCAGTACCTGTAAGGAAACATTTGAGATTTCAAAGTTCTAAACCATAGAATCTAAGTGTATTAATAAGAAGATAAAATAACCATATGACGCAGGCATGACTATGAGAGTGATGTGCAAAGCTGCATGAACTAACTCACATCCCATGGCATAATCCTTTCTCCCTTGACTAAAACACATCCCTTTAGGAATGCTTTCTATTATTTTGAGCAGGGAAAGTTCTTTCC
Organism: Pongo abelii; assembly: GCF_028885655.2. Taxonomy (NCBI): domain Eukaryota; kingdom Metazoa; phylum Chordata; class Mammalia; order Primates; family Hominidae; genus Pongo; species Pongo abelii. The sequence continues at coordinate 129,223,582 of NC_071996.2, forward strand.
ATCAGATCATATGTGATTTCAAATGAAATATATGAGATACAATAAAACCCAAGCCAACACCATTAAACCCATCTAGAAGGAGTGTTACATCCTGGGTTTGTCGTAGGTATAGTTTAAAATGCCTACAATGATTCAAATCCCTTAATTTTCATTTTAGTTAGTCAATTATGGTGCTGGGACCTCCCAAAATACCCTAGTTGTTAGATATTCCAAGATGGCACAAGAGAATGCCTGGGATATTCTAAGTGTAATATAAACTTGTTGATGTGATTCCATAATTATGGAAGGGAGGGGTTTCATATTGCTCCATAAGATGGTGCTGCCAGTAAAATTTGCAGAGTGCTTAATTAGGACTTTATTTCAAGTTCAGGCAACAAATTTCAACTTGACAAGGTCTGCCTGTTCTATTACTTCTCCGTGAATTCTGTTTCTAGGCCTGTGGTCTGAGCATATGACTGTAGAGAAGCCAGTGTCAGATACCCTGTGGTTGTCAGGGAGCATCTCTTTGCAGGATCTTAACCTTTCCCCCTGGCCTCTCTCGTCTGTGAGGTCCTGCCTCTTTTTAATGGGTATCTTGTGTTAGGCACCTCCCTAGTCTGAACCAGAGCTGCCACTCCACGGGAGGAAGGGATGCTTTAGATCTTGATATGAAAAAGGAAAAGGGGGCAAGACCTCACTGCGACCTTATGGCATGACTTTGATGCAAGGGGTCTTAATGGCAATCAGATCTTTACAAAGCGAAGATTAACCTCCTGTTTGCATAGTGCCTGTCTCTTGTTAGGTGTTTCCCTGCCTTGCTTTGCACTGCATCATAGAAGAAATGTTTGCTATTGCCTTAGCCTGGATGGAGTGAGGGTCTGTGTTCAGTATAGAAAGGGATAAAACCTACCTGCTCTACTACACAATCAGAACAATTACCACTTGTTCTTTGATCCCTGAGGTTTCCTTGGCTTGGTGGGGAATGGGGGTCTACACAAACATTTGCCTGAGACATTTTGAGGAAATACTATGCTTATTTTATTAGGTATGAAGATCAAGGGTATATTGATCGTCAAACAATTTAAACCCTTTGGTTTAGCAAATATGGTTTTGTTTCTGCACTAGTGTGTTTATACATATATTCCTCTATGCAAATGTATGCTAATATACATACATGCATATATATGCGTGCTTTATATATAAGTGAATATGTGTATGTATGTATGTGCATGTATACCTACCTATTTATCTATCTACCATGCAAAGATAGGTCCTGAAGTTTGGGACCTATCTTTGCATGATAGATAGATAAATAGATAGGTACACATGTACATACATACATACATACATACACATACTTACAGAGTAAAATTGGTCTGTATAGTTATGTAATGGTGGCAAGGAAAGTCAGGAGTAACTCATAAACTAGTATGAGGAGAAGAGTGAGCCAGAGTAGGACTCTTGGGGGAAAGGAAGAAACCTAGACCAAGATAGGATATCAGAGATTGAGGAAAAAGATAGCTCATGAGAATTTCTCTGCAATGGAGTTGGTCAATATAGTTAATTCATTTTGATATCAAATATTCACAATTTGCTTCTTGTTTTGTGCTGAGGCATAGCAACAATTTTCACCACCTCCAACTTTTATTGAGAAGTTTCACCTGCACTAGCTGCATGAAGAAGATGCCAGCTGGAGCCCAACAGCAGGGAAGACTCAACCAGCAGTTGTGGAGTGGGCAGCAGGTACTCCCTGAGAGTGGAAGGTGGGCTGGGTGGAGGCTGGGTACTGCCTCACATGTGGAGGGTCACCCATGTGGCAGATCCAGGCCAGTTAGCCCAGTGGTTCTCCACAGGGTATGATTTTGTCCCCCAGGGGACCTCTGGCAATGTCTTGAGACATTTTGGTTGTCTTAATGGAGGACAGGACAACCGGCATCTGGGGGAAGAGGCCAGAGATGTTACTAAACATTCTACAACGCACAAGTCAGGCTCCACAACAGAGTTATCCAACTCCAATGTCAACAGCGCTGAGGTTAAGAAACCCTAGGTTAGACATACGCATTTTCAATTATAGCAGGATGCAATTTAAATTCCTGGCATTGAACATAGAACTTTAGAAAATGTCCCTTCTCCATGTTCTAAAAGATTCTACATCCTGTGGTTTGAGGAACTCCCCCTGGCTTTTTTTTTTTCCCACTCTGCCCTCCCTTTCTAAACTTCACCACCCCACTCCACTTCTCAAACAGTGAAGGGGCTAGTTGATGCATAACTAAAGCTCTGAAGTGGAAAGAAGGCAATATTTCAGATCGCGAAAAAGGACTTGAGACTAATATTATTAATGAACAATAGTTAAATAGTCTGGCACTTTTGTCTCAGACATATTGTGTAGCTTTGATCTTTTTATATACTTCATGAGTTCTTGATCCAAGTTCTCACCTTGCTTTCCTTACATGGGTCTTTATGAAGGATTCATTCCCAGGGCAAGTAGATCTCTGGAGGGCAGAATTCACAGGTCAGGGAGTAGTGATTGTCATGAGCTAAACAGTAAAAGTTCCCTTCGTCTTTCCTCCTTTGATGTACACAGCATTTTTGTCTCCCTAGTTCCCTGTCAATATTGTTATTTTGTCATTTTATTCTTTGAAATTTTTAAAGGTTAAAGCTTATGTTAAAGAACATGAAGTGCATGTTATGATTTTAAATTTAAGACTTTAGGAAAATCAGGTCATCCTGAGAGGTCTGCAAAAGAGCAAATAGTTCAGACGTTTGCATCTGCTCATTTTGAAATATACACACACACAATCTGATACCTTCTCCTTGACATGTGATGTTCCAAATCAGCAGAAATTCTGCCAAGTAATTCATGGGACAGAGCAGAAGGAGCATATGAGTCATGAAAATATAGGCATAAACTTTAGTCAGACAAACTGATGGGATTGCTGCCAAAGAAAAAAATCTTGCAGTTGGGCCACCCTCGTAGATTTCTCCAACAAACCCAGACAGATAGTGCTGTGTTTAGTGACTAGATTCTATGGCTCTGAATTACAGCACCTATCATTTCATTGTTTCAGAGGAGAACTATTTGAGTGAAAATATTATTTCAATGCAACTAATAGAAGGATAAAGAAAGCGGCACTCATTTCTCTGAAAGTTTTTACCTTGTGTACTGGAAATAAGAAAAGGAGGCATTGAATCTACTTTGGAATCTGAGTTGAGATTCTTAAATCAGGATTTTTAAGCTTTATCATCCATGAGAACCACCTAGACCACATATTAAAGGTGCATATTCCTCCTATGGATTCTGATACAACAGGCATTTTTCACAGGCTCTAAAGGGGTTAATGGTATGTGGATTCCACTTTATAAAAAGGCTGTCAAGTAGGCCAAGGCTGTTGGGCATTGGGAAAATAAGTGGGCATATGACAAAGGCTCAATAAATATTTGTTGAATGAATTCTCTCTAGGCCTTAGATACATATTATTTTTATTTTTCTTTCATGTGAGTGGATTGCCAACAGGCTTATTTGGATTTATATTATTTCAGAGAAACTCAAATTTTCCCCATTTATTTATTGTCTGTTTGTGTATGAATTTTAGTTGCTGCTGGCAGAAAACTCAAGTTACATTAACTCTCCCCTTTCTAGTCATTTGGTGATCTGGGGCACTTCTTTTGATCTCCTTTGGCCTTTAAAATTTTAACCTCCTTTGACCTTTAAAGTTTTAAAATTTATAATCTGGGAAAGTTAATAATTACTTTTCAAAATATCATATAGCACTGAAAAGAAAAAAAAGTATGTGAAAAAATGCAGTATGAAGTTCTATACCAATGTTATTTGTTTTGTGTTTCTTAGAAATAAATTGTAAACTGGAACTCAGAATTAAATAATAGAAGCAGTGGAGATGAAGTCCTTCTAATCCTTTACTCTAGGAAAATGTTTTCCTTAATGACTGGGAGACAGCTGGGTTTAAAGTGAACGCAAGTTAAATATCAGTCAATGAGTTGAAGTTGTTCCTTTCCCACATCATTTTGCTTTGTTGTTTCAAGAATCAGCATCATTGAGGCATTGGTTACTTTCACGTTAGCTCAACTCTAAGGACAGAGGTTGTGCAGGCTCTATTGAGGTCAGTTAACCTCTAACAAGAGAATGGATGGTTTGTTGGATGGAAAAGGCTTGTTAAGACCGTCAGACCACTTCTGAGCCTCCCTATCCCAAAAAGCCCCTATTACAATGCATGCATGTTCACTCACACACACAGGTACACACACAGACACACACTCCTCTGTAGCAACATTCCTTTAAATTCTTATCTTATAAAAGATGAGTCAGATGTGCTACTCTGACCTCCCCTCTAACTATATATATTCTATATATGCTGAAAGATAGTTTTTTAAGTGTGTTTCTGAGCAATTAAATCTTGGGAGTGGGGAAGGAAGTGAGGGAAAGTAATTCCAAAGCTTTCTTTGTCTTTTCTTTCTGATAAAAGAGGTATAAACATTTCTGGGAAATTAATCATCCTGTCACTGCATGAGAAATGCAAGTGCTTCCCTGTTTAAACCCAACATATTAAAATAAAATTAAAGAAGAGGAAGAAAGTATGGCTGTAGAGAAAATGTGGTGGGAATTAATCATATTGGCACAAGTCAGCCATACATTGCACAAAACAAGTCAGATTCCAGGGCAGGTGCTGCCTGGCCTGAAGGGCATCATGACCCACCAGGATCTGGCTCAGCTCAGCCTGTGGTTATTTTCTGCATTAGTCAAGATTTCTTGCAGTACCAAGCATCAGAAACACCACTTGAATTAGCTGAGGAAAAGAGAGGATTGCACTGGAAGTTTTCTCCCTGAACATAGGATTCATTCTCATGGATGACCCTTCTCCAAGAGGAAGGGAGCAGGAAAACTACCTCCTAAACCTTGAATCTTTCATCTTCAGTGCCCAAGAGGATACTAGCATGGTACAGTAGGTCAGATTTGAGATACAGACAAGACATAAAGTCTCAAGGTCTTGATGTGTGTGATGGTGAGCACGTGTGTGTATGTGCACACGTGTGTGTGTGTTTGTGTGTGTGTGTGTCCAGGACAGCAATCTGTGGTGGACACAACGATGTGACCCACTGTCCAGATCCCTCTTCAGGAATGAAAGACTCCTATTCAACTCCTGAGAGTGTTGCTGCTGCCCTCTAATGTAGCCCTTTCTAGAGATTTCTCCCACTGGAGAGACTCACCTCTCCCAAGGTCAAACTTGCTTCCTAGCAAACTAGGCATCTGGTGATTGATTGACAGGAACACAGAAAAGCCTGCTCTTCCCTCTCCAACCTAGGGAAGCTCTGAAAGGTGCCTCTGGCCACTCCTGCTCCCTTCCTATCCACAGGTGTTGAATCCCAGATAACACCCTAACAAAGCTCTGGTCCAGTGACATCTATCTTTTCCTGGGAAAAGCCACCCAGTGACAACTGAAAAGGAAAACAGAACAGAATTCTGTAGATCACCAAACTTTAAGATGCAGAAAGAGGAAAGATATCTGCTTATGAAAACAGAGAATTGAGAAGGAGAAGACTGGTTCAGAGAGAGCAGTATTACAAGACAGGGTAGCTTCTATCTGATATGCTCTATTGATTTATTTAGATGAGTATATTGGCTTAGAGTTAGAGAAGAGCATTTGGTGTAGGGTTTTTGAGGAGCATAGTCAAAGTTTAATGGAATCAAGGGGGCTAATCACTGGAATAAGATAAAAGACTGACAAATGGTGTTGAGGATCCAGATGAGACAGAAAAACCTGATGTATCAGCACAAAACTGTGCAATAATATAATTTTCTCCTGCATCACTCAGTTTTCAAGACGTAGGAGTGAAGAGGATAACTGAAGGAATGATACATATGTGTGGATTTATTTGAAGGGAGGTAGAGTGGTCACATAAAAATCAGAGGCCAAGAGATTTAAAGCAGTAATTAAAATAGAAAATATATATCACATATGTGTGTATATATAGATCATTGTTGATTCTTTTACATCAAGGATATTCACATTATTCATATTTTATCCCCAAGGAATAGTTACAAGGAACTTTGCCACATTTTCTTGACTGTTTTAAGAAGGTATTCATTTGCAATAACATTTAGATGATTATTAATATAATTATGTTATAATATACTTATGAAGCTATCATTTCATTTGCTTTGCTCTATGTAAACAGTGATAAATTAAAACACACACAACATAGGTATACAACTACATAAGCAATTAAAATAGAAGGTAGGGATTGAGTCTTCTTTATTGATTGGCAAGACAGAGATTTGCGCCCATAAAATGTGAAAAATATGCTTTAAATTTACTTTGTGTTGAAATGATTTCACTTCCCTTTCTAATAATGCAAGTCATCCTTGGGGTTGGAGGACAGCGAATGAGAAGGGTTAGAGAATAACTGGACTCCTATCTTTGGCTTTCCTACAAGATTGGTGGGGAATAGTCTTCTTACCTTAGGCCTCTAGGCTTGATTTGCCTTGCGATTCTTGCAAGCAGAGCCCTGATGAAATGCAAGGGTAGCCACCTGCAATAAGACAAATAGATGATGAGAACAGAAGACAATGGAAACTCACCAGGTTCAGATAAAGTGTATGATTCCCCTCACCCCTACCACCTTGTGCCTCATGTAACACCAACCACAGTCTTCTACCACTTTCCTACTTGTTTACCAGTCTGTCTCTACCATTAGTGTAGAAGCTCCTTAGGGCAAGATCTGTGTGTCATTTGTCTTTGTGTCTCCAGAACCTGGTCTAGATTGTGGCTTTTGATGTGTTGTACAAAAAATGTAGGCTGAAGGAAGGAACTCAATAGATAAATTTGACAATTATTTTATAGATATTGAACTAAAATGTCTCAAAACGTAATCATACTGGAGTAAAATTGCTTATTTTAAAGTTATCAACATTTGTAGTAATTCATTACAGAAAGACTTCACATCCCTGCAATCCAGGGTGAGGAATGAGTTGTATCCTTCCTGCCTGGCACAATGTTTGGTGTTTAGCTCAGCAGAAGGTTATTGCAGCTCCACTCCTTCTTCCATATGCTGGGAAAGCTCCACGCAGTTCATTAGGAAGGGTGGGGGTGGATCAATGCCAGTATTTAGATTCCCAAACTGTTCTCAATTAGGAAATGACTTCTGTGTTTCCCCCATTCAGGTGCTTTTGATTAGCAAGAAGCACAAATACGCAGTCATACAGATATGTGCTCCCACAGTCAGCACCTACAAAAGCGAATCAAGTGCTTATCTGGCTTACATTTCTGTACATTCCTTGACACTCACAGATGCTTCTTGAACCTGGCTGGCCTATCCTTGTGCATGGCTGCCAGGCTCCACAAGGTTAACTAAGGAACGCCCAAGGTTGTTTTCATTTTTATACTGGGGTCATGGCCTATAAGATAGAGACATTTTGCTGAACAGCTGTGTGACCTCACTAAGCCTCGGCCTTGCTGTCCCTGGAGCTGCTTTTAGATTGTAGGTGGGAATATTTTCCACCACTAACTAATGTTTATGGATCAATTCTAGGTCTTCAGAAGGGAAAGATATATATATATAGATAGATAGATAGATAGATAGATAGATAGATGCATATATATATAAATAGAAAATAGTATCCACAATTGACCCCATGTTGCCCATTGCATTTGGATGCTGAGTTAAGATAAGAGCCTCTGAGAACAATGCAGTGGTGGAGAGGCTTCTCTTGTCCTTTTATCTTCAATATCTCCCCCCTCCGCAGCCAGACAGACTTTCTAAGGTCTGCTCAGCTGATCAGTTTACTCTGCTGCTAAAGGGCAAGGGCTTCCCATGACTTTTCACATGAAAATTGAAATTCCTGACGTCTTCCACAGGCCCCAGCCTCCCTCCATGGCCCCACCTCACGTCAGCCCTACTGAGTCTAGCCCTAGCCCTCAAACCTGCTATTCTTTTTACATGCTCTTCCCTTTATCTGCTTCCCTCGTCCAGATTTCCAGATGACATCATCTCCTCCTAGCACGGGCTTTAATCTCATCATATAATTCTCCTTTAGAGCATTGTACCCAGGTGTAATTTTTATTAGAATTCTGATTGTTTAATACATATCAAGACACTGCCACAGACAAGACTCATGCCCGGTTCATTCTGCACTGCACTCCAGTGTCCAGTCCTGTGCCTGACACATCAGTAATGGGTGTGCTGAGCTCAGAAAATGGCCAAGAAAAGCTCCCTCATGCCCACCCTGTGTCTACATATGTGCTTTGGCTGTGCCTTTAACTGCTACCCATCCTTTCTACTAAGCCAAATAGATTTTGAGACAGAGTCTTGCTCTGTTGCCCATGCTGGAGGGCCGTAGTGTGATCTCAACTCACTACAACCTCTGCCTCCCGGGCTCAAGCAATTCTCCCATCTCAGCCTCCCAAATAGCTAAGATAACAGGCATGCACCATCATGCCTGGCTAATTTTTGTGTTCTTTTTTGTAGAGACGAGGTTTTGCTGTGTTGCCCAGGCTGGTCTTGAACTCCTGGGCTCAAGCGATCTGCCCACTTTGGCCTCCCAAAGTGCTGGGACTACAGGTGTCAGCCACCGTGCCTGGCCCAAATAGTCTTTTTTGGAAGAAAATTTGATTATTGTATTTTAAGAAAATTAGTCATGATGATCAGGTATTATTTAAGATCAGTTAAAGAATATGCTATGCCTAAATAATGTACAAATTTACAACCTGGCCCAAAAATGAGTGCCTAGTTTCTTCTGCTACCAAAGCACATGGCATATTCTCTTGATTTGAACTTACTATTCATGCATAATGGGTGCTGAACAAAATGTGCTACCTATATCAATATCAATATATGCCTTTTTCAGCTTCATTCAGCCAGTATGCCAATAACTATTGCAATAATTATACCAATATACCCTAATCATCAATGTTCTTTAAAAAATCCCACTTCAATTGTTTTATATTTCCCAGGCAATGCAATCTCTATTACCTCATTCACAGTCATCTGTAAAATAAACACCTTCTATCACTAGGTCCAGTAGATGCAAAACCCTAGAAAATTTTAAACAAATATTTTGATTTTGTTTACATATGTGCCACCAGCTGCTTAAGAAAATCTGCACTTGAAATAAACAGAAATTACAGAAGAAACCCATATTGTAAACACCTGGATTTAAACACTCAACAAAAAGCCAGAAAGTAAACACTGCAATATTAAATACAATCAGCTGGGAGGAACCTACTCCCCAGTGGATCTGAGAAATTGTTTAATTTCACATAAAAGGGTCTCTGAATAAGTGGTAGGCAAAGGGAACAGAGCAGATGGAAAGGGTAGGCCCCGTGTTGTGGAAATAGCCATCTTCTTTCATCAGAGTGGGTGTTGGTAGATTGTTGGAAAGGTTGGAACTCTCCAAATACACAGAGCTTCTCCTCTGACTACACCCTTCCCAGCTTATAAAGAGGACCATTTGAACACACATTCACTTTCCATTAGCAGGAAGCCCACTTACTAAGTAAAGCCAGCAGCTTAATTCAGATAAGCACTTACTGAGACAGCAGTGAGCACTGTGCTAAGTATCAGGAATACAGAGATTAGTAAAAGGAGTTACTTCCTACAGGGATCTACAATTTAGTGAGGGCTGAAATATCTGTGAAGGATTGTATAATATTCATAACACATGCTGGAATAGCGGTTAGTGTTAGGACTAGCAGTGGCTTAAAGTAGGAAATAATGGACTTTTGCAGGCTTGGAAAAGACTTCTTAGAAGAAATAAGGGCCCATTTGAGTCTTGGAGAATGCCTAGGAGTTTCTCCAATATTTAGCAGAGGAATGATAAGCTGGCAAATATGGAAGGGGTTGCAAATTCACATTTCAGGCATAGAAAACATCATTGCAAAAACAAAGAGGGGTTCCCAGTATTTCCCTGGAGTCTGAGCTTGCATGCAGGGCCAAATGCTATGTGTGTTGATACCTGTATCTGCAGTTGCTGGACCCGACTACACGAGCACATGGCGCCGCCTGGGTTACCTCCTCTATTTACACATATGCTCCATTGTCCTGTTGGATTTTACTTCCAAAACACAGAGTCAAATATAAAACTTTTAAGAATTCCAAAATGGTGAGAGTAAAATATTAAACCAAGTGTAGGGTTTTTCTCAGAGCAGGACTACTGCACAGGTTTCAAGCCTATAAAATCAGCCCTGCACTTAGCTCAACGTCACTTAGTACATGATCAACAAACTCTCAGTATTCCCCTCTACCGCCCCTAAATGTAGTGTTAAATAAGCTTGGGATGTGGAAACACATTTGGAAGTTGGGGAGGGGAAAGTGGACAGCAGTGGGATGAAGCTGGTGTGAGAGACAGAGCCCAGATCAAGCCAAGTTTTATACCGCATGTTGAATTTGGTGTTTACCCTATGGGTTGAGGCATCACGGAATGATTTGAGGCAGGGATGTCACAGATGAAATTTATAGATTAGGAAATCGAATCCTGTGTTCATGTAGTGGATGGATTTGATGTCTGAAAAATAGGAGAGGGTAAGCCAGGTTTGAGCACTACAGGTGGAGGAATCTTTTATCTCCCCCTGTGGCTGTAGAGATGATTGCTACCAGTTGGTACCTGCCATCTGTTCTAGTTTTGAATGGACATAACCTATTTCTCACACAAGAGTTAAAGTTCTGGGGGTGGTAGTCCTGGTGGTGATGGTGCCTTTTAAATACAAGATGATTTGTATGGTATTTCCTGTTAAACCAAGGTTGCCTTGGCTATTTGAGTGATTACATCAAAATCTTGACTCACGTAAGGAAGGGTCTTAGTGAGAGGTGAAGGCGTGCTGGCAGTCCTCACAGCCCTCGCTTGCTCTCGGCGCCTCCTCTGCCTGGGCTCCCACCTTGGCGGCCCTTGAGGAGCCCTTCAGCCCACCACTGCACTGTGGGAGCCCCTTTGTGGGCTGGACAAGGCCGGAGTCGGCTCCCTCAGCTTGCAGGGAGGTGTGGAGGGAGAGGCGCGAGCGGGAACCATGGCTGCCTGCTGAGCTTGCGGGCTAGCTGGAGTTCCGGGTGGGCGTGGGCTTGGCGGGCCACGCACTCGGAGCGGCCGGCCGGCCCTGCCGGCCCGGGCTGAGGGGCTTAGCACCCGGGCCAGCAGCTGCGGAGGGTGTACTGGGTCCCCCAGCAGTGCCAGCCCACCGGCGCTGCACTCCATTTCTCGCAGGGCCTTAGCTGCGTCCTCGCCGGGCAGGGCTCGGGACCTGCGGCCCGCCATGCCTGAGCCTCTCACCCCCTCCGTGGGCTCCCGTGTGGCCCGAGCCTCCCCGATGAGCACCGCCCCATGCTCCGTGGCGCCCAGTCCTATCGACTACCCAAGGGCTGAGGAGTGCGGGAGCACAACAGGGGACTGGCAGGCAGCTCCACCTGCAGCCCTGGTGCGGGATCCACTGGGTGAAGCCAGCTGGGCTCCTGAGTCTGGTGGGGACTGGAGAACCTTTATGTCTAGCTCAGGGATTGTAAATACACCAATCGGCACTCTGTATCTAGCGCAAGGTTTATAAACACACCAATCAGCACCCTATGTCTAGCTCAGGGTTTGTGAATGCACCAATGGACACTCTGTATCTAGCTGCTCTGGTGGGGACTTGGAAAACCTTTGTGTGGACACTGTGTATCTAGCTAATCTGGTGGGGACTTGGAGAACCTTTGTGTCTAGCTCAGGGATTGTAAACGCACCAATCAGTGCCCTGTCAAAACAGACCACTCAGCTCTACCAATCAGCAGGATGTGGGTGGGGCCAGATAAGAGAATAAAAGCAGGCTGCCCGCGCCAGTAGTGGCAACCCACTTGGGGACCACTTGGGTCCCCTTCCCCACTGTGGAAGCTTTGTTCTTTCACTCTTTGCAATAAATCTTGCTGCTGCTCACTCTTTGGGTCCACGCTGCCTTTATGAGCTGTAACACTGGCCACAAAGGTCTGCAGCTTCACTCCTAAAGCCAGTGAGACCACGAACCCACCGGGAGGAACGAACAACTCCAGACGTGCCTCCTTAAGAGCTGTAACACTCACCGCCAAGGTCTGCAGCTTCACTCCTGAGCCGGGGAGACCACGAACCCCACCAGAAGAAAGAAACTCCAAACACATCCAAACATCAGAAGGAACAAACTCCGGACATGCCGCCTTTAAGAACTGTATCACTCACCGCGAGGGTCCACGGCTTCATTCTTGAAGTCAGTGAGACCAAGAACCCACCAATTCCGGACACATTAGTATGAATTAAACCAGAATTATGTGTTATCATAAGGTAAATGGATTTAGTCTGGTGTTGTTGTGTATTACATAGGGACTACCAGTGTTCACCAATGTTCTCGAATGAAGTTAAATATTATATCTGAATGTTATCCTCACAAAGGAACGATATTTTTAAAACTACTGTAGTCATAAGTGCATTATAAATCAATCAATGTATGTTCATTAATAAGGGAAATTTTATTCTGATTCCATTTGTAGAGAAGAGGTAATGTTTATATTTTGAATACTTCAAGTAGCTGTCTTTTTTGCATAAGATTTGTGATACCACAGTCACAATGGATTGGGGTGTCTAAAATTAACATAATGAAGTGATAGTTTTCAATCCCAGCATTAGACTCACCTGGCGAGTATTTACATTTTACCCTTGCCTGAGTTCCTCCACAACTGAGATAGAATCTCTATGGGTAAGACTTGAGTATCTGAATTTTCCACAAGCTTTGTTGACTTATACATATTTTAACTACAGTAAAATCTCATTTGAAAGTGATTTCTATCCCTATAGTTGTGCCTTTTCCAGAATATCATGTAAATGGAATCAGAGACCATATAGTCTTTTTTGCCTGGTTTCCACTTAGCATATTTCTTTTGAGATTCATCATATTGCGGGTGTCAGAAGACCATTCCTTTAAACTGTATTGAGAATATTGAGCAGTATTGTATAGTATGATCATACCACAGTTTGTTTTTTCATTCACTGGTTGATGCAACCCTCTGAACTCTTTAAAATCTTCTGATAGCATAGCAAGGGTTGAGAACCACTACTATAAAGGAACTTACAAATGAATATTACTTTATATTTTATCAAATACCTATAGAGGCCTCAGTCATTGTACTTGCACTGATTCATTTAATGGTCTATGTGGAAGAAGTTAGAATCATCACACACTAGTTTATAGACCACGCTATCTGGAACACATAATAACTTTGATCATATCTCTTTAATGATTATTTTTTATTTGACATTATTATTATTATTATTATTGAGATGGAAGCCTCGCTCTGTAGCCCAGGCTAGAGTGCAGTGGTGTGATCTCGGCTCACTGCAACTTCCCCCTCCTAGGTTCAAGCGATTCTCCTGCGTTAGCCTCCTGAGTAGCTGGGATTACAGGCACATGCCACCAAGCCTGGCTAATTTTTGTATTTTTAGTAGATACGGGGTTTCACCGAGTTGGTCAAGCTGGTCTCGAACTCCTGACCTTGTGATCTGCCCGCTTCAGCCTCCCAAAGTGCTGGGATTACAGGTGTGAGAGCCACTGCACCCGGCCCACAATTATTAAACTATCTAACATATACATATTTCTGACCAAAAGCATTGGACAGCATTATGAAGATACTTCAGTATCCAAGTTTATAAATTATGGTTAAGAACAATGTATAAGGGCACAGCCACTTCTTTTATGAAAGCTTGGTGTAAGGATGTATCTGTGCCTTAGCCATCCTTTAAAGGCAAAACGCAGAAGTAATAGCATCAGAAATATCCTGGAAACTTCAATATAACAGTGAACAAGCATGCAATTGTCTCTCCATATCTATGAATTTCACATCCAAAAATTCAATAAATCTTACACTGAAAATATTCAGAAAAATAAATACTACAAACTAAAAAAAAGATACAACTATCTACATAGCATTTACATTATACTCAGTATTATAAGTTATCTAGGGATGATTTAAGGTATACAGGAAGATATACATGAGGGTGGTCCTTGAACCAATGGCTCCTGGATACTGAGTGACGACTATAGGTGACTGCTTTTTGGTTAAATGTGAGTTTCTGGAACAGTTTGTGAATTTCTGTGATGTAATAGATTATAGTGATGTTGGATACATAGAGCAACTGTGAGTCACAAGGAGATGGCTGCAGACCCTGAAGACTCTACAGAGGCTTACACAAGAGACATGCGGCTTCAGAACAAAGGCTTATAGAAATTAAAACACACATTAAGGGTGTTTCTCTGAGTTAAATGAAGCTTCAACAGTATTCTTTGAAAAGAATGAAGTGCATAAGGTTATGTGATGCTGAGACAAAATCAAGAACAATTTAAATTGTGAGTAACTTTCATTGCTGTTCCATGTTACCAGCTCTCTCCACCCTGAAAATGCTTCCATTGAGAACTGACCTTTCTGGAGATGACAGTATTCATGACTATTGGAGTCTTTTGGCTTCAGTAAATAAAGTTCCCTGGAATTTCAAGTTTCCCTCGTCTGCCCTAGAAAAAAAATCATTGTTTTTCAGAATTGTTATGACTCGGCTTTGCTTTTTCTCTTAGAAAGTTAATGGGCAATGCTTATCAGACTTGCATTGTTCAACAAGGTTAGGGAGATTTATTTCTCACTCTTCTGAAGGTCATTCCATTCATCACATTGCAAAAGTTCCTTCTTTTGGCAACCAAAGGATAATGGAGCATTGATTTCCCTGGGGATTTTTAGTCTGTTCCCCCAACATGTATGCACATACAGACGTATTACTGAAGCAATCCCTAGTTTCTAAGGATGTACCAAATCTAGCATAGACAGCAATGAGGTAATTCTAAAGTGAATGATAGCTTTGTCATCTGAAAAACAGACAAAGGGAAACAACTTAAAAAAGAATTAACACAGGAATAAAAGATAACCTTAATAAAATGATTTCTCAAAAGAAGACATACATGCGGCCAAAAAGCACAAGAAAAATTCTCAACACCACTAATAATTAGAGAAATGCAAATCAAAACCACAATGAGATACCATCTCACACTAGTCAGAATGGCTGGCATTAAAAGGTCAAGAAATAATAGATGCTGGCGAGGTTACAGAGAAAAAGGAACACTTATACACTGCTGGTAGGAGTGTAAATTAGTTCAGCCATTGTGGAAAGCAGTTTGGAGATTCTCAAAGAACTTAAAACAGAACTGTCATTCAACCTAGCAATCCTGTCACTGAATGTATACCCAAAGGAATATAAATTGTTCTACCATAAAGACACACGCATGCATATGTTCATGACAGCATGATTCACCATAGAAAAGACATGGAATCAACCTAAATGCCTATCAATGATAAACTGGATTTAAAAAATATGGTACATATACACCATGGAATACTATGCATTCATGAAAAAGAATAAAATCATGTCCTTTGCAATAACATGAATGGAGCAGGAGGCTATTATTCTAAGTGAATTAATAAAGGAACAGAAAATCAAATATCACATGTTCTCATTTATAAGTGGGAGATAAACACTGGGTACACATAAACATAAAGAAGGGAATGATAGACACTGAGGCCTACTCTGAGGGTGGAGGATGGGAGGAGCGTGAGGATAAAAAAACTATACCTGTAGGGTACTATGCTTATTACCTGTGTGATGAAGTAATCTGTACACCAAACCCCCATGACATGCAATTTACCCTTGTAACAAACCTGCTTGTGTACACCCCGAACCTAAAATAAAAAGTTGGAAATTAAAAAATAAAAAAAAAAAAACTAAAAGAAATGGAATTGGGAAATTAAGAGTATGTTCTCATTTTCTTGTGAAGAACTTAACATTATTTTAAGATAATATGTAATTAAATAGTTTAAGGCTTGTAGACTGGGTTGAATAGTGTCACCCCAAAATTCATGTCTTTCTTAAAATCTCAGAATATGACCTTATTTGGAAATAGGGTCATTGCAGTCACATGACAAGATGTGACAAGATGACATAAGATGCAGTCACATTGGAATAGGGTGGGCCTTTAATCCAATATGACTGGTGTTCTTATAAGAAGAGATACAAGGGTGTAGAGACACTGACACAGAGAAAAGACAGACATGTGAACACTGGGGCAGAGATTAGTGTGATGCATCCACAAGCCAAGGAACACTTAGGGCTACTAGAAGCTGAAAGAAGCAAAAATGGATCTTCCCCCAAAGGCTCAGGAAGTGGCATGGCCCTGCCCATGCCTTGATTTTGGATTTCTAACTTCTAGAACAGTAAGAGAGGACATTTCTGCTTTTTTAAGCCACCAGTTTCTGACACTTTGCTATGAAAGCTGTAGCAAAATTCAGCCCGCCTCTGGATTTTTGGCAAAGTGAGCATTAAGAGCTGACCATTTTATAGACTGGTGGTCTAGGAGGACTTGAGAAAACTTTAGAACCAAAAAAAGGCAACAACACCTCACTTTTACCTGCATATTCATGGCTTCTTCACAGTCTCCTATATCGTGAGCTATCAATATGAGGATCCCTTGGCATGTGCAAACAGCAGATCTCTGCCCAGACCCGCGTGTTGGTTAGAATATCTCTGGTTAGAAACAAGGAATCTGCATTTTACTAGTTCTTAAGTCATTCTGATGAATGCTAGAACTTTAGATTCATGCAGAATAGCTTCTGTTACTATCTTTGAAGGATAATCAAACAAAAACCCATTAATCTATTGAGGGCCAACAAAAGACACAATGCTATCCTCAAGTGTGTAGACAGGGCCAAGTGAAATTTGAATATCAGACAGAATTAGCAGCCACCTAGGACCACACCGTCTCTTATTAGGACATGGAATTTACCAACAGCATACACGCAAGTGGCCGTTAATTTTATTCTTGCTCCCCAACCCACACAAATAATGATAGCAAGTAATTGGTCCTCTTACCTTATGCCAGACCATTGCAGCTGGGACTTGGAAAGGATGGAGGAGAAATAGAGAAACTAGTGAATGTATACTTTGCTACCTATATGGTTTTCTTCTTTATCCTTTTGATAAAATGAAAACTATACACCTTCAAAATAAATTTAAAAATATTACTAAGATCCAATTAAGGGAGGTAGAAAAAACTTTTCTCAAGAGAAATTCCATTTAACAAGACGTTCTCAATCCCACAAATTGAAAATTACATTTATATTAAGTAAATGAGGCAGATAATTCATTAAAGAATTGGAAATGGAAATTGTAAGTCACTCCTGCTCTATTTTAGATTATCAGTATCCTTATGTTTTACAGTGCACATATAATTTATGCAAGTGAGATAACTCATGTATACTTCATCTAAATATAGAAGTTTGTTATTATAGTTACAGTTTTTCTTATTTCCTTTACCAATTGTTTTGAATTTTGAAAAATTTAAATTTAAGATGTACAGAAAAGACAATAATGTAATCATTACCTGTGCAGCAGCTACTCTTCAAGAAATTAACAAATGCTAAAATATTTCTCTATAATGTTACTGCAAACAAGAAGCATTATAGACAGAATTGGAGGTCTTCCTTATCTGCTTTTTTTTTTTTTTTTTTTTTTTCAAGACAGTCTTGCTCTGTCACCAGGCTGGAGTACAGTGGCGTGATCTCAGCTCACTGCAACCTCTGCCTCCTGGGTTAAAGCGATTCTCCTGCCTCAGCCTCCCGAGTAGTTGGGATTACTGGCATATGCCATCATGCCCAGCTAATGTTTATATTTTCACTACAAATAGGGTTTCCCCATGTTGTCCAGGCTGGTCTTGAACTCCTGACCTCAAGCAATCTGCCTGCCTCGGCCTCCCAAAGTGCTGGGATTACAGGCATGAGCCACTGCACCTGGCACTTTATCTACCTCTTGAGTGCATTCCTTTTATTCCCTTTATAGAGGCAAGCACTGCCTTGTCTCCCTGTAGTGTCTGTTGTCTTTCTCTCCACCTGTCATCTAGATTTCCAT
This sequence comes from Pongo abelii, assembly GCF_028885655.2. Lineage (NCBI taxonomy): Eukaryota > Metazoa > Chordata > Mammalia > Primates > Hominidae > Pongo > Pongo abelii. The sequence continues at coordinate 129,241,502 of NC_071996.2, forward strand.
GGATATAGATAGCTATATATGATTTTAGTACATATATTCAAGAGATTGGCCTGTAATTTTCTTTCATATACAAATCACATAAAATTGTGTAATAATCATTCACTATTTTTTCAATACCTTCATATCAAAGAGTCAGTTCATGGCTCATTTTTATCATTATTCTATATTTTATTATTATTATTATTATTAAATTTATTACCACTCTCATACCCACTTCTTCCTGTATTAGTGCATGTTAGGCTAAGTTGCTGTAGTGAAGACATCCCCTCAAAATATGCAATTGTAGTAAGATAGAACAATTATTTCAGTTGACCTCTATGAATTAAGGTTGATCTCAGCAACACCGCTACCTTTCAGCCCCAATGAAGGGAGTAAGATAGCATGGAGCTCAAGCAACTTCCAAGTCACTGAGTCACATGACCACAATTAGCTACGGAGGCAGCTGCAATATGGGTCTTCAGCTCAAAATCATGTCTTTAACTAAAACTAGGAGAGATAAGAAAGATATTTATTAACAACAACAAAAAATGTAGAGGAGATAATATATTCTGGGGATAGTAATAGCCCCTGCCATAACATATGCCTCTGGCGACCCAAAAACCTGTGTTCTTCTCACACAAGCACTCACTTACCCAAAAGAGAAAATCCTAAAGAGCTCCCTGCCCAAGGAAAGAGGTGAATGGACCTGTCCCTTCCCATGCTCAGTGTACAATAGGAGTAGAAAGACTCATATTTAATGAAATCAGACCGATCATAAGTTATTTTGTTGTCTCCCATTTTCTGGGAGTAGAGTTTTGTCATTGCATCGCAAGGTAAAGCTTCATAGCTTCTAGGCATCTGGGAACCTCTATGCAAAGATCTGTGGCCCAACTCATCTCTCTCCAGGAGGGTTGAAATCCAGCCGTGACCTATTAAAATCTGTACAGAAGCTGGGTTTGCCCACATCTCTTCAACTTTAGCTTATGTGTGCACCACTGACTTTATTTATTTATTTTATTATTATTATTATTATTATTATTATTATACTTTAAGTTTTAGGGTACATGTGCACAATGTGCAGGTTTGTTACATATGTATACATGTGCCATGCTGGTGTGCTGCACCCATTAACTCGTCATTTAGCATTAGGTATATCTCCTAAAGCTATCCCTCCCCCCTCCCCCCACCCCACAACAGTCCCCAGAGTGTGATGTTCCCCTTCCTGTGTCCATGTGTTCTCATTGTTCAATTCCCATCTATGAGTGAGAACATGCGGTGTTTGGTTTTTTGTCCTTGAGATAGTTTACTGAGAATGATGATTTCCAGTTTCATCCATGTCCCTACAAAGGACATGAACTCATCATTTTTTATGGCTGCATAGTATTCCATGGTGTATATATGCCACATTTTCTTAATCCAGTCTATCATTGTTGGACATTTGGCTTGGTTCCAAGTCTTTGCTATTGTGAATAGTGCCGTGATAAACATACATGTGCATGTGTCTTTATAGCAGCATGATTTATAATCCTTTGGGTATATACCCAGTAATGGGATGGCTGGGTCAAATGGTATTTCTGGTTCTAGATCCCTGAGGAATCGCCACACTGACTTCCACAATGCTTGAACTAGTTTACACTCCCACCAACAGTGTAAAAGTGTTCCTATTTCTCCACATCCTCTCCAACACCTGTTGTTTCCTGACTTTTTAGTGATTGCCATTCTAACTGGTGTGAGATGATATCTCATTGTGGTTTTGATTTGCATTTCTCTGATTGCCAGTGATGATGAGCATTTTTTCATGTGTCTGTTGGCTGCATAAATGTCTTCTTTTGAGAAGTGTCTGTTCATAACCTTTGCCCACTTTTTGATGGGGTTGTTTGTTTTTTTCTTGTAAATTTGTTGGAGTTCATTGTAGATTCTGGATATTAGCCCTTTGTCAGATGAGTAGGTTGAGAAAATTTTCTCCCACTTTGTAGGTTGCCTTTTCACTCTGATGGTAGTTTCTTTTGCTGTGCAGAAGCTCTTTAGTTTAATTAGATCCCATTTGTCAATTTTGGCTTTTGTTGCCATTACTTTTGGTGTTTTAGACACGAAGTCCTTGCCCATGCCTATGTCCTGAATGGTAATGCCTAGGTTTTCTTCTAGGGTATTTATGGTTTTAGGTCTAACATTTAAGTCTTTAATCCATCTTGAATTAATTTTTGTATAAGGTGTAAGGAAGGGATCCAGTTTCAGCTTTCTACATACGGCTAGCCAGTTTTCCCAGCACCACTTATTAAATAGGGAATCCTTTCCCCATTTCTTGTTTTTGTCAGGTTTGTCAAAGATCAGATGGTTGTAGATATACAGCATTATATCTGAGGGCTCTGTTCTGTTCCATTGATCTATATCTCTGTTTTGGTACCAGTACCATGCTGTTTTGGTTACTGTAGCCTTGTAGTATGGTTTGAAGTCAGGTAGCATGATGCCTCCAGTTTTGTTCTTTTGGCTTAGGATTGACTTGGCGATGAGGGCTCTTTTTTGGTTTCATATGAACTTTAAAGTAGTTTTTTCCAATTCTGTGAAGAAAGTCATTGGTAGCTTGATGGGGATGGCATTGAATCTATAAATTGTCTTGGGCAGTATGGCCATTTTCACGATATTGATTTTTCCTACCCATAAGCATGGAATGTTCTTCCATTTGTTTGTATCCTCTTTTATTTCATTGAGCAGTGGTTTGTAGTTCTCCTTGAAGAGATCCTTCACATCCCTTGTAAGTTGGATTCCTAGGTATTTTATTCTCTTTGAAGCAATTGTGAATGGGAGTTCACTCATGATTTGGCTCTCTGTTTTTCTGTTATTGGTGTATAAGAATGCTTGTGATTTTTGTACACTGATTTTGTATCCTGAGACTTTGCTGAAGTTGCTTATCAGCTTAAGATTTTGGGCTGAGACAATGGAGTTTTCTAGATATACAATCATGTCATCTGCAAACAGGGACAATTTGACTTCCTGTTTTCCTAATTGAATACCCTTTATTTCCTTCTCCTGCCTAATTGCCCTGGCCAGAACTTCCAACACTATGTTGAATAGGAGTGGTGACAGAGGGCATCCCTGTCTTGTGCCAGTTTTCAAAGGGAATGCTTCCAGTTTTTCCCATTCAGTATGATATTGGCTGTGGGTTTGTCATAGATAGCTCTTATTATTTTAAGATACATCCCATCAATACCTAATTTATTGAGAGTTTTTAGCATGAAGGGTTGTTGAATTTTGTCAAAGGCCTTTTCTGCATCTATTGAGATAATCATGTGGTTTTTGTCCTTGGTTCTGTTTATATGCTGGATTACATTTATTAATTTGCGTATATTGAACCAGCCTTGCATCCCAGGGATGAAGCCCACTTGATCATGGTGGATAAGCTTTTTGATGTGCTGCTGGATTTGGTTTGACAGTATTTTATTGAGGATTTTTGCATCAATATTCATCAAGGATATTGGTCTCAAATTCTCTTTTGTGGTTGTGTCTCTGCCAGGCTTTGGTATCAGGATGATGCTGGCCTCATAAAATGAGTTAGGGAGGATTCCCTCTTTTTCTATTGATTGGAATAGTTTCAGAAGGAATGGTGCCAGTTCCTCCTTGTACCTCTGGTAGAATTTGGCTGTGAATCCATCTGGCCCTGGACTCTTTTTGGTTGGTAAGCTATTGATTATTGCCACAATTTCAGAGCCTGTTATTGGTCTATTCAGAGATTCTTCTTCTTCCTGGTTTAGTCTTGGGAGAGTGTATGTGTTGAGGAATTTATCCATTTCTTCTAGATTTTCTAGTTTATTTGCGTAGAGGTGTTTGTAGTATTCTCTGATGGTAGTTTGTATTTCTGTGGGATCGGTGGTGATATCCCCTTTATCATTTTTCATTGCATCTATTTGATTCTTCTCTCTTTTTTTCCTTATTAGTCTTGCTAGTGGTCTATCAATTTTGTTGATCCTTTCAAAAAACCAGCTCCTGGATTCATTAATTTTTTGAAGGGTTTTTTGTGTCTCTATTTCCTTCAGTTCTGCTCTGATTTTAGTTATTTCTTGCCTTCTGCTAGCTTTTGAATGTGTTTGCGCTTGCTTTTCTAGTTCTTTCAATTGTGATGTTAGGGTGTTGGGAAGCCCATCAGACTAACAGCGAATCTCTCGGCAGAAACTCTGCAAGCCTTAAGAGAGTGGGGGCCAATATTCAACATTCTTAAAGAAAAGAATTTTCAACCCAGAATTTCATATCCAGCCAAACTAAGCTTCATAAGTGAAGGAGAAATAAAATACTTTACAGATAAGCAAATGCTGAGAGATTTTGTCACCACCAGGCCTGCCCTAAAAGAGCTCCTGAAGGAAGCACTAAACATGGAAAGGAACAACCGGTACCAGCCGCTGCAAAATCATGCCAAAATGTAAAGACCATCAAGACTAGGAAGAAACTGCATCAACTAATGAGCAAAATAACCCGCTAACATCATAATGACAGGATCAAATTCACACATAACAATATTAACTTTAAATGTAAATGGACTACATGCTCCAATTAAAAGACATAGACTGGCAAATTGGATAAAGAGTCAAGACACATCAGTGTGCTGTATTCAGGAAACCCATCTCACGTGCAGAGACACACATAGGCTCAAAATAAAAGGATGGAGGACGATCTACCAAGCAAATGGAAAACAAAAAAAGGCAGGGGTTGCAATCCTAGTCTCTGATAAAACAGACTTTAAACCAACAAAGATCAAAAGAGACAAAGAAGGCCATTACATAATGGTAAAGGGATCAATTCAACAAGAAGAGCTAACAATCCTAAATATATATGCACCCAATACAGGAGCACCCAGATTCATAAAGCAAGTCCTGAGTGACCTACAAAGAGACTTAGACTCCTACACAATAATAATGGGAGACTTTAACACCCCACTGTCAACATTAGACAGATCAATGAGACAGAAAGTTAACAAGGATACCTAGGAATTGAACTCAGCTCTGCACCAAGCGGACCTAATAGACATCTACAGAACTCTCCACCCCAAATCAACAGAATATACATTTTTTTTTCAGCACCACACCACACCTATTCCAAAATTGAACACATAGTTGGAAGTAAAGCTCTCCTCAGCAAATGTAAAAGAACAGAAATTATAACAAACTGTCTCTCAGACCACATTGCAATCAAACTAGAACTCAGGATTAAGAAACTCATTCAAAACCACTCAACCACATAGAAACTGAACAACCTGCTCCTGAATGACTACTGGGTACATAACGAAATGAAGGCAGAAATAAAGATGTTCTTTGAAACAAACGAGAACAAAGACACAACATACCAGAATCTGTGGGACGCATTCAAAGCAGTGTGTAGAGGGAAATTTATAGCACTAAATGCCCACAAGAGAAAGCAGGAAAGATCCAGAATTGACACCCTAGCACCACTGACTTCAAATCCCTGGTTTGTATCTGACATGTAAAGATCTCCCTTTCTTTTTTAGAGTTCATAGTATATTAAAAATTTAACTCTTACATATATTCTGAATTTTAATATGTTTCAAGTAGTAGGGGTAGTTCCTACTTTAGCCCATATGTCTGGAAGTTTGCTATGTCTTTTTCATGTTTTTTAAAATATTTAGATGATATAAATTTAATAATCTAGTTTATTTCAGTTTTTCAATCCTTTTTAGCTTCTTGATGATATTTGGATAATATTGAAGATTCCAAATGAAAGGAATGAGAGGTGTTAATTTTGAAAAAAGATAAATATTTTGTATTCTGAATCTTTCTTAGCATGTTAATTTTGATAAGTAGAGGCTCCCCACTCAGCTTTTGCTGTTTTGGATGAGGTGGGGTTGGCCACAGCTTTCTCGGTGGTGTTTGGTTGAGGGAGATCAGTTATTTTCTAAAAGTTTTCTGTCTTGCTAAGTTGCCTCTTTTCTGGTTCTTGGCTAGAAAGAGAAGGCTTTTGGTGTGACTTCTTTTCTGTCTGCTCCTGTTGGCATTTCTGGGTTACCTGCTTCTTCCACTTCAAATGGGCAATGTATGAGACAAAAAAAAATCTAGGGATTGTTAAGGATTGTTCCCTATTCTAATACAGCACAGTAGTTGGGAAATTCAGCATTTGTTATTTTACAAATAATGAAAAATGTATATGCTATAGAAATATATACACATATATAAATATATTTGTATGCATATATATTATACACAAATATACATTTATATAAATTGTATAATTATATTATATAAATATAAATTATATAAGTATATTATATAATATAAATTGTATTATACAAATTTTATAAATATTATATAAACATGTGTTTTATACATATGTATTTTCCCTTTCTTCAAATTACAATTTAGTCACCAAGAACAGAGCTTTTCAAAAGATGTGGACTTAGCACACTGATATGCTAAGATAAAATGTCCTAGTATTGAACACATTAGTCCTCTTTGTGACTAGGTGGTTGCCTGGTAGTGAATTTGATTACTTCATGCCACAAAATCCTCCTCACTTTACCCTACTGTGCTAAACAAATTTTTTGTGTGTGTGTGCACGATGGTGTGTATTTGTTTTCTCATTACCAGAAACCTAAAAGAATTCCAGTTCCTACACACCCTCATCAATACTTGTTATCATCAATATTTTAATTTTAGTTATTCTGGAGCTTGTATGTCAGTATCCCATTATGGTTTCAATTTTCATTTAATTTACCAATGAATTTGACACGTTTTTACATGTTTCTGGGTATTTATTTTTCCTCTTCTTTTGGTGTGCTCATCTTGTTCTAATTGATTTTAGTTGTGACATATACCAGATACAAACATCTCTCTGCTTTAGATATTTGTTTCTTGTTTCTCAATATGCAGTCTCAGATTATTCATTGTAACACTTCTTCTTTACAAATATATGCATTTAAGCTCACAAAATTTCTTTTTATTTACACCATTAGCTATATTATATAAGTTTTGATGTATTGTGTTTGCATTAAAATTAAGTTCAAAATATTTGTAATTTTTATTGAATATCCTTTTACTCATGGATTAATTAAAAATATGTTACTTAATTTCCAATATTTGATTGGCTTTGCTATTTTTGTTTGTTTTATTTCTAACACAACTTATATTGGGATAAAAGAAAATATTTTGCATGATTTCAATCCTTTCAATTTTATTGAGGCTTGCTTTATGGCTCAGAATATGGTCTTTATATCTAATTAATCCTTGTTCTGGATAGATTGCTATGTTCATTTCTCCATTCATTTATTAAACTCTTTCTCAGGGTATTAAAGATGAAATAATAGGCATAAAGCAAATATTTTATAGTTCCACAGGCTGTGAAACATTAGTGGGAAAAGATCATATAAATATAGTCTCATATATATTTGTTATATATATATATGCTACATATATAAAACATATCTATTTGTTATATATATGTTTATATACACATTTGTTTATATAGTTGTTATAGAAACATATATGTAATATATAAAAGATGTATATTTGTTATATATAATGTACATATATACATGTTAGACTATATAGATACATGTATATACATACATGTAAGACTATATAGATACATGTGTATATATAAATACATGTAAGACTATGTATATAGACTATAAAGACTATATAGATATAGATAAAGACTGTGTAGATATAAAGACTATATATAGACTAGATATATAGACTATATATAGACTATAGATAAAAACTATATATATAGTCTTATGTCATATGTATATATATGTCACATATAAGTATATATAAAAGTATATATGTAAGTCTTATATATATGTCATATATACATGTCACATGTATATATGACATATATAGTCTTACATGTATATATATATACACATGTATATATATATTTAGGTAACACAAATTTTAATAATCTAGTGTATTTCAGTTCTTCAATGTTTTATATATATATATATATAGTCTTAAAACCCAAATTCTGTCCTTATCTTAAGGACATTAACATACATTAGTTTCCCATTTTATTTATTTCGCTATCTTTCATATAGACCATTTTATTCTTTTCTATAGTACAAAAAATTAGAACAGTTGTTATTTATCATCACAGTCTCACAAATGATGAAAGACAGATTCAGAGACTTCTCCAAGGAGTGTAAATCCTACCTTCCTATGTCATACAGTTGATGACAAGATGAAATGAAACACCATAGGTAAGTTTGCTTTGTACAATTGCAGGCCCTGCGTGTGTGGATGTCGTGCGGTGCCCTCACAAGTACTTCTTAAAAAGATGTAGCTCAGGTGCTGCTTAAAACTATAATGTTCATTACCAATTATCACTCCTTTTGACATTAACTTTAATATGTAGATGCACTGATCCTTACTGACAACCCTTTTTCCAAACATGGGATTGCTTTCTGAGAATTTTAAAGCCTAATTGAAAATCAGCTATTTACATGGTCTAGTTTCCCAAAGGTTTTGAAAAGTTCATGTTTGGGTTTTCAGCCTACTTTTGCCATGAATTTTCCTCCATTCTTTGTAGAGGAAGAAACAAAGGACCCCAAAGCACCCCATGAGGAAGTATAATAAGAAGGCCTAGAACTTGGATGCAAAGGGCCTCTTTGGGTGGAGACTTAACCGTGGTTGTATGCTTTAATCTTGACCTACACTTCCTCTTCTTTTTAAAAATAAACTCCAAGCATTGTTCCTTGGATATAATTGTAAATGATCTTTCCAGAAAAAGAACGAATCTGTTTTTAAAGAACCTGGTAAATACTAGTGAAACCTGCATGATTGAGGGTTGGTCAAACTCTAAGTGGCTAGAACCGGAAATTCCACAAGACCATGACATTCTTTCATTGCAGCCAAGTGGCCCACACTGAGGGAAGATTCCTTTCTAGCTCTACACAGACTAAGACATTTCATAGAATTTAGATTATTTTTTGAAATGACTTTAAAGTTTTCTTATTTTAAGGAGTGGCATTTAAGTTAATGTCGTTGTGAACATAGGACTTTTGTTGTTTTGTTATTCTAGTAATGTATACATTTGAGCATAACTGGAAAACTCAGAATCAGCCAATATTAATTTTATGGTAATTACCTAATCTAAGTGGGAAAATATTGGTGTACCCTCTTTAAATGCAATACTTTGGTTCATATTCTCTAACATAATGGGCATGTTCTGTAAAGAACCTTTGTTTACAAGAGGAAAATAATGGCCTCAGTGCCCTGTAATTGATTTTCAGGGCCCAGTACTGAAACAAGTAGTACAGTATTCCATTACTGCAGCCAGTTTCACAAATCAATCTAAATAAATGTGTTTTCTTTGCAGACTTTAATCAATAAAAACAAATTTGCAAACCTTGTACATGGTGAGGAGAAAAGTGCCAATGATTGTACGAGTTTGAGAAGGCTTTTGTTCTTCTGAAATATTATTTTTTAAAAGTTATCGGATCTTCAGTTTTTAAAGTAAGTCTCTAAAACATTTCTTTACCAAGTAAGATTATATGCTAGTTGCTTTAGGTCATCAAAAAATGCATAATTTATCCAACACACACATCATTATTGTAAAGCTATCATAGTTTTACAATATATAATGTTTAAACTGAAACCACCCAAAAGACATTCAAGTATTTAGGTTTAGCAGAGTACAAAGTTACTGACGATTAGACTCAGAAGAATCTTTCATCCAGTTATCCTTGTCTATGTCTACTGTCATAGTCTAAGGACTAGGCCTATCCTTGTGTATGTGCGGAGAGTTTCTAACACCAGCACCAGGACATTTGCATGTGCCTGTCTGCCAGTTTTTTTAATTCCACGAATATTTATTGAAACAATATTCTGGGCTGCACAACGTGCTAAAAGCTGACAATGTAAAGATGAGTAAGACAGGCTTCTGCTATAGCATATGAGGAAGTGTACATGTAAACAAAAAGTTCTACTATTCCCTGTTACATGTTATATGCTGTATTATGCAGAGTTTTGGACAAAATGCTGAAAAGCATAAATGAATAGAATAATTTTAGAGGTATAAATAAAATGACTTCTGAGAAGAGGCATAATATAAGCCAGGCATTGAAAAGAGAGCAGAAAAGCTGAAAAATAAGAGAATGACTGTAAATATTAAAAGCACATGGTAGCTCTTAATTCAGAACAAAAATCCAAATTAAATGTTAATGGGCGCTAGGATTTACTGTGAGGTCCTTTCAAATAATACGTACTCCTCTTCTGACTCATCTCAAGTGTCTCCGCTGTTTCCTGAATGAAGAAGTCATTGCAAATGATATGAAAGTATTATGTCCTCAGATACATGGGTGACAGAAAATGGTTTAGTACCGCTGGTTAGTACAAAACTATTATTGATTCTCAAATGAAGTGCTTAAATTGTTTAGAGTCAGCTAGATATGGAAGAAGGTTCTATATGCAATAACTGATGTTAAGCAAGTATACCTGTTCTTAAAACGAAGACAGCTATACAAAGGTTTCTCTAGTAGTGTGTGGTGAAATTTTTCATGGTAGATATAAAGACAGTGGCTTATTTGGCTTAGCACCTGTATCTCTGACACAGTATCTCATCAGAATCACCAGGCATATTAAAAAAAAAAGAAGGCTGGGCACGGTGGCTCACGCCTGCAATCTCAGCACTTTGGGAGGCCAAGGCAGCTGGATAATGAGGTGAGGAGATCGAGACTATCCTGGCTAACACAGTGAAACCCCGTCTCTACTAAAAACACAAAACATTATCCAGGTGTGGTGGCGGGCACTTGTAGTCCCAGCTACTTGGGAGGCTGAGGCAGGAGAATGGCATGAACCTGAGAGGTGGAGTTTGCAGTGAACTGAGATCGTGCCACTGCACTCCAGCCTGGGTGACAGAGCAAGACTCTGTCTCCAAAAAAAATTAAAAATACAAATAAAAAAAAAGATTCCTGTGGTACATACAAGATTTACAGAATCATAACATCTGGGTATGAAAGCAGTTAATTTTAATTTCAATCAGCTTCTCAGGTGTTTGCTTGACTGCTAAAGTCTGAGATTGAATGAACTAAGTTCTGAACATGTTAAATTCAATGCGCCTTCACTACTGAAGTTTGTCCTTCATTTGAAGCAGACTGTGATGAAGGTAAGTCAGATATAGGCATCCATCCTAGACTCAGTTCCACCACCAACTTCCCTGAAACTGCTTCTTCATCTTCAATTAATGTTCAGCTAAAAGATTTGTATTTCACTCAGTTATTCATGCTTTCTCCTGGATAAACATTTTTTAGTACCTATTGTGTAGTAAACGCTGCTGCATGAGAACCATGAATAACATATGTTCAGGGAAAATCGTGATTTCGAATTGTGCTAGTTGTCAGAGGGAGTGTAGTATAATGTGGTGCTGTATATGGAACCAGCAGAGTCTCAGAAAGGCCATCCTTCTCAATAAGGCCATTTTTCACCTCTGAGTAAGCTGAGAATTAAATTTTCCCTATGCTGAAAGCTCTGTCCAGGTAGATTTACAATAATTGCCCTTTGGTGCTTTGGGGGAACTCTCACTCTCAAAGAATCTTAATGGATACAAGAGAGTTTATTACTCAATTCTTGAGGCCACAGAAGTCAATTCCTTGAATTAACTTTTTGTCTAGTGCAGATAGTTAAAAAGTAAAATTCCCTTTTGGGGCTTAGAATGAGGAAACTTTAGACTGATTGTAAACCTTTAGGGGATCAAGAGGAGTCTATGTTATAATAGAAGCTTGTGGAATTCTGAAGATAAAGGAGAAGATTATGCTGATTTAGGATGTTTAAGAGACCCTTTAGGCATTTTCTTGATTCAGTAGATGGGTGTTTAGTTTTTTCCTTTCTTTGCTGACTGCTCACAGTGACATTTTGGATGATCATGGGATATGTGTGTGGTAAAATAAAGGCGAGTACATTTCCAGCCTTGTAGAAAATAAAATAATAAAATGCCCATTATAGAAATTGTCATGAAGTAACCAAACTTGTGATATTCTGCTAGCTTTAGTTATGATTTATTATGTAGGAGATTTCTTTAAGCCTTAACTCTAGTTAAGCATAGCAATTAATGTTATGAGAAGGTTAAAACCACCTTATTGAGAATAGAAGATTAAAAGATGTTTTGCTCAAATAGGAAAGTTCATTTCTTAATTTGGGCCCACAAAGGCCTTCTCTTTTGCTTGTAATTTCCCTCAAAATTGGAGCTTCCTTTCAACAGAGGTTTTTGTTCAACCATAGAACATGAGGGTCTTTGATGGTTCCTGTTCAACTTTGTTTCTCCCAAGTTCCATGTCATTAATTTTTCTCCTTCTACCCCATGCTTTCTGCATGACTATGTTCATTGGTCTTGCAGCCTCAACTCTCACCTCTATGTTGATATGACATTCTGAGGCTACACATTCAGTCTTCTTAAGAGAATGTCTTCCTCTTGGTTTTTCCACCCTGGGGCTCCCTATCACCCTGTAGAGGTCATTTCAAATCTCTCTTTGGGGAAGCCTTCTTCAATCCTCACAGTCCAGCTAATGACTTATTTCTTTGTGCCTTCTCAGGCCTTTCCATGAAGCTCCTCGACAAACAATTCAGGGCAAATCTCTCTCTCTTCCCCTAGATTGTGAGGACAGCAATCATCTGTTATTTATCTTCCCCTAGATTGTGAGGACAGCAATCATCTGTTATTTATCTTCCCCTGTATAGTAGGCAGCAATGAATGATCGTTCTTAAAGAATTGGCTGAAGAGTTCCAGTTTAGATGAAATGGTGGCACTGGCAAAGGCAAAACTCTAATTCTACCCAAAACACATAAAAATGCTGGAGAAACTGATGAAAAATAGCTTTGGAGATTCCAAATAACAGATGAAGAAGAAAGCTTAATTTTATGAATTGGGCTGAAGTGGCTTATCAAGGGATTGTGCCATGAGAGGCCTTTGTTCTAGTACTTAAAATTCTAACCCCTATGAAGGGAGAAGAGAAATAACTTCGAGCTGGAGAAAAGGCAAGGAAACAGAACCGAGACCTCTTCCCAAAGTGGGGATCTTGGAAAGATTGCCTTTACTGAGCAGGTAAGCCTGCACCATGAGTTGTCATAGAGACTAACTTTACATTAAGTGCCCATGTAATTGCCAACGGGTTCTTCCTGCCTACTGCACAGACCATGGTATTAAAATAAAGAAAGAATTTAATTGAGGCTAGGTTAGCTAGGCCATGAAGGAGATGGAGATTTTCCTCACATCAATTTCCCCTAAGGCTCGCAGGTTAGGGGTTTTCAAGGATAGTTTTGTAGGCAGGGGACTAGGAAATGGGAAATGTTGATTGGTTGGGGATGAAATCATAGGGGTATGGTAAACAGTTCTTAAAATTCTTCCAGAACTTCTGTTAGTAGCTGATAGGTTAGAAAATAATAAATATAATGAAAATTTGAATAAAAAACATAATAATCTTTACCTACTAGAGACATATACACACACATAGGTGAGCATGTACCTATAGAATATATTTACATATATGTAGGTACATATATGATACACATATATATCATATATAAACATAAATGTGATACATATGTATGTGTGTATACATAGTGAGCTGCACTAGAAAATTAGAAAATACATATTTTCAAAGAGCGTGGCACATTTATAAAAATTAATCATCTTCTATACTTCAAGTCTTGGAAGCCTTAAATATGATGACCATGATATCTGAAAAAAAGGGGTAACATTAGACATAAGTAGGACTATAACTCCAAAATATATTTAAATTTTTTAAATCCACTTTTAAGCTATTTAAAATAATTTGAGTGATAAAAAAATCATAACTATATGTAATTGGAACAGAGTGACATTGAACCATCTTTTCAGAATGTATGACACAGCCAAAAGCAGTACTTGCAGGAAAATATATCCCATTACATCCATATGCTTGAAGAAAAAAAGAAAAATTGAAAATTAACTTTAAGAAGTTAGAAAAGATTGCTGAGTGCAGTGGCACATGCCTGTAGTCCCAGCTGCTCAGGAGAATCACTTGCGCCTAGGAGTTCAAGCCTGTAGTGCACTATGATCATGGCTGTGAATAGCCAGCCTGGCAATATAGCAAGATCTTATCACTACAAAACAAACAAAAAGAGGTTAGAAAAGGGACACAAAGTGTGATGGTTAATACTGAGTGTCAACTTGATTGGATCAAAGCATACAAAGTATTATTCCTGAGTGTGTCTTTGGGAGTGTTGCCAAAGGAGTTTAACATTTGAGTCAGTGGACTGGGAGAGGCTGACCCACCCTCAATCTGGGTGGGCACCATCTAATCAACTGCCACCATAAAAGCAGAAATGGAAAGAGCAGACTTGCTGAGTCTTCTGGACTCCATCTTTCTCCTGTGCTGGATGTTTCTGCCCTCAAACATCAAACTCCAAGTTCTTCAGCTTTAGGACTCTTGGACCTACACCAGTGGTTCACCAAGGGCTCTCCAGCCTTCGGCCACAGACGAGGCTGCACTGTCAGCTTCCCTACTTTTGAGGTTTTGGGATTCAAACTGGCTTCCTTGCTCTTCAGCTTGCAAACAGCCTATTGTAGGACTTCACTTGGTGACCATGTGAGTCAATACTACTTTTATTTATTTATTTTATTATACTTTAAGTTTTAGGGTACATGTGCACAACGTGCAGGTTGAGTCAAAACTTCTTAATAAACTCCCTTTCATATATAAATTTATCCTATTAGTCCTGTCCCTCTAGAGAAGCCTAATACATAAAGTAAACCCACAGAAAATAATAAAAATTAGATCCCTAAGCAATGAAATAAAAAACAAATCCTAGAGGAGCTAAGATGGTTAATTTATGTGTTAACTTGCCTAGACCACGAGAGGTCCAGATGCCTGGTGAAACATGACCTTCTGGTATGTCTGTGAGAGGGTTTCTGGAGGAGATTGGCATTTGAATTGGTGGGATGGGTAAAGATCACCCTCACCACTGTGGGTGGGCACCATCCAATCCATTGGGGGTCTCTAGAGATCAAAAAGTTAAGGGAGGGCTAATTTCCTCTCTCAAGCTGGAATTTCATTGTCTCTTGCCCTCAAACATCAGAGCTCTTTGTTCTTGGGCCTTTGGACTCCACTGGAAGTTACGTCATTGGCTCCCTTGGCTCTCAGGCCTTTGGACATAGACTGAATGACACTACCGGCTTACCTGGTGCTCCAGCTTGCAGACACCAAATCATAAGACTTCCATCATCACACGAGCCAGTTCCCATTATATATATTTCCTAGTGATTCTGTTTCTCTGGAGAACCCTGACTAATACAGGACCCAATAAATGTTAGAGACTAATAAAATAATCATTTCCTGCCCAAATTGATTCATTACAAAAAAAAATAGAGAAGCACAAAACCAGCAGTGGGAATAAACATGTGTAGATATTGGACACCATAGACATACACAATACCTTTGAAACCTTAGATTACATGGAGAAATTTCACACAAAAAAGTTTGCTACAAGTGACCAAAAAAAAAAAAAAAAAAAACCCCAAAAACAAAAAACAAACAAAAAAACACCTTAACCTATTGACCCTATGTTTCCATTGCTGTTTCCATTTAAAATAATACGTGATTCTCACCTCACAACTACACATAAATTTAAGATACAAAAAGTGGCTAGGTGCAGTGGCTCAACCTGTAACCCTAGCAGTTTGGGAGGCAGAGGTGGGCCGATCACCTGAGGTCAGGAGTTCGAGATCAGCCTGACCAACATGGAGAAACCCCGTCTCTACTAAAAGTACAAAATTAGCCAAGCGTGGTGGCACATGCCTGTAATCCCAGCTACATGAGAGGCTGAGACAGGAGAATCACTTGAACCTGGGAGGCAGAGGTTGCAGTGAGCCGAGATTGTGCCATTGCACTCCAGCTGGGGCAACAAGAGCGAAACTCCGTCTCAAAAGTGATTGCAGTTTTTGCCATTACTTTCTAAGTGTAAATCTTGTAGATCTGCACCGACTAATAGTTTAATGGCCTAAGTAGAAAAGCAAATTTTTAAAATTATAGAATAGTGTATTTTTAAGAATACAGAAAAGGAAAGCTTTCTTAAATAAGACAAAGAAATCATAAATAATGCAGAAAATCATATCCACTTATTTATATATGTTCTTTTTGATAGTACTGAAATAATACTTTACATATTGGGGGTGGGATGGGGAGATAGGCAGCATTAAGGGGTAATTGGAAACGAGGATGCTTAAAAACATGTCAAGCTTTGATTTCTGCTGATTATGGGCTCTAGGCTTGCTCTTCCTAAAGTAGATTCCAGAATAACACCATGCCCAAGGGCTATGGATTTAAGCCACAACCAACTTCTTTTACTTTGGTGTAGAGGTAACTTTAGATTCTACAGAGCCCTTGGGAATGGGGGGGGGGGGATGAGCATGTCTGGTTGTCCCTGACCTTATAGGTGGCAGGCACAGGACAGTTGAGAACAAGGAGGAAATGTCTTACACAGTGCATTTGGAGAGAATCAGGGATTTTTTTTTTTTTTGAGATGGAGTCTCACTCTGTCACCCAGGCTGGAGTGCAGTGGCACAATCTCGGCTCACTGCAACCTCCGCCTCCCGGGTTCAAGCAATTATCCTGCCTCAGCTTCCCGAGTAGCTAGGACTACAGTCACATGCCACCACGCCTGGCTAATTTTTTGTATTTTTAGTAGAGATGGGGTTTCACTGTGTTAGCCAGGATGGTCTTGATCTCCTGACCTCGTGATCGGCCTGCCTCTGCCTCCCAAAGTGCTGGGATTACAGGCATGAGCCACCGCACCTAGCCGGGGATCATTTTAATTAAAAACAGCTATATGACAAATACTGCTTCAATACAAATCATTTCTTTGATGAGATTGCTGTCCATGAGCATCTTTTTTTTATATAGAATGTGGGATACCCGCCAATAAGAACTGTGACTGGTATTCAACCAGAAATCTGAGACATGGAGAAAACAAGCCAGAGATGATGATCAAAATACTTGGTAGACGCAAACAGGTGGAAAGCTCTGTAACTAAGGGGACTGAGAAAATGTCACGATTGTGGGGTGTTGATCATTTGATAATGCTGGGTTTCAACAAAAATGTTCTTTTGTGGGATCTGTGAGTACTGATTTGGCCTCAGAAATGTAAAAGTTGCAGCAATACACCTAATAAGAAAGGTGACAGATAGCTCCCTGTGTGCCAGTGACACACTAGGCTCAGAGAAATTAGGAGCAAGATTTAACTAGGGCCTTTTTGACTGCAAAGCTCATGTTCTTCATTTTCTGACATGACTTCAAAATAAGTGTTGTGATGTTTAATTTTCTGTGTCAGCTTGACTGGACTGAGGGATGCCCAGGTAGCTGGTAAAACACTGTTTCTATGTGTGACTATGAGGGTATTTATGGAAGAAGTGAGCCTGCCCTCACCAATGTGAGGCATCATCGAATTTATTGAGGACCTGAAAAGAATAAGAAGGCAGAAGGAGGGTAAATTCCTCTCTTCTTGAGATGGAGTGTCCATCTCCTCTTGGTCCCAGACATCAGAGGTCCTGGTTCTCAGGCCTTCCTCCTTGGTCTGGGAGTTACACTATTGGTTCCCCTTGTTCTTAGGCCTCTGAACTCAGACTGAATTTCACCAAGGGCATTCTCGGCATAATGTGGAATTTCTCAGCTTCCATAATCATGTGAGTCAATTCCTACGATAAATCTCTCCATATATCTACAGCTACATATCTATACCTATATTATTGATTCTGTATCTCTGAAGAACTTTGACTAATACAGGTGTTACCCTAATTTCTCAATTGAAGCAGCTAAGAGTCAGGGAGTTGAGGTGCTGTTGACTGAATGTTTGTATGCCCCCAAATTTATGTTGAAACCTAGTTCCCAATGTTATAGTATTTGGAAGTGGAATCTTTGGGAGGTGGTTAAGTCTTGAGGGGAAAGAGAACCCTAAGAACTCCTTCACCCCTTCTTCCATGTGAAGACACAGCAGGAAGGAACATTTATGAATCAGGAAATGGGCTCTTGCCAGACTGAATCTGCTGGTACCTTGATCTTGCACTTCTCAGCCTCTAGAACTTAGAGAAATAGATGTTTGTTGATAAAGCTATCCAGTCTATTGTATTTTTGTTATAGAAGCCCAAAGGGGTTAACACATTAGGTAATGTCTAAAAATCATGGAAACTTTAACCTCAGGCTTTATTTTTCATCCCAAATATTCTAAAGACTGTGATCTTTATATTCACTTTTTTGCTGGACTCTGTGTGTATCTGTGCATGTATGTGCTTGTGTGTGTGTGTGTGTGTGTGTGAGAGAGAGAGAGAGAGAAGAGACAGAATAAAAAATAATATTTGCAACTTTGGTTTGGAATTTTTTTTTTCAGTTGGAAGAGTTCCTAGAACATTATGTTTTTCCCATGCCTTACATTTTAACTGAAGTTAAAAGAAATAAAAGCTGTGCATACTTTACAATATTATATAAACAAGTCACCTTTTCTTCAGCTGATTACCCACTAGGCCAAGGTAGGTGCTGCTGACTAATCACCCAACCAATCTTTCCAACTCAGTGACAAGAAAATGTAAAGCAATCAGGTGATCTACATTGTGTCTAATTTTGGGAGCCTCTTAATCCAAAGTTAAGATGATCAGCTGTGTGTAGTTTTCATTTTACTGTAGAGTCAGTCAAGGCCTACTGTTTCTCAGAAATTCAAACACTCATATTTGTTCTTTGCAATTTTTATTTTTTTTAATTGAAAAGTCTGCAACTGTGGTTCAGAATAATTTCTTTACTGAAGCTATTTTCTTTGGGTTCCAGTGAAGCAATGCAGAACACATTTGGACACTGGGCAAAATATGCATTTAATAAACTACATCCTTGTAAAGAATAAAGCCTTGTCAATGATCGACCAGCCATTTGGCTGTTTCCTGTTGTGTAATCCTTGTCTATGATGAGATAATGGATTCAGAATAACATTTGTTTCTCCAGGTTTGTGGTATAGCTGAAAATCACGTTCCCGTAACTTTATATTTTGACTGGCTAGCTTCATGGTGAAGTCAGATTAGAAAAACTGTGTAAAAACAGTGGGTGGTTTCTTTCTAATACATTCTTAGAATGGGAGAAAGTATTCAGCTCCTCCCATTACAGGGACATGCTCCTTTTCATGTGATTTCTTCCTTGTTATAAATAAGCTGTATTTGATTGCCTCTGCACATTTTTTATTAGTTAACATCTTTGCTGTTTTGAAATTTTATGTGTATTTGTGAAGAAAGTGAGTTGAATTAACAGAATAGAATTTTTTCAAATTGTAAATTTCTTAAATAATTTCAAGGCTATTAATTCTTATTAATTGTACATAATGAAAATATTGCTGGCAATTTCTTGCTCCTTGTCTCTTAATATTAGGTGTCAAAGGGCTAGTCCCGAATATTCAAATGTCCTATTTATTTATTCTCCATATAATTAGTTTCCAGTGAACTTCATGACAATGCATTTGTATAGCAAACATAAATATCTTAAGCTTTGGACTTCTTTAATTAATATTTTTAATGTGTTATTTATGAGACACCTGCAAGAACTAGTGTGATTACTTTATGATTTTATAACATTTTCTATAGTAAACTTTGCTGTATAAATTAGAATTGTCAGTAATATAAACTATGACAGAAATAAATGAAAATGTTTAGGTTTAGAATTAAAACTCTCAGTTTTTAAGTTAACTGACATTGGATATTTGCATTACCTAAAACAACAATTTGTCTTTTTCCCTAAAGGCAACCAGAAGAATGTTATAACTTATTAACTGGATGCCTCAAGAGCTCATCCCCTCCAGTGGAGACTGCTGGATGCAATTCTAAGATCTATTATTTCATTTTTCTCTGTCACAGAATCCTGATTTCAGCCAACACATCACTGCCGAAAATAAGAGTCCACATATCACAGCTTCCTATACATACTAGATGTGGCATGTGGCTATTAGATGGCCATAAAATTTAGGAGTAATATTTTTGGTGGGACACTTTTCAAAGGAAGGATAATTTTCTTTTTTTTCTTCTTTCTCTAGCATATAGCTTGGTATACAAATGTGATAGCTGGAGCACTAATAGCTATCTTGGATCATGAGGTAATAGTAAGATTAGTAGTTTCCTGTGTTGAAAGGTACCTAGTGCCTTCATGGACCTGCTATGCTATGGCAGTAAAGGATTACCCACCACTGGACTTGTTTTACAAGAAAAAGAAATTAAGTTCCATCTTACTTAATTATTTCAGTTTTTTACTGTTGTGTGAAAACAAGCCTAATCCTAAGTAAAAAGTACTATAATACTACAATAATAAATAATTAATATAACAATTATAATAACATTTATTCAATTTTACGATGCATCAGATAATATGTTAAACACTATACTAATTAATTTGATCCTCACAGCAACCTTACAAGGTAGATAATATTATTACTTCCTTTTTAATAGATGAGAAAACTGAAGTTCAGAAGACCGAAATGGCGGACAGAGGATCCAGGCTCCAAATGTGAAGAATCTGACTCTAAAACTTCCGTTCCTACCACAGGGTGCCACCATTGGAAAATTAGCACTGGTCACTTATAGTTGGAGATCAGACTTTCCATGCATAGCATGGCATCCTATCATCTCCGGCCATCTTCGTGACCCTGCGTCACTTAGATGTATATGCAGATTGAAGAAAATGAAGATTTATTGATTACATACTATATTCAGGCACTGTGATAGACATAGGATATACATTCTTCTCTAATCTTAACCATTGTCCTGTGAGGGAATCAGGGTCATAAGATTAATCCCAGGAACCCCACTTACTAGGTTTTGGACCTTGGGACAACTAAATGATTTATATGAGTATATTATAAGGTGGTTGAGCAATTAAAATAATTAATCCCTAAAAAATGCTTAGAACAGAGCCCAACACATGGTAACCACTCCATGCAATTAATAGCTCAATGAGCTATTAGTATGTCTATTATGTTACAGATGAGGGTCCTGAGGCTTGGATAGGTCAGTGAACCGACTGTTGTGGACCAAGTTCTCTTGAAAACTAACTCTGAGACTGAGATTCATGTGCAGAAAATTTATTAGAAAACGCTCTTAGCAACAACTCCCGTGGAGGAGTTGGGGAGCTGGTTTGAGCAGAGATGTTAGCTGTGATGCAGAGGCAGTAGAAGTCAGCTGATGCCACATGGAGCCTTGAGCTGGGATGGCCTTCAGAGTTGTCTCCCTTGGGGAGAGAGGTCTAGGCCTTTGCACATGTGCTTTGACCAGTCACTGGATATGAAGCGGTCCAGGAAGGGGACATAACTCAGGGCGAAATAGCTCCCTCTGGAGGAGGGCGATTTCCAGGGTGTTCTCAGGTGAGAGCCCGCAGAAGCCCACACTTAGCAGCTGCTGGGAGAATAAATGCCTTGGTCATAGGGAGATATCCAGGTGCCTCTCCATGATGCCAAATCCATGAGCACAAAGTCTTAAGTGACAGAGCTGGGTTCAGTCAGATCCATACTCCTTAAGCCACTGCCTCCTTGTACGGTGCTGCAGAGCCTCTCACGTGACTTATGTAAGAAATTTGTTGGGTGGTAACCACAGAGTCACTTCAAAGGGAGCCTACATGAGACCATTCCCCATCATGTGACTATTTGCTGGGAGAACTTGGTATAACTTGCTTCATCATTTAGCATTACTCATTTCATTCCTTCTGTTTTCTTGCAGGAATGCCTACCTTAGACTACTTTTTCTAGCAGCAAAGAAGCAAAAAAGAAAATAAAAGGACTATAAGAAAAAACTACTGAGATGAATAGGAAACTCGTGCAGTATACAATTACTGGCAGATGTTTTCACACTTTCTTTTTTTTACAAGCCAACTATTATCTGTGCTACAAATTGAGTAATTGATTGGGAGACTGGTAAGGCAAATAAACAATCAGTGCTTACACACATGCACACACACACATGCATATATATGTGTGTGTCTATATATACACACATATGTGTGTGTATGTGTATAAATATACACACATATACATTTTTATGAAATCTATGTCTGTATATTTTTTAATTTTTAAAAGTATTTCCCCAAATACTTTCCTAGCAAGTAAGTGGTGGGAGGCAATGCAGATGATGAGCAATACCGCTCCAGGGAACCAGGGACTTGCTCCATGTATACCATCCCTCCACTTTCTATCACTTCCACGGGTCCAGTGTGCCTGAGGCAACATTTCTGTACAGGCTCTGTTCTATTCTCTTGTTTAGAAAAAATGTTTTAGTGTTTTACTGCATAAGAGAGCCATGTCTTGAGATAATGCACATGGGACTATTTAGTAAAAGAAAACTGTTAATTTTGTTTAACCTAGCTTTTCCAACATTTACCTTACCACTTTATCCTTTCTTCTGTCCTTAATATCCTTAAGAATGCCCACAGGGAAAGCCTACTGTCTTCTCATCTTCTATCCATGGACTTCTCCATTCCTGTTTCATGTTATCTCTTAGTATTTCTCAGCTGGGGATATTAACAGGTTTCATCTCTGTGTCCAGGCCATCGCAGTTCCTATATCGATCATCATAGGTTCAAAAGAGCCCCAGCTGCTCCTGCTGCACTGCAGCCAGGGCTCAAATCACATCCTGATTCCCCTCATTATCTGGTGGGCAATGAATGAGTCTGTTCTTGCATTGATAGTAGCTTTATTCACTCTCTCCTCTCTCCTACAGTGTTCTCTCAGTGGTCCAGGGTCCTGCCTTGATTTTTGGTCCTTATACTAGCCTAACTCCAACAGTCTCTGACATGGTTTGGCTCTGTTTCTGCACCCAGATCTCTTCTTGTAGCTCCCGTAATTACCGTGTGTTGTGGGAGGGACCTGGTGGGAGATAATTGAATCACACAGGCAAGTTTTTCCCATGCTATTCTTGTGATAGTGAATAGGTCTCATGGGATCTGATGGTTTTAAGAAAGGGAGTTTCCCTGCACAGGCTCTCCTTTTGCTTGCTGCCATGCACATAAGATGTGACTTGCTCCTCCTTACCTTTCACCTTCCACCATGATTGTGAAGCCTCCTCAGCCACGAGGAACTGTAAGTCTGATAAATCTTTCTTTTGTAAACTGCCCAGTCTCAAGTATGTCTTTATCAACAGTGTGAAAATGAATAATACAGTCTCCTTCTTTGGGGCACCAGAACCAGCTTTTCTCATGTGGTTCCTGCCATACAGTTGCCCTTCTCCTAGTCTCTCTGGAGTTTCACCTTGATCACCATTTAGGACCACCTTTTACTGCACTCGCCTAATCCATGCTTGAGCTTTCTCTGGGTCACCCAGAGTCCCTCTTCAGGGTCAGACTGGGCAGCTGGCTGGATTCTTTTAGCTCTGTACTGAAGCGATATCAGGAGATAATAACAAAGAACTGTATCTTTAGCCAGGAAAACTTTCAGTCTTTTCTTATCCTTTTCAACCCTATTTTATGCTTGTCCCAGTGTGTCTGGGAGACCAGAGCATCTCCCCTTTACTGCAGGAGCTATATGTATGACTCAAGACGAGGTTGGTTCTATGTTATCTGGGCCATTTTTACTTAAATTGGCCTTGCTAGATGCTGCTACATATGACCTGTATGTATGCTAGATGCTGCTTCGTATGACCTGCATGTCACTGTGATGTTGCTGTGACTGTTCAACATTTGATGTTTCCTAGCATCACTAGATATAAGTGCAGTGAGAGACACTGGAGATGGGGAAAAGGATAAGATATAATGCTTACCCTCAATGCCCTTGTCATCCAGCTGGAAAGATATCACATTGTGTAAGGCAATCAGTATTGATATATGAAGCATTGCTATGTTTTAGCCAGCAATATCTACAGTTCATAAGAAGAGGAGTGCTTACTACCTCTGCTTTGGTTTGAGAAGGCCTCATAGGAAAAGAAAGACCTGAGTGGAGCTTTGACAATATAGGAGACTAATAAGAAGAGGACTCTTTGTTAAGCAACTCTTCCCAGGGGACTGTTTTGGGCTTTAGAGAGATTTGAAAAATAGAGCAAGGTGCTTGGTTTCAGGAACTTCCAGTTTAATTATAGCAATAGAACTAATATACGAGTGAATGATAAATGTAATATAAATGTGTAGAACTGATTAGAAGAGTTGCAGAAGCATAAACAAAGAAGATATCCAAGAGGGCTGAAGAGTTTGTGAAAGTACTACTGTGACAGTAGGAACTAAACAGTGTCTTAAAAAAATGGTGGTGTTTGGGTAATGGAGGGACACCACGAAGGATGAATAATGGGCTAAGTAAGAGAGACTCATATTAGGATGGCCACATGTCTTGGTTGGTCTGGAAGAGTCACTTAATTATTAATAGCACCAACTTTCACTTTCCAATGTGCCTCAGTTTGGATGATAAATCAGCTGGTCACTGACTTTTGAGGAACTTTTCTATAATCTCTTTCAATGAACGTTTCATTAGCGCATCTACTAGAGATCTCTGTCTTCAAATATACCTACTGTTTCTTGGTTTCTGTTTCAGTCATTTAAAAAGTTTGCTCATTTGGTGGTATTTGCTCATTTGGTGGTATTTCTAATATAACTTTTCGAGTGAAAATGGAATGTAGAGCCTGTGCTATTTGTCTTTGGCCCACAAGACTCTATTACATGCATTATATATCACCTTGTTTCCTTTGGAGGGTGATAGAGTGCAGGAAGTTGCTTTTCTGTGGTTCTGATTTCATTCTATTTTCCCCTATGGATTTGTTACATTACACAATAGCAGACGGATCCATTTCCATTACTTGGAGTTCTAAACTCCAAAAATGAGCCTGAAGAAAAAGGTGTTCTTTATAAAAGTGGTTTCCAAAGGTGTTTTTCTCTTGTAAAATACATGTATTTGTTGCACAGCAAACTTTTGAGCATAGCTGACAGATATATATCTGCAAAACATGACAGAGATTAATGGGGCCCAATAGCTCAGAGAGGTTGATAATTTCTGTGGTGAGTTGAACCCTTTTAGAAATGTACAATTTTTACAGTTATAGGAAATCCACAAATTTAATTTCTGTTTCATATTCAAGTGTGTGGTAAGTGGGTAATGATATCTAAGAAAATACGCAATTATGAATTCATGTAGTTCAATTTGGAATATAATGTGTTCTATTCCAAACCTTATGACTTACAGGAAGCAAAAATAATAGGTGTGTTTGCTAGAAGTAAAAGAACAACTTTTTCCATATTTAAAAAATATTAAAATTCCTTTTTTTTTTTTTTCTTTTTTTTGAGACGGAGTCTCACTGTGTTGCCTGGGCTGGAGTGCAGCAGCATGATCCCAGCTCACTGCAACCTCCGCCTCCCAGGTTAAGAGTTCAAGCAATTCTCCTGCCTCAGCCTCCTGAGTAGCTGGGACTACAGATGCACGCCGTCATACCCAGCTAATTTTTTGTATTTTAGTAGAGACAGAGTTACACCGTATTGCCTAGGCTGGTCTTGAACTCCTGAGCTCAGGCAATCTGCCCCCCTCGGCCTCCCAAAGTGCTAGGATTACAGGCATGAGACACTGCACCTGGCAAAAAACTAAAATTCTCGTCTTATTTTCTTCTTATATGAAAACCCCTGCTCCCAAACCCCCAAAATATCTTTTTTTTTATATGGTGAGATTCTTACCCAGTTTGATATAAGTAAAATCATTTTTTTCAGACCTAGCTAAGCAAAACAGTTTTATTAATATTGTTCTGTCTGGTTCTCTTTCTCTGTCATTCTGTCTTCTTCCTTATCTGGTAAATTTGGCTGTGGATCTCATGAGTGTTGGCTCCTTCTTGAGATATCTGGCACTCACCCATCATTATTTCCACTCCCAGATGGAATCTTGCAAAATCAGCCTTACTTTGACCCTCTGATTTTTAAACCCAGACAAAACCTTCACGTGAAAAAAGAAAAGACAGAGCCTGGGCAACTTTAAGTGATAAACATAATTTTGTTTGTAATTTAATGGTAATCTTTAAGTCCTTATGCCAGATGAACTCCAGAAATACTGAGAACTAACACTGCATTGGCTCTTCTAAAATTGGTCTTTTGTGAGTTTGGAAGTGAAAGCAGGAAAAATATTTCAAATCCATAACCTATATCTGTGCTGCCCAATATGGTAGCTACTAGCCATGGGTATCTATTTAAATTTAAATTAATAATATTAAATGAAATTAAAAATTAATTTCTTTAGGTACACTAACCACATTTCAAGTTTTCAATAGTCACATGTGGCTAGTGGCTACCATATTGGGCAAATAAAAATAAAACACTTTTATTATTGCAGAAAGCAATAATGATTATTGGATATCACTGATCTATGATCTTCAATCATAAAGAAGATCATAAACATTTATTAAACGTTTTCTCAACTCAACTCAAAACATTAAAAAATGTTTAATAAAGTTTGTGTTATATTCAATGTGACTATTACATGTTTACTTAGAAAATAAAATATGAACGGTGTAGCCAGAGTGATGATAATTTGGGATAAGAAAACTGGTAGAAAAAAATGCAGAACTGTATGTTAAGAAAAATAAGTTTTTCACTACCATCACAGCTTATACTAAGAAAACTTTAAATTTTTTTCTGTAAATTCTTTAAATATCCTGTCTCAAGATTCTTGAACATCTTTTTTTTTCATTTTAAGTTAAATTTAAAATGACAAAATTTTAAAGCTGAATGCCTTAGGGAAGTTTTCATTTCTATAGTCATTACATTTCAATAAAACAATATTATTTATAGTTTTATTGTCTAATAGTCTATTTTAATATATCAAAATACACTGTCTTAGTCCATTTGGGCTGCTGTAAGAGAATACTATAGATTGGGGGACTTATAAACAATAGAAATTTAGTTCTCACAGTTCTTGAGGCTGGGAAGTCCAAGATCAAGCACCAACAGATTCAGTGTGTGGTGAGGGCCCACATCTTGGTTCACAGCCATCTTTGGCTGAGTCCCTATATGGTAGAAGAACCAAGGGAACTTTCAGAAGTCTTTTTTATAAGGCCGCTAATCTCATTCATGAGGGTGGAGCCCTCATGTCCTCATTACCTACCAAAAGCCCCACTTCTTAATACCATCAAGTACTAAGGGGTTAGAATTCCAATATATGAATTTTAGGGGGATGTTAACATTCCATTTATAACATTCCACCGCTGTACTACAAGAATTTACATCCTCACATGCAAAGTATCCACCTAACCTGTAGCATTTTATTACAGCTCCCCTAACAGTCTAAGATAGAAACTGGTACAGAGAAGTGGTTGTGCTTCTGTGACAAATACCTAAAAATGTGAAAACAGCTTTGAAACGGGGTGATGGGTAGAGGCTGGAAGAGTGTGGAAGTGCATACTGGAGAAACCCTACATTGCTGTGAATAGAACTTTAGAGGAAATTCTGGCAAGGGCTCAGAGATAAAAGTAGAGTTGTGAGGAAGGCCTGAATCTTCTTAAAGAATACTTAAGTAATTGCCTTAGTCCTGTTCCTATAACATAATACCTGAGACTCAGTAATTTATAAAGAAAAGAGGTTCATTTCTCACAGTTCTGGAGGCTGGGAAGTCCAGATTGGGCAGCCACATCTGGTTGGCTTCCTGTGAGGGCCATGTGCTGCATCATAACACGGCAGAAGGCATCGCTGGGCAAGAGGGGTGCACTGAAAGCCAGACTGGCTTTTGTAACCAAAAGCCAGTCTGATTTACTCTCTTGAAAACTAACCCACTCCTGTGGTAACCCATTAATCCATTAATCCTGTCCTCATGACCCAATCATCTATTAAAGGACTTATCTGTCAACATTGCTGAACTGGGGATAAAATTTCAACATGAGTTTCAGAGGGGACAAACCAGACTCAAACCATAATAACAGTGATGAACAGAGTGTTGGTACAAATAGGGACAGTCATTCTGATGAGTTCTTAATTGAAAAAAAGCATTATTAGAAAGTGGAAGAAAGGAGATTCTTTTTATAAAGTGGCAGAGAAGTTGGTTGAATTGTGTTCATGTTCTAGTGTTTTGCGAAAGTTACAATTTGTGAGTGGTAAAATTAGATATTTAGCTGAAGTGATTTCTAAGCAAGGTGTTCAAGGTGCAGCTTAGCTCTTCCTAACTGCTTACGGTAGGATGAGAGAGAAGAGATTTGACTTAAAGGCAGAATTGCTAAGCAGAAAGGAATTGGAACTTTAAAATTTTGGGAGTTTTTAACCAATTCATATTGCAGAACATGAGAACGTGTGTCCAGAAAAGAACATTAAGGATGTGGCCAATTAACCCATTGATATGGAGACAAGTATGAAGGTGAACCATGGGCCTAATTATTAATCTCAACAGAAACCGGATGCTATTCCTTAAGACAAGTGATGAATGAGCCCAAAGGTGACTTAGAGATCATCAGGGCTACCTCCCCAGTTTCAAATGGAGGGACCATTGCCTTCCTTTCAACAGACCAGATGACTTCTGCCCAAAACCACTGAAGGCAGGGCTGCTCAAAGGTATGAATGCCCAAATCTAGCCAACAAAGCTGCAGGAACAGGACCGCCACCCTAGTGTGTCTTGATGGTGGGACCTTCAGCCCAGTGGACCTGAAGAAGAACATATCAAGGCACAAAGGATTATTTTTAAGCCTTAGATCTCAAGGAGTTTGCCTTGTCATTTGGACTTGCTTGGAGAAGAACATATCAAGTCACAAAGGATTATTTTTAAGCCTTTGATCTCATGGAGTCTGCTTGTCATTTGGACTTACTTGGGATCCATTAATTCTTTCTTCTTTCCTGTTTTTCCATTTTGTTCATCATTCCTCCACCTGCTCTTTAAAGATTATAGTTTGTTTCCCACTAATTGTATCGGGCATGGATTTGGCAAGCTTATCTGCGAGAGTCTCTCTGTTGTGGTCTAGGTCAGCTTCACCGCATGGGAGAAAAGAAGGATCTGGTTCATTGAATCAAAGACCCATTTTGAAAGGATATCTTTAAACTACACCTGTCCCAATATTATATTTTAGATGCACATAACTTGTTTAGTTTCACAAGTTCGCAGCTGAAGAGGAATTTGCCTCAAGCTAAATCATACTTTGAGTCTCACCCATATCTGATGTAGATGATATTTAGATGATATTAGATTACACTTTGGGTTTTTTCTTTATAGTTGATGCTGGAACAAATGCTGCAACTGTTGGGATGTAATTAACATATTTTCCATGTGAGAAAGACATAAATTGGAGAGGACAGGGATGGAATGCTATAGATTCAATTTTGTGTACTCCCAAAATCTAAATGTTAAAATCTTAATTCCCCAATATGATGATATTTGGAGGTGGGACCTTTGGTAGTTGATTAGGTTATTTTGACTTCACTGCCATGAATGGGATTAGTGTCCTTAGTGTTCATAGGAAGGAGACTCTAGAGAGTGCCCTTAGCCTTTTGGCTATGTGAAGCCTCAATGAGAAGATGGCCATTTAGATATGAACCAGGAAGTGAGCCTTCCAAAGACACTGAATCTACCGACACCTTCATCTTGGATTTCCCAGGCTCTAGAACTGTGAGAAATAATTTTCTGTTGTTTATAATCCATCTGATCTATAGTCCTCTGTTATAACAGCCCAAATGGACTAAGACACGCACAAAACTGGAAAAAGTCAGCCGTGAATAAATATAATTTTTGGCCCCTTTTCTGATTTTATGTGTTGCTTCTTGCAGTTGGCCTTTCCTCAGATCATTTTCTACACACCAAAACTTTAATTACACCTACTTAGATGAATTTTATAAGTGTAAAGGCAAATGTAATGAAGTGTTTATCTCAGATATTTCTATTCTGATGCAAATTCTTGTGGCTTATTTTAGTTAACAGTCTGAACATAGTACATACAACACAGAAAAGTCTTATTTATTAAAACAAACCATAATAGAAAATCAACTAGGTAAGTTGAGATGAAATCACAACGTTTGTTTCATATTCTCTCATAATTTATATACCTTAAATATCATGTGGATGTAATATAACTTAAAGCTATTTTGAAAAACTTTTTCTAAAATTAACAAATGAATATTAACTTTACTGAATGAAATGTTTATGTTTTCAATGTAAAAATGTATTTATAACAAATATTTATTAAGCTCTTATGATGAGCTCAGAACTATGTTAAATAATGGCAGTAGAACAGTGAATGAGAGAGGCCAGGTCCCTGCTCACTTAGACCTAGTGAACTGCATTTCAGTGGTGGAAACAGACAATAAACACGTAAAAGTCCCATTTCCTATCACACTAAGTGTGATGAAGAGAAGGAAAGAGTTAATACAATGGTGAATAAGTGGAGTGGTATGGACAGCAGTGAATAAAAGAGTTAAGAGAAATTCTCAAAAATTCTGAAAAATAACAGAAAATCTGTTAATGGCAAGATTTGAGATGGAGTAAATAAATGTAAGAAACCTTCAGAAAGAATTTTATATGTGCTAATAGTAATGTCTATTCACAGCTTTATCGAGATGCTTTTATGGCTAGCACGTGAAAAGGAAGTAAAAAAAAAGGTCACACTTGAAGACAAGATCCTATTGGCTTTTATTCCATTTATTCAACAACTATTTACTGAGTGTGTATAATATTTCATGCTGTGGACTAGAGGCTGGAAACACAATGCTGAGAAAAAGAGCCCATTCACTTGTCTCTGAGAGCAGCCTTTGAGAATTACTGACCCTCAGGAATGAAGGATGTGATTCCATGAGAAATATCATTGAAAATAAAGCAGTCAGATTTTAAAAACAAACACACGCACAAATAACAAAAGTGAGACAGAGAGAGAAAAGAAGTCTTAAAATTATATGACAGTCAAAGGTCTTCCTTTTTGGTTTGACATTTTAGTTTTGTCACCTGCTCCCAGAATATCTATAATTGGAAGTACCATATTTATAGCTCCAAGATGAAAAATAAAAAAAGTCTTCTCTTTAATTAAACATTTGCAAAAAATATGAATGGTCAGTAAAACAGGAGATATGGCCAAACACGGATTTTGCTTTTGTTCATCATTCCTCCACCTGCTCTTTAAAGATTATAGTTTGTTTCCCACTAATTGTATCGGGCATGGATTTGGCAAGCTTATCTGCGAGAGTCTCTCTGTTGTGGTCTAGGTCAGCTTCACCGCATGGGAGAAAAGAAGGATCTGGTTCATTGAATCAAAGACCCAAAAAAGTCACGGAGGAAGTTTTCCTATAATCTTAAGGTTTGTTTTGTAAACAAGTCCTCTTTAATCAGGGCTTTCAAGCTATTCTGTCACTTCAAAGTCCTTCCAAACCAGCCCCAAGTCACATTTTTGGTGCACAGACAAAAAAATTGGCCTGGCAAAAGCAGCCATCATTACCACTCATCATGCTGGTTAGTCTTTTTTAAAAGTCCAAGAAGCTACAGCAAGTTCGCTGAACAATTATTAAGACAAGTTTTAAGAAGAAAATTAATCTAATCAATTTATTTCGAGATCTACCTTTACAAAGCAACAGGGGACAGGACTCTATACTGTAAAGAGAGATGCAAAATGAACAACAAGTGATATTTCTCCTCAAAAAATCTGCAATTTCTCCAAGTAGTATGAGAGCCCAGGAGATCAGAGACTGAGGATGAGAGCTCTTGGTATTTATAGTAAAACAAAAGGTTCCCATTCCCAGAGAATGCGACGTCATCCGATTCCATGTCTAATCTACTGAGCCAGTAGAGGTAGGCTTTTAAATTAGCTTGTGTAAAATAAAATGTCCATCATGACAATAGCAATGGATTCTGATACATGGTATTTTGTGTGCCAGGTACTTGTCTAAGCGCTTTACATATGTAGCATTTTTAATCCTCATGGTATTGCTACCCTTATTATAATTCTCTTTGTCCTGAAGGGGAAACTGAAGCAAAGAGTTTCAATGCCTCCAAGATTGCACAGCAGGTGGGCAGTAGATTTAACTCTGCTTCTTGGTGACCATTCTCTTAACTTCAAGCCGAATTGCATTTCACAGAGGAGTGTTGAAGAAGCAAACTCTTCATAAAGAAGGCATGTCTTGAATGAATATTTATTTATTTATTATATCACTTAATGCATTCAGTCATATTGAACTGAGTACCCAATATTGCTGTAGAGC
The DNA here is from genome assembly GCF_028885655.2 of Pongo abelii. Taxonomy (NCBI): domain Eukaryota; kingdom Metazoa; phylum Chordata; class Mammalia; order Primates; family Hominidae; genus Pongo; species Pongo abelii. The sequence continues at coordinate 129,273,570 of NC_071996.2, forward strand.
CTTACACAATGTGTCTCTTGCCTAAAACAAACAAATAAAAATGATGGCAAAGATCTATACAAGTGAAAGTATGCAATGATTGCCAACAATTCTCTGCATGGATATGGATGAGGAGGCATGGGTGTCAAAATGTCAATTTCCAAAGTAGCCTCTGAGTCAGCAGAAAGCAAGGACTTTGTTTTCCAAGGTGTCCATCTCTGAAGCATTTTTCAAGGTTCTCATGAGCTAAACATGCATTTCCTAAAGAAAAAACAATGCCAACTTGGAACTCTTTAAAAATGAAAGACCTAAATGAACATAATTTACATACATGTGAGTTGGAATGTGGAATTCATGTACTCTAAGAGAGTGGTTGCTCTGTAAGGACAGAAATGCATTGGCACCATTATGAGTTGAAACCAGAGAACAATCCCAAGCATACTGGTTTCCTGTGGTCACTCTAACAAATTTCCACAAACTGGGTGGCTTAAAACAACAGAATTTTTTTTATCTCACAGTTCTAAAGGCCAGAAGTCCAAATTCAGAGTGTTAGCAGAGCCAAGCTCCCTTTGGAGTCCCTAGAGGATCCATTCCTGGCCTCTTCCAGCTTCTTGTGGTTGCTGGCATTCTGTGACTTGTGGTCGCATCACTTTAATCTCTGCCTCTGCGATCACAATGCCTTCTCCCCTTCTGTTTGTGTCATCTCCTTTTCTGTCTGTCTCAAATCTCCTTCTGACTTTTTCTTATAAAGGCACTTTTAATTTAAATAAGGACCACTCATATGATCAAGAATGATCTCCTCATCTCAAGATCCTTAATTTAATCACACTTACAAGACTCTTTTTCCAAATCAAGGTAACATTAGCCCGTTTCAGGAATGAGGAGTGAACCTATGTTTTTGGGGGTCACTCTTCTATCCGCTATGCCAAGTAATGGCAAGATCGTCCAAGGGAACCTTATTGGGAAGTTCTCTTTGTGAAACAGCTGATGTTGCAGACCTCTCCTCCAGCTTAATCTCAAGCCCAGGAGAAGCACAAACTGTGAAGCCATTTATTGTATCTGAATGAGTGCATGTATCATTGGAGTGAGGGTACTTGGTTTGCTGGAGTTAATAAGTCCTTAAACTGAAATACTATGTGAGTTTCAGGTCTATCAACTTTTCCTGCCCAGTCTTACAATAATACCTTGCTAGGTGTTAGTGTATAAAGATAAATAAAATAGGGCTGCTGTCCTTGAATTGATCAGCACATTGAGAATGTGGCATTAGATTAATTCAGGAAATGCAGTAAAGATTTTGCACCCTATGTGATTTTATATTCTTGTCTGTTAAAGTGTTTCTTATCCTATCAGTCTGTTTCTTGTCATTGTCAATTCTGTGTCATCCATCTATCATGGGCCCGGAAATTTTGGAAGTCCGTCATGAGTCTTAAAGGCAAGCATGTTGTGTGAATTAGTGAATGTTTGCCCTAGAGACAGTCTTTCTAGCTGGAAATGAATAAGTGGCCAGTCCACCTTTCGAAACACAACTCAGAATAAATAATTTAATTTAAAAAATCTCCCAGCATCTAAGTTAAATATGATATCTGGGTATTATAATTTGCCTAAATGCCCACTGCTAGGCAAGCTTCCCAATTATCATTAATTCCTAGTTATTCTTGTTTGCATGTGATTCTAATAATCCCTATTTAGCAGTTTTCTGAGTAAATAAGAAACATTAAATTAAAGTGGACACATAGCAATAAAAAACTGCAGATATAAGCTTGACAGAGAATGATTAGAATGAGGATTTATGCTTTGCATAATATTCTCTGGGAATTTGATAGACGAGAACCACATTTTTATTACAAAGTCTTGTTTACTTACCTACGTGCGTATTCAATAAAATCTTGTTACAGTTCAGCAGATAGACTCTGAAAAGTACATTCTGGCTGACCATTCAAAAGACAAATAATATCTATACATGCAGCTTTTGAGATAGCGTAAGTGATAAACATTGGAAAGATTGTAAGGTTATAAGGCAGTGTCAGCCATTGCTCTCTATATCCCTAGCATCACTTTGGGTTAATAAATCCTGTTGCTGATCTTCAGTTTGTCTGGTAGCAGAATCTGCCTGGATTGAGGCTGATGAGCTGTAGGGGAAAGCATCAAAGTGATTTGCACATCTTCAGGTAGTGCAGACTTCATCAGTCGGGGTATAAGAATCCAAACCAGATTAGTTCACCAAACAGCGGTACTCACTGTGCCTGTTCTACCTTTAATTGGTTAGTTCCCACATATACGCAGATGTTCTTCAGGGACAGATGTCATGAAGCCTCCCATGTGGTTTAATTCTTGGCTTCCAGAGGTGTATTTTCTCTTTGCTCTTTCAAAATAGCTGATTGATTTGCATCCCTGAAAATCATCCCTCAGTTTGCTGTTTATTTTGTTTATTCATTCACATCTACTCTACCTACTTTTGAAATAGATTTGAGGCAGCCAAGGTACAGTTTTGAGGAAAAGGTAGCAAAACAGTTTCTAATGTGAACCACCTCTGAGTGTTATGTTGTTTTAAGCCAAGTTTATTTGTCTTTAGGACATAAAGCAAAACTTGTCTTATTAATTGCCTGCCAAGATGAAGAGGCAGTGTGAAGTACACTGCATTAGGTTGTTATCAGTTTGATTACACATTTTAATGAATGACTTTATTGTGTTTGTACCCTCAGGCTTTTTGGAGTTAGGGGCTTATTGAAAAAATAATAAGAAAAAGTAATCTTGTGAATCTTATTACCTGCCCATGAGTGGCAGAAGTAGACTGTCACAAAGGTCACCTTTGTGAAGAGAGGTGGAATCACCCCCAGCTTGGGCACAGCCAGCCCCTGATCCTGAGGCTAAGTAATCTGCAATACCAGGACACTCCTGTGGCTTATTCTTTCAGAGAAACTTGTTATACAAGGGCCTTTTGCTTCTGAGTATCTTTGAGAGATCCAAAGATTAGTATTCTCTATCATAGAGACCCTTTCTCTGTTTGTCTTCCCTCCCTCCCTTCCTTCCTCCTTCCCTCCCTCCTTTCCTCCTTCCCTCCCTCCCTCCTTTCCTCCTTCCCTCCCTCCTTCCCTCTCTCCTTCACTCATTCCCTCCTTCTTTCCTTCCTTCCTTCCTTTCTTCCCTCCCTCTGTACCTCCCTTCCTTCCTTTCTTCCTTCCTTCCTTGCTCCCTCCCTCCCTCCCTTCCTCTCTCCCTCCCTTCCTCCCTCTCTTTCTCCCTTCCTATCTTACCACCTTTCCTCCCTTCCTCCCTCCCTTCTCCTTTCTTCCCTCCTCCCTTCCTTCCTCCCTCCCTTCTTCCCTTCCTTCCTTCCTCCCTTCCCCTCTTCATTCCTTCCTCACTTCCCCCTTCCTTCCTTCCTCCCTCCTCCCTTCCTCCCTTGTCCCTTCCTCCCTTCCTCCATCCTCCTTTCCTCTCTTCCTCCCTTCCTCCTTCCTTTTGCTCTCCCTTTTTTCCTCCATTCTTCGCTCCTTCCTTTTCCTCTTCCTCCTTTCCTCCCTTCCCACTTTCCTTCCTTTGCCCTTCTTCCTTCCTTCCTTTCCTCCTTCCCTCCTTCTCCCCTTCCCCCTTCCTGCTTCTTTCCTTCCTCCCTTCCTCCATACCTCCCTTCCCCCTTCCCTCCTCCTTCCTTTCCTTCCCTCCTTCCTTCCTCTCTCCCTCTCCTCCTTCCTCCTTTCTTCCCTTCATTACTCCCTTCCTTCCTCCCTTACTATCTTCCCCCTCCTCCCTCCCTCCCTCTTCACCTTCCTTTCTTTCTCCCTTCCTCCTTCCTTCCTCCCTCCCTTTTTCCCTTCCTTCCTTACTTTCCCACTTTATCCCTTCATCCCTTCCCCCACTTTCTTCCTTCCTCCCATCCTTCCTCCCTTCTCCCTTCCTCCCTCATCCCTTCCTCCTTTCCTCCATTCTCCCTTCCTCCCTTTCTTTTCCTTACTCCCTTCCTCCCTCATCCCTTCCTCACTTGTCCCTTCCTCCCTTCATTCCTTCCTCCCTCCCTCCCTTTCCCCTTTCCTTTCTTCCTCCCTTCCTTTCTCCCTCCCTTCCTCCCTCCTTCCTTTCCCCCTTCCCCCCTTCTTCCCTTCTCCCTTCCTCCTTTCCTCCCTTCCCCATCCTCCCTTCCTCCCTTTCTTCCTTCCTTTCTTCCTCCCTCCCTTCCTCCTCCCTTCCTTCCCCCTCCCTTTCTTCCCCCTTCTTCCTTTCTCCCTTCCTTTCTTCCACCCTTCCTTTCTTCACCTTCTTTTCTTCCCCCTTCCTCCATCCCCCCTTTCCTCCCTTCCCCCTTTCTTCCTTCCTCGCTCCTCCCTTCCTCCCTTCTATCCTTCCCTCATTTTCCCTTCCCCTTTCCTACTTTCTTCCTTTATTCTTTCCTTCCGTCCTTCTTTCCTTTCTCCCTCCTCTGTCCTCCTCCCTCCTTTTTCTCCTTCCTTCCCTCCCTCCCTCCCTCCCTTCCTTCCTTACTTTCTTCCAGAATAAGTGTTATACTAAACTCACCCATGTAGCATTCCTACTCTATTTATGATAACCAGCTCTTACACTTTTAATTTTCTGGAATGACAGAAAATATGTTTGTAAACAAGGAAGAAATATTATGTAATATAACAACAGAAGACTTTTTTCCTGGGGGATTGTGCACAATCAACTTTGTAAACAGTTAAGTAAAAATAGTCAATGTAAATATTTACAGCAGAGTTTGAAAGATGACAAACTCAAGGGCAGATCTGAGCTGAAGATATTTTTTATTTGAGCATTATGGGTTTCTGAATTTGAACCAAAACTTGGAAATTTAGAGACTCAATATGCAAATCACATATTTTAGCTTCTCATGTAAATATTAGTAATGGCAGTGCTAGGGCCACATTTTGGCGTAGCTACAAATTCTCTCTCCTCCCCAGACTTGACTACAGTGTATGTCTGACACTCATGCCACATAGGCATAACACCTTAGTCATGGTCACTTCACTAATTTAGCTTGTGTGAAATAAAATGTCCATGATGACAATAGCAATGGATTCTGATATATCGTATTTTGTGTGCCAGGTACTTGTCTAAGCTCTTTACATATGTAATACTTATAATCCTCATGGTGTTGCTACCCTTATTATAATTCTCTTTTTCCTGAAGGGGAAACTGAAGCAAAGAGAGAACATACGCAAAAAAATTCCTTTCCTAGTACTTGGTACAGTTGACCAACTTAATATCATTATTAATTAAGCAGGGCTGTTGAATTGTGTAAGACCAAAACTAATCACATAATCAGAGGTCTTATCGGGTTTCCTTAGTGGTGCTCAGAAATTATAATTTATAAATTTATAATTTATAAATTAAACCCTAGAATTTATCTTAGAAATCTTAGCCAATCAGCATTTGTGATCCCCATATAAACTGCTTTTTGGGCGCTAAATGACAGAATATATATACCCAAAAGCCTTTCAATTGCTGATGTTTTTTCCTAAGGCACTCATAACACGTGTCCCTAAGCAACACAATATGTATAAGGAAGAAGGTCTATTACCATTATAAATCAGTCTCCTGTACTAGCCACAAGAGACCATAGGCAAAAAAAAATTCCTTTCCTAGTACTTGGTACAGTTGACCAACTTAATGTATTTATTAATTAAGCTAGGCTGTTGAATTGTGTAAGACCAAAACTAATCACATAATCAGAGGTCTTATTGGGTTTTCTTAGTGGTGCTCAGAGTATAATTTATAAATTAAACCATATAGATTTTATTTTTCTGGTGGTTTACCTCTCATATCTAGTAGAAGTGGTACTTTGTAAGCTTTCTGACACTAAAAATTTTAGTAAATCCTCAGTTTGAAACCCTTGAAGAGTATCTAGAGCTTTAATCTGACATCTCCAAGTACTTTATTACTAGGTTGTACACACATTGGCCACTGAATCCAGTGCTTAGGAACCTAATGTCTTTAGATGGTTGGTGCAGAGGATGAATTCCTGGTCATGAAAGACATATTACATATCCTCTATGTCAAGCTTGTCCAACCCGCAGCCTGCGGGCTGCATGCAGCCCAGGATGGCTTTGAATGCAGCCCAACACAAATTCATAAACTTTCTTAAAACATGACAAGACTTTCTTGCAATTTTTTTTTTAAGCTCATCAGTTACCATTAGTGGTAGTGTATTTTATGTGCATCCCAAGACAATTCTTCTTCCAATGTGGCCCAGGGAAGCCGAAAGATTGGACACCCCTGTTCTATGTAAATACATCTCTGGTAATTTTAAATTAAAAATTTTGCTTTTGTTTTCTTCAAATCCTGAGTGGTCATGACACGCCTTGTCCATGGTTTCTCCCAATGACCTTCCCTGCAATTTGTCCTCATTAATTTAAGGCTGCAGTGATACTTATGGCCCTTTTAGTATGCCCATTTTCCAGTGATCTCTACATTCTTTTGTTATTTCATTGTTTTTTATTTTATTTTTTACTCATATCTTGAATATACTGTGTAATAAATTTGTAACTACCATTCAAAGCAAAATAGCAAATATTTCCTTCAGAACAGAAATTTTCTTTCCCTGCTACCCACCCACCCACCCAAACCCATCCACAACCACTTTTACTCAAGCTCATTGAGGGTTAATTGATCTACCTTAACCCACATACAATACACATGTGCAATTTGATAAGTTTATATATATATTTACATATACTAATGATACTGTAATCACAGTCAAGATGAGATTGTAGTAGAGTACTTATCAGCTGAGAGCATGTGTGGTATTGTAATACTTATTGATCAGGAAAGTATAATATAAATATTAAAATATAATAAGATGATACCTAAAAATTTATAACTTATATTGCCCTGAGAGCTCTCAATTACTGAAAGTTCAAAATAGTCCACATGCACATGAATACACACACATATATGCATACACACACATACATATATACTCACATACATGTATGTATAAAGATATAGAATGATTTTATATATATATATGGAAAAGCTTTCAAAGACAAATTACAAAGTAAAATTGCCTAAGGCAGCATTAAAAGGGTATTCTCTTTTAATTATTGATTATGAGACATAGATAATACACTCAAGAGGTATGTTTCACTAAGAAATGCCTTGCTATATCTAAAGGTTGAAACTTTCCTAACTCTATTACAATGAGCATATTATGTCTTCTCAAAAACACACACGCTGTTTAGGTGGACCATGGGAGTGCATGGATAATGAACAAGGAAATACTTTTAATATGAAAGGCCGGGAAGATGTTAGCAATTTCTTGGGTTCAAAAGAGGAAATAAATACTAACTAAAATGAAAAGAAAAACCTGCTGGGAAAAAAGCACTGGAAGACCCAGCTTCATTTTTTAATTTAATGTTCATAATTTATCCACTATGACCTAAAAAAGCAGTGTCTACAATTTCTCATTTCTGGAGCCTGTTTTGCTCCACTATCTTACAATAGAAACTAAATTTCCTTGTAGTCAAGCTGAATCCCAGAACCTACTTAAATAAGATAAGCAGTTGCTTTAACCATTTCTTAAGTATATTCATCAAAATTGTTGAAATACCTCTTGCCACTATTAACAATTCCCAGAAAATATTTTGTTTTCTTTAAAAAATGAGTATGAAAAGTGTTATTTAAATCTCTCCCTATACATTGTTTTAGCTTCTGAAGCTATTTTAGCACCTCCTTATCTGTTTGTCAAAAATCTAAAATGATTTTTTGCTTTGACTGTCAATTGGAAAAAAAGGCACTCTAAATGCCTCCATTGTGAACAGTTTACAATGATTTCTTTGAAGTAGCTATTCTGAGGCATATACTTATTCATTAGTATATAACAGGTTAGCACTTTGAGATAAAAGACAGTACATACATTTTACAATATGCAAATATTCAGCTTTGTGTAGGATTTCTCTCTCTCTCTCTCTCTCTGAAAAGGAGTAGGTGAAGCCAAACCTGACAGACAAACATATGTATGGTCTGAAACCTTAAACTTGACCATAAAAACACCATGGCCCATAATAATATAATTTATGCAAGTTCAGTAGAAATAAATTCATTTCTTATAGGTTAAAAAGGAGTCTAGTGCTAATTATCATGTTAGCAATAACATGTACAAGTTTTTTTTTTTTTACAATTGGATGTATCTCAGAAAACATGAATACATTGACATTTTAAAGTGAAACATCTTTTTATACATATTTAAGATTATTTAATTAAAAGAACTCTTTTATACTTTTATGGAAGAAAATATACCTAAATTTGCTGCTTTATAAATCAGTTATAAAATTTTTCCTTAAAATTGCTGTTTTATTTATTTGTATACTATAGATTATAATTATGTGATTCCTTTTCAAAGTTTGTTTTAAAATTAAATTTTTAGATTGTATTTTAATTGACAAATAATAATTGTGTATACTTAAGGGGCTATAGTGTGATGTTTTGATCTATGTATACATTGTAGAAAGATTCAATTAAGCTAATGAATATGTCCATTACCTTATCAACATGCTTTGTGATTAGGAATATTGTAAATGTATTCCTCTAGCATTTTGGAAATACATAATGCATTATTATTAACTGTGGTTACCGTGCTGTGCAGTAAGTTCACTAAAACTTATTCTTTCCATCTAACTGAAACTTTGCACCCTTTGGGTACTATCTTCCCTTTCCCCATCTGTCACTTTCATCTCCAGCCTCTGGCAAACACCCCCTGACCTCCACAAAAATTACAAACCTTTAAATACATCTATTTGTATGTATGTATGTATGTATTTATTTGAGACAGAGTCCCGCTTTGTCGCCCAGACTGGAGTGCAGTGGCACCATCACAGCTCACTGCAGCCTAAACCTCCATGGGCTCAGGCCGTCTTCCCACCTCAGCCTCCCAAAGTGCTATGATTACAGATACAAACCACCACACCCAGCTAATTTTTAAAATTATTTGTAGAGACGGGGTTTCCCTGTGTTGCCTAGGCTGGTCTCAAATTCCTGGGCTCAAGCAATCCTCCCAGCTTGACCTCCCAAAGAGCTAGGATTGCAGGTGTGAGCCATTGCACTTGGCCTAAATTAAGTTTTAAATAAAATTGGCACAGGCTCCATATGGATTACAGATTCTCTATGGATGAACATTGAATTTTATGATTTGACTACTGAACTTTTTATTTAGACAGACTATGAAGCGTTTGATTGCTCCTTTGTTCATCATAGTAACTCCAGAACAACATCATTTTCCCTTCTGTTCTTCTCCTTCAATTTAGCACCTTTCCTAAAACAGAGATTAGTAGATATTAAAATATCCAAGCAAGTTAAAATAACATGTAATTATGTCTTTCCTTTGAAGAATTCTCAAAAGAAAGAGCTGTGAAGAGAAGCACGAACACCAACATTGGTTTAAACAGAAAACGTATTCCACAAGATTTGTGGACTTGAGGAGATCGCCAGGGATTTTTCTTCCTTCAAAGAAGGTAGCCTTCCAGGCCTTATCTTTCTCCCACGCTTCATTTTTCTCCCACGCTGGATGCTTCCTGCCCTGGAACATTAGTCTCCAAGTTCTTTGGCTTTTGGACTCTTAGACTTACACTAGTGTATTGCCAGGGGCTCTCAGGACTTCGGCCACAGACTGAAAGCTGCACTGTTAGATTTCCTACTTCTGAGGTTTTAGGACTTGGACTGATTTACTACTGGTTTCCTTGCTCCTTAGCTTGCAGATGGCCTCTCGTGGGACTTTACCTTGTGATCGTGTGAGTCAATTCTCCTAAATAAACTCCCTTTCATACACACATACATCCTATTAGTTCTGTCCCTCTAGAGAACCCTGACTAATACAGCCTTAGTTCTCATTCATTAGATGGCACTGTTTAGCTGAGTCTGCTCTTTCCACCTTCTTCTGCCGGCTTTATTTTAGCCATGATGACAGCTGATTAGATGGTGCCCACCCAGATTGAGGGTGGGTCTGCTTGTCCCAGTCCACTGACTCAAATGTTAATCTCCTTTGGCAACACTCTCACAGACACACTCAGGAACTATATATTGCATCCTTCAATCCAATCCAATCAAGTTGACACTCACAAGGGCCCTCAGCAGACACTGAATCTGCTGGCACCTTGATCTTGGATTTCTCAGCCTGTAGAACTTTCAGAAATAAATTTCTGTCATTTATAAGCTATCTAAGCTATAGTATTTTGTATGTATTTTTATAGCAGCAAAAACAGACTAAGACAACATGACAGCCAATTCCTTATTTTATATACATTTATATACACACACATACATATACATATATATACACACACACATACATACATATACATACATACATATATGAGCATATATATGTATATAAATCATCCACAATGTGAGTTGACAAGCTGGTGATCTAGGAGACCCAGGAGAGCCAATGGTGTAGTTTCAACCTGAAGGAGAGCAGATGTTTCAATTCAAGTCTAAGGATAGGAAAACACTTATTGAATCAACAGAGTATATGTGTGCATGTGTATATGTATGTATACCTTATTGATTCTATTTCTCTGGAAAACCTGGACTCATAAAAAAAAATGTAAACAGAAGCTTAGGAAAGAAAAAATAAAACTGTCCTCATTCACAGATTGTATGAATGTCTATGTAAGAAATCGTAAAGAATAAAAAGCAAAACCAAAAATCTTGATCTAAATGATCATAGCCAGCTTGCAGGATACAAGGTAAATATTTAAAAGGCAATTATTTTCTTAGATACCAGGAATGAACAATTGAAATTCCAAGTATTTGTTTCTCGTGTCTAAGAAAATAATTGACAATTGGGATTTCAATTTTTTATTCTTGGTATATAAGAAAATAATTGTCATTACATTAGCACCAAGTAAGTAATACTTAGGTATTAGTCTAAAATCATCCAAAATATTTATGAAGAAAACTATAAAACTCTGATGAATGAAATCAAAGAAGATTTAATTAAGTGAAGAGATGTTCCATGAACATGGACAGTAAGACTCCAATGTTGTCAAGACATCAGTTCTTCACAACTTGTTCCATGTATTTAATAAAATTTCAATCAAAATCTTAGTTAATTATTTTGTCTTTGATTAAATATTTATGAATAAATTTATCAGAGTCTATTAAATATCTCACTTGGATTTTTATTAAGATTGCATTGAATCTATAGATCAAGTTAGGAAACATTGACATCCTAACAATATTGAGTCTTTTAATCCATGAACATCTAATATATTTTTACTTTTTCAGATAATCTTTTTTCATATGTATTATAGTTTTCTGCAAATAGATCTTGTGAATATTTTGTTAGATTTATGCCTAATAACTTAATGTCTTATTTTGTTTTTCTTTGTTTTGGTACTCTTGTAAATGGTAGTTTTATTTAATTGCAAATTCTAATAGTTCAATGCACATATATAGGAAAGCAATTGACTTGCATATGTGAACCTTTTATTCTTTGATCTTGCTATACTTGCTTATTAATTTCGGGGTTGTGGTTTTTTCTTTTTTCTTTTTCTTTTTTGGTATATAATATCACTAGCAAATAAATTTGGTATTATAGCTTCCTTGCCAGTGTGTATATGTGTATATTTTTCTTTTTCTTTTCTTATCTTATTTTCAGAGACTTCCAGTGCCATCCTGAATAGGAGTGGTGAGAAGAGACATCATTACCTTATTCTAGGTCTCAGGGGAAAAAATCTTAATGGGAAAGTTTCCTGCCATTAAATATGATATTAGCTACAGTTTTTTTGTAGATGAGGTGTTTTTTGGTCAAGTTGAGCAAGTTTCTCACCATTCTTAGTTTGCTGAGTGGTTTTTCTTAATCATGAATGGATATTGAATTTTTTTTAGCTTTTTCAGTATCAATTGATACGATCATATGCTTTTTCTTTAGCTTGCTGATGTGATTTGTTACATTGACTAGACTTTTTTGTTTGTTTGTTTGTTTGTTTTTTGAGACAGGGGCTTGCTCTTTCATCCAGGCTGGAATGCAGTGGCACAATCTCCTTTCACTGTGACCTCTGCCTCCCAGGTTCAAGCAATTAACCTGCCTCTGCCTCCTGAGTAGGTGGGATAACAGGCACGTGCCACCACATCCGGCTAATATTTGTATTTTCAGTAGAGAGAGGGTTTTGCCATGTTAGCCATGCTAGTCTTGAACTCCTGGCTTCATGTGATCTGCCTGTCTTGGCTTTCCCAAAATGTTGGGATTACAGGTGTGAGCCACCACACCTGGCCACATTGACTAAATTCTAAATGCTCAATCAGTGTGCGTATTGGAAATAAATCCCATTCATTTGTGGTATGTAATTCTTTGTATACATTGATGGATGCTGTTTGCTAATATTTTGTTGAGAATTTTTGCATCTTTACCCACAAGTGATATTATTCTTTAAAGTTTTCCTTTCTACTCATGTGTTCATCTGGTTTTGTTGGGAAAATGCTGGCCTCATAGAATGTTCCCTCTGCTTTTATCTTCTGGTAGAGTCTGTGGAGAGTTAGTGTTATTTCTTTTTTAGGTGTGTGGTAGAATGCACCATTGAATCCATCTGGGCCTGGTTCTTTCTTTTTTGGAAAAATCATTAAATATTGATTGAATTTCTTTAACATACCTAGCACTAGTCAGGTCACTCTTTCTTCTTGTATGTATTTTGGAAGTTTGTATTTTTCAGGTTATTGTCCATTTTATCTGTTATTAAAATATGTAATCACAGTTTTGTTTGAAGCTTTCCCTTATTATCCTTCTAACATCTGTGGGACCAGTAGTGATGATGCTATTTTCATTTCTGATACTGTTAATTTGAACCCTCTTACCACTTTTCTTGGGTAGCCTGGCTAGAAGTTGATTGATATATTAATCTTTAAGAGAATCAGCTTTTTAAATTAGGTTTCTTCTATGCCACATACAGTTGTATCTTATTAATTAATTTTCAGAGCAATTTTACTTTTAAAAAATTATTTAGCAATATTTAAACTAGTGGAATTTTAACCTTCTAAAATACAATCTAAATGAAATGTAGTTATAGCCAAAAGTCAGGTAAGAATTACTTTGATTAATAGAATACATTCAGAAGTGCTGAAAGACTCATTTGATCTTTTAAAATTCACATATACTTTGATATTAATTTTAATTCCTCTTGTGGTATTTGATTTTTTAATAATTAGTTTTTAATATGCTTCCAAGGATATTTGGGAAGAAATCAGAATTATAATTGCTTCTAGATGACATCAAATTAAGAGAATTTATTAAAATAATTTCCTTTGAGGTTATACTAGAAATGCACATAGAACTATAATGCATAATTTTATTAATTGTCTTTTATTGTAGATAGATGATCACGTCTTTAAAGTTGATTGGATATTAGTATAATTTAATGGATTCTAGCAAAAGGTTTGTAATCAAGTAGGCAAAATTTTAAATTCTCCTCATGCCACATACCAGTATTTGACCATGGACACATTACTTAAATTCTCTGAGTTGTAAATATCAACTAATATGGGAATCAAATCAAGTGAAAAATATAAACTATTGTGTCAGACGGAGGTAGCTTCTTGACCATGCTCTACTATTGATTAGCTATATAAGTTAGTTATTTAAGTTAAGAAGTTTCTGTAAGTCTGTTTTCTTACCTGTTAAATAGGATATTGTAAATTAGTTACAGTGGGTTTTCTGAAAATTAAGCAAATATTATATTACACTTATTAATAGAATATAAGCTTAAAGGTGCCCCAAAATGCTTCACACAATATAGTTTTTAAATAAGTGATAAAATATTTCTTCATTCAGAGATAAGAAATCATTGATTAATATAATTTTTGAATTTTTCTTTCACAGTTTTTTGTTTTAATATTTTAAAATATTAAATATTAACAATGTTAAAAAGAATCTCTTGCTTATTTAGATCTACGAAAAGTGGCAGTAATAATTAATATGTAAATCATATTATATAACAGATTTTGCTTTGCATTTTCTCATTTCTGGAAATGATAATTGAGTGTTTAAAGCAAATATAATAACAATGTATTATAGATTTTATAATATAGTGGAAGAGGGAGGAGGAAATGGAAGGATACTCTTGTAAGGCACTAGGTTATATATTACAAGGCATTATGTTATTTAAATATAGACTATAAAAAATTAAACAGGTACATTGTAAACCCAGAGCAACTACAAAAAATTTTTAAAAAGAAGTATTGCTGATAAAAGTAGCAGCAAGCATAAACTTACAAATACTCAATTCATATAAAAGGAAGCAGGGACAGAGAAAAAAATAACAAAGAATGTATGGAACAAATAGAAAACATAGTAATCATATGGATAATTTCCAATAAATGTAGATAGTCTAAATGCTCCCATGAGAAAATAGAGGTTGTTCACACTGGATGAAGTAGCAAGATCCAATTTTATGCTATGTGAAGGAAGCCAGAAACAAATTATTATACAAGCTACGATTTCACTTATGAAGTTACATAAATAGCAAACTTTTAGTGACAGAAATCATACTGGTGTTTTCTAGGGGCTAGGGGTGAGGTGAGCAGATTGATTTTAATGGGGCATGGGAGAACTTCTTGGGGTGATAGAATCTTCTGTATCCTAATTGTAAGAGTGATTATAAAACTGTGTACATTTGCTAAGACTCATCAAACTGAGCCCTTAAAATAGGCTAGTTTTACTGTATGAAATTTGTAACTTGTAAAAAGTAATTTAAAACAGTTTGTGAACATCCATGTTTGGAAACCAGAAATGATTTCCAAAGGGCCTTCATTTCTGTTAGATTCTTGCAGTTTTCAGATTTGTACATTTAGCCATGAATTTTGCAGAGACAGAAGGAGTGAGTTTTCAACATGTTCAGCTTATGTGGGTGTTCAATAAATTATTTTTAATCAGTTGGATGACTCAAAGGAGGCAAATTTGAGATGGGGGCTAGGGTTAGTTACCACTAGCACAATGTATTTTTAAAACCTAAAATGTCTTAAACATTTGCGTTTTGGGCTCCTAATTTCTTTCTTTCTTTCTTTCTTTTTTTTTTTTTGAAAACCTTCTCTCCTCTGCTTAGCTGGAAGAATAAAATCAATGGCAGCTCTGTTCCAGAAATTTGTTATGGTATGACTGGAAACTATTGCATACTTGAGCAAGCTATTTGGAAGAAGATTCTCCACACTATGTAAGGCAATAAACTTACTTCTTTCCTCAATTGTTTTGCTGATGCCTGAAAATATGAAGTAATTTTAGAGAGGTCTCTCATTTTAAGATTCTATTCAGATGCTAGTAGGCTAACATTAATTTGTGGTTTGTTAATATTGTGAGTGAATATCACTACTACATAAGCAATATACAATTTTTTTAAAAGTCATGAAACATACAAACATAAAGGATGGTTTCAACTAGTGTTTGAGCAGGCAATGAGAGAGTATTTTAAGAACCTGAACCAAGGATTATAAACATGCATAGATGATAAAATTCAGACCCTTCTGGCAGATAAACTTTACTCCCTTCTAGGAGTTATTCAGTGACATAGCTGTTAGCTATTTGATGCTTATTACAAATTTATTAATAATGAAAAATTTGAATTTAATCCATAAATTAATCAGAAACAGAAAATGCAATCAAATATGGCTAGGTTGTCTCTGGTAATTTAAGGTTGTGGAATTCACTTAAACTAAAATAAATTGTCAGAAGTGTCCCCCTGGGTGTCCAATAGAGCTTTATGGCAGATTTAAGGACTTGGAATAGCCTCACTCCAGACCCAGGAGGCCTGAGTGTCTCTTTGATCAATTATTGTACTTCCATTAAAATATTTTTACTTCAAAATACTCAGGGGACATCTTGATCACTGATTCTTGCTACAGCTATCAGATCATCTAGGCCTTTTACTTTTAAAGGTTATCATTCCTCTCTGCTAATGCATCCAATGTTTAAGGAGTTCCACATGCAGCTGATACAAATCTTTCTTGCTGGACCAATAATTGACCTTTCCTCATAGTAAAAGATGTTTGTCATAAAATATCCTAGTGAAATTCATGTGCTATCCCCTTAACAATTTGAGTGATAGAATAACGTAAGAAGTAGCTTTGATGGCTCAGCTATGTTAATAGCCTTCTATGGTAATAGGAGTGATTGATATATGCTGTAATCCTACACTGTGATTTTGTAATATTTCTTTGGATTTTTATGTTGATGTGAAAACTCTGCTTGGAAAATGACTGGTCACCCACACACACACACACACACACACAAAATGTTAACTCTGGGCAGCAAATCTGTTGAATATTCACTGGACCAGTTTTTTAAAAATCACATCATATATAATGAAGTGAATGCTTGCTCCTTTCCTACATTAAAGGGAAGTTAACAAAATCAGTTAAAAATCTGGAAAGTACTTTGATCTTCTGAAATCTACAATATACCTGTGTAGTAATACTTTCATAGTAGTGCATTCAGTAATTGTTAAAAGAAATTCTTAGTCATTGATACTTGGTGTATTCACTTTTATTTCTAATTTCTAGTTATTTGTTTATTTGTTTTGTATTTGTGATAGCACTTCTATATAAGAAGTGTAGGCTGGGCACGCTGGCTCACGCCTGTAATCCCTGCACGTCGGGAGGCTGAGGCGGGAGGATCACGAGGTCAGGAGATCGAGACCATGGTGAAACCCCGTCTTTACTAAAAAAAAAAAAAAATACAAAAAATTAGCTGGATGTGGTGGCAGGCGCCTGTAGTCCCAGCTACTCGGGAGGCTGAGGCAGGAGAATGGCATGAAGCCGGGAGGCAGAGCTTGCAGAGAGCTGAGATTGCGCCATTGCACTCCAGTCTGGGTGACAGAGTGAGACTCCGTCTCAAAAAAAAAAAAAAAAGAAGTGTATAGATATTGAATTATTTAACAACTTTGGATTCTTGTTGATTCATTTTATTGGCTACTTTGAAAATTAAGCATATTAATGTTCAATTTTTGAAATAATTTTAGATTCTTATAGATTCATTTTTTTTTTGTTCAGAACCCTCATTCGTAGAATAAAAAAGTTCAGGCTAACATCTCTTTCCTGCAGGTTACGAACATGCAAACATCACTGTCTTTGGAGGAACATTCTTGAACTAACCAGTGTGCAGTTAGGTGGCATAGATTTAGGTCAGTCCCAGAAGGGAAACTTTATGTATACTTGTATTTCATTATTTTAATGGCATAAAATATACTCAGTATATAGCTAAAAGCACAACAATGTTATATGCTGGAGGAGAATGGTAATAGTAAAAGAAGAGATATTCATAAATATTCTAAGAGTAAAAGCAAGAGAAAGGAAAGATAGGTTTTCAACCCAAATAAACTACCATTACAAGTTATTAAGAGGACTGAATAATGATTGAAGAATTATTCGCCCTGATGTACAAACATTATGGTGTGGATTAATGATAATATAATAGTTGCTTTCACAGAAATCTGTTCTTTTGTGAGCTTGACATATGAAATAATCATTTATTTTAGACATTTGTGAATGTTATTTAACCAATATTCCATTAAAAACCTATGAGACTAAATGTTTATGGAATATAAATTTAAAGGTGCCCAAAAGTGCTTCACACAATATAGTTTCTAAATAAATGATAAAATATTTCTTCATTCAGTAATAAGAAATCATTGATTAATATAATTTTTGAATTTTTCGCTTTCATAGTTTTTTGTTTTAATATTTTAAAATATTAAATATTAACAATGTTAAAAATAATCTCTTGCATATTTAGATCTACAAAAAGAAAAGTGGCAGTAATAATTAATATGTAAATCAATAAAACAGATTTTGCTTTGCATTTTCTCATTTCTGAAAATGATAATTGACTGTTTAAAGCAAATATAATAACAATGTACTATAGATTTTATAATATAGTCGAAGAGGGAGGAAGAAATGGAAAGATATTCTTGTAAGGCACTAGGTTATATATTACAAGGCGTTATATCGTTCCTAACTCAATATGATCTCAGATCAGAATCTTAAAAAAGAAGGATTATAGTCTCTAGGTATCGTCTATGATCAAAAGATGAGTTATTTATTTATATCTTATTCAAAGGCTGCAAGCAAAAAGAAGACAAGCCCATTCACCCAAATACAGTACCATCATAGTCAAAATTTTATAGTTGAAGTGAAGGAGTGTGTGTTTGTATGTGTTTGTATTTTTAGGTTGTTAATTTAAAACATTTATATCCATACACATTTACATAAAATTACTTGGTTCTTATTTTATAAAATCCCCATTAACTTCATTTTTGCCATATTTTCTTTGTCTTCTTCCCCTGCAGGCTCTCTCCCATGATCATATGGAAAAATATAGGATATTTAGGTGTTCTGTTGATTTCCTAGGGTTGGGTGCTTAAAACTACAGTAATTCATTCCTTCCCTGTTCTGGAGGTACAAAGTTCCAAATCCAGGATTGTTCTCTTATAGAGGTTCTGAAGGAGCATTTGTCTCATGTCATCCTGCTGCCTTCTGGTGGTTTCCAGGAGTCCTTGATGTTTCTTGACTTGCAGATTCACCACATCAATCTCTGTCTCTGTCTTCAGATGGCATTTTCCTCTGTGTGTGTCTGTGTTTCTTCTCTTTTTATAAGGATATTGGTCATATCAGATTTAGGGACCATCTTAATCTAATATGACCTTTACTACACCTGTGAATACCTGATTTACAAATAATGTCACCGGCATAGGTTTTGGGGGTTATGGCTTCTATATATTTTCATGGAGGGCACAATTAAACCTCTAAGAGCTGTTTACAGAACATATGTGTACATGCATACACATGTAGTTTCTGCATCTTTGTTTCTTCACAGAATAATACCTCATGGAAATTCCTTAAAGCCAGTTGTTATGGCTCTAACACATTTATTAATGCCTGTATAATATTCTATGGTATAGGTGCTTGATAATTTATTCACTGCTTGCCAATGAAGGGCATTCACTGTTTTTTAGATTTCATCACTACAAACTAAGGTGCCCTAAGTACCTTAGTATCTTTCCCAGTTAGTTCTTTGTATCTATGTAATAGATTCCAAGGTGTGGGATCAAAAGGTATATGTGTTTTAAAATTTCCTAGGTATTACCAGATTAATTTCCAAAAAGTTACAACAATTTGTCTTTTCCCCAGCAGTAAACAGGCATAGTCCTTTTCTTGCATTTCTGCCAGAACAGGTATTGAAGCTTTTATTTAATCTTTCAGCACAATGAGTATGGAGTAATATCTTACTCCTATGATTTACTGTTCCTCACTAGTGGGTTTGACCATATTTTTATGCTTCTTTGGCCACTTGGACTTGTTTTATATTGTGATGGATGCCTTTTTCCTATCAATTCACGTGAATCTGTTGGATAGTAAATATATTTAACCTTCATTAGCATGGATGTTATACATTGTTTTTCTGCCAACTTATTTAAATTTAAATTTTATTTATACCTAATTTTTTTCTGCAAATTTATCATTTGTGAATTGATTTGCTACACAGTTTTGTAATTTTTTATAGTCAAGTACAAACTATTTTTTCTTTTACAGGTCCAGAGTAGACGATTTTGGTTGAGAAGGTTAAACATTTATTTAGAGCAAGCAATTGCTGTGGCCACTGTGACCTGTCTCCTAGGATCCCTGCTCTGCTCCCTTTTGGTAGTAATAGGGCCTTTGGGTCTTTGCTATCCCAATGGCTGTTCAAGCAAGAGAGCACTTGACAACCTCCCTTGTAGTCTGGTTTATCCATATTACTCAACTCTGCAACCTGGGAGGTGAGCAGAATGAAGTCATACCTTTTTAAAAGGGCACATGGCCTCCTCTTACATTTCCCCTTCCACACTGGCTGAAATGTTCGTGAGCTACTTTGAACCGTGAGAATTAGGACAGTACCCAAGGACTGCAGAGTAATTCGATGGAAAGAGGCTCAGTTCCAATTCTCTACATCATGAAGCCACCACATAAGCCCAAGGCTCCTTTCCCAGAATCATTCCCTAGGAGCAAAATAAACTGTCTTGCTTAAGCCATTGTCATTTGGAGACCCAGTTAAAGCAGCCACAATTATACCCTAAATAATATAGAAACCAAAGAATCTCATTTGGTTTCTATATTTGGTTCTAAATTTGGAAATAGTGTTAACCATCTGGCAAAAGATCTTTGACCAGAATAGCATTATTCGGGATTCTATTCACACTAAAAGATTGATTTGCCTATATAATTCTGTATAAAAAAGAAAATATTTTTTCCATTATTTTTCCAGCATACTATTGAATGATTCATTAATATATCTGTATTTATTCAGGCACCTAGTAATTATTTTTCTGAAGCAGTGCTAACAGAAAGCCAAAGAAGTTCAAACAATAACTTTGTAAATATGAATTATAGGCTCAAAACTGAGTTTGACATTTTCAATGGTGGGTGCGAGAATTCTTGAGGCAACAGGAATGACTGGGTGCTTAACACCTGTTTGCTTTATTTAATAACAATGTGTACTGCACTCAGCAGGAACAGCAGCTCTACCCCCCAGACTCTCAGCAAACATAGCTTCATGCATGCTAAAAGCATCGTTTGATCTAAAAAGTATTTTTATTCTCTTAAAGAGTGATTCTTATCAATGTCAATCCTCTTTGGCATTGAAATATTAAATAAAAGTTATTTGGCATGGACAATATATTTTTTTTTCACGAACACGTCCTTCTCATCCTATTCCCGAAGCGTTGGCCTTTCCCAGGTTACACCTTCAGTCAGTTTCTTACCTTCCTCTACATTTTCATTTATGATAATTGTCCTTTTTCACTCTATGACCCAGATCTGGACTTGTTTCTCCCCTAAACAAGAGGAAACACTTTCCCCATTCTTGTCACATTCCAATATCAGCCTGTAAAGAGAAGCATTCTATCACTACCTCACCTTTCTCAGAAGTGCTGAAGAACAACCTTTCACTCTTACTTACTTAGGGAAGTAAACTGGCCAATTCATGACCCCCATCCCAGGCAAGACTGGATCAACATCTGTTGCTTTCTCTGGAGCTGCTCCTTTTGTGTTCAGGTTGGAAGTACCATTGACTGTCTCATTCTCTATGACCCATTGAGCCTGGCTTTCCAAGGCAGGCAGTGGGGCCACGTGTTGATGCTTCCTATCTGTTTGCAGTTGGGTTTGTTCACCAGATGGTGACCCTTTGTGGGGAGTGACTGGTGGAGTGTTTGAGACAGATGCATGTCCCAATGTCTAGAATTATTGGAGAGGTAATAGAAAGCCCCAATTTAATCTCAGATCAAAGCCACACTTTTTTCCCCTTTTTAAAATCACTGTTTCTCTACTTAATTAATATTTACTAGATACTAGTAATAAAATAGTTAACTTACAGATTAGTTACTTATCCTTATGGAATTTTCAGTGAGAGGGGAAATGTCAACTTAAAAATAATTATATAAACATGAAGCAGGTGCTAAGGGAAAAAAATTAGAAAGTACCAAATGATTAATAACTGGAACACCGATTTGTTCTGGGTAGGTAAGAGACCAGGAAGAAGTCACGGGGCCTCCTGGTGGAAGCAATATGTGGCTGAGACTTAAAATTAAAGAAGCATGAGGACTTCATAGGACAGAGAAAACAGCTGACTTGAGGATCTGCAAGGTCAAGAGATTGTGGTATGTTCACAGAATGGAAGGATTCCATCATAGTTGGAGTGAACACAGTTACGAGGGTAAAATGTGGCTTAAGAGAGAGGTGAGGATCAGATTAATACAGGGTAAACTAGGGATTTTACATCTTATCCCAAAGAGGCTGCAAACAAAGTCTTGCCCCACTTGCATTTGAAAAAAAAAGTCACTTAGAAGCCCAAGGTGTTTGAGAGCCAGAAAGAAGGAAGTAGTTCTGAGTTGAGACCATAAAGGCTTAGACTCACCCATGGTGATGAGAATGAAGAGGAGCACAGAATTTAAAAGATATCTAAGAGGTAGGATGAAAATATTTACTGCAAGATTTCATACCTGAGTGAGGAAAATGGAAGAGATAAGGCTGTGTTCCAGGCTTCTGGTCAGCATGTAGGTGGAGGTGGATACCATTTCCTAAGCAGAAACAATGGAGGACCATCATTTCTGGGATGAAGGAGCTCTCCCTGCATAGCATTCTAGCCTTCCAATATCTGAGCTTCAGTGAAATTCCTTCCTCTCTATTAATTTGCTAGGGCTGCAATAACAAAGTACCATAGACTGTAGGCTTCAACAGCATAAATGCATTTTCTCACAGTTCTGGAGGCTGAAAGTCCAAGATCCAGGTGTTGGCAGGTTTGGTTTCTCCTAAGGTCTCTCTCCCTGGCTTGCAGATGGCCACCTTTTCATTGAGTCCTCACATGGCCTCTCCTTTGTGCAAGTGCATCATCCTGGTGTCTCTTCTTCTTACAAGCACACAAGTTGCATTTGGTTAGGGCTCAACTCTTATGTCCTCACTTAACATTAATTATCTCTTTAGAAGCCCTATCTCCAAATTCAACATATTGAGGTTTAGGGGTTCAACGTATGAATTTGGGGG
The DNA here is from genome assembly GCF_028885655.2 of Pongo abelii. Lineage (NCBI taxonomy): Eukaryota > Metazoa > Chordata > Mammalia > Primates > Hominidae > Pongo > Pongo abelii. The sequence goes on from NC_071996.2 coordinate 129,296,052, forward strand.
GACACAATTTGGTCTCCTATGGTGCACCCACTGGCTAATAGATTCTTGCTTCATAAACTCAATATATGTGAATCCAATATTACTCATGTTGAAAATAAATGTCTAAAAATTTTATGACCCTTTTTTTCCTCTATGTTATCAGAATCCAGAAACAATGTCTTATAAGGTTTTGTATCTCCTGTTGCACAGAGCTAGTCCCACACCATTCAAAAACAATGATTAAATGACCGCTAATATTTTCGAGATTTATACTTTTTAGGATTAGGTTATGAGCATGAAGAGAATGAAATATATGTCAAAGATATTAATGGCCTAGATATTTATTCATTAATGAGAAATGTAATTCATATTTATAAAGTTTCGTAACAAATTTACACAGGATTTAATATTTTAGTCCTAATGTCTTTTTAGATTTGCCATAGATCTCTGATATAGTTTGACTTTGTGTCCCTACCCAAATGTCTTCTTGAATAGTAATTCCATAATCCCCATGTTTCATGGGAGGGACTCAGTGAGAGGTAATTGAATCATTGGGGACAGTTTCTCCCATGCTGCTCTTGTAATAGTGAGTAAGTTCTCATAAGATTTGATGGTTTTATAAGCGTCTGGCATTTCCCCTGCTGGCACTCATTCTCTCTCCTGCTGCCCTGTGAAGAGGTGCCATCTGCCATGATTGTAAGTTTCCTGAGGCCTCCCCAGCCATGCAGAACTGTGAATCAATTAAGCCTCTTTTCTTTATAAATTACCCAGTCTCAGGTATTTCTTTATAGCAGCGTAAGAATGAACTAATACAGTCTCGTTTATTGTTAATAAACTAAACCTTTAATTAACAAAGGACGCTTGTATTAATGTATTCTAAACTAATCAAAAGTATTATAGCCAAACAGGATGCTAATTAACAGATTACTTAAATATCAAGTATAGGCTGAATCCCTTTTTGTAACAGTTTCAATAATGTTTTAAAATACTGGAGTGGACTTGTTCCCTCAGACCTATTCTCATAAACCTATCAATGATTGTACTCACATTTGCAGATTAACACACAGTTTTTCTAAACCACTGGTAAAAACATAATTTTCAAATTGCATCAAAATACTATCATGTTTGTGTAAAATACCTTAATAATATATTAGATTCGAATAACAAAATTCTTTAAGAAAGTATGTCTTACTATAAGAGTTTCATTTCTACAGGTAAAAGATGGTTTTCCCATTACCTGAATGTAAACTGTCTGTGAGATAACAATTCATCTGTTGGGTAATCCATTCATTCAGTCAACTAATCTTAAGGAAGCATTTACCAATAAATTACTATATGTAAGACAGTCCACTTAAAAAATAATAGACAATTCTCAAATAAATAAGAAATCACAAAGACATTTAAAAACAGGATATATAACATGCTACAACATATCATCCTATACATATGCCAAATATCAAGGAAACATGTTTGTTTTAATAAATATGTAAGAGAAACAAATCGGTAAACTTTTAAAGAGGAAATAAATCAATGAAAAAATATATACATTTTTAGAAAAAAATTATTTTGTTATATATCTTTAAACAGTATATGAAAATCCTGAGGTGGAGGAGCCAAGATGGCCGAATAGGAACAGCTCCGGTCTACAGCTCCCAGTGTGAGCGACGCAGAAGACAGGTGATTTCTGCATTTCCATCTGAGGTACCGTGTTCATCTCACTAGAGAGTGCCAGACGGTGGGCGCAGGTCAGTGGGTGAGTGCACCGTGCACCACCCGAAGCAGGGGCGAGGCATTGCCTCACTCCGGAAGTGCAAGGGGTCAGGCAGTTCCCTTTCCAGGGGTGACAGAAGGCACCTGGAAAATCGGGCCACTCCCACCTGAATACTGTGCTTTTCTGACGGGCTTAGGAAATGGTGCCCCAGGAGATTATAGCCCGCACCTGGCTCAGGGGGTGTTACTCCCACGGAGTCTCGCTGATTGCTAGCACAGCAGTCTGAGATCAAACAGCAAGTCGGCAGCGAGGCTGGGGGAGGGGCGCCCGCCATTGCCCAGGCTCGCTTAGGTAAACAAAGCAGCTGGGAACCTTGAGCTGGGTGGAGCCCACCACAGCTCAAGGAGGCCTGCCTGCCTCTGTAGGCTCCACCTCTGGGGGCAGGGCACAGACAAACAAAAAGCAGTAACCTCTGCAGACTTAAATGTCCCTGTCTGACAGCTTTGAGGAGAGCAGTGGTTCTCCCAGCACGCAGCTGGAGATCTGAGAACGGGCAGACTGCCTCCTCAAATGGGTCCCTGACCCCTCACCCCTGAGCAGCCTAACTGGGAGGCACCCCCTAGCAGGGGCAGACTGACACCTCACACGGCTGGCCAGGAACTCCAACAGACCTGCAGCTGAGGGTCCTGTCTGTTAGAAGGAAAACTAACAGAAAGGACATCCACACCAAAAACACATCTGTACATCACCATCATCAAAGACCAAAAGTAGATAAAACCACAAAGATGGGGAAAAAACAGAGCAGAAAAACTGGAAACTCTAAAAAGCAGAGTACCTCTCCTCCTCCAAAGGAACGCAGTTCCTCACCAGCAACGGAACAAAGCTGGATGGAGAATGACTTTGACGAGCTGAGAGAAGAAGGCTTCAGACGATCAAATTACTCTGAGCTACGGGAGGATATTCAAACCAAAGGCAAAGAAGTTGAAAACTTTGAAAAAAATTTAGAAGAATGTATAACTAGAATAACCAATACAGAGAAGTGCTTAAAGGAGCTGATGGAGCTGAAAACCAAGGCTCGAGAACTACGTGAAGAATGCAGAAGACTCAGGAGCCGATGCGATCAAATGGAAGAAAGGGTATCAGCAATGGAAGATGAAATGAATGAAATGAAGCGAGAAGGGAAGTTTAGAGAAAAAAGAATAAAAAGAAACGAGCAAAACCTCCAAGAAATGTGGGACTATGTGAAAAGACCAAATCTACGTCTGATTGGTGTACCTGAAAGTGATGGGCAGCATGGAACCAAGCTGGAAAACACTCTGCAGGATATTATCCAGGAGAACTTCCCCAATCTAGCAAGGCAGGCCAACATTCAGATCCAGGAAATACAGAGAACACCACAAAGATACTCCTCGAGAAGAGCAACTCCAAGACACATAATTGTCAGATTCACCAAAGTTGAAATGAAGGAAAAAATGTTAAGGGCAGCCAGAGAGAAAGGTCGGGTTACCATCAAAGGGAAGCCCATCAGACTAACAGCGGATCTCTCAGCAGAAACCCTACAAGCCAGAAGAGAGTGGGGGCCAATATTCAACATTCTTAAAGAAAAGAATTTTCAACCCAGAATTTCATATCCAGCCAAACTAAGCTTCATAAGTGAAGGAGAAATAAAATACTTTACAGACAAGCAAATGCTGAGAGATTTTGTCACCACCAGGCCTGCCCTAAAAGAGCTCCTGAAGGAAGCGCTAAACATGGAAAGGCACAACTGGTACCAGCCACTGCAAAATCATGCCAAAATGTAAAGACCATCGAGACTAGGAAGAGACTGCATCAACTAATGAGCAAAATAACCAGCTAACATCATAATGACAGGATCAAATTCACACATAACAATATTAACTTTAAATGTAAATGGACTAAATGCTCCAATTAAAAGACACAGACTGGCAAATTGGATAAAGACTCAAGACCCATCAGTGTGCTGTATTCAGGAAACCCATCTCACGTGCAGAGACACACATAGGCTCAAAATAAAAGGATGGAGGACGATCTACCAAGCAAATGGAAAACAAAAAAAGGCAGGGGTTGTAATCCTAGTCTCTGATAAAACAGACTTTAAACCAACAAAGATCAAAAGAGACAAAGAAGGCCATTACATAATGGTAAAGGGATCAATTCAACAAGAAGAGCTAACTATCCTAAATATATATGCACCCAATACAGGAGCACCCAGATTCATAAAGCAAGTCCTGAGTGACCTACAAAGAGACTTAGACTCCCACACATTAATAATGGGAGACTTTAACACCCCACTGTCAACATTAGACAGATCAATGAGACAGAAAGTCAACAAGGATACCCAGGAATTGAACTCAGCTCTGCACCAAGCGGACCTAATAGACATCTACAGAACTCTCCACCCCAAATCAACAGAATGTACATTCTTCTCAGCACCACACCACACCTATTCCAAAATTGACCACATACTTGGAAGTAAAGCTCTCCTCAATAAATGTAAAAGAACAGAAATTATAACAAACTATCTCTCAGATCACAGGGCAATCAAGCTAGAACTCAGGATTAAGAATCTCACTCAAAACCGCTCAAGTACATGGAAACTGAACAACCTGCTCCTGAATGACTACTGGGTACATAACGAAATGAAGGCAGAAATAAAGATGTTCTTTGAAACCAGCGAGAACCAAGACACAACATACCAGAATCTCTGGGATGCAGTCAAAGCAGTGTGTAGAGGGAAACTTATAGCACTAAATGCCCACAAGAGGAAGCAGGAAAGACCCAAAATTGACACCCTAACATCACAATTAAAAGAACTAGAAAAGCAAGAGCAAACACATTCAAAAGGTAGCAGAAGGCAAGAAATAACTAAAATCAGAGCAGAACTGAAGGAAATAGAGACACAAAAAACCCTTCAAAAAATCAATGAATCCAGGAGCTGGTTTTTTGAAAGGATCAACAAAATTGATAGACTGCTAGCAAGATTAATAAAGAAAAAAAGAGAGAAGAATCAAATAGATGCAATAAAAAATGATAAAGGGGATATCACCACCGATCCCACAGAAATACAAACTACCATCAGAGAATACTACAAACACCTCTACGCAAATAAACTAGAAAATCTAGAAGAAATGGATAAATTCCTCGACACATACACCCTCCCAAGACTAAACCAGGAAGAAGTTGAATCTCTGAATAGACCAAAAACAGGAGCTGAAATTGTGGCAATAATCAATAGCTTACCAACCAAAAAAAGTCCAGGACCAGATGGGTTCACAGCCGAATTCTACCAGAGGTACAAGGAGGAACTGGTACCATTCCTTCTGAAACTATTCTAATCAATAGAAAAAGAGGGAATCCTCCCTAACTCATTTTATGAGGCCAGCATCATCCTGATACCAAAGCCTGGCAGAGACACAACAAAAAAAGAGAAGTTTAGACCAATATCCTTGATGAACATTGATGCAAAAATCCTCAATAAAATACTGGCAAACAATCCAGCAGCACATCAAAAAGCTTATCTACCATGATCAATTGGGCTTCATCCCTGGGATGCAAGGCTGGTTCAATATATGCAAATCAGTAAATGTAATCCAGCATATAAACAGAACCAAAGACAAAAACCACATGATTATCTCAATACATGAAGAAAAGGCCTTTGACAAAATTCAATAACCCTTCATGCTAAAAACTCTCAATAAATTAGGTATTGATGGGACGTATCTCAAAATAATAAGAGCTATCTATGACAAACCCACAGCCAATATCATACTGAATGGGCAAAAACTGGAAGCATTCCCTTTGAAAACTGGCACAAGACAGGGATGCCCTCTCTCACGACTTCTATTCAACATAGTGTTGGAAGTTCTGGCCAGGGCAATTAGGCAGGAGAAGGAAATAAAGGGTATTCAGTTAGGAAAAGAGGAAGTCAAATTGTCCCTGTTTGCAGATGACACGATTGTATATCCAGAAAACTCCATTGTCTCAGCCCAAAATTTCCTTAAGCTGATAAGCAACTTCAGCAAAGTCTCAGGATACAAAATCAATGTACAAAAATCACAAGCATTCTTATACATCAATAACAGACAAACAGAGAGCCAAATCATGAGTGAACTCCCATTCACAATTGCTTCAAAGAGAATAAAATACCTAGGAATCCAACTTACAAGGGATGTGAAGGACCTCTTCAAGGAGAACTACAAACCACTGCTCAAGGAAATAAAAGAGGATACAAACAAATGGAAGAACATTCCATGCTCATGGGTAGGAAGAATCAGTATCGTGAAAATGGCCATCCTTCCCAAGGTAACTTACAGATTCAATGCCATCCCCATCAAGCTACCAATGACTTTCTTCACAGAATTGGAAAAAACTACTTTAAAGTTCATATGGAACCAAAAAAGAGCCCGCATCGCCAAGTCAATCCTAAGCCAAAAGAACAAAGCTGGAGGCATCACACTACCTGACTTCAAACTATACTACAAGGCTACAGTAACCAAAACAGCGTGGTACTGGTACCAAAACAGAGATATAGATCAATGGAACAGAACAGAGCCCTCAGAAATAATGCCACATATCTACAACTATCTGATCTTTGACAAACCTGAGAAAAACAAGCAATGGGGAAAGGATTCCCTATTTAATAAATGGTGCTGGGAAAACTGGCTAGCCATATGTAGAAAGCTGAAACTGGATCCCTTCCTTACACCTTATACAAAAATCAATTCAAGATGGATTAAAGACTTAAATGTTAGACCTAAAACCATAAAAACCCTAGAAGAAAACCTAGGCATTACCATTCAGGACATAGGCATGGGCAAGGACTTCATGTCTAAAACACCAAAAGCAATGGCAACAAAAGCCAAAATTGACAAATGGGATCTAATTAAACTAAAGAGCTTCTGCACAGCAAAAGAAACTACCATCAGAGTGAACAGGCAACCTACAAAATGGGAGAAAATTTTCGCAACCTACTCATCTGACAAAGGGCTAATATCCAGAATCTACAATGAACTCCAACAAATTTACAAGAAAAAAACAAACAACCCCATCAAAAAGTGGGCGAAGGACATGAGCAGACACTTCTCAAAAGAAGACATTTATGCAGCCAAAAAACACATGAAAAAATGCTCACCATCACTGGCCATCTGAGAAATGCAAATCAAAACCACAAATGAGATACCATCTCACACCAGTTAGAATGGCAATCATTAAAAAGTCAGGAACAACAGGTGCTGGAGAGGATGTGGAGAAATAGGAACACTTTTACACTGTTGGTGGGACTGTAAACTAGTTCAACCACTTTGGAAGTAAGTGTGGCGATTCCTCAGGGACCTAGAACTAGAAATTCCATTTGACCCAGCCATCCCATTACTGGGTATATACCCAAAGGACTATAAATCATGCTGCTATAAAGACACATGCACACGTATGTTTATTGCGGCATTATTCACAATAGCAAAGACTTGGAACCAACCCAAATGTCCAACAATGATAGACTGGATTAAGAAAATGTGGCACATATTCACTATGGAATACTATGCAGCCATAAAAAATGATGAGTTCATGTCCTTTGTAGGGACATGGATGAAATTGGAAATCATCATTCTCAGTAAACTATCGCAAGAACAAAAAACCAAACACCGCATATTCTCACTCATAGGTGGGAATTGAACAATGAGAACTCATGGACACAGGAAGGGGAACATCACACTTCGGGGACTGTTGTGGGGTGGGGGAAGGGGGAGGGATAGCATTGGGAGATATACCTAATGCTAGATGACGAGTTAGTGGGTGCAGCGCACCAGCATGGCACATGTATACATATGTAACTTACCTGCACATTGCGCACATGTACCATAAAACCTAAAGTATAATAATAATAATAATAATAATAAAAATATCTAATCAGTATTTAAATTTTCCCCATTGTTACGTTTTTCAAATGGTTACTTATTAGAATCAGGATCCAAATAAAATTCATATATTGCATTTGGAAAAAAAAAAAAGAAAAAAAAAAAAAAAAGAAAATCCTGAAGAAAGCAATGAGTCCCTAAGTACCAAATTTGAAATGATGGTAGAACAGTATAATTATACCCATTCGTTAATTTCTATAAGCTGACATTTCTTAATATTAATGTTTACTGGGTATTGTATGACATCTGCCTATTAATCATGACATAAGGATTTCATAAAAATAATAAACCATTTAAAAATATTTTACTGTTCTAATTTTGCTAACTGTATTTTGCCTTAGAAAGTTCACTTGAGTGGTTTTATGCCACTCAAGACATTGATTCAATCATCTAATATTATAGGGAAATAATTCTAAAACTATCTCAGGAGAAAGATCCGTTTTGTTTTGTTTTTAAAAGTCTAAATTTATTGCCAAATGATACATTTTTAAAATAAAATAAAACAGAATTATTTTTAAAAGTAAATCTAAAAAGACATACAAAGTATAAGCCTTTTTAAAAAACATTATTGGATTCAACAGACATAAAACTACTCTGTCAAAAGGCAGATTTTATTAATTTAAAACATTAACCTTTTCAAATGTTTCTTTATACTTCTCATGTCTTGGACCAGTAACAAACACCAAACTTTTAATATCACTGTTCTGAAAGACACAACAGTGGACAAAAGAAACAAAAATCCCTGTCTAAAGTAAAGCACTGGGGAGGGGGGTATGCTGGAGAAGTACAATGTATCTATCTACCTATTTATCTATCTATTGATTGATTGATTGATTGATTGATTTACTTATTTGAGACTGGGTCTCACTTTGTTGCCCAGGCTGGAGTGCAGTGGTGAGTGGCATGATCACAGCTCACTACAACCTTTACCTGCCAGGCTCAAGAGATCCTACCAACTCGGCCTCCCAAGTAGCTAGGACTACAGGCATTTACCACCATGGCCAGTTAATTTTTAAATTTTTTTTTGTAGAGATGGGGGTCTCACTCTGTTGTCCAGGTTGTTCTCGTACTCCTGAGCCCAAGAGATCCTCCTGTCTTGGCCTCCCAAAGTTCTAGGATTACAGGTATGAGCCACTGCACCCAGCTAAAGTATAATTTTAAATAAGATGGGAATAAAGGTCATAACTCTGAAGGTAACATTTGATCTAATACCTGAAGGAAATGAGAGACCCAACTATGTGAATAACTAGGAAAATATCATTCTTGGCAGAAGGAATGGAAGGGCAAAGGCCAAGTAGCTTAAATGTACTAAGAGAGAAAATGGTAGAAGATTAAATAAAACGGAAAATGGAAAGCCAGATTACACTGGGGCTTTATGAGGACTTTGGCTTTCTCTATGAATGAAATAGGGAGACAGCCATTGGAGAGTTTTCAGGAGAGGAGACACATCGTCTGACTTATGTTTGAAAGAGGATCTTTCTGGCTACTCTATTCAGTAGATCACAGGGGTCCATGGCAGGAATAAGGAAACCTCAATAATCATGTGAGAGGTACTAAAATCTTGGGCCACTTGTGGAAGTGTTGAGAAGACATTCATTTCTAGATATATTTTGAAGGAAAAGCTGAGAATATTTGCTAATGGGTTGACTATGCAGCAAAAGAGAATAAAGGATGATTCCAAGTTGTATTTGTTTGTTTTATTGTGTCCTAAGCAACTGGAAAAATGGAATAGCCATTTGCTAAAATGGAGAAGGCTGGATAGATTAACTTTGGGCAATAAATCAGGAGATTTGTTCTAGAGATAAGTTTGAGATGCACATTTAACACACAAGTAGAGATGTTAAACAGGCAGTTCAATCTCTGGAGAGAAGGAATTAGAAGCAAAAAGTATATAAAAAACTTTTAGAAGAGTGTTGTTATAAAGGGAATCGGGAATATAGGATACAAACTGGGGTAATGCAGGTTTTGTTTTAGGATGGATGACGACAAAACAGCATATTTAAAAAAAAACATTTTTTATTTTTATTTTTATTTATTTATTTTTTGAGACAGAGTTTTGCTCTTGTTGCCCAGGCTGGAGTGCAATGGCATGATCTCAGCTTACCACAACCTCCACCTCCCAGGTTCAGGTGATTCTCCTGCCTCAGCCTCCCGAGTTACTGGGTTTACAGGCATGTGCCACCATGCCTGGCTAATTTTGTATTTTTAGTAGAGATGGGGTTTCTCCATGTTGGTCAGACTGGTTTTGAACTCCTAACCTCAGGTGATCCACCTGCCTCGGCCTCCAAAAGTGCCGGGATTACAGGCGTGAGCCACTGCACCAGGCCAAAACAGCATATTTTTATACTGATGTGAAATACCCAATAGCCAGGGAAAGCTGGTGATGCAGGAAAAACAGGAGATTTGCTGAATTGATCTTATTTTCATAAAATGAGGTAGAAAAGGATTTAGTGCACAAATAAAGAGGTGACTAAGGATACAAGCATGAAGAGCTTATCCCTAGTAAGAGGAGAGAAGCATATATAATGGCCATTACCTGTGTGCAGGTAGGTGGGTAGTGGTGGTGTTAGGGTATTGTGAAAGTTTGCACTGATTGTTTCTCAGTAAAATATGAGGCCACTTCGTCAACTGGGAGTGATTATGAAGGTGTGTGTGTCAAGAGATTGAGGACAGAGGTGAATCAGCAATGCAAGCTGTGGAGAATGGAAATGAATGAACCAGGTAAATTTGATATGATTGCTAGATAGTGCCAAGGTCTCACTTGAAGTTACTGGCCACAAAATTTACCTGAGGAAAGTCGGCATGGCTGTGTGTTTTCTCCACCCTTGTTCAGCTGTGTAGCTGCAGGCACAAATGAGCAAAATTGTGTTGTTTTGCCATCAAATACAATAAAATGACATAGTAGCAAGATAATTAGGGATTTATGCAGTGCATAAGTATGATGACAGACTCTGGAATTTAGACTGCATAAAAATGCAGTGAGTACATGAAGGAAACTGAGGGAGAAAGAAAATGTATAGAATCAATGGATCTAAGATTCTGGGTAGTGAATGGATTTTCAGGATTTAGGGACTAGAAAGAGTGAGATGGAAAATAGAAAATGTTGGTTGCTTAAAATTGAGACTGTATAAAATTGAGATTATATAGGGGATGTGGTTAATGTAATGACACAGTCTAATGGTATTTCTATGACAAGTTGAGATAGGAGTGGACAAAATTTATTGAGGAAAATCTGAATGGGCAAGATGTAGGAAGAACTGTCTATGCAGATATTAAAATCACCAAGTTTTAGACTAGCAGTGAGGGTTTAAGACTGATAGTGAACAAGAAGCTCAAATATGAGGGAAATGAAAGAAAGTTAATGGAGTTGGCAGATAATTTCAGTAAGCAAGACATAATAATAAGAGATTCAAACTTGGAATAGTAAGAGATGACAGAGAGAGCAAAGTGGTCTGCCTCTGGCAATAACGAGCATGGAGAATAGCTCCCCCACCTCCAGGCAAAGGAAGAGTGTTAGAGATAAAAATACTTGCTACTTGCAGGGTGAAAAGCAAGAAATATCTAGTTTTCAGTGACAGCAATGTAAATGGAACATTTTGGAGGAAAGGTTGAGTATACAGAGATTTTGCTAAGGAGCCTGGTATGCAAACTGTTTCATACTTCATTCATTCTCAGTTAATTATGGGCTTAATTAGTGTGCCTATTTAATCACAACATATTCCAATACAGTTAGTGATTGTTCTGTGTAGTTCTTTGAATAGTGTCCCCAAAAATTCATGCCTGGAACCTCTGAATGCAACCTCGTTTGGAAATACGGTCTTTTCAAACGTTATTAAAGGATATTGAGATGGAATTCTCCTGAATTTAGGATGTTCCTTAATCCAATGACTGGTGGCCTTATAAGAAGAGGCATGACACAGAGAGACACAAACAGAGGAGGCAGACACCCAGGGAAGGGGGTCATGTGACAATGGAGGCAGAAATTGAAATGATGTATCTGTAAGCCGAGTCAAGGACTGTTGGAATCACCAGAAGCTGGGAAGAGGTATGGAACACATTCCGCCTCAGAGCCTCCAGAAAGAACCAAATGTCAAAAAGACTTTGGGCTTCTGGCCCCCTTGAATTGTCAGAGAATAAATTTCTGCTATTTTAAGACACCCAGTTTGTTACACTTTGTTAGTGCACTTCTAGGAAGCTAACACACTGTGTAACAAACCACCTCAAAACTTCAGAGCTTAAAACAACTCCCTCTTGTGCACACTCTATCTCTTTCTCTCTCTCATGCTCTCGCTCTAGCTCTTTTGCTCTCTCTCCTTCAGGAGAGCTTTTGGGCTGATTAGGATGTTTTGCTGATCTGAGCCACTTTGCTGTTCTAACCTTGACCTGCTCAATGCAGCTGACTTAGGATGGCCTCAGCTAAGACGAAGTGGATTTTCTTTATGTTGTCTGTCATCCTCCAGTAAGACAGCCAAATCTTCTTCACATGGCAGGGGTCGAAGGGAGAGTGGAAAATTTGAATGTGTTTTCAAAGTTCAGTTTACATCACATGTTCTAATTCCAAAGCAAGTCAGATAGCCAAAACCTTAGTCAGCATGGGAGAGCACTACCAATGGGCGTGGATTCACGGAGGTATAAAAATTGAGCCATTAGTGCGATCATTTTACAAAGAGTGAGTTACCATTTATGATGTTTAGTTACATTTTTTCCAACTGTCAAGACATAGTTGATATTTAGATCACTTGTACAGAATTTTAATATTTGTCAAATATTGACTTTAGTCTGTGGGGAGGAAGGAGCTAAGGTGGCTAGCCTACAATGTATACAGTCTCTTTAATGGAGGACACACCCTGAGGAAGGAAAAAAGTCAACCAACTATCCAATTGCCTTATCAATGTGATAGCCAGACTTCCAGATAAATAGACTACTAACATTTTTAGTAAGGAGTTCATATCTATGGAATATTCCTGGTTAAGCACTGTTTATAGTAAATAAAGAGAAAATGTATGTATTTATGAGGTGTGACTCCCTGGAAAATGTCATGTAAACTGGGGTATAAAATGAATGAGTTTCATAAACTAAATGTTCCCTATGGTGGGAGGTAATGACCTCAACTTAGAGACTGGGCCAGAGAGTCTGTGTCTGATGCAGGAAGGAAGGACAGGGAGAGATGTCCTCAATGTCCCAAGCTTCCTTCTGCTCCTCTGACCCTCTCAATTGTTTATATCCTTAATTGCAAGATATCCTTGATTGCCTGTATCAATAAAGCTTGATATCCTGTGAGAGCTCTGATTTCTGTATGACTTGGCAATCCAGTCGTGTGTAGCAGTGCTGTCTATTAGCTTAAATAATGCATTAGTCACATTATTTAAATGGTTGTGGAACATAATCTCCTACATATCAGTTCCAACTAGTACAAAACAAAACTAATTTCATTTCAATTAAAGATGAACTTCTATCCTGTTCCTTTGGTCATATTTCACATTTTGGTAGAATAATAACTGCTTAGAGAGGCTTTAATTTTCTAAATGTAAGAATATATATTCATATTTATTTTTTCCACAGATATTATTTAGTGCTTACACTGTATTAGCCATTGTTCATGAGCCTGAGTCAAGTGCTGTATTTCTCAAACTGTAACCATTGGGTTTTCCCCCAACAATCTGTTGTAGGCTGATAATTTTGTAAAATACAGTGAATATATCCTTTGTTACTACAACAACATCAATTGCCATTACAGTTTCTAAATACTAATGCTTAATTTATATACTTTTGTTGCAGATCAGTGGTAGTTTATCTAAAGGTAAAGTTTTTGAGTTGCACTTTGAGTAGCACTGCAGATGGAGATATTCAACAGTAATACAAAGGCACTAAATTTTATTCCAGTAAAGAATTAAGTAAACTAATAATTAAAGTAAAATGCAACATATTATATCATAGAATATTATGAAACTCAAATGTTATAAAATAAGTAGGTTTCCTTTGTCCTGAGAGACAATTGTATAGGCACAGAAAATCTGCAAATCAAAGTCTAGAATTGGGAACAATGGTGTTCCCCAAGGATAGAAACTAATGCAGGGGCTGAGGGGGTGGGGAGGACTGGAAGACATGTTGGTAACACTTCTTTCCTCTTTTAACCTTAAATATCCTTAAATTTTTTTTTAATAATAAACATTTATTACCTATTAAGTAAATTAATTTTACAACTAGAATATAATAATATAATAGAGGCATAAGGAGCTTCAAGAGTTCATGGGAAACAAAATTAAAAGATAAAAATAAAAATATAATCTTTTCAATGTAAGCTCCATCAAGTGCACTACACTTTTATAGATGATGATACCAGATATTTAGTCTGTCCCTAAAGAACTGAAGGTGTTGGGAATTTAACCATACCAATGCTGTCCTTTTTACATCATTAACAGAAGGAAAATGAGTGCGCTTTACAGATTTTTTAAGGTTAGGAAACAAAAAGAAAAAGAAGTCAGAAGGAGCCAAATCAGATGGTAAGATGAATACTTACCTTGTTTGAGATTTCCTTTGTTTGATGAAAGAATGAGCAGGAGCATTGTCCCAGTGGAGCAGAACTCTCTGGTGAGGCTTTCCTGGGTGTTTTTCTGATAAAGCTTTGGCTAACATTCTCAAAATCATCTCATAATAAGCAGAAGTTTATTGTTCTTTGGTCCCGCAGAAAGCCAACAAGCAAAGTGCCTTGAGCATCCCTAAAAGCTGACCTTTACTTTGACCAGTCCGCTTTTGCTTTGACTGGACCACTTCTACCTCTTGCTTTGAGTGTGCTTTGCTTTCAGGATTGTACTGGTAAAGCCATGTTCCATCTCCTGTTACAATTCTTAAAAGAAATGATTCAGGATCTTGATCACTCTTGTTTAAAATTTCCATTGGAAGCTCTGCTCTTGTCTGTAGCTAATCTGAGAGCAATGGTTTTGGAACCCATTGAATGGAAAATAAGCTAAACTTTAATTTTTCAATCAGACTTGTGTAGGCTGAGCCAATTGAGATGTCTATGGTATGGGCTGTTGTTTCTGCTGTTAATCTTCAGTCCTCTTCAACTGAGCAAGGAATAAACTGAGCTTTTTCCTCACAAATTGATGTGGGTGGTCTGCCATTGCAGGCTTCATCGTCAACATTGTCTTATCCCTTCTTGAAACAAATAATCCATCTGCAAACTGATGATTTCTTGGGGGCATTGTCCCTATAAACTTTTCATAAAGCATCGATGATTTAACCATTCTTCCACTGAAGCTTCATCAGTTTGGTGTCTGTTCTTGTTTCTATTTTAGCAGAATACACGTTGCCCTGATAGGAGCCCTTTTCAAACTGATATATCATTCTGCTTGGTGCTTCAAACTAGATCCTGTTCAAACATGTTATAGAAATGTAGTATGAATTTATTTTGGTGTAAAAAATTTTGAAATCCAGGCATAGCTTTTTCATAATACACATTTACCAAGGACTTTTTGAAAGGCCCTCCTATAAAGGTCCAGATATCATTTAGTAAAAAATATGTATGTTTTCAACCCCTCTTAAAATATGAAAACATTTAATGATAACCATGTTAGTCTGAATGCATTTCACGTCCCCTCTGCTTATATGTTTTACATCTAACCTGCTATCCTTATAGCACACGTCATACCACACACAGACACACAGACACACACAGACACACACACACTTTACATATATACCATATATGATATATGATACTTATTCCAGTTTTTGCCATTAATTTTATTTTTTCTGTTTAAAAGAAGGGGTTCACATTAGATGTTTTAAGTATTTGTCAACTAAAATTTTTTCTTAATTATTTTGGGGAGAATACATTCATTCAAATAAACCATCAAAGCACTCAGGTATGGTGAGATTTGGGCATGGCTGTTTCTCTTGTTTTAATCAGATAGCCTATTCATGTGTATACTGCATGAGAAGGCCACCTTCTACATATAGAGATGTAAGTTTCACAGAAGGAAATTTCAATGCTTATTATACTTTTCCTGTTATGAAGACTTTCATACACCTGAGCAGATATTTTTCTGAATGTTATAGCCTGAGAAACCAAGTAACATTAATAAAAAAGAAACCATAAAAAACTTCCAGTGTCATACATTTGGGTGATGTTATCATGAAGATTCATCAGAATGAACTTGGCCCCTCATATATTGATGCCATTTCTGGACATTTTAAAAATGGATAATAATCATAAGCATGTTAAAACTCCCAATCACTATTACTCTTGGTGTATTAGTCCATTTCTCACACTGTTATAAAGAACTGCCCGAGACAGGGTAATTTGTAAAGGAAAGAGGTTCAATTGACTCACAGTTCTGCATGTCTGGGAAGGTTTCAGGAAACTTACAATCACGGCAGAAGATGAGGGGAAGCAAGGCGGCAGGAAGGAGAATGAATGCAGGAGGAACTACCAAACACATATAAATCCATCAGATCTTGTGATAATTCATTCACTACCATGAAAACAGCATGGGGGTAACCACTTCCATGATTCAATTACTTCCACCTGGTCTCTCTCGACACGTGGGGATTATAGGGATTACGGAGATTACAATTCAAGATGAGATTCTGGGTGGAGACACAATCAAACCATATCAATAGGGTTGTACTTCTTGATCTAGCATCCATTTTTCAACTTTTTGAACATGTTTATGGCATCAGTGAGCATAGCACCACCAGTATCCATACCATTGAATTACTCTACTAAAATGCACAGAGACCAGTTACTTCTAGAACAGTGATTTGACTATAATAGCTCTTTGCCAAACATTTTAAGTTTTATCTGATTTGATGACTATTTACTTACTTAATATTACTTAATATTTAATGGCTTTGGAGTTAGGTGGCCTGGATTCACATTTGGCTCTATCATTTACTAGCACATAACTCTCACAGTTTTATTCAGAATACAGATGATTCCAGAAAGGTATCTGATGATGGGTTTTCTCAAGAATTTCTGAACAGTATTGATAGCACTGATGTCCATGGTACATTAAAATTTGCCATTTCTCTTTCCCAGAGAGTGGATATTTGATATGTTAAGAAGAGAGAAACATTGCTGATAGGTAAACAGCATAATTTATCTAACAGTGAGCCAGAAATTTGAATACTTGGATATGTAAAGCGAGTCTCATCCAGCTAAACATGGGTGGTTGCCTGCCTCAGCAGTTTTCTCATCACAGCCATCACCTCCAGAGCAATACTGGATTATGAGGCACTCCACTAAAATAAAACGAATTTGTCATTCCAAATAGTTTTCATGAGAGTATGACTAAAATTGATATAGACATTTAAATTTTCTCTAATATGCTCCTGGAAAACCAACTGACCTCGCCATCTTCAAGTTAGTACACAACATCTCACCTCTTTTTCTAGTCACAGTTCAACCCTACAAAACTGGTATGGAAACTGGTATGGTTTGGCTGTGTCCTCACCCAAATCTCATCTTGAATTGTAGTTCCCATAATTCCCAAGTGTTGTTAGAGGGACCCAGTGGGAGATAATTGAATCATGGGAACAGTTTCCCCCATACTATTCTCGTGATAGTGAATAAGTCTCACAAGATCTGATGATTTTAAAAGAGGAAACCCCTTTAGCTTGATTCTCATTCTCTTCTCTTGTCTGCCACTATGCAAGACCTGCCTTTCACCTTCTGCCATGATTGTGAGGCCTCTTCAGCCACGTGGAACTGTTAGTCCATTAAACTTCGAAATTTCTTTCATAAATTGCTAAGTCTCAGGTATGTCTTTATCAGCAGTGTGAGAACAGGCTAATACAGAAACTAAATAGAAACTAAAAGTGAGTTTCCAGGAACCTCATTAAGGCTGGTCATTCACAGCTACTAGATTGTATTGGATATCTTGTTGCTAGTCAACTGTAAGGATGATAGGCTTATGTTATAGAGATTGGAGCTTTAATATCTGTATTCAATCAATCACTTATTTAGTTATTCCTGAACATAATCAATTAACATTTACTGAATGATTATCATGACCCAGGTCCTATATCATGTGATAGTAAAAATAAAATAAAAAAGTTTGTTTTGTCTCCCACATTAAAATCATTTCTGCTGCAGGTGTAGACTGAAAAATTTGCACAGAGAAATGCCATATATAAAATAATAGGGATGGGAAATATAAACATGTGGTCTACCTTCTATTTATTACATAGTAATACATGAATAGATGCATATACCACCATAAAATACAAAAACTAGGGCAGGATATATAGCAAAAAGTGAAACCCCCTTAAATTACAGCCTTAGCCAGTGTTCCATCAAAAATTTATGTGCATTCTTCAAAATTTTTGCTATATTTATACACACCCTTACCTTCCCATATGTATGATATAAAATATATGTTTGTGTATGTATATGCATATACATATGTATAGTTTTAAGAATTTGTGGGTTTGTTTCAAACATAATTCAGCTTGTGCAATAATATGATGCTATAATTTGTTTTATCCATATATATATGTTTTGGGGATCTTCCCATGTCAATGTATTTAGCTCTACTTTCTTCTTTTAGCTGAGTCATGGAAGACTAGTATAGAGAGGTATCCTTTATTAACATTAACTCACAAGATAATAATAATTTATAAATCACCAATTTAAAAAAAATAGGGCAAGAAAGTTGAAGAAAAATTTTCCCGTTTCTAAAAGTAGTACGAGAAACAGGATAGGAATTTGTCATTTTTACCTTATTTTTATTTTTTAAATTTCATTTTATATCTCATCTGTCAGAGTTAGAAAAAGATATAATACATAGGCTGAGTTCCTTAGAATAGAAAACCATGCCACCGAATTGCAAGTTCTGGAGAAGCTAGTCGCATCATAATCTGAGTATCACCCCTGGGGTTTTTCTGCACGCAATGCATAGCCACATATTGTAGCCTTGATGGGAAAGAAGACAACTTGAGGAAGAGAATTCTAGGCACAAGGAATAGCAAATATGAAGCACATGAGTTGGACAATGATAAGTTTAAGGCTAGAGATGAATATCATGAGGGAAAAAATGGGTTGAAGAAGACAAAGAAGAGCCAATCAAGCAGAAGCTTGTAGACCATCAGTAAGGGATAAATGAAAGTTAGAAGAGAGAAGAAAGACAAGAAGGAGAAAGAGGGGAGGGGAGGAGGAGAAAGAGAAAGAGATATGGAAAAGGAGAAGAAAATTAAACAGATGATAACAATATAGAGAAGGAAGAGTAGTAATGCTGTTTAAATGATACAATTAAAGACCACAATGATTTAGAAGAAATTACCAAGAGTCAGAAAACAAAAATCGTAGAACTTATCAGTTCCTCATAGAAGGGAATACCTGAAAAATCTTGGAGGCATAATGGGTATAGTTTCAGGTATATAAAAAAACTATAATCTGGATAGAGCAACAGATGAAGAATTACAAAAGTTTGTTTTACTTTACTGACATTTTAAAACCAACTTCATCCAGTAATCTTTATGCAGACAAGTCTGAGCAGACAGTCTTATAGAATCTGTAAAGAAGATCCCAATCTCCTGTATTATGCTTTATTTATGCTGAGTAACCCTAGGAGACAGATTTTCCTCTCATATTCTTGTGTTGATTTAATTTCAAATATGTCTAAAAGGAAAAAAAATGAATCAGTTACACAGCTTGACAGGCATAAACAGATTTTGCTTTGCTACCCACATTATCTGTAAGATTGTCATTCTTTTTGTCTCTCCACTTGGCATTCACAAGGTACAATACCAATTATTTAGTTGTGGAGAAATTCCTGTGTTATTTTGAAATGAGTTATAATCAGTTACAAAATTTGACATGCATGTAATTTAATGTCCAAAGATATTAGAGCTCTTGGATATGTTTTCTATTTGTAGTGATGAGAGGGACAAGAAGAGAATTTAATTTAGTTCTCACTCATCTGAAAGGTGTCAAGCTTTGTTCTTGCATTACAATTTTTTTCTTCTCTCTTACACTTCTCTGTGGATAAATATTAAGAAAAATAACTTTGCCTGAATTCTGACCTGTTATTTCATTGTGTGTCTCATGTTTGACTTGGTGGAGAGAATGCCAGATTAAGGCAGTGCCTACAACAGCATGCTGAAGAGTGCAATATATGAAAGTCAGTCTTGACAAGGGTGCCTGGGCTTAACAATGGCTGTGCTGGTTAAAGAGCACCACATCCAGATCAAGCACCTAGTATGTGAAGAATCGCAATGTATATAGAGAAGATTGCCTGAGCCCGTGTATGCCGCTTGTACAACAGAATGGCCAGCGTTATCTCAGTGCTATGAACATATTTGGTGCTCTTCAAAGGTTATTACCAGCATCTCAGGCTCTGCTTCCTGGAGGAACACTTCAGCCTTAAGGATGGAAAGCACCTTAGTGTTATATTCTATTATTGCTCAGCCACACCAGAGAGCAAAGCTCCAAATTCTATAGAATCTCATATTTGTATCAACATCTGTTTCTTTTTTATTTATTCCATTTAATAGTTTATTCAACAAATATTTATTATGCACACAGGTTGTATCAGACACTATGAGATTTCATGTAGACAAATGCAATCCTCTACGATTCCCTCTGAGCAGTGTGAGGATCCATAAGCTCAGGCTGTTCCTGAGGTTCCCCCCAGTGATCTCAAGTCTTTAATAGCATTGCAATCCTAAGTCTCCCATCAGAAGATTAGGTGCAACTTTTCCTTCTCATCATATCAGGAAATAAAGCGTACAAAAGCTCATGAGACCAAAGCCTGAATACCTGAAGTTAGATGGTGCGACTCTCTCCAGTTTGTAAATAAGAGAACTTTGTGGTTAGAAACAACAAATAGGTAGAAGAGCTTAAACGTGTTCTTGGGAGAATGCTTCCATTCTCAGAGTAACTAATTTGTTAACCATTTGATATGAATTTTGTAGTTTGAGATGTTTGTCTTTTTATAAGGATTGATCTCTATCATGATGCCTTCAGAAACTAATGAGTGAGCTGGCCATTTACTTTTAAATGTTAAATATCTAGTACCTGCTGCTGGAAGTGAGCTGCGCGGAGCCTGAACTCTGTAGGGGATATTGCTTACATCATGTGACAGAGTCAGAATTTCATCTGATATTCAGGACTGAACTTTCTTGTGAAAATATCAATATACTTATATCTATGTCTGCATATTTATCAATCTTAGTAAATGTACATGTCTTCATAATGGAATAAATTATATAACTTAGGACTTCATAAAAAATAAAAGTATTCATTGAAAATTATATATGTGTATAAAACCATCTTTGCAAAAGTCATAACAATGAAAAAATTATGACAGTGAAAGAGACTGACCTAACCAATCCTCATCTTGCCTTTAACCTCCAAACTTCCATTGGCTATTCCTGGGGTTGGTCCAAGCTAACTTTGGGAGAAATGTAGTTTAAATGATAATAGCCCTTTCCCCAAACTAACACCTTTTGTAAAACTAATGAAAGATGACCAGGTTAGGAGGATGAGAGGGGCCTGAATCTTGCTAAGATGTAGGTGTAAATGAACACCAGGCATTATTGCAGAGATCAAAAGATTTGCAACTTCCCCAATTACTCCTGCAGATAATATCACTATTGTAGAATGTAAGATTGACCTTTTGAGATGTCCTTTCAGGCCTCTGCTTTTCTGTTGACTGGATGGCCCAACCAAAAGCAGACTCAACACATGAGGACTATTTTCCACACCCTTACGATTGCATCCCCAACCGATCAGCAGCACCCAGTCCCCTAGCTCTCTGCCCACCAAACTATCCTTGAAAAACCCTAGCCTCTGAATTTTTGAGGAGGCTGATGTGAGTAATAATTAAAACTCCCATCTTCCCTTTGGCCTGCTCTATGTGCATTAAACTCTTTCTCTATTGCAATTCACCTTCCTATATTGACTCTATCTGGGCAGCAAACAAAATGAACCCACTGGGAAGCTACATGTATACACACATACAAACATATTTGCAAGCATGTGCACATGTACATATGCAAGCACATGTACACACATGCACACACACACACACACACACAGATTTAGGTTTCCACCTACACCAGGGCTTTTTGTGATGGGTCAGTGATTCTTTGTATGGCTTTTTACTTCAGCTTCTAGACTCCTTCTCATCCCCATTTCCTCACACACTTGTCCAAGGTCTAACCCTTATAATGAGTCAGTTATTCCCATAATGCCCATAATGGCCAGGCTTTCACGAATGAATCCTGATTGATAAGTATATGAGGTGAATAGAATGATGATAACCTTTATTTTTAAAATTGATCACTGGCTGCTCTCTAGACGGTGTATAAAAAGGGATACAACTGGAATATAGAGGATCACTTAGGGGCTATCACAAGGACACGGAAGGAAGTGGCTGAGAAAGAATTTTGGAGAAAGAAGTAACAGGGGTTGATGAAATTGTTAAAATACTTTATGAGATTCCTCATACAATTATATTTCTGGATCTCTTTTCAAATGGAAAGTTCTGACAATATTGGCCAATCATGATCTGAGTGGTAGTTTCCTCTAATTGGATCAGGTGGCCTCTGGTTTTTCAAAGTCCCCATTTCTCCCTATTATTTTACACATTTCTCATTTTATAACTTGACAGTATATGCCTGATTTCTCTTTGTGAGCTGCTTTGGTTTGAATGTGGCCCCAAAGTTCATTTGCTGAAAACTTAATCTCCAGTCAGCAGTGTTGAGAGGTGAAGCCTAGTGCGTGATGGTTAGGTCATGGGGGTCCATGCTTATGAACAAATTCATGCTGCTTATAAAGAGATCTGAAGCTACGAGTTCCATCTTTTTTTTTGCTCACCCTCTTACCCTTTTAACTTCCACCACTGTATGAGGTAGCAAGAAGGCCCTCACGAGACACTGGCACTTTGATACTGGACTTCCCAAACTCCAGAGAACTGTGGGAAATAAATGTCCTTTTGTTGTAAAATATCCAGTCTGTGGTATTCTGTTATAGTAACACAAAACAGAGTAAAACATGAGCCTTTATGAAGTACTTAATAAACAATAGCCCTTTTCTGTGTTATTATTGTGAAGAATTTGCATGGAGGAATAGAAAAGATATTGGGCTTCCAGAGAGAATTACTGAGCACAACTAAAGAACCATCAATTAGCCCAGGCACACTGGACATTTCTGAATCTCCAAATATGTAACAATGAGGATAAAAGCATTTATTGTACCTCCCCCACAGAACTGTTGTGAGAATCAGGTGAGGAGGGCAATAGCCTCTCTTCTCTGGCTCTAATGTTGTGCAGAGCTCACATATAACTTTATTCTGCCACCTATTTTAACATCTTGTGTAGTTTATGTGTTTTTTTCTCTATGAAGTAATTTATTCCTTGAGGACTGGTAATGTGGCTTATTCATTTTTGCATCTCCTACAGCTTGAGCAAAGAGATTTGCACATAGTGGCACTAAGTAAAAAATTGAATTTGTTAAGCAATATATATATGATATATTTTATAAATTGTGAATGGATCCTGACATATAAAAATGTAGCACACCTCTGAATCACTGTGTCCTGATTCTCTGGTTATTGCTCTAAACTAGGATCACCTGAGCAACACCTTCAGTCAGAATCTACAAGCAGGTCCCATTTATAGTAGTTGATCTTGTCAGCAAGTTTCAATAAATCCAATGCGGTGTAACTTAAACTCTAAAGTTCTGAGAAGCTCACGGGTAGGAAATAGAACAGGTGTGGCTTGATTAGATGTGTGGCTTAATTAGAGAGCTGCTTTGTTCCTCTCTGATTCTTCTGGTTTGGCTCTGCTCTCTGTTGTTTCTTTGTTCTTAAACTGGATTGCCTGGTCATGAAATTATGTTCATAAAACACTATAAAGAGCTTTTAGACTTCACAACTGCTCACCACACTGTATATGAGAGAGAACACTGGTGTCCACAATTCCCAGAAAATGTCCTGAAATCTGTGCTGATTGGAGACATGGTGTTTGGCTAAGGCCTAACTTGCCCAAACATGTGGCAAGCTGAGCTACGCTACCCTAGGTGACACTCATCAGGGGAGTTGTGGGCTTTTTTGATGGGACATTTCTCTATTATGCGTAATCGTTTGCATTTCTGCTTGCTGCCACTAAGTGTCAATGGCACCCTCTAGTCACCGAGACAACTAAAAGTGCCCCTCTCTAATTGACTCAGAGGGAAGAGTGTCCCTACTATTTAAGACTAATCAGGATTCTTTCCTAAAACTTATGGAACCAAATGTTGCTACATATTGGAAAAATAGTGCAACAGCTGCTGAATACTCAACAATAACATCCAACACCACCAGGCAGTTTGAAACCTAGGGGAGATTGGTGGCCACTTCCATTGTTTAGAATCACAACGAGACCAGAAAATACTTCTCTCCCTCCCATTTCTTTAAGAATAGAAATGACAATCAGTTGTTGCCATTATTTTAGGTTCTTTGTGACACCTTATCTCCTGTATCATTCACAACAACCCCAATGTTTTCATATACCCTTACCAATGGGAAAGCTAAGACTCAAAGTGTAGTGTCTTAGTAAATTACCCATTACCACAGCTGATAAGGGGCTACACCAGGAGCTGGCAAACATTTTCTTTAAAGAGTCAGGTAGTAAATATTCTAGACTCTGTGGATGATACAGTTTCTGTAACAACTACCGTGTCACTGTAGTGCACAAGCAGCCATATACAATATGTAAACAATAGACATGCTGTGTTCCAATAAAACATTATATATAGCAACTATGATTTACATTTCATATAATTTTCAATGTCATTAAATATTCTTCTTTTGATTATTTTCAGACATGCAAAAAAAAATTTCTTAGCTACAGGTGATATGGTTAGGCTTTGTGTCCCCACCCAAATCTTGAATTGTAATCCTCATGATCCCCACATGTCAAGGGAGAGACCAGGTGGAGGTAATTGGATCATGGATTGGTTTCCCCCATGCTGTTCTCATGATAGTGAGTTCTCATGAGATCTGATGGTTTCATAAGGGGCTCTTCCCACTTTTCTCGACACTTTTCCTTCCTGTCACCTTGTGAAGAAGGCGCCTTGCTTCCCCTTCACCTTCCGCCATGACTGCAAGTTTCCTGAGGCCTTCCCAGCCATGCTGAACTGTGAGTCAATTAAACCTCCCTCCTTTATAAATTACCCAGTCTCAGGCAGTTCTTCATAGCAGTGTGAAAATGGACTAGTACAATGGGCATATAAAAACAGGTGGTGGGCTGGATTTGGCCCATGGGTCACAGTTTGCTGAATCCTGCCACACAGAAAAATCCCACTGTGTTCTGGGATGGAACTAGGAGTGTTATATGGGCATCTAGTTGTGGAGCCATCACTCTTAGCCTCACACCTTATTGAGAGTGCTCCCCATGCCCATGTCATCAGTGACCCACAGTCTGAAGCCTGGAGGCTGACATAGTGGGATCTTGTAGTTCTTCATGGGTCTGGAAAATTGGGTCCATCATCTACCTGGAGTCAAGGCTTTAGTGTTCACAAAGGCATGTCCTGTGAGCTATTGGACCTTACAGAATGCCTCAAATCTCACCAGTGATGTCAGCTCTTTGCTTTGCCACAGTTGTCCATTATTTAGTTTTCTTTTTAAAAAGGTATTCTTTAGGCCTGATATAGGCCTATTATTTTACTAGTGTATGCTTTTATTTTGAAATCACACATTAAAAAGCTGGGTTTAAGAAGCAAGTGTTTGATGGCTTTGTTTCCCTCTTTGAGAAACATGCCACACTGTTGAAGGCAATCAGGACCCACACCTGTCACTGAGCACCAGCTGAACTTGCTCATCAGAGATGCATCCTGGACCACGTTCAGGACCAGCCCGAGGCAGAGGCAAGTGAGGCAGCTGCCTGGGGGGAGAATCAGCACAAACTTGAACAGGTGCCTGGAGGCCTGAATACTTCAAATATTTAAGATGGGAACCTTGCCCATGAGTAATTTTAAACCCGTACATTTATGTTTCGGTTTTGCCTTCAAGCCCATTTTGTAAAAGCATTCGAGTTTCCTTCTGTAGGTTCACTGTTCATTTTAGAAAGGTTTCATGTACTTTTCTTCATTTTTTTCTTTTTTTACATGGGAAGTCAGTATATTGTCTCACACTTAGCATAGTGATATGTTTTCTATATCCAGCTTGTTAGCATATGAATGAATAAAAATACAATTCTCCAAACTAAGAAAAAAAGGCCTGCTTTTCATAAAATATTTTAGCATAAAAATAGAAGAGAAATGACAATTTT
This sequence comes from Pongo abelii, assembly GCF_028885655.2. Taxonomy (NCBI): domain Eukaryota; kingdom Metazoa; phylum Chordata; class Mammalia; order Primates; family Hominidae; genus Pongo; species Pongo abelii. The sequence continues at coordinate 129,321,933 of NC_071996.2, forward strand.
ACCTTTAAGCTTTAATTTTAATTCAGTTCAGAATTCAAGTTGTAGAAAGGGGAGTCACACGCAAGAACCAAGGATCCTACTGCCTTGGAGACATCACCATATGGAAGCCATTTGTGAGCATTTGTGAGCATTTGTGAGCAGTGGCTGTACTAGACAAACCTTTGTCTCCTGAATGCAATTTAATGTGAGATGTGTCTGTTTAAGATGCTTGGTAATCACATATGGGGATTTCCTTGACCTTCAGCTCTCTGGAACAGGGTAGCCTCCAGAGCATGTGGTTCTGAGAGTTTTATCTCATGGCGCTCAGACAGGAACATGGCACTGGAAAAGTGTCATTTAAACATCTTGCTTTGTGATCTTGATAGCTGATTGTTGTTGTTTGGGGTTTATTTATGTTTCTGTTAGTAGGTCTGATTTTCACCACTGTAATTCATATTTTTATCTTAAAAGAAAAAATAAACATTAATTTGGCACATTAATAACTTAAGAATTTGCCAAATGCCTTTGTTTTTCCATTTGCATGATTTTGAATTTTATTTTACACATTTCTTTTGGCTCATTTGTATTGCTATCATTCCTTGGAAATGCTATCATTATGATAACATGCCTGTTAATGAGGATGCATTTACTAGCACATGTTGTTGATGGAAATTTTATAGGTGGTAGGAAAACCATTCACTCACTTCTTTATGACATTATACCTCTTGAATTCCTCCCACTTTCCAGGTCCTCTGTGGGCTTTGGATAGAGTTTAGAATAAATCATACACATTTTCCTATGCGGATGCAACTACCAGTCTACTGAGAGATGTGCAAAATCAATAAGAAATATTGGGACATGTTTTAGAATATAATACGTGTTACTGTATTAATGCCATTAAATTACTAGTATTAATGCCATTAAATACTAACTCTAATAATGTTGAATGTGCCACCATCCCCAAATACATATGTGATTTTGAATCAAAAGTATGGTGGCAAGGTCCAGCTGAAACTTGAGCATGGCATTATTTGGAAAAGGAAACATTGCTGGGCAGATCTGTTCTGGGAAGATAATCATAAGGAACAGGACCATCAGAAAGTGTCATATGCACTTTGACAACTGCCACTGGCTGTAGATACTGTTCCTGTTTTTCAAGTGAAGAAATCGAAACTCAGAAAAGTTAAGTGCCCAAGAGGGCCTGGCCACTAAGTGGTTTGGCTAAGATCTGGAGAGTCAGCCTCAGGTACATCACGGTAAAGATCACATACTCCAACTATATTTCTTAGATCCAGCCTCTGTCACTTGCTGGCTTGTGATCTTAGGCATTTCTTAACCCTTGCGTGCCTTAGTTTCTTTTTCTATAAAATGGGTATATGAAGAGTATTTTCCTTATTTGAATTACTATAAGGATTAAATTAGTTCACATTAGCCAACTGTGTAGAACTGTACCAAGGACACAACTAGCACTGTATAAGTATTTGCTAAATAAAATAAACATTAAAATATGAGTATCAGGTCTGTCTGACTCCAGAACTTGCTGTCTTTATATAGCCTCATGCTGATTTGGGGGTGCAGCTACAAGTGCTAAGTTTATTCCCTTTTTCTTCTCTTCTATCAGCTGTGTAGCTTTCTGATATGAGAAGGGTGGGGGGGTCAGAGGTAGAAGGAAATGAGATGAGAAATCACAAATTTTTCATTCTGTCATTATAGCCACTGTGATCCCTTTTTCCAAAAAGGACCAAATTGGGTTTGTTTTCAGAACAAGTCAGAAAAAAGGTATTGTTACTCCAGGGGTGCATGAAAAAGAAAAAAAAGAAAAATCACATAAATAAACAAACAGTAACAAAAACCCTCTCCTCTGGTTGGTTGATGCATGACATTCCATTAGGAAGACAATTTCTTTCATCTTCCAATTGATGTTTTAGGATAAAACAGTTCAGCTGATATAAATGATCCTGAGCCTTATTCGCAGAGGACATATTAATCAAGGTATCACTGCAGGGTAGAAGTTCAATAATTTAGCATCTTTTAGTCAAGAATTAAATAAACTCATGGTTATTCATTTTATTTTAAGTACATTTAAATGAACACAAAATTTCTAACCATTAGTAACACAGTAGATGTTGCTGTGATGGTTTTGGATATGTCTAAAATTATTTTACACCATAGGGCACAATTATATACTTGGCTATAAAAATTCTAGTGGGAAATAGACTCACTTTATCAACTAAACATAAGAAGTGTCAAATAAATATCAGTTTGATTTGCTTAGTCATTTATAACTGCTAATAAAATAAGTAAACCTACTTAATAGTATTTCCTTGAAGTCTAAAAATGCTATTTTTAGATTTAAAAAAACAAAAATGTGTTTGCTTATCAACACTCTAGAGAGCAAATAAATCTTATAATTAATTTTTCACTAATATCCTGATTCATGCCATTCCTTGAGTGTGGTTTAAATCAATCTGTAAAAAAAAAAAGTCTAATTCACAAAATCCAGGTTGATTTTTAATCAAATGATGTTAAATATTTAAGAATTGGAAAAGTATATGAGGAGTTTTCAAAATGTTCACAGAAAATGTGTATTATGAAGAAACTATGCAAGGATTTCAAAATATTTTTGCACTGAAATAAGCTCATATTAACTGGTTATAATATGCCAGAATAGGATTTAGTTTGACGCAGTGAGAAGCATAAGACATTAGTTTGAAAACAGCCCCTGTGAAAGCAACATGTATTCTGCTAAAATTGAACAAAAACAAACCTTAAATTGATGGTGAAGCTTGGATTGAAGAATGGTGAAATCATTGTTGCTTTATGAAAAGTGTATAGAGATAATGCCCCCAACAATCAGCAGTTTACAAAAGGAGCCATTAAGTCAGAGGAGGGGACAAGATGGCTGAATGGAAACAGCTCTGGTCTGCAGCTCCCAGCAAGACCCACACAGAAGGCAGGTGATTTCTGCATTTCCAACCAAGGTACCCAGTTCATCTCACTGGGACTCGTTAGGCAGTGGGTGCAACCCACGGCGAGTGAGCAGAAGCAGGGTGGGGCGTCACCTCACCCAGGAAGTGCACAGAACTGGGGACTTCTCTCCCCCAGCCGAGGAAAGCAGTGAGGAACTGTGCTACCTGCCCAAGGTACTATGCTTTTCCTATGGATTTTTGCCATCTGAGGATCAGGAGATTCCTTTGCGAACTTACCACCACCATGGCCCTGGGTTTCAAGCACAAAACTGGGCGGCTGTTTGGGCAGGCACTGAGCTGCAAGTTTTTTCATACTCCAGCAGTGCCTGGAACTCCAGTGAGACAGGACAACTGTCCACTGTCCTGAAGTGCGCTAAAGCCAGGGAGCCAAGCAGTCTTGCTCAGTGAGTCCCACTCACAAGGAGCCCAGCAAGTTAAGAACCACTGGCTTGAAATTCTCACTGCCAGCATAGCAGTTTGGAGTCAACCTGGGACTTTTGAGTTTGATGGGGGGAGGAGTGACTGCCATTACTGTGGCTTTAGTAGGCTGTTTCCCCCTGACAGTGCTAAGGAGACTGGGAGGTTTGGACTGGATGGAATTCACCACAGCACAGCAAAGTGACTGTGACCAGGCTGCTTCTCTGGATTCCTCTTCACTGGGCAGGGTATCTCTGCAGGAAATCCAGCAGCTCCAGTCAGGGGCTTACAGACAAAATTCTCATGTCCCTGGGACAGAGCACCTGGGGGGATGGGCGACTGCAGTGGCAGCTTCAGCAGACTTAATCTTTCCTGCCTGCCAGCTCTGAAGAGAATGGTTGATCCTGACAAGGGGGATTCTCCCAGCACAGTGCACCAGCTCTGCTAAGGGACACGCTGCCTCGTCAACTGGGTCCCTGACCCCTGTGCCTCCTGACTGGGAGAGACTTCCTGGTAGGGGTCAACAGACACCTCATACAGGAGAGCTTCAGCTGGTCTCAGGCCAGTGCTCCTCTGGGACGAAGCTTCCAGAAGAATGAGCAGGCAGCAATTTTTGCTGTTCTGCAGTCTCCACTGGTGATACACAAGCAAACAGGGACTGAAGGGGACCTCCAGAAAACTGCAGCAGACCTGCAGAATAGGTGCCTGACTGTTAGAAGAAAAACTAACAAATAGAAAGCAACAACAACAACATCAACAAAATGACCCCCCTTCAAAAAAAAATAAAATAAAAAACCTCATCCAAAGGTCATCGGCCTCAAAGATCAAAGGTAGATAAATCCATGAAGATGAGGAAAAAACAGCACAAAAACACTGAAAACACCGAAACACCAAAAGTCAGAATACCTCTTCTCCCGCAAACGATTGCAACACCTCTCCAGCAAGGGTGCAGAATTGGACGGAGGATGAGATGGATGAACTGACAGAAGTAAGCTTCAAAAGGGGGTAATAAATTCTGTTGAGCTAAAGGAGCATGTTCTGACCCAATGCAAGGAAGCTAAGAACCTTGATAAAACATTACAGGAGCTGCTAACTAGAATAATCATTTTAGAGAGGAACACAAATGACCTGATGGAGCTGAAAAACACAGCACAAGAACTTCGTGAAGCATACACAAGCATCAGGAGCCAAATCGATCAAGTGGCAGAAGGGATATCAGAGTTTGAAGACCACCTTGCTGAAATAAGGCATGCAGACAAGATTAGAGAAAAAAGAATGAAAAGTAATGAACAAAGACTCCAAGAAATATGGGACTATGTTAAAAGACCAAACCTAGAATTAATTGGAGTACCTGAAAGAGACAGGGAGAATGGAACCAAGTTGGAAAACACACTTCAGTGTATTATCCAGGAGAACTTCCCCAACCTAGCAAGACAGGCCAACATTCAAATTCAGGAAACACAGAGAACACCACTAAGATACTCCACAAGAAAATCAACCCCAAGACACACAATCATCAGATTCTCCAAGGTCGAAATGAAGAAAAAAATATTAAGGGCAGCCAGGGAGAAATGTCAGGTCACCTACAAAGGGAAGCCCATCAGACTAACAGTGGATCTCTCGGCAGAAACCCTACAAGCCAGAAAAGAGTGGGGGTCAATATTCAACACTCTTAAAGAAAAGAATTTTCAATGCAGAATTTCATATCCAGTCAAACTAAGCTTCATAAGAGAAGGAGAAATAAAATCCTTTCCAGACAATCAAATTCTAAGGGATTTTGTCACCACCAGGCTTGCCTTACAAGCGTTCCTGAAAGAAGCATTAAATATGGAAAGGAAAAACTGGTACCAGCTGCTGCAAAAACACACCCAAATATAAAGACCAAGGACACTCTGAAGAAACTGCATTAACTAATGTGCATAAGAGCCAGCTAGCATCATGATAACAGGATCAAATTCACACATAACAATTATAACTTTAAATGTAAATGGGCTAAATGACCCAAATAAAAGACACAGGCTGGCAAATTGGATAAAGAGTCAAGACCCATTGGTGTGCTGTATTCAGGAGACCCAACTCACGTGCAGACACACATAAGCTCAAAATAAAGGGATGGAGGAAAATTTACCAAGCAAATGGAAAGCAAAACAAAAGAATAAAAATACAAAAAAAAGCAGGAGTTGCAATCCTAGTCTTTGATAAAACAGACTTTAAACCAACAAAGATCAAAGAATACAAAGAAGGGCATTACATAATGGTAAAGGGATCAATGCAACAAGAAGAGCTAACTATCCTAAATATATATGCACCCAATAAAGGAGCACCCAGATTCATAAAGTAAGTTCTTAGAAACCTACAAGGAGACTTAGACTCCCAAACAATAATAGTGGGAGACTTTAACACCCCACTGTCAATATTAGACAGATTAACAAGGCAGAAAATTAACAAGGATATTCAGGAGTTGAACTCAGTTCTGAACCAAGTGGACCTAATATACATCTACAGAATTCTCCACCCCAAATCAATAGAATATACATTCTTCTAAGTACCACATAGCACATATTCTAACATTAACCACATAATTGGAAGTAAAACACTCCTCAGCAAATGCCAAAAAACTGAAATCATAACAAACAGTTTCTCAGACCACAGTGCAATCAAATTAGAACTCAGGATTAAGAAACTCACTCAAAACCATACAACTATATGGAAATTGAACAACTTGCTTCTGAATGACTCCAAGGTAAATAATGAAATTAAGGCAGAAATCAAGAAGTTCTTTGAAACTAATGAGAACAAAGAGACAGTGTACCTGAATCTCTGGGACACAGCTCAAGCACTATTAAGAGGGAAATTTATATCAATAAATGTCCACATCAGAAAGCTGGAAGGATCTCAAATTGACACCATAACATCACAATTAAAAGAACTAGAGAAGCAAGAGCAAATAAATCCGAAAGCTAGCAGAAGACAAGAAATAACTGAGATCACAGCAGATCTGAATGAAATAAAGATATAAAAAACCCTCCAAAAAAATCAATGAATCCAGGAGCTGCTTTTTTTGAAAAAATTAACACAACAGATAGACCACTAGCTAGGCTAATAAAGAAGAAAAGAGAGAAGAATCAAATGGACACAATAAAAAATGATAAAAGTGATATCACTACTGACCCCACAGAAATACAAACTACCATCAGAGAATACTATGAACAACTCTATGCAAATAAACTAGAAAATCTAGAAGATACTGATAAATTCCAGGACACATACATCCTCCCAAGACTAAACCAGGAAGAAGTCAAATTCCTGAATAGACCAATAACAAGTTCTGAAATTGAGGCAGTAATTAATAGCCTGCCAACTGAAAAAAAGCCCAGAACCAGATGGACTCACAGCTGAAATCTACCAGATTACAAAAAGGAGCCGGTATCATTCCTTCAGAAACTATTCCAAACAATTGAAAAGGAGGAACTCCTTCCTAACTCATTTTACGAGGCCAGCATAATCCTGATATCAAAACCTGGCAGAGACACAAGAAAAAAAGAAAACTTCGGGCCAATATTTCTGATGAACATTGATGTGAAAATCCTCAATAAAATACTGGCAAACTAAATCCTGCAGCATATCAAAAAGCTTATCCACCATGATCAAGTCAGCTTCATCCCTGGGATGCAAGGCTTGTTCAACATATCAAATCAATAAATGTAATCCATCACATAAACAGAACCAATGACAAAAACCATATGATTATCTAAATAGATGCAGAAAAGGTCTCTGATAAAATTCAATGTCCCTTCATGTTAAAAACTCTTAATAAACTAAGTATTGTTGAAACATATCTCATAATGATAAGAACTATTTATTACATACCCACAGCTAATGTTATACTGAAAGGGCAAAAGCTGGAAGTATTCCCTTTGAAAACTACCACAAGACAAAGATGCCTTTTCTCACCAGTCCTATTCAACATAGTATTGGAAGTTCCAGCCAGGGCAATCAGGCAAGAGAAAGAAATAAAGGGTATTCAAATAGAAAGAGAGGAAACCAAATTGTGTCTGTTTGCAGATGACATGATTCTATATTTAGAAAACCCCATTGTCTCAGCCCAAAAACTCCTTAAACTGATAAGCAATTTCAGCAAAGTCCCAGGATACAAAATCAATGTGCAAAAATTGCTAGCATTCCTATACACCAACAATAGACAAGCAGAGAACCAAATCATGAATGAACTCCCATTCACAATTTCTACAAAGAGAATAAAACACTAGGAATACAGCTTACAAGAAATGTGAAGGACTTTTTCAAGGAGAACTACAAACCAGTGCTCAAGGAAATAAGAGAGGACACAAACAAATGGAAAAACATTCCATGCTCACAGATAGGAAGAATCAATATCATGAAAATGGCCATACTGCCCAAAGTAATTTATAGATTCAATGCTATTCCATTGACATTCTTCACAGAGTTAGAAAAAACTACTTTAAATTTCATATGGAACCAAAGAGAGCCCATATAGCCAAGACAGTCCTAAGTGGAAAGAACAAAGCTGGATGCATCACACTACCTGACTTCAAACTATACTACAAGGCTACAGTAACCAAAACAGCATGGTACTGGTATCAAAACAGACATATAGACAAATGGAACAGAACAGAGACCTCAGAAACAACACAACACATCTACAACCATCTGATCTTTGACAAACGTGACAAAAACTAGCAATGGAGAAAGGATTCACTACTTAATAAATGGTGGGGGAAAACTGGCTAGCTATGCAGAAAACTGAAACTGGACCTCTTCCTTACACCTTATACAAAAATTAACTCAAGATGGATTAAAGACTTAAATGTAAAATCCAAAACCATAAAAACCCTAGAAGAAAACCTAGGCAATACCATTCAGGACACAAGCATGGGCAAAGACTTCATGATGAAAACTTCAAAAGCAATTGCAACAAAAGCCAAAATTGACAAATGGGATCTAAATAAACTAAAGAGCTTCTGCACAGCAAAATAAACTAGCATCACAGTAAGCAGACAACCTACATAATGGGAGAAAATTTTTGCAATCTACCCATCTGACAAAGGTCTAATATCCATAATCTACAAGGAACTTAAACAAATTTACAAGATTAAAACAAACAACCCCATCAAAAAGTGGGCAAAGGTTGTGAACAGACACTTCTAAAAATAAGACATTTATGTGGCCAATAAACATGAAAAAAAGCTCATCATCACTGATCTTTAGAGAAATACAAATTGAAACCACAATAAGTTACCATCTCACACCACTCAGAATGGTGATTATTAAAAAGCCAAGAAACAATAGATTCTGGAGAGGCTGTGGAGAAATAGAAATGGTTTTGCACTGTTGGTGGGAATGCAGATTGGTTCAACCATTGTGGAGGATAGTGTGGCGATTCCTCAGGGATCTAGAACCAGAAACACCTTTTAACCCAGCAGTCCCATGGCTGGATATATACCCAAAGGCATATAAATCATTCTAGTATAAAGACACATGCACACACATGTTTACTGCAGCACTATTTACAATAGCAAAGACATAGAACCAACAAAAATGCCCATCAATTATAGGCTGGATAAAGAAAATGTGGTATATATGCATCATGGAATACTATGCAGCCATAAAAAACAATGAGATCACGTCCTTTGCAGGGACGTGGATGAAGCTGGAAGCCATCATCCTCAGCAAACCAACACAGGAACAGAAAGCCAAATACCACATGTCCTCACTCATAACTGAGAGCTGAACAATGAGAATGCATGCACATGGGGTGGGGAACAATACACACCGGGCCTGTCAGGGGGTGAGGGTCAAGGGGAGGGAGAGCATTAGGACAAATACCTGATACATGCAGGGCTTAAAACTTAGATGACAGGTTGATAGGTACAGCAAACCACCATGGCACATGTAAACCTATGCAACAAATCTGTGCATTCTTCACATGTATACTGGAACTTAAAGTAAAATAAAAACAAACAAGCAAACAAAAGACAACCAACAAAAAACAACAACAACAACAACAAAATGGATTATTCATTTTAAGAAGGGACAAGGCAATGTTAAAGATGAAGGCTGCAGTGGCAGACCATCAACGTCAATTTGCAAGGAAAAAATTCATGTTTTTCATGCCCTAATTGAAGAGGTCCAATGATTAACAGCAAAAACAATAGCCAACACCATAGACATCTCAATTGTTTCAGTAAACATAATCCTGACTGAGAAATTAAACTTGAGCAAACTTCCACTTTGTGGGTGCCAAAACTGTTATGCCCAGATAGACTGCAGACAAAAGCAGAGTTTCAATGGAAATTTTAAACAAGTGGGATTGAGATCCTGAAGGATTTCTTCATGGTATTGTGACAGGGGAGAAGCATGGCTTTACCAGTATGATCCTGAAGATAAAGCACAATGAAAGCAATAGCTACAAAGAGCTGAATGAGGTCCAGTCAAAGCAAAAGCAGATGGGTCAAAAGGAAAGGACATGGCAACAGATTTTTTCTTGTTTTTTTTTTTATTTTTTTTATTTTATTTTTTTACTTTAAGTTCTGGGATACACGTGCAGAACATACAGGTTTGTTACGTGGCAACGGTTTTTGATGATGCTCAAGGCATTTTGCTTGTTGACTTTCTAGGGGACCAAAGGACAATAAACATCTGCATATTATGAGAGTGTTTTGAGATGGTTGGCCAAATCTTTATCAGGAAAACAGCAAAAAAAAAAAACCTTCACCAGAGATTCCTTCTTCATGATAACAATGTTCCTGCTCATGTTTCTGATAAAACAATGGAAACTCCGCAAGAGTTTTGATGAGAAATCATTAGGCATCCACCTTGCAATCCTGATTTGTCTCCTTCTGACTTCTTTTTTTTTTTTTTTTCCCTAATCTTAAGAAAATCTGTAAAGGGCACCCAGTTTTTTTCAGTTAGTAATGTAACAAACATTGCATTGACATCTTTACTTTCCTGGTCCCATAGTTATTTTAGGGATTGACAAAATGGTTTGTACTATTGCTTACAAAAGTGTATTGATCTTGATAAAGCTTATGTTGAGAAATAAATTATATATTTTTATTATCTTTTAATTTAATTTCTCCACAAACTTTTCTGAAGCCCTCTCATATTTCTTCTAAAATCTATTTTTATGTTGGCCTCAATGAAACCATAACAGGTTTAATGAAAAGCAATTTAAAATATATATAAAATATGTTTTTCAGGGATTAACTCGCATCATTACCTTTCCTTTTACAAATGAATTAAGTTGATTTTAAATTTAACCCTTTCTCTGTTATTTGCCATCTTCTGGAAAGTTTAATTTCTCCAGCATTTACACTGTCCAACTGCTTGTTTGGGAAGATCAAGTGTTCCACTTACAAATATTTGCTACCTTAGCTCCATCATCTGTGCATAATTGTATCTACACAATGGTGTTGTGAGAATCAAATAGAATTCTACATGTAAAGATTTTGTAATAGTTACTGGCACATATTAAACACTCAAAAAATGTAGGCATTATTGTTAGTAATAAAATAATGTATATTAAGGCATTTACGTAAAGAGAACTCTTGAGAAATTTTTGTTTCTTCCTTTCCTGTATTATTCATTTCTTTTTGTACAGTAATTTATTGTTTCTAAACTCTACTTCCAAGAGGATACTATGCATTTTTTTAAATTAATGAACAATAATAAGATACTCCAAGGAAGTGAAGTTCAGCAAATATCAGCTGACTTCTCTATGACAAAAGCCATGATTATGTTTGGGGTATACAAAAAAGATAACACATGGATTGATTGTACCTCTGGGTCCAAGAACGTTGCCTCTGAGAGAGAGACACGATACAAAATGGTTTTACTATTTTGGCATTTATGAGTAATGTATTGTAATGGAGTATTAGACAAAGTTTGATAGAACTCAGAGATGGCTGAGTTTTTAAGCCAATGCCAAATGTGTCCTAAGCAGATGGCAAATATTTAATTCACATATGCATTGGTTGCTCATATGTACCTACTTTTACAAGGTCTGGGGTTTTAGTTCCCTGCCTTTGTAGTCCTAATAATTTGCTTGTTGAAATAAAGACATGCAAAGAGTAAAAGTATGCAGCATTGAGTGTATAATAATACATCAACAATATAAGTAATGTCAAATTGCAGTGACATAAGATTTCAGAGAAAGAAAGTCAATTACAGCAGAATTTTCTGGAAAGACTTCTGGTAGAAGAAAGGGCTTAGTTGGGCCTTCACAAATAGAGAGGATTTAAATACCCAGAGATCAGAAAAGGGAGATTTACTAGGTGTGTGTAAAGTTTTTAAGCTTGCAAAGAAACAGATAGGAGAAATTGCAAGTGGTGTGCTATGATTGGCAAGTACCACCTCTTGGCCACACAAAGCAAAGTTTTATGGGAGATTCAAAGGACGTGAGGATAGATTTTGAGGTTCCTTGACTACAACATAAAGGAGTTTTCTCCTATAAGCATAGGAGAGAGATATAGTACCCTGAAAATATTAGATATTCAATAAATAATTTTAAAAGAATGTATATAGGCTTATATTCATGCTTTCACAAAATGCATTTGAAAATGAAACATACTAAAGTAGGGACTCAGGGATTTAGCTACTAACCCAATAGGAAATGAGGAATAACTAAAAGTACTTAATGCATATGCAGTTAGGAAAACCATACTCATTTTTAGCTATTTAGATATGTCTAATATTACACAAATAGTCAAAATATCTAAATTTTCACTAAAAATGTCCACTTTTCTTTTCTATTTTATTTTTTAAGGATTTTTTTTCTTTGTAACTATAGAGTCTTGCTTTATTGCCCAGACAATTATGTAACTCCCACCTCCACTTCCTAAGGTGGTGGGATTATAGGCACAAGCCACTGCACCCAGGTACTTTTTTAAACCCTCTTACTGTAAGAAAATATTTATAGAAAAATCTTGTATGTTTTGAATAATGTATTGTGCAACTGAGCTGTACAGATAATAATAAAATTCAATGGTGTTTTGCTTAAATTTGCTCTTATGAATAAAACTAAAATACCATTAAACAATTTGGGAAATTACTATCTTGAAAGTTGTTGTATTTATGTTTATTTTTTTCCAAAACAATTCCACTTTGAAACAGATCAAGAGAAGCAATCTTTTTTGATATTATGTATCCTAGTGTTTCTTTGTATATAAACTTTGTAATAGCAGAATTTTACTTTAGTTTAATGGCATTAAGCTTAAAGTGATTTATGATGCCCTTTGAAATAAATGTAACAATCACACATTTAAGAGTTTGCAATAAATGAGGCTGAGAAGACCCAAAAGAAAGAAAGAAGGAAAAAAGTCCATAATCCTCAATATTATTTATCCTAATAAAACAAATAATTCAAAATCACCAAAATATAGAGGGCAAGTTTTAAAATATCTCTGCCATGAATACTGGTAACTGCTGGGCCTTTGTTGCAGACCTCTGATAAATACCAGAGGTATAAATACACATAAGACCTTTTCTGATTTTCAGTTATTGCATACAATTTGCTAATAGCATTAGGAAACGACATGCCAATAGGAGACTGATTTTGCCGTGAATTCCACTGTCATGATACACAACAGTTTCCCTTTCCTTCTATTTCTCTTAAAGTCTTTATCCAAGTGTAACTAACTACCTTTTAAAAAGGGTTTAATCACTAAATATCTGCAATTTGGTAGTCATTATTTTCATTAAATCCATTGCATGTATTTTTATATTGCTTCAGTTTTCATAACTGCAGTTGCAATTTTGGCTATTTTTTTAAATGTAATGTTTCATAATTGGCTATTTGTCAGTTGTTTGATTTTTAGGTTGTTTTCTTTTTTCCACAGGTAGAGTAAATTCTGTAATTAATAAGTTTATGCATACAGTTGTATTATATTTTTTAAATTATTTCCTTAGGATAAAATCTCAGGAGAGATATTACTGGGTCAAAAAGTGTAATGGTTTTTATAGCTTTTCAAACAAGTTCCAAATTGCCTTTTGAAAGGATTTTACTGCCTTAATTTATAATACCCCGGCTGCCTCTCCTGATAATAATACATGTATATCCACTCACTTACTATTCCTTACTGTTCGTTACTGTATCTTCTATGAGTATTCAAGCTGTGGATCATGTGGATCATCCTAATTTCATGTCTATATTCCCAAAGTAATCATGTCTTCTTTAAAGTATTTAAAGTATGGTATCTACAAATTAAATACTAGGAGGGAACTCCTGTTCCTGCCTATGCCACCCTGCAGAATCATTAACATCTAGAATTTTCCTTATAGCAAGCAGTGGATACTTGGATTTTTTGCCTCATTGAGGGACATTTAAAAAAATACTTTGCAAAGTTAAGAATAATAGATTAAGGCAGAATCAGTGACACCAAGTATTTGTTTAGCTAACTAGGTTTACCTGATCTCCCAAGGATGCTGGAATCCAATTTAGTATTTTATCTTTTCAATAAATATGTATAGATTTGTGATTACTTATGATTTTGCCCATCTCCTTTATTTCAGTAAGACATTAATATGGTAACTTTTCCTCCCCAAACACTTCAAGCACAAAGCTCATAAGAGCTTTTGAATGGAGCAAGAGTTGGCCTCAGATTCCAACTCCACAGCTAACAAATCATATGGCCATGGGAAGTAACCTGACTTCTTTGAGCCACAAATTTCTCATTTATTAAATGAGAGTGGTATTAACTCCCACTTTCTCATACTGTCAAGACTGCATGAGATAGCACATGTTCAATTGCTAGAACATGGTATGCCTCCAATAACTGTTAATTTTTAGAAGACATTAGCACAGATTATGTTTTACTATTAATGCCTGTTAATATATACCAAGAAGTCATGTTGGGACAATCTAGCATCCAAATATACTGATAGTATTTCCAAACCATTTTTCGAGCCATGGGCTTATTTGAACACTTCTTGAAAACTATCTGTATTAGTCAGGGTTCTCCAGAGGGACAAGACTAATAGGATAGATGTATATATGAAAGGGAGTTTATTAAGAAGTATTGACTCACACGATCACAAGGTGAAGTCCCACAATAGGCCATCTGCAAGCTGAGGAGCAAAGACACCAGCCTGAGTCCCAAAATCTCAAAAGTAGGGAAGCTGACAGTGCAGCCTTTGGTTTGTGGCCGAAGGCCCAAGGGCTCCTGGCAAACCACTGGTATAGATCCAAGAGCCAAAAAGCTGAAGAACTTGCCCATGTTAGAGGGCAGGAAGCATCCAGTACAGGAGAAAGATGGAGGCCAGAAGACTTAACTAGTCCAGTCCTTCCATGCTCCTCTGCCTCCTTTTATCCTAGCCATGCTGGCAGCTGATTAGATGGTGTCCATCCAGATTGAGGGTGGGTCTGCTTCTCCTAGTCCACTGACTCAAATATTAATCTCCTTTGGCAACACCCTCACAGATACACCCAGGATCAATACTTTACATCCTTCAATCCAATCAAGTTGGCACTCAATATTAACTATCACACTATCAATTATCTCTCCAGAGAAAACCGCATCCTGGTCTTCCAGGACTCTAAAGCTGAGTCCAGTGACCTCAGGTAAAAGTTCCCACTCCTATATATTTCATTTCCAATAAGAAGAAATTACACCTCCAAGAACTTACATGGTCTGTTCAATCAGTGTTCTGTAATTATATAAACACATACAGCAGATCAAAATCACTGTATCTGGTTCTTTTTTAATAGAAATGTATATTCAGCAATGTCCAGTAGGAGCTGGAGTTGTTCATTGTTATCTCTTCTAAGATGACACTTTTGTGTAAAAACTTGATTTAAAAAACTGTAAAACAAAAAGTCATTTCACAAAAAAAAACTGTAAAACAAAAAGGTCATTATGTCATATTGATTTTTTCTTTTCTGCCAATACCAATGATCACACCCCATTGTTAATATAGAAACTTTGGTGAATTATGTCTTCTAATTCACATTTAAGAGTGAGACATTCTTTCTTGGCCTTTGTTGGAGACCTGGAAGGATCAGCACATTTAGCTGTGTGGTCCTGGTCTCTAGGACTGCTAACTCAGAGGCAAGTCACAAAAGGTAATTAATTGCACTGGGACTTAGTTATTTGTAGTGTCTGACTATCTGCTAGTTTCTATACATTCCAATGTTTTTAAAATCTGAATAAAGGAACCATACAACGAATCTTTTTGCAAAAATCAGGGAGTGAAGTGCACACACAAAGGAGAATATCTGACCCACAAGTATTCAAGAGAGGTCTCTCCCCCTCACATCTCATCAGGCTAGCAAAGCAGCAGTACATCATTCGAATGAAGTTGGAAACCTGTCTGTTTGGTGTGGGGAGGAAGTATGTGACACAAGAAAGTAGGTTTTCTGTGACAAAAATATTAAAACAAAACCAACCCAAAATATCTTTTGAAAAACAAAAAAAAAAGAAAGAAAACTGGAATAATCTAATCTTTAAGCACACATGGAAACTGACAATAATGGAAATAATCATTCCATTTACGAGGTCAGGTATCTAGTTAGAATATGGAAAATAGTAAGAACAGCCACTCTCCTCCTAACAGCCATAGCAGCATGGATGAGTATCACACCCACAGATTTGTATAAACCTGTGACAAAGCAAAGAATGCAATAAAACCTAAGCTGATTACATTTTTTAAAAATGAAATCTCTTCTCACATAGGAAAGAAGCCATCCTCACTCACGAGAAGGGGGAAGACTTTATGACAGACAAGAGGGAGGATAAAATAGAAAAACGTTTAGTTTTTAACAAATTTGTATGGCTGCTTATGGATGGAGGGCCAGAGTAGAATTTTGAGGAGCCCAGCACACAATGACACTTTAGTTTTTCCCCTGGGTCTTCAACAACTATTAGGGGCTGGTATGCCAGACACTGGAAAGAAGGGAGTGGATGAAAGAAATCCTGCTTAGATGCATGGGGCCTCTCCCAAGTGCAGAGCCATTGTTTCCTAAATGGAAGTACAAGAGAGAGGAAGAGGGTTGAAGAGAGGTGAGAGGAACCCATCTGGGGTACTCAAGTCCCTCACCTACCTTTAAGATTGTAACCAGGCAGCTTAACTTGAAAATGCATTTTAAAGCTTCCCCCCACCCCCCACACCTTTCTCTTGGGTTTCAAGATGTAACCTTGAAGCAAACTGTATAAGTCTTTTCACTTAGCCTTAAACTAAGCTCCATATTGCTCCCTTTCTCACTGCATATACTCCCTTTACATTTATCTAACTGTAGGCTAGTATCTAATTCTGCGCCTTCTTAGAAGTTCCAGGGGCTAATCTTGAGACAGTCGGACCAAGCCTAGAGACCCAGCTGCAAAATTCCAGTGATTACCTCAAGGCAGCTAGTCAACAACCCAGCCATTGTTGAGATGATGCCAGCCCATGTTCCAGGTGATCTGAGACCCAAGATAGCCACCAGAACAAAACACATAGGCATTGTATTTGGCATAATTCTTGCATCCCTTGCATATCAAGTTTTCTGTTTCTAAACTCTTGCCTTCCCCCCAAAATTTTGAAGTGGTTGCTTTGGATGGGAATTCAGCCACTTCTCCTTTCCTAGCTTTGGAAATAAGGTCACTTTCTTTCTACTATACCTCACTCTTGTGCTTTGGATGGGAATTCAGCCACCTCCCCTTTGCTAGCTTTGGAAATAAGGTCACCTTCTTTCTACCATACCTCACTCTTGTTAATTGGATTCTGCAAATGGCGAGCAACAGAACCCACGTTCAGTTATGGCACTATGGCAGGAAAAGAGACTTGAGAGAAAGCAATTTGAGACATTCTAGCTTTCACCTACCAAGAGCGGGAGCATGGCACAGGTGAACTGGGGAAAACATCTCTAAGGAGTTCTGAGCACTCAGGGACTATAAGACAGTTCCTTCATAGGGCTTAGAGCAAAATATCAGAGTTGGAAATTGGAGAGCAAAGGGAAGTCTCTAGCAACCAAAAAAAACAGGCTTCTTCATTGTAAAGCACACAAAGATCTCTGGGAGCTTGTCAGTGCTCAGTCCCCAGGCCTTGCTAGAGAGAAGGTCCTGACACTGACCACAAACACTGAATCTAGTGATGAACTGAATCAAACTAAAGCTATAACAAGTTCTTCAGCCAGCTCCAATAATCACTCATTTGGCCTGAATGGAAAAAAGTGTGACTTTTTCTGGAGACAAATTTTCAACATGCCATATTTTTTTAAATGAGAAAATGTGATATATGGTCAAGAAAGGAAACAGTCAACTAAAGATTCAGAGGCAACTCAGAGGTTGCAATTATAAGATAGGAACTATAAAATAACTATTGTAAAATATGTTAAATGATATACTTGAGAGGATTCACAATATTCACAGAAATATGAGAAATCCAAATGGAAATGTAGAAATGGTAGAAATGAAAAATACAAAATCAAAAATAAAGAATATTAAATAGGCTTGACAGCAGATTGGATACAATACATGAAAGGATCCGTGAACTTGAAGATGGGTCAATAAAAAATACCTAACTGAAGCCCAAGAAGAAAGAAAAGTGAAAAAATGAGGTGATTTTAAAGCATGTCTACAAATTCTTTGACACTCTCCCACCAAGAGGAGATTTTGTAGTTTCTTTGACAGACAGAATGTGGTTAAAGTGACACTTTTGTGACTTCTGGGACAAGGTTTAAAAAAGAACATGGTTCCTCTGCTCTCTCCCAAGGGATACTCATGCTTGGAATCCAGTCACTATGTTGTGAGGAAACTCAGGCGAAATACAGTAGACTTGTGTAGATGTCCCAGCTGCCAGTCCCCACTGAAGTCTCAGCTGACAGCCTGCATCACCAGCAAGCATGTGAGTGAGGAAGACTTTGAGATGACTCTAGGTTGATTAAAATCAAGCGAGACATACTTAGTAAGACCTCTGAAGAGCCATCCTGGTTTCAGAGCTTCCATGGATCTGACTGAGGTCTTCATGAGACATTATAGTAATCCAACTTTTCTCCCTGTCCAACTCTATTTGTTCCTCCCTCCCTGCAGGTAATAATCCCAATAGCACTCCCTGACAAATCTTGTGCTAGTGGTCTTCAGCTTAGAGTCAGCTTCCTAGGGATTCTAACCTGTGACAGACCCCAGTCTTAAACTCTATTTGTCAATGGGTAGGTAAAAGTAAATAAATAAACAATACAAGTAAAAGTATAGCAAGAAAATCTGAGAGGCTATATTTACCTATCTAGTAATGGGAGAAACCTTCTTAACAAAGACTGGGAACCCAGGAGATACGCTTTTTTAAAAATGGACATATATTAATATAATTTAAATTCTTCTGTATAAAAATTACTTCAGCTTATTTCTTTTTCTCCTTTAATTCCTCTTTAAATATGTTTCAAACAGGCTTTTATCATGTTACAGACTAAGTGATAGCAAAATTAATTCTATATACACACATTTGTTTTGATGAAAATATTTTTGATGCAGAGAGCTCAATATATAATATTCAAAAGGCTATTACTTTTTTGACTAAAAAGAGACAACCTAACACAAAAAGTGTAAATATAGAAGAGCAAACTTCAAGAGACTACAGATGTATGAAAAAATAAATGCTGAAGCTCAATAAAATTCAAGGAAATGTAAACTATAATATAACAAGGTTTTTATATCCATTGCAGTCATTTAAATAAAAAAGAGGAAAAACACCTGTTACTGGTAAGAATTGAATTGTTTCAGCTTTCCATAGAGCATCTTTGAAATATTCTAATAATATGAATTAAAAATACATATTCCTTTGGACAAGTAATTTTATCTTGAGACTTTATTTGATGGCTAAAAGTACCAGAACATGGGAACACAGGTATCTAGAGTATTATTATCATGACAAAAAAGAAAAGAAAAGTGAATGACCTTCAGTAGGAAAGCAAGTTAATAAGTTCAATAAGTAAATTCCTATAATTTTATGTTGCCTTGGCATCCGTTTTGAATATGGTTTTAACTTTCTTGTACCAGAAGCAGGGCTTATTTACCCTTGACAGTTTTCATGCCTCCACCTCCTCCCAGTTCCTTAGTATAATCAATTGACTTTTATAAAATTGTCTCCTGGTGACCATCTTTCTGTGGGACAACCACACATAACCTACGTAGTTTCTATACCGTGTATGGACTGTATAGATATGCCACAGTCATTGTGACTCCATTGAACATGTGCCTGCTTGCTCTAAACTCACCATTTAGAACTTCCTGCAGGAAACCTGCCTGCATAATAATACCTCAGACCCCAATAAAGTTCATGGCTCATAGGTCCATCTCTCTCTGGCTCCCCCACCCAGTGGTCGAGTGTGCATGTCCCGAATGGCTCTGCCCTTTACTTTGGCCCCGTGAGGCATGCTGCCCTCTTCTTTCTAGGATCTGTAAGTAACAAACTACTCCTGTTGTTGTATTTGTTTTGTTGAGTTGCTTCCTATGTGTCCAATCTGCAAATCTAACATTTTTCAAGATCAGTGTTCTCTTAGACACTGACTATCTTGGCAGGAGCAAACTGGACACAGATCAGACAAGAACCACATGGGTGTCTGCCAGTATAAACAAGTTTTCTATGAAAGGGACATCTGGTCCCAGGTTGAACACTTAGGCATTAGGCCATCCACGAGGTTAAAGAAATATCCCATGAAAAGCACACTGTAAACATGCATGACCAAATCCTCTGGAGTCAGGGCAGGGCTAGAGTTCATAGCTACTTTTAAGAAAAAGACCTGAATGCCAAACTAGAGAGAAACACAGCGTAAGTTATGAAACATATACGTCCTGGAATATTATGCAGCTATTGAAAATAATGAATGAGGGCTAAATGTACACTCAGTGTACTAAGTAGAGGTGGTGAGAGCAGTCCTCCTAGATAATGGTTATAAGGAGGCTTTCTGTCTGTAAAACATTTACCCAAATAGAAGACACTCTGCTTATTTATATCAAGATATACTGCTGGTAATTCTAAACAGTCTTTCTGATAATATACTTCTCAGCCAGGCCCTGTGGCTCATGCCTGTAATTCCAGCACTTTGGGAGGCCAAGGTGGGAGGATCACTTGAGGCCAGGATGTCAAGACAATACACTGCTCCCTACCAGTGTAAATCCTCCCTGCCACTCCCCTGCCCTCAGCATCCCCCTATGTAGCAATTAACTTGGAGATATGTCTGCAAAGTACTGGTGAGTGAAAAAAGGAAAATGTAAAACAGATCTCTCATATTATCCTATTTTTCTTTAAAATGATGATCAAAACCCTGTATCTATATGCATGTTTATAGGAAAATAGAAATCACAAATATTTATAACACATATACATATATATTCATTATTTCATATCAATTGAATCAATTGAAATCAAATAATCATTGAAATGATTACTGAGCATGAGAAAGATAAAAGGCTACTTTCCCTGTTATTAACATGGGCTATGAGGGACCAGATGAGAGGGGGGATGGACAGGGAGGAGAAGAAAAGACAGAATATAAGCAAAAACATATTTTAAAGTACTGCATTAAAAGCATATGTATGATTTGACCACATCTGTACAGTTACATACATATCAGGGTGGAAATGTAACATTGCTTTTAATAATTTCAAAAACAAACAAAATAACAAAGTTTAATACTCTCAAGCTGAAAATTTGGGATCCCGGTTTCAGAATTCCATGCTGTCTGATGATACGAAGATCTGAAATCCTATGGGAAAGAACATGCTAAAAGCTCAGGCTTGGGAGCTAGCTGATAAATCCACAACCACCACTAAAATGCTGAATTTACTCCATCAGGAAGCTCTTACCATTTGCTTTAATTGCAAGTTGAGAACTGACTCTTTTAGTCCAATACAAAAGCATACACATAATAGTCATTCACCACGCCACTGCACATTAGTATTCAGAATGAAGGCTAACTTTTAAAATACCATTTTCTTTAGAACAAATATAATCAAATGGTTAAAAGAGCATTCCAATGATTTTTACTTCATTTCCTAGCTTTGTTTGCTTGTTTGTTTAATTATCCAGAAAATTGTGACACAAGTGACTTATTTTTTTACTGTAATCTTAATAAACACAAAATCTTGAATTTCACTAATTCCAAGAAAGCAGAGCAGGGGTGGGTATTGGGGTCATGGTTTGTACCTGACACAAAACAAACTTTTTAATTGTATCTAATCAGAAACAGATTTTGTTTTGAATTCCAATGTTAAATACAGCACTTCACATTGAGAAATCTGTGCAGAGGCACCACAGATTTCTCCATTAGTCATTCATGCTGCTTTGTTCATGTCATTGTGACCTTGCAAAGAACACAGTGTCCTTGGAAACATTAAAATAATGTTCTAGGTGAACCTCATAAAGTACATTAAAGTTATAACTTTATCCTGTTTAAAGGACTGCAAATTTACTAAAAGATAGAAAAAAGTCTTTTTTAATATATAATCTGGATTAAGGTACATGTTAGGTTTTGGAGGATCTATTGCTTGTATCAAAGTCACTAGATTTATAGTATCAGCAACTTATTATAAATTAATAGGATCAGGTTAGTATCTTTTTATCTTCTAAACAGTTCTTTTACTTTTAGGCAAAAAGACAGTATAAAGTATCAAACAGAACATTGCCAAGCAAAGCCTTTTATTTCCAATTCTACTTTGGTCCCAGGTAGTATTTAACTATTTCCAACAAACAAAAATAAATATCATTTTTCATAAAGAGCTTCACAGTCAATCTCTGCAATCAAAGGAGTTTCTATGAAACAGATTATTCAGATAAATGTCTTTCTCTCATTCAATAAATAAACATTGAGTTAGACAAAGATTTTGTTTCAAGTTTTGAACACTTGCTGGTCACAGATGGACAAGTAAAACACAAGCTTGTTCTCAAAATGTTTACAGGCTCAGACAGAATACAATGTGAGGGTCATCCTAATTATGTTTGTACAAGGAATTGTGTAAGCATAGAAAACTATGAAAAACATAATTTTGATTACATTATTTATACATTTTTGTGATATGAGTAGTTCCAAGATCAGGGTTATGGCCACACATTGCTCTAATTAAACACTTAAAGCCCATGCTATGGGACCACCTACAAGGTCTTAGGGCTATCAAGCAGCCAAATCCACGTGCGTAAGGCACGATCGAGATCATGTTTTTATGCCAAATTCTATATCTTAACGAATAGAATTACCTCAAGTACCATCTTCCTTTTAGAAAAATTATACTTGTATTTCTCAGACATGGAAGTATCGTTAGGAATTTGGATCTGTTCACTATGGAATAGTGCACGTCACTTTGGAATTTAATTTCTTGTTCATGTATAGAAAATGAATTCTGTAACTTAAACTGACATCTGACCAGGTACTTTTCTCTCCAAGTCTCTGTCATTAGATGATGATGAATAAAGGCAGTAAAATATTTTCTCAAAATCTAGGCAAATAGCCTGGAATTGTTGATGACCACTTAATAAAGAATTTTGACTTGTAGATTTTCTTAGGAAGCAGTAAGCTCATGAAAGTATTGAAGTTGCTGATTTGAAAGATGTTTCATTTTTGTTTAGTCTTTTTTAATTCAGTACTCATGAAATGAGTTTTTAATTTTAATTTTTTTAATTTTATTTTTTGAGGCAGGGCCTGGCTCTGTCTCCCAGGCTGGAGTGCAGTGGCATCAACTCAGCTCACTGCAACCTCTACTTCCTGGGTTCAAGCCATCCTCCCACCTCAGCCTCCCAAGTAGGTGGGACTACAGGTGCACACCACCACACCCAGCTAATTTTTGTATTTTTTTGTAGAGATGAGCTTTCACCATGTTTCCCAGGCTGGTCTCGAACTCCTGAGCTCAAGTGATCCTCCCACCTCAACCTCCCAAAGTGCTGGGATTACAGGCATGAGCCATGGCACCCAGCCCCATGACATGAATTTAAAAAATAAAAGTCCAGGATGACTTATTTATAATTTATTTTCATACCAATTTTCCTTCATAGTTAACATTATCAATCTCTATATGAAGTTTTATTTGGATACAAATAAAGAAACAAAATATTATAGGCCCCAAAGAGCTTTTGGAAGAAACTTTTGGAATGAACTATGATGCTTAGACTTTTGTTTTTTTTTTAAAGGTAATTCTGGTTCAGTTTCATACACTGACTTTTTAACTCTTGGTAGTTGTAAACTTAAGCATTGACCTAAAATAGCAAATTTAAAATAAATTAGCTAAAATGTATTCAGATAAATAACTCCTAATAATCTTTATGGGAATAATTGGATATGGTTTGTCTTCTTCCTGTTCAGCTAAATATGGATTACCTAGCCATAGCAGTAACATTTATTGCAGGTCTTAGTATGTGTTGGGAACTCTATGAAGCTGTTTATGAGCACTATCTCAACTAAGCCTTCAACAACCCTACGTAGTGTGCATTTGCGTTAATTAAAAGGAAGCTAACTGCTATAACAGGGAAACCCCCATCATTTGAGTACCTTACACAAAGATATTTTTTTTCTCACTCATGAAAAGCACCGTTATGTACTTTGGAGCAGAGCAAGGTGTCTTTTCTATACAGTCTTTTGGGTGGCTCAGGCTGAAGGAGGCACAGTCATATACAAATTATGTGGATTCCAATGATCTTTGTAGGCAATACAATCCACCAAATGGATGAAGGAAGAAATAGTAGAGAATCAAATGGGACAGTTTCATTGTCCAGGCTTGGAAGTGGCATACATCATAGAACTCAGTCACATAGCCTTATCTTATTGCACAGGAGGCTGGAAAAGTGTTGCCTAGCTCTGCACCCAAAAGGAATGGGTATATTTGGTGAGTAGCTAGACAGTCTGTACCAAAGTACAGTATATATTCTACTTTACTGCTAAAGAAAGTAAGGCATGAAGAAATTTCAACTCTAGCATATGACGGACTACAAAGCACATCTATTACATATTGTCTACTTGTGAATAGCTTAGTTTATTATATGTTTATGTCATTAATATGCTGTACTCTGAATGTAAAAGTCTGTACTTCATGATAACATGCTGAGTTTGCATATAACAGATGTTCAATGACTTGACTAAAATTTTTTTCAAATAAACTTCAATCTTATTTGGCAGTAGGTTACATCCTTGTAGGTTTTTGGTAACTAAATACGTGAAAAAACTAAGTGTGCAAAAGACTAAAGACACAAAACAATCTTGGTTGAATAATGGACTCTATTCAGTAAGTCTAAACTGACTGAACTATGGAGCTAGTAGAAGAAATCAGAAGGCAATGCGAAGTAACTTGATGTAGTTAAAAGAAGTCTGACATATATTCAGAGGTGCAAATGATACCTTTCCCGAACTACCAGTAAAGGTGCCCAAGAGCACCACTAAACAGTGGGGCTGTGAACAGGTTGGCTCAGCAAACTCTCTGCCCTGACAGTTTAAATCTTGACCTAAACACCACCAGGATGTGGTAGGCGGGGCATGGAAGAGTGGAGATGATTTTTCTCAAAATTGAAGACCTTAAAAAAAGGAGCTATTAATTTATGCTACCTGTATCTTGGGCAAGATCCAATTTCTTGTTCTCGCTGAGCTTTCAAGCTTTAAACTTCATAAGGAAGACTTACTCAAACATAAATATTCCCAGCTATGGAAGAACTAGAAAGGTACATTTTCATCAGATCTTTGAGGGGGTAGCACCTAAGCAGATTTCTTGCAAGTGCAAAAAAACCTCTAGACCTTGTAGTCTATTTAAAAAATTAACAGGTACTTGTATTCAGCTCTATGAATGACCCATGTTTGGTTTTTATTTCTGTGACAGATACTGCTATTTTTATAGGACTATGGGCAATTTTCATGCTCTAGGAGACATGTAATGTTTATCTGGTGTTGAGATGCCCCTAGCACATTACCATGTCCTCCTAAGGGTACTGATAATATGATGGTGAAGCAGGTTTCAAAGTTGCCTCTGCTGGTAATCTTCAATGGTTCACCTTTTGAGATAGATCATTACCATAATTATTTTATCATCATCAGATTATTTGTTGAGCTACATGTAAGCCATATTCTCAGCACATACACTTATTTTATTATAAAAATTATATATATCCACTAAAGGTCATCAACATGTTAAAAACAAAATATATGAATTTATTTATTCATTAAAACATTTTAAAAATCTGTTCAGTGAGGCTGTAATTGAAATTGGAGAATACGTTCCAGCCTTACTTCTGCTCAATAATGTGAGATCAGTGGTGCTCAGAATTCAACAGTGTTACAGGCTGTATCCCAGTTTTCCACATCTACTCTCACAGATACTGTGGGTTTGGTTCCAGACCATCTCAATAAAGAAAATATGGCAATAAAGTGAGTCACAAACATTTTTGGCTTTCCAGTGAATATAAAAATTATATTTACACTGTACTATAGTCTATTAACTATGCATTAGCATTATATCTAAAGAAACAATGTATATACCTTAATTAAGGTGTGTACTTAATACCATATTGCTAAAAAACACTAATGATAATCTGAGCCTTTTGAAAGTTGTAAACATTTTGCTGGTGGAGGGTCTTGCCAGATGTCGATGGCTGCCAACTAATCAGGGTGGTAGTTGCTAAGTGATGGAGAAGCAATGTCTTAAAATAAGACAACAATAAACTTTGCTGCATTGATTGACCCTTCTTTATATCAAAGTTCTCCCAGTAGCATATGATGCCATTTGATAACATTTTATCCACAGTAGAACACCTTTCAAAATTGGAGTCAATCCTCTCAAACCCTGCCACTGCCTTATCAACTAAGTTTATGTAATAGTCTCCATCTTTTGTTCTCATTTCAACATTGTTCACACATCATCATCAGAAATATCTTCCATCTTAAGAAATGACTTTTATTATTGCTTATCCATAAAAAACAACTCCTCTTCCACTAACATTTCATCATGAGGTTGCAGTCATTCAGTTACATCTTCAGGCTCCATTCTCATTCTGCTCCTCTTACTACTTCCACCACATCTTCAGTTATTTCCTCCCTTGAAGTCTTGAGCCCCTCAAAGTCATTCATGAGTGTTGAAATCAACTTCTCCCAAACTCCTGTTAACGTTGATATTTTGACCTCTTCCCATGGATGATAATTGTTCTTAATGGCACTGAGAATGGTGAATCTTTTCCAGAAGGTTTTCAATTTCCTTTACAAAGACCCATCAGAGGAATCACTATCTATGGCAGCTATAGCCTTACAAAATGTATTTTTTACATAAGGCTTGAAAGTTGAAATTACTCCTTGATCCATGGGCTTCAGAATGAATATTGTGTCAGACGGCATGAAAACAAGATTAATCTCCTTGTACATTTCCATCAGAACTCCTAGGGGATGAGGTGCATTGTCAATGAGCGCTAATATTTTGAAAAGAATCCTTTTATGCTGAGCAGTAGGCCCCAACGAAGGGCTTATAATATTCAGTATACCATGATGTCAACATATATGAAGTCATCTAGTCTTTGTTATTCCATTTATAGAGCACAGACAGAGTAGATTTGGTATAATTCTTATGGACCCTAGGAGTTTGGGAATGATAAATGTGCATTGGCTTCAACTTAAGAAACATCGGCTGCATTATCCCCTAAAAATAAAGAAAACCTGTCCTTTGAAACTTTGAAGCCGGACATTGACTTCTCCTCTCTAACTGTGAAATTTCTAGATGGCATCTTCTTCCAATAGAAAGCTGTTTTGTCTACACTGAAAATCTGTTATTTAGCATAGCCACCTTCATTAACTGTCTTAGCTAGATCATCTGGGTAACTTACTATAGCTTCTATATCAGCATTTGCTGCTTCATCTTGCACTTTCATGTTAGTGAAGATGGCTTCTTTCCTTCAATCTCATGAACCAACCTTTGTAGGTTTAAACTTTGTAGCTTTTAAATTTTTCTTCTGCAGCTTCCTCATTTCTGTCAGCCTTCATAGGATTGCAGAGAGATAGGGCCTTGCTCTGGATTAGGCTTTGGCTTATGGTGATGTTGTGTCTAGTTTGACCTTCTATCCAGACCACTAAAACTTTCTTCCTACCAACAATGAGGGTGTTTTGCTTTCTTATTATTTTTATGTTCACTGGGGCAGAATTTTTAATTTTCTTCAAAATTTTTTCCTTTGCATTCATGACTTTGCTGTTGCAAGAAGGCTGAGATTCAGCCTGTTTCAGCTTTTGGCATGCCTTGCTCACTTAGCTTAATCATTTTTAGCTTTTGATTTAAAGTAAGAGATATGGGACTCTTCCTTTCACTTGAACACAAGAGACCATTGCAGGGTTATTAACTGGCCTAATTTCAATGCTGTTGTTTCACGGAACAGGGAGGCCCAAGGCGAGGGAGAAAAATGGGGGAACAGTCAGTCAGTGGGACAGTCATAACATACAAAACATTTATTAATTACATTTGCCATGGACACAGTTTGTGGTGCCCCACAACCACTGCAATAGAAACATCAAAGATCACTGATGACAAATTATCATAAAAGATACTATGTTAATGAAAAAGCTTGAAGTAGTGTGAGAATTACCCAAACAGGACACAGAAACATGAAGTTAGCACACGCTATTGGAAAAAGGCACCAATAAACTCACTATATGCAGGGTTGCCACAGACCTTCAACACGTAAAAAATGCAATATCTGT
The DNA here is from genome assembly GCF_028885655.2 of Pongo abelii. Taxonomy (NCBI): domain Eukaryota; kingdom Metazoa; phylum Chordata; class Mammalia; order Primates; family Hominidae; genus Pongo; species Pongo abelii. The sequence goes on from NC_071996.2 coordinate 129,349,950, forward strand.
GAAATGCAATAAAGTGAAGCACAATAAAATGAGGTGTGCCTGTCCTTCCTTCAGGACTCAGATCAATTATACTTTATCACATTGGCCGAGCATTCTCTATCCCCTCACTCTGCTTTATTTTTTTCATAGCAAGTTTAATCACAAAATATATCACATATAGGCTTATTTACCAATTTTATGTGTCCCCCAAGAAGAATGGAAACTCCAACGAAATGGCAACTTTGCTTTATTCATGGATCAGTTCCTGTCATTTACAGTAATAACTGCCAAAAGAAGCATTTAGTAATATTTGTTGAATTAATAAGTACCTTTTTAAAGTTTGTCATAGGAAAATATTTTATAACTTTTAAATTTTTTATTTTATCATTGTAGATAGACAAAAGTTGCAAAGATAGTATATACAGAGATATTCCATGTACTCTTGTCCCGTGTCTTCCCTCAAATGTTACATCTTAAATAATAATAGTACAAGATCAAAACCAGAGTACTGACATTGGTAAAATGTGTGTGCAGAACTCCAAAAAATTTTATCAAATGTGCATATTTATGGAATCAATCCAATCAAGAAACAGAACTATTCCGTCACCGCTAGCCCTTTCTTGTGCTACCCCTTAAGACTACATACATTCTTCCACCCTTCTTCATTGCTAATCCCTGGCAACCACTAATCTACTCTTCACATGTGTAGTTTTGTAATTTTGAGAATCTTATATAAATGAAATTACATTATAAAGTATGCAACTCTGGGATTGGCCTTTTTCACTCGGGAGAATATCCTTGAGAGTCATTCAAATTGTTATACCTATCAGTATTCTGTTATTTTTAAATTGCTGAATAAAAGTTCATGGCATGGATGACCCACCGTTTAAACATTCACCTAGTGAGAAACATTTTGGTCATTTCAGGTTTTTGCTATTACAAATGAAGCTGTTTTGAAAAATAGTGCACAGGTTCATGTGTGAACATAAGTTTTTGTTTTTATGGGATAAATGTCTAGATATGCAGTTGCTGAGTTTACGATAATTGTGTTTTTAGTGTTTTCAAAAGAAATTTCCGAAGTATTTTTAGAGTGGTTGTACTATTTTACATTCCCGCCAGCAATGGATATAGATCCAGTTTTTTAACACCATCACCAATATTTTGTATTTGGTTGTGCATGCGTGTGTGTGTGCGTGTGCGTGTGTGTGTGTGTGTGTGTTTATACATTTTACCCTTGAAAAACATGGGGGCAAGGGGCACTGACTTTCCACGTAGTCAAAAATCCATGTATAACTTTTGACTCCTCAAAAACTTAACTAATAATGGCCTAATGTTGACCAGAAGTCTTACCAATAACAATAAATTAATACATATTTCATATGCTATATGTATTATGTACTGTATTCTTATGAGGGAAAGAAAATGTTATTAATAAAATTTTAAGAAAGAAGAAATATATTCAGCATTCATTAAGTGGAAGTGGATCATCATAAAGGTCTTCATGCTCATTGTCTTCGTGTTGAGTAGTCTGAGGAAGAGGAGGAAGAGGATGGGTTGGCCTTGCTGTCTCAGAGTGGCAGAGGTGGAGGAGGTGGAAGGAGAGGCAGGAGAAGCAGACATACTTACTGAAACTTTTATCGAAAAAAAATTATGCATAAATGTACCCACACAGTTCAAACCTTGTTGTTCAAGGGTCAACTGTATACTGTTTTAATAGGAGTGCAGTGATATTTCATTTTTCCTAACAGCTAATGATGTTAAACACCTGTTTTTAGGCTTATTTTTGTCATCATGTCTTTTATTCATTTTCTAATTGGATTGTTTGACTTTTTTCTTTAACTACTGAATTTCAGGAGTTCTTTATATATTTTAGATGTGAGTCTTTTGCCAGCTATGTGATTGGCAATTTATTTTTTACCTCTTGTAGCTTATCTTTTAATTCTTCTAACAATGTCTTTCACAGAGTAAAAATGTTTAATTATGACAAATTTCAGTTAATTTTTTTTATAGAATGTGCCTTCAGTCTCACATCTAAAAACTCTTCATGCTGTAGAACCTACAGTGTGAAAATTTTCTCCTAGTTTATCTTCTTAATGTTTATAGTTTGAGGCTTTACATTTAACTCCATAATACATTTTGAGTTAATTTTTTTTTTTTTTTTTTTTTTTTTTTGAAACGGAGTCTTGCTCTGTCGCCTGCCCAGGCTGGAGGGCAGTGGTGTGATCTCGGCTCACTGCAAGTTCCACCTCCCAGGTTCACGCCACTCTCCTACCTCAGCCTCCAGAGGAGCTGGGACTACAGGCGCCCACCACCAAGCCCGGCTAATTTTTTTGTATTTTTAGTACAGACGGGGTTTCACCATGTTAGCCAGGATGGTCTCGTTCTCCTGACCTTAAAATTGGCCCGCCTTGGCCTCCCAAACTGCTAGGATTACAGGCGTGAGCCACCGCGCCCGGCCCTTGAGTTAATTTCTGTATAAAGTATGAAGTTTAGGTTTTGTATAAAGTGTGAGGTCTACTTTTTCCGTCTATAGATGCTGAATTTCTTCGGTATCATTTATTGGAGAAGCAATCTAGCCGCTGCTGAATTGTTTGCTCCTTTGTCAAATATTAATTGGGCATATTTATATAAATCTATTTCTGGATTCAGTACTCTGTTCTATCGATCTATATGGATATCCTTCCACAAATACCACACAGCCATGTAATAAGGAGTCATATAACTGTAGCCATATGATAACTGTAGCTGTATAATAAGTCTTAAATTCAGTTAGGATGATTCCTCTCCCTTCATTTTTTTTTTCAGAATTATTTTAGCCTTTCTAGTTATTTTACCTTTTCATATAAATTTTAGAATAGTCTCATTTGCAAAAAAAAAAATCTTCTGAGACTTGATAGGAATTACATTAAATCTGTATATCACTTTGAGAAGTCACATCTTTATTAATACCCATGGAAATGGAATGTCTCTCATTTATTTGATTTTTTAATTTGATTTTTTCATTAGCATTTTCTCATTTTCAGCATAGAAGTCCTATGCATATTTATTAGATGTATACCAAAGCATTTTATTTTCAAACTATTGTAAATAGTACTGTATTTTAATATTTAGTTTCCACATGTTAATTGCTAGGATACAAAAGGCTAGCCACATGGAGAAAGCTGAAACTGGATCCCTTCCTTACACCTTATACAAAGATTAATTCAAGATGGATTAAAGACTTAAACGTTACACCTAAAACCATAAAAACCCTAGAAGAAAACCTAGGCATTACCATTCAGGACATAGGGACTTCATGTCTAAAATACCAAAAGCAATGGCAACAAAAGCCAACATTGACAAATGGGATCTAATTAAACTAAAGAGCTTCTGCACAGCAAAAGAAACTACCATCAGAGTGAACAGGCAACCTACAAAATGGGAGAAAATTTTCGCAACCTACTCATCTGACAAAGGGCTAATATCCAGAATCTACAATGAACTCCAACAAATTTACAAGAAAAAAACAACCCCATCAAAAAGTGGGCAAAGGATATGAACAGACACTTCTCAAAAGAAGACATTTATGCAGCCAAAAGACACATGAAAAAATGCTCATCATCACTGGCCATCAGAGAAATGCAAATCAAAACCACAATGAGATACCGTCTCACACCAGTTAGAATGGCAATCATTAAAAAGTCAGGAAACAACAGGTGCTGGAGAGGATGTGGAGAAATAGGAACACTTTTACACTGTTGGTGGGACTGTAAACTAGTTCAACCACTGTGGAAGTAAGTGTGGCGATTCCTCAGGGATCTAGAACTAGAGATACCATTTGACCCAGCCATCCCATTACTGGGTATATACCCAAAGGACTATAAATAATGCTGCTATAAAGACACATGCACACGTATGTTTATTGTGGCACTATTCACAATAGCAAAGACTTGGAACCAACCCAAATGTCCAACAATGATAGACTGGATTAAGAAAATGTGGCACATATACACCATGGAATACTATGCAGCCATAAAAAATGATGAGTTCATGTCCTTTGTAGGGACATGGATGAAACTGGAAATCATCATTCTCAGTAAACTATCGCAAGGACAAAAAACCAAATACCGCATATTCTCACTCATAGGTGGGAACTGAACAATGAGAACACATGGACACAGGAAGGGGAACATCACACTCTGGGGACAGTTGTGGGGTGGGAGGAGGGGGAAGGGATAGCATTAGGAGATATACCTAATGCTAAATGATGAGTTAATGGGTGCAGCACACCAGCATGGCACATGTATACGTATGTAACAAACCTGCACATTGTGCACATGTACCCTAAAACTTAAAGTATAATAATAAAAAAAAAATACAGTTGATGTTTGTATGTTTATCTTTTTTCTTGGGAACTTGCTGAACTCACCAAGTCCTAGAAGATTTTTGTGGATTCCTTGGGATTTTCTACATAGACTATTATGTTATCTGCCTATATGTAGACAGTTTTTAAAAAAATTCCTTTCCTGTCTATGTGCTTTCTATTCTTTAAAATCTTATTGTGCTGGCTAGAATTTCTAGTATTATGTTGAATAGTAGTGGTAAGAGAAAACATTCTAACTTCCTTACTCTAATTTTTTTCTGTAGATATTCTTTACCAAGTTGAAGAAGTTTTCTATTTCTAGTTTCCTGAGACTTTTCATTATGAATGAGTGTTGAGTTTTGTCAATATTTCCTTGTATCAATTGATAAAATTTTATGATTTTTTTCCTTTTAGTCTGCTTATATTTTGGATCACAATAATTTCCAACTACTGTACTAGCCTTTATTTCTGCTACAACTGGCACTTGGTCATATGTTACTGAACCGTATTTTATAATGTTGTGTTAAAATTTTTGGATGTATATTCATGAAAGATATTGGTCAGTAGTTTTCTTTTTGTGTGTGTGCTATCTATCTGGTTTTGGTAATAAGGTAACATAAGCTACTATAATAAGTTAGGAAGCATTCCCTCCTCTTTTGTTTTTTGAAAGAGACTATATGAGATTTGTCTTAATTTTTATTTAATTATTTGGTAAAATTATTTGGTACCTTCTGGGCCTGGAAAGTTTTTTTTCAGGATATTTAAAATTATAAATTAGGCTGGGCGTGGTGGCTCACGCCTGTAATCCTAGCACTTTGGGAGGCTGAGGCTGGCAGATTACCTGAGGTTGGGAGTTCAAGACCAGCCTGGCCTACATGGTGAAAGCCCATCTCTACTAAAAATACAAAAAATTAGCTGGGTGCCATGGTGCGCACCTGTAATACCAGCTACTCTGGAAGCTGAGGCAGGAGAATTGCTTGAACCCGGGAGGCAGAGGTTGCGGTGAGCCAAGATCATGCCACTGAACTCCAGCCTGCGCTACAGAGTGAGATTTTTTCTCAAAATAAAATAAAATAATAAATTAATTTCCTTTATAGGTATAGGTCTATTCAAATTACTTCATATCTGGTAAGATGTATTAATTTGTATTTTGATAAATTTTTCTATTTCACATAAGTTGGCAAATTTATGTATATAAAGTTGCTCTAAGCATTTTTCTATTATCATTTTGATGTCTTAAAGAACTGTAGAGACATCTTGTTTTATTTAGGATACTGGTAATTAGAGTATTCTTTCTTTTTTCTTGTCAGTCTTTGTTAGAATTTGGTCAATTTTATCGGTCTTTTTCAAAGAAACTGCTTTTTGTTTCATTAGCTTTTCTCTATTTTTTTTGTTTTTAATTTAATTATTTCTGTTTTTATGTTTTGCAATTTCCCTTTTCTGCTTATTTTAAGCTAATTTTTGCTCTTCTTTTTCTAGGTTCCTTAGGTTAGTGCTTAAATGGTTAAGGTTTTCTCTCTGTGCTAATGTATGCAATTAATACTATTTATTTTCCTCTCAGTACCTCCTTAGCTGTGTCCCACAAATTTTGATAAGCCATATTTTTATTTTCTTTTAGTTTTTATTTTTCTTCTAGTTCTTAAAGTTTCCCTTGAGACTATCTCTTTGACCCATGGTTTACTTACAAGTATATTATTAAGTTTTTAAGTTTTTGGATATTTTTCATTTATATTTCTGTTATTTTAAATTAATTGTAGTCAGATAAGATACTCTGTATAATTTCAGTTATTTTCAGTTTGTTGAAGTTTGTTTTAGGGCAAATAACATGTTCCACCTAAGTATATATTCTATAGGTACTTTTAAAAATTGTATTTGGCTATAGTTTCATGGAATGTTCTATAAATGTCAATTAGATATTTCAGTTGATAGTGTTTTTAAGTTTATTTATATCCTTGCTAATTTTCTAATTGTTTTATCAACATTTAAGAGAATAATGTTTAAGTTTCCAATTGTAATTGTGGACTTGTCTATTTTTCCTTTCAGTTCAATAAGTTTTACTTCACATATTTTGCAAACCCGTTGCTTTGTGTATACATATTTTCTATCTTTGTGTCTTCTTTGTGGATTCATCCTTTAAAATTGTGTAACATGTTTCTGTTTCTGATAATTATATTTATTTTAAAATCTACTTTTTTTGAAGTTAATGTAGTCACTTCTGCTTTCTTTTGATTAATGTTTGTATTATATATCTTTTTCCTTCCTTTTATTTTCTACTTACTTATATCACTATATTTAAAGTGCATTTCTAGCAGATAGCATATAGTTGGTTCTTTTTTTAAACCAAACTGCAATCTCAGTCTCTGTCTTTTAATTGATATATTTAGTCCTTTTATATTTAATGTAATTATTTGTGTGTTATGGATCAAGTGTAGTGATTTATTTTTTATTTCGGTTCATTCTGTTATTTATGTTTTTTGTTTTCTTGCTTTCCTTTGAGTTAGCTGAATATTTATTTAGACTTCCATCTTGACTTATTTAGTCAACCAATATTTTAATAACTTCAATAAAGTGCAGAGATCATTACTCCCTCCCACTTTCAATATAATTGTCTTAAATACTGTATAAACACTGAGGTTCACATTACACAGTATTATAATTTTTTGCTTCACTCTAAAAGTAATTTAGAAAGCTCAAGAAGAAAGAAAAATCTATTGTGTTACCATATTTTTCCTCTTTTCACTCATTCTTCCTTCAAAATATTCCAACATTCTTTCTTTTATTATTTCATTTTTGTTTGGAGAACTTCATTTTGCCATATTTTTAAAGAGAAGATCTCCTGGTAACAAATTCCCTTTTTTTAATCATCTAAGAATGTCTTGCTTTCTCTTCATTCATAAAGGTTGTTTTGCTAGATATAGAATTCTGAGTTGACAGTTATTTTCTTATTTTCTTTCAGCACTTGAAAAATTATATCCTGCTTCTTTCTGGCCTTCATGGTTTCTAGTTGGAAACTAACTTTCCATTTTATTTGCACTATAAATAACATATTATTTTTCTCTGGATGCTTTAAAGATTGTTTTGTCTTTATTTTTTATAAGTTTGACTATGATATGTCCTAGTGTGTCTTATCATATATAATGAGGGAAAAAATACAGTTACCAGGGGTCTGAGTTTCAAGAAAATAGATCAATAGGCCAGGTGTGGTGGCTCATGCCTGTAATCTCAGCACTTTCGGAGGCCAAGGCATGCAGATCTCTTGAGCTCAGAAGTTCAAGACCAGCCTGGGCAAATGGCAGAACACTGTCTCTGCAAAACACACAAAATTTAGCTGGGTGCAGTGACATGCATCTGTGGTCCCAGCTACATGGGAGGCTGAGGCAGGAGAACTGCTTCAGCCTGGAAGGCAGAGATTGCAGTGAGCCAAGATTGACCCTTATACTCCAGCCTGGGTGACAGGAGTGAAACTGTCTCAAAAAACAAAAAATAAAAAAAAGATCAATAATGTAGCAGCCAGGGAAAGAATTAAGGGTACGCAGAAGAAAGCTATAACACTGAAGAAACACTTGTGAAGGTCATAGGTCTGAGAAAGATGCCAACTAAAAGTTTGAAGATTTAATTATAGCATTATAAAAGCTCTCCTCACCCGCACTTTAACACCATGTAACACAGCTCAACTATAATAAAAACAAATTGCAGCTGAAAGAGCTTCTCTGAGAAGAAGTATTTGAGAAAGCCCAAACTTAAAAGAGGAAACAAAAACAATGACACTAAAAAAATTTGGAACCTTATATATATGTAACTACAACACTATATAAATGCAACCTAACATCTAGCCAAAGTAATAAATATCCTCACAATAAATGCAAGTTTACTTCAGTCCCTGTAATCCAAAGAGTATGTTCAGGTTTCAACAAGAAAATTAAAAGTCATGCCACAAAAGAAAAGAAAACACAATATGAAGAGACAAAGTAATCATGGTTAAGAAATTTGCAAAATTAATGACAAGCCCCAAACTATATATTCAGAAAGTTCAGAGAACACCAAAATTATAAATACCAAAAAATAGACAAACCAACAAAAACAGCCTAAGTATATCATATTCCAACTACAATCAATCAAAGTCAGGGAGAAATTCTTTAAAGAATCCAGAAGGAATAAACACTTTAACTACAGTAAAACAAGGACAAGAACTATAGTGAATTTTTATTTGAAACCATGCAAGCAAGAAGAGACTAGCCTGAAGTATCTCAAGAGTTAGAAAACGAATCAACTAAAATTCTATATTCAGCAACATTTTTCTTCAAAAGTGAAGTAAATTATATATTCTTAGACAAATAAAAACAACTCTAACTCTCGCAGACCTTTCCTGGAAGAAATTTTAAAAGAATTTCTTCAGGCCAAAGAAAAACGGTATAGGTCAGAAATCTGTATCTATGGAAAGGAAGGAAGAACACTGAAGAAGGAATAAGGAAGTAAAATAAAGTCTTATTTTCAATTTTCTTAACAGATTTAAAAGACAACTTTTTGTTCAAAGTAATAACAATAGCATTGTATTTTGTGTTTATAGTCACGTGGATAAGTGAAATCAATGAGTGCAATGTTATAACATACACTTGCGATGAATTTGAGATAGTTGGATTAATATCTACCATGTTTGTAACTGCTTTCTATTCATTCCATATGCTCCTTGTTTCTTCCTCCTAACTTTTTTTCTCACTTTCCCTGGTTTTAGTAAGCACTTTATATGATTCCAGTTTATCTACTCTCTCAGATTATCAATTATATATTTTTTTAAAAAACAAGTGTTTGTGCTACAACTTACAATATATACTACTTACTTATCCTGGTCTGCCTTACAATAATTCTATACAGCTTAACATGTAGTGTAGGCATCAGAATATTTCAGATTTATCACTTATAGAACACTTTCTTCAGCAACAGCAGAACATCTACTCTTTTCAGGTTCACATGGAACAATTGCATAGACCATATTCTGGGCCATAGGCATATCTTTAAAAATTTAAGAGACAATAAATCATGTAAAATATGTTCTTAGAACTCATTGGAATTAAAAAAAGAAATGAATAACAGAAAGGTAGCTGGAAAATCATCAAATATTTGGAAATTTAAAAATACAGTTCTGAATAACCCATAAGTCAAATAAGAAATTTCAAGAAAGGTAAAAATTATCTTGAACTCAATGAATGAAAATTCAACTTATCAAAATCTGTGGGATTCAGTGAAAATAGTATTCAGAGGGAAATATATATATAATGTATATATTAATTAAGAAGATAATAAGAAAAATCCTAAATCAATAACTTAAGCTATAACTTTAAGAAATAAGAGAAAAAAAGAACAAATTAAGCCAAAAGCAATCAAAATGGAGGAAATAAAAATTAGAGCAGAAATCAATGAAATTGAAATTAAGAAAACAGTAAAGAACATCAACAAAATCTAGTTCACTGCAAAGATAAAACAATTAATAAAACTCTAGCTGATAGTGAATAAAAGAGAGAAAACACAATAATCAACAGTAGAAATGAAAGATGAGCCATCCACACTGATCTCATGGATAGTAAAAACATAAAATGGATAAGAAAATACTGGCTAGGCACGATGGCTCATGCCTGTAATCCCAGCACTTTGAGAGGCTGATCGTTTGAGCCCAGGAGTTCAAGACCACCCTGGGCAACTCAGGGGGATCTCATCTCTACAAAAAATACAAACATTAGCCTGACATGGTGACCTGTGCCTGTAGTCCTAGTTACTCAGAAGGCTGAGGTGGGAGGATCGATTGAGTCTGGGAGGTTGAGGCTGTGGTGAGCCAACAGTGCACTCAAGCCTGGGTGACAGAGAAAGACCCTGTCTCAGACAAAGAAAAGACAAGACAAGACTATGAACATTTCTATACCCACATATTTGATAACTTAGTGGAACTTAAATGAAATGAACCAATTTATTGAAACACACAAAATACCAAAATTCACACAAAGAGAAATTGATAACCTGATTAGGCTAATATTTACACTATAAATAAATGATTTAAAAACTAAAGAAAAAAATCCATCAGGCCCACATGGTTTTGCTCTTGAACTGTACCCACCATTTAAGGAAAAAAAAAAAGACACTGTTTTTCACAATTTGTCCCATACAATAGAAACCGTGGATATACTTCCTAACTCATACTTTAAGCTCAGCATTACCCTAACACTAAAATCAAGACAAAGACTTTACAAGAAAAAATAAAATAAAATTATAGACCAATAACTACCATGAATATAGATGCAAAATTATCTGCTAAAATTTTTGTATATTGAGTCCAACAATGCATAAAAATTTACATCACAACCAAGAAAGATTTATTTAGGTATGTAAAGCTAGTTCAGTTTTCAGAAATTAATGTTCTTCACCTATTGACAGGCTAAAGAAGTAAAGTTAAAGTTATATGATTATATTAACTGACATGAGAAAACCATTTGATACAATCTCATATCCATTCATGAAAAATCATTTAGCAACCTAGGAATAGAGGGGTAGTTTCTCAACTTTATCAAGAACAAAAATCTTTACAAGTAATATATTTAATGGTGAGAGACTGGATGCTTTCCTTCTAAGATTGGAAACTAGGGAAAGATATCCTCTCTAACAATTGTTATTCAATATCATACTGGAAGCCCCAGGCTAACTTAAAAAAATTAGAGATTTGAAAGAAGCAAAACTATCTTTATTTGACAATGATAACATTGTCTATATAGATAGTTTCAAAGAATCTACATAAATACTTCTTGAATTAATAAGTGAGTACAACATAAAAGAAGACTATACAAAACTAGACTGCTTTCCTATATACAAGCATTGAACAATTAAAATTTGAAATTTAAACTACATATCATTTATAATAGCACCAAAATAAGGTGTCTAGGTACAAATATATCAACATATGTGCAAAAATCTGTTTTTAGATGAATTAGTCCATTTTCATACTGCTATGAAGAAATACCCAACACTGGATAATTTATAAAGGGAAAAGGGCTTAATGAACTCAGTTTCACATGGCTGGAGAGGCCTCACAATCATGGCAGAAGGCAAAGGAGGAGCAAAGGCACATCTTACATGGTGGCAGACAAGAGAGCATGTACAGAGGAACTTCCCTTTATGAAACCATCAGATCTCATGAGATTTATTCACTATCATGAGAACAGCATGGGAAAAACCTGCCCCCATGATTCAATTACCTCTCACCGGGTCCCTCCCAGGACACATTGGGATTGTGGGAGTTACAATTCAATATGAGACTTGGGTAGAGACACAGCCAAACCATATCATTAGAAAACTATAGAACACTGATGAAAGAAATCACAGAAGATCTATATAAATGAGGACAATTCCTTGTACATAAACTGGAAGACTCAATATTAAGATGTTTATTCTTCCCAAATTGACCTATAGAATGTATGTAATCCTAATCAAACTTCCTGAAAGATATTTTGTAGATATCAACAAATTGATTCTTAAATTAATATGGAAAGGCAAATGAACTGGAATAACAACCACAATTTTGAAAAAGAAGAACAAAGTTGGCAACTTACACCTCAACTTCAAGGCATACTATTAAGCTATGATAATCAAGACACAGTGGTAATAGTGAAACAATAGACCTTTAAATCAAAGGAACCCAACAAATTGACCCAAACAGATTCAAATAATTGGCAAAGATGCAAAGGCAATTCAATGGAGAAAAGATGGTCTCTTAATCAAATGGTCCTGGAACTATTGGAATCCACATGCATAAATAAAAAGTTAAAAAGTAAATTAACTTAGACACAGCCCTTGCATGTCACACAAACATCAACTGGAAATAGATCACAGGTGTAAATGTTAAAACTATACTTTTTTTTAGAAGAAAACATAACAAAGTATAGTTGACTTTCAGTTTGGTGATGGATTGTTAGATACACAAAATCACCATTTATAAAATAAAAATGGATAGTCTGGACTTTATTAAATTTTAAAATTCACGTTTGTGAAAGAAACTGTTGTGAGAAGAAGATAAGCCACAGTCTATGAGAAAATGGTGACAAAATATATTTCTGAAAAAAGACTTGTATATGAATATGTAAATAATCTTTAATGTCAACAATAAGAAGCCACATAACCCAACCAAATATCTGGATAGACACTTTACCAAAGAAGATATACAGAGGACAAACAAGAACACACAAAAAATGCTCAATCTAATTTGTCATTGGAGAAATGCAAATTAAAATAACAACGAAATGCTGAGAAATACTTATTGGAATTGTTTAACTCTGAAACTTGATAATAATTATCACTGGCAAGGATGCAGAGTAACAGGAACTCTAATTTATTTTGGGTAGAATGCAAACAGTACAGTCACTTTGGAAGACAGTTTGGCAGTTCGTTACATAGCAAAACACAGTCTTACCACATAATCCAGCAATTGTGTTCCTAGGTATTTACCAAGTTAATTAAAAAGCTTATGCCCACATAAAATCTTGTATACAAAAGTTTATAGCAGTTTTATTCAAGATGTTTTTCAATATGTTGTTCAAGATGTTATTCAGTAAACTGTGATACATCTATACAATGGAATACTATTCAACAATAAAAAGAGGTCAGCCACTAAGCTATGCAAAATTATAGATGCATATTAAAGGCATATTTATAAACCGAAGAAGTCATTTTGAACACTGTATTCTGCAGGATTACACTTTTATGACATTCTGGAAAAGGTAAAATTATACAAAGAGAAAAAATATCAGTGATTGCCAAGGACTTGGGTAGAAGAAAGGGTTGAATAAATAGAGCACAGTGGACTTTTTAGATCAGTAAAACTGTTTTGTATACCATAATGGTGGGTACATGACACTATGTATTTGTTAAAGCCCATAAGACTACACAGTGAAAAAATTAACCTTAATATATACATATTTAAATTTTCATTTAGCAGGTTGGGGGATCCCAAATGGAAGGCAGACTGTGACAAAAGCATGGAACTATATTATACATGCTGTAAATAATCTCTCTGAAGGGGTTGGGAGTAAGCGTTCCAAGTGACATTGAAAATGAATGGAGACTATAGAACAAAGAGTAAAGGGACATAAGTATTGCACTTTGTTCGATAAAGTTATTTCCCATGGGGATATATCAGTAAACAATTCTGCACATATGCAGGAACTGAACAATTAGCTTAATAAATGGCACATGGTAGGAGTTAGGTTTCACATGCTGGAGTGGAAGGTTACAGATGAGCAAAAGAAAGAAACTAGTATAATGCATGTGGTAATGCATTAAGAGTTGGAAACATCAATATAAACATGTTTAACTTAATATAAATATAGATATATCAATATAGAAATACATATTCTATAAATATACAGTTATAGAATGTAAATACACAAATAATATATATAGAAAAAATACATATGTGTAAGTAAATGAGCTAGTATATACATATATATTTCCTTGCTCTTTCAGCTAAAGGCGTCTGGAAGCAACTATGATCCAGTAGCAATGAGCACAACTTCTGGCCATGTCTTGGTTTCTAATACCATTCTTCAACAAAAAAGAACCAAGGACCCCTTGAGAAATTATTTATTCTAGATCTGGATTAGAGAGTACACAAAATGAGCCTGGAGCATGTTGCAGTGTCAGAAAAAGTGATGAAGTGCTTTCAAAAAATACACACACACACACACACACACACACGTGCATGCGCGCAAATGCACACATGATATATGATGGGCTATGTCAAAGGGATACAGAAGCCAACTAAAAGAGCTTCCAGTGGCCAAAGCTAGAATAATTTTAGCAATAAGATAAATAATGTAGTATTGGATTAAAACCAAAGTAAAAAGTAAATAGCCATGAGTCTAGTCTAGACTTTTACAAAAAATAATTGAATAAACAAATCCAAAGAGGAGTGTGAACAAACCTCCTACTCAGAACCATTATAAATAATTGATGTAAGTACTATGCTCTCAAGAACGGCCCACACTGAACACCCCACTTCTTAAGTGCAGACTGCACATAGTCATGTCCTTTTAAAGAGTACGGTACAGAAAGAGGATAAAGAAGTGCTATGATTTGAATGTGTCCCCCAAAGTCCATGTGTTGAAAACTTAATTTCCAATTTGACAGTACTAAGAGGTGAGACTTTAGGAGGTGATTGGGCCATGAAGGTTCTTGCCTCTTGAATGCATTAATACCATTATTGCAGAAATGGGTTTCTCATAAAAGGACAGGTTCAGCCCTCTTTTGGCTTTTTTCCTCCCCCACCTTTCTCTCACCCTCTTTTGTCTTTCTATCTTTTGCCATGGGATGATGCAACAAGTGGCACTTGCTAGGTGCTGGCCTCTCCATCTTGGACTTCCCAGCCTCCAGAACTATACGCTGATACATTTCTGTTTATTGTAAATTAGACAGTCTTCTGTATTTTGTTATAGTAGCACAGAATGAACTAAGACACAAAGTAACTTTACAGTGGAGAAAACTGACAAACTCTCACTCAGTCAATGATCAAGATGAACTCACCATCAATAAATCAAGTTGATAATATGTAATAGCACTTATTTCTCAAAACAATGCAGCCTCATCATGAGAGCAACAGCAGACAAATCCCAATTGGGAACATTATACAAGGTATCTGACCTATACTCCTCAATACTATCATCGTCAGAAACAGGGAAAGTCCTAGGAACTGTCACAGCGGAGGAAAGCCTAAGGAAGCATGAAAACTAAATTTAATTCAGTATTGCAGATGGGTTTCTGTAACAGAGAAATGACATAGGGTAATAAATAAATAAATAAATAAAACAGGAAGAACAGATTACATATGGACTTTAGTTAATAATAACCTAGTATGATTGGTTTATTACTTGTGAAAATATACTACTTTAAGATGTTAAAAAAAGGAAAACAAGGTGTGAGATAGGTGGTAACTCTGTACTTTCTTCACAAGATTTCTATAAATCTAAAACCAGTTTTTAATGTTTTATTTAAAAAAAAAACCTTCCAAAAACTTAAATATATGAGCCTTTGAAAAATGCTGATGTGACAGTAGTCAAAATAATGTAATTGTACATTTTAAAATAACTAAAAGTGTGTAACTGGATTGTTTGTAACACAAGAATAAATGCTTGAGGGGATGGATACCCAATATTCCATGATGTGATTATTATGCATCACATGCCTGTATCAAAATATCTCATGTACCCCACAAATACATACATGTACTATGTACCCACAAAAACTAAAAATGAAATATATTTTAAAATGTGCTGATGTGGACTGCGGGAAGCTGGGATATTATTGGCAGCACAGTTGCTTACAAAGTAATTAAGCCTAACATTTTTTATTTCACATTGTATATTGATGTTTTGTTTATCATTTTCCACCAATATGTCAGTTAGGACTTCCTGTTCTTTCACCATCTCACTTGCTTATACAAACTTTGCTGTCACCTTTCAACTTACAGTTGTAATTGATGAAAAATAAACTGAAATGTTTGAGCCAAGGATTTCTAAGGAGGAAAGGAGAAAGAAATAGCAAATAAATTAAATAAAAGAAATCTGTAAATGTTAAGATACCTAAGTGGTAATCAGTTTCCTAAGTGGCAATATTTCCCAGGTAGTACAATTTAGAAAAATCAAATTTCCAACAATAGGTAAAGTGTACCACTTAGTGTTACAAATATTGTTATACAGGATTTTTTAAATGTTGATATTACCAACGGTGTTGGACTAGTACACTGATTGCTGTCTACAGCTCCGTTCTTAGTATGCATGCTGTGAGATCACTATATGTGCGAAATAATTTTTAATCAGAACAAACCCTATTTGATATTTTAGAAAAAGACTATATTATGTAGGCAGTGATCTAGGATAGATTCACTGCAGTAAAGTGCATTGTGCATCATGATTAGATCCAGTTTTTAAACTTTGATAATATATTCCTAGATCAGCACTGTGATTAAAGTATCTAAAATGGTAACTATAGTCAGTCTGGTGGTTTTGGTCTTATTAGTGAATTTAAGGCCAAGATAAAAAAATAACTCTTGGTTTGAACCTGTAAAAATAAATAGCAACTGGTTAAGATTCACCATCTGTAGGAAGAATCCCCGTTATGCAATGATGTGTGTATCTGTTGCTAAGGAGATAGGGAACAACTAAGTTCAGTCTTCATGATGACAGCACATCATCCAAAGTAAAATAAAACAAAAGGAAGCTGCAAGTTAATTAACTCAATTGTCACAGCACAATTTAGAGTTAGGAAGTATATATTGGTTTTGGCCATATGGTGTTCATGATATTTGATCATTTTTGACCAAAAAATGGAAATGTTATGTGGTTCAACCAAATAAATTCAATCTTCTAGAGTGGTGGGGTCACAAGATCAAGAACATTAGTGTTTTTCTAATTTTCTCAGGGAAGCAAATGATCTGGTTTTTTGCTGAATACAGCAGTTATTTCCCTAGCAATATTCCTGAGTAGAAGAAGACTGTACATTAGGATATCATATGATCTATTAGAACTGGAATTCCAAAAAGTTTCATCTCCTTTGTAGC
Organism: Pongo abelii; assembly: GCF_028885655.2. Classification (NCBI taxonomy): domain Eukaryota; kingdom Metazoa; phylum Chordata; class Mammalia; order Primates; family Hominidae; genus Pongo; species Pongo abelii. The sequence continues at coordinate 129,366,860 of NC_071996.2, forward strand.
ATGGTGCCCCATGGTAATATTTGCATATGAATATGTAAATAATCTTTTGGCCTCCTCAGGCAACTTTCCTATCAAAAATGGTTTGGGAAGCTAGACTTCAAGTTTTCAAGCCAGATGTGACTCCTATGTTGAAGTGCTAACTTGGAATCCTGGATTATTAACTAGTGTCTTGGAATTTGGTTACATGGGTCAATGCCTCTGAGGCAAATCCATTAAATACATATTGAGCAGCCCTATAGTCAAGCAACTATGTTGGGCAATAATAAAAAATTGTGGACTCGTAACCCCCAAAGGGCTCATAATCCATACCAGGAAATGGATATATACACAAAGTCTAAAGTGCTATGGGATCTAGAAGAAAAGGTGGGTCCTTCTGAATTTCAGAACTGGAGACAATTTCCCAGAAAAGATGAGAGTTGTTCTGGGCTTTACACGGAGACTCAACATATAGAGAATTGGTGATGGAATTGGTAAAGGAGAGAATGTGCATGGCCAAATCACATAAGAAAGTATATCATGTGTGAGGGAAGAGCATATTTTTGAAATGGCAAAGTCTTAAGATCCATGGCCAGAGGATAGAAAGGTGGAGTTTTTGATAATTGACCAAGTGCCTTAAATACCGTGCTTACTATTTCTGTAGACTGATTGACCCTTTCTGCCTCCAAACACCACCCATGAGTAATATTCTCTCATCAGGACTAAGTCTCATTATGGACCATGACTATCTCTGTGGGAATAGAAAGTACCCTGGGATGGGAGAGTGAAATTATAACTTGTAATTAATTGTAAGGTTCTTAATGTGTCCATCAAGGTTCAACAAAGTCCACCAGAAGTACTGCTATAGCTAAAAAGAGTTAGGTTTACTTATCTGACTGCAACAATGGTGAACATATTCCAAAGGAAAGTTGACAGGACTATGTAGTGGGATTAAAGAGGGACATTTTATGAGTCTTGGATTTATGTCCAGTGATTTTAAGGAGGAATTAGGGAAGCCAAAGTCAGTTCTGAATAGGGCACTGTGAAGTAACAGGGGCTAGTTTGTGACTGGGTATCTTAACAAATGTGTTGCTGCAGCGGGAAGATCAAAATGGGGCTCGTGTTGTAATGGGAAAAAAACCGGCAATTACTCATGTTGGTCAGAAGTGAGGAATGTGTAGTCATGTTGTGATAGTACCATGGCTTTGTCTGTGTCCTGGTTTGAGCATCATTTATGTTCTGATGGGAATATTGTCAGCAAGGCTTATCCTTACTTTCATCGGTTGCCAGTAAGTCTGATTTAACTTTTTAGTTCATTGTGTCCCCAGTCATCAATCTCTCCTTTGCTGATTGTCTACTGAAAACACACCAAAGTTTACTTGTGTTTGTTTGTTTGTTTGAACAAGACAGGGATACATCTTAATCACCTGAAAATAATAACTATGATAACTTTGTAAAAGATGTATTAAAAACAGGAATCTCTGAAGACATGTAAACTGGTTAAGAGACAATTTTTTAAAATCTAGGTAAAAATTACGGAAGCCTTAGACACTCAGATTAGAAAGAATGAGAAAAAGTCACGGACACTTCCACAGTAGAATTTATGATTTACTTGCCAAATGATGTGGGTATCCAGGAGGTGTTCTGAAAGAGTTTGCCAATAAGCATATTGAATATGCATATGTAATTAAGCACCTCTTTGAAAATATACATCATGCCAATGCTTTTATATATGCATCATAGTTATTAAACAATAATTGAAAGATGAGCAAAACATAGTCTTTACCTGCCTTTGTGCAGTTCACTGTTAAGAGAAGTATGCAGATATCTCAAAGACACCATGAAAATAAGTGACATAAGAATTACATAGAATCACGGACAGTGGGGAATTAGGACCCTCCCTGAGGAGGTAAGCTGAAATTTGGGACTAGAAGTATCAAGAGAAGAGAGAATAAAGGCTAAGGCTGCATCATGAAATACAAATTCAATCTCTAATGCTACCAAGAAACAATATGAACATATAAATATAAAGAACTAATTATTAAGCAACTAAGAATGTTATTATAGAGTGGATATGTGGTGTTGGAGAAGAAAGAAACTTTGGGGGAGAGTTTAGAAGGTTGGAAAAAGAGGTTAGGATGTCAGTCTATGCTGACGAAATGTGACTATAAATTGTAGGTAACTGAGAGCCATGAATAAGATCAAGGAGTGAGCAACAGTGGTCTATTTCTATCATATACATTAATTTGGGCTTTTTATATTATCAGTAATTGAAATTGGCCATGGTAAAAACTTACAAGAGTCATTTAATTTATAGTCTACCTTATTTAATATGTACTCTCCTGTACATATTAAACCAGCTTCTGCTTATAAAGACCTCCATTAGATTACACCATTTAATCTAAAATCCAGTTCCAGTATTAACAATCATCATTGCTAGGAGGTTTTGGTTTTTCTTCCAGCAGAAAGGTAGCTGCTTTCTTCTCTGGCTTGCTGGATCCTGCATCCTAGTAACCATGGAGCTGTGATCACTGTACCCTGAAGTCACAATCTCTACCACAGCCTCAGGAGCACTGGAAGCAGGAAGTTTAATTTGCTTTCAATAAATTAGGAAAGTATACTCTGTGGATGCACATCAGAGCATTCCGTGCCTTTACAATTTTGCATTCCTTTTGTCTAAACGTTCTGAAAAGCTTCTCATCAGGCTCTCAGTAAGCAGATTTGCTAATAAATAAACTCTCTACATCTCAGTGTGCTGCATGTAGAGTGAGAGAAATCCTCACCCCGCACCCAGGTATTTTAAAATCCCAACTCAAAGACTAAGAAGTCATGAAGCCCCCGGTAGTACTCACTATCCAAGAATGGTAACAGATAAGGACATGTTAATAATCAAAACCAGATGTGATGCTCAGCTGATAGGCACCTGGCATTCACTTAGGTCATTAATATTCAGAATATTCCAGCAAAAACTGCTCAAACAGTCTTCTGTAGTTTTACTCTGTGGTGAAGCCATCCTAGAGGCTGAGTATAGAGTTTTAGTGATGTATTCTGTGGCATTTTAAATACCATCTTGTTTCTTCCCCTTCGTATTATCAGCCCTCCCTCCACACCTTCCTTGGCTACCTCCACTACCTGCTGGTTCCTGAAACCATATTTCTATCTTACAAGTTAATCGGGCTAGAATGCTCTCTGACTTCCATTTCTTAAGCTCCCTCAGTCACAACTCCAGGTCTTCCATAATTTCAGACAACTGATGAAAGTAATTTGTGAAAGTAATTTTTTTCTAGTTTTATTGTAGTTTTCTAGTTAATCACTTTAGTTAGTTTTATTATTTGTTCATCTGGAAGACTTTCCTATCAAATATTATTTTAATCTGGCAATATCTTTGATTTGTATCACATTTTTAAGCATTTTATGTATACATGTAAATTTATATCTAAAAATTTATAGTATATGTATTCATATATATGATATATGTATATACATGATATATGTGATATATGTATATAAATTATATATATAGTCTACATTTGCTTCCTACTTCATGCAAAATATCTGTTCTTTTAAAATGAAAATTGCTTTAGGATGGGGATTAAATTTCTGCCATACTTGTTTCATGCTCATTATTTTATGTACTGTTGGTATAGTGAGCAGAACATCAAGAAGGACATAGTATATGAAATAAATGTACACATATATACAGAAAAGCTTATACGCTTTTACCTTTAAGAATTTAATATTACTTACACATAGTGCATATTTGTATCAGTCAGGGTTCTCCAAAGAAACAGAACAAATAGGATATACAGATACATAGTTTATCATAAGGAATTGGGTCACTTGGTTATGGAGACTGACAAGTCCCAAGATCTGTTGTCAGGAAGCTGGAGACCCAGGAGAGTCTATGGTGTAGCTCCAGTCCAAATGCCATCAGGCTTGAGACCCAAAAAGAGTGGTTATTTCCATTTGAGTCTGCAGGCATGAAAAAATGCCCCAGTTTGTAGCAGCCAAACAGAAGGAAATTTCCTCTTACTCACAGAAGGGCCAATCTTTTTGTTCTATTTAGTTCTTCAGTTAACTAAGAACTGGGAGAGAATCTTCGTTTCACACTCTACCAATTCAAATGTTAGTCTTATCCACAACACCCTTACAAACATACCCAGAATATTGTTTGACCAAATATCTGGGCACCCTTTGTCCCAGTCAAATTAATACATAAAATTAACCACTGCAACATTCAAGATATATACCTACCTAAAGGGTACTTGTTTTAGTATCAGATAAAGAATATTCTGTGGTTTTGGAATTTAAAATGGGTTGATTGACATCATGTTAAAAAGTATTTTACATATTAAATTTATAACATGCTTCATTTTTAAAGATGTGAACTCACAAACCACACATTTATTGCCTATGTTCATTTTTCCTTTTCTATGGATACCTTATTTTATTTTATTTTATTTTTTATTATACTTTAAGTTTCCATGGATACTTTAAAAAGAATTTAAAAAGAAGTAAAGAAAGAGCTCCTTTATTTTTCAGTAAGCATATTAGATGTGCATATAGAATTAATATATGTATAATATAGTCAAAAAGAAAGAAAATGTCTACTGGGAACAATTAGTTGCAAACAAAAATATTCCATCACTGTCATACATGACCAAGGAAAAGAAAGAAACAGTTCTCTATTGGTTGCTCTGGTAAATGTTATTTTTAATTTAATTTAAACAAAAGACATATTGGCCAACAAATTAAAAGTCATATCCTTGGAACATTAAAATGTCTCTACTAGTTTTTGTTGTCAAGTCTGACTCCAACAATATTCTTTAATGTTGGTTTCTAAGATTTAATAATTTATTAAAATTTTATTTTGGGGTAATTGTATATTTACATGCAACTGAATGCAATACAGACAGTCCCTGAATCATGATGGATCCACTTAAACGATTTTTTTTAACTTACAAAGGTGTAAAAGTGATATGCTTTTAGTAAAGTATTCAATAAATTGTGTGAGATATGAAATAGGCTTTTTGTGGGCTGGGTGTCATGGCTCATGCCTGTAATCCCAGCACTTTGGGAGGCTTTGGCGGGCGGATCACCTGAGGTCAGGAGTTTGAGACCAGGCTGACCAACATGGAGAAACCCCATCTCTACAAAAAATACAAAATTAGCTGGACGTGGTGGTGCATGACTGTAATCCCAGCTACTCGGGAGGCTGAGGCAGGAGAATCACTTGAACCCGGGAGGTGGAGGTTGCGGTGAGCCAAGATCATGCCATTGCACCCCAGCCTCAGGAAGAAGAGCAAAACTCTGTCTCTAATAAATAAATAAATAAATAGGATTTCTGTTACATGATCCTGCCTAATTGTAGACTAATATAAATACTCCAAGTATGTTTAATTTGGTTAGGCTAAGCTATAATGTTTGGTAGGTAAAGTGTATTAAATTTATTTTTGACTTAAAATATTTTCAACTTACAGTGGGTTTATTGGGCTGTAACCCCATTGTAAGTTGAGGAGCATCTGCACAGAGAAATCCCTCTGCCCTTCGCAAAATTTCTCCAATGAAAACTTCTTGCATAACTCTAGTATAATATCATAGCAGGAGAATTAACCTTAGTACAATCCACTGATTTATTCAGATTTCACAGTTTTATGTGCACTTATTTGTAGGGGTGTGTGTGTGTGTGTGTGTGTGTGTGTGTGTGTAACTTTGTCACATAGGGCTATTTTTGTAATTGCCACCACAGTCAGAATGTAAGATTTCAATGTTTTTTAAGCTATCAGTGATCATCCTGACAAGTTAGTTCATCAAAGAAACTAACTTAACAGAAATGAACTAACTTAATAAAGATGTATTAATGTTAACAAAAATGTATTAATGACAAAATGTATTAATGATAAACAGAGAGAAAAACAGATAAGATTTTAAAAGCACTGGCTTAGAGTTGCTCGAGTTAAAGGGCCACTAAGGCTTGTGGGTTGGGCCTTTCTCATGACCACTCCCCTTTCCAATGAATCCCCACAATGTGAAAGGTTCTATTCCTCAGTGATATGGTTTTGCTGTGTCCCCTTGAATTGTAATAATCCCCATGTGTCAAGGGGGGGTTGAATGGAGATAACTGAATCATGGGGGTGGTTTCCCCCATACCATTCTCACAGTAGAGAGTAAGTCTCCTGAGACCTGATGGTTTTACAAATGGGAGTTCCTCTGCACAAGCCCTCTTGCCGGCTGCCATATAAGACATTCCTTTGCTTCTCCTTTGCCATCCACCGTGATTGTGAGGCCTCCCCAGCCACGCGGAACTGTGAGTCCATTAAATCTCTTTTCTTTATGAATTACCCAGTCTCAGGTATGTCTTTATTAGCAGCATGAGAATAGACTAATACACTTGGTTTGCAGAGAGTCCCAACTTTTTGATAGCTTGCATTTTATTTTTCCTTATTCAAGTCTGAACTTCATTAGCACATTGAACCATATGCCAGATAAAATTGTTTACCCACCAATATGCGCCCTTTATACCTATTAAGAAAGCTAGCTCTCTCTATTCACTGATTTTTCCTTTGAACATTTTTAGCATCATATACATCATAGGTGAAATTAATCATAGCATCATCTAGTACCATACGAAGGTTTGTGTATGAAACTCTACTCTGCAAGTATGTATTAGTACCTTCTGGACTCCTAGTTTATTCATCTCTAACACTGTGATAATTTGGTAACCTAATTCATGAAAATAAATGCATGAAAATTGCCTAGGATAGTGCCTTGCACGTAGAAATCCATAGTAAACATTCGTCCCTTTTCTGCCATCTTAAACACACACACACGTACACACATGTACACACAAAGTAAGAGACAAGAAAAGAAGAAAAGACTCATCTTACAGGTTAAATATAATTTTGGAGCAAAGCCAAAAAGGCAGAAAGAAATCACCATATCCTCAATAATCAAGTGTAGAGCTGGTTTAGACAAGCACTGATGGCATTACTAAAAAGAAAATGATCTAGTATAGTTTGTACTCTTGGTGGCCTCCATCAAGACAGCTCATCAGGATGAACTGTGCAATCTGCACACACAGTATCACCCTGCCCTTCATATCCTATAGATAGCCCATTGCTGTCATGCTTGAACCCTGGGATTTCCTTGTAAGCCCTCAAATTTTCCAGGCAGATTCCTGCTTCAGGAATTAGTATTGTTTTCTTCTCTAATTAAATGCTCCTCTCCATGTAGTAGGCTAATAATTCACGTGCTTTAGAGCTTTGCTCAAATTGCTGCCTTTGTAGTTAGGCTTTTCTTGGATACACTATTTAGAAATAAAAAGTAAACTCTCAATCACTACTATTCGTGGTGTATTGGTCCGTTTTCACAGTGCTATAAAGAACCATCTGAGACTGGGTAATATATAAAGATAAGAGATTTAATTGACTCACAGTTCCACATGGCTGTGGAAGCCTCAGGAAACTTACAATCACGACAGAAGGTAAAGGGGAAGCAAGGCATGTCTTACATAGCAGCAGGAGAGAGACAACAAGTGAAGGGGGAAGTTGCACACTTTTAAACAACGAGATTTCATGAGAATTCATTTACCATCAGGAGAATAGCAAGAGGGAAGTCCACCCCCGTAATTCAATCACCTCCCACCAGGCGCCTTCTCTGACACATGGGGACTACTATCCGAGATGAAATTTGAGTGGGGACACAGAGCCAAACCATATCACCTGGGAGTCCTCATCATGGGAAATCATTTTCCATAATTCTTATTGCAATCTGACATTCTAATATATATGCCTGTCTCCTCCCTCAAATCCCAATTAGAATGTTCAGTGCCATAGGCTTAATAGAAGCTCCATAAAATATTGACTGAATAAATGAATGAATTATAACCCACAAATAAGAGAACACAAAATGGTTGAGCAGTAAAATACTAAGAAGTTACAGGAAAGAAGTTATTGGAAAATGTTTATCAATACAACGTACACAATTGCTCGATGCCCATAGTTTTTCCCCAGTGGGGGATAGCTCTGGAGATTATTTCCTCTGCCCAAATGGGTAGAAGCACTTTCAAGCCCGATAAAATCACCCTTCACTTTCCCTTCCAGGGTGACCAACTCAGCCAGGTTTGGCAGGGACTTTCCCAGTTTTAGCACTGAATGTCCTTCATTCAAACTAATATTCCACAATCTCCCTCAGTTCCAGGAAAATTGGAATAGTTGGCCACCTTACATCCAACCCATCAACAAGTCTATCTATATTACCTTACTAATATCTCTAGAATCCATCCACCTTTGTTGATCTCCTTGTTTCTATCTTAGTTCTACCTACCACCCCTTCTCAGAATGGGTCATAAATAGCCTCCTACTTGATCTAAGCAGAGACACTTTGAATATCCTCTAACTTCTTGCACTGCCCAGCACAAAACTATATTGAAGCATGCTACTTCCCCTGCTAGAAACTCTTGAATGGATGTCCTATCGCTCTCAGAATAGTGGAACTTAATATGGACTTGTAGGATCTGGTCCCCAGCTTCTCCTCCAGCCTCGTCCTATACCATTGTTTTCACTCCAGGGCTACTCTCAGGCCTTCATCCTCATCACACTCCCTTCTACCACAGGACTTTGGCACATGTCCTGCCTCATGTGCATAATGTTCATTTCCCTCCACTTAGCCTTATCCCTTCTTCTCACCTTTCAGACCTACTTCAAACATTCCTAACTCAGGGAAGTGAAGCCAGACTTTCTGATTTGGGCAGATTGTCCAAATGTAAAGCCATGACCTTTTTTTTTCTGATATCTATTGTTGCACTCACAATTTATCCATTTTTGTATGATTATTTGACTAATATCTGTCTCCTCTACTAGTTTTTAAGCTCCACTCTTGAGTCTGTATGCCTATATTTATCTCCCTTGACACAGAGTAGGCTTCTGAAATATTTTTGAATAAATAAATGAATTAAGGAAGCAAGCACACCAAAGCAATGTGAACAAAATATAAAGCCCCATAAACATGTAAAGAGACAAAATATCTCTGGGCATAAGTAAGAAGCCTCAGGCATTTAGCAGAAGGTGTATCAGCAAAATTCCCACATATCTCAGCAATAAAATTGTTGCAGACTTTGTAGTAGTGAAAAGGTAAAGAATAAGAATTATCTACAACTAACAAAGTTGTGTAGGGGAAAAACTGCTTGCCATATACAGACTAAAATAAATAGCCGCTGAACTATGGAGAGAGAGAGAAACAAAAAGATAGAGACAGAAACAGACTTTGATTTTCCAGATAATTAATTACAGATCATTTTCTTAGCCACATTGTATTAACAAATTAACCAGTTTCTGAGTGAGAGTAATTTTAAATGATAATGACACACCTCCTTGTGTTATCCTCTTGCCTCGAGTATGGGTGAGACCTGTCACTTGCTTCTAACCAATAGATTATCGGAAAGGTGAAAGAATTTTGCAGATGTAATTAGGGTCCTAAATCAGTTGACTTTCAGTTAATCAAAAAGGAGATTATATTAGGTGAACCCCACTCCCCAATCAGGTGAGTCCTTTAAAAGAGGGTCTAGAGGTTGCACATAGAAGCAGACATATTCTGCTGCTGGCCTTGCAGAAACAAACTGCCATGTAATTGCTTATGGGGAGGGTTTCGTGGTAGGCAAATGCAGGCATCTTCTAGCTGCTAGGAGTCTCAGTCTTACAACCACAAATCGCTAATCAGCATGAGGATTTATTATTGAACTCTATGAAATTACCATTATTTTATGCGTCAAAAAATGGTCAAACATCCAAAAGTCTGTAGGATTAAACTCATGTACACAAAGAATTCTATATTGCTGCATGAGAAATAATATCACACTTCATGGCTTAACCTAGCATCCATGTATTATTTCACTGTGTCTACAGGTCAGAAGTCCAGGCACAGTTCCACTGGGTTCCCTGCTCAGGGTCTCACAGGCTGAAATCAAAGTATCAACTTGGGGGAGTTCCTCACCTGGAGCTCAGGGCCCTCTCTCATCTCACATGAATCTGTTTTTGATTACCAACCTAGTAATTTTTAACATTTTATTTTCTTTATTAAGCATTTAGAAAACCACATTAGATAGATATATGAATTAAAAGGACTTTGTCTGATTATAATACATGATATTATGTTAATTTAACCTAAGGAGGCCAGGTAAATAGCATCCATTAATGAAAAGTGCCTTAAGATGCATTCCGATAGAAATGAATCATTTGCTATCTAATGGCACTGGCTATTTAATAAAGATTCTGGGAAAACTAATTGGATCATTTTATAAAGTAGCGGAATCCCTCTGGGCAAAAGAACAAGTTATAATAATATCTTTACTATTATCTGGAAGACATTCTGATACATAAATATCAACAATTTAACTTCTCTCCACCCCCTTATTGTTTTGCATAAAAATTCAAATTTACTGTATTTTATAGATGGTTAGAGAACTAAATTGAAGGCAGCTACGTGCCAAAAGTCATGTGCTTCACTGACCCTTTACACAAGGGTAATGTGTTTTTATATCAATGTACATGCCACGAACACAGCTAACCTAAAGTGTATGTCAATAAGAAAGAAGATAAGAAATGCTCTTAGTGGTTGCTTCAGCATCTGGCAGAAAAAAAACCACTTATCATGATGTTTCAAGTTAATTTGTTTTTTTTTTTTGAAGTATTCTTTGACATTATATATAAAACATGTGAAAGGAAACTGATTGCTTAGTAAGGGTAGCTATATCTCCACTATAGAAGTAATTTAGTTGTGATTTCTTTTTAGGCAAGCATTCAGAAAGGCATTCAGATGTAAAACAAACTTAATTACTTTAAAAAAGCGTAGTAAAATATTGTGGAAAAATAGAGATCATTAGTTTTATGTGGAAGCCTAGAATTTTCTCTTATTCCAGAAAAGCACACTGAAAAAAAAGATTCTCCACTTATTTTCATTTTGTTTCATTTCATCTTCCTCCCTTCCTTCCTTCCTCCCTTCCTTCCTTCACTTCCTTCCTTCCTCCCTCCCTTCCTTCTTTCCTTCCTCCCTCCCTCCCTCCCTTCCTTCCTTCCCCCCTTTCTCCCTCTCTTCCTCCCTCTCCTCCTTCCTTCCTTCCTCCCTTCCTTCCTCACTTCCTTCCTTCCTTCGTTCCAACTTTCCTTCTACAAATGTTTGTTGAGTCCCTACTATATCCCACTGGCCTGGAGACATAATGAACAAAACAGACATGATTCTTGCCGTCATGAAGTTCATACTCTATTAGGGAAGACTGCTAAAAACAATAAATATGTAACATTGAAAACAAATAATATGAAGAAAAACTTTTGCAGTTAAGGGGGTTAGGCTGATGGGGGTGGCTACTTTAGATACTGAAAGAAATACCTGTTGGAACATTCTGGGGATCAAGTGAAGTGCGCATACTCACTTTGGTTTTCCTAATATACTGAGCACAGGAAAGGCGAGCTCCTTCTCTGTCCTATGCCACGAATAATGACTTCTCCCTTCCCAGTTTTACAGGCTCCCCTTTGCTCATTCTAGAGCAAGCTTGTCCAACCCATGGCCCACGGGTTTCATGCAGCCCAGGACAGCTTTGACTGCAGCCCAACAAAAATTCATACACTTTCTTGAAACACTCAGAGCTTTTCTTGCAATTTTTAAAAGCTTATCAGCTATCGTTAGTGTTAGTATGTTTTATGTGTGGCCCAAGACAATTCTTCTTCCAGTGTGGGCCAAGAAAGCCAACAGACTGGACAACTGTGTTCTAGAGTAAGAAGCCTTGAATTTGCAGAGAACCAAAAGCAGCCGTGTGCCACCAGCTGATGTTCTAAGAGTCTCTCCTTGCCTAGGTGTACTTGACTAGGGCAAAACATCTACAAAATTTTCTCATGAAGGGCACAAGAGAGGATGCAGAGATCATGCTAAAAAGCATACCTTACAATAGCCAGTGAGACTGCCTAGTGAGAAGGAATATTACAGGAGGGCATATGGAGGGGGCATAGGAGGACTCGGGGTCGAGAAAGAAAGGGAAAAGAATCTCAGAGGCTAAATTTCCATGTTTTGCACTGCAGTTTGCTGGTGGTAATAGTGTTTTTAATCTCCAAAAATGATCACAGGTTGTCCTGCTACACGTGAAGCCTTAAAGTGGTGCACACATGAAGTCATGTTAATGAAATTTAGCTAACTGGGGCATCCATGACTAACCATATTTTGAAAACTTTATCAGCTTGGAAAGAGCACTGACTTTTCAGCTATGGGAAATGTGGTATAAGTTCTAGTTCTATGATTTATACACTCTGTGATCTTGAACAACCTCTCACTTTAATTTTATATTACTCAGTATTTCAAAGTGCATGGCTACTATATTTTCATGGTAGAGTGTACCTTTTATCGGTATAGGTAAGCCCTTTGGTGATTGAATATATTCTTTCCCTAATTTTTACCATGACATGTTTATTTTACTTCATTTTTTTCCTTTCTATGCCTGTAGTGTCTTATTTAACTCATCATTTCTTCTATTTCTGGACCATGTTGGATTAGCTATATTTCTTATAAATAGTAACTGGGAATTTTGCCTTATGATTGAATTTGAGTGTTTCTAACTTTTAAAATAAAGTTCGAACAAACCAAAGGGGTTATACAGGAATATTTTAAATCACAATACACTTGGTCATTTTTTAAGGCTCATTCCATTTTCCTGTTGTTTCTTTGTCATTTACTTATTGTTCTTTTCTCATTTTTCTATTTCTGTATCACTCAAATTCCAACTTTTTCTTTGTTACAGTGTTGTTCAAATTTATCTTTTCATCCTCATGTAGTAAAGATATTATGACTTTTTGTGTGAAATGTTACTTTTCTATTGGACTCTTGTAGAAGGCTTGTTTCATACTGAAAAAAAACAGAATAGATTCTTAGATGTTTAATTTCCAATTAATCACAATATGGTATTAGGAAGTTTGAACTTTAATACTTAAGGATGAGTGATTTATATTTGGTGACTTGTAAGACATCAAGTGTGGCAATTTTTGACTTAAATACGACAATATAATATAAATCCTGATTAAAATTTTGCAAACTTCTTTTATACCTTCTTACATATAGTCTACTTTTATTTTATGTGATTTTTTTAGGGATGGGGTCTTGCTATATTGCCCAGGCTGGAGTGTAATAGCTACTCACAGGCATGAATATAGTGCACTGCAGCTCAGGATTGCCTGAGCCCAAGATTCCCAGGTAGCTGGGACTACAGGTATGTGTCACCATGCCCAGTCCTGTAGTCTACTTTGTAATGGTATTTTACTTAGTTTATTGTGATATTTCATGTCCTAGGAAGTATGAGATGAGGTATTCATATTTTTCCCTTAAAATGTGCCATATTTTCCATGTGGTTCTTTAATAATGTGCTTTCTTCTTCGTATGCTTCTTAAATCTGTATCTTTAATTTATATAACCTTTTGGTTATCAATAAAAAGCAGTACGAGAAAAACATTAAAGAAATGACAAATTAGATATAGGTTATTGTGGATATTTTCTTTTCCTCTTGACAGCTCAAAATCACAAAGACAATTTTCCGAGGTTAAAAAATGGGTCCATTTAAAACTGGAATTGCGTTCATCATTGGTGTCACAGTTGGCAATGGAGTGTGACGGGCAGCTGTTAACTCTAGCAACTTGTCATGTGCCAGCTGTTTTGTCACAACTCAAAGGGCCCACAGGCAAATTCTAAGCTGAAACAATTAAATGACAAAGAAATAGAATAATATAAAAATAAGACTGAAAACCAGAAGACCTTCAAGTTTCAGCAATCAATAGAGAAGGTAAACCCTTGTGGGGAAGTGGTCACCTCAGAAGAGGTGAAGACTTATTTGCCTTCAGTGTCTTTAAAGAGCAAAACCAAACACTGCAATTTTTCACGACAGTCTCTAGATTTAATTCACAAAATTCTTAGGCTAATTGTTCTTTGAAAATTTTATAACCAGAATGCTACAGTACAACAAGATTATTTCAAAGATATTTGTTAAAATGCAATTTCCCAAGAGAAACACCTAAATTATGGTCACAATGTAGTCTGCACTCCTTAAGAATTTTAAGATTAGCACATCAAAAACTGGGAAGACTTTCAGGACATATTCTTGGACATCATACTTTCAACACCATTCATATTCTAATACGAGTATTATCACTTCAGAAAATATGAAGAAGTGATTTTCTAGTTCTTCCCCTTACTTAAATATTTGAAACAAATGAACTCAGCATCATTTGGTGGGGCATTCACCACTAGTTGACTCCTACATCATCTGGCTGAGAGTGTAAGTGATACTTAACAGCTCAAGGTAAAAGGATTAAGAAGCATGGAAGAAATTTCCCACCTGCAAGGGGTTTCAGAGTACCCTGGGACCACCCTTGGGCTCTGTTATTGGATTGGACCAGTCCTTGGTAAGACATTGGGCCTCATGGGGTCACCTCCACTTTGTCAGCATAGTCAGCATCAACATAACTCTGTTATGACTGTTGGAGTCCTAGGACAGAGCAAGCCGGGACAGTTTCCTTCTCTCTGAGGCCCTAGAGCCTAGAACAGGGTGAGTGTGGGACACATTGAGAAGGAAGAAGGAGCATTAGACCAAGGCAAGGAGACAAGATGCGAGATGAGTGCTCAAGCTCTAGGATGAGATAAACCTGGATATGAATCCTGACTCCTCTACTGCTAGCTGTGTAACTATAGACAAGTTATTTCAACACACTGGGCTGTAGCAGTACTTGACCATAATATGAAGAAAGTGTACCTCCTCTCAATGTCATTACGAGGATTTAATCATATGATCTTCATAGGATTATTACTGGAATTTGTAAGTAATACTTTAATAAACATTCCTTATTATTTTAGCTGTTTCTGTTTTTTGCTTGTTTATCATCATCATCAACACCATTTTAAGTTTTCAGCTTCACAAAATCTGCTTCAATTTGTATTGCCTCCAGGAAATACTTTCAGTTCCTCTTCCCTTACAATGTAGGACCTCTTCCACCTTGCAACCCATTTCTATCTATTGATGCTTGCCTTATCATCGGAGACAGTGCCAACTCACTGAATGTAAAGAACTGATTTTATCTACATGTCCCTATCATATTTAACCTGACACTTTCACGTATGTACAGTTCAGTACCAGTGCTTAGTATTGTTTGTGGAATTGAATTGCCACCAGGTTTGGATGTAGCATGTTATTGGGTTTAATGTCTCCTCATGTAGTTGCAAAAACTGCTACAGTCACGTGTCATTTAAAGACATGTCAGTCCAGGTTGGATTGCAGATAGGACAGTGGTCCCATAAGGCTATAATGAAGCTGAATAATTCTTATCACCTAGTAATGCTGTAGCCATCATAACGTTGTAGCACAATGCATTACTCATGTGTTTGTGGTGATGTTAGTGTAAACAAACCTACTGCACTACCAATCATATAAAATTAGCACAGACAATTGTGTAGGGGACATATTTGATAATGATAATAAATGATGATGTTACTGGTTGATGTATTTACTATACTATACTTTTGTTGTTATTTTAGAGTGTACTTCTTCTACTTATAAAAAAAAATAGGTGGAAAATCAGCCTCAGGCAGGTCCTTCTGGAGGTATTCCAAAATAAGGCATTGTTATCACAGGAGATGGCAGGTCCATGCATGTTATTTACCCTGAAGACCTTCCAGTGGGATAAGATATGAAGGTGGAAAACAGTGGTACATTTTTTTATCTGAGGTTAATGTGTATGTTTGCGTCTTCGTTTCTAATTTTAAAAAGTTTAAAAAGTAAAACGTAATAAAAATGAGAAATTTCAAAAATCGGGAAAAAGAAAAAGATTAAAGAATATGGATATAAAGAAAATATTTGTACAGCTGTACAATGTGTTTGTGTCTTAAGCTGTGCTGTTACAAGAGTCAAAAGTTCAAAAAATTAAGAAGTTTATAAAGTATCAAAGTTGTAGTCAGCTAAGGTTAATTTATCGTTGAAGAGAGAAAAACATATTTCAATAAATTTAGTGTAGCCTAAATGTACAATGTTTATAAAGCCCACAGTCATATACAGTAATGCCCTAGGCCTTCACATTCACTCACCAGTCACTGACATCCAGAGCAACTTCCAGTTCTTCAAGCTTCATTCATGGTAAGTGCCCTATACAGCTGTACCACGTTTTATCTCTTATACTGTTTTCTTAATGTATCTTTTCAATGTTTAAATATGTGTAGATACACAAATGCTCACCACTGTGTTACAACGGTCTTCAGTATTCAGAATAGTAACATGCTGTACAAGTCTGTGCCAGGAGCAATAGGCTTTACCCGATAGGCTAGATGTGCAACAGGCTATACCATCTAGGTTTATGTAAGTTCACTTGATGGTGTTCATGCAATTGCAGAATCATGTAATCATGCATTTCTCAGAAGATATTCCTGTTGTTAAGTGACATGTGACTTTACAGCGGACCCTGGAAAACACAGGTTTGAACTGTGGAGGTCCAATCATATACACATGGATGTTCTCCTGCCTCTGCCATCCCTGACACAACCAAACCAACCCCTCCTCTTCCTCTTCCTCCTCAGCCTAGTCAACACGAAGACAAGGATGAAGGCCTTTATGCTGATTCACTTCCACTGAATGAAAAGTAAATATACTTTCTCTTTCTTATAATTTTTTAACTAACATTTTCTTAACTGCTAATAGCTTACTGTTGACTGGAAGCCTTAACCATCACATAGTCAATTAACATACATTTTGTATGTTACACGTATTATATACTGTCTTCTTACCTTATTATAGCTCCATTAGGGGAAGAGGTGGTATTCAAGAGGCCTGGGACTTAGGAAACTTTCAAGCTAGTGACTCAACAACGATTAAAATGATATTAGCAGATTTATTCTGTGATAATTTCTTGACCCTTGAGAAGTGATTGTAAAGTGCCCATGTCATAGAATAAAGCTGCATTACCATGGAAAAGAGCAACTTTCGTCACCAACATTATTAGAGATGTGTTAGAAATCTAATTTCAATTGGATATAAACATTAATGTTCTTCTACTAACATCTTAATCATGAAATAAGGTGTCTTAAATTATGACATTATGGAATGCTAAATATGGATGTCATCTAATTCAATTATCCTCTTCTTATTTCTTTAAGCAGAGAAGAAGGCATAGACTCGGAATAAGTATCCCAAAATATGCATTATGTTTTTCAAGTTGCAAGCGTTGAAAGCCCAAATCAAATAAATTAGTTACAACAACAACAACAAACCCCCCCAATAACTATAAAGCCTAAGAGCAATGCTGTATTCAGGAATAGCTGCATTCAGGAGCCCAGACATTTTGCAACGGTTTTGATTCTCTACACATCTCAGGTCAATAGTCCCCTCTTCCCTATGTTGGGTTTCACCCTTGAGCTCTGAGTATGAGCATGGTGACTGCAGCAGCTTCTGCTTCACATGCTTCAAGGTCCAGATCCCACAAGAAAAAGTTCTCTTTTATGTTACCATCTACCCGTTGCTTCACAAAAAGCATGAAAATTGCTTTAACTAGACTTGCTGTAGATAAAGTCCCCACTTCTGACCCAATCCTCGTGGCCAGGAGAATATAAAGTAGTGATTGGCTTAGATGGCATATAAAGTGGATATTTCACTCTTAAAGTTGGAGGTGGGACTTACATCTCCTGGGCTAAGAGAGAAGGAGGGACCTCCACAAGCAAAAAGTGAGTGAGCTATTACCAAGAGAAAGTAGATTCAAACTAAGGGAGTAAATAACTGTTAAGAACTAATCCAGACAAGCAGCCAGTGTGTTCCTTTCACTAAAATATTGCACCCCTTAGTCTTTATATAAAAAACATATACTCCATGCATGTGGTAGGTAGCATACTATTCTCCCATACTTGATGCCTCTCCTGGCAATAAAACTATACTCAGGTGAAACCAGGGACTCACCTTGTGAGCAGAGATACATGACCCATCTGAGTAGACCCATCAAGGGCCAGCACATGGTCCACCAAGTGTGCTCCTATTTCTGCCATCATGACGCGTAGTACTTCTGCTAGAAGACTTCTCCATCAGCCTGGTTCCCAGAAGTGAAGATGAAATGGGGTACAGCCACAGGCAACCTATGAAACACATAGGACATGAGAGAGGGAGACTTTTCTTGACGTGTTGCACTAAAATTTTAGGATTATTTGTTATCAAAATATAACTTAGCCTGACTGATAGACCTCCTGAAAAGGATCACCAAATTTATTTCTCTTTTGGCATTTGTAAACCAAGGAGAATCTTTTCCTCTACTGCTTTTCTGATCTCATTTTACTCCAGAAAAGCTAGGCAAATCAAGGGTTATTTAAATTTAATATAATACTATTTTCGTATATAAAATTAACTGTCTTTCACTTTCAGTTCCAAAATGGCATCACAGAAGCAAGCCAGTTTTACTGCCCCCACTGAAAACCAAAACAAATATACCACATGGCAATTATCATGAGCAATATCCTAGAACTCAAACATGAGAATGAGAGAGTTCCTGGGGTCACAGAGAGATGAAAAACTCTGAGCAGAACAGAATCAGACTCCCGTATCCACAAGTCTCCTATCCCTTTTCTGCCCAGGAAAAAGTACAGTAACAATTTCCTCCTAATTCACAGTTTCTACACTGGAAAAAGTGGGATCAAGGTGGACAATCAGTTTCCCCACCATCCTGGACTTCCTAGCAGAAAGTTCTCCCTGCCTCAACCCACAGGAATCATTGCTAGTGCCTGAAGAGAGAAATATCTCTGGGGACATTCAGAGACAAAGTGGAGAGGCAGCACTATCATATCCAGTCCCAAAAACTTTGCTCTGTAACTTGGCCAAAGGAGAAGTGACATCAGAGTGGCCATGTAACAGCAGCATGATGCAGGAAGGTTGTTCTACAGGTCCCTTGGCAGGAATGCCTAGCTGGCCTTCCCACACTACCAGGATATTGCCTGTGGGACCTCTGCCATTCAAGATGGGCGCAGTCTGATATGTTACTAGCTTCTAGGCAAACGTGAGCTTAAAGCAGCATCTAGGGCCTAAAAGGAGGCATCAACCTTGCAGGAAAAGAAAGAAAAGCAACAGGTAAATTACAAAGAATCTGTAAGTAAACATATCCAATAAAAACCCAAACAAGCCAGACAAAGAAGACTGGAATAAATAACTCATCCTTTAATGCAAAGACATTGACATACATCCACAAGAAACTACAGCAAACAGGGACCTCCTTAAATGGACAAAGAAAGAAACCAATGGCTGACCTTAAAGAGACAACAACATGTGAAGAGACAATCAACAAAACGAAGTGAAGAGACAACCCCCAGAAGGGGAGAACATCTTTGCAAACTATCAGTCTGACAGAATTAATAACCAAAATATATAAGGAGCTCAAACAATTCAATACCAAAAAAAGCAAACAATCTGATCTTTTTAATTGGCAAAATAGCTGAATAGATATTTTTCAAAAGAGGACATGCAAATGACCGAGAAGTCTACGAAAAGTGTTCAACATCACTAATCATCAGAGAAATGCAAGTCAAAACCACAATGAGATATCATCTTGCCCCAGTTAAAATGGCTTTTATCAAAAAGGCAGGAAATAAGGGGTGCTGGTGAGGATATGAAGACAGAGGGATACTTGTACACTGTTGGTAGGAATGTAAATTAGTGCAGTCACTATAGAAAACTGTATGGAGGTTCTTTAAAAACTAAAAATCCAACTTCCATATGATTCAGCAATTTCACTATTGGGTATGTATCCAAAAGAAAGAAAATACATAGAGGACATACCTGCACTCCCATGTTTATTGCAGCACTAGTCACAATAGCCAACATATGGAGTCAACCTAAGTGCCCATCAGTGGATGACTGGATAGACAAAATGTGGTATATGTACACAGTGGAATATTGTTCAGCCATAAAAACGAATGAAATCCAGTCACTTGCAACAACATGGATGGAACTGGAGGTCATTACATTAAGTGAAATAAAACAAGCACAGAAAAACAAATATTTCATGTTCTTACTCATATGTGGGAACTTAAAAAAAAGTGGATCTCATGAAGACAGCAAGTAGATTGGTGGTCACCAGAGGCTGGGAAGGGTAGAAGGGAGGAAGAATGAAGAGTAGCTGATTAATGGGTGCTAATATACAGTTAAATAGAAAAAATAAGACCTAACATTTGATAGATCAGTAGTATGATTCTATTGTTTATTTCAAAATAGCAAGAAAAGAATAATTTGAATGCTTTTAGCATAAAGAAGATACAAATATTTAAGGTGATGGATACCCAATCATATTGTGTGGCAGTTAATATTAGGTGTCAACTTGATTGGATTGAAGGATGCCTAAAAAGCAGATATTGGGTCTGAGTATGTCTGTGAGGGTGTTGCCACAGGTGATTAACATTTGAGTTACTGGACTGGGAGAGGAAGACTCACCCTCAATGTGGGTGGGCACCACCCAATCAGCTGCCAGTGCAGCTAGAACAAAGCTGGCAGAAGGTGGGAGAAGGGGGCTTTCTGAGTCTTCTAGCTTTCATCTTTCTCCCATGCTGGATGCTTCTATCCCTTATTCCTGCCCTTGGACATCAGACTCCAGGTTCTTTGGCCTTTGGACTCTTGGACTTACACCAGTGATTTGCTGGGGGGGCTCTTGGGCCTTGAAGTTGCACTGTCTGATTCCCTACTTCTGAGGCTTTTGGACTTGGACTGAGCCATCACTGGCTTCTTTCTTCCTCAGCTTGCAGATGGCCTGTTGTGGGACTTCACCTTGGGATTTTTTGAGTCAATTCTTCATAATAAGCTCCCTTTCATATATGCATATATCCTATTAGTTCTGTCCCTCTGGAGAACCCTAATATACACTGATTTGATCTTTATAAATTATATGAAAGTATGATATTACCCCATATACCCCAGAATTATGTACATCTATTATGTCAATAAAAAATTAATTAAAAACTTTCAAACTCTTCTTGCGATAAAAAAAAATCAACTGTCAGTTTTCTCTATGTCTTATTTGATGTATGCTCCCTATAGCTATGTGACCTTGGACAGATCCTGTAATCACCTTAGACTATATCACAATTATATCACAATTATATCACAAATAATATATTATTTATTTGTGAAATATCATATTTGATCACTAGATGACATCTAAAGCCACTCTGTCAATGAACATCTATAGTTCCATGAGTTTATATTCTGCTTTCCTTCATAGCAATTCCTGTAATTTGTAATAATCCATCCTGTTATTGTTGCTTTTTGAGGTCTCTCTCTCTTCATACTAGATTATAAACTCCATGAGGGCAGAGACCACCTCTGCCTTTTTTACCACTATTAGCTCAGTATCCAGTAGAATGTCTCAGATGTAATTAGGCAAATAAAGTTTTTATTTGTTTGTTTGGTTTTATTACAAATGTTACATATGCCTTTGGTTTTAATGAAACATCATCTAGATTAACAGCTTTAAACAGGCATGACCTTGCTTTTGTCCAAGCTCAAATGTCTGTGTGCATGTCTAGACATAACACATAATATGTATTCTATATTATGCATTTTCCTTGAATTGGAAATATGCATCTGCTTTGCTGTTGATAGTTTAAAATCTGTGCAAATCATTCTATCAAATCATTGTAAATTTCAAAAAAACTACTAAGCTCACAGGTCTGGCATGCTAAAACATGTAGAGTTTTATGAGTTGAACAGAGGGTAGTAATTCAGTGATAGGTACATATTTTTAGATGATTTTTATAGCTCAAAATTGATATGAAACAAAATATTACTAACGATAGTTGAATTTTTAAGCAGTTCCGCCTTTTGCCTCTAGATGTCTCACCTGGAATTCCCATTGTATAATAGAAGCTCTTCTGATGAAATACCCCACTATAGGGCTTGGCTGAAATGTCATCTTGGGAACTCAAAGAGTAAACTATGTGAATTTAACTGCAATTGGGTCAAAACATTCCATCAGTATTTTTTTTAACTTTCTGGAAAAATGCAAATAACAGATGGTGGGAGAATAGGCAGATTTATGAGAAAAGTGACTTTGTATTAGTCATTCTGATGAGCCACATCCCAAGGAGCCCTGCCTTTTTGGCTATGATGAACAGTTTCCAGGTGTAACCCTTGGTGTTGGGAAAGTAATATTTAAGACAATGGCCATCAGCCCATCTTAATAGCTTTTTTTTTTCCACTTCAAACATAATTTATATCATTTATATCCCAGTTGGTGAGGTATGGAATTCAACATGTTAATATATGACCTTAGTATATGACTTATGTAAGAAAAATAATAATTTTATCCTAAGAAAGAAAATATTCTATGAGTTCAACCAAAAACAAAGTAACAGTTTTATTTCTTGAGAGGATAGGAAACATTTTGGCAATGGGTAGAAACAGGAGTTTATTAAAATTTGTGAACATACATAATGAGACATAATTCTCTTGTAAATATCCCTATTAGTAAAAATGTTTCCCAATACCATATGTTACATAGATTGATATACACTATATGTGCTAATACTATGATAATATTTAGTCTATAAGACAAAAGTGAAAAAAACACAAAAAAACAAAAAAACAGATGACCTGAAATGGATGAGAAGTAATATCCCATTTCAGGTGACATTCAAACTACTTCAAAGTGGTGTAGAATATATTCTATTTGGGTGTCTTTAGATATGCTGAGCTTCTACCACAAAATCTATATTTCTCTGAAGTAAGGAAGAAAGGGATACCTTTTCATCCCCGAAATAGTTCTGGCCAAAACAGACAATTAGTATTTATTTGTTGAGAAAAATGAATGAATGAATGAAAGGGGAGCAGAATCTGATTATTTTCTTGCATATTTACTAAACAAATGCTTGCTTTCTTTGTAGTTCTTAAAATTATACTAGGATTAAATTTCTATGTCTTTTAAATTTCGTTTGTTTTATTTCAATTTGTAATTATTTTAATTTTTGGCAAAACGTATGATTCTCAAAATATGTCGTATAACTAATCACGTTGATAGATAAAAAATAACCACAAGCAAGCAACCACACAAACAAGCAGTGTGCCCCACTTTCCATCTGCTTTTGTTTTATTTTCACGAGTTATTTATTTTTTTTAGTTGATACTAGTCAGTTTGGGTCACTTAAGTTACATGTAACAAACACTGTATGTCACTTTTATATTTAAATGTATTTTCAAAGAATCATCACTAACTACCTAATCATCTCTGAATTTTGGAGCCTGGCATGGAAATCTCTCCCCAAACTAGTTTCATCCTCCTTATCTTGTCTTTTCTTCCCCTAACAATTGAAAAACCATATAAGGCCTCTCCCCCTAATTACCTATTGTGGTAAATAATTGTTCAATTCAATTATTACCTACTTACTTCATATGCTTGTTCTGGTTCACTCAGGTAGATGTGATCAAATCTATTCCTACTTAAGAAATTTGAAGGACCGTTATTTGCCTAAGGTCTTAACCGTCTGCCTAGACTTTAAAGTCACTGAGGTTAGCAACTGTGACTTATTCCTAGAAACACTGTTTGGCCTTCAACAAAAGTTGGTTAAAGTAAATTGAATTCCATTTGCCAATCTACCAGTTAAAGAGAGAGATATGGCTGACATTATCAGTGGAAGGAGTAATGGTACCGGTCTGATAAGCTCTTAATGAGAAATAGGATGTCAGTGATAAGCGAGAAAGAGAGGCACAGAGAGAAGTTTGTGAAAAAGGAGAGATTAGAGAAATACAAAAGGAAAAGAAGAACAGAGGGACAAAGAGGAATGGAATGAGCAGCAAAAAGGATAACTGGGCTTCTCCCTTACCCCTGAATAATATTGTGTCTGGGATCTTCTGTCTCAGCTCTCTCCCATCTTTCGTATTTTGTATAATGGTGAGGTTTGGGCTTCCAGTGAACCCATCGCCCAATAGTGAACTGATTTCTTCTTAGAAGTTCACTGGGAACCAATCAGCCTTTAAAGTCTTTGGGAATCTAGCCAGGAGCCAACCAGGGATCAGCCCCTCCTCTGCAGGTCCGGAGAAGAGAGTAGGGCGAAACAACTACCTCACCCTGTGTCCCTTCCCTTGCACAATATGATATTCTAGTAGCTTCAAAGGTCCTTTTCTCCCAAATGGTATCTACTTCTCAGCGCATAGACTGAGTGCTTGGTCCACAGGGCAGCTGAAATTCTCTAGGAGGCTACAGATCAAAATCCAGGGGCTTACATTTGCCTGTAAAGTTGGAAAGTATTTAAATTTTAAATCATTTGTGATCTCGGATGATTCACTTACGTTCTCTTGGTCTCAATTTTCAAATTCTAAAAGGATTTTCCAATTCTATGCTGGATTTGTTGCAGAATTCTTTTAAGTATGAGGTCCTATTATTCAATTCTGGAACTCAAAGTCGGGTATTCATTCAATCTAATCCCCTTATCATGAAGGCTCAATTAAATTTATTTCTAATGTAATAATGATTATGTAGAGAAATTTATATCACAGATAGGTATAATCTAATTTTTAAAATAAATATGTAAAGTAGTTATTAGACTCTGATTTTATATTTTTACATCCTCCTTTTCAGTTATATTAGAAAATAAAGTAAGTTTTGATTTCTTACAAACTCAATACATATTTATTGAGAATCTACCATGAGCCAACCCCTGCTAAGTGCTTGGAATACAGCAATGAAGAAAACAGTTCTTATCCTCCACATGAAGCAGACACTTGAACTGATGGAAAGGCTAATAGTTCTAGCTAAATTGTATGTTTTGTGGACACAAAGATGGAAATAACAGACACGGAGGACTCCAAAATAGAAGAAGGGAGGAGGGGTGAGAGGATTGAAAAACTGTCCATTGGGTACGATGTTCACTATTTGGGCAATGGGTTCACTGGAAGCCCAAACCTCACCATTATACAAAATACGCGAGTAATAAACTTGCACATGTACCCCCTAAATCTAAAGTACAATTTAAAAAATAAGATAAACAAAATAAAATAAATTGTATATTTTGGAGATATTTTGACCCCACTGCTTTTACAGCCTTTCTCCATAGCATTTAATATTTTTCTTTAACCAAAGTAATAAAATCTGCTTTTTAAAAGCACTGTAATGATGCCAACCATAGCAAACAGAATATATTTTTATTAGAACATTAACCATTTCATTAAAAAAGACACCTAAGTTTTGATAAATGTACCTAGGTTGTTGAGAATATGGAAAAAAATAACTAGAACTGATGCGAAGTTTCTATTTTTTTTTTTAATCTCTGTAAGGTCTGCTTGAACTTAATTCTGATAATCAATATGTCTGTCATGATAAGGTTTGGATAGAAACAAATGCCTGTTTCAAATACCATAGTTAAGAGATTTTTAATAAAGATAACCCTTTTCTTTACAAATGGGTGGGCCAGGGTTTAGAGAAAACAAGAGATGGCTCAGCACACACAGGGCTAGCAGTGGTGGGTAACTGTTATTACCCCTAGGCCTAAAGTGGAGAAAGGGGTCACCAGAACTTGGAGAAGTTTGATGTATCGATGGGACTGCCTGGAAAGCTTCTGACCTTTGGCAGAGTGACACAGCTAACCAGTGGCCACTTGGTAAGAAGGTTGACGACATTCTCCTCCTCCAATTTGATCTACTGCCAGGGCTTCTCACTGATCCAACCCACTGGGATGCCAAAGGTCAAGGTAGCCCAGTGATGCAGTCCATAGAGGTCAGCCTTCTACAACATAGGGTAGAACCAGGAAGGATGGTATATGGACCTAGACAAGAATATGGATGACATCCAGAATAGTATGACCATCAGAAGTTATCAGAATTATCTCTTGATAATCTTTTTACTTTAACATTGAAAAATGACTTTCCTAACAGAAAAGTATGTTAATTTCTATTGAATTTTGAAATCAGTTTTCATAATTCAAATTATTATTTTAGTTACTCACATTTCTATAAACCATAAAAATATATTAATTCATCTTTCTAGAGACATTATCTATATTATCACAGGGAAGGTAGTACTTCCTCAAAAATTAGTTTAAATAGGTCACCTTTGCAATTGTTGAATGATAATGGAGGTGTTTCAAAGACTTTGCATTTCTACATGGCATATAATGAGCATTTCAGAATTTATTTTTAAAAGGCACAAAAGAATGAAGTGTATTTATATACAGCCTTCATCACCAAGGAGTTTTCTCTGCTTCATTTTAGGAGAGAATAAACAGATATTTGGACTTTTATAACATGAAAAGTTCGTTCCCCCAAAAAACAAAACAAAATATGTGGCCTCAATAATGCAAACATCTAGGGAATATTAGCAGAATCCATGATCTGAATTTCTTTTCAGGAACAGATCATTGTAATCATGTTTATTTCATTTTATTTTGCTTCTCTGAGTAACTTTCTTCTCCCCAAATTATAACCAAAAAAATTCAAGTGTTCTGTTATTTTTTAAAAGTAACACACTCACTGATAATAATTAACAACAAATTAATATGTAACTATTAATTTGTATGAAAGGAATCACTCTCTTATGCTTTGCTTCTATTTTAGATCTAAAGCTGAAAATAAAAGAACAAGATAAAGCTTTCTAGTTTATTAACGTTTCTTAATAAATGTACACACACTTTTATACATATTTAAACTAGCTTAGATCAAGCTGCCTGCTCTATCAAGGGCAATGTATCCCACAAAAGTAATTCTTTACAGTTCAACATGACATGTATTAAATATATATCAAATACTTGGTACAATTTTGCCAATTCAGCACAACTGGAAAACCCTTCATAAGAAAGACCATAATGTCACGTTGGCATGAAAATAGAATCTGGGCTGAGAAGTGGAGAGAAAAATAAAAGTTCTCTTAAGGTCAAAGGCAACAGCTGAGCAGCTCCGGGGGCTCCAGGGGGTACCTGCTTCAAAGGATCCAGTGTCTTGTGTTTATAGATAAAATGTTGGTTTCTATGGGGGAAGGGAGGTCACAGGAACAAATATCCCTGACACCCAAACAAAATAATCCCAAATAAAATGGATGATGTAGTCCATAGTAAAAAGAGAGATAACTATTCATGGGAAAAAATGCATGACCTCACCCTTTCAGAATACACAGTGATTCATCAGCATTTTCCAGCTTTCTTTCTTGCTTGCTTGCTTACTTTAAATCTCATAGCTCAGTCCCTTTCCCTTTTGCACCTAAAGTTGGCTTACTTAATCGAAGATGTTAGGGGTTTGGGAAGGACAGTCAACGGTAAGGAAAGCTCATGGTTTGTGGAAGTATTTCTTGTCAATAATGTAGAGGCATCATCTTTGCTGATGACACATTTTTCTCAAAAGCTAAATGTGACACTCACTTCTTTCCTTTTTTTTTTTTTTGTCTCAGAAAACTTGTATATTAACTTAGTTGATAAAGAAGCTCCTGTGATTATGAGGAAAATCTCATGGGAATAATAGATGAAAATATATTTATAAACAGGAGAAATCAGCTAAAAAATATCATTACAAGCAAGCAACGTTATAATTTTCAATTGTGGTACTTGCAGAAACCTTCAAGTGCTATCAGTCCGTCTCCTTCTTACAAAAATGCACCACAGTTTAATCAAGTAACTGTGAAACCACTGCCTCAAAATTGCAACCAAATTGTTTGGGCAGTGTTATGTATCTAAGGAAACAAATGTGGACTTCTAGAATTACATTATTACTTTCTTTTGAGCCATGTACCCTTCAAAGATTTTTTAGAATCTAGTAATGCTATGTCACACAAAAGCCAACTACTACCCAGGTGGAAATACTGGGCCCCTTTCTGGTCCTCTGCTGTCATCTACCTGCCTCTTGGTGATTTCCAATTTTTGGCTCCTGCAGTGTGGCGGGAAAAAGAGCTAATTTCTATCTGGTTTGTTCTACCAGGCATCTACAAGTTACTAAAGGGGATGATGAAACACTATTGGTGAAAATGTTTTTGACCAATCTGCTTCCTTCCATTGCACTCTACCAGTGATTCTTAGCATACACAGTACTGTGGATTCCTGTTAAAATGCAGCTTCCCAGGCCCTGCCTCCTGAGATTCAGCAGGGCTGGAACTGAAATTTACATTTGATACTGGGAATCCCTGGGGCCGGGGTCACACTTTGAGAAACACAGCACTACATTTTCCTGTGTCCAAAGCCTAATCTTTAGAAATCAAGTCAAGCCAATATATTTTTTATCTATACTGACTGAAAAGTTTCTAGAAGAAACATTTAATTGCAGCTCAGAAGCTGGTGGTTCAGTGCCATCAAGGCAGCAGGTACAGTCCTGGGTCTCAAAAGTTTCAGATACTCTCTCTAAATAGCCCATTAACAACAAATGTTTCAAAGAGAGTATTGGGGATAGCTTAAAAATTACATATTAATATTGTCGCCTCATTTGATGGACCTAATGGCTGCACTGTAGATGAAACTCTCTGGTTGTGAGCATCACCCATTCCCATCAAAGGTCTGGGCAAGTGACAAACTCCTCATGGTACTTAGTCATGGCTTTGGAACAATCATAGGTGGCAGGGGTGCAGGGTTTTGCATAAGCCCCTCTCTTACTTAAGAGGTGTCTATGCATGCCTACATGGTCTGTGGGTCTTGGTGACCTGTGCTCATCTGCTTGGATCCTGGCCCTGGTGTTGCTGGCTGAGCAGATAAAGCATTTTGTTTTCGCTCTGAGAGCTTTCCTTTCTGCTTATTTGCACTTCTATCATTCTGTACCCAGAAGATAAACCCCATCTGATTCAGGCCAGCCACTTACGCTTTATGCTGTCAGCACTATATTCACTTATACGAGTGGGCTGACTGTAAATGTCTTTAGGGCTTTTCATGAGATGATTTGACCAACCAAACTGCAAGCAACTTATCTTTAGGATAATGATTTTCTTAAGGAACTCAACCCTAGGGTCCCTCCAACAGCTAATCAATGTAATCAATCAATTCATTGTTTAGTAGATAATGGCATTCTTGTGAATTATTTAATCAATATTAGTTAAGGTATAATTTATGTACAATAAAATTCCCATGTAAAATGTACAGGTTGATGAATTTTTTTAATAAACTATATATTTAGGGCAATTTTAGGTTTACAGCCAAATTCAGAAGAAAATTTAAAGATTTTTCATATACTCTCTCAATTGTAAAGAAATATACCCCTCTACAGGGGGATGTTGATAATAAGGGAGGCTATGCATATGTGGGTGCAGCAGATATATAGATTTCTTTTTAAAAGTTTAAAAAATTTTGTAATTAGTATACATTCACAGGAAACTGCATCAGGCTACTCCTTTGTAGTTACACCCATACCCTATCTTTTACCACTCTAATACCTGATAACCAAAAATCTGTTGTTTGTCTCTATAGTTTTATCATTTCAAGAATGTTATATAAATGGAATGATACAGAATGTGGATTTTTTGTGACTGGCTTTCATCACTCAACTAATGCCCTTGCAATTCATTAAAAATAATTTATCCAATTTGTTGTGTGCTTGTTCTTTTTATTGCTGAGTAATATTCCAACTTATGCTATGTATGTATTGAATTTATCTATATGCATTTATTTCCAAAGGCTTTAACATGATATATATCAACATATGTACTAACAAGGCTAAGAAAACACAAATACAAAATTAGGAATATTGAAAACGGAAAACCATAGTATGCTAAGCTTAGTAATGGTCAACACAGTCACTATGGCTAAGTTTCAGAATGGCTCTGAAATTCCTGGCTTCGGAGTCAAAAGAGAACATGAGAGATAAATGGCATAGTCCTCATTATTAGAAAGAAGGAAGCAAGCCAGTACTTAAATAGAGAGAAGTTTTCTGCTGGTGTTAAATGTAAAAGAAATAACTCATGAGAAGTTTTACATAGGCCATACTGATGTGATAAATAACATTCTCAACTATATTTCTATGGCAAATACAAACATGAATCATACATAGCTGGCTACTTTTCATTATGAGCATTGTTGGTCACAAGGCAAAAGCCAGACTATTAAAGTGCACCTCAATGGTTGACGCAAGATGGTGGAACAGAAGCTGATACCATTCATTCCTCCTGCTAGAATAACAAATTTTAACAACTATTTACCCACAGAAAATGCCATGCTGGGCTCAGCCAGTATCCATGCATGAGGGGAGTGATGGGCCAGCCCTAGCCAATGAGGAATTGCCCATCCCAGTGGTTAGAATTTGAGTTTCTCAGAAAGCCTCACCATCATGAGGTAAAGTGCTCTGGGGTCCTAGGTAAAGATAAAAGGCAGTCTAGGACATAAGGACGGCAATTCCCAGGCAACTCTTAGGGATAGGCTGGGCTTAGAGCCAGTGGATTACAATAAATACCTAACTCTTCAATGCCCAGACACTGATGAACATCTACAAGCATCAACACCATCCAGGAAAATGTGACCTCAGCAAATGAAATAAATAAGGTACCAAGGACCAATACCAGTGAAATGGAGATATATGACCCTTCAGACAGATAATTCAAAATAGCCATTTTGAAGAAACTCAAAGAAATTCAAGTTGACACAGAGTAGGAATTTAGAATTCTACCAAATAAATTTAAATTGAAAAATGCAATTGACATGCTGAAGAATGCATCAGAGTCTCTTAATAGCAGATTTATCAAGCAGAAGAAAGAATTAATGAGCTTGAAGACAGGCTACTTGAAAATACACAGTCAGAGAAGATAAAAGAAAAAAGAATAAGAAACAATGAAGCCTGTATGTAAGATCCAGAAAATAGCCTCAAAAGGGCAAATTTAAGAGTTGTTGACCTTAAAGATGAGGTAGAGAAAGAGATAGGGGTAGAAATAGTTTTCAAAGGGATAATAAAAGAGAACTTACCAAACCTAGAGAAAGGTATCAACATTTATACACAAGAAAGTTATAGAATACCAAGTAGATGTAACTCAAAAGACTACCTCAAGGCATTTAATAATCAAACTCCAAAAAGTCAAGGATAAAGAAAGAATCCTCAAAGCAGCAAGAGAAAAGAAACAAATAACATACAATGGAGCTTCCATAAGTCTGGCAGCAGACTTCAGTGGAAATATTACAATCCAGGAGAGAGTGGCATGACATAAAGGAAAAAACTTTTATCCTAGAATAGTATATCTGACAAAAATATCCTGAAGCATGAAGGAGAAATAAAGTCCTTCCCAGTCAAACAAAAGCTGAGGGATTTCATCAACATCAGACCTGTCCTGCAAGAAATGTTAAAGAGAGTTCTTCAATCTGAAAAAAAAAAAAAGTTAATGAGCAAGAAGAAATCATTTGAAGGTACAAAACTCACTTGTAATAGGAAACACAGAGAAGAAAAAGAATAGTGTAACACTGTAATTGTGGTGTGTAAACTACTCTGGTCTTAAGTAGAAAGACTAAATGATCAACCAATCAAAAAAATAATTACAACAAATTTTCAAGACATAGTGAAATAAGACATAAAGAGAAACAGTAAATAGTTAAAAAGCAGGGAATGAAGTTAAAGTATAGAGTTCTTCTTAGCTTTCTTTTTTCATGTTATGCAATCAGTGTTATGTTGTCATCAGTTTAAATTAATAGGTTATAAGACGGTATATGCAAGTCTTATGGTAACCTCAAATCAAAAACATACAATGGAGACATAAAAAGATAAAAAACAAGAAATTAAAGCATACCACCAGAGAAAATCACCTTCACTAGAAGGAAGACAGGAAGGGAGGAAAAAACAAGAGAAGGCTGTAAAACAACCAGGAAACGTATAACAAAATGACAGAAGTAAGCCTCTATTTATCGATAATAACATTGAATGCAAATGGACTAAACTTTCCAGTCAAAAGATGTAGAGTGGCTGAATGAATAAAAAACAAGACCTATTGGTCTGTTACCTGCAAGAAACACATTTCATGTATAAAGATATACATGGAAAGAAAATAAAGGAATGAAAAAGGATATTCCATGCCAACGGAAACCAAGAAGAGCAGGAATAGCCATACTTATATCAGACAAAATAGATTTCATGACAAAAATTATAAAAAAAGACAAAGAATGTTATTATGTAATGATAAAGGGGTCAATTCAGCAAGAGAATATAATGATTGTATAATTATGCACCAAACACTGTACACCCAGTTACATAAAGCAAATACTATTAGAGGTAAAGAAAGAGATAGAGCCCAATAAATAATAGCTGGAGAGTTCAACACCCCAGTTTCAGCATTTGGCATATATTCAGACAGAAAATCAACAAAGAAACATCTAACTTAATCTGTACTGTAGAGCAAATGGACCTAATAGATATCTACAAAGTATTTCATTCAATGGCTGCCAAATACACATTTTTTTTTCCTCAGCACATGGATTATTCTCAAGGATAGACCATATGTTAGGTTACAAAACAAGTCTTAAAATACCCCCCAAAATTGAAATAACATCAAGCATTTTCTCTGACCACAATCGAATAAAACTAGGAAACACTAAGAAGAGGAATTTCGGAAACTACAAATACATGGAAATTAAACAATATACTTCTCAATGGTCAGGGTGTCAATGAAGAGATTAAGAAAATAATTGAAAAAAATTACTGGATCAATTGACAATGAAAACACAATATACCAAAGTTATAGGATATAATAAAAGCAGGACTAGAGGGAAATTAATAGATATAAGTGCCTACATCAAGAAAGAAGAAAAACTTCAAATAAACAACGTAATAAAGCATCTTAAAAAACTAGAAAAGCAATAAAAAACTGAACACAAAATTAGGAGAAGAAAAAAATAATAAGGATCAAAGCATAAATAGATAAATTTGAAATTAAGAATACAACACTTAAGATCAATGAAATATAAAGCTGTCCTTTTTTTAAAAAAGAGATAAACAAAATTGACAAGCCTTTAGCTAGACTAAGAAAAAAAGAAAGAAGATCCAAATAAATAAAATCAGAGATGAAAAAGGAAACATTTCAACTGACATTGCAGAAATCCAAAGGATCATTAGTGGCTACTATGAACAACTATATGCCAATAAATTGGAAAATCTAGAAGCAATGGATAAATTCCTAGACACATACAACCTATGAAGATTGGACCCCAAAGAAATCCAAAGCATGAACAGATCAGAAACACGTAATGAGTTTGAAGCTGCAGTAAAAAGTTTCCCAGTAAAGAAAAGTCCAAGCCCCATGGTTTCACTGCTGAATTCTACCAAACATTTAAATAAGAACTAATACCAATCCTACTAGAACTGTTCTGGAAAATAAAAAATGAGGGAATACTTCCGAATTCATTCTACAAGGACAGTGTTATTCTGATATCAAAACCAGACAAATACACATCAAAAAAAAATAGTACAAGCCAATATCTCTGATGAACATTAATGCAAAAATCCCCAACAAAATACTAGCTAACTGAATTCAAGAATACATTTAAAAGATTACTTATCACAACCAAGTGAGATTTATCCCAGGGATGCAAGGATCATTCAACATATGCAACTCAATCAATGTAATATATCATGTCAACAGAAAGAAGGACAAAAACTATATGATCATTTCAATTGATGCTGAAAAAGCATTTGATAAAGTTCAACATCTGTTTATGATGAAAACCCTCAAAAAAGTGGGTATAGAAGGAACATGTGTCAACATAATAAAAGCCATATACATATGACAGACCCACAGCTGAACGGGGAAAAACTGAAAGCCTTTCTTCTTAGATCTGGAACATGAAAAAATGCCCGCTTTTCACCACTGTTACTCAATATAGTCCTAGAAGTCCCAGCTAGAGCAATCAGACAAGAGAAAGAAATAAAGGGCATCCAAATTGAAAAGGAAGAATTCAAATTATCCTTGATTGCACTCTTTTATTTGAAAAAAATCTAAAAATTCCACAAAAAATTATTCAAACTCATAAACAAATTCAGTAAAGTTGCAGGATACAAAATCAATATACAAAAATCAGTAACATTTCTATATGTCAACAATGAACAATCTGAGAAAGAAATCCTATTCAAAATAGAACAAGTAAAATTAAATACCTAGGAATTTACTTAGCCAAATAAGGGAAATATCTCTACAATGAAACTGTAAAATTCTGATAAAATAAATTGAAAAGGGCACAAAAAAATGGAAAATACTCCATGTTCATGGATTGGAAGAATCAATATTGTTAAAATGTTTCTACTAACCAGAGCAATCTAAAGATTCAATGCAGTCCCTACTAAAATACCAATGACGTTCTTCACAGAAATAGCTATAAAAATCCTAAATTTTATATGGAATCATAAAAGACCCAGAATAGCCAAAGCTAACCTGAGCAAAAAGAACAAAACTGGAAGAATTACATTACCTGACTTCAAATTATATTACAGAGCTATAGTAACCAAAACAGCATGGTGTTGACATAAAAACAGATACAGATCAATGGAACAGAATAGAGAACCCAGAAACAAATCCACCCTCTACAGTAGACTCATTTTGACAAATGTGTCAAGAACATACATTGAGGAAAAGACAGTCTTTTCAATAAATAATGGTGGGAAAACCGAATATCCATATGCAAAAGAATAAAACTAGACCACTATTTCTCACCATATTCAAAAATCAAATCAAAATGGATTAAAGACTTAAATCTAAGGCCTCATACTATGAAACTACTACAAGAAAACATTGGGGAAGGTCTCCAGGACATTTGTCTGGGCAAAACTTTTTTGAGCAATACCCCACAAGCACAGGCAACCAAAGCAAAAATGGACAAATGGGATCACATCAAGTTAAAAGGCTTCTGCACAGCAAAGGATACAATAAAAAAAAAAAGTGACAAGACTATCCACAGAATGGGATAAAAAATTTGCAAACTACCTATCTGACAAGGGATTAATAACCAGAATATATAAGGAGCTCAAACAACTCCACAGGAAAAAAATCAAATAACCTGATTTTAAAATGGGCAAAATGTTTGAATAGACGTTTCTGAAAAGAAGACATACAAATGGCAAATAGACATATGAAAAGGTAGGTGTTCAATAGCATTGTTCATCAGAGAAATGCAAAACAAAACTACAAGGAGAAATTAACACACCTCCGTTAAAATGGCTTATATCCAAAAGACAGGCAATAACAAATTCTGGTGAGAATAAGGAGAAAAGGGAACCCTTGTACACTGTTGGTGGGAATGTAAGTTAGTACAACCCTATAGCGAACAGTTTGGAGATTCCATAAAAAAAGTAAAAATAGAGCTAGCATTTGATCCAGCAATCCCTCTCCTAGGTATATGCCAAAAATAAAGGAAATCAATTTAAGGAAGAACTCTCTGCACTCCCATGTTTGTTGCAGGACTACTCACAATAGCCAAGTTTTGGAACCAAGCTAAGTGTCCATCAACAGACGAATGGATAAAGAAAATGTGGTGCTTATACATAATAGAGTAGTAGTCTGCCATAAAAAAAGAATAAGACTCTGTCATTTGCAACAACGTGGATGAAACTGGATGTCATTATGTTGAGTGAAACAAGCCAGGCACAGAAAGACAAATATTGCATGTTCTCACTTATTTGTGGGATCTAAAAATAAAAACAAGTGGACTCATGCAGATAGAGAAGAATGGGCCAGTGTGGTGGCTCATGACTTGTAATCTTGGCAATTTAGAAGGCCTAGGCAAGCAGATCACTTGAGCTCAGGCGTCTGAGACCAGCCTGGGTAACATGGCAAAACCCATCTCTACAAAAAAATACAATAACTAGCCAGGCATGGTGGTGCACACCTGTAGTCCAAGCTACTGGGAAGGCTGACATGGGAGAATTGCTTGAGCCTGGGAGGCAAAGGTTACAGTGAGTGTAGATCACGCCACTGCATTCCAGTATGGGTGACAGAGAGAGACTTTGCCTCAAAAAAAAAAGAGAATAGAAAGATGGTTACTAGAGCTGGGAAGGGAGGTGGGGTGGGGATTGTGTGGGAGGTAGGGATGGTTAATTGGCACAAAAAAAAATGGAAAGAAAGAATAAGACCTAGTATTTGATAGCATAATATGGGGAATATAGTCAATAATAATGTAATTGTACATCTTAAAATAACTAAAATAGTATAATTAGATTGTTTGTAATACAAAGGATAAATGCTTGAAGGGATGGATACCAAATTTTCTATGATGTGATTATTATGCATTGCACGCCTGTACTAAAATATCTTATATATCTTAATACCTTATAAACACATACACCTACTATATACCCACAAAAATTAAAAATAAAAATCATAAAAAGGGTGAAAATAAAAATAAAAAGCAAAGAAAATAAATAAATAAAAGCCCAGGC
This sequence comes from Pongo abelii, assembly GCF_028885655.2. Lineage (NCBI taxonomy): Eukaryota > Metazoa > Chordata > Mammalia > Primates > Hominidae > Pongo > Pongo abelii. The sequence goes on from NC_071996.2 coordinate 129,403,158, forward strand.
CCTCCAAAAAAATAAAAAATAAAGTATAAATCCATAAATTCCAACCAACAAGACATATCATTATCCTAGCACTTCAGTGCATCATAAGGAAGTCTGTGAGGGGGACTCATAAAGTCAATATTAGTGTGACTCAGCACATATATCTGGTTCTTCTTTTTTGCCTCCTTATGAGTGGATGGGGTCAGGTACCCACTTATGGCTAATGAGTTGTGAGTATAGTAGCATATATATATATTTTTTTTAAATGGCTCTTCTTTTAACATGACACTAACATTCCTCCATCAAGAAATTGGGTCCAGCTTTTTTCTCCGTGAGCATGTGCGGGCTTTATAGAAATGATGCTGTGCGATTCTGAATATTAGCTTCTGCTAATTTCTATCTGGCCTTCAATCTCAATTTCTCTCTTTCTCTCTCTCCTTGCATTTTTGAAGTCCTGGGCCATCACATAAATTTAATCATTCTGACATTATTATGCTGAAGGAATCGTATCGAGAAGCTACATAGTCATAAGGAGTTTTGTCCAAAGAGCCCCAGAAGTTCCAGCTCCATAGCTGTTTAAGTCATCCCAGCCTAGGACCTAGATATGGGAGTAATGAAGTCTTGGAGATGACTGAGTCTGACATCTTTTCACAGCAATCTCAGGAAAATAGATTAATTAAATATTTATTTTCAATGATATTTGGAGCAAATTTCTTAGGCTTCAAAGGTCTAGGAGAGTGATTGAATTGCAAACCCTTATGCTATTTGCAGGAGCTGATGAAGAGTGTAAGAATATTCTGTATACTAGAGTCAAATTTGAATAATCTCAGAGATCAGACTTACCTTGAAATATTAGAGAAAAAAATTACCAGTTTTTATAGGACATCCTCTTTTGAATAATACCCATGGGCAAACAAACAAACAAACAAACAAACAAAAACAAAAAAAAAACAATTCAACAAATACTTCTATAACTTCAATTGTAATACATTTTATTATGCATGTTTCTCTTCCAAAGTTTGTTTCTTCATTTTTGTGACTTGTTCCCTTTAGTGCTTTCTCCTTTTGTTTTATATTCTAGAGCAAACTTGATTATAAGCATCTGATTGATTATAAGAGAGTATACATTTAAGGCTACATAAGACTTTAATGATAATCTTGGCCTAAAAATCCACAATGTTATGACTGAGGAAACTTAAGATCCAGGACATCGCTAAAGGATTGTAAAGGACATTGTTAATGGATTGTAACCTGTCATCTGACTGGTATGTTCTCTTCTATGCTCTCTTCTAAGATCTCACCTGACTTAATGAATATGCAACAAGTAACCTTAGTATAAATCAGGACATGGCATATGAGTGTTCCCAAAAGGGTTGAAGAATGTGACAGAAGAGACTGTGAGAGTCCCTCTCTGCTGGTCATTGGTAGACATCACCCTCCACATTTAAGTACCTTCTAAGCACCTCATCCCTGCCCCCCACACAGAAATATAACCAACATTTACTGACTTGTTACACCTCCAGTATAACTGTGCTATTTTGTAAAAAGTAGGAAATACCCCTTCCTTTGCTAAAAATGTGAGAAGTATTAAAAGACAGTAATGAATAAAAACTATTTACCAGTCCCTGAAGAGAAATATATTTTTCTTGAAATGCATCTTATTTGGATTAAATAAACTATTTTCTTTAACCTATAGCTGTTAATCTCTTAATCATTCCCTGTGATATTTTCTTGCCCAAAATCATACACATTCAGAGTTCTAAAACTGGTTGAATCTTATGTCTCTCTGACAATATATTCATTATTTTTTTTAATTTGGATTGAAGAGATTTATACATACTTAAACGTTTATTAAATGTCATATACTCAGAGAAACCTTCCCTTACCATGCCTTCTCCCTCTCAATTTAAAATATCCTTCCTTGTTAATGCTTTCTGTACATGCAATATACTTCCCTTTCAGAGCTCTTACCCCAAGTTGATTATTATTTATATCCTGTATTTCTTCTCACCAGTCTATAAAACCCATGAAAGCAGAAACAATATCTGAGATGTTTATCATTACAGGTTTGTGAGAGTAAGAACTTGTAAGAATTGTTGAATAAAGAAAACATGCCTTTCAGCTCTGACATTCTCTGTTTTACCATTTATATGTTCATCTTCTTAGAGAATAAATAAGAAAAACTTATGGAATGATATTGTGGTTAATACAATGTAAGAGATCACACGACAGACACCAAAGAAGGCATAGACTGATAATATAAACAATAAGTGCTGGAAGAGTGGAAGAGGTAGCTGTACCCCTCGGAGGAGGTGTTCAGATGATACGTCAAGTAGAAACTTGGACCTTGAAAGATGAATGGAAAGAGGAGTGGGAAATACATTGATAGTGGGAAAAAAAACTGGTGAAAACAAAATCAAACAGAGAAATGTGTACACTATGGACAGCAGAGACCGTTCCATGCTTCTGATTCTCTAGGGAAAATATCCACATAGGAACATCATGAAATATAAACTTGGAAAGGTCATTTGTGGCATCTGTGGAATTACTGGATATTTTTTAATGCTAGAGTCTAGGTCCAGTGTCTGTCCCATAAATGCTGGAAACAACTCATTATTTGAACAGTTAAGTGGCAAGATTAAAAAGCTGTAACAGCAAGGTACACTGGTAGTTTAATGTAAGATGTATTGAGGAGAGGAAGTCCAGAGGGAGAAAGGCTAAACTTGTTGAAATACCACAAACAAGGTGGAAGCAGTTGGCATAAAAGAGAAGGTTATATGTGGCATGTATTATGAAATATGATGAGATATTAAGAGTGAACATGGATTGTAGATAGAGATTAATGGTAAGGGAAAGGATTAAACAAAAAAAAAATACATGACAACTGGGTAGACTATAAGAAAACAGAAGGTGAGAAATCAGGTAGAAGAAATGATTTGTGTAGATCAAATGATAAATTACAGATACTAAATTATTATTGGCAATGAAATCTCCAAGTGGCCATTTGTTGTAAAGAAAGTTCATATAAGATGGGACTTTTAGGGTGAAGTCAGCGGTGGAGATCATTGAGTTTATTGAGACTAATTTTGTGACTTATGCACTGGACAGATTTTGTGAAGGTCCCATATGTCTTGAAAAATAATCAGTGTTATATAAAGGTAAAGTGAATTTTTCTTTATATTTATTTTAAATCAAGAGTATTAATTATGTCATCCAATACTTCTGTATTTTCACTACTTTTGTTGTTGCTTGACTTGTCAAGCTTCTGAGAGAGAAATATTAAAATCTTTTTTTGGAAGGGATAAAGATTCCACCATGCATGTTTAAAAATAATTTATATTCTTTAAAACTGGCACGTAAACTTGGCATATTTCCTTTAAATAAATGTTAATCATTATGTTGTTTACAAATCTGTATTTTTATTACTGTTTTGCTGCTTATCCTGCCAACTTTCTGAATTATGTCAGTATCTCCACTGATTTTGTGTGTTCCAATTTTTAAATATAATTTTGTCAAACTTTTTTGTATATTTTAGGATTATGTTGTATTCAAGTTCAAAATGTTAATTTTCTAGTGAGTATCCATTTTATCTTTAAGTTGGGAACTACTTTTACTTATAATGAAGTTAATTTTTATCTAATATTAATATTAATTTATAAGATTTGCTTTATATCTTATTTTCACCTTTCACTTTTAATCTTTGTAGGTCAACTTACCTCAGACATGTCTCTTCTAAGCAGCTTATAGCTGGATTTTTTGAGAATCAAAACTGAGAATTTCTTTTTTGTGAAACATAATTTTCTCTTTCAATTGTTATTTTATTTATTGATAAATTTGTATTTCAGTCCAATATTTTAGTTTCAACTTATTTTTAACTTCTCCTACTTCTTGGCCATTATTTTCTCTCAAAATGGTCTTTTGATTTTACTTTTACTTTTTATAGATACCTAATATTTGTACTTATTTATGTGGTACCTGTGACATTTTGATACTAGCATGTGATATATAATGATCAAATCTGGGTAACTGGTATATCTACCACCTAAAACATTTGTTATTTATTTGTGTTAGGAATACTCTAAATCTACTCTTCTAGTTATTTTGAAATATACAGTAAATTATTGTTAACTATTGTCACCTTATTGTGCTAATGAACACTAGATCTTATTCCTTCTATTAATATCTAACTATAGTTTTATACATTAACCAGCCCCTCTTTATCTACCTGCTTCCCACCACCAGGCCCACCCAACTTTATTTCATAGCTGTTTCCATCAATGAATGAATGGATAAAAAATGTGGTACATACACACAATGGAATATTATTCTGCCATATAAAAAATAAAATCCTGTCATTTGCAACAACCTGTATGAACTGGAGGGCATTAGGTTTTTAATAATCCAGGTACAGAAAGAAAAATGTCTCATATTCTCCCTCATGTGTGGAAGCTAAAAAATTGATCACATGGAGGCAGTGAATACACTGGTAGTTGCCAAAAGTTTCTTATTTAGATTTATCAATTAGTTTACCAGCCTCATTTCTTGTTACAACTTTTTGCATCATATTCCCTTATAAATTCAATTTCTTAGTAAGTGTATTCTTTAAAAGTTCCTTTAGAAAGGGTATTTGAGTCATTAACTGTCATATCTTTATCTGAAAAATGTCTAAATTTTGCATTATCTTGAATGATAATCTAGTTGGATATAGATTTCAACTGGGTTGAAATACTCTTCATTTATTTACATAAACATTTCTCTCTTTTTTTTAGATTATGTCCCTTAAGAGTGGTAATAATATCTGATTCATTTTATAGTTTCCCAATAGGTAATCCACAAATATCTGTGAAGAGCATGGCCGGAGTCCCCCTTCTCATCAATGGCAGTGTCTTGGATAAACCTCATTTTAAAGGAAAATAATGACACACAATTTATTCTTTCTTTTGACCGTAGGTAAAGGCAAATCCTGGAAATTTTTTACAGACTTGAGGAGTAACTAAGGTGTATCTCATGGTCACTCTTTAACTCCTTCCTGAACTCTTTTTGAGTTATTACAATATGAAAAATATTAGAACCTAACACTTTCATTAAAATAGTAGTAACTGACAACAGAGCAATGAACTATTTTTGTAAGGGTTTTTGTTTTGCTTATTTTTAAGTTGTATCAAATGCCCTCCAAAGATACAACGAGGATAAGGTAACTTTTTAACTTTCAAAATTTGAGCTACTTTAAGGTTTACATTCCCTATTAGTACTGGTATTTCTTTTATGCATTTAAAAAATAAATTTCTTTATTTCTGCCTTCATTTCGTTACGTACTCAGTAGTCATTCAGGAGCAGGTTGTTCAGTTTCCATGAGGTGAGCAGTTTTGAGTGAGTTTCTTAATCCTGAGTTCTAGTTTGATTGCACTGTGGTCTGAGAGACAGTTTGTTATAATTTCTGTTCTTTTACATTTACTCAGGAGAGCTTTACTTCCAACTATGTGGTCAATTTTGGAATAAGTGTGGTGTGGTGCTGAGAAGAATGTATATTCTGTTGATTTGGGGTGGAGAGTTCTGTAGATGTCTATTAGGTCCTCTTGGTGCAGAGCTGAGTTCAATTCCTGGATATCCTTGTTAACTTTCTGTCTCGTTGATCTGTCTAATGTAGACAGTGGGGTGTTAAAGTCTCCCATTATTATTGTGTGGGAGTCTAAGACTCTTCGTAGGTCACTCAGGACTTGCTTTATGAATCTAGGTGCTCCTGTATTCGGTGCATATGTATTTAGGATAGTTAGCTCTTCTTGTTGAATTGATCCCTTTACCATTATGTAATGGCCTTCTTTGTCTCTTTTGATCTTTGTTGGTTTAAAGTCTGTTTTATCAGAGACTAGGATTGCAACCCCTGCCTTTTTTTGTTTTCCATTTGCTTGGTAGATCTTCCTCCATCCTTTTATTTTGAGCCTATGTGTGTCTCTGCACGTGAGATGGGTTTCCTGAATACAGCACACTGATGGGTCTTGAGTCTTTATCCAATTTGCCAGTCTGTGTCTTTTAATTGGAGCATTTAGTCCATTTACATTTAAAGTTAATATTGTTATGTGTGAATTTGATCCTGTCATTATGATGTTAGATGGTTATTTTGCTCGTTAGTTGATGCAGTTTCTTCCTAGCCTCGATGGTCTTTACAATTTGGCATGATTTTGCAGTGGCTGGTACTGGTTGTTCCTTTCCATGTTTAGCGTTTCCTTCAGGAGCTCTTTTAGGGCAGGCCTGATGGTGACAAAATCTCTCAGCATTTGCTTGTCTGTAAAGTATTTTATTTCTCCTTCACTGTAAATATGCATATAGAACAGTATGTGTACAAGCAAGATAAGCTAGGTTGGAGTGGATCTATGTTGAAAGCATCTCTGCTAACAACATACACTTAAAGAGCACTTTAAAGATGTTACAACAAAAATGTTTAGTTACTTTTAAAATTACAAGTTACTGAGCACATCTGCAGAATCTTTATAGAATGGATGCCAAATATCTCAGTATTTGATTAGAGGAAAAAAATGAAACATATCAAGTCCTATGAAGAATGAAAAGATGAGTGAAAAAAAGTGACTGTATATAAAATAACACCCATAGACTTCATTTGTTCATCTGTCATTCATTATTAGGTTATTCATTCACAATCATTTACTGGGGATCTATGAATGTGTCAGAGACTATGCTAGCTGCTGGGATTATGAAGACTGTTAAGTGTAAGCCCCTGTCTCAAAAAGTTTATAATTTAAATGAGAATATCATTTAATAATATAATATGATAAATCCTTCACTAGAAGCACAATTACAATGAGGAAAAGTATCACATTCAAGAAGCAGTCCCAGTGCTAATGCATATCTATTTACCCAGAAAATATAGCAGAAGGACTTTCTAGGATAGAAATATGCAACTCCAGGAAGAGTGGCAGGTGCACCCCTGATATGAAGATGGCAGTATGTGGCTGTTAGAGCATAATGCTATTAAACATTGGGAGCATTACCATGACCTCATTTGCTCTAATTCCAAGCTTATCAAGGCCACTTCCCTTTATATTCAATTTTTTGGGTGAATACACTTAAGGGAAGAGAATGGTGCTGGGCATTCCAATAGAAATATACCAGTGGCTGGCCGGGCATGGCGGCTCATGCCTGTAATCTCAGCACTTTGGGAGGGCTAGGTGGGTGGATCACGAGGTCAGGAGTTCTAGACCAGCCTGACCAACATAGTGAAATCCCATCTCTACTAAAAATACAAAAAATTAGCCAGGTGTGGTGGCAAGTGCCTGTAATCTCAGCTACTAGGGAGGCTGAGGAAGGAGAATCGCTTGAACCCAGGAAAGGAAGGTTGCAGTGAGCTAACATTGGACCACTGCACTCCAGTCTGGGCGACAGTGTGAGACTCCCTCTAAAAAAAAAAAAAAAAACACACACACACAAAAACAAACAAACAAACAAAAAAAGAAATATACCAGTACCCTTGACATTGTATTTTTATTGTCAATTTACATTGTTGTGTAAATATATTTCCAGGTGCTTGATTACTGTGTAGTTTCCTCCCCTGCTTCTCCCCAGAGATGCAGACCCTCTTCATCTGCTGCATAAATCAGGCTTCTGAGATGAAAGCAGAGTTTCAACCCTGAACCTGAGAGAATTCATCAAAGCAAACGCCACCTTGTTTCCCTGATGGCACTTCTGATCTCACAGCATGTCCTTTTTCAAACATCTACCGGTACATGTGTTTGTTATGAATATTTTACTCACAATTCTTTTGCACTCTCAATTTGAGGTCATGATTGAAGTTAGCTGATGCCTAGAACATCCTTGTCCAAGAACAAGGATGTTAATTATTCCTGGGTACAAGGGGCTGTCACGCTCCTCTGCACTGGCCCCATCCCAAACTTGAAACCAATTTTAGGTCTCTTCACTCTCGCCATGGAGTGTATTCACTTGCAACAAAATCCCCTTAAATTGGTAGATTGTGCAAAAGACTTTGTGGAGGAAACCTGGAGAGTCTGTGTGCAAATCACATAGAAAAAACACTATTTGACTTGTTCATTATTTTTGTACCCCTCAAACTTCCGTGTTGGCTGTGCTCAAAGAAGCCTTTACAGAATCCAGGCACCCACAATGCTCTGCCTTCTGAAGACCAGCACTCCTGACTCGTGATTCTGAGCTGCTTTCACATCCATGGGGAGGTGGGTCCAGTCTCCACGCACCCACCAGTCATCCCTAAACCAAATTTACTTGTTGTAAATAAAGTCCTCTCCATCTCATTTTGCTATGCATTCTCTCTCTCACACCCTGGTTTTGCATGTATATGTTTGTATATCTCCAACTTATAACCAACTTCCTGTGCCTAATTCTTGCTAAGAAAGGTATTTTAAAAATTACCACAAACTTGGCAGCCTAAAATAGCACAGATTTATTACTCATAGTTTCTGTGGGTCTGAAATTTTGGCATAGTGTGGCTAGATTTTCTGCTTAGGATCTCACTGGGATAAAATTTAAATATGATTTGGGGCCGTGGTCTCATTTGAGCTCAAGTTTCTATTTCAAGCTCATTGATTGTCAACAGAATTGATTTCGCTGAAGCTACAAGACGGAGATCCCCATTTTTCTTCTAGTTGTTGGCCGAAGACAATTTGCAGCAAATAGAGGTTGCTGGTAGTTCCTTGCCATGTGGACCCCCATAGGTAGTTTACAACCTATGTTTGTTTTCTTCCAGGTCAGCTAGTGAATGTCTCTCTGACTTTCATTTCTGTGCCTGGTCAGAGAAAAGATGTGGCTTTGAAAGGGCTGGTGCAATTAGCCCAGACTTACCTGGATAATCTCCCTTATCTCAAGGTACACTGATTTAAGACCTAAATGATATCTGCAAAATCGCTTCATAGCAGTTACCTAGAATAATATACTAATTAACTGGGAGAAGGGTTGTACACCAGTGGCTGAGAGTCTTGGAGAGACTTTCTTAGAATTCCTCCCACTGCAGTCAGGTTTATTGTGAAATAAATAAAGAATAAGCTTCAAAACTGCTCACTTGCAGAACATTTTCCAGGAATCTGGGATGAGCCCTCTCTGTGTGTTCACATGGTCTTATTTTTATACAACTTTTGCAAAAGTCATATATTTTGTTAATATTTAGTTAAGAAAACTGTTGCTTACCACTCAAAATTCCCTCTGCTTTTTGTTTGGTCATGGCATTTTGGAGATTAAGCTAAGGGGAAGCTGAGTTAGGAATATTTTAACTTCTATTCAGTGGGATGTTTTTATGTGGTCCCTGTCACTTCTGTACGCTAGCTGGGGACAGTTGCTGGGAATAGTCCCGCTGCTGTCCATTCCCACTCACCTGCTGGGGGAGCACAAAGCCAGGCCTGCATTGTGTTACGAATGGGAATCATGGAACCCAGTCCCAGAAGCAGGCAGGAAGAGGCAAATGAGTTAAAATGTATACAGCTGGAAGCTAGGCTGTTGAAAATTCTTCACAAAATCAGAAATATAAAATTACAGTCAGGGAATTTGTTTCTCATCAAAGCCTGGTTGCGAGCAAACATTTCTACTTTCAGCAATATTATGAGTAAGGCAGTATATTCAATCAAAAATTCACAATACTCTTTTTTTTTACTGGAAACAAAATATTTAATAAACTTTGAGTATATCATTTGACTTCCAATTTGGAAAGATGATTGAGATAGTTAAAAAAATACACAAATTTGGCTTATATCTGTATGGTGTGTACTATCTTTATCAAATTTAAATATATTGATTAAAAAGTTGAAAGAAATTTCTCATAAAAAATAATGATATTTTAAACAAAAGTAATAAAGTTAAGCAATGAAATCAATTGAAATTATTCTAGTACTGAGAACAAATTATAGCCAAAATATACACAGATTTTATCAAAAGTAATAATTCTTTAAGAGAAGGAGACGTATTTTTAGTCACAGTAGTGAATAGTTTCTCTGTTTCTTTACAGAAAATAATATTTTGAGTTTTTTTATGAAGCTGTGTTCAGCCAAATTATGTATAAAAGCCTTTCATTGTGTTATTTTTATGGATTTTGTTATATTGTAAGTTTTTTCAGCATTCTAAAATGTACAATTTTCTGATATCTTCTTATTCTAAATAAATATTCACATTGGTTCCTAATTTTGTATTCAAAATATTGTTTAAATTTATTAAAGAAGCCCTCCCACACTGTAGAAGCTTCAGGCCCCTTAGCTCACACTCTGCTGTGTCTCAGGTCTTCTCATGGGTATCAATCATGTTTATATACACACAAAGAGATTGCATCACTGTCTCCTCATGGGCAGTACAAGATCCCAAATGGGTCTCATCTCCTCCAAGCCTTATGTCTTCCTTTATGGGCTTGGGACAGGGAGAGGACACTCAGAGCTGTAAGGCTGCCATCATATGAGACCCAGTAGCATTAGGATTTGACAGTAATCTGAAACATGAGCTACATTTTTTAAAGAAAAATTTACATAGCACACAATTAACCATTTTAAAGTGCACAATTCAATGGCATTGAGTCTATTTGCAGTGTTATGCAACTGCCAATTCTATCTAATTCTAAAACATTTTTATCACTCCCAAAGTAAACTCTATCATCTTTATGAGGCAGTCACCCTCCACCCCTTTTTCCCCTGACCCTTAGTCTCTGACAACCACTAATCTACTTACTTTCTCTATAGATTTAACCATTCTGGACATTTAATATAACTAAAATCATACAATAGGTGGCCTTTTGAGTCTGGCCTTTTCATTTACCATCATATTTTTAAGGTTTATCGACATTGTGGTGTGTATCAGTGCTCTAGTTTATTTTTATTTTTTAATTGATGGAAAATAGATGTACATATTTTGGGGGTACAAGTGATCATTTAACACATTTATATAATTTTAAAATATCAGTGTAATTGGGGTGTGAATTACCTTAAATAATTGTGTTTATGCTAGAAACATTCAAATTAATCTCTTCAAGATATTTTGAAATATACAATACATTATTGTAGTCACCTCACTGATCTATCGAATACTAGGTCCTATTTCTTCTACCAAATTGTATATTTGTACCCATTGATCAGCATCCCTTCATGCTCTTCCTTCCCCATTACCCTTCTTTGCCTCTGGTAACCACCAATTTACTATCTTCATGAGATTCACTTTTTAATCTTCCACATATGAATGAAAATGTGGTATTTGTCTTTCTGTCCTTGGCTTATTTCACTTAATATAATGACTTCCAGTTCCATCCATGTTGTTGCAAGTGACTGGATTTCATTCTATTTATGGCTAAATAGTATTCCATTATGTATATATTCAACATTTTATCTATTCACCATTGATGGACACTTAGGTTAATTCCATATTTTGGCTATTGTGAATAGTGCTGCAATAAACATGAGAGTGAAGGTATCTGTTTGATATATAAAATTCCTTTCTTTTAGATATATAACCAGTATATTAGATTGTAGTTGTACTTCTAATTTGTTGAGAAATCTCTATATGGTTTTCTGTAGTGGCTGTGCTAATTTACACTTCTAGCAATAGTGTATTCGGGTTCCCCTTCAAATTCTCGCCACTGTTAGTCTCTGTTTTTTTGTTTTGTTTTGTTTTTTGTTTGTTTGTTTTTTCATAAAAGGCCATTTAAACTGGGGTGAGATGATATCTCATTGTGGTTTGATTTGCAATTATCTGATGATTAAGGATGTTGAACATTTTTCATATAATTGGCTATTTGTAAGTCTTCTTTCGAGAAATATCAATTCAGGTCTTTTGCCCATTTTTAAATCTGTTTGAGCTCCTTATATATTCTGTTTATTAATTCCTTGTCAGATGGATAGCTTGCAAATATTTTCTTTTATTCTGTGCATTGTCTCTTCACTTTGTTGATTGTTTCCTTTGTTATTTAGCTTGATGTAATCCCACTTCTCTATTTTTGCTTTGGTTGCCTGTGCTTCTGAGATCCTACACAAAAAATCTTTGCCCAGACCAATGTCCTGGAGCATTTCACACCGTGTTTTCTTCTAATAGTTTCATAGTTTAAACTATTTTTATTTGATTTGTGTATACGATGAGAGATAGGGGTCTAGTTTCATTCTTCTGCATATAGACATACAGTTTTCCCAGAATCATTTCCTGAAGGGACTGTCCTATCCCTGTTATATGTTCTTTGACACTTTTGTTGAAAATGAGTTGTCTATAAATGCATGGATTTATATCTGGGTTTCTTTATTCAGTTTCACCGATCTATGTGTCTGTTTTTATGCCAGTACCATGCTGACCCATTTGGTTATTAGAGCTTTGTAGTAAATTTTGAAATTAGGTAGTGTGACACCTCCAGCTTTGTTCTTTTTGCTCAGGATTGCTTTGGCTATTCTGGGTCTTTTGTGATTTCATATAAATTTTAGGATTACTTTTTCTATTTCTATGAAAAATGACACAGGTATTTTGATAGAGATTGCATTGAATCTGTAAATTGCTTTGAGTAGAATTGTCATGTTAACAATATGATTTTTCCAATCCATAAGCATGAAATATCTTTTTATTTTTTGTGTACTCTTCAATTTCTTTCATCAGTATTTTGTGGGTCTTTCATTTTCACTCTACACTTTAACTCCATCCATTTTTACTTTGTGCTCTCTCAATGTACATAACCTTATACTGCCTATTTCTTAGGTTGCTGTGGATAATATTGCTTTTGATTTGTGTTTGGGTCTTTATACTAGAGTTATGAGTGGATTGAACACCACAAATCTAGCATTAGAGTATCTAGGTTTGTCCATGTGCTTTAATTTTACCCATTGGCTTTATACCTTCAAATATCTTCACTTTTCACCTTAGCTTTTTTTTTTTTTTTTTTTTTTAATTTCTGATGGAAGAATTCCTTTAGCATTTTTTATACAATGATTCTGCTGGTGGTAAATTTGTTCAGCTTTTTTTTTCTGGGATATACTTTATCTCTCCTTCATACTTAAAGGTAGCTTGGATGGGTACAGTAACTTGGATGACAGTTCTTTTCTTTCAGCACTTTGAAAATGTTGTCCCCTTTCCTCTTGGCCTGTATGGTTTCCATTGAGAAATCTTTGCCAGATGAATTGGACCTCCTTTATATGTCACTTGGATCTTTTCTCTTGCTGCTTTTAGGATCCTATCTTTATCCTTGGCCTTTGAGAGTTTGAGTACTATGTGTCTCGGGTTATTCTTATTTGGCTGGAATTTGTTTAGTCTTCTCAAACCTTCCTGTGCCTGGATATTTATCTCTTGTAAGTTTAGGAAAGTTATCATTTCTTAGGATAAACTTTCTACCCCATATTCTAGCTCAACTCCATCTTGAACACCAATGTTTCTTAGATTTGATCTTTTGAGATAATTAACTATATCTTGTGGGTGATCTTTATTCCTTGTCATTCTTTTTCCCCCGAATATTTATTTTTAAATAGCCTTTGAGCTCATGAATTATTTTCCCTGCTTGACTCATTTTGCTGTTGAGAGCCTCTATTGAAATTTTTAGTTCCACAAGCATATTTCTCCATTCCAAGATTTGTTTGATTTTATTTTGGTTTTATTTTTATTATTGCAATGACTTTGTTAAATTTCTCTGATAAATTTCCAAATTGCTTTTCCGTAACGTTGAAGATCACTGAATTTCCTCCGAACTTCTATTTTGAATTCTGGTCAGAGTTTGCATATGGTTGCCTTGTTAAGGTCAATCACTGGTTCCTGGCTTTGTCCATTTGAGGAGATCATTTTTCTTGGGGATGTACATCTATGTCTTTGCATTAAATGATTTGTTATTTCTTCCAGTCTTCTCTGTCTAGATTGCTTTGGGTTTTATTGAATATGTTTGCTTATAGATTTGTTGTAATTTACTTGTTAATGTTCTTTCTTTTCTTTCTTTTTTTCCCCCTCTAGGTCGTTGCCTCTTGTTCAGGACTACATGGTGCCTTAAGCCCAGGTTTGCCTCAGCTCTAGAGAGTACTGCCTGTTAAGAATGAGGCAAGTTCCAAAGGTGATACATAGGTTACTGTGGGAAGGCTGGCTGTTTGTCTGTGCCCAGGGCACCAGTGGAGCGAACCTCCTACAGCATGGTGCTGCTAAACAGCCACTCTGAATTCTTGTTTCCTTTGGTCGAGTTGCAGAGCAGAATTTTCAGGGATGGGAATGGTAGTACCATGTCCCCCTTTGTCTCTGGCTGTCCTCAGGGGTATTTCTCTCTTCAGACATTCCCAATCTTCCTGTGGTTTCAGACAGAGATAAGTCTTTTGCCTGTCTACTTATATCTTACTTTATCCAGTGTAAAACCACGAGTTGGGGGAAATTGTCCATTTGCTTATAGCCAGGCAGATTGAGAGAAGGGGCATTGCCCCTATGGAAGTCTGATTCTCTTATTGTCTGCTTGAGGCCTTTTTACTTCTACTTCTCTGTGGCCTCAGAAACTGTTTCATTCTCATACTTGAGTTCTAGGATATTACTTGTGATAATGTCAGCACTATGTGTGTATATTTAAGTATATACAGGTTTTCTTTGAGGGTGAGTAGTAAAGCCAGCTTACGTCTACACTGCCATTTTGGAACCAAAAGTCTATTCAATTTCTTTATAAGGCTAAATAATATTCTAAGGATATACTACATTTTGTTGATCCAGCATCTGTTGATGTACTTGGGCTGTTAGGAGCTGGATCTGGAGCCTGAATCTTCTACTAACCTCCCTCCATCCTCATTGTCAGAGTCACCCCGGTGTCCCCTATTGCCCAAGTGCATCCATCTTTGCCGGGTACCTGCTCACTTCCTCCCCTCCCTCAGGGACTCTGTCTCCTCAAGGGTGCACGTGTCCATAAAAATTTTCTGTTCTTGGTGCAGAATGGCTAGTCACTCTTAGTTTCCCTCAATTACAGGCTTTAATTTTGGAGAAAGACAGACTTCACTCATACAAAGAGACTCAAGTCATAGACAATTGCCACCAAAACAATGAATAAAACCAAATGAGTGAGTATTCTCACTCCATAGACAGCTAGACAATAGTTTGCTTCTTCTGTAATCTTGCTGTAATCACTCTGGCGCCCGACAGACATGTTCTATTTGTGGTACCAGTTCTTCTGTTTGTAACCCACCTTCCTATGCACTCCCCACATGAGTTAATGGTCAGCATTTTCAATTAAAGTTTCAGCTGCATTCTCAGGAGACACCTGAACAGAGGTGAGAGACCTGAATTGTCCTGCTGCCCCAGTGTTTCTCATCAGAATGTGGCATCCGGGAGATGAGTCCTAACCCAGTTATTCTAGTTCCCCAAGTTTGAACCAATTTTCAACCTCAGAGATTTGGTCGTACACGCTGAGTGTATTATTGCCTTCTTTTCTTGTCTCAAATTTAATTCACTAAGAGCAGACTTTCACAGAGTAGTTCAACTCTCTTCAGCGAATTCTGAATTTCTACAATTTCTGAGCTGCTCCATAAAGTGCTTCTTCATAAGGTGCTTCTTCAGTAAAGAATTTCAGCCAATCTACCTTGTTTTGCAGCATTACACACAAAAAAGAAAAAGATGAAAACTCTACATGGCCATGGACATTGGTGTTTTTTTTTCACTACCATATCTCCTACAATTACAGTATTGTATGCCATAGAAGGCACGCGATAAACCTCTGCTGATGTAAGGAATAAACTCACATGCAGTTCTTTTCTCTGTCATGATTTAGTGATCACAAACTTGATAGAAATCACAGCAGCTGTCTGCATAACCACATACCATAGGTGTGCTTGTAGGTATTCCCCACAGAGAGAGAGGCATGTGCAGTCACATGTCCACATATTATTCCTAAAGACTGAGCCTGTGAACATTGTATTAACCTCCATTGCTTCTCTGTCTCTCCTGCAGGATTTTAGTGGTACTGTCTTACAATAACCATTTCATGCTTTGCAGATGGCTTTGGTCACTGCTGGCAAGTATTGTCAAATGGGGTTTTCCGTGCATATTTGATGGACAACTCCACGTTTCAACTCAGACTACAGAAAATCCTGTCTAATCAAGTGAAGCGGATTCTGAGTTCCAAATCCATAATAGGTGCCTCTTCTGCTTCTAGGAAGAATTTCATCTTATGATGTTGGATAACAGTCAATACTGAATTAAACATTGACTATTAGCTGGTGATTTTATAAGGTATGTTTTAAGACTTGCTCACACAATACCACAGTTGTCCTACTTTCTCTCTGAAACAACGAGTCAAGGGTGGAGCAGTCCCAGAAGAGAACATGGTACTGATCGTTAGCAATACTGCACCGTACACTTAAAATGTTAAGGAGTATAGCTCACGGTATGTGTTCTTACCACAAGAAGAAGAAAATGAAATAGTGATCTCAGAATAATTTCCCTGATTGCAACCATCTTTGTGCATCAGTAGAGTGACAGCTTGATGGTGACAATGAAGGTGCACCCAGGCTCAAATAGAAAGGGAATACTTAATCAAATATGGAATTTTCACTGCATCGTAAATTAAAAGCCTTGGATAATGCCTCAAAATGTGGGTGATCTTATACATAGCCTTCTTCCTTACTTGATACTAACATTGAAAACAGACTCAGCACTTCTTTACATTCAATGTAAAGAACATGTCCATGCAAAAGCATTTAGTATTAAAGTGGATTGTACCAAAGATTCAAGGGAGACAGAAGGATTCACATTACAGAGCAAAACACTGAACGAACACCCCATTTGACAATTCTGTTCATCTCAGCATTTCTCTGACAATTGGGTTCCTCTATTTTGCATTCTTTTGTTCTTTTTCTAGGATTACACTCATATTCCACTCTCTTTGCAGGGATGTACTGACAGTGAATAACCTTCATTGTTTTATATCATCCCTGGAAAGCATGACCATTTAGATTATTTGATCTGTTCCCTTCTCCTCTTTGAGGATAAGTGCCAACTGGCTGATTGTCTTTCCCCAGCCTTCCTGGAATTCCAATAAATTACATATTTTCCATACTGTTCAAATTATATCTAGAGAGGATGTCATTATATCCACTTCTATAAATATACAAGTCCAAATGTGCTAAAGTCCCAATGCAATCAATTTTATCTTATCTTTCCCACAAAAAGGATTTAATGCAAAAAAATTAAAGCAAAAAATTCCAAAATTATTATACCTTTACTAATTATTTCTAGAAGTCATGAATTGTTCTTTTTTGTGTTGTGCTGTTCTAGTTAGAATTAAACTACTATACAAATTAGAGACTTTGTTATGTTATAAAATTTCTAAATAATTATTCTTGACTACTTGCCCAGTAACTATGAGTTCAGATATTGTAGTCAGCTTTGTATAGAGGCTTCCTTATACAAAAATTTAATAGCTTCCTTCGTCACATGAATTTTTCTAAAGGCATTAACCATTTTTAAAAATTATTCTAGGAAATTAATTATTTTATGAATTTTTTATAGAGACTAATAGAAACAAAATGTGTCCTGTCTTGCAAATGCCCAGGGTAAGTGGTAAAAGATAATGTATAGAAAAATAAATTGGTAAGAAAATTGTGTCAACTTATCCGGCATTTAAGAACTTTTACTATATTTTAAACTAAACTTCTCCCAACTTTTAGTTTTTAAAAAGCATTACTATCTGTGATAGTTTGCCATGATCAAGAATCATAACATTGATTGACTGCGCTGTTAGTACCTGTATTGGTTTGCCAGCATCCAGAATTGGAACATTGTTAAAGCGTGCAGACTTCCCACTGTTTACTGAAATGACTTTCTTGTTAACCATGGCAAAATGTCCAGCTCTGAAAATACTCTTCTGAGAACCCCCATGAACTCACTGTGGCTCCAGTGTAATGCACATTTAGAAAGATTTCTGTGAGTCTTTTAAAATGTTGTGGTTTATCACAAATTGCCAAAACCTTGCCTGCAGTGCTGTTTATCAGCACTAAATTATTTCAAGCGCTCTTCCTGTTAAAGCTTTTAATGTTCTGTGTGACTCCTTATGCTAATGTTATACGTATCACTGATGTTTCTGCTCACATGAAACAAAGCACATTCATAAAATCTGGATTTCACACAAAGGTCGCTTTTTCTTCAACGTCGCATTTAAATTGATTCACTCTAAGTATTTCCTCTATATTCCTATAAATCTGATACGGAGGCTGGATGGATCAGTCACTGAAATGAATCAGATAATGCGTTACACATTAAGGCAAAGTAAATTTAACCCACTGCTAGTAAAAATGGATTTAGATGTGTGTGGTTTTTGTAAAACATGCAATCTGTTGTGTTTGATCTTCTCTTTGGAGGTGGGGATAGATAGAGGTAGTCTATGCACAAACACACTAAATGAATATATGTTTATGCAGGCAAATAAATGATCCTTTTCTCTTCTAGCAGGCTTCCAAACCCACCTCTCATTCCAAGTAAGGCCACGAGCTCTTGGTGGAGTTCACTTACATTACTAGGCACAGCCCTTTACATACAATTCTAAAAGAGGTATTGATTATATAACTTTGAGAGAGAAAAATGCACCGTCGATCTCTATTCTTACTAAGGCCCATGACATAGGATGGCTTTTGTATTCAAATAAATGATTTTGGATACTTTTGAAGACTGAATGAACATATAATCTTTGGAATTTTAAGTATATCCTCCATATGAGCTAAAGTATTAAGTATGATATTAGTCCTAGTGCTCTATAGTGCTATAGAGTATATATAGTTAGCAACAATTTATTGTATATGTTCAAAAAGCTGGAAGAGAGGATTTTGAATGTTCCCAATACAAAGAAATGACAAATGTTTGAGGCGATGGATATGCTAATTATTCTTATTTGAACATTACGCATTACACATCTCAACACATATACATGTATTGAAATATCACTCTGAACTCCATAAATATGTTTAATTATTATGAGCCCATCAAAAATAAAAAAGTTAAAAGTAAGTTTCCTTTGATTTGAAATTTGGTGTAAGAGATGCCATCTAGCATGCCTGAAGAAACTCGATGCTCTGCTAGGGAATTTGAGGATTTATCTCTAAACTACAGACCCCAGATGCAATAAATCATTTGCACACACCATGCTTTTGATACATAAATATAAGTCTAGTTAATTTTATCTTTACATTTTTGTTTTGTGTTTGCATGTGTGTGTGTGTATGTGTGTGTATTTGTTTGGCTTACCTAGTTACATGTATACACTTTTTAAGAAAAAGTCCAACATGTCTAACTGGCTTTTACATTCCTCTAATGTCACGTCTCTTTTGGTAAAAAGTTTTTCCCCTTTGCTCATGCTTTATAACTGCTTTTATTAAGCTATCTGTCATTAAATTCACAGTTTGAGATGACTTTACCAACACAAACCTATGGAATACAGACTATAATAATTATGTAGCCAGCATTCATTTCACTTTTTTGCACACAATGCTACATTTCATAGTCCTCCTGCATCTAGCTCCTGGAATATAACAAGAGGTAGTATTTGGTTCTCTCAGGCCAGACCTGGTCATAAAGCATCCTGCACAATCTTCCATGCTATCTCTCCTTAGACTATGTGGCCGGAAGCAAAGGATTCCAAGATGGTGGAGACATATGTTGATAAGAGTCCAGATCTCTGAATCAGTGGCTGCCCAGGAAATCTGTCCAAATTAAGCATGGGCTTGAGCAAGAAATAAGCTGTCTTCAGTTGTGCTCCTCAGCTCTTGATGTCTTCTTTAACTCTGTTTTGAAATTATGATTTCACTCTTTAGGCAGCTGATTTTGGGGGCAACATTTTCATATTTCAAATGTGTCTTCTAAAGGTAACTCAACAGAACTTCCAGAGCTTATGTAGGTCATTGTGCAATTGTATTTCGGGGAGGAAGCTCTGTACTCTTGGGGTATTCATCCACAAACCATCTACTTTTTAAATACCTGGTTACTGTGTTTTTATTTTGAGCCTGGAGAGCACTGCCCACATGTCATTTCACTAGAAGAATACTTTTATTACTTCTATATGTACAACTTTGCCCTTATGTCTTGGGCTAGGGTATTTATGTTTGTGTCCCCTCAAAATTCATGTTGAAATACTAATCCCCCAGGTGATAGTATTAAGAGGTAGGCTTTTTTGGAAGGTGATTATGTCATATGTCAGAGCCCTAATGAATGGGATTAGTGCCTTTATAAAAGAGGCCCAAGGGAGCTCATTACATTGGCCCTTTCTATCATGTAAAGATGTTGCAAGAAGTTGCTGTCCTTGAGGAATGGGTCTCAACAGACATATCAACTCTGCCACCACCTTTATCTTTTACTTCCTGACCTCCAGGACTGTGAGGAATAAATATTTTTCATTTATAAACCACCTAATATGGTACTTTGTCCCAACAGACTTAAGACATTTTGTGAATTAATAAACTCAGCTTAATTTTACAAACTAAGCATTTTACGCAGACCTGCCTGGGATTGTTCCACAAAGTTTACTATATTGAGAATGTCCTTTCTCTATATTTTAAATACTGTTAAATGTTAGTTCTACAGGTCCTAAAATTGTTTCTTAATCCTGCATAAAGCAATAAGAAACTTCACATTCTGATAGATGCCTGACAGTCAAGACTTGTTGGAGCCGAACAACCCAAAATGTCTCCATCGCTTGGCATCTCTTTGAGTCCTGAGGTTTATACTAAAGATGGTAACTCTGTCATTTTGGATGTCATTCCTGGACTGTGTGCTTTATACCATTGGACACAAGCCAGTCCGCTGCAACTCAAGGCCTTTCCAAAAATTCCCCAACTGAGTAGAGCTACAGAGGTTTGAACAACTTCCCTTTTACACCATTTCTTGGGACTTTTACTAAACATACTGTTTTTGCTCAATGAGAATGTGAAAATAGCTTGAAGAACATATTTTTATTATTGTTTTCAGTGTTTCTTTTTTTAACGTCAGACTATTTTGTAAAAGAGCCAACACTCCTTCAGTACCTTTACGTGTTCTAAAAATACAGATGTTCTTTTGCTTATTTATTAAAAAGAATTAACCTTCCATGACACATGGCAGACTTAATTTGTTGAATTTTGGAAAGTGCAATTATTCAAACTATAGTCCTGGGTTCTACAAGGTACACTGTAAGTGCACACATCATTTTTCTTGGGTTTAGAATTCATTTTTTCAGTCATTTGATAACTAGATGGCTATCTCAGGCAATAAACAGGGCTCACATTAACAAGGTACCCAAATTTCATTGGTCCTAATCCCACTTACATCACGTTGAACTTTGGATCCCACAAACTAACTGCCTACAGACTTTAAGAAGTAATGCTATCTTCTTATAGTATAGAAAATGGGCAGTTATTTTCTCTGTTTCTCTGCTAAAGGTGGTCCCCTATTCTGTCATGCCTGCTGTGGTCACTTGTGACTCATGATGTTCACAAGGATAATATTTATTAGGACTTCCAACACTACTGACCTTACAAGTGAAACCACTCTGCTCTCTTGCTGCCTTACTGAGTCAGAGCCAATTGCACTATTTGCATTATTAGCCTGCTTGATCACAGAGAAGTACAGAAGCAAAGCAATGGGACACCTGCTTATCCCTGATTTCCCTCCCTCCCTCAGTCATGGGTGGTCTCTCCATGAAGAAACCCCCCCATGCCAATCTGCCCCTGAGGCTCCTGGTAAAATGTTTCTCTTCTCTTCTCTTTCTGCCTTTCTTCACTCACTCATTTGCTCTGTCCCACGCTCTGGCAATGAATGTATTGATTGTGAACAAAAATATTATCAGTTTCAACTAGAACCATAACTAAGGCCCTACCCTCCCTCTACCTTAGTCACAAATACACTGATTGTTTTTTTCTTTAGTACCAACTGTTCCTTCATGGATGATAAGTCCTGTGCTGCAATCATGCCAAATGTGTGATTCTTAACTCTCAGAATTCAAACTTCAGGCTGCAAAAAGGATTATCTGGGAGCCTGTTCAATGTGTGAATTCCAGGGCTCTACTCCTAGCTCTCCCATTCAAGGTCTATTGCTCTTGGGTGAACTATTTTCACTTTTGCAAAGCACCCAGAGGATTCTTATTCAGGTGATTCAAGCCTTCTTCTACTTTTAGATACAATGCCAGCTGCCATATTAACATTCTTGACTCTTCAGGGCATAGTATAAATTTTATTAATCATTCCTATAACTTTTTTTCTTTTTTGGTAACAATGATTTTGCCTGGCAGTCTGTGCTGTTACTTGATGCAGACATGTTTAGAATTCCTACAAATTCCTTGTAGATTGGTCCTTTTAACATTATGTAATGTCCTTCTTTGTCTCTAGCCATTTTCTTTGATCTGAAATGTACTTTATCTTTTAATTGCTGTATTTAAACCATTTACATTTAAGGAAATTGTGGATATATTAAGGCCTAGATCTGTCATTTTATTATTTATTTTCTGTTTCTGATTTATTTGTTTCTCTTTTCTTGCCTACCTGTTGGTTTCTTGAACATGTTTTAGAAATTCTTCCTATGTATCTACAGTGTTTTTGAGTATGTAACTTTGTATAGTTCTCTTGGTGACTTGTCTAGAAATTACAATATACATGTGTAACCTATCATAGTTCATTGGCACTGATGTCTCATCGCTCAAGTGAAGTGTAGGAAACTTTCATTTATTTCCTTTTGCCCTCTCTATTTTTTAAAATATAGCTGTTTGTCTTAAGTATTTCCTGTATATCCATTGAGTACCACGTAAGATGGTGTTACATTTTTGCCTCCAATCATGAAATGCGATTTAATAAACTAGTTAAAGGAATACACAATCAGTCCCATTTTTATACATATCCATGGTTTTCCTTCCTTTCTGGAGTTTCAGGTATTCTTCTGTTATCATTTATATTCTATTTAGAGAACTTTGGTTAGCCATTTATTAAAGGTTAAATTGCTGGCAAAAAAAAAAAAAATTCTTGGTTTTTCTTCACCTAAAAAGCTCTTGATTTCCCCTTCATTCCTAAGGATATTTTTGCTGAATATAGAACCCTGGATTGGCATTTCTTTTCTCTTTGATATAAATGACACATTTATTGGCCTGTTTCTATGAATTTTTTAGAGTTTTTTTCTTATTATAAAAAATTCTGAAATCAAGATCATACATTTTGTTGGAGGAGTCATATATTCACAGACTTCAGGGAAGGATTCAGTGGATAACAAAGGTAAAATCTAATTCAACCACAGAGAGTGATGAGAGATGGAACAAGGTCTGAGCAGAAGTGGAAATCGTTTTCGTAAACAGAAGTGGATCGGCTTCCTTCTCCGAGAATAGAGGGAATAAAAGGAGGACTGGAAGAGATTTACATGGAGATCAGAGCATGTTTTCTAAATTGATTTCTCCCTGGGTGCTTTCTTGGTGAAGTTTGAATGTTTAAAGATAAATATTTTTCATAAACCAAGATGCTGAACTACAAGACAACTACTTAATTTCTCCTCATCTAAAGAAATATCTATGTATTCTACTTCAGAATAAAAATGAAAGAAATGAACTGCAAAATATCCATGGTTACACATGCAGTGGTGTTGGCTTTTAGATATCTTATGACTGTCTGAAACATGGAACCAACCCAAACAATTTTCAGGGGGGATCTGACCCCATACAATGTTTGCCTGGCACTCTTGGCTTTGTAACCTTACCTTGGCTTAGATGAGACTGCATTTCTTTCTGGTGCCTAACTTGAGAAATTCTGCCAACTTTTTTTGGAGATATTTAAATAGGTTAATTATAATATATTAGCACTAAAAAAAGGAAAATATAAAGCACCTTTTCTTGCCTATCAATAAGGAAAAATATAAAAAATATTTTCAGCATTGCCCAGAAAACATTTATTAGAATAAAAATATGACTGAGA
The DNA here is from genome assembly GCF_028885655.2 of Pongo abelii. Taxonomy (NCBI): domain Eukaryota; kingdom Metazoa; phylum Chordata; class Mammalia; order Primates; family Hominidae; genus Pongo; species Pongo abelii. The sequence goes on from NC_071996.2 coordinate 129,426,977, forward strand.
TCTACTTATTCAATTATTAATTTTCTTTTTTTGACCATGCTGCTTCTAGCAAATAGGACTGGTAATTTTAAAAAGTCAACTTAACAGAATGTACACATCAAAATAAGCTATATTTATTGTAATCTCACTTATATGTGTATCCAAGTTTGCTGCCAGTGTTAAAAAAAACTTTTTGGAAACTAATTTTTGGAAAAGTATCTGAAATCTCCAGCATGGTCTTTTCAGGAACATCAATGCAACAAAGGAAACCAGCTGGCTGTGTTGGTGAGACACACAGAAGATGGATTTGGTAACGGAAGGTGAGCTCTGTCAGTTTCCACAAGGGCAAAAGAGTATTGAGTCCTCATTGTGTGTCTGTCTCTTCCAATAGACTTTGGGCTCACGAAATGAAGGTACCATATTTTACTCATTTCAGTGTTCCCAGCACAGTTCTTGGCACATATCAGGCATATCATCAAAGATTATTAAATTCTATTTTCTTAATTCAAATCACAGTTAATGGTCCTAATGATTTGAAGTGACCCCAAATGTTTCTCTGACCATTTGCAAATAAGCATGAAATGATTCTTTTTTCTCATGTATGCATACCATTTCTACATGTAATATATACGCATAATGTATTATAAATTTTCACAGAACAGTATTTTCTGACCCCATTCTTCCCTTGCAGTGCAATAGTCTTATGGGGATTATTCATGATTGATAGTTGGATTCATTTTTCAACTAGATACCTGTATCCAAATGAATGCTTTAATATTTCAACCCCGTAAAAATGTAATGAAAAACCTGTCATGGATAATAAGTTGCAATGAAGTGCTTGAGAACCTTAAATGACAGGCTCTCTGTGATTTCAAGTTCCAGTTCTCTTGGATTTGAGTTATACAGTTAACTAAGTTAAGGATGCTATGTGTAAAGAAAAAACATGATCATTTCGATAAATTTCATAATCAAAAATAATAACAAAAAATCACTTTGCTGTGTGCTAAAATAAAAGTAATATTTTTTTCAGGGGACTTTACACTAGAAACAATGAGGCACAATCTGAGGGTGACTTCAATTAGCTGATTTCTCATCTTTTTTTTTTTTAAGTCTATTTGCTTTGTTTTGTCTTAATTCATTGTTTACTCCACTGTCTTACATATTAACCAGAAATAATATAACACTTTGAAGAAACCTGGATTTCCAGGGCAAAACAACTCAACAAGCTTTACTATCAATTGATGTGTGTTCGTGTGTATAATTCTAAAAATGTAAAATGAGTAATCATGAAAGTTAAGTTTACCTTTCTTTATTATGTTCATCCAAATTTATATTTACTGGATTAGAATACTTTCCTAGATGTCACCCAGAATCAAAAGTTCTATTACACCGATAAATGTGAATTTCCACATCAGAAAATTTGCTTTTTCCACTCTGTGTTTTATGTGGCTGTTACTGAAACAAACCAAATGGCTAAATCAATACAAATGGCCCTTGAGGCCTAGAGAGAGCACAAGAAAGTGTAGCATCATTAAACTAAATTACGAACAAGCACTTAAGAAGACAAATAAGTATTTTGTTACCATAAGTATTCATTTTTTTATGGTGATGATAATTGAAAATGTTTACAAAACATGCATGGTACCAGAAACAAGGCTTCTGTGATTGTGTCCTAATACTTAGGTATACCAAGTTGCTATGGCTGTTTTAATCAGATAGAAAAGTATAAATCTAGAGACGAAAATCTGATAGCATTTTCTCAAGCCCCAACCTCTATCTGGTATTAGGAAACACATAACTCAGGAGGAGTGATAATCAAGGAGGTGAACATTGGAAGAGTAATGGGGCCAGCTAGAGAGCATGAGTTTCACCTTGTTACTCTATAAACATGAGTCTGGAGCTGAGCAGGAAGAAGGAAGACACAGGAGGGGATAAAAGGAAATAATGCTAAGGGCTCAGGTAAGGGACGAGGATAGAACACAGCAAAGATAGGTGCTGCCCTTCCTGTTTCCTAGGAAACTGCTCCCAGATACCCAGGTTTATATCATCCACACGCTTACAGCAGATGAAAATGAAGAAGGACTAAGCCCAATATTCTACAAACAGAATACAGGCCCAGGAGATAGATCCAAGGACATGATATGTGAATAAAAATTATTTTGAAAAAGTCGGGAGCAAATGCATCTCAGAAGAAAGAAGAATAAACTACTCGGCATATTTAAAACTCAAAATTCAGGGCATAAGTGACTTTTGGTCCTGAGCAAAACTATGTGTGATATGCACTTCATAAGTGACAGTTTAGGGCAATGGTCATTATATAGTGGAATAGAACTAACCCTGGGAGCAAATCAAAATACACAATTTCTTTTTTTTTTGAGACAGAGTCTCGCTCTGTCGCCCAGGCTGGAGTACTGTGGCGCGATCTCAGCTCACTACAAGCTCCGCCTCCTGGGTTCACGCCATTCTCCTGCCTCAGCCTCCCGAGTAGCTGGGACTACAGGTGCCCACCACCAAGCCCGGCTAATTTTTTTGTATTTTTTTTTTTCTTTTAGTAGAGACAGGGTTTCACCGTGTTAGCCAGGATGGTCTCCATCCTCCATCTCCTGACCTCGTGATCTGCCTGCCTCAGCCTCCCACAAAATACATAATTTTAATTAACCTTCTTGTATAAGGCATGTAAGTTTAATATTAGAAAAAAATTACCTGTATTATAAATTAATTTAATAATGATGTTTGAGGTCTTCTAACCAAGACAATTTATTTTGTTTTATGTGAATAATTTTAAGTCTAAACATAGGAGAGGTTTTAGAAAAAAAATTATATAAATTATTTTCATGACAGATATACAGGTTTTGATACAAACATAAATCCTATCTGGAAAGTTCAAATTCTTTACTGTCTTTGTGAAAGATAGTTTTCAACAAAACATTATGCTTTTTTGCCCATACTAGCTACTAGGATCATGAATCTGAAGAAATTATACATATATATACACACATTAAATTATTATATATAGACTATATATATATTTGTCACTGCCGGTTGTTATTTTGACAGATTAAATAGAAACTGAACAGATAACTTTTACTTCACTGAATCAAAAACGCTCTTTATTGGTTATAAATGACATTGAAATACACTCCTGCAAAGCACATCCGAATGGTTTATGACTTTTTAAGGAAAAATATTATATTCAATGGGCTGACTGAAAATTTGCCTTCAACATAGTGACTCTATTCTATGTGAAAAATGATATAATTTAAAGAGACTGCAAAAACATACATAAATTAGTTTTATTTGTCTTTGACAGCTATGGTACAGCCCGTAGTACTCACACATATGCATTTATCTTCCCTTTCCAGGTTTCTGGAATGGTTAGCCTTTGTTACCCTTCCATCCAGGTAGCAATGTGCAACTGTTTCTGGTCCAGAAGCAACCAGCAGTGGCATGGGTCACTTCCCAGTTAAAGCATTTCATTACTGATATGAGTCTCCATGCACTCTTTCCCTCCATGATAATCTTGGAGGAAGACTCATATTCTAATGGTGGAACTATGGATTTGAAGGTTCATGTGTCAACAAAATCTCTACTTGGAGGAAACCTGCCTGAGAGAGTTACTTGGATGCACAAAAACTTAGCATGACTCAGAAAGAAAACTCTGGGGTGTGAAGCCACTAACTTGTTTTGATTGTTATTTCAGCACAACCTAGAATATACTAATGAATATAACTTTAGACAGCACTTTTTGTGCCATGATATTTCCATGTAGCACTTAATGTACAAGTATTTATGTTTTGACCTATTATATTTAATTCAAAAAAGCTTATTAGAAGCTGAGGCCAAACTAAATAAAAAGGGAACAACATGCCCAAATTTAGTCAAATATTGGAGTCTTCATCTTCATACAACAATTTGGAATATAAAAGAATGATGGCAGAGAGTTAATACTTCAAATATTGCATTGTAAGCTATATTTTTCTTAGAAAAGGATCTCCTGACCCATATAAACAGATATTTTTTAAGCAGTACTCTCTACTATGTAAATATTCTATAGCAGCCAGTATCTCTCATTTACAGGGTATTATCGTTGGCAGTAGGACATGAAGAGAAATCCTGAGGGTGTCTATGTTTAGGTGTCTTATTTCTGGAGGGCAGGAAATGACAAATACAGCCAAAAGAAACCCACCCCATGCCAGCAGTCCTTAGAGACTTTAATAAAGTTCAAAATTTTTATATTAACGTTACTATTCTTTTTTTAGTGTGTTTAAAATAGCACATTTTGAGAAACAAGTTTTCTTTTCTTGAGAATGAAATATGTTTAAGAGGAGAGCTTTGGTAGAGATTTTCTTTATTCAGGAGACTTTATACTTATGAGAACTAGAGGGAAGTTATGAAAGTCATAAGAGAGATAATGTTTGACTACCAAAATTGTTTGTCATTTTGAGTTGCCTTGTCTAAAGAAGAAAACATATTTGGTTGATTCTCCTAATATCTTGTTACAACTTATTCAGTGGGAATTTCTGAAGTGATGACATAAATGGAAAACCCTTGTAATCCACACTTTTGTATTCTAACTGCCTTCTCTTCTTGGTCTTGGGTCATCTTGTCATCTACTTCTTCATGTCATCAACTTCTGTTAGGTGAAAATACTGATATTCTAAAATTGACTAAACCTAAGCATGGGGAATATTTTTACTTTGTTTTAATTTTTTTCCTTAAAGTTATAGGTGGGTGTGTGTGTGTGTGTGTGTGTGTGTGTGTGTGTAGCACTATAAGGATGGAACAGAAACAAACATTTTTTAAAGTCATCTGTTAAAGGCAGAATAATACACTCTCCACCAAAGAAAAGGTATCTACATCCTAAACCTCAGAACCTGTGATTATATTATGTTACATGGAAAGGGGAATTAAAATAAGGTTGCTAATTTTAAGGATGCTTATTTCCTTAAAACAGGGAGATTATCCTGGATTTTCCAGATGGTGCTAATGGATCCTTAAATGTGGAAAAGAGAGGCGTATGAGGGTCAGCATCGGAATGATACGATGTGAAAAAGACTCAACTTGCCACTGATAGCTTTGAAGAGGGAAGAAGAAAGCTATGAGCCAAGAGATGTGAATGTCCTTTGGAAGCTGAAATAGGAAAGGATATGGATTCACTCTTAGAGGCTCCAGAAAGAAATGCAGCCTTACTGACATCATGGTTTCAGAGTGAGAACCACATCAAATTTCTAACCTAACAGAATTGTAAGATAATAAATTTGTGTTTTAAGCTAGTAAATTTGTGGTCATTTATTACAGCTGTGATAGAAAACTAAGACCTTTATAATGGCCTATGAGAATAAGACAATTTGAAAAACACTGTCCCTTAATTCTTTGAGAATTAAGAAGTATACAGTAACCAGTTTTTCTTAATTTCAACCAACAATCAAATAATAATAATAACAAAATAGAGGCCAGGCACGGTGGCTCACGTCTGTAATCCTGGCACTTTGGGAGGCCGAGGTGAGTGGATTACTTGAGGCCAGGAGTTCAAGGCTAGCCTCATCAACATGGTGAAACCTGTCTCTACTAAAAACACAAAAAATTAGCCAGGTATGGTGGTGCATGCCTGTAGTCCCAGCTATTTGGGAGGCTGAGGCAAGAGAATCGCTTGAACCTGGGAGGAAGAGGTTGCTGTGAGCCGAGATCGCACCATTGCACTCCAGCCTGGGTGACAGAGTGAGACTCTTGTCTCAAAAAATATAAAAAAAAAAATAAAAATAAATAAATTCGAATGGGAATTTTACTGGAAATGAGCATCATTCTCCAGACTCTGTTTTGGGAAATAGAATACAATTTCTTAAAGAAATGAATGAACATGCTAGATTTCCCCAATGCTTGAGTTTGCCCTGATGCATCTCTGCTGGGAAATTGAGAAATGAACTACACTGTCTTGTGAGATGTTTCTATGCAACAAGTCTATAACTGAACAAGAATAAATCATAACAAGTGAGAATCTTGAAAGGTCAAGCCATAAGGTTCACCACTGAGTTGGACTGGGTCAGAAGCTGGGAATGTTATTTAATACTGAGACAGATTGTAAACTTGCCAATCCAATCACACTCTACTTTGATGTTATGCTTTTTGCTTTGTAGGCTCTGGTTTATGGCAGTTGATGTTTATTTTCACATATACTTTCCTTTCTTCCTACTTTATAAAATTCGTGGAATTGGTATTTCTGCATCCTACTTAAGGCAAAGCATTAATTCAAGCCAACTAGTAAGCTCCTACCTTCTCTTGGTTCCAATTTCAACCCCATTATTGTATAAAATTTCATGTTTACAACGTTCTAACTCTGTGTTAAGAATAACAGCCTCAGTCACCAAGGCTTATGGGGCTTTCCACATTTCCAAATCAGTCATGAAAAAAACATGGACTAAAACCAAACATTTTTAAATGTATTTTGTGGAGTAATAACATTCATCTAACTGCAGATAGAAACTTTTTGTTCAGCCCGGAGATCATTGCAGTGATTCCAAATGGTTAGTCAAGACAGTGAAGACAGACTCTTTTCAAGCCACTTAAAATCCTGGTGGGGAAATAAACATGGCAAAATATACATTTAAATCTCAAAAACATATTAAAATGCAAAGACTGTTGGAGAAGTTAACAGGAAGTACTAAAACTACAACAGGTGTTTAGTAATGATAAATAGGATTTTCAACAACATTTCAATTAACTAGTCCTTTGAGATTATTTTCATTGCTAAATTAGCTAATTGAAATATATTATAAGAGCTTATTAAACACTTAATTCTGGTTTTCTTCAGTGTGAAATCTATTCAATTAGCATTTAAAAATACCTGAACATTTGGTATAACATAGATGAAACATCAAAATGGTCTCAGAATTTTTCATAATTAAAATATATATTTTGTTGTTAAAGAAACATTAACTCGGATAGACTTAGGTATCTTTTTCCTTCCTCTTCTTCTTAACCTAGGTGAGAAAAGGCAATTGTGAAAGGAGAAATGGACCAAGAATCAAGAAATGTAAAACTTTATCACTACTTTGCCACTAAAGAGTATTACATTGAGCTAATTGTTTTACTTCCTGGGTCTCAGTTTCCATAAATATAAAATAAAATATAGATGGCATTCATTCAATCATTAATGAAAAAAACTGAGAACTTCCTAGACTTCTGTATAGGCAATTGGGATACAAGAATAAACAGATTAATGCACAGAATTTATAACCCAACTTCTCTTGCAGCATAAATGACATTTATTTATGTGCTATAAATCAGTTTAATATTGTCAGTTTAATATTGGGAATTATATGTCCCATACCTATTAACATAAGTTGTCTAGTGTTTCAAATTAAAGTTTCTATGATGAAAAAAAATCAGAACTTAGTTTTAAAATAATACCTGGAACACTGGTAAACAGCTGATGAAGATGAAGAATTTTAAAATGCAATTTTAATGTGGAAAAAAAACAAAACGTTATTAGTAGGTCAAAATCTAGAGTGAAAAAAACAATTATGTAAAATTGCTTTATTAAATTAATGTCTTATGGAAAGGACTACCAAACCACTTTGGATAGTAGATGCTAAATGTTTTTATGGAATTTCTAGTTTATAAGACAAAGTTTGAAACAAAGAGAAACACTCATTCTAAAAAAAAGTGTTGATCTGAAATTTTTGCTGTTGTTTTCTTTATTTCAACTGCTGGTATAGCGCAAACCATAATTACACCTAGATGTCAGACCAGGAGAAAATAATATAATGAGGTTTCTAAATATTTAAACACTTTTTAAAATGTGGAAATTTGCCTCTATCAAAGCAACTTTTACTTTATTCTCTCTTTCTCTCTCTTCTTCCTCCTAACCTTGCCATTTCCCTTCTTTGAGCTGTTCCATTATTTTTTTCAAAATGTATTATTATTTTATGTATTTATTTTGTCATACATCCTCCCTTCTAAATCAAATTGTCTTTCTTATGCCCTTTTCTTACTCGCTTATCTCTCCTATCACTCTATCATCCAATTTTGTTCTTTTCTTTTCTTTTTTGAGACAGAGTCTCACTCTGTCACCAGGCTGGAGTGCAATGGCATGATCTCGGCTCACTGAAACCTCCGCCTCCTGGGTTCAATTGATTCTCATGCCTCAGCCTCCTGAGTAGCTGGGATTACAGACATGCGCCAACACGCCCAGCTAATTTTTGTATTTTTAGTAGACATGGGGTTTCATCACATTGGCCGGGCTTGTCTCGAACTCCTGACCTTGTGGTCTGCCTGCCTTGGCCTCCGAAAGTGCTGGGATTACAGCCGTGAGCAACCGCGCATGGCCCAATTTTTTTCTTAGATATTTTTTATTCATATTCCTGGTCTGAGACCTCACAAAACCCTACTACCAACAAGGAATAGGCCATTTACTCCTTCTTCCTAAAGTCCTAAAGAATTCTTTTGGGATGTCTATCATTTGTCCTACCCCATTCTTGAGAGTTCAGTCTTCACTCACCTTCATTTCACCTTCCAGTTGTCACTATGGGCTGTCCTGCCTCCAAGCCATCATCAAGATTTGATAGCTCACATTCTAATGAAATAATCCATCAGTTCCATTTCATAACCCTAAAGAGTCTGTTCCCAAACTTTCAAACAAAGAGTTTTCTTATTAATATCTCTAGAGTCGACCTGGGTATAGTTTGGACAATTCACCAGTATTTACTAAACACAGACACTGGTTGAGAAAAAGACTGTTACTCTTGCTAAAGTTCTGTTTTTCAGAGGCCCTTTCTCTTAGGAACAACTGATGTATTGTTCTCCAGCTTTGGAAACTACCTTCCCATACATTCTACAGTTTGTCTTTTATTGCTCCGTATTAGTCAAGATTCGTTCAGTTGCAAGTGAGAGATCCAAATTCAGCCATGTTAAACCATAGGAAAGGAAAAAAGTCTTGCCTACATAACCAAAAGTCCCAGGACAAACTACCATCAGGTTCAGTTGGATTAAATTATGTTATCACATTACCTGCTCTCTCTTTTTCTCCTTCTTAATTTCTCAGCCCTGCATCCTGTATGTGTTGATCTCATTATGTGCTTTTCTTTTACATGGACTAGATCTATTCATTATAACAGTTCTAGCACAATTTTCTACAAACTTAAAATCCAAAGGTTAGTCTTTTTTATTTCCAGCAGAAATTTGAAGACAGGAAGTTTCCCTTGGGCTGATGCCTCTTAAAAATGCAGGAAGATGTGGTATTCTCTGTGGCCTAGTCTACATAAGACACACATCCTTGTAATGGTAGGGGTAGAAGGGATAAGAGATTATGGTATAGAACTTTGACTGAAATTCCTACCAAAATTTTATGGAACGGGAAAGGTATTTCCAAATGAAGATGGGAAAGAATCCTGAGCGGACAAAAATTGTATTTAGAGTAGTCCAATCTACATAAACTCCTCCAAAATGATACAATTTGGGAGGTAGCTTTATAAACTTTAGAACAACTGTGCTATTATAGGTATCAGAAGATTCCAGAAAACTAGTTAAACTCCAACAAATAGAAAATGCCTATAGGTATAGACTGAATAATTTAACTAATTGATTTTTTTACATGTCAATATTTTCCTAGATCTTTAAAATTAGGTTGCAGTTATCAAATTTTTTTCATATCACATGTAGTTAAATAAGCTCACATTTATTAGTGAATCAAAAGTTGGGAATTTCAATGAGTTTTATATTCTTTCCCTATATTCACTTTTCCTCTTTTAGCACTTAAATTTTTCTTCTGGAAACACTTTCAGTTGATTTTCAGTCTAAAACCATAAGTTATAATAGTATCTGCTAAAGATGTCCCTGTTCACTAAGAATGAACTGTAGAGCCCTTAAAATAACCTTCAAGACTTGCCTAGAGAACTGTGTCCAGGTACCTCTCTGACCTCATGCTCTCTCACTCTAATCCACCAGCTCTGCTCCCGCCATGCTGTGTCCCCATCCCAGCCCCTTGCAGGTGCTCAAATACCCCATCTCAAGCACATTCCCATCTCAAGGCCCTTGAACTTACTGTCTCTTCATTCTGGGACACTATCATGTTCATAACCACATGGCTCACTCCCTCACATGACTGAGGTATTTGTTCAAATATCTCCTTTTCAGGGAGGACTATATTAACCATTCTATCTAAAACAAACAAACAAATGGACGGACAAACCCTCTTATCCCATTAGCCTCCCTAATTTTTAAAAATGTGCTAAGCATTTATTATTTTTTTAAATTGACATAATAACTGTACCTATTTATGGAGTACAAAGTGGTATTTCAATATGTGTGTACAATGTATAATGATCAAACCTAAGTAGTTAGCATATCCATCACCTCAAACATTTATGATTTTTTTTCATTTTGGAAACATTGAAATTCTTCTATTTGAAAATATACAATAAATTATTGTGAACTATAGTCACCCTCCAGTATTATAAAACACTAGAACGCATTACTCCTATCTAGCTGGATTTCTGTATTTATTAACCAACTTCTTCCTGTCTCCACTCCTCCCTACCTTTCTAAGCCTCTAGTAAGCACAACTACCCTCTACCTCTATGTGATCAAACATTTAGCTTCCATATATAAGTGAGGCCATGCGGTATTTATTTGTTTTTCTGTGCCCGGCTTGTTTCATTTAACATAGTGTCCTCCAGTCTCATCTGTATTGCTATGAATGACAGGATTTCATTCATCTTTATGGCTGAATAGTATTCCATTGTATATATACACTATATTTTCTTTATCCATTCATCTGTTGACAGATATTTAGCTTGATTCTATATCTTGTCTATTGTGAATAGTGCTGCAATAAGATAGCTTTTTGACAGACTAATTTTCTTCCCTTCAGATATATACCTAGTAGTGGAATTTTTTTTACAGCAATTATTACCACCCAACACAGTTGGTGTTTGTCTGTTTATTTTCTTTCCTTCCCCACTGGTATGTGGTGTAATTGACAAGAAAGACTGATTTGCACATTTCTATATTTCAGCACCCAGGACAGTGCCTAACATATTGTTGGTGCACAATAAATAGATGTTAAATACATTCTTGAAAGGAGAATGAATGAATGAATGAATGAACAGTTCTGTCACTCAGATCCAAATGTTGACTCATGATCTAGACCTAGCCTGTCAGAGTCTCATATTGCATGGCCACAGTGATGCTTTAAGTGTAGCCATGAGACCTGTATCAAACACATATGTCGATATGGTTTGGTTCTGTGCCCCCACCCAAATCTCAACTTGAATAATAATAATCCCACATATTAAGGGGCAGAACTAGGTGGAGATAATTGAATCATGAGGGTGATTTCCAACATGCCGTTCTTGTGATAGCAAATGAGTTCTCACGAGATCTGATGATTTTATAAGGTGCCTCCTCCTTCACTCAGCACTCATTCTCTCTCCTGCCACCCTGTGAAGAAGGCCCTTCTGCCATGATTGTAAGTTTCCTGAGGCCTCCCTAGCCATGTGGAACTGTGAGTGAATTAAGCTTTTTTCTTTATAAATTACCCAGTCTTGGGCATTTCTCCATAGCAGCATGAGAACAGACTAATACATATGTACTCACAGTAAATCTGTGACACTACAGACAAATAACAATATAAATTAAAACAATGAAGCCATAAAGAGGGTCAGCCTGAGCATCAACCCAACACAGATGAAGGCACGGCTAACACATGGAGCCTCATGACTCTAATAACTACCCATGACCATCCCACTTTCTTTTCTCATGCTAGTCGGAGCTTGTAGTTTTTCCCTGAAATTAAAATGTTTTGAAAATTCTTTAAATTTCTTTCCAAAAGATAACTAATAACTGCACTGTAATCAATAATTGATGAGCATATCAATTTTTAGTACTAGAATTTGCTATATTTTTTAAATGTTGATCGTTCAGAAAATGGTACCACATTACTGTGTTTGAATTCTAGTCATGTTTGCATGACTTTAGTCATATCAATTATCTATGTTATCTATTGAGTCATTAGCATTGATCTGGGAATTTGAATGCACCCTCTGTATAAAATTACTGTCATCAGTCCATCAATTACGCTTGTAGCCAATGTTTTTCTCCATATTTTAATGGATCTAGAGAATTTCAGAACTGGAAGAATCTAAGAATCAAGTCATATACACTTATTTTATAATTTAGGATCCTGAGATACAAAGACATGTAATAATATATAAATAGTAAATAAAACAGCATACATGGTTTATCTTACATAAGCCTTGTCCTTTCCCTAATTAAAGTATTTAAATATTTACATAAATAGAAATGCAGCTGTGATATTGAAACCAAATCAGTTTAGCAGTCAGTGGTGACTAAAGATTTCATAGCAGGTGCAGCCCTTAAATTTATCTTGTCTCACATTCCAAATGATGCAACAAGTGCAATATCCCCAACCATATTCAATTGCCAGAGCCTAATACAAGTGAATGCAAATACCTAATGTGAAAGGTCAAGATTACTGTTAAGAAATCAGCAGCATAACTACTGTTAACACATTTTCACTTACATAACAGTAATTGCATTTAATCATAATAGATATAAGGCTTGACTTATTAATTTTGGTTAATTTGGTTCGGTGTTTAAAATGTGACCGGGCCTATCTCCTTAGCATCTATTCACTAAAACCTTTCAGCTGCAGGATTATATTACAGACCCAAAAGAGTACTCAGAAACAGAGGTTGTAAATTACTAACCCAGTGTACATAAGTTTGGAGCATCAAATAGAATCTTATTTAATTTACTTACAAAATCTGTTTTAGAAAAACCACCAAACACTGGGAGAGAAATCTTAGTGCACTGAATAATTTTATGTGTGGTTGTAGTATCTTAATAGGTTGTAAGACCTTCTTTAGGGAGGTTAGATAATATCTTGTGTGTACAGTTTATGAGCTAGACATACATTAACCTACTCAATCCTGGTAACAGCTCTATGAGACAAGTACAATCATTACCTCTGTTGTACAGATATAAAAACTGAGGTCAACAGAGGATTCGAAAAATTGCTCAAGGTTACTTATTCACTGAACTCCCCAGAATTATTACAGAGTGACTAAGCAGTCTTAATACAATCGAATATACTATGTTGCACTTGAAATCATTGTTTATTCATTTGCTAAACATAGGTTAAGCTTCACTATGTCCAGGACTAATCTGGAGCCAGTATGCAGGTATTAAAAAATAATAAATAAGGTCCATATTATCATGGGCTTACTGCCAAGTGCAGGGAGGCAATAAAGATGATTATCCTTTAGTCTCTAAAAAGTTCTAATGAACTAACTGGAACAAAGCAATGTAAAAAGAAGATAGATGGGAAGTGAGAAAAGGTACTTCAGATAAGATGGTCAGGAAAGCCTGCTCTGATGAAGCAGCATTTTATTTTTATTTTGTTTCGTTTTGTTTTCCTTTCAGCTACAGCTCAACGAATAAAGCAGCGTTTTAGTTGATATTTCTTTTTTGTTTTGTTTTGTTTTGTTGAGACAGAGGCTCTGTCTCTCGCCCAGGCTGGAGTGTAGTGGCGCTATCTCGGCTCACTGCAACCTCCACCTCCCGAGTTCAAGAGATGATTCTCCTGCCTCAGCCTCCCGAGTAGCTGGGACTACAGGTGCCTGCCACCATACCCGGCTAATTTTTTATGTATTTTTAGTAGAGATGGGGTTTCACCATATTGGCCAGGCTGGTCTCGAACTCCTGATCTCAGGTGATCCACCCGCCTCAGCGTCCCAAAGTGCTGGGATTACAAGAGTTGATATTTCAATGGTGACAAGCAGCTTGCCATCCAACAGCATAACAGAAGAACATTTTTAGGCAAATTGAACAGCAAGTAAAAATGTTATGTGGACATGAGTTTGTTATGGTCAAAGGACAAAAAGAAGTTGATGAGGCTGGAAGGGACAATAGAGAGGATGAGGTTAGAGAAACAGAAAGGCCCCAAAGTCTGGAGTCTCACAGGCCAAGGTAAGGATTCCAGCTACAATGCGCAAGCCTTAGAGAATTTTAAACATTTGCATGAAAGTCACACAATTTGATTTACATTTTAAAAAGTTTGGCTTGTTTTGTAGAAAACAGACTGTAGGAGAAATGGACAAAAGTAAAGAAAGAAGACCAATTTAAAGGGCATTAAGTAATTCCATTTAGAATGAATATTAGGGGTACTTTTGAAGAGAAAAAAATAAATGCTAAGATCCTCCTCCTTAAATTGCTATTTGTAAAGATATCCCTTTAGAATGTTCATAGCTCTCCCCATGGGGAATAAATGAAGGAGACATAGAAGCTAATAATGGGTTCGGTGCTTTCCTGTGCACTCTCATAATGCTCCTCTTTACCCTTCTGCATGTATCACGTTGTACAGTACGTTAGTTGCCCTTTTTACTTGCTTACCTAGTCCAAAAATGTATCAACATTTTAAGAGCAAGAGCTGAGTCTTTACAATCTCCAGGTCTTCTTCCTAGCACATAGTAAGTACTTAAAAAATATGTGTTACATACTTAAAATAGCTCCAGCAATTACCCAACATATGTACCTAAGTTTCCCAGGGTAGACTTCCTGAAAGTTCTGGTTCGTCATTCCACCTCACCCCACTCCAAATGCCTTTCACATTCAGGAGGGATGCAAAGCTAGGATACAAACCATCCAGCGAATGCATTCACTAGTTGTCTATTAATATAGTTGATAGTATACGGAGGTACATTTTAACATCTTTAGTACTGGGAAGAGGGTTGCTGAAGAGTAGTGAGACTGGGTAGTTTAATTTTATTCTTTATGCAAGCATCAATAATATTTTCTTTCACTATTTTTTGTGGTTATATTTGAATATGCTTTTTCTGTGGTTATATTTGAATCTAAATTTGTTATTGGAGAAATATAAGAAGAAACTGTAGCTTTCAAGATCCATCAATTAGCAAGAGTTTCCTCCTAGAAATTCCAACCCTTTCCCCTTCAGGGTTTGATTTTACACTCTTTTCAACAATCTCTATAGAACACTGCCTACTCTTATAGTACATCTTTATGGATTAGTAATTTTCAATTTATGCAGTCGTTATCCTATTAGTAGGAGCACACTGTAATTAGGAATTCTGTGTTTTAGTTGTGAATCCTCACTACTAAGCATAGGGTCAGAAACAAGGTGATTATTCTGGAAGAAAGAGAAGGAAGGAAGGAAGGAAGGAAGTGAGGGAGGGAGGGAGGGAGAAAGGAAGAAAAGAAAGAAAGAGAGAGGAAGAAAAAGAAAAGAAAGAAAGAAAAAGAAAGAAAGAAAAAGAAAGAGAAAGAAAGAAAGAAAGAAAGAAAGAAAGAAAGAAAGAAATAAAGAAAGAAAGAAAGAAAGAAAAAGAAATGAAGGAGGGAAGGAAGGATGGGAGAGGGAGGGAGGAAGGGTGAGAGGGAGGAGGGGAAGAGGGAGGAGGGGAAGAGGAAGAAAGGAAGGAAAGGGAAAAAGGAAGGAAAGAAGGAATGAAGGGAGAGAAAGGGAGGGAGGGAGAAAATAAGAGAGGGAAAAAGAAAGGGAAGAATGCAGTTCTTAGATTCTTCTATCACTACCAGGTCCTGAAAATAATGCTTGTCCCGCAGCTTTTCAAATATGAGAGTTTCTCAGGTCCTCAAAAACCTGAAAATACCAGAAATATCCACATTTACTTACTGTTTTTTTATGGGCAGTTACATTTCTTTATACAGAGACAAATGGAAGTAAACTTTAAAAAATACAATCAGTCTATTTATGGGGTAAAGTGTGATGTTTTGATATTTGTATATATTGCCAAAAGATTAAATCAAGCTAATTTACCTATTTATCACCTCAGCTACTTATCATTTTTTTGTGGTGAGAACATTAAAAATCTATTTTTTTAGCAATTTTGAAATATAGAATGCATTATTTCTAACTGTGGTCACCATACTGTGCAATAGATCACTAAAAGGTTTTCCTCCAGATCACGCTGTACCCATAAATACAAGCAATTACTTTTTTAATTAAAAATACATTAATTTTAAAAATACTGTCAGTCTACTTCCATTTCATTTCTTATGGTTTTTCCCAATGTCGTATTCTTTGAGACCTGGATCCTATTGTACAATATTGGTCTGCCATGCTTATAATGTCACTAATTATGTTAGTTCAATGCAAGGAATCCTGTTTACAGGAAATACATTGAATTTGTTTTTCTTTTTTTATATTACATTAAGTATTGTCAAGAATATGTGCAATAGATATAGAAAAAATATGGGTAATTTTCTTCTTTCCAAAAGATTGCTACATACTCAGGAAAACAAGACTAGCTTACATGAAACGTTATAATAAACAATATAAGTGTGCTGTATAGTTAATTACTTAATGTATGATTTGCAAGATATTTTGTGCTTATTTGGATGGGTGATAGTCCATTAGAGACAGGCTTTTACACGGTCTTGCAAGTAGGACCTCTGGCAAGTTATGTAATCTGTTTTTCAGTTCTTTCATCAGTTAAATGGGAAATATAAGTGTCTATCTTATAAGACTGCTTAAAGGCTAAATGAATGATAGATGTAAAGCATATGACACAGTGCTAACAAAGAATTCGTACTTAAGAAACATAAATTATCATTGTAATTCTTGTTATTGTTGCTGTTGTTGTCATTATTATCATCACCAGTGTGACAGATAGCAGGTGGCTACCAATGATTCACACATCTTGTTATTTATGGCCTTATATACAGCCCTCCTCTTGATTGTTGCTTGTATCTAGCGGCATGCTTCTACTGAAAAATATATGGGAAAATTGATAGAATATGATGGGATACACAAGACTATAACTTCTATCTGGCCAGCATGTTCTCCCTTACTTTCATCCTCTCTTGCCCTCTCACTTGCCTTGCTTTGAAGAAACCAGTTGCCAGGCTGTGAAATGCTCTATGGTGAGGTTCAGTTGTCAAGAAACTGATGTAATCCTCTGATGAAAGATTATGAGGAAGTAAATTCTGCAAATAACTGTGTTGAGTGAGCTTGGAAGCAGATCCTCCCCAGTCAAGTCTTTAGATGAGATGGCAGCTCTGGTTGATACTTTGGTTACAACCTGTACTTATATTCCTGATCCACAGAAACTTTGGTATAATAAATGTCTGTTGTTTTAAGTCATTTGGTTTCATGAAATGTGTTATGCATCAATAAATAGCTAATAGAGTCATCATCACTGCTAATGCCATGGACGAAAGATACACGTGATGGATACTACATTCCAGGAATGACTTATGAAGAGTAAGGACTATGAAAGACAGATAAGCTTGGGATGGGCATAACAGGTGAATGCAGGGTGTGAAGTCATTTGATGTGCAGAAAAACATATGCTAAAGCATCAAAATCAGGATACTGAGTATTTGTAAAGCAAAGAGCTAAGCTCAAGTAGGTTTGCAATAGTAGATTTTAAAGTAAGTTTGATTAGATAGCTGAAGAAAAATCAAGGTGTTTAAAGTTCAAGCTTTTCTAGTAGATTTATTATACATTTACTAGCATAATAAGAATTTGCCTTAATTTCCTCTTTCCACAGTGCCTAACATTATGCCTATCAGATATCAAATATCAGATATCAAATATTCAATAAAAATATTCAAAAACCAAATGAGAACAGGGCGATTTTTCAGGCATCAGGAGTCTCTGGAGGCTTTTAAACTCAGAAGTGGTATAATGAAAACTATGTTTATAGAATTTGGGTGGACATCTGCACCATGGAATACAGAGAAAAGAAAATGTTGTCATGGAGGCAAGCTCTTATATATGTATGAGAATGTGTGAATACAGACTAAAGGAAGAACAGTGGGGATGGAAGACACCCAGAAACAAAGAACAGGTCTCCAAGAATGCCACAGGTAAATGAGGCTGTGCCCAAAATGCCAGATCTTTACAAATGTCAACACAAATGATTGGAGTATCATTCCTTCTACTTTCATCACTAAGAAGTAACTAAACCAGGAATTCTATACTCATTATCTCTTCAACTACTACCCATCTGTAGCTGAAGCAGCTAAAAATCTGAGGACATATGGCTGTGATAGGTAGATAGCATCACATGCCAGAAGCAGTATTTTCAGAGAGAAGAAAAAACATGAAAATGAATTCCAAATACTCATGTCCCCTGTTTTGCAACCTCCTAACATCCTACTTGGTTTTGAAATACATGCAACTAAACCTCATAAATATAGTGAAAAGTAAGATAAATCAAAATTATTGTATTTGAGAATGAGTCCACTATTGTTTGGCTGAGTAACACAGTGCTAAGTACAGAATAAATTACAAAGAAATTAAACACAGCTGGGCACTGTGGCTAACGGCTATAATCCCAGTACTGTGGGAGACCGACATGGGTGCATCACTTGAGGTCAGGAGTTCAAGACCAGCCTGGCCAACATGGTGAAACCTCCTCTCTACTAAAAATACAAAAATTAGCCGGGCTTTGTGGTGAGCGCATGTAATCCCAGCTACTCGGGAGGCTGAGGCAGGAGCAGGAGAATCTCCTGAACCCGGGAGGCGGAGGTTGCAGTGATCCGAGATCACGCCACTGCACTCCAGCCTGAGTGACAGAGTGAGACTCCATTTCAAAAAATAAATAAATAAGTAAAATAAGAAAGAAAGCAAACACAGACACACATGCACACACATGCAATATCTCCTCCCTAATGAGCCTTAAAATCTGAGTTTAAAAAGTAAAAACGCACAACTAGCCATACAGAAAAGTAAATGAAGAGCCATTATATGATAAAGACAATCTTGATACGTAGCACAAAATAATGAACGTGGTTTACCTGTGTCAATATTTAATCAAAATTTTATTTATATGCAGAATCCTATCTATTAACATGTTAAAATAGAAATTAAATATTTAAGAAAGTTTTCTAAGGCAGCCACTTTTCTTTTTCATGCATTTCTTGCTTGCACTTTTACAAATTGTCATCTATCTTTTCTCTGTTTTGTTACCAGAAACTATCTTTAAAAAATACTCTGTAAAAAATTAATAAATAGTTATTTAAATATAATAAAAATCACATGGAAAATGATCAAGAACAAGGTGACAATGAAAGAGAAATTGCTTGTTCTACAATAAAATAAACTGTCTACATAATATTCTTGAGAAAAGCTGAATCAATAACATTTGGAATTTATTCTGATGTAAGAGATCATTTAAGTGAGAGAATAACTAGGCTGCTTAAGTTTGTACCTATATTTTTTCAAGTAAAAGTCTCATTCAAATATAACGTGTTTACAGAAAAGTACATAAATCATGCGTAAATCTCAGTAAAGTTGTACAAAGTGAACACAACTGTGCAGCCAGCATCCAGATCAAAAAACAAAGTCCTGCCAGCCTCCCATAAAGATGCCTAAGAGTCTCCAGTGCATACTGCCCTTCTGCTGGATAAAATCTCTACTGATTCTTTACACTATAGACAACATATGCCTATTTTTTATCTTTAATTAAATGTTTATTTAAATGTTTTAATTTTCCTTTCTGTTTTGGGAAGTTGTACCATTTATATGATGGCATTGTATTGTTTGAATATATGAGTATATCAAAATGTATTTCTCCATTCTATTCTAGATGGACATTTGGATTGCTTCTAGTTTGGATGTATTAAAAATAGTGTTGCTATGAATTAGTTGGCATCAAATGAAATATATACATATGTTGAATTAGACCAAATACTGTGCAAAATTATTTAGATGAATGATTTCATTTCATTTTCAATAAAACAGCATGTGGTATTTACTATTTGTATCCTCATTCTTGAACTGCAGTAACTGAAGTTTGAGAGGGTTAGTAACTTTCCCAAGATGATGTGGCTAGCAAGTATGGGAGGTCAAATTCATGATTCAACAAATAGGGTCTCTATCCTATACCAGGACCTCTTATAGAAGCAATAAAAATAGCAATAAATAAAACAGATCATAATCCCTGTCAACCATTTTAGTTGGTTTTAGGAGAAAGACAATAAAATATGTCATATGTTACTTTGTGAGGTGATGTGTGTTAAAGAAGAAGGTAAAGTAGGAAGAAAAATAAGAAATGAGAAGGGTTTATTGGTTTTAATTTTAGGTAAGGTAACTGGAGAGGAGTTTGATGAGAAAGGTGCTGTTTGATTAAATAACCTAAAAAAGGATTGGACTTCAGGCCTATCTTGTAGCAGAGCCCATACTGTTTACATATTAAGCCAATAAATGTAAATTTATAACTTCTTAATAGAGATATTTTGAAAATACTGCACATCTTTAAAAAAAAATCTACTGCCCACTCATCTGTGTGTAGATCATTAAAGATAACAAAACAAAACAAAGAAATAAAAGCCAATTGCACTGAATTTAGAGTGGATTTAATTGCAAGAGTTTAAAAGGCTGATTCCCAGTCCTCTTTATAAATACTGGTTGATAAGACGTCACTGGACATATTCTGAGGTTAACAAGCCAAAATATCAACAATGGTTAGACAAATATTGTTAACTAAAGACAAGATTAGAGGTAATATAAGAAATCATTGAGCTAGTAACACTTGTAATTTTTATTTAACCTTTCTTCTAGGGGATAATTTACTTTATGGAGGCAAATATAGAACTGATTTTTAAAATATGTTATATACTATATTTAAATTAGCGGAACATAAGGCATCACTGTTATTTTTGTTTTCTTTACCTTAAGAGAACTGGATTAAAATAGTCTAACAAGAGATTTTTGCCACTGGTATGACCAAGTAGCTCTTAAAGGACCCAATACTGACACATACAAAAGCTACAAATTTTTAAAAAACATAAACAAACAAACATATAAACAAAAATCCCATAATGACACAAAGGAACTGGAGAATGAACCAAAACAGGCTGATAAGGTTTGGCTGTGGCCTTACTCAAATCTCAAATTGTAGCTCCCATAATTTCCATGTGTCATGGGAGGGACCTGGTAGGAAGGAATTGAATCATGAAGGCGGGTCTTTCCCATGCTGTTCTCGTGATAATAAATAACTTTTATGAGATCTGATGATTTTATAAAGGGGAGTTTCCCTGCATATGCTCTCTCTCTCTCTTGCCTGCTGCCATGTAAGACCTGATTTTGCCCCTCTTTTGCCTTCTGCCATGATTGTGAGGCCTCCCTAGCCATGTGGAACTGTGAGTCAATTAAACCTCTTTGCTTTATAAATTATGCAGTCTCAGGTATGTCTTTATTAGCAGTGTGAATACTGACTAATACATAGGCCAGTTCCTAATGGAAGGTAACATTCGGCAGATGAAACTGGCATAAGTGAGTTATCAGGTTTTATGCCTTTTAACTCAGGGTCAGGTCAAAGTCTATAAATGGGGTATATAAAACCCTTCTAGGGAGCTCACATACTTTCCCCCCTGCAGAAATACAAGACAAAGATTTGGTGTATTATAGCCACTGGTAAGTTATTGAGAGCAGTCCCAGAAAAGATGGAGCCAAAGAGAGAGAACTCTAAATTTTGGGTATAAATTTAGCCTAATCTCAGGCTAACTTCTAAACACTGAAGTATGGCACATATTCCAAAATGTAAAATCAGTACTGAGATTGATTTGCCACCCAAGAAACAGAGTTCACAGTTTGAACCCAACCAATTTAATTACTTGCAAAATAAAACAAACAAACATGGCCAAATGTGTATAATAGAATTCAGAACATACCCAATATAACTCCACAACATCAATGATAAAATCCAATATACTAGACATTTGAAAAGCCTGGAAAATGTGGCAAATTTTAAGAGAAAATATAATCAACACACTATTACTAAAATGATGCTGATGTTGGGCTTATCAGAGGCAGTTTTAAAACTGCTATAACTATGTATGGAAGGGATTTCAAGATGGGTGATGGGAGGCCTCTGGAATCCACCTCCTCCACAAAGAACCATCATAGCAAGTAAATAATCACACTTCAAATAGATCATCTAAGAGAGAATGCAGGGATTCAATAGGGAAGTGGCTGGAAGGAAACACCTAAGGCAAGGAAAGAGAGGAAAGTAAGGCAGGCTGCTTGGCTGGGATTAGCTGGGAGCCTGGAGAGGCTCCTCAATACAGGGAAAGGGAGGGTGAAAGACCCCCAGTGGTCAACATTTCCTCTGCAGACTCCTGCAATCCTGGCCATGAGAGAGCCCCTTGACCCTTGGGGCCCTAAGACTAACATAGGAAGCTGCCTGGAAACCACACAATGGTATTGCTCCAGAGAAGCCATTCAAGCTGGGCCCCATATTGCCCGAGTTCCAAGATGCTATAGCACAGAGACAGCCCCACCCCGACAAGATTGCATCCTGCCCTGGGGTCCCACAACCCCTGCATCTCTAAAACCTTGGAGCCCCATTGACATCCCCAAACTGCAGGCTCTGCTGCTGCTGGTTACTACTGCCAGGGCCAAGGCATGAGCTATTGGCAGCAGCCCTTCCACCAGTCACATTTTCATGTACCCTGAGGACAGACTCCCCGACCCATGGCTGCTGCTGCTGCTGGCTGTCACTTCTGAGGCCAAAGTGTGAGCCACTGGCAGCAACCCTAAGGACAGATTAGCCTGTCTGAAGCTGCTCCCTGGGACTAAAGTGAGAACTCCCCAGCTGCCTGCCTAAGGCCACTGCCACTGAAAGCAACCCTGTTCTTACCAGCAGCAGGCCTGCAGCACAACCACTGCTTCCCCCACCCAACCATTCTATCAGGAGCCTAGGTATCACCCAGGCTACCTACCACAGCAAGCACCTGCACATATCACTGGGGAGCCTGAGGACATGCCTGTCTGGCCCAGCTCTGCCCTCTCAGTGCCCAAGCACACCATCTGGGAGTTTGGAGGTCATCCTGCCCATTCTGCCATTGCTAACACTTGAGCACCCCTCCCAGGGGCCTGAGCATGGGTCCATTCAACCTGCTGCAACCACCACAGTTGGCACCCACCAATACATGCCACTTGTGGGCCTGGGAACTAGCCCACTTAGCCTTTCACAGCCACCACAAACACCAGTGTAGATGCTTGGAAACCAGAAGGTTGTCCTGCCAATGCTATCTTCCATGATCACCCATGCCATACCCATTGCCTAGGGGCCCAAGGACCCACCTACCAGCCCATTCCACAACTAATCCACAATCTGCCTGTAAGAATCAGCCCACATAAGCCCATTAAAATTGGGGCCAGAGTACAATACCTTGGGGCTCAGGAACAGGCATGCTTGGCCTTCTGCTGCCACCAATGGGGCCCAAGTATTGGCCCACCAGGCATCCCCATTCACAGTAAAACTTAAACACAGTCTCCATTAAGAATTACACCCTAAGCCACAGAAAAAAATCATTGACACTGCTTACAGGTGAAGAAATTATATAGCGACTACACTATTGCTCACACCCAAAAGCAAAGGCAAAGTGCTATACCCAATCAACACCATAGACACATCTCCAGGAAAAAGTCCTTCCCTATAAAAGCAAATCCAAAAATTGGAAGAAGCAATTGTTACAACAGACATGCAAATATCAATGTAAGGATACAAGAAACATGAAAAAGTAAGGAAATATAACACCTCCAAAGGGACACAACAATTCTCTTGCAACATATTTCAATAAAAAAATTATGAAATCCCAGAAAAATAATTCTAAATAATTAAAAATAATTCTAAATAATTAAAGAAGATCAGTGAAATACAAGAGAACACAGATAAATAATACAAAAAATCAGACTCTCTCTCTCTTGCTCTCACTCTCCATGAATTTCTTTGGGAAGAAAATAAATGCTCAAATGTTTTAAAAATCAGGAAGACAATTCAAGATATGAATAATAAATTTACCAGAGATATATTTCATAAAAAAGAACCAAATAGAAATCCTGAAACTGAAGAATTCATTAGATAAAATAAAAAATATATTTAAAAGCTTTAACAATAGACTAGATCCAGCAGAAGAATTTCAAAACTTGAAGACAAGTATTTTGAAATAATCTAGTTAGACAAAAATGAAAAAAAAATAAAAATAATAAACAAAGCCTACATGACATGTAGGGCACCATAAACAAAATATTCAAATTTTTGGTAGCCCAGAAGGCAAAGAGAAATACATAGAAAACATATTTAATGAAATAATAGCTGACAACTTTGCAAGTCTAGCAAGAGATTTTGACATTCAGATAAAGGAAGCTCAGAAATGCCCAAATATATACAATTCAAAAACATCTTCTCCATGGTACGTTCTAATAAAACTGTCAAAAGTCAAAGACAAAGAGAAAATTTTAGAAACAGTGAGATAAAAGCATCTAGTCATTTACAAGACAACCTCCATGAGATTAACAGCAGGTTTCTCAGCAGATGCCTTACAAGACAGGGGAGAATAGGATGATATATTCAAGATGCTGAAAGAAAAAGAAAAAAAAATGCTAGTCAAGGATATTATAACCAGAAAAGTTATCCTTGATAAATAAAGGAGAAATAAATTCTTTTCCAGATGAACAAAAGCTGAGGGAGTTAATCACCACAAGTCTGACCCTACAAGAAATATTTAAAGGAATCCCACACATGGAAGAAAAAGGATAAGCCAAATTCAAACTTAGTTTTAGGAAAGAAATAATAAAGAACAGAGCAGAACTAATGAAATGGAGATCTAAAAAGCAATACAATAGATCAATACAATGAAAAGTGGATACTTTGAAAAAAAAAAAAAACAATTCATAAACCACTAGCTGGACTAATCCAAAGAAAAAGAGAGAAGACCCACATGAATAAAACAAGAAATTATAAAGGAGACATAAAAATTGATACATGAAAACACAAAAGATCATCAGAGACTATTAAGAACAACTGTACACTAACAAACTGGGAAACTCAGAGGAAATGGATAAATCACCGGACACTTATAACTTACGAAGCCTGAATCAGGAAGAAATAGAAAACCTGAACATACCAATAATGAGTAATGAGATTGAATCAGTAATAAAAAGTCCCCTAACAAAGAAAAGCCCAGGACTGAGTGGCTTCACTGCTGAATTCTACCAAACTTACAAAGGAAAAAAATAACACCAATTCTCCTCAAACTGTTCAACATCTCTTCACAGTAAAAACTCTCAACACACTAAGCATAGAAGGAACACACCTCAACAAAATAAAGGTTATATATGACAAACTCATAGCTAACGTCATACTACCAGCACTTTGATTTTGGACTTAACTTCCAGACCTGTGAGTAATAAACTTCTGTTATTTATAAGCTACTTCATTTATGGTACTTTGTTAAAGTATCCTGAACGGACTAAAGCAAAACCAAAACAGGTTCTTTGAGGCATCATGCCACCTGACTTCAAATTATACTACAAGGCAACAGTAACCAAAACAGCATGGTACTGGTACCAAAACAGAGATACAGACCAATGGAACAGAACAGAGCCCTCAGAAATAATACCACACATCTACAACCATCTGATCTTTGACAAACCTGACAAAAACAAGCAATGGGGAAAGGATTCCCTATTTAATAAATGGTGCTGGGAAAACTGGCTAGCCATATGGAGAAAGCTGAAACTGGATCCCTTCCTTATACCTTATACAAAAATTAATTCAAGATGGATTAAAGACTTAAATGTTAGACATAAAACCATAAAAACCCTAGAAGAAAACCTAGGCAATACCATTCAGGACATAGGCATGGGCAAGGACTTCATGTCTAAAACACGAAAAGCAATGGCAACAAAAGCTAAAATTGACAAACGGGATCTAATTAAACTAAAGAGCTTCTGCACAGCAAAAGAAACTACCATCAGAGTGAACAGGCAACCTACAGAATGGGAGAAAACTTTTGCCTCTGCTCATCTGACAAAGGGCTAATATCCAGAATCTAGAAAGAACTCAAACAAACTTACAAGAAAAAAATAAACAACCTCATCAAAAAGTGGGCAAAGGATATGAACAGACACTTCTCAAAAGAAGACATTTATACAGCCAACAGACACATGAAAAAATGCTCATCATCACTGGCAATCAGAGAAATGCAAATCAAAACCACAATGAGATATCATCTCACACCAGTTAGAATGGCGATCACTAAAAAGTCAGAAAACAACAGGTGCTGGAGAGGATGTGGAGAAATAGGAACACTTTTACACTGTTGATGGGAATGTAAACTAGTTCAACCATTGTGGAAGTCAGTGTGGCGATTCCTGAGGGATCTAGAACCAGAAATACCATTTGTCCCAGCCATCCCATTACTGGGTATATACCCAAAGGATTATAAATCATTCTGCTATAAAGACACATGCACATGTATGTTTATCATGGCACTATTCACAATAGCAAAGACTTGGAACCAAGCCAAATGTCCAAGGATGATAGACTGGATTAAGAAAATGTGGCACATATACACCATGGAATACTATGCAGCCATAAAAAATGATGAGTTCATGTCCTTTGTAGGAACATGGATGAAGGTGGAAACCATAATTCTCAGCAAACTATTGCAAGGAGAAAAAACCAAACACTGCATGTTCTCACTCATAGGTGGGAACTGAACAATGAGAACACATGGACACAGGAAGGGGAACATCACACACCGGGGCCTGTTGTGGGGTTGGGTGAGGGGGGAGAGATAGCATTAGGAGATATACCTAATGTAAATGATGAGTTAATGGGTGCAGCACACCAACATGGCACATGTATACATATGTAACTAACCTGCACAGTGTGCACATGTACCCTAAAACTTAAAGTATAATAAAAATATATATATATAAAAGAAAATATCAATAAAATTAATAAGATTCTAGCCAGGCTAGCTAATTACATGGGTTCATTGGTGATTTCTACCAAACAATTAAAAAAGAAATGATACCAATTATCTACAATCTCAAAAAAGAAACATAGGCAAGACTTCTGTATTCTGTGAGCTCAGCATTACCCTAATACCAAAACCCAACAAAGACACTATAAGGATAGAAACCCACAGATCAATATCTCTTGTGAAGATATATGAAAATATTCCCAATAAAATATTTGCAAATCAAAACAAATAACATATAATGAGAATTACACCACAACCAAATAGGGCTTATCTCAGGTATGAAAGGCTGGTTCAACATTCAAAAATCAATTAATGTAATCCATCACATCAACATATTGAAGGAAAAAATCACATTATCACATTAATAGATGCAATTAAAAAATGTATTTGACAAAACTCTCAAAAAGCTAGGAATACAATGGAACTTTCTCAACACCATTTAAAAAACAAGTATAACTAACATCATGGTTCATGGTGAGAAACTCAAAGCCTTTCCATTAAGATCAGGAAAAAGGCAAAGATGTTTCCTTTTACCACTGCTTTCCCACATCAAACTGGAAGTCTAATGCCATAAGAAAAGAAAATAAATGTATACCGACTGGACAAAGAGAAATAAAATTGTATTTGTTGCCAGATTACATGATTGCCTATGTATAAAATCCAAAACAATCAATTTAAAAAAACCTCCAGGAACTATATCAAGAATGCAAAATATGGCTGGGTGTGGTGGTTCACTCCTGCAATCCCAACACTTTGGGAGGCCAAGGCGGGTGGATTGCCTGAGGTCAGGAGTTTGAGACCAGCCTGACCAACATGGTGAAACACTGCCTCTACTAAAAATACAGAAATTTGCTGGGTGTGGTGGTGCATACCTGTAGTCCCAGCTACTCAGGTGGCTGAGGCAGAAGAATCTTTTGAACCCAAGAGTCAGAGGTTTGCAGTGAGCAAAGATGGCGCCACTGCACTCCAGCTTGGGCGACAGACAGAAACTCCATCTTGGGGGGAAAAAAGAATGCAAACTACAAGGTTAATATACAGAAGTCAATAATTTTTCTATGTAGCAGCAATGAACAAGTGAAATTTGATATTAAAAACATACTGATACTTACATTAGCACCCCTCAAAATGAAATATTTAGATATAGATCCTACTAAGCATGTACAAAACTGATATGAAGAAAACTACAAAACTCTGATGAAAACTATCAAAGAACTAAATTAATGAAGAGGTTTTCCATGTTCATGTGTAGGAAGACTCAATATTGTCAAAATGTCAGTTTTTCCCAACTCGATCTATAGATTCAATGCAATCCAAGTAAAAATCCCAGCAAGTAATTTTGTGGATATCAACAACCCGATTCTAAAGCTTTTATGACCCAGAATAGTCAATTCAATATTGAATAAGAACACAGTCAGAGAACTGTCACTACCTGACTTTGAAACTTACTACAAAGTAACAATAATCAAAACAGTGTGGTATCTCTGAAAGAGTAGACAAATAGATGAATGGAACAGACTAGAAAGCCCAGACCTGTATAACATAGACTCATATAAATATAGTCGACTCTTTTTTTACAAAGAATCAAAAAAATTATAATTACAATGGAGCAAAGATCCTCTTTTCAACAATAGTGATGGAATAATTGGACATCCACATGCAAATAAAAAAGTCAAAAACATTCCAGACATAGACCTTAAACTTTTCACCAAAATCAACAGCAAAGTATTTTTGCTTATTCTTCTCCTAAGTTTTCATAAACAGAAACAATTTCATCCTTAAATAATTGATGAAAAAAGTAGTGAAACAATCTACTCTTGGATTGCTCTTTGGGACCTATTTATCACAATTCAAAATTTCTTAAAGATATGATATTGTTAGGTTATCTATTTCATCTCAAATGTGTATTGGTAGCTTGTATATTTCAAGGTACTTGTGTATTTCTTCCACATCATCTAATTTCCTGACATAGATTAGTTTTTCATATCTTTATTATCTTTTAAATATCTGGAAGACTGATAATAGTATTTCTGTGTTTATTTTGATATTGGTAATTTGTGCTTTCTTTATTGTTGTGTTGTCTTGCTAGGGCTTATCAGTTTTATCCATCTTTTCAATTATCCGACTTTTGTCTGATAATTTCTTTTTATAGTGTCATGATGAGAACTTATATCAGTGGGTATCTCCTGAGTACTAAATTTTTATTGTAAAAAAATATCAATTAATGCAAAAAAGGCAGCAAAAAACAATAATACACTTTAATAATAAAAGCAGAAGAGACCAATAGAAAACTAGGTAGAAGATATTTCCTTCAATTAGAAGGTGTCAATACCTAATTAAATATAAATGGATTAAACATTCCCATTAAAAGGAATAGATTATTAGAATGGTCAAAAATGCACAACCTACTACATGAGTTGGAAGCATAGAGTTTATAATAATAAAGCTCATAAAGCTATATTGGTATCAGAAAAATGACTATAATGCAAAGAGTATTATGAGTCTAAAAAATAAACATTTTATAAAAATGAAACAGGCAATTTACCAGGAAAACATAACAATCCAAAATATGTAGGCATCAAATAGCAGAGCTTCAAAACTCAAGAAGCAAAAGAATGACAAAACTAAGGGAAAAATACATACATCTAAAATAAAAGCAGGAAATTTTAACATCTTACTTTGGTAATCAATAAAACAAGTAGTCCAAAAATTTCAAGCATATAATATACCTAAACAGTCAACCAAATTGATATTAAAAGCATTTTCAGAATGCTACAAGTATCAAAAGCAAAGTACACAATATTTTCAAGTACATATGAAACATTTTCGAAAATAAAAGTTACATTGGACCATAAAGTGAGTATAAATACATTTTAAAAGGTTGAAGTATTTTGTAAAATATTATCATAAGACAATACACTTAACTTAGAAATCAATAAAAATTCAGTATTCAGGAGATGCCCACTGATATAAGTTCTCATCATGACACTATAAAAAGAAATTCAGATGTAAGTAGAAAGAAAACAAGTAACAGAGCAGAAACCACTGCAATAGAAAACTGAAAGATAATGGTGTTTTATTTTATTTCCACACTACCAGAAATTTAGCTACACCTTTTAAAATATTTTTCAGTATATGCTCTGAAGTTAATAATATGCATTTGTAAATAAACATATTTGTAACAATATCTAATTAGTGTCAATATTGTACTACTTTACATTTCATACCTGACTCTACAATTCCTATTTGATACTTTCTCTGATTTCATACCTGAAATTTCACACATCATGCTTTCTAGAAGTGACCTAATAATGTCATAATTCTGTTTACCCACCCTTCTATCTTTTGTGCTATTTTCTTTTTTCTTTTTCTTTCTTTTTTTTAAGAATGCTACATATATCAAAAGCAAAGTACACAATATTTTCAAGTACAGCTAGAGAGAGAGAGAGAATGTCTTGCTCTGTCATCCAGGCTGGAGTGCAGTGGCGGAAACACAGCTCACTGTAGCTCACTGCAGCTCACTGCAGCTTCCACCCCAGGCTCAAGCAATCCTTCTGCCTCAGTCTCCTGAGCAGCTGGGTCTACAGGCACATGCCACATCACCAGGATATTTTTAAATTTTTTGGTAGAGATGAGTCTTTCTTAGTTGCCCAGGCTGTTCTCAAACCCCTGGCCTCAAGTGATCCTCCTGCTTTGGTCTCCCAAGTGCTGGGATTACAGTTTTGTGTTCTCTTAATCATATGCTATATGTATAAGCTCCACCTCACAATATTGTTATTTTTACTTAAATTAGTCTGAGTCAGTTACAGAAATTAATTTTTACGATAAAAATAGTGTTTTATGTTGGGTGCAGTGTCTCACACCTTTAATCCCAGAATTTTGGGAAGCCGAGGTGGGCAGATCACCTGAGGCCAGGAGTTCAAGACCAGCCTGGGCAACATGGAGTTAAACCCCATCTGTACTAAAATACAAAAATTAGTCAGACATGGTAGTGCATGCCTGTAATCCCAGATACTTGGGAGGCTGAGGTGTGAGAATTGCTTGGACTCGGGAGGTGGAGGTTGCAATGGGCCGAGATCATGCCACTGCACTCCAGCCTGGGTAATAGAGCAAGACTCCATCTCAATAATTAATTTATTTAATTATAATAGTGTTTTACATTTACCTCTTTACTTACCATTTCCGATGCTCTAAGATTCCATCTGGTATCATTTTCTTTAAACTGAACAACATCTTTTAGGATTACTTGAAGTGAAGGTATACTGGTAAAAAAATTCACTTGTCTTTTATCTGTCTGACAATATTTTAATTTAAATAATATTTGAAGTTTATTTTTCCTGGATATTAAATTCTGAGTTAACTTCCCCCCTTCTTTATTTAAATTGTTCTGTTGCTCTTATTCCTGCTTTTCTCCCACCACCTCCACCTCAAGGAAATATCAGTGTTAATCATCATTAGAGTTTCCGTATATGTGATTGACCTTTCATTCTCTTGCTTTCTTATAAGATGTTATCCTGGCGATTTGTTTAAAGCATCTTGACTGCAATGTGCATAGCTGTGATTTTTCTTATATGTACTGTATTTGGGACTAGCTGAGAATCTTTAATATGTGTATCATTGTCTATTGTCATTATTATTATTACTATTAGTATAAGTAAACTATTTTTGAGCCATTATTTTTTATAGAATTTTTCTATTTCCTTTTCTCTCTTCTTTCTTCTGGGACTCTAATTTTACTAATGTTAAGTTGCTTGATACTTTCCTACAGGTCACTGAAGGCTCCCTTCATTTTTCCTTTTTTCCCCTTTTAATTAGATTAAATTATTCCCATATATTGCTTATCATGTTTACTAACAATTTCTTCTACTAGCTTTAATATCCCTTTGTGGCTGTAAAGAAAAAAATATAATTTCAGTTATCATGCTTTTAAGTTTTAAAATATCTATCTGGTGCTTTCATATAACTTCAGTTGTTTTGCACACATTACTTCTCCTTTCTCTATTAAGATTATATTTTCCTTAGATTATTTGGGCATTATTGGATTATTTAAAATATTTATATTAACTGTACACTGGACATAGTAAAAGATATACTGTAGATGTTCTAGATTTTCCTTTAAATATTCCGTTAAAATTGTTATTTACTTCATTCCAATAGGCAATTGAGTTACTGGTAAAAACTTACACTCCTGTAGCCTTTATTTTTATGTTTTGTAAGAACTGATCCACAAAAATCTCCCCAAAATTTCTAATATCCTCTTATTGGCAGACTCAACCTACAACTCTGTCTTCTCTAATTCAGACTTAATTTTAAAGTTTATTAGGATGAGGCTAAAAGAAGAGCTTACCATAGGGCATCATCCTTATACCTAAAGAATAGCCTTTCTAGTATCCCCAGAGTGTTAATAAGGGATAATTTCTTTTTTCAAATATACATTGGCTAGCCAGTATCTACGTGTTCCACATCACTAACTGACTGCTAATATCAATTTTCCATGCTCAACCCTGGAGAACAGGTATCTCGTAAGTCAGGTATTGTATTACTCCTTCCATGTAAAATCTAGCTTTCAGTCAAGGACTCATGGGGAAGCCACCACAGACCTTTGAGATAACCCTGATTCAGTCTCCTTTTGCCTCAGGTCCTGTCCTACAGATTCCAGCTGCATCAGTTGCCTTGAACTCTGATATCTATCTTCCCACTCATTAAGATGGTCAGAGTCACCTCAATCTCCAGAAATCCATTCTTCAGTTGGAATACTGTCCCAAGACAGAGAGACAGGGAATTTTTCTTATCTCTCTTCTTTCATGGATCACAGTCTTGTGCAACCTGTCTTCCAATACTGAAAGTTTTTCTTCGTATATTTTGTGTTTATTTTTATGGTTGTTAAAAACATAAGGGGTAGTCTGCTACAAGTTACCCTGACATAAATATTAAAATTGAATGGCCACAAATACTTCTTCAAGCCTCTGCTTGAATAAACATTGCTAACATTCCATTGGCTAAGCAAGTCATATGGTGAAGGCCAGAGTCATACTGGGTGGAACTAAAAAGGTCTTAGATATGATCAACTTTAGTGCAGTCTGTCTACAAAATTGCTATCTGTGTAGTTGGAGCCTAAGAAAAAGAGAAGATAAATAGGATGGGTCAGGACTAACAACTGGAAAGATAATGGTGGAAAATTCTTCAAAATTGAGAAGAGATATCAAAGTGATTAGAAAGAATCTTCATCTCTAATGAGATTTAAAAATATGTAATAAACCTCCTATATACATAATAATAAAATAGTAGAATAATAAGGGTGGAGAGAGGAAATATTAAAAGTAGGTACAAAATAGAAATATTAGTACCTTCATAAAAACAACTGAAACAACCTAATATTTGACTTCTTTGTGTAGAAATGGTGAACAAAAGAAAACAACTATCAATGCAGGATTCACCTTCAGGAGCCTAAGTCAAGTTAAAGTTTTCTAAAGTAAATTCACTGACAAATAAAGAGTAAAAGTAGATTTACTGTATTTATATTTAATCCACACTAATAGCTAGTTAACATATAACAAATTAGAAGAATAAGATATTTAATAAGTTGTAAATAAGAAAAATGAAAAAGTAACATGTTACAGTTTGAACAAATATAAAGCAAACAGTAATATTATGGATTTAAATTTAAATATTGAAATAATTACATTTAATGTAAACAAACTAAATTATCTAAAGCATTGTAAAAATGAAATTTTAAATTAGCCTATATGTTGTTTACAAAGAGCACAACTTGAATGTAAAGATTACAATGGTAAAATTAAAATAATAGACACCAGTGTGGATACCAGGTAAACAGTAAAAAAGAAAAAAAAAGTTGCTAAATTATATCAAACCCATTAAGGAAAGAAGAATTAGTAGAAATAGAGGGATATTTTATAATAATAAAAGATCGAACCAACAAAAAGACATGACAATTTTAAATGTATGTGGACATATTACCTAGGCTAAAATATGTATAGAAAAAGTTGACAAAACTATAAGAAAAAGAAAAAAACCATCAAACTTTTAAGTTTGGAAGATTTTACTAAGCCTCTTTTTAGTAATTTATAGAACAAGCAGATTAAAAAGTAAGCACATAGATGATCCAGACTACAGAGTTACAGATTTGTTCTAATTAACATACTTCACCTAAGAATTATAGAAAATAGGTTTTTTAAGTGACCATAAGATATTTAACAAAATTTATTATTTGATAGAAATAAAATATCAACGTGTCATAGAATTTAAATAATGAATAATAGATTTCTAAATCACAGTGAAATTAATTTAGAATTCAATTAAAACAAAATTAACTTTGAAATCCTTGTATGTTTGGAAACTAAAGAACATATTTCAGAGAAATATACTTCAGAAAATAAATTCTGCTAAAAATTTAAAATATATTTAACTGAATATGAACAAAACTATTGTATATCTCAGCAAGCAAGATGCTGCTTACTGAGAAATTTTAGCCTTAAATTCGTTTAATATATAAAAGGAAGGGCAGAAAACAATGATCTAAGAATCTTTCTCAAGAAGTTAGAATAACATCAAATTAAACTCAACAAAGAGAATGAAAATTTAATAAAGAAGAGAAAATAATAAAATAGAAAACAAGTGGAAAATATAATAAACCAAAAAGCCAAAATGTTAACATATTAAAAAGATCAATAAAATTGATAATTCCCTTATAATGTTGATCAACGAAGAGGGAGAAGTGGTAGGGTGAGGTGAGACAGAGATATGGAGAGATAGAGAAAATTTCAGAGAGATATCTCAAATAGCTAGTACTGAAAAGAGTTACATTGCTAATATCATAGACATTAAACAATATAATATGAAGCTATCATGATTAACTTCAAAGCAATAAAAATTAAAATCTAGAAAATAATGACAAATTCCTAGAAAAACACAAAATACCAAGACTAAAAAGAATTCACCAGTGAATTCTGCCAAACACATATGAAAGAAATAATGACAAACACACGCAAATTCTTCCAGAGAATAGAAATAGGAGGAATACTTTCCAGCCCATTTTATAAGGTCAGCATGACCCTTATAACATATCTGACATCAAAATAATTTTTAAGAAGGAAAATTATAGGACAATTTTACTCAAAAATATAGACGTAATATTCCCAAATTAAATATTAACAATATTAACAAAATAATTCCAACAGTATAGAAAAGGGACATCCTATTATAATCACATTGAGTTTATTCAAGACTATAATATAATCCACTACAATAACAGAATAAATTATTTAAATGATAACATCTCAATAGATAGATGGTTTATTCCAAGCATGCAAGGTTTGTTCAATAGTCAAAGAATAATTAATATATGACATCATATTAACAGGCTAAAGAAATAAACCACATGTTCATATCAGTTGATGCAGAAAAATCATTTGACAAATCAAAAATTCATTAATTATACACCATCATTTATCCTTGAAAAATAAAAACTTATTTTATACGAAAACACGTACACAAATGTTTATAGCACCTTTATTTATAATAAGTCCAGATAGGAAACAATCCAAATTTCCTTCAATGAGTGATTAAACTATGGTACATCCATATCCTGAGCTACTACTCAGGAATATAAAATAACGAACCATTAGTAAATATAACAAGATACATGAATCTCCAGAAGATCGTGGAAAAGTCACATTCCCAAAGCCAAAAAAAAAAAAAATCAAAATAAAGCCAATTCCCAAAGATTATATACCGTAAGATTCCATTTATCCAGCATTCTTGAATTGCCAACATTGTAAAAGCAGCAGAAAGAGTAGAAATTGCCAGAGGTTACAGAGTGTGGGGGTGGAATGAAAGACATTGTGGCTATACAGGGATGATTGTTGTGGTAATGGAAATGTCCTGTATCTTGACTGTATTAATACCAATATACTGGTTGTGATATTGTACTATAGTTTTGCAAGTTGTTATTATTAGAGGAAACTGGGTAAAAAAGAAATGGAATCTCTTGGTTATTTCTTATAACTGCCATGGAACCTACAATTATCTCAAATTAAAGAGCTTTATTATAAAAAACAAAAACATGATTTCTCAATAAGTTCAGAAAAATCATTTGATAAATAATATCCCCTATTCATATAAAGATCCTTAGATAATTAGCTAGAAAAAAAATTCTTTAATAAAAACATCATGTACTGATAAAATTTTGAAGCTTTTCCTATAAGGTCAGCAATAAAGCAAGTGTGGTGCTATCATAATTCTGTTTAGTATTGTACTTGTGGTACCAACAAGTATAATAAGGTAAGAAAAAGAAACTCTAAAAGTGAAAAATATAATATGTACAATTTAAATATAAATATATGTATATATGCATATATAAAAGATTGACTAAAAAGCAGAATGAAAAAGACATTAAAAGTTAGTAAATTTGAATGTGTATCTATGCATTTTCCAATTAGAGGCACAGAGAGGAAAAAACTTGAAGAATAAAGCTGGACCTCTATCTGTCAACATATACAAAAATTAACTCAAGGTGGATTAAAGACTTCAATATAAGACCTGAAACTATAAAACTACTAGAAGAAAATGTAGGAGAAACACTTCAGGACATTGGTCAGGGTGAAGA
The DNA here is from genome assembly GCF_028885655.2 of Pongo abelii. Lineage (NCBI taxonomy): Eukaryota > Metazoa > Chordata > Mammalia > Primates > Hominidae > Pongo > Pongo abelii. The sequence goes on from NC_071996.2 coordinate 129,463,359, forward strand.
TTTTACTGCTAAAACTTCAAAATCACAGCAATCGAAATCAGAAATTGACAAATCAGACTATATTAGACTCAAAAGCTTCTGCACTGAAAAAAAAAACCATCAACAGAGTGAAAAGACAACCTGTTGAATGGGAAAAAAATATTTCCAAACTGTTCATCCAACAAAGGACTAAATATCCAGAATATACAAGGAACTCAACCTGACAGTAAAAAAAACACCAACAAATAATGCCATTAAAATATGGACAAAGGATATGAATAGAAATTTTGTAAAAGAAAACATACAAAGAGCCAAAAGGTATGTGAAAAACTGTTCAGCATCACTAATCATCAGGAGAATGCAAATCAAAACCACAATGACATATGATCTTAACACAGTTAGAATGATTATTTTTAAAAAGACGAAAGGCAAGAGATGCTAGTGAGGATATGGAGAAAATGGTACTCTTATATGCTGTTTGTGGGAATGTAAATTAGTACAGCCTCTGTGGAAAACAGTATGGATATTTTTCAACAAGCTAAAAATAGAACTACCATATGATCTAGTAATCCCACTACAGGGTATTTATCCAAAAGAAAGGAAATTGATATATCAAAAGGATACCTGAACCCCAGTGATGTAAACACACAGCACTAGTCACATTAGCAAAGATATGGAATCACCCTAAGTGTTCATCAATGAATAAATAGTTAAAGAAAATTATATATATAATTTATATATAAATTTATTATATATATATAATGCACACACATACTCTCTGGCCACTAAAAAAAAAAATTATGTCATTTGCAGCAACATGGATGGAACTGGAGGTCATTATATTAAGTGAAGTAAACCAGGCACAGAAAGATAAATATTCATGTTCTCACTCATATGTGGGAGCTAAAAAAGATTGATATCATGGAAGCAGAGAGTAGAATGATAGATACCAGAGGCTGGGAAGGGTGTGTTAGGGAGAGGGTAAAGAGAGGGTGGTTAATAGGTACAAACATGCAGTCAGATAGAACAAATAAGTTTTAGTATTCAATAGCAGAGTATTTGATAGAGTAGTGTGGCTATAGTTAACAAGAATGTATTGTGTATTTCTACTACTACTATTATGTAGTAGTAAATAGAGTAGTGTGACCATAGTTAACAACAATGTATTTAATATTTCAAAATAGCTAGAAGAGAAGATCTAAAATGTTCCCAATACAAAGAAAGGATTAATACTCGAGGTGATGAATACCGTAAATAACCTAATTTGATCATTACATATTCTATGCATACAACAAAGCTTCACATGTACCTCATGGATACGTACAAATATGGTGTATGAATAAAAAATACAAATCTAAAAATATAGGTGAAATACAGGCTAAAGTAAAGCGAAAGGAAAGTGGTATTTCATGCAAACAGAAAACATAAGGCTGGAACAGCTAATACTATCAGACAATACATTTCAAGATAAATAGTGTGAGTATATCCAAAAATATCTTTCAAAATCAGAGGTGAAATAAAGACTTTTAAAGACCAAAAAAAGAGAGTATTATTACTAGCAGACTTGCATTAAAAGAAATGCTAAAGAAAGTTTTAAGATAGAAGGAATATGGTAACAGAAACTTGGATCTACACAAATAACTAAAGATCTCTGAGAATGGTTAAGATGAAGATGTTTTCTAACTGATTGAAATAGTTAAATGAAGGCAAATCCAGCCTTCAAATTTATTAAAGAACCCATAAGGACCTTCACCAGACTCTAGACTTTGTTTTGACATTTAACTGAATGTTTAGGCTCTTTATAAATATTTATCAAATAACAGAGATCATATATTAATTCTCTTTGTATCTCTGAAAACTATCATATGCCTGGCCTATCAAAAACACGAAATAAATGTCTGATTGAAGAAAATGAAGATGGTAAAAATATTATCTTTTAAAATGATTCACTGCTGTACACTTTGCCTTTGCTGATAGTTGATATTAGAATCATACACTTGAGCAACATTATTTTCTTGAGAACCAGAGAGTGAAAAGTTTCCTTATTCTGTTTATCTTTGTCCCATATAAAACCATAAAATAAACATTTGACTTAGAAAAAAATAAGGAAAAGCAAATCACAAAATCCAAATTTTTTATCTTTGCCTCTGCTTCCAGAAAATCTAAAGCCAGTATTAGATTAAACTGTTAGAAATTAGCTTATTTCAAATACCTCACTTAAATAGGCTTATTATATATGAATCTCAATTCTTTTGTTCCCCATGGGAAATCATTCAAAAAGCAGGCTAAAAAATTACACATACAAATTCCAATGATAAAATAAACTGAAAATGGTGGTTCAGTGGTACTTGTATGTCTTTGTTTTCTTCCATAGTGTCATGTAATGATGTCAAGCTGAGAACATCTCCCAAGACCAGTTGTCAGAAGCATCTAATACTGGAATTCATGAAAGAAACCTTAAATACTGCTTTGTTACTAGTGTCCACATTATATGTATTACCAGCTTTTCTTCACAACAGCTCCAACCTTCAGGAAATTTGTGGAAAATACTATAAAGTGAAGACAAGAAAGACAACTATAAACATTGGATGTAATATTGGGACTACATATACAGGATGGGTGATAATTCTCCCTACTAATGTACTCAATATTTTCACTGAAACATGATTGTCATGATTTTAAGTCAATTAATTCATGGCTGTCTAAAGAAGTGATCTCTTTGGACACTTGTGTGTTGGCAAATGCTCTTTACTGGTACCATATAGAATCTTCAAGTGCTTCATGAGCAAGTGTTTTCTGTTAAATCTCTCTCTCTTTCTCACACACACACACACACACACACACACACACACACACACACACATTCACACCCCTAGTATAACCTGCTTAAATGGACTGGAAATCTCAATTTTAGGGGACTTAACAAAATTCCCACCACATTAAATGAGATAAATGGTTAGTGTGATACTGGATGTACAAGAAGCTTGTTTGTTTCTAATACTCAGGGTCCTTTAACACCCCTGCTTAATGTTCATCTGTGATTTCTCAAACCACTGAGAAAAATTTTAAGCTCTCTAATGTCACCTTCAACACCTCAGTTTTTTCTTTCTCCTTTTGTTCCTATCTCCCTATCTTCTTCCTTCTTTCCTGTCTCCCCCTTGTGACCCCACTTTTTTTTAAGGTTTTAAGACTTGTATGCCATTTCAACATAAAGAGGTTTCTCACTATTCTTAAATAAAATTTATTTCCATCATAACAGCCTATTTACTTCCTTTAAGCAGTAACATAAATCTGTAATTATTGCAGGTATTACTTAAGTTCATTTATTCAACAAATATTTATGAAGTTCCCACTGTGTTCCAAACATTGGACATGCCGAAAGCAATGTAGTAACAACAACAACAAAAAGAGACTTTCATGGAACATGATTTCGCGGGAAGAGAGAGACAACACATAAGAAATAAATTAGAAAATATCATCATTGGTCTTAGCAGTATCTAATAAAATAGAGTAATATGATGTAGAAATACTTGATTATTATTGTACCACTCTGAAAAATGTAGGCTTTATGATGGTAAGAAGCAAATTTGATATTTTCTTTGCTATATCCCCAGCAAATTACATGGCACATAATACTCGTTCAATGTATGTTTATTAAATTACATAATTAATTAATGAAAAAATATAACTGGTAGAACATGAAAAGTGCATTATCAACTTCTCAAAACCAAGTACCTTGAAATGATCCCACATTACCTTCAGAAATCCACAACATTTTGCTAAAACCATTTTATTTAGAAAGGTATCGTTTTGGTAGACTAATAGTTGGAGACACCATTTAGCATGATGAAAGGCAGCTTTTTAAAAAGTCATCTGAGACCAGGTTTTAGTAGTTGCAGAGTCTGGTAGAAAATGCCAAGGAGTGACTGAAGAGGGAGTTTTTATTTTTTTTGCCTAATTATATTTGTCAGGGTGAATAGTTTTACTCTGGGCTCTGAACAATGTTATTTAACCTATTCCCTTTGAGTAATTGTATAGCTATAAAATATGGCAGTGTGTCTCTATAAGTAGAAATATCAATATTGTAATATATATGTATATTAGTCTGTTTTCACGCTGCTGATAAAGGCACACCCGAGACTGTGAAGAAGAAGGGGTTTAATTAGACTTACGGTTCCACATGGCTGGGGAGGCCTCAAAATCATGGTGGGAGGTGAAAGGCACTTCTTACATGGTGGTGGCAAAAGAAAATGAGGAAGAAGCAAAAGTGGAAACCCCTGATAAACCCATCAGATCTCGTGAGACTTATTCCCTATCACGAGAATGGCATGGGAAAGACCGGCCCCCATGATTCAATTATCTCATGCAACACGTGGGAATTCTGGGAGATACAATTAAAGTTGAGATATCGGTGGGGACACAGCCAAACCATATCAATATGTGAATATACATATGTAGATACAGACATTGATCTAGGGAAGAAGAAAAGGAGAACCCATCGATGTAACATCTGCAATATGGAAATCTGTGGCAAACTGGTTTTAAAGCGACACTTTAAAGAGAATTCTCTTCTGTTTTGATAAACCCATTTCTCCCTCTATTTCCTTTCATTCTCTGAAGGTTTGTTTTCAGTCCTCTATTTCTATCTAGGCTCTTACTACATCATTATTTTTTAAATGTTATGACTGCCTACCAGGTACAGAATTCTGTATTAGCTGCAGAGGCAGGATAGAAAAGTGCCAAACATATACAGACTTTACCTAGAGGTGATTAATATACCAGTATTTCACCATTAATAGCTTTAGTGAAACCACTCATTAATATATATGTTCAAACTACTCATGACTATAAACATATTAAATCCATATCACAACATTTGCCTAAAGCTTAAGTAGAACACTAAGAATTAGAGATACAGACTCTGGAATTATCAGTACTTTTATTTATTTATAAATCTTTATATATTTTTAAAGTATTCGTGGAAGCACATAACAATGAGAACAAAAATGTATACAAATTTATAGATAAGAAAATATTCTGGCAGAAAATCAGTAAAGTCTGATTTAACTTCTCCATATTAAACATTGACACATATATGGAAATTAAAAGGATAAATGCAATTTCTCAACAACCATGGGAAATAAAATGCTGGCATAATTTATATATGGCAGAAATAATTTTTATCAAAGGAAATGAAGACAAAGGCTAATCCTCATGATCATTGTGGAAGAAAAGATGAGAGCTTCCCCCTCCTCCCATCTCCACTATACCACCATCTGCAACTCTACTTCAAATTCAAAGGCTCTCCTCCAACCAGAGGCAAGAAAGCCATCTCAGAAGCATATTTTTCTGCTGCAGCCAGGACTGGTTCACCTCTATAGCCTTAATAAGCAATTCTTTCTGGGACTGACATTTCCAGAAAGACAACTTAAACAGGGGATTACAACATGCAATATCAGAGATTTGAGGTTAGCAGTAAAATAGCCTAGAGACCAGAAGTAAGAATACGGGGGCAATAACAGAATATATACTAGAAAAATACATACTAGAAAAAACAAAACACTTTGTTACAGTGTTACATCTGGAGCTGGATTCCATGAGCCAATTACCCACAGCTCTTCCTCCATGTGCAGTGATGTCAGGTGGTAGCTTGAAATAGACCACAGTGGCAGCATTTATAACATAGAAATTAGCAAATACTGCATATCAGGGCTTCTTTTCTTACCCCTCAGGAGAGCCTATTGTTAAGCATTTCCCAGTACATCAGCACATTTTCCTTCAGTTTTTAAATTTACTCTTTCTGGCAAGAGAATGAATACACCTAATTTCAGATTATCCTCAACTAATCTTCAACTAGGTAGGGTCATCAGAAGTGTGTTCGCATAGGTCCACAGATTTACTCTAGATAAAAGACTAAAAACTACCAGGAATTTGTCCAGGAGCTATGAACATCAGTTTTCCAAAAATAACTAACTAGATCAATAATACCCAGATGAATGTATGAAGAGCTAAGGAAAAACACCTGCAGTGATTTGGACTAACATCTGACCTAAAAAGGTCCAGCCTCCTTTAAGAACAAGTAATGAGACTGGACCCGGTGGCTCACACCTGTAATCCCAAGACTTTGGGAGGCTGAGGTGGGCAGATTGCCTGAGGTCAGAAGTTCGAGACCAGTCCAGCCAGCATGGTGAAATCCCGTCTCTACTAAAAATACCCAAAAAATTAGCCAGGCCTGGTGGTGAGCGCCTGTAATCCCAGCTACTCGGGAGGCTGAGGCAGGGGAATTGCTTGAACCAGGGAGTTGGAGGTTGCGGTGAGCCAGGATGGCGCCACTGCACTTCAGCCTGGGTAACAGAGCAAGACTCCGTCTCAAAAACAAACAAACAAACAAAAAACAAGTAATGAAAAATAACAAGTTATTGAAAAGTTTTTTTTTTTAAGAAACAGAAATACATTTAGAAAATGACACATTGTACTGTCAATAAAATTCAAGATATCACATGCTGTACATACAAAACAACAGATAAAGGAAAATAATTTAAAAAAAGCAAGAGAAAGACAAAAAGGAAACTGAGAGACAAATTAAAAATGAAAAAAGTGAGAAATACACGAAAGAAAACTATACAGACAGAACAAAGAAACAGAGGTACTTAAAATGAGCATTGGAAGTGGTCAATAAAATAAAACAATATGATCAGTGTATCAGAGAAAGGGAAGAAAAACCTCAATTTTTTTCTCCAAATACAAAGGAAAAGTGCCAAAAAACCAACTTGATGAGTAAAAAGACAGCAACAGAGAATAGAGAAAAAAAGCATATAGTTCATTGCTATTTGTAAGAAGAGACTAGAAGCAAGAATATGGGAGCAATAACAGAATATATACTAGAAAAACGCTTTTTGTGAATGCACAAAAATATTTTCTGAATATTTGGAGAACCCTCTGAGTAACAAGCAAAATTAATGAAAAATATGCCAATATGTGGCAAATTCTGGAGATTTAAAAAAATTTCTAGGACATTGGAAGAATGACAGCTTTTCATCCAGAAGAAAAAATAATATTAGAAGCATTTATTTACAAAGAGCTAAGTAATACCTTTAGATCATTAAACCCTAGGTGGTGGTGATAGTGGGGTGTGTGCGGCGGGGGTTGGGGGTGTTTCCTATGAATTCTTTAAGATTTCAAGGTGCTATTTAAGTGTAAGGGCAATAGAAAAATATTGGAAAGAGTTAGGGTGTAAAGCTTACCCTTACACACATACTTTCTGAAAAAATACGAACTAAATATATGTCCAGGCAGGCAAGGGATGTATCAGATTAATACTTGTAATAAATAAACTTCCAGAAAGAGTAAGCTCTGATACAAAAATATTGTAGGGGAGTAACTGAGAAATAACACACAGCATGAGCTTCAAATGACTGTAGCAAATGTTCACAATGCTGTATATAAATGTCAAATTGAGTTCATACTAAGAAATGTGAAATTGGCCGGGCGCGGTGGCTGGCGCCTGTAATCCCAGCACTTTGGGAGGCCGAGGCAGGCGGATCACAAGGTCAGGAGATCGAGACCATCCTGGCTAACACAGTGAAACCCCGTCTCTACTAAAAATACAAAAAATTAGCCGGGCGTGGTGGCGGGCGAATATAGTCCCAGCTGCCTGGGAGGCTGAGGCGGGAGAATGGCTTGAATCCAGGAGGCGGAGCTTGCAGTGAGCCGAGATGGCGCCACTGCGCTCCAGCCTGGGCAACAGAGTGAGACTTTGTCTCAAAAAAATAAAATAAAATAAAATAAAGAAATGTGAAATTGTTAAAACCATTAATGTTATAATTAATAGCAATACATATTTCAAGCCGGGAAATGTGGAAGAAAAGGCAAAAATATCAATTTTGTTAATGTATATTGGGTGTAATAGTGAGGGTTCTCCAGAGGAAAAAAGTCAATAGGTAAGATTTATTATGAGAAATTGGCTCAATGATGATGAAGGCTGAGAAGTCCCATGAACTGCCATCTGCAACCTGGAGACCCATAGTGTAGTTTAAAGGCCTGAGAAGGAGAAAGTTAATGGTGTAGATGCCAGTTACAGTCTGAAGATCTGAGAACCAGGAACACTGAGGGCAGGAGAAGATGAGAAGATGAATGTCCCAGCTCGACAGTCAGGCAGACAGACAGCAAATTCATCTTCCTGTGCCTTTTTGTTTTATTCAGATCTTCAGTGGATTGGTTGATGCCCACTCACACTGGGGAGGGTGCTCAGATTTACACAGTCTATGGATTCAAATGCTAATCTCTTCCGAACACATCCTTAGCAACTAACCCAGCAACGCTGTTTAAGCAGATATCTGGGCATTCCATGGCCCAGTCTAGATGACACACAAAATTAACCATCACATAGGGGAATACCATTCACTGTGATGTTTAAATCAATGTAAGGTCAACTATTAACTTTACTATCCTAGAGATAACTATTAGTAAATATAAAAAACAAGTTCTCAAACAATGAGTGTGATCTGATCATCCAAGGAGGGTATGAAAAGTCAAGTAGTGGAAAAAAAGTATAATAAAAGAGCCATAAAGCCAATTGCCCATGATGTCCAGGCATTGCAGGAAAACTATGAGGGTTCAGACAGACAGAATAAATGAGCAGAGACTATGACATGAGATGCCCTAAGGAGTTTGCAGAGGGCAATTAGTGGAAGTTAGAAATGGGAGTAATGGAAAGGTGGGGGATTGTTATCATTGCCTGGGAACTTGGAGTTTGAGTTTTGGCATCATGACCAGGACCAGTGCGTACAGTAAAGGAGGTTTTTCAAGGGGTGTAGAAGTCGTTGGACTAAATTAATACTTCAATGAACTCTGAGGTTTAGGATACTGGATCCGAGAAAGAATGCAGATGATGCGTTAGCATGGGAAGAAAGATGTTTACTGGATTTTAGGATTATAGTAATCATGTTTTTTGTGCCTTTGTTTCTCCAACTCTAAATCAATAATATAATAATGTTTACACATATTGTGGTGAGAATTAAATGGTTTATTGCATTTAGAAACACCTGTGGTACACAACAAGTGTTTAATAAATGTTAGCTTTTTTCTGAATAAAATGACTGCCAAATGCTTATTTTTCTTTGATGCCCATGTATAATAGATTTCTTCTCATTTGCAACTCCAGAACACGGGGTTTTTACTTAGTATAACCAGAAAGTAAGAAACTGTAATCATGTACATGCAAAGTATAGTGAAAGAAAAGAAAAAGAAAAGCTACAAGTGGAAAATTTTGAGTATGTGCCCCTTCTACTGATTTTTGTTATATTCCTGCTTTCTTCTACTTACAGACTCATCTTTCTTCTTTTCTTCATAAATTAGGAGTCTCCATCCTTAGTCTTCTTTTGCTCTTATCCTCTGAGTGACCTCATTCATTTGCATGACTTCAATTAACATCTATGTGCTGATGACTCCAAAATATGTACCCCTGCCCAAATTTCTCCCCATTGCTCAGAACCTGATTATCTATAGGCCTACTTAATATTGCTACCTCAATGTCCCCCCAATTCTTTCCTTTTTCATCTCCAAATCTGCTTCTTCCCTACGTAACAAGACCAAAATCTGGGAATGATCAACAATCCATCCCCATTCTTATACTTACTTATTATTACAGGAAAAAAAAAAAAGTCATTTTTAAGATTAAGAAAAAAAGTTATCCCACTAGTAAAGGCTCACAATTAAAATCATATTCTAGTATGACATATAATAAAAAGGAATATTTCACCAATTCCACTCCTGCTGGCATGGGGGGAGAGGCTGGCAAACAAGTTTTTAATTATTTGGTCCTTTTCTATTGCAATGAATAAAAAAATTATAGCACTATTTCTTTTATTTATGAAATGAACACATATTCTATTATCTTCTAATATACTAGGTTGGGATTTAGCAACTTACAACACTAGTTTCCCTCTGACTTTCTAATGTAAGTATAAACATGACTGTCAGTTTTTTACTTGTCATTTCTTTTACTAAAGGGTAAGTTAATTCTTCCTTCCTTGTTCAGTTAAACTTACTTAGAATTTCTTTTATAAGATGAAGGCTTTAATTCTCCCAACTTTCCTTTTACCTCTTCTTCTCACCTTCAATCTCTTCATTGCTGCAGCTACATCTATACTTTTACATTACAGCCATACCTCAGAGATACTGGAGGTTCAGTTTCAGACCATTGCAATAAAGTAAATATTGCAATAAAGTAAGTTACACATTTTTTTTGTTTCCTGGTGCATATTAAAGTTATATTTACACTATACTACAGTCTATTAAATATGCAATAGCACTATATCTAAAGAAACAACATGCATACCTTAATTTAAAAATACTTTATTGCTGAAAAATTCTAGTAATCACGTAAGTCTTTAGCAAGCCATAACCTTTTACTGATGGAGGGTCTGGCCTCAGTGTTGTTGGCTGCTGAATGATCAGAGTTGTGGTTGTTGAAAGGTGGGGTGGCTGGGACAATTTCTTAAAATAAGACTAAAGTTTTTGGCATTGATTGATTCTTTTTTTTTTTTTTTCACAAAAGGTTTCTCTGTAGCATGTGATGCTGCTTGATGGCATTTCACCCATAGTAGAACTTCCTTCCAAATTTGAGTCAATCCTCCCAAACTCTGCCACTGCTCTATCAACTAAATTTATATAATATTCTAAGTCTCTTGTTGTCACTTCAACACTGTTCACATCATCCCAAGGGGCAGATTCCATCTCAAGAAACCACTTTCTTTGTTTATTCGTAAGAAGCAACTTTCCATTTGTTAAAGTTTTATCTTCAGATTGCAGTAATTCATTCACATCTTCAGGCTACGTTTTTAATTCTAGTTTCCTGGCTGTTTTGACCACATCTGCAGTTACTTCCTCCACTGAAGTCTTGAGCCCCTCAAAGTCATTCCTGAGTGTTGAAATCAACTTCTTTCAAACTTTTGTTCATGTTGATATTTTTACCTCCTCCCATGAATGACCCTGTTCTTTTTTTTTTAACTCTTTTTTTAATTTTATTATTATTATACTTTAAGTTTTAGGGTACATGTGCACAATGTGCAGGTTTGTTACATATGTATACATGTGCCATGCTGGTGTGCTGCACCCATTAACTCGTCATTTAGCATTAGGTATGTATCCTAAAGCTATCCCTCCCCCCTCACCCCACTCCACAACAGTCCCCAGAGTGTGATATTCCCCTTCCTGTGTCCATGTGTTCTCATTGTTCAATTCCCACCTATGAGTGAAAAGATGCGGTGTTTGGTTTTTTGTTCTTGCAATAGTTTACTGAGAATGATGATTTCCAATTTCATCCATGTCCCTACAAAGGACATGAGCTCATCATTTTTTATGGCTGCATAGTATTCCATGGTGTATATGTGCCACATTTGCTTAATCCAGTCTATCATTCTTGGACATTTGGGTTGGTTCCAAGTCTTTGCTATTGTGAATAGTGCCGCAATAAACATACGTGTGCATGTGTCTTTAAAGCAGCATGATTTATAGTCCTTTGGGTATATATACCCAGTAATGGGATGGCTGGGTCAAATGGTATTTCTAGTTCTAGATTCCTGAGGAATCGCCACACTGACTTCCACAATGGTTGAACTAGTTTACAGTCCCACCAACAGTGTAAAAGTGTTCCTATTTCTCCACATCCTCTCCAGCACCTGTTGTTTCCTGACTTTTTAATGATTGCCATTCTAACTGGTGTGAGATGGTATCTGGCACTGAGAATGATAAATCTTTTCCAGAAGATTTTTAGTTTACTTTGCACAGATCTATCAGAGGAATCACTATCTATGATAGCTGTATCCCTGCAAAATATATTTCTTAAATAATAAGATTTGAAATTAGAAATGACTCCTTAATCCATGGGTTGCAGAATGGATAGTATGTTCAGAGGCATAAAAACAACATCTTTGTGTAAGGATGTTGCATAAAAACATCCATCAGAGCTCTTGGCTGACGAGGTGCATTGTCAATAAGAAGTAATATTTTGAAATCATTTTTTCCTGAGCAATGGGTCTCAACAGCGGGCTTAAAATATTCAGTGAACCGTGCTGTAAATAGATAGATGTGCTGCCATCCAGGCTTTGTTGTTCCACTTACAGAGAACAGCTAGAGCAGATTCAGCGTAATTCTTCAGGACCCTAGGATTTTCCAAACGTTAAATGAGCATTTGCTTCAACTTAAAGTTTCCAGTTGCATTAGCCCCTAACAAGAGAGTCAGCCTGCCCTCTGAAGCTTTGAAGCTGGACACTGACTTTTCTTCCATAGTTGTAAAAATCCTAGATGGCATTTTCTTCAATATAAAGCTGTTTAGTTTACATGGAAAATGTATTTTTTAGCATAGTCACCTTCATCCATTATCTTGGCTAGATCTTCTGGATAACTTGCTGCTTCACCTTGCACTTTATATTATAAAAACAACTCCTTTCTTTAAATCTCATGGACCAACCTCTGTTAGTTAACTTTTTTTCTGCAGTTTCCTCATCTCTCTCAGCCTTCATAGAACTGAAAAGAGTTAGGGCTTTGCTCTACATTAGCTTTACCTTAAGGAAATGTTGTGTCTGGTTTGATCTATCTAGACCACCAAAACTTTCTCCATATAAGCAGTAAGACTATTTCATTTCCTTATCATTATGTGTTCACAGGAGTAGCACTTTTAATTTTCTTCAAGAACATTTCCTTTGCATTCATGACTTGGCTAACTGTTCGGTGCAAAAGGCCTAGCTTTTGGCCTCCCTTGGCTTTCAACATGCCTTCCTTACTAAGCTTAATCATTTTTAGCTTCTGATTTAAAGTAAGAGATGAGTGATTCTCCATTTCACTTGTATACTTAGAGGCCATTGTAGGATTATTAATTGGTCTAATTTCAATATTTTTGTGTCTAGAGAATAGAAAGACCCAAGAAGAATGAGAGAGATGGGGAAATGGCTGGTCAGTGGAGCAGTCAGAACACACAACATTAATGGATTAAGTTTGCTGTCTTATATGGGTGCTGGTTGTGGTTCCTCAAAACAATTACAGCAGTAACATCAGAGACAACTGATTACAGATCAAGATAACAGATACAAAAATATGACAAAATTTTAAATATATGTATAATCATATTGACATTTGAAATATTTCCAAAATGTGACACCAAGACAAAAATTGAGCACCTGCTGTTGGAAAGATAGCATTGATAGACTTGCTTGATACAGGCTTGCCACAAACCTTCAATTTGTAAAAAACACAACATCTACCAAGTGCAATAAAGTGAAGCACAATAAAATGAGGTATCCCTGTATAAGGCTGATAATACATCGTGTTCAACAAATATACTTGGGCTTTATATGATTTATCTACAAGTGGAATCTAAAAGTTAAGAAGCATTCAAGGATGTTTGCATTATGATGATCACTCAGAGTGTTTACTCCAGAGCCAAACACAACCAATGTCACGACCTCTGTGCACTGAAAATGGGATATGATTATACTCAAGTTAGACTGGATTCATAAATGTTTATTCTCCATCAATCATTTTGAAAATATGCTTACTTTTTCTTAAAGGACTCATAATTTTATTTCTGTTTTAATGCTTCTTATTTCCAAAAAAAATCTCCCTTCCAGAACTTTCTACCTTCATATTCCCATATCAACTTGTTGCTATCTAAGTTTGCTATTCTCCTATTATACAGAGGACAGCTCACTGCCCTCCTAAAGCACTATTTCATGGATTCCATATCTTCCTCTTTCTTAGTCTTTTCCTAAGTGCTACTAGAGTATATCCTTAGATTCCTAAAGAAGGTAGCAAAAGAGAAAACATTTCTAAGATCATATATCTTCATAAGCCAATATTCTGGTCCTTTATCTTTTTTATCTTTAATCTGGGAAACCGTTCTGACATTATTTTCTACTCCTTTGATTATTTTTTAATGAAAATCATATTTCAATTTCAATAAACTTGTTCATGTTCTTTGCTCATTTTTCATAACTCATACTTCTTGCTTTATCAGTACAGTGTCTTCTTGAATCTGACAACACTATTAAGACATTTTTATAATTTATTTTCTATTCCTTGATCTATGACTATTTACCTTTTCATTTGTTTTGTCTTACTTTTTAATATTGCTGGCATTCTTCAAAGGTATGGAAGTCATTGATTGTCTGCTCCTATGTAAAATGTAGCCATAAAAAGATGACTTAATACCAGTATGAATGTAGGCAGAGGTTGTTGTCCGGCATGCTTTGCTTTACAGCAATTGGGCAATGAACCAGCCATTGTACCAGGTAACACCTACATTCCACAGTGCAGAAATTTATCCTGTGGATATCTCCGGTTGCAATGGATGCTTGAAACTGAGCATCAGGCTTCCCAGTCTCGGTAGCAGAAAGTAGGGGAGAGAACAGTCTGGCAATGGCTATTGTATTAGCTAACCAGTTTTGTTTGCTATGGTCTCTTCCCTCCTCAAATTTATTCCACAATTCCCTATGACTTAAAGGTCTAATTTTAATGTCTTTACATATCAAACTAACGCTTTCACGGTCAGGTTCATGCCTATCTAACCAGATTCCTTTCACTTTGTAATTTATTCATAATGAAGAATTTATAACCTTCACTACCTTTAAGCCTCTTTCAAATCTATGTTACTTTTCTTTTCCTTTCTACTACTTTTTTCATCCTAAATTATCTCTACTAACTTGTACATCTCATTTCCCTAATTCTACCAAGAAGACAAGTGTAAACTTTCCCAGGCAAATGACTCATCTAAATGTCATATACTTTAGTGATATTTACCAGTTGTCAGTACTCTACCTTTTATGGAGAAATTATGCAACAAATTATATTGAATGAATGAAAAATAGTAAAAATGACAATAAACATTTATTGACTACTGCCCTACATACTTTAGGTATGTTTTAATCTAATCTTGATGACATCTTATGGGGTAGGAACTGAAGCAAAAAGAGGTGAATAGTGGAGCAGGGATGTGAACCTGGGCCCTCTTACACCAGACCCAGAGCTTAATTCTACACTGTAACTTAATGAATGAATAAAATTGTGACTTGAAAACTTCTCTTCTTTTGGCTTTTACAATATTTTCCTCCTCTGGTGTTTCTCTCACCTTTTTGGCCCTTTCCTCTACCTAATTTGTAAATATTAGTGCCCCAGGTCTTGCAGATAAGACTTCTTCTATTCTAGCTTTAAACTACCCCACTTTTTCCATAGTTTTTAATCACATTCATATTCTGACAGCTCTCTAATGTAACCTTCCCATCTGACCTCTAGACGTGTACATGTGAATGTTTCACCTTTCTTCTCCATCCCAGACTTAAGACATTTCAATATGAAAAATTGATCTATTTCTTCATTTTTCTCCTTGCCTAGCCTTCCTCTTCTTAGGATATGGCATCACCCAGTTGCTCAAGCCCAAGATCCAGGAGTCAGTCTTAACATATCCCCTCCCTTGATTCTCACATCCAGTCACCTGATTTACAAGTCTTACTGTATCTACAGGACATATCTCATATCCATCCACCTCACTCCAAGCCCTTCTTAGTCTGAATACTCATCCATCCAACATTGAGGGTACTGCCTGAGCCTGCTAACTAGTCTCCTACTTTGAGGGAATATGTTCCTTTCTATTGGTAAATTTTCATACTGCTAAGAAGACATACCCAAGACCGAGTAATTTATGTTATAAAGAAAAAGACGTTTAATGGGCTCACAGTTACACATGGCTGGGGAGGCCTCACAGTCATGGCAGAAGACAAAGGAGGAACAAAGGCATGTCTTATATGGCAGCAGGCAAGAGAGTGTATGCAGGGGAATTGCCCTTTACAAAACCATCAGGTCTTGTGAAACTTATTCACTATTACAAGAACAGCACGGGAAAACCTGCCCCCATAATTCAATTACCTCTCACCGGGTCCCTCCCATAAAACATGGGAATTATGGGAGCTACAATTCAAGATGAGATATGGGTGGGGACACAGCCAAACCATATCACCATTACTAATACTTTCTCACTTAATAGCCTAAATGGTCTCTTTAAAGTGAAAATTAGATTTTTGCACTCCCTTGCTTGATATCTTCAATTGCAATTTATTGCACTTTGAAAAAATATTTGGAATAAAATTTTTTATCATTGTTCCAAAGACTTGCATGATTAGGCTGCTGAACTGTTCTCATGCCACACTTTCTTTTGTTCCCTTTGTGAACAAACAAAGCAACATTCACATCAGCCTCCTTGCATTTTCATACAACACATTTATCTACTTTTCAGCCTACATCTACTCCATGATCTCTTTCCTCAACCTAAAAATACTTCCCAGGCTTTGCTTCCTCACTTTGGCTTTATCTGTTTAGCTTTATCTTATTTTTTAGGAATCTGCTTAAACGTCTTCTCTGTAGAAGGACCTTTTTCTCCATATAGTCTTACATAAGTACCTCTATTACTCTTTTACCAAATCCTGCTCCTTTCTTTCGAGGCATTTGTGAAAATTCCCTTGGAGTTAGATATAAGAATAAATAAGAGTTGATTCTTATTTTACATAAATTTTAAATGTAACTGAAGAGACAGGCAAGCATGCCATCATAATACAATGTGAACAATGCTGTGATAGAGGGATTAACAAAGTTCTATGACAAGACGGGGAGAGGATATATCAATCTGGCCTTTAGCAGGGCAAGAAGTGAAAGCTTCACAGTGTAACAGACAGTTTAGTTAGTTTAGTTGTGAACTTCAGAGTGACTCTGAATTCATGCGAGAGACATGTTTTGATCATTGAAAGAATTGTTATTTGAAAATTGCAGATCTCTGCTTCCTTCTTGAACAGTGCCATTGTTTACCTTTATCCTAAAATAAAGGATGCATTGTCTTTCCAGTGGATATTTTGATACAGAAGAAATGTACATGATACATCATCTAAAGAATATGAAGTCTTACAGAATTCTGGGACAACAGAATGAAAAGGGATATTATGATATGATATAGCCTTTGCTTTTAGACTTATTAATCCCCCATTTGTGTCCACATTTCCAAGCATAACTTCCCATTAGCAGTTCAACTAATAGTCACTCAGGGTAAGCAATTAGTTTTATGGCTAGCTGTTCTCTGCTCCAGAGAAAAATTAAGAGCTGTTGAAGGATGCAATCTACTAGTAAAGCAACAAAATTAAAAGATTAGATGGAGGTAAGTAAAATTGTTGCATGTAATTTTAGGCTTATGTTCTCTTCCTCGTCATTCCACAGTTATTTCTGAACTTATTTTGTTCCCAAATAAAGTATTAGCAGTAGTTTCTATTCTACTGTGTTTTGTTGATAGTGTGAGTTTGATTTAAAGAGTGGAGGGGAAAGCATTTTTAACTGTAATTATAATACTAAAGCTTTTCAAACATTGCCATGACATTAGTTTTGGGGTCCAAATTACCTGTAGCTCAACTCTCTACAGTAATTTCATTTTGATATTTATAAAATATTTCCACATAGATGAACTTAATCTGTATCATAGTTCATAAACTAGTCGGCAGTATTAGACAATGTTCAATATGTAGGTCAAAATATGGATTGCATATAAATACTGACCTTGAGCTACCAGAAACTGAGGTATACTTAAATTCTGAGCAAATACAATAATTTAGGACAGGTAGATTTAAACATATAATGTAAATAACCGTTTTTCACACTGATGACTCCTTAAATTACTAAAGTAATGATTATAGTCAATACAATATAATGTGATTATGTTCCATAAAACACAGGATGCTGTTAGCATGTTAGTGAAAACAGAGAGGTAAGAATCTCTGAAAGCTCACCCTTCCATAAAAGCAATAAAAGAAACAAGCAAAAATTGCCAAAATTGATTTTTTTTTTTTTTTTTAGAACTTGGAGAATTAACAAAAGGCTTGCAGCAACCAGAGGAGAGTTTAGTCAAGAAAAACTGTTGAATATCAGTAAGAACAGTGGGCTCTGTCATGTTTTAACTTACCCTAGTTTCATCTTCTGGTTTTTGTTTCAGTGGTAGTGGTTTTTTTTTTTTTGAGACAGAGTCTCGCTCTGTTGCCCAGGCTGGAGTGCAATGGCATGATCTCAGCTCACTGCAAGCTCCACCTCCCGGATTCACACCATTCTCCTGCCTCAGCCTCCCGAGTAGCTGGGACTACAGGCACCCGCCAACATGCCTGGCTAATTTTTTGTATTTTTAGTAGAGACGGGGTTTCACCGTGTTAGCCAGGATGGTCTCGATCTCCTGACCTTGTGATCCGCCCGTCTCGGCCTCCCAAAGTGCTGAGATTACAGGCTTGAGCCACCGCGCCCGGCCTCAGTGGTAGTCTTCAAAAAAAAAAAAAAAAAAATCACAGCCTATGTTCCTGGCACTTGAGGGAGAACAGACTTCATTCCCAAATGATTGCCATTATTTGACCTGTCTTGTGGTTCCCTGGAAAACCCCACTGCAAAAGCTTACCTTTATGCAAACTTACTTGAACTCTTCCAGTGCTAAATGCCTCAGGGAAGTGTGTGTGTATCTAATGTTTTAGCATCACAGCTGCCCGAAGCAATGGATAAAAGTTGGGGCAAATAATAAACTAGCCAAAAAGCTTAAAAGAAAAAGCTGCAGAATGAGATACCCATAGGGCTTTGAAAAGCTCCAATATATCCCTGGAAATCTAGAAGGCATTGTGCATGCACAGGCTGTATGCAGCTGTGTGCATGCTCACAAAAGACAGGAGAGGTCCTAAGCTCTTATTCCTCACTGACCTTGAGGGTCAAATGAAAGTACATTAGACAACAACACCAATTCAAATAATGAAGTCAAGAGTACCAGTAAATGTAATAATTTGCATTTGTATATGTGTAAAACTCAAAGACATTATAAATATATTTTTTGTATGTCCTATTTTGCTCCTATCTGAATTAAATGACAACTGCATAATTCAATAATTAAAAATCTAAGTTAATTGGCACATAATGTATAAAGATGTAACCTGTGATAATAGCAAAACGTAAGGAGATAGAGTCTAAAAGAACCAAAGTATTTGTATACTATTGAATTTAAGTTGGTATTAATGGCAATCTCTATATTGACTGCTAACAACTCAAAAACATATCATAAAAAAACTACTAGAAAATTAAAATTGTGCATTAGAAAATGTCTAACACAAAAGAAGGCAGCAATGAAGACATTGTGGAACAAAACAGACCTAAGATATAGAAAACAACTAGCAAAATGTCAGGTGTAAATCATACCATATCAGTAATTACCTTAAATATAAATTGATTAAACTCTCCAATTAAAAAACCAGGGTTGGTATTGTAACAACCCAAGAGGTTCACCTTGCCCACTGCCTAGACAGAGCCAATTTATCAAAACAGGGGAATTGCAATAGAGAAAGAGTAATTCACGCAGAGCTGGCTGTGCGGGAGACCAGAGTTTTATTATTACTCAAATCAGTCTCCCCAAGAATTTGAGGATCAGAGTTTCTCAGTTTAGTTTGGTAGATAGGGGCCGGTGAGTCAGGAGTGCTGATTGGTTGCGTTAGAGATGAAGTTACAGGGAGTCAAAGCTGTCCTCTTGCCCTGAGTCAGTTCCTGGGTGGCGGCCACAAGATCAGATGAGCCAGTTTATCTATCTGCATGGTGCCAGCTGATCCATCAAGTGCAGGGTCTTCATAATATCGCAAGCACTGATTTTAGGTTTTACAATAGTGATGTTATTCCACAGGAGCAATTTGGGGAGGGTCAGAACCTTGTAACCTCCAGCTGCATGACTACTAAATGGTAATTCCTAATCTTTTGGCTAATTTGTTAGTCCTGCAAAGAGAGTCTAGTCTGCAGGCAGGAAGGGGTTTGTTTTGGGAAAGGGCTGTTACCACCTTTGTTTCAAAGTTAAACTATAAACTAAATTTCTCCCAAAGTTAGTTCAGCCTACACTCAGTAATGAACAAGGACAGCTTGGAGGTTAGAAGCAAGATGGAGTTGGTTAGATCAGATCTCTTTCACTGTAATAGTTTTCTCAGTTATAATTTTGCAATGATGGTTTCAGTATAATGGGAAAGAAAAAAAAACCGGAATCTAACTATATGCTGTATATAAGACATATACTTCAGATTCAATACAAAAATTAGCTAAAAGTAAAAGAATACATTATTCACAATAGCAAAGACTTGGAACCAACCCAAATGTCCAACAATGATAGACTGGATTAAGAAAATGTGGCACATATACACCATGGAATACTATGCAGCCATAAAAAATGATGAGTTCACGTCCTTTGTAGGGACATGGATGAAATTGGAAATCATCATTCTCAGTAAACTATCGCAAGAACAAAAAACCAAACACCGCATATTCTCACTCATAGGTGGGAATTGAACAATGAGAACACATGGACACAGGAAGGGGAACATCACACTCTGGGGACTGTTGTGGGGTGGGGGGAGGGGGGAGGGATAGCATTGGAAGATATACCTAATGCTAGATGACGAGTTGGTGGGTGCAGCGCACCAGCATGGCACATGTATACATATGTAACTTACCTGCACATTGCGCACATGTACCATAAAACCTAAAGTATAATAATAATAATAATAATTAAAAAAAAAAAAAAAAAAAGTAAAAGAATAAAAAGATATACCATGCAAATTGTGATCAAAAGAAGGCTAAGGCAGACATGCTAATATCATATAAAATAGGCTTTAAGACACAAATTGTTACCAGAGATAAAGAAGTACATTTTATAATGGTAAAATTAAAAAGGAAAAATAGACAATTTTGCAATAATATTGGACTTAAATATTCCATTTTCGACAATGTATAGAAAAGCTAGACAGAAAGGTAAGAAAGAAATGGAAGACTTGAACAACACTATATAAAAAGTTAACAACAGATATCTATTGAACACTTCACTCAACACCACCACAACTTTCACACATTGTTTTCAAGTATACATGAAATATTCCTCAGGATAGACTTAATGATGGTCTGTAAAATCAGTTACACTGAGTTTTTTAAAAATTGAAGTCATACAAGGCACGTTCTGTAGCCATAATGAAATGAGATTATAAATAAATAACAAAAGAAATGTAGGAAATTCTTTAAAAGGTAGAAGTTAAATAACACATTGCTAAAAAACCAATGGGTCAAAGAAGAAATCGCAAGTGAAATTAGAAAATTATTTGAGGTGAATGAAAAAAAACAAACCTACCAAAACTGATGGGATGCTGTCAAAATGGTGCTCAGAGGGATATTTATATCTCAAAATGGTTACATATTAGAAGGGGGAAAATACCTCAAATCAATAACTTAAACTTCTACCTTAAGAAACTAGAAAAGGAAGAATAAACTATCCCAAAACAAGCAGAAAGAGGAAAACAAATATCAGAATTGAGATAAAGAAATTGGGAATAGAAAAACAATCGAAAGAATCAATGAAACAAAAAAATTATTCCTTTCAAAAGATCAACAAACTGACATTTAGCTAGATTAACCAAGAAAAAAAGAGAAAAGTTTCAAATGACTAAAATTAAAAATGCAATAGGAGACATTACTCCTGAAATTATACAAACAAAAAGGATTATAAGGAAATACTATGAATAATATTATTCCAACAAATTAGATAACCTAGATGAATTGAATAAACTCTTAGGAGACACAAATTATCAAAACTGATTTGTAAAGAAATAGAAAACCTGAATAAATCCATAACAAGTAAAGAGATTGAGTAATAATTATAATAAAACTTCTCACAAAAGCCCAAAACCAGGTTGGTTTTACTGATTAATTATGTAAAATGTTTAAAGGAGAATTAACATTAATTCTTCCCAAGCTCTTTCAAAAAAATAGAATAAAATAGAAAACTTCCTCACTCATCTATGAGGCCAGTAGTACCCTGATATCAAAACCAGACAAAAACATCTTGAGAAAATATAACTGCATACCAATATCTTAATGTAGATGTAAAAATTCTCAATAAAATACTAGCATACCAAATTCAATAAGATATTAAAAAATTAGAAACCATGACCCTGTGGTATTTATCCCAGTCCTGCATAGTCAGTTCAACATATGAAAATCAGTTATTGTAATACACCATTTTAATAGAATAAAGGAAAAATCCACATGACCATCACAATACATATAAAAATTATTTGACATAATCCAACACACTTTCACAATAAAGACACTCAACAACTAATAATAGAAGGGGGCATCCTCAACCTGTTAAAAGATATCTATGAAAAATACACAGCTACTGTTCTACCTAAGGGTTAATGATTGAAAGCTTTTTTTTTTTTTAAGATCAAGAATAAAACAAGATGTCCACTCTCACTACTTCTATTCAACAATATACTAGAGGCTCTAGCCAGAACTAGAGATTGTTCTTAAGTAAGAAAAAAATTAAAGGCATCCAGATTACATAGGAAGAAGTAAAACTCTCTCTCTTTGAAAATGACATGATCTTATTTATAGAAAACCCTAAAAATCCACAAAAGCAATAATTCTTAGAATTAGTAAATGAGTTCATCAAAGTTACAGGATACAAGATCAACATGCAAAAATCAGTCATATTTCTATATACTACCAATGAATAATCTAAAAATAAAATACAAACAGTTTCATTTACCATAGTATCATGCCAAATCATATGTTTAGGAAAAATATGCAACCAAGAAGTGCAAGACTTGTTCACTGAAAACTACCAAACATTATTGAAAGTAATTAAAGAAGATCAAAATAAAAGAAAATAAAAGATATCAGTGTTTATGGATTAGAAGACCTAATATTATTAGGAGGGCAATGCTTCTTAAATTGATCTACAAATTCAACAAAATCCCTGTTAACATTCAAACTTTAAAAAAAAATAAAAAGAAAACAAACAACAAGAACAAAAAAAAGCTTATCCTAAAATCTCAATGAAAATCCAAGAAACAAAGAATAGCCAAAACAATTACGAAAAAGATCAACAAATTTGGAGGACTCATGTTTTTTGATTTCAAAACCTACTAGAAATCTACCATAATCAAAACACTGTACTACTAATATGAAGATGACATATGGATCAGTATAATAGAACTGAAACTTCAGAAATAAACCCATACACCTAGGGTTAACTGATTTTTGCAAGGCTACTATATTAGTTTTCTAGGGTACCATAACAAAGTACCATAAATTGTGTGGCTTAAATAAACAGGTTTTTTTTTTTTTTTTCTGTCTCACAGTTTTGAGAGCTAGAAGTCTGAAATCAATGTACCATCAAGGTCACGATCCCTCTAAAATTTTCAGGAATATCCTTTCTTGCCACTTCATAGCTTCTGATGGGTTTTTTGGCAATCTTTAGTATTGTTTGGTTGAAGCTTCATAACTCCAATTTCTCCCCTAATCATCATATGTGAATTTCACCATGTGTCTCTCTCACATGGCCATCATCTTTAAGGACACCAGACATGTGGATTAGGGGTCCACCTTACTCCAGTTTAGCTGCATCTTTACTGACTACTAGGTTGGTGCAAGCAATGGTAACAACCGCAATTACATTTGCACCAACCTAATATATTTCAACCATATTTCTAAATAAGGTCGCCTTCTGAGGTACTTGGAGTTGGGATTTTAATATACTTTTTTTTGTGGAGGGAGCATAATTCAACCCATAAAAGGTACTCAAACAATTTAATGGAGAAATAATCATATTTTCAACTCATGATGCTGGGACAACTAGATATCTATATGATAAAGAATAAATTTGGATCTGCTACTTTACACCACATACAACATCAACTCAAAATGGATCAAATACCTAAGATTTAAAGTTCTAAATCTCTTTGAAGAAAACCAGATGTAAATCTTCATGACCTTAATTAGGCAACATTTTTTTATGCATGACACCAAAAGCACAAGCAACCAAGGAATAATAGACAAATTGGACTTCAGCAAAATTAGAGCCATTTGTGCATCAGAGGACAGTATCATGTAATTGAAAAGACAAATCAAAGAATGGAAGAAAATATGTGAAAACCATATATCTGATAATGTGTAGTATCAAGGATATATTTATAGAACTCTCAAAACTCAACAATAAAAAGACACATAATCAAAATAAAAACGAGCAAAACAAATGTAATAGACATCTCTATGAAGGAGGTAGACAAATGGCAAATAAACACCTGAAAAGATGTTCATCATTATCATCCTCACTAGGAAAATGCAAACTTAAACCACAATAAGATACCACTTTATATCCAGTAGAAAGGCTGTGATTTTTTAAATGAAAAATAAAAATAGCAAGTATTGGTGAAGGTGTGGAGAAATTAGAACCTCATACATTTCTGGTGTAAATGTAAAATAATTCAGCCACTGTGGAAAACAATTTGGCAGTTCCTCAAAAGGGTAAAATCTAGTTACCATATGACCCAGCAGTTCTATTGCTAGGTATATACCCCACCCAAAGAACTGAAATCTTATAATGATATTATACAAAGACTTGTACATGATGTTTATAGAAACCTTATTCCTAATAGTCAGCAAGTGAAAGCAACTGAAAAGACCATAAAATTATGAATGAATAAACAAAATGTGGGGTGTGTGTATATATATATATATAAATATATAAATATAATATATAATATACACAATAAATGATATGTAATGTATATTATATGATATATAGAATATAAACATATAATAGTGTTATATATTATATGTTAAAAATACCATGTATTTTATATAGTATATATTATGTATTATATTAATATAACTATATAACAATTATTTATATATGAAATATATAATTTAATATATATTTATATATTTAATATATTTTAAATATATTAAATTTAATTTAATATATGAATATATATTTATATAATTAAATAAATATATAAATATATTTAATTTAATATATTCAAAACATATTAAATATATATGTATTTAATATATAATATATTTAATTGTTAATTATATATTTTATTATTTATATAATATATATTTATTATTCATTATATATTAAATATATGATATATAATATTTAATATATCATATATTTAATTATGTATCAATATATAAAACATATATAATAGAGTATTAGTCATAAAGAGGAATGAAGTGACAGTACATGCTACAACATGTTATATGATTTCATTTATACAAAATCTTAAGAATAAGAAAATATGTAGAGATAAACAGTAGGTTAGTGATTTCAGGGGACTGGGTAGGTGGAGAATGGAAATTGACTGACAATTGTGTTTCTTTTGGGGATGATTAAAATGCTCTGGAATTAGAAGATGGTGGTGATTGCACATCTCCATAAATATACTGAAAAACATTGAATTATACACTTTAAAATGGCAAATATTACAGGTACATGGATTATATCTCAATTTTTGAAAAACATTTCCCTATTAAGTATTTGATTTGGTGTTTACTGAAAGCATTTAAGTAGAGGTATCACCATAGTATTTCCAATGCCTTACAATCCTTGGCCGAGAATAAGGTCTTAATGTAGAATCATGCCATAATACAACCGTATAGGACTCTAACTCCTGATTTTTGCTAACTATTCTATATTTAGAGCCAGGTAAATTTTTAGACTTAATGAGCACTAGTGCAACTTTTGATTCTAAGTTCCAAGGAACTCAGCAGTAAATATACAAATACAATTTTTTAAAGGCAAAGTTTATCTTTAAAAATAGCAAATCATAAATACATTAATATCTTCCTACCATTTAACAAAAAATGCTTGAACTTAATTTTTACTAATTACAAGCCACAAAATTAATACATTTCAAACACTTAACAGGAAATGCTATTCATTCATTCACTTTTCCATACATTTTTTATGAGACAGGCCCTCTTGTAAGTCCTAAAGATACAGATACAAAACAAAACAGAAAGAGAAATCTCTGTTTCTATTGAATTTATTCTGAACTGAGCATGAAACAGAAAATAATTTTTAAACCAATATATATAGATCTGACAAGAAACAGAAGCCACAATAACAGTAAGTGAATTTTTAAAAGGGATTATTTACAGAGGTATAGCAGAAGTTGAGGAGGCTGGGTGCAGTGGGTGTCTCATGCCTGTAATCCCAGCACTTTGGGAAACCAAGGCAGGCAGATCATGAGGTCAAGAGATTGAGACCATCCTGGCCAACATGGTAAAACCCCATCTCTACTAAAAATATAAAAAAACTAGCCAGGCGTGGTGGTGGGCGCCCGTAGTCCCAGCTACTCAGGAGGCTGAGGCAGGAGAATTGCTTGAAACCGGGAGGCAGAGGTTGCAGTGAGCCGAGATCACGCCACTGCACTCCAGCCTGGTGACAGAGTGAGCCTCCGTCAAAAAAAAAAAAAAAAAGAGACAGAAAGAAAGAGAGAAAGAGAGAGAGAAAAAGAGAAAGAGAAAGAGAGAAAGAAAAAGTTGAGGAAACAAATACAGATGGCAAAATATCCAGGGACCCATAACAGTAGGAAGCTGTTATATACCTAGGCAAGAAGTGGCGGAGTGCTGAAACAGTTTTATTGGAATAATACAAGGAAGAGCTGGGTTGTTCTGCCCAACAGACATTGTAGTTGTGAGGCTGTGGCTACTGCCTGAACCTTGGGATGAGGCAAGAAAGAAGTGGGGAAGACCTCTCTCTCCTGCTACCCTCTGATCTCCTGACAGTACCTTCCATTTGCTCAACTCAACTCAAAGACAGAGAGAAAGCCAGTGGTGATACAGCTCACCTGTGTCTGCACTCTGGAGCGTGGAAGAGTGGAGAATGAATGGACAGGAGGGAGGCCTGGAGTGCAAATGAGAGATAACCAACACAGACTGACACATAGCAAATATTCAAGAATTGTTTATTAGTGAATGCTTGACAAATTTATAATGGTATATGTTGACAAATATTGATGTGGTTTGGCTCTGTATCGCCACCCAAATCTCACGTCAAACTGTAATCCCCAATGTGAGGGGAGGGACCCGGTGGGAGGTGTTGGATCATGGGGGCGGATTTCTCCCATGCTGTTCTCGTGATAGTGAGTGAGTTCTCAGGAAATCTGAAGATTCAAAAGTTGGCACTTCCCCCCTCACTCTCTCTCTCCTGCTCCACCATGCTAAGATATGCTTGCTTCTACTTCGCCTTCTACCATGATTTTAAGCTTCCTGAGGCCTCCCATTCGTACTTCCTACTAAACCTATGAAGCTATGAGTCAATTAAACCTCTTTTCTTCATAAATTACCCAGTATCAGGTAATTCTTTATAGCAGTGTGAGAATGGACTAATATAAATATACATATATATGTATATTTATATATATAATTACATAAAGATAAATGTGTTCAGAACTAATTTTTGTGTCTCTGTTCCTTTATTATACACACACGTTCACAGATACTTCTATGTCAGTGCAAATTAATAAATACTTGTTGACCACTTAAAACTTACATAACTCTATGCTGAACAGTTTATACCTTACAAAATATTTTAACAAAAACAAGATCCCTGACCTCACTGAGTGTATTAGTAAGGTTGGCAAGGTAACATATGCAAATAGTAATTTTGGTGTGAGGAAGAATACTGTAACTCAAAGAAAAAAGTGAGAGCCTGAAATATGGAAGATAATTCCTCACACGTAAATAAAGTGACCATCATGGATGGGAGTGGCAAGGGACAGTGGCAGGACACTTGTTTTCCTTCTATACAGATAGGCATTAGGAACAGCACAAAGAAAGGTATTTGCTAGGAGGATTCGTGGGAGTTGAAATCATTAATAGAGATCAAAGGGATCTATATGCCAATCAAGCAAATAAATATTTTCATCTGTAGGCAATGGGAACCATTGATTTATGTTTTAAAGTAATCTTAAAGAAAGATGTGGTTATGAAAGAAGCTGCTTTCCATAATCCAGGTGGCAATGCCAACAGTCACAATGACAGTGGTTATAAAAAGAAGGAAATGACTCTAAGAAACAATTTAGAAATGAAATAACATGATGTGCTGCCTAATTGGATACAAAGATTATGGAGATTCAGGAGAAAGCTAGAGCTGAAAGCATGGTGATCCTCTTAAGAGAGGGAAAGATCACAAAAAAAAAAAAGAGAAAAAAAGAGTTGGTTTTGCAAAAACCTGCAAGATGAATATGTTTTTAAGTATGATACCTCTTCGTTATACTTTCAGTTGCATATTAAGCATATGTCAGGCATCATGGTATGCACTAAATTTGCAAAAACAACAATATCAACAATACCTATCAGGGAGCAGATCTCAGAATGCGAAGTAAGAGTTTTAAAGCAATATGGGAGAGTACTAATCTACTTAAGTAGAGTATATTACATATGGAAGTTGGTAGGTAGGTGGGGTGCCTGGGGAGGTGATATCTGTGCTGAATCAACAAGAGTGAGGGTATTCCAGGTAGGAAAAGCAGCACGTGCAAATACCAAACAGCTGGGCAGGGTGTCAATGACCATGTGACATTTCAGTTTAAGTGGGCAATTGAAATCACTGGTCAGGCTTAAGAGAGAAGTGATGTCTGAATATGCAGTTGTGGATGCCATCCTCCAATGGAGCTGGTATGAAGCATAAGGATAAACTAGGATCCCAAGGAAAGAGTGGAGGTAGAGAAGAATTCTGGGGGAAATTTAAAGACCATTCTTCAAATGCAGTCTCCAGACAAGGAGCTTCATCATCACCTAGGAACTTGGTGAAAGCATGGAGTAAGCGTCTCCCTGCTCTTTTCTCTCCTCCCTTCGCTGGCCTACTGCCCTGGCCAGGAGTTAAGTGCCTTTGTGTGTGCAAACACTTACGCTTCCTCAGAAAAACCTATTCTCTGGAAGGATCTGATAAACTCATTTACTCTCAAAAAAAAAAAAAAAGTTTCTAAAAGAAAGATTTATTTAACAAGTTTCACTTAGTACAATACATCTAAATGGAAATCACAATACAAGGAAAGATTTAAACCAAAGCCTCAGAATTTCATACAAACATGACCAAACTCCTAAAGTATTGGTATTACATCTTAAAATTGTCCCATGTCCTTTAAAAAAAAAAAAGTAAAAGTGTATACTCACATGCCTTACAGGATATTAAATCAAAAAGTTAGAATTAGCAAACATGCCGAATGTCTTCATTCTGAATCATAGACACAGTTCCTATATTTGAGTTTTACAGAAAAGCATATTTTTCAACATGCATCCGAAGTTTTCAATGTGTTTGTGGTATAAGAGCAACATTTAACATAAGTGAAACTGCATTAATCCAAATACGCTTACTGCTTAGATACACTCCTACAGTCTAGCTTGAGGAAAGCTGAAAATTGTTTTAACAGTTAT
This sequence comes from Pongo abelii, assembly GCF_028885655.2. Taxonomy (NCBI): domain Eukaryota; kingdom Metazoa; phylum Chordata; class Mammalia; order Primates; family Hominidae; genus Pongo; species Pongo abelii. The sequence goes on from NC_071996.2 coordinate 129,492,642, forward strand.
GGTCAATACTGAACTTTGTTATTATGTCCTAGATGAATGTTTCTGTGTTCAAAATTACTGAGCTTGAAGTTTTAAAATAATCTCAACTTTCACTTTACAGTAAGCATGAATCACAAGCCTGTAATGCAAAACTGTTAAACTTAATTTTTGTTTTCTTAAAAAAGGAGAAAGAGAGAAGATAAAGAAAGAGAAGCTGATGAAGAGTGATCAGAATCAATTATATTTCCCATCTACCAATCCTACTGGATATAGTAGACGTCCCTCTCATTCCATTCAACTCCCATAAATGCACAACTTTTATATCCGGAGTAGCTATTTACTGCTCCTTCTCTAGCTAAGCAAGGTTTGACTGATAATCACCGGAGTTTTCCTGCAGAACTTGGTCATATCCACTCACACTGTTCTGACCACCATAACTACTTCCATAACCACCACTCAGCAGGACCTCTATAACTAGACTGGTTGGGTAAGCCCATCCCTCCCATCATTTGGCTACCATAAGCACCACCACTTGCCCCTGCTGTAGAATTCAAAACCAGTTTTACATAGCTGTAGTCCTACTGAGTCAAAAACTCTGTAGTGGGGGCCCGGCAATATGAGTTTTAACCCTTCAGGTTAACTGCCGTTCAGGCGATGGTTATGAAGGTAAATTTTGAGATCGACTGTTACAGAGATTCACGAAAACGAACCAGTAAAAATGACTAAAATGAGCAATCACAGTGGTAGGAGAAAAAAAAATGAAAGGTGGAAATGTTTTAGAAACTCTGGGAAAATAGTTTCAAGACATGAAGTCACCTTACCAGGGCGTAGAACTGAAGAAAGGATGTGATGAGGGATTTAAGAGACCTTTTCTTTTTGGTATTTGGGGATCTCTGGAAGAGAAGTTTCCATTGTTAGAAGATGGAAGGAAATCAACAGGAAACATATCAGAGTGATGAGTACTCTGCATAGAAATAGGATATGGTGGTGTGATAGAGAGTGGGTGACTCAGTGGCTGCAGTAGATGGGGAATTGTATTAGGAGAGTGATGTGATAGATAAAGAATATAAAGAATTAGGAAGAAGACAATTGTTAGGTAGAGTCAGGAGGGGAAGATCATGCTCTGCGTTAGTGGTGGAGAGAGCAGAAAGGGGAGAACATCTTCAGCAAATGAGAGGCACAGAGAGCTAAGAAAGAGGAGTGGCTTTTTGGCAGCAGGGATGAATCTCTGGCAAGAACTTGATGTCTGATAAGAGAGAGGAAAGGATGTGAACAGAACAAATGCTGAGAGGAGAGGAGAGGGGATCCTGAGACAAGAAGAGAGGTTAGCCTTGGACTGGCATGAGCTGATGTCTTTCTAGGAGGAACAAATGACTAGAGCATGCCAGACTTGATATTTCATTTTAATTTGAATTAAATCTGTAGATGATTTAAAGGATGGATACAGTCTTTACAGAATGCTTTAAGTAAATGAAAAAGGTTTATAGTAAACCTGGGGAAGCAACAATGCATGTTTGTGTTTACTTCATGTCAATAAAAGATAAGGTTTAAAAGAGGGTTTCATTCATAAAGATCTGATGAGAATTTTTAATTATTAAAAAAGCCATGGTTTTTTAAATTATAAAAAAATGTAAGCAGAGAAAATTGATTTTCTGAAAATTCAGAGCTATCACCTAAATCAAGATTTTTTTTTTCTATAGAAGACACGTGGGATTCATTCATTCATTCAGTAGAAACTTAGTAAAAGACTACTAAGCATCGGCCAGATGCGGTGGCTCATGCCTGTAATCCCAGCACTTTGGGAGGCCAAGGTGGGCACATCACGAGGTCGGGAGATCGAGACCATCCTGGCTAACATGGTGAAACCTCATCTCTACTAAAAATACAAAAAATAAAATAAAATAAAATAAAATAGCCGGGCGTGGTGGCACATGCCTATAGTCCCAGCTACTCGGGAGGCTGAGGTTGCCGTGAGCCTAAATCGCGCCACTGCACTCCAGCCTGGGTGACAGAGTGAGACTCTGTCTCAATAAAATAAATAAAATAAAATAAATAAATAAAAAGACTACTATATGTCAAGCATTGTCTTTTTTTGGACACATAGTAGTGAACAATAAGACCAGCTATTTTTGTCAAGGAGCTCACATTCTAGTTGGGAGACTGAACAAAAAATAAACAAGCAGATGTAGTAAATAAATAGGAATCATATCAAGTGATAAGTACTCTGCGTAGAAATAGGATATGGTGGTGTGACAGAGAGTGAGTGACGCAGTGGCTGCAGTAGATGGGGAATTGTACTAGGATAGTGATGTGATAGATAAACCACATTTATGTAATAATCCAATATGGTTCCATTATAGAGAGAGCAGAAGCATTGTGCCCCCATGAAGTTATTCAGAGACCCAGGTGAATGCCAACTCTGCCATGTGCAACCCTTGGCTTCTAAGCTTCCTCCAAATGATGACATCCAAGGAAAGGAACATGGAGGATGATACATTGGAGATGTTTAGTTTCCTGGTCTGGAAGTCACATGCATCACTGCTGCTGACATTCCATTAGCTCGTAGTCATAGAGTTACCCCAGTTCCCCACTGCTAGGAAACAGCCTATCTTAGTGCCAGGGAGAATAGAAAAAACAACTTTTTAATGTAGAGGTTAGCAGTCCTCCTACGAGGTGTCCGATCACACAGACTATAATGAGAAACTAATGGAGAGTCTTAGGGACAGAGTGATAATTTTTTATTATTTACATGCTTCAAAGAGCCCTGTGACTATGAATGATGGATCAGAGAAATACAAAAATGGGAATGTGGAAGCCAGTTAGAAGATTCTTGTAAGAGAAAGACAATGGTGGCTCAAAGGTGTCTTGGACTACAGTGCAATTCTTGTGAAGATATAGAGAAAAAGGGACACATGAGGATAAGCTTGAAGATCTTCAAATGAAAGATACAATTTGGAAAAGGATCCAGACACAATTAATGAATACATAAACACATGTCTTCTCCACACACAGCCTCCTTAGGCCTTAACTCTTATTGGAGATGTGTGCCTTCACTTTAAAAATGTTGTATTAATTCTGCACCCAATTAACCTCAGTGGCCAGCTTTAGTTTTACTTGACAATGTTAAACAAGTATGGTTTTTGCCCTCCGCTGTGGTTACTGGATGCTTGGTTGATGTCTCCTTTTTTAAACAAAAAGAACAAGCATTTCAAGGAGCTCTTACAAGTTAAATCCTCTCTCCAGTTCTTCAGTAAGGTTGGAGATAAATCCAGGGGTGAGAATCTCCAACAGCTGGGGGAGGGCAGAGGGAAATAAAACTTATTTCAAGCACATGTGACAGTCATGATTCATAGTGGGAATCTGGGTCAGAATTTGCAGCTGGGGAAGCACCAGGAAAAGATTACTTGTATTATAAAAACATGTACTTAATTACAGCTCAAAGCTGGAGGTGGGGGTGAATTGCACAGCTGGAAGGAGAAAGCAAATTAATTTGTGGACTTTTAAAGCCCTCTTACAGTGAAATATGCCCCCTCCTGTTTTTTAGCATTGGGTTTTAACTGAAGAATTTTCAGAGTAGCCTCAAAGCAAGAGTAGGTGGGATGCAATGTAACAGCAAACAACTTACATTAGGATTTCCTCAGGCTTGTGAATTGTGAGAGCTTTGGGCTGTGGTTTCTTTTTATAAAGTAAACAAAGCCTGGCCCTCAGTCAGGATTGTTTTTCTTAATAGGCAATATCACCTCCAGAGATGATGATGCCCTTAGTAAACAATGCTCTTGGTATTATGATACAGACTCAATACTGATCATTGAACCCCTTAGAGAGACCCTGTTGACAGAACCTGGCACTCTACTATCCAGGAAATAAAGACAGTCAGATATATATTAAGTCAATATGTTAAAATGATGACAGTTGAATTAAAGTTTCTAAATCTTTGCATGTTAGTTATTCAATAACCCTGGTGACATAAAAATCTTTGCAAATTTCTTTGCAAATTTCACAATAACTAGGTTGTGTCTTTTTTTTGGTCATCGCATTGAGCAATGCAATGAAGTGCAGAATAAACTCACTGTTATAAAAAGTCCAGCAATGTAGGTGAAGCTAAAAGGTATGGCTACATTAACAAATAATTAATAATCAAGGCCACCTTCAGGAAAAATTCATAAAAAATTAAGTATCTTAAAGGAATTCATATCTGGATAGAGACATAGAGACCTTAAGTTTGGAATTGTAAACGAAATGTCAGTTGAAAATGAAAGCACAAATGTGGTAGATGCTAGGCTTGTCAATAACCAAATTTTTAAAAATCAGCAAGGCTCAGAGGATCTAAACCTTAACAAAAATCATGAGTCAGAATTCTGTCACTCACTATATTTGGAGATTAAGAAAACATTTTAAGGAAAAACAGAATATTTTAATTAATGCATTTTAAAACGAATGCAATTTGTCTTTTTATGCCCCTGGAAATAGACTTTGAATAACTGTTAAACATTTGGAACAATTATAATAAGAAAGAATATGTACAATATAAGGAATCTATATTTTATTGACTCGTATAGTACTAATATTACATCATTTCATGCTAAGACACTAAGATAATGTTCAAATTTTAATTTTTTCTTTCTAAGTGTTCATTGAGAACTTAGTATGCAAAACACACTGCTAAATCCTGTTACAAAATTCATATATGCTAGTAATTTTAGGTAAGTGCCATACATATAACCAATTTACAGGTATTAATGTCTTAATATGTTAAGTCCTAAGTAATTTTCAACCATTCATATTTGGATGATCTAATGATTAATCCTGATATCATAGATTTCTTACATTGCTAATACGTTTTAATTAATGCAAATTATTTACAAATATTTACAACATTGAGACTCTCTTTGGCGTTGGTGTGAATGATGGAATAATAGAATCGACATTGACTGGGCAGCCAGCCAACTCCATTCTCGACCAGATTCTTCAACTAAACTGGGTGCATAAACTTTCACAAATTACTTAGCTTCTGTGGTTTTCTAGTGTAGAAAATGGGTCAGTGGACAAGATTGTCTCTTTCATTCCTTCCATCTCTGAAAGCTGTAATTTTTATACGTTTCAAAATGGTAGCAATGTGTCATGTGTCTTTCCGGCCTCACATACCCATCATATATGCAAGCCACTGCAGTTTGTGCAATAATTCCTCCTGCAAATACATCATATTCTGACTTCTAGATATCTTGGAGCTGTCACCCTATCTCCAAGGTAGGTCCAGCATTCACTTTTAATGGATCCTAGGTTCAGACTTACAGAAGAATGGGAAACACCGCAAATCCGCTAGTAACTAACTAACCTAACTTCACACATCACGGTTATCATTCCTAAACTAGCGAAAGAGCATGGAAGAAAGGGTGTGGACACGAATGCCTTCTCTATACCAGAGAAAATTAGCTTTCAATTTGTGTATCTTCAACTTCTCTAGAATAAACAAAAACCAGTTAGCCTAATAAGATCAAATGTATCCAGGATTCAAATCTAACTTTGAAATTTAATACTTAAGTTTCATCAAGAAGACGAAACATCAGGGCCAAGGAAATAGTTCAAAGCACCATGGATCTCAAAGACAAAAGCTGCTGGTAATTATACAGCCAATAATAATTACAGCTAACATTGCGTAACTTACTATGTGTCAGGCCCTGTCCTAGGTGCTTTCCATATATTAACTAATTTAATTCATTTAGTCCTCATGACAAATCTTTGAGAAATGTATTGTAATTATCCATATTGTACAGATGATAAAACTAAGTAGCAGAGAGGTTAAATAACTCATTCATGATCATATAACTAATAAGAGGAAAAAATGGTATTCAAATTAAAAGTCTGGCTCTATAATTCAGACTCTTTTTCATTAATTTTTTATTTCCATAGGTTATTGGGGAACAGGTGGTGTTTGGTTACATAAGTTCTTTAGTGATGATTTGTGAGACTTTGGTGCACTCATCACCCGAGCAGTATACACTACATACAATTTGCAGTCTTTTATCCCTCACCCCCTTCCCACTTTTTCCCCCTGAGTCCCCAGAGTCCACTGTGTCATTCTTATGCCTTTGCATCCAGCATAACTTTTGAGAAGACAGAAAACAACAACCACAGGACAGCTAACCACTCTGGCAGGCCGTTTTAAAGCCATGTTGCTGGATATGCCTCCGCTATTGGTAGTGGAACATTCCAGCTCTAAACTCCTCCCATTCTTCCCGTGAACAAATGTCCAAGGAATCTTAAGGAATTCCAAAGAAGCATAAAAATGGATCCTTGCCATCAAAGCGATTGCAGTCAAGTTTTGGTGGCAATATAGGGATAGAAAGGCAAGTTCTTGCCCTAGAATAGTGGGTATGGGTCTGGGCTAAAAAGGCAAGAATGATTAAGGGCTAGACAGAGGGGGTACAAGCGCAAATGTCTTTATTATTGTAGCTGATATGGTGCTTGAAAACCTCAAACTCTTCACTTACTTCAGTCAGAGCATTATAAAAAATACATATTTTATACAGGAATGATGTTACATAAAATTATCATTTGGAATGATATCATTTGGAAGAGTTGATTACAACTCTTTTTGGTTGATTATTTTCCTTGATTATCATATTACCAGACCTGGTGCTTCCATGCACGACCCTCCCAACACAGGCGAGGTAAAAGGCCTTCCTAGACAAAGTCCCCCATGAGAGCATGGGTACCTAGCTATAACAGGAGGCACAGTGATGGGGCAGGATGAAAGTGGGCTAAAAATGATTATGGGCTTTATAATTCCACGTGGTAGTCTTCTTGTTATAATTAGAGAAAAGATATTTGAGAATTAAGTGATTGAGAGGCCTATATTACATTTAGATTTGCTAATTGGAAAAAACAATTACTTTATTTCTCTCTACTGATCCCTAAGGGAAAATAAAAATTTCCACTGCATACAAGAGCAAAAGCTTTTCGTTTTTTTTTTTTTTTTCTCCCTTCTTTTTCTGTAAAATTCATTTTGGGTATCTAGGATCTTTTATAAAATATTCCAAAGGGCATCGCTGATCTTGGCTGCACTGTAACCACAATTTCTAAGACTTAATGCCCAGAAATTGTAGAGACTCCTCGAATGCCTAATGAACTGTTTTAGAAATCTGTTCTGTTTAGTTTTCCATTTGCTGGTTCCTTCTGCCATGTCCAAAGTTACTGTAAGCAGTTTGACTTCCAGAAACCAGATGCATGAAGTCTCTGAGAACAAAGGTTCCTTGGCTAAATAAACAAGCTTGGGAACCTATTGTCCTTTGCATCAACACTTTGCCCACAGACTGGTTTTGTGAGGTCAATACAATTCCCAGATGTATTACTAAATGTGTGAATTTTAGAAAGAGTAGGAACTAAAATATTGCCTTTAGAAATAACTACTTGGAAAAAATACATTTCCATATTTCAAATGCAACTCTTCTGGTTAGAACTGCAGACTTAACATTTTTTAAAAATATGCACGTACATATGTGTATATATAATAGACACACATATACGTACATGTAATATTGGTTTTTACACTATTTAATACATTATATTTTCTTTGTCCCTTCATTTTACTTAAGATAAATATTACTAAACACATAGTTACTATTTTATTTCTTTTATTTTAATGTTGGTAAACAGATATTACAGTCAAAGTCAGAGATACAGTTTGAGTTTCTTTACCCCTATCTAATGGCTAAACAAGAGAATGTTAAAATGCTTGCAAGATTTAGGCAGCATACAATTTCAGGATAGGTACTTTAAAAAATGTGGTACAATATGTAAGTTGCCAGAGGCACTGCTGAGTAGAATATTTGGAGAAAAATAATAGTAGCCACCATTTAAAAAGTTCGGGGGGTGATGCCTGGCAGGGTGACTCATGCCTGCAGTCAGAGCACTTTGGGAGGCCAAGACAGGAGGATCGCTTGGGACAAGGAGTTTGAGACCAGCCTGGGCATCATAAGGAGACCTTGTTGCTACAAAAGATTAAAAAAGAAAAAATCAGGTATGGACCATATGATTGTGGTTTCAGCTACTCTGGAGACTGAGACAGGAGGATCACTTGAGCCTGGGAGGTTGAGGTTGCAGTGAGCCATGATTACGACACTGCATTCCAGCCTGAGCAACAGAGCAAGACCCCGTCTTAAAAAAGTTTTTTCTGGAATGAAAAATAAAATGGAGATATGAGCCTACTATTAAAATTCTACATTTTCTTTTTATTCTCTTTTTATTATTATTATTATTATTATTATACTTTAGGTTTTATGGTACATGTGCGCAATGTGCAGGTTACTTACATATGTATACATGTGCCATGCTGGTGCGCTGCACCCACTAACTCGTCATCTAGCATTAGGTATATCTCCCAATGCTATCCCTCCCCCCTCCCCCCACCCCACAACAGTCCCCGAAGTGTGATGTTCCCCTTCCTGTGTCCATGTGTTCTCATTGTTCAATTCCCACCTATGAGTGAGAATATGCAGTGTTTGGTTTTTTGTTCTTGCGATAGTTTACTGAGAATGATGATTTCCAATTTCATCCATGTCCCTACAAAGGACATGAACTCATCATTTTTTATGGCTGCATAGTATTCCATGGTGTATATGTGCCACATTTTCTTAATCCAGTCTATCATTGTTGGACATTTGGGTTGGTTCCAAGTCTTTGCTATTGTGAATAATGCCACAATAAACATACGTGTGCATGTGTCTTTATAGCAGCATGATTTATAGTCCTTTGGGTATATACCCAGTAATGGGATGGCTGGGTCGAGTGGAATTTCTAGTTCTAGATCCCTGAGGAATCGCCACACTGACTTCCACAATGGTTGAACTAGTTTACAGTCCCACCAACAGTGTAAAAGTGTTCCTATTTCTCCACATCCTCTCCAGCACCTGTTGTTTCCTGACTTTTTAATGATTGCCATTCTAACTGGTGTGAGATGGTATCTCATTGTGGTTTTGATTTGCATTTCTCTGATGGCCAGTGATGGTGAGCATTTTTTCATGTGTTTTTTGGCTGCATAAATGTCTTCTTTTGAGAAGTGTCTGTTCATGTCCTTTGCCCACTTTTTGATGGGGTTGTTTGTTTTTTTCTTGTAAATTTGTTGGAGTTCATTGTAGATTCTGGATATTAGCCCTTTGTCAGATGAGTAGGTTGTGAAAATTTTCTCCCATTTTGTAGGTTGCCTGTTCACTCTGATGGTAGTTTCTTTTGCTGTGCAGATGCTCTTGAGTTTAATTAGATCCCATTTGTCAATTTTGGCTTTTGTTGCCATTGCTTTTGGTGTTTTAGACATGAAGTCCTTGCCCATGCCTATGTCCTGAATGGTAATGCCTAGGTTTTCTTCTAGGGTTTTTATGGTTTTAGGTCTAACATTTAAGTCTTTAATCCATCTTGAATTGATTTTTGTATAAGGTGTAAGGAAGGGATCCAGTTTCAGCTTTCTCCATATGGCTAGCCAGTTTTCCCAGCACCATTTATTAAATAGGGAATCCTTTCCCCATTGCTTGTTTTTCTCAGGTTTGTCAAAGATCAGATAGTTGTAGATATGTGGCACTATTTCTGACGGCTCTTTTCTGTTCCATTGATCTATATCTCTGTTTTGGTACAGTACCATGCTGTTTTGGTTACTGTAGCCTTGTAGTATAGTTTGAAGTCAGGTAGTGTGATGCCTCCAGCTTTGTTCTTTTGGCTTAGGATGGACGTGGCTATGCGGGCTCTTTTTTGGTTCCATATGAACTTTAAAGTAGTTTTTTCCAATTCTGTGAAGAAAGTCATTGGTAGCTTGATGGGGATGGCATTGAATCTGTAAATTACCTTGGGAAGGATGGCCATTTTCACGATATTGATTCTTCCTACCCATGAGCATGGAATGTTCTTCCATTTGTTTGTATCTTCTTTTATTTCCTTGAGCAGTGTTTGTAGTTCTCCTTGAAGAAGTCCTTCACATCCTTTCTAAGTTGGATTCCTAGGTATTTTATTCTCTTTGAAGCAATTGTGAATGGGAGTTCACTCATGATTTGGCTCTCTGTTTGTCTGTTATTGATGTATAAGAATGCTTGTGATTTTTGTACATTGACTTTGCATCCTGAGACTTTGCTGAAGTTGCTTATCAACTTAAGGAGATTTTGGGCTGAGACAATGGGGTTTTCTAGATATACAATCATGTCGTCTGCAAACAGGGACAATTTGACTTCCTCTTTTCCTAATTGAATACCCTTTATTTCCTTCTCCTGCCTAATTGCCCTGGCCAGAACTTCCAACACTATGTTGAATAGAAGTCGTGAGAGAGGGCATCCCTATCTTGTGCCAGTTTTCAAAGGGAATGCTTCCAGTTTTTGCCCATTCAGTATGATATTGGCTGTGGGTTTGTCATAGATAGCTCTTATTATTTTGAGAAACGTCCCATCAATACCTAATTTATTGAGCGTTTTTAGCATGAAGGGTTGTTGAATTTTGTCAAAGGCCTTTTCTACATGTATTGAGGTAATCATGTGGTTTTTGTCTTTGGTTCTGTTTATATGCTGGATTACATTTATTGATTTGCGTATATTGAACCAGCCTTGCATCCCAGGGATGAAGCCCACTTGATCATGGTGAATAAGCTTTTTGATGTGCTGCTGGATTCGGTTTGCCAGTATTTTATTGAAGATATTTGCATCAATGTTCATCAAGGATATTGGTCTAAAATTCTCTTTTTTTGTTGTGTCTCTGCCAGGTTTTGGTATCAGGATGATGCTGGCCTCATAAAATGAGTTAGGGAGGATTCCCTCATTTTCTATTGATTGGAATAGTTTCTGTCTGTTAGAAGGAAAACTAACAGAAAGGACATCCACACCAAAAACGCATCTGTACATCACCATCATGAAAGACCAAAAGTAGATAAAACCACAAAGACGGGGAAAAAACAGAGCAGAAAAACTGCAAACTCTAAAAAGCAGAGTACCTCTCCTCCTCCAAAGGAACGCAGTTCCTCACCAGCAATGGAACAAAGCTGGACGGAGAATGACTTTGACGAGCTGAGAGAAGAAGGCTTCAGATGATCAAATTACTCTGAGCTACAGGAGGATATTCAAACCAAAGGCAAAGAAGTTGAAAACTTTGAAAAAAATTTAGAAGAATGTATAACTAGAATAACCAATACAGAGAAGTGCTTAAAGGAGCTGATGGAGCTGAAAACCAAGGCTCAAGAACTACGTGAAGAATGCAGAAGCCGCAGGAGCCGATGTTATCAAATGGAAGAAAGGGTATCAGCCCTGGAAGATGAAATGAATGAAATGAAGCGAGAAGGGAAGTTTAGAGAAAAAAGAATAAAAAGAAATGAGCAAAGCCTCCAAGAAATGTAGGACTATGTGAAAAGACCAAATCTACATCTGACTGGTGTACCTGAAAGTGACAGGGAGAATGGAACCAAGCTGGAAAACACTCTGCAGGATATTATCCAGGAGAACTTCCCCAATCTAGCAAGGCAGGCCAACATTCAGATTCAGGAAATACAGAGAACACCACAAAGATTCTCTTCGAGAAGAGCAACTCCAAGACACATAATTGTCAGATTCACCAAAGTTGAAATGAATGAAAAAATGTTTAGGGCAGCCAGAGAGAAAAGTCAGGTTACCATCAAAGGGAAGCCCATCAGACTAACAGCGGATCTCTCAGCAGAAACACTAAAAGCCAGAAGAGAGTGGGGGCCAATATTCAACATTCTTAAAGAAAAGAATTTTCAACCGAGAATTGCATATCCAGCCAAACTAAGCTTCATAAGTGAAGGAGAAATAAAATACTTTACAGACAAGCAAATGCTGAGAGATTTTGTCACCACCAGACCTGCCCTAAAAGAGCTCCTGAAGGAAGCGCTAAACATGGAAAGGCACAACCGGTACCAGCCACTGCAAAATCATGCCAAAATGTAAAGACCATCGAGACTAGGAAGAGACTGCATCAACTAACGAGCAAAATAACCAGCTAACATCATAATGACAGGATCAAATTCACACATAACAATATTAACTTTATATGTAAATGGACTAAATGCTCCAATTAAAAGACACAGACTGGCAAATTGGATAAAGACTCAAGCCCCATCAGTGTGCTGTATTCAGGAAACCCATCTCACGTGCAGAGACACACATAGGCTCAAAATGAAAGGATGGAGGAAGATCTACCAAGCAAATGGAAAACAAAAAAAGGCAGGGGTTGCAATACTAGTCTATGATAAAACAGACTTTAAACCAACAAAGAGCAAAAGAGACAAAGAAGGCCATTACATAATGGTAAAGGGATCAATTCAACAAGAAGAGCTAACTATCCTAAATATATATGCACCCAATACAGGAGCACCCAGATTCATAAAGCAATTCCTGAGTGACCTACAAAGAGACTTAGACTCCCACACATTAATAATGGGAGACTTTAACACCCCGCTGTCAACATTAGACAGATCAATGAGACAGAAAGTCAACAAGGATACCGAGGAATTGAACTCAGCTCTGCACCAAGCGGACCTAATAGACATCTACAGAACTCTCCACCCCAAATCAACAGAATATACATTTTTTTCAGTACCACACCACACCTATTCCAAAATTGACCACATACTTGGAAGCAAAGCTCTCCTCAATAAATGTAAAAGAACAGAAATTATAACAAACTATCTCTCAGATCACAGTGCAATCAAGCTAGAACTCAGGATTAAGAATCTCACTCAAAAGCGCTCAACTACATGGAAACTGGGTAACCTGCTCCTGAATGACTACTGGGTACATAACGAAATGAAGGCAGAAATAAAGATGTTCTTTGAAAACAACGAGAACCGAGACACAACATACCAGAATCTCTGGGATGCATTCAAAGCAGTGTGTAAAGGGAAATTTATAGCACTAAATGCCCACAGGAGAAAGCAGGAAAGATCCAAAATTGACACCCTAACATCACAATTAAAAGAACTAGAAAAGCAAGAGCAAACACATTCAAAAGCTAGCAGAAGGCAAGAAATAACTAAAATCAGAGCAGAACTGAAGGAAATAGAGACACAAAAAACCCTTCAAAAAATTAATGAATCCAAGAGCTGGTTTTTTGAAAGGATCAACAAAATTGATAGACCACTAGCAAGATTAATAAAGAAAAAAAGAGAGAAGAATCAAATAGATGCAATAAAAAATGATAAAGGGGATATCACCACCGATCCCACAGAAATACAAACTACCATCAGAGAATACTACAAACACCTCTATGCAAATAAACTAGAAAATCTAGAAGAAATGGATAAATTCCTCAACACATACACCCTCCCAAGACTAAACCAGGAAGAAGTTGAATCTCTGAATAGACCAATAACAGGAGCTGAAATTGTGGCAATAATCAATAGCTTACCAACCAAAAAAAGTCCAGGACCAGATGGGTTCACAGCCGAATTCTACCAGAGGTACAAGGAGGAACTGGTACCATTCCTTCTGAAACTATTTCTTTTTATTCTTAATTCATAGATGAGATAACCCCTTCTCAGAAACCTTCCAATTAATAAATATATCTTTTGTCATTTGATATAATAAATCATTAGCCCTCTGTGGAAGTAATTCAAGAAATTGCCTGCAAAGTGTGACTGAAAAATAACTTACAGGTAAGGTTATACAATAAAATGTGTCAGCTGAGACTTGTGGTGCCAATCATATGTCTATTCTCCATATCAGAGCACTAAGTTACAGGAAGGAGTCCCAAAGACCTGGGGGCCAGTTTGTGGGCTGTACAGACAATTGCCCATGTAAGCCTGAAGTACACATCTCAGTTATAAAGCTGAATCTGAGAACATGACTTAAAGTAAACCTCCACCATCATGTGTTGTTTAACAGTGGTGATACATTCCAAGAAATGCATTGCTAGGCAGTTTTGTTCTTGTGTGAACACAGAATGTACTTACACAAACCTAGGTGGCAGAGCCTATTAAGGACCTACACTGTATGGTGTAGCCTATATGCTCCTAGGCTACAAAGTTGCACTGTACCACTGTAGACCTCACAAATGCTGTATACTTAGGCTACACTAAATTTATTTAAAACAATTCTTTCTTCAATAATAAATTAGGCTGGGCACAGTGGCTCAGGCCTGCATTCTCAGCACTTTGGGAGGCTGAGCAGGGGTGATTGCTTGAAATTAGAAGTCTGAGACCAGTCTAGGCAAGAAAGCAAAAATCAGTCTCTGTAAATAATTTAAAAATTAACAATTATCTAGTCATGGTGGCAGACACCTATGGTCCCAGCTACTCAGGAGGCTGAGGCAGGAGGTTCGCTTGAGTCCAGAGCATTATATAAAGTACATATTTTATACAGGAATGATATTACATTAAATTATCATTTGGAACTAATAAACTCCTTTTGGTTGATTATTTTCCTTGATTATCATATTACCAGATGTCTTCTTCCAGAATCCCTCCTGAAGGACCTATTCTTCTTGAGAAGTAGGTTTATTTACACCAGCATTACCACAAATGCATGAATAATGCATTATGCTATAAAGTTACCATGACTACAATGTAATAAGGTGATAGAAGTTGTAAGCTCCGTTTATAATTGTATGGGGACTACCATCAAGTGGTCCACTGTTGACCAAAATATTATGTGGCAGCCGACTGTATTTCCAAAACGTGAGCTAAAACTGGGAGGGGAGTTGGTTCTAAAAAGCAGATTCCATTCACTGTTGGGCAATTATTTAGGCTACAATAAATTCACAGTGAGAATCACAGACTTGCCTCTCACCTCTATCAGAAACAGACCAATATAATGAAAATCAATTCATTTTCTCGAAAGAGTAATTCACCAAAACTACATTGACATTTTGTTGTTTTACCATGATCTTGTTATAGCCAGTCGATAGCGTGCCCTCTAAAGGAAAAACTCTTGGCTCTAACCTACCACACAATCATAGCTGCATTATGCATGGAAAAAAAAAACAAAAGTCACAAGTGGACTATCTCAAAAGGTTATGTATGGCTTTTCCCACAGTTATTTCATGGAAACCCTTTCCTTCAGAGCATCTAGATAAACTAGTGGAACACACTTTGGGAGAGGATAACCTAGCACATAGGAAAAAGAGATCCTCAAAAGCAGAAATTAGCAGAGCCCATTCAAACACTGCCTAAGGAAGGTGTCTTGGTGCCCAAACTCTGTGACACTCTGGTCTTTTGGGAGGATTGTTCTTGTTGAGTCATCTGACTATCTCATAAGACTGTGACTTCCTGCTTACTGAGCAATCATTTGGTTACAGTTTGGTTCCCATGGAGATCTGCTTGTGTGAGAGAATGTGCTCGTTGGCCAACATGGTCACTGCAGCCCATACTTTGACTTAGGACTTCCTGTACTTTCAGTCCCTCAATCTTTTCCTTTCTTTGCTTTGCTCCTCATCCAACTTGAATCTCATGAGTTATTCCAGAATTTTGATTTGCCTTTTGCCAATATTCTAAACTCCACCCTCTCATTTCTCTATCTTTTCTTCTTATTTGTATGTTGAAGTCACAGCTCTCGATGAACTTTAACTATCTGTTCTTTTGACATTTGCACCCGATCTGCTGAATTCTGATGAAGAAAATCTGAAAATAATTGCTGAATTTATGGTTATTGACCTCAATTAAGCCCTCAAGACTGCCTAGAGAACATTATGTTTCTTATTGCACTCAGTCTCCAAAACTCCACAGTGATTTGTTTAAATCTTCTTTATTGTTGTCGGATCTCCAACTCCCCTATCCCTCTGCTTTCCTCTATAGAGAAGATGAAAGGTATCCAGAGGGAGTATGGTCATCTTCCCACCAGAAAGCATATTAGCCTGCTAAACTTGTATGAGTCTTGTCTTTCTTCCTTTTTATTACAAAGAGGGAATAGTATCACTTCATATTTAAGGCCAATCCAATAGACATGCATTGGTTCACTATTCTTACCTTTCCAGAGACCTTATACTACTAAATATCACTGCTCTTCCTCATATTCATTTTTACTTTTAACCATAGCCTTTCTTCTCAGCATAAAATATGCTCATATCTCTTCAATAAAACACACACATATACACACATGCACACACGCACTGTACCTACTCCAGAGACCTCTTCTCCCACAACAGCTATTGTTCTGTCTCTTCTTCCCTTCCCAGCTTCTCTCAAAAGCTCTCTGTATTTACTGTGTCCTTTCTTTAATTCTCTTTCATAATATCTGGGGGCTTTTTTAAAACGAATTGATTTAAACTAGCTTATTAGCTTATTATTTTCCTTTTGAATATGTTTTTGAGTCAATTTCAATCATTTATGTTTTCATAGAACTATCAATTTAACCTCAGATGTCCAAATGGATCTATATAAAATTGTAACGTAGATCTGTCATAATTTTTATGCAATTTTGATAGTTTTAGCTGACTCCTTTCACATTCATAATGTTATTTTTTCTTTTTTACTTATTCTTTCATCAGACTTTCAAAACTTTGTGCAATTCAATAAAAGTTTCAAATAACTAGTTTTGAATTCATTTAAAAAATTCTTATATTTGTAGGTCTAATTATTGGTTTCTCTTACAACTGTTATTAATTCTTTTCTTTTACCGACTTAAAGTTTACTTCATTGTTCATTGTTTGTCTACATTTTAATCTTTCACTTAAAATTAAATGCATTTAACAGTATAAATTACCATCTTGGTATCATCTTTTCATTGGTATCCACTTTTCATTGATTTCATGGTATTACCTTTTAATGGTCATTTATTTATAAATAATCTCTTCTTTTGGTTTTAGCTTTTGCTTTAAGCCAAACCTTATATAAGAATGTATTTTTAACTCTTTATATAATGTGTCCCCTTTGATTTGTAATTTAGAGAATTACTTGATATTTTCTTCATAGTGTAAGACCTTGGCCAGGTTTTGTAATATTCATGGGTGTTTGAAAAAAAATGAATCCCTTTAGAGATTGTCTTAGTTCATTTGTGCTGCGATTAAAAATATGTTAAGTTGGGGAATCTACAAACAACTGAAATTTATTGCTCACTGTTCTAATGACTAGAAAGCCTAATATGAAGACACTGTGGTGAGGGTCTAGTGAGGGGTTTCTGCTTCCAAGATGGAGACTTGTTGCTGTGTCCTCATGTGGTAGAAGGTGGAAGGGCAAAATAGATAAACAGCTCCTTCACACCTCTTTTATGAGGGATCTGTCTTCATGACTTAATCTCTTCCGAAAAGCCCCACCTCTTAGTACTTTCATATTGGTGATTAAGTTTCAACACATAAATTTTGAGGGAACACATTCAGACCACAGCATCTCACCTGTGATCCCCCAAAATTCATTCTCATATATAAAATATATTAGTTTTATCCCAATAGCCCCAAAAGTACTAACTTGTTCCAGCACCAACCCAAAAGTCTAGTTTAGAGTCTCACCTAAATACCATCTGAATCAGATATGAGTGAGACTCAAGATATGATTCATCCAGAGGCAAATTTATGTCTAGGTCTGAACCTGTGAAATCAAGAAGTTATGTACTTCCGAAGTACAATGGTGGGACAGGCATCAGATAGATATTCCCATTCCAAAAGGGAGAAATATGGAAGAAGAAACGGGTAACAGGTCCCAAGAAAGTCTAAAATCCAACAAGGCAAACATTAAATTTAAAACATTAAATCTTCAGGCTTGAGCATCATCTTCTTTGACTTCACGTCTTGCCTTCCAGACACACTGGGATAGGAACTGGACCCCAAAGGTCTTGTGTGGCCCTGCCCCCATGTTTCAGCTGAGTGTAGCCCATGTGACAGCTCTCAGGTGTCTGTGGCTCCCCTAGGCTGGTGTTGCATACTGGATTTACAATTCCGAGGTCTCAGGGTGGCCCTATCTTCATAGCTCCCCGAATCATGGTCCTACTGGGGACTCTCTGGAGTACCCCTGCCTCTGTGGCCATTCTCTACCTGTTCCACAAGACTCTCCAAGGAATCCTTTGAAATCTAGATGGAGATAGCTATTCCTCCACAGCTTTTGCAATCTGTGTACATGCAGAGTTGGAATCATGCAGGTGTCACCAAAATTTACCACTTATGCCCTTTTGGAAGGGCTGCCTGAACTGGACCTGGGCCACTTGAGCCATAGCTAGGGTAGCCAAGAAACACTGCACCAGAATGCAGGGAGCAGAAACTTGAAGTGAGCCTGGGCAGCAAGCCCCAAGTTTCCATGGGTGTCTCAGGCCCCTCCTTTGAAATTGGTATGCCCTCAATGCCCTGGTACTCTGGGCCTGTGATGGGAATGGCAGTCATGAAGATCTCTGGAATGCTTTTGAGGTCATCTTTCTACTATCTTGATGAATAGCATCTGGCTTCCTAGTATCCATACTCATCTCCTTATCAAATGTTCACTTAGCTACACCCTTGGTATTCTTTTCCCCATGTACTTTTTTATTCTTGACATGGCCAGGCTGAGAATTTTCCAGATCTTTAAGTCCTAAGTCCCTTTTGATTATAAATTCCATCTTTAAGTTGTTTCTCTCTTCTCATATTTCACTATAAGCAGTCAAGAAAAGCCCTGCAGTACCCTGAACACTTTGTTTAGAGATTTCCTCCCCCAAATAGTCTAGTTATTTTCTTAAGTTCTGCCTTCCACAAATCACTAGGATGTGGACATCATTTAGCCACATTTTTTGCTACTACAGACTTATATTTAGTGTCATGAGGGAATATCCATGTTCACATTAAGTATTAAATCAGATTATAAAAATGTGTGCATGATGGTTCCATTTGGTTGCATGATATATTTGTATGTGCATATATATATGTAATATATATAAGTACCTATATATTTATATTTGATAACAAATACATATATGCAAACACATACATTGCGCTGGCCCTGAACCTCATTGGTCAGCATTATTTTCTTATTACATCTGGTTTATGGATGTGTTGGACCAAACTGTTTTTTTCCAGGTAAAGTATCTGATGTTTTCCCCGGGCAGAGTTTTGGAAAGCTGCTGGGCCTTCTCCATGGCTCCAACTCCCACTAGACATACCTGCTGCAATCCTAGTTTCTCTATTATGATTCTAGATTCTGGAACATGACTCTCACCTCTGGGCCCCTCTAATTGCTTCTCCCTTTGTTCCTTTCTATTAAGGGTAGTAATGACTTTCTCTTATTGTCAATATCTGGGTGCCCTATTATCTGCAGTTTGGCTTCTCCATCCTTCCATCATCAGTGTAGCCAGCGTTAAACTCCCTTGGTTTTAATTCTTAAGAGTTCCTACCTTACTTGTTGGGTCCTGAGGAACACACACCTTAACACACAAAGACAGAAACAGAGAAAGTGTGTTGGAACCTAAAGTGACCCCCAGGCAATCTTACTCCAGAATCTACTCTCTTGAGCACCATCCTAGATCTTTCTCTCAATTGAATTTACTCTTGCCTGGAATGTTTACATAAATTTTGGTTAAGTCCCTTAGTCTACACTTTGGGAACACCAATGTGCTCCCTGAGGTTTCTGCATATTTCTATAATCTAATAATCTTGTGGCTTCTTGTTCTGGAGCTCCTGTTCTCAGTGGAATTAATGTCATTTATCTTCCTGCTCTACTTTAAGGCCGATCTCTTTAGTTTCTTGGTCTTTTCTTGAATTCATGCCTACTGGGCCTCTCTTTTCTCACTCAACATGGCCAATTAAGATACTTTCCTAAATAAAGATAGTTCTCAACCTTGAAAGATCTCTAATGCCAGCTACTAAAGTAACAATTTCTCACTTATTCACAGGAGTTATTTCTGGCTAGTAAGATGATGAATGACTGTTTTATGTTAATTTTTAATTTTATAGTACTCTTGTGGGATTAAAATAATTCTGCCAACCACAATAACTATTTGCATTTTCCTAAAGAAATAAACTTGCTATGAATTCAGAGCCATGTAAACTGAATTCACCACCACCAATAACTTGTGGTACATTTTTCAAGCAAAGGAGTAAATGATTTAATACATAGGCTTTAAGAATGAATGTTTTTTTTTTAAAAAAAAAAGAAGGAGAGAAGGGCTTTATTCATTTTCATGCCCAGAAAGAGATAATTATTGTTATAGAATAATTGTTTAGGTTCTACAGAGTAAACTATTTCTTAATTTTAGAGTTACACAAAGTGATAAGAAAAGAACAGAAAAACTGTCATGGATGTATTTTTCAGGATATAACTTTTTCTCTCACACACAAATTCCAAAAGAAATGGAAATATATTCTTGGAATTGTATGAAATATTAGTTATGGTAAATGGATCACTAAAAGAGGTTTATATATTTTGAGATTCAGTAATTTCATTTTAATGGTGTTTGTTGCAATGAGATTTCACCTGTATAGATCCCTGCACAAGATAAATGCATAGAGGCATAATAAGAACATGAAGAGTGAATACTAGTGACTCAAATCTGGTTTATGAATATCTAGGTCAAAAAAAAAAATCCCTACAAATAACAAAGATACTTTTTTTACTAAAAGCAAAAGAGACCCTGGAGGAATAGGTGGAAAACAAAAGAGAGGGCATGCCAGGTATGGTGGCTTATGCCTGTAATTCTAGTGCTTTGGGAGGCTGAGGCAGGAGGATTGCTTAAGGCCAGGAATTAGATACCAGCCTGGGCAGCATAGCAAGACCCCATCTTTACAAAATATTTTTTAGAAGAGAGAGGATATGTAGACAGATAATTTTAATTTTTCTTTCAGTTCACACACAGTTCTTAGCTAAGATTGTTAAACATCTAAGTGACAGTCAACGTGCAAGAGATAAGAATCAAAATTCTTTCTCTCAGAGAACTTTCACCCTAGAGGAAGAGCAGACAAATACTCATAATACAACAGAATGTGACACATGGATTGCAGAGATACTTAGAGTGCTATTGAAACCCAGAAAATTGCAGGAAGGAGTGGAGATCAAGCCGTGTCTGAGACTTAGGGAAATGACAAAGACTGTCTCCCTGACAAGCTTTAGTCAGGCTCATCTAAGCCATCTTCTCAATTAGGCCTCAGTCTTGACACTAGCCCTATCTTTGGTGTGATTAGCCCAGTCTTAGCAAAGAATCCTGCTAGTTCATCCCCCAGCCTTAAATATCTAATCATCCTTGATATTTAATCAAGTTCTTCTTCCACTTTTGATGCATAAGTCTTTTGCCTGCTTTTAGCAAGAATCTTGTTAGATCAGTTTTTTATAAGAATCTCTTTCCCCTAGATTTCTCTTCTTAGTACTTTTCCATATACTGACCCCCTTCTTTGCTCCTTGGCTATAATTCCCCACTTGCCCTTGTTGCATTTAGAGTTGAACCCAATCTCTCTCCCCTATTGCAATATCCCTACTGTGAGTCTTGAATACAGTCTTCCTTACCACTTTAATGAGTGTCAGAATATTATTTTCCTTAACAGAAGGCTTCCTCGAAGGGGCTAGCATGACACTAAGTCATGAAGGATAAGGAAGAGCAGATGGAGGAGGGGGCAGGTGGTGGGGAAGAGCAGTGAATAGCATTCTAGGGTGAGGACAGACATTTGGAAGGGCAGTTGGCTGGGACAGTCTGTGGCTGGAGAATAAGACGCAACTGACATAACGGTGTGGGATGAGGCTGGAGACGTTGGCCGGGGGCTGCTCATGCATGAAGGGCCTTGTGTGCCATGCCAGGGAGTTTGCATTTACAGTAAACAACATTTTACCCACTGCAGGAATTTTTTTTTTTTTTTTTTTTTTGAGGTGAAGTCTCACTCTGTCACCCAGGCTGGAGTGCAGTGGCATGATCTCGGCTCACTGCAACCTCCGCCTCCCGGGTTCAAGTGATTCTCATGCCTCAGCCTCTTGAGTAGCTGGGACTACAGGTGCACACCATGACCGCCTAATTTTTTATATTTTTAGTAGGGACGGGGTTTCACCATGTTGGCCAGGCTGGTCTCGAACTTCTGACCTCAAGTGATCTGTCCACCTCAGCCTTCCAAACTGCTGTGATTACAGGCATAAGCCACTGTGCCCGGCCCCCACTGCAGGATTTTAAGCAGAAATGTGACACTGTTAGATTTGTATTGTATTTTATTTATTTATTTATGTATTTATTTATGTATTTATTTATTTATTTATTTTTGAGACAGAGTCTCGCTCTGTCACCTAGGCTTGAGGAGTGCAGTGGCACAATCTCAGCTCACTTCAACCTCCACCTCCCAGGTTCAAGCGATCCTCCTGCATCAGCCTCCTGAGTAGCTGGGATTACAGGCATGTGCCACTATGACTGGCTAATTTTTGTATTTTTATTAGAGATGGGAGTTTCACCATGTTGGCCAGGCTGGTCTCAAACTCCTGGGTTCAAGTGATCCTCCCGCCTCAGACTCCCAAAGCGCTTACATGTGTGAGCCACCAGGCATGGCTAGGTTTGCATTTTAGAGAGAACTTTGTAGCCACTATGCTGAACATGCAATAAGGGCTGTATGTTTGGTGGGCTACGTGCCTCATGAGGAGGCTCAAAGACTAGTGAGTAGTGAGTATCTGAAGTGGGAGCAGACGGTGGAAGAGATGGGTGGGACTGGATCCATTCACCTGGGTATCTATGAGAACATGAGTATTGAAATAAGGAGTAGAGGAAAGAAATTGTGATTCCTGGGTTTCCCTGATTGGAGTGTCTGAAAGGGTGGTGGCTTATTTATTTAAATAGAACATATAAGAGGAGGAGAGAGTTTTAGGGAAAACACGATGATTTCATTTTTTTCATTAAATCCCATTATGAGAAATTTAGAGAATGGAAATTGCTAAACGGCTGTTCTGTCTTTTGGAATTAGCTGTGTAAGACCAAATTACAGTAATTCATAACTATAATCATTCTAAATCCACTTGATTTTAATATGTTTCAAATATTTTTTACTGTGTAATTTACAAGAAAATTGTTCTATATTAAAATGGTCATTTTCTCTAATTGCATATTGCCAAATCAGGATAGACTATGAACAGAAATGCATTTGGGTAAATTTGCAAGGCAGTATTAGCTAGAATTGCTGAAGTAGCTTATTGCTCAGCCCTCCTGGGTAGGATAGTACAGAAGATACCAGGGATGTCTTGTTTTTTGATTGTTCATTTACACTGATAAACACAGTGAATTTAAATCATCATTATTGATGAACCTCTCTCTTTTTTCTCTCTCATTGAGATATTAAATGTAAATACTTCATAGATGAGCTGATTCAAAAGAATGTTTTCAAGTTGTCTTTGACAAAGACAATTTTAACTGGAAAGCACAGTGCAGAAGAGGTTTCCAGAAAAAAAAAACAAAACTTGCTCAAATATAGATAGAAAATGCATGTCGAAATAAGATTTACTAAGCCACTGGTAAATGGTTTAAAATGTATGTAAATATCAACTTTGTTTTTGCAAATACCATTGGCTAGAATATGTGAACAGACGATTATTTTCAAACGCTCCTCACAAAAAGACAATTCAGACAACAATACTGAATGGAAACACGCATACATCCTCATTTTCATCTTAAGGAGCTAAATAAGCAATATTCTCATATCCCTTAAAAACATTCAGCAACATGAGCCATATACCAATTTTATAATAAAACTGTAAGATTGTTAATATATCAGGTGATAAAATTATTCACAAAATGTATATTGCTGGTGAATCCAGTTTTCAGAAATATGTTTATATAGATATGCAAATAAGAAAAAAATCAGTAAATATTAGTTGTTGGAATTGTACCAAGTACAAGTGGAAAGAGGCTAAATGTGTGAAGGTAAACTATCAAACACAGTATAAACTCCTAGTGTTAATTTATTTGTAAGAAAATGTTGTATTTATACCCAGGAAAATGGGCATGTAGGGAAAAAATCATTGGGCCACTATGCAGCATCACTTTGGATGAAAGAAAATACTTTATTATAAGTCAATGGAATAGAATCATTACAATATCATCTTGGGTTTTACATTCTAATCCTAGAATTATGCAGAACAGCAATAGGAAGTTTTCTTTCCCAGTAGTAGTAGAAAGTGTGAAAGATGATAATTTATCATCTTCTATAAAAATGATTTTTAAAAATTAAAAAATAATTTCAAGAGGCTTTTTATTTTTGTCTACAGCTTGAAGTAGTTTAGTTTCTTCCATCTGATAAAATTGAGAATATTTACATTCATTTTCAAATTTTAAAAAACTTTGTATTATAAATAAATATATAATAACAAATGTCCCGGAACCTCAGAATATGTACTAGCATCCAACTAATATTAAGTTTGATAGTATATATATATGCATTTAAAAAAATTCTTCACAAGGTAGCATATGACCTATTGGAGGATCAGATTTAACCTAATTTTCTGACATTTTCCCCAAGCAACTTGTAGACTGGATTAGATTTTTTTTTTTTTTAAAAAACTGAAGGGTGACTCAAATTATTACTAGCTTTTTAAAATAATGGAATAATGAAAAATACATACTACAGGGCACAGCATTGAGAAAAGTCAAGTAGTACAGGAAGTAACCGCAGCATTTACTAACATGCTCAGCCAAGAACATAATTGCCAAAATAACCTTGAAAAGGGGCAAAAGTACTGAATACTGCAGTGGTGATTATGCTGATTTCAATTACTCTGGTTTAAATGGAATGAAATAAAGCTCTAACTCCGTTAATTAACAAGCCTATCCACAGGTGATCTCTAAATGCTTTGCGTATAACTCCTATTAATGCAGAAAACGTACATGCCTAGAAATGGCACATCTGCATATTAAACCCAATTATGCAGTTTACAAGAGAACTGGCGTTCTTTTATTTTTCCACAAGAAAATTATAGTGAAGAGTAGAGAGAGAAAGAAGAAAGAGCGCGGCAGAGGGAATGTTGCATACATTAATGAATAATGATCCAGAGGCAGTGCCTTTCTTGAATTAGTTCATTTTTAAGAAGAACAAAGGGGCCATCCTGCTGCGTACATTTTCAGCAGGGATGCCTGACTGGCTTATTTTTGATCTGCACCCATGATGTGGTTTCAATTAGCAGTAGCACTTACAAAACTAGTAGCAGTCATTGTAGCAGAAAATATTAGCCTAAAGGGGTTGAAAGGCACTTTAGATGTATGCAGGAGATGTCTAAGAGCACTGTGCTTTAACTTCTCCATGGCTAACCATCCATGTCCATAATAGTCCCTTTAACTTTCCAGAATATGAGGTTGGTGTCTTTTCACATCTATATCATGCTCCCTAACTTTGTTTCTTTTCTTTTTTTCCCTGTCTAACTCTGTCTGGGGCAAAGTCAAGAGAAAACTTCTACTTTCATATTCAATAATATAAGCTTACATGTCTTCAGCATTAAAGAAATTACAACACACATAAATTAACTCAAATCCACTACTGATATCTTGATAAAATTTTTCCAGATAGGACCTAATTAAAATAAAAAGCTTCTGCACAGCAAAAGAAATAATCAGCAGAGTAAATAGCCCACAGAATGGGGGAAAATCTTCATAATCTACACATCTGAAAAAGGACTAATATCCAGAATCTGCAAAGAACTCAAAGAAATCAGCAAGAAAAAAAAACCAAACAAATAATCCCATCAAGAAGTGGGCAAAACACAGGAATAGATAGTTCTCAAAAGAAGATATACAAACAGCCAACTTACATAGGAAATATTGCTCGACATCACTCATCACTGGGGAAATGCAAATCAAAACCACAATGAGATACCACCTTACTCCTGCAGGAATGGCCATAATTTAAAAGTTAAAAAACAATAGATGTTGGCATGAATGTAGTAGAAAGAGAACACTTTTACACTGCTAGTGGGAATGTAAATTAGTACAACCACTATTGAGACTGTATAGAGATTCCTTAAAGAATTAAAAGTAGAACTCTACCATTTGATCCAGCAATTCCT
Organism: Pongo abelii; assembly: GCF_028885655.2. Classification (NCBI taxonomy): domain Eukaryota; kingdom Metazoa; phylum Chordata; class Mammalia; order Primates; family Hominidae; genus Pongo; species Pongo abelii. The sequence goes on from NC_071996.2 coordinate 129,518,500, forward strand.
ACTACTGAGTATCTAGCCAAAGCAAAAGAAGTCATTCTATGAAAAAAGACTCATGTGCATACATGTTTATAGCAATACAATTCACACCAACCTAAGTGCCCATCAACCAACGGGTGAATAAAGAAAATGCTATAAACCATGGAATACTACTCAGCCATAAAAAGGAATGAGATAATATCTTTTGCAGGAAATTGGGTGGAATTGGAGGCCATTATTCTAAGTGAAGTAACTCAGGAATAGAAAACCAAACATTGTATGTTCTCACTTGTAAGTGGAAACTATGCTTCCACTTATAAGTGGAAGGCTATTCTCATAAAGATGGAACACTCAAAAGGAAATCATTATCCCTGCGGTACTAACCTTTGCAAGTCCAAATAGTAAAACCCACAAGGCTGTTCAAGAACAGCCTGACCAACATGGTGAAACCCCGTTTGTACTAAAAATACAAAAATTAGTCAGGCATGGTGGTGTGCACCTGTAATCCCAGCTACTCAGGAGGCTGAGGCAGGAGAATTGCTTGAACCCTGGAGGCAGAAGTTGCAGTGAGCTGAAATCGTGCCATTGAACTCCAGCCTGGGTGACAGAGCGAGAGTCCGTCTCAAAAAAAAAAAAAAGAATGATATGATGGATTTGGGGAACTTGGCAGGGAAGGTTGGGAGGTGGGTGAGGGATAAAAGACTACATATTGGGTACAGTGTACACTGCTCAGGTGATGAGTACACTAAAATCTCAGAAATCACCAATAAAGAATTTATCCACGTAACCAAAAATTGTTGAAATAAATATTTTTTTAAAAAGACAGAAAACTTCCAAAAAATAAATTTCAAAATATGAAGAAAGGCTAAGGAAAGAAAAGATTTATGGAGCAACTGCCTTTCTGGGACATGGGCAGAAAACAAAACAAGAAAAAACCCAGGAGAATGGTACGGACTGTTTTTAGTGTTAGTACACCCTTCCTGAGATGTTCCAAATCACTGACTAGGAAAACCCTGACACAACAGAACTGCTAGCTGAAAAAGCAGCTCAGCTTGTTGGTGTTTCTCAAGATGGCTTGTGGGTTTTACTATTTGAGCTTGCAAAGATTAGTATCCCAGGGATAATGATTTCCTTTTGAGTGTTCCATCTTTATGAGAATATTACCTACCACCATGTGTGCAGTTGCAACTTGCTTATGACCTTCAGAACCAAAGGTTTTCCACATGTCATCTAAGACTAATGGAATCAAAGAGAAAATAACAATTTTTTCTGTATAGTTATAAAGAGATGAAATCTTTGAGAACACAGTGAAATGTGGACTATAAAAACATATTTAACAATATACAACATAATTTACATAAATTCAAATACCTATGCCAAAATTATTTACCTGTTACCAACAACTGTCCAACTCATGGGTTGGCAAACTATGGCTCAAGGACCATATCTGTTCTATTGACTGGAACACAGTCACACTTACTCATGTATGTACTGCCTGTCTGCTTACCTGCCAGAATAGCAAAATTGAGTTTCTATGATAGCAACTGTATGGCCCACAAAGCCCAAATTGTTTATCATCTGGCCCTTTATGGAAGAAGTTTGCTAATACCTGTGGTGGCTTATTCTCGATTCAGAGAAAATTTAAATGCTTTCATCAACTTTTCCTGAATCATTATGCCTCTAGAAAAAAAACTAAAGAAAAAAATTTCAAGGATACACATTCAACTTTTATATAAACAGGTATGAAACAAAGTGTTGATAAACAAAAGCCCAATAGGACCACAAACAAATAGTATTAACTGCCTTGCAGTTGATGAAGAAGCTGTCGATGTCAGAAACCAAGACAAACTATAAAGCAGAGGCTTCAAAGAAACAAGAAACCCAACTTCCAGATAATCCCGGTTTTTTTTCTTCACCCTAAATACGACATTGCCTTAAAACCCCTCTTCTCTATCAACCAAGAGGTAAATCAAGATATATTCCTAGATATTCAGAGACAAATATTCACAAGCCATGTGCCTTCTTTAAATAAATTTCTACGTTAATATATTTTTAAAATAATAAATAGTGTTTAAAGTAAATCAATGGTTTAAACAAAATATACAATTAATGAAGCCTTGCAGGTGCAACAGAAAAAAGTCTCTATTCAAATAATTAGAGGCAAAAAAAAAGAAGAATCAGAAACGGAAAAATCAAAGGGCAAGATCTCAATCCAGAATGAGTAAGAACAGAAAACTATCCTGAGAGCTATTAGCAAGAAGTTATTATCATCAATATTGATTTATTGGTAACTTACACTTGTGTATCTGTTGTGAATGATGAATACTTACACACACATATATACATATGTCTATACATACATATACATGTGTCTATATGTGTGGGGGTGTGAATATATATATATATACTGTTTAGAATGTTATCTATATGGTTTTTAATATTGATTAAAATTTGTTCTCAACTAGTCCTTTAAACTTCTATATAAATTCTCAAGTAAAATAATCCTTGAAGTTATTTTAATGTGAAGGTAAGGTTATAAGTATAATAGATTATAGCTTCCATTTATAAATTACACAAGTAACAGCTATATTATTTTTCTGACTACATAAATTAATACAAATAATTCCTTTCTTGCCACTTATTCGTATCTATTGTTGATTCATTTATTGCATTAAAGGTATTTGTTAAACACCTAGTATGCCAAGAACTAGTTGAGGTGCTTTTGATTCAGCAGTGAGCAAAACAGAAATCTCTGTCCTCATGGAGTGAAAAATCTAGTCCATTATACAGATAACTAATGGGCAAATTTGGCTGGTCTAGATTCAAATATATATTCTGATCTAATCACTTCTTGTTACATCCGCCATTACTACTTCAGCCATTATCTCTCATCTGGATTATTTCATGATTTTATTAACTTCCTGATTGTTCTACCTGCTTCTGCCCTTTCCCTTACATTATATTTTCCATGTTAGAACTGGAATAATTGTATTAAAACCTAACTCAGATAATATACCTTCTCTCCTGAAAGTCCCCAGTATTTTTCCATCGCATAAAAATAAAAGAAAAAATCCTACTCTTGCCTCTGAGTGTCTACTCTCAGCTTCATCTCTGACCTCATCACCTACAACTCTTCTTGTTCACTCTACTCGAAAACCACAAGCTCTGGGCTTGCTCCCTGAAAACGCCAGGAGTAAAGAAACACCTGCTTCAGGAATATTAAAGTTGCTGCACTCTCTGCAGACAGTCTTTCTCCAGAAATTAATATGTCTTGTGCCTTCCCTTCATTCCTGTTTCTGCTCAAATGTTACGTTATCAGACAGAACATTCTTGTTATCCCATTTAAATTAACTAACATCTCATACATCATGACCATCTCCTTCCTGTGTCATTGTTATTCATGGTATGTATGAATACCTGTCATGATTTATATGCTAATCATTCATTTGGTTGGACATTGGATTATTGTAAATATTACTACCCATTTTCTTCTTTCCACTTTTTCTAGATCCTCATGCTTTCTATATATCCTGTATATTGACTGTATTGCTCAGTAAGATTAAATGTCTTCATGACCTAATTTCGACTTTTACAAAATCTGTTCCCAGAATTCACTGAAATAATAGAAACTTAGAAAAATAGAAGATTTTAAAATCTTAAAATTGTGACATATAGCATACCTCATAACTTTTTATGTACAGTTGATTTAAACTAAGGAATAATTAGTTTTGAAAGTCTTTCCTATCGACCATCAGAGATTTATTTTTAATAATTTACATTGTTCAATGTCTAGTTATACTTTATCAAAATTATTAAAGGTATATGGACATCTTTTTGTTCTCTCATTTTAAAAAGTACACTCAGATATAATACATACCCTATGTCAAGAAAAATTACATACACACACACACATATATACATGTATATACACTGCAAATCCATGTAAACTAAGAAATGAAAATGCTTTTACTTTGAGACAGGGTCTCACTTTGTCACCCAGGCTAGAATGTAGTGGCATAGTTACTGCTCACTGTGGGTGGCCTCCACCTTCCAAGTTCAGGTGATGCTCCCACTTCAGCACCCTTAGTAGCTGGGACTACAGGCATGGATCACTCACCACGCTTGGTAGGGACAGGGTTTCACCATGTTACCAGGCTGGTCTCAAACTCCTGGGCTCAAGAAATCTGCTCACCTTGGCCTCTCAAAGTGCTGGAATTACAGGTGTCCACCACTGTGCCTGGCCTGAAAATTCTTTACTTTGAAAGGAAGAGGAACCACAGAATTCTTCTAAATTTACCAAATATAGTGTAAGTTACTAAACACCACTGTATTAGTTCATTTTCACACTGCTATAAAGAACCGCCTGAGACTGGGTAATTTACAAAGTAAAGAGGTTTAATTGACTCACAGTTCTACATGACTGGGAAGTCCTTAGGAAATTTACAATCATGGTGGAAGGCACCTCTTCACAGGGTGGTAGGAGAGAGAAAGAACTGAGTGAAGGGGGATGCCCCTTATAAAACCATCAGATTTCGTGGGAACTTACTCACTATCATGAGAATAGCGTGGGGGAAATCAGCCCCATAATTCAATCACCTCCCACTGGGTCCCTCCCATGACACGTGAGGATTATGGGACTACAATTCAAGATGAGATTTGAATATGGAAACAGCCAAAACATATCATTCCACTCTTGCCCCTCCCAAATCTCATGTCCTCACATTTTAAAACACAATCATGCCTTTCTAACAGTCCCCCAAAGTCTCAGGTCATTCCAGTATTAACCCAAAAGTTCAACTCCAAATTCTCATCTGAGACAAAGCAAGTCCCTTCTGCCTATGAGCCTGTAAAATCAAAAGCAAGCTAGTTACTTCCTAGATACAGTGGAGGTACAGGCATTGGGTAAATACACCCATTCCAAATGGGAGACATTGGCCAAAACTAAGGGGCTACAGTTCCCATGCAAGTCCAAAATCCAACAAGACAGTAATTAAATCTTAAAGCTCCAAAATAGTCTCCTTTGACTTCATGTCTCACATTAAGTTCAGGCTGATACAAGAGGTGAGCTTCCACGGCCTTGGCTAGCTCTGATCCTGTGGTTTTGCAGGGTATAGCCCTACGTCTGGCTGCTTTAACAAGTTGGTGTTGAGTGTCTGCAGCTTTTCCAGGTACATGGTGCAAGCTGATGGTGGATCTACCATTTTGGGGTCTGGAGAATGGTGGCCCTCTCCTCACAGCTCCACTAGGCAGTGCCCTGGGGGTACTGTGTGGGGGTTCCAACCCCACATTTTCCTTTCACACCGCCCTAGCAGAGGTTCTCCATGATGACCCTGCCCCTGAAGTGGACTTCTGCCTGGAGATCCATCATTTCCATACATCCTCTGAAATCTAGGCAGAGGTTCCCAAACCTCAGTTCTTGACTTCTGTGCAGCCACAGGCTTAACACCATGTGAAAGCTGCCAAGGCTTGGGGCTTGCACCCTCTGAAGCCATGACCTGAGCTATCCCTTTGTTCTTTTTAGCCATGGCTGGAATAGCCAGGACTCAGGGCACCAAGTCCCTAGACTGCACACAGCATGGGGATCCTCGGCCCAGCCCACAACACCATTTTTTCCTCCTAGGTCTCCAGGCCTGTGATGGGAAGGGCTGCCACAAGGGTCTTTGACATGTCCTGGAGACATTTTCCCCATTTTCTTGGTAATTAACATATGGATCCTCATTACTTATGCAAATTTCTGCAGCCAATTTGAATTTCTCCTCAAAAAAATGGGTTTTTATTTTCTATTGTATCCTCACGCTGCAAATTTTCCAAACTTTCATGCCCTACTTCCCTTTTAGACATAAGTTCAAATTCTAAACCATATATTTATGAATACAAAAAACTGAATGTTTTTAACAGCACACCAAGTCACCTCTGCTGCTTTGAAATGTTGTCCACCAGATACCCTAAATCATCTCCCTCAAGTTCAAAGTTCCATAGATCTCTAGGTCAGGGACAAAATGTCATCAGTCTCTTTGCTAAAACATAGCAAGAGTCACCTTTATTCCAGTTCCCAACAAGTTCCCCATCTCCATCTGGGACCACCTCAGCCTGAACTTCATTATCCATATCACTATCAGCATTTTGGTCAAAGCCATTCAACAAGTCTCTAGGGAGTTCCAAACTTTCCCACACTTTCCTGTCTTCTTCTGAGCCCTTCAAACTGTTTCAACCTGTTACCCAGTTCCAAAGTCGCTTCAATATTTTCGGGTATCTTTAGAGCAGCACCCCATTACCCAGTACCAATGTACTGAATTAGTTTGTTTTCACACTGCCATAAAGAACTGCCCCAAACTCAGTAATTTATAAAGGAAAGAGGTTTAACTGACTCACAATTCCACATAGCTGGGAAGGCCTCAGGAAACTTACAATCATGGTGGAAAGGAAACTTACTATCATGGTGGAAGTCACCTCTTTATAAGGTGGCAGGAGACCGAATGAGAACCAACAGAAGGGGGAAGCCTCTTATAAAACCATCAGATTTCCTGAGAACTGACTGTCACAAGAATAGCATGGGGGAAACTGCCCCCATGATTCAATTACCTCCCACATGGTTCCTCCCGTAACACATGGGGATTATGGGAACTACAATTCAAGATGAAATTTGGGTTAGGAAACAGCCAAACCATATCAACCCCTTAATATTTACCAACAGGTTTCTCAGGTTTAAGGCTACAGAATTAATATGCATGAACTTTAATTCTGACTAGATGCTTATTGTGGCATTCTGATGTGCACCTCCAGGTTGAGTGGAATCAGTGCAAACTCTCTTGGTCTTTATTTCTTCAGATTAATTTTCATCATTATTTGATTTGTTATTATTTTTACACTCAGTAAATGTGCATCTTTACTTAACAAAAATCCAGTATCCAAAAATCCAGCACATTTTGCCTAGTGTAAACTAGGGTTAAAAATAGATACTACCTAAAACTTAAAGTATAATAATAATAAAATAAAATAAAAAAATAAAAAACGAAAATAAATAAATAAATACTACCAATACTACCAAAGTTCTCTTCCATAGTTTAGCTAATAATGATAAACCATAAATGAAAACCAGGCTAACAAATGACAATGACTTAAAAATAAGCTGATTAAACACTCTGTCTCAATCCTGATTCCTCAACCTCCTACTTTCTATTGCATCTTTCCCAATAACACTCATACAACTCTGGACTCACCCATGACAAGCAAGCAAGCAAACAAATGCCACCTTTTCTCCCAAGGGAGAAAAGTGGAGCTGAGACATCAGAGCCTTGTCAACATCACAAGCCTTCAGAAGCTCTACCTTCCAGGTCAAGAAATGCCAATTCAAGGAAACAAGACAATCTAGGTTTAATCCTGCCTATTCTGTCTACCAGTGATTAATTAACTCCCTTTATACTATATAACCTCATATGTAAATGAGTATTATAATAATAGAACCTACTTCAGAGAGTCATCATGAATAATTATAAATAATGCTTTACAGGTAGTTGCCATAGTACCTGGAATTTGATATATGATCAGTAAATACTGGTATGGTTATTAATCCTTATTAATTCTTATTCTATACCACTACTTCACCTACTGACTGGTAGGGATACAGTTCTCTCATATGTTTTACTTGCAAAAAAGATCTATGTGTGCCCTGAAATCTATTCTTACCATTATCATTGTGATGAGGGGCTTCATCATTTTTCTGAAAATGATGCCAGCTAGTTGGAGAACCCTGCCTATCTCCTACAATTTTGCCCAACCAATATTCCTTAAATACTGTCTCTGCCATGTTAGTCCTCTGCTCTCAAACCTTCAGTGATACCCTCCACATCACCACAGTAAGACTAAATTTCTCAGCCTAACTTTCAAATCTGCCTCCACTCAAAACTCATCACTTCATGTTTTGTAGCAATGGTGCTCTCATCACCAACACTATCCCTCACCCTGTTGCCTCATGGCTCGTGATGACAGCATGGTGTAATGAGATCTCTGGAATCAGGATGGTTGAGTTGAAAGCGTGGCTTTCCCAGTATCTGCAGTAGGCAGGTTACTTAATCTCACTAAACCTGAGTTTCTTTCTGTGTAAGATGAGACTATTAACAGCAAAATAGATTTTGGGGGGATCAAATAAAATAAAGCCATGTAAGATCAAGTGAGGAGGCTGAAACTTAGGAAGCACACAGTAAATATTAACACTTCCAATGGATAGTGCTTTGGTTCAGCTTTCTTCATTCCTCTGCCTAGCCAGACCCTTCTCATTATTTAAGACTGTCTCTGGTCTACTTCTTGGGAAACCTTTATTAAAAAGCTCTACACTATTACCACAATGTTCCTTAGTGCTCATATTTTGTACTTTCCCGATAGGTTATAAATCCTTTAAGAGCAGAGGATTATATTTTATCCTCTAGTAGCCTCCATGGTACCTGATGAAGTACTGCACAGATTTTAGATTCTGCCCAAACTGTCTAACCACACTGTTTCCTCAGGAGCTATTGGACCAGAAAGTGAATAGGTGTTCATTATACTTCCCTGACTCATATGACTTAACACCACTTGTCCACATGTGTAGCACTTACATGCTAAACAACTGTGGGTGAGACCTACAATTAGAGCAAAGATGAGGAGATAGAACATCAACATCAGGCAGTGGTCCCCAATCTTTTTGGCACCAGGAACTGGTTTCACGGAAGACTATTTTTTCCATGGTAGAGGAGAGGGAGTCAGGGGATGCTTTTGGGATGAAACTGCTCCACCTCAGATCATCAGGCATTGGATTCTTATAAGGAGTGTGTAACCTACATTCCTCACATGTGCAGCTCATGAAAGAATTGGTGTTCCCGTGAAAAGCTAATGCCACCACTGAGCTAAGAGGAGACTGAGCTCAGGCAGTAATGCTTACTCCCCTGCTGCTCACACCTCTTGCTATGCAGCCTGGTTTCTAACAGGCCATGGAGCAACCAGTCCATGGCACGGGAGTTGGGGACCCCTGACATAGAGTATGGTCAAGATTTTACCATCATACTTGTTGAAACAAACCGTTTTTACTATGTCTTTTTCTATATCTTCTGTTCTCTGAATAATATGTAGATTTCAAGGGTTTGTTTTCAAGTAATAATTATATTATGTCTGTTCAGATGGCATACAGGTTCGTATTTTGACAGGATAAAAGGCAAATAAAAGTTGACCAAAAAATCTATGAATTTTACTGAGAAGTATAACACTTTATAGGTACCAACAGATGACTCTTCTCTCCTTGAGTACTTTTGTTCCAGGAACAGAGATTATAACCTAACTTAGCCCTAAGAGGCCTACTCATGATAGACATGTTAAAATTGACATTAACAAAATTGAGCATTAAAAGAGGCATTATATTAAGTACTAAGAAATACCACCCATTTAAGGCCGGACACAGTGACTCACGCCTGTAATCCCAGCATTTTGGGAGGCCGAGGTGGGCGAATCACGAGATCAGGAGATTGAGACCATCCTGGCCAATATGGTGAAACCTCGTCTCTACTAAAATGCTAAAAATTAGCCAGGCATGGTGGTGCACACCTGTAGTCCCAGCTACTCAGGAGGCTGAGACAGGGGAATCACTTGAACCCAGGAGGCGGAGGTTGCACTGAGCCAATATCGTGCCACTGCACTCCAGCCTGGCAACAGAGCAAGATTCCGTCTCAAAAAAAAAAAAAAAGAAATATCACCAATTACCTTTGTAATATTGATAAAATAGTGAATGATGTTAGAAACAATGACATAAACTTGCATTTGGATTAGTTTATTTGAATATGCTTATGCTCTGCTATATAAATTTAATATAGTGAAAAATAATGCTATTTGGAAAAAAAATCCTTGAAGAGGTATCTAATGTAAAAGTAGATTAAAACTGTCTATATGTGTACATGTGTGGCACCTTTTTGCTTTGGAAATAGATGTATATGTAATATATGTTATAAGTGTACGCATAACATACATTACGACATATGTTATACAAGTGATAACATTTATTAAATATTTGTGAAATAAATTATAAAAATAGCTGTTTAAATGAAAAATAATTTTTCAAGAACAAATACAGTAGAAATTATGTTAAAAAGACATAAATATGTTGGTCTTTGATTGGTTTTATTATTGAATACACTTAATTTTAGACTTTTAAACTTTTACCTTGCACAGGAAGTCTATTCACCTGTGATAGGCCACCTTGAAACAATATGAGGAAAAAAGGTTTATCTGATATTAGTAATGTTATCTCTCATAGTAAAGAAAATAAATCCAGTTTCAGGGAGATTTGTGGCAGGAATAGTGTCTTTGTGAAGCACTTCCCCAAGCATGCTCACATACGTACATATCAGCCAGTCATTTGACAGGGGTCGCTCCCAAGAAGGTGGCATGCCTACCACAAGGTGCCTTTCAACAACCGAGGGAAAATCCTGGAGCAGCATTCAACTGAGCAAGTCAGCCTCCAAAACCCTAGTAGCCGAGGGATGGAGTGTATCTGGGAGACACACGACAGCATCCACTACACTGATCTTGTTAGGTGATTTCTTAAGTGGTGTCAATTGAGGAAAATGATGAGACAAGTCTCAATCATTTTAGGAGATTTATTTGCCAAAGTTAAGGACACACCCAGGAGACAGATCTAAGCCTTTCTCCAAAGATGATTTTGAGGGCTCCAAATTTAAAGGGGAAAGGGTGGGAGATTGAGAAGTACATGGGTTTCATGTAAGTGACTCTGTATTTTTTACATAAGATGACATAAATAAAAGGGTCAGAGGAAAAATGCAGGGAATCTGCATTTTACATAAGACAATGCAGACAAAATGGGGTAGGGGAACTATCAGATATGCATTTGTTTCTGGTGAGCTGGAGTAACTGCACCTGTAAAGATAAGCTATCAATTTCCATTGCCATGGGAAAATTTTAACAGCTCACTAGGAATTTCCTTGTGGGCAAAATATGGGGGAGGAATGTAGCGTTTCATCTTGCAGCCATGTTATTCAGGAACTAAAAGGGGGAAGCAGGTTTGCAGGACCCAGTTTCCAGCTTGAGTTTTCCCTTTGGCTAAATGTGTTTGGGCCCCCAAAATTTAATTTCCTTTCACAGAGATAAACCTTTATGTTTGCTCTTTCTTCTTCCACACTTTCATCAACATTTTGTTGTGTGCTTCTCCTTCCATGGCCTAGCTGCCACCTTCCTGACCTTATCTTTGCAACTTTCCAAAGTCCTCAAAACCCTTCACAGAATACGCTGAATTTTTCTTTGCTTAAACTGAAAGCTGACTCACCTCTAAGGATATAACTTTCAGCTCTAGTGACAACTACATGTTTTCCTCTACCATACTGGCACATGGCAATTCACATAGATCAACCTTGTCCTTTATCCTCACTGCCGGAGCTTTTTTTCTTCCCTCCTTGGAAACTCTTAACTGGAAATTTTCTCCTCTACTCGTCCTTCTTTCTACCAGCTAATGAAGTCCTTCTCACAAAGATGGCGGCACATGCCTCATGGTATTATTCTGTAGCCCACATCCTGGCCCCATCCAGGTGACTTCATAGCCACATGCACAATCTATGAAATGTTCTAGTCTCTTCATACTTAAGGAGTGGTCCAGGCCGGGTGCGTTGGTTCACGCCTGTAATCCCAGCACTTTGGGAGGCCGAGGCGGGTGGAACACGAGGTCCACGCTACCCCGTCTCTACTAGAAATACAAAAATTAGCTGTGCATGGTGGCGGGGGCCCGTAGTCCCAGCTCCTCGGGAGGCTGAGGCAGGAGAATCGCTTGAACCCGGGAGGCGGAGGTTGCAGTGAGAGGAGATTGTGCCATTGCACTCCAGCCTGGGCGCAGAGCCAGACTCCGTCTCAAAAAAAAAAAAAAAAAAAAAAAGAGTGGTCCACAGGCCAGTGACATTGGCATCACCTCAGAACTTTGTAGAATTCAGAAATTCATCCCCTTACAGGGCTACAGACTTAGAAACAAAATTTTAATAAGATCTTGAGGTGCGTGGTACACATATTGAAGTTAGAAAAGCTCTGTCCTAGACTATTCCTTGACATAGTCATCTATGATCTTCACAGGCCCTCTACTTTAGGACACCTGTTCTTTGACTGCATCGAGCTCAGCATTGAGACGTCTAGACTATTGATGCTTTAATTTCTTCTCACAAATTGACACCCTTTTGGTTGCTGTTGTTCCTCATGAAACTCTTGGAAGGACCTGTAACTCTAACTTGCCAGGTGAGATGTTCCCTAAATTTCCAAAAAGCATCTATATTACCTTTAGTGCTATAAAAAATTAGCAAAGTCAGGTGAAGCTGGGGTGGTGTGTACAGTGCTTGAGCTTGCCTCATTTCTCATCTTTGACTTTAGTTTCTGACTTAAATTGAAATAGATGATTAATATTTACATCATTGTTTATAGTTTATGAAGCAATTTTAGGCACATTACCTCATTTGGCAATAAAAATCAAGTTTTACAGTAGAAAAAGCATTCCATTTTACAATCAGACAGTTCAGATTGAGAGAGAAAAGGCATGTAAGGTATTCAGATCTCATAATCAATCAGGGACTCAACCTTAGATCCTCTGATTCCTACTTCAGCCCATATTCTATGGCACTTAAAATACTGCCATTTATTCTAGTATTTCATGCCTATTAGAACATCATGTGATTTGACATGAAAACAAATGAACTTATACTTCTCTAATCTGAATTTGTATTACCTGAATAAAGGAATGGGTTTTTACCTACGAATCCTTTTACATTGTAATATAATTCCATTCAATGAAATATTAGAGTGAATTATTTAAATATCATAACATTAAAAATGACAAAAAAGTCAGCTTTAATAGAATTGACTTATTCCATCATTTTGTCTGTGTAATTCTAGAGGATATATATATTTATTTCTTCATCCTGTTTGGCTGTTTAGCAGTAGACATGCTGTTACTTTGGTAAGTCTTACTTATTTATAATTCTTGACACAGATGGAATCAAAATCTTGATTTTAACTATTTCTAAACTTTCTGTGATAGGAATCAATAATCACAAAGCATAGTCTTTGTTACCATTCAGATAGACTGTTTGGATATATTCAAGTTATCTGTTTCATTTCCACCATTTGTAACAGACACTATTAGGTACTATGACCCAAATGTTCAATTAGAAATGATCTTGTTTTTGAGGAATTTACAACCTACTGTGGGAAACAACAATGTAAGACAGTAATAGAGTCTTTGATAATGATAACAGAATAGAAAGTAATTCAAAATATGAGACTGTCAGAAGAGGGAAGAGCAAATTAGCGGAAGAAATTTACAAAAGAAAGAGCATTTGACTTGAATCTTGAAAAGTCAGAGCCATAATGAAGGGAATGGCATGTTAGTCACTAGAGAAAAACATGACAGTGGCTTCACAGCAGGTAAGTAAAATGGAGGGTGATGTGGTTTGGCTGTGTCCCCATCCAAATTTTATCTTGAATTGTAGTTCCATAATCCCCACATGTTATGGGAAGGACCAGGTGGAGATAATTGAATCATGGGGTTGGTTTCCCCCATCCTGTTCTTATGATAGTGAGTGAGTTATCATGAGATCTAACGGTTGTATAAGGTCCTTCCCCCTTTGTTGAGCACTGATTCTTCTCTCTTCTGCCACCATGTGAAGAAGAATGTGTTTGCTTCCCCTCCCACCATGATTGTAGGTTTCCTGCGGCCTCCCCAGCCATGCTGAACTGTGAGTCAATTAAACCTCTTTTCTTTATAAATGACCAAGTCTTGGGTATGCCTTTGCTATAATAGCAGTGTGAGAACAGACAAATACAGAGGGCTTGAGCCGTGACATGGCACTGAGAAATTCGAGGAGAAAAAGGAGGTCAGCGTAGATGTTGATGATATGGAAAAGTCAGTTGAGATAAAAATCACAAAGTTACTCAATGAGTGAAAAGAGTGTGGCTATTCAGATGTAGGTTTTCACGTACTGGTAGCATGAATAAATCTGCCAAGAAGCTTTGGAAAATAACAAGATGAAGAACAACAAAGACTGAGAAAATAAGTTAGGAGAGCGTTTTTCATAAGGAGACTATGGAGGCTTAAAATAGGAGAGTAGTAGATAGAATGGGAAAGATAATATGAATTGAAAGACACTTCAGAAGCAAAGTCAATAAGATGCATTTATTTATTTTATGTAAGGAGGGGAGAGAGAAACCATGCCAAAGAGAAACCAAGGAATACTACATGTTCTAAATAAACTGGAGAAGTTGGCTTCCAGTGCTACTCTATGAGCAAGTGCCCAAAACTATAAATCTCAGAGCCCCCATGTATTAGTCTGTTCTCACGCTGCTAATAAAGACATACCCGAGACTGGGTAACTTATAACAGAAAGAGGTTTAATTGACTCACAGTTCCACATGGCTGGGGAGGCCTCACAATCATGGCAGAAGGCGAATGAGGAACAAAGGTTCATCTTACACGGTGGCAGACAAGAGAGCTAGTGCAGGGGAACTCCCCTTTACAAAACCATTAGATCTCGTGAGACTTATTCATTACCAGGAGAACAGTATGGGGGAAACTATAATTCAATTATCTCCACCTGGCCCCCCACTTGACACATGAGGATTGTGGAACTACAATTCAAGATGAGATTTGAGTGGGGACACAGCCAAACCATATCACTCCATTCCTGAGACTATTCTTCAGAATGTCTGGGATGGTGCCAGGAATCTTCATTTTTAAAAAATTTCCCCGGGGAATACTTTCTGTGGTCATTTCTGCCATAGGCCTGGTAGGTGGCAAGCCATGTTGTTAACACTTACCTGTTCCATCAAATGACACCTTGTGTCTAGTTTTATAAAGAGGATGTGTGTCACTACTTTAGGAGAAAGAAGAATGATGCCATCATTTATAACTTTTGAGAGTGGCTATGTCATAGATTCCTTTGAAAAAAATCAATCTTGAGTATATTCATGTTTCTAAAAACCAATGGAACCAGGAGTTCTGATGACTTTTATTTAATAAGCTGTTTTTCTTTTTTAAAAATAATTTCAACTTTTATTTTAGATTCAGGGGGTTCATGTGCAGGTTTTTTACATGGGTATATTGTGTGATGCTGAAGTTTGGGGTACAAATAATTCTGTCACCCAGGTAGTGAGCATAGTACACAATAAGTAGTTTTTCAGCCCTTACCTCCCTGCCCCCATCTCCCTTATTTAGTAGTCTCGTGTCTATTGTTCCCATCCTTTTGTCCTTATGTACCCAATGTTTAGCTCCCACATGCAGTATTTGGTCTTCTATTTCTGTGTTAATTCGTTTAATAAGCCATTATTTTGACGCTTTTTCTTCCCTCCACAATCCACAGACATTTTTGGAGTTTATCTACAGGCAAAGTCTTAGTTTACTACAGGGGAAGATGTACCCGGTGTTTTGATAAAGAGAACAAATGAATGTAGTCCCCTACTGATTAATTGATACAGTGTACACTTATTTTAATGTAGAATGGTCTTAAAGAAATAGAAACAGTTTTAGACAGCTAATCTGCCATCTGGAATATAAGATATAAGTACATGTTCTTTATTGAATTTTAATCAGGATACAACCTGGAGTCTATAAAAGAAATTGTTGACAGATTTGGCTACATAAAAATTCAAATGTCCCTATGATGAAGTTTCCACATTCCAAGTTAAAAGATAAACAACAGGTTAAGAAAAACATTTACACTAAGTAAAAGAAACAAAGGTGTTCATTATATGTAAAGAATTTCTTAGAATCATGAAGAAAAAGAAAGATCCAAAGAAAAAATGGGGCAAATACGTAAACAGGCAACTCAGAACAAACAAACAACACAAATGTCCAATGTAAGTAAGACTTGTTCAACCTCAGTAGTAATTAAAAAAGGCAAGTGAGAAAACAAGTTTTTTTTTTTTTACAAAATATTGACAAAACATTTTTTAATTGATAACAAATAGTGATTGAGAGACTGTGCAAAACAGTAGTCTAGTCATAGACAACTTGGTGGAATATAAATTGTTTTTGCTCTTTGTGAGAGAACTTTGGTAGTATCCATAAATTTAAAATGCATATATCATTTCACTTATGGATTTCAATACAATCTAGCCTATAAAATTACTAGCATGTATGGTCAAAGATGTATACCTAAGAATGTCAGTTTCAGTATTATTTATAATAAGAAAAAACTGGAAATACCCTAATTATGTATCAATAATATAATAATGAATCATGAAACGTTATGCACTAGTCAAAAATGAGATAGATTTATAGGTCTTGATTTTTTTAAAAAGATCTCTTTGGTGTAGTAAGTGAACAAAATCACTTCACAGAATAAAACATATAGCATGAGAGAATTTGTAGGTTTTTAAAATTTATATGATTGCATATATACATCTATGCATATAAAAATATTTACAAGGGCTGGATGGATTTTATAAGGGTTGGATGAATACTATTGTGGGCAAGTATGAATTTACTTCTGGGGAAGGGAATCATTTGGGAAAGTGGGACTTCATAAGCGATTTTCATTGTTTAATGTGTATGGCCCTACATTATGTAAATATTCTATGATAAAAATATTTTCTTATATAATTGGAAAAATAAACAATAGATATTAAAAACCTCCCTAATATTGGAGAAAACAGTAAAGTTAAAGACTTCTTAAGGGAAAAACAAAGCACACCTGTTCTAATTGTAAGACAAGCTTCTGAACTTCCTGGCTATGCCTATCTTTGACAAAATGCTAGTGCTGTGTTAAAAGAATACATTAAAATTTAACACTTTATGATTAAATGTAAGATTTAGGGTGTGGAGATTTCAAACTGTGAATTTGCGTAAAATTTAGTTTGCTTGTTGCTGTTTTTTTTTTTTTTTTTTTTTTCTTGTAAAGCTGTAGCTGATAAAAAGTCTTGTGAGAGAGAGGAGAGAGTAACTGACGCTTAGACAAAATAAAGTCATTATCAATGAGAAGGTCTTTCTCATTCCATTCAGGCCCCTTAATAACTTTATTGCATCTCTAGGTATAAAGATCATATCTCACAAAGGGAAGAAACTGCATTGTATATGCTGGGCAGCTGCCTACCTACCATTCTCATGCATTTGTTGTGACAGCCACATCTGTGTTCTTTCTACATGTAGACGGCTCCGCTGCCATCCTTCCCAAAACTTCTGGAGGTCACCGTTTTTACAACAGGATATCTCTCGCACCAGTGACCTGCATTTTAACACTTTGCCCTGTTATCTATAGAAAGAGAGGTTCTTTCTAAATCCCAGGAGTGCGTTAAACGTTATTTCTGAGGTAAATCAGACTCACACAAAGTTAGCGTTCCCCAAAGAGGGGGGGGGGTGCCTCAGTATAAAAATGTCCCCCAGTGGATAATTCATCATGTGATATTTCAAGCACTGAGAAAGCAGAAGTGACAACATTTGAAAAGAAAGGGTGGAATTTCCTTTCTTTACATGTGTGAGGAGTGCGCGCGCCTGTGTGTGGGGGGTGGGGTGGGGGGGCTATGGGAAGGAGTGGATCTTGTAGTGGACAGCACTCTTTGAATATAAATATACACGTAAACATATAAATATATAAATATATATGCACGCATTTTTCTCCTGCATAAAGGAGTCAGGCCGATCTCTTTCTATTTGATCTTAATCCCTCTCCCCCGCCAGCGTGGCCCAGGAGCACCCCTCTCTTTCTAATAAACGGCTGGCAGAGCAAGCCGTTCAGGCAGTCCCCTTTGATCACCTTGGAGCTGTCAGCCCTTGCTGCTGTTTTCCTCCCAGCTCTTGTTCCTGCCTAAAAAGTGGAAGTAATACCCACTGAAAGAAATACCCTAGGTGTCCTGCAAAGCATTAATCTATTTCTTCTTTTTCTTCTTTTTTCCTGAGGCCCACCCTCCCAGCTTGAACAAATCCCCCTCTTCCTCCCTCCTCCCCTCTCTGCAGAATCCCAGTTCCTTTTGAGACACCCTCCACTGTGCTGGCGTGACCCCCTGGGCCCTCGCTGTCTGAGAAGCTACCACCCGGCCAGACAGGGGAGGCTCCGCCCCGCCCCTGCACCCGCCGCCCTCTCCCCCGCCGCCCGGGAGCCTGGATCCCACAGGCATCTGTGTTCGCAGGTTCTGCCGTTTGCTTTCGGGAAGGCGAGCATTGTTTTCCTCTGGATGCAAGCTTTTGCTGACCCACACCCCCCTTCCCCACTGCCTCCGCTTCCCTTCCCCCCTTCGGGGACTTGGGATTGCCCTGCAGACTCCCTGGACTTGGCGTTTTGGTCTCTGGCTGCAGTGTTTGGCAGGGAGGCTGCGGATGCGACCCAGCTCCGGCTCAGCTGCGCGCGTTTGCAAATAGGGCTGCGTCCAGACAGGGCATGGAACACATTTCCAAGCTCACGTCCCCGTTTCTTGTTTACAGCTGAGACTATACGCAATCTATGTGCCCTCTTATCATCATGTCAGGCAATGATATATAGTTTGTAAATATTATTTAAAGGAAATGATTTGCAAAGGCAAACAATTGTAAGCAAAGTATATGGACCATGAGGTTTGTCTTTAATGTACTTACCAGAAGGACAGAGAAGGGGGCTGGGAGACCGGAAAATTATGGGGTGAGGTGTGTGGGTGGGGGAAAAGGTGGCGGGGATGACTCAAAGGATTCTAGTGATTCGATGACAGTGACATAACTAATTAAATGTAATGTTGCTTAAAAGCCTTTGCTCTCTTTCTGAAATTGCTCGAAAGCATACATTATTAAAGAAAAAAAGATAATGTAGAAGGAGGGGGACTTAGAATGACTGAATACAACTCATTGTGCTGGCTCAAAAATGTCAAACTGCAGTGGAAAGAAATACAGCATTACAGGCTGGTGCGCTGAGGCCCCAGCTAGGGAAGGGAGAACTGTTAAGTGGAAAATTCCTGCAGAGGACTCGTTTCCATTTCCAATGGGAAGAAAGAGAGTGTTGTTGGAAGCTGGCAGGTCTTTGGAAAATACAGGGGAGCACAGGGAAAATGACAAAAATGATCTCATTGAACTCTGAGAAATCTAGCAAACAAATAGCTTTAGCCAACCTACCACATTCTTATAGTGCCTGCGCCTGCATACCAAGACTGAGAGAGGCTGAAATCTCAGCTGTCTCTCTCTCTGGTCCCCCGTGTCTCCTGAGAGGAAAGGAACGACACTGGCAGCAGCAGAAGATCATGACTGTAGACGTGTGTCTACGAGTACATGTGTGCTCCTCAACTAGACTTGTGTGCTTAGGGAGATACTTACTTTGCATCCTGAATACTAAAATGATGGTGCAGCTGTATTTGTTGGACACTAGAGGATTTCAGTTTAAGGAGCATTTTTCTGTCCAAAAGAACCACAAATCCTAACAGGAGTCCCCAGGTTTTGCCACCCAGGGGTGGCCTCTGTTAGTGGATTTTCTTCTAAAGATAGGCTGAATTGCATCACGAGCAGCTAGGTGATGGAGCAGGGCGAGAGCAAGCACATCTCAGAAGCTGTGTGCAGGTGTATTCGTATAACTGCAACCAGGAATTTTAGAATTATCATTTCATGTTCCAGTGGAGAAAAACAGAGACTAATAAGAAGCCATGTTTTTTCTTATTCTGTAAAGCTTCTGTCAAGAAGAAAGAAAAATGCCAGGCAGTGAATGCACTGCATGTACACAAATGAAGTTCAAACGATCTTCATTTGCTATGCTGATTTTTTCTCTATCAGATCCACAGCACACTGACAAGCTAAAGAAAAGTTGTTTTACATTTATGGCTAGGATATGTGTGTATGTGTGTTGAGTAGCACTTTTAAATACATTCCTCTCCATAGTAGTCTGATAGTTTAATAACTGGTGAATTATATTGAAAACACTTTATTAAAACTATTTGACATTTCAAGTAAACTTTATTAAAAATTACAGATGACTGAATTTACGTGGTCAATATTCCACCTACAGACAAATCCAAAGCATAGATCACCATATCTTGTATCAGTTCAATGTCTCCTCCAAAAATTTAATTCTACTTGGATATGTAAATTCAATGCTATGATGGACCTTGGGACTTGTAAATTTTACATAGAAAACAATATTTGGTTCAGACCAATTCTTAAGCTATGTCCAATTGCCAAGGCAATGCCCATAGTAATTGAAGAAATACACTGTGAGTTACTCATTATATATTTAAGATATAAATGTTCTTGTCTGTTCTTACAGCTTACTTACATAGAGTTTTAGTGAGATGTAAGTCATATCCCATAACATTCACTTACTTTAAGTGTTCAATTCAATGGTTCATATATTATTTACATTATGCCACCACTACTACAGTTTCATTTTAAGATGTTTTCATCACTCTACAAAGAAAGATTGTGATTATTTATGATCACTATCCATTCCTGCCCCAGCCCTAAGTAATGTTTTCGAGGTCCATCCATGTTGTTCCTTTTAATTGCCAAATAGTTTTCCATTGTATAGATATACCATACTTTATTTATCGATTCATCAGTTGACGAACAGAAATGTTTCCATTCTGGGCGTGGTGATTAATGCTGCAATGAACATTCACATATAAGTCATTGTGCAGACATGTTCTCATTTATTTTTGGTAGATACCTAACTAAGTGTGGAATTGCTATATCATATGGTATGCTTACATGTTTCAGAAACTGCCAAATTGTTTTCCAAATTGGCTGCACCATTTTACATTCTTACCAAAAGCGTATGAGAGTTATAATTGCTCCAAACAATAATACTTGTTATTGTCTGTCTTTTTGATTATAGCCATTCTGGTGAGTGAGAAATAATATCACATTGTGGTATTGATTTGCATTTTGTTATGTTCAATCATGTTGTGCATCTTTACCTGTGTTTATTAATCATTTGTGTATCTTCTAAGGAGAAATATCTAAATATTCAAAACCTTCCACCATTTTTTTAGTTGTGTTATATGGTTTTTATTGCTGACTTGTTAGAATCCTTTTTATATTCTGGGCACAAATCCTGTACTAGATTTATGATTTGTGAATGTTTTCTCTCAGTTTGTGTGTTAGTTTGTTATTTTCTTGATGGTGTCTTTCAAAGCAGTAAAGTTTTTGTTTTTATTAAGTTTAATTTATCAATTATTTTTCTTTTATCATTTGTGCTTTTGTTGCCATATCTAACTTTCTGATACAGTCTTAAGGTATTTTATTTTATTTACTCAATATGTATTTTTTAATAACCTACCATGTGCCTATCACTATATTAGAATGGAAAGATAACTGAACTACAATAATACTGATAATTTATAGCTTGGATTTGAGGGCAAAGCCAGTAATACACCTTTATCATCTTAAGGTTTCTGATGATAGAGCCTCTCAGAGTTCCAGAAAGGATTGAGCCACTTTTAAGTTTTAGAATCGCTTCTTGGCCTTTTGGCTAAGATCAAGTGAATTTTTTGAGATTCCAGGTATATTTTTTAAGGTGCCAAAAGAGTTTTGAAATAGTAGTATATCTGAAATATAGCTTAACAATTTTAACATGCCTAATGCAATATATCTATGCAGTCTTAAGACGAATTTCATAATTATAAAAACGTAAACTGCTGTGCTACATTTAATGTGTCTGAGTCACAGGACAAAAGTTTGACGTTGATGATGAACATCTTTCAATGTAGTTTCTGAATGTACAACTTTGTTTGAAAACTACTTCAAAGGTCTAAATTTGATGCCATAAACCACTTCTTTACCCCAGGAAAGATATACTGTATCTGAAGATTTTTCTTAATTTTTCTCACTCAAATACTGCCACTTACATGGATGTCCATGTTCTGACATGACTTTGTAGGAAAACTGACCTTTCCTCCACATGGAAAGAGGTAGAGAGAAGTTGTGTTAGGTCGTTCTCGTGTTGCAATAAAGAAATACCTGAGACTGGGTAATTTATAAAGAAAAGAGGTCCTGCAGGCTGTACTGGAAGCATGGCACGGGCATTTGCTTGGCTTCTGAGGAAGCCTCCTCAGGGAGCTTTTATTCATAATGGAACATGAAGCAGGAGCAGATGACTCGCATGGCCAGAGTAGGAGCAAGAGAGAGAGAGAGAGAGAGAGAGAACAGGAGGGTGCAACACAATTTTAAACAACCAGATCTCAAGAGAACTCACCATTGTGAAGAAAGCACCAAGCCATGAGAGATCTGCCTCCATGATTCAGAACCTCCCACCAGGCCCCACCTCCAACACTGGGGATTCCATTTCAGCATGAGACTTGGTGGGGACACAGATCCAAACCATATCATAGGTCTAAAATATTGACAACAGAATATATCATACACTGGAATCAGTGTGAGCTGCAGTATGCCGTGGGGATAGTATTGTTACACAGGCATACTTTGTTTTATTGTGCTTCATTTTATTGAGCTTCATGGATAATGTATTTTTTTACAAATTGAAGGTTTGTGGCAACCCTGCACTAGGCAAGTCTATTGGTGCCGTTTTTCTAACAGCATGTGCTCACTTCCTGTCTGTGTCATATTTTGGTAATTCTCACAATATTTCAAGTGTTTTCGTTATTATATCTCTAATGGTGATTTGTGATTAGTGATCTTTGATGTTACTATTGTAATTGTTTGGAGGTGCCACAAACTGCACTCATGTAAGACAGTACACTTATTTGATAAATGTGTATGTCTTCACTGGTGCCTCAACCAGCCATTCCGCCATTTCTCTTCTTCTTCTCAGGCCTCCCTATTCCCTGAGACAAACAATATTGAAATTCGGACAAGTCTTTTGTAAAAGAATCAGTCAACTCTAAAATGGGCTCTAAGTGTTCAAGTGAAAGGAAGAGTCACATGTCTCTCATTTTAAATCAATGGCTAGAAATAATTAAACTTAGTGCGACAGGCATGTTGAAAGCAGAGATAGGCTGAAAGCTAGGCCTCTGGCATCAAATAGTTAGCCGAGTTGTTAATGCAAAGGAAAAGTTTGTGAAGGAAATTAAAAGTGCTACTCCAGTGAACACACAAATGATATGAAAATGAAACAGCCTTATTGCTGATATGGAGAAAGTTTGAGTGGTCTAGATAGATGACCAAACCAGCCACAACATTCCCTTAAGACAAAACCTAATCTAGAGCAAGGCCCTAATTCTCTTCAATTCTGTGGAGGCCGAAGGAGGTAAGGAAGCTGCAGGAGAAGAGTTGGAAGCTAGCAGAAGTTGGTTCATGAGGCTTAAGGTGAAAAGTTGTCTTCATAACATCAAAGTGTAAGACAAAGCAAGCATCAAATTATTTGGAAGATCTACCCAAGATAATTGACGAAGGTGGCTGTGGCTAAACAATACATTTTCAATGTACATAAAAACATCTTATATTAGAACAAGATACCATCTAGAACTTTTATAGCTAGAGAGGTGAAGTAAATGCCTGGCTTCAAATCTTCAAAGAGTAGAATGACTCTCTTGTTAGGGTCTAATGCAGCTGGTGATTTTAAGCTGAAACTGGTGCTCATTTGCCATTTTATAAATCCCAGGGCCTTTAAGAATTGTGCTAAATCTGTTCTGTCTGTGCTTTATAAATGGAATAACAGGCTGGGCGCAGTGGCTCACACTTGTAATCCCAGGATTTTGGGGAGGCCAAGGTAGGTGGATCACTTCAGGTCAGGAGTTTGAGACCAGCCTGGTCAAGATGGTGAAACCTCGTCTCTACTAAAAATATAAAAATTAGCCTGGTGTGGTGGCATGTGCCTGTAGTCCCAGCTACTCAGGAGGCTGAGGCAGGAGAATCACTTGAACCTGAGAGGTGGAAGTTGCAGTGAGCCAAGATAGTGCCACTGCACTCCAGCCTAGGTGACAGAGTGAGACTCCATCTCAAATAAATAAATAAAAACAAATGGAGCAACAAAGCCTAGATGACAGCACATCTGTTGACAGCATACTTTACTAAATATTTTAAGCCCACTGTTGAGACCCACTGCTCAGGAAAACAAAAATTTCTTTCAAAATATTACTGTTTCTTGTCAATGTACCTAGTCATCAAAGAGCTCTGATGAAGATGTAGAAGGAGAGTAATGTTTTTGTGTCTGTTAACACAACATTCATTTAGCAACCCATGGATCAAGAAGTCATTTCAACTTTCAAGTCTTAATAATAAGAAATACATTCTGTAAGGTTATAGCTGCCATAGATAGTGATTCCTCTGATGGATCTGCACAAAGGAAATTGAAAACCTTCTGGAAAAGATTCACCATTCTCCGTGCCATTAAGAACAGTTGCTATTCATGGGAGGAGGTCAAAATATCAACATGAACAGGAGTTTGGAAGAAGTTGATTCCAACCCTCATGGATGACTTTGAGGGGCTCAAGACTTCAGTGGAGGAAGTAATTGCAGATGTGGTGAAAATAGCAGGAAAACTAGAATTAGAAGAGGAGCCTGAAGATGTGGCTGAATTGCTTCAATTTAATGATAAAACTTAAACAGATGAGGAGTTGCTCTATATGGATGAGAAAGAAAGTGATTTCTTGGGAGCAAAACTTCTGGTGATGATGCTGTGAACACTGTTGAAATGGCAGCAAAGGATTCAGAATATTACATTAACTTAGTTCATAAAGTAGCGGCACAGTTTGAAAGGATTGACACCAATTTGGAAAGAAGCTCTACTGTGGGTAAAATGCTGTGAAAGAGCATCACGTATTACAGACATGTCTTTTGTAAAACAGTCCAGCAATACAGCAAACTTCCTTTTTTTTTTTATTTCAAGAAGTTGCCATAGCCACCCAAACCTTCAGCAACCACCATCCCGATCATTCAGCAGCCATCAGCATCAGAGCAAGACCCTCCGCCAGCAAAATGAGTATGACTTATTGAAGTCTCATAATCATTATCATATTTAGCAGCAAAATATTTTTAAATTAAGTATTTTTAAATGTACATATTTTCGTTATACATAATGCTATTGCATGCTTAATATGCTACAGTAGAATGAAATGTAACTTTCATATGCACTGGAAAGCCAAAAAATTGGTGTGACTTGCTTTATTGTGGTGGTCTGGAACTGAACCAACAATATTTCTGATTTATGCCTGTAATACTAAAGTGATCCATTTTTATTTCTCCTTCAAATTACTGAACACTTACATGCTTCTCCTTCTCAGAGGGATCCTTTGGGTTATCATCCCAGGGACAGAGAGGGTAGTCAAGAAACTTAACAAGAAAATAGGTTTGCTGACAGGTCTGGATGAAAATGATGCCATGGTTAGCTAACTAGACTGTTGGAGTGTACTCAAGGGCATTCCAGACAGGAAGAGCAAGAGGGAAAGCTCCATTCTTTCAAGTCCCTGGGGATTGAAGAGGAAGAAGGAAAATGATCTAATATATGGTTCTCTCCTCATTTCCATCCCCACTTTCTTGGTAAATCCAATTCCAAAGAATATAAGGTAGCTTCAGAAAAACGTAGACATGTTCAGAAAGAGTGTGGGAGGAACACTAAGGCCACTAGGGCTTTTCTCCCGTCTAAAGTTTGGGCTCTAAGAAAGACCATCTTGAAGTCTGCCCCCACACCCATATGGGGCATTGCTATATCAAAGTCAGGGTAGCATGGCTGGGAGGAGGAGGCCTCAGTGTTTAGCTTGCCCTAACTACCCTCAGTTCCTGTTTGGCAGGGACATGGTTCCCAAATAGATCAAAGCCTGGCCAGAGCTTTCTAGCAGCTCCTACCACAGCATGGAATAAAAGGACAGCAGCTGTAGGGTGGATGCTTGGGCCAAAATGGATGGAGACCATTAGTGCTTCCAAGACCAAGAACACATTGCAGATTGAAACAAAACAAAACAATACCAAATAAAACAAAAATAACTTTTTCTGTCAGTGGTGCCAGTGGACACAGAAGGAGAATCTATATCAATTATGAGCAATGCCAATGGGATTTTAGAATCCTAAAAAGCAAGTTTAAATTATTGGATTGTTTTCTGACTCCCAGATGGAGAATGTATAATTCAGAATTCAATCAGAGAAAGGGAACCAATAGTTTATGTATATTAAGAGATTTATTGCCAGGAATTGGTTTATGAACTTGTGGGACTGGCTGGGAAAGCCTGAAATCTGCGTTGCAGGATTTCAGGATGACCTGGAATTCTCAGCCAGGGGCAGAAGCTACTGTTTACAGGCAGAGTTTCTTCTTCTTCAGGGAAGCCTCAGCTGTGCTCTGAAGGCCTTTCAACTGCTTAGATCAGGCCCACCCAGATTATTTAGGATAATCTTTGTATAAGTCACCTGATTATGGACCTTAATCACATCTATAAAACACCTTAATAGCAACATCTAGATTAGCATTTAGCTGAATCACTGGGTACTTTACCTTTGCCAAATAGACACACAGAGCTGACCATCACAGGGAAGTATGTTTATTCTCTCACCATACTTTTTAACTATCAGTGGGCTTCAAATAAGAAGACTGGCTACATTTCCCAAAAAATAAAAAAGTACTCTTTCTTTCTGCAGTTAAGTTGTCCTGTGAATTTAGGAAGTGCAATTCTGTACAACGAAGTTAGAGAGATACTTAATTGTGATGTGTGAGCTCAAGGAGGTAATCTTCCTGTTATTCTCCACCTGGAGCAGAGCAAAAGTTAAAAAAAAAAAAAAAAAAAAAAAAAAACTGGGATCTGTTCTGTAAACTGGATCTAAGGGAATAACCTTGATTTCAGACTCCTGCCACCAACTTCATGGTAATTTGTGACATCAGCCATCAGAAACTAATACAAGCACACTGTAAATCTTGCTTAAATTAAAAACTTGGGAAGCTTCTTGGAACTATGACTTCAGGACATTCTTTGGGCTTTTTCATTTTTATTTTTTTTTTAGCAGTCTTTCCTTCTCCCTAAATAAGAAAACAAGCATGACTCAATAAGTACTCAAAATGAGTTTTTAAAATCTTATATCAAGTAGTCTCTAGGATTTTTGCTTTGTTATATTCAGAGGGCTTTGAAAATGTTCTCTGATCACTGAGGAAGCACATTCTTCACCCCAGTGAATAGTACCACTGAGCATGAGCCAAGGAAGCCATGCGAAGTCTTCTTTTTTCCTCTCCCCTAAGAGCTTGCTCTCCTGTGTCTGTCTCTCTCCATCTTTACAACTCACAGCCATCCTCTCCCCTAGCATCTCCACTTCAGTTCTTTCTCCCCTAACAAGTCACTCTATCTATAAAAGCCAGGGTAATATTTTAAATACCTCAGTCAGATCTTGTTACTCTACATCTCCTTTCCCAGCTTAAAAATCATCCGAGGTTTTTCCATTGCCCTCAGCATAACATCAAATGCCTTACCATGCCCCGGATGGACGGGTGTGATCTGGCTCCTGCCAGCACAGCCACCCCATCTCACACTCCCTTCCTCCTGCTCACTGTGCCCCAGTCACTCTGGCCTAATTCCTGTCCATGAACATGCTTGCCTCTAGGCCTTTGCATTTGTTGTTGGCTCTTCCAGAAAGCTCTTCCCTTGAACGTTTGTCTGACTGACATCTTCTTGGCTTTCAAGTCTCACCTTAAATGTTACATTTTCACAGAGGCTTTCCCTAACGCCTCCCAATTTGCTAACACTTATATTCACTCATCACAGACTATAAATACCAGTTTATTTGCTCACTTACTTATTTTCTATCTAAGTTCACCAGAAGGCAAACTCCTTGGAACTGGAATTTTGCCAGTTATATTAATTTGCATATTCTCTGCATTTAGAACAGTGCCCGGCACATAGATATCCAATAAGTATCTGCCAAAATGATCAATCAATAAATATTAAAATAGAAGATGGTGTGCTACACTGTATCTGTATAAGCTATGAACTATATACAGCTTCATATACAAGCTACTCATTACATTCTGTTAACTTGCATCATTTGGACCTTTAATACCTCCATTATTTTCTATATACAATGCTGTTAACAACTTGTAAAACATAAGACAGTTAATAACTTTTTAATGAGATCACCAATCTTCCCAATGCTAACACTGTTCTTTAGCTTTGGATCCAAAAGCTATAAGAATGGTACCATCTTTTCCTGTGCCTTACACTTCATCTGCCATTTGATTTTCATGTTGGAAGAGTCCTACAACAGCCCAAGGCAGCAAAACCTTTATATGAGCATGGATGACATCATGACCCTAGTATAGGTCATTTAAAATAACTTTTGCCAGTTTTAGACACAGAGGTAAACATAGATAGGAACAGAATTTCTAGGTAATTTGAGGTTTTTTTTCTTACTTTTTGAGAAGAAAGCAGCTAGTTATGAAAACTAAACACAGAGAGGAAAGCATTTGTTTCTGTGAAAAGACCCCAGCTTGCTTGAACATGTTTCTAAGAATGTTTACTTTGGATATCTAATATTATAACAGATTTCTTTCTAAGTTATGTTCATCAAGCTTCTGGTCGGCAGCGCCATAATTTCTGCTATAAATAAGTCTGATTATTGTAAGAAAGAACTACTTTTCAAAGCACTCCATGCAATTCACTCAAGATGTAAACCACCATAACTCCCTAAATTTATATGCACTGTGCAACTGACATGCCTTCACTATGTCTTCACAATTTAGACAACCAGCACACTACTGGTTCTACGTCCAGAAAGGCTTAGCACTCTTCTATTAGATATTAGAAGTCTGGAAATTCACTAGAAGTCTGAACTGCTTTCATATGGCATTTAAAAGCAGGAAACAATTGTATAAATTCATATTAAATTTGTTAAGAGGCTCCAGGGTTTCAGAAGTTATTTGGATGAAACAGCTAAAACCTCAACAGAAGAATGAATGCTGAGCTGCTTTCTAAATAAAGATATTATGACACACAAAGCAATAGGCATGATTTAACATAGGTCAAAATATTGCTGTGGCCCTGGCATACATAACTTCTGAAAATTCTTCTTTGATGGATGGAAAAGCATTTTCCTAGACCCATGACATTACAAACTGCCATTCTATATAAATTCAGCTGTAAAATTATTTTTAGTATGTATATTCTCCTCCATGACTTAATCAATTCCTCTCTCAACGCTTACAGATGTTTTCATTGAGCTAAGGTAGATAAATTCATAGACTATGTGCTAGAATGTTAATTATAGTTTTTGTTTATAGCTCCTGGGTGATCATGCCTTAACTCATCTATGAAAAACTACATTTTGGCCAGATGAAAGTTTGATGTCCCTGGGAAAATGGGATTTATACAACTAAGACAAAATCCTAAACTGCCCATCTGGGATGCCAAAGCCTCATTTAGAATCTTTGTTGGGGGGTGGGTAGTCAGCTTGGGGGAAAGACTTCTCAGGTTACCTGTAAAACGTTCCCAAAAGCTTAAGACCAAACTCTCACTCCTCACAGAAGTTACTGGTCTCAAACTCTAAACCAAAGCCCTAGAACATTTTGGGAAATGTATAGCTATTAAAAAACACTTGACAACTGGGGAAATGAGAATGAGTAAACCTCATTATTCTTCATATTTTACCCCTCAGTTTAAACCATCTGGGTATAGGGGGTGAGTTCACAGGGCTTTAGTTCTCGCCTGTCCCTTGGGGTGGCAGGATGCCATCTCTCAGACTGCCTGCATATAATACTACACCCTCTGGGTATCATCACTCCAGTCTCTGAGCCTTGAGGTCAGGACTCCCGAGATATCCTGGTCAGTGGTGAATGAAATGCACCAAAGTCCACTTTGCAGTTAAACTCTGTTTTAATGAAATTACTTCACTTTCCAGCATTCAATTTTGTGTAATGTAACTAACATAAATACTAGTAAATCTCCCCAGATTGAGTCTAATTATGAAGGGCCAGAGAGCAGGAGAATTAGAAGGACTGTATTGTAAGTTAAGAATCTTAGATGCTGAAATAAAACTATTAGCAGCCAAATTACAAGGCAATTATTGTTTAACAGATAAGATTTTTCATCTTAAAAATTAAACACGGCCGGGCACGGTGGCTCATGCCTGTAATCCCAGCACTTTGGGAGGCCAAGGCAGGTTGGAGTTCAAGACCAGCCTTGCCAACATGGTGAAACCCCGTCTCTACTAAAAATACAAAAATTAGCTGGGTGTGGTGGTGGGCACCTGTAATCCCAGCTACTAGGGAGGCTGAGGCAGGAGAATTGTTTGAACCCTGGAAGCGGAGGTTGCAGCGAGCTGAGATCGCATCATTGCACTCCAGCCTCGGTGACAGGAGTGAGAGTCTAACTCAAAAAAAAAACAAAATAAAATAAACCCACTGTTATCAATGTATTCAAATAAAGGATGGTCAGAGAACTTAGGGTATACACACACACACACACACACACACACACACACACGTGTATATATATGGTATATTTAGTGATTTAGTGTTTGAAATTTTGATTGAATGTGGTTTGGTGATTTATAGCAAGAAAGAGAAGATGATATCAAGAGTTTGGGTGTGAAAATGAAAATTATCTAAATTTAAATGTTTTTAAACCAATTTGGTTTTTTTGTAAGCACTTTCTACTCTCAAGAAGAGAAGTTTAATTTGGGAGTAATAAGAAAAAGTCATAGGCTAAGCTTTCTGTAAGAAATGTGGACTTAAGAAAAAGCTTTGAAAATGTAGCCTAATAGCACTGCCCCAGTGGGAAACTCTTTTTCAGTAAAAGATTCATTGTTAATCTTTTGCAGTGTATCTCTATAGATACACAGCACACACACAAACATATATATACATGTGTATAAATAAAATATAACATTTATTAAAAGCTTGGGAATTTTGTATTAAAGGCTTCTTGAGTTTGAAAGGGTGGTTAGAAAAATAAAACAATAAAAATGATTGTTAACTTTATTTTAAAAAATATGTTTCTCTTTTACTCTGCACTGGTAGATTAAATTATTGGAAAATGCAAAAATGGGGAATTTGGGGCTTGGCATATTTAATTCCATGGAAGAATTTGGATTTCCTCGTTAAAACTACACAGCTAATGTTTGATATAAGTATGAGATTTCAATTAAAATGTGATCCAATTGGGTGAAAAAATTACCTTTATGAAATGGTCCTATCAGGAACCAATCTGAAGATTATATAAATTCTGCAAAAGACCCTAGTTGAATTATTAGGTGTGGCTTAAACATGTAATATTTTACGTATTTTCCAGTCATCTTTAAAAATGTAATTATAATTTATTTTGATAAACTATGGCTGTCTTTTATAACATCTCTAGTTATCTTTGGAAAGTTAGAATTCTTATAGTTTTATTTCAGCAGTAACGTGTATTTTTCCAAAAGCTTATGTGAATATGAAATTCTGTATTATGTTTACCTGTCATTAAAGTGAGGATATTAATGATACATATAAAGTCAAAGGAGGATTTTTGTCTAAACCTCAAGTATATTCTATATTTACATAGACTATTCTTTGAAAATTATATACATACATAAGGTACCAGGAAACATCCTGATCCCTCTACAGGAAAATTAAATACA
Organism: Pongo abelii; assembly: GCF_028885655.2. Classification (NCBI taxonomy): domain Eukaryota; kingdom Metazoa; phylum Chordata; class Mammalia; order Primates; family Hominidae; genus Pongo; species Pongo abelii. The sequence goes on from NC_071996.2 coordinate 129,549,911, forward strand.
AGTTTGGAAAAAAATACTAATTGGGATAAATATTTGGTTTCTATACTATAAACCTTGGTGGGTGATAAAGCGATGCATCATACTATACAATTAAGAAGAGCCCATAGCACCCCAAAAAAGGAGAAAGTTAAATGAAAATTTTAATGAATTTAGTAAAGTCAAATTTATAAGACAGTAAAGAAGCAAAAATCATACATATGACATCATTAATTCATTGCAGTAAAAAGAAATATTGGTGAAATGAAACTGTTAGGTAGATAGGCAGACATAAGCAGGGCAGGAAAACCACCCACCATCTCCAGGAATGTCAATAGTCCATCATGTGATAGTTGAACAGTTGTTGAACTGTCTCTCTAAAACAATAATTGATTGTAGCCAGCTCCAGTGAATGACAGTCTCTCAATCGATAGAAAACACCTGAAGCTGGTGTTAAGCAGCTTCCCGATGAGATCTCAGGAGTTGGGTGAGCCGACTCAAGCATGCACTAAGGGGCAAAATGGCAGAATTTAACTGGTATATGACCTTTCTCTAGGAATGCGCAACTGGTAAGGGAAAAATGCCTCAAGCAAGCATGTGCGCAACCTCAGTAAACACACTACGTATGCAGCCACTCCCACGTGCCGGCAGGTCACCATGCATGTGGACAGCCTGCCCCCAGGAAGAATCAAGGGAGAATAAATGCAAACCCCGGAACCATGCCAATGTATAAAATCTCAAGTCGGCCAGGCACGGTGGCCCAGGCCTGTAATCCCAGAACTCTGGGAGGCCGAGGTGGGTGGATCTCCTGAGGTCAGGAGTTGAAGACTGGCCTGGCCAACATGGTGAAACACTGTCTCTGCTAAAAATACAAAAACTCTCTGGGCATGGTGGCGGGCAACTGCAATCTCAGCTACTCAGGAGGATGAGGCAGGAGAATCGCTTGAACCCGGGAGGTGGAGGTTGAAGTGAGCCGAGATCGCGCCATTGCACTCCAGCCTGGGTGACAAGAGCGAAACTCTGTCTCAAACAAACAAACACCCAGTTAAGGGCATGACAGGCACTTGAATCTCTCAAGTCGCCCTCCTGGCCCTCTTCCAAGTGTATTTTACTTTCTTTTCTTCCTGCTCCAAAACTTCTTAATAAGCTTTCACTCCTGCTCTAAAACGTTCCTTGGTCTAACTCTCTGCCTTAAACTTAACTTCTGCCATTTGGCCAAATTCTTTCCCCGGAGGAGGTAAAGATGAATTGCTGTGAACTCATATGGATATGCTGCTGTTAACAAGACAATTTTAGAGAATTTTGAAATTGAGATCTTTGAGCTTTTCCGTAGACCCAAGGTAGAGCAGACCCTTCTGTTGACCAGTGATTGAAAACCACCACCTTCCAAAAACAGAACTATCATAGTGCTGTAGGAATGCCTATGCTCTCAAATTAAAAGCCAACTGAAATCAAAATAATGCATTATACAAGAAAGCTGTCTATAGAATCATGCGGTTTGGGTTCAAACCCTAAATAGAATGCAGCTGTGGGCAGGGCTTCTAATACGTTGTTTCAACACTCCTTGACACTTGATTTCAGCTGTAGCTAGCCCAGCTGTGGCCAGCAGCTTGACTTCGTGCTCAGTGTCTCACTGCATGTTCTTTTTGGTTTCCACCCAGGAGCGTCTTGGAAGCTGCCAGAGCCTGTTGGCTCATGGAAGGCCTGCAGCCTGTAAATGCAGAGTAGTGAATACCCTTTGGGCAGCCCGTCTTCAACCAAGAGAGACTGACAGTTGGTGGATAGTCTCTTGCCTTTCATTTGTAGGCAGACAATTCTTGCAAGCTTCTCTGGAGAGTTCAATCATATTCCCAAAAGCAGTGACCTCCACAGCAGATGACAATATTGCCTTCCTTTCTTCTCTCATTTTGCCTGCTTTCTCACTTCTGCTTCTTCAGATTAGCTCCCAAATGAACTGCCTACACCCAAGTCTTTGTCTCAGGCTCTGCTTTCAAGGGAACCCAGACCAAGAGACACAGTCCTTTGATTGCACCTCTTTTCACAATTCCATAAAAGTGATGGGTTAAGAACTGAGTTAGCCTTGGCTTTTGGCTGGTAGTTAATCTGCCTCTTTTCAACCTGCATGAAAATTGTTTTAGAAAAAAGCAAAAAGATACCTCAAAAATCTCCAAAACTACCCATTTATTTCCTTTACACTGTTTATTTTTGTTCAGAATTACTTGTCTATAGGTTTAGCATCTTATCTCATTGCTCATTTACAGATGGATCAGCATTACAGTGCTGAAGAAATGTTATTAGTATAATGTCCTACCCATCTTTATGTACTACACACAACTTCATTAAATGTTATATAATAGGGGAATTGATGATCACAGTAGTTATCTTCAGTGGAGGATTTGCATACGTATTTAAAGTATTTAGTGAAATTTGTCAGTGGTTCTAGATGGGTTAGGAGAAAATTATTATTTTTTCAATTAAAAATAATGGAAGATAAGCTGTAACTACCTGAAAACTTTTTATCCAACAATTTTTTTAATCTATCTTTAGGAACAGATTAAATAAGAGGGATTCATGTGGTGTTCACTTCCTTATTTTTGGAAGCACCCGATATTTACCCAAAAGATTCTAATAACAATATTTTAGCTGCAGTGACTTAGATAAATCAAGAACACACATATATGGTTAAATATTTTGTGTTCCTTCAAAAATTTTTACCAGGCCTTAAATAAAGGAGAAAATGGCAAATGATAAACCAACCCCATTACAGAGAAATTACATTGGGAGAAAAGTAAATGTCAGTTATATATTTTAAATGTATCTTACATATTATATAATATATATATCTAAATAATATACAATATATCATGTCATTAAAATACAGTAGGATAAACAAATAATTATAGAATTTAAAATAATCATATTTCTTTCTCAGATTAGAGGGAAAATTTGCTTCGCTATTTTGCACATATTTAATAACAACAAAAGTGTATGATCTCACTTGGTTAATTGTGATATGGAAATAAAATAGAAGTTTTTACCACTCTGGGTATATGTAGCTAATTTTAAATGTTTGGGATATACAAAATAGAACTATAATATACATACGTATGTTCATGATTTCTGAATAAAGGAGAGAAACAGAGTTAGAGAAAGAGAGAGACATTTTTCTCTCCCTATACAGTTTGAACGAAAATTGTTTATGTTTCCTTTGGCTTCATGATATTTGGGTAAGCATTTTTAAAAGATGTACTAATCATCCTGTAGAATCTAATTATGAAAATATTTTAAGTCAAGCTTAAGCAAATTACTACTCTTGGATATTATTTCAGAACTCTTCATAATTTCAATTTTATTTGATTATAAAATTTTCATGCAATCCCAGCACTTTGGGAGGCCGAGGTGGGCAGATCATGAGGTCAAGAGATCGAGACCATCTTGGTCAACATGGTGAAACTCCGTCTCTACTAAAAATACAAAAATTAGTTGGGCCTGGTGGCACACACCTGTAGTCCCAGCAACTCAGGATGCTGAGGCAGGGGAATCACTTGAACCCAGGAGGCTGAGCCTGCAGTGAGTCGAGATCACACCACTGCACTCCAGCCTGGTGACAGAGTGAGACTCCATCTCAAAAAAAAAAAAAAAAAAACCCAAAAAATAAAGTGACATTAAAAATTGTTCATAGCTATAAAAGCAAAAGAAATCACAGCGCTTCCATCTCCCACACTCTTTAAAACACCTTTGAAAACAACACATGTTCTGATTTATCATATACATTCAGTCTTCTAATCTCTGCAACACAAATCCATTTTTAAAAATGTTTGATCAAATATTCAGATAGTATGCTAATGTGCATGTTTAAAAATAATCTATATTGGGCATTTAGGGGAAAAACATTAAAGGGACTTTTTTTCTTTTCCTTTTTTTTAATAAAATCAATTTCTATTTGATTTTGAATTGCCCTTAACATGTTTCAGAAAGAGGATGCAAAATTGAATGCTGCTCTGAGAGCATGTTGTGCCCCTGAGCCAGCACTGCTTCGCAGCCAGGGATTCTGACCCTGCTGGAAACCCTACCGCAGAGCAGTGATGGCAAGAACTGAGAGGACATCAAAACCTCAAACAAGCTACACTCCTGTGGATTTGGAAAGAAACAAGACACTTAAACATTCCTGCTATGGTTTCCTTAGCAACATCCACAACAACAACTCTGTAATACTATGGGGTTCTGTTTTCTTAACCCTTCAGGGTGTCAACTGAATGAAAACTTCCTTGAGGAAATATTCCAACTTACTAGGTGGACGGGCATAAATTAAACTCAGTAATGCACGATCTTCTAACCCCTTCCCTTAGCCTGGGTGAAGTGGCTAGGAGAGAAGTAGGGAGAGCGAGCAACATACAAGTTCTACCTTGACTGCCATGAGAGTTTACTTTATAAAAGAGTTGGGTTGGCACGGTTTAGAGGTGACTTGTATGGAAAAATAAAAATATACTCCAAGTCAGTGTGAAGTTAAATTACCCTTGGAAGTCCCCATCAAATATATTTAGTAAAGGAGAAAATCCAAAGCCCAAAGAGTTTTCTATAACCACATTGTCTGAAATGACAGAAAACAGCAAACAGCCCTTAAATCATGTGTATTCAGAATAAATGAAGGGTTTAGGAATATTTTATCAAGCCAATTTTATGTAACATAACTCAAAGTTAATAATTCAGAGCAATCATTTAATATTAAATTGGTTGAGAAAATTATGCACTTAGGAAAGGTTGGGATGGGAACAAATATATAGCAATATGCCAATCATTCAAACATTTAAGGTGTATAATAAGAAATTATTTTTATTCAAGAATTTAATTATTTGGCATGTAGTAAATAATTTTATTATAATAACTCATAATAGTAATATAATAATTGCAAGAATAATAGTAAGAAGATAAGAAAGAAAAGAATAATATATCCTACTAATAAAAAAACTGAAAAGTATCAGTGATATATTTCTGAAATTATTATCATTCAGGAATATTGTGGAGCTGAAGCAAATTAATGAACATACTACTCAAAAGTATAATTGTTTATTTCTTTATCCCAGGCTAATATTCTTTACCAATTGTTATATAATCAATTTATTTAAATGTCTGTTAAATTAATAAATTAAAATTTAAAAGCCTTCTTATCTATATAGAATAGCTGCTATTTGACAATCAACAAAATCAAAGAAAAATAATAATCAATGTTTATAGGTGAATAATTCCAATTGAGAAAATTCTCACAGGTATTATATCACCAATACTTGAGTGTTTTCAATTAGTAGGAATTTGTTTTCTTTCTTTCTCATCCTTTTCCTATTATTATTCTTACAATTATTATTATTATATTAGTTATAATTCTTTAATGATAAACATAAAACTAAAATATGTAAATACTCTACATGAACTGTAATCTTTAACTTCCTCTTTTATATCTTTAAGTCAAGTCAGGCCTGTGACCCGCAAGAAGGCAGCTTTTGTTTAAGACATAAAAGATGTCAGAATATCTGCTTGTCCTTTCACACATGTGGCTCTCACTACATCATCCAGTAAGACCCAACACATTTTCATTAATGTCATACTCAGGATGCAGAAATAATAAGGTTGCTATGTTGAGGAAAGGAAGGCAGGAGGGGAACATGTTGGGAGGAAGACGTTGCCTATTTTTTATTGGAAAGCTATTAATGGAGTCCAAATGATTTATCAATTTGATGCAAGTAACGAATTCATCGGTTCCTTGAATTGCTTAGGAAAATGGGAAAATCACCCAGTTTCTGAACATTTCTGATCATTTTAGTCTAAGAAAGGATCATAGTTTCCATTTAAGACCTGTTTCCTACCTTTTAGACCCCAAGCTATCTCCTGTATATCTGCTTTTTCTCTTCTACTTGATGTGAGAATTAGAGGCCAAAAAAAAATTTGAAAGAGAAAAATAAGTAAGAAGTAATAATGAATTACATTAGTGCAATCAATCTTTTGATGAAAATCAAGTTTTATCAGAAGAGTAACAGCACACCCTTCGATACATCATGGAGATAACCATGTTGAACTTGGATGAGAGAAATCTGGATTCATCACAATTTTTTCTTCTGGGTCGGCAAAGAGGATGAATACCCTATGAAACTTCACAATATGCAACAAGATCTTTAGATAATGCAAGCACGGTGTTTTATCCAAATGATTAGCGGCGTCCCTAAATCCCACAAAAGATGAAAGAGACAGTAACACAGTCAAAGAATTAGGCTGATGACCCTAACACCACAACTCTAAGCGAGGATCACCCATCAACAAACAGGAAGCCCTCCGCAAATTACAGACCCCCGGGAAATGACTCAGCACCTAACCATGCTTGTTGTGTGGTTATTATTGTTATCTACTTGTTATTATTATATTTCTTATTTCTCATGAGCCATGCAAACATATTCATTTATTTGCAGACCTTGTCCCATCTCTGTTGAAGATCTATCTGATTCCTGATAGAATGCTGCTTTTCTTTTTTTTTTTTTTTTTAATTTATTATTATTATACTTTAGGTTTTATGGTACATGTGCGCAATGTGCAGGTTAGTTACATATGTATACATGTGCCATGCTGGTGCGCTGCACCCACTAACTCGTCATCTAGCATTACGTATATCTCCCAATGCTATCCCTCCCCCCTCCCCCCACCCCACAACAGTCCCCAGAGTGTGATGTTCCCCTTCCTGTGTCCATGTGTTCTCATTGTTCAGTTCCCACCTATGAGTGAGAATATGCGGTGTTTGGTTTTTTGTTCTTGTGATAGTTTACTGAGAATGATGGTTTCCAATTTCATCCATGTCCCCACAAAGGACATGAACTCATCATTTTTTATGGCTGCATAGTATTCCATGGTGTAAATGTGCCACATTTTCTTAATCCAGTCTATCATTGTTGGACATTTGGGTTGATTCCAAGTCTTTGCTATTGTGAATAATGCCATGATAAACATACATGTGCATGTGTCTTTATAGCAGCATGATTTATAGTCCTTTGGGTATATACCCAGTAATGGGATGGCTGGGTCAAATGGAATTTCTAGTTCTAGATCCCTGAGGAATCGCCACACTGACTTCCACAAGGGTTGAACTAGTTTACAGTCCCACCAACAGTGTAAAAGTGTTCCTATTTCTCCACATCCTCTCCAGCACCTGTTGTTTCCTGACTTTTTAATGATTGCCATTCTAACTGGTGTGAGATGGTATCTCATTTGTGGTTTTGATTTGTATTTCTCTGATGGCCAGTGATGGTGAGCATTTTTTCATGTGTTTTTTGGCTGCATAAATGTCTTCCTTTGAGAAGTGTCTGTTCATGTCTTTGCCCACTTTTTGATGGGGTTGTTTGTTTTTTTCTTGTAAATTTGTTGGAGTTCATTGTAGATTCTGGATATTAGCCCTTTGTCAGATAAGTAGGTTGCAAAAATTTTCTCCCATTTTGTAGGGTGGCCTGTTCACTCTGATAGTAGTTTCTTTTGCTGTGCAGAAGCTCTTGAGTTTAATTAGATCCCATTTGTCAATTTTGGCTTTTGTTGCCATTGCTTTTGGTGTTTTAGACATGGAAGTCCTTGCCCATGCCTATGTCCTGAATGGTAATGCCTAGGTTTTCTTCTAGGGTTTTTATGGTTTTAGGTCTAACGTTTAAGTCTTTAATCAATCGTGAATTGATTTTTGTATAAGGTGTAAGGAAGGGATCCAGTTTCAGCTTTCTCCATATGGCTAGCCAGTTTTCCCAGCACCATTTATTAAATAGGGAATCCTTTCCCCATTGCTTGTTTTTCTCAGGTTTGTCAAAGATCAGATAGTTGTAGATATGTGGCAGTATTTCTGACGGCTCTGTTCTGTTCCATTGATCTATATCTCTGTTTTGGTACCAGTACCATGCTGTTTTGATTACTGTAGCCTTGTAGTATAGTTTGAAGTCAGGTAGTGTGATGCCTCCAGCTTTGTTCTTTTGGCTTAGGATTGACTTGGCGATGCGGGCTCTTTTTTGGTTCCATATGAACTTTAAAGTAGTTTTTTCCAATTCTGTGAAGAAAGTCATTGGTAGCTTGATGGGGATGGCATTGAATCTGTAAATTAGCTTGGGCAGTACGGCCATTTTCACGATATTGATTCTTCCTACCCATGAGCATGGAATGTTCTTCCATTTGTTTGTATCCTCTTTTATTTCCTTGAGCAGTGGTTTGTAGTTCTCCTTGAAGAGGTCCTTCACATCCCTTGTAAGTTGGATTCCTAGGTATTTTATTCTCTTTGAAGCAATTGTGAATGGGAGTTCACTCATGATTTGGCTCTCTGTTTGTCTGTTATTGATGTATAAGAATGCTTGTGATTTTTGTACATTGATTTTGTATCCTGAGATTTTGCTGAAGTTGCTTATCAGCTTAAGGAGATTTTGGGCTGAGACAATGGGGTTTTCTAGATATACAATCATGTCATCTGCAAACAGGGACAATTTGACTTCCTCTTTTCCTAACTGAATACCCTTTATTTCCTTCTCCTGCCTAATTGCCCTGGCCAGAACTTCCAACACTATGTTGAATAGAAGTGGTGAGAGAGGGCAACCCTGTCTTGTGCCAGTTTTCAAAGGGAATGCTTCCAGTTTTTGCCCATTCAGTATGACATTGGCTGTGGGTTTGTCATAGATAGCTCTTATTATTTTGAGATACGTCCCATCAATACCTAATTTATTGAGAGTTTTTAGCATGAAGGGTTGTTGGATTTTGTCAAAGGCCTTTTCTGCATCTATTGAGGTAATCATGTGGTTTTTGTCTTTGGTTCTGTTTATATGCTGGATTACATTTATTGATTTGCGTATATTGAACCAGCCTTGCATCCCAGGGATGAAGCCCACTTGATCATGGTGGATAAGCTTTTTGATGTGCTGCTGGATTCGGTTTGCCAGTATTTTATTGAGGATTTTTGCATCAATGTTCATCAGGGATATTGGTCTAAAATTCTCTTTTTTTGTTATATCTCTGCCCGGCTTTGGTATCAGGATGATGCTGGCCTCATAAAATGAGTTAGGGAGGATTCCCTCTTTTTCTATTGATTGGAATAGTTTCAGAAGGAATGGTATCAGTTCCTCCTTGTACCTCTGGTAGAATTCGGCTGTGAACCCATCTGGTCCTGTCCTTTTTTTGGTTGGTAAGCTATTGATTATTGCCACAATTTCAGCTCCTGTTATTGGTCTATTCAGAGATTCACCTTCTTCCTGGTTTAGTCTTGGGAGGGTGTATGTGTCAAGGAATTTATCCATTTCTTCTAGATTTTCTAGTTTATTTGCGTAGAGGTGTTTGTAGTATTCTCTGATGGTAGTTTGTATTTCTGTGGGATCGGTGGTGATATCCCCTTTATCATTTTTTATCGCATCTATTTGATTCTTCTCTCTTTTTTTCTTTATTAATCTTGCTAGCAGTCTATCAATTTTGTTGATCCTTTCAAAAAACGAGCTCCTGGATTATTTAATTTTTTGAAGGGTTTTTTGTGTCTCTATTTCCTTCAGTTCTGCTCTGATTTTAGTTATTTCTTGCCTTCTGCTAGCTCTTGAATGTGTTTGCTCCTGCTTTTCTAGTTCTTTTAATTGTGATGTTAGGGTGTCAATTTTGGATCTTTCCTGCTTTCTCCTGTGGGCATTTAGTGCTATAAATTTCCCTCTACACACTGCTTTGAATGCATCCCAGAGATTCTGGTATGTTGTGTCTTGGTTCTCGTTGGTTTCAAAGAACATCTTTATTTCTGCCTTCATTTCGTTATGTACCCAGTAGTCATTCAGGAGCAGGTTACCCAGTTTCCATGTAGTTGAGTGGTTTTGAGTGAGATTCTTAATCCTGAGTTCTAGCTTGATTGCACTGTGATCTGAGAGATAGTTTGTTATAATTTCTGTTCTTTTACATTTACTGAGGAGAGCTTTGCTTCCAAGTATGTGGTCAATTTTGGAATAGATGTGCTGTGGTGCTGAAAAAAATGTATGTTCTGTTGATTTGGGGTGGAGAGTTCTGTAGATGTCTATTAGGTCCGCTTGGTGCAGAGCTGAGTTCAATTCCTGGGTATCCTTGTTGACTTTCTGTCTTGTTGATCTGTCTAATGTTGACAGTGGGGTGTTAAAGTCTCCTATTATTAATGTGTGGGAGTCTAAGTCTCTTTGTAGGTCACTCAGGACTTGCTTTATGAATCTGGGTGCTCCTGTATTGGGTGCATATTTATTTAGGATAGTTAGCGCTTCTTGTTGAATTGATCCCTTTACCATTATGTAATGGCCTTCTTTGTCTCTTTTGATCTTTGTTGGGTTTAAAGTCTGTTTTATCAGAGACTAGGATTGCAATCCCTGCCTTTTTTTGTTTTCCATTTGCTTGGTAGGTCTTCCTCCATCCTTTTATTTTGAGCCTATGTGTGTCTCTGCACATGAGATGGGTTTCCTGAATACAGCACACTGATGGGGCTTGAGTCTTTATCCAATTTGCCAGTCTGTGTCTTTTAATTGGAGCATTTAGTCCATTTACATTTAAAGTTAATATTGTTATGTGTGAATTTGATCCTGTCATTATGATGTTAGCTGGTTATTTTGCTCGTTAGTTGATGCAGTCTCTTCCTAGTCTCGATGGTCTTTACATTTTGGCATGATTTTGCAGTGGCTGGTACCGGTTGTGCCTTTCCATGTTTAGCGCTTCCTTTGGGAGCTCTTTTAGGGCAGGCCTGGTGGTAACAAAATCTCTCAGCATTTGCTTGTCTGTAAAGTATTTTATTTCTCCTTCACTTATGAAGCTTAGTTTGGCTGGATATGCAATTCTGGGTTGAAAATTCTTTTCTTTAAGAATGTTGAATATTGGCCCCCACTCTCTTCTGGCTTATAGTGTTTCTGCCGAGAGATCCGCTGTTAGTCTGATGTGCTTCCCTTTGAGGGTAACCCGACCTTTCTCTCTGGCTGCCCTTAACATTTTTTCCTTCATTTCAACTTTGGTGAATCTGACAATTATGTGTCTTGGAGTTGCTCTTCTCGAGGAGTATCTTTGTGGCGTTCTCTGTATTTCCTGAATCTGAATGTTGGACTGCCTTGCTAGATTGGGGAAGTTCTCCTGGATAATATCCTGCAGAGTGTTTTCCAACTTGGTTCCATTCTCCCCGTCACTTTCAGGTACACCAATCAGACGTAGATTTGGTCTTTTCACATAGTCCCATATTTCTTGGAGGCTTTGCTTGTTTCTTTTTATTCTTTTTTCTCTAAACTTCCCTTCTCACTTCATTTTATTCATTTCATCTTCCATTGCTGATACCCTTTCTTCCATTTGATCGCATCGGCTCCTGAGGCTTCTGCATTCTTCACGAAGTTCTCGAGCCTTGGTTTTCAGCTCCATCAGTTCCTTTAAGCACTTCTCTGTATTGGTTATTCTAGTTATACTTTCTTCTAAATTTTTTTCCAAGTTTTCAACTTCTTTGCCTTTGGTTTGAATATCCTCCCGTAGCTCGGAGTAATTTGATTGTCTGAAGCCTTCTTCTCTCAGCTCGTCAAAGTCATTCTCTGTCCAGCTTTGTTCCATTGCTGGTGAGGAACTGCGTTCCTTTGGAGGAGGAGTGGCACTCTGCTTTTTAGAGTTTGCAGTTTTTCTGCTCTGTTTTTCCCCATCTTTGTGGTTTTATCTACTTTTGGTCTTTGATAATGGTGATGTACAGATGGGTTTTTGGTGTGGATGTCCTTTCTGTTAGTTTTCCTTCTAACAGACAGGACCCTCAGCCGCAGGTCTGTTGGAGTACCCTGCCGGCCTTGTGAGGTGTCAGTCTGCCCCTGCTGGGGGGTGCCTCCCAGTTAGGCTGCTCGGGGGTCAGGGGTCAGGGACCCACTTGAGGAGGCAGTCTGCCTGTTCTCAGATCTCCAGCTGCATGCTGGGAGAAGCACTGCTCTCCTCAAAACTGTCAGACAGGGACATTTAAGTCTGCAGAGGTTACTGCTATCTTTTTGTTTGTCTGTGCCCTGCCCCCAGAGTTGGAGCCTACAGAGGCAGGCAGGCCTCCTTGAGCTGTGGTGGGCTCCACCCAGTTGGAGCTTCCAGGCTGCTTTGTTTACCTAAGCGAGCCTGGGCAATGGCGGGCGCCCCTCCCCCAGCCTGGCTGCCCGCCTTGCTGTTTGATCTCAGACTGCTGTGCCAGCAATCAGCGAGACTGCATGGGCATAGGACCCTCTGAGCCAGGTGCAGGCTATAATCTCCTGAGGTGCCATTTCCTAAGCCCGTGGGAAAAGCACAGTATTCGGGTGGGAGTGGCCCGATTTTCCAGGTGCGGTCTGTCACCCCTGGAAAGGGAACGCCCTGACCCCTTGCATTTCCCGACTGAGGCAATGCATCGCCCCTGCTTCGGCTGGCGCACGGTGTGCTCACCCACTGACCTGCGCCCACTGTCTGGCACTCCCTAGTGAGATGAACACGGTACCTCAGATGGAAATGCAGAAATCACCCGTCTTCTGTGTCGCACACGCTGGGAGCTGTAGACCGGAGCTGTTCCTATTCGGCCATCTTGGCTCCTCCCCTCTAGAATCCTGCTTTTCATTCCACCAACACCTTTCATTACTGGCAAGGACAGGTATTGCCTTCATCCTAACACAGTTGTCAGTAAACATAAACTCCTGGGCCTACCCACATAGGCTTTGTCTCACAATCCCAGCTCTCACACATGAAGGCTACAGCAAAGGCCAGGGTCTCCATGCTGTTGATCAGTTATAAAGAAATCCGCAACATATAAAGGATAAATGCAATATGATGGTGAAAAAATATGGTGGAAGATGGGCTGATGTGAGGAAAAGCTCAGCAGATTACAAGGGTAATAATCAACAAATAAGCATATTATTGTCTCCAAGGGAAGTTAAAACATGTATCAACAACTCTGAACCTAAAGCCATAAGAATAAAAGAAAAGCAGTGGATGGGGTAAGGTGAGTAGAAGAGAAAGGTCATCAAAAATGCAGTGGTGAAGATGGCCCTACACAGATAGCCTTAGAAAGCAATTCTTACAAGAGCGAATACAAAACAAAAGAAGGAGAAGATTAACATGAGTGAATGTATAACTACCGTCAGAAAAAAGGATAAAACACACTGAGCCTTTTAAGCAGTTGAGACTTCAATTATTCTTGGTATTAGTTATATAGATCTCCCAGTACGAAGCCTCTTCCGATAGAAAAGTTTATTACTTTTGTCTTAATCTAAAAAATACAGTCAAAAGAATGAGCACACATCTTCAGTCTTTACCCTTTGCTCATCTTCCTGGTCACAGCCATTCAGAGTGATCTTCTAAAAACACAGTTCTGATTATGTCCTTTTTCTGTTTAAAATCCTCTTTCTTCACTATTGTTAAAATTAGGTCATACCCCTATTCCTGGAATGCAGAGTTCTCTGATATTTGGCCTATAACTCTTTCTGACATTTATTTTATCTTCCAATTCTACTTTCCACGTTTTCTACACTAGCCAAGTCAAACTGCCAATCATTTCTTGTGCGTGCACTTCTGCAAGTTCCCCAGCCTTCACAGTTTTCCCATACAATTTCCTATTTGGTCTCTGTATCATTTATGGCATGTTTCAAATGCTACTTCTTCCATGAAGAAAAGTCCAAGTAATTCCTGGCTTTTCCTAATGCTCACATAATTTTATATGGATGTTATGAATTTTCCTTCTTCCTCTTTTGTATTAATTATAGGTGAATGTAGATGAGTGGATGGATGGGTAAATTCACACATCCAAAGATATTCTCCACTACTATGCTAAACGAGAGCCAGAGACTATCTGAGATGCATAAAGACATTAAAAGCGCCTGCTCTGAAGCTAGAGAAAGCTGAGTTTGAAGCCAAGGTCTGTTAGTTTGTAGCTGACACCTTGAGTTAGTTATCTATCCTCTTTAAACTTAGGTTATCTTATCTGTTAAAAAAAAAAAAAAAAGAAGAAGTGATGATGTGTAGAAGGAGGGAGAGAAGGAGGAAGATAAGGAAGAGGAAGAAGAGGAAGGAGAAAAAAGAAGAGGATAAACAAGAAAAGGAGGAGGAGGAAGAAAAACAAACAATGGATGAAGGATGATAATTATGTATTTGGCATAGTTTTTGGAAAATAAAATATATTCACTTAATATTAGTAATTAAAGATATCAATTATCATTAATATATAACCAGTCTTTTCAATTTTAGTTTTGTGCACCTCATGATGCTTAGCACATAAAATGCACTCAATCCGTATTGGCTAAATGAGGGCATGTCTGTTTTATGTTTCACTATGAGAAGTCAATAGGGCAAGAACATACCAAGAATAAAAGGACCTCTGGGTAAGAACATCAGAAATGAAAGTTGAAAATGAAAGGATGTGGTAAAGAAGGTGGCAGAGTGGATAGCAAAGGCCAGTGACACAAAGTTGATCATACTTGAAAAACGATGCATAGTGCAGTATCTGTAAAATACAAATCAATAGATCAGAGCAGGTGTTTGTAATATTTGGTTCATGAATGGGCCTCAGAGGCCTGTGAACTCCTGAAACTGTATGCGGCATCTGGAAATGAGCAAGAAACCGTGGCTTTTTATCAGACTCTCAAAAGAATTGATGACTCCACAAATATTAAGCAACTCATTTTAGAGATGGAGTACATAAGTAAGGTCAATTAGAGATCACAGAAAATAAGGTAATGTAACTTGTGCTTCATGTAGGGATGCTGTTTGGATATTCAGCATAAACTTCATGGATAATATAAAGCTCCTAAACAGAAAACAAAGGGAGGCATGGTGTTAAGGCTGAAAAACACCCACCTTTTACCTCCCCCTGGGAGAGGGAATGTTAAGTCTTGAAGCATGGAAAGTCATCAGGAGATAACTCACCAAAAGGGTGAAGCTCACTGGAAACAGAAGAGAGAAGCAAAAGAGAACTAAAAAGAACAAAAATGAAAAGTTGTCAAAAACAGTTTTTGAGATACTAGCATGCAGTTGATAGAGGATAGAAACTGGAATGAATTTAAAAAAGAAATGCTGGAAACTTTTACATATAAACAAAACAAAGCAAACAAAAGACAAATAAAACACCTTGTTGGGATAAATCAAAGCATTGTTTCTTAAAATGACCATGTAGTGCAAACTTGTGACATGTTGCTTACAGTTTACTTATTTTACTTGTTTGCTTGGGATGGGTTTCAATGGAAGACACATTACCTTCAACTGCCCTTTCATATTAATCACTGTCCACTGGAGCTTTTTTTTTTTTTAAATAATTCTATAGAGATTAAATTGCATCAATTTCTTAAAAGTCTTTAGAAAACCAGAGTATCAAAGCCACTATAGACTTGCACAATATTAGTGATATTGATTTATACTGTACATTTTCCAAAGAACAAATCTATCTCACTCAGGAACCAATTGAGAGAAAATAGAACCTTGCAATTTATCTTAATATCTAACAATCCTATATTAGCTCTCTGTCCATAAAAATATATTATTTTTAGCACTTCAGTTATTTTTGCATCTCAGATATTATTTCCCTCTTAAGGTAATACATGAACACATACACTTGTAGAATCCAAATTCAATCTCAGTTTACACACTGCACTTAGAGTCTGAATCAAAGAGATTTAATTAAATTGCAAGAAAAAATTCAGTATTTTTATCTTCTTTGAAACACTGATTAGTATATTTTAAATTGGAATTGCAATTAATATGACTCTTAGATGTGTAGAGGAAAGAAGAGAAAAAATGGTTTATATATAAGAGAATCTGTTTAAAATAAAGTAATTGTTGCCATGCAGAAGGTGGTTTTAAATAATAGGCAGATGCACAAACTTTATTTTTACTGTGAAAGACAAAGTCAATTATAAAACGCTGGTATAAATCCAAAGCCCTAAGGACTTGTTTGCTAATGTGATATTGGAATCCTAAAATAGAAAGAAAGTCCATTGGGAAACTTTACTGCCAGAGACTTAGCCTCTGAAGATCAACTTATCATAAGAGAACTTATGGTTCCAACTGAATAGAAGTAGCCAAAAACTAGCCCAGGACCAGCTACATAATTTGCAAGGCCCAGTGCAAGACGAAAATGCTGAGCCCTTGTTCACAAATTAAAAATTTCAAGATGATGACAGCAGAGCATTAGACTAAAGCCCAGTGCAGGGCCCTGCGTGAGACTGCACATCCGTGACATGAGTCCTGCCAAGGCCTTTCAAGCCCAGAGCTCTCTAGAATCAGATATCATGATTTATATGATACCTTAGGTGCCAATGGAAAATTTAAGTTTCCATTATAAAGACCTTAAGAATGATATTGATGAAAAGATTTAATAGCTGACTTATAACCATTTGTTTGTATATACTGTGGAAGAATCAAGTATCTACATCCTTGGTAGGCCTAAAGATGAAAAAGAAGGCATTAAGGAAATTTTACAAGTTCTTGACCATGACACATAATCTTTTCCACTATAACCTTTTCCAACTATGTACAGCAATTGCCTAGCAAGATGCAGGCAATTGTTAGGAAGAGTAGTTAGGAAGAGGGTACTCTGTAGAAGTAAGCCTTAAAAAGTGTTTGACAACAAGATGGTATAAAATATTAAGCCGTGGACATGAAGGTTTCATGGTAGAACTCCTAGATGATTCTGAAACCAAGCAAACTTAAAAAAAAAAAAAAAAAAGAAAGAAAGAAAGGAATGATTAAATTTGGGGAGAAAGCTAGCATTTGCTTGAGTTGTTAACTGGTAAGCATGAGAGTTAATAACAAGTCATCATCTTCCCTTGATTTTAGGGCCTTGTTTCAGAAGTACCTTGTGTTAAGTATTAATAGACAAGGGATCTCATTTCAACCCAAAATTTTATAGACATATATTCATGGATGTACACACATCCACATGCATATATGTTAACCTACGTGGCCACAGCCAAGGCATCTGTGGCAGTGTACCTTTGTTGGAAGATGAGATTTTCTTTTTCTTTTTTTTCTTTTTTTTTTTTTTTAAGCAGCAGCAAGATTTATTGCAAAGAGTGAAACAACAAAGCTTCCACAGCATGGAAGAGCACCGGAGTGGGTAGGTGCTGCTGGGTGGCCAGCTTTTATTCCCTTACTTGGCCCAGCCACATCCTGCTGATTGGTCCATTTTACACAGAGCTGATTGGTCCATTTTACAGTGTGCTGATTGGGCCGTTTTACAGAGTGCTGATTGGTCTGTCTTTTTTTTTTTTTCTCCCCTTTTAAGATTTAACATACACATAATAAAATACAAAAAGTGCATGAATCTTACATGTACAACTCAATGATTTTTTACATATGTTAATACCCCTGTAACCACCACCTAAATTAACAGCCCTATCGTTTTGTTTTGGAAATGGAGTGATCTCAGCTCACTGCAACCTCCTTCTCCAGGGTTCAAGCGATTCTCCTGCCTCAGCCTCCCGAGTATGGGATTACAGGCATGCTCCACCACGCCTGGCTAATTTTGTAATTTTAGTAGGGATAGGGTTTCTCCATGTTGGTCAGGCTGGTCTCAAACTCCTGACTTCAGGTGATCTGCACCCCCTTGACCTCCCAAAGTGCTGGGATTACAGGCATGAACAACTGCACCCAGCCAACCTGGTTAATTTTTCTATTTTTCGTAGAGACAAGAGTTTCACCATATTGGCCAGGCTGGCCTGGAAATCCTGAGCTCAAGGCATCTGCCCGCCTCGGTCTCCCAATGTCCTGGAATTATAGGCATGAGCCACTGTGCCTGGTCGATGGTGTTTGTTTATTTGTTTGTTTGTTTGTTTTTGAGACAGAGTCTTGCTCTGTCGGCCAGGCTGAAGTGCAGTGGCATGATCCCGGGTCACTGCAACCTCCGCCTCCTGGGCTCAAGCCATTCTCCTGCCTGAGCCTCCTGAGTAGCTGGGACCACAAGCATGTGCCACCGCACCCAGCTAATTTTTGTATTTTTAGTAGAGACAGGGTTTCACCCTATTGGCCAGGCTGGTCTCGAACTCCTGACCTCAGGTAATCTGCCCACCTTGGCCTCCCAAAGTGCTAGGACCACAGGCATGAGCCACCGTGCCCGGTCTTTTTTTTTTTTTTAAGTATTTATTGATCATTCCTGGGTGTTTCTCGGAGAGGGGGATATGGGGAAGATGAGATTTTCAGTTAGAAATATTATAATTTTATCACATCACATCTGCATTTACAAAAGTAAATATAATAATGACAAAATCTTCTTGAATTAGAATGGATTCAAATAACCTCCATAATTTCTAAAATTTAAGATATAAGCTTCTTTCATCCAAATAATCTGCTTTTGTTATACAGAATTATGTGGAATGGATTTGGGTGACTTACTTGGGAACATCTTCATTTTTTTCCCCAAAGTTTACAAATAAGAGTTAATAAGAAAAAAACTCGAATGTAGTTGCAGTGATTTTTTAAAATGTACTCCACTCTCCTCATCCACAGCCTATATTTTCCTGATGTAGAATCTCAACTGGATTTGAGAAATAGTCATACTTATATGGAGAGAAGTAGTAATTTTATATTTATTCACTATAGTACACCAGCAACTATGCTTAATACTCTCCATCCATGATATTTTTAATCTTCAAAATATTTCTGAGATGGGTAAAATTTCTGTTTTACAAATAAGGCAAGAGAGGTCCACAGATATTATAAAACCTTCCCAAAGTCTCACAGCTACTACATAATTTAAGAAAAAAATTTGGCTGTAAAAGAGACCAAAAAATACTTCAACAAATGAGGGTTGACATTTTTTTCTTGTAACAAGAAGTCTGGAAACAGGTATTTAAGACTTGGGAACATCAACTGGAAAGCCCTATGATTCTTTGGTTGTTAAATTATTGTTGCAAGATGGCTGCTCCAACCCTAGTGGCAAGTTAGTAGTCCAGGCTGGAAGGAGGCAGAAGGAAAGTGCCAATGGCTGAATAGGCTCTTAAGCACTGTTTTTTCAGAAATCCAAGTCAACAAGTGCAAGGTGGATTTTATTCACCCATTATGCAAATAAGTCTAAGAAATGCAAGTTTGTTTGTTTGCATGTTTGTTTATTTTCTAAACTGGGCTTATTGCTGCCCCTTTCAAAATCAAATTTATTAGAAAGGAGAAAAATAGCTACTGGGTAGAAAACCATCAGTCTAGCAACTGCCTGATGCCCTTTCCTCTTGGAATTTTTCTACCTAGGAAGGATTCCCAGCCCAGAAGTGGTGATAAGGAAGCTTCCTTCTTCTTCAATCTTTACCATCTCTTCCATTTGGGAAAAGGAGATTGGAATCACATTTGTTCCCAGTGCTGTGAGTGCTTCCAGAGAAAAACAACTCCTTCTTTCTCTTCTCTCTCTTTTTTATTTTTCTGCTCACAAATGGAACTAGCTCATGAAACTGGATGTTAAATTGAACCAAGCCAACAATAGAAGGGATAAGGCAGGCATGCTTATAAGTAATTCAAAGTAGGTGACTGAGAGCCGTGAGAATATAAAATGTATACCTTCTATACCAAATATATAAGATGATCAAGGCAGTCATGATCAGAACAGATCTTTCCTTTTCAAAGAAATCATTGGGTAATTGGCAGAGTGCTGTGAGTCCATCTTCCACCCCAACTCTTTGCACCTCATTACAAGACATAAGCTTCAATATAACCAGGAGTTTGGTGATATATAGTGGACATGTGCCTGACAAAAGCTGAAAGACTCTAAAGGCAAGAATCTACAGCTATTAGTTATAAACTGTAGGACATAAAAAGAGTGCTCAGCTATGTTTGAGTTAGCTACAATTCTACAATAATTCAGGAGTTTTTCTTATTGTCTACAGATGGACCATGCAAGGACTGAGCCACCTGACATTCCCTACAAAGACCACCTTAAAGAATGATAGGACCAACAGTGAGACATGGTGTACTTTTACTATCAGAAACCAGAGGCTAATGGGAGTCCAGAGGATGAGATAAAGTTGCAACACCTGTATCACAGAAAGCACAGTTGACTACTCCAGTGGAAATGCTGAGAAACTCAGGGAAGCTCCCATGATACATGGAGACAGCTTTAAAAATCTGCCAAGACCTCAGAGCATGAAGCCATGTTCACATTATCAGTTACATAAGAACCTTCTTTATCTCTTGTCCCTCCCCTTAACTCCTCCCCCAGTGTTAATCTTGAAGCCATTCACAACAGCAGCCGAGGGGTGGTGAGGAGGTGAGCAACAAAGAGAGAAGGTGCTTAGCTTTTGGAAAAGGCAGGACTACAGGCTACCAGCTCAGGATAGGTGAAGTGAAAATCTTTCCCTTCAATAAATATTGGATTATAAATTAACATGTTATATTGTGCAATTGCAGTTAGGTTGGTGCAAAAGTAATTGCATTTTTGCCATTAAAAGTAAGGGCAGTCTCAATACTAAATTAAGACTGTTTGCCACTGAAAGAAGCCATAGGATCTTTGATTACATAAGATAAGAGTGAGCATAAGAGGCATGCACTTGCCTGAGTTTTTAATCCCTGAATTTCCATCAGGGGCAGAGGAAGAGCTTCCTTCCAATGAAGAGATTTAAAGGGAGCAGTGAGAGACAACAATGTACTTGCACTGAATTACCCTCGGGGAACCTTGATTGTTCCCCATGCTGGTTACACTTGCCTGTCGCTTTCTGACTTCCTATACTGAGCTCACCAGATACAATCTGATCCTGCCCAGCTCCTTAGTCTCCTCTTTGCGTTCTGACTTCCTCCCCAGGTCATGCTGTCAGTTTGCTTTGGCTCAACTGGGAAGAAAAGAAGGAGGTGTTTATCTTCAACTCAGGTGAAGGCAGGATAATTGCAAATTTCTTCCCTGACGCATAAGTCAGTTAGGTCCTTCATTAAACCGTTACCATAAATAAAACTGATCTTCTCATTCCTCTGGGTTCATGCCATGGAGTTTATACAGTATAAATATGAGCCCTGAAAGAAACAGGGGTGTTTAGCCGCATAAACTAAACCTCAACTGTGGCAGAGCCAGGATTTAAACATGGAGCTGCTGCAGAAGACCAAGCTCTTAACCTGTTCCCTTTGTTCTCTATCTCCAGAGAAAGAGAGAGCTGACCGGACCCTCCCTATCCTGCCCTAAACTTGAGGTCTCTGAGGAAATCGCATTTACAGAATTCACCTGGAAAATGGCTACCCTGACTACCATTAGGTATGAGTTCTAGTCCAGTGGAGATTTCCATTGAGCTAAGCTGAATCATTCAGGACTCCTTCCTGAGCTACAGAAAACACGTCAAATGAGCTTCTTTGCACATTTCCTCTAACCCACCACACGTATTTGACCTTTCATCTGTAACACCTGGAATACCTGGTGCAGAAGAATAAAGATAGCCAAGAATATGAGCACTATGGCAAGACTGCAATGCAATAAGTTGTAGGACCCTTTCTTTTGCTCCCAAGTTTGGAGCTATTTGAGAAACAGAAATAGTTCTTAAGCACATGAAAAGAACAATGTCAATAATCATGCTGATTGAAGAATACGGCTTTAGGTGAGACTGCTATTTCTATCCCACATCAATCACCAGTAGAAACATTGGACAGCTTAAGGCCTCCCTCATGGTAGAAACACTTACTGCAAGGAGAGGCAGAGAAGAAAAATGCTCTGCAGAGAGTTTTTGAAAAGGAATGAGCCTGGAGGAGCTGAGCTCAGGTTACTGAGTTTCTCCTGCTTGACTCACCAGGAAGCAGTCATTCCTCCACCCTGGGAAGCCTGAGTGAAGGCACAGTTAAGCTGGATGTACTTCCCCGAAGCTTTTCTATTCTCTCCACTTTATGGAAACACAGAGCATGAAGAAGAAATTGTTACCCCAGCATCAATGTCAGAGGTTTTTAGAAATGAAAATTGGAACTACAGTGACTAAAAGCAAGAACTCTGAGCTATGCTGTATGGATTGAAATCCTGACTCTCCCACCTCCAAGCAGTGTGATCTTCAGCACATTGTGTCTTCTTTAACATGGGGATAATCAAATCTATTTACATAGACGTGTTAGTAGATTAAATTAATTGAGAAATATTCAGCCCTTAGAATAGTGCTTTGAGGATATTAAGTGCTCAAAATAGCTTAAATTACAGTGTTAATTATCTTATGCCAATGCAAACTCATATTTCTCTGCATGTGTATTTCAGTTTTGAATCATCTTTGAAACATTTTATAAATGCTAACGAGCCATCCTGTTTTTGTTATTTACACTATCTAAAACATCATCACTTGGCTTCCTTTATTCTATTTTCACCTGAGCATAAAGAAGGACATAAATTTGATACAGATAGTATGCTGTAGCTGTAGCTTTTTGATACAGTTTTTTCAAGTATTTTTTTTTTCTTTGTGCTACTGTGCTTACCTAGACTTGAACTGGAAAATTTCTGATTGGGTAATTAATTGCAAATAAAACTGAAAATTAAAACCATATAAAACACTGCAAATTTTGAAGTTGGATAATAGTATTAAAATTCTCTATTTGCACACTTTTATTTAACTGCTCATATGGCCTTAAATAATTTTTCTACTATGTCTTAGTTTGTTCCTACTGCCTTAACACAATACCTGAGACTGGGTAATTTATGAAAAACAGAAATTTATTTCTCTCAGTTCTGGAGGCTAAAAGTCCATGATCCAGGTGGCAGCAGTTTTGGTGTCTGGTAAGACCCTGGTCACTGCTTCCAAGATAGCAACTAGTTGCCACGTCCTCACATGGGGAAGAGATATAAGGACCAAAGGGATGTACGGCTCCCTCACCTCTTCTATAAGGTCATCAATTTCATTCATGAATTAATCATCTTCTGAAGGCTCCACCACTTAATATTATCACCTTGACAATTATGTTTCAACATGAATTTTGGAGGCAACACAAATATTCAAACCATAGCGCACTGGTACAGAACTTTCTCCCAGAGTTTACGTTTAATCCTCAACTGCAGACACATCAAGTGGCCCATGCATGTGCAAAGTGAAATCAACAGCTTTACTTGCTTTGAGAGGAAAACATCGTTAAGACAATGTTAAGCTCTTGTACTTGAATCTGGGCTGTGAAAGATGTGGCATCTTAGTTCGTTTTCTGTTGCTTATAACAGAATCTCTGAAACAAGGTAATTGATAAAGAAAAGGAATTTATTTCTTATGGTTATTGTGGCTAAGTCCAAGATCAAGGGGCTGCATCTGATGAGGGTCTTCTTTCAGGTGGGGGCTCTTTGCAGAGTGCCCAGGTGGTAAAAGGCAGCACATGATGGGAAGGCTGAGCGTGCTCATGTGCTAGCTCAGGTATCTCTTCCTCTTCTTATAAAGCCACAAGTTCTTCTCCCAAGATAACCTATTAATCCATTAATTCATTAATCCATTCATGATAGCAGAGCCCTCAGGATACAATCACCCCTTAAAGGCCCCACTTCTCAATGCTGCCACATTGGGGATTAAATTTCAACCTGACTTAAAGGGGGCAAATATTCTAAACCATAGCAATCAGATATACTTTGACACTCTTAAAATACTGTTTATTAGAGTTCTTGTTATTTGTAAAAGGTAGCTTTCCAAAATCCTGTACCCCTCCTATAACTCCTCTAACCCTTATGCACATGCAGGCATGTACAGGCATGTGCGTACATACACACACACACACACACACACACATATTTGTACACACTGATGATTGCATCAATGAAGAGAAGGCAAACTGGTATTTTTCTTTTTTTTCTTTCTTTTCTTTTTTTTTTTTTTTTTTTTTGAGACGGAGTCTTGCTCTGTCGCCCAGGCTGGAGTGCAGTGGCACGATCTCTGCTCACTGCAAGCTCCGCCTCCCGAGTTCACGCCATTCTCCTGCCTCAGCCTCCGGAGTAGCTGGGACTACAGGCATCCGCCACCACATCTGGCTAACTTTTTGTATTTTTAGTAGAGACGGGGTTTCATTGTGTTAGCCAGGATGGTCTCAATCTCCTGACCCTGTGATGCGCTGGCCTCAGCCTCCCAAAATGCTGGGATTACAGGTGTGAGCCACTGTGCCCGGCCAGACTGGTATTTTTCAAGAAGATATTTTTTAATGGACTTCAAATAGGAAGAGAACACCAAGAACCAAGCCAAGTCCATTAGGGAAGCTGAAATTCAAACCCATGGAGACTATGAACCAACAACATTCAAAAGTCAGCAGCAAGATTGAGGCTCCATCATGTAGAAGTTAGCGCAGAAGCTAAGGACACAGAATGCCTGGGTTCAAACCCTACTTTTATTACTTATCAGTCAGTGTAACTTTTGTGAAACTTACTTAACCTGCCTGTGCTATAGTGCACTTATCTGTAAAATGGGGGTACTAAGATTACCTACATCTGTATAATGGGGGCAATAATGGAACCTGCCTCAGATGGTTACTCATTGGTAAAAGAGTGACAATAATAGTATTCGTCTCTTTCATCTTAAGGATTAGAAGAGTTAATACATATAAGCACTCAAGAGACTGGCATATAGTGAGCATTAAGTAATAATTTACTCTTATTGCTATTATCATCAAAGAATCAAAAATGAGATTGGCACAGCAGCTGCTCAGATATAAGCATAGCAAAGAAAGGAGAACCAGGCCACTGACAAGGTAACTGAGGAACAGGGAGAACCGTGAGTCATGTTTATGAACTGTACAGTGCTTGGTGTGTGTGTGTGTGTGTGTGGATCAGGCCCCCCAAAAGTGCCATCAACAAGGTAGACAGGATACTTTTGTTTTTCTAAAAGTCCAAAGCATAGCTCCCAGGGAGATCTGACTTACAATTTAGTCAGTGTGGAACCAAATAACTTAAAGTTAGCAGTGCCAAATGCCTTTGGTTGAATGTGTCTTCATATAAAGACTTATTTTTTCAAACAAAGAATGAAGTTTTCTTTTGAAGTAAACCCTTTGAACTCCCATGAACGAAAGTGATCTGTGCACTACAGTTATATTTCACAATCAAGGATTTATTTATGTCACTTCCCTCCACAGCAAAACTTTATGATACAAACTGTAAATCTTCAACATCCCTAAGTTTCTCTATCAGTTAGTTATCTGTCTCATAGGTGTTGACATCACACATCCATACACATGCACAGGGATAGCCTTTCACCAATAATAAAATCACATAGATTTTATTTCACCAGTAATAAAATTACATGGATGTGTTAGCTGCTCTTTCTTAAACTGTAAAAAATGTATACTCTTGTTAATTCTAGGACATGGATTTTTTTTTCAGCTGTGGATATTCCCACTGATTCTCAATGACTTCCGTATGGGAAGGCAGGATCTTTTACCATATCATATGTATATTTCTACAATTTCAGCTGCTTCATATATTCAGGTCTTGGTTAACTTGTTCCACATGACAATTAATGGAAGTTAGAAGTTTGAAGACAGTGTCATCAACTTTTAAAATATATATTTAAATATTTTGTATCAACCTAGAAATCCATCTATAGTACCTGTGTAATGTTTTAAGCTGTAGCCTTACACCTATAACTTAAAAATGGAAGTGATTGCTTTATATGAACATGAATGTAGTATCTCACAATCATTTTAAGAAATGCTTTGTAAGTTAGCCGTTTTGATAAAAGGTGTTTTTATATCAGCAGATTTTAAAAGTGAATTATCAATTGCAGAAAAGTAGGGGGCAAGAAACAGAGAATTACTATTTTTTTTCTCATTCATTAAGTTAATGAATAAGTAGATTTTTAATTTTTTTAAAAAAGTTAGTTACTGTTATTTCTTTTTTATTACCAATGGAAAGGCAAACCAGGAGGGAAAATAAACTTAAGCTCTACATCATATTTATTATCCTCAGTGGTGAAGTGAGTAAGTAAGTGTAGAGGTGTGAAATTCCAACAGACAGAAACATGCTGTTTGAAGAGGAAGTGGTGATATATAGAATACAATTAGACAAAAAATATGATTGCTGAAATTTACAAATCATTCATAAAAAGAAAACAAGGTGGATAATTGTGTCATCATCTACATAGCTCACAGCTTCCACTGATCTAAATAAAGTGTATATATTTTTAAATATAATTCAATTAGCAACTACAGCAATCTAAGTGATCAATTACAGAAATAAAAAAAAAGACACCAAACAGGAAATTAATGTATTTTTATACTCCCATTTTTCACTACATCATGATTATGATTTTACTGTAAGCTTACAAATTCATTAGTTAAGGTTTGTTAGTAGTTTGTTTTAGTTTTATTTGTGGTTTGAGAGTTTCTACAATCCTAAATGGATTTATAGCACAGATATATTTAACATAAATCTGAAAATATTAAAACATACTCAAATAAAATTTGTATCTTCTTGAGATACCATGAGGCCTTAATGTTATTAAAATATTTTGACAATATTGATTGACAAAAATGCATGCCGATGACAATAGGATTTTCTTTATGAAATTTACTTTAATAGAATTTACTTTATGAAATTTAAGAACAAAATAATTATTGTTGACAAGAAAATACCATGATTTAAAGGCTCTGTGATAAATGAAAACAGCAAATATGGGTGAGAGACTACTAATAAATCCAATGGAAGACCAAGATGAATTTCTATCATAAGCATTAAAAACAAATATTTCAGTGACTTCTGGTTTCCAGTCCAGCATGTAAGAAGCTGAGAAGGCATCGCTGGAATCCTCACAACAAGGAAAAAGCTGAACCTACTGAAAATAGACAATTTTTCTTAGATCTGCCAGATAATTGAGTTCACAGGGCAAACCAGTACCTCCCAAATTGAAAAGACAGGCAGATACAAAGAATCACAACTTAACTGAGCAGAAACCTTTGAAGAAACCAGTATGGGGAAGGAAAACCTAAACTATAGTTGACAAATTGCTGGAGCTCAGTGTTGGTAAGTCTGAGAGTTAAAGTCTCTAGGAGGGGCCAGTCTTCTGGGGGCTACACACTTTTATGAGTTTTACCTCCAGAAACCCTATTAGGTTCTCACAGTGAAGATCTGAGAAAAATCCCCTCCTGCTTCCAGCAAGGGAAAAGGAAAAGTAGCCATTTTGAAATATACCAGGGCATTCTACTTTTCTTGACAGGTTCTACCCTCAAGAGAAACTACTTTACCAGAGCTAATCTACGGAGGTTTTATTGGAGCCTGACTGATTTGCGGAAGGGGAAGAGAAATACCCAACTCCAGCCCTCTCGTTCCACCTATCCCACCTGAGGTGGAGGTGAGGGAATGAGAGGGAGAGGGTGTGTGTGTTCACAATCCAGTTCACAGTGTGGAGGCACAGGCATACTAAAAGACTAAAAGACAGACGTAATGACAGGAGTATAGAAGGCTTCTCCTCCCCCAGTACCCTATGGCCATACTACCAAAGCCCTATATATTACAGTTATCAATAAGAAAACACACAATCCAATTACAAAATGTGCAAAAGATTTGAGAAGATGCCTCACCAAGGAAGATATACACATAGAAAATAAGCCTATGAAAGACAATCGACATCAAACATGAGATACCACTACAAACATAGTAAAATGGCATAAATCCAAGGTGCTAACAGTGCTACTGTCAGAAGGAGTGAGTGGGTATGTGAGAATTCTCTGTGTTCTGTATTCTCTGTTCAATTTTTCTGTAAACTTAAAACTGCTCATAAAGAACAAAGTTTATTTAAGTAGTAAATAAGGCCAAATGCTAGTGAAGATGTGGACAAAAAAGCAAAAGCAATAGTTGACCTAGAATTTTAAAAATGAACATAAATGTATATTGAAAGATAGATTAAATAGATGGATAGATGATAGATAATAGATAAATAGATAAGCTTGACTATCTTATTTTCCTTTATAAAGCATTGTTAGCATAAACAATAATGCTGGAATGCTTGCTTTTTCTTATAATATTTTTCATGTATTTTAATTTTTAAAATAAATCCATTCATTATGACTTCTAATAACTACTAATAAAAATGGAACTGATTCATTTCTCTATCATTTTAAATAGTATGGGCTAGGTTCAACATTTGAGCATTTGTATATAGTTTGTCTCTATTTGAAACAAATCTTACTACTATAATTTGTGAAACCAACATGTGTGTCTGGCTTATTCCTTTTAATACTTTAAATAATAAAATCATTTATGGCTTGGGCTATTTCCATTAGTTATAACTGACAATGAGAAATGTAGTAAAATATGGTGTGGTTTAAAGGGTACTAATTAAGCTATAAATGACAGCAACATCATGACTCTGAAGCTCATGAGTCATTTGTAATTCAAGTGCAGGAGTATTTTTTGGTAAGGCCTCAGTTGTGGAGCAATCCCAGTGGAAGTATATCTCATCTGTCTGGAATTACCTAGGTGTGGTTCTGCCCAGAGGCAGAGGGATGGACTGATTGATCTCTGGGAGCTACTTCCCAGCCCAGAGTCTCAGATGGTTAAAGCTTGCAATTGAAATAAACGTCCTGCCATCACTCAGCCCTTAATCCCCCCATTCTATCCATGATTAAGTGATACCCTGACTCCCTTGTACTTTCCCAATCTCTTTCATGTCCACACTTGTCAGGATGCCCGATCCTCACTTAGTCTCCTTTTAGCAATAATTCAAATGCTGATTCACTTGAATCAAAAAAGAGGTGAAAGAGGGTACACAATTGGAACACACTAAAGAATTTGTAAGTTCCAGCCAGTGAATCCATTTTCTTAACAGAATGCAAAAGGATTAAGCGGTAGAAAGCTCTTAACTTAGAACTTATGCTGAAGAAATAAGAGTTCTGATTACCATGTTCTATGGAGATGCCACACACACACATCCATATACAGGAGAACACACACACACACAGACACACACACACATATATATATAGTCTCCTGTATAATGGATGTGTGTGTGACATCTCCATAGAACATGGTAATATACATATACACACATGCATGTGTGTGTGTGTGTGTGTGTCTGCCCATTCCACCTTCTACCTACCCTTTTCAGGGCTGAGTGACTGATCTTCATGCTTGATATGGTTTGGATCTGTGTCCTTCCCCAATTCTCATGTCAAATTATAATCCTCAATGTTGAAGGTGGGCTCTGGTGGTAGGCAACTAGTAGTGAGTGAGTGCTCATGAGATCTGGTCATTTTAAAGTGTGTAGCACCTCCTACCACCTCCATCTTGCTCCTGCCATGTAAGGCTCCTGCTCCCACTTTGCCTCCCGCCATGAGTAAAACTCCCTGAGGCCTCCTCAGAAGCAGAGGCTGTCATGCTTCCTGCGCAGCCTGTGGAACAGTGAGCCAATTAAACCTCTTTTCTTTATATATTACCCAGTCTCAGCTATTCCTTTTATAGCAGTGGGAGAATGAACTAATACAACGTCCATATTCTATATTCACACAGCTAATCAGTTCTCATATCACTCTTTATATTAATAACAATAGTTACTCCTCACTATTATTAGCAACAATAATAGTTCTTTTTATTAAGATAGGGTCTTACTATGTTGCTGAGGCTAGCCTTGAACTCTTGGGCTCAAACAATCCTCCTCTTCAGCCTCCTGAGTAGCTGGGACTATACGTGTGCACCACTGCCCCAAGCTAATAATAGTTCTTATATACTATACATATGTGTGTGTGTGTGTGTATGTGTGTGTGTGTATGTGTGTGTATAAAACCACTGTTCAATTCACAAGGCATCCTGTGACCTAGCATCAACCTTTACTTCTAAAAGTCAACTTAAATTTTATGCTTCCAGAATTATTTGAGAGACGTAGTCAGAGAAAGCAAGCAGCTCTGTGCAAGGGAACATTCTCTTGGCTTTATATCAAACAGCCATAGCCTTTATGAGAATTGCTGTCATTTTCAGCTAGGCCATAACTAACAGTCAGCTCACATTGTGAATGCAGAACAGCCAGTTGTGCCTTGGGATTTTCCAGCCTAATAGATTCTCACTTCATCATGTACTTGGAGGCAGAACTAGTTAAGTGGATGACAAGAGAAGTGGCAAAAACAGTAAAGAGAGCTTAGAAGAAATCATGAAAAGGAATAGATATTTCCCTCCTGCCTTCCATTCTGTTCTTTCTACCTCCTTTGCTAATTTCTTATTTTCTTTTCTCTGCTCTTTTAAATCAAAGACACTCTTTACTCTGCAATTTCAGTAACATAAAACAGATATAAACATATTTGCAAAATCAGAGTCCCTGCCATCTATTAGAAATCTCTATTGTGCATTAAGAAATGTGAGCTATATGGCACCAACTTCTATCTTTTGTTTCATCATCTCCAATCTAAATCATAATTGCAGCAAGAAAGAGGTAATGAATATTCAATTTTATAATAAAAAATAGGGCATTGTTTTGTTACACATGCATGAGGCCCACGTCTAAAACAAGACAGAGTAAAACAAAGCAAAGCAAAACAAGACCACTTCTAATCTACTAGTTGCCTGCCCTATGTGTGAGTTAAAATACAATTTGTGAATTGCAAATTAGAAATTGGGAGTCCATAAAAGACCATTTAGACATATCACGTCTCTCACAAGTATTTTCCTGTTCATTCTCCCCATTAGTTTCTGCCATTGTACCTTTAAATATAAACAACAAGGTCTGCACGAAGCTCTTGTATCTGTCTGCACAGACTCAGGCTGCCACGACAAAATACCGGGGACCAGGTGCTTAAACAATAGGTATTTATTTCTCACAGTTCTGGAGGCTGGAAAGTCCAAGATCTAGGTGCCTGCAGATTCAATTCCTCAGTGAGGGTGTTCTTCCTAAGCTGTAGGTGCTGTGTCCTCACAAGGTGAAAAGGGAGAAATAGAAAGTAAGCTCTCTAGGGCCTCTTCTTATGAAGTCACTAATCTCATTATGAGGATGAGCCCACCCTCATGGCTTCATCTAAATCTAATTGTCTCCCCAAATCTTCATCTCCAAATACCATCATGTTGGGGTTAGGGCTTCAACATATAAATTTGGATGGGACACAATTCAGTCCATAGCAGTCCTTGTTCTCAATCAAATAACACATCCTTTATAGTAAAAATTCCTAGTCAAGGCTTCCAGTGGTACAGTGCTGACTGCATGCCAAGGATCTTTGCAAGGCCGTTTTGCATATGCCTCTTTAAAACTCATAACAACTGTTTGAGGCGGTTACTGTGATCATTCTCATTTTTCAAGGGAGGAAATTGAAGAAGAGAGAGGCTTAACAACTCTTTTTGGGTTATAAAACTAGCAAGGTCTAAGGCCAAGTTTCAAACTCAACCCAATTATCTCCCAAATCTCCTAATCTGTAAAGCCACCAACTTAAAGAAGAAACCTTCTTTTTACATATTGTTCTTCTTCCTAACCTTCACCACCATTGTATAGTGCACCCTTGACATAAGTAACTCCATCTTAAGAAAAGACTCCATCTTACATTCATAAGGCACTTTGACAACAGGGACCAGATATTTTGGTTAATAAATAAAGACAGCATCCAACCAGATAAGGACATAACCAAGCACACTCTTCCACTATCAGTCCTCACCAGACAACTCTGTGGCTATAAAAAGAACAGACTGACACAGTCTTGCCATTACTTGTGATAAGCACCAGGATCTGCCGCTGAGAGCTCTGCCCACATCAAAGATTCTTCCTCGCAAGACCAATGGACTACCTGGCCCAGACCAGAAGATTCTTTTTGTCTACTTCGCTCTCCCTGGACTGGTTCCTTTTCCCATTCCCTTATGGAATGTTTAATCCATAATGTTTGTTTGTATGTTGATTAAGTATACTATTATGTATAGTTTGCAATATCAACTGACTTGTGGAATGGCTTGAGCTGTGTGCCGTAGGCTCTGACTACTGAGTGAACAGGAATTACTAAGGAGAATTGCCTCCTTGGAAACTCCATGTAGCTCCCGGCTTTTGTGATCGAAATAGCATTGATAAAAGCCTGACATTG
This sequence comes from Pongo abelii, assembly GCF_028885655.2. NCBI lineage: Eukaryota > Metazoa > Chordata > Mammalia > Primates > Hominidae > Pongo > Pongo abelii. The sequence continues at coordinate 129,581,759 of NC_071996.2, forward strand.
TGGAAAGACACAAACGTGATGAACCTGGTTACTTCTGACCTTGCATCACTCATGAGAATCACTGTGTTAAAATTTCAAAATTTGATGGTTTCGAACTCTATAGATCTATTTTAAAAATACAGTATTCTTTGTGCAATTACTCTTTGCTTTCTTTTCTGCTGACCACCGTACTTTCTTTGCTGGCATTGTTAACATTTTCATTCTCTTTTATTTTTTCTTTCCTTCACATTCCTTTTCTCCTTCCCTCTTTTGTCTTTCCTTTCTCCTGTTTTTATACCATCTTCAGATGACTGAGTCCCCTAAGCATGAAACCTGAAATCTGCTCTATACATTTTCTTGTTTCAAGTTTTTTTTTTTGACATTTTATTTATTTATTTTTTAAGGTTATTTAATTTCTTTTCTTTTCTTTCTTTCTTTTTTCTTTTCTATTTATTTATTTATTTATTTTTGAGACGGAGTTTCTCTCTTATTGCCCAAGCTGGAGTGCAATGGTGCGATCCTGGCTCACTGCAACCCCCGTCTCGCAGGTTCAAGTGATTCTCCTGCCTCAGCCTCCCAAGTAGCTGGAACTACAGGCATGCACCACCGAGCCTGGCTAATTTTGTATTTTTAGTAGAGATGGGGTTTCACCATGTTGGCCAGGCTGGTCTCGAACTCCTCACCTCATCTACCTGACTCGGCCTCCCAGAATGCTGGGATTACAGGCATGAGCCATGGCGCCTGGCAAGTTACGTAATTTCTTCACCTGCCCTAAAACCTAATCACTCTTACCTCAAAGTCAGTGAGGAACTATGAAGCATGGATTTATATTTAATAACAACAGTGGAGACTCAGCTACCTAGGCCTTCTGAACTTGGAGATACCACTATTTTAGTGGGCTTCAGGTTTTTATGATTAAAATGAGGAAATAATATCTTCCCAAATTACTTTACCAGATTGTTAAGAATATCAAATAATGCTATACACAAAGAGAGAATTCTTTGTAAATATTAAAGTGTTTTATAAGTAAAGATGATAACCGGCATGCCTAAAATAAAATTCATTATCTTAATTTGCTATAATTTATCTCATATCTTTTCTTTCTCTTTCCCCAAACCATATCTTGCCGCCACTGATAATGTTGCTTGTATTTATTCAGGTATCCATTGTTCAATTATTCAATCAATAAACATATATTTATTCAACTCCTACTATATCTACCTCTCCTAAGAATGCAATACCCAGGGTGTACCCTGTCATGGACCTTTAAATAACTAACAATATAGAGGAAGTGGCAGACAAATACACATAAGATTGTAAGAGACAGCAACAGAAATTCCACTGCTAAAAATGTTCAAGGTTATCATCTTAGGTCACCTACAACTTCTAACTTTATATTCACTTCCCTCTTCAAACTATAATCTTCTTGTTTTAAGGAAACTGAGATAGTTCCTCATATAGAGGCAGACAATCCCATTTTAGAAGAGGTTCTAAATTGTAATGTTCAGATATTCATTTATTTTGGGTGACTTTGAAATTATGAAAAAGGCTCTTAAGGCTCTTAAGGTCAAAAGTAACAAGAATTTATGACTTTGTGCCATATTGATGGCATAGCAAGATACCAAGAGCTTGGTGATACATGACTGAGAAAACAGTTATCAAAATCCTAGCAGGATCTTCCAATGCAATGATAAATTCAAGAATACCTCCAACAGGAACATATAAAGAAGTGCATGATCATTTTGGCCTATATCAAGTCAATTGCATATATGCCAGTGTGGCTACTTTATCTGTAGCCACAATTTCCATTTCAGTATCCATTCTAACTTCTAAATATGAAGATTGTTAATTTTTTGAAGGAATCAATGTAAATTTTATACAGAAAAGAGGCTCAGCTATGCAGAGCTTTCTTATTTTTAAAACAGTAAAGTACTATTTTGGATAGGATCAGTATTTTGACAAAATCTAACACACTTTTATGTCTGCCACTTAAAATAGTTTAATTATTAAAATTAGAAATCACACATCAACTTACTACTAGAATGAGGCTTCTGCATTCACATATTTTTAGAAATACTATTACTCACAATTTGGGAAGTAAATCTTTGTTTGAAATGTTTCAACATAGCCCCTTAATGATTTCACTGTATTTTTAATGCAAATTTCATTGTTACATGGCAATATGTGATTAGGCTTTTGATCATAATACCTTGCTAACTTCTATATTCATATTAAATCCTGTATGAAAGTCACTTGAAAAGAAGTGTTGAATCATGTCTACACGTCTACAACAGTATCAGGAGCCTTAGGGAAAACCACAGACTCAGTTCAATGAAGCAGTCAACATAGTTCTCAACACAATATTTGCCCCCAATAAGCATTTAATATCTGGTAAAATGATCTAGTTGGTTTTAAAAATAGGAGAAGTAAGTAGGTATCTCCTGATGTTATTTGGCATGTACTTTTAGGAGAGAAATTTTAAATGTGGCTCATTTGAAAGAGACAAAGTGAAGATCAAACAAGTTAATAGATCGAAATTTTACACTGTATCTTCCCGGCTACAGATTTGAAATCTTACAGATAAATTCTTCATAAAATTTGAACATCTTTTCATGTCACTAACACAAATTCCTGTATCTGGTTTAAATATAGGAGAAGAGTATAAAAGAAAACAACATTTTATAGAACTGTTTAGAAAGTGATATGGTTTGGTTCTGTGTCCCCACCCAAATCTCATCTTGAATTGTAATCCCTACATGTTAAGTGAGGGACCTGGTGGGAGATTATTAGATCAAGGGGTTAGTTTCTCCCATGCTGTTCTCGTGATAGTAAGTGAGTTCTCATGAGATCTGATGGTTTAAAAGTGTAGCACTTCCTCCCTCTCTCTCTTTCCTGCTGCCATGTAAGACATCCCTTGCTTCCCCTTCACCTTCCACCATGATTGTAAGTTTCCTGAGGCCTCTTCAGTCAGGCAGAACTCTGAGTCAATTAAACCTCTTTTTTTAAATAAATTACCCAGTCTCAGGTAGTATCGTTATAGAAGTGTGGAAATGGACTAATACAGAAAATTAGCAGGAAGAAGTGAGAAGGCCCTTCCTATGTAAGATTTAAACAAATGAGTTTTAAAAATTCAGAACCTCCAGGACCAATGAATAAGTGCTTATTTCTCAGCTATGGAAAAATCTGTCGCAATCGCATATGTTTACATATACACTCAGTTGAATTTCTTGTCCTCCTAAGGTAAATAGCATGCCCAGTACTATAACACACAGCCCATGAGAACAGGCAATCCTCAGTATCCACTGACTTCTTTGCCTTCTTATGTCTTTCTGGTTTTCATCCAACCTTCATCTACTCTTTGGTTTTTCCACCTCCTTTTTTCTCTGTGTGTCATTTAAATACAGATAGTATATTCTCTGAGTTATGCTCTAAATTCTTCCATTTGTTCTCTAGACACAGATCTTTTCCATTGTTGATCTTATTTAGTATCATGGGCTCATATGCCATTGCTAATGATCCTCAAATGTGTAAATCCAGATGAGATCTTTGCCTTGAGCCTTCTACCTAAAAGTTTCCTGGCTCCTCACTCAATTCATACCTTAAACTAAGTTCATCCTTCCCAAAACTTATTCTGTTTTCTTATGATTCTGATTATAAAGGAATAGCTTCACCATTCAGTGTCCAACACAGAAATCTGTGCATTATATTTGAATGTTCCCTTTCCATATCCAATCAATGCAAGCAATCACCCCGCAATGTCTGAACTACTTTCAAATTTCCAGAGTCAGTCCCCCCTCCTTACAGCTGATTTTAGGTAAATGTGATTCCTTTTAGGGATTACTGCCATATTCTTCTAAAAGTAATACCTTCCTTAAGTCCTTGTGGCTTTGTGACTTGTGCAAGCTCCCTCGACCCCAGAACAAAATATCCAAGTACTAATCCTCAGAACCTGAGAATATGTTATTTTATATGGGAAAAGGTAGTTTGTAGATATGATTAAGATTAAATAATTTAATTTGGGGAGATTAGCCTGGATTATCCAGGTGAGCCCAATCATATCACATAAATTTTTGAAACTGAGACTCTTTGCCAGAACTGTTCTATCAATAAGTAAAAGACATGATTATTAACACTCAGAGTTGGGGAAGAGGTCGGGGAGAGATTGGGCATCCTGTCTCTTAAGAGGATTTGACCCAATTATTTTTTAGCCACACCTTCCTTCCCATTTCCAGAGTCATCTGATCGTCTGGGGACTCTTTAGAGCCTTTCCCTCCTGCTTATTTAGGATTCCCTTTCCCCGTCTGTTATTTCACTGGCCTTTGCTTTCAGGCATTCAAATAATTTATTCTATCTCCTACCCCATCTTTTTACACTTGTAAGTGTATGCCTTTTATTGTTAATGTATCTTTAGTATCATTTTAGGAGGTTTGAAGAGGGAGTTTGGCTAAATGTGTTTCTTCAATCTGCAGTCTTTAAACAAAAACCCACCCTCTTTAATTTTCTTTCTCATCTAAGCCATTTAAGAAAATCAGTCTCTACTCACTTGCTTCTTTCTACATTGGCACAACTGAATGATGCTATCTTAATGTAAGACTTAGTGGAATCAGGGCAAATTTTATAGAACCGTGGAATCAGGGCAAATTTTACAGAACCAATGCAATTTTGAGATATTTATAATAACTTTGATACATGTTGAAGATTTATATAAAATGCAATATCAAAAATAGTACCTTTTTGGAAACTAACAAGAAGAATCCCAAACCTGTATTTCCCTAGAGAGGTTGGAAATTCAAGAGACACTAACAGAACATAAATTTTTAAATTAAAATAAAGGAAATACCTCTACTTTTTTTGCTTTGTAACGAGCACATAAATTTTCAGTTTTAAGCAGGAAATTCAAGGTTAGATGTCAAAGACCAATTTCTAATAACTGTCAAGTTTATTCTTTCCTTAGCTCCATATTTTATACTTAGTATATATATGTTTATATATGTATATCTATAAAATATATACATATTTGTGTATATATACACATATTTGTATATATGTATATATAAAATATATACATATTGTATATATGTATACATATATAAAATATATACATATTGTATATATGTATACATATATAAAATATATATACATATAAATATATATATTTAGTAATAAATACATATACATATAAATATATGTTTCCTTAGCTCCATATTTTATACTCAGTATATATACATATAAAAAATATTTTTTATATACACACACACACACACACACACACACACGCACACATAACTTTAATCTTCCCTAATTTTTTGGAGAGGAGCCAGACTTAAAATGCAAGTTTTCAAGGGACTTGAATCTCGTCTAAAATGCAAAACAGGATTTTTTTTTTAACATTTATGGTATGCTTTAATATTTTTCCTTATATCCTCATGGTTTTGCTGGCTTCTTGGAAAGGGGTGGAGACAACCAACTTAAAAAACAAGGGAGAAGGAGAGAAAGAGAGAGAGGAAGTGTAGATATAAACGTCACCAATAATGATCATTTTATTGAAATGTAAACCAAGTCTTCTTAAATTCTTTCCAGATTGAGTCTTAGCTCTGTCTATAATTTTTTAAGATCAGCTCAAATTTTATTCAAGTAAGACATTTGTCTTTATTTTGGCCCCAGTCATGGGTGTTATGAAGTCACCATTAATCTGTTTCAAGAATTCTTTTAAGAAAAGATATTTGATTTTAAAATAGAAGTGTGTTTCATAGAAGCCTTCAATCACAAATTATAAATTTGACAGAAAACAGAATCTGCAGTGAGACCAATACTAAACTGCTCTTAAGGTCACTCTGCCACTTGAGCCAATAGTCTTTGGAGTCAAACATGATATTGTTTGTGATAGGAAACATGACACTTTCTAAGGAAAATTTCTGATGACCAACCTAATGATTTGCATGCAAGTGATAGTCAATAACTTGACAAAATAAGTATATAGATGGAATGCAGAGAAGAGATACAGAAAGCTAGTAGCAAAGCTTTGATTTTACTTGTAAAGGGTTAAATTAAAGCATTATAAATATCCTTCCCTCAACAGTAACCAAATATGCTGAACAATAGCTTCCAACTTTGGCGTATTATCAGACCTCCATGAAAAATAGCCTCTGAGCTCAGTCTGAGAATAAAAAAAGAAAAAATAAACAAGCATTGGAACCAATTGAAAAGTTATTTATGAGCATTCACAGATGACATTTACTAGAATATGAGAGGAGTTAATAAAGTTTTGCCTTGTCTATATCTTACATAGAACTTCTATCTGGGATTTTTGCATAAATAAGAACATAAAAGTTGAATATGATTAGTTGACAAAGTGATAATGAGAAAATGTTCTGACACATTTATAGCTTGTCCAAAACACATTGATCGAGGATGAACACATTTGGACATACTGTAATTTAAGGGTACAGCTATTGCATCACTATTCACTTTGGCCTGGGTTCATTGTAAGGCTACTATGGATTTACAATTAAAGTTTGTCTCTGCTATCAAGGTGATGTGTTATCCTAAGCAGTAATGTGAGTCTCAAAAGTAGCTTACAGGTTGTCTTGAAGAGGTCTTTCCCTGACATTGCCAATGTGAATCACAAGTCACAGAAGTTTAAAACTGGGCCTGTGATATAGAAAGGGAAAGCAGAAAGTGGTGGTGAAAACTTGACAGATTGCTGCTTTTAGAAGTCAGCAGAGATTGGATTAGACCTGAAATCCTGGTACAAAGAACAAGATTTTAAGATCAGAAGAAATTCTGGCCCAGTTCAAAACCATTGATGTGGGAGAAATTGTTGGAAGTTGTATAAATTTTGGGAGCATCATGGGAAGTTGGGGAATCTACATCAGAAAATGGAGCATGTCTAGCCAGAGGAGAGGGCCCAGATAAGAGGGAAGTTAGCAGCATTAGAAAGCATGAGTAAATATTGAAGAAACTGGGGCTAAATAAAGAGGTTTATGACAGGATTTACAAATGTCTGAAAAGCTGAATTGTAAGCAAAGAGCCAAAAACCTAAAAACTAATATTCTCTGTTTTGATAGTTTTTCTGGTTGGACCCAAAGGGCAAACCCAGGAGTAAAGCAAGATATTTATAGGGAGATATAATTTAGTTAAAACAAGAAAGGCCTTTCTAAGAATTTGGTTCTCTAAAATCAAGTGGTGTACATCAGGAGAAACTACATGAATAGTTTACAGTCTCAGGGAGAGTGATAAAGCAGATCTAGATCATGTGGGTTGGGGAGAAGGGTGAGGGACAGTCAAGCATCAGAGCACATTGAATTTCATGACTTCTAAGTTCCTTCCAATCGTTTGAGTTAGCAAATGACCTGGCTTGGTCCGAACCCAAACATGAGGCCATGCCTACCTCATGTGTCACTATTCTATGAACCATTATTTTCTCTGGATACTTTGGCAATGTAGATTAAATACAGCTTTCATTTGACTCATATATTTACCTAAAAAAATGTATATATAATGCTATTGATAGTGACAGAAGGCAGCCAAATGCCTAGGCAGATAGGGGTGGGTACCCAGTAAAACCCCACCTCTAATCCAAAGATGTTTTAAAACCTGAAAGCCAAGCCAAAACTTAAATACTCAGAACAGATTAAGAATTTTTCTTCCTGTTTGGCATGCTTTCCTCTGACTGATCTCCCCTCTTCACCTATTTTACATATACCTACCCTTTCCTAATTGGTTTTCTATACTGTCGTTCCCACCTTTGAGTGGTGTCTTTGCTTTAAACTTTTTTGCACATTCACAAACCGTCAGCATGTTCTACCCGTCCTGTCCTATAAAAACCTCAGTCTCAGTCAGTAGAGGAGAATATGGCCTAACTTCAGGGAAGGAGATAGCTTGACTTCAGGGAAGGAACAATCTGCCTTTGGGGAAGACAACCTGCACTTCCCGTCCTCTCTTCTCTGACCCCCTCCACTGAGAGCCATTTTTACTGCTCAAGAAAATTCTCCACCTTCACCATCCTTCAACCATCCATGTGACCTCATTCTTCTTAGATGCTGGACAGGAGCTCAAGACCCACTGAGTGTGGGTAACCATAAATGTTGTCACACTGACCCTTTGCTATCACTGGTAGAGGGCAGCTGCCTCTCATGATGAGGCAAGGGGCCAAATGAGCTGCTAACACACCGCCGTCCGAGGATAGTAGAACTAAAGAAGCACTGTTAACACCCACTCTGGGGCTTCGGAGTCATGGGTATCCTCACCTGGGCACCACCACGTTCCCCTCAAGGCGACATGCCTGGTCTGACCATAGGCCCTGCATGGAGCTTGCTCCTGTGTCAGTGCCTGGAGCAGCCAGCTGGGTCCCACATTTGTTGTCTCACATGCTCCCTCCCATAAGGGAGCACAGCAGGCCAAGTAGAGAGGGGCACTCCTGCTCTGAGCCCAGTGAGGGGGCCAAGAAAAATTCTGCATCACTATAATAATTCATAATTTGGACATGTTTTTTCTACAGGTATATGTCTTTATAGAAATCTCAGCAGGAGATAGGTATAACCTAATTCATCAGCTATTTTTATCACATGATACGGGTGTCAAGTTAATAAAATGTAGAATTTGAATCTTGTGGGTGGCATAGGGTTTCTATTTCATTAGACTGTTTCCATTTAAATTCCTAAATCATCCTTAAAATAGCTGGTTACTGGGCTTTGAATTGAGCCACGGCTTGGATGTTGAGTTGCATTCCAGTATCACCAATTTCCCTTCCCTGTATCTCCTGCCTAATCCAGCATAGGAGGTTCTTGTGAGGCTGGTAGGGAAGAAGAGATTTGGCTTACTTAGGAGGCTACTAGTAGCATCCAATCTACATGATTGCCTTCCTGTGCTTTAAACCAGGGTAATCCACATGCCATCTGGCCTACACTTGTAAGGGAATAGTATTCTTTTGCCATTCTAGGCTGTTCATGGCAAAAGTCTTAAATTCTGTTGATTCATTTCAGCCTCTGTTTCTACCTTTTCATATTCCACTCCTGCCCTTATGTGATTGCTTACTTTTGACTTCCTTTACTGATTCAGGTTCTTCATCCTTTTAACTATGAATATTTTTCAGGGTCAGAATCTGCACTTGGTCTTGGGTACTCTTGCTCCTGGCTGCTCTGAGTTACTCATCTACATTATCAACACCTGGTCTGAGTCACTATCCTATTTGACCAGTCCCTGGATCTACTTCTTGGTTTACATTAAATACTCATCAGGATGGACATATAGTGGTCTCCTTCCAAATTATTATAAGTGAAGCTCAGACATTCAGATGTTTCTAAATGCTGAATAATAACAGACCATGTGTTCAACTTGTAATTCTTACAATAAGCCGACAGTTCTTGGTGCTTTATTTGAGTGTGATTTTCCTGGGTCCCCTTATCTACCAGATTAATATCTTACTCTATAATATTTTGGAGACCTTCATCATGCTTTGACTGAATGTCAAAAGAATTTGACCAAGAACAATGATACAACCAGCTCTGGCATGAATGTGACCATTTATCTAAGCCAAGCACACAAAGCAGAGTTAGTTTTTGAACCTGATTCACAGATTTAGGAGAAAATTTAAGTGGGTACCATTTTATCTGAAACTCTATCAGACAAATGCTTAAACACAATATTTTCCTAGGAGAAATAATGTATTTTGAGAATATTGAGATAAGAATTTAATGAAAATTAAGGTAAAATAGAATATCTTAATTTAATTATTTATACAATTATAGGGAAATTTACATGAAAAAGGCACTTAAAAATGAATATAAATAAAATAGAAATACACTTCTCTGTTCATGCCATGTAGAGGATGAATTTGTTTCTGGACAGGTTTAGAGAGCTCTCTAACCTTCTGTCTTCTAAATTTCCAATTAAAATAGGAGCACAGGGAGTAGAGGAATGTGTTTGTTTACAGTTGGCAAAAACTGATTTCCTGTTTCTAAGAAAAAAAGCTTTTCAAAGCCTTTTTGGACTTCAAATAGCTCTTGCAAAACAATATTTTGATGAGCTAAGTGTAAATGAATCAGGAACATATGGATTGGATTTCCATTGAGATACACATGGGTTTAAACATAAGCTGAAGAGAATGCCTGGTAAGTTATACTTAGAACTGATAAAAACCAAAGTGTAGTACATTTTTCAGAACTTGTTTTGAGACACCCCCACCTCCCAGCCCAAACACTGTGAGTTTATTTTCTTTTCTTAAGAAATCTTTTACGAAAGGTGGATGTTACTTGTTCATTACTGAAAAAGAGTCAAGTTTTAAGGAGCAGGCTTCCAAGCGATGTTATTACATGCAACTACCTATCAGAAGGAGTGAAGAAACCCTCAGGGCCACCAACACAAATAAATTATCATTTTGATATTTTTTCTTTCCCTTTCTACTTTCTGTTCCACCTCCCTGTCCTCAAACAGAAGTATCTAAGCATGGGAGGATAGAGGATGAAATCTTGTAATTGCTAAAGCATGCATGCCCAGCTATAGCTTTCATTGCATTTATAAAGGTGGCTTTACAATAGTTCTAAAAATATTTAAAGTGAATAATCTCAAAAATATGCCATCCTCCATACTGGGTGATATTTAAGATTGCACTAGGGACCATCTTGCTACAAGATGTTATAATACTAAATAATTTGGGATTAGAAATTCTTACACATAGAAGAGATGATTACATGGTTAATGCTATTTATATAGCCTAATCCTTTAAGAGTCTCTGGGGTTTGTGAAACAATACAAGAGATACCTCTCTTAGTCACTCAACAACAAACTTGCACCAGATGTTGTTATGAATGTTGTTATGAATGTTGTTTGTGTCTCCTAGGATTCATACGTTGAGTCCTAATACCTGGGAATGTGACTGTATTTTAGAGAGAGGGCCTTTAAAGCAATAATTTTCTTAAAATAAGGCCAATAGGGTGGGTTCTAATCCAAGATGACTGGTGTCCTTAGAAGAAGAGATTAAGACACAGACAAGCTCAGAGGTTAAGACCATGTGAAGACACAAGAAGAATGTGGCCATGCACAGGCCTCAGAATAAACCAACTCTGCCAATAACTTTGTTTTGGACTTCCAGATTCCAGAATTGTGAGAAAATATATTGTCATTGTGTAAGCCATCTGGTCTGTGATGTTTTGTTATAGCAGCCCTAGGACATTAATAGATAAACATATTTGCTCTTCACCATTTACAAATAATTATGACTCTTAACTATAGGCCACTGTCTAGTGTTGTTCCCTATCACACCTGGAAGATATCTTCCTAGAACCTAAACTTTTGACCAACAGGCTTAAAAGCCAGGGACTCTATAATCAGCAGCCTACACGAAAATGCATACTTAAGCCAAGACAAGGTCCAGTTCTCCTGGTCATAGTGTAATCTGTTCTTAGCATTCCTCTGACAGATGCTGAATCCTATTCCTTTCCCTGATCAGATTCTGTTTTTTGCCCATTTCCCATATGCTGTTTATATTTTCAGTTTTATTCTTTTCTCCCAAAGTTAGGCCTATTTCCTCAATATGGCCTGATGCCTGTATTCCATTCTCACAGTCAAGCAATGGATTCATGATAAGTCATATTTTTCTCATTAATAAGAACACTGGTGACATTCTTGCCATGTGATGGCTTAACTGCTACACTTTGGAGGCACATATTCCTCCTCTTCCTTCATCAGCTTGGCCTTATCTGCCCACTCAGGCCTGCTGTCTTCTCTAAAGTAATCTGAGCTTCCTTACAGGCTAATTGCTCCAGGCTCTGGCATCAGAGTGGCTATGTTCTTATTCTGACCTCCTTTCATACGAACTAGGTGGGAAATTCCTTCATCTGAAAATAGGGATAATCATAGAATCTATTTCACAGGGTTGTTGGGGACTTGAATAGGATGGTGTATGAACAGAGCTTAGGATTTCTCAAAAGCTCAATAAACGTTAGATAACTTGTTAGGAATGATAATGGCTTCTCTAAAATGTGAATATGCATTGTTCATTGACAGCAATCCTATGAAGGGGGAATTAGCTCTATCTTTCTGAGATTAAAAAAAGACTGAGCAAAACCTGACTGAGTGCAAAAACAATGGTTTTCATGCATTTTCCAGCATGGTTCCACCTTGGAAGAGAAAGTCAAGGGAAAAGAGCCAGATATAATGATTCACTGTAGCCTAAGTACATCATGGCTTCATTGGGGGCCACTGGGGAGAACAACACACTTTGGAAAAGGGATTAATATGTTATAACCAAGAATATGGAGAAGATTTTAGACCCTTCTTTTTAAAAAATTATTTAATTTTTTGTGTGTGTTTTGAGTTTCTGTTTTATAGACCTTTCTTAAGAAGATAGTTGGAGCAAATTCCTATAGTTAGAAGCAAACTCATTATATGCTCCAAAGGCCCAAATCCAATGTTCTGACTAATGGATCTGAAATAAAACATTATTTATATCCATATTATACAATGAATGAATTGGCCAGGAAACTGAGGGTGTGTTGATGACTTTGAGTCTTAGTGAATAGGGTGATCTCATGACCACAGCATTCTGGAGAGGTGCATTAGTGCACTTTCATGTCATCTGTGGGAGCCTTGACATTGAGAAGCATGACAGTAAATTACATCATTCAAGTCTTGAAGCAAACCAGTGGAGTTGGGTTCATTCTTCTTGCTCCCCCCTTATTGTATTTTGCTGACCACAGTATTTTCTCTGTTTGGAGTGGGGGTGGAGGCAAGAAGCCACAAATAGCATAAGCAGGAGTTGATGATTCAGTTGGATTATCATGATTGGAGCTGTGCCTTCATGCAATTTCTTGCACTGTTATCTGTCATTTGTTTTGCAAAGTGCTAATACACAAAATCATTTGGAAACTCCATCAAAGACAGACGGCATTATGCCATATGAGGCCATGAGACTAAGAGACTGTCTTCTCAAGGGCCAAGTGCAGGAAAATAGAAAGCTGATTTTAAAGATCTTCCTCCTCTATTTTCACCTTCTCGTCTAACTGATTTTAATTGTTCTCTAAAGTTATGAGTAGCACAGTTTATAGCAAATTCCACACATTTCCCTAAGAAAAATGCTGCCATAAACACACATAATTAAAATATGTGAAGTATCAGGCTATCAACATTATATTACTAAATAAGACTAACACAGTAATTACTCCCAAGAAGGCATGTATAGGTCTTTCTGTGTGGATGTTTATATGTGCAATACTGAAGGGGAAGAAGGCTGTGGCAGGAAATGTCTCCCCTAGGAAAGAGTAGGAGTGTAATCAAGTGCATTTTTATTCCAAGGAAATGACTACATTGACTTCCACACTTTTCACATGAAGGTTGCAGGACCTTGTACTGACTGTCAAGTTTCAGCTCAAAGTTACCAGGCAGAAAGGCTGTCCTCAGCTATAGTAGCCTGGATCTCTAAACTCTGATGCTCTTCTCTATTATTCATTTTAAATTTTGCATAATGCATACCATTATCTGCAAGCTGTTTGTGCATTTTGGTATTTATTATCTCAGTTTTCTCACCAGAATGTGGGCTATGTGATAGCAGAAACTTAGTTCATCATATTCATTATTGTGTTTTCAACACATAGAACACAGTCTGCCACAAAGGAGATGTTCAGTCATGATTGCTCAAATAAGAAATAAATGATTGATTGAATATCCATGTTGTTAAGAGAAATGTTTTCAAAGAAAAGCATGAACCAGCTTTGTTTATTCTATTAATAATGTTGGCCATTGGAATTAAAGCCAGTTCTGTACACTAAAGCATAGATTATCAGGGAAAATGTGTGACTTTTTACTTACCCTTCTCAATTCATGTATTTCTTTTGTGTGTTAATTCAACAAACATTAACACAGCTCTTATTTTGTGCCAAATGTAGTACTTTTGAAATGAGCACACTGAAAGGTAAAATACATTTCCAGTTATATTTACTATGTAACTAGCAAGGAAAAAATTAAGTAGAAAATAATAAGCACCTGGTGAAAGCTCTTTCCAAGTGGACTGCCATTATGTCTATTACCAAAACATGTGAGAGGCAATTTTTTAACAAATACCATAAGGTTACTTCTAAAAACATAACAAGATTGAGATATAATGAAGTTTTAGGCTAGAAATAGTTTTCATGAACAGTTGAGTATAAGATATAATTCAATTATGCTTTTTAATATTACTACCTCCCAAGAAGACACTACTCCATATGGCAAGAAGTTTGGGGAGGGAATGTGGATGAACCTCATGATACTTTACTCAGAAATGTTTCAAAGTGGGAAGGTATTTCTTTCTCTGTCTTCCCTGTTCCTTGACTCCAAGCCCAAGTGTTTATGGCAAGCAGAAAGTAAGCATATACTCTTTTCTCCCCTTTGATTACTCTTGCCTCTGCAGTCATGATCCTATTTTCTCACTTTCCACCACCTCACTTTTTCTATGTCTAGGGTGAAACTGCAGACTTTGGAAACAGTGGAACAAGAAGTTAAGAATTGTAAACAGCGGGACAATAACAGGTAACAAAATAAGGTTTTGCATGGTATTTTCTCCGTCTAGAGTTTCAGAGATGAGTAAAGAAAACAGAAATGGGAGAAAAAAACTACCCCAAAAGAACAAAGGTATGTTCCATGAAAATCTACTGGATACAAGTAATTGATCTGTGTTCTGCCTGAAGCCCACAAGTACTCAAAGACTTCAGGAGACTGGTTAACCATCTTAGTGAAAAAGAGCAGAGCCACAGGTGACCGATTCATTCTGTCTGTTCATAAAAATCTTAGTCCAGATCATTAAAGAGGATGTATATACAAATATATACATATACATATATATACACATATACATATATATACACATTCACATACATATATACATTCATACATACATATATATGCTAGGTGATATATCAACTAGAAGTCACACTACAGAACAAGACAGGCGATACTGCACTAAAAATACTTGTAAAAACTGAACTAAAATATCTAGAATAATTCTTCAGAAGAGTTCCTATAAATAAATGTAGTGGATAATAAAGAGATAAAAATGTCATAAGAAAGTTTAGTTGAATGAAAGAAGTGTATGAAAAGATAACAATATGAGATGAAAAGGTGAAAAGAAAGAATAATAAAATTATAAAAGAGAAAAAGAAAACTAAAATCATAGGATCAAAATTAAATACGGGAGGTAAAGACAGAAAACAGCAAATCTGATGTTACAGAAAACTAAAATATGGAAGACAAATTTCAATAGAGCTTCCAAAATTTAGAAGCAAAGACTTAGAGATTAACATTAATAAAACAGAAAGAAAACCAAATACTCAGAAAAATGTTGATACCAAAGAACTGAGAATACATGAGACAGAGGTTATTTTTCCATATCTCACTGAAAACAAATTTTGGAGATTAAGATAGTTTAATGTAGGCACATGAAAAGGGGAAAATTATTGCTACATAAAATTGATTAAAATATTAATAATCAGAAAACATAGCAGATGTCTATAAATCAATAAAATGAAAAAAATGTGTGTAAAGATACAATTCATACAAAAGACCTTCTAAAAAGATGCTCAACTTCGCTAGTAATCAAGATAGCACTAAATTTAAAAATTAGATACCATTTCAGATGTACTAGATTGGCACAATTTTGAAATTAAAACTTGTAGTAGTAAAGATGTCAGAAAACAAAACATTTTTAGAGTATTCACATGGATATACATGGTGACAGTACACTTATATTTCCTTTTAATTGTCTTATATATGGATATGTCATGATTATTTCACACATTTATCTAGTGATGGCATTTGGATTCTGCCTATTTTTTTCCTCCTTAACAATGTCATAAAATGTTGTTGTGCCTAGATGGTAAGCTTGTGAATGAAGGTTTTCCTTAAAAGAAAACTCCTTCTGACTTAAGAATTGTAAAATAATAAAATAAAATACAGCATATCACTAAGTGATCAAGGAAAGTTGAGCCATATATGGGTTGGTGTATTAGTCCATTTTCATGCTGCTGATAAAGACATACCCAAGACTGGGTAATTTATACAGGAAAAAGGGTTTAATGGACTTACAGTTCCACATAGCTGTGGAGGCCTCACAATTATGATGGAAAGCAAGGGGGAGCAAGACACATCTTACATTATGGCAGCAGGCAAAGAGAAAGAATGAGAACCAAGTGAAAGAGGTTTTCCCTTATAAAACCATCAGATTTTGTGAGACTTATTCACTACCACCAGAAGAGAATGGGAGAAACCACCCCAGTGATTCAATTATCTCCCACTGGGTCCCTCCCACAATCCATGGGAATTATGAGAGTTACAATTAAAGATGAGATTTGGGTGGAGACACAGCCAAACCATATCATTCCACCCCAGCCCCTCCCAAATCACATTTCAAAATCAATCATGCCTTCTCAACAGTCCCCCAAAGTCTTTTTTTTTTTTTTTTTTTTGAGATGGAGTCTCGCTCTGTCACCCAGGCTGGAGTGCAGTGGCGTGATCTCAGCTCACTGTGACCTCCGCCTCCCAGGTTCACACCATTCTCCTGCCTCAGCCTCTCGAATAGCTGGGACTACAGGCACACACCACCACGCCTGGATAATTTTTTGTATTTTTATTAGAGACAGGGTTTTACCATGTTAGCCAGGATGGTCTCGATCTCCTGACCTCATGATCTGCCCACCTCAGCCTCCCAAAGTGCTGGGATTACAGGTATGAGCCACCATGCCTGGCCACCGAAAGTCTTAACTCATTTCAGCATTAACTCAAAAGTCCACAGTCCGAAGTTTCATCTGAAACAACTCAAGTCTCTTCTGCCTGTGTGCCTGTAAAATCAAAAGCAAGTTACTTACTTCCTAGACACAATGGTGTTATAGACATTGGGTAAATATACCTGTTCCAAATGACAATAATTGGCCAAAATGAAGGGGCTACAGGCCCCATACAAGTTCGAAATCCAGAACATCCAAAATTATCTCCTTTGACTTTGTGTCTCAGATTCAGGCCATGCTGATACAAAATGTGGGTTCTCATGGTCTTGGGCAGCTCCGCCCCTGTGGCTTTGCAGGGAATATCTCCCACCTGGCTGATTTCACAGGCTGGCGTTGAATGTCTGTGCCTTTTCCTGGTGCACAGTGCAAGCTGCCTGTGGTTCTACCATTCTGGGGTCTGGAGAATGGTGGACCATTCTCTTCTCACAGGGAAGAGCCCCAGTAGGCAGTCCCCCAGTAAGGACTCTGTGTGGGAGCTCCAACCCCACATTTCCCTTCTGCACTGCCCTAGCAGAGGTTCTCCATGAGCGTCCCACCCCAGCAGCAAACTTCTGCCTGGGCACCCAGGCATTTCCATACATCCTCAGAAATATAGGTGGAAGTTCTTAAACCCAAATTCTTGACTTCTGTGCACTTGAAGGCACAACGCCACATGGAAGCTGCCAAGGCTTGGGGCTTGCACCCTCTGAAGCCAAGGCCTGAGCTATATGTTGACCCCTTTCAAGTATGGCTGGAGTGTTGGGACAGGGGGCACCGAGTCCCTAGGGGGCACACAGCACAAAGACCCTGGGTCTGGCCCATGAAACCACTTTTTCCTCCTAGCCCTCTGGGCCTGTAATGAGAGGGGCTTCTGCAAAGGTCTATGACATGCCCTGGAGTCATTTTCCCCATTGTCTTGGTGATTAACAATTGGGTCTTCATTACTTATGCAAATTTTTGTAGCTGGCTTGAATTTCTCCTCAGAAAATTGGATTTTATTTTCTATTGCATTGTCAGGCTGCAAATTTTCCAAACTTTCTTGCTCTGTTTCCCTTTTAAAACTGGATATCTTTAACAGCACCCAAATCACATCCTGAATGCTTTGCTGCTTAGAAATTTCTTCTGCCAGATACCCTAAATCACCTTTCTCAAGTTCAAAGTTCCACAAATTTCTAGGGCAGAGGCAAAATGCCACCAGTCTCTTTGCTAAAATGTTTAACAAGAGTCACCTTTGCTCCAGTTCCCAACAAGTTCCTTATCTCCATCTGAGTCCACCTCAACCTGGATTTAATTATCCATATCATTATCAGCATTTTGGTCATAGCCATTCAACAAATCTCTAGGGAGTTCTGAACTTTCCCACATTTTCTCATCTTCTTCTGAGCCCTCCAAACTGTTCCAACATCTGCCTGTTACCCAGTCCCAAAGTTGCTTCCACATTTTCAGGTATCTTTTCAGCAGCACCCCACTCTGCTGGTACCAATTTACTGTATTAGTCTGTTTTCATGCCACTGATAAAGACATACCCAAGACTGGGTAATTTATACAGAAAAAAGTGTTTGATGGACTTACAGTTCCTTGTGGCTGGGGAGGTCTCACAGTCATGGTGGAAGGCAAGGAGGAGCAAGTCATGTCTTACATGGATGGCAGCAGGCAAAAAGAGAGGGTGAGAACCAGCGAAAAGTGTTTCCCCTTATAAAACCATCAGATCTTGTGAGACTTATTAATTACCATGAGAACAGTATGGGGGAACCGCTCCCATGATTTGATTATCTCCCACTTGGTCCCTCCCATAACACTTGGGAACTATGGGAGCTAAAATTCAAGATGAGATTTGGGTGGGGACACAGCCAAACCATATAAAGCTGGGTACAGCTAAGTATATAGTGATACTCGTGGCTTAATTTACTCAAACTCAAATTAGAGAAACAAACAAATACTTGATCTCAAACGTGACAAGTTCTATACATGAGAAAAAAAGGAATTATGAAAATAATATTGGTGACCACTATTTTAGATTAGGTACTGGGATAAAATATCTTGAAGACATGGCATTTAAGTTGAGGCTAAGATAGGAAAAAGACATCATGCAAAGATGTTAAGGAGAGAATCACAGGTATGAAGAACAGTGTATGCGAAGGTCCCAGGGCAGGAAGAGCTTGCCTCTTTTAAGAAACTGAAGCAGTCAGTGTGGATGGGAGTTTAGTCAACAGAGAGCAGTGTCAGTTGGAGTTAAGTGTGAAGAGTTACAAAGGACCCCATGGTGGCTGTTAGAACATGGTTGACAAAATAGTATTTCAAACAAGCCCTCATCTGATTTCAATGTGTGTTTTGTTTCCTCTCCATTAATGTCACACCCTCTGGCCCTTTTCATATCTCTCAAATGGCTTCTGCCTTTATCGTGGTGTTGTGGTAGGTCTCAGTTCTTCCCTGGGCCTGTCATTTTATATGAATTGGTAACTGAATGCTGATTATGCCTAAAGGAGTGCTGCTATATAAGCAATGCTGTTTTCATTGATTTGTTGTGATTTATAATTTGAAAAGTTGAGGGAGAATGTTGAAGAGAAGTTGAGTGGGTGAGACAGAAGTGCTAAAGGGCAAAGAATATCAGTATCTGAATTTCCAAACAAACAATACATGTTGTTATGTTGTTTATTTCAACAGAATATCAGCCACACTATTAGGTGCTTCTGAGTTACATATGAGAATAGGTAACCTGTTTTATAGTATTTAAAGTGAAATGGCAGGTTTTGGGGATGGAGGCATCAGCACTAGAATACAGAATTCATAACACTGAAATATCCCATCAGCATAGCATTCAAAAGGGAAATTCTCAGCAATAACTTAACACATCTATAATGAAACACAAAAGTCAGTTAAGAAATATTCAAACCTGATGCATAAAATCTTATGATTTAATCACAAATATACCATTTTAAAACTACATTAATAATAATTTATACTTAATGTAAGATATTCTAATAGATCTCCTAAAAGATAGTATATGAAGCATGCAGCTTATACATACCCAAAATAAGAATTTACAGTATACATTCTTCTATCCTCAGGCATTGCAAAAAAGTGATATATTTTTAGTTTTATTGCTTAACTGTCATGGGTTCCTTGGGGTGTCACTTTGCCAGTCAGAAACCTCTGTGGCTGGTGACAACTCTGTTTGTGTTTTGCTTGCGCCTGCTGGGCTCATTCCACCCATTTGAGCCAGCAGGCTGCAATTGGCTCATACTACTGGCCTGGATCCCATACCTGCCAAGGATAAGCCAGGAGCAGAGTAGTGAGGAGTGTGTGAGCAAGTGAGCACACGGTACAGCAACTGTGCACAGCCCGGCATGCTGGCTGCAACAGGGCAGGCATCTCTAGGTTCCAGCACAGGCAGTGGTTCCACGTGAGGTTGTGGCTAGACCAGGTGTACCACAAACTGCACTGCTGCAGGCACTAGGGAATACAGTGGTGCCCAGAAGCTTAGAGACACTGGGAACCATAGACTCCAAAAGAGGGTGTCACAGCCCTGGCTTGAGGATCCCTTAGGTTTGGGCTCCCCAAAGTGACACAGCTCTTCTCTCCTACTTGTTGCCCACCACTTGGTGAGTGAAGGAGCATGTTTCAGCCCTGTTTGTGTTACAGCTCTTTCAGTCTTGGCATTTGGTGTGTCCTAAGTTCTTGTCCCATGTCCAGGAAGAATGAGGTATGCAGACAACTGGAAGGTGAACAAGGTGGAGAGGAGATTTATTGAGCGACAGAACAGCTCTCAGGAGCCCTGAAGTGGGTAGCTTCTTTCTGCAGGCAGATTGTCCCAGTGAGTGTCCAGCTTTCAGAGGAGATGAGACCCATAGTGGGGAGCTCCTTTCTGTAGGCAGGTCATCCGGACAAGTGTTCACCTCTTAATGGAGAGGAGACCCATAGTGGCTATCTCCTTTCCATAGCTAAGTAGTCCTGATGAGTGTGTGAGACTGATTGAGTCTGGGCTTTTTGTCTGCTCTGAATGGAGAAGTGCATGCTGATTGGTCAATGGGCAGCCACAGGGAAGGCCTGGAAAAAGCACCATCCAATTGGTCAAATGGTTATCAATGAATTTCTCACTCTCAGTGGTGGACTTTGCCCAGAACTGGCAGCCCAGCTTTCAGGCTTCAGGCTGTCCTTGGCTTGAAAGTGAGGTTTCACCAGGGACCCGCCCCATAACAAGAAGCTCCCATAGGCCAGTGCTGAGCTGCCCTCACCCCCATCTCCCTTCCTATGCTCCTTGGCACCAAAGTCCAAGGGGGCTGAGGAAACAGGAGGCTGGTGTGTCAGTGCTGCCCTGAGTGCATGCACATCTGGCTGGGTTGTGACAGTGCCTGGGCTTGGCCACAACTTTGCTCTGCCCTGGAGTGGGCACCTGGAGTGGGGAAAGGCCAGGGAGCAGGACCAGGCACTTTAAGCCTGCAGGGGCAGGGAGCTTCCTGAGCCCCTGAGAATGCAAGGATGCTGGGGTCTGGAGCTAAGGTCGGGTGGCTGCAGCTGCACTCAGGAGAGTGGGCTCCTGCCTCGCAATCTCAGTAGTGGGCAGGGCTCTTGCCTGTTTCCAGCTACCACCAGCTCCACAAAGGGCACAACCCTGGCCACGTCCCCCTGCCCCCACACCCACTGCAGCCAGCAACCTTGCAGCTGCCACTTAAGATGGGCTGTTGCTGCCATCATAAGGATAATTCTGTACAGATGATTTATTTCTATAATTTTGCATAACTAACTTTGAAAATAATTGTTGGGAGTTGAGACAACAGAAAAACAATACCATTATTCTAAAAATTTTAGAAAATATTTAAGACTGGTGATAGATTTTCACACCATAAAAACAGGAAAGAAGAATGAATTTTCATTGTATTCTGAAGTTAAGCTCCACGAACACCATGCAGTGTATAGAAGAGTCATTTAATGATCAGGCAAAGTAGCATCAATATTTTGCAGAGTTATTTCACAATTATGAACCAAACTAAAAATTATTGATCTTATTTCAAGGTCTCTTTCTTTCTCTCTCTCTGTCTCTCTCTCTCTCAACTCAGTCTTGCTAATATATTCGTTTATTTTTTCAAAGAATTGGCATGTGACTTTGTTGATTTTCTTTATTGTGTGTAAGATTTTTAAAATAATTGTTTTTATTTTTATATTTTTATCTCTTCTATTTACTTAGACTTTGATTTGACTCTTTTTAATTACTTCTTCAGCCATAATTTAGATTATTTATTTTAAGCCATTATACTTTTTAAACAGTGGCATTTAAAACTATAACTTTTTCTTAAGCTCAGCTTTACATGCATTTGATAAATTTTGACGTTACTTTATTATTACCATTCACATTGAAACATGATTTTTAAATTATTTTCTTGTGACTTCTGTGGCCTGTGGGAAAATTTTAAGATATCACAGTGTTCTTGATTTCAAATGTAATGCTTTTTTGTCCCTGTATGATTTAATTCTTTTTAGATATATAAAGATTTATTTTGTGGGTTTTTTTTAAAATAGTGTATCATTTCTCTTAGTGAATGTCTCACATGCACTTGAAAGGATGATATGTTCTGTGTGTGTAGTAGTCTTTAAATATACCTTAGTTGCTAGAATTGTTTGCATATTTTATATTTGTATTGATTTCTTGTCTATTTGTTCCATCAGTTTCTGAGGAAAACATATGAAAACCCCCAAACCCCTAAATATGATTGTAGATTTGACTATTTCCTCTTTTGTTTTGCCCAATGTTTACTCATATGTGGTACATTTCTATTATTGTTTCTGTACAGATTTAAGATTCTTGATTTTATTCCAAAGCCTGTCTTTGGAATAAAGGCAGAGACAGGCCTTCTGATGGCAAGAAACTTGGGAATTTATGTGTTACTGACAAATTTATCCTTATATCATTATAAAATGTCCCTTTTATATCTAGAAATGTTCTTTGTCTTAAAATCCACTTTGGTATTAATTTAGTAAAATCAACATTCTCTAATTACTGTTTACCTAACATATATTTCTCACCATTTTCTTTTAATCAGTTAGTATCTTTATATATGAGGGATATTATTTTAAAGAGTATATAGTTGAGCTCTAATTTTTTAAAATTCAGCTGAAGATCTCTGTCTTTTATTTGAATATTTTATTAAATTACTTTTTATGTAATATTGATATCTTTGGTTTAAGACTAACATGTTGGTGTTTGTTTTCTCATTGTCCTATCTGTTTTTGTTCCTCTGTTCCTCCTTCTCTTATTTTTGTCTTTCACCGTAAGAAACCAGAAAAATAGGAGTAATTAAACGCAAAAAGTAAAAGGAAGAAAATAAAAATAGCAGACGTCATGATACAATTTTTTTTTGAAACATTTTCACTCTTGTTGCCCAGGCCGGAGTGCAATGGCGTGATCTTGGCTCACTGCAACCTTCACCTCCTGGGTTCAAGTGATTCTCGCGTCTCAGCCTCCTGAGTAGGTGGGATTACAGGTGCCCACCACCACCACACCCAGCTAATTTTTGTATTTTTAGTAGAGACGGGGTTTCACTATGTTGGCCAGGCTGGTCTGGAACTCTTGACCTTAGGTGATCCACCCGCCTTGGTCTCTCAAAGTACTGGGATTACAGGCATAAGCTACCACACCCAGCCGAAACAATTATTATTATTTTTTAAACCCGGTACAGAAAAATCAATAAAACCAAAAACTGACACTTTGAAAAGTATCAATAAAATTGATAAAACCCTTATCGTCAGACTAATGACAAAATAATTAAATAGAAAACACATTATCACTATCAAAATTGAAGGAGAAACATCATTGGAGATACCAAAATATTAAAAAGATAACAGAGGAATGTTATAAATAACTTTATTTCAATGAATTTGTAACTTAGAAAACATGCAGAAATTTCTTAAAAGGTGAAAATCACCAAAACTGGTAACAGAATAACAAACATGATATACTTTATCGATTATGTATTGAATTAATAACAATGACAACAAAAAAACTCATAAAATTCACTCATGAATTCTATCAATCATTTAAGGAACTAATAATACTAATTCTACACAAACTATTTTAGAACATGGAGGAGAAAACACTTCATAACAAATTTAATGAGGTTAGTATTATCTGATATTAAAACCAGACAACTTACTTTAGTAGAAAAGGAAAACAACAACATTAGTAGAAAAGGAAGTAGACCAAGGATACCTGTCATGTATAGAGATGCAAAAATCACTAACAAAATATTAGTCAATCAAATCCAACAATACATAGAAAAGATAACACCTTGTGACCGAGTTCCTTTTATCTCGGGAATGCAAGGTCAATTTAAAACTTAACTGTCAGTCAATAAATGTCGTCATATTGGTAAATAACAAGATGGACAACTAGACACAAGCAAGAAGTGTCACTCCCTCTGAGAGAGACCAAATTATCAAATAAACCACCATCATTTGGGCAAGTCTTCAGAGAGAAAATGCTGAGAGTGGATGGAGAAGCAATGCTGAAGCTCAGGCTGAAGAGAAAGGTAGCTGGGAACTATGCATGGGATATCCAGATGCTACAGCTAGTTCTCTGCCCCAAATGGCTCCTGGGAAAGGGGTAGGTGCGGGAACTGAGAGTCAGCTCACTCTCACCACAGACCTCTGGGATCCTACAATAGCTACAGGGGACCCTGTGTCCTCTATGGACATGTCAGCTGGCAGCCGGATCTCCCCAGGGAGCAGAAGGAGACAGGCCTTCGGACGGCAGGGAACCTGGGCGCTTTTGTGTGCTGTGCGTCTCTGGTTGAAAGCAGCCATACAACCTCATTTCCCCAATGCTCTTCATCCGCTGCAGGAGGCTCTGGCTCCAGCTGACCTTAAAGCCAGGAGAGAGGCTTACCCGTGGGACTGGGGCACAGCTGTTCTACAAAACCTCCTGCTTTCCGCCCCCTACCAGGAGCTATGCCTAGCTTCCCTGCAAAAGTAGGTGCACAGTGCAGCCTTTGCAGCCCAGCCTGAGTGTGTTGCTCCACTGGAGCACTTCCCTGGAGCAGATTGGATCCCCTAGTGCAGTCGGAGCCCAACATCAAGCTGCAAGACATCCTAGCACCTCCTCCCCATGGCTGTGGCACACATCTCAGTAGTAACAGCCAAGACCCATGGCCAGTACTTGAGCAGGGGAGAATCCTCCACTCTCAGAGCACTGACAGGGGTTAGACATTTGGGTTTCTGAGCCAGTGCAGAAGTGGGGCATGCCTCCCTCTACAGAGCTAGTCCTGGAAGAGTATGGTTTATATCCCTGCCACAGCCTCTGCCCAAGGGGAACCCTATGGGCTGGAACACTTAACAAAAATATGTGGGTGTAGTTCCAGTAATTGGAGGTGGCTCCCCCAAGACCCAGGAGCAGACTTGGTGAGGGGACCATCTCTCTGCCTGCCTCACCACATAGCATGCCCTATGAAGGTGAAGTACAAACAAGCCATGGCTGAGTATTAACCTAGCTACCAGCCATTATTCTTAAGCATCACTTACTGGATTGCAACCCAAACGTCATCACCAGAAATTATTCTGCTATTATCTATACCTGTGAAACCAAGTGCAATAATTCATCCACACATAAAGATTCTGTACAGAGAACTGGCACTCTGAAGGCACCCGGAAACAAAGCCAACTGACTATACTCAACTTATACCACAGTTAAAGGAGCACCAACTCTCCCAGATGAGAAAGAATCAGCACAAGAACTCTCACAATTCAAAAAGCCAAAGTACCCTCTTACCTCCAATCTACTAGCTACCTAGCACTGATTCTTCACCAGTATAAAATGAATGAAATGATAAAGAATTCAGAATGTAGATGGCAAGGAAGCTTTCTCTCATTCAGAAGAAAGTTGAAACACAGTACGTGGAATCCAAGGAATCCAGTAAAACAATCCAAAGGCTGAAAGACAAAATAATCACTTTAAGAAAGAATCAAACTAAAATTCTAGAGCTGAAAAATTCACTATAAGAATTTCATAATTCAATTGGAAGTATTATAGTAGAATAGACCAAGCTGAAGAAAGAATCTTAGAGCTTGAAGACTAGTTCTTTCAATCAACTCAGTCAGACAAAAATAAAGAAAAATGAATTTCTTAAAATGAACAAAACCTCTAAGAAATGTGATATTAGGTAAAGAGATGATATCTACAGCTCATTGGCATTCCTGAGAGAGAAGGAGAGAAAATAAGCAACTTGGAAAATATAGTCCATGAAAATATCCTTAATCTCACTAGAGAGGTTAACATGCAAGTAAAAGAAATACAGATAAGCCAAGCTAGATATTATACAAGGTGACCATCACCAAGACACATAGTCATCAGATTTACCAAGGTCAATGCAAAAGGGAAAATCTTAAAGGCAGCTTGAGAGAAGGGTCAAATCATGTGCAGAGGGAACGCCATCAGGCTAGCACCAGACCTCTTAGCAGAAACCTTTCAAGTCAGAAAAGATTGGGGCCTATTTTCAGCATTCTTAAAGAAAAGAAGTTTCAACCAAGAATTTCATATCCCACCAAATTAAGCTTCATAAGTGAAGGATAAATAAAATCCTTCTCAGACAAGTAAATGCGGAGGTAATGTATTTCAACTAGACTAGCCTTACAAGAGGTCTGTAAGGGAGTGCTAAGCACAGAATTGAAAGAATGACACCTGCTAACATAAAAATACACTTAAGCACATAGCCCATATGCACCATAATGCAACTACACAATAAAGTATACATAACAACCAGTAACAACATGATGACAAGATTAAAATCTCACATATCAATTCTAACCCTGATGGTAAATGGGCTAAATGTCCCACTTCACTTAAAAGACACAAAGTGGCAAGCTGGATAAAAAGACAAGACCCACCCATCTATTGTTGTGAAAAGACCCATCTCACATGTAATGACATCCAAAGTAAAGGGACGAAGAAAAGATCTACCATGCAGACAGAAAACGAAAACAGCAGGAGTCACTATTCTTATATCAGATAAAACAGACCTAAACCAATAAAAAATTAAGAAGGACAATGAAATACATTACATAATGATAAAGGGTATAGTCCAGCAAGAAGTCTTAACTATGCTAAACATACATGCACCTAACACTGGAGGACCCAGGTTCATAAAACAAGTTCTTCTTGGTCTATAAAAAGACTTAGACCACCACACAATAATAGAGGGAGATTTCTAAATCCCACTCACATCATGAGACAGATCATCAAGGCAGAAAACTAACAAAAAATACTCTGGCCATAAACTCAACACTTGACTAAGTGGGCCTATAGACTTCTACAGACCACTTCACCCAGCAGCCACAGAATATACATTCCTCTCTTCTGCACATGGAACGTGTTCTCAGATCAAACACATGCATGGTCGTAAAGCAAGTCTCAATAAATTAACAAAAAAAAAATGAAACAATACCAAGCACACTCTTGGACCAAAATGCAATAAAAATAGAAATTAATATCAAGAAGATCCCTTAAAAACTACATAAACACATGGAAATTAAACAACTTGCTCCTAAATAATTCATGGGTGAACATCAAGATTAAGGCAGGTATCAAGAAATTATTTGAAATTAATGAAAATAGCAACGCAACTAAACAAAATCTCTGGGATACAGTTGAAGCAGTGTTGAGAGAAATTCTTATAGCCCTAAACATCTTCATCGGGAAGTGAGAAAGATCTCAAATTAACACTCTAACTTTGCACCTAAAGAAACTAGAAGAAAAAAAAAAAAAAACAGAGCTAGTGAAAGAAAAGAAATAACTAAAATTAGAGAAGAACTGAATAAAATTGGGATGCAAAAACCCATACAAAAGATCAGTGAAACCAGGAGTGGGTTCTTCAAAAATACATAAATAAATAAATAAATAAATGAACAGGATTATTACCTGACTGCCAGCTAGATTAAAAAAGAAAAAAATGAAGATTGAAATAAGTACAATCAGAAATTACAAAGATGACATTATAACGGGTCCCACAGAAATCAAAAGATCAACAAAGAATACTGTAAACAACTCTGCACACAAACTAGAACATCTAGAGGAAATGGATAAATTTCTGGAAAGACACAATCTCCCAAGATTGAATCAGAAAGAGATTGATACCCTGAATAGAACAATATTGAGCTCTGATATTGATTAAGTAATACAAAACTTACCAACCAAATAAACGCACTGGACCAGATGGATTCCAACTAAAATCTACCAGGCATACAAAGAAGAACTTCTACCAATCCTACTAAAATTATTCCAAAAAATTGATGAGGAGGCATTCCTCCTTAATTCATCCTCTGAAGCCAACATCAGCCTTCTACCAAAATCTGGAAGAAACAAAATGAAAAATAGAAAACTTCAGGCTGATATCCCCAACGAACATAGATGCAAAATTCCACAACAAAATACCACTAGCAAATTGAATTCAGCAGCACATCGAAAAGAAAATTCACTATGATCAAGTAAGCTTTATTCCTAGGATGTATGTCTGGTTCAACTTACGCAAATCAATAAATGTGATTCATTACATACATTTAAAAGCACACACCATATAACCACCTGAATAGATGCACAGAAAACTTTTGATAAAATTCAACATCTCAGGGTAAAAACCCTCAAAAGACTAGACATTGAAGGAATATACCCCAAAATAATAAGACATCTATGACAAACTCCACAGCCAACAGCATACTGAAGAGGTAAAAGCTGAAACCACTCTCCTTGAGCACTGGAATAGAACAAGAATGGCTACTTTCACTGCTGCTATTCAACATAGTGCTCGAAGTCTTAGCCAAAGCAATCAGAAAAGAGGAAGAAATAAAAGTCATCCAAATAGGAAAAGATGTCAAATTATCTTTCTTCACTGACAATATGACTGTATACTTAGAAAACACTAAAGACTCCACCAAAAGACTGCTAGAACTGTTAAATGATATCAGCAAGTTTTCAGGAAACAAAATCAATATGCAAAAATCAGTATCACTTCTATACACCAGTAAGATGTAGGCTGATCTTCAAATCAAGAACACAATACCATTTGCAAAAGCCACAAAGAAAGTTAAATACCTAGGCATATGGCTAACCAAGGAGGTGAAAGATCTCTACAAGAACTACTACAAACACTTCTGAAAGAAATCAGAAATGAAACACAAAAAATGGGAAAACATGCCATAGTCACGGATTGGAAGAATCCCTATTGTTAAAATGGCCACACTGCTCAAAGAAATTTACAGATTCAATGCTATTCCTATCAAACTACCAATGTCATTCTTTACAGAATTAAAAAAAAAACTATTCTAAAATTCACATCTAACCAAAGAGACCTCAAATAGCCAAAGCAATCCTAAGCAAAAAGAATGAAGCTGGAGGCATCACACTACCTGACTTTAAACTATATTATAAGGCTACAGTAACCAAAACAGCATGGTGCTGGGGAAAAAATAAAAAAAGACATATAGACCAATGGAAAAAATAGAAAACTCAGAAATAAAGCCACACATCTACTACCATCTGATCTTTGACAAGGTCAATTAAACAAAGCAATGGTGAAAGAATACCCTATGCAACAAATGGTGCTGGGAAAACCAGCTAACCATATGCAGAGGAATGAAACTACACGCTTACCTTTCACCGTAAATAAAAACAAACCTGAAATCGTTTATTGTATACCATGCTTATTACCTGGGTACAGTATACCCATGTAACAAAACTGCACATTTATCTGTTGTATTGAACATAAAAGTTGAAGTTTTAAAAAAAGTCACCCTATCAATAAATAATGAAAACAAACCACATTTCAATGGATGCATTAAAGTTGTTTGTAAAAATTCAACATTCTTACATGATAAAATATTTTTAAGGAGTAGAAAAAGAATAAAACATCCTCAATTTGATTAAGGGCATCTGTGAAATGCCTACAGATGATATCACACTCAATGGTTAAAGGCCCATTGTTTCCACCTAAGATCAGAAACATGCAAAGATGTCTACATTCATTACTTCTATTTAACATTTTACTCAGTTTATTAACCAGTGCAACAAAGCAAGGAAAACTAAAATTAATATAGATTGGAAAAAGGGAAGTAAAATGTTTAAAACTCTCCTGTGCAGACATGATTATATTTGTAAAAATCTTGAGGACTCTACAAAAAAAATTAATAAGTGAATTTAGCAAGGTTATAGGACACTAGGTTGCTGTAAAAAGTATTAGATTGGTGCAAAAATAATTGTGGTTTTTGCTATTAAGGGTAATAACTATAATTTCATATACTAACAATTAATAGATATAAGATAAAACCAATTATATTTAAAAGAGCATCAAAAATTAAATATTAGGAATAAATATAACAATATTTTTGCAAAAGCTGTATACTCTACAAAGCAAAAGGAAATTGGAGAAGACTTAAAGTAAGATATACACTTTGTTCATGGACTGGTGACTTAATCTTAAGAACAATTCTACTGAAATAGATTTATAGCTTCAGTGCAATCAATTATTGTTGTTTCTTTTTTTTATGTTTGCGTCTCTATTTTTTATTTTAAAAACATTCATAACTAAATTCTAACACAATTCATTAAAGAAATTGATAAGGTGTTTTTAAAAATTATATTTAAATTTTAAGAAGCAGGAATATATAAAATAATTTGAAACAAACTAAAAACCTGCCTGATTGAAAGCTTATTGTAACTCTACAGTATTAAAGGCAGTTTGGAATTGGTGTGTAGATACACATAGAAATGAGTAAAACATGATAGAGTCCAAAAAGAAACCAATGCTCATGGTCAAATGATGTTTTAAAAAATTGCCAAGGCAATTAAATGGGGACAAAGTGAGTCTTTTGGTGCTAGAACAACTGCATATCTTCATAAAAAAATTATTTCCAGCCCTTGCCTTACATCATACAAAAAATCAACTCAAAATGAGCTAAAGTTATTCTAGAAGAAAAAAGGAGAAAAATATTTGTGACACTTAATTAGGCAAACAATTTTCAATCTGGACACAAGTATAAACTCTTAGTGGAAAAATAAATAAAATTGGAACCAAATTTCTTTTGATTACACATTTTGCTCTTCAAAAAATATAGTTTAAAAATCATAAGACAAGCCACAGTCTGGCAAAAATATTTCTGCAAAACATATAGGAAAGGGGCTTTTCCTCACAGAAAATACATAGAATTCTTCAAATAATAAGAAAACAAACCACAGAAAAAAGGGAAAATGATTTGAATACATACATTTATCAAATGAAGTGTCTGTGTCAATAAGCCCAAGGAAAGGTGTTAAACATTGCAAGTTATCAGAAAAATGCAAAATGAAATAAAAATGCAATATCACTGCATACCCACTAGAATGGTTGATTTTAGAAATTCTGACCATACCAAGTGCTGGTGAGAATGTGAAGCAACTGTAAATCTCATTATTGCTGATAGAAATGCAAAATGGTACATATTACTATATGAGTCATCAATTCCATTCATAGGTATTTACCCAACAATTCCACCACAAAAAGTCTATGCACATTTTCTTAGCAATATTATTCATAAGAGTCTGAAGTAAAAGCAACTCAAATGGCCATCAACTGATGAATGGATAAACAAATTAAGGTAAATCCATACTACAGGATGCTATTTCAAAATGAAAGGAAAAAATCTTAATATGTACAACAACATGGATGAACTCAAAAATTATCCTAAGTAGAAGACAAACACAATCAATCAATCAATAAGACAACATATTGTGTGGTTACATATGTATGATATGCTAGGAAAGGCAAATACAGTGTGACAGAAAGAACATCAGGTTTTGTCTGATGCTGAGATTGGTGGTACAAAGGCTGTAGCTATAAAGATGCATGCAGAGTAAGCTATCCTGTATTTTTTTATGATGATGATTAAACAATTATATATAGTTACCAAAATTTATCAAACTGTACACCTAAAATGGGTGAATTTCACTGTTTATAAATGCTACCATAAATATAACAAAATGCCACAGTGCAGAATGACTACTGATGTAGAAAGAGTTGTACTAGTGTATGGAAACAAGATTGTTTGGATTTGGGAGATTATTTGTCTGTATTAGTTAGCTAGGGCTGACATAACAAAATACCACAGACTGGGTGACTTAACAGACATGTATTTTCTCACAGTTCTGGAAGATAGACGTCTAAGATCAAAGTCTCCACAGATTGGGTTTCTCCTGAGGCCTATCTCCTTGGTTTGCACATGTTGGCCTTCAGGCTGCAACCTGACATGACCTTTTATCTGTGCATGCACATCCTGGTGTCTCTTCCTCTTATAAGGACACCAGATGTATTGGATTAAGGCCCCACCCTTATGACCTCATTTAACTTTAATTACCTCTTTCAGGGCCCTATCTCCAAATAGAGCCACATGGGGAATTAGAGCTTCAGCATGTGGACTGAGAGAACACACAACTCATCCATAACACTGCCAATGAATCTTTAAGAATGCATTTAAAAAAAGTAAGTCTGTATTTTCTAGTGCTTGCATAACTGGTGCATTGTAAAAACATTCTAAATGCTAATCTGGTAATTAAGTTCCAACTAACATATGAATTCTATAACTAAAGAGGTCATGTGAGGAGTCACTACAAAACCAAATATTTATAAACAAGATAAATTTTAGATTTTGTAATGAAGAGGAACCCTAACAATCAAAATGTACCGGCATTGCCTCATCAGAAACCATTAAAAAAACAAAGATAAGCAAGTCAAGGTTCATGATATTTTGAACTCATAGCACGGTCTAGGATACTATATTTAGTATTATCACTATGAAATTGGACATAGGTTTTTATCAATTCTTGTAAATATTTAATTTATCAACCACAAAATTAGCACTAATGAAAGAAAATGTTTCTTTCATATTTTCATGTTTTGTCTTATGATTCCTGACTTCATGAATTAGTATTTTTTCTAAAACATATACTGTAAGATAATGCTAAATCTAGGAGAAGGAACTGTTTTCAAGACAGTACTCTTAAAATTACTTAGGATAACCAGTAATATTCATAGAAAACAATTGTAAAGTAAGAAAAAATTTTTCAGATAGCATACTTATTATGACATTATAGATGTTTCCATCATTTAAAAATGATAAATGAGCTGAATCTCAAAAGTGATAGTAAAGACAAACTGAATTCATGTTATGATAGAATAATGAATTAGATGACATGAATACATACTTTGTGTGTTGTATTACTATATATCATTTGTGTAATTTTAGCACTAAAATTTGCTGCTCAAAATATTCAGAGGAATATTTGAATAATAGCTATAATACTTTGTATATACCATTTAAAATAGCTTCTGATATAAATAAATGGATTGAATAATAATCAATTGGCAAGTTATTTCAGCAAAAAGAAAAATTAGTTTTATATGTTTTATAGATTAAACACAGAGATGATTAAATATACTTTTCCACCCAATTACTTTGTGTTGGTAGAGACATATTTAACATATCTCTTAATTTTTGTATATTAATTCACACATCCAAAATGTGAAAGTTTATTCATATAATACCTCTCATTTACAGCATCCCTTCTTTATTGAGTGGATTGGTTTATACAAATTTTATTAAACTTTAAGAAGATTTTGAATTTGACTACTTTTGGTTTCTAATGAACTACATTGATGCTTTCTTGCACCTATATTCTTCTTCTAACTGAGGCTGGAAAGAAAAGAAAGGAAGAAAGGAAAATATTAATACTGCTACTAACAATAGGGCCTGCTTGACTTGCTAACCTACATCTGTGCTATCCAATACGGCAGCTACTGGCTACATATGGTGACTGAGCACTTAAAATGTGGCTTGTCCAAACTGAGAAGTTCTGTGAGTGTAAAATACACACCCAAATTTGAAAACTTAGTATAAAAAGAAAGAATACAAAGTAGCCTGTTAATAAATTTTTCATATTGATTGCATGTTGAAATGAATATTTTAGATATACTTGAATACATCTGAATAGAAGGGATTTTTTTGATATATTGGGTTAAGTAAAATATATTATTACATCAATTTCATGTTTTTCTTTTTAGTTTTCTTTTTAATTTGCCTACTAAAAAATTTAAATTTAAGTATGCATCAAGTATTACATTTTTATTGGAAAGCACTGATCTAGAAAATACTTATGTCTACTTCATTTTATTCATTCAGATAATCAACTTTTAAATTACGTTTTTATAAGATGTTAAAGAAAGCCAATGAATTACCCGATAGATGAATTTGAGAGAGGAACTGGGCAAGACCCTTATTCCTTTTGGCACAAAATACCTACCTGAAAGTGGCATGCATTCTCCCCTCTTCTTCCAGGCTATATGTCTTATCTTAGCAAACTTACAGATTTGTCTATCTTGGTCCAGTGCTGCAATGGCAGAATAGACAAATACACTGAATTCCGGGGTTCAGTATGAGGTTAATTTAGCCTTCTCTAATTTAGACTTTATATATCATAAATCTGTTACTTGTTTGTCAAAACACCTGAAAAAGAAGGAAAATCTATATAATACTTTCAGTATTTATAGAAATGAGCCATAATTGTGTATTTCTGAGTTTTGCACATATTTGCTCAAAATGTATTTCTGCTACATACAAAAATTCTTATTTATTCTGAATTAATTTTATTTTGAACCTTTGATATATATGTGTGTGTGTATATATATATGAGTGTATATATATATGTATATATGAGTGTGTATATATATATATTTTTATATAAAATAGCCATCCTAACAGGTGTGAGGTGATAAATATCTCATTGTGGTTTTGATTTGCATTTTACGGATGACTAGTATTGTTGAGCATCTTTTTCATATATCTGTTGGCCATCTGTATGTTGTGCTAGGTAAAATGTCTTTTCAGTCCCTTTGCCCATTTTTTAAAAATTGGGTTATTTAGTTTTATTGCTATTGAGTTATAGGAGTTCTTATACTCTTTGGATATTAACTCTTTATCGAATACATGGTTTGCAAATATTATCTCATATTTTATAGATTGCCTTTTCATTTTGTTGATTATTTCTTTTGTTGTTCAGAGCTTTTGATTTTTATAGAATCCCATTTGTTGGCTTCTGCTTTTCTTGCTTTTGCTTTTGGTAAAAATTATTGCAAAAGCCAATGTCAATAAGCTCTTTTGCTTTGTTTTTTCCTAGGAGTTTTATCTCTTCAGATTTTATGATTAGGTCTTTCACCTATCTTGAGTTGGTTTTTGTTTATGGTGTAAGATAAGGGCCCAATTTCTTTCTTTTTTTTTTTTTTTTTGGCATGTGAATATCCAGTTTTTTCAGCAGCATTCATTAAGGAGACTATCTTTTTCCCATTGAGTAGCCTTGGTATCCTTTTTAAAACTCAGTGAACAGTCTATGCTTGGGTAATTATAGGGCTCTCTATGTTGTTCCATTGATCTAGATGTTTGATTTTATGCCAGTACCATACTGTTTTGATTACTGTAGTTTTGTAATATATTTTGAAATTAAGAATGATGATGCCACCAGCTTTCTTTTTCTAGCTCATTTATTGGCTGTTTGCGGTCTTTTCTGGCTTCATATAAATTTTAGGATTTTTTTTTCTGTAAAAATGCCATTGGGATTATGGTAGCAATTATATTAAATATTTAACTCTTTGGGTAGTATGGACATTTAAGCAATATTAATTCTTCCAATCAATGAACACAAATGTCTTTCCATTTATTTGTGTCTTCACAAATTTAATTTATTTTGTCAGTTTTTTATAGCTTTCAACGTACAAGTCTCTCACCTCCTTGGTTGAGTTTATTCCTGAGTTATTTATTTATCTATTTATTTACTTATTTATTGTTAGTATTATAAATAGTGTTCTTAATTTCTTTTTCAGATAGTTAATTGGTATTGTATAGAAACAACTGATTTTGTATATTGATTTTTTTATTCTGCAATTTTATTAAATTTGTTTATTAGCTCCATCAGGGATTTTTTGTGCACTTTTAAGGATTTTCTATGAATAAGACCATGTCATCTGCAAAGAGATAGCAAGTATTGTCAAGAATATGGAGAAAAGGGAACCTATGTACACAGCTGGTGAGAATAATAACTTGTGTGGCTACTATAGAAAACAGTATGGACGTTCCTCAAAAAACTAAAAATGGAATTACCATATTTGTAACAATCCCACCTCTGTGCATATATCCAAAGAAAATGAAATCAAGACCTCGAAGAGATATGCACTCCTACATCCATTGCAGCAGTATTTGCTATAGCCAAAATATGGAAGCAACTTAAATGTCCATTGATGGGTGAATGAATAGAGAAAATATAACATATACCTAGAATAAAATATTAAGTCACAAAACAGAAAGAAATCCTGTCATTTGAAATATGAATAAACCTGATGGAGATTATGCTAAGTGAAATAAGCCAGACACAGAAGGACGAATAGTATGTGATACATTTAAGATAATGTGACATATACCTACAATAAAACATGAAGCCACAAAAAAAGAAGGAAATCCTGCCATTTGTGATATGGATGAACTTGGTGGAGATTATACTAAATGAAATAAGCCAGACACAGAAGGATGAATACCACATGATACATTTATATGAGAAATCTAAAACAGTCAAACTCATAGCTGCTGAGAGAAGAATGGTGGTTGCCATTGACTGGGAAGAAGAGGAAATGGGAAGGTATTAGTTAAACGATACAAAGTTTTATTTACGTAGTATGAGTAAGTTCTAGAGATTTATGGTACAGTACAGTGCCTATAGTTAACAATACTGTATTATATGCTTAAAATTTTGCTAAGAGGGAGATCTTATGTTGTGTTATCACAATAAACAAGCTGAAATAAATAGAGTGGGAGGAAACCATATGGAAACATATAGATATGTTTGTGGCATAGATTGTGGTAGTGGTTTCATGAGTGTATCCTTATCTCCAAATGTAAATATGTATAGCTTTTTGCATGCCAATCAAACCTCAATAAACTGGTTTAACAAAAGAAGCATGTTAGTTGTTTTTCCAATTTTCTTTTTTTTTTTGAGAGGGAGTCTTACTCTGCCACCCAGGCTGGAGTGCAGTGGCATGATTTCAGCTCACTGCAACCTTCACCTCCCGGGTTCAAGTGATTCTCCTGCCTCAGCCTCCCGAGTAGCTGGGATTACAGGCATGGGCCACCATGCCCAGCTAGTTTTTGTATTTTTAGTAGAGACAGAATTTCACTATGTTGGCCGGACTGGTCTCAAATTCCTGACCTCCAGCAATCCGCCTGCCTTGGCCTTCCAAAGTGCTGAGATTACAGGCTTGAGCCACCACACCCAGCCATTTTTACAATTTTCAATCACTTATTAGTTGAATAGCTTTAGCATTCAGGGAATACATTGAATTTTTAATTATCTTCATTCCCATATATTATGATTGTGGTGGTTAATACTGAGGGTCAACTTGATTTGATTGAAGGATGCAAAGTATTGATCCTGAGTCTGTCTCTAAGGGTGTTGCCAAAGGAGGTTAACATTTGAGTCAGTGGGTTGGGAAAGGCATACCCACCCTTAATCTGGGTGGGCACAATCGAATCAGTCACCAGCTCAGCTAGAATAAAAGCAGGCAGAAGAATGTGAAAAGACTAGACTGGCCTAGCTTCCCAGCCTACATCTTTCTTCCATGCTGGATGCTTCCTGCCCTTGAACAATGGACTCCAAATTCCTCAGGTTTGGGACTTAGAGTGGCTTCTTTGCTTCTCAGCTTGCAGATGGCCTATTGTGGGATCTTGTGATCATGTGAGTTTAATTCTCCTTAATAAACTCCTTAATAAATTTTATATATATATATATATATATATATATATATACACATATATATATAAAATCTCCCATTACTTCTGTACCTCTAGAGAACCCTGACTAATACAGTGATATTCAGTTAGGATTTTCAGAAAATGCAGTGTTTTTTATGACATATGATAAACCAGGATGAAAGCAATGACTTAGCTGTTGAAAAATAAGACTAACACAATCCTATTTTTTGTTTAATAAATTACATGTATTTTTTCCACTGTTACTATTCTACCTATTTTTCACACCCTATTTGATACACATAGAAAGTGTATTATTCATTGAGCCTCAGTGTCTGTCATCTCTAATTATATAAAATCAGGTGGTTATGTTTGCAGCCAACTCTACAAGCATTTTATTAATCCCCACATTCTTATAATTTCAACTCAAATTATAGATGAGTTTCCCTAAAAATAAATGTCTGGAGTTTAAATAGTGAAATAAAAATATGTGAGTAGTCAACAATCAAGCAATGGGCTTTTTCAGTGTATTAAATAAATATCTAACTCTCCTTAACCTGAAGGGGATTTTTTTGACCTACTGTCATTTTTTATAATGTTTTATACTTCTGTTATATTATAATAGTACTGTTTATGTTACTGTAGTCAAATCAGGGTCAGAGTTTCTATTAAAGTGATCTCATTCGATGGAGGTAGGCAAACGACAGTCTTCCAATATACCTATGACATCTGTTGGCTTAAAAAACATAAGGTTAATATTTAAAGATACGAGAATTTGACAAATTGGTTGATTATTCTCTTAATGCTTGAAATATTTCATTTAGCAACCATATTTAGAGAGATTTGTAATATAGCCATGAAATGTGTTCTGAATTACATCTTTTTTTATTATTATTATTATACTTTAGCTTTTATGGTACATGTGCGCAATGTGCAGGTTACTTACATATGTATACATGTGCCATGCTGGTGTGCTGCACCCACTAACTCGTCATCTAGCATTAGGTATATCTCCTAATGCTATCCCTCCCCCCTCCCCCCACCCCACAACAGTCCCCAAAGTGTGATGTTCCCTTTCATGTGTCCATGTGTTCTCATTGTTCAATTCCCACCTATGAGTGAGAATATGCGGTGTTTGGTTTTTTGTTCTTGCGATAGTTTACTGAGAATGATGATTTCCAATTTCATCCATGTCCCTACAAAGGACCTGAACTCATCATTTTTTATGGCTGCATAGTATTCCATGGTGTATATGTGCCACATTTTCTTAATCCAGTCTATCATTGTTGGACATTTGGGTTGGTTCCAAGTCCTTGCTATTGTGAATAGTGCCACAATAAACATATGTGTGCATGTGTCTTTATAGCAGCATGATTTATAGTCCTTTGGGTATATACCCAGTAATGGGATGGCTGGGTCAATGGAATTTCTAGTTCTAGATCCCTGAGAAATCGCCACACTGACTTCCACAACGGTTGAACTAGTTTACAATCCCACCAACAGTGTAAAAGTGTTCCTATTTCTCTACATCCTCTCCAGCATCTGTTGTTTCCTGACTTTTTAGTGATTGCCATTCTAACTGGTGTGAGATGGTATCTCATTGTGGTTTTGATTTGCATTTCTCTGACGGCCAGCGATGGTGAGCATTTTTTCATGTGTTTTTTGGCTGCATAAATGTCTTCTTTTGAGAAGTGTCTGTTCATGTCCTTCGCCCACATTTTGATGCAGTTGTTTGATTTTTTCTTGTAAATTTGTTGGAGTTCATTGTAGATTCTGGATATTAGCCCTTTGTCAGATGAGTAGGTTGTGAAAATTTTCTCCCATTTTGTAGGTTGCCTGTTCACTCTGATGGTAGTTTCTTTTGCTGTGCAGATGCTCTTGAGTTTAATTAGATCCCATTTGTCAATTTTGGCTTTTGTTGCCATTGCTTTTGGTGTTTAGACATGAAGTCCTTGCCCATGCCTATGTCCTGAATGGTAATGCCTAGGTTTTCTTCTAGGGTTTTTATGGTTTTAGGTCTAACGTTTAAGTCTTTAATCCATCTTGAATTAATTATTGTACAAGGTGTAAGGAAGGGATCCAGTTTCAGCTTTCTCCACATGGCTAGCCAGTTTTCCCAGCACCATTTATTAAATAGGGAATCCTTTCCCCATTGCTTGTTTTTCTCAGGTTTGTCAAAGATCAGAGAATTGTAGATATGTGGCTTTATTTCTGAGGGCTCTGTTCTGTTCCATTGATCTACATCTCTGTTTTGGTACCAGTACCACGCTGTTTTGGTTACTGTAGCCTTGTAGTATAGTTTGAAGTCAGGTAGTGTGATGCCTCCAGCTTTGTTCTTTTGGCTTAGCATGGACTTGGCAATGCGGGCTCTCTTTTGGTTCCATATGAACTTTAAAGTAGTTTTTTCCAATTCTGTGAAGAAAGTCATTGGTAGCTTGATGGGGATGGCATTGAATCTGTAAATTAGCTTGGGCAGTATGGCCATTTTCACGATATTGATTCTTCCTACCCATGAGCATGGAATGTTCTTCCATTTGTTTGTATCCTCTTTTATTTCCTTGAGCAGTGGTTTGTAGTTCTCCTTGAAGAGGTCCTTCACATCCCTTGTAAGTTGGATTCCTAGGTATTTTATTCTCTTTGAAGCAATTGTGAATGGGAGTTCACTCATGATTTGGCTCTCTGTTTGTCTGTTATTGGCGTATAAGAATGCTTGTGATTTTTGCACATTGATTTTGTATCCTGAGACTTTGCTGAAGTTGCTT
The DNA here is from genome assembly GCF_028885655.2 of Pongo abelii. Classification (NCBI taxonomy): domain Eukaryota; kingdom Metazoa; phylum Chordata; class Mammalia; order Primates; family Hominidae; genus Pongo; species Pongo abelii. The sequence continues at coordinate 129,622,029 of NC_071996.2, forward strand.
ATCAGCTTAAGGAGATTTGGGGCTGAGACAATGGGGGTTTCTAGATATACAATCATGTCGTCTGCAAACAGGGACAATTTGACTTCCTGTTTTCCTAATTGAATACCCTTTATTTCCTTCTCCTGCCTAATTGCCCTGGCCAGAACTTCCAACACTATGTTGAATAGAAGTGGTGAGAGAGGGCAACCCTGTCTTGTGCCAATTTTCAAAGGGAATGCTTCCAGTTTTTGCCCATTCAGTATGATATTGGCTGTGGGTTTGTCATAGATAGCTCTTATTATTTTGAGATACATCCCATCAATACTTAATTTATTGAGCGTTTTTAGCATGAAGGGTTGTTGAATTTTGTCAAAGGCCTTTTCTGCATCTATTGAGATAATCATGTGGTTTTTGTCTTTGGTTCTGTTTATATGCTGGATTACATTTATTGATTTGCATATATTGAACCAGCCTTGCATCGCAGGGATGAAGCCCACTTGATCATGGTGGATAAGCTTTCTGATGTGCTGCTGGATTCTGTTTGCCAGTATTTTATTGAGGATTTTTGCATCAATGTTCATCAAGGATATTGGTCTAAAATTCTCTTTTTTGGTTGTGTCTCTGCCCGGCTTTGGTATCAGGATGATGCTGGCCTCATAAAATGAGTTAGGGAGGATTCCCTCTTTTTCTATTGATTGGAATAGTTTCAGAAGGAATGGTACCAGTTCCTCCTTGTACCTCTGGTAGAATTCGGCTGTAAACCCATCTGGTCTTGGACTTTTTTTGGTTGGTAAGCTATTGATTATTGCCACAATTTCAGCTCCTGTTATTGGTCTATTCAGAGATTCAACTTCTTCCTGGTTTAGTCTTGGGAGGGTGTATGTGTTGAGGAATTTATCCATTTCTTAGATTTTCTAGTTTATTTGCATAGAGGTGTTTGTAGTATTCTCTGATGGTAGTTTGTATTTCTATGGGATTGGTGGTGATATCCCCTTTATCATTTTTTTATTGCATCTATTTGATTCTTCTTTTTTTCTTTATTAATCTTGCTAGCAGTCTATCAATTTTGTTGAGCCTTTCAAAAAACCAGCTCCTGGATTCATTTATTTTTTGAAGGGTTTTTTGTGTCTCTATTTCCTTCAGTTCTGCTCCGATCTTAGTTATTTCTTGCCTTCTGCTAGCTTTTGAATGTGTTTGCTCTTGCTTTTCTAGTTCTTTTAATTGTGATGTTAGGGTGTCAATTTTGGATCTTTCCTGCTTTCTCTTGTGGGCATTTAGTACTATAAATTTGCCTCTACACACTGCTTTGAATGCATTCCAGAGATTCTGGTATGTTGTGTCTTGGTTCTCGTTGGTTTCAAAGAACATCTTTATTTCTGCCTTCATTTCGTTATGTACCCAGTAGTAATTCAGGAGCAGGTTGTTCAGTTTCCATGTAGTTGAGTGGTTTTGAGTGAGATTCTTAATCCTGAGTTCTAGCTTGATTGCACTGTGATCTGAGAGATAGTTTGTTATAATTTCTGTTCTTTTACATTTACTGAGGAGAGCTTTACCTCCAAGTATGTGGTCAATTTTGGAATAGGTGTGGTGTGGTGCTGAAAAAAATGTATATTCTGTTGATTTGGGGTGGAGAGTTCTGTAGATGTCTATTAGGTCCACTTGGTGCAGAGCTGAGTTCAATTCCTGGGTATCCTTGTTGACTTTCTGTCTTGTTGATCTGTCTAATGTTGACAGTGGGGTGTTAAAGTCTCCCATTATTAATGTGTGGGAGTCTAAGTCTCTTTGTAGGTCACTCAGGACTTGCTTTATGAATCTGGATGCTCCTGTATTGGGTGCATATATATTTAAGATAGTTAGCTCTTCTTGTTGAATTGATCCCTTTACCATTATGTAATGGCCTTCTTTGTCTCTTTTGATCTTTGTTGGTTTAAAGTCTGTTTTATCAGAGACTAGGATTGCAACCCCTGCCTTTTTTTGTTTTCCATTTGCTTGGTAGATCTTCCTCCATCCTTTTATTTTGAGCCTATGTGTGTCTCTGCACATGAGATGGGTTTCCTTAATACAGCACACGGATGGGGCTTGAGTCTTTATCCAATTTGCCAGTCTGTGTCTTTTAATTGGAGCATTTAGTCCATTTACATTTAAAGTTAATATTGTTTTGTGTGAATTTGATCCTGTCATTATGATGTTAGCTGGTTATTTTGCTCGTTTGTTGATGCAGTCTCTTCCTAGTCTCGATGGTCTTTACATTTTGGCATGATTTTGCAGTGGCTGGTACCAGTTGTGCCTTTCCATGTTTAGTGCTTCCTTCAGGAGCTCTTTTAGGGTAGGCCTGGTTGTGACAAAAGCTCTCAGCATTTGCTTGTCTGTAAAGTATTTTATTTCTCCTTCACTTATGAAGCTTAGTTTGGCTGGATATGAAATTCTGGGTTGAAAATTCTTTTCTTTAAGAATGTTGAATATTGGCCCCCACTCTCTTCTGACTTGTAGGGTTTCTGTCGAGAGATCCGCTGTTAGTCTGATGGGCTTCCCTTTGATGGTAACCCGACCTTTCTCTCTGGCTGCCCTTAACATTTTTTCCTTCATTTCAGCTTTGGTGAATCTGACAATTATGTGTCTTGGAGTTGCTCTTCTCGAGGAGTATCTTTGTGGCGTTCTCTGTATTTCCTGAATCTGAATGTTAGCCTGCCTTGCTAGATTGGGGAAGTTCTCCTGGATAATACCCTGCAGAGTGTTTTCCAACTTGGTTCCATTCTCCCCGTCACTTTCAGGTACACCAATCAGACGTAGATTTGGTCTTTTCACATAGTCCCATATTTCTTGGAGGCTGTGCTCGTTTCTTTTCATTCTTTTTTCTCTAAACTTCCCTTCTCGCTTCATTTCATTCATTTCATCTTCCATGGCTGATACCCTTTCTTCCATTTGATCGCATCGGCCCCTGAGGCTTCTGCATTCTTCACGTAGTTCTTGAGCCTTGGTTTTCAGCTCCATCAGTTCCTTTAAGCACTTCTCTGTATTGGTTATTCTAGTTATACATTATTCTAAATTTTTTTCAAAGTTTTCAACTTCTTTGCCTTTGGTTTGAATATCCTCCCGTAGCTCGGAGTAATTTGATCGTCTCAAGCCTTCTTCTCTCAGCTCGTCAAAGTCATTCTCCGTCCAGCTTTGTTCCATTGCTGGTGAGGAACTGCGTTCCTTTGGAGGAGGAGAGGCACTCTGCTTTTTAGAGTTTCCAGTTTTTCTGCTCTGTTTTTTCCCCATCTTTGTGGTTTTATCAACTTTTGGTCTTTGATGATGGTGATGTACAGATGGGGTTTTGGTGTGGATGTCCCTTCTGTTAGTTTTCCTTCTAACAGAGAGGACCCTCAGCTGCAGGTCTGTTGGAGTACCCAGCCGGCCTTGTGAGGTGTCAGTCTGCCCCTGCTGGGGGGTGCCTCCCAGTTAGGCTTCTCGGGGGTCGGGGACAGGGGTCAGGGACCCACTTGAGGAGGCAGTCTGCCCGTTCTCAGATCTCCAGCTGCGTGCTGGGAGAACTACTGCTCTCCTCAAAGCTGTCAGACAGGGACATTTAAGTCTGCAGAGGTTACTGCTGTCTTTTTGTTTGTCTGTGCCCTGCCCCCAGAGGTGGAGCCTACAGAGGCAGGCAGGCCTCCTTGAGCTGTGGTGGCCTCTACCCAGTTCAAGCTTCCCAGCTGCTTTGTTTACCTAAGTGAGCCTAGGCAATGGCGGGCTCCCCTCCCCCAGCCTTGCTGCCGCCTTGCTGTTTGATCTCAGACTGCTGTGCTAGCAATCAGCAAGACTCCGTGGGCGGGCATAGGACCCTCTGAGCCAGGTGCGGGCTATAATCTCCTGGTGCACCGTTTCCTAAGCCCGTCGGAAAAGCACAGTATTCGGTTGGGAGTGGCCTAATTTTCCAGGTGCCGTCTGTCACCCCTGGAAAGGGAACTCCCTGACCCCTTGCGCTTCCCGAGTAAGGCAATGCCTCGCCCCTGCTTCGGCTGGCGCATGGTGCGCTCACCCACTGACCTGCACCCACTGTCTGGCGCTCCCTAGTGAGATGAACACGGTACCTCAGATGGAAATGCAGAAATCACCCGTTTTCTACATCGCTCACGCTGGGAGCTGTAGACCTGAGCTGTTCCTATTCGTCCATCTTGGCTCCTCCCCCACTGAATTACATCTTAAACACCATCTACTACATATAAATATATGTATTTTTCTTTTTTTCTGAGAAATGTCCTTAAATGTTTTATGCTATTAATTCAGCTCAATTAATTACTTTAATAACCTCCAAAGCACTAGAATATTAAAAATACACATTTTTGAAAGAATGCAATACATTTTACATTGTAGGTAACTAAAAGGGAATAAACATGGACTAATGAGATATATTTAAGCAACCATAAAGAGTCAGATATCTCAAAGCTTATGCTGTAACATCATTGGTCTTCCTATGCCCACAGTGTCTCCTTCCTTACAGAAATACTGAGAACAAGTGATTGTACTGAGTTGTGTAGCCATAGATCAGACTGTGGTGATCCATCTTACAAAACTTAAATTAAATTAAGAAAATAATTATTTACTGCCCTAAGTATATAGCATTGTATTGGGGATGAATTGGAATGCCAACATGAAAACAATACAAACTCCAACAACAAAAAGTCCACAATCTAATGTGTGGTGAAGGGGCTGAATGGAATGATAGTGATGACATAAATGCAGAAATAAAAAATAAAGACTAATTGTACTTAAAAAATGAGGAACATGGGATGCTGTAGATTTTCTGCAGAGATAGTTCGTAAGTGTTTAGGAGAATTTACATAAGTTCAAATATTTTGTGTATCTGTTTCCCTGTTCCTTAGAACTTTGATTAGATTTAGCTCAAATATCTTATGAAATCTACCTTGTCTCTTAATTTATTTGTCAAATATTCTATTACTTATTTTAAGAGCCACAGATATCTATGTCTGTGTATCCACATCTAAACCTAAGTGTAGAATTGCTATATTTTAGATAATTTATTTATATATTCATTCCAGTTCATTAATTTTCTCTTCAACAGTGTCCAATCTACTATCAAATCTATTCATTGAGTTTTTAAATTGCGAATATTATAGTTGTCATCTACAGAAGTTCTGTTTGTCACTTGGTAATGAATTTTTCCCATTTTCCCATTTTAAATAGCTAACATAATCTCTTTAAAATGTCAAATACTAGATAATTTGCAAACTGTGTCTAATAGTTAAATATCTGAAACGTCACAAGTCAATGTTAGCCCTATGTGTTATTTCTTCTGCTCTATGATGCCTTTTTCCTTAATTGTTTTGTGGGTTCTTAACTGTAACCTGCTCATTTTTCTTGACACATTATCTATAAAAATTCTTAGAAGACTGGAATAAAGGGGATTCTTCCAGAGTGATATATATTTGCCTCTTCCAGTAACCTGGGTTATACTCATAGACTGAGACTCCTTTAAGCTTATTCTTAAATTACCCAAGTAGTAAGAATGTGGCTGAGTTTCTGCATGAATCTTAGCTTGTAATCACAAATTATCAGGGCATTTTTTTTCTTAGTTTCAACCCCAAAGTAAAATATATAAGAAAAAATCATGTAAAGCATATCAGAACTCCTAATTACATTTATTTTTCTTTTCTAATTTCTATTCTGATATTATTTATATTTCTTAGATCTGAAACTTTCTGTATATTGGCATGTTACTAAGAAAATCAAAGTTTATTACATATAAGAATTAAATGGGTGGTGGTGGAGCCAAGATGGCTGAAAAGGAACAGCTCCAGTCTACAGCTCCCAGCATGAGCAATGCAGAAGATGGGTGATTTCTGCATTTCCAACTGAGGTACCGGACTCATCTCACTGGGGAGTGTCAGAAACTGGGTGCAGGACAGTGGGTTCAGGACTGAGCCAAAGCAGGGCAAGGCATCACCTCACCTGGGAAGCGCAAGGGGTCAGGGAATCCCCTTTCCTAGTCAAAGAAAGGGGTGACAGATGACACCTGGAAAATCAGGTGACTCCCACCCTATTACTGCGCTTTTCCAATGGTCTTAGCAAACGGCACACCAGGAGATTATATCCCATGCCTGGCTCGGAGGGTCCTGCGCCCACGGAGCCTCACTCATTGCTAGCACAGCAGTCTGAGATCAAACTGCAAGGCAGCAGCGAGGCTGTGGGAGGGGCATCTGCCATTGCCGAGGCTTGAGTAGGTAAACAAAGCCGCTGGGAATCTCTAACTGGGTGGAGCCCACTGCAGCTCAAGGAGACCTGCCTGCCTCTGTAGACTCCACCTCTGGGGGCAGGGAATAGCCAAACAAAAGGCAGCAGAATCCTCTGCAGACTTAAATGTCCCTGTCTGACAGCTTTGAAGAGAGTAGAGGTTCTCCCAGCACATAGCTGGAGATCTGAGAACGGACAGACTGCCTCCTCAAGTGGGTCCCTGACCCCCAAGTAGCCTAACTGGGAGGCAGCCCCAGTAGGGGCAGACTGACTCCTCACACGGCCAGGTAATCCTCTGAGACAAAAATTCCAGAGGAACGATCAGGCAGCAACATTCGCTGCTCACCAATATCTGCTGTTCTGCAGCCTCCGCTGCTGATACCCAAGCAAACAGGGTCTGGAGTGGACCTCAAGCAAACTCCAACAGACCTGCAGCTGAGGGTCCTGACTGTTAGAAGGAAAACTAACAAACAGAAAGGACATCCACACCAAAACCCCATCTGTACATCACCATCTTCAAAGACCAAAGGTAGATAAAACCACAAAGATGGGGAAAAAACAGAGCAGAAAAACTGGAAACTCTAAAAATCAGAGTGCCTCTCTTCCCCCAAAGGAACGCAGCTCCTCACCAGTAATGGAACAAAGCTGGATGGAGAATGACTTGGAAGAGTTGAGAGAAGAAGGCTTCAGACGATCAAACTACTCTGAGCTAAAGGAGGAAGTTTGAACCCATGGCAAAGAAGTTAAAAACCTTGAAAAAAAATTAGACGAATGGCTAACTAGAATAACCAATGCAGAGAAGTTCTTAGAGGACCTGATGGAGGTGAAAACCAAGGCACGAGAACTACAAGATGAATGCACAAGCCTCAGTAGCCGATTCGATCAACTGGAAGAAAGAGTATCAGGGATGGAACATCAAATGAATGAAATGAAGCGAGAAGAGAAGTTTAGAGAAAAAAGAATAAAAAGAAACGAACAAAGCCTCCAAGAAATATGGGGCTATATGAAAAGACCAAATCTACGTCTGATTGGTGTACCTGAAAGCAACGGGGAGAATGGAACCAAGTTGGAAAACACTCTGCAGGATATTATCCAGGAGAACTTCCCCAATCCAGAAAGGCAGGCCAACATTCAAATTCAGGAAATACAGAGAACGCCACAAAGATACTCCTCAAGGAGAGCAACTCCAAGACACATAATTGTCAGATTCACCAAAGTTGAAATGAAGGAAAAAATGTTAAGGGCAGCCAGGGAGAAAGGTCAGGTTACCCATAAAGGGAAGCCCATCAGACCAACAGCTGATCTCTCAGCAGAAACTCTATAAGCCAGAAGAGAGTGGGGGCCAATATTTAACATTCTTAAAGAAAAGAATTTTCAACCCAGAATTTCATATCCAGCCAAACTAAGCTTCATAAGTGAAGGAGAAATAAAATACTTTACAGACAAGCAAATGCTGAGAGATTTTGTCACCACCAGGCCTGCTAAAAGAGCTCCTGAAGGAAGCACTAAACATGGAAAGGAAAAACTGGTACCAGCCACTGCAAAAACATGTCAAATTGTAAAGACCATCGAGGCTAGGAAGAAACTGCATCAACTAACGAGCAAAATAACCAGCTAACATCATAATGACAGGATCAAATTCACACATAACAATATTAACCTTAAATGTAAATGGGCTAAGTGCTCCAATTAAAAGACACAGACTGGCAAATTGGATAAAGACTCAAGCCCCATCAGTGTGCTGTATTCAGGAAACCCATCTCGTGTGCAGAGACACACATAGGCTCAAAATAAAAGGATGGAGGAAGACCTACCAAGCAAATGGAAAACAAAAAAAGGCAGAGGTTGCAATTCTAGTCTCTGATAAAACAGACTTTAAACCAACAAAGATCAAAAGAGACAAAGAAGGCCATTACATAATGGTAAAGGGATCAATTCAACAAGAAGAGCTAACTATCCTAAATATATATGCTCCCAATACAGGAGCATCCAGATTCATAAAGCAAGTCCTGAGTGACCTACAAAGAGACTTAGACTTCCACACATTAATAATGGGAGACTTTAACACCCCACTGTCAACATTAGACAGATCAACGAGACAGAAAGTTAACAAGGATATCCAGGAATTGAACTCAGCTCTGCACCAAGTGGACCTAATAGACATCTACAGAACTCTCCACCCCAAATCAACAGAATATACATTCTTCTCAGCACCACACCACACTTATTCCAAAATTGACCACATAGTTGGAAGTAAAGCACTCCTCAGCAAATGTAAAAGAACAGAAATTATAACAAACTGTCTCTCAGACCACAGTGCAATCAAACTAGAACTCAGGATTAAGAGTTCCATGTAGTTGATCAAAACCACTCAACTACATGGAAACTGAACAACCTGCTCCTGAATGACTACTGAGTACATAACGAAATGAAGGCAGAAATAAAGATGTTCTTTGATACCAACGAGAATAAAGACACAGCATCCAGAATCTCTGGGACACATTCAAAGCAGTGTGTAGAGGCAAATTTATAGCATTAAATGCCCACAAGAGAAAGCAGGAAAGATCTAAACTTGATATCCTAACATCACAACTAAAAGAAGTAGAGAAGCAAGAGCAAACACATTCAAAAGCTAGCAGAAGGCAAGAAATAACTAAGATCAGAGCAGAACTGAAGGAAATAGAGACACAAAAAACCCTTCAAAAAATCAATGAATCCAGGAGCTGGCTTTTTGAAAAGATCAACAAAATTGATAGAACATTAGCAAGACTGATAAAGAAAAGAGAGAAGAATCAAATAGATGCAATAAAAAATGATAAAGGGGATATCACCACTGATCCCACAGAAATGCAAACTACCATCAGAGAATACTATAAATGCCTCTACGCAAATAAACTAGAAAATCTAGTAGAAATGGATAAATTCCTCGACACATACACCCTCCCAAGACTAAACCAGGAAGAAGTTGAATCTCTGAATAGACCAATAACAGGCTCTGAAATTGAGGCAATAATTAATAGCTTACCAACCAAAAAAAGTCCAGGACCAGATGGATTCACAGCCGAATTCTACCAGAGGTACAAGGAGTAGCTGGTACCATTCCTTCTGAAACTCTTCCAATCAATAGAAAAAGAGGGAATCTTCCCTAACTCATTTTATGAGGCCAACATCATCCTGATACCAAAGCCTGGCAGAGATATAACAAAAAAAGAGAATTTTAGACCAATATCCCTGATGAACATCGATGCAAAAATCCTCAATAAAATACTGGCAAACCGAATCCAGCAGCACATCAAAAAGCTTATCCACCATGATCAAGTGGGCTTCATCCCTGGGATGCAAGGCTGGTTCAACCTACGCAAATCAATAAACATAATCCAGCATATAAACAGAACCAAAGACAAAAACCATATGATTACCTCAATAGATGCAGAAAATGCCTTTGACAAAATTCAACAATGCTTCATGCTAAAAACTCTCAATAAATTAGGTATTTATGGGACGTATCTCAAAATAATAAGAGCTATCTATGACAAACCCACAGCCAATGTCATACTGAATGGGCAAAAACTGGAAGCATTCCCTTTGAAAACTGGCACAAGACAGGGTTGCCCTCTCTCACCACTCCTATTCAACATAGTGATGGAAACTCTGGCAAGGGCAATCAGGCAGGAGAAGGAAATAAAGGGTATTCAATTAGGAAAACAGGAAGTCAAATTGTCCCTGTTTGCAGATGACATGATTGTATATCTAGAAAACCCTATCATCTCAGCCCAAAATCTCTTTAAGCTGATAAGCAACTTCAGCAAAGTCTCAGGATACAAAATCAATGTGCAAAAATCACAAGCATTCTTATACACCAATAACAGACAAACAGAGAGCCAAATCATGAGTGAACTCCCATTCACAATTGCTTCAAAGAGAATAAAATACCTAGGAATCCAACTTACAAGGGATGTGAAGGACCTCTTCAAGGAGAACTACAAACCACTGCTCAGTGAAATAAAGGAGGATACAAGCAAATGGAAGAACATTCCGTGCTCACGGGTAGGAAGAATCAATATCGTGAAAATGGCCATACTGCCCAAGCTAATTTATAGATTCAATGCCATCCCCATCAAGCTACCAATGACTTTCTTCACAGAATTGGAAAAAACTACTTTAAAGTTCATATGGAACCAAAAAAGAGCCCGCATCGCCAAGTCAATCCTAAGCCAAAAGAACAAAGCTGGAGGCATCACGCTACCTGACTTCAAACTATACTACAAGGCTACAGTAACCAAAACAGCATGGTACTGGTACCAAAACAGACATATAGACCAATGGAACAGAACAGAGCCCTCAGAAATAACGCTGCATATCTACAACCATCTGATCTTTGACAAACCTGACAAAAACAAGCAATGCGGAAAGGATTCCCTATTTAATAAATGGTGCTGGGAAAACTGGCTAGCCACATGGAGGAAGCTGAAACTGGATCCCTTCCTTACACCTTATACAAAAATTAATTCAAGATGGATTAAAGACTTAAATGTTAGACCTAAAACCATAAAAACCCTAGAAGAAAACTAGGCAATACCATTCAGGACACAGGCATGGGCAAGGACTTTATGTCTAAAACACCAAAAGCAATGGCAACAAAAGCCAAAATTGACAAATGGGATCTAATTAAACTAAAGAGCATCTTCACAGCAAAAGAAACTACCATCAGAGTGAACAGGTAACTTATAGAATGGGAGAAAAATTTTGCAATCTACTCATCTGACAAAGGGCTAATATCCAGAATCTACAATGAACTCCAACAAATTTACAAGAAAAAAACAAACAACCCCATCAAAAAGTGGGCAAAGGATATGAACTGACACTTCTCAAGACATTTATGCAGCCAAAAGACACATGAAAAAATGCTCACCATCACTGGCCATCAGAGAAATGCAAATCAAAACCACAATGAGATACCATCTCACATCAGTTAGAATGGCAATCACTAAAAAGTCAGGAAACAACAGGTGCTGGAAAGGATGTGGAGAAATAGGAACACTTTTACACTGTTGGTGGGACTGTAAACTAGTTCAACCATTGGGGAAGTCAGTCTGGCAAATCCTCAGGGATCTAGAACTAGAAATACCATTTGACCCAGCAATCCCATTACTGGATATATACCCAAAGGACTATAAATCATGCTGCTATAAAGACACATGCACACGTATGTTTATTGCGGCACTATTCACAATAGCAAGGACTTGGAACCAACCCAAATGTCCAACAATGATAGACTGGATTAAGAAAATGTGGCACATATACACCATGGAATACTATGCAGCCATAAAAAATGATGAGTTCATGTCCTTTGTAGGGACATGGATGAAATTGGAAACCATCATTCTCAGCAAACTATTGCAAGGACAAAAAACCAAACACCGCATGTTCTCACTCATAGGTGGGAACTGAACAATGAGAACACATGGACACAGGAAGGGGAACATCACACACCGGGGCCTGTTGTGGGGTGGGGGAAGGGGGGAGGGATAGCATTAGGAGATATACCTAATGTTAAATGACGAGTTAATAGGTGCAGCACACCAACATGGCACATATATACATATGTAACTAATCTGCACGTTGTGCACATGTACCCTACAACTTAAAGTATAATTAAAAAAAAAAAAGTTTTAAATAGAGAAGTGCCGGTGGTGAATTTATGTATTTTGATTGTGATATTTATTGACATATTCTCTCAAAAATATTTATTATAAGGAATGAGCTTATAAGATTATGGAGGCTGAGACTCCCAAAATCTATTGGAGACATGGGAGAGATGATTGTATAATTCCAGTCTAAAATCCAAAAGTTGGCAGAGGCTGGACACTAGGACAGCCAACATTTTGGTTTGAGTCTAAAGATGAGTAAAGACTGATGTCCCAGCTCATGCAGTCAGGAGGGAAAAGTTTCTTCTTATTTGTGTGAGGGGGCAGGCTTTTTGTTGTATTCAAGCCTTCAACTGATTGGAGGAGGGCCACCCACATTGGGGAGAGCAATCCGTTTTACTCAGTGTACTGACTGATTCAAATGTTGATTTCATCCAAAAATCCTCACAGACACATACAGAGTAATGTTTGACCAAATATCTGAGCCGCCCATGGTTCAGTCAAATTGACACATAAAATTAACCATCATGCATCCTTTGTGACTTACAGCTCATAATTTGTGAGTGAGATATATATGCATGTATGTGAATGTATATACACATGTATAGTTATATTTATATATATACACATGTATATATAGTTATATTACATAGACACATTAAGCTTTCCCTCTATAGTAAATTCTGATCATTCAAGGCATATGACCATATCTTTATTCTGAAAAAACTGAATCACAAGAGCCAGCCAATTACTAGATGTGTTGAATGATTTCTTAATATAGTTTTGAAAAAAAAAAAATACAGTTCAGTGATATAGTCCATGGCCTCAAGATATTTGTATGTTGCAGAAAGTAAGCTTTACACTAGCATCCCAGATGGACAATCATACTAAATTATAGAATAGCATTTTTATTCTCAAGCAATTATGTTTGTCTCATAGAAATTTGGCCATATTCTGCAGTTTTCTCTTTAAAAATTACTCACTATGTGATATGAGTGATAGACAAGGAGTTTTGTTACCCAGATCCTCTTCAGAAATGGACTGTTGCCTCTACTGCTGCTGCTGCTGCTGACCACATGCCTGGTCTAGCTATCAGCTCCTTTAGGTGCCTCCTCAGTGAGAGATCTGGCTGAGGTCACGTCCTTTCCATAGTAGCCCACATCCAGTGACTGACCTCTGGCGGGTGCTAAAGTGCAGTCATTCTGACTCCCGGGGAACAAGCCTGATAAGCCATATATGCACTCCAAAGCTCCCTGCACACTCGGCCAAGGCTTTGTTGGGCTTGCCTCGATGTTTGACTTCTCTCTTTGCCTACTCTTACTGCTGGCCTCTCCCTTCCCCAGGTGTTGGTCCCTGATCAATATCCTTCATATCAAACTGTGCTCAATCTCTGCCTTTAAAGATTACAATCTATAACCATATAGCAATCAGAAGTGAAAAATGTTTATAAAGTGGGAAAATACGTGGTTTATTTTTGATAATGGTTTTCTGTGTCTAATGTTACAGGGATGTTGATTATTTTTAAAAGTCTACACGTGCTTTCAGATACTTATTTTTTCAAAGCTACACAATGGGGTATAACTTCTATCAGCTTCTCCAGCCCCAAGTACAAATTTGAAAGTGATTATTTCAGACTCTGTTGCTATTGCTGTAACCTGTTCTCCAGTGAATCAGAATAATGGGAGTTGGGTACATCCTCTGTGGCAGTAAAGTTGGCTCTGCTAGTACACAGGGTATTATCTTCTTTGTAATGCTTGCGAGAAGAAGATCAAAAGTAGCTCCGATCTTCATCTTAAACCATAGATTATGAGTCAACCGGGGTTGGCCCAAGATAAATATCTGATGTGTGGTTAGTCATATGGTGAGTCAGTGTTCTAATCAGGGGTAGAGTTAATCAGTCGGGGTTACTCACCATGCCTAACTTTCATGCACTCCTTCCAGAGGGAAAATACATGCATTCTTTTGGCATATTTGGTTTTGCATGTACATCATTATGATTCTCCTCCCACTACCACAAGAAAAAGATATTAATTGTAGTAAAAAATAAAGTTATAAACTTCTGGCAAGCTAAAACTGAGAACAAGTTATCAAAGGGATGTGTGCCTGTTCACTTTTAGAAGTGTAATAGGTCTTTCATAGCTGAGAAAGGACAGAAATAGGGAGATAAAGTTGTTCACCTCAGATCACAAGCTAAATTGGTGGCAACGGTTGGACTAGAACCCAGATGTAATGGGTAAGTTTCAGCCACATTATGTCCATCCCATTTATACTTCCTTGGTTGACTAATATTGATGTAACCAAAAAGACATCTACTCAAAATTCAATATTCTAATGGTAGTTATTGAGAACTTACTATGTGTCTGGTCCTGTTTTAAGAGTAGGATATACAGCAGTGAATCAGGCACTTTTTTTTTTTATCAAGAACTTTACTTTCTGGCAAAGATATATATTTTTTTCCTGCTAGAGGCCGTTTATAGCATATCAACAGCCAGATAAGCCTTGAACAAACAGGTAATAAAAAGGACAGTCTTGGCTATTCTTTTTGTGATTTAATCTAGACAACATTTCTCTCTTGGTACTTACTTCATCAGGCTGGTATAAGGACTTGCTACCGCATTCATTGTCAGCAATGGTCACAGCATGCCTGAATACTTTTTTGTTGTTGATAACTGTATTTAAAGGTGTTGTACCATTCACTTGCAAAGAAACTGTTTTTATCAAACACGATTTTGCTTTGGAAGAATGGCAATGTAATTCAGCCATGTTTTTTCTAAATTAATGTAACATTTGCATAATAATATTTTAAAGTGATTGCTTGGGCCACTTTCTTTTTTTATTTTTTGCAGAAGAACTAGCAGGTCACTCTTAGAGAAACATTTGTTAAATTTCCAAATCATAATGTATTTTAGTGGCGAAAGGAGCTCAATAAAGGAAATTAAAGGCATCATGGACTCCACAGAGCATGGAACACAATGAGCTCTCAAAAAGTCATTTGTTGACAGATATCGTTATTCTCATTTGACAGCATTCTGTGTATCTCCTTTATATCACTTATTATAATTAGAATTAATCCTATTCAATTGCTTCTGGAGAAGCACCGTGGTTAAGTGGCTAAGAGGATGAACTCAGAAGCCAGTCTAGCAGGGCTCATGCCTGCATTTCTGCTCCCATCACCTACTAGCAATGTATAGCTTTGGATATGTTACTAAACTTCTATGTGTCAATTCCTTGAACGTAAATAAGTATAACATATTACCTATAGAGTTATCATAAGATTTAAATTAGGTAATATTTGTGAAGTACTTGGAACATTGCTCAGTGTATATAACAAGTATTATGCAACTATTTATAAAATGAATAAAAAATTAAAATTTTCCTTACTAGTCATACTCATAGAAAGTAGAACATATCAGTCTTAGTTACTGATTCTCATCTTCTCATCTTCCGTAGTTATGTTTCCAGGTTGAGTTGTTCAATAAATTATTATTGAATGAATGAATGCATTAAAGTTTTAAGGCTCATAAATGGTGAGAAGATCCATCAAGATCATTTGTCATGATTCTATAGATTCTTCAACAGAATAGTAGGGCTAGTGCTACTACTGATTCTGTGTACCTTCCTTGTTGCTGCACAAATATTATTTCATTTGACATTAAAACAGCCTTAAAATGTAAATATCAAATCTCCACCTCACAGGTGAAGCAGCTGAAGTTTGAAGAAGTTAAATAACTTATCAAAAGTTTGGACAGAACCTACAATCAAAACCAGATCCTTTTGATGCCAAAGTTCATTTTCTTCCATGCTACAGTCTTACATAAAGAGAGCGTGTTGGCTGATATCAGGTAGGGAAGTCTAAAATCCACAAGGGGAAATTTATAGAGGTATGAGAAAAATATTACAGAATTTATTGTATAAGGATTCGTCTTTCAAAAGATGTGTCTCCTAGTTTTCCTTCCAGGCAAATGTCAAGCCCAATGATATTAGCAATATTCCACATTACTTACTAACTTCTTTTACTAATGTCAATTTATTACAAAAGTAAAGCCGAAGTATGAGGTCATTGTAGTTCAGTTCATAAAATACAATTAAGCAAGCTATTCATAGGTTTGAAGTACAGGATTAACAAAAAAATGCATATGAAATATTTTACCAATGATAAATTAACAAGAAGGCCAGTTTAATTTGATATAGCTCAAGTGCAATAAAACAAAGTCAAAAATCATTACATCTTTACTCATAAACCATAGTATGTAAACCATAATGCATAAGCCATATATGCTCAGATCAGATGAATTTGGAAAGTGAGGGAAAATGAGCAGCCTAGACAACTGTTGGAAACAATGCAAAGCTACCAATGGAATTCTATGATCAAGCTAGGAATTCACTGGGCCTGGAGAAGTTAAGTAGCAACACTGCAGGAGGGATGGAATAGACTGGCACAAGCACATCTTATCTGTTCTTCCTGAATTGAGCTTTGTATACTATCAGATTCCATTGTACCAGAATGTCATAATTGGACTATGTAGCGTACATTGAGCTGAGGGCAATAACAAGTATGAGACACAGCAGGATTTTGAAAAAGATTAATATGTCAGCTTAAGGTGGCAACCTGATCCACTTATTACCTCCATTAAATAGCTACAATTGATTATTCATCATTTCAAAACTTATCTCCAAAAAATAATAGCATGCTTACTCTATCACACCTGGACTTTGAGTGCATTCTACTCTATTTAAGAACATTGTTTTGAATTATTTTTATGTCACAATCACTTCACAAAATCTAAAAGAAAGTCAGAGATGCTACCGGGGCAAAACATACATGCCCCTTGCTTCTCGTTTGTCTTATTTATGACTGGATCCATTTCTTGTCCTGTTCATGAAAGTAGAAGGGGGTGCTTAGAAATCATAGATTGTATTCCAAAACAAACAAGCAAAAACAAACAAACATAAAGCCAGACCCTAACTCACAATTTCATCAAAAAGTAGCAGAACTCTCTTTCATGGCAAGAAGAGTGCAAGCTTGTCCTTTGGAAATTCTTCTGAATCAACAAAAGTACGTGTGACTGAATCGTGTGGCCAAGATGGAATGCTGTGGCAATACAAATTACAGAGAAGATGCATGGCTTTTCATCTGCTGCCCTCACCCGCAGATGTCTGTGGGATGAAAGTAGTAGTCACTGCCAGCCACCCCAGTCCTGCTGTTCTGACACCCTGTAATCGTTTGCTGTATTCATTACCACCCTCATCATCCACTAAGCCTCCTCTTAGGGGTACTTTATTGTACACATTTCACTTTAAAAAATTAAGTCACATCAAGATCAATTTTGCCTCCAGGATTTCACAACATCCTTTGAGCTCACAGTAACCCTGAGGATATTGTGCAATTGGAGTTGGGACTCTCTTGCCTAAGTTATAACTTTGTGAAAGAAAGCGGGTGAAAGTGGGGGAGTTGATCTTGCTTAAGACAATTGAGTGGATATTAAGCAAATACACAGGGGTAAGTTTAAAAGTGACTGGTAAATCTGGTAAAACTTTATCGAGTTATCATTTTTCGAGTTATCATTTTTAATGTTCACACCTTCTTACAGTATTTTTACAGGCAGTATGCTTTTGCTTGCCCTAAGTAAAATAGCATGGTTTTGTTTCTGTGTTTTTCTCTGGGGCATGTCTTCTGTATGCTAATCTGACTCATCATTGTTAATTTAAAATATTATAAATAAGCAAATACATGACTCGATAAATGTGATGAGTAAGGAGAAACTGATGTTTGCCTAGCCAGCTCAGACCTACATTTTAATCAAAAAGCATGTCTCACACACCATCAATATGTTTTCAAGTGACCTGTCATGACCAGTTCTAATCACAAGCATGCCATTCACTCTTTCATAATAAATTGGCAGATCATGCTAATAAAAGAAAGGGAAGCTATCAATTTTATGGGTGCCAGACAAGCTATGCCATTGATTTTGTAATTTATGATATACACTTGCAAAATAAAGGCGGCTAAGGAAAGAGTTTCATAAACAAGATAAAATGCTACAGGAGAATAATCAATTAGATTAGTTGACAAATAGGTGGATAAAAACGTTATAAAAATATTATGCTTTCCTAATGGTCAAACATTCAGGGATTCAGTGTCGTATTATATCTGTATAATCCCACAACAAAAAGGGGTCTGTGTTGATGGCAGCTACATGTCAATTTTTAAGATTGGCTAATTGATATTTTTAAAAGTATTTGGCTGGAAAAGTCACAAAGATTCAGTTGACTGGGACTCAAAAATTTTTTGTTCAAGAGAAAAAGAAATCATAATACAGGTTGCTATTGATTACACCAATAAAATTTTAAAAATTACTATATGGCATGGTGTTTTGTGACTTTGTGGTGTTTGTCTATGGAAAAATCATTTAGGTTAGTTCACATTTTAATAGAAAATGAGAGTTTGCAATGGAAATAGGAACTTGGGAGCTCACAGAAAAATCTGGGGTAGACTTGGGATCAGATAAGGCAGTCTACCTAAATAAGCATGGTTAAATACACATTATGTCTTATATTTAAAGCCAAAACTAGTTGTTTGCTTTTGATTAAAAGATTAGATTTTGTTCTGAAGTCCAGTTTCAATATTTTAGTTTTGTCATTAAATTATGTTTCTACATTGAAATTATGTTTCTACATTGATAAAACTAGAAAAATTAAGTATAATGCTATATTATTTATTAATATGAACAAAAATCTATTTGTCTAAGCTTTGCTCATCTAAAAATATATATGTATAGCAGACAAAGCAATGCAAATTAAACATTTTAAATCTTATACTTGCATTCAACAATCTTTATCTTGTGTAGCGTTAACGCACATACACACACGTATGTATATGCACATACACACACGTATGTATATGCACATACACACACATTCCTAATACCTAAACACAAGTCAATGTTCATCCAAAAAGTAACAGATCATCAATTACTTCTAGAAATTTCTGGATACCTTTATTATACTGATGTTTATCATATTGAATAAATGTTTGTCTTATGGAACTCACAGCACTTTGCATCCAATCATCTTATATTGGGCCACCATTCCAACAGGGTGAAAAGTTAAATGTATTATTGATTACAAATGGTCTTATTTAGGTAATTTCAAGAATATTAAATGTTATTTTGCCCCAAATTATTATATCTCAGTTAATGGTGAAGTGATATGACTTTAAATGCTATGCAATGGCTCCATAATAATTTTTTTTGTAAATATAATCTCCAGATCAATTATTAAAATCAGCTAATAATTGGTTGTTTTCAGGTAAAATTGATAGTTTTTAAAACATTCAAAATAAGTCCATTTGAAAGTCATTCAATTTTGTTAAGAAATCTTTTGCTGAATATTTGTGAAGTGTGGATATTAAATAACTTTTGCAAGCATAGTATCCACTCATGTTGCAGGTTATTCTTTCTTGCTGTGGTTTTAATCTCCCCACAAAACAAAACAACAAAAAAATTAGCTACAGATTTGAAGTGATATTTGTTTTGCATATGCAAACTATGGGACTCAGCTGATAGATAAGGATGTGTATGCAGTGTTGTTCTATCCATCATCAAATTCACTTCTCAACTTTTTTTAATAAGCAAAATAATAGTTTTAAATAAAATATAAGTTGATGATACACTGTCTGGAACAATTACCAACTAGATTTGTGTCCCCAGTAGTAGCCGCTCATTGGTTCTACTGGTTTCCTGGTAGGCACATTTGTGATTCTGGATCAAAGGACTTTTCATGAAAGAATCATTATTAAGTGTTTTACAAAAGCATTTTTCCTGTTTAGGGTTAGTTCCTCAAAATGCATCTTGGCCGCACAACTCTTAACACTGTCTTGTGTTTTAACACTTTAAACAACCCCCTCCAGATTTGTCTAGAGCCTGAAATTAGGTTTATTTTTCTCTCCTTTTTTTCATCCTTTAAAAAAATAAATAATATTACTAACTGGTCTGAAATATGATCCTTTAAAAACTATGTGGCATTAACAGAATTCTACAGTGCAAAAGTACAAAGAAGACTAAAAGAATAAGGGCAAAGGAGAGCAATCATTTGCTTCAGCCTTGCATTATGTTGAACTTTGGTGGAATGGATCCAAGACGGAATTAAATCCAAATGTTTCCTGGTTTCTTCCATCTTAATAGCCTCATATTTCCTTCCATTTCATCTCATCCACAGTGTTCACATTTAAAATTGTCATCTTTGAAAACATTGAATATATTTATGGCTTGTCTGCTTCCTGATATATATTCTGATCTATCATATTGTTATAGTTGCTAGACAACAAAAGAGATTTCAGATTTATATGTAATATGGAAATTTAAATTAGGGAGGAAATGTGACTACATCATGCCAACTTCAAAATAAATCCTCCCTCTTACTCTAAAAGATATGACAATATTTGTAAAGCTATTTTCCTGACCTTTATAATATGTTTAGCCATTAAATTGCAGAAACCTACGAAGTAGTCCAAGTTCATGGTATAAAAACAATAAAAACG
Organism: Pongo abelii; assembly: GCF_028885655.2. Classification (NCBI taxonomy): domain Eukaryota; kingdom Metazoa; phylum Chordata; class Mammalia; order Primates; family Hominidae; genus Pongo; species Pongo abelii. Next base: position 129,642,426 of record NC_071996.2, read on the forward strand.
CAGGATAAAAACACAAAAATAGAACAGAAAAATTATGGCTCTAATGATAAAAAATTAACATGTAATTCCTGTTTCTAGCTTAATTTATACTACCTTATTTAAATCTTCCACAATATGATGAGATTATTATTCAGTGCCTGCTGGGTTGAGATGTTAAAAGCCTTGTCCCATGTCACACTGCTGCTAGGTAATAGAATCAGAATTAAATTTAAACAATTGGATTCCCCTAGACACATTTTTTTCTTTCTTCTTTGAGTAATCTCTGCACATGTTACACTCAGGGCTGTTGCAAAATAAGAAACTGAAGACAGGAAGTAGAAGGGAAAGAAGAAAAGGAGGAAGTTGGTGTGATTTAGCATTTATACCATCCCTGTGCAGCTTCTCACTATCAGTATCAAATCAGACTGGAATTTTCTGATTCAGTCATTGTTTTAGTCAGGGTTCTCTAGAGGGACAGAACTAATAGGATATATATCTATATCTATCTAGATAGATATATAGAGAGAAAGAGAGAGAGAGAGGAGTTTATTAAGGAGCATTAACTCACGTGATCACAAGTCCCACAATAGGCCATCTGTAAGCTGAGGAGCAAGGAAGCCAGTTCAAGTCTCAAAGCTGAAGAACTTGGAGTCTGATGTTTGAGGTCAGGAAGCATCCAGCTCACGAGAAAGATGTAGGCTTGGAGGCTAAGCCAGTCTAGTCTTTTCCATGTTCTTCTGCCTGCTTTTTTTTCTGGCCACACTGGCAACTGATTAGATTGTGCCCACCCAGATTGAGGGTGGGCCTGCCTTTCCCAGCCTACTGACTCAAATGTTAATCTCCTTTGGCAATACCCTCACAGACACACCCAGGATCAATACTTTGCATCCTTCCTCCCTTCCCACTAGTGCCTATTGTTGGCATCTTTATGTCCATGAGTACCCAGTGTTTGGCTTTCACTTATAAGTGAGAACATGCGGTATTTGGTTTTTCTGATCCTACGTTAATTCGCTTAGGATAATGGCCTCCAGCTGCATTCATATTGTCTCAATAGGTTTCTGTACCAAAAAAAGAAGAGGAAGAGCAAGGAGGAAAAGGAGGAGAACAGAAAGGAGAGGAAGGAGGAGTAGAAGGAGAGAAATGACCATTCTATCTAAATAAACAACTCTATCTAAATCACGCATCAGCAGGAGGATATTTATGGCCTCAGCACATTTCTTTTACTGCATGCTAGAGACACTTGGCTCTTCCCTCTCAAATTCAAATGTCAGTGGAATGGCTAACTCATGTGAACAGGCTTTTTTCCCAGGGAGGAGCCAGCCACACAATGAAATTTAAATGGAAAAAAGCTTCCTGATGTTCCTCTGCAGTACTTTGAATCATGCCAACTGCTAGACCAGATTAATTACACAATTGTAAGAGCAGGAAATAAACTAATTGAGGCCATTTATCCTCCTCTTTTTTTTCGAGAAATACTATTTTGTCTTGATATGAGTCCTCTCTTTCACCTTGACTTGTTTTGTCAACTCAACCACTTCTCAAACTTTTCAAGAGGGAACTGTGTATGACTTGAACCTAAGTTTTTCCCAAATGAGAAGCAGCAATTACTTTAGTGCTTGCTTCCTCAGTAATGGAATTCTTGATTGCTTTTAAAAGCATCCTAGCATATAAAAGGGGGGGTCTTTCTGCCAAAAGTAAAATCCTAACTCAAGACAGGTAAAATGGGTAGGGCCCTGGTTCAACAGATTAAATCCATATTTTCATACTTTAAATCAATCCCTCCTTATCTGTCAGCCATTGTTCAGGGGAACACGGACTTTAGAAGTGCAAATTTTTCCAGCCTAACTCTATTATAATAATGTATGTATTCAAATATTCTATGAAACTATATTCCAGTAAACATGTGGGAAAAAAATAGAGACTCTATTTTACAGGAAATTATCACATTTAATCTTATTTTTGAAGCTTACTCACTGAAGATAATATATTTAGCAATTTGCTAAATGATAAAAAAAAACGGAAAATTATACAAATGTTGGTTGTAACATAGTTTTCCTTGAGGAATAAAATATATGTTAGTCTAGGAGTCTATCATCAGATTTGGAGAGAGATTTTCATCTCTATAATGCCATTTCCTTTATTGACATAATGTTTCCTTAGCTACTCTGTTTAATCTGCAGAGTTCCTCTCAATACTACTGCTTTTATCATTCTCAGGAATACACAAACTTGAATCTTAATCTGAACCTTGCGATAAAATTATATTTATAACAGACCCTGAGAAAACTTTATGATTCAAAGATAATTAAATAGGTAAAACTGTGTGTTTGCACCCCAAATTCCCTTCATGGAAGATCTCCAACTATATTCAAGCCTTCGCTAGTGCTAGAAGAAAGCAGCCCATGTTATTCTTTTGTGGCAGAGCAGTGCCTGTTTACTCTTCCTACATCTCCTTCCCATTTCATGGATTGTGACAAAGCTTTTCCTCAGTTCCAAACTACTTCACTTCAAAGGTCCGGTGGAAATCTCCCCACTTCCTGAAATACCTAGGAAACCCCTCTGTGTCTGAGTAGCCCTTTGATTATGGGAAAGGCAGGGGGTGAATGACGCTCAGATTAGATCTAAAAGAGACTTGCTATGTCCAGCAGGCCTTGTTGGAGAGAGAGGGTGTTACAGATGTTGGACTGGGGCCCTGGGTCAAATTCATCAGCCCTCATATTTTTCTTTTCTCTTCTTGAGAAAAATATTCCAGATGGTATATATTAATGTGTATTTGTAATACTTTTGGCACGGGATAGTGGCAAGATAAGAAAAAGTGAAGTAAACAGAGATGAAAAAGCAAGTTACCAGTGAAACAAAACTGGAAGCATTTAAGTTTCTAAGTAAGAGACTTCAGAGAATTAGATATAAAAAAGGCCAATTGATTTATCTGTCATTTTGTCTCCCAGTTGGAGGAAAAAAAGAGAGAAATTTCATAAGATCCACTCTTCCCTTTTAGTGGAGTTGTTTGAAAACAAATGTTTTCCAAAGTTAATAAATTTAATGTGGTAAACTTTACAATTACGTATTTCTCTTGTTATTGGTCTTAACTATTTTCTGATTCCCTTCACTCATCATTTTATTTCTGAAACTTGACTGATAAAACTTGCTCAAGCATGTTGTATATGGGAATTGCCAGGCAATTGCTAAACAACTGCATATCTCTTAAACTTGAACATAGAGATAATCCATTTTCGGTCATGCACTTTTAAGGTAGTTAGCCTTGGCCTTACTTCTGCGGTAACTTATCCTTGATTGGAAGCCATAGCAGTAGAAATCAAATTCAGTGATCAGAATCGCTTTACATGAATTATTCAATTCATTGAATGTCAACGTGATTCATATCTGTTCCCAGCCTCCTGCAAAACTGAAGAATTTGCTGTGTTGTTTTTCTATTTTCCTCTCTCTGGACCTGTATTTAAGCAATTCCTCTTGCTTGAAGTATCATAGTCCAGCTTATTGAGAAACAATTCCTTAAGGGTGTTTCTGTGTTCCTACACATTTTTTGAGCAGAGACACGGACTGCTTCTGTTCCAGGCTATCTTTCCAAAGATGTTTACAGAGAAAACAGTCTAGAAAGATAGAACTACTGTTTTCCTCTGGAGCAAAGCTTGAGTTCTTTTGTCACGTAACCCACTACTTGTGTAGGCATTACATGGCTGTATTGTATCTTATTACTGTATGTGAATGAGGGCTTAAGGAACTCACAGAAGAAAATTCTGACACTCTTGCTTCTGCTATTTCTGTGACCGATACACTTTCCTTTGTCTCTGACACAGGAGTTTGTGTTTTCTGCCAGCATCTATGAATCTCTGGAAGACTAAATTATTAGCTTGGAAATGGAGTAAAATCTCAGACCCTTTATAGTTCTTGATACAGCTTCAATTGTTTTTTTCTTAAAAGAAGTTTTATTCAATCCTTCCTGGTATAAATATTAAATATAATAATTCAGTGCTTCCAAAACCTTCTCTGAAAATAAAGCTCCTCTAGCATATGGCTAAATAAACAGACTATTAGATAAATCTCCTAGAAAATCTCATTTATATTTCTAAATATGAACAAGGAAATCTGTTTTTTATTTTATTTTGTTTTATTTTATGACAGGGTCTTGCTCTGTCACCCAGGATGAATGTACAGTGGTGTGATCACAGCTCACTGCAGCATAGAACTCTCAGGCTCAAGCAATCCTCCTACCTCAGCCTCCCGAGTAGCTGGGACCACAAGTGTGCACAACCACACCTAGCTAATTTTTTTATTTCTTATAGAGACAGGGCTTTTGTTATGTTACTCAGGCTAGTCTTGACTCCCAGACTCAAGCAATCCTCCCACCTCAGCCTTCCAAAGTGCTGGGATTACAGGTGTGAGCCACCACACCCAACCTCTGTTTCTTTTTTAACAGAATTCCAAATAATTATTATCTCTGGGTATATGATGTATCTAAAACATGTATCACCACTCCGGGTAAACAGTAAACACTCAATATATGTCTGTTATTATTACAGTCTTCAAAAAGTATTTAATACATATTAACACTTTTACTCTCCTCACATCTGAAGAGGTTAAAAAAAAGATATCAAAACCCCATTTTTATTACTGATGAAGGTCAGATTAGAGAACATAACTTTGGTCAATTGTCAAGGCGGACCTACTAATTACATCCTAAAATTAGGTAGGTTCACCATTTGGTCTCAGACAGAACTGAACTAGGGCAGAGCTTCCAATATAGAATATTTTCATTTGGGTTGGATTAAAACAGCATAGAAGACTTTGGAAGCTCATCGTGAGTTTTGACTTAGAAGATGAAGAATAGGAAAACATAGGTATACATGAGAATTATGAAGTGTTTAAAGTAAGAAATGCAATAATCTGATGACATAGCCAATTTTGTCTTTCACTTTGATAAGTATTATTATTATTTTTTCTCTTGAGATGGAATTTTGCTCTTGTCGCCCAGGCTGGAGAGCAATGGCGAAGTCTCCACTCACTGCAACCTCCGTTTCCCAGGTTCAAGCGATTCTCCTGCCTCAGCCTCCCAAGTAGCTGGGATTATAGGCTCCCACCGTCACGCCTGGCTAATTTTTATATTTCTAGTAGAGACCATGTTGGCCAGGCTGGTCTCAAACTCCTGACCTCAGGTGATTCGCCTGCCTTGGCCTCCCAAAGTGCTGGGATTATAGGCATGAGCCACCACGCCTGGACGGTTTTGGGGTTTTTATAAAAACTTTATGTAGGCTCAGGGTACATGTGCAGCTTTGCTATACAGGTAAACTCATGTCACAGGAGTTTGTTGTGCAGATGATTTTGTCACCCAGGTACTAAACCTAGTACCCAACGTTAGTTTTTTAAATTCTCTTCCATCTCCCACCCTAGGTTTTTAAATGACCTCTTCAAATTATCTTATGACTCAAAGAAGTTAAGGAAATTGCTAAAGATCACATGGTTAACGAATGTCACAGCTAAAATTCCAACTGGCAGCTCCAAAACCCTATTACATTATACAATATTGCTAAGGAGTGATGAATGGTGTATTGGAAGTGAGAAAGAACAGATCATATAGAGAGGTTTGGTCAATAGTGTAAAAATAAAACAATTTGATTCTAGAGCAAATTTGATTGTCACCCTTTTTCATTTTGATTTATTGAAACCTCAGCAAATCTTGACCCTATGTTATACACTGGGGTAACAATACAATAAAACCTACAACCTGCGTTGAAAGGTAGATGATAATTTAGTGAGGGACACAAGCCAATATAAGACCACAATAAACTTGGTCATTGTCATCTCAGAGTTGGACATTAAGTAAACAGTGGAAAGCTATTCAGACATAGAAAAGGAGAAGTGAGAATCAGAAGCTTTTCCAAAAATAGTTACCAGGGATTAGCAAGTTACTCCATACACAAGATCCTGTGCTAATACAGAATTAATAGTCTTTACCTTTTAATAATGATGCATTGTAATTTTATAAAATCAGAAAATAAGATAATATTAAATTCCTATAAATAGTCAGAGACATCTGCTAATTCAATGATAATTCTCATTAGTATCTGAACATTTGATATGGGTTTTGCCAAACTATTTTTCTATGCAATAATGCATCTCAAAGAAGAATCATTAGAGGTAAATAGCATAAGCATACCTTTGGGTATGAGTAAACCTTCTCATACCTGAATAACCTTCTCAGAGACACTGAGTTTTCCGTTACCTTTAGCCATTATCAAATGCATAAAATCCCTGCAAGTTTTCATTCGCTCATCCATTCAACCCACAGTGAGCGCTTCCAATGTCCAGGTGCTGAGCTGACTGCCAGGAAAACAGGACCCCTTTCTACTAAGGGATCATCCAATAAAGTAGGGGATAATCCGTCTACTAAGAGAAAATCCATTAAGTTCTAGCATCTGGAGTGCACATTCCAGGCGATATTATAGCTCATACCAATAAATCAATGGAAAACATTTACCATGGTTGCAAACTTCCCAGAATTGAACGTTTAAAAATATAAAGAGTGTGTGACTACACTACACTTGCAAGACAGTCTATAACTTTTGCTGTCCGTCTTTCTGGGATGAACTTCTCACTGATTCTTTCCATGACTAACTTCTCTTTTAAGTCTCAGCTCCAATGCCTCTTCCTCCTCAAAGAGGTCACTAGTAATCATCCTGTTTGAAGAAGCACCTGTTAACCAAATAAATCACTCTATCATGTCATTCTATTTATTTCCTTCAGAGGATTAATTATAATCTAACTGCATTTATTTGTTTACTATCTATTACTTGTCTACATCACTAGAATCTAAACTGTGGAGAGCAGAGGCATTATTTATTTTCTTCACAGCTATATGCCTAGCACTTAAACCCCCACACTTAATAATCACTTAATATATAATTTATTAAATAAGTTAGCCCTAGTCTTCATGTCTGCACCAACACATAAGATAGTAGTTACATCACTTAGGATGCTTTAAGCTGCAGAAAACTGAAACCCAAAGCCAAGTGGCTTACATAGTCCCAAACATGTATTATCTTACAACAAGAAGTTCAGAGGTAAGGATGCACCAGAGTGCACTTGGCTTCTCAATGATATCATTAAGAATCTAGATTGATTCTGTCTCTCAGTTTTGTCATATCAGCAAGTTGACCCTTCCATAGGTCAGCTCATCTTGTGTTTGCAAGATTCTGCAGCAGTTCTGGGTTATTATATCCATTTTTGAAAACATACGGAGGAAGAAATGGGACTATCACTTACTCAGTGATTCCTACAATCCATAAATAAACTTTTCTGGATGACACTCAGCAAACTTCTCATCAAAGCTCAGTGTTCGCAGTTTTGTTGCACATTTACAAATAATCCAATCACAAGGGAAACAAGGCCATGATGATTGACTCACACCAAAGATTTCCAAACTCTTTGATTGTGACCCACGGTAGAATTGTTTTTACATTGACACCAAGTACATATGTTACATAATTTTTTTAAGTTTTTATGAGACTTTTCTTACCCTGTCTCCAATCTTTATGTAACCTGATATTTCCTACTCTATGTAATTTGAGGCACAATAATATGACCCCCTAATTTGATTTTAGGATTTACTAATGATTGTGATTCATAGTTGGAATAATGTTGTCCTAGACCAATAACAATCTACTTCAAAAGCTAGGCTGTGAATCCGTTGAAGTAAGAGTAGATGTGCAAACTAAATTAAAACTAGGGAAAAAAAGAAAGTGGCCTTGGTGAAGGCAAATAGCATCTGCTCAATTTTTACTTAGTAATTTTTATTTATATTGTTAATTTGAATTTTCACATTACATTGTTATATTGCATGATATATCTAATATTACTTGTAACAAAGATTCTCAATATATAAAACTATCAAAGACAATAGGTTACGAATCAAATAAATTTCCAGAGCCAAATCAAAAGGAAAAGTATATAAGGACTGTTTATTTTTTGTTGTTTATTTGTTTAGAAAATGTTACTTAAAATGGCAGAAATTAGAGCTTAAGTGTTGGGCCCACGAAAAATACAAAGTAAGTGGGACCCTCTCAGTTTCTTTGAAACTTGTCATAAACCATGCTGACATCCCCAGGAGGCCTCTGAAAACCCTCCAATTGGCTCTCTTGCTGATAATGAGTTGTGCTACATTGATGTTCGCTGTCCAAGGTATTGTCACCAAAATACTACAGAGAATGGTCTCTTCCCCTATGTCTCTGAAACAGACAAACTCAAGTCTTCTTGGCTAGTCCTGTGAGCTAAGAAGTTGCATCCTTCTAGCCACTTTATCAATCTTCTGTTCAGTTTTACTTCTTAAATACGTATCTATCTCCATTTTCTTCCAGCTATATATTTTTTATTTAAAAAAATCCCATTATTTCAATATGTACAATAGACATTTTGATTCAATGACAATGTTGTGTCATTTCTCTGTTATAGGACAGAATCAAAGAGTGCTACAAAATTGGATTATTTATATAACCAAACATAATCACTTCCATCCCCAATATTTTATTTAATTTTAATCATTTCCATGAAATGTAAACTGTATTATAGAATTACTTGTCATAATAAAATATGCCAAGAATCTAACCTTTTGTTGATTCAAAATGATTATGAGAGATGGAATTTATTTCTTAATACTTTAATACAGAAATCCTACATGTATTTACTGAAAACATTTTGATAAATAAAATAAGAAAATGAATGCAGCACTCAGCACAAACCAAAATAGAGCATGTCCAGGGAAGGATGAAATAAAAGAAAAATAAAATAATCTATGGAGGAAAAAATTGAAGGATTAGTGCTATCCCAAGGAGACTAGGTTTTCTAAATTTCTGATATCCTCATTGATCCCAGTCTTAAGCAAGCCATATATGTATGAAGTCTATAAGAGAGACGTGTTTGTGTGTAATGTTCTAGCATACATTTTCATCATATTCTTGTAGTCTACACTATAAAATGGGTAAGCTGAGGCATGGCATAGTTAAATGATTACCTTAGAATCAGTGACAGATTTGGAATTCAATGGCAGATTTGGTCCTGTATGTAAACCTACTTTCTGTGACCTCATATATTCCCTTTGAATCAGACCTAAGAATAGTCTTGATACCACAGACAGCACCCTCCCTGGCCATGTGATAACCAGGGCAAGGAAAAGCCAGGCTCACCTTGAGAGGAATGTGGCTCTGCACCAGGTATTTCAGGGTCACTCAGCAGGGTTATTTTTGCTATTCTGCTGGCCTTTCCTCCCTGGCCACGGCCCAGAACACTCCAGGCTCTGTCATCATTTTGCATTGCACAGAGCAGCCCATTGGCCTTAATACCTGAAGCCACAGCTGCATTTCAGGACCTGTTATCATCAACCTCAGGCTTCCTAAGGCATTGCTTTTCCTCTCTGCCTTCTACAAAAGGTGACAGATGGCACTATTACATCACATTCAGCTTTTGGGGGAAGTAAGCTTAATAAACTATGCAAAAATCTCTATCAGAGCCCAGGAAAGCAATAGGCCAGGGAGTCAGAGATTGGCTGCCCAATGTCTCAAAAAGGAAATAGATTGATGCCAGCAAATCTAGCCCTATGAAGACAAGGAAACATGGTATTCTTTATCACCCCCATTCAGCAGCACCAGCAATTTGAGCTTTGCATTTTCCTATTATGTTACCTGGAAAGTCACTAGTAAATACAGATGGATATTAAAATAGTTTGTGTTCAGGCTAACATAAAGTAATGTAATAATATGAACAAGAGTCGATTAAATGTAAATGTAATAAAATCATGGTGCCAACACTCTGTCATACGACACGGAAAGGAGCACAACATACTTGACATGTTTTCAGGGTAGGCATTGCAAATCCTCAAATTACAAAATTTTCCTGTATTTTGATGTGTCTTGGACAATTAGAGAAAATATAATTCGAGATCAGAAAACTTGAATTTTAATCCTGGCTTTGCCACTAGTTAGTGTTAACCTAAATAACAGACAGAGAGAGACTCTCTAAAACAGAATGATATTTATTCAGTAACAGTTATTGCAATGAAAATACCCATTCCATAGTAAACTATATGTGTATTCGGGAAGGTAAAGGAAGACAAAGTTTTTAAAAGAAAAAAAAGTTACATAGCTCTTTTGAGAAAATTATCCTTGGCTACAAGGATCAGCAACAAGTGTGATGTCAGTCTGTTGTTGGACAGGCAATTATTGGGCAGATGACCTGGAGAGTTTTTTTTGTTTGTTTGTGTGTCTGTAAGGTTGCAATGGCCTTTGTGCAAGGTTGTGGTGTTTGCAGAGTCTTTTGTGGTAGCCTTGTTATCAGGCATTTGTGCATGAGAAACCTTTTTTGTGGCCTTCCTTGGCCCTATTTGTCAGTGTTTTTAACACAAGTGATTCCATTTGGATTCACTTTCACATTAGCTATCTTGCCTTTAGCAAATCACTTATCTTTCTTGGTACTTCAGTGTCTTTGCTACAGAATGGGAAGAAAGAGTTCTCACTAGATGATCCATGAGATCCCTTCCAATTCTGAATTTTTTTATTCATATGTAACCCACGAAGGCTTCACCATCCTGCAAATATAAATGAGGTCATGTATACGCTGACATTGCAGTTACATAAACTTACTAGCCTCCATTTGCAGAACTGCAGGCCCTCAGCACCCATGCTATTTTATGCAAAGTTAGCCCCAGCTATTTCTGGCTAACGTGGTGTAGCAAGTGTTGGTTTGGGTCTATCTTGATCCTCTGAAGTTTCTTTTACTGTTTCTGTGTGTCCGCCTCCAACTTCTGAAAGCTTTGTTTCTAAGGTGTAACGCCTGCAGTTTTCTTCAGAGGACTATCTTTGGGCTAGCTGAGCTGTTTTGCCTGCTCACCAAATGTCCAGAGGCCTTGAGACAATGGGTGACTTAAATTAGTGAGGCAGCTTCAGAGCCCAACTCCCTTGTTGCAAAAAAAGCAAAAACTCTGTGGTGTCAGGAGCCTTCTGTGAGGGTCCTCATCCTCATCCTGAAGACCCTCACAGAACCTCACCTGAGATCCTTTTCTGCCCTGTTTTTCCTATTCTCTGGGATGTTTCATGTATGCTTAGGAAAAATCCCCCTCCTCTTCTCAGCTGGCATTCTCCTGGATGTTTTCTGTCTGCAAGCCACTTGAGGGCTGTGCCTTGTGGGGTCATGGCTGGAGGTGACCTCACTGGACACACTGCTACTCTACCAAGGATGTGGCCTTCCAGGGCATCCCCAGACTGCAAATATGCCAGATATCAAGGGGCACTGCCTCCTCTCCAGCCCTCTTTGTACCACTTGAATCATGGTGAGCTCTTGTCAGAAATGAGATGTGTTTTTCTGCAGTTGTGTTCTGTTTTGCTATCTACACTCAGAGCTGAGCTGCTGGTTCTCTGCATTTCATAAAGCTTCCTGTGTAATTCAGCTCTCTCTCTTTATTGTGCTTCTATTAGTGGTCAAGCCTAGTCACTGAGAGGAGGCAGGAAAAAAGAAACATCATCCTCGTTTCTCCATCTTCCCATCTCTGTCCCCCACATGCTAAGTTTTGCAGGTAGATTCCTGAAGAGCTACTGGCATCACGTTCAATCTAATTTCTTGTTGCTAACATTTGAAATCATCTTCTAGATATAGATAGATCAGAACTCAAAATCTAGCACTTCATGGTCTCTCTCTAATGCTATCTTATCACCAAGACAATCGACTTCATAAAAATGGTCCACCCAAAACAGGGGAGTGGAAAAACCACTTCATTTATAGGACAGCTACATTGTTTTTAATCTGCTAATATAAAGTGATGAGTAACTAATTTATTTTCATAGATTTTACCTTAAATCCTCATCCGGATGTACATTTCCTTTTTTGTTACGTTCTTCAAGAATCCATGAAGTAATAATATTCATTAATTTTATATTTGTTACTTGATAATCACCAACAAATGTTCATTGAGCATCTCCAGGAGGACATTTTAATTTATCTAGTAGTGAAATAATACCAATAGTCCTATTTGTTCTGGGGCTTCTCAGGCAAACTTGGGAAAGGTAGAAGACATCCAGGTTAGTGGTACAAAACCTAGATTAGAAGTAGCACCATTAGGCAGGGTGCAGTGGCTCACACCTGTAACCCCAGCACTTTGGGAGGCTGAAGAGGACGGATCACCTGAGGTCAGGGGTTAGAGACCAGCCTGGGTCAACATGGTGAAAACCTTTCTCTGTCAAAAAAATACAAAAATTAGCTGAATGTGGAAGCTGAGGTGGGAGGATGGCTTGAACCTGAAAGGCAGAGGTTGCAGTGAGCCAAGATTGCAACACTGCACTCCAGCCTGGGTGACAGAGTAAGACCCTGTCTCCCACAAAAAAAAAAAAAAGAAAGAAAGAAAAAATAAAAGAAATAAACACCATTAAAACATGACATGTACAGGAAATAAGACTTAATAATCTACCATTAACTTCCTTTTAAATAAGCCACAGTAATACAGGAATAAAAGGACCATCACATTTGCCTCTTGCTTCTATGTGCAATACATCCATCACATGAGGTCAGCTCCCTTATTTAAATCAACAACATCTTATCAGTATTTTCCTCTTATTTATTGTTTTGTCTTCCTACATCTAAACTAATTATGCATGTCAACGTTTATTAACTAGGCAGTGGAATAGAAAATATAAGTTTTATTTTCAGTATTTTCATTGACTTGGGTGTAAACTGGGTTAGACACTTCATCAGCAGGAAACAATAGCATTTATTATGCTCTATCCTGCAAGGAACCTGGTTTTAGGTATTCTGATAAAGGAAGTTTTCTGGGGAAAAGGCATGGTTTCTGTTTATAATCTAAGAAAACAATGTAGAGGCAGACAGAACAAGCATTGTTCAAACACATACAACCTGCTTTTAAATACACATTCTTCATATGGCTTTTATAAAATTTTCCTTTGGTAATAACTTTTAAGGAGGCAAAAAAGTTGGCAAGAATAAGATTAAATCAAAATGCCCTAAATAATACGGCCGAAGTCACTTTAGAGAAATGGTTCTTAAACTTGGGGGAGGAGGATCATCAATTCCAGAAAAAAAAAACCTGTGTGTATAAATATCGACATTTGGTAGAAAATCTTGAGATTTTCAGATCTCCTTTTTTGAACCCCAATTTAAGAACTCCAATTACAGTTTTCCAGAAACAGTCTACAAAATGCTCAATCTTGCTAAAGAAGAATAATATTTACTAAAACTGTATGACCTTTCCTCCCTTTTCCTTTTCCATTTATTCACTTTTCTTTCTACCTACAAAATTTCTCTTTCTCTCTCTCTTTGTCTCTCTCTCTCTCTCTCTCTCTTCCTGCCACCTCTCTCTCTCCTCTCTCTTCTTTTGGTCTTCTGTGAGTTAGTTTCAAATACTAAACCACCTACAATTTACTATACTTAACGAGAGTTTTGTAGTAAGGAAACAGATGAAAAAAAAAAACACAGAAAGCTTTTCATTTCTCATCTCCCTCCTGCACATGATGATACTGGATATGACCAACCCTAATCCATATCATATTATCTTCTCCCTGTGCCTTGCCCTAGAGACCACAGCTACCTGGAAGACTTTGCTCTGAAATATAAAAACTTCTGACTTTGGCATCTAGACGTTGGTAATTATGTGTGCACTCACTCTCCATGAGGAGTGTCTCATCTCAGTGTTTCAAGCTATGCTCCTGAATTTCTGCATTATTTAGAGTGACACTAGCTGCTGTAACTAAACACCCAACCCCCAATATTTCACTGGCTTAACCCATGAAAAGTTAATTTCTTGCCCAGAATAGATGTACTGTTCACAATAGTTCAGAGCAAATGCTCCTGTCCTCTATGAGTGAGTCAGGACTGTTCTTTCTGGTCATTCAGGACCCAGCATGGCATAGAAAGAAAAAGAGAGGGCAGGACTGGCCCATCTGTGGCTTAACCCCTAGGCCTGGAAGTGCCACAATCACTCCCACACATGTTATTGTAAGTGAAAACCAGTCACATGGCACCTAGAAGTGAATAGATGGGCCAGACTTAGTGGTTCACTCCTGTAATCCCAGCACTTTGGGAGGCTGAGGCAGGAGGATGGCTTGAGGCCAGGAATTTGAGACCAGCCTGGGCAATATAGCAAGACCCTATCTCTACAAAGACACTTTTGAAAATTACCTGGGCATGGTGGCACATGCCTGGAGTCCCAGCTCTTCAGGCTAGGCTGAAGGATCACTTGAGCGTAGGAGTTTGAGGCTGCAGTGAGCTATGACCATGCCACTGCACTCCAGCCTGAGCAACAGAGTGAGATCCCAACTTAAAAAATAATTATAATGAAGAGGTGAAGGCGGAGCTGGAAATCCTAGTCTTTGTCCTGGCAGCTGCTTCCAGCAACACTTCTACACTGTGGAAGGTCACCATGGATTTCTGGTGAACTGCCAGCCATCTTTGCTTAGCACCTTTTTGATAAGCAAGGTGTTTCTCATCCTGCTTTGCTTAGGAATCACCGTTATGCACTACCCAGGTGTATATTTGTTGTTTGTTGCTGTGAAAAATAATTTCCCAAAATTTCATGACTTAAAACAACAAACACTTTGTATCTCATGTTTTCTATGAGTCAAGAGTATTGATGTGGCTCAACTGGATGCCCGTGGCTCACGGTCTTTCATAGATATCAACAGACACTGCAGGGAGGATCCACTTACAAGCTCAATTTCCTGGCCATTTGCAGGCCTCACTTCCTCCCTGGCGGTTGGTGGTAGATACAGGCACCTGGCCACTAAGGTCTTTCCACTGGGAAACTCACAACTTGGCAGCTGGCTTCCACTGTAATAAGCCATCAAGAGAGTGAGAAAGGGAACTCAAGGTAGAATTCACCACATTTTGTAGCCTATTCTTATTAGTTTCATCCTGTGAAATTAAATAATTCATACTTAAAGCTGTTGGAACTTTAAATTATTTTAAGCCTTAAGAAGAATGTGGCTATGTGGCCTGAGTCACAAAGCATGAAGCTGCAAGTTCTGCTTTTCTGATTATAGATCACATCTCTTCCTCATTCTTGCCCTGTAAATGATTAGGAAAGGCCGAATGGCACCAGAGATAAGACCCATCAAAACAATTACCCCACCCTACAGAAAGTTCAGGCAATTTTCCTCCGAATGTACTATAGCAAGATATAACCAATCAAATCACTATAACACATGTACTAACCTTTTTTGAAAAATGCTACAACCTTGTTAAGCTTCTCTGTCTTTGCCTATATAAATGAAACCTTACTTTCCACACCTTGGAATGCTGACCCATTCTTTTGGAGTCTGTGTTTCCCAGGTGGCTACTCTTAAGCTCTGCACTCAAATAAACTTTATACTTAGTCATATTTCCCAAATCTCATCATTTAAGGTTGATGATGTCATCAATATTGCTGCATTATTTTAATTTGGAGTGAGTCACAGGTCCAATTCATGCTCAAACAAAGATCAGTACACAAGGTTATGAGTAGCAGAGAGCAGTGATGAGGGGCCACGCTCCAGGTTGCCCACTGACCGCAGGTATGGGCAGAGAAGGCTCTCTATCTGTAGTCTCTAGCATTTAAAAATACATAAACATCTCTTAACTTGTTTTGGTAACAGGAATGTAAGAAGGTATCTAGACATCTAAGTCTATTCCAAAATAGAGCTGGGAAAAGAGCCCGCCTGGTAGAAAGTAGTGGGTGGTCAGGGCGCCCAGTTCAGGAGCCTGCACAGATTGGAGGCTCTTCTGGAACATGTGGCTGAGGCTGGGTTTTCTTGTTGCTCTCCTGTATGTCACAGTCTCACATATTTATTTTCTTTAATTAAATTTATGTATTTTTGCTTCATATTACTTTTTTTTTTAACCTTAACTTTAACAATGAAAATTTGAAGATCCAGTAAATGGTCTAAGACTGGAGAAAATGGTAAAATAGTTATATTCAACATATAGGCCCATTGAAAGCTGTGTTCTTTTCACTTAATAATTGACATATGCAAATTTTTTAAATACCATAATTGCTTTATACTCTATTCATTTCATTATTTTAATTTTTTTCAGTTCTTAATTTTAAAACATTGTTTTAATTCTAATAAAAGAGACAATTAGAATTTACCATTTTAACTTTTTTTTTTCCTTTTTTTTTTTGAGTTGGAGTTTTGCTCTTGTTCCCCATGCTAGAGTGCAATGGCCCAGTCTTGGCTCACTGCAACCTCTGCCTCCCGGGTTCAAATGATTCTCCTGCCTTGGCCTCCCATGTAAATGGGATTACAGGCATGTGCCACCAAGCCTGGCCAATTTTGTACTTTTTTAGTAGAGACAGGGTTTCATCATGTTGGCCAGGCTGGTCTCGAACTCCTGACCTCAGCTGATCCACCCACGTTGGCCTCCCAAAGTGCTGGGATTACAGACGTGAGCCACCACGCCCGGGTACTTTCACCATTTTTAGGCATACAATTCAGTGGCATTAAATACGTATATATTTTGTGCAACCACTACTACAAACCATTGCCAGACTTTTTCATCTTCCCTGAGTGACACTCTGTACCCCTTATTGATTTTTATAACAGGGGTCTAATCTCTTAACTGTCATTTTCGTCTCTCTCCTTAAAAATCTTTTTGACTTTGATTATTTTTCTAATTTATATACTCTTTGGCTTCCTATCTAAAAAGCAGCTGTTCATTCTTAAAAATAATCAAGAGATTAGAGTTTTATTCAGTTTTATTTAAGGAGATAAGATGACTAGGAGTTTTGTTCCATTATATTCAAGAAGCTAAGATGGTTTAACTCCTTGGCTGCTCCTAGCACCTCAAAACCACAGCTGGGTGTATTTCAATGACACCTGCAGGTTTAAATTGCTCTAGTCCATGAGACCTTATTAAACTCCTAAGAATAATAAATAAGAACAATCTACATGTTTAGCTGAGCCACTCTTTATTCATCTCTTTTGTAGCTAAGTCGCTCTTTTCATCCTGATTCTAGTGAATAGACCTTTGCTTTATTCTTCGTGACCTCCTATCAGGGTTCTAGCAGCCAGGCATTTTCTTCCAGAACTTGCTACCTGTTGCTCTGGTTCCCATGACCAGCTCCAAGCATGCTCTTCCCAGAGTTTGCAGGAGGTACAGAGACATGTACATAAGCTCCATTGCTTTATCTCTACTTCTTGTCATCAGAGCCCTTTCTTACCCTCTCTACTACCTCACACCTGGATCTTTCTGGATCCTCTATCTTGTCAAATGGAGCTTTCTTATCTCTGGTTCCTGACCATTCTTTTTTGTCTATCCTGCTGAAGCCCAAACCTATGCTCTGTTACTTTGTCTTTCACATTCTTCTGGGACAGTAAAACCATTTTGAGTTTGGACCAAAAGACAAATACTTTTGGTCATAGCATTCAAAATGGAATGAATACTGTTCCTTCCAGAAGGAAGAGGTAAGAAGAACTTGTTTTTGATGCATGTGTCTAAATTCTAATTCTATGTCCAACATAGACTGTTATTTGTCCAACTAAAATCTGTTCTGCTTTTTACAGAGTGCTAGTGTATATCTGGGTGCTGAGTTGCTCAGGCACACTACATCTTCCTGCCTCTTGGTAGTGAAGTGTGGCCGTGCAACTAAATTCTCATCAATGGGATATGAACAGAAGTCAAATGTGCAGCTTCTGCCTTACTTCCTTAGAAGACACTTGCTCTGAAACCACTCTTCACTTGTCTTTCTGCTAGCTGAAAATGAGAACAAGAGAGTTCCCTTGGAAGCTACATTGGAGATGACAGAACTGCCTTTCTGTCCAAGGCATGGCTTCCTGAAATAGAAGCCACCTTCCTGCTCTGTGCCATGAAGAGACACAAAATAAACTTCTGTTTTGCTGAACCATCATCTTTGGGTCTTCTTGTTACATCAACTCAGATTTCATTCTAGTGGCTACAACATAATTGATAGAAATCTTATAATTGCTCATTGGTTAACAGATCCAAATATTTCTCATTTTCTCTACAGGTTCGGGTAGCTTTTTGAAGGCTAATTGTATTTAAATAAGAAATAATTAAAATATTGCATATGCTAGAAATCAGTCAACCTTCTGCTTTGTTATTTGCCTCTCTGCTACTTCTTTCTCAGTAGGCAGGGTGGGGGACAGGAGAAACATTAGGTGACACCTGTGCTTCATGGGCTGCAGTCAATTTTATCTTCCAGATATAATAATGATTATCACTCAATTTTCAAGATATGGCAATATGCTGACATGAGAACCAAATCACTTGTTAAAGGAATCTGATTGACCATATTGCATTCTCATGGACAGATATTGCATATATAATTTTCACAGCAGCTGCTTACATTTTTTTCGGCAGCAGACATTGAATTAAACTGAAGAAGCAAGTACAGAGAGTGGCAAATGTCTAAGGCAAATGTCAAAGTAATCTGAGTCAATTATTATTTTAAAAGCTTCATGATTTTTAGACAATGATGTTCTTAGAAAGAATATAAGGAACTTCTCTATTAGTGGTTCCTAATCTGTTCGAGGCCACAGGCTGCCCCAAGAGCTGATGAAACTTTGGACCCTTTTCCTAGACAAATGTATAAGGTAACGAATTTTGCAAACAACGTGAGATGGCTCACAGACACTCACCAGCCCAGGCACATCCATGGATCACAGATTAAGAACATACTTTTATAGGAGAAACATAAAAGAATAAATCAGTTTCTTCCATTCAATCACAATTATATCAAACTAGCATTTATCAGGTATTTGTTTGCCAGCAAAACCTGGACCCAATGATGCTGAGAGAAATAAAAGAATATGTATGCCCTTGTCTTTGAGCAGCTGAAAGGCCAGTGGAGAAAATAGACCTGACAATTGATAGTCACAATGAAATGTGATGGAATGAATACGTGAGCAGCATGCAGAGACAACAGAGGACTTGTTGAAATCTTTACCCATGGGAGCTAGAGAAAGATTTCTTTTTGCATGATCAATGCTTGAGGAAGATCTGAAGAAACAAAGTGACCAGTCATGTGGAAGCAATACTTCCAAATCTTCATTCATACATGGTAAAAACAACAATCTTAATGAGCCACTTATTATGTGTTAGATACTATTTTAATATATGTTTAATCCTCACAACAATTCAAGTGACAAGTTCTTATCACCCAGCTAGTAAATGAGACCAAATTTAATCAGGCCTCTGGAACCATGAACCCATCATACTGTTTTAGATCCATACATAAAACAGTGAACTGGAAGACAGTGAGGAATATGTTATTTGTGTCAACTGATTATACAGATACAAAAAAGGGATGTTGTGGACCAGGCATTTTATTGGAGCACAGCACAGTGGCATGTGTATTGTTTTCCAAATTTTATAGATGAGGCATATAGACTTTAAATCAGTGGTTCAAACCACATAGTCACAGAAGGGAAGGCCCATGTGTGAACACCAGCCTTCTGATGTTTAGCGTGTTGTTATCGCTACTACATCCCATTGCTTTCAAGCACCAAGGGGAGCAGATACCACCTGGAGTTCTAAACATTTATGACTAATATGAGAATCAAAATGGTTGTACCAAATGCAGATGCAGAATTTAGATCCACATCTATATTGTGCAATTCAATCCTAGACATAACCATTTGCCCAATCTAAGAAGACATCTGACTTCCCATTCCCATCCTCCCCTAGCAAATAGAAATGAAAATAAGAGAGGTGAGGAACAGGTACAATATGAGATAAAGTTCAACTTAGCTAAATAATAAAAATGTATTATGACTATCAGATAAATTAAAACAAGTAACAAATTCGAAGCTCAGAAAATCAGTTTCCAGAATCCAGTAATAAAATGAGATACTAAAAGTCTGCACAAGTCTTTTCTGCATAAACTGACAATCAGTCTTCATAAGGTCTCTATAATATAGATATCTAACATTTGGGGAGTATTGTCAAGTTCTATTAAAATGATGATATAGCTAATAAAGAAAGAATGATGCAGCATAAAATATAGGACACCATCTTTTTTCTTTTAAATTTGTGCTCTCAGACTTGCTGAGATAGTCCTTATCATGTCACTGTGCAGTTTCAGAAATTATCATGGAAATTATATATATTTCTGTTTATCGAACCAACCACCTCATGATAAATACTTGCAGACTCCCTCTCATTTAACTCACAGTTTGGGTTTTAGGCCAAACACACTATGCCCACACTGTTAAATGTACATTAACACTTGCAATAAAGAAACAAACATTAGTTGATCCAGTCATCTCCCATTGACAGACCGTCATCATTCTGGTACACAGAGAAATATACACTTCAGAAGCTCATGGCATGTTTTCTCCTTGATTCAGGTTCCTTGTTTATTACCACATGAACATTTCTCTGGTATATTTTTAGTACAATGTGTTATCCTAGACTGATCATATGTTCACAGATTGTGAGGAGCCTGTGAAAGACTTTTTGCTGTACTTGCTATTGGGCAAAATCCCGTCTGCTACCTGGTATTCATGTAGAGTAAACTGCAATGTGGAAACAGATGGTATGACCAAGTGGGAGAGAGACTCTGTCTGCAAAACTGGGAGAGCTTCACTCCGACTGGGGGTGGAAGAGGAATGAACAAGTCCACCCCAGCGTGAAAATAAGATGAAAATATAAAAGAATGTCAGTGTTGAAGGTTACTCCTTTTGATTTTGCCAATATCCCGGAACCATGTGAGCACATGAACATTGCAAAGAAGAAGATGCCTCCAGGTTCTTCAGATGGTGAGTGGAGCCTTAGTGTGCAAACCACTGTAGCTTAATACATGACACTTTGCATGAGATAATTTGACCAACTCAAGGCATCCAGTGTATCCTTTTTTGCATTTGAGAATCAAAAGGAGCAAAGTGTTTCCCTACAGGTTGTCTGTCAAATTATAAATGAGGCCTCACTAGTATTTTATACTTTGTGTTGTCTTATTTTCATCCAGTCACTAAAATTAAGATCAAATTATTTTTCTTCTTTTGAATTCGAAAACTGAAATCAATTTTCTCTTCACAGCCCAGAGTTCTGACTATGGTTTAGCACCTTCCATGGGGTGAGAGGAAGTTAGATAAATTGGAATTTGTTTCCTGTTCCCATGTAAACTGCTACATCTGCACATGACTTTCCAGAATATTTACTTATTTTTATAGCTTTTGTCCATGCTTATGTTTATAAAACAGATGTGTTAATTGAATTTTTTAAATTTTTAAATTTTTTATTGTTGTGGGGACATAGTAGGTGTACATATTTATTGAGATGTTTTGATATAGGAATGCAATGCATAATAATCACGTACATTTTTATTTATTTTATTTTATTTATTTAGAGAAAGGGTCTTGCTCTGTCACCAAAGCTGGAGTACAGTGGAGCAATTATAGCTCACTGAAGCCTTGAACTCCTAGCTCAAACAGTCCTCCTGCTTCAGCCTCGAAAGTAGCTATTAGTGTGTGTTAATTGGATTTTTAAAACACAAAAAACACCTGATCAAAACTGGCCCAGATCTAAAGAAGTCAATTATATATTTAATCATTGTATTAGTCAGAGTTCTCTAGGGGGAAAGAATTAATGGAATACACACACACACACACACACACACACACACACACACACACACACACACACACATATATATATATGAGTTTATTTACTATTAACTTACATGATCACAGGGTCTCACAATAGGCCATCTGCAGGCTGAGGAGCAAGGAGAGCCAGTCCAAGTTCCAAAACTGAAGAACTTGGAGTCAGATGTTTGAGGGCAGGAAGCATCCAGCATGGGAGAAAGATGTAGGCTCAGAGGCTAGGCCAGTCTCTCTTTTCACATTCTTCTGCCTGCTTATATTCTAGCTGCACTGGCAGCCAATTAGATTATGCCCACTCAGATTGAGGGTGGGTCTGCCTTTCCCAGCCCACTGACTCAAATGTTAATCTCCTTTGGCAACACCCTCACAGACACACCCAGGATCAGTACTTTGTATCCTTCAATCCAATCAAGTTGACACCTAGTATCAACCATCACAATCATGCATCTTCAGTTCTCCCAGTTATATGCCCAGGTCACCAACCTGACTGAATCTGGGTTATCTAACCAAGGTACCATGTTAATGGCTGAAAAAACAAACAAACAACAACAACAACAACAAAAAAAACAGGTTGAGGAAAAAAGTTTGCTTTGGTTACAGGTCATTATAAGTGAATGCTTATTGCTAGAATAATTTATAACTGAATTAAACATTGTTTCTTACACTCTCCAGTGGCATACACAATGCTACATTATTCTTGGCACCAGGAAGCTGCCAAAGTTTCAGATTTGGCCAGTGGACTGATGCTCCTAGAGCAGGCCTGGCACACTGGAAACAGCTCCAGGGTCTGCTGGAGCACCTCGCCCTGGTTATCCTGGAGGCAGCTAGAGTGGATGCTGATTCTACTCATTTCACCTTCATCTGTGAACCCCCAAAGATCTCACAATGTAACTGATATACAGTCGGCATTAAATAAACGTACATATTCTGACTGTATGCCACTGGTTCAAAGGGCACCAAAATTATTACAGTAAGATGAAACAAATGTATAGGTTCAGGATGTCATTGGCTTCTGCTTTTCTGTGCAGATGCATAGAATAGCAGGGAGTGTGAAGAACTGCTAACTCTGTTGTCTTATGGGATCATCCAGGTTAGTTGAATGGTCTGGTTATTTGGAAATTATCCAAAGATGCAGTGTTGAACAGCAGAAATAGCCAAGACAAAGAGGCAAGATCCTGCGTGTCAAATTGTGCTCTCCCTTGCTTAGCTTTCTGGTGCGGGGCCTTTCTCTTTCTGGTACACCTCTAATCTTTCATCCATAAGTGATGACTTGCTCTGTTTTTAGAGATTTTCTGAGGATATATGTTTGCAATACAGGGAATGTTAGTGTGCCCTCAAAATTTATGTGTTGAAACCCTCATCTCATTATGATGGTATTTGGATGGGGAGCTGTTGGGAGATAACCAGGACATGAGGCTGGAGCCCTCATGAATCGCATTAGTCCCTTTATAGGAAGAGGCCAGAGAGCTAGCTTGTTCCTTCCACCACGCAAGATTACAACTCATTAGTCTCCAGTTTGGAAAAAGAGCCCTCACCAGAACCTGAGCATGCCAGTACTCTGAACTTGGAAAACAGTGAGAAATAAATTTCTATCGTTTACACCGTCTGGTCTAAGATAATTTGTTACAGCAACCTGAACCAAGACGGTGTTCTCACCGTAGTTTGTTATTTCTTAAACCAATTAGACTTTTTTTTTTTTTTTTTTGAGACAGAGTCTCACTCTGTCACCCAGGCTGGAATGCACTGGCACCATCTCAGCTCACTGCAACCTCCGACTCCCTGGTTCAAGCGATTCTCCTGCCTCAGCCTTCCGAGTAGCTGGGATTACAGGCATGCGCCACCAAGCCCAGCTAACTTTTGTATATTTAGTAGAGATGGGGATTTCACCATGTTGGCCAGGATGGTCTCGATCTCCTGACCTAGTGATCCACCCCCCCTTGGCCTCCCAAAGTGCTGAGATTACAGGCATAAGCCACTGCACTCGGCCACCAATTAAGCTTTTAAAGAATGTTTATCTTTAATCATAAAAAAAAATTCATTATGAGATGCAAGAGAAACAGAAAACCATAAAGTAGATGATAAAATTCATATTGCATCTTACTGTCCAGAAGTAGCCAATATCAAATAAGTAATGGTTAAATTCCTGAAATAATTTCTTTTATGGTAACTTTTCTTTTCTGTGTATAAATTTTCTTATTTGAGAAAGTTAGGATTATATTAACCATACATTTTTAATCCTGCTTATTTCATTTTCCTAGGTCTATAATGTTTCTCTAAAGCCTGATATTTTAATGGCAGAATGATATTTGACATTAGTTGATGTACCATTTTGAGACGGAATCTCACTCTGTCACCAGGCTGGAGCGCAGTGGTGCGATCTCGGCTCACTGCAACCTCTGCCTCCTGGGTTCAAGCAATTCTCCTGCCTCAGCCTGCCGAGTAGCTGGGACCACAGGTGCGCACCACCACGTCCAGCTAATTTTTGTGTTTTTAGTAGAGATGGGGTTTCACCATGTGTGGCCAGGATGGTCTCGATCTCTTGACCTTGTGATCCACCCGCCTCGGCCTCCCAAAGTGCTGGGATTACAGGCGTCACCGCGCCTGGCCTGATGTACTATTTCTAATAAAATCATTCCTCTACTTTAGATTGTTCCTTATTTTCTAAATTATAAAAAAAATCAATGAAAATTCTTATATATAAATTTCTCTCTCCCTCACTGGAAATGAGTACAGAAAATGGAGTTGCTGGGTCAAAAGACAAGCCTTTCTAATTTTTTCAGTCTTCGTATACACATTGCAATGTTGCATCCGGGTAAATAACACCAAATTATTGCTCCAATTAGCTGTATATACATTCTAATCAAGACTGAATATACTCACTTAAAAACTGGCCATTTTTGAATATGTGAAGAGGTAACTCATTTTTTATTGAAAGTAAGATGGTCATGTGTGTGTGTTTTGGGTGTGTGTGATATATTTTTTTCTGATTTATCTGTTAATGCCTTTAGTTCATTTTATTTCCCTATCAGTTTTAATTTGTAAGAAATACATTAAATGAACATGATTCCTTCATTATGTTTTTTATATACTGTATGTACTTTAACTAACAATTAACTCAAAAGTCTTTTATAGAGCCCTATTTCAAGACTTACTATAAGGCCACCATAATAAAAACAGTGTGGCGCTGGCAAAGAATCAACAAATACATCAATGAAATAAAATAGAAAGCCCAGAAATATATTCACATTATATGATCATTTGATATTCACCAAAGGGACACAACAATCCTACAAGAAAAGGAAAAGCTTTTAAACAAATGATCCTGGAACAACTAGCTATGCAAATTAAAAAATAAACTTTGACCCCTATCTCACACCATGTACAAACATTAATTTGAGATGGATTCTCGAATCCATCTCAACATAATAGCTAAAACTATAAGCTCTAAAAAATAGTATATTTTTGTGGATTCCAAATAGACAAAAGTTTCTTTAAAAACCATAGAAAACAATATCAATAAAATAAAAATACATATAAATTGTATTTTTTAAAAATTAACAACTTTGGTTCATCTAAAGACATCAAGTAAATGAACAGGCAAGCTGTAGACTGAGACATACTTGAAGTTTACACACCTGACTTAGACTGGTAACTAGCATACATTTTCAGAAACAAAAAATAATAAAGTTCATAAGGCAATCATAAAAAGAAAAAAATGGAAAAAAGATTTGAACATATGCACAACAGAGGCTAATTTATAAATAACCAATAAGCACATGAAAAAGCACTGAATATTATTAGATGTTAGGAAAATTCAAATTGAAACCCCAATGAGACACCAAATATCCACTAAAGTAGCTAAAATCAAAAGAGAAATACTGTTAAATGTTGATGAAGACTTGTGGCAACCAGAACTTTCACATATTGTTGATGGCAGTGAAAATGCTGCAATTTTAGAAAAAGCTCCGTTAGCATCTTAAAAAAAGTGGATCAACCTGTAGTGTAAGACTTGGTGATTCCAAAGAAACGTATTTCCACAAATGGGCTTGTACAAAATCATTTATTGGAGCCTTATTTATAATAACCCCCCAAAAGAAACAGCCTAGATACCCAGCAATAGGAGATTAGATAAATAAAATATGCTTTTACAGTGGGATATTAGACAGCAATAAAAATAATAAATTACTGATATATACAATAACATGGATGAAATGCAAAAGCCTTATACGGAGTGAAAGAAGTCTTACACACTAACATACACTATGATTCTACCTGTATAAACTTCTAGATTAGGCAAAACTAATTCATGGTGTAAAACAATGAGAACAATGAATGCATCTGTGGAAATGGGGGTAAAGATTTATTGGGAAGGAACATGAAGGAACTTTCTGGAGTGACGGTCATGTTTTGTTTACTAATAGCAGGTTGTTTTCTCAGGTAATCAAGTGGTCACATGATTTGAGTATTTTATTGTATGTACATATTACTTGAAAAGAAGAAAACTCATAAACAAATATTGAATTCTAATGATATGTATGCTGAAGTATTTATAACCTGTACTAAAGTCTACAACTTATTTTCAAATACATTTTCAGAAAAGGAAGGAGAGATAGATGTGTAATAAAAACAAGTATAGCCAAACATTAATTGTAGAGACTAGTTATTGGGCATATGGGTGTCCCTTCTGAAATTCTCTCAACTTTTCTACATGTTTGCAAATTTTCATCATAAAACAGGACGGGAAAAAAGGAACCTAGCAGAATGGGAGAGAGAATCTATTCCCACCTTTTTTTTTTGTAGACAGTGTAACAGTTTGGAATTCAGGATACAAACCAAATATAAGGAATAGGTTTATATATTAAAAACTTTGTAGCTGGGTGTGGTGGCTCATACCTGTAATCCCAACACTTTGGGAGGCTGAGGCAGGCAGATCATGAGGTCAGGAGTTCGAGACCAGCTTGGCCAAAATAGTGAAAGCCTGTCTCTACTAAAAATACAAAAATTAGCCAGGCGTGGTGGCACGTGCCTGTAGTTCCAGCTACTCGGGAGGCTGAGGCAGGAGAATTGCTTGAACCAGGAGGCGGAGGTTGCAGTGAGCCCAGATTGTGCCACTGCACTTTCCAGCCTGGGCTAGAGAGCAAGACTCCATCTCAAAAAACAAACAAACAAACAAACAAACAACAACAACAACAAAACTTTGTGATTCTTTTAAGTTATACAATCATTTAGTTTTTTATATAGATACATTATCAATCTTTGAGTTGGGATGTTCAAACATAGCAAATATATTAATAATTTTTAAAGTAATTAGGTTCTTGACAATAATCATCTTTCACTCTTCATTATGATTTTTTATTAGTTCTCAAGTTTGTAGGTTGTTTCACATTTTTTACCCACATATTTTCTTATGTATGTTCCTTGTATGGACTGCAAATATAATGGTTTCACTATATTTCCTACTTGTTATTGTTGGTAAATAAGAAAGCTGCTAGTTTTTCTTTAACACCCAAATTGTTTTTGTGACATTTTTTGATATTTTCAGATTATTTCTGGAATAAATTCATCAGATTATTACGTTTTTATTTACATTAAAAGTTTCTAAATTCTTATTTGATAATTATGTATTATTGTCTTGACACATTCTCCATGTAGTTAAGGCTTTTAATATTTTACATTAAATATTTCCTTTGGTTTGGTTTGGTTCATATAGGATGAGTTTTTTAATTTTCTATTTTTAATATTTTTAGTTATATAGTAAGTGTACATGAGATGTTTCCGGGTTTTCTATTCTGTTCCACTGGTCTATGTGTCTGTTTTTATACCAGTACCATGCTGGTTTGGTTACTAGAGTTCTGTAGCATAATTTGAAGTTAGGTAATATAGTTCTTCCAATTTTTTTTTTTTTTTTTTTTTTTTTTGCTTAGGACAACTTTGGCTATTCTGTATCTTTTGTGGTTCCATATAAATTTTAGGATTGTTTAGGCTGCCTGGACTGGGGCCCATCTTTCAGGGCACTGTGTTCCCCTCCGGCTCAGCACAGGTTGGAAAGTCCCATCTTAGAGCCAAGTCCTGGAATCAAGGACCCCAAAAGCCTTTTTGTGACTACCTCCCTGTAGCCAAGCTGGTACCTAAGGTGCAAGAGAAAGTCTTGTGGGCCATATGTTTTTGAGTAAAATATACTTCAGTAAAATTACTTATCCTAAGTATATTTTTAAATTTCGGTTTTATTAGTGGAATTATTTTGAATCACATTTTCAAAGTGGTTATGACTGGGAAATGATTTCTATCTTAAAATAAAACTTAAGTCTGGAGCATTTAATAGATTTTGTTAGTTCTAAGATTTTAGGGTTTTTTGATTTAAATATAGTTCCTATAAAAATCATATTATCAACTAATATGACAATACTGTTCTTACCATTTATTAAGCACACATATATATTTCATAGATTTTAATGCATTATCTAGAACATCCAAAACAATATTAAATAGTAATGCTAGTATTGCTATCCTTTCTTCCTAAAAAATACCACTAGTATATAAACAATATTAAATAGTAGCTTTAGTATTGATAACCTTTTCTCTTTTAGAAGAACACGGCTAGTGGTTGACCATTAAGTACAAAGCTGACTATTGTTTAATGTATTTAATCCAGATAATCTTTGCCCTTCAATAGATTGGGACAATATTTAGTGTGATGACTAGTACTTTGAAATTATTCTCACCATTTTATGGTGTGTTTTCTTTTTACTACCTCTTTCATTTTCTGCCTCCCTAGTATCTATTTTATTAATAATATTTCTTTTATTTTTTTTGTTTCAAGATAAAATTATATTTTTTTAGTATTTAGTTTCACTATCAATTTTAAATACACACTTAACTCAAATTATTCCAACAAAATCTATTCAGTATTTTGATTCTTTTCCTTAATATGTTTCTCAGACTGCTCCTTTTACACATTCTCTTGAAAACTTTATTTCTGTTATTATTGTCAGAATGCTAAATGCAAAATTGATTAAGATGAATTATTTTAACATCACTGCTGATATTTATACATATGGTTTACCAATATCTTTGCTTACCTCCTGTTCTCTGATTTTTCTTTTTGGTATTTATGTTAGAAAGGACCAATAGGGGCTGGGTGCGGTGGCTCACACCTATAATCCCAGCACTTTGGGAGGCCGAGGCGGGCAGATCACGAGGTCAGGAGATCAAGACCATCCTGGCTAACACGGTGAAACCCCATCTCTACTAAAAATACAAAAAATTAGCCGGGCATGGTGGCGGGTGCCTGTAGTCCCAGCTACTCGGGAGGCTGAGGCAGTAGAATGGTGTAAAACCCGGGAGGCGGAGCTTTCAGTGAGACTCCGTCTCAAAAAAAAAAAGAAAAGACCAGTAGATAGTGACTCTCTACTCTTTATATGCCTGGAAAAAAAAAAAAAACAAAAAAAACAACTCTATCTATCTGTCTATCTATCTATCTATCTTCTCTAATTAATAGTTTAGCACTACATAGAATTTGTGGATTATAGTCCCTTTGTCATTTGGAAAACTTTGTTAATGAGAAGCTTGCTGCATCCGATTGTAATAGTTTTTTAGGAAATCCGTTATGCTTTTTAATAACATTACTATTATTTGTGTACACTCAATGATCTATAGTTTAGTCTGGTGTGAAGTTTAGATTTATTTGTATTTATTCTTCTCTAGATGGAATCTATTTTAATCTAAGGGGTTACGTTTTTCTTCAATTACAGAAAATGTCTGCCAATATTCCTCCTCTGCCATTTCTTCTAGAATCTTCTGGTGGAGCAACTTCTAAAACTTTGTTGTAGTTTCCCATCTTAATTTCACATCTTTTAACTGCTTTTTGAATACTTTTATCTCTTTATTTCAGTGGTTCTAACTGGGCGAGGGGTAGTCACCTGGACATTGGACAATCCAGTTTTGGTTGTCACAACTGGGGAGGGGGTGCTACGGGCATGTAGTGGGTAGAAGTTATAGATGCTGCTAAAACTCTGCAATCTACAGGACACTCCCCACAACAAATAATTATTTAGCCCTAAGTGACAAAAGTGTTGATGAGAAATCCTGCTTTATTTCTATGCCCTACCTTCTAGATGAATTCTTTGTTACTATTTTTCAGTTCACCAAATCTCCTTGCTGCTATCTTGAGAGTATTCCATATATTGAGATTTTATTTTAAATTAAGACTTTTTTAAATTTCCAGTCTTTCTCATTTTAATAACCCCTGGGTTATACCTACCCATGTTTGCTTCATAAATTCTTGTTCATTTACTGCATTCTAAATTCTTTATTCATTACAGGATTTAAAGCACACTCATTTTAAAATCATTTTTGTACATTCTATTGTTTTCATTTTCCTTGGGGTGAATTAACCTTCAAATTGTTGGTTGTCTGTCTTAGCATTAGTTTACTTTCTGTGTTTTAATAGCTTAGGTTGCAGGCTGATATTAAATGGAAATTTTAGTTCTCCTTTTCTTCCTCCATAATTTCACCCCACCCTTTTATTTTTTTCCTTTAACAATTTTTCACAGTTGCCTGAAGTTGGATAGCGGTCTGGGGCTAGATCTTACGCTGGCTATTGAGACCTTTCCCACAGTGATACTGAGAACAATGTTGATCAACTCATGAAACCAGAGGGCAGCTTGACCCAAGTCTTGGTTGCTAGGTGATGCCTGCTCCTTTGACGTCCCTGGTTTATAATTATAACTACAGTGTAGCTTCAGGCTCTAGTTAGACTTAGCTTGTTTTTTTTCAACCTCTTTTCAAGGAGATGAGCTTCCTCAGCCCTCAGTTTTCAGTAAAGAGACTGCCTCAGTGAACAATATTTATTCTGGTAATGCCACATGTATCATTTCAGAATCCCTGCATACTTGAAGCTTTAAGTTCATTTTATCTTTTTTCATCCACAGAAATATTTAACTTTTACTTGTGGCTCATATGCATAGTCATTTCTTCTTTTTATATTTTACCATTATGCTATACGTCTGGTGCAGAAGGGGTCCTTAAATATCTGAAATTACATTATCCCAACTAGAAGTCTCCTGGCTCCTAGTTCAAATAATAAACTAATACTTAACCGTTTTTATAGTTATTTTAAAGGTTTTATTTTTAATAACAAATATGAGTAGAATTATATCAGTTATCTTTCCAGTGACACTTAAGATTTTTTCCTTAATTAGTCTATAAATGAACTATAGTTTTATATAACCAAATATTACTTCATAGTTACATTCCTGTCATAAATTCTCTTTGCTATTCCTATTTCAAAATATTATATTCAATATTTTAAATGTAATATTTATACCAATATTTAAAATAGAGATTAGTTGTCACCTTTTATTTTACTCTATTTATTAAATTTTATTTTTACCTTTTATTTATAAGATAAATTGATAGGTCCACTTGAAATATTTCTCTACGTTATTGAAAAAAGTATGTTATATTTATAAATACCAATTATTCAGAAATTTGGTGAATAAGTCCATCATTCAATCTGGTTCAGGACTATTTGGAGGATTTGTTCTTTTAAAATTATCTCAATGTTTTTGGCTATCTATTATAAGATTATTAAACCACAATAATCTTTACCAAGTTACTCAAACATATTTCCCATATGTTATGGCATCTGCTACCCATTGATTTCTTTTTTTCAATCTCAATATTTCCTCTTAGACTGTGTAGTAAACATTCTGAGGTATTTTATGCTATTATAACAGATTACACGCATATTTAAATAATACTTTGGCTTGAAATAAAAGTGAGGTAGAATTTATTTTTCTTCATAATTTAAAAATATTTCTGTTTCTATTTTATATCCAGCATTGGTACTGAAAAATTTGGCATCAATCTGATTATTATTTTGCCATGATTTATTCTTCCTCTATAGAGACTTTTAGAATAATTTATTTCCCTCCAATGTTAAAATATTGCTGCAATATGTCAAGATGTAGGTTTTTAATTCTCTCCAAATTGATACTCTAAGAGCCTTTTAATGCAAGGTATGTAATCTTTTTGAAATTTTTCAACTGTATATTCATTATTTCTAAAGACATGTTCTCTTTTCTGTTTTTTTCCTTGTCTTCTGAGACTCCCATTACTATATGTTGATTCTTTCTCCATCTTCTAGCCTGGCTTATTATTTTATTTTTCTTCAACAGTCTCTGTTCCTATGGAGTTTTTCCATGTGACTTTTCAGCTTGCTAATTCCCAGCTTTTTCTTTAGCTGTATCCATCCTGGTGTTTATCCCTTCTATGTGTTCTTTGTTTTAAGTATTATATTTTATTCCTAATAAAGTCAGAGGGAGATTACACACACATACACACATGTATCTGTCTATTTTCTCTTAGCTCTTTGTGCATATTTGTTATATTTCTTGGTTTGCCTGTTCCAAATATCTGTTCTATTTTATATGTGTATATATATATATACACACACACACACACATATATATATGTATATACATCTGAACATTTGTCTGTTTAATGAGTGTACTCCACAGGTGTCTATTAATTTTGGTATTCCTGATAACATGTTTTGGGGTAGACCCAAAGGCTAGGCCCTTGCCTGCGTCTCTCCATTGTGTTTATAAAGAGGGGAAGGGACATGCCCCAGGGTAGAGAAACCCAGGCCCCACAGCATCATGTTAACCACTACATAAGTCTCCTAGTCAAAGATTCACTTTTAAACTACTTTAAATAAGCAATTTCCTGTTTAGTTTATTGGGGGGTCGGGGGGGTTGGAGGAAGAGGACACAAAAAACGAAGGCCGGAGAGCAGCAGCAGTCCAGACCCACCATCATCTGCAAACCTACCGTTTGATAGCTTCCGTGGCCTGGGCTGTCCTATATTTTTCATGGCAAAGAAACTGGTTATGCCAAGGTGACATGGAAAGGGAAAAACAAAACTAAAACAACTTTCCCTCAAACTACTCACCTTTATCTCCCTCCTATTATCCTGTGCCCCTGCTGCAGACACACCACAGCCCTCTCCACACAGAGACTGCTTCTTGGTAGTCTTCAATCTCAACTTGTTTTATTTTCTTAATTATTGTTATTTTCCTTAACCTATACTTTCCTTGAGCTTCTGTAGTCTCTCTAGGATTGATTCAGAAGCATAAAGTGTGCAGTCCATTCAAATTCACCATTACAGTAGATACTGGAAACTTTTATAGCATTCTATGTCTGGTTATTTAGGTTTTTTTTCTACTTAAAACCTTTCTTAAAAATTGAAATGTATAATATTTGCAAAATTTTTCAAAAGTAAATAATTTTAAGATATATTAAACCCAGTATATCTTTTTTAAAAAACTATATTTATTTTTACTTTTTATTGGTATTTTTTCTTGTCCTCCTTCAGACTTTGAGAGGATTCTTTGGTTACAAGCTTACTTTACATGTTTTCTATTTTTCTGTATGGGTCATTCAACTTATACAGAATTTGACACTACGAATTTTCCTCTGAATACTTCAGACAGATTTTGTGGGTTTTAATATGTGCTATTTCCTTTATCATAAATAACTTGTTCTTTTTATTACTAGTCACCTCAACTTGTACACCCCCATCCCCCCCACTACCAAATAATAAAACGTCTTCCTGATTAAAAAAAAGAAACAACAACAAATTTCCAAGGCACTTATGGCTGGGGTGCCAGGCTTTATATAGAAACTCAGAAACCACCAATAACTAGGCATAACTAAGAAAAGAAAATTGATCACCACAGAGCTGAAACTCCCTGACTAGATAATTTTCTAATACCGTTGATTTTCCTCCTAAGTCACTTTTCCTATTTTAGCACAGTAAGCAGCTTTTCACAAGGGATCTGTAGTGTTGTATTCAAACAAGCACGGCTGTATGAAACACTTCCTCTCTAGTTGGAACGTGTCAATCATTTCATGTAATTAATTTCCTAATGATCCTGAAACATTTGCTTTCTACCTGAATGATCTCATTCTGGCACCAGGCAATTTTCTGGAACATTTTAAATGTAAAGTTTATAGGTAAACCCAAGTAAATACATTGTAGACAACGTGCAGAGGAAAAACTCAGGATCAAACCTTTTCCCAATGAAGTGTATAATATTTTCTTTGACGGAAGCAAAGTGATATATAGCGTGCCACAGCTAAGCTGTAAAAATACCACGACCTTTCATCAGTCTCAATTATTAGGAGTAATAGCCTCAGGCTGAAACTACTTGAGAATCCCTGACGATATTTAAGACAGAAAAACTATAGAATCTAATGCAAAGTCCACGGCCAAACTGTGCTGGGATAGGGTTGCCTAGTGGTCCATTCATCATTTTTTTTTTTTCTGCTTACACTGGGGCGGACATCTACTTATTAAGTCTTTCTCCGGGTCATTTCACACTGCTGAAGAGGCAAAGTAGAAATCCCATCAGGAGGCCTGCATTTCCAGAGGGAAGGGAGGGATTTTATTTTTGGTGCCATCATTATCTTATTAGGCAAAAGGAAAACTGTTGGTCCTGATAGATCCCTTCCTGTTCTTTCAAAAGTCATATCCAGTGTAGATGAGTGCCCCAATGCACAGGAAAGTGCTAGGAGAAATAAAACAAAAAACTGCTGTCCTGTGAAATAGTAATATTTTTCAATAGCTATGGACCACACCTTGCTGATGAAGGAAGCCAGGCCTAACTGAGCATTGTAAACAGACTGTGACAATCTACCGGGGGAAAAGAAGGGATGGGAGGAATCAATAAACAGAAGATTCAAGGAATGGATAAATCTTTCATTAAATACTATGGACTAAACCTCCTCAGTGGAGCGACTAGCAATATTTCACTGAAACAGGTAGTGACAATATGCAAGCAGATTGCTTTTTATCCAGGATGGAATTCAGAAACCTTTGTTTTCCCTGTTCTCTGACATTTGGCACTTTACTTAACTAGGAATTTATGAAACAAACTGCAGCAGTATTTGCAACACCTCCAACTGTGTCACCAACGGAAATCATGTATGTCATATCACATATCACATTTCAATTGTAGGAGATATTATGGAATACCATTTTCATGGACCAATACTTCAAAAATATAATGTTCTTGGCCCTGACACTAACTCTTATTATATAATAAAGAAACACAGTTTGTTCATGCCAAGTGAAGGCAAAACAAAAAAAAAAGAAAAAGAAAAAAAGAGAAACAGACATTACTATATCACTTTTTAATTATTTTATAACTATACTTCAATATAATTTATTTCCTTTGGGATCATGTGCATTTTATTTTATGCATTTGAAAAACATTTTTTTTTCTCAGAAAGAGGTCTATAGGCTTTACCATACTGCAAAGTCCATAGCACAAAAAGCTTAAGGATGTTTGCCTTATTCTAAATTTATATTCATTAGGCAAAATCACTCCCCTCATTCCTTCAGGGTTTGTGTGTGTGTGATCTCAGTACACAGGCATAGACACATTCAGATCACTGTGATGAACCCAGTCAATTTCAAAGATGGTTTTTCCTATTACCAGAAGTCTAGATGCAACAATGGCATCTAAATACAATGACATTTAAAATCATCTGAAGATGTGTTTTTAAATATGTCAAATATTATTATGACATATTATGTTTTTAAATATGTCAAATATTATTATGACATATTATGTTTTTAAATATGTCTAAATATATAACTTAGTGAAGGATGGAGGCTCAAAATAGACCTAAGACCCTTTCTAGGCCTCCTATCAGTCTGTAGAAACCTTGGCTCAGGAGAGAAAGGTTAAGAACTGGATTTTACTTCCCTTATAGTAATCTCTGAGTTACTGGTGAGCAATCCCACCACACGCTCACCCCAGAATAAATATCCTAGGTCATGAACAACTAGATGTGTAATGAGATTCAATAGGGACAGTCTGTGAGGGGTGGGCAGTCACGAGGGGTGAATGGAAGGTGGTAGTCTGCATCATTGCAGCACAGTCATTTTTTTTTCTCATGGAAACCTCTGCATAAACCAGGTAGACATTTACAAAGCAAGAGGCAGCTTGAAACACTTGCCAGGCCCAGAGAGTGCAACACCATCATACAGCAATGCTGGTCAAGGGATACCTTCCTTTCACCTTTATTTTTGCCCTTAGTTCCACCACACTCCTGCTGCTAGGGTGGATCAGAGCCCAGTCTCAGTACGATGGGGAGAGAGAGATGGAGGTAATGAGGACCACATCTCCATTCCTGGCTTCCTGTTTGAGGCAGGCTCCAACTGAAGGAGGTGAGAAAATTTAACTTTAATCAAGTTTGAAGTTTTGCATATTAAATGCATTTGGACATTCTAATTTCTGAACGAAGATTCCGTTTGGTGACTTAAGAATCCATGGTACTTATTTGCATAGTCATCTCATGCCCCAAGATACAGCTCAGGCAGAGAAAGAAATCCCTTCAATGAATTTTAAAGAGACAGAATACAAAATTAAGTGGCATTATGGTTACACTCCATGAATCCTATACGTTCCGAATGAAGCTTATACTGATTTTTGTCTTTTTTCTCAGCTGTACAAAACTTCTTCTGCGTTTAATTTGCTTTATCCCAGATCCCCAGTCAGTTCCTAGTGTTCATTCCCAGGTTTGTTCTTGTCCAGAAAGCCTCCTCATTTCATTCCCTTGCAATATAAACTCTGCCTACCCATCTGGTCTGGCTCAAACCCATTGCTTCAGCTATGTTTTATCTAAATGCACAGTCCACATTGATTCCTTTCCAATTTCTATTGCTTTTTGCAGTACCACTTATTTACAATTGCCATATTCCATTTTTATACAATTTACTTTTTTCTTTTTCAACTTTTTGGTTCAGGGGGGTATGTGTGTAGGTTTGTTACATGGATAAATTGCATGTAGCTGAGGTTTTGGTATACAAATTATTTCACCACTCAGGTTGTGAACACAGTAACTGATAGGTAGTTTTTTGACTCTCACACTCCCCTTAGCCTCTACCCTCAAGTAGACCCTGGTGTCTCTCATTCCTCTCTTTGTGTCCATGTGCACTCAATGTGTAGCTCTCACTTATAAGAGAGAATAAGCACTTGTTTTCCATTCCAGCGATAATTCACTTAGGATAATGACCTCCGGCTGCATCCATGCTGCTGCAAAGGACTGATTTTCCTCTTTTTTTTATGGCTGTGAACCACATTTTCTCTACCCCGTTCATTGTTGTTGGGCATCTTGGTTGATTCCGTGTCTTTGCTACTGTGAATAGTGCTGTGATGAACATATAAGTGCGTGTGTCTTTTTGGTAGAGTAATTTATATTCCTTTGGGTAATGGGATTGCTGGATTGAATTGTTATTCTGCTTTAAGTTCTCTGAGAAAAGGCTTTTAATAAAACCCAACATCCCTTCATGTTAAAAACTTTCAACAGACGGGGCATTGAAGGAACATACTTCAGAATAATAAGAGCTGTCTATGACAAATGCACAGCCAACATCACCCTGAACAGGCAAAAGCTGGACGCATTCTCCTTGAGCACTAGAACAAGAATAACAATGCCCACTGTCACCACTCCTACTTAACATAGTACTGAAAGTCTTAGTCAGAGTAATCAGGCAAGAGAAAGAAATAAAAGGCATCCAAATAGGAAAAGAGGAAGCCAAACTATCTCTCTTCACATATGATATGATTCTATACCTAGAAAACCCCATAGTCTCTGCCCAAAGGCTCCTGCAGACTGATAAACTTCAGTAAAGTTTCAGGACACAAAATCAATGTAAAAGATCAGTAATATTTCTCTATACAGCAGTAACATCCGAGCCAAATCAAGAATGTAATCCCATTCACAATAACTACAAAAAGAATAAAATATCTAGGAATTCAGCTAATCAGCAAGGTGAAAGATCCCTACAATGAGAATTACAAAATGCTGCTGAAAGAAATCAGAGATGACACAAACAGATGGAAAAACATTCCATGCTTATGGATAGGAAGAATCAATATTGTTAAAATAGCCGTATTGCCCAAAGTGATATACAGATTCAATATTATTCCTATCAAACTACTAACATCATTTTTTACAGAGTTAGAAAAATCTATTTTAAAATTCATATGGAACCTAAAAAGAGCCCGAATAGCCAAAGCAATTCTAAGCAAAAAGATCAAAGCGGGAGGAATCACCCTACCTGGCTTTAAACGATAATACAAGGCTGCAGTAACCAAAACAGCATGGTACTAATACAAAAACAGACACATAGACCAATGAAATGGGTTAGAGAACCCAGAAATAAAACTGCACACCTACAACCATCTGATCTTTGAAAAAGTCAACAATAGCAAGCAATAGGGAAAAGACTCCCTATTCAATAAATAATGCTGGGATAACTGGCTAGCCACATGTAGAAGATTAAAACTGTACCCCTTCCTTTCACTATATGCAAAAATCAATCCAAGATGTATTAAAGACTTAAATATAAGAACAAAAGCAATAAAAACCCTAGAGGAAAACCTAGGAAATACCATTCTGTACATAGACCTTGGCAAAGATTTCACGAGAAAGTCTCCAAAAGCAATTGCAACAGAAACAAAAAAAAACAACAAATGGGACCCAATTAAATGAAAGGGCTTCTGTACAACAAAAGAAACTATCAACAGAGTAAACAGACAACCTACAGAACGGGAGAAAATATTTGCAAACTATGCATCTGACAAAGGTCTAATATCCAGAATCTATAAGGAACTTAAACAAATCATCTATCTTCTTCTGAAGTTAACAATACATCATATTTCTCTTTATTTTTTTGGAATTGTGGGTAACTTCTAGTCTGGGAAAATATGATGATCCATTTCTTATCATTTCTAGTATAAATGTAAATAAAAATCTTATTTCCAATCATACCTGCATCTACAGGACATAAATCTTGGAATATTATCTGTTTACATGTAAATATCCTAACCCTATGCTTTAAAGAGATTTCACTTTTATTTAAAATTCATGCAAGGTTGGAAGGAGCAAAAAGGTGTCTCAGGGGTCTTGTGTATTTTAGAGAGGAATGTCAAGAATGCAGGCTTCCCAGCTTGTAAAACAATAGCTTCTTTGATTGGAAGTTCAGTTGTGCTTTGCCTGACATTTTCTGTTTTTAAATCCAAAGGTAAATTTAACTTAGGGAGGAGATATTTCTGTTTGTCAGCTTCAAAAGCGATTTGTTTTCATTTTGTTTCTTTTTTTTCCAAGCAGTAAATCTTTTGAAATTTAAACTCTACCCTTGTTTATCACTGCAGTTATTGCTTTAGAGGTTAAAATTTGTAACATAGTCCCTTCTCTACCCGCTGAAAGGAGACAGAAAAGTCTATTTGAGAAATTCTGTTGGTAAACCTATTCCCAATGACCCTATTTAAGGCAGATTATGCTGTTCAAAACATGCCACTAATCTATATTTCTTGATATCATAATAAAAGAAGCTGCCATCAACAAAATAGCCCCTTGTCAATCAAACACTTGCCAAAATTATACCCCACTTTTGAGCTCGTGCAAAAAGAAAAGTTTCCATTGTTTTGTGCCTTTCTCAAATACATATCAACCAACATTAGTAATTAATATCCTTATGACATCCCTCATATTTTTGTACATCTTTCAATATTTGGGTTAATTATTTTCCTTATGCATATTCCTAAAACACTGAAAAACAGTACAGAATTCTTGGTACCCATCCTCTAGTATGATTCTATTATTAAATAAATTTTTTTCCAATTTAAAAACTTATCAGGCTGGATGTGGTGGCTCATCCCTGTAATCCCAGCACTTTGGGAGGCTGAGGCAGGTGGATCACCTAAGGTCCGGAGTTCGAGACCAGTCTGACCAAATAGTGAAACACCATCTCTACTAAAAATACAAAAATTAGCTGGGTGTGGTGGCAGGCACCAGTAATCCAAGCTACTTGGGAGGCTGAGGCAGGAGAATCATTTGAACCCAGGAGGCAGAGGTTGCAGTGAGCTGAGGCAGGAGAATCATTTGAACCCAGGAGGCAGAGGTCGCAGTGAGCTGAGATTGCACGATTGCCCTCCAGCCTGGGTGATAGGGCGAGACTCCATCTTAAAAAAAACAAAAACAAAAACAAAAAACACTTATCAATTTATACTTCTCATTTACTTTCTTGTGATTACATTTAAAAAGAAAACAAGAACACCTCTTTTTGAGTCATCAAACATGTAGAATTGAAAGCTAAACCTGAATTTTAATACTTTAAATAGACCGTTTTCAAATGATTCACCGATTACCAAAAAGTAAAAGTTAGATATGGGAAAATACCAGAGACTGAGGATCATGGAAGGCTGGACTTGCCTTTGAGATAACAGGAGTGGGCAAATTACAGCACTTGGGCCAAATCAGCCAAAAGGGCAGACCACCTGTTTTAGTGTGAGAGCTAAGAATGTTTTCTATATTTTAATATGGTTAAAAAAAAAATCAACCGAAATTTAAAAGAAAAGAGCACTTCATGAAAGGCATGAAACATGAAATTAAGCTCTCAGTGTCCATAAATAAAGTGTTTTTAGAACACAGTCATGGTCAATCATTTGCATATTGCCTATTGCTGCATTCACAAAACAGTGGCGGAGTTGAATAGTTACAACAAAGACTGTACGACCTGCAAAGCCTAACATGTTTACTAGCTGATCCTTTACAAAGAAAGTTAAGAATATGTCTGTTTTCTGGAACAGTTCCACTGATAACAGCACATATATTTATAGACCATTAAGTTGTGATTAAATATGATTGCTATAAATCAAGTCTTGGAATACCATCTGTCTATTCTTCTAGGAATGATGACTTCAACAGCTCTTTGGCACAATAGACGGTGATTTATTTTAACTCTTTTTTTGATTTTTTTGAGATGGGGTCTCACTCAGTTGCCCAACACGGAGTGCAGTGGCATGATCTCGGCTCACTGCAACCTCCACCTCCCAGGTTCAAGCAATTCTCGTGCCTCAGCCTCCCCCATAGCTAGGATTATGAGTATGCCATCACATCTGGCTAATTTTTGTATTTTTGTTAGAGACAGTGTTTCACCATGTTGGCCAGCCTAGTCTTGAACTCCTGACCTCAAGTGATCCACCCACCTCAGCCTCCCAAAGTGCTGGGATTACAGGCATGAGCCACTGTGCCAGGCCTTCTAATTCTTTTATTCAGTTTCCCTTTGACCAGCCAAATATTTATTTTCAAAACAGGAAAAACTATGAAATATTCCCTTGGGTATGTACTGACTTACCTGTTGATATGTATTTTGCTGAGAATAGATACCAGAATTTAATATATACTCCAAAGAAGTGTTTATTTATTTTACTTAATTTCTCCCTTGAAACACACCTAATAAAAACGTTCCTGATAAATTTCCCAAATACATACTGTTAGAATGTCAGTAAAAGCTTCAGTACAGTAGTACAGTTATTTTTTCAAAATGAGAAATATACACTATTTATTCGGCTATTTATTCAATCACTTGCAAGAAAATAATCTCAAACTGAAAGAAAAAGATAATTTATTGGCACATATGATTGAGAAATCCCTGTGATAAAATGATGCCAATTATGATGAATTTTCTCTCCTTCTTTTGGTTTAGCTTGTCTCTACCCATCTCTCTGTGGTGTTGTCTACCTCTTTAGGCTACATGTGATGGGAAGAAGCTAGCGGTAGCTTTCTATATTCATTCTCTCAAATTTGAGCCCAACAGAATAAGAGAGCATCCATTCCCAGTACATATGACACAGAAACACAGATTCACTATGATTGGGACCACGTGGGAGACATGCGGCACTTACTACAAGGGGGATTGGGAATTCTCATTGGCCAAGCCTGGGTGCTATGCCCCACCCTGGCCATCACTGCCATCCCAGCCAATACCTGGCTAAAAAAATGGGAAGAATGGGTTCCCAAAGGAAAGTTGAGGGGTTTTTTTGTTGTTGTTGTTTGTTTGTTCGTTTGTTTTTGTCAGAATAAGGAAGAAGAAATGTAAGACCAGGAAATTTACTATTTGAATTAAATTATTCTTAACCACATTTAGAACTTTCACCAAATACTGTTCATAATTTTTCTACTGCCAATTCATTTTTATTTTTCACAAAGAAAGCTTTAAAATATTATACATTAGGTGAGGCTGAGAGAAGAGAAACTAAAAGAAGTTTGGTGGAAGCTTTTGACCATGTTTCACGTATGCCTATCCCTTAACCACCTTCAACATGAGGCCAGTCCATGGCAAACAATTGTTAATCATCTGTGTACTGCATTTTGCCACCAGTCACCCTCCAACATGCCTCTGCAACACAACACCAGGCCAACGAAATGCTGCGTGATGGGCTCTCAAAGGGGAATGGTGGCCACAGGATTGGCCTTCCATAAGCTGATCCCAGAAAAGGAGTTTAATGAGCTCTAAGATCAACCTAGGCTCAGTTGATTGACTTATGGTAAAATTCAGCTTCCATCTGCTCTTTGGGGTCCCTTTAATTGTCATGATCCTTTTTTCTCTAGAGTTCCCTTTGTCTAGGCAAAACAACAACACA
This sequence comes from Pongo abelii, assembly GCF_028885655.2. Taxonomy (NCBI): domain Eukaryota; kingdom Metazoa; phylum Chordata; class Mammalia; order Primates; family Hominidae; genus Pongo; species Pongo abelii. Next base: position 129,684,515 of record NC_071996.2, read on the forward strand.
ACAGAACCTTTTCTTTATTTTGGACTTAAGTAACATTCATGCTCTGGTCTTCTGTCCCAACTTGGTGTTCTGTATCTTTCGTATCATTCCAGCTATGGACATCTATTTTTTTTTAATAATTTCTACTTTTATTTTAGATTCAAGTGGTACATGTGCAGGTTTGTTATCTGGATATATTATATAATGCTGAGGTTTGGGGCACGATTAATCCCATCACCCATGTACTGAGCATAGCACCCAATGGTTAGTTTTTCAAACTTTGTCCCCCTCCCACTCTCTCCTCTCTAGTAGTCCCCAGTTTCTTTTGTTGCCATCTTTAGGACATCATTTAAAAAAAAAAAAGAAAAAAGAAAAAAAGCTTTGAGAATACAATTTGTATATTTGGGTTTGAAATATCATTTTAGTAGAAAAAATATGAAATAAGTTACTATAAGTATATCCATATTTTTAAAAGGCTAAAAATATCTTGACTCACAGATTGGGCCAACTATCTCTTTTTAAAAATAATAATAGGCCAAGAAACAGCATATTCTTATTTTTATCAAAGATCTTAGCATTTTATTTAAGATAAAAAAGAATATTTTACTTAACACTTTGTGGTGTAAAAGAATTGATTGGCCAGGCGTGGTGGCTCACACCTGTAATCCCAGCACTTTTGGAGGCAGAGATGGGTAGATCATCTGAGGTCAGGAGTTCGAGACCAGCCTGGCCAACATGGTGAAACCTCATCTCTACTAAAAGTACAAAATTAGCTGAGCATGGTGGCAGACACCTGTAATCCCAGCTCCTCAGGAGGCTGAGGCAAGAGAATCGCTTGAACCCAGGAGGCAGAGGTTGCAGTGAGCCGAGATCATGCCACTGCACTCTAGCCTGGGCGACAGAGTGAGACTCTGTTTTTTTAAAAAATGATTAATCTACATTCCCTACACATCTTATTGGCCAGAATTCAGTTTCTCTAAGGCAATCAGACTGCAGAACCTAGTCCTCTTGTGTGCCCAGAAAGAAAGTGAAAAGGACTTCAAGAAGCACTCAGGATTGTCCCTGCTACAGGAAATAAGGAGAGGCTTTCTGGAAGAGGAAGAAATTAATCAAGCCTAGAAAGATTAAGTAAACACATTTCATCTCTGGCCTGGAAATTCTAGTAGCCCTTTCAGGAACAAGAATGTCTAGTACTCTCTTAATATTGACTCTAGGATGTGAGATGATGGTTATGACTCCATATTCAGAAGTGTGAGCAATCAGTGGCAGCTCCATTCCTGGAAACACAGTAGAGCCTGTCAGCTGTAGCTGACAGAGGTAGTGACTGATGGAAACCTGCCACCTTCACTTGAATCTGTCATAAACCATCTGCAACTAATCAATTCCACTACACAGTGAGAGTTGTAATGATTCTGAATCCATTTTGTTTCTGAATAGATAGATATGTCTATAATCACACTCAATCTTTAAACTTTCTGCTTTCTCTGACTGTATCATGTATATTATATATTTGGAAGCATTTGATACATAGATGATATTAATAGATGGATGGATGAATGGATGGATGGATAGATAGATAGATCAAGCAAATGATGGAGTGAAGTAGCAACTGGGGAGACAAAGAATAAAAACCTACACTTTCCAAGGACATTTTAATTCCCTCTTTTTCTTCTTCTTCTTTTCTTATTTATTTATTTATTTTTGTTTCCCACAAAGGATTTATCAGGATTAGCCATCAACTGAGCAGTGGAATTTCATAAAATGCCTGAAGGTAATTATGTGGAATTGTGAAATGTATACCAGTAGGATTACTCTAGTCTTGTCTAATTATTTGACTGTTATCACTACAACTGAGTGATAAGTATTTAGAAGACGCTATTTAAATATTTTTCAGTGAATACTGAGAGGCACAGTCTCTTGATAAACCCCTTCCTATTCAATAAGCATGTCAAAATATTAAACAATGTCACCTTAGGAAAGGTAAGAATAGAATTTTGGAACTTAAGCTAAAACTGCCATAAAGACTGCTATAGCATTTCAAATAAGCTGTAGTTGTTTGCATAGATTGGCAGAATTTAATTTTGGAAAAATTACTCATCTGAACAACTAGAGATCAGCCCTGGTGCATAAAATTACCTGCTTTCAAAAATTCTGAACACAAATATTCACAATGGGTGCACAAACAAATTTTTCCAGCCACAATACGAAAGATTTTTGGAATCTTACCTTGTCTTGGCAAAATAAGTTGCTTGATTCTTCTTGATTGTATTGTATTGAGTACTAAAATTAAAGGTGCAGGAGCAGCACATTTGCTTTCTCTTCCTAACTTGACTGTTTTTTTGTTTCATGAAAAAATATTGATTGCAAAGCACTACCTTTGTGCTAAATTTTAAAACTGCCGCTTCTAACATGCTGCTTGTGTAAAATAAAAAAAAAAAAGAAAAAAGAAAAAAAAAAGAATGTAAATTGCAGAAGAAAGTGAGGTACAGTGAGTAAGATCACAGGTGCAATTATCAGACTTCTTGGCAAAACCTCTCTACCACTTAGATGGGCCCCTGTGGGCAGATTATTTTTCTGCAACTACTTTCATCATTTATAATATAATGATAATATTAGGACTCATTGGTTAAGTGATGTCATAATTAAATGAAACAGAGAATTTATTTAAAATACTGGCTATGCTGTGTGGCAAAGTGTAAGTCCTCTATAAATGGTAGCTATCATTATTTGATAAAATATGTTCAGACACGTCTCCAAAGTGATCTGGTGATCATCAGTTTGTGATAAAGCACAGTGACATGAAACCATCATGCTAGAATGCTAGACTTGTGTTAGAATCTGTTCCACTTTCCACTAACCTACTTATGAAACAGTCTTTAGAGAAATGTAGAAGACATGATATGCATATTATTAAGAACACTCTAAGTCCTAAATATTTACTATCAGTCTTTTGAAATATTTCAGGAGTAAATAGCACCTTAGACAATGTCCAAAAATACTGACACATTTTGTCTTGAGTTTTCCACACAATCCTTTCTACCTTAACCCCACTAAATTTTATTTCCATCTGGATCATGGCTTAAAAACTTGATCAGTAAGATATCCAGTAATCAGTTGTGCCAAATGGACATTTCTGAACTCATCTCTAACTTGATCTTCTTGGTCTTACTGGTCCTTTTCAGTCCCACTTTATATCACCAAGTGAAGTGAACTTAACACTCATTGGCTACCAACTGACTGTCAGGTACACTGTCTTAAACTCTGTGATTCTTATATCTCTTAGATTTTTTTTCCTAACTCTCTGATCATAGTATTCCAGTCTTCTTTATAGATGCCTCTTCCTTTGACTGCCCTTCAAATAAATTTCCCATATGTGTGATCCGATATCTGCTTTTCTTTTCACTCTAGATGTATCTTATCTACGGCCCTGATTTATTACAGGACAATTTATCAAGCAATCTCCAATATACATAACTATTCCAGCACTCTCTATTGAGCTCCTACCACATATCTTCTTGAATATCCACTCGCAAAGATGTTTTGAACCACAATTTCAACATATCTCACCCTGAATCAATGATCTTTCTTCCAGTTTGGCTTCTCCGCCATTATTTCTTATTTTCATTAACAGTAACATATCAATCCTATCACTCAAGTTAGAAACCTGGGAACTAACCATGTCTCTCTCCATCACTTTCTAACTCCACTCCACCGAAAATTCATTTTGATTTTCATTCCCAAGTATTTGTTCATTTCAGTTGTCACCCTTCTTCTCTAACACAACTGATGTAGTTCGTCGCTTTTCACTGATATTACTACAACAGCATTATAGCTAGTTTTCTCTCATTCATCTTTAGTTAATTCAATTGCCATAATACTTCGGAGTAGTTTGTCTTAAATAGAAATGTGATCTATTCAACATCTATTTTAAAATCCTTCATTGTGTTCCCAGACTTTTTGGTGAGGCTTTATGTGCATGGGGCCATTATCCTGTGGCTTGACTCTCCAGTCTCATCCCTGATCACCCTTTCCCATGGATCTTAAAAAAAACTTATTTCCTCTGAACTTCATCTCTTTCAGCCTCACCTGAAAGAAACAGGACAAAATAATACTTTAATCATGCTTGGATCTTCACTGCCTTATCACTAACATTTTCCACAGTTCAACGTTTTAAAAAGAGTTAAAAACAGTTGTTTTTTCTAGCTCCTCACTTTGTTCACTTGTAAGTTCACCATAAAATCTGGATGCTGTCACCAAGATCATAAAGAGCCTGCCACTTGTCAAATTTAATAGAGATCTTGAAGTGTTTGTGTTGCTTGATGTACTGGTAGTTAACACTGTTGATCACTATTGGTTCTTGAAACTTTCAATATCCACAGTTTTAAGGACATTTTTCTGGTTTTTGTTTTGCTTGGGCGTATTCTCCTACATTTCTCAGTGGTACCAATCTTCTTCCCGAGCCCCTCTTTGTGTGCTAACTCTTAAAATTGTTTTGTTTTTTGCCAGGGTTCTCTTCTTGGTCTCCACATATCATTCTCAGCCCAGCGGTTCTCAAGTGTATTTCAGGCCAGGTACACTGAGGGCCCCAGTATGCAACAGCAACAGAAGCTCATATATTTGCAAAGCTAAGTTGGAGGTGGGAGATTTTGTCTAATTTTAAAAAGCACCTCACTGATTTTGACCTGTTGTCTTTCTCTGATCAAGATTTTTACCCTTTCTGGTTGATCTTATCCTTGCTTCATCCTTCACTACCACCTATGTTTAGATGATTCACAAACTTTTACCTCTAGTTCTTATCTAGTTTCTCAGTTCCAAGTCTGTATATTTTCCTGCCTCTTGCCAACTCAAACTACATTCTTTACCATTATGTTTAGCCCAAACTGTCCAAGTTGGACTGATTATTTTGTTTTCTCCAAAATGTTTGTCAAACAGAATTCCTGTCTCTATAATTATCCAAGCAAAAACCCTGGGGTTCATTTACCTCCTTTCCCCAACATTATTCACCATATCCAATAGATACTCTAGCCCTGTCATTTTTTTTTAATTTCTCAGTCACTCTCGTTACTTTACACTTCTCTCTCTTCTCACTGATACTGTCAGTGTTTAGTCTTCTTTCTAATCTATTATGATCATTCTCTAATTATCATGCCTACAGCTTGACTGTCTGCAGTCTATCTTCCATTCAGATCTCAGAGGAAATTTTCAAAATACAACTCTTATCATGTCACTGTCTGAATTACAACTCTTTTGAACCCCTACCACTTACAGGATAAAGTCCAAATTCCTAACCTGATGTTAGATCTCCTCTGTCAGATGAATAAGAACAGAGTTCACTGACCCAGTTTCATTTATTTATTCAACAAATATTTATTGAGTATCACCAGGCAATACTCTAGACACCAAGGATATGGAATGGAAAAGGTCAGGAAAAATAAAATAAACAAAACAAACATAAATACAAAGTTGTAAGTTCTATATTAAAAAATTAATGATGTAATTGATATTAACTAGATGGCTGTTCTTTTTTGTTGTCTTGTATGCTTCTCAATTACAGCACACAGTGTTCGTGTTATTTAAACAGCTGTATCCTACACTAGATTCTCAATGCCTTAAGGAAAGACAAGTCTTACTGCGTTTTCAGCCTCAGCACTTAGCAGTGACAGCACAGAGTAGGAGCTTCGTCAATGTTAGCTGAACGTACTCACTCAGGAGCATTTGCAAATGTTAATGTTGACTGACTTTGGGATGTGTAAAATATTTGACAAGGTAGTGGGGAAAGGAAAGAGAAAAGGCAAGGGGTGCTTTACCATGCAATTCCATTAAATAGATCAGGATACAGTAAGTAGAGTTCCAATGGCAAAATATATATCCCTGATTTTATAATTTAGTGAACAAAACTCAAAAATAACCCATTGACATAGCACTTTTTTGTCCAGTAGAATCTGCCCATCTGCCAAGTGGGCCTTGATCTTTCATGCATTTCATGTGCTATTTAGCTCTCTACTTATCTTCAACTACCAGCCCCTTACTTTATATACTTATTATTCAGAGTATGTAACATTAGCTGCTGTATAGACAATCCCTCAAATCTCAGTGATTTAACAAATCACAGGTTGATTTCTTGCTCATACCAAATCTAATGTGTATTAGCAAGGAGCTTAGCTTTGTATAGTCATTTCAAGGCCAGGATTCTTCAACTGTATGCCTCCTGTACCTTTTAAGGCCTTAGCATATTCCATTAGATCTCCTACAGTCAACAGATATTGGGAAAGATGAAAGGGTGCCCAGGAATTTGTGGAAATCAGATCTAGAAATGGTATCTATATTCCATTACCCACATTCTTTCGGCCAAAACTCAATAATGTAGCCACAACTAACCTCAAGGAGCCTGGGAAACAAAGTCTGATTGCGTGTCAGGGAACAAGGGAAAAAAGCATGGCCATTGATGGGCAAGACTTGATAGGGAAGGAGTACTTTGTCTAAGAGTGATTCCTTGCAGATTAGCCACTCATAAAGTGCCATGGGTACCATCTATAGTCAAACGTTTAAGACACTCAATCCTGGAAGAATTCTGAGCTGATGAATTCAGTTATCCATCCACTATATCATGTGAATTATATCCACTAGGCTTATTTCCAGCCCACTGATCATAGCACAGTAGGAGCTGGGTCTGCTGCAACCATGCATGCTGAGCCAATGGAATTAGGCTGGAACCAAAGTTCTGCCAAATGATCTAATGTTGATCCCAACTTCTGATCACATCAGGAAAGGGACGTGTGCTCAAAAACTTCGTAGCCCAAAGTTTAGAGTTTCTTCCTTGGAGCCTCATGCTGGTCCTGCTAGTTGCAAGATTGCAGCAGAGGACCTACATTCCTGCTAATGCTCCTGCTTCTTTTATTTTACCCTTGGAAACCAGACCTGCTGAATACTGTCTAGCCTTTTGTCTTTGTTTACTCAACACAGGCATTCTCTGCTACAATATTTATGTTTAATCTTGGGCTTCCACATAGTTTCTGGTCCCATGTCTGTCTATGTACAGTCAGGTCTGCCCAACCTACACTTTCTCCTCACATTCAGTCTCCAACTAGTCTCATACCAGCCCCATATGGCCACACTACAGTATCAGACACTTCTCCCAACACACTCCACCCTTTTCCATCCAGAGAGGCACTAGGGCTCAAACATAATAGGCTTTGTGCAGACAAGTACCCCAGCTGATTGTTTGAAATTGCTTTGATAGCTTGTAATTTGTGATTATATTTTTTAAGCTGAAAGACTAAAATGCCTGGTAGTTAAAAAATCATTTAAAAGATTTTAGCTTTCACTATACTGCTGGTGCAAAAATGCATTAATTCTACCATCAGCATTATTAAAAATAATGTCCCATATTTATAAATTTGACCATTTTTAAACTTATTTAACAAATATTTACTGTGTATTTATAATGCACCAAGCACTGGGGAGCACTTGGGATACAAGGTATTTTGGAAGATAATAATGAGGTGCAGACAGTTTAGATAAGTTAGCTAAGGGAGATTTTTTTTTTTAAGAAGTTGCATGTAAGTTGTAACATGAAAGATAAGTGTGAGTTTTCCAGAGAGCAGGGAGGAGGGTATCCTAGATAGAGGCAAGAGCACATCAAAGGCTATTTGGAGAACTGGAAGAATTGAAAGGTGGCCAAGGTGGCTGAGCTGAGTCTGTAGGTATGGTGGGGGATGTATGAGGGACTGATGCAACATGAGGCTGGAGAAGGGGCACATCTTGATAAATGTTGTCAGTCATATCTTAAAAATTTAGACTTCTTCTTAAGGAAAATAAATGTCTTTAAAAATAAAGTGTTTAAAACAAGCGTCTCAGATAATCAAACATGATAGCTGCCTCGAGGATAATAGATTGGCAAGAGAAAGTGTGGACATAGGGTTTCGGAGTCTGTTGCAGTAGCTCGGGTAGGAGATGGTATATTTTGTACTAAGGCCAGGACAGTGAAGATGGTGAGCCATTAACTTATTTGAGATATTTTCTGGTTATAAAATGAATCATAATTAAAGATAATAGGTCATGTGAATCCTTGAGAAAAAAAGCACCATTAGGAATAAATTTAAGAATTATCATAAAAATTGACCAGGCATGGTGGCTCACATCTGTAATCCCAGCATTTGGGAGGCCGAGGCGGGCAGATCACTTGAGGTCAGGAGTTCGAGACCAACCTGGACAACATGGTAAAACCCCGTCTCTACTAAAAATACAACAATTAGCTGAGATACTTGGGAGGCTGAGGCAGGACAATTGCTTGAATCTCGTGGGCAGAGGTTGCAGTGAGCTGAGATCATGCCACTGAACGGGCGACAGAGGGAGACTGTCTCAAAAAAAAAAAAAAGAAAAAAAAAAGAAAAAAAAAAAAATTGTCATAAAAATAATGATATTAGAAACACATCAAAGACATTGTGACCCTACATAGCTGCATTATTGTCTATTGGTATTGCCATTTTTCATTTAATTTTTGTCCCTACCTAGGAATAGTAAACAATTTTTTTTTTAATGGGGTTTCGCTCTGTCACCCAGACTGGAATGCAGTGGCACGATATCAGCTCATTGCAACCTCTGCCTCCTGGGTTCAAGCGATTCTCCTGCCTCAGCCTCTTGAGTAGCTGGGATTACAAGCGCCCACCACCAGGCCCAGCTAATTTTGGTCTGTTTAGTAGAAATGGGGTCTCACCATGTTGGTCAGGCTGGTCTCGAACTCCTGACCTCCAGTGATTCTCCCACCTCAGCATCACAAACTACTGGGATTACAGGTGTGAGCCACCATGCCTGGCTAACAATTCTCTTAAAAGTGCTACCATCAAAAAATCTGAAAAAAGCACTATTCCAAAAAAAAAAAAAATCACAGACCTGAACACAATGAAATATAACAAATGAATCTCTCTGAATGGTACACTGGCAGAAAAATGCTGTGGTTGGGAGTTTGAAAGAAAAGCCAACCACCTGGGCTTGGGATTTAATCTGTATTTTCAGTGACACTTGAAGGTGAAACTCTCACTTGTAACTAGAGACTTATAGATCCTTAGAGAGGCGCTTTAGTGGTTTCATTCAGCGGTTACTGCAAAAGGTGTCCAGGTAAGTCCCATGACAGCCTCACGGGGTCCTTTGAACGATCAATCAGTCCACAGGATCAGAGACTACTTTGCCCTCAGCATTTTCAGAATTTCAGCGACAGGGCATAATACATTATTTGATTATCTTAGCTTAGTATACCAAAATCCCAAGCTCTTCAATTCCTAATAATATGGGGTTTTTGTTTTTGCATTTTTTGTGTGTGTGTGTGGTGATTATTACTTCATAGCAAACTTCTCTCTGCTGGTGTTTTGGTGTTTTGCTTATCTCCACTGGGGCTGGGTTATAATAGGTTGGAGATGTTTGTTTCCTGTTTGTGGAATGTCTGACTTTCCAGCTCACTTTGCCCATAGGTTTGAGGCTGATACTCAGATTCCAGGAAAATAGGAAGAATTCCATTCAAAATACCATAAAAATGGAGCAGGCTACAAGACTTTTGAGATAACACTACTGTTAAATTTTTTAAAAGAAAGACATTCTGAACCTGAGAGTCTGTTCAGTTTCATGAAGTGTCCTCGCAGGACACTGAAGGCTACCGAGAACCCTGACTCCTATTAAATCAGGTGGTACCTTATTGTTACGTCAGAGCATTTTTCTACTTTCTCTCCCTTATGGAGCTAGCTCAAAGGTGTATTTTAGCTCCTGTTTTCTGAAAGTCCATGAAAGAGAGACACTATCAGTTTGCAACAATTATCCTTTATGTAGCACTGTTATTTTAGTATTCTCATGGAGTGACAAAGCAGGGCACCTTACCTGCAGAAAGTCAACAAAAAGGAGGGGAGATGCTATTGTCTTTGAGCTGGGGAAGGGTTCTCTGTTGACAAGTTAGACGCCAAAAAATTTGAACCCCGGATTGAGGTAGACTAAGGAACCATAGTCTGTGTCTTGTGCCATATAAGCACAAAGAATTTTACAAGAACAATTCATAATAAGCTTTGTTAAACTAAAATTTTATCTTTTTGTTATGATTTGTAGTGCCATTAGCCTAATGATGTTAGGTATAAAACTCATTCATTCCAAAATTTTGTATAAATTATACTTCCCTTGCAGCTGGTAAATTCTTCTTAAGGTGAGTAATATCACTTTTCCATCTGTTTCTCATATTCATTAAATAAAAACCATATTTTGTATGCTTACTTACCTTTTATTCTAATGATACTCACCTATACTCTTTTGCTTTTAATCTATGTAATTTCATAACATAGCATCATACAGTTAAGAGGCAGGAAAAACCAGTACCTTGGCCTCAATAGGTAAACTGTATGTTTCCAGGACACAGACATTAATTTGCTAGGTTAGAGTTCAGTAGTACCTTATTGATTATTAGGTAAAACTCCTTCCTTTTAACAGACTAGGTAACTGAAGTTTTTCATGGACAAATATTAATTTTCAGCCAACTCTGTTCCAAATGCTATACAAATGTAGGTAAGGCATAATTCTTGTCCTTTAGTGTCTAATACTCTGCAACAAGGTTTCTCAACCTCTGGCTAGATAATTCTTTGTTGTGGGACACTGTCCTGTGCATTCTAGAATGTTCCACTACATTTCCTGCACCTCAAAAATATCTCCAGATTTGCTAACAGTCCCCTAGTTGAGAACCACTGTACTAGAAGCAAAAACAAACCATGCACATAAAGACTTAAAATATAAGCAGAAAGTACAATGAGACACAGTAGATATAAGCACAGCCTCTGGAGTCAGTTGGTCTGAACTTGAATTCTGCTTTTACTAAGCAGGTTACTTAACCTCTCCATTCTTCAGTTTCTTCATCTGTAAAACTGGGCTCTATGATAATATCTATCATATCTTGAGTTCTAGTGAAAATTAAAGGATTTTGTGTGTGTGTGTGTGTGTGATTAGAATAGGTGTTCACATCACATTGTCAACACTGAATAAATGTTAGCTCTTATTTTTCCAATAAAGAAACATTCCACAATTCGAATATAAAGGAGGTATTTTGGAAGTAGCAGGGGAGAATATTTCCAGAGAGCTGCATCTTCAATTAAGGCTTTGGGTTAGATAATTGCTGAGTCATCTATAACTTTACTGATGAATGTCAATGTGAATGGATGATTCTAATCCAATCTCTTTGTTTTTGAAAAGTGAATGGAAACTGCAGGAAATAATTTATCTAATAATTCATCACCAAGGTTCTCCCTCAAATGTTCACTTCATCCCTGTTATTTATTATAGATAAGAATATGGAATGCTCACTCCACAACATTGTTTGTGAAAATCTTCAGATTTATTTTATTGAACAAGGTAAATAACGCAATTGTACCCTTGTCAGTTTCAACAGAGAAATCACACATCAGTTGTATATGTTCCTTCTTGCCTTCTTTGATCACTCCCTCCTTTTCGCCTTCCCTATGTATTTCATTCCTTTCTTCCTTCTCCTTACCTTCTTTCATTTAACAAGTGTTTATTGAATATCTACTATAGCCACTGTGCCATGTGCTGGGGCTATAGTTTGATCGGGAAAGATATAATCTTCCTCCTAGTCTTCCGCAGCCTGATTTATATTTATATATTAATAATTAAAATAGTCAAAGAAACATACAATAATCAATTCACATAATCATGGGTTTATTTTTCCTTATGTTTCTTCAAATCTACATTCTAATTCTGTTCTGCTACTCTTTCTTATAAAAACAAACAAACAAACAAACAAAGGCTTTTCAGTTTTTGATCTCTAGATCAAAAAGTAAATTTCTCTCTTGCTTCTCCCCTAGCCCATTCTGATAGAAAGATATTCTTAATGAATGGAGAAACACATTCCAAAGCCGTGAGAATAAGCTAATTTTCCACAGGAGCCCAGGCAGTTGCCTTCCTGATCAGAGAGGAGTTGTAGGAGTGCCAGGTGGCCAGTTGCTGCTCTCTTCCTTCCCTTCCGGAAAGAACAAAACATTTGTGTTTCTGAGATAGACTGTCCAGGGCATACACCTGGTTGTGTATTCTCCTAAAACTCTATCTCCTGATCTTTCAGTGTAAAAAAATTTTCAACAGAATACTCAGCGCCAAAGAAAATCTTGAAAAATATTGAAAATCAAACTGGAACTAGCATTCTATCCTTCACTGTAGTGTTGTGTGTCTTCACCTCTTTGTAGTGTGATTATGGTGCCTTAGAAAAATACAAGTAACAATACAGGTAAAAATACAACGTAACAATAATTTTTGGATTCATTAATCCAGACTTTGACCTTTTTTTCCAATACATGTTGCTGAGGGGAAAGGGACGAAGAAAATAGGGGAGCAAACAGTCTAAGCAAGTTTTTTTTTTTTTTTTTTTTTTTTTTTTTAAAGTATAATAGCCAAATCTCCAGGAAAAAAAAAGAAAAAAAAAAAAAAACACCAGAAAAAAACTAAACTGGCATGGGTTGGAGCCTGATGAATCTCAGACCCTGGCTCAGGTCTAAGCTTGCAAATGAGGGTGAAATAGCCCCAAATTTGTGGGGGCTAAAATGGTGTGAGTAGAGGAAACCAAGCCAATTTTTAAAATGTCCTTTTAAAACACAGCATACTGCTCTGTGTGCAAAAAAAAAAAAAAAAAAGAAAAAAGAAACCCTTGCAATACACTTTTGAGTACATCTTCTTAGTTATTCTTTTTAAGTTTTGTAAGTTATTATCCCTGTTTTATATATAAGAAAACCTTGGGCCAGAGAGTTAAAATGACTTTGTCAGGTCATATAACTAGTTAACTATAGAGCTATAGAACCAAGACCCTAGCATTTAATTGTGTCCATTACAGCCCTTGCTTTTAGGGGGATTTTATTCCCCTTTCTGTTTTCTAAATCTGTCTTTCTATAATTTGCTTAAAAGTTTAGATTATTTCATTTGTTTTTCTTTGAAGCTTGTAATACCTAAAATCCTTCAATGGGTCCCAGTCTTACAGCTTTACAAGTAAGCCCTTAGCATGAGATAAAAGCTCTTTATGATGTAACCCAGTCAAAATATGTCCACACGCTGCAGATACTGCAGCTAAAATTCACACCCCAGCAGTCTAAGTGCAGATTCTACCCTCCAAACCCCAAAGGTATCCTGTCCCACTTTGTGTCCTCTTTCATATCTCTAGCTCAGTGCCTAGCACATGGCAGCATGGAACAAATCCTTGCTATTTGCATGTGTGTTTGCATGAAGGAAGAAAGGAATGATTCTCTCTGGACTATCTATCTTCCCCTGCCCCTGTCTGAACTCTGAGTTCTGGCCTTGCTCATTCTAACTCATCCTTCTACCAGCCCGACACCAGCCTGAAAAGCCATGTTGAGTGGCATTACATCATGCTGGTCAAAATTCAGAAGTTCTAACTTGTAAAGCACATTTAAAATAAATAGCAGGAAGCATTGAAACTTGATTTTAAAATGGGCAAAAGAATAAACATTTCTCCAAAGAGGATATGCAAATGATCAACAAACATATGAAAAGATACTCAACATCATTAATCATTAGAGAAATGCAAATCTAAACCGCAATGAGATATCACTCCCACCCATGAAAATGGCAACTATCAAAAAGGAAAAAAAAAACAAAAAACAAAAAACAGAAAATAGCCAGTGCTGGTGAGGATGCAGAGAAATGGACACCTTTGTACACTGTTGGTGGGAATGTAAAATTGTGCAGCCACTGTGAAAAACAGTATGGAAGTTCCTCAAAAAGTAAAAAGTAGAATTGTCATGTGATCCAGCAATCTCACTTCTTTATATTTATCCACAAGAATTGAAAGCAGGATCTTGAAGAGATATTTGCATACTCATGTTCATGGCAGCACTGTCTACAATAGTGAAAAATAAAAGTAACCCAAGTTTCTATCCATAGCTGAATGAATAAACAAAATATGGTGTATACACATAACAAAATACTATTCAGCCTTAAAAAGGAAGAAAATTCTGGCATGGGTTAAACATGGATATATCTTAATGACATTATGCTAAATAAAATAAGACAATCACAAAAAGGTAAAAGTTGTATGATTTTAATTACATGAGGTTATCTAGATTAGTGAAATTCATAAAAATAGAAATTAAAATGGTTGTCAGGGGCTGGGGGTAGGGGAAAATGGGGAGTTTTTTAATGGGTACAGAATATGATGAAGCCTAAAGCTGTCCTTCAAATCACTTCTGTTTTTCATTTTTCCACTGTTGTTTTCTCTATTCCCAAAGCCAACGTTTTCTCAGCATTCCCAAAGCCAACACTGGATTTAAGTGTGTTTCTTGAGTGGGAGGATCAGCCAGTACTGGTATTCACCCTATCAAAAAATTGCCACAGCAGGCTTTGCCATCATTCCCCAAAATGTTTATCTAACCAAATCCTTTAGGTTTAAGGACATTTGGGATTTTTTTTTAAAGCCTAAAATGCAAATGTTATCCTAGAAGATCAAGAACAACTAATAACCATTAACCTTAAAAATAACAATTAACACCTCAGTCCAAATGAGTTTATAACATTTTCTTTAATAGTGAATGGATCAGTGGTTGTTACATTTTCTGAGTTCCTAGCACTAGAACTGAGGGTGACATTGAAGGAGTTAAAAGGTAACTGCCAATTCTTTTGAAAAAAATGTTTAAAATATACCATTATAGTCCTATTCATTTGATGTTCTTTCAGTACTATTTGGGAGTTTGAGTAGAAATGCTTATTTCCCTGACCTTGTCCTATGAAAGAAAATACAAACACAAAGAAATTAAAAGTTCTAGTGGATTGTGATGAACAAAGTTCCTTTTGGTGGCACCAGCTTACCTCCGACCTAAAGGAGTACGTTCTGCCATGCCCCACCCTGCATCTCCCAACTCAATCTTCAGACTCAGTTATTCTGACCAACATTATAATATATTGTATGAATCCTCAACTGTTACAAAGATGTATTTCCACATTGATCAAAATGTATTGAAAAAAACTATTGCATTGTTTTTATATATTGTTTCAGATTCCAATGGAAAGAACTAGAATAAACTATAAATTCTTCTAGGACCAAAAAAAAAAAAAAAACTCTCTGTCATCTTCTGCCACCAGAAATCTACAATTCTTGGCACAAGGGAGACACTCAAAAATTATCTTTAGTAAGATAATTTAGTAAGAGTCTGGTACAAGAGAAGTTTAATGGAGAGAAGACGTTGGAAAGTCTATTGCTTGAGGTGGTGAAGACTGTAGTAATACTGCCCTATGGTGTTGGAAACCATAATTTCTGTATTTTCTGTCAAAAGAACTAAAAAGTTAAGAGGGGTGAGGTGGTTTCCATGACCATGTGGAACGACCAAACATGGAAGAATATAGAAAATCAATTTTCTTTTCCTTATAATTTAATTTGTGAACAATTTTCTTTTATAAATTTAAGAGAAGCTTAAATGGGGCTCTTTCTAACATAGCTTTGAATGAGGTTCCAATAATTAACATCAGATAACAAGATGTGTATGAGAGAGTTTACTATAAGCAGATTTTACAAAGGTTAAAAAAAACTATTGCATAATTCTTATATCTCCTCCTTTTGTTCAAGGCTATAAAAGTATTTACAGAGGAGAGGGAAAGAGAGCACAGTGGAGAGATGCCTTGGGAGAGAGCTGTTACTGGCCATGGTGTCATTCTTCTTCCACAGGTAGTGGTACCCCATTCTATCCCAAGTCTAGTGAGGAGTGACTACCTAATGATTCAGAGGGCCATGGAATGTGTGGGAAATATGGGCTCAGCTTGACTCATGACTGCCAAAGGCATAGTGGCTTCAGGTAGAGGGGTAGGGGTCACTGCCCTGGGGAGGGCCTGCCTGAACTTCAGAGTGCAGGAATAAAGGAGTAAATATGCAAATATGCTCCCTTCCTTGTTTTATGTGGGAGAGAGAACCAAGGTAGAGCCCTTAAGTCCTTCTAAGAAATCCAACTAGATGGGCCAGGGATCCCCACAGGAGAAGATGGAAATGAATGCTGTGTCCCTGGGAGCTGCAAAGCCTTGCAATCTACCATCATAATTAGATACATCTGCCCAGGTGAAAGGGATTTCAGGAGTGGGGTCTTCTGCAAATCCATGAAAATGACTCTTGAGCAGAAACATCAACCTTAGCCATCTGTTGAACCCTGAAAATGAGAAGCCTGATAAGGAAGGTCCAGTTCAAATAAGGCTTTTCCTCTGTCTCCCCACTGCCGGGATCTGAATGACAGACACTGTCTGGTGAGCTGCTGTTAGAGGGAGGATAAGGATCCCAGTGTAAAAGATAGAAAGGAAATCAGGTGCCTCTCAAGCTCTACCCCCACAGCCCTTTCCTTTTGTCTATTTCCAGCGAGAAGCAGATCCAGACTCAGAAGGGAGAAGATGTGATATTTGCTATCACAACAATCTTGAGTTTTGATTAATATCTTGGACAGGACATTCTATGTTCCAAAGAGAGATTGTGTGTTACAAAGTGACTGCAGGACTAAAAGTGAGTAGCAAATTCATGAACCTCTTAGATTTTTTTTATTTAGGCCATGATGAGATTACTGCCAGTGACTCAACTTTTAAAATACAAGTGAATAACTAAATAAGTAAAGTAAAATTGCACTTTTAATTGTATTTTGAAGACATCATGAGCTGTGATTCAGTCACTTCATCTCATAGAACTTCTGCTGGTGATAATTATATTTAATATTGTTACAATCACCCCTTCCTCTCAACTTGTTGTGATGTATGTCCCCCCAGCCTCCTTCTGAAAGGTGAGTTAACACAGCTCATTAGGGTGTTACATTAGAATCACTGTTTTGGAAAAGCCAAGCATGGTGTGGGCTTCTCGTGTCAGATGTGAATATGAGAGATGAACAGCCAAGCTCTGCAAATAAAACACAGCCTCACTCATACCCCTTCCCTCGCATGCACCACCGCCCCATCTTCAAAGTCAGAGCTGCCTCAGCATGTCACAGGAGGCAGGGAATGTCATCTTGTAAACACCAGCGATGAGCATGAGCTGAGACCCCCAGCAGCAGAGGATATAAACCGTCCTCCTGAAGCAGGATTTAATTACATTCTCCATCAGGAAAGGAAGTTGGATTTGCTTCAGTGGAATTGCATTTTCTGCATTTGGGTGATTTGTTTCTCCTATAAAACCATTTCCCAGTACTACTACTGGAATACTGGCAACTAGAAACTTGCGTGGTTCACTCTTTAGACCGAAGAACACTCCTGTCCCCGTGTTTACATTTCTACCTTTCACAGCCTGGCATTCCGAGAGGCCTTTGTGAAAACAGCGCAGAGTCCTCGGGGGAAAGTGCTCAAGATTAGTGCTATAAATTCCGCTCCATGGCTCTGCTACTTCATGTTGTATAATATTCCTGAATTCCTGCATTTCTGAGGTCAAGGGTCCTGTCTTCTTGTCCAGTGTCTCATACTGAACAAAATTCTCATCTGACTCCTCTGCCCTATTATGTTTGGGGTGCTGGGCTGATTCTCTGATGATCTCATTCACAGCCTCTCCATCTTTTTCAAAAACAGCATTTTGTGGATGAGTTGTGTGCTGGCAGTATTTTCTTTAAACAGTTCTCTATGTTAAAAATGTTGCCAATCAGAATATCTTCAGATATAACAAATGTTAAAGTACACAAGAAGTCCTCAGTTCAGGGCTTCAAGGAACTCACCTGGATGCAAATCAAAGAATCAGTTGTCAGACTGGACAAAGCCAAGAGGAAAAGAAGTGGACAATTTGGACCTAGTCCTTAAGGAATAACCATATGGATGATTTCATGCTCAAATGTACCCCATTTCTATAGCACTTGGGAAATATATGAGTGTAAATGAATATTTGACATCTCATTTCTGAATATCCTCAAATTGTAGAGATTCCAGCCATGTGGGTACAGACCCAAGCTATGAATACGTGTGTTTAGAAAAGAGAGCCTTTCTGCCCTAGTCCCAGCCATTGTTTCTGGAGGACGCAACAACATCCTCCTACCCCCCCTCCCTGATTCTGTCTTTTGCCACCTTCAGTACATTCCAGTGGTGCTCAAGCAGAATGACTTTGCCCCCCATTTGGCAATGTCTGGAGACAATTTTTGTTGTTATAACTAGGGGGTAGGGGGTGACCTTACAGCTTTATTAGGGAGAAGCCGGGGTGCTGGTAAACATCCTACAATGCAGAGGAATATCTGTTACAACAAGGAATCATCCAGTCCAAAATGTCAGTTGTGCAGAGAAATCCTGGTGTATTCCCACACAGCAGCAGGAACGATCCTTTTAAAATTTACAGCAGATAATGTTACTCCTCTTCTCAGAACCTCTCAGATGTTTTCAGTGTCCACTGGAGCATAAGTCAGAGTTCCTCACAGCTTATAAAGGTCAAGATGACCTGTTCCTGCTCTCCCTGACTTCACCTCCCGCTGCTTTCTTTTTGCTCACTCCACTCCAGCCAGGAGTTTCTCCTTGTTCCTCCAACCACTTCTCCAATCCATTCATGCTTCTGCTCAAATGTCATTTCCTTAGACAGGATTTCCCTGGCAAATTTATATATGTAAAAGCAAATACTCCATAACTTTTCCCAACCCTACACCACAGGGAAACACAATTAGATGAATTATTATCCATAGTGGTTAACCCTGTAAAATGCCCACCCTCCCGTCCTTCCTTTTTTCCTTCCTTTTGTCCTTCTTTCCTCCCTCCCTCTCTCCCTTCCTCCCTCCCTCCCTTCCCTCTTTCCTTCCTCCCTCCCTCCCTTCCTTCCTTCCTTCTTTCCTCCCTCCCTCCCTTCCTTCCTTCTTTTCCTACCTTCCTTCCATTCTTCCTTCCCTGCAAATAATATAATTAAATCCAATAATCCAACATCCAACATGAAGCTAGAACACTCACAGAAACCCGTGTGACTACCCCAAGAATTTCTTTGCCACTCCTCATTCAACACAACAACTACCCCAAATCTTGTGTTAACAGTGTTCTTGATTTCATTTGATATATGTTAACACATCTATTTGTATTTCTTTAAAAGTATTAGTTTGGGTTGTGTTTGGCTTTATGAAAAATGCAATGTTTTAAATATATAATAACTTATTTTGTATTCCTATTATATTGCTATGATCCATCTGCAAAGTTGCATGTAGTTATAATCATTCATTTTCATTGCTACATAATAGTCTCTGTTTGAATATGCTACACTTTTCTTCTCCAGCCCCCACTATATAGGACTGTGTTTGTTTCTAGGTGTTTGCCATAATGAACTTTGGAACATGTTAGGGTTTCTTTCAATATAATTATCATCACCTGATATTTTATGTATGCACTGGCTTATTTGTTGATTGCCTGGCTCCTTTCAGTAGAATGCAAAGCCCCTGGGAACAGAGCCTCTGTTGTCCCCCTGATGTATCCACAAAGCCTAACATAGTGCCTGCTATATAGTAGGAACTCCATTTATATCTACTCTCTCCACCTTTACCCTTTGTCCTGTTGCCTGTCTTATTATACTAGCCTTCTAACCTGTCTCCCTGCTTCTTCCCTTGCTGCCCTTAAATCAACTCTCAGCATAACAGCCAGGATTATTTTGTTAAAAGTTATGCGAGATTCTGTCATTTTTCTGTTCAAAAATCTCCAGCAGCCTCCCCCATCTCAAAGTAACAGCCAAAGTCCTTATAATAAACTATGGCTTTGTAAGGTCTGGCTTCCTTCACTTCCCTAAGCTTATCTCCTACTATCTGTACTCCGGGCACACTGACCTCCTTGGTACTCTTGAACCCTCTACATTCACAACCCCTAGGACATTTGCTCTTGCTGTACTCTTTGCTTGGACAGTTTTTCCTTCAAATATCTACAAAGCTTTTATCTTACTTCCTTCCCTTGTGTGCTCAAAAGTCACATATTGAGGTCTTCTCTTTTACTCCATGTAAAACTGAAACTCTGTCATCACATTCTGTCCCTTTACAGTGCTTTTTATCCTTGGAGCTCATTGCTATTTAACTTTTTTTACTTATATATTTTATTTGTTTATCTTCTCCTACTGAACTACAACCTTTATAAAGCTACGATTTTGTGTTCACTACTGAATCCTTGGTCCCTGGAATATGCCTGGCACATACGAGTTGTTCAATTAATACTGAATGAATAACGGGGAAAGTGAACATGATAAGTAGTTGTTATTTATGCAACCACTTATCTGGGCACTCATTAGATCATAGTTGTATTTTTGATGGTGTGGTGGATATAGAATGACTTAAAAATTTAAAAATAAAATATTCCCAAAGCAATTGATGCAACCATCTGAAAAAATAGAAGATGATGTAAGACATGCACATGACTGGAGTCAGACCACTAACTCTGAAGATCCTAATTCCTGAAGCTAGATTTAAAATATTAAACATAATTTTTGCTTTGCATAAAGCAAGGCACTAGAATTCCTAGAGGGCAAAATCAGATATAGACCTGGTGTTGCATTTATGGAGGAGCGAAGCACAGACCCCCTTTGCTGGAGTTTGTCACACGAGGAGCTTCTCAGGACTCCAGAGGAACAATAATGCCTCTTTGCTGCTGGTGTGGTCTTGTGGTTCTTGAGGAAAGCAATGGTTTTGCCAAAGTTATTATAAATATTTAAAAATTATTCAGTTCTAAGTTTCAATGTGTGTTTTTAAAAATTACTTCACTCTAGCTTAATAACATTTCCAAAAAAATCTCTAAGAAAAAACAAAACTTCTGGAGGGAGCTAGATAAGAAGGGCTGAGGAGAAGATAGGTGATTTCCGGCTGCCATGTCATTATTAACCATGAATAGAAGAAAGGAAATGCACAATGAATAAAATTAGTGTCTTTAAAAGATATGGATACATGTTAACATCAAAGAATTTTGAGCTCAGGATATGTATTTTACAATTTTAGCTAAATCTTGAATTATATGAATCCTTAAAATGTCAAGATGTGGCAAATCCACTTCGCAATCATGGTTTGTCATCTTGTCAATGCTCTTGACTTTTGAGTTTTCATGTAAAGAAGACATTCCTTTTGCTATCATCCTTCTGATAAAATTAGCTATGTGTGGTGTGTAGCAGTATTTCCATCTACACACAAGGGTGTGACTTGGCATTCTTTGTTACAACTGCTACTCAACCATTTATTTAAAATAAAATTCTAAAACTGAAATCCTCTAATCAGTTGGAAAAGTTTTGCTTTAAAAATGATCCTTTTAGAGGGATTTCCAGTGCCATTTAGGGGATATAAGGAAGGAAATTCCAAGGTGTGTGTATTTTATCTGCGAATAAAACAATCATGTGACCACATGCCTGTTTGATCTGTGCCTGGTAGCTTAGCATGGCTACAGCAAAAGACGCACTTGTAATTATTTCAGCCCCCACCCAACCCAAACCATCAACATTTCTCATCAAAGGATAATATTTACATGCTCTGAAAGATTGAATGAAAATAAGTGAAAACCTCTTCAGATATTTGTTTTAAAAATTCTTTGAGAGTACATAGAGTTTGGATCATGAAAGCAGAACTCAATTCATACTTTTGATCCTTCCCAGTTTCACATTTTTAAAAAATGTTATTTCACCACCTCCATGTGCAGAAGGCGATGAGCTTGCTTTGTTTCCCAACTGACCTATTCATATCAAGTTAGTTACACCCACTTAAGTCTCCCCACCACCTTTGGCCAATCCCACAGAGCCCTCCTATGGAGCTGGAAACTCATATAGAGACTTTTGTTTTTTATAGAGAATTCAATCGCTCAATGCCGCAAGACACCCTTTCTTATTAAAACGAAAAAGAAATGCATGGAAGTTGTTAAAAACAAATCATTTTCCATTAGTAAAAGTTACATGATTGGAAAGAGAAGAGCACATTGCTGTAATTACCGGTACATTAAGCAGGGGATGAACAGCTGCGTGAACTTGGAGTCAGTAGAATAACAGCCACCGAGCCAGCTTCCCCATATGGTCCAAGCAAGGAGGTGGGGCTTCTAGCTGCCTGGGGGTTGGGGAGAGGTGAGGAGGGGGCAAACGAATCCCATTAAAGTAGGAAATGTGCGCCAAGAAATGTCTGGCTTCCCAATCCAAACCCAGATTTCTCTGTGCTGCACTGGAAAAATCCCCCTGGCCTCCATAACAAAAACCTCTAAAATCAATGTTGTCTTTTCCTAAAGAGAGCAAAATGTGAGCGTTTTCAGACTTTTGGCTACATTGTATTAATAGAAAAGACGACCTCAGAAGGACTTAGTCACTTCCTCAGTTTTTTTGGGGTGTGGCT
Organism: Pongo abelii; assembly: GCF_028885655.2. Taxonomy (NCBI): domain Eukaryota; kingdom Metazoa; phylum Chordata; class Mammalia; order Primates; family Hominidae; genus Pongo; species Pongo abelii. The sequence continues at coordinate 129,706,774 of NC_071996.2, forward strand.
ATGACTTGGAATTATTGGTATCACTTAGTAAACATTGTATTTGATCTAGCATTTGCCTTCTCTCCCAATTAAAAATAGAGTCTGGCCAACAACGACAGGTCCCCACCACCAGGTACTGGCCTCAATCTGTTTCAGTGAAAAGCATTATAGCCTTCTAATTGGCATTCTCTTCAGAATTTGGCAAATTTGGTCAAAGCAGACCAGCACTATAGTAACCTTTCATTATCAATGCAAATCCTAACAGAAAAGCATTCCATTCTTCTTACATTGTACGTCATAAATTAAACACAATAAATTTTATTGTGAAACCTCCTAGGAAGACATTCCTGAATAGACAAAGCAGAAAATGCTTGCATTATACTAAACAGAGCTAAAATTTGATAGTTGCTGGAAGGGTTGGCTATAAGGAATCTAGCTATTTACAGGGGAAATACCAAATAGGCTACATCATTTGCAAGGAGATGTTTTTGTAAGTACCATGTCCAAAACCATTTGGGTTTCAACTATATGAAGGTTATTATTGCAGAGAATGGTGACCAGCTGTCCTTCATTGCCTCTGAAAACAGAATGAGAGAAAAATGGCATTAAAGTGGAATTGGAAGAATCGAAGCTTCCTAAAAATTTGAGTTTGTTAACAGGAGAAGGATCCACACTAGGGAGTTATAAAATGAATGCCTTTCATTTTCTGTTGCTTTTAAAAAATAAAAAGTGGCACTTTTAAGACAGTTCAGGTACAATTTTGTCCATCAGTAAAATACTGAATTTAATAATCTTACAAATTTCTATGAAAAATAATTTCAAAAATATTTAAGAAATATGACTATTGGAAATTAGGCTATGTCTGGAGAATAATTCATCCAGTCATGCTATGGTGTCAGGGAATCTTGTAAAATGAGAGAGTATTATTAAAGGAATCCTGTCGGAAATGTGTGCATTTCATGCCATAGATTTATGCAGGCATATTCCAAGAAGAAGGATAATGACTTCCCTGTAAATTAATATTGTCTTCAGAAACATCTAAATTTACCAATAAAAGATAAACAGGCTGGGCGCGGTGGCTCACGCCTGTAATCCCAAAACTTTGGGAGGCGGAGGAGGGCGGATCACCTGAGGTCAGGATCACCTGAGCTCGAGACCTGCCTGGCCAACATGGTGAAACCCTGTCTCTGCTAAAAATACAAATATTAGCTGGGTGTGGTGATGCATGCCTGTATTCCCAGCTACTTGGGAGTCTGAGGTAGGACAATCACTTGAACCCAGGAGGCAGAGGTTGCAGTGAGCCGGGATTGCGCCACTGCACTCCAGCCTGGGTGACAGAGGGAGAAATCAACTCAAAAAAAGAAAAGAGAAAAAAAAAAACCCAATAGTATTCTACTCAATAGAATAGACACACTGCTGTCTTTTAGAAAATTATTAGATTGATGAATACATAGATGTAAAAACATCATTTGGCAGGTATCAGGATTTCCACTGATAGTTGATTTGTGGACCCTCAAGGAATTTATACCTGTATTCAAACACGTACTGTGACATTAACTTGCAGGACTTTCTTAATAAACCAATTGTGGGAAGGACACACATTCCTAGACTTTCATTCACAGGGCAAATCCATCATTGCCAGACTTCTGCTTTCCATAGAACACTCACTTTTCTGTTTTCTATTCAACTTGAATGAAAATTTCTACTAGATCTCATTCCAAATCCTCCCATGGGACAGAGCTACCTTTCAGCAATCAGTGCTTTACCAAGGGCTGCACTCAAATTTGAACATCTCAGTAGACATGGAATCAGAAGTGAGGGATTACTGAATTTCACTTTGAAAGCTTTCCTTCTCAGATACTGTAATAAAAAAGCACCACCTTCATCTCAGATGATTTGCAGCTTTTCTGACAGCTAACGTTTATCTCTGTGACCCTTGCTTTCTAGGGAAAAAATACAATTTGTAGATAACTTTAAATATTTACATTTTTTTTCCAAGCAGGAAGAAAAGGGTAAAACAACCACACACACATACATACACACACACACACACAAACTTTCACTATGTAGATACATCTTGACTTAAAATTCCTGGGCACTTAGGCTATATGTCATGGCCCTCTGCGTGAGTTAAGTGGAGTCAGAGATTTCTGCCAACTTAGAGAGCTGGTTACTTACTTCAGGAAATATTCAGTTATTTCATTTGAAGTATGAAATTGCAGGAGCATCCAAAAGTTTACCAGGGTCTAAAACTACAAGTGAGCTTATTATTTGTCTCTACTCTTTATCCTTCTATGGAGTAGTTCCAAGGGATCCTTTGAACCAGCTGCCCAGTTTTCATCCCTGTAAATAAATTTTCCTTCACACAGTACAGGGTCAACTTCTGAAGAAGAGACCGTTTATCATGGTAGTTAAAAGCACAGACTCAACCCAGACTGAATGGGCTCTAATTTCAGTTTTGCCTCTTAACAGCTGTGTGCCCTTTGGGTAAGATACTTAACTTCTCTGAGCCTCAGTTTCTCCCCCTGTAAAACTGGGATTTAATAGCATCTTTCTTAATTGGTTGTTTTGAAGATTTTTAAAAGTACTCAGAATCTTACCAGAATGTTTGCCCATAGCTCAGTAAATATGCACAGAGGTTGAGAACAGAAGGAATGAAACAGATCAGCCCAGAAAGATCTGGTGATCAAAAATCACCACTTTCCATACAGTAAGACAAATACAATGCTCTTTAATATTTATCTTGATGCAGCAGTGTATTAAGCCTGATTTTATTTTGAAGCAGAGGTAAAACTTATTTTACTTGCAGATATAAAACATTGCATAAAACGGTTCATGATCACCAGTTGCTGGGAAGTGGGGAGGTTGTCATACTAGTAATTGTCCACACTGTCTATTTATCTTGTGCCCCTTCTGAACACAGTAGTAATAAATAGATGGGAACGAAAAAATTACATGAAAGGTCTGATGAGTCCATTGTAACCAATTTGTACTATGTCCAAGAGAACGAGTCCCTAAAGTTTGGACCCTTCTTTATCCTTCATTTGTTGACCCTCTCCCAGAGTTTAGAGGCTGTCTTTATCCTCCCAAACCTTTCAAGACCAATTATCAGTATGATTTTATTCACTTCTCACATATTTATTCAATCATTCATTTAACCAAAATTAGTTGAGCACCTACAGAGTCTTGGACTCTGCAAGACAGAGCAGGGGAGGAAGTTTGGGAGGGAAAGGTGTGAAGAAAGCCTTAGATGCACAAGGGTGAGTAAGATACAGTTCTCACCTTCAAGGAACTCATGGCCTACGTATAAAACAAACACTCCAAAGCAAACAAAGATTAGAAGAAAGATCACATGACACATTATAAGATGGAGTGTGGGCAAGAAACCAAGTAGGAAGGAAGTAGCCAGCTCTGCTTAGAAAAGGTGGGAAGTTATCTCAAGTAAGAAGGTGCTTGATTTTTAGGGCTACAAGAAAAGTCGTGATTCACTGGGTGATGACAGGGAAAAGAAGAGGCCAGGAAGCAGCTCGGGTGGAGGAAATGTCACATGCAAAGACACCAAGGCCTGGAAGAACATCAAATAAATAGTGCATGCCTTATCATGTTTATGGTTGGAATGCAGTGTATGTTGGGCAGAACTGGATTTGCAAACATAGCAATGGCCCAGGTCTCTTCAGAGAGTCACAAGTAAAGGTAAGGTAGGAGGCCACTTATGAAGTCTCACTGCCATCCAGGCTCATCTGATTTCCTGCCTGAAGGAAGGGAGGAAGAGTCCACAGATGCAACAGCCTTCAGGCATTTAAATGAAGAACATGCTGATTTTCTTTAAACACCAGCTCCTGGGAATTCTGGAAGATAGAGAGCTGGATATTATCTCCTGTTTGGCCTATGTCACATCCAAACATCTTAAAAGAGACAATTCTTAATGTTACAAAGAAATTATATGAACTCATAGTCACTTTGTTAATCTCATAGTTTCACTGGATATATAGCATTTACTTACACATTACCTACATCAAATAAATTAATATACTGTGCTAATGACATAGAAATTTGCATTAAATAGCCTTTAGTCTAACAAATATTGCTATCCACCTCAAATCCTGCCAGTCAACTATTCTGAAAGACGGACACTGTAATAAAATAATGAAATAAGCCTTTTGCACTTGTGACTGTGTCAAACTAAATGCAAGACATGTCCCCAGAGCTGGAAAATTATATTCTCATTTAGTTAATAAATAGTTACTGCTGACAGAGGCATCACAAGGGTGGGTCAGAAGACCCTTTTCCTGTCCTCTTGGAGTTTATAGGATAATGGATTTAAATGAAAAATAATGGAAAGGAAAGAAAGGCCCTTGAACAGATGTCACTGATGCCTCTGCATATCACTGAAGCTCCTATCTGAGCAGGCATTTAAGAAGCTGGGCCTTGAAGAAGGAAAGATGGAAGCATATTCAGGCATAGAAAAAGCAGTAAGCCAAGCCTATGCAAATAGACCCAGAGGGTTGGACACGTTGTTTCTGAAACACTGTTAAGGCCACTCAAAGAGGACTTTTTACGGCTAAATTTCAGATCAGGAAGACAAACAAACTCATGCAACTTAGAAGTAGAGTTGCCCAATTAGGAGAGGTAAGAGTGGAACGTGGTGATCTCTACCAGATAGACCACATCTTGGACTCTCACGCATCCTGTAAGCTCCTTCTCCAATGAAAATCATAGGACTCTTCAAAGTCATATTTGAAACAACAGCAAAGTCTGCAGTAAACACTGTGATATTTGATCCTGTTCCATCTACATAATAGAGATATAAAAAATGACCTGGATTAGGCCTACCAACTTTAAATTTGATAGGACTCAATCAGTGCAGGTTTTCATGGCTCTGCTATATGGATGAAAAAGGGACAATGATCATAGCATTTACTTTTCTTCTCCAGTTTCTCAGAAAGCAGCATGAGTCAGCCTTCTTCAAAGAGCGAAGATGGAATCTGAGTCGGTAAACACATTGTGTGGTGGATTTTGAGCGGCACTGTGCCTCTTCTTGCCCATTAACAGAGGGCAAACAAAAACAACAACAAAAAGAATGTGTGCTAAATCTGGAAGTATTGTTCATGAAGCTAAACTATCAAGCAGGTGAAGCACTTTAATCCCAGACTCCACCACCTATAAAATCTGCCCGATTCCTTTAGCATTTGTGAACAACACTGTAAGAGGAATTCTTAGGACAAATAAATGGGGGTGGTGTGAATTAAAAGAGAATAACACCTGTCTCTGCAGCTGGCCAACAGACCTCACTTTAATGTGCTGTCTACTGGGAAATGGAGGCGTCTCATGTTACCCGGAGGCCTTGGCCTACACTGGAGTCTGCAGAAAGGAATTCTGTGACCAGAAGATGTGAGGCTTGGTCCGTGGCCAAAAACAATGGTGAAAGGTACAAAATGAAAAGTTCTGTCAGGACAAAAGCACTCAATCACAGAACAACACACAACTTGGCTGTTTGAAGAAATGAACACCAAACCAAAGTCACAACTGGATTAACAACTGGTTGATCCCCTTTTACCTTCTAATGCTTCTCTGGCTGCCGGACACTTATTGAAATCGGAATGAAGAGATTACAGCCGCCAGCAGCATACAGTGTCTTCATTTAGGGCTGGTTCTGGCTGGTCATGGAAAAGCAACTTGCAAGATTTATGCTTCTCTGCCTTCTATCCATATTTTTTTCCATTAAAGGGGGAATTTAGAGCAAAGTTACCAATGTAACTCCAACCCAGTGCTGGAGAAGTCCTCGCTGACTTGCAAAATAACTGTGGCTTCAGCAGAATTGTGTGCCCAATGGTAACAGAGGTGAAGCCCATAAAAATTGTGTGCACATATTTTTTTTAAAACAAGAGAAAAGACCCTATTATTCGGTCCACATTGGCTCTAGTGGTTGGTTTGTCCCATAGAACACATCTAAGTTTGAATAATGGGAACAAATAAAGTAAAAATGGATTGCTGTTTCCAAGAAATATTTAAAAGGGTTTATATCTGTACATGTAGAGAAAGATGTTTATGTAATGTATAGGCCACAGATCAGAGAAGCTATTAAAGTTATTTGAAGAAATCTGGACTATGAAAGGACCAAAAGTTAAAGAAGAAAAGAGCTGCTGGTGGTTTTAGGTCACAGGGACTTGAATGTCCATCACAGGCATAGGAGTGAAGACAGGCTTGTGTGGTTAAAGCGTGGGCCCATGACTTCTATGGGCCACGAAGAGACTATTGCTTTCTCCCCTGGACACTGATGCCTGGAAATCCTCTAATAGGGACAGAGCTATACACATACCTATCGGAGCCTGGATAAAATGCAGAAATGTTAGAAAGGTACCAGTAAATAAAAATCACAATGAGCCCTAACCGACTGAAATTGATCTGAAGTACAGAGAAGGGTGGTACAGGAAATTAGGAATGCCTCAGCCTCATGAAAGGATGGAGCTTTAAGAGAGCACCCCAGAGTGGAGTCCATGGAGCAGGAAGTGAAGCTGTAGACACAAACATCAAGGTTTTTCTCTTTGACTTTGGACGGATGTGGGTTCTGACAGTAACAGACGGAATTTACTGGGTCAACACTAGGTGAATTGAGAAGGAGGCCTGCCCTCAAAGAGGAATCAAGTGCCCCAGGTGTCCAGTCCCAAATATTTTGGCAGTGAATTTAGACAAAGGAAAAAAAATCACTTATTCATGGAAAACTCGCAATGAACTGTTTTAAAATGCCAAAATATCTATTGCTACTTTCTACGGTAAAAAGATATAAGCAAAGTTTCATTGTTAGCTTGAAAAAATGATTTTACTTCATTACAGTTTTGCTTAATATTAGCCTAAAGGCATTTAATGACAGGGAACTCATTCATTAAAATACATGATTATAATTCTAACAAGAAAACACGTATTTGTTTTCCAATGACACTCTCCTCCTTGTGTAACACTTGAGGATATTTAAACCATTTTAATAACTCTTTCTCTCACTCACACACATACACACACACTCTAAAATACAGAATATAAATTCTATTCATGTCTCCTTTTGCATCTGTGAGGATACCTACCCCTGCCATCATAAGAAATAAAGTTTACTCCTTACTCTGCTTCCATAAATATACTCAAAGAAAAAAAAACACTCTATTATATTAGCACTGATTCTACTGACTGAGATATTGATCAGCTTGGGCATTTTCACTGAGTTTGAAAATGCAGCATTATAACTCTACCTAATTGATGAATTACAACTATGCATTTGATATATGTCATTTACTATATGCTCTGTCTGGTGGGAAGAGGAATGGAGTCAAATAACAATTAAAGCATGGGCACATTTCAAGAGTTCTTAGCACTTTCCGGTATTACTTATTTTCATCAATTCTTCTGCCAAGTATCAGTTTGCTCATAGAAAGGAAGTATCTTGGAAAGAAAGAAGAAAGTTCAGAAATTCATGATTTCTTTAAGGCTAAGCCTACTTTGTAAAATCACATACTTCTCATTCGTACTCAGATTTTATTACATTCAAGGACCCTGATAATTCATTTGAGACTTGAGAATTGATACATATTTCAAATATTTCTCTACTACAGAGAAAACATGTCAGAAATTCAACATTGCATTGGCAATAATCAGCTGAAAGTATCAAACATGACTCTTCCAGGTTTGAGATCATACAAATAAAATTACATTTTTAAAAGGCATAATATCAGCAGGAAACATAAACCTCATTTAGTCACAAGCTTAGAATTTCTTTCCTTAGGACCAAAATTTTATGACTTATTCAGCTCCAATATGTCCTTGAAGGTAAAGATTGCAAAGTAGACCGTCACCCCTAGTAGCAAGTCACTTATTTGTTATATCGATATAGCTGACTGTCTAAAGCAGATCTAATTTACAGGCAGACCCAAGATTACTGTGCGTTTTTCAGAATTCTGCCCACAGACTATAGTCACAAAATATTGAGTCTAACTTGCTCCCCCCCATTCAAGAAAGTATTCACTAGGTCTTTCTCACATACAAAGACTAGAGGTCCAACTTCAGAGCTATACCTGAAGAGGTATTCATACTCTGAAACGGAGCAAAAGTGATTTCAACTGTCTCATAGATTTTTTTTCCCTGTGAAAATGTAGTTCTCCCTCTTAAAAAACTAAGTCTGAACTTTCAAAATAATTTATTGTGATCAGGCAAACCATGGTATGCAAACACTTCAATTCCATAAACAAGGATTAAATACCTCAACTCAGTAGGTAAAATCATGGATACAAACAGGGGAAGACAGAGCTACTTATGTAACTAGGAAGCAAAAATGTTTTAAATGCTTTTTGAATTTATACAAATACATTTGAATTTATAAAAGCATTTATCGTCCTTCTAAGAACGCAGAAGAACGATAATTCTCTGTTGAAGTGAGGATGTTTTTAGGAGGAAGTAACATTTGACCTGCCTCTTGAAAATGAATAGAATTTCAACAAAGTGGAGATAGAAGAGGGTCTGTGCCAACCCTCAATGGCAGGGAGCCCAAGATAATCGCACTTGAAAGGAAGCCTTGCTGCTGCCGTCTTTTATAGGATACTTGGCACATCAATAGAGGCAGAAACGTCAACGTTGCCTTGTAATAATGCTCCAAGAAAGGAGTAAAGTGTAGTGGCCCATGGTCTCTGTACCTCTCTACCTCCAGTGCCAAAGGCAAAGCTAGGGCTGCTGCCAATGTGGCCTGTCCAAGGGGTGGACCTAACAATAGGCAAATGAAGAAAGCAATGCTTCTTCTCACCCTTCCATCTCACCCTTCCACTGAAAGTGCTCTCACCAAACTCACAAACGATATCCTCAAGACTAACTCCAATTTTTAAAAATGTAACTCCCATTTCCACCATTGGCTGCATTTGACATTTCCAAATTTTTCTAATTTCAATGGCTTCTCTGAGTTTCCTGGGACCACCTAGTCCTCTTCTTTTCACAATGCTTAAAATATTGGCATTTCTGCAGGTCCTGTCTTAGGTACTGTACTCACTCTACAGACCCTCTCTGAGTGATCTCATCTGCTTCCATAGCTACAGCTAAACCTATACGCTAATGAATCTCAAATCTGCATCTCCACTCCTGATCTCTTTTCTGAGCTCCAGACAGTATAACCGCTACCCATTGGCCATCACCGTTCTACTTAATTTTGTATCATCAACAATAAAGCAATCACAAAATCTTGTTTTGTATGCCTGTTTTCTAAGTCAGTTCACATTTCTCTGTTCATGTAACAAAGAATCTGCTTTTAAGAATTTTAGCAACTGTTTCTAAACATTTTCACTTCCTCTGGTCCTGTCTTTCCATTTTATCCTTCACACTGCAACCAGAATAATTCTTCCCAATAGAAATAGGATTTTTTTTTTTTTTTGAGATGGAGTGCAGTGTCACAGTCTCAGCTCACTGCAACCTCCAGTTTTTATCTTATTATTCTTTATATCTTTGGTACATAGCATAGAATCCAGCATAGAGCAAGTGCTTAATTATTATAAGCATGAGGCAAGGTGCCTTATTGTATATACTTCAGAATCCTATATTTCCTCTAGCACAGTATCTAACACACTGTATTTTATTATTTTTCTGCACTAGGACTGTGAAAATTAAGAGAAGTTTTTGTCTTATTCATCTTTATATCTTTGGTACATAGCATAGAATCCAGCATAGAGAAAGTGCTTAATTATTATTTCTAAATAGATAACATGGAGCTGTGCAGGTCAACTTCTAGAACAGTTAGGCTTTTCCCCATTTCCCCATACTCTCTGGTAACCACCGATCTATTATCTATTTTCCTCTACATGAGATCCACTTTTTGGCTCCCACATATGAATGAGAACAATCTTTTTCTAGCTTGGCTTATTTCATGTAACATAATGGCCTCCAGTTCCATCTGTGTTGCTGCAAATGACAGGATTTCATTCTTCTTAATGGCTGAATAATATTCCATTGTGTGTATATATCACATTTTTTAAATCCATTAATCCATTAATGGGCACTGAGGTTGATTCCATATTTTAGCTATTGTGAATAATGCTGCAATAAACATAGGAGTGCAGATTTCTCTACAACTAATGTTTTAATAATTTTGAGGTATGATTGGAAAAATGAAGTGTGGAAGAAGAGATTGATCCAAAATATGATAATGCTAAGCCATGAACTAAGAAGAGTTTTACAATTTTAAAAAAATATTTTAATCTTATTTTATTAGCAATCAGAAAAGAAAGCAGATTTGTGTGTAGAAAGATGATGTAGACAGACCTAAGCTTTAGAAAGAGCAATGATGGCAACACTGAGAATGGATTGGAGAGAAGAGACACCAATGAGGCATCTAGTTAAAAACGTTAAAAGTGAGATTGTGGACCGATGTCATGGCAACAGGAACAAAAAAGAGGAAATGGCTATATGGAGATAGGATTGGAAGCACTGAGAGATCACCTGGGTATGGAAGATGAGGAAAAAAGATATTCTAAAGATGAATTTAAGGCTCCAAAACATGATCAATATAGGGGACACAAGAGAACAGGTCATTCAAGAAAGGAAAAAGATAAGGATTTATTAAGTCCCTTTTCACACTTTTTCAATTCGAGAGATGTCCAACAAGTCATTAGAAATATAGATCTGGGCTGGGTGTGGTGGCTCACTCCTGTAATCCCAGCACTTTGGGAGGCTGAGGCAGGTGGATCACGAGGTCAGGAGTTCAAGACCAGCCTGGCCAAGATGGTGAAACTCCGTTTCTCCTAAAAACTACAAAAAAATAGCCAGGGGTGCTGGCAGGTGCCTGTAATCCCAGCTACTCAGGAGGCTGAGGCAGGAGAATCGCTTGAACACAGACAGAAGAGGTTGCAGTGAGTTGAGTTTGCACTACCGCACTCCAGCCTCGGTGACAGAGCAAGACTCTGTCTCAAAAAAATAGATAGATAGATAGATAGATAGATAGATAGATAGATAGATAGATCTGAAACGCAGAAGAGGAAAAGAGATAAGTTTTAAAATATGCATTTGGGTTCTATCGATAAAGAAGAGATGGGAGGAGCCAAGATGGCCGAATAGGAACAGCTCCAATCTACAGCTCCCAGCGTGAGCGACGCAGAAGACGGGTGATTTCTGCATTTCCATCTGAGGTACCGTGTTCATCTCACTAGGGAGTGCCAGACGGTGGGCGCAGGTCAGTGGGTGAGCATATCGTGCACCAGCCGAAGCAGGGGCGAGGCATTGCCTCACTCGGGAAGCACAAGGGGTCAGGGAGTTCCCTTTCCAGGGGTGACAGACCGCACCTGGAAAATCAGGCCACTCCCACCCGAATACTGTGCTTTTCCCACGGACTTAGGAAACGGTGCACCAGGAGATTATAGCCCGCACCTGGCTCAGAGGGTCCTACGCTCACGGAGTCTCGCTGATTGCTAGCACAGCAGTCTGAGATCAAACAGCAAGGTGGCAGCGAGGCTAGGGGAGGGGAGCCCGCCATTGCCCATGCTTGCTTAGGTAAACAAAGCAGCTGGGAAGCTTGAACTGGGTAGAGCCCACCACAGCTCAAAGAGGCCTGCCTGCCTCTGTAGGCTCCACCTCTGGGGGCAGGGCACAGACAAACAAAAAGACAGCAGTAACCTTTGCAGACTTAAATGTCCCTGTCTGACAGCTTTGAGGAGAGCAGTGGTTCTCCCAGCACGCAGCTGGAGATCTGAGAACGGGCAGACTGCCTCCTCAAGTGGGTCCCTGACCCCTGACACCCGACCCCCGAGCAGCCTAACTGGGAGGCACCCCCCAGCAGGGGCAGACTGACACCTCACAAGGCCGGCCGGGTACTCCAACAGACCTGCAGCTGAGGGTCCTGTCTGTTAGAAGGAAAACTAACAGAAAGGACATCCACACCAAAAACACATCTGTACATAACCATCATCAAAGACCAAAAGTAGATAAAACCACAAAGATGGGGAAAAAACAGAGCAGAAAAACCGGAAACTCTAAAAAGCAGAGTGCCTCTCCTCCTCCAAAGGAACGCAGTTCCTCACCAGCAACGGAACAAAGCTGGACGGAGAATGACTTTGACGAGCTGAGAGAAGAAGGCTTCAGACTATCAAATTACTCCGAGCTATGGGAGGATATTCAAACCAAAGGCAAAGAAGTTGAAAACTTTGAAAAAAATTTAGAAGAATGTATAACTAGAATAACCAATACAGAGAAGTGCTTAAAGGAGCTGATGGAGCTGAAAACCAAGGCTCGAGAACTACGTGAAGAATGCAGAAGCCTCAGGAGCCGATGCGAGCAAATGGAAGAAAGGGTATCAGCAATGGAAGATGAAATGAATGAAATGAAGCGAGAAGGGAAGTTTAGAGAAAAAAGAATAAAAAGAAACGAGCAAAGCCTCCAAGAAATGTGGGACTATGTGAAAACATCAAATCTACGTCTGATTGGTGTACCTGAAAGTGACGGGGAGAATGGAACCAAGGTGGAAAACACTCTGCAGGATATTATCCAGGAGAACTTCCCCAATCTAGCAAGACAGGCCAACATTCAGATTCAGGAAATACAGAGAACGCCACAAACATACTCCTTGAGAAGAGCAACTCCAAGACACATAATTGTCAGATTCACCAAAGTTGAAATGAAGGAAAAAATGTTAAGGGCAGCCAGAGAGAAAGGTCGGGTTACCCTCAAAGGGAAGCCCATTAGACTAACAGCGGATCTCTCGGCAGAAACCCCACAAGCCAGAAGAGAGTGGGGGCCAATATTCAACATTCTTAAAGAAAAGAATTTTCAACCCAGAATTTCATATCCAGCCAAACTAAGCTTCATAACTGAAGGAGAAATAAAATACTTTACAGACAAGCAAATGCTGAGAGATTTTGTCACCACCAGGCCTGCCCTAAAAGAGCTCCTGAAGGAAGCGCTAAACATGGAAAGGCACAACCAGTACCAGCCACTGCAAAATCATGACAAAATGTAAAGACCATCAAGACTAGGAAGAGACTGCACCAACTAACGAGCAAAATAACCAGCTAACATCATAATGACAGGATCAAATTCACACATAACAATATTAACTTTAAGTGTAAATGGACTAAATGCTCCAATTAAAAGACACAGACTGGCAAATTGGATAAAGACTCAAGACCCATCAGTGTGCTGTATTCAGGAAACCCATCTCACGTGCAGAGACACACATAGGCTCAAAATTAAAGGATGGAGGAAGATCTACCAAGCAAATGGAAAACAAAAAAAGGCAGGGGTTGCAATACTAGTCTCTGATAAAACAGATTTTAAACCCAACAAAGATCAAAAGAGACAAAGAAGGCCATTACATAATGGTAAAGGGATTAATTCAACAAGAAGAGCTAACTATCCTAAATGTATATGCACCCAATACAGGAGCACCCAGATTCATAAAGCAAGTCCTGAGTGACCTACAAAGAGACTTAGACTCCCACACATTAATAATGGGAGATTTTAACACCCCACTGTCAACATTAGACAGATCAATGAGACAGAAAGTCAACAAGGATACCCAGGAATTGAACTCAGCTCTGCACCTAGCGGACCTAATAGACATCTACAGAACTCTCCACCCCAAATCAACAGAATATACATTTTTTTCAGCACCACACCACACCTATTCCAAAATTGACCACATACTTGGTAGTAAAGCTCTCCTCAGTAAATGTAAAGGAACAGAAATTATAACAAACTATCTCTCAGATCACAGGGCAATCAAGCTAGAACTCAGGATTAAGAATCTCACTCAAAACCGCTCAACTACATGGAAACTGAACAACCTGCTCCTGAATGACTACTGGGTACATAACGAAATGAAGGCAGAAATAAAGATGTTCTTTGAAACCAACGAGAACCAAGACACAACATACCAGAATCTCTGGGATGCATTCAAAGCAGTGTGTAGAGGGAAATTTATAGCACTAAATGCCCACAAGAGAAAGCAGGAAAGATCCAAAATTGACACCCTAACATCACAATTAAAAGAACTAGAAAAGCAAGAGCACACACATTCAAAAGCTAGCAGAAGGCAAGAAATAACTAAAATCAGAGCAGAACTGAAGGAAATAGAGACACGAAACACCCTTCAAAAAATTAATGAATCCAAGAGCTGGTTTTTTGAAAGGATCAACAAAATTGATAGACCACTAGCAAGATTAATAAAGAAAAAAGAGAGAAGAATCAAATAGATGCAATAAAAAATGATAAAGGGGATATCACCACTGATCCCACACAAATACAAACTACCATCAGAGAATACTACAAACACCTCTACGCAAATAAACTAGAAAATCTAGAAGAAATGGATAAATTCCTCAACACATACACCCTCCCAAGACTAAACCAGGAAGAAGTTGAATCTCTGAATAGACCAATAACAGGAGCTGAAATTGTGGCAATAATCAATAGCTTACCAACCAAAAAAAGTCCAGGACCAGATGGGTTCACAGCCGAATTCTACCAGAGGTACAAGGAGGAACTGGTACCATTCCTTCTGAAACTATTCCAATCAATAGAAAAAGAGGGAATCCTCCCTAACTCATTTTATGAGGCCAGCATCATCCTGATACCAAAGCCGGGCAGAAACACAACCAAAAAAGAGAATTTGAGACCAATATCCTTGATGAACATTGATGCAAAAATCCTCAATAAAATACTGGCAAACAGAATCCAGCAGCACATCAAAAAGCTTATCCACCATGATCAAGTGGGCTTCATCCCTGGGATGCAAGGCTGGTTCAATATACGCAAATCAATAAATGTAATCCAGCATATAAACAGAACCAAAGACAAAAACCACATGATTATCTCAACAGATGCAGAAAAGGCCTTTGACAAAATTCAACAACCCTTCATGTTAAAAACTCTCAATAAATTAGGTATTGATGGGACGTATCTCAAAATCATAAGAGCTATCTATGACAAACCCACAGCCAATATCATACTGAATGGGCAAAAACTGGAAGCATTCCCTTTGAAAACTGGCATAAGACAGGGATGCCCTCTCTCACCACTTCTATTCAACATAGTGTTGGAAGTTCTGGCCAGGGCAATTAGGCAGGAGAAGGAAATAAAGGGTATTCAATTAGGAAAAGAGGAAGTCAAGTTGTCCCCGTTTGCAGACGACATGATTGTATATCTAGAAACCCCCATTGTCTCAGCCCAAAATCTCGTTAAGCTGATAAGCAACTTCAGCAAAGTCTCAGGATACAAAATCAATGTACAAAAATCACAAGCATTCTTATACACCAATAACAGACAAACAGAGAGCCAAATCATGAGTGAACTCCCATTCACAATTGCTTCAAAGAGAATAAAATACCTAGGAATCCAACTTACAATGGAAGTCAAGGA
This sequence comes from Pongo abelii, assembly GCF_028885655.2. Classification (NCBI taxonomy): domain Eukaryota; kingdom Metazoa; phylum Chordata; class Mammalia; order Primates; family Hominidae; genus Pongo; species Pongo abelii. The sequence continues at coordinate 129,722,122 of NC_071996.2, forward strand.
CCTCTTCAAGGAGAACTACAAACCACTGCTCAAGGAAATAAAAGAGGATACAAACAAATGGAAGAACATTCCATGCTCATGGGTAGGAAGAATCAATATCGTGAAAATGGCCATACTGCCCAAGGTAATTTACAGATTCAATGCCATCCCCATCAAGCTACCAATGACTTTCTTCACAGAATTGGAAAAAACTACTTTAAAGTTCATATGGAACCAAAAAAGAGCCCACATCGCCAAGTCAATCCTAAGCCAAAAGAACAAAGCTGGAGGCATCACACTACCTGACTTCAAACTATACTACAAGGCTACAGTAACCAAAACAGCATGGTACTGGTACCAAAACAGAGATATAGAACAATGGAACACAACAGAGCCCTCAGAAATAACGCCACATATCTACAGCTATCTGATCTTTGACAAACCTGAGAAAAACAAGCAATGGGGAAAGGATTCCCTATTTAATAAACGGTGCTGGGAAAACAGGCTAGCCATATGGAGAAAGCTGAAACTGGATCCCTTCCTTACGCCTTATACAAAAATCAATTCAAGATGGATTAAAGACTTAAACGTTAGACCTAAAATCATAAAAACCCTAGAAGAAAACCTAGGCAGTACCATTCAGGACATAGGCATGGGCAAGGACTTCATGTCTAAAACACCAAAAGCAATGGCAACAAAAGCCAAAATTGACAAATGGGATCTAATTAAACTCAAGAGCTTCTGCACAGCAAAAGAAACTACCATCAGAGTGAACAGGCAACCTACAAAATGGGAGAAAATTTTTGCAACCTACTCATCTGACAAAGGGCTAATATCCAGAATCTACAATGAACTCCAACAAATTTACAAGAAAAAAACAAACAACCCCATCGAACGGTGGACGAAGGACATGAACATACACTTCTCAAAAGAAGACGTTTATGCAGCCAAAAAACACATGAAAAAATGCTCACCATCACTGGCCATCAGAGAAATGCAAATCAAAACCACAGTGAGATACCATCTCACACCAGTTAGAATGGCAATCATTAAAAAGTCAGGAAACAACAGGTGCTGGAGAAGATGTGGAGAAATAGGAACACTTTTACACTGTTGGTGGGACTGTAAACTAGTTCAACCATTGTGGAAGTCAGTGTGGCGATTCCTCAGGAATCTAGAACTAGAAATTCCATTTGACCCAGCCATACCATTACTGGGTATATACCCAAAGGACTATAAATCATGCTGCTATAAAGACACATGCACAGGTATGTTGATTGCGGCACTATTCACAATAGCAAAGACTTGGAACCAACCCAAATATCCAACAATGATAGACTGGATTAAGAAAATGTGGCACATATACACCATGGAATACTATGCAGCCATAAAAAATGATGAGTTCATGTCCTTTGTAGGGACATGGATGAAATTGGAAATCATCATTCTCAGTAAACTATCGCAAGAACAAAAAACCAAACACTGCATATTCTCACTCATAGGTGGGAATTGAACAATGAGAACACATGGACACAGGAAGGGGAACATCACACTTCGGGGACTGTTGTAGGGTGAGGGGAGGGGGGAGGGATGGCATTGGTAGATATACCTAATGCTAGATGACAAGTTAGTGGGTGCAGCGCACCAGCATGGCACATGTATACATACGTAAGTAACCTGCACATTGCGCACATGTACCATAAAACCTAAAGTATAATAATAATAATAAAAAAAAGAAGAGATGATTGAAGCTACAACATAAGAAATAAAAATGAGAAAAGGAAAGTGGATTGTTCCTTTAGGACATTCCTGTATATGGGGAAAACAGAAGAGGAATAAGTGGAAAAGTAGGAGAAGGAATGTTAGTAGATACAGGAGGAAAAGTAAAATGGTGCACTGTAGATTAATAACATTAAAAAGATTTTCAGAGAAGAGAAATGTGCGTTAAGCACAATTACTTCAGAGGGATTGTATAGGATAAGGACAACACATTCCTTGACTTTAAAGTCAGCAGAGTATTGATTACTTAGAGACAGCAATTTCAATTATGTGCTGCTACTTGAAATGACATTACAATAGACTGAGGAAGAAGTAGAAGGTGACATAATTGAAGCAGCAGATGTAGCCTACTCTTCTTTCTTTTGTGGATGATAAAAGAAAGAAAATAGATGAGAGTAGAATCAAGGGAAGACTTGAAAAACACTTGAAAAGGCAGAACACATTTGGAAGCTGAAGGGAAATATCCAGTGGAGCTGGAGATCATGCTTGTGGACAATAGCAAAGGATAATTTCAGAAGCCAGATCTTAGGGGAGAAGAGATGGGCCTGAAATGAGTCTTCCATGGAGGAAAAGAACATGGAGCAAAGAAGAGAATAAAATAACTCAGTCTGTAGTTATATGTTATAGGAGTTGAAGTAAAAGTGAGAGGCAGAGAAACTTTGACTCTTCAAGGATAAACTGAAATTTTACACATGTGAGAATTAGCATTCCAGGGAGAAGTATTGATACTTAGCAAAAACATAAAAGAAAGGAACATCATGTTGGCATGATAATTATACATGGGTCAGTGTGGATGCTGATTAAGTGCAAAGTAGATGGTAAAAAGAGAAAACATAAAGCATGATAGGGATCAAGTTATACTGGAGCTATTAGGAAGCATGGACTTTAGTCTTGTAGGTAAGAGGAAATTATTGAAAAGGCTTAGGCAAGTGGATTAGTCCATTTTCACTCAGCTATAAAGGTATTACCTGAGACGGAGTAACTTATAAAGATAAGAGGTTTAATTGACTCATAGTTCCATATGCTGGGGAGGCCTCAGGAAACTTATAATCACAGCAGAGGGCAAAGGGGAAACAAGGCACATTTTACATGGTGGCAGGAGAGAGAGCAAAGGGGGAAGTGCCATGCTTTTAAACCTTCAGATCTCATGAGAACTCACTCACTATCATGAGAACAGCAAGGGAGAAATTCGCCCCTATGATCCAATCACCTCCCACCAGGCCCCTCATCTGACATGTGGGGATTACAATTTGAGATGAGATTTGGGTGGTGACACAGAGCCAAAGTATAACAGCAAGGGAGTTACATAGACAATTAGATGCTGGGAAGATATTACTCTGGCAGCTATGGGGAGGAGGGATTGAACAAGTATAGGAAGAGCACATATCCAATTATAAGTCTGCATAGTAGCCTAAAAAGAAGCAATACAGAATAGAATGGCAAAACAGAGTCAACAAACATTTGGGGAAGAAAATCCATAAGACTTTCTGATTGATTAGGGATTCTGGAAATGTGAGAAATCAAGAAAAATCTTGAGTTTCTATTTCAGATTATTAGAAAGAATTTTGTTTCACGAACTAAAGGAACAGAAGAGCAAATCAGGTCTTAGAGGGAAAAGATGAGTTCAGTTTTGAGCATGTTGGATTGGAAGTCTTTTTGGGCTTTTGGATGAAAAAGTTTAATAGGCTGTTGGTTTATAAGTCTAAGATTTATAAAAGTGGGTAAGATCAGAGAGGTAAGTAAGTTGGTAGGCTAAGAATGTAACCCAAGAAACACTACAAATTAAAGAGAGTAAACAGAGGGAAATTAGACAGAGGATCGGTCAGAGAGAGAGAGGGAAATCAGGAGCATGGGAGGTCTAACAACCCAATTAGTGTAGAAAGATCTCCCAGATAAGGACATAATTCACAGTATCAAACATAGCAGTTGTGCCAAGTAAGCTAAGCTCCAAAAAGGGCCCATTGGATTTGGCAAATTGAATGTCATTTTGGGTTTGGGCAAGAGTAGTTTCAGAGGAATAGTGAAAGCACAAGCCAGATTACAGTGGACTGAGAAGTAAACAAGACATAAGAAAATGACATAGTGGGACAATAAGATTAGACTGTCTTAGGGATTCTGTGTGTGGGACAGACCCACAAGAAGATGAAGGCTGAATAGCCTTTGAGGAAGGATTAGATATCAGCTAGATGGATTGAAGAGAAGGCTTTACAGGGGAGAACACAGACAAAACACAGAGGCATTACACAGCTTGGTTTGCTTCAACAACACAAGAAGTTTAGCATTGTCAAGGCATTAATGTGAAGGGAATGGTTGGGTAGAACAAGAGATATCCTGTGAAACAGAGACAAGAATCAGATCAGAAAAGCCTTTCATGCTATGCTAAGGAAAAGGAATTTTATCCTGAGGCAATCGGGGGACATTGAAAGACTTTAATCATTCTATTTGTGACTTGTACCAGCAGAATAAGGAATGAGACAAGGCTAGGGGCAGGGTGAGCAGACTTCAGTAGTAGAGGAGGGATATGACCACATAAATCAATGAGAGAAACAGGATAGAGTAAGAATTACCAAGAGTTGGTGATTAAGTCACATAAAGAACAAAGTTTGGAAGTAGTAATCAAAGAAAATACCACTATTTCTGGTTTAGCTGATTGAGGAGAGGGGAATTATCACCAGTAATGAAAGTGAACAGATAGGGAGATTGAGTTTGGAGCATGATAAATCATGATTTCAGTTTGGAACATTTTACTTTTGAGATTCCTCTTAATATTTAAATGGAAAAATCCAGGAAAGTCTTTCGACAATACACTAGTATACCTAGTGTATTGGACAGGACATGGAAATTTAGAGCCTGAGATAAAAGATAACTAGAAGTCATTGTGGAGGTCTGGGATTTAATTCACTGCCTTGAAGACCTTCCCAGAGAAAAAGGATGGTAATGCTTAACTACCTGACACAGTTGAAGCTAGTTCAAACTCCCTCTATAGGGCCGAAGAAGTGGTTCTGGAAACCGAACCTTCAATAGAGGGGTTGGCGGAGATGGAATGAGATCAACTGTGGGTTGGAGTAATTGAAAGACTTGCAATCAAATAGGACCTAATCAGTCCTTAAAATCTCTCTTGCTCTACTCCCTGTGGCTACTTACAACAAGGGTGTAGGAATTAGACTGTGAATCTGAACCCAGAGCCTTTGGGAACTCCATAGAAACAGAGGACTAAGGGGCACCTTGAGGAGGTAGCCAGTAGAGAAGAAGGTCTCATCATCACAATATATTGCCAAAGCAGCCTAAGATTAATCTACCTGCCATCACCAAGGCAAAGCAGGTCATTCTGCCCTTGCATTTCCACATAGCCTCCTTATGCCATGCTGTGACCCTGATATTCATATTAACCTGATTTCAACTGCACACTCATTTTGGGAATGAAAGACTCATTTCATGAGTTGGCTTTTATACTATCATTTCTCTTTCCCCATGGCTTTTCCAGGTCAGTGTGAACCCTATGGTGAATCTTCAGATATAGGGTATAATTTACTTGGAGCCTAGGGATTGAGCAAGAAAGCAACCTCTTCTCCATTTCAAACACAAGTGTCATTTTGCTCCAGAATAACTCAAGGCAATTTCTTATGCGTTTTTCTCCAGGCATCACTCTATCCACATACCCTGGTGGCATTTCCAGTGGGAATTTCAGATACTGTAAGTTGCAGTCAGACAGTAATTTTTCATTTAGAAGGATGAGAATCACTGAAAGATTTTGGGCCATCAAAGACCAAAGAACAAACAAGGGTCATATGACAGAAGTAAGAATGTCCCAGGGAGATGTTTTAGGTCACTGAGCAGAATGAAATTCATTTCAGGTTTAAGCTCTTTGCCTTATCTTGGCATTACCTTTATAATTAAAATAATAATAGAAAAAGAAATCATGAAAAAGATACTGTCAGGATATGATAGCAGTTGATGAAACCAAGCTCACCTATTATTTCACTTGTTTTAATACAACATTTAATGTATGTACCCAAAGAACATCACCGTATTTTATACTAAGCATGGCAATATGAAATTTTACAAACTTAAAACACAATAACTGTAATTCTGGTAAGATCTAAAATTTATCATTGCCAAATACTTTCCACTCTAACCTCATTTCTTCTCGGTTGAAATTTGTACAAATGCTTTCTCTCTCTAAAGGGTAGGGGTTTCTCTGCTCAGAGGTGAGATGAATGTCTAAAAAGATAATATGAAGTCTTCTGAGCCACTTTTTAGTTATAAGCACAAAAAACAATCACCCATATTGAACCTTTAAAATATAAAGATTCTTGAAGTTTAAACACAAAAATCAATGATGTGGGAATTATTTTATTCTTCATATAAAATTTTGGAAGTTTTAAGAATGGCTCAAAATTATGTTTGAATATTAGATTTAGTTATGATAACTGAGTTTAATTTTAAACAGTTCATAGAGATTGGTATGTACATATACTTAGCAAAAAGAATCCTGTGTGAAACGTATTTTATTAGATCAAAATTTCAATAAAGTCAAAAATAAAAATACTAAATTAGACTAGCAATTTTCATTATGTTATTTTATACACATATAGATTTTTCCATGTCAAATTATTTTAGGAACCTTATCCAGAAATCAGAAGTCTCTGACTTCACTTTAATCTGGCCTCCTTCTCATCAGAAGTAACTACTGACAATTCTTTAGTCAGGTATATGCTTCCACAATTCTAAATAACATACTTTTCCTGTTACCTCTTGACTTATAATTTTTAGGCATTATCTGTTGAATTTCTAAAGAGAACAAAAAGTACCCTTAACATCCCTCATCCTCAAATCCCTTTCTCTACATTCTCCAGCAGTTATGTCATACTTTTGTGATGATCATTTGAACAATGATTTACTTCATTTTTTCTGCTGCTAATAATCATATCTATTTGTTTGCTTTCATGACTTTTTGTCATTGTAATTAATGCTTCCCAAGCTCTCCAAGTGAATTAAAAACACCCACGAATTCACCTTGTCACATTGCCAAGCACATCCGGGAAGCTAACAGTTCAATTGTTTTTCTTTTTTCCTTCTAGCCTCTTCCTGGTCCTCTGGAAATGGCCTCCTTGCCCAATCTGCAAATTGCTCTATGTCTACTCAACAGTTGCTGAAGTTGAGTAGTTCAGCAGTGAAGTTCTATAAATTCACTTACTCTGAATTCTCTTAGGTCTGGTCTTTCTTGTTCTTCCTTTGCTTCCTTGTCTTGGTGGAGTACATCGTCTAATACAGTGCCATGCAGACTAGAGAGTCTGCAAGCCATTTCTGGTGCACAGACTATCATCGTTCTGTGATGAGAGGGATCCAGAAATCAACAGTAAGCATTCGAAGGCTTTTATAATACTTTGATAGTGCTGCTCCATGCACACATTTGATCAAGGGCCGTGTTCGCAATTAGCACATAGCAAATTCTAACTTGGAACAAATCAACCCAGTGAGTATTTTTTTTTAAACTTTTTAGTACAAGTTGAGTATTGGTCATATATGGCTAATGTAGTAATTATTTTTAAATGTGTAAAAATTGAAGAAAGCTTTTTCATTGCAGAAAATAATTTACCTAGGTTTGCAGTCTAGAGTATAAACTACGAAATATTACATTTTGTATCAATATGTCTATCAATAACAGCATATTTTACTCAAAAAGTCTTGTTGCCAAAAAAAGCTATCAGCTGTAAGGCTAATGTATTATATTCAGCTTATTCTATTAATTATGGAACAATAAGGAAAGTAATCGCAAACAGCTTTTTTGTATGCTGAAGTAAAATGGTTATCATGGGAAAAACTCACTCTAGACTAAATTGAAATAGGGAATCAACTCTGGTGATCCTGAAAAATAAGAAATTTGTTGGGTCCCCCAAATTTAAAGACAAAAATTGAACACAAATTTTACAAATTTGCTTATGTGTTTAATATCCCTGATATTTCTAATTATCTGACTACTACGTGAAGAAGGAATGCAACATACTTTTCAGTGGTATATCAAATCGAAAGGCAATGGAAAAATTTACAAGTTAGAGAATTTTTGCAGGCTGTTATGATATACACTTCATAATTTAACACAATTTTCAATAAAGTAGAAGGTAATCTTGATATTATACATCTGAAAAAGTTAACACTGAACACCTCACAAATTTGATAGAACATTTTAATATTTATTTTATATCGCAAAAAAAGCAACAGGACATTCATGAACTAGAACCTTGTTATTTCATTGGAAACAAAACGTTTATATTTTAAGGCATAGATTGTTGTAACTTTCTATTGGTGAAAGATTCAAAATGATTGTTGAAACTACAGCATCATTTGCTTCATTTAAATAAAAGGTAAAACTGAATATCCTGAGCATGCTGAAACTGCTTTGAAATTTCTTCATTAGTTTTTGTCACATATTCTGGAAAACTTGTTTTTCTATTATGAATGTAATTTTTTAAAAAGAAACATTTTAGATATACATCTTTCCCTAGAATACTGTTGTAACCAATTCAACCTAGAATGGATACATTAACAAGCAAAAAGCAAGCACATCTGTGGCATTACAAACATTAAATATTCATATACGTAGTGTTCATTTAATTATAAATACAGATGTTTAAAATAAGGGATTACTATTTCAGTAATAACTGTAAGTTACAAATATGGAGCAACTACAATTTTCAAGTGTAATAACCAGGAAGTGTTATGTTTCCAGCTTTGTTCTTTCTTAAGATAGCTTTGACTACTCTGGGCCTTTTGTGATTCCACCATATGAATTTTAGAATTGTTTTTTTCTATTTCTGTGAAAAACACTATTGGGAGTTTCATAGAGATTACATTGAATTTATAGACTGTTTTGTGTAGTATAGACATTTTAAAAATGTAAATTCTTCCAATCTATGAACATGGGATCTCTTCCCATTTGTTTGTGTCTTCAATTTCTTTCATCAATGCTTTAGTTTGTAGTGTACAGATCTTTCAACTTCTTGGTTCAATTTATTCCTAAGTATTTTACTCTTTTTAATGCTACTGTTAATGTCTTTTTCTTTTTTATATCATTTTCCCTTAGTATGTAGAAATGCAACTGATTTTGATATGTTGTTTTTCTATCCTGCAACTTCACTGAATTTGTTAGTTCATTTTTTAAATGAAGTCTCTTGACTTTTTAATGATTGCCATTCTAACTGGTGTGAGATGGTATCTCATTGTGGTTTTGATTTGCATTTCTCTGATGGCCAGTGATGGTGAGCATTTTTTCATGTGTTTTTTGGCTGCATCAATGTCTTCTTTTGAGAAGTGTCTGTTCATGTCCTTTGCCCACTTTTTGATGGGGTTGTTTGTTTTTTTCTTGTAAATTTGTTGGAGTTCATTGTAGATTCTGGATATTAGCCCTTTGTCAGATGAGTAGGTTGCGAAAATTTTCTCCCATTTTGTAGGTTGCCTGTTCACTCTGATGGTAGTTTCTTTTGCTGTGCAGAAGCTCTTGAGTTTAATTAGATCCCATTTGTCAATTTTGGCTTTTGTTGCCATTGCTTTTGGTGTTTTAGACATGAAGTCCTTGCCCATGCCTATGTCCTGAATGGTAATGCCTAGGTTTTCTTCTAGGGTTTTTATGGTTTTAGGTCTAACATTTAAGTCTTTAATCCATCTTGAATTGATTTTTGTATAAGGTGTAAGGAAGGGATCCAGTTTCAGCTTTCTACATATGGCTAGCCAGTTTTCCCAGCACCATTTATTAAATAGGGAATCCTTTCCCCATTGCTTGTTTTTGTCAGGTTTGTCAAAGATCAGATACTTGTAGATATGTGGCATTATTTCTGACGGCTCTGTTCTGTTCCATTGATCTATATCTCTGTTTTGGTACCAGTACCATGCTGTTTTGGTTACTGTAGCCTTGTAGTATAGTTTGAAGTCAGGTAGTGTGATGCCTCCAGCTTTGTTCTTTTGGCTTAGGATTGACTTGGCGATGCGGGCTCTTTTTTGGTTCCATATGAACTTTAAAGTAGTTTTTTCCAATTCTGTGAAGAAAGTCATTGGTAGTTTGATGGGGATGGCATTGAATCTGTAAATTACCTTGGGAAGGATGGCCATTTTCATGATATTGATTCTTCCTACCCATGAGCATGGAATGTTCTTAGGTGCTGGAGAGGATGTGGAGAAATAGGAACACTTTTACACTGTTGGTGGGACTGTAAACTAGTTCAACCCTTGTGGAAGTCAGTGTGGCGATTCCTCAGGGATCTAGAACTAGAAATTCCATTCGACCCAGCCATCCCATTACTGGGTATATACCCAAAGGACTATAAATCATGCTGCTATAAAGACACATGCACACGTATGTTTATTGCGGCATTATTCACAATAGCAAAGACTTGGAACCAACCCAAATGTCCAACAATGATAGACTGGATTAAGAAAATGTGGCACATATACACCATGGAATACTATGCAGCCATAAAAAATGATGAGTTCACGTCCTTTGTAGGGACATGGATGAAATTGGAAATCATCATTCTCAGTAAACTATCGCAAGAACAAACAACCAAACACCGCATATTCTCACTCATAGGTGGGAATTGAACAATGAGAACACATGGACACAGGAAGGGGAACATCACACTCTGGGGACTGTTGTGGGGTGGGGGGAGGGGGGAGGGATAGCATTGGGAGATATACCTAATGCTAGATGACGAGTTGGTGGGTGCAGCGCACCAGCATGGCACATGTATACATATGTAACTTACCTGCACATTGTGCACATGTACCATAAAACCTAAAGTATAATAATAATAATAATAATAATAAAAGAAAAAAAATAAAAAAATAAAAAAATAAAATAAATGAAGTCTCTTTAGGTCTTTCTATAAACAAGACCATGTCATGTACAGAGACAATGTTAATTCATCCTTTCTGATTTCAATGCCTTTTATTTCTTGCCTACTCTGGCTAGGACTTCCAGTGCTATGTTGAATAGAAGTGATGAGAGTAGACATCCTTGTCTTGTTCCTGATCTTAGAAAAAAAGCTTTCATCTTTTCAACATTGGGTATCATGTGAGTTGTGGACTTGTCAATATAAGGCCTTTATTATGTTGTGGTAATTCTTTCCATCCCCAATTTGCTGAGACTTTTTGCTTTGAAAGGATGCTGCATTCAGTCAAATGCTGCTTCTGCATTTATTAAAATGATCACAATTTTTAAAATTCATTCTGTTAACATGGTATATCACATTTATTGATTTGCATGTGTTGAATTATCTTTGCAAACCAGAGATAAATTCAATTTGATCATGATGTATGATCCTTTTAGTGTGCTGTTGAATGCAGTTTGCTAGTATTTTGTTGAGAATTTTGGATCTACATTTATCAGAGATGTTGGCCTGTAATTTTCTTTTCTTGTAGTGTCCTTGTCTGGCCTTGGTATCAGTGTAATGCTGGCCTCATAAAATGAGTTTGGAAGTGTTCCCTCCTCTTCAGTTTTTTGGAAGAGTTTGACAAGGATTTGGTGTTCATTCTTTTTTAAATTTTTGATACAATTCGTCAGTGAAGCCATCTGGTCCTGGTTTTTTGTTGTTGTTGGGAGGTTTTTGATTACTAATTTAATCCCCTTACTTGTTACTGAACTATTCAGATTTTCTATTTCTTCAATATTCAGACTTAGTAGGTTTCTAGAAATTTTTCATTTCTTCTAGGTCATCGCATTTGCTGGTGCAAAATTGTTCATAGTCCTACAATCCTTGGGATTTGGGGGATATCAGTTGTAATATCTCCTCTTCCATTTATAATTGTTTTTACTTGAGCCCTGTCTCTTTTCTTCTTGGTAGTCTAACTACAGGTTTGTTTATCTTTTCAAATAACCAACTCTTCATTTTGTTGATCTTTTCTATTATCTTTTAATTTTCTATTTCATTAATTTCTACTCAATCCTTATTTTTTCCTTCCTTCTGCTACCTTTGAGCTTAGTTTATTTTTTTACTAGTTCCTTGAGATATAAAGCTAGACTGTTTATTTGAGACTTTTTTCTTCATTTCTTAATATAGGCATTTGCGGTTATAAGCTTTCCTCTTATGACTGCTATTGCTGCATTGAACAACTTTAATATGCTGTGTTTCCATTTTCATTTTTTTCAAAATATTTCTAAATTTTCATTTTGATCTCTTCTTTAACTCTTTGATTGTTCTGGAGTGTGTTTAATTTCCACATATATGTGAATTTTTCAATTTTCCTCTTGTTATTAATTTACACTCACTTTCAATGAACAACACATACAGATGTTGAAATCCTTTTTTCCCGATGTTAGGTTTGTTCAGATCATATTTATTGGAATGTAGTTTAATGTGCGTGCTTATGTCTTGATAAAACTTTAATTTTTCCAGTAATTCATTTTTTACTGAATTTCACAAAAGAATCTTATATTTGAGGCACTGCTGTAATAATTTTCGTGGAACAGAGGGAGAAAGGATGATGGAGGGATGGCAGGTGAGATCTCATGAAATTAAGTGAATTTTTGGAGACTGCAGTTCTGAAAATATCTCTATTCTATCCTCATACTGTCTTAATATTTGTCAAGGTACAGAATTCTAGGAGAAAATAATTTTTCTTGAAGATTTTGAAGTGATTGTTTTATTTATTTATTTAGTATTTTCCCCCCATGGTGCTCTTAAAAAATCTAAAGACAGTCTGATTCTGAGCTTATATATTTCCTTGTTATTTATGTCTTTTTTTTCTTTCTTTGTAAATGTTTAAAATCTCTATTCTAAAATTTCATAATGATGTGCTTGGAGTGGGCTTTTTAAAATTCACAATGCAAATCAATTGGTGGATCTTTTCATTCCAGAAATGCATGTTCCTCGTTTATAGTTTCTACTTGCCTGTTTGAATCTTTTACATCACAAACTCCCAACATATGTTTGATGATATTTAGCTATCCAGTCACATTTGAGAGGCAGAGATTTTTAAAAATTTGATTCAATGGTTTAAAACTATCTCAGCATCCTAGGAACCTAATGGACTATCCTAAATCTAATAATATCTATTTTAAAACCTAAGCAAAGTTTATACTTATTGATAAAATATTGCAAATATTCCCCTTGATATTGAGAATGAGACAAGGACATCCATTGTCACCACTTCTATTCAAAAATATGCTACAGGCTCTGGGCAGTGCAAAAAGACAAGAATACAAAACCAAAGTCATGGGGACTAGAAATGAAAAAATAAAATAAAGTCATGATTATTCACCCATAACATGGATGTGTAAATTGAAAAGATTAAGTGAATCTTCAGACAAACATCTAAAACAAATAAGTAAATTTACCAAGATACTAGATACAAGGTCAATATAAAAAAGCACAATGTATCTCTATATACCACTCGGAAAAACTAAAAAAAATATTTAAAATTAAAAAAACTCATAAAAACTTAAAAAAAATGAATGGAAATAAATTTAAGAAAAGGTATGTGGGATTCCCTCACTGGAAATTATAAAACATTATTGTGTGAAATTAATGAAGTCCCATATAAGTGGAGTGATATTCTATGTTCTTGGATTGGAAAACTCAATATTGTAAAGGTCCAAATATAACTAGGGCCATCCAGAAAAAAACAAATTTAGTAGACTAACACTACTAGGCATTGATAATTACTTTAAAGCTGTCTATTTACTTAATTTATAATAATTAAGACAATGTAGCACTGAAACAAGGCTAGACAGACTAATGGAACAGAACAGAGTCCTAAGACAGACTTGTAGCTATATGTCACCTTACTTATCACAAAGGTGACACAGCAGAACAGTGGGAAGGGGTTGGCATTAATTTAAAAATAATGGTGCACCAACTGGATATACTTACTGGGAAAAAACATGTCTTCACCCTCTAGTCTCATATCATAAACAAAAATGCAATTCTAGATTGTTTTGTGAAAACCTCATAAGAACATAAATTGAAAATTCTAAAACAAACTTAATTTTACATATTGTTGACAGTAACAAAAACACTTTTACATATTATTTCATTTTATTTTTATGCAAACCCAGCGAGGGATGTATGGTAGCTATTCTTATCTCCATTCCACAAATGAGGAAACTAAATTTTAAGGAAGACACTTGTTGAAAATTAGTCTTAAATGAATGAAAAAGAGTGTCACCCAGTCCAATCACAATAAGCTTAGAGAAAAAGAGAAACCAGCAGATTCAAATAATTTGCCTACATCTAAACCCTGTGCTTCCATTTCTTCTTTTGTAGTATGTTGAAAAAGGTTATAATAGAAATAAATAGTATGATAAATGTGAACATGTCTCCTATAATGCCTCACACTTAGCAGCCACTTAATAAATGTCCTCATCTCTTCTTAGCCCATCCTGAAGTCCAGTGGCCAGTCAGGAGTTTAGATAGCCCCAGAAAAAATGTCTCCAGTGCAAGGCAACATTCCCTGCTGCTTCTGATAAAGGATACTGATAAGGCTCAAGAAACTATTTTTAGTGAAATTGGCCACCTGTGCAATGTGAAACTTGTCACTTATCAAGCAGCAAAATGGAAAGTTGTTAGAAGGTGACAGGATATTTTATAGAATCAAATGTTCCAATTTTCAACACATTTCACAAAGTGTTTTCTTCACGTGTCTTCATTTTTTTGTGTGTGTGGGTCTAGTTTTTTTAACATGTGTCCTTGTCACTTTTGCTCTGGCTTAGACTTCAGAGCTTCTCAGCTTCCTCTCCTGACCTTCCAGTGACAGCGTCATCATTGTCCTGAGACTGATTAGGACTCGTGATGTTTGCATGACAGACCATCCCAGGGGAGGGACGCTCACTTGTTCCAGAGCATTTGTTCTACTTCAGTGAACATGACCAAGAATGACTTCAGAGCAGAGCTGACCATTACCTAGAAGTGTTGACTTATTTTTAAACGGGAGGGAAAAAAAGAAAGCTTTTTTCCCCTTAAACTCAACACATGAAAATCGTCTGTATACAGATAAGTCTGGGGCATTTTCTGGAGATGTATAGATCATAAAATCATTAAATTTAAAGATTGCAAATGACTTTAAGAAATTTCTAGTTCAAATTTGCAAACTCACATGCCTATGAGAGCCAAACAAGTGACATGAGTGAAGCCAAGTGTGTGATCACAGCTTTCTGGGAGTTGTTGTGCACAAAATGCCCAGCATAGCCTTCTTTATTAACAGAAATCTTATTTCATTTAACACAACAACTTAGTTAAAATATTCCCCTCTTGCAGCTGTGGCAGGCATGTGACATGGTCCTGATCAATTTAGGAGTCTGCAGGGTAGACCTACTTGGAAAACAGTGGTTTTCCAGATGGAAAGGACAGACCCAGCAGGCACATGGCTTTTGCCTCTTGCCTGTTTTTATCTAGAATATGGTTTTGACGCCCAGAAGCAGGGCAGCCATATTGTAGACTTGAGACCAAAAGCCAGAAACAAATACAGGCAACAAATAGTTTTTCGGTATTTACTATGTGGCAAGCACTAAGGAGACAGCAGGACTCTATTCTGATAGACCTTCAATTCCAAGGGGTAGTGAGGAACAG
The DNA here is from genome assembly GCF_028885655.2 of Pongo abelii. Taxonomy (NCBI): domain Eukaryota; kingdom Metazoa; phylum Chordata; class Mammalia; order Primates; family Hominidae; genus Pongo; species Pongo abelii. Next base: position 129,737,439 of record NC_071996.2, read on the forward strand.
TCAATAAGAATGCCAGGTACTGAGTTCTTTGAAGAAACAAAAAGTGAGATGAGAGGGTAGAAATTGATGTGGGTGTGATAGTAAGTTAGGTAGGTGGGAACAGGGGAAAATCTCTCTGATAGGGTGGCGTTTGAAGCAGAGACTCCTTAAGATGTGGCAAAGATCCCCGAGCCTATATTCCTGACAACTCTGAGGAAAACAGGGGTTGTGGCTCACTATGTTTGAGAAACCCTGAATAAAACACCCTTGAATATCCTGACTGGGGAGGAAGTCATAGTGTATACAAGTATATTAAAGACTCTAAGTCATGCTGAGGAGAAAAAAAACATATTTAACTTTGTTTAATATAGAATTTCCCAGAGATTCATAGGCCCTAGAACACTCTGTTGGGGATAGGCCTATCAGTCACCTCTGGAGAAGTTCCAAGTCATAGTCTTTGGGAAATGCTGCCTATGATTAGCATAGGAGGGAGACAATCACTATTGCTGAGGCCCTCTCAGGAATTAAGTGAAGCTGACTGATTTGTTTTTAAGTTCTTATACATAAACATTTTTATTCAAATAAAGTTAAGGTCCCATTTCATGGAGTTCCGTTATTTAGCAAACAAAAATAGGCAAACCAAGAAAAAAAAATTAAATGAAAGCTAGTGATACTGTGGTAAACATAAGACATGTAGGGAGTTAATCATGGTAGGAAAAAAAAGCTACTAAAATGTCTAATATTTTAGGGAGAATAATACTGCTCCCTAATTGTCCACAAATATTCTGCATTCATTTCCTCCACTGCATTTTCTATTCTTTCAATTTTCAGGGGAAGATCGACAGGTTTGACCAAACAAAAAATACAATTTCTCTATGATGAAATGCATTTTAAATAAAGTCAAATGACAATATGGGGAATCATTTGCAACATGTTTGAAAGATAAAGGCCTAGTACCTTTAGTATGAAAATATACTTTTATAAACCGACTTGTAAAAATATAAACCCAGATTAGAAAGAAAAACGGCCTACAAATATAAATATTCAATCCACACAGGAAAATATAAGTAGCCCATAAACACAAGGCAAAATTTCAAACTCACTAGTAATTAAATATAACATTTTTAAGATGAGATATTAATTTTAATCCATCAGATTGCCAATGATGAAAAAGAAGAATTATGTCTAGTGTGGCTAAAGATCTATATTTTCTCATTTGTCTCTAAATATGTGTTCTTTATATATATATATATATACACACACACATATGTATACATGTATGTGTGTATACATATAACTTTTTAAATATGTGAAAATTATGAAACATGTAAACAGCAGCAAAATCTATAAATGTTTATAGGAAATTAGAACTAATCAATTAGCACCTTTGACATTAAAAAGTGATTTTTTTTGCATTCATATAACCTGTCCATCCATATGAAAAAAAAAAAAAGATTGTTGAATACAAGAGCAAGAACTGTAAATTTTCCAGTGAATTTTGTTTGCTTATGGAGCCAAGGTCAATGGGAGTAAAGTGATTAAAAACCATGCCCAGGAAATGATTCTTATGTTCAGTATGCACTAAGGGAGCATAATAGTGGATTTAAGTTCCCCTGTATCTTTATATTTATTTCAGTACCAGACTTTTCTGACTACCATGGCTTTTCAATGAATTTTAAAATTTCCTTCAACATTCATATTTTTCAGATGTTTGTGTATAATCAGATATTTTCTTTTCCACATCAACTTTAGAATCAGTTGATCACATTCTAGAAAATAAAATATCTTTAGATTATCATTAGGATTGACTTAACATAGATTCATTAAAAAATTTGACATCTTTAGAAAACCAACTGTCCATATTTTAAGTCTTATTTTATGTACTTCAAGAAAACATTTATAGTTTTATTCATGAAGGTGTCATGCATTTCTTGCTCTTCTTAGAACATTTTATTTTGTTTTCAATATATTTAAATGAATTATTGTCAAAATAAAAATAGTTTTGTAAATTAATTTTTAAATGGCTCATTTTTGCTGAACGCTGAGTAGTTCTAACACCCCTCCCTCCACCTGGTTGATTATCTTGGGATCTATAGACATAGAATCAAAAAATAAAATACTGACAATTGTACCTTATTTTTTTCTGTCCTTATACCACTTCCTTTTTATATTCTTTTTTAATAGACTGGTGAGCTTTTGAAAAATGTTGTTGAAAAACAATGAGAGTAAATATTATAAATTATTTTATAATAATCCTTCTAGTGTGATGTAAGACATTAGTTGAATTTTATCAGTTTTATCCTATTAAGAAAAACAGATGACCACTTTAGTAAGTTTTAACCAAAATGGTTATGAAATTTTATCAAATTTCTTTATTGAGTTACATATTTTTCTTCTTCATCCTATTAATAGGATGAGTTATATAAGTTGATAAGCAGATTTCCTAACAGTAAAACATTTTTGCATTCTTGAATGAACTTTACATAATCATATTTTATGCTATTTCAATGTAATACTGTATTATAATTTCTATAGGTATATTAATATTAGAATATATGTTCCTTGCATTGTTTATACAGCACTGTGTTTCAATGCCCAGAATGTTGTATGAAATGCTAAATGATTTTTTTTTAATGATACTTATAACGAAACTTCGGGACATTGAAAGATTTACCCTGGTAAGATCATAAATTGGCAGTAGCATCTTTTTCTATCAGCAAGTTCCTATAAGTCTTGGTTCATGCCTTTGCTCTCTGACCACACATTTCAGATGGAGTCTCTGTAATACAAATTAATCATGTATTTAGGATAATGTGAGATCTCCTAGATATCAATGAACTATTCAATTGATACTGATCTTTTCCTTCCCAAATTATCTTGGAAGCTGCCAGCAATAAATTAAAAGGAGAACACAGTGGCGCTATTGCTCAATATAGACACGTATAAACATTTTTTACAAACTATTCTGAACAATGAAGAAAAGAAAGTTGGCAAACAACCAAGGCATTGTGTTCCAGAGCCAAGAATGTGATTCTGGAACTTTTCCATTGTGACTTTCACTTCAGAGTAATTTGTACAATTTGGAAAGCAGACCATAAAACTCTATGTGGGAACAGGTTATTCGAGGTAATTCCTCTGTCAAATGAGAACAGTATTAATAATCTTAGGACCATAGAAGGTCATGTATTACTAGTTATTAAGGCTAATACAAAAGTAAAAGGTTGTTACACATTTCTGTATATTTGTGTATATTGTATATGTGTACATATGTGTGTTTATATATGTGTATATTATATATATATAATAATGTGTTATATGATTCAGTGACATAAAGACACTTTATTTATGTAATCTTAAAATATCCTGCTAATAGTATGCTAATGGTGTGGGTAAAGAATAAATAACAACTCCTCCTTATCTTAGAAATATATTTTTAATAGGCATATTGACTGTTCATATTCAGATTCTACTGCAGAAAAGCCCTGCCTACAAAAGATGAAATGAAGAGAGTTTAAATGAGAGACAAGATTTTAAATAAGGAAATTTACAATTGTATCTATCTGAAATTGCATTTTGTCACTGTGGATTCTTGGAATCTAATAATTTTTTACTGAGTGGTAGGTGTTCTCATTTCTAATCATGTCTTTTAGCTGCATTTTGAAGGTTGAGGTGAGGTTAAAATGTGGGCTGGCAACTATAAACAAGTTGGGTGACAATAAGTGCAGGCTTCTGCCAAAGCTGCTTTCAGCAAAATTGTAAAGGAAGTTAGTCTCTTCTCAGTGTCTGTCTCCTTCTGTGTCCTTGAGCCTCTACTGTGGCACCATCACCTGCACCTGCGCTTCAAGTGGTTAAATTCTCTGCCTGAACCTTTTACTGTCTTATCAAAACCACCCAGATTCTTCATTCAGAAGGTGAGGATGCAGTCCAATTTAATGAGGCTACCACCTAGGCAAGCAACACCTGAAGTTGCTATTAATCATGGTCACACTCTGCAGTAACAATGGTGCTATCTCTGCAAAGTAAATACATTCATTGTCGTGTTTTTTGTTTTTGCAAAACAAGAAAAAGGATGCTCTTGCATTTTAACAGGACTTGAAACCATACATTAAAAAAGGGTAACTTAAGTGAAGAAAATAGAGGGTCAACCCAACATGTAGACATGTTTCTGAATAGGCAGAAGTAGAGAGAGTTTGGGAGAGGGGCAGGAATCAGAACCTTCTAGAATCCTTCAAAACCCATCACATGTTAATGACTTTACCTGCCTATTTTCAAGAATTTAGATCTATATTGTCTGTTTTCTTTAGTCTTCTCAAGTGTGATAAAGATATAGGTGTCTCAAGAACAAAATGACAACTATAGCTCCAGCTAAACCTTAAAAAATCGATAAGAATTTTTTTTTCTATCTCCTGGGTAGAATTGGTTAACATTTCTGAATATCTCAGAAACAAATCTTCTACTCATGATTAGGATGAGAAAGCTAACATATATTTGTTGCTTTATTTACAAAAAATGGCCAAATATTTCATATAAGTTCTTTGTATTTTCTTGAAGAGACAATTACATTTTTCTAACATTTTGAGAATTTTGCCACTCTTGAGAAAATTGAAAAACATAACAAAAAACAATGTCTTGAAATTATATAATCAAAATGTTTCAGCCCCGAAAGGTACAATATTTCATCTATCTTTTCTCCCCAATAAAGTGGGGGCAAATATTCTTCCCACTAGTAGAGTAGCAGAAATTATTAACAAGTACAGAATGTGGAATGTGGAAAGGATTTCTTGTAAAGAAACAGTAGATTCAAGCTAGCATCAGGGGTAAGAAGAGGGAGGACATTGTAAGAGGCTTAATTTTAACAGGCTTAGATGGGAACTGTGAGAATAGTTTTCAAAGGCTAGTTAGCACTAGTTTTGGGGAAAGTTGATTACCAGTCCAGCTGAAAGACTTTGAGAAAGAAATTCATAATAGAACTGAAAATAAAAAATATCACAAGCTATAAAAAATCAAATTAAGAATTCCAAATATTTTCAAATGTAAGTATTATCCAAATAACATATTATTCATAAATTGATACTTGGGGTTATACCACGAACAAATTTGATGTTTCATCTGAAACCACAGCATATTTCTGTAGCATTCAGTCTCTCCTACAGCCCCATTTTCTATTTTCAACTTTATTTGATCAATCTGGCATTTGTCTGGCCTGTCATTTTAAATGGATAAATACTACAAACATCTGTGATTGGCTTAAGAATAGTGAGAAAGAAGGACTCAATTCAGTTTGGGATCTCTGGCTAAAATGTCATTTTTGTGGCATTAGTCAGTCAAGAGCTTTTAAGGAAAAGAATCTATTCTCAACGCAATACTAACTGATTAATCTCCATCACTGGAATTTTTCAGGAATGAGATGCAGAAAAGACAGCCACATTACCTAGTGTTCCCTCGAGATCTTAAAGAAAAAGCAATTTCACTTTGGGGTAAGAGAAACAGAGAATAAATTTGCCTACATTCCTATTACTAAATGTTAATTATTAAAGTTTGGAGGCTATGGTTGCTATCACAATAGAGAATTTGGAGGGAGAAAATGTGAGAAGGAACAGAAGCTCTCCTCAATAAATAGGCAGAGGATGTTTATGAAAGATATTCTAGCCTAAGACAAATATGGTTTTCTCAAAAAAGCTAAATCTGTGCTCAAACCATGAGAAAGTTGAAAAAGTGTCCCAAATGGTGATGGTGGGAAAAAAGTGGGGGATGGTGGGAAAAAAGTGAGTTGAGCAGAATGGAAGAATAGAGCTGAACTTGTGTGTGTGTGTGTGTGTGTGTGTGTGTGTGTGTTTCATTTTATTCTTTCCCATTTTATTTTATTTAAATTCACTTGGGATTTTCCCCTTGTAATGCATACTTCAGGGAGTTTTCTTAAATGCTCACTATGGTTAGGATTTGCTGTTCTTCAAGCTTAAAAGTTCTTAGAGCTGAGTGGGAGGCCATGATGCAGAATAGAATAACTATCAAAGGGCATGTCCCACTGAGATGGCATTTATAATTTTCACCAAGAGACAGGCTCCACTCTCCTCTCCATTTTCTCCTTCATGTTCTGAATTCAAACAAGAATTACAGTAAGAATGTTTATCTTTCTTTAATGCAAATGTCAGTTGACAATGTGAAAGAAAGTAATTTCTATATAATGACATCCAGCTTAGTTAATCTAGTAAGCTAAGGAACCAGACAGACCCAGAAAATCCAACCTCTACTCTTTACCAGCTGTGTGACTTTGGACAAATTACTTAATATCTCTGTGCTACAGCAGCTCATTTGTAAAGTGAGAATAATGATACTTGTCTCATGTGGCTGTGGTGAGTACTAAATAAAATAACTAGCAGACCTGTGCTTGGCACAGAAGTTGGCACATCCTAAGTGATCAATAAATGTAAGCTATCAGTATTATTATTTTGGAATTTATATGGGATTTTGATTATTAGAGTCAGTAGGGCTAGAACAAGCCAGTAATGCTTACCTTTTTTAAGGAACTTAGAATATTTCAGCAATAGGAATTTCTTAATCCTAAGTGGTTTTCATTTAATTGTGAAATATGAACTTGTTTTTTTCCAGTGGAATGCAATTAAAATTCACATTATAAACATTTTTTTTTGTGTTCAGGGCTTAATAAAAATCTTCCTAGTGTTATAAATCTCACCTTGGAATTTCGAGTTCCAATTTGCACAAACCAATCAAAAAGCAATTATCATAAACAGCCAATCAACAGTATGAACTAAAATAAATCATCTTTCACCCAGTTATGAGTGGGTGATAGATAATTTTCTCTAAAAAAGTCTTGCATTTATTTTTATCATTCTGTTATAAGATAAAGCAGTTACAACAAAATGTAGAGTGTAGATAGAATATTTTCCTAATATTCACTAAAACAAAATAACAAAGAAGCGTTTTGATATTTCTTATGTGCTTCATTTGCAGTAAAAGCTCAGTTATTTTTAATATACCATCTCTGGCTTGCTAGAATGTTTCCAAAATTTTTATCTCCAGAATTTTCAATAAGAGCTTTGACACAACTGAGATGTATATCTGAATTTTTTTTTTCTTGTCTGGAACATAAGAGACACACACTGTTTATTCAAAGAACAAATAAGTGAATCAGTGAATGAATGAATACTTTCTTCTAATGTTTAAGGCCTGTTTTAAGTTTCAAAATTGTCACCTTCCTAATTCTTGCCCACAAGTGGTCCCAGAGACAAAAAAGGTTTTCATGCTCGAGGGAAAAAGAAAGGATAACTTTTCAAAAATAATCTACGCAGATCCACATTGCAGTGGTCATCAGAACATAGGCATTCTCCGAGGCCACCTTTTCCCATCCTCTTCTTTCACTCCACACCTCCTGCACGCCTCAGCTATGTTGTGCTACCGTCCTTTCCTTCCTCTTCCTCAAGGGGGCGCTCCAGACTCTAGACGGTTCAGCTTCAGCTTCACATCCATGCAACACCCTGAGTCCTCATCATCTTCTAATTAACCTGTCTGGAATGACTGAAAAAAAAAAACTCTATATGCAACCCCAAAGGCACACCATAGGAGGAAACATTCAGAAGTACATAGATGATACAATTTGGCATGAAGTGAATGGCAGTGGCTGTGGGTGTGGGGGGTAGATTATGATACAGTCAGTATTTCTCAGTGTCTCTCTGTGGCATTGAAATATATAGTTTGTTCCATTTTCTTCACTTAAATATTTCACCCCTTAGCTAGTTGTTATGTATATTTTATTTATTCATTTCAATAAAGGATAGGATCCTCAGGCCGACATTTCCTTTAATAATAATGAAAGGGCTGGGGCTTGCTACCTCACTCCTGGTGCTCTCTCTAGAGGTTCCTTACACAAAGGACAAAAATGGCCAAGTGGAAAATGAAGTGCAGTTTATCGGAGTTACTGAACACTCTATACTGCTCCTCATGCAAGGCTTCTCTGGAAACCACTGCTGAATTGCAGGACTCAGGCTGAATTTCAGAGAGCTGTTTTTCACTGTGTCTGTGAATCCAGGATGGCTGTCCTGTGGGTGAGGCTCTGGGTCCAGTTACAGAGTGAGTCACATGGATAAAGACGGCGGGCCTGGCCTAGGGCCCATGTCCTGCCCCTGGAGCACCTATGGCAGGGAGAGAGGGAAGCAGAGGGCACTTACAGCTCAGATGTTTGAAGTGATGAGAGACTTGCCTGGTGTATCTCCTGATATTGACAGTATAACAGTCCTTCCAGAAACCTGGGTTTGTGCCCAGAAAACTTTCTCCATAGGCAAGAATAGCCAGATGAGTTTGGAGAGGAGTGTCCTTCCCTCCCAGCTTACAATTGTCGACTGCTTACCAAGTGTCAAGCATTATTCTAATCAATATGTCTACATTGCTTCATTTAATTTTCATAACAATCCTGATTGATAAATACTACTATTGTGTCCATTTTACAGATGCAGAAGTTGAGATTTAGGAGAGTTAAATAACTTGACTAGGGTCGTAAAGCTGCCAGCAAACAGAACTGGCTTTCTCATCCAAGTGTGACTGGTGGAGTCTGCCACTTCTAGACATTATGCTACATACCCTGTTTGGCAAATGGTTGTCAAGTATCTATGTTCCATGTGAACTCATTTTGAAAATTTCCACTGTGTCCACCCTGGCAAATCTACTGCTTTATTTCATCATTCAACAAATAAATTTATTAAAGACCTCCTCTTTGCCAATTACCATGTGAGGCCCTGGGGAACCAAGATTGAGCAAGAGAGAAAAGGGCCCTGTCCACTTGAAGCATGCCTGTCTGGGAAGATGGAAAAATCAATCAAATAAAATGATAGTGTCTAACAATACTTTCCCCTATATTGGGAAAGCACAAGTACCACTGGGCACTTAGCAACCATCTCTAATCTACAGTGCTTGGAATTTATAATTCTTAAGATGCATAGAATATTGTTTTCTTAACATTGAACTTACTATGCTAGGTAGTGAAAGGACATAAAGATAGCCTCTCCTCTACAGAAAACAAAACTTAGTTGGAGAAAGAGAAACCAACCAAATGGTTAATGGGAACAGAAAAAAGGAATCCTTGATTCTATAAGTAGGAATTGAAGGCTCTTTATGACAACTAACTTCTTAATTTCATGCATTCACCAGAGAAACTGTGCTTAGTGAAAATGAGGATCAGATCTGCCTCCCATTCCTATCTGGGTTTCCTATATCCCTGCTTCTTTTTTTTTTTTTTTTTTTTTTTTTTGTGATGGAGTCTCGCTCTGTTGCCCCAGCTGGAATGCAGTGGCGTGATCTCGGCTCACTGCAAGCTCTGCCTCCTGGGTTCACGCCATTCTCCTGCCTCAGCCTCCCAAGTAGCTGGGACTACAGGTGCCCGCCACCACGTCCAGCTAATTTTTTGTATTTTTAGTAGAGACGGGGTTTCACTGTGTTAGGCAGGATGGTCTCAATCTCCTGACCTCGTGATCCACCTGCCTCGGCCTCCCAAAGTGCTGGGATTACAGGCGTGAGCCACCACACCCGGCCTACCCCTGCTTCTTTTTAAAATGAAATAATTGAATAAGAGGATCTTAAATGATATTTCTGACTCTGACATGCCATAATACTAATCTTTTAAGAAAGCTGATAAAATCAACATATCACCTTTGATTTTTTTTGCTATGTCCTTCTGAGCCCTATCTTTTTATATGAAAAACTTCCATTCTTCTTATAGTAAAACTCTTTTGAATCATTTCTGAAATTTCTTAGTAAGTCAGTATCTTAGCATTCCTGTTTGTTTTAGGCTTCAGTATTTAATATCCTGAAAACAAACCTTATCTTATACCACTAACTATGCTACTAAAAATCAATCCATCAATTAATGAATTCAAAGATAAATATGAATTCGAATCAGGAAAGAAAGAAAAATTCTCATTTTTCCAAAAATGCAGGAATTCATATCATTCTACTAATACTAATTAAAGTCATGGAAACCTTTTACCCTATCTAGGTAGAATATCACAACTACATGTTTGGGTGGTTCTCAACTAGGAAAAAATTTACTTCCAGGGGACATTGAACAACATCTGAAGGCATTTTTGGTTACCATATCAAACTGCTATTGGCATCCAGTCAGTAGAGGCCAGAAGTGCTGGTCAGCATTCTACAATGCCCATAACAGCCTCTCACAACAACAACAACAAAATCATGTTTCAACATGTCAGTAGTGCCGGGGTTAAGAAACCCTGGTGTAGGTGGATTATGCATTTCTTATGGAGGGCCATTATTCAAGGCTATGGTAAAATGTATGGTAAGATTCTTTACATTTTTTTTTTCAAGTTTCTGATTTGAAAAGTCCTGACTGTGTTCTTGATAAGCTCTCCTTCTTTATGCTTAGCTTTCGAACAAATGTTAGTTTTGTCTCCCCTTCCTCTCTCCCTTCACAAAGTTCATAAAACTAACCTGATTGCTACCACCTGCAACCAAGACAGGAAACAGAGGGCAAGAGGGACCGACCCTTGTGGAAGGGTCCAGAATAACCACTAGAACCTTAAGCTGGAATTGTTCTTTCAGCTTCCTGAGCCAATATGAGTCCAGGCAGTGTTACAACCCACCCAGAGCAAGAATGGTGGTAACCAACTTCCTGCGTAGACCTGTGGTGCAGAGCACAGACTCTGGAAATGTCCTGGGTTCAGATCCTACCCCTTCTGTCCTTTTGCTGTCTAGCTTTGGCCACGCAATTACACTTAATCTCTCTGTACCTCAATTTTATCATTATTAAAAGAGGGATAACAACAGTAAGCCTACCCCAGAGAATTACTGTGAAGATTAAATGAGCTAAAATATGCAAAGTACCTGGCACACAGTAAGCCCTAGATTCAAGATATTAGTTGTTATTATCATGATTCGACTCTGCAATAGTGCCACGTAACTTTAAGTTACAGGAGGAGATTGACTTTTGTCTCATTACTTCCTGAAGAACAAACTTTCTCCAGCCATTTTCTCTGAATTTTCATTAGAGGTTTCAGATTCTACTGGAAGGATCCTTGTTTCTGGAGCCCAACCTGCACCCTACATTCTTAACACTTTCTATGATTGTTTCACCTCCAGATCTTCCCTACTGAAGCAATTCTGTTTCTGCTATTTATGACATTGGCCTTTGGCCATGCACACAAACTTCCCAAGAGTCAATAGCATCAAAAGTGATGCTTTTTTTTCTATGAGTTTCAAGTTTTAAATTATATCTCAAACTCTAAGAAAATTTAATTTTGACAGAATTTTATTAGCCTTACATAACTATATACTCTTCTATTCTGGGCAACTAAATGCAATTAACTGATAAAAGAATTTTAAAAAACTATTCCATAGATGCACAGAAAAGTCTGGAAATTTACACACTTGTTCAAACAATGTGTAATTCTTCATGCTATCAGGGGGGTAAGAGAGAATTTTGTATTTAGATCTCTAATTAATCTGTGCTGAGATATCTTATAAAATTACTTAGATACATCTCTTAGTTAATAAAATTAAGTAAGCATCAATGAAATTTTATTGGGTTTCTCTGCAACATAATGTGGTTAGCAAAGTGGACATCACAAACTCCCACATGTCTTATTCACAACTTAGCGATTAAAGCTTCTTGTTTTCACAAAAAAACCTAGGTGTCAACAAATCACCTCAAATAACCATAGAATCGACTCTTTGAAACAAATAAAGGCAATATTAACCCAATAAAAGCTTACCAATAAAGGGCCTGAAATAATGTGCCTAAAAATCATTTAATAAACCCAAAAAGGGGAAAAGAATCAGCAAATGAATTCTTCCCCTTTAAAACAAATGAACAAAAACAAACAGCCTTACACAAATTCACAAAACAGTTAAGCCATACAAAATGCCTTACAAAGAAATTAATACTACACTTCAGTTTATTGGCCCTTTTACTTCCTCATCAAGCTTTGTAAGCATTTCTAAATAGAGTGTCATTTCCACAAGTAAACATTTTTTACTGGAACATAATTTTAGCATTACAATGAGTTCCTTCCATTAAAATGATTGGTTTCGCTTGAGGAAGTTTCCCAAATGCAAGCATTTGTTTTCATCATTATGGCTGAAACAAATATTCTGTTAGACCTTGCTAACTAGCCTTGCTTCATATATGTAATACGAGAATGTATTTGCTCATCTTTCCGAATAGGAAAGCAATGTGTGTCCTCAACATGTTTGCATGAAGTCAGTGTACATTTAAGGTTGTACAAAAGATTCTAAATCATTGTTTTAAATATCAACTTTCAACTATTTCTCTGTCAGCCCTTCTGAAAACATACGGCTACGTTATGTCGAAGAGTTTGAAAATCTTCGCACTGGCACTGGCCTGTCATACTAAGATCTATTTCAAGAGGGGTATGATTTCATCTCTATAATAAAGAAGTGAGATTGGCCTGGATTCATGGGTCAATAAGGAGATAGCAAAGAAGCCATTGAAAAACCCATTTTTGATGAGAAAGGCAAGTAGTAATCCTATCAGAACGTCTTTAATCTCTAATTAGATGTCAATGTCTACATAGTATGTGTGATTTTAGACACCTGAAGGCATCACAAGTTTTGATTATAATATTATGTTATGATATAGCCTAAGATAAATTACTTTATACCTAAAATGTGATTCTGATATGATGAATAAGTTAGCAAGGCTGATCTCCAACAAATTTATGAAAAGGTGGAGACCTCCTGGGAGGCCTCTTACACTTAGGTAAGAAGGAACCACCTAGAAGGAATTTGAACTAGTAAGGAAGTGGGAGAAGGACCAATCCTAAATATAATATGATATTTGGCACTTGAATGTTCCTCCCATATCAACCCTACCTAGACTGAACAGAAGGATTATACATACAAGCTAAAAGAGCTGTCCTACAGACCCTTGATTGATCTAGCCCCTGCCTTCCTTTCTGGTCTTATGTTATCCCATCTTCCCCCTCAAGCCCCATTCTTTAGGCTCTACTTACATCATTGCACTATGCTGCATCAGATAATTAAAGCTTTATGCTTTCTGTTGACATCACCAAAACCTCTTTGTTTGAATCTTGCCCAATTCTCTTTCCCACTCTCAAGCACATTTCATTGGGGTATTTAGAAACACCTGCATGGAGAGGAGGACTGGTGTTTAAGAAGACAATGAAATTCTGGGTCAACAGGCAAAGAAAAGAGCCTGTAAAACTTGGGTTACTCTGTAACTCTGACCCCAATCTGGCCTCACAGGAAAACAAGGTCTGGAAAACTGGGGTTGTACATTTTAAAAACCGGGGTTGTATTTTTTCTTTTAAATATGACTTAGGACTGTCACTCTCCTTTCCTCCCTTTCTTTTTCCCTCTCTCTTTATCAGAAAGCTGTGTATAGGACATACTAAAGCACTTCTTCTCATCTAAGTTCTAACCCCCAAATTGGTTCCCTTCATTAACGATGATACATAGAATCGTTGTATTTTGCAGGTGTAAGGATGGACATTGAGAAATCCTGTGGGCTAAGCCAAAAAAACTCAGGTCCCAGGAGGCTGAATAATTGCTCAGAATTGCACATCTAGTTGCTGGCACTCAGATTAACATTCAAAGGTTAGTTCGTTGCACTTTTAGCTTTCAGTTGAAAGAAAGGTGATGCTTCACACAATGGAATTAAGCTAAGCTGAGCTGACCTATAATTAAAAATCAAAGTCATGCCACTCAGCCTATCTACTCTGCTTGACATTCATGACTATCACAGGTGTATCTCATAAATTACAATTATTTCTTTGGCCCCAGAAATCAATTTGGTAAATAGATACACCATTTATACACAGAATCTCACATTTACATTTATCTCAGGACTAGGTGTGAAGGACAGGGTTGAATATAGCTAAAGGGCATACATTGAGGGAAATGAATTACATATGATATTACATATCTTACTATAATATCAACAATAATCTTTCATTTTTCAAACATATTGCATATAAAGTGGGCATTATGAACTCCATGCACCACAAGCGAACAACAGAAGCTTATCATATGGCAAATGATTAATGCTGCCACCTCCAAGTTACCTTGGGCAAAGCCAGGATGCATCTCAAAGATGTGTTAAATATCTATCAACACCTTCTGCAGTGATTGCTATAAAGAGAAGATAATGATGAAGGCACCAAGCTTGTCTTTCTTCAGGGTTAGCTCACAGAAGGGGAAAACAGGTTAGATTCACAGGAAAAAAAAATAATTAGCAAGAATTTCTGATAAATTTGGTAACTTTTGACACTTGTAAATTTATTCATTCATTTCTTTGTTCATTCATAGAACAAATATTTGTAAAGCAAAAAAAAACTATACTATGTCAGGTACTCATCTGTGTTTTAGACATAGAGCAGGATTCAGAACAAAGCCCTTTCTTTTAAAGGAATTTACATACTTTTGGAGACCTTAGAGAAATGAATTTAAAATATCTGGCTGTAAGAGGTAAGATACAAGGGAACAAGGGAAAAGTTTATGGGAGAACAGGAAGGAGGGAGTGTGGCTCTGTTTCTATGCCTAGTCACTTGCATAGGATGGCAGCATGGCTCTGGGAGTCCTGTCTGACAAGAAGACATTTCTTCAGAGCAGTGAAAGAAGTGAGGGACTGAGGCTCACAGATATTTACAGGGAGATATTTCTAAGCAGAGGGAATAGCATGTACTATGACTTTGACAGAGAAGTGCAGTTAGCCTCGGCATGTTCAAAAACCAGTAAGTGGGCAGTGTGGCTGAAGACCAGTGTGTGTGAATGTGGAAGAGGAAGAAGAGAGATTATTTAGGGCCTTATAAGTTGAGATAAAAACACATTACCACTGTATGAAAAAAAAAAACTTGCCAAAATGATATGATTTGTAGACAAATACAAATTTATAATCTTTATTATAGGGCACTTCACAGAATAGCAGGATCATTTTTTATACCATTTTCTGAAAACACTGTAATCTGCAACTGCCATTTAATAATTTAATTTCATGGAAATATATTCTTGAATCAGACTTCCTTAATTTAAGTAACTGTCTGGCTTCATTTAATTATTTAATCTCTCTATACCTTAATTTCCAAATCTGTAGTCTACGGATTATAGAAGAAACTAACAGCAATCTCTCTAATGAGCATAAATATATGTACATATATACCAAACTAATGATAGCAGTCAAATTCAAAATAACATATTTTAAAAATTACATTAAAGAAATGCAAAGTCAGCTAATATTCAAAAATTGATTCATGTGATTTACCCATATTATCAGAAAAATAAAGAAAAGTCATATCTTTATCTTCATATTTTAAGGAAAATCAATCAACCTCCATTAATTTAAAAGCTTAGCAACAAGAAATAGAAAGGCAGAGTTTTCTTAACCTAATAAAGAGAATCTACAAAACACATTTTAGCTAACATTATACATAAGACAAGACTGTTCATTGTCCTTATATTTAGTCATCATTGTGCTAGAGATTCTAGAAAACAGGCAAAGGAAGTTTTTTTTTTTTTAAATAAAAGTTATAAGAATTGGAAAGATAGGAATTATAGGGTCATTATTTTCATATGAAATAATTGAGTACATAAAAAATTCAATAGACTATTGATATTTAAATGTAGAAAATTGCAACATGAAAGATCTATATAAAAAGTTTCTACATAGTACTAAAACAATTCAGATACAATTTTTTTTAAAAAAGATACTATTTACAATAGCACCACAGAAACAATACAGAAACATCAAATACCTATGACTAGATCTAACTAATGACATGTACATGACAGAAAACTACAATATCCTATTGAGAGAAATTAGAGAAGGCTTAAACAGAGAAATACATCATGTTCACAGATGAGAAGATACAATATTGTTAAAATGTTGATTCTCTCCAAGTTGTTTTACAGATTCAATATACCCCAATCAAAATCTCAACAGAAATGGTGGTGACAATTGACAAGCGAGTTCTGAAACATGTATGAAAGAACAAAAGATGAAAATTGTGAAGTCAAAAATTTTGGAGAATTTGCACTACTGGACATCAAGACATTATTGGTTCAGCGCTGTGGCTCACGCCTGTAATCCCAGCACTTTGGGACGCCAAGGCGGGCGGATCATTTGAGGTCAGGAGTTCCAGACCAGCCTTGTCGACATGGTGAAAACCCGTTTCTACCAAAATAACAAAAATTAGCCAGGCAGGGTGGCGCATGCCTGTAGTCCTAGCTACTCAGGAGGCTGAGGCGGAAGAATTGTTTGAACCCAGGAAGCAGAGGTTGCCATGAGCCAAGATGGTGCCACTGCACTCCAGCCTGGGCGACAGAGTGAGACTCCATAAAAAAATAAATAAATAAAAAATAAAATAAAGGAAAAGAAAAAGAAAAAATATATTATTAAAGTACAATAATTATGTTCCATTCCAATCCCTATACAGTCAGTCACCTGTTTTATGCAAAGATTTTGCTGCAAAATGGAGGAAAAGATGTCCTTTTTTAGAAAATGATGCTGAATCAAATCAGTATCTGATATATTAATAGTTTGGATGTTTATCCTCTCCAAATCTCATGTTAAAATGTGATTCCCAGTGTTGGAGGTCGGGCTTAGTAAGAGGTGGATCCATCATGAGTGTCTTGGTCCCCTCCCCATAGAATGAGTTCATACAAGATCTGATTGTTTAAAAAGGAGCCTGCCACCTCCCACTCTCTCTGTCTTGCCTCTTCTCTCACCATGTGACCTGCTGGCTCCTGTTTGCCTTCTGTCATGAATGTAAGCTTCCAGAGGCCCTCACCAAAAGCAGATGTCAGCATTATGCTTCATATGTAGCCTGCATAACCATAAACAAATAAAGCTCTTTTTTCTTCATAAATTACCCACTCTCAGGTATTCCTTTATAGCAACAAAAGTGGACTAACAGTATCAATATAGAAAAAGCATGCATTTCAGTCGTTATCTTAAGCCACATATAAAAATCCATTCCAGGCCAGGCACGGTGGCTCACGCCTGTAATCCCAGCACTTTGGGAGGCCAAGGCGGGTGGATCACGAGGTCAGGAGATCAACACCATCCTGGCTAACACGGTGAAACCCCGTCTCTACTAATAATACAAAAAAAAAAAATTAGCCGGGCATGGTGGCATGCACCTGTAGTCCCAGCTACTCAGGTGGCTGAGACAGGAAAATCACTGGAACCCAGGAGGAGGAGCTTGCAGTGAGTCGATATCGTGCCACTGCACTCCAGCCTGGGCGACACAGCGAGAGTCTGTCTCAAAAAAAAAAAAAAAAAAAAAAAAAAAATCCACTTCAGATACATTGGAGAACTAAATTTGAATGACAAACAATAAATCTTCTGTAAGATAAAATAGAAACAAATCTTCATGATTATGAGGTAGTGTTTGGATGGCAAAGTAAAGCAATATTCATATAGCTTATACCCTGAAGCCAGCTTGGGGCACCAGGCACTAGGGCAGCTAATGTAAGTTGTCACTAATCTGCCAGCTCTCCTGGTTGGCCTGGGGCATAAATCAGACCTTCAACTCCTGCTCCCACTAAGTCTCCTCTGTCATCTTCTTAGAGGCATGAACCAAGTCCATGAACATCTCCATGGCAAATACAGCAGAAAAGTCCAGATGAAACTGCCTCTACCTACCAAAATACTAAACCCAAAGCAAATAGCATATTTTTTAGGGACTTCAAGGATAAGAGCCACCAAGGAGGTGTAAAGGATGCAGTATGGTGATACTACCACACCTGCATTCAACACACCCATTATTTTGGCCTGTGCAAAAGACAGATGGGACTTTGAAAATGACCGTGCATTATTGTAAACGTAATCAGGTGGTGAAATCCATTGCAGTGGCTGGCCCAGTTGTAGTATCATTACTGGAACAAATCAACACACCCCTGGCACCTGCAATCTGAAAATGCATCTATCTCTCTTTCTCTCTCTCTGCTCTCTCTTTGTGTGTGTGTGTGTGTGTGTGTGTGTAAAGAACTTCAGAAAAAACTTGCTTTTCCCTAACAGAGCCAGTATCATATTAAACCTCCAGTCCTATGCCATAATCTACTCCTCAGGGACTTCTATGGCATCTTCATTCTACAGGGCATCATTACTCTGATAATCCATTACATTTATGATTCGCTGATTAGATCAGATGAGCAAAAAGTAACTACTACTTTAGGCATCTTCCAAAGATATATGCATGAGAGAAGAAAGGAAATAAATCCTACACAAATTTAGGGACCTGCCACCTCAGTGACATTTCTAGGGGCACAGAGGAATGGCATGATATTTTCAAAGTGAAAGATCAGTTGCTTCATGTGCACCCTTTTATCACGAGAAAAGAACCAAAATGCCTAGTGCACCACTTTAGAGTTTGCAGAGCCATAAACCTCACTTGGGCCTGCTATTCAGACCAACTCATTGAGTAACTTGATAATCTACCAATTTTGAGTGTGGCCGAGGAAAAAAAATAATTCTTCAGCTGCCCTACTAGTTGGACCAGATGACCCTGAATATCCTCATGATGCTCGACATGTCTGTGACAGATAGGGTGCCTCATGGAGACTTTGACAAAACACTCTAGGAGGCTCACAGTACAAACATTTAAAATTTTGGATCAAAGCTATGTCATCCTCTGCAAACAGCTATTATAGTTTTGAGGAACAACTTCTGTCTTGTTGCTGGGGCCAAGCAAAGAATGAATGTTTTATCATAGGCTATCAAATTACCACATGACCTTAGCTGCCTATCATGAACTGGTTGCTGTCTAACCATCAAACCAAAAAGCACAGCAGCACTTCATATTCAAATGGCATGTAGGAGATTCAGCTCAGTCATTTCCTAAAGGCAAATGTAAGTTGCATGAGCAAGTGGCCCACAGGCCATATTGCTGATCCAATGCCTCCTCTTTCTCAACCTGCCCTCATAGCCACATAGAGATTTCCCTATAGCTGGTTGACTAAAATAATATGGCTTCATTTAAAGATGGGAGCCCCTTACAGACCTATTTGGGGTGGCCTTGGTGGACAAGGGTGAAGGGAAGGCCTCCAGCGGACAAAACTCTGAGCAGTGAATCTGGCTGTTTGCTTTGCTTGGAAGAAGATAGGGCCAGAGTTGTGAATCTACACCACTTAATGAACAGTGGCTAAAAGATTAGATAAGTGGTCAGGGACTTGGAAGAAACATAATTGGAAAATTGGTTCTGTAACTGGGCACAGACTATGACAATATTTGCTCTTCATCTGAACACTTACAAAACAACAACCTCAAACAAGAGAATTTTAATGATCATTTAGACAAAATGACCCATTCTTTGAAGGTAAGTCAGCCACTTCTGTCCTTGTCATGAGTGAGCTTCATGAACAAAGTGGTGATGTTTTAGGGCTAGAGTTTAAACTCGGGCTCAGAAACATAAACTAACACTCACCAAGGCCAATTTGTCTAAAGCCATTGCTGACCTACCATCAACAGAGACAAATGTTGAGCCCCCTTTATTGCACCATTTACCAAGGAGATTGTTGAGGAACATGCTGCAGGTCGATTGCATCCAAGCTTTGTCCAACTTGCCTTATTTTGTTGTTGTTGTTGTTGTTCTGTTTAGTTTTGTTTTAGGCTTCTAGCAGCTCGAAGCCATGGATTTAAGTTTCTGTCTCTAGTAATATGCAGAAAAGAAGGATGAAGAAAGGGCTTTACTGGCCAAACCAGAAACAGAAACTAAGAACCCATGACTGTATTCTCTCCCTTGGACACTCCTGTGAGACCATTCATAATGGAAGATGTAGCACCTTGTTCTCACTGGAATAGATATTACTCTGAATATGGATCTACCTTCTTTGCCTGTAATGCTTCTGCCAAAACCATGGCTTCTGGCCACAATTGTGAATCTATGCCACTTAGTGGACAGTGACTAATAGATAAGATAAGTGGACAGGGGCTTGGAAAAAACATAATCAGAAAATTGGTTCTGTAACTGGGTGCAGACTATGACAATATTTGTTCTTCATATGAACCCTTACCAAACAGCAGCTTCCATGTTATTCACTTCATACACCTTTGCTTCTGACCAAGGGACAGTCTTATATTTATGCAATTCACTGGTCTTCCAATGTTTCCTATCACTCTGAAGCAGTGGTATGATAGAATAGTGCAGTAGCTTTTAGAAAACTCAGTTATGGCACCAATTGGGTAAGGTATACCTTATGAGGCTGAGATAATGTCCTCCAGGATGCAATATATGCTTTAACTAAGCAGCTATACATAGTGCTGTTTCCCCATATCCAAAATTCATGGGTCCAAGGATCAACATAGTTGGAAATGAGAGGAACTCTTCTAACTATTAGCCCTGATATTCCCCTAGTTAAAATGTTGTTTGTTAACAAAACTTTGAATTCTGGTGGTCTCTAGACCAGATAACACTGTTCCATATTTGTGTAATTCAACATGGTAGCCACTAGCTACATGTGGCTATTGAACTCTTGAAAGATGGCTACTTCAACTCAGTATAATTTTTAATATAATTAAAAATCGATTTAATTCAAAATAATTTAACTTAATTTAATATAAATAGCCACATATACCTAGTGACTATCATATTAGACTAATGTTTATCTCAAAGTCTACAGTTTTAAAAAATTAATACTTTAACCAGGAGATTGTAATGTTTCCATTATACTAAAAGTTGAAATTGATAACTGTCCATTTTAGGCTTCTAGGAGAATGACTCAACAGTTACTAGGCTGCCTGGAATAATGATTCCTGATTATCAAGGGGAAATTGGACTACCACATAGTGAGGATAAGGGAATATACCTGGAATGTGGAATATTCTTTGGTTGTCTCTTAGTACTCCCGTGTCCTGTCATTAAAATAAATGGAAAATTATACCCAAGACAGGCAGGGCTGTAGATCGCCCAGCTCTTTCAGGAATAAATATTTGAATCACCATACCAGGAAAGGAATTACAACCAGCTGAGTTCTTGCTTAGGGAAAAAATAATTATGGGACTGACATTGAGAAAACTGGATATTCATAGGCATAAGAATGAAATTGGATCCTTATCTCACATCCTATACAAATATCAACTCAAAATCAATTAAAGACTTAGATGTAAGACCAAAAACTGCTAGAAGAAAACATAGGGGTAAAACTACACAACATTGCTCTGAATAATTATTTTTTTTATTTGACTTTAGAAGTTCAGGCAACAAAAGCAAAAATAGACCCAAATGGGATTACATTAAACTATAAAGTGTCTGCACAGCAATGGAAACAACAGCATGCAAAGACAACTTGTGGAATGAAAGAAAATATTGGTAAGCCATGCATTTAATAAAGAATTTATATCTGAAACATATAAGGAGCTCAAACAACTCAACAACAAGAAAACAAAAAACTCAATAAAAAAATGGGCAAGGGACCTGAATAGATATTTCTCAAAAGAAAACATACAAATGATGAACAGAAATATGAAAAAATGGTTAACATCACAAATCATTAGGGAAATGCAAATTAAAACCACAATGAAATATCATCTCACAGCTGTCAGAATGGCTATTATCAAAAAGATGAAAGATAGCTAGTGTTGATGAGGATGTGGAGGAAAGGGAACTCTAGTATGCTATCGGTGGGAATGTAAATTAGTACAGCCAGTATGGAAAACTGGAATTTCCACAAAAAACTAAAAATAGAACTACCAGAAGATCCAGCAATCTCACTTCTGGATATTGATTCAAAAGATTTGAAATCTGTTTGTCGAACAGATGTCTGCACTCTCATGTTCAAGGCAGCACTATCCACAATAGCCAAGTTATGGAATCAACAAAGTTGTCCATCAACAAATGAGCAAATAAATAATAGATAGTGTATATAAACAATGAAATACTAACCAGCCTTAAAAAGGAAAGAAATTTTGTCACTTTCAACAACATAGATGAATTTGGAGAACATTATGCTAACTGAAATAAACCAGGCACAGAAAGACAAACACTGGAGGTTCTCACTTTATGTAGTATCTAAAACAATCAAACTCTAGGAGCAAAGAGTAGCATGATGGGGTTATAGAGGCTGGGGCCTGGGGGCAATGGGGCAATGATGGCCAAAGGGTACAAAATCTCAGACTGGAGGAATATAGGTTTTTTTAATAGTTCTATCACGCAGTGTGGTAAATATAGTTAATAATATTGTACATTTCAAAATTGCTAAGGAAGTAAATTTCAAAAGTTTTAAAAAAATTTAAGTATTTGAGGTGATGAATGTGAACTAGCTTGATTTAATTATTCACACTGCATTCATGAGTAATAACATCACTTTGTACCCCATAAGTGTATACAAATTATAATTAACAATTACCATTTTCAAAAGAATGATACTGGTTCCAACTGTGTGGCTAGTTGTAGAAATGATGACTAGAGTAGCTATGGATATTCTTCTTTATTTTGATATGACAGTATTTGTATTTACATTAACCACTTTTTTTCCTTTCTCTCTCCCAATTCTCTACCACCTACTATAATGCATACTCATAGAAATTAAATTTAAATACAGGAGTTAAAAAATGAGAATTTGACTTAGCTAAAGGGATAAATAGTATAATCCAAAAATAGATTCAAGCATTTTATGTTCCCTTTTGAAGAGAAGGATAGCATATTTGGGGTTATATGAGAGATAGTTGCATTATGTTAGATAGAAATATAATTTTGCTTCTTTTTTTTAAGAATTAAGGATAGTTGAAAGAGAGCTGGAATGTAGTGGATTTTTCCTTTGTCTACACAAATAATTTGGAACTGCATTTCATAGAAGTTCTTTCCGCATGTGATTCTTTGTTAGCCCTGGTTGGAAAAGACATTCTAAATGAGATTTAGAAGGGGCTCACCAGAGGCTCATCAGCTATCACTGAGTTTTTCTCAAAGGTTTCCGTTTTTCCCCAAGCATTCTAGTTCTGCCTTGTGAGTTCCAGTTTCTTATTGTTCTCTTTTAAAATCAACATTTCTTCCTGACTTCTGGTCTAGCTGATGCAGAATAATTTGAATTTTGATACTAGACAGGGGGACAGCATCCTCAATAGACAGCTCCACTAGTTTCCACAATTGAGTAAAGTTTAATCATGGTAATAAATCTCTTATTATATATTATTTATAGTGGCTTGAGGTTTCTGATGAAATCTCAACTGATAGAAAATTTTTGTCAATACCTGCTAAAGTGGAACCTATGCATGCCCTATAAATCAGCAGCTACATTCCTAAATATCCACCCTTAGAAACAAGTACCTATGTGCACAAAAATACATAAACAAGAATGTTCATAGCTCTTTATCCATCATAGCCCCAAACTGGAAACAACCCAAATGTCTATCCACAGAGGAGGAATAAATCCAGCATGAGATAGCCACACATTACAATACATATCAGGGAGAAGGAGCGAGCTTGTTTCATGCAACAACATGAATGAATCTCAAGACATGCTATTGAGAAAAAGAAGCCCAACACAAAAGAATGCATATTTATAGGAAGTTCATTAATAAATTGTAATAAAACTCAGAAAAGTGGTTGCCTTTAGGAGGAGGCAATGACTAGATTCAGTATGGGGTGAGATCTGGAGGGGTGCTCACCAGCATTATCTAGGAACAGATAATTTCATCTGGGGGAATTACATAGGTATATTCACTTTGTAAAATGTTGTGTAAGTTGTAGACTTAAGATTTGTACATTCTACTATTTGTATATTTGTACAAAATGACTAGAAATAATATCTACCTATCTCATAATATGTGGAGATTAAATGACATAGCTCATGCTTACCATGATAAAATTTCAATAAATACTACATAGCATTACTTTGTTCTTACAAAAACTAGTAAGTGAAGATGAAAAAAAAATTTTCACTAGGCAACCTTACAATTAGGAAAAATGATAATTTTACACTAGAGAAAAAATTGGACCTAAAATTATAACATCAGTGGTGCAGTGTCCATTGTTTATATAAGATCACAGCCTCACATTGTAATCTGAAAGGGTATTTTACAGCAAAGACAAGAACAGAGCAACTAGAGATTTATGCAGGAGGATGTCTCTCTGCCTGATCTCCATTGTTCTCAGCCACAGCTCACTCTATTTTCTGCAAAGAACTCTTAAAAAAAGTTTTGGGGCATATTTATTGTCTGATTTGTCCCATTAATATGTAAACTCCATGAGGACAGGTACCTTCTCTATGTTTTCTATTTTTTCCCAGAGCTATGGCTAATGACTGTCACACAGTCAGTTCCCAAGTAAGTAAATTGTAGTAAGTACAGTGATACACAGAGCTTGAATACCCATGACCTGAACATAAAAAGCCGGCACCTATGGCATGTGCGCCAGCCATCTTGATAGGGTTGGCATTCCCAACTTACCTCTCCCCTAGCTCCTTTCTTGTTGAAAGCCTGCCTGTCATAGTTGAGTTTTAGATCTGTAGAGTTCGAAGGGTGATTTTTTTCAAGGTCGACAATTTCTGAATTGACATTTCTGATACAGTTGCCCTTGTACTTTTCTTGATGAAATGACACCACCACAAATCCTTTCCAAAATGGAGTGGAAAATGAAGGTGAATAAATAAATAACTAATGAAGTGGCCACAGATCAACTAATTATGATCACAGTATCAGAAAGTTCATGTTAATAAGAAGTGTGTGTTATTTTGCTTTGCATTTATTTATAATCTGGAAAATGTTGACAGGACATTCTTGTGTCATCAAAAAATTTTATCTAATAATCAATGAGACAGAATCACTATAAATAATTTAAAATCTATTAACTAAATACAAAGATTTAACTCAGTTCTGCCAACGAGGCTTGGGGCACTTAGACATCCCCACAGCAGATGGGAACTGTCAAAGCACATAAACATTCAAAGTTGCAAGACACGACTTTCAGATGACAGAAACCAGAAGAATTCATGCAAATCAATGAGCCCAACACACCTTATTTAAAAGAGAACATTTGACAGGCAAGAGAGAAAACCATTTTGAACCTTTGCTTTTGGAGATATCCCAGGTTTTAATTACCAAATGTCACCATTTCCTAAATGGAGATTTTTCTACAGATAATCCTTTTAAAAATCTATTTAAAAACAGCCTTTCTTCTACTGATCTTGGTGTTAATGCTATGCCAAATTATGTTTTCTTCACTATTCAGAACTTCACTTTAATGATATCCAATAACACAATAAGGTGACTATAAAATTTCCTTAATAGATTTGGCCAATTTAATTTTAAGCTAATCTGTTTGGGATGGATTTTGTTTACTACATGCCTGTAGCTATAAGAATTTTGAACATAAAGATGGCGATGTCTCTCCAATTTCATTATAAGAGGAGCAGAAACATATTTGGAATTAGGTGTTCAGGATGTATGACAATGTACTTGCAGAGCAAGAATACTATTTTTACTCAGTTTATATATCCATTTGGTGTTCCTCGTTGAGAGATGATGATAGAGCCTTAGGGGAAGTGACAATCCAAGCACCACCACTGGCAAATGAGATTTCCACTGAAAATGTCAATAAAATAACTGACATATACATGGCACTTGCTCATTTAAAGAATGCCTTCCTGTGCATGAGTTAATTTGTTCTTGAAGTTAATCTAAGGAAGAGATTAAGAATATCTTTATTGGCCCCATTTACAACTGAAGAAACTGACAGTTGGGGAAGTTGCGAAACCAATTACCGATCACAATCACAGTTAATTCAACATCCAAGGACAAGAACCCTTTCAACTTTAAATTTCTCTCTTTCCCACACATCATAGTGAGGGAAGAATCACATGGATCTTCTGAAAATAGCCTAATGTTTTAAAAGAAACTGCACTGATATTGATCATTGCATTTGCAATGTGTACCTTCTATACCTCTTTATGTTAGGACCAGGTGATGCCATGGAGAAGGAGAGACTCGGTCTCTATCCTGTATCTAAGTGGAAAGGTGATTTGCAGGACCATCCCTGTAAAAAGTGATACCATGTAGTTCCTGGAAGAAGTGGAATATCTCAGCCCAGATCTCAAATTTGAGCAGGAGTTGGCTTGAAGAAGGGGCAGGATGTTCTAGGCAGAGGAAATTGCACATACAAAGGCACAGAGACAAGAAAGTGTGACACAATCAAGCAACTGAAATAAATCCAGTTTGGTCTAAGTGTACTGAGAGACTGAGGAATCATGACAGAGGTGACCAGGGGAACAAGCAGGCAACGGATCCCAGAGGACCCTATACATCATTTTTAAAGTTTTAGACTTTAAGAGCAATGGGAGCTTTGTAAGAGGTTTGAGCATTTCTTGTGTACTGACAACACTGTTTTAATGTTTGTTTGCATTTGTAAGGGAAGACCTCTTTTGGAGCATGTTGGATCTTCTTTGGAAAGCTGCCAATGAGTAAGATTGCAAATGGCCAGATGGGCCTTAGAAAGAATAAGATTTCTCATCCAAACTGATATAAATTTTATTCTCGAGATAATACAAATGCATACTGACATAATTGGCCTTAAGGAGAATTAATAATATAACAAGCCCATAGGTTTTGATAATGTAATTGACCTATTTCTACTTGGGGTATCTTTTTGAACTCTACTTGGTTTTACAGACTAAATGGTCTTGGTTATTGGAAATAACTTTAAATAATCTCCCAAATCTAGGCAAGATCTCCTGGCAATTAGAAGCTGAGATATTTGCATGCCAAACTGTAAGGTTCAGCATATGGTCCCAAATATTTGCATAAATAAAATCTTAAGATAGCATTTTCAGTGAGGTACTTTTATTTTTGTCTTTCATTCACAACACCTAAACAGTGTTTCTTTCAAACACAGATTATCTCCTTATACATTGTACTCAAGTAATATTTTGTGTATGTTATTTTTTCTTATACAGAAAATACAGCCGAGTGTGGTGGCTCATGCCCGTAATCCCAACACTTTGGGAGGCTGAGGCGAGCGGATCACCTGAGATCAGGAGTTCAAGACCAGCCTGGCCAACATGGCAAAGCCCTGTCTCTACTAAAAATACAAAAATTAGCCAGGCATGGCGGCCAGTGCCTGTAATATACCAGCTACTAGGGAGACTGAGGCAGAAGAATCGCTGGAACCCAGGAAGCAGAGGTTGCCGTGAGCAGAGATCACACCACTGTACTCCATCATGGGCAACAGAGTGAGACTCCATCTCAAAAAAAAAAAAAAAAAATATTGGGTGTTAAAAATAGAAATGTGCAAAAAGAAAAAGTAAAATATCTCACACTAGGCAAATATCTTTTTTTTTTTTTTTAAGATCTGATAGAAATTTATTCTTTTTTTTTTCTTTTTATTATTATTATTATTATTACTATACTTTAGGCTCTATGGTACATGTGCGCAACGTGCAGGTAAGTTACATATGTATACATGTGCCATGCTGGTGCACTGCACCCACCAACTCGTCATCTAGCATTAGGTATATCTCCTAATGCTATCCCTCCCCCCTCCCCCCACCCACAACAGTCCCCGAAGTGTGATGTTCCCCTTCCTGTGTCCATGTGTTCTCATTGTTCAATTCCCACCTATGAGTGAGAACATGCAGTGTTTGGTTTTTTGTTCTGGCGATAGTTTACTGAGAATGATGATTTCCAATTTCATCCATGTCCCTACAAAGGACGTGAACTCATCATTTTTTATGGCTGCATAGTATTCCATGGTGTATATGTGCCACATTTTCTTAATCCAGTCTATCATTGTTGGACATTTGGGTTGGTTCCAAGTCTTTGCTATTGTGAATAATGCCGCAATAAACATATGTGTGCATGTGTCTTTATAGCAGCATGATTTATAGTCCTTTGGGTATATACCCAGTAATGGGATGGCTGGGTCAAATGGAATTTCTAGTTCTAGATCCCTGAGGAATCGCCACACTGACTTCCACAAGGGTTGAACTAGTTTACAGTCCCACCAACAGTGTAAAAGTGTTCCTATTTCTCCACATCTTCTCCAGCACCTGTTGTTTCCTGACTTTTTAATGATTGCCATTCTAACTGGTGTCAGATGGTATCTCATTGTGGTTTTGATTTGCATTTCTCTGATGGCCAGTGATGGTGAGCATTTTTTCAAGTGTTTTTTGGCTGCATAAATGTCTTCTTTTGAGAAGTGTCTGTTCATGTCCTTTGCCCACTTTTTGATGGGGTTGTTTGTTTTTTTCTTGTAAATTTGTTGGAGTTCATTGTAGATTCTGGATATTAGCCCTTTGTCAGATGAGTAGGTTGTGAAAATTTTCTCCCATTTTGTAGGTTGCCTGTTCAATCTGATGGTAGTTTCCTTTGCTGTGCAGAAGCTCTTTAGTTTAATTAGATCCCATTTGTCAATTTTGGCTTTTGTTGCCATTGCTTTTGGTGTTTTAGACATGAAGTCCTTACCCATGCCTATGTCCTGAATGGTAATGCCTAGGTTTTCTTCTAGGGTTTTTATGGTTTTAGGTCTGACATTTAAGTCTTTAATCCATCTTGAATTGATTTTTGTATAAGGTGTAAGGAAGGGATCCAGTTTCAGCTTTCTACATATGGCTAGCCAGTTTTCCCAGCACCATTTATTAAATAGGGAATCCTTTCCCCATTGCTTGTTTTTCTCAGGTTTGTCAAAGATCAGATAGCTGTAGATATGTGGCATTATTTCTGATGGCTCTGTTCTGTTCCCTTGATCTATATCTCTGTTTTGGTACCAGTACCATGCTGTTTTGGTTACTGTAGCCTTGTAGTATAGTTTGAAGTCAGGTAGCGTGATGCCTCCAGCTTTGTTCTTTTGGCTTAGGATTGACTTGGCAATGCGGGCTCTTTTTTGGTTCCATATGAACTTTAAAGTAGTTTTTTCCAATTCTGTGAAGAAAGTCATTGGTAACTTGATGGGGATGGCATTGAATCTGTAAATTACCTTGGGAAGGATGGCCATTTTCATGATATTGATTCTTCCTACCCATGAACATGGAATGTTCTTCCATTTGTTTGTATCCTCTTTTATTTCCTTGAGCAGTGGTTTGTGGTTCTCCTTGAAGAGGTCCTTCACATCCCTTGTAAGTTGGATTCCTAGGTATTTTATTCTCTTTGAAGCAATTGTGAATGGGAGTTCACTCCTGATTTGGCTCTCTGTTTGTCTGTTATTGGTGTATAAGAATGCTTGTGATTTTTGTACATTGATTTTGTATCCTGAGACTTTGCTGAAGTTGCTTATCAGCTTAAGGAGATTTTGGGCTGAGACAATGGGGTTTTCTAGATATACTATCATGTCATCTGCAAACAGGGACAATTTGACTTCCTCTTTTCCTAATTGAATACCCTTGATTTCCTTCTCTTGCCTAATTGCCCTAGCCAGAACTTCCAACACTATGTTGAATAGAAGTGGTGAGAGAGGGCATCCCTGTCTTGTGCCAGTTTTCAAAGGGAATGCTTCCAGTTTTTGCCCATTCAGTATGATATTGGCTGTGGGTTTGTCATAAACAGCTCTTATTATTTTGAGATACGTCCCATCAATACCTAATTTATTGAGAGTTTTTAGCATGAAGGGTTGTTGAATTTTGTCAAAGGCCTTTTCTGCATCTATTGAGATAATCATGTGGTTTTTGACTTTGGTTCTCTTTATATGCTGGATTACATTTATTGATTTGTGTATATTGAACCAGCCTTGCATCCCAGGGATGAAGCCCACTTGATCATGGTGGATAAGCTTTTTGATGTGCTGCTGGATTCTGTTTGCTAGTATTTTATTGAGGATTTTTGCATCAATGTTCATCAAGGATATTGGTCTCAAGTTCTCTTTTTTGGTTGTGTCTCTGCCTGGCTTTGGTATCAGGATGATGCTGGCCTCATAAAATGAGTTAGGGAGGATTCCCTCTTTTTCTATTGATTGGAATAGTTTCAGAAGGAATGGTACCAGCTCCTCCTTGTACCTCTGGTAGAATTCGGCCATGAACCCATCTGGTCCTGGACTTTTTTTGGTTGGTAAGCTACTGATTATTGCCACAATTTCAGCTCCTGTTATTGGTCTATTCAGAGATTCAACTTCTTCCTGGTTTAGTCTTGGGAGGGTGTATGTGTTGAGGAATTTATCCATTTCTTCTAGATTTTCTAGTTTATTTGCATAGAGGTGTTTGTAGTATTCTCTGATGGTAGTTTGTATTTCTCTGGGATGGGTGGTGATATCCCCTTTATCATTTTTTATTGCATCTATTTGATTCT
Source organism: Pongo abelii (assembly GCF_028885655.2). Taxonomy (NCBI): domain Eukaryota; kingdom Metazoa; phylum Chordata; class Mammalia; order Primates; family Hominidae; genus Pongo; species Pongo abelii. The sequence continues at coordinate 129,767,623 of NC_071996.2, forward strand.
TCTCTCTTTTTTTCTTTATTAATCTTGCTAGCAGTCTATCAATTTTGTTGATCCTTTCAAAAAACCAGCTCCTGGATTCATTGATTTTTTGAAGGGTTTTTTGTGTCTCTATTTCCTTCAGTTCTGCTCTGGTTTTAGTTATTTCTTGCCTTCTGCTAGCTTTTGAATGTGTTTGCTCTTGCTTTTCTAGTTCTTTTAATTGTGATGTTAGGGTGTCAATTTTGGATCTTTCCTGCTTTCTCTTGTGGGCATTTAGTGCTATAAATTTCCCTCTACACACTGCTTTGAATGCATCCCAGAGATTCTGGTATGTTGTGTCTTGGTTCTCGCTGGTTTCAAAGAACATCTTTATTTCTGCCTTCATTTCGTTATGTACCCAGTAGTCATTCAGGAGCAGGTTGTTCAGTTTCCACATAGTTGAGCGGTTTTGAGTGAGATTCTTAATCCTGAGTTGTAGCTTGATTGCCCTGTGATCTGAGAGATAGTTTGTTGTAATTTCTGTTCTTTTACATTTATTGAGGAGAGCTTTACTTCCAAGTATATGGTCAATTTTGGAATAGGTGTGGTGTGGTGCTGAAAAAAATGTATATTCTGTTGATTTGGGGTGGAGAGTTCTGTAGATGTCTATTGGGTCTGCTTGGTGCAGAGCTGAGTTCAATTCCTGGGTATCCTTGTTGATTTTCTGTTTCGTTTATCTGTCTAATGTTGACAGTGGGGTGTTAAAGTCTCCCATTATTAATGTGTGGGAGTCTAAGTCTCTTTGTAGGTCACTCAGGACTTGCTTTATGAATCTGGGTGCTCCTGTATTGGGTGCATATATATTTAGGATAGTTAGCTCTTCTTGTTGAATTAATCCCTTTACAATTATGTAATGGCCTTCTTTGTCTCTTTTGATCTTTGTTGGTTTAAAGTCTGTTTTATCAGAGACTAGGATTGCAACCCCTGCCTTTTTTTGTTTTCCATTTGCTTGGTAGATCTTCCTCCATCCTTTTATTTTGAGCCTATGTGTGTCTCTGCACGTGAGATGGGTTTCCTGAATACAGCACACTGATGGGGCTTGAGTCTTTATCCAATTTGCCAGTCTGTGTCTTTTAATTGGAGCATTTAGTCCATTTACATTTAAAGTTAATATTGTTATGTGTGAATTTGATCCTGTCATTATGATGTTAGCTGGTTATTTTGCTCGTTAGTTGATGCAGTATCTTCCTAGTCTCGATGGTCTTTACATTTCGGTATGATTTTGTAGTGGCTGTTACCGGTTGTGCCTTTCCATGTTTAGCGCTTCCTTCAGGAGCTCTTTTAGGGCAGGCCTGGTGGTGACAAAATCTCTCAGCATTTGCTTGTCTGTAAAGTATTTTATTTCTCCTTCACTTATGAAGCTTAGTTTGGCTGGATATGAAATTCTGGGTTGAAAATTCGTTTCTTTAAGGATGTTGAATATTGGCCCCCACTCTCTTCTGGCTTGTAGGGTTTCTGCCGAGAGATCCGCTGTTAGTCTGATGGGCTTCCCTTTGATGGTAACCCGACCTTTCTCTCTGGCTGCCCTTAACATTTTTTCCTTCATTTCAACTTTGGTGAATCTGACAATTATGTGTCTTGGAGTTGCTCTTCTCGAGGAGTATCTTTGTGGCGTTCTCTGTATTTCCTGAATCTGAATGTTGGCCTGTCTTGCTAGATTGGGGAAGTTCTCCTGGATAATATCCTGCAGTGTTTTCCAACTTGCTTCCATTCTCCCCGTCACTTTCAGGTACACCAATGAGACGTAGATTTGGTCTTTTCACATAGTCCCACATTTCTTGGAGGCTTTGCTCGTTTCTTTTTATTCTTTTTTCTCTAAACTTCCCTTCTCGCTTCATTTCATTCATTTCATCTTTCAGGGCTGATACCCTTTCTTCCATTTGATCGCATCGGCTCCTGAGGCTTCTGCATTCTTCACGTAGTTCTCGAGCCTTGGTTTTCAGCTCCATCAGCTCCTTTAAGCACTTCTCTGTATTGGTTATTCTAGTTATACATTCTTCTAAATTTTTTTCAAAGTTTTCAACTTCTTTGCCTTTGGTTTGAATATCCTCCCGTAGCTCGGAGTAATTTGATCGTCTGAAGCCTTCTTCTCTCAGCTCGTCAAAGTCATTCTCCGTCCAGCTTTGTTCCGTTGCTGGTGAGGAACTGCGTTCCTTTGGAGGAGGAGAGGTACTCTGCTTTTTAGAGTTTCCAGTTTTTCTGCTCTGTTTTTTCCCCATCTTTGTGGTTTTATCTACTTTTGGTCTTTGATGATGGTGATGTACAGATGTGTTTTTGGTGTGGATGTCCTTTCTGTTAGTTTTCCTTCTAACAGACAGGACCCTCAGCTGCAGGTCTGTTGGAGTACCTGGCCGGCCGTGTGAGGTGTCAGTCTGCCCCTGCTGAGGGGTGCCTCCCAGTTAGGCTGCTCTGGGGACAGGGGTCAGGGACCCACTTGAGGAGGCAGTCAGCCCGTTCTCAGATCTCCAGTTGCGTGCTGGGAGAACCACTGCTCTCCTCAAAGCTGTCAGACAGGGACATTTAAGTCTGCAGAGGTTACTGCTGTCTTTTTGTTTGTCTGTGCCTTGCCCCCAGAAGTGGAGCCTGCAGAGGCAGGCAGGCCTCCTTGAGCTGTGGTGGGCTCCACCCAGTTCAAGCTTCCTGGCTGCTTTGTTTACCTAAGCAAGTCTGGGCAATGGCGGGTGCCCCTCTCCCGGCCTCGCTGCTGACTTGCTGTTTGATCTCAGACTGCTGTGCTAGCAATCAGCGAGACTCCGTGGGCGTAGGACCCTCTGAGCCAGGTGCGGGCTATACTCTCCTGGGGCACCGTTTCCTAAGCCCGTCGGAAAAACACAGTATTCGGGTGAGAGTGGCCCGACTTTCCAGGTGCTGTCTGTTACCCCTGGAAAGGGAACTCCCTGACCCCTTGCGCTTCCCGAGTGAGGCAATGCCTTGCCCCTGCTTCGGCTGGCGCAAGGTGCGCTCGCCCACTGACCTGCGCCCACTGTCTGGCACTCCCTAGTGAGATGAACACGGTACCTCAGATGGAAATGCAGAAATCACTCGTCTTCTGCGTCGCTCGCGCTGGGAGCTGTAGACCGGAGCTGTTCCTATTCGGCCATCTTGCTAGGCAAGTATCTTAACTTGTTGATTGTTTTACAAAAATAAACTCATATCCCATATCCTGATTTATAGTGTTTTTTAATATTTTTCCGTTTAATTACATCTCATGAAGCTTTTTAATGTGATTATTCATCTGAATACATTTTAATGAGTGTGGTTTCCCATCTTATGAATGAAACTTCTTAACCAATTCCGTATTGCTAGACATTTAGGTTTCTTTTTTTAATTATAAACAACACTGTAATTTATGATGTATGATTAACTAACATCTAGTGGCATAATAAAAGTAAAAATTGCTAGCCATGGCATAATGAAAGTAAAAATATGCTAGCCACCATATATATATACATATATACACACACATATATATACACACGTATGTAACATACACACACACACACATATATATACATATATACATTTTTTCTTCTTCTTCTTTTTTGAGATGGTGTCTTATTCTGTCGCCCAGGCTAGAGTGCAGTGGCACAATCTGCAGCCTCTACCTCCCGGGCTCAAGTGATTCACCACCAAATAATATATTTATTAGCCCCAAATTTTTCTGCCTTTTCCACATTAATATGACAAAAGCAAAGAAGTATCTTTTGGCCATCATATGCCTAAATAAAGGGATTAATATAGCATATATTTAATTATTTTAAGAAATCATATTTATCTATACTCCAAGGTCATTGGAGAACAGGACAAAACTGTCAGTCCGCATGAATTTATGTGACTGCCATAAACAATCAATGCAAGCAACATAACCTTTAACATTGCTTATGGAGCTAAGTAACTAGTCTTAAGAAAGAACTTTTTAAAAATATATATAGTCGCTTAGTTTCCAGCATAGAACATCTTGAGCTTCAAGGCAGATAAGAAATTTTCCTTAAAAGATTACCCTGAGGCCAGGCACGGTGGGTCACGCCTGTAATCCCAGCACTTTGGGAGGCCAAGGCTGGTGGATCACCTGAGGTCAGGAGTTTGAGACCTGCCTGGCCAAAACGATGAAACCCCATCTCTACCAAAAATATAAAAATTAACCGGGCATGGTGGTAGGCGCCTGTAATCCTAGCTATTCTGGAGGCTGAGGCACAAGAATTGCATGAACCTGGGAGGCTGAAGTTGCAGTGAACCGAGATCGCGCCACTGCACTCCAGCCTGGGTGACAGAGTGAGACTTTGTCTCAAAAAAAAAAAGAAAAGAAAAAAGAAAGAAAACACACACACAGCTAGAAGAGTAATTTAGCATTCTGAATTTGATCTAACTGGATGTCCTCGTTCTCGGCTGGAGTCCGTACTAGCTTCTCCCAGTAGAGAAACTTGGTCAGTGGTCACAATGGCAGACATCTGCAGATCATTGTGGTGATCTAGAAATACTGGTTTCCTGCCTGAAAAGCTAAAAGCTAAAATATTGAGCCTTATAACCTTGACCAAATTTAGTGTCCCAGTTTTTTAGAGTCTGGTCTCTGAAATCAGACCACATGTATTTGAATCAGAAGTCTACCTCTTGCAATCTGTTTGAATTTTTGAACAAGTTATTTGGACCTCAGTTTCCACAGAAGACTCTAAGCAGTTGATGGGAGGTTTAAACAAAATAATCAGTATAAATCACTTAGTTCAGTATCTGGTTCACAGAGCATACTTGGCAAATGTGAGGTATTGAGTTCTCAAATTTGTAAATGTAAATACAGTAAGAAAAACAAATGCCAACTCCCTATCAAGACAATGTCTTATTTGTCTCACTTGTTACCCAATTCAAAACGAAGTGGAGACAAGATCTTAAAACAGCTTGGTATGTCAAATCTTATTTAAAAGTGGAGGAGAAAGTAGAAAGATAACAGGAGAAAAAGGGGGAGCAGGAGGAAGGATGGGAAGGGTAGGAAGAGCAAATGCATTCTAGAATATACATTTGCACTTAGATATACAGATTACAAATTCATATATTAAAAAGGAATAAATTATAGCTATTGAAATGATGCCACTGATAGAAGAAATGTCTAATATCCTGAGACATCACAGCATACAAAGTTATTTTCTTCTAGAAAACAGAATACCAACTTAAAGGTGATCTCTGTAACTTAACATTTCTAGGTGTTGTTCTTGTCCTTTGAAGAGTGAGAAATTTAAGTAGTAATTTTTTTTAAAAAATGGTTATCAAAAATGCCTATGATTTAATGAAACAATGTTAAATATGATAAATTCCAATAAAAGCAAAGAAATCAGAGCTCCTTTAGGAAATTCTTCACCATAAGAAGGTTTACTTAAAGGAAGATAATAACAAACATTTTTCCTTCTGCTTGTATAAAGATCACTGAAGCTAAAGAAAGCATCAACTTAAAAGAAAATGTATTTTCAAGGGGAAATGGCACGGTGTTACAAGGAAATGAGAAAATGTGGTATAATTTCATATCTGAAAACAGGCTATATTCACAACAAATTGATTTTAACTTATTTTAAACATGTTTATGGGTCTTTTATTATAAAAAGAAATGCATTATCATTGCAAACAAAACTACTTGAAAGTGAAAAATATGATACTTCAGTGATATAATTAAGAATTCTAAACTACTGTAAATATCAAACCATTAATAATTTTCACTTGAATAATTAAACTGGAATGGAATGGCACATTCCTGTGTCTATGTATTGAAAAACTGCTCGTGTCTAAATTTAAGGTATGCTTTAAAAAAATAAAATCATCTATGGCCCCACCGTCTATAGATAATCACTAGTAACAGGTTTGTATATCTCCTGCCCAAGCTTACTCATTCTCTCTCTAACATTTTTGGGGGTCTGTAAATTGTTAAGCATTATTTTTCATGTAATCTTTCAATTCAAAGGAAAGATTAGCTTAGGGAGTAAAGGACATTTGAAATAAAGAATAGGGGATCTTTTAGAAAACCCAAGGATGAGAGAACAGCTGGGCATCAAGAAATACCGGCATCAAGAAGAAGAGATGCTGGGAAAACCACTGTCTTCCATTATGCTCTTCTCTCTTTCTCTGGGGCCACTGAACCTCATGTCTGCTTCTTTCTACACCTTTGCTTGTCACTACTCTTATGGTTTCGGCTTTCTCACAGTTCGCTCTTATAACTATTTCAGATAAACTAGCACCTCTTCCCCCAATTCCATATTCTCAGAAGGGAGAATCTCTTTGACTCCGTTTGTATTAGGAATTGAGAATAACATACTGCAGTTCTCAAGCAAAGAAGCATCTGGTCTTGGTAGGCACTGCAGCATTAGTCCGCTGTACCATGAACATCTTCTGTATGAATAAATGAAAATCTACCAATCTACATCATTGATTGACTCTATTTTATTATTATTATTATTTTGTGTGTGTGTGTGTGTATGTGTGTGTGTGTGAGACAGGGTCTGGCTCTGTGGCCCAGGCTGGAGTGCAGTGTTGTAATCACTGCAGCCTCAACTTCCTGGGCTCAAGTTTTCCTCCCACTTCAGCCTCCCAAGTAGCTGGGACTACAGTCGTGGCGCCACCACACCTGGTTAATTTTTGTATGTTTTGTAGAGACAGGGTTGTTCCATGTTGCTCAGGCCGGTCTCGAGCTTCCTGAGCTCAAGCGATCTGCCTGCCTGCCTTGGCCTCCCAAAGTGCTGAGTTTACAGACATTGGCTGCCGTGCCCAGCACTTTTTTTTTTTTTTTTTAAATGTTAGCATCATTGCAGAATAATTGACAAAAATAACTCACATGCATTTAAGGTGTACAACATTTTAACAGTTGTGTTTTGTATTCCAAAACATTGGTAATATATTTTGAACATTCTTTTATTGATGAACACTTAAATTATTTCTAATTTTTTTAATTGAAACAATGTTGTATAAAAATGTAATATGGAGACTTCTGCTATTTATTTTTCCCCAGCTTTATTGAGTTATAATTCACACAGATTGGACAAATTGAACGTGTATAATATGACACTTTGATATTCATAGGTATTGTGAAATGATTATGACAATCAAGTTAGTTAACACATCTAATACCCCATTGTTACCACTGGTGGGAGGGGGCAGGTGGTAAGAACATTTAAGATCTACTCTGAAGAAATTTGAAGTGTACAATATAGTATTGTTAACTACAGTCACAATGCTGAATACTAGATCCCCAGAATGTATTCATCTTAATGACTGAAAGATTGTGCCTTTGACCAACATCTCCCATTCTCCCCCAGCTCCCCAGCACCTGGCATTCTATTGTTTCTATGAGTTCAACTTCTTTTGATTCCACATATAAGTGAGATCACTTTTTTCTTTGTCTAACTTATTTCACTTAGTACAAAACCCTCAAGTTTTATCAATATTGTCAGAAGTGGTAGGATTTCATTCTTTTGCATGGCTAAATAATATTCCATTGTTTATATATTACTATATATCCATAGGAAAGAGGAACATCATAGATGTAATTGTTAAGCTAATATGAAGTCATACTGGAGCAGAGTGAGCCCTAGTCCCACATGGCTGGTGTCCTTATAAAAGAGAGGAATTTGGATACAAACTTGCACATAGGAAAAATGCCATGGGGAAACAAAGGCAGAGATTGGGATGATGCTTCTACAAGCAAAGTAACACTGAAATTATCAGAAATTTACCAGAAGCTAGGGGAGATGTATTTAACAGTTTCTGCCTCTCAGCCCTCAGAAGGACCAACCCTGCTGACACCATGATCTCAGACTTTCAGTCTCCAGAATTATGACACAATAAATTTCTGCTGTTTAAGACGCCTAGTTTTTGTGACTTTATTACTGCAGCCCTAGCAAATTAATGCGAGATTCTGCCATGTTGGTACAAACATCCATAGTTTATGTGACAGTTAATATTGAGTGTCAACTTGATTGGATTGAAAGATGCAAATATTTGCAAATCAAATACTGGATAGAGGACTTGTTTTCAGAAAATATAAAGAATTTTCAAAACTCAACAGTAAGAAAGCAAATAACCAAACCACAGTGGTGCGATCTTGGCTCATTGCAACCTCTGCCTCCTGGGTTCAAGTGATTCTCCTGCCTCGGTATTGTTCCTGAGTGTGTCTGTGAAGGTGTTGCCAAAGGAGATTAACATTTGAGTCAGTGGACTGGGAGAGGCAGACCCACCCTCAATCTGAGTTGGCTCCATCTAATCAGCTGCCAGTGCATCTAGAATAAAGCAGGCGGAAGAAGTTGGAAAGAGCAGACTTGCTGAGTCTTCTGATCTTCAACTTTCTCCCGTGCTGGATGCTCTCTGCTCTTGAACATCAGACTCCAAGTTCTTCAGCTTTTGGACTCTTGGACTTATGCTAGGGGTTTGCCAGGGGCTCTCGGGCCTTTGGCCACAGACTGAAGGCTGCACTGTTGGCTTCCCTACTTTAGAGGTTTTGCAACTAAGACTGATCCACCACTGGCTTCCTTGCTCCTCAACTTGCAGATGGCCTACTATAGAACTTTACCTTGTGATCATGTGAATCAATTCTCTTTAATAAACTCGCTTTCATATATACATATATCCTATTAATTCTGTCCCTGTAGAGAACCCTGCTAATACAGTTTGTTTCTTTTTATTACTGAGTTTTATTCCATTGCATATCTATACAATGCTCATCCATTCACCAACTGAGGGCATTTTGGTTGCTTCCAGTTTGGGGTGATCACAAAAAAAGCTATAATAAACATTTGAGTTCAGATTTTTTATATGAACCTAATTTTTCACTTCCTTTAAATAAATAGGAGTAAGATTTCTGGGGTATATGGCAAGTGGATATTTAAAAGTACAAAAAACTACCAAACTGTTTGCTAAATAAGCTTCCCCATTTTGCATTCATACCAGCAGTATATTTTACTTTGCGTCTTTGCCTGAATTTGGCACTACCATTTTGTTTTGTTTTTTACTATCATTGTGTATGCAGAAGGGTAGCCCCTTGTGGTTTTCATTTGCTTTTCTATAATTATTAATGATGTTGTGCATCCTATCATGTGCTTATTTGCCATTCTTTTATTTTCTTTAGTGAAGAGTTGATTGGATATCTTGCCCATTCCTTTATTTGGTTATTTGCTTTCTTATTGTTGAGTTTTGAAAGTTCTTTATATTTTCTGAAAACAAGTCCTCTATCCAATATTTGATTTGCAAACATTTTCTGACAATCTGTGGTATGTCTTTTTCATCTGCTTTCTTTTTTTAACTTTTATTTTTAAGTTCAGGGGTACATGTACAGGTTTGTTATACAGGTAAATTTGTGTCATGGGGGTTTGTCGTACAGATTATTTCATCACCCTGGTATTAATCCTAGTACCGTTACTTACTTTTCCTGATCATCTTCTTCCACCCATCCTTCACCCTCTGATAGGTCCCCGTGTGTGTTGTCCTTCTCTATGTGTCCTTTTCTTATCTTTTCTTTTCTTTTTTCTTTTCTTTTCTTTCTCTTTCTCTTTCTTTCTCTCTCTCTCTCTCTTTCTTTCTTTTGACAGAGTCTTACTTGTTGCCCAGGCTGGAGTACAGTGACGCGATCTCGGCTCACTGCAATCTCCACCCCCCGGTTTCAAGTGATTCTCCTGCCTCAGCCTCCAGAGTAGCTGGGATTACAGGCATCTGCCATCAAGCCTGGCTAATTTTTGTATTTTTCACAGAGACAGGGTTTTACCATGTTGGCCAGGCTGGCCTCGATCTCCTGACCGCAGGTTATCTGCCTGCCTTGGCCTCCCAAAGTGCTGAGATTACAAGGATGAGCCACTGCGCCCGGCCGTGTCCATGTTTTCTTAACAATGTCTTCCAGAAAACAGAAGACTGTTCATAATTTAATAAAGTTCAGTTTATCAATGTTTCCTTTATGAACCATGCTTTTGTTCCTAAATCTAAGAAATCTTTGCCTAATTTAAGATGAGAAAGATTATTCTCATGTGTTTTCCTGCAGAAGCTTTATAATTTTTGGCTTTATATTTAGGAATATCCACTTGGAGTTAATATTTTATATGGTAAAAGATATAATTTTTAAAATTTCAAAAAATACTTTTGGTTTGGGGTTTTGATTTGCATTTAGATATCCAATTGTTTCAGCACTATTTCTTGATTGGCTAAATCTTAAGTTGCTGTAGGCGTCTTTTAATGCTTTTATCTGGTTGTGCTATTAGGCCAATGCTGGCCTCATAAAATAAGTTGGAAAGTGTTCCTTCTTTTTTAGCTTTTTGGTGAAGTTTGTGTAAAATTGGCATTTTTTCTTCTTAAATGTTTGAAAAAAATCACCAGTAAAGCTATATGCACCTGAAGTTTTCTTTGTGGGAAGGTTTTGAACCACAGATTCAGTTTCTTTAATAGATACAGACTGTTCATGAATCTATACATATCTATGTCTATATATATCATCTGTTTATATATATATGTATATCTACATCTTGCAGAGCTTTAGTGTTTCAGTTTTTCAAAGAATTTGTCTATTTCACCTAAATTGTAGAAATTGACATAAATTTATTTGTAATATTTCCTTATTTTCCTTTTATAATATGTGTAAGTTCTACAGAAGTCTTTCCCCTGTTATTCTTGATATTGACAATTTGTGTCTTACTTTTTTTTCCTGGTTAGTCTGACAGAAGATTTATAAGAGTATCAGCATTTGGTGTTATTGATTTTCTCTATTGTTATTCTATTTCATATTTTAGTAGTTTCTCCTCTTGTATTTATTATTTCCTTTGTTACACTTACTTTAGGTTCAATCTTCTCTTAATTTTCTACTTTTTAAAGATGTTACAGGTTTTCAGGATTTTTATGTTATAAATTTCCCTCTAAGTAATGCTTTGGCTGTATAACAGAATTGCTTTTAAATTGTTTTCATTTTTCATTCAGCTCAAAATATTTTCTAATCTCCTGTTTTAGTTCTTCTTTAACTTTGCTGTAGGTTTCTTAATTCTCAGACTTTGGAGAATTTTTAAAGAGAACTTTCTGCTATTGATTGCTAATTTTATAATCATCATAAAATTTATCTTGTATTACTTGAATACAGTTGTCCCCTTTTATCTGTAGTTTCACTTTCTGCAGTTTTATTTACCCATAGTCAACCATGGTCTGAAAATATTACAGAATTTTGACAGCAAAGAGAGAGACTACATTCACATAACTTTTATTACAGTCTATTGATATAATGGTTCTTTTTTATTATAATTTTTGTTAATCTCTTACTGTGCTCAATTTATAAATTAAACTTTATTTTAGGTATATATACATAGGAAAAACACAGTGCATACAGGGTTCAGTACTCTCTTCACTGTTAGGCACCCACTGGGAGTCTTGGAACATATCCTCCATGAAGAAGGAGGGACTAATATACTTTTAAATTTACTAAAACTTGGCCAGGCACAGTGGCTCATGCCTGTAATCTCAGCACTTTGAGAGGTTGAAGCAGGAAGATCATGAGGTCAGGAGATCGAGACCATCCTGGCTAACATGGTGAAACCCCGTCTCTACTAAAAACACAAAAAATTAGCTGGGCATGATGGTGCGTGCCTGTAGTCCCAGCTACTCAAGAGGCTGAGGCAGGAGAATTGCTTGAACCCAGGAGGCAGAGGTTGCAGTGAGCCGAGATTGTGCCACTGCACTCTAGTCTGGGCGACAGAGCAAGATTACATCTCAAAATAAATAAATAAATAATTATACTAAAACTTGGTTTGTAGCCTAGAATATGGTCTGTCTCGAAAAATGTTCTATATGTAATTGAAAAAAATGTGTACAATGCTATACTGGGTAGGAGTAATAGTCTCTAAATGTCAATTAAATGAAATAGATGATGACATTGTTGAAGTTTTCCATATGTTTGCCAATACGTTTTTTGGTGTTCATTTTCTAGGGATTATTGAGAGACTGGTGTTATCTTTGGCTATATTTGTGAATTGCTTTATTTAATATTTCAGTTCTGACAGTTTTTGCTTTATGTGTTGAGAAGCTTGTTATTAGGTACATAAACATTCATGATTGGTATGTCCTCATGATTAACTGACCACCTTATTTTGAAGAAATGACTTTATTTATCTCTATTAAACTCTGCCCTGAAATCTACATTATATACTATTATGTTGGCCTTCCAATTTTCTTTTCATTAGTGTTACTTTTAACTTACATGTGGCATTAGTGTAAAGTCAGTTTCTTATAGGCAGCAAGTAGTTGAGTCTTGTTTTTTAATCCATATGACAAATTGACAATCTATGTATTTTAAATGGGATGTTTAGGCCATTTACATATAATGTGATTATTGACATGGTTTTGTTTAAATCTACAATCCTATTTTTTTGTTTCTTTTTTGTTCCATCTATTTTCTGTTTCCTTTTTTCCTCTTTTTCTACATTCTTTAGGATTTAGTATCTTTTATAATTTTAGCTCCATGATGGATTATTAATCTGAAACTTTGTGTGTGTGTGTGTTTGTGTGTGTGTGTGTGTGTGTGTGTTTAGTGCTCACTTTTAGGGTTTCTAGTATATATACATTTAATTTATTATGGTCTACCTTCAAATTATATTACATCACTTTATATACAACTGAATATTTCCATTTCACCTATCCCAGAGTTTTTGATATTATCATACCTTTTAGTTCTGTATTTGTATGAACTCTATAATATAATATCATTTTTACTTAAATCATTATTTTTGAACTTCAAAATAAAAAACAATTTTATATTTACCTGAATGCTTACTAATTCTGTGCTCTTTTCTTTTTTGTTAGATCCACATATCTACCCAATACAATTTTCATTCTGTGAAAGACTTCCTTTTACATTCCTATAGTGCAGGCCTACCGGTAATTAATGTTTTTCATTTTTTTGTATTCTAGAAATATATTTTATTTTGTCTTAGTTTTTTGACAGGTTTTATATTATATATAAAATTCTAGGTGGAAAATAATACCTCCTTTTAAAACTTTAAAAATATTTTTCCACTGTATTCCGGTTTGTATTTCTTCCTAAGAGAAATTGTTTGTCATCCTGATCTTTGTTTTACTATATATAGTGTGTCTTTTTCCTCTAGCTACTTTTAATAATTTTCTCTTTATTATCCTTAGTAGGCTATTTGATTATGGCATGCCTTGCAGTTGTCTTAATTTTCCTGTGCTTTGTTTATTGAATTTCTTGGATAAATGTATTTCTACTCCTAATCAAATTTGGGGAAAATTTTAATTATTTCTTCAAAGAGTCTTGTATTTTTTTAATATTCTCAAGATTTTTTTTCTAGGCTTCTCAAGTCATTTGTAAATAGTTTCCTATTTTTGAAACCTGCCTCTAAGCTTTACAAGTGGGACCAGAAAAGTCTTTAGTTCAGGCCTCATTTTTCCTCACTGCTAAGGCAATACCATTTTCTAACATTCTACTCAATGTTCCATGTTTTACAAGGGGTTTCTATTCTGATTATTGAGAATATCAACTTTTAAAGGCTTGGTGTGAGCCTAAGATTGTTCCACCTGCTCTTTACAGGTAGTCCTTTCCCTGGCCTTGTTGGCTACCACAAATGCATGCACAAATTTCATTCAGCTGAAGACAGAGGAGGGAATCCTTGGCAGGTCTTTGTAGCTCATTTTCCCTTCATGCAACTTTCTGTTCACCATTACTCTGTCATGGGAACTCTAGCTCCTTGTCCTCTCCTGCCTTTCAATGCTGTCTCCAAAATGCAGGTAACCAATAGATTTTTCTTGCATTCCCCTCCCTGGAAAATCTCAAGGCAGTACTGGGGCAGTTGTAGGACCTAGCTTGCTTACCTTATCTTTCTCTAATGTTACAGAACTTCATTGCCTGTATTCCAATAGCTGAATACTTATATTATATATATATATATTTAAGTTTTTTCCTAAACAACTAAAAATGTGCTTAATACTGGTGGATAAATCTGGTCTCTTTTACTTTTGCTATAAGAAGTACAGACATTGACTTTAAAAATACCTTGCTGCATTCTGCAGAATCTATAATGTAGAAACTAAGGAGCTTTAACAATTGATTGCACACACCATTGCTGTGTAAAGGAAGCCACACACAAACATTAGTTTCTTTTCTTAAAAAATTTTTGCGCTGTCAAAAAATTTAGTAACCAAAAAACTTTTGATTCAGTACGTCTGTAAACATTCTTCATGTTAAATGTCTGTTTGGATTTTTGGAGAATCTTTGGGTCCCCAGGCTCGAAATTTAAAAATGAGATTATGTGACTATTTGCAATTCAAATAAAATAATATTACTTACAGGAACAAAGTCTGAAATCATCTGTATTTAAGAAATTAAATGTAATCTTTTATGAGTATAAGGCAATAAAATGATAGAATACAATTAGCTCAAATTTAAGCACAAATATCATCTCTGCCTGCAAATCATTTACATATATGTCAATTTTTTTATGTGTACTCCCAAAAGATTCAGCATACACAATCAAGATAAGTCATTTAGGAGACGTTGGAAAACATACAGATGCACAATTGTTTTTCTGGTACATTCCCTCACCTTTTGGTTAGTAGTTTTCAGAAAAACTGCTATATTAGGTTTGTCCATAGGGTGTTTATGGAGTCTCATAAATTTTGTTTAGGGGGTTTTCAGTTGAGTTGTTCTGAGAAAAATTTGAGATGGATAAGTGAAGCCAAGCTCTGGAGAGGAAAAAAAGACAATTTTATCCAAATCTGGCACATTCTGAAGGTGGCTTGGGTTGAAAGTGAATCTAGCATATGTATTTGGCTATGAGATGCTTCATGTCAACCTTTCCTTGCTCACACAAACTTCTTTGATCTATCCTGAAAAGTCTGTTTATGCCAACATCCCATATTGCTATATATAAAGTTTTGCAGGAACTACTGGTGAAAACATTACTTTAAATACAGTGGGTGCTGTGTTTACCTAGACGTAGATATGTGAATTATGTTTGATGATTCAGTGGTAGGCAACATACCAGGTTCAGAACTAAATCAGAACAATCATAAATTAGCCGTGCCCTATAAGCAAACAGAATGAATAAGTGAAAAATATCTATTAAAAAATTACTTACAAAACCAGAGGCCAACTTGGGAATCATACTATTGCAAAGAGCATTTATTTCAACTCAGAGAATTAAGAGCTGTGAGAACTACAAGAAATGCATTATGATAGTGAACCTTAGTTAATAATGTCATTCATAGCAGCCAAGGTTGACAAACAGAAGTTTGCCCTCAAGAAGTATTTGATAATATGTCTTCTGTGTTTTCCTGTTTCCTGGCTAGAACTGGATATTCAATATGACTAATGCTTCTTTCATTTAAAAAAAAAAAGGACAGACTTGGAAATATTTACTTACTTCTTCAAGAATGTAGAAAACACTTAATGATAACATTTCTGTTAGCTGTGGTGGCAGAATTATGTATTTACATCTAACACTTTTTTTCTGTATAACAGGGATTACTTAATTACAGAGTACTCATATCCAAGGAAATTAAAGTTATTTTAAAATCTGAAGAACATTTTGAAATGAAAGTTGTATTTACTGTTTCTGATACATATATTAAGTATCAGAATTACCAACTTTTTAAGAATTGCATGTCTCATACACAATTTATATGTGTGTGTACGGGTGTGTGTGTATAGTAATTTTACCTTTAAAAATGTTATGAACGTATAACTTACAAGGCAAATTTTAAAAGACAGTGAACTGTTTAGTTCAAACAACTTAAGATCTGTTATGGCTATAATTACAACAGTGGAAAATTGGCAGTCTTTAAACTATGAACCTAACGTGAGTTGGTATAAATAATTGCATGTTTATATAGCCCAATTGAACAAGGCTACTCTGGCAAAAGCCATTTCAAAATATAAAATTAAAAATTGAAACTATAAGTATACTCAAGCAACTATAGTAATTAAAACCCATGTTAATTACAAATGATCCAGAAATATTCTTGAAGAACAAACCTGTTGGACAACTACATGCCAATATATTTTTAGACATATATGGAGATAGCATTTGAAATCACAAGCATGTTTATGAGTCCTGGCTACTCTCTAAGTTTATGAGATTATACAGTATTATGGTCTATTATTATATTACAATATGTGCTAGTTAATTTTCATGTTACAATATGGATGTACATTTTGTAGTGCTGTAGAATTTACCAACCAGTTCCACATAGATTTTCTTATTCAATTCCCTTAACAAGTCCACATGCCAGCTTTTAATTTAGTTATTATTATGCCCTTTTCCAGTTGAGGAATCCTGAGCCTCTGAGAGGCTATGCATGCCTGCCATAGATTGTTGGGTTACAAGTGGCAGAGGTTTGCTAGAATTCAGTCATCTAAACCTATTATTTAATTAATAAAATATTTCAGACAAAGTACATAATTATATAGTATGGTTTTTATTGTCTAAAAACAGTGTTTGTGAACTGAATAGTAAAGAGGAAAGATCCTGCTTTATGAGCAGTTTTGACGAAGGCCCTGTTAGAAGGAATTTATTCATAATTTTCTGGTTGCATTCATCATAACACAATCTGAAAACTGATCTGAATTATAAAACAAGCTTCTATTTTGTATGTGTTATGTTTTTTTTTTTGTTAAAAATGTGTTGTTAAAAGTCAGACATAGCTTTTAATTTAGGTGTAAAGAAACAAAAATATCAGTGGACAACCTCAGAAATAATCTAGAGTATTTTTTAAACGATGCCACTTTATATTCTGACACATCCAGCAGAAAAAGTGAAACAATTTAGGTTAAACAATTAGATATGCCCATCGTTTCCTTCTTTGAGCTTTACCTATTGAATTTGCCTGTGTTTTATGTACATATAACTCTAGACACGTGCTAAGACACAACCTTCTGACACTTTGCCAGAAACATGCAAATTTAAAAACCTGAAATCTAATATGCAATAAATCGAAAATAAATGTGTCAGGGGATTTAGCACAGGCAGCCCATAAGGGGACACCTTCTTTTCTTAATCTATAAAAGGCAAATGTCATGGTTGAGGCATCTGCCAAACTGCCATGGAGAATGTATTCACTGTATTTGCTAAGCCAGGGGTACCAGGGCTGTCAGCAGAGAATGAAGGACGGGTACACCCAACTTTTAACTCCATCTTGAGAAAGAAAGAATGAAAGAATGAAAGAAAGAAAGAAAGAATGAAAGAAAGAAAGAAAGAAAGAAAGAAAGAAAGAAAGAAAGAAAGAAAGAAAGAAAGAAAGAAAGAGAAAGAAAGAAAGAAAGAAAGAAAGAAAGAAAGAAAGAAAGAAAGAAAGAAAGAAAGAAAGAAAGAAAGAAAGGAAGGGAACTTTCTCAGGACACACCAACAGGGTAAGTAAAAAAGGCTTTGGGAGATTTAAAAATACAAGTTGAAATCCCCAGAAAAATGCTTCTCTTAGAGTTGCTAAAGACATCCAAATCTAGAGGCTTAGAGAGCCCTGAAGCTGGATTGGGTATGCTGAAATTAAAACCTAGAGGCTACCAAAAGGATTACCAGAATAAAACAATGCTTCTCAAAGCATGAGACAGGTTCCACTGCTAAGATATTATTATTTATTATTATTATCATTGTTGTTATTTTCGAGACGGAGTTTCTTGCTGCCCAGGCTGGAGTGCAATGGTGCGATCTCGGCTCACCGCAACCTCCCCCATCCTGGGTTCAAGCGATTGTCCGGCCTCGGCCTTCCAAGTAGCTGGGATTATAGGTGCCCAATCCACCATTCCTGGCTAATTTTTGTATTTTTAGTAGAGACGGGGTTTCGCCATGTTGGCCAGGCTGATCTTGAACTCCTGACCTCAGGTGATCCACCAGCCTCGGCCTCCCAAACTGTTGGGATTACAGGCGTGAGCCACTACGCCCAGCTAGGATATTATTTTAAGTGGCACACAGAAATGCTTACTTGTTGATTTTATTTTACTTGCTAAAAATTTGATTATACATTTAAAGAATACCTATTAAAATATAACAAGCATATTAAACTTCTGTTTGAGGACTGCAAGGATGAAAATAAAATAAAATTAAGTTTCAAAGAGTTACTTTGTGGAAAGTAGTGAAAATAATGGTTTAAATAAGACATGGATTTGAAAAACAATGTTAAAGTTGGCACCCAGAGGACTAAGGTTGTGTTAATGCTGGAACAGAGAGTACAAGCATTTATAAAGCAATTGTCCCTCTTTACTTTGCTCTTCTTTCTCTGGAGATAGGGGATATTGAAGATCATCCTTTGTCTTAATTCATCATCCTATTATTCCTTATCTTCACCAGCATGCCTCCCATTTTATACTCTGTTCTTGTTCCTCATACATCCTTACCTCTACTGGAATGTAAGCTCCCATAGGGAGATAGTGTCTACCAAATACTTAGCACTTAATACATGGAAGAATGAATGAATAACTGCTTTATCCCCACACATTTCTGGACTTGAGACCCCTCCCTGCTCACAGGATCGGTATCAACTCTGCCCTTTAGATCAAAGTATTTCTCCCTCAAGTCACCTTAACCTTACTTTTGAGTAAGAACTTCAAATTTTGGCTCCTTTAGACTTACAACTGGATGCACACAAGTCCACTGTGGGATTAAGGATTGCAGAACTACATATAGGGTATGTGGTGGCCTTCCCAACAGTCCCCTTGTCATTGTATAGTGATGTGATTTGAAAAATCTTTTAATGCAGCAGGGTTGGCCTGATTAGCCTACAATTAAGCTAATCCTATCACCCTTTCCATAGTGATTGGATAGGGATGGGAAGGTCTATGTCAATGAGCAAAGGGCATTCCTTTTCCTACAAAGGTTGTTTCAGGAATAAGGAGATGACCCAGTTGCCAAAGGAGATGACAGGAGGTGTTTGCTTGAGATTTCTGAGAAAGGAGATAATTCTCACTTCTGAGAAATCTGGGAATAATCACTTATTTCTCACTGGCTCCAGATATGTCCTGATATGAGTGTGGGCACCACTGTAACCATTGGGTTGCCAGCCTGAGGTTGGAGCAGCACACAGAACCGAGCAGAATCAGAGTCTGATGAAGAACAGTCTTGCTGGCTTGATCTCAACTCCTGTTTTGACCTCACCTAAACCTCCGGATCATGGCCTTAGCTTCAGTGAAACAATGATTTCGACATGTTCTGACATTTTAAAAAGGCTTTCGTTTTCTTTAACTTGAGGCAACATATTTATACAAGTTATACATCTGTTACTATACAACCCACATTCTCTGTTGAGTTACTGAAAAAATTCCAAGACATTAGAAAGTTATTACATCATTTACTTGGATAATCTTGTTTTGTTTATTTATTGCTTTTTACATCTCCTTACTATAACAAGAAACTAAATAGTAATTAGTATTATTAATAACTAACCCTTACTAAACATTTGCTTTGTACCTGACAATCTGCTAATGATCACCACATTTAATCCTCTCAACAACCTTTCGAGGTGTGTCTTTGTCCATGTGTTTTGCTATAAAGGAAAACCTGAGGCTGAGTATTCGCTGGGAATTTTATTTGGCTCACAGTTCTGCAGGCTGTATAGGGAGCATGGTGCCAGCATCTGCTTCTGTGAATGCCACAGGAAGCTTCCACTCATGATGGAAAAGGAGCAACCATCATGTGGTGAGAAAGGAAGGAAGAGAGAGAGAGAGGAGGAAAGTGTCAGACTCTTTTTGACAATCAGCTCTGGTGGGAATGAATAAAGCAAAAACACTCATTCCCATGAGGACACCACCATGACATTCATCAGGAATCCGCCCTCACGAACAAAATATATCCCACTAAGCCCCATCTCCAATATGGGGGATCAAATTAAAACATGAGATTTAAAGAGGACAAACATCCAAACTATATCAAGATCCCAAATTTATTCCCATTTCACAGATGAGGAAATGGAGGATTGGTATGTTTAAATACTTTATGGTCTAAGATTGAATATCATTGATGTGGCCAGGACATCTGTATGTTGAACAATTCTGACTACTAAGAGAAATCCTATGACATTTTCTATTAAAACTTGTGTTTACTCATCAGCAAATGTAAAAGAACAGAAATCACAACAAACTGTCTCTCAGACCACAGTGCAATCAAATTAGAATTCAGGATTATGAAACTCACTCAAAACCGCACAACTACATGGAAACAGAACAACCTGCTCCTGAATGACTACTGGGTAAATAATGCAATGAAGGCAGAAATAAAGATGTTCTTTGAAACCAATGAGAACAAAGACACAACATACCAGAATCTCTGGGACACATTTAAAGCAGGGTGTAGAGGGAAATTTATAGCACTAAATACCCACAAGAGAAAGCAGGAAACATCTAAAACTGACACCCTACCATCACAGTTAAAAGGACTAGAGAAGCAAGAGCAAACAAATTCAAAAGCTAGCAGAAGGCAAGAAATAACTAAGATCAGAGAAGAACTGAAGGAGATAGAGACACAAAAAACCCTTCAAAAAAATCAACGAATCCAGGAGCTGGTTTTTTGAAAAGATCAACAAAGTACATAGACCGCTAGCAAGACTAATAAAGAAGAAAAGAGAGAAGAATCAAATAGATGCAATAAAAAATGATAAAGGGGATATCAATCCCACAGAAATACAAACTACCACCAGAGAATACTATAAGCACCTCTATGCAAATATACTAGAAAATCTAGAAGAAATGGATAAATTCCTGAACACATACACCCTCCTAAGACTAAATCAGGAAGAAGTCAAATCCCTGAATAGACCAATAACAGGTTCTGAAATTGAGGAAATAATTATTAGCCTACCAACCAAAAAAAGTCCAGGACCAGAAGGATTCACAGCCAAATTCTACCAGAGGTACAAAGAGGAGATGGTACCATTCCTTCTGAAATGATTCCAATCAATATGAATAGAGAGAATCCTCCCTAATTCATTTTACGAAGCCAGCATCATCCTGATACCAAAGCCTGGCAGAGACACAACAACAAAAAAGAGAATTTTAGGCCAATATTCCTGATGAACATCAAGTGAAAATCCTCAGTAAAATACTGGCAAACCGAATCCAGCAGCACCTCAAAAAGCTTATCTACCATGATCAAATCGGCTTCATCCTTGGGATGCAAGGCTGGTTCAACATACACAAATCAATAAACATAATCCATCACATACACAGAACCAATGACAAAAAACACATGATTATCTCAATAGATGCAGAAAAGGCCTTTGACAAAATTCAACAGCCCTTCATGCTAAAAACTCTCAATAAACTAGGTATTGATGAAATGTATCTCAAAATAATAAGAGCTATTTATGACAAACACACAGCCAGTATCATACTGAATGGGTGAAAACTGGAAGCATTCCCTTTGAAAACTGGCACAAGACAAGGATGCCCTCTGTCACCACTCCTATTCAACATAAGGTTGGAAGCTCTGGCAACAGCAATCAGGCAAGAGAAAGAAATAAAGGGTATTCAATTAGGAAGAGAGGAAGTCAAATTATCTGTTTGCAGATGACATGACTGTATATTTAGAAAACCCCATTGTCTCAGCCCAAAATCTCGTTAAGCTGATAAGCAACTTCAGCAAAGTCTCAGGATACAAAATCAATGTGCAAAAATCACAAGCATTCCTATACACCAATAACAGAAAACAGAGAGCCAAATCATGAGTGAACCCTCATTCACAATTACTACAAAGTGAATAAAATACCTAGGAATGAACTTACAAGGGATGTGAAGGACCTCTTCAAGGAGAACTACAAACCACTGCTCAACTAAATAAAAGAGGACACAAACAAATGGAAAAACTTTCCATGCTCATGGATAGGAAGAATCAGTATCGTGAAAATGGCCATAGTGCCCAAGATAATTTATAGATTCAATGCTATCCCCATGAAGCTACCACTGACTTTCTTCACAGAATTGGAAAAAACTACTTTAAAGTTCATATGGAACCAAAAAAAGAACCTGCATATCCAAGACAATCCTAAGCAAAAAGAACAAAGCTGGAAGCAACATGCTAACTGACTTCAAACTATACTACAAGGCTATAGTAAACAAAACAGCATGTTACTGGTACCAAAACAGAGATATAGACCAATGGAACAGAACAGAGGCCTCAGAAATAACACCACACATCTACAACCATCTGATCTTTGACAAACTTGACAAAAACAAGAAATGGGGAAAGGATTCCCTATTTAATAAATGGTGCTGGGAAAACTGGCTAGCCATATGTAGAAAGCTGAAACTGGATCTCTTCCTTACACCTTACACAAACATTAACCCAAGATGGATTAGAGACTTAAATGTATGGCCTAAAACCATAAAAACCCTTGAAGAAAACATAGGCAATACCATTCAGGGCATAGGCATGGGCAAAGACTTCATGGCTAAAACACCAAAAGCAATGGCAACAAAAGCCAAACTAGACAAATGGGATCTAATCAAACTAAAGAGCTTCTGCACAGCAAAAGAAGCTATCATCAGAGTCAACAGGCAACCTATAGAACGGTAGAAAATTTTTGCAATCTACCCGTCTGACAAAGGGCTAAATCCAGAATCTACAAAGAACTTAAACAAATTTACAAAAAGCAAACAATCCCATCAAAAAGTGGGCAAAGGATATGAACAGACACTTCTCAAAAGAAGACATTCATGCAGCCAACAGACGTATGAAAAAATGCTCATCATCACTGGTCATCAGAGAAATGCAAATCAAAACAACAGTGAGATACCATCTCACACCAGTTAGAATGGCAACAACAACAAATGCTGGAGAGGATGTAGAGAAACAGGAATGCTTTTACACTGTTGGTGGCAGTATAAATTAGTTCAACCATTATGGAAGACAGTGTGGCAATTTCTCAAGGATCTAGTACTAGAAATACCATTTGATGGAGCAATCCCATTACTGGGTATATACCCAAAGTATTATAAATCATGCTACTATAAAGACACAAGTACACTTATGTTTACTGTAGCACTATTCACAATAGCAAAGTCTTGGAACCAACCCAAATGTCCATCAGTGATAGACTGGATTAAGAAATTGTGGCACATAAACACCATGGAATACTATGCAGCCATAAAAATGATGAGTTCATGTTCTTTGCAGGGACATGGATGAAGCTGGAAAGCATCATTCTCAGCAAACTATCACAAGGATAGAAAACCAAACAACACATGTTCTTATTCATAGGTGGGAGTTGGACAATGAGAACACATGGACACATGGTGGGGCACATCACACACTGTGGCCTGTTGTGGGGTAGAGGGCTGTGGGAGGGATAGCATTAGGAGAAATACCTAATGTAAAGGACGAGTTAATGTGTGCGGCAAACCAACAGGCACATGTATACCTATGTAACAAACCTGCACGTTGTGCACATGTACCCTAGAACTTAAAGTATAATAATAATTTTAAAAATAACTAGTGTTTATATTTTCCCAGCATGAATCATTGCTTGATTTTACTTCCTTGTTGCCTGCCTGCTTGGCTACCACAAGCATCAGAATTTTTAGAGGAAGAGGTTTGTCAGTTTATCTCAACACCTTGGCCAGTATCTAGCATAATAAATGCTCAGTGAGTATGGACTGAATCAATGACTAATGAATTAATGAACAAACGAAGAAACTTGCTGAAAGCTATGGAGGTAGTAAGGCTCACAGCTGACTCAAAGGCTAACACTGTTGAATGTTATGATAGCCATACAAGTGTGGCAGCTACTCTATGCTGACCACTTCCAGCAGAATGACATCAGCATTTTTATTAAGTGTATCAGATACTTCTTACGTTTAAAACCCAGTCAAAGACTGAATCTTCACAACAGAGAAAATCATAATAATGATTTTATTATTATTATGCACTGGGAGCATGCACTGGGGGAGCATGCACTATAAGTAGAGACTATCCAAAAGTTCAAATGGTTTTGTTTACTTTCTTGTGGATTTATGTTTCCTGGATTTTTCAGTTTTCCAAAACAATGCCTTAAAATTAGCTATTAATACAATTGTAATCCTACACCTTCCATCTGTACAATACTCTGTAGCTTCTAAAGCACATCCATATGTATTCTCTAATCTAAGCCCATTACATTTCCTGCAACCAGAAAAACAGACACCAGTTTACATGCAGGGAGGATAAGACTCTGGAACTTGAAATGACTTGGTTCTTAGCACATAGAGAGTAGCTGATCAGCTGTCCTGAGAGCCTACTCCTTAGTCTTGTCTTATTTTTGGCAGCTTCTCCAGTTCCATCGAGGGTTGGAAAAATATCCTGTAAGCCAAATCTTCGAGACCACCTGCCCTGAGCAAATGTCGAGCTGACATATGAGAATTGAACCTGAGCAGAGGTAGCCATTACTATGGCAACTCCCTCTGATTCATGTTTGGCTGTAACCCCAGACATATTGCTTCCACCTAAAATTCTCCTCTAAAAACAAAAGTTGAAGCCATGGTGATGGAAAGAGAGATGGCTGCCAAGACAGTGAGGGAGGGCTTTGCTCCTGTCCTTTATCATCCCTCAGCAAATACATGACCCAGGTCAGTGTCACCTGCCATCCCTACTCAACTAAAGGGTACAGCCAATTTAGGAAACATGTAGAGTAACTCTCTAACACGCCGGGATGCAATTCCTGCCATTGTATCTGTTTCGAGTTTGCTTTAGGTTGATTCTCTTCTTTAATCTTTTTTTGCTTTCTTCATATCTCCTCTTTCTCCCTACCTTCTCTCCTTCATTCCTTTTATTTATTTTCATTTCTTTCTTATGGTGGAGCTCACTTTTAGTGGAACAAGATTTTGAGATGTAATAACTAATGGTTTATAAAATTGATAATTTATTCACTTGTGAGTTCCTATTTAAGTCTCAGAAACATACAAAATAGAACACTATATTTTGTTAGAGTGGAAAATTGGTTTATTTTAGAGGTATTTTAGATTGCTTATTGTCATAGAAAATTAAACATTGATTTAAAAACAAATTATTTACCTTATAAATTTTATATAAGATATAAACATGTCCCTAGATAAGCGTATCTCTCTTGGCTAAAACTATAATATATAATACCAATGAGAGAAAGTTTGTATTAAAAATAGGCATTATACATGTTCTTGTTAAGTCTTCAACACATCAAAATTATTATTTTTTTCTAATGATAAATAAGTAGTTAGAGGTCTTCAGGATTGGAGGTTTGAAAAATACTGTGTCAAAGCTTGTTCTAATTAACACTCTCAGCTCCTGTTAAATTTGATAGAAGTTAAAATGTGAAAATTGAAAGAGAGAATATATCCATAGAGTATTCTTACAAAGAGTCAAATTGCCAAAAAAGAAATCATAGCTGTGCTTTTGATTTTTAAAAATATATTAGGCAGATTTGTTATTCCCCATCACCAAGGCACCTGACTACATTCAAAATGCTTAATGAAAAGATGAGTCTGTGTTGTATTAACAAAAGAATTGTGTACAAGCATGTACTGTGGAAGAGATAAACAAATTACTTTCAGAAAGTGCTATGTCAAAGAGATTAATTCTGGCACAGATGCACATGTTGGCACTAGCTATAGTACAAGTATTGTATAATTCTTTCGAAATTGCTACCATTCTATCAAATAAATAAATGCCATTTTTAAAAGGCTACATATTTTGAGTAAGACTTTGAATGTTTCTAGCATAAAGAAATGGCAATCATTTAAGGGGATAGATATCCTAATTGCATTGACTTGATCTTTACAAATTATATAAATATGTTAAATTATTGCATGCACCTCAAAAATATGTATGTCTATTATATTTCAATAAAAAATAATGATGATAACAAATACTGGAAACAAAGGGTGCATTTATTTATCTGGTCATTTATTTTTAAATTCATAGGTTATTTTTCATTTATACAGTATGTGGTACCACTGTCTTACAGTTTTTATGGGCCAAAATGGACAACTATCAGCAATTCAGATGTTTCAACTTAATAAAGGGTCTATTTTCAAGTAACATTAATGTTGATTAATTGTCCAATTAACATAGATGACATAGGACAACCTTAGAAATCTAAATTGCAAAATAATGAGGTTTGAGTTACAATATTAAACGGGTTCCAACATAGAATTAAATCTTATACTCTAGTTACAAATTCTTGCATTGGCTATTATCTACCTCTTATTGTTGTTGTTGTTGTTGTTGTTGTTTTTACCTCATCCAATCAATTTCATTTGTGGGTTAAAACATTTATAGATGAGTTGGTGGGTGCAGCGCACCAGCATGGCACATGTATACATATGTAACTTACCTGCACATTGCGCACATGTACCATAAAACCTAAAGTATAATAATAATAATAATAATAATAATAATAATAAAAGAAAAAAATAAATAAATAAAAAAAAGAAAAAGAAAACATTTATAGGTATCCATGTGATATCATGAACCTAATATTAGCTTTCTTTTAATCATGATGATGCCAGTTTCATATTGGTCACATCTTCATAAAACTTCTTTCTGTGTCTTATTCATATGATGATCTAATAAAAGTTTCCATAGGGAAAGTTATAATTTATGAGTCGTAATTTGCATGAAATGTCTTTATTTTGTGATTTTACCTGCCTACTTTGGTGTTGTACAAAAGGAATCTACAGAAATTTATACTAGAAATGAGAGAACTAAAATCTTACCATTGGGCTACTGGAACAGATAAAACAACAGACATGGGAAAAAACAAAGGAGTTGTAAGATAAGAACCCATCTTGCCACAATATTATGGAGGAAAAGAGATTTACTGGGTGTTCTCTGAAGCTCCCTCACCCACCCAAACTCTACCCTCTCTCCCACAGCGTTCCCTGATTTCCTGTGGGATTAAACCAATGGCAAGCAGAGGCAAGAGGCTTAAAGATGGTAATGGGGGTGAAGGTGAGGAAATTTCCCCTCCACACACACCCTGCTGCTAGTCCTATCCAATCTTGATGCACATAGGCAGTGTCCTTTCTCCTCTATGTTCCAGCTTCAGGTGAGGGACCCATCTTCCATTGTTTTAACTCTTGTCAGATTCCAGTAACACTTTTCCCTCCCCTTTGTTCAGCCCTAGTGATGATAATGGCTTCATAATACTACTAGTGCCTGGGTGCATCACCATCCCTTGTCGGTTTTCTTCCCTCTGCTCATGTCTCTGTAATTTAGATTCTAATTATATTAAATATATACATGCACATTAACCTATGAATATAAAATAAATGACCAGATAATTAATTTAGAGTTTAACTGAAAGTTAAACTCCGGTGATGCTGTTTATTTAAAAGATCTTGATAATCACAAAAGCACAACACTTTTGTTTGTTAAAAGTTTCTGATACTGTTTGTAATACTTACAATACAGTAAATAAGTAGGCAAATGAACAAAAGATATATACACTAAAAAACAGACTTCACAAATAGTTATGAAGAGCTCTGGAAATTCCTTAACCAACCAGGAAGACTTTAAAAGCAGTGTTTTTATTGTATTAGTTACCAGACTGATTTTTTTTTGCAACAAGATAAATCAAGAAGTTATTAAAAAGGGGAAATTTGATTGGAGTATCTTCATGCATTCAAAAAATAACTAGTGATACAGCTATAAATGAGGCAAGTAATGCCTGGTCTCAGCTGTAAATAAAGCAGATAATGCCTGGCCTCATCTTGCTAGCAAACTAGTCTACAAACAAATAATTACACTAAGAATTACATATATATCAATTGTTGTATTACAAAATGGAAATATGAGACTATTTTGATTCAAAGGAAACAACTTGTAAGTGAGGAACTGAAACATGAGTTATCTAGGTGAAGAGGCAGGTTAAAAAGCTGCCTAGGCAGGACAGGTCAGACGTGCATGAAGTCTCCATGGTGTGAAGGGGCACAGAAAAATTGAAAAATTAAAAGGAGTCCAAGGTGACTATATTACAGAGAATAGGGTGGGGAATGGTGAGAAATTAGGTGGGCAAGAACAATACAAATGATATAATTTCAATACCTACAGTCTATGTTAAGGATTTTAAAGGCTTTTCTAGGAGCAATGAGGAATTCCATTGACTAGCAGAAGAAGAATGACATGATAAAAGTTTGTTTTTTAAGGACAACTCCAGCTGCTTACAGAAGAAAAAAATAGAGGTAGAGGTTGAGGGAGCAACACTGGATAAGAGGAAAACAAGTGAAAGACATTGTTGATTTAGAATATGTTGTTATATATGAAGAGAGGTAAGCAAAATTGAAAGAATGGTGATTAATACAATGCAGATGTGGGGAGAGGGACGTATTAAGGTTGATAACCAGAATTCTATATTGAGCCAAATGCTGGTTGATGGTGTCATTTATTGAGATGGAGAATCCTAGGAAAAGATCAGGTTTGTGAAGAAAAATAAATAATTTGGTTTTGAATAGTTGAGTTTGAAGCTATTAATACATGGATCAAGTCAGCAGCTGAGTCTGAGGGATGAAAGGATACAATCTTGCCTGGAATGAGCACTAGAGAGACAGGTCAAGTTTGGGATGGAAATGTCAGCATCTGAAAATTGGGTCTAAAAGAAAGAGATGGCAAAGGAGACTGTCAGGGAGTGACCAGTGTGGTAAATGAAAATCAGAACATTCCAGCGTCAGTGAAGTCAAAGCAAGATACTGTTTCAAGGAAAATCAAATGCATTCAATGTGATTGGGATGTTACTTAGAAAATAATGGAAGATCATGTTTTAGATTTTGTGATACTGAGGTTGTAGGTGGCATTAGCATGGACAGTGTTGGAGTGGAAAAGTGGAGACAATGTGCCTGGACAACTCATAAGAAGTTTGAGTGGAAAAGGAAGGAGTGGAAAAGGCAGGAGTAGGAAGAGATTCAAATCAAGGAAAGGCTTTTTTATTTTAAGCTGAGAGAAGCAAATTTATCTGAGATAAGAAAGGTCAGGTAGAGAGTCACAAGTTGAAGACACAGAAGACAGAAGATAAAATCTAGTGCAAGAGGAAGAGAAGGACATGAACAGAGTTGAAGGAACTGGGCTTGAATAAATAAATATCTATCACTTCCATTTAGCAGGCAGGCAAATTTTGTTTCAGAAATTGAAAGCCTTTCTCCCTGATGACTTATACTTTCTTTGTAAAGCAAGAAGCAGTTATCTACTGACGGTGAAAAGGGGAGGAAGCCTAGAGGTTTGACAATACTGTGGAATATTGAAATAGACATTTATGTTAAATGGAACCACAAACCAGTTCAAAAAAGTAGTAAGATTGACAAACAATTTTGAAGGTGCATGTAACACTGGTAATCATAAATTTAGAGGTATCAATCTGCTAAATTTTACATAATACCTCTTCAACCAAGTACAGTGTGTCTGACAATGGAGCCTAATTTGCTGGATGACAAAGAACATCTAATCTCTTGCTATACCTCCAAGAAACTTTGTGTATAACCCTGTGTCTTAGTTCAGACTGCTAGAATAAGATACGTTAAATTGGATAATTTGTAAACAACAGCAATTTATTGCTCACAGTTCTGGAGGCTGGGAAATCCAAGATCAAGGCACCAGCAACCTTGAGAACCAATTAAATTTGTCACAAGCTGTATGGGTGAGAAAAATAACCACCATTACATATTTTAGTAGTATAGGTCCTAAAAAAGTAGCATGCTGTTATTAATCTAGAACTAGAACATTTAAAGTAAACCTTTACATTCTTCAATTATATATATTGGAAGATTAAATGTATTTTTAGATTCAGAAGTTACTCTATGGAAAAAAATCTATAGACATAAAGAGGAGATGAGAGAATCAAAGATCCAGGCTGGAAATCTGGATTCTGGGTCAGATTATCAATCATCCTGGTTTGTCCAGGCATAAGGAAAGTTCTGAGAATGTAAGGCTTTCAGCACTAAAATGGGCAAGTCCCTGGAAAACTAGGACACATTGGCCATCCACAGATGCAGATGATTTTGTTCATTCTTAAGCAACACAGCCCAAGTGACATGGTTTGGCTATGTCTCCACCCAAATCGCATCTTGAATTGTAGTTCCCATAATCCCCATGTATCATGGAAGGGACTTGGTGGGAGGTAATCGAATCATAGGGATGGTTACCTCCATACTTTTCTTGTTATAGTGAGTTCTCATGAGATCTGATGGTTTTATAAGGGACTTTCCCCACCCCTTCACTCTGCACTTTCTCCTGCCGCCATGTGAAGAAGGACTTGTTTTCTTCCCCTTCTGCCATGACTGTAATCTTCCCAAGGCCTCCCTAGCCATGCTGTACTGTGAGTCAGTTAAACCTCTTTCCTTCATAAATTACCCAGTCTTGAGTATGTCTTTATTAGCAGTGTGAGAGCAGACTAATACTCACACACACAAAAAAAACAGGTTCTGTCTGCATAATCAAATGTATGCCAAGGAATCATTTTAAGTAATAATGACTAAAATTTGTTGTAACTTTACTTTGTGGTAGGCAGAGAGAAGAACATTTTCATATGTAATACTGTCTTTAAATTTATCCTTGTTTTAAAAATCTTCCAGAACACAGGAGGATGTTTGGGTTTGTGCCGAAGACTGGTTAGTTTAAATGATGAGGACAAAGAGGCAGTAGAGGATATCATATTCCTAATTAATTCTTGTCCTTTTAACATTTTTTTCAACCAACACAGCCTGGATCTCATGTATATTTTGAAAGACTTGCTATTAGTGTTCAAGTTTGAACTGAACAACCACATTTTGGGCTGTTATATGTGGATTTACACATCAGGTAAGAGTACAGATTGATGACTACTAATAACCTTTCCAATTAGATTTTCTATAAGCCCATGAATTTCTCAATGTATACAAACTCTACATTTAAAAAACATCATTTTCAATTCTATACATAATGTAACCCCAGAATTAAGCCTTAACTGGCATTTAGGAATTGGACTAGAGCATTGCATTTATTTCTACATTGTATTTATTTCGACAGAATTAAGTATTTGAAGTGTTGGAAAGGCTTGGGAAGTCTGTAAAATGAGAGGAGCTGTTTTTCATCCCCAGATAAAATATGGATTTTCTTTTAAAGTAAGACCAACAAAAAGGAGACACCATCTGTGAAATTTTAAAATCAGGTATTCATCATTGTTCTTCAAAAGTATAAAGGCAACCCAGATGGATGATTCATTGGGACAGCATCACTGAGGGCAATGAGGTCCAATACTGAATACACCTGCTGGAAGTAAAAGTGGAAGGGAAGACTTTTTAAAAATCTTGTATTTGAGTATTATCCAGCAATATGACTATAAAAGTATCTGGAGACTTTTCCATATAGTCCAATTTGACTAAAGATGGAGAGTTCGACTTCATTTTATTTCAGTTTGTATGATGTGTCCACCCTTGACATCACCAAATTCACAATTCTAGCTGCAATATTTCAGTCAAATGGTATGATTCACTAAATAAAAGAAAACAGGGAGATAAAAATTTTTTACTTAATTATTCAAAGATTAAACTCATCTATCACCCAATGGAATCAATCTTTTTATGCATGCAAATGTAGCTTTTATTTATAAAATTCTCAAAGAGAATTGAGTTTACATGAAGAAAAAAATGGCAACTTTGATTAAACATTGTCAAGAAAAATGCAACTTTTAAGATGAGCAATGAGCCAAATTATTAGGAGTAGGAGGGGAGGTGGGACAGGAGGAAGAGATAAATTGATTTTAACTTCCAACTCTGATTTGACTCTGCTTTTTGGTCACTTACTATTTTTCACACCCCTTTCCTTTTCCTACTATATGGAAATTGGAAGGAAAAGACAATTAGGATGATAGGAGCAAACGAACAAGGTGCTTTAGAGAAAGAAGGAGAAATAAAGTTAGAACCTTGTCCAGGAGCTCTCGCCCAACATGAAAAGCGAAAGAGCAATATTTTGTCCAAGGAAACTGGGCACTTCCTCAGCTTGTTCCTCCCTGGTTATTTTACTGCTAGCACTTCAGTCACCACTGTCACCATCTGGAGTCAATCCATCACTTTGTTCCCCCACCTCCAGAAATATGCTAAGCTATCAGGAAGTTCACCAGTAAGGCTCATCTGCCTCCCTCCATATTGGATGTAGACCACTTGGAAAGCTGTGATAGAATTGCATTCTCAGTTTTGTTCCTGAAAATTCTTCAAATTACAGTTTACCTGCATCTTCAGCTCCTTTCCTTGCTTCAGATTATTGAAAAATCACCACATTTTCAGGAAAGTCTTTTCTGACTGACCCATTTAAAACAGCAGCACCAGCCTGCACCCTGTGCTCTCCTACCTTGTTCTCTTCTCACACTCATCATCAGTTAACGTAGCATGTAGTTAACATATTTGTCTTATCAATTATCTGACTCTCCCTACCCTACCCATTTCCATCAAAATCTGTGAAGCAGGGATTTTCTGCTGTTTTGTTCCTTGTTGTGTCTGCATTCCTGGTACACTCCTTTGTCTTGATCACTATACCTGCTCATATCAAAATGTCCCACTTTGCCTGTATTTCTTTGAGGACAAGATATAATATAATGGTTAATTTAGGGTTCATGTGACAGAAGGGCTTACTGTGGATTTGGAGGCTGAAGATGGGGGTTTGTATCACGGTCACACTACAACTTGAGCTTTGGACACTGATCCTCAGTTTCCTGTAAAGTGAGAATTAAAATAATACTATTTTTCAGTGTTATTGTAAATAGTCAATAACTAATGTGAAAAAAATGTATACAGTTGACTCTTGAACAACATGAGTCTGAAATACGCAGGTCCACTTATATATGGACTTTCTTCTACCTCTGCCATTCCTAAGACAGCAAGACCAACCCCTCTCCTTTGTCTCCTCCTCCTCCTCGGACTACTCAGCCTGAAGATGATGAAGATAAAGACCTTTAAGATGATCTACTTTCACTTAATAAATAGCAAATATGTTTTCTCTTCTTTAGAATTTTCTTAATATTTTCTTTTCTCCAGCTTATTGTGAGAATATAGTATGTAATACATAAAACCTACAAAATATATGTTAATAAGCTTTTTTCTGTTATCTGTAAGGCTTCTAATCAACAGTAGACTATTAGTAGTTAAGTTTTCAGGGAGTCCAAAATTATACATGAATCTTCTACCATGCAAGGGGTTGGCACCCCCAACCCCTGCATTGTTTAAGGGTCAATTATTCATAGTAAAATATTAAAGAGATATTGATTATTACTATTTAACAAGAAAATCTGGCCAGTTTATCTGAATTAGCAAGGAGCAGAATGGGGCCTGAAAATGATATTAAGACATTTGTACTACCTGGATATAATCTATATTACTAATTGGCTAGATACGTGAAAGGATTTAAATGATTTACTTATATTTCCAGGTAGTTCTTTCTTGAGTCTCTAAGTTTAGAGACTTAGTTGGTCATTTTAGCTGAATTATAATAGCATCTATCTCTTCTACATGTTACGATGAACTAAAATAATCACAACCTTATATGCAGTATGCATTGTTCATATAATGCAACCTATTCTTTAGCAAAAACACTTAACTTTAAAATTTGAAGAAGGAAACCATTCTTCTCTTTGGTATGTTTATTGTCACTTGGGAAAATTGGTGTGGTAAGTTTATTGTTTGGAGAGAAAATTGTTGACTCCATAAAATAGCATGCTTTTCATACCATTGGTATAGCACTTCATTTTAGAAATGTGGTTTTTTAACATTATAGGAGCATGAAAAGGAGGTAATTTTAGTAACCACTTAAGAATCATGAACTCAAAGGACATCTAAAAAGTGTTTAAGAAACAAAAGAGGTGAAAATGAGAGAGGAATGGCTGGGTTTTTTTCCTTCTTATTTAAAGTCCTTCTGATTTCACTTCTTTCTTGATTCAGATTCATTGTATAGTATTAATTCTGAGGCTAAGCAAAAATATTTAGGCTGCAGGAAGAGCTGCAACAAGCTGATAGGCATATGTGTGTACACTCTTATACCTAAGAAAAAATTCAGAGCCATTGGCTTTCATTAATCACAGTGATCACTCTTTAAGTCACTCCCTCAAAACCTAACACAAACCAAGAGTGTCTTGCTGGAGCTGATACTGCTGCCAATGACTGCATGTGTTCTTGCTTGATTCTTGCTATTATTTTAGTCACTCTTTTTGCTTTGGGGACCCTTCTCAAAAAGCTGATAGAGGCTTCAAATTTCATCTGATTGTATTAATCTGACTGGATGTAGAATGGCTGACAGAAAAGCAGCCACAGGTAACGTAGGATATATAGAGGTCAACTGATCTAATTTGCTCACTTCACATAAAAGGAAACAGAGGTCCAAGGAATGGCTCAGGAAGTGAGAAATGAAGATGAAATGAAGTGTGAAGTCTCTATGCCAAGCTTGAAGATCTTTCCATATAATATTCTCCTCTACCTAAAGTGTTCTTTTTAAACTATTTGAATATTTTTAACTATTAGATTACAGCAACAAACCAATTCATTACATATCCATCAAATAATATAAGAGCAAGCTACAGAATTAGAGCAATTGAGGCAGATGTTTATTTCTGAAATGGGAAATTACACAGGAAGTGTTTAGACCACTGGCTGGCATTCACTAGTTACTTTGTGAGTAATAATTTACATACATTTATTCAGCACTAAGATTCCCTGAGTAACAAGATCTGAGGTATTTGTGAACTATCTTAGAATTGGACAACATGAATTATTTGTATAGCCACATTAGCACCTGTGACATTAGATAATCTATACAGTTTCTGACTCACTTTCTTCATCTATGAAAAGGGAAACCCAATATTAATCAGTGTTGCACAATACTTAGAAATTAATAGATCCCCATAAATGGTGGTTTTCATCATTAAAATCTCTAGTATTCTCATCATGATAGCAGCTAATGACTCAATGCTATAATCCACCTTTGAGAAGCTGAGGTAGTCTGAGATTGACTACTATCTGGCTTCTCATGAGCTCTTAGCACAGGCAAAGATTCTATTTTCCTGACCCTCTTGAAGTTAAGCTTGGCCATGGAACTTTCCTCTGGCCACTGACATAGGGGCAGAAGTGATTCATGTCATTCCTGGGTGGAAGCACATAAGAACCACTGTATGATTCTTTACCCTCCCTTTCTTCTGAAGTGTTGACAGCCATTCTGTGTGTTCACAGCTTACATCAGCCTCAGCCCCTCAGCAAGAACTGTGTGGAGCAGAGTACCCTGCCAATGCAAAATGGACATGTATCATGAGCAAAAATAAGCCTGTCTCGTTTTCTGCCTCTGAAATTTATTTTCTCTTATTGCACTTTAACCTGGACTATCATGATTAACACAAGAAGAAATTTCAAAGTTAAGTCTTCACAACTATTTACCCAATATCACCCATGTAAATCATTACTATTGAACTTTTGCTACAATTCCATGTAACATTAAATCTGCCCCTTAAATAAATCAATGAATTCATTCAATAATATTTTCTGAGAGCACCTGTGTATACAGCACTCCATATTCCCTAATCTGCAAGACAGTGACTTACACATGGCAGCCATCCAATAGATGCTTGTTACATTGAATTGTTGAATTGAAGTAGGTCATGCCATGAATACTTCAAAGACTGCATATTATTCTGTTTCATTTAGGATAACTCTTAGCCAGATCTCGAGATCTAGAAAAAGGAGACAGACATCTAACAACCTGAAATGGTTAGGCACAGTTGCACCTGTAAACAGAAAGGTGCCACTGATGTCATCAGAATTCCCCTTTGTAAACTTTGAGGTCTGTAGATGGTTGGGCTGAATTCAAAGTTAACATAGAAAATTATATAAGGCAGATAAATCTGAGAGCAAAGTTTTCAATTTATGTTTAACTCTTTCCTGACCCTCTATGTCACTTTCTACCTTCCTGGTCTTCCTCAAACTCTAGATATTTATACAGTGGATTTCATCTGTCAGCCACGGGGTACTGTAGGTTTCCTTGCCCTTGATCATGGATTCAAATCCATGCAGTTCAGCCCCAGCATTGGCCAATCAAAAGTTTCTACTAACATGACCTACATGACTGATTCAGAAATAGTTAATTCAAGCAGAGTCAATCAGTCCTTGGATGCATGCTATAAAAATTAGGAAAAAGAAATTATCTTGCTACTGGGGGGCTGAAGCCTAAGGCTTCAGCGGGCATCTTGCCACAGTGACACTATAGCTTGCCTAATGAGGCAACTAATGCGTAGAAATACATTGTGTGTGTGTGTGTGTGTGTGCGCGTGTGTGTGTGTGTGTGTGTGTGTGAGAGAGAGAGAGAGAGAGAGATCTTTTCAGTCTTCTCTCCCCTTTTCAGTCCACCAATTCATTTTCCAAACTTGGAGATCTGAAGGTTTGCCAACTCTCCTTGCCCTACAATGTAAACCATTAAGTAATTTTTTCTGCAGTTCTCTTGAGAAGTAGGGTTACTCTTCCTGCTGCTTTTGCAGAACAGCAGGGAAATGCATGGGCTTGCTCCTAGTCCCAAATCGGTCCTCTCCCCTTCCTATGATACTTTCTCTCCACTGGCTATTGCAAGTGTTCCCTATTCCCTCCAAGTTCCTCCTTCCTAGTTCTACTTCTAATTCTTCCATCTCTGAAGATGGTTTACCCTCCTAATTCAGATAAAAGTAGAGATGATTAGGACTAAATTCATTCAAGTTGACATTCCCAAAATTGAATATATTTGTATGTGATCCATATCTTTTTTCCTTGTCTCAATAGAAAGAATTGTCTCTTCTACTTCATGTTAATTCCTCCAATATAGGATTTTATCCCTTCCTATTGTTTCTGTACTCATACTTATTTATTCATTCTCTCTCTCTCTCACTCACTTTCTCTCTCTCTTATTTTCAGTCTTTCTTTTTCTGTCTCTGTCTTTCTGTGTCTCTTTCCTTTGCTTTTCCTCTCTCTTTCTCAGCCCGCACCCCATCCTTCATCTATTAACACATATTCACTCAGCTACTGAGTTGCTAAATTTAGCAAATGAAAACGCTAAACAATGTATTAAATTTCATTTAAACAATGAAAAATGTCTTAATACAAGTGTGTCCCAAATATTGCATGATATATTTCTACAAAAAGTATTTGACTTTTTTAATGTAAAATTCAAATTTCACTGGACACCTTGTGTTTATCCTGGCAACTTTACTTAGCAGCAATGCAACTCAACATCCACGAAATCAAGTAGGGCAGAGAGGGTCTCCGCTTTTCTCATTGCCTGTGTCAAGTCACTCCAGAGGAATGGTCTTGGTTTCAATATGGCAATACATTGACAATCTCTACAGACCTTCCTCTCACAAATATTAATCTCTCAGAGCATCACTTTGATGTCACTATATCAAAAGATCTATTTCTTCTTATGAGTGATGACTGATAAGGAAAGAAGAGGCTAAAGCAGAAAATCTGTCCTAATGCACACATATATACAAGTGCTTTACACACACACACACATTCACACACCTAACACACACCCCCCAAAACACTCATCTCTAGATCTCATTCTAGTCATTGCCCTCTCTTTTTTCTCTTGACACCGTTTTCTTATGTAATCCATTTCTCAACCCCATGGGTTCTGCTGTTGTTCCTATCATTCCCATGAGTCTGTTGAAAATAAGGTTATGAACCAAATTTTAATCATAAAATCCAGCAGACACATTTTGCCTTGAACTTACTCTGCTCTGTTTCTTGTGTTTTACCTTCCTTTCTTCCTGAATTGTGTCCACCCAAAAGATACATTGAAATGGTCATTTCTAGTACCTCTACATACAACCCTATTTGGAAAACGTCTCTGCAGATGTAATCAAGTTAAGAGGAGTTCTTTAGGGTGGGTCTTAATAGAATATGACTGAAGTCCTCATAAGAAGAAAAAAAATCAGATCCAGAAAAAAACACAGAGACGAATACCATGTGGAAACACAGACACAGGGCAGACACCCATGCGCAGATGGAGGCAGAGACTGGAGTTATACAGCTGCAAGCCAGGAAACTCCTGGAGCCACCAAAGGCTGGATCAGGCACGGGAGAATCCTCCTTTAGAGGTTTCAAAGGAAGCATGGTCCTACTGACACATTGATTCTGTACTTTAATCCTGAAAACTATGAGAGAATAAATTTCTCATGCTTTAAGCCATCCAGTTTTTGATACTTTGTCATGGAAGCCCCAGGAAATGAACACACTCACCTTTAATGCTCATGAAACTATTCTCTAATTCCTCCTACTTCTTTTCAGGTTTTTAAAATCTTATTCCTTCACTGAATATTTACATGTTGCTATGTACTGGAATTTGGCTTTCAGTCTTTTTTTTCTTCTCATTTTCCATAACTGACTTAGATGACCTCATCTTCCACAAAGCTTTTACTACCATCTACATACTATATACCACATGTAAATACAATAGTTTACTACAATTAGTGTTAGCATTATTGAACAACAAAGAGCAGAAATTATGGTTCTTTTTATGACTGGTTCTTCAGCACAAATGACGCTATATTGGAAACAGGTCACATTTCATTTATCTTGAAGGAGTGGAGGAATCTGTGACTGAAGAAATGCATGTACCTTGAAAAGATGCTCATTTCCTTTTTGTGTCCAAGAAGAGAGCCAGTCAGCCTCCCCATCCTAGCTGTCCTGAGAATCATTAAATTATTTAATTCTGAATGCACTATGAACATTTATTCTGGTAATTATTGTGTGGCATAATGACTCATGGAATGAAAACTCTTGACAAAGTCTAATTCGGAATATCTTCCTAACAGGCTGGAGCAGCTGATTTCAGCACCAAAGAGCCTGAGTCCTCACTATGATTATTTTGTTACCACTATGGAGGCAATATGGATTGATTGACTGATTGATTCCCATTTCATTACTTTATAGTTTTGAGCTATTTCACAAGAATCTGTGTAATAAAACAATAATGGTGATTAACAACCTTATGAAGTGCACTTAATAACTAGGGTTTCATAGAGTGCTGTGTGGGTGAAAGAAGAAACGTGAAGCTAGACTTTATATTCTAAAGCAATAAAAAGATGTAAGGTATTGAGTTTGAGAAAACAGTAGTTGCTTTTTGGAGAAACAATAGTCTCTCTGAGTCACTTAGGACTAGATCAGAGTACCCCAAATCCAATATGAGTGCCCAATCTGTATGCAACTGGTCTGAATTTAACAAATGGCCTTGCCTCTCTATTTGCTGAAAAAGAGAGGGAAACAAGCTGAGATCAACTAACCTTCAGGAAAAGCTGGAAGAGAGAATGAAATGTGAACAACAAATAGCCAGAAAATGAGTGTCTGTTTTGTAGATGACATTTTTATATTACTGAAGTTCAGGAGGATTATAGAGACTTCCCCAATTTCTATCGTATCAACTTGCTTAGTCTTCTGATTTGTTTTTAACTTAAGTGTTTATTAGCCTGTTACATAAGTATATATAACAGGTTATGTATATTTGAAAAATACCATCATAAGAGAGCCAATGCACATTGGTCTTCATGAAGAATGCATCCCATTCTCAGTCACTTGTTCACACTTCCAAGCCCATGATTCCATTATCTCAGGTGCAATACATCTTGTCACTCTCCCAGCATTTTGGCACAGAACTTACCTAGTATATCTCTGAATGGCATATTTCTTTTTTGCTTCTTTTCTATCAAAGTGTATTCTTTCAGGAAAACAGAAACATATCTAGATAAATAATAAAGCACTCTTCCATGAAAGACCTTTAGCAAAGCAAGAGCCAGCCAAGATCTGCACGTGTTGATTACGGCCAATACATTCATCCAGCAAACAGATGCAAATGGGAGTTAGAGGGACACAAAGCAATAAAGTTTTCTATTGTGCTGTGCTGCACAGCACTGCAATTATAGGCACATCTGCAGTCAATCATATTTTCTGAGGATTGAATGGAAAGGCTTTCATTTCATTTTTCTACCTGCACTGAAAGCCAGATATTGCTATTGCATACATTTCAGCATGCTGATTTTAGATCTTTCAAATCTAGTCACAAGACGACTTCCTATTTTGACAGACTCTCCTCCTTACACAGCCCTACCCTTGTGATGGCCAGCAAACAGATCAACACTCTTTTCACAGATTCTGAGAAAATCTGCTGACTGGAGAATATTTTTTCACAGTAAGCAGATGAACAACAACAATAAAAAAAAGGATGGAAATAATGAAATAAAGGATAAAGGAATTGGCAACCAGGAGCTTGGCTAACAGAAAATAATTTGCTAGTTAATAAATTGAGCTTGAACATGACAGAGTTGAAATGTAACCTTTACAAGTAGAATCTACAGGAATTCAAAGTGAAATGTTGGAAAATACAGTGACAGAGCTGCCTTTGTTTAATGGTCATCCCAATGTTTTAAGGAGAATTGTAAATTCTATGAAAGTGGAAGAGAGAGATAAAAACAAAAGATTATCTTCTCCATTTTTTTCTAGAACAAAATGGATTCTAAAAATATTTGTGAGAACGCTTAGATAAATGAACAAGATAAGATACACATATGTCTACCTTGAATTTACTTCAATAAAGTGATTTTTAAAATTCATACAACTCATATAACTTTTAGTAGATCTGCCCATATTTCTAGATGAAAAAAAAAATCTCATATACTAAGGTTAAGTTGTACAGTATGGCTTGAACTATAAAAGCAGCTCTTCAGACAGCTTCTTTTATGTATGTGCTTCCTGTTGACTTTAAATTTGCAATTTTTATAAATATTTTTCTACTCTGTTGAGTAGGTCATAAAGGCTTAGAAGGTGACTAAGCCTTAGGTAACTGCCCTTTTTTTTTTCAAATGGAAGAACATGGTAATTTATAATAGCCTCATTAGTACATTGTAGAAAATCACTAAATATCTTGTCTCCACTGTAAACTCTGAGGCTGGTATCAGAACTATAGAAACATGAAATATTTCTAACATCCAGTGTTAATAATCTAACATCCAAAAGGGAAACCTGAAATCCCAGAAGGATATTTGTTACAGAATATAGCACAAATTGACATTAAACATTTAAATTACCTTTAGACAAAAATCTTCTCACCACAAGTCCTTCAGAGGCCTAGTCAAGCTTTATCTGTTTTACTTATGAATTGACAAACTAAAGATGTCACAGTGACTCAGAGATGGACGGCCAACTACAGACCAAGTGATCCCATTGATTAATAGCTGGAGACATTAATAGATTCTGAGACAAGAAACTTTTTCCTTAAGGCTAATTAGTTAACGCGTTAAAGATGCAGTTGATGAGCTTTTACCCACCATTCCATAGTTCATCTGGAACAGATGTAATTCAGTCCTATTCTCAGTCCAGTGAACTTTGGGAAATGTGCTTACCTTTCATGAGGGATGACCTACTGAAACTGTAAGATCAAAATAATTTATTCTATAAATGATGTGAGACAAATAATTACTTCTCTGTGTATGTGTCTGTCTTTTCCTCTCTCCCAAAATAAAAAATTAGGTCAAACTTCCTAAAGTACAACTTTTTGAATTAAGGTTTGCAAGATTTCCCAGAGTGTAATATGGGGATCAGTGATCAGACGACATGTTCTGTGAAGACAAAAGGCCCTATGATTAACTATATCTAGGATATAAAAAAGTTTAAAATGTTAGGTCCTATTATGTATCCTTTTTATATTGTATATCATTTTATCTTATTATCTTTTTTTTTTTTTTTTTTTTTTTTTTGAGACAGAGTCTTCCTCTGTCGCCCAGGCTGGAGTGCAGTGGCGCGATCTCGGCTCACTGCAACCTCTGCCTCCTGGGTTCAAGCGATTCTCCTGCCTTAGCCTTATCGTTTTTAATAGGACATAAATTGTGGAAGTCAGTGTGGTGATTCCTCAGGGATCTAGAACTAGAAATACCATTTGACCCAGCCATCCCATTACTGGGTATATACCCAAAGGATTATAAATCATGCTGCTATAAAGAAACATGCACACGTATGTTGATTGCGGCACTATTCACAATAGCAAAGACTTGGAACCAACCCAAATGTCCAACAATGATAGACTGGATCAAGAAAATGTGGCACATATACACCATGGAATACTATGCAGCCATAAAAAATGATGGGTTCATGTCCTTTGTAGGGACATGGATGAAATTGGAAATCATCATTCTCAGTAAACTATCGCAAGGACAAAAAACCAAACACCGCATATTCTCACTCATAGGTGGGAATTGAACAATGAGAACACATGGACACAGAAAGGGGAACATCACACTCTGGGGACTGTTGTGGGGTGGGGGAAGGGGGAGGGATAGCTTTAGGAGATATACCTAATGCTAAATGACGAGTTAATTGGTGAAGCACACCAGCATGGCACATGTATACATATGTAACTAACCTGCACATTGTGCACATGTACCCTAAAACTTACAGTATAATAATAAAATATAAATAAATAAATAAATAATAAAAAAGGACATAAAAAGCTCTGAGTAAGTTCTGAGTAAGAGTCTTGCTTAACTTCATATGTTCCCAAATTCATCTGACTATGGAAGCCTTTTTTGCTTTACTCCTATGACAATAATTTGAAACTATTGTCCAAAGAAACAGTTTTTGAGAAATATGTAGCTAAAAATGATGAACTGGGAAACTACACCTCCAATCTCTTTGCTTCATTTCTGAGATGTCATATAAATACATTAAAATTTAAAACCCATCTGTCTCAAAACCCCGTTTCAAGACGATGCCAAGTTTTCTGAGACATCAAGGCACTCTGCCTGTGCTCTGATCTGGTAGCTGCGGCTGGCTAAGCAGGGTGCTTTGTTGATGAAGATGGTCTCTTCAAGGAATGATCAAATCTGTCCACTGCAACCAAGCACATTCCCCAGTAGTGGGAATTGTACACATTAATGCGGGAATAAAATTAATTAACTAATGAATTCTCTGTTTATAAGTGAACAGAGGGGAGAAAGATGGACAGCCTGCTGGTCATGAATAAGGGTTTATCACTGAAATGGAAGAAGTAAGCCTACAAGCACAGAGCAGGGACAAGAGAGGGCAGGTGTCAGAGTTCCTGTCTTTACATCAACAGCTTTTAATCAGGGGTCACATCCCCCCACCCCCCAGGAGATGCTTAGGAATGTCTGGAGAAATGTTTGCTTGTTGCCACTGAGATGAGGTGAGGTAGGGGTACTATTGGCAACTATTTGTAGAGGTTAAGAATGTCACTTATCCTACAAGGCACAGGACAGCCCCCACAAGAAAAGAATGTTCTGTCTCAGATGCCAATAGTGGTGCTGTTGAGAACCCCTTGTCCATACTGAGTTCATTGCTTTTTTTCATTTGGACAAAGTAGAAGTGGTCAACTGAGGTATTTTTGTGTAATGGCAAAGGCGTATGTAACATTGCTTCATGAGATGCAGTATAAAGACTTTCCCATTGTTTTGTTTTCATGTTTCTATGTGACGTTTTTTGTATGAGAAGGCTTCTTCTCCAAGGGAGTCATTATTAGAGACTGCACAACCAAGCCTAAGAGTAAACATGCATAAAACAACTAATAGTATGAAATACAAGCAATGCCATCAAGTTCTCATGGTGATAAATCACTGCCTAGAGGAGAAGGTTTAAATGCTCTAGGAGGATTTTGCAATTCTTCTATTGATTTATTGCCACTTCCTCAGATTGTCTTTTAAAAGATTGAAAGAAATAAGTCTATAAATAATCTGATTGCAAATAAAACATATTTGATTAATGTATATCAACAGTGTGAATAGCAATGAACCCCTCTTATTTTTAATATGGATTTGTGTGTGTGTCTGTGTGCATATTCACACAAATACATGCATGCTATTCTTAAAATACTTATTTCTTGAGTTTCCCAAATTAAGTTTGATGGATGATGCAAAAATTATAACACTGCCTGATATGGTTCTAAATGCATGTAAAAGAAATATTTATGAAAATTATATTATAAATAGAGGAAGATAAAAGGATAAGAGTTCTATATCTTACTTGAACTGGTAATATGATGACACTAATAACACATATATATATAAAACTTTATATATACATAATCTTTATACACACATACATGTGTATGTACACACATATATATAAAGTAATTCTTAGAGCAACTAATATATAAAAGCTGTATGTTTTGGTCTGTTTGGGCTATTGTAACAAAACACCATAGACATGGTGGCTTATCAACAACAGAAACTTATTTTCTCACAGTCCTGGATGCTGGAAGTACAACAGTCACTGGAATATTCAGTATCTGGTGAGGACTAGCTTTCTGGTTCACAGACAGCATGTTTTTACTACGTCCTCACATGGCAGAAGGAGCATGGGCGGTCTCTGGGATCTCTTTTATAAGGGCACTAATCCCATTCATGAAGGCTCTGTCCTCATGACCTCCCAGAAGACCACCTCCTAATACTATCACATGGGAAATTACATTTCAACACATGAATTTTAATGAAACACAAACACCCTGTCTATAGCATTCTACCCCTGGTCCCCCAGCCCTTATGCTTTTAAATAATCCATTGTCAAAGAGGAAGTCTCAAAGGAAATTTAAAGAATACATTGAACTAAATACAAATGAAAATACAACATATGAAAATTGGTGGGACACGGCTAATGTGGTGTTGAGAGGGAATCTGTAGCACTAAATGCACACGTTAGAAAAGAGGAAAAGTTTGAAATCAATCAGTAAGCTTCCTCTTCAAAAACCAAAAACAAAGAAGAGCAGGGAAAAAATAAAAGTAAACAGGAGAAAATAGTAAAGACTATAAATCAATGAAACTGAAAAGAGAAAAACCATAGAGAAAATCAGTGAAACAAAGAGCTGAAAAGATCAATAAAATTACCAAACCTCTAGCAAGACTGACAAAGGAAAAAAGAGAGAGAGAACACACATGCTATCAATATCAGAAGAGAAAGAGAAGATATAACCACAACCCTGCAGATTT
The DNA here is from genome assembly GCF_028885655.2 of Pongo abelii. Taxonomy (NCBI): domain Eukaryota; kingdom Metazoa; phylum Chordata; class Mammalia; order Primates; family Hominidae; genus Pongo; species Pongo abelii. The sequence goes on from NC_071996.2 coordinate 129,812,530, forward strand.
CAAAAGGACACTGGAGGAATACCACAAACAACTCTAGCCACATAAATTTGAAATTTTGGAGGAAATGGATCACTTTCTCAAAAACCAAAAACAACCAAAACTCACCCATTATAAAACAGATAATTTAAATAGCCCTATAGCTTAAAGAAATTGAATTTGTAATTTAAGAACTCCTAAAACAGAAATCTGCAGGCACAGGTGGTTTCACTGCAGAATGCTAGCTATAAAGTTTTTGCAGATTTTCTCTCTAAAGCTAAGGAAGTTCCCTTCTGTTCTTAGATTTTCTCTTTGAGAGAATCAAAAGACATGCTACAGAATGGGAGAAAATATTTCCAAATTGCATATGGAGATGACCATAATATCCAGGAAATAAAAAGAACTCTCAAAACTCAAGAGCAAAGAAACGAAACAATTCAATTAGAAAATGGTCTTCCATTTGTTCGTATCCTCTTTTATTTCATTGAGCAGTGGTTTATAGTTCTCCTTGAAGAGGCCCTTCACGTCCCTTGTAAGTTGGATTCCTAAGTATTTTATTCTCTTTGAAGCAATTGTGAATGGGAGTTCACTCATGATTTGGCTCTCTGTTTGTCTGTTATTGGTGTATAAGAATGCTTGTGATTTTTGTACATTGATTTTGTATCCTGAGACTTTGCTGAAGTTGCTTATCAGCTTAAGGAGATTTTGGGCTGAGACAATGGGGTTTTCTAGATATACAATCATGTTGTGTGCAAACAGGGACAATTTGATTTCCTCTTTTCCTAATTGAATACCCTTTATTTCCTTCTCCTGCCTAATTGCCCTGGCCAGAACTTCCAACACTATGTTGAATAGGAGTGGTGAGAGAGGGCATCCCTGTCTTGTGCCCGTTTTCAAAGGGAATGCTACAGTTTTTGACCATTCAGTATGATATTGGCTGTGGGTTTGTCATAGATAGCTCTTATTATTTCGAGATATGTCCCATCAATACCTAATTTATTGAGAGTTTTTAGCATGAAGGGTTGTTGAATTTTGTCAAAGGCCTTTTCTGCATCTATTGAGATAATCATGTGGTTTTTGTCTTTGGTTCTGTTTATAGGCTGGATTACATTTATTGATTTGTGTATATTGAACCAGCCTTGCATCCCAGGGATGAAGCCCACTTGATCATGGTGGATAAGCTTTTTGATGTGCTGCTGGATTCGGTTTGCCAGTATTTTATTGAGGATTTTTGCATCAATGTTCATCAAGGATATTGGTCTCAAATTCTCTTTTTTGGTTGTGTCTCTGCCCAGCTTTGGTATCAGGATGATGCTGGCCTCATAAAATGAGTTAGGGAGGATTCTCTCTTTTTCTATTGATTGGAATAGTTTCAGAAGGAATGGTATCAGTTCCTCCTTGTACCTCTGGTAGAATTCGGCTGTGAATCCATCTGGTCCTGGACTCTTTCTGGTTGGTAAGCTATTGATGGAAGAACATTCCATGCTCATGGGTAGGAAGAATCAATATCATGAAAATGGCCATACTGCCCAAGCTAATTTATAGATTCAATGCCATCCCCATCAAGCTACCAATGACTTTCTTCACAGAATTGGAAAAAACTACTTTAAAGTTCATATGGAACCAAAAAGGAGCCCGCATCACCAAGTCAATCCTAAGCCAAAAGAACAAAGCTGGAGGCACCATGCTACCTGACTTCAAACTATACTACAAGGCTACAGTAACCAAAACAGCATGGTACTGGTACCAAAACAGAGATATAGATCAATGGAACAGAACAGAGCCCTCAGAAATAATGCCGCATATCTACAACTATCTGATCTTTGACATACCTGAGAAAAACAAGAAATGGGGAAAGGATTCCCTATTTAATAAATGGTGCTGGGATAACTGGCTAGCCATATGGAGAAAGCTGAAACTGGATCCCTTCCTTACACCTTATACAAAAATTAATTCAATATGGATTAAAGACTTAAACATTAGACTGAAAACCATAAAAACCCTAGAAGAAAACCTAGGCATTACCATTCAGGACATAGGCATGGGCAAGGACTTTATGTCTAAAACACCAAAAGCAATGGCAACAAAAGCCAAAATTGACAAATGGGATCTAATTAAACTAAAGAGCATCTGCACAGCAAAAGAAACTACCATCAGAGTGAACAGGCAACCTACAAAAGGGGAGAAAATTTTTGCAACCTACTTATCTGACAAAGGGCTAATATCCAGAATCTACAATGAACTCAAACAAATTTACAAGAAAAAAACAAACAACCCCATCAAAAAGTGGGCAAAGGATATGAACAAACACTTCTCAAAAGAAGACATTCATGCAGCCAAAAGACACATGAAAAAATGCTCATCATCACTGGCCATCAGAGAAATGCAAATCAAAACCACAATGAGATACCATCTCACACCAGTTAGAATGGCAATCATTAAAAAGTCAGGAAACAACAGGTGCTGGAGAAGATGTGGAGAAATAGGAACACTTTTACACTGTTGGTGGGACTGTAAACTAGTTCAACCATTGTGGAAGTCGGTGTGGCGATTCCTCAGGGATCTAGAACTAGAAATACCATTTGACCCAGCCATCCCATTACTGGGTATATACCCAAAGGACTATAAATCATGCTGCTATAAAGACACATGCACAGGTATGTTGATTGCGGCACTATTCACAATAGCAAAGACTTGGAACCAACCCAAATGTCCAACAATGATAGACTGGATTAAGAAAATGTGGCACATATACACCATGGAATACTATGCAGCCATAAAAAAAATGATGAGTTCATGTCCTTTGTAGGGACATGGATGAAATTGGAAATCATCATTCTCAGTAAACTATCGCAAGGACAAAAAACCAAACACTGCATGTTCTCACTCATAGATGGGAATTGAACAATGAGAACATATGGACACAGGAAGGGGAACATCACACTCTGGGGACTGTTGTAGGGTGGGGGGAGTGGGGAGGGATAGCATTAGGAGATATACCTAATGCTAAATGATGAGTTAATGGATGCAGCACACCAGCATGGCACATGTATACATATGTAACTAACCTGCACGTTGTGCACATGTACCCCAAAACTTAAAGTATAATAATAATTTAAAAAAAAACTAAAAAAAAAAGAAAATGGTCAAAGACATGAAGAAATATTTCACTGAAGATAATATATAGATTGCAAACAACCATTTGAAAAGATAGTCAACATCATTATTCATTAGGGAAATGCAAATTAAAATTGCAGTGAGATATCACTACAAACCTATCAGGAAGGCTAAAGTAAAATATATTGACAACACCAAATGCTTTGAAGGATGTGGGCAAACTACATTATTCATACATTGCTGGTAAGAATATGAAATGGGACAGCCACTCTGGGAAATAGTTTAGCAGTTTTTAAAAAAAATCTATCGTGCAACTACTTTGTGATCTAGCAATACAGCACTTTTAGGCATTTATCCCAGAGAAATGCAGATTTATGTTCACACAAATCCTGTATGCAAATGTTTATAGAGAATTTATTTGTAATAGCCCCAAACTGGAAACAACTCAATTGTTTTTCAATAGGTGAATGATTAAACCAGCTATGGTACATCTCTGTCATGAAATACTACTCATAAACAAAAAATAATGAAGACTGCTACACAAACAACCTGAATGAAACTCCTGAGAGTTACGCTGAATGTAAAAAGTGAATTCTAAGTTATATACTGTATCATTCCTTTTACATAAGATTCTTAAAATGAAAAAAATTACAGAAATAGAGAACAGGCCAGTGGTTGCTATGGGTAAGGGGTGTAGACGGGAGGGAAGACAGAGTGGTTATCAGAGTGCAACATGAAGTATCTTTGTGCGGCAGAAATGTTCTCTATCTTAATTGTATCAATGTCAATATATTGGTTGTAATTTTGTACCCTAGTTTTGCAAGATGTTACCATTAGTGAAAACTGGGTGAAGTGCATATGGGATTTCTCTGTATTGTTTCTTGCAACTGTATATGAATCTACAAATATCTAAAAATAAAAAAGTTTAACAAAAAGCTATGTTTGCATTCAATATGTCAAAATTCTATTAATTCAATGCATACATACCTACTTTTTTTTTTTTTTTTTTTTTTTTGACATGGATTCTCTCTGTCACCCAGGCTGGAGTGCAATGGGGCAATCTCCGCTCATGGCAACCTCCACCTCATGGATTTAAGCCATTCTCCAGCCTCAGCCTCCCAAGTAGCTGGGTTTACAGGTGCCCACCACCACACCTGGCTAATTTTTGTATTTTTTAGTAGAGACAGGGTTTTGCCATATTGGCCAGCCTGGTCTTACACTCCTGACCTCAGGTGATCTGCCCACCTCAGCCTCCCAAAGTGCTGGGATTACAGGTGTGAGCCACCGTGCCTGGCCCCATGTTTACCTATTTACCAAGCTTTGACTGTTTGTCAATTTCCACTCTTAAAGGGCCATTCAATGCCCAAATGGAAAGCATTTTGAATCTCAAGCCAAATGGTCAGTTAGTGGTGTCTTCCCAGGGTACTTTGTTGAACTGTGTGTGAGTCCACATATCAGCCATGCAGGAGAGAGAGCTATCATAGATCACCTCCACAATCAGTTAGGAGATAAGGGGTGGAAGATGAAATGTTTGATCTGTTGAGCAGCATAAACACAGAAAGAGAAAACTACAACCCAAGAGGAAAAATAATAATAAATAGAGGTCATAAGCACTTGTGTCTAAAAACGTTAGGAAGATATCAAAAGGTGTTTTTATAAAAGGCATAAAGAAAGAGAAAGAACTTTCCATAGAGAGAAAAGCACATGCATAAACATGGTGAGATGTGCTAGGTAGTTGTAACATGGAAGTCTTACATAAGGATAGCAGGAAAGGAAGCAAAACAGGCAACTTGAAGCCACCTGGTCTAGGACTCTCCATACTACATGAAAGATTTCAATTATTCATAATTTTTAATGACGCTTAGAATCAAGGTCACATTATAATTTTAATGATTGTTTTTCTTTTTAGAAGTACATAGCCAAGGTCTTTATCGGTATGTCTTTATCTGAGCCCTCACCATCACCATTTTCACATACATGAGTGACATCTTATGCAGTAAAACAGACAGGACAAATCAGCTGCATCCTGGAGTACCAGCACCATCCCTGGAAAAGTAAGTGTTTTCCTGAGTGAACCTTGCTTGTTCAAAATTGTCATAGATGAGGAAAACTTGAGAAAAGTTAGTTTAAACTGAATTAATTTTTAGAATTGGTCATAGAGATGCAAACACCATGCCTTTGAAGAGTTGCTCATGATGTGTCACATAGGTCACCACTGGATTTCATAGTATATAGCATTTGGATATATGACAGGACAATAGTTTCCAACCTTGTTGATTATCTTTATTATCCAGTGATATGGTTTGGCTGTGTCCTCACCCAAATCTCATCTTGAATTCTAGCTCTCAAGTCCTCATGTGTCATGGGAGGGACCTGGTGGGAGGTAATTGAATCATGGAGGTGGGTTTTTCCCATGCTGTTCTCATGATAGTAAATAAGTCTCATGAGATCTGATGGTTTTATAAAGGGCAGTTCCGCTGCATACACTCTCTTGCCTGCCACCATATAAGATGTGCCTTTGCTCTTCCTTTGCCTTCCACCCTGATTGTGAGGTCTCCCCAGCCATGTGAAACTATGAGTCCATTAAACCACCTTCTCTTTACAAATTACCCAGTCTTGGTTATGTCTTTATTGACTGTGAGAACAGACTAATAGAGGAAATTGGTACTGGTAGAGTGGAGTGCTGCTATAAGGATACCTGAAAATGTGGAAGCAACTTTGGAACTGGGTAACAGGCAGAGGTTAGAAAAGTTTGGAGAGCTCAGAAGACAGGAAAATATGAGAAAGTTTGGAACTTCCTAGAGACTTGTTGAATGGCTTTGACCAAAATGCTGATAGTGATATGGACAATAAAGTCCAGGCTGAGGTGATCTCAAATGGGAGTGAGAAGCTCATTAGGAACTGGAATAATGTGATTCTTGCTATGCTTTAGCAAAGTGGCTAGAAGCATTTTGCCCCTTCCCTAAAGATCTGTGGAACTCTGAACTTGAGAGAGATAATTTAGGGTATCTGGTGGAAGAAATTTCTAAGTGGTAAAGCATTCAAAAGTAAGCAGAGCATAAGTTTGGAAAATTTGCACCCTGATGATGCGATAGAAAAGAAAACCCCATTTTCTGGGGAAGAATTCAAGCTGGCTGCAGGAATTTGCATAACTAATGAGGAACCAAATGTTAATCACCAAGACAATGGGGAAAATGTCTCCAGGACATGTCAGAGACCTTTCCAGCAGCACTTTTATCACAGGCCCCGTCCCAAAGGCCTAGGAGGGAAAAATGGTTTCTTGGGTCAGGTCCAGGACCCCCTGCTATGTGCACCCTCGAGACCTGGTACCCTATGTCCCAGCCACTCCATCCATGGCTAAAAGGGGCCAAGGTACAACTCAGTTCATGGCTTCAGAGGGTGCAAGCCTAAAGCCTTGGCAGCTTCCACATAGTGTTGAGCCTGTGGGTCTGAAGAAGACAAGAATTGAGATTTGGGAACCTAGATTTCAGAGGATGTATGAAAACACCTGGATGTCCAAGCAGAGGTGTGTTGTAGGGGTGGAGCTCTCATGGAGAACCTCTGCTAGGCTAATGCAGAAAGGAAATGTGAGGTTGGTGCCCCCACACAGAGTCACCACTGGGGCACTGCCTACTAGAGCTATGAGAAGAGGGCCACCATCTTCCAGATCCCAGAATGGTAGATCCATCAATTGCTTGCAAAGTGCACCTGGAAAAGGTGCAGACACTCAACATCAGTCTATGAAAGCAGCCAGGAGGGGGCCTGTATCCTGCAAAGCCACAGGGATGGAGCTGTCCAAGGCCCTGGGAGCCCACCTCTTGTATCAGCGTGACATGGATGTGAGATATGGAGTCAAAGGAGAGCATTTTGGAACTTCAAAGATTAATGACTGCCCTATTGGATTTTGGACTTGCATGGGACCTGTAGCCCCTTCATTTTGGCCAATTTCTCCCATTTGGAAGTGGTATATTTACCCATTGCCTGTACCCCCATGTTATCAAGGAAGGAACTAACTGGCTTTTTATTTTACAGGCTTCCTGGTGGAAGGAACTTGCCTTGTTTCAGATGAGGCTTGGGGCTGTGGAGTTTTGAGCTAATACTGAAATGAGTTAAGACTTTGGGGAACTGTTGGGAAGGCAGGATTGGTTTTGAAATGTGAAGACATGAGATTTGGGAGGGGCCAGGGGCATAATGATACCGTTTGTCTGTGTCTCCACCCGAATCTCACCTGGAATTCTAGCTCCTATAATCCTCACATATCATGGAAGGGAGCCAGTGGGAGGTAACTGAATCATGGGGTTGGAATTTTCCCATGATGTCCTCATGATAGTAAATAAATCTCATGAGATCTGATGGTTTTATAGAGGGCAGTTCCTCTCCATATGCTCTCTTGCCTGCTGCCATGTAAGACATGTCTTTGCTCCTCCTTTGCCTTCTGCCATGATTGTGAGTCCTCTCCAGCCATGTGGAACTGTGAGTCCATTAAACCTGTTTTCCTTTATAAGTCACACAGCCACAGGCATTTCTTCATAGCACATGAAAATGGACTAATACTTCCAGAGAACTTTAAAAATTTCAATTCCCAGGTGGGACTCCAAATTTACTCAATAAATCTCTTAAGGAAGACCTAAGGATGCAGTTTTAAGTCTCAAGTAGTCTTAAAGTTGACCAAGTTTGGAAAGCACTGTATTAAACTTTAGGCTTGTTATGGGCTAAAGTTTGACTCCTCAAAAGTCATAGTGAAAGCCCTAACTCCCTGTACCTCACAGGTAACCATATCTGGAGATAAAACCTTGAAAGAGGTAATTAAGTTAAAATGAAGCTGCTAGGGTTACCCCTAATCCAATCAGACTGGTGTCCTTATAATAAAGTAAAGGAAATGAGTGCACATAGAGAGATATCAGGGAGGCTAGCACACAGAGCAATGACCACATGAACACACAGTGAGAAGGCATATGACTGCAAGCCAAGAGAGTGCTCTCAGAAGAATTATGCCTATTGGACTTAAAAACTTCAAGAAAATAAATTTGTTTTTTTAAGCCCCCAGACCTAAGCACTACCAGATATTTTGTTATGGCAGCCCTAGCAAACAAATACAAGGCTGAAGCCCCATACATTGTTGAATAAAATGATGTCAGAGTGTTGGCCTAGTGGCAAAATTGAAGATCCTAGCAAAAGTGGAGAAAACCTTGCAATAGCCATAAGATGAAGGAATTGGGAATCATCCACTAGAACTGGGGTGTGCAAAATACAGCCTCCTGGCCAAATCTGACTCCTCATCTATTCTTGTCAATAAAGTTTTATTAGAAAATACAGCCACACTATTTCACTTATGAATGGCTATGGTAGCTTTCAGCAATAATGGCAATGTTGAGTAGTTGAAACAGAAACCATTTGGCCCAAAAGGTCTAAAATATTTACTATATAGCCTTTGACAGAAAAAGTTTGTCAATTCCACACTAGAATGTCAATTCCACACTAGAGTATCAACAGCAAGAATGCAGAGACTTTGTTTAGTGCAGCTCTGTCAGTATAATTGTTTGCAATGATCAAAATATTCTAAATCTGTGCTGTCGGATAGCCACACATGTGGCTATTTAAATTTAAATTAATTAGAATTCAATAAAATTACAAATTCAATTCCTTAGTCTCATTAGGCACATTTCAAGTTTGCAGTAGCTGCATAAATGGTCACAGGCTACCATACTGGGCAACAAAGGTCTAGCCTCACTTTACCCTTGCATTCTGAGTGCCTGGATCAGTGCATGGAAAATAATCAACAGGTATTCCCAAAAGAATGTTAAATGGGTATATGAATGAATCAGCCAAGAAGGAGAATACTATTTTTTTATTCATATATAAGTATTATAAGTATCTACATTTAATTAAATTCCAAATGATGCCACTATAATATGTAGACTTGCAAAGACGTACACTGATTCCTATTTCCTAGTTATTCAGCATTGATCTGGGTCCTGCTATGAAGGGACTTTGCAAATGTAATTAAGGCTATGGATGTTAAGATAGGGAGATGATATGGTTTGGCTATGTCCGCACCTAAAATCTCATCTTGAATTTTAATCCCCATAATCCCCACGTGTCAAGGGTGGGACCAGGTGGAAGTAATTGGATCATGGGGGCAGTTTCCCCCATGCTGTTCTGGTGATAGTGAGTGAGTCTCAGGAGATCTGATGGTTTTATAAGCATCTGGCATTTCCCTTGCTGGCACTCACTCCATCCTGCCACCCTGTGAAGAAGGTGCCTGCTTCTCCTTTGCCTTCTACCATGATTGTAAGTTTCCTGAGGCTTCCCCAGTAATATGGAACTTTGAATCAATGAAACCTCTTTCCTTTATAAATTATGGAGTCTTCATTATTTCTTCATAGTAGTGTAAGAATGGATTAATACAGGAGATTATCCTGAAACAGCCATGTGAGCCCAATCTAATCACTTAAATCTTTAAAAGCAGAGACATTTCTCTGGCTGGAGCTAGAAGAGGGAAGTTGCAGAATAGGAAGGCAGGAGACATGAGGCAGAAGAGGGAGGTCAGAGAAATTAGAAGCATGAAAAGGACTCCTCGACCTCAACCCACCACTGCTGGTTTGAAGGGGTTCACAAGCCTTTCCAATGCACGTGGCTGCCAAGAGCTGAGAACAACCTCAGCCAACAACCAGTGAGGAAATTGGGACCTCAGTCCTATAACTGCATGGCACTGAATTCACCAGAATAAGCCTGAAAATGAATCCCACACTTACATCCTCTGAAAAAGGGTGTGGCTATGTTGTGAAACTCTAATCAGGGAAACAGTAAAGCCTCATTATACCTGAACTTCTGACCCATGGACACTAAGATACCAAATGAATGTTAAGCTGCTATGTTTGTGGTAATGTGTCTTAGCCAAAATGCAGACATTAAAGACTCCAAAAATTAGGTTTTTACAGAATGATTATAAATAAAACATAAATATATTTGAGAGGAAAGTTCACCCTGACATACCCTCCAACTATTCCTTCTGAAGACATTTTGGGGAAAGGCAACTATTGAGCCCATGTGAGACAATCCTGCCTGGTACAAAAAAATATCTTCAGGGCCTATGAGGAAGAAGAAAGTTTCAGTGCAGACCAAGGCAGAGGGAGCACAAAGGCACCAGAACACACCTCCTCCAAGTCTCCAAACCCTACCAAATCTGATGGTAATTAGGGCTTTGTAAAGAAAACCTCAAGACAGGTTGGACTGAAGAAGCTCTTTCTAAGGTGACACATATACCAAAAAAAAAATCACAATCTATGTCACCAAGTCCCCTTCTTATCTTTCATCTTACTTCCTCTGGAGTCATCAGTTTTCTTTCATATATCTCTTGAGAAATCCAGTAAATTATGTTTGACACATAATTATGTCATTTCCAAGGGAGGCCAAACAAATATACATCTGGCAAAATTATATGTACCAAAAACACTTGGCATCTAGTAAATTATTTTCACATGCCATTAAAATAATGCCATACATTTAGAAATATAAATTACTTTACTGATAATCTAGTAGCCCATAACCCTCTTCCAAGGGCACATACCTCCTTCCAGGACAATGTTAGACTTAGAACCACCTTCTTTTGCTCTGTGTTCAGGGATTTTCCTATTACTCAACTCAACCTGTGGGTATTTCTTGATCCTCATATCTTTGTGGATATTCTCACGTAACTTTCAAAGGAATTGCTGAGTTTTTCCTATAAAATGCACCTATTAGTAGTAAAAGTACAGAGACATTTATAAAGTCATTCCCAAAAAAGAAAACTGGCTATTGTACCTCTTAGGTGATGTATGTTGCAATTTCATATTTTTCTCTACTCTCTTTTAGTCCTTGTTCCTCGTCTTCTCGGCAGTAAACTTCAAACCAATACCATAGAGGGCATTTCTATGTTCTAAAGCTCTGCCTATCTGATACATAATCAAGCTGTTCTTATCTTTGTATCATATGAATTATCATGAATTAATGAATTATATGAATTATTATGCAATTATACAACTTTATAATATATTTAATCTGGTATCAATATTGGGACTATTTAGTCCTGTCACTGATGAGTGGCAAGGACTTCTTAAAAGATTAAAGTTAATTCCTTGCTGTTCCAGATAGAGTGATTTATAATATTTCTGATGGTTTTATCTTTTCTCTGTATTGTATTATGAGTTAATTCATATTTTTAATAAAATATAATGTTCCCATTTCCCATCTGTGAAGTATCTTTTAATGTTTTTGGACATTCTTGATTGGTTCATTTCCAAGCAAGAAAATAAGGAAGCAACTTACCAGAAGAAAAGAAAGTTCAATATACGTGGTCTTAATAATTACATATATAAAATCCAGTATGATTTAAATATCTGAGAATTATAACAATGTGATTGAAGTAGAACTTTTGTTGGTGCCAAGTGTTCATGTCACGATTTTAGTAATCAGGTTATTGATAGGATTTATAAGAAAAACTATTTATGTCTATTTGAAAATCATTTCCCAAAGTATCTGCCACAGAACACTGACATGAGAGACATGTTAATGGGTGCTCCTCATGAAATGGAACTCACAGTTGGATAAATTTGATAAATTCTTCAGGCTATATTCTATTCTTGGAAAGTTGCAGTTGATATTAATGCATTAAATTCCAGAATAGTCTGTAAGGAAGAAAAACTCTTTCATTTAGTGAAATCCAGAGTTTTTCAAATTTATTTAACTAAAATCTTCTTCCCAAAGATCATCTACTAATAGCTCAGAGACATAGTCTTAAACAGGAATGTTCTACAAGAGTTATCTTGTGTAAACTTCTTTCTATACTCAGTTATATCCCAATTTCAAACTCTACAAAATAGTGAACATTTCCTATTATACACGTTCCACGGTGGGTAAATAAAAGTGTTCCCAAACTTAAAGCTCTTGGAAGATAAAGGGATGGGTTTTCATCAGGAGGTATTTCATCCATCACTCTCATTCCAATTCTCCATGGTTCCCTTCTATGCACACGAAAACAAGTGGAGGGAGGCGCAGTGGTCACCAGCAGAAGAGAACTTTGCTCCTGTGAATGTATGAAAGAGGCTTGTAAGCTAAATATTGGTGGGTTTTGTACAAGCCCAAACCAAAGAGGAACTTGTAAGGAAAGAAAACACAAAGAAAAGTCAGAGAGGAAAGGAAGCACTAGATTTCCATGATTATTTTGAAGTTTAGACATGATAATGTATGTTAAGCTCTTAGTAAAACGCGTCCTGCATGCTATAGGCTAAAATTATTATTACTGCTATTATTTTCAGAGAAGAGTCTCTTTTTTTCTCATTCTCCACCCCATTTTTTTGGCCAAAGAAACCAAAAGCACGACTCCCTCTGGGAGATGATGTCTGACGCCAACTGCAGCCTCTGTCTTGCACCCCTACTCCCGTCTCCCAGGAAGTAGGAGTAACTTGCCTGATGCAGCCATGCATGGCCTTCATCAGGGCATGTTGCCCTAGTGGGCGGAATCACTGTGCCTCATGGGAGAACCTTCCCCTGCCAATTCCCTCCGCCTGCCTGCGTTCAGGCATGGAGGAGCAGCTGCTTGGACCCCTCATTAGTTGTACTCTTGAGCTTCCTATTTCTGTTTAGTATAGAAACTGAACCATTGATCTCTTGTATTTTCTCTGTTGTGAAATAGACCCAAAGCCCACATCCAAGTAGCTGGCTGGGTCCAGCTGCTGTCAATACAGAGAGGAGGGAGTAGGAGAATCTATATAATTCTAAGGTCTTAGCCATTTTCTCAATTCCAGCTTTTACCAGAAAGTTTCATAGTGTAGGGTGCTTTCAGCTGCATAGAACAAAATATCCAACAAAAACAACTTAAACAGTGGAGATCTGTTTGACTCACCTACAACAACAAAAGGCCATGGCAGCCCAAGGGTTAATTTGGGAATTCACTGCCAGCTGGGGACCAGCTGGACTTTCCTGAGCTTCTGTGGGCTTTGTCATTGAATTGTAAGGTTTCTGAGACAGCTTGAAGCATCACATCTACATCTTCACATGACGTTGTCCAAAAGCAGCAAGGCAAGGGTGAGGTCCTCTTTTAATGAGACCTTAGAAGACTTCTCCAATCCTCTAGCCAGGGCTAGGTCGCACACTCACACCGTAGCAACAGGAGAGCTTGGGAAACGTTGTATGCAGCATTTCTAGCTGCTGGAATGACGTGGGTCTTGTCCACCAGGAAGAAGGGAGATGAGAATGGTGGTGGAGTAAGCAGCCAAGAAAATCTACCTGGATGTATACATAGTCTAATAAATGTTTTACTAGTTTACCAATTGTCTAGAGAATCTTAGAGTGAACCATCATCCAGGTCCCTGAAGGGAAGGTTAAAGAAGTGGTAGATTCTTAAACCCTTACATTACAAAGGAGGAGAAAGGGGAAGTAAGTGTTTACAGGAAGCAGCAGAGGGGAAGATACACAAATGAAGAAAATGGTATCTGAGAGTGAAGGCAGATCCTAGAGCCTTCCTACTGGAGCCTATTAGTGCTCCACCCAGATTCCCTTTACTGGGCTGGTGCATCCACCTCCCAGCTGCAGTGAGTGTTAGTGATAGGGACTCCCAGCCACACCATTCCCTGGAAAATTGCCCTTGGCCGAAGGGGCTCCTCCTCAGGGGATCTGCAGTATGGGTGGTGGGCTGCAACCACTGATACAAAGGCACAAATCTGGCCTCTGCCTCAAAGTGGAAAAGTTTCATGGTACCATTCATAATTCAGACCCCTTGTGGGTCAGACTCAGGCTAGATGTCAGCTGAAACCCCATCTAGTGGTTTGCTTAGCGTCTTCCCCTGCACTCTCCTGCTTCCCTTCTTCCCTCTCCTCCTTAAGGGCGTCTGCTGGGAACACCTTCATCATTTATTTGTACAAGAATCCTTATCTCAGATCCGGCTTCTAGGGGACCTGACCTAGGGCAGTCAGGAGTACCTAGCTAAGAAGTTTAAATTGTATTATATACACAATGGAGGAACTGTGGAGGTTTTAGAGCGACTGTGTTTTAAGGTGATTAGTCTGGCAACAGAGAGGCTGTAGAAAGAATTAAGGATAATAGATGCCCCACCACTATGAATCACCCACATGAAAGACATGGTCTTAAAATTTTATATTAGGGGCAAGAAAAGAGAAAAAAGAAGGGAGAGAGAAGGCCAAAGTGTTAAAGATTCCTCCACTGTGATTCTATATAAATTTACCCAATAGAGCTGTAATGTTTCTCATTACAAAATCTCCGGCAAGAATCTCTATAGCTATTATTTGCCAGAAGCCTATGGGTTAAAAGTTTGCTTTTGTGTCATGCAAATAGCCTTAAAGTACTTTTTTTTCCCCTCTTCTCGTGACACTGACCACCCATATCTGCTAAGGATTAAACAAAATAAAAAAAAAATTTACCTTTAGAAAGAATGACTTAAGCTAGGTATAGATTTGTTTGTTTTAAGGCATGATCTAGACTCAGGAGTGAAGGAAAGCCCTTCTAGATTTTCTGACCCTGAAAATCCTCAAAACCAGACTATAAAAACACCTATGTTTGATGGTTTAGGTGTTCATTAACATGAGTCCATGACCATACTCAGAGTTCCCTTGGAAATATCCTTTGATAGCTGATTCCAGACTAATTGACAGAACTTAAAATTATGGGGCCTAAGTCTATATCAAGCATAAAACATATGAAAAGGAACATATACTTTTATCATATAAAATGTTTGCAGTGGATGGTAAATGGATGTTAAATATTAACATCCATTTGTATATAATATTTGTATTATATACAAATATATAATGTATTTGCTAGAAGTTGAAGGAAGAAAAAAATGTATTCATGTTCAGAGGGGTTTCAAACAAATTTTACTATCATAAAAATCTAAAAATAAAAACAAATCTACTTTGCTTTATCCCTCCTGCCCGCACTCCAGTGAAAACTATACCTGTTTAGCAACAAAAGTTGAGTCTAGTATTCGCATCAAGAAATATTATAAACTATTTACAAAGGTAGCTATCTACCTGGGTAACTTTCAAACCTAAGGACCTAAGAACAAGCCCTGAATGAAAGGAACAACAATAACAAAACATGTACTTACTGGATTCAGCCAGCTAGTCTTGGAGTGTGATATTTAAAGTACAAAGGTGCTGGGAGAGGTGCCTCACACCTGTAATCCCAGCACTTTGGGAGGCCGAGGCAGGTGGATCAGTTGAGCTCAGGAGTTTGAGACCAGCCTGGCCAACATGGTGAAACCCATCTCTACGAAAAATACAAAAGTTAGCTGGGTGTGGTGGTGGGTGCCTGTAATCCCAGCTGCTCAGGAGACTGAGGCAGGAGAATTGCTTGAATCGGGGAGGTGGAGGTTGCAGTGAGCTGAGATTGTGCCATTGCACTCCAGCCTGGGGGACAAGAGTGAGACTCCGTCTCAAAAAAAAAAAAAAAAAAAAAACAAAAAACTAAAAGTAAAAAGGCAAGTACTTGCAGTTTCAATCCATAGACAAAATTTTACTAAGCCCCTAATATGTTCATCCTCTTAATTTGTTAGTGTGGGCTTACGTTATAGCAAAGATTTACACATCGTAAGTACTTAAGTATTTATTCACCAGTTTTAAAACATTACACATAAACTATAAGGAGTGTTGTTTTTCAAATCTAACAATACCATGCTACAAAGCATAAGAAGTTTTTAATGACTCCAAATACCCTAGAACTTCTAATCTTGTAATATGCATTGGCAAAGCGAGTTCTTCATTCATCCATTTATTGCACATGTATTTTTTGAGCAACTATATTTCTTAGGCACTAGAGATGGAGCAGTAAGCAAAGAAGACAAAAATTCATGCCTTCATAAAGATTGCATTATGGTAAGAGAGACAGACATCAATCAAAATAAATAAGAAATACACATATAGGCAACAAATAATATTAGTATAAATATTAATGCAGGAAAAAAAGTAGGTTAAAGCTGGGATTTGGAGAGGGGAACTAGCAATTTCATATCTGAATAAGGCCATCAGAAGTAACTCAGGAATGGAAAAGCAAACATCGTATGTTCTCACTAATAAGTGGGAGCTAAGCTATTAGGATGCAAATGCATAAGAATGATACAATTGACTTTGGGAACTTGGGTGAAAGTGGGGGAGGGGTGAGGGATAAAAGACTGTGTATTGGGTACAGTGTATACTGCTCAGGTAATGGGTGCACCAAAATCTCACAAATCACCACTAAGAAATTATTCATGTAACCAAATACCATCTGTTAACAATGAAATAAATAAATAAATAACTTAATTAGGAAAATTCGGTCTTCTCAAATGAAATACCTAAAGAAGGTAAAGGAGTGAATCAAGCAAATCTGGGGGAAGTAATTATCCTAGAAGAAGAACTGCAAGTGGGAAGGAGAATGCACGAAGGCTCAAAGAAGAACCAGCTTAACCACTCTGGCCTTAGTCAGTGAAAAATGTAGTAACAAAAAACTAGAGAGATAATAGGAGCAAGATCTGTTCTTGCCTTTTCAGGAACTTTGATTGTTTCTTGAGTCATCAGAAGCCATTGCAGACTTTTGAACAGGTTCATAACCCATCTGTTATTTTAACAGGATAAATCTGCTTACTTTAATAGAAAAACCAGTGAGGTTAAAAAAAGAGGTCTATGGTTTTTGCTATAATTGAATAAAAAGGTGACAGCAACTTTGACTAGGGTAGTGGCTATGGAGGTAAAAAGAGATAATGATATGCTATCAAATTTGAATGTAAAGTCAAAACTATATTGCAGGAAGTCAGGGACCCCGAATGGAGGGACCGGCTGGAGCCGAGGCAGAGGAACATAAATTGTGAAGATTTCATAGACATGTATCGGTTCCCAAATAATACTTTTATAATTTCTTATGCAGTCTTTACTTTAACCTCTTAATCGTGTTATCTTCGTAAGCTGAGGATGTATGTCACCTCAGGACCACTGTGATAATTGTGTCAACTGTACAAATTGATTGTAAAACATGTGTGTTTGTGCAATATGAAATCAGTGCACCTTGAAAAAGAACAGAATAACAGCGATTTTTAGGGAACAAGGGAAGACAACCATAAGGTCTGACTGCCTGTGGGGTTGGGCAAAAAGAGCCATATTTTTCTTCTTGCAGAGAGCCTATAAACAGACGTGCAGGTAGGAGAGATATTGCTAAATTCTTTTCCTAGCAAGGAATATTAATACCCCGGGAAAGGAATGCATTCCTGGGGGGAGGTCTATAAACGGCCGCTCTGGGAATGTCTGTCTTATGCAGTTGAGATAAGGACTGAGATATGCCCTGGTCTCCTGCAGTATCCTCAGGCTTAGTAGGGTGGGGAAAATCTCTGCCCTGGTAAGTTTATGTTCAGACTGGTTCTCTGCTCTCAAACCCTGTTTTCTGTTGTTTAAGATGTTTATCAAGACAATATATATGCACTACTGAACATAGACCCTTATCAGTAGTTCTGCTTTTGCCCTTTTCCTTGTGATCTTTGTTGGACCCTTACCAGTAGTTCTGCTTTTGCCCTTTGCCTCGTGATCTTTGTTAGACCCTTATTAGTAGTTCTGCTTTTTGCCCTTTGAAGTATGTGATCTTTGTACCTACTCCCTGTTCTTACACCCCCTCCGCTTTTGAAACCCTTAATAAAAACTTGCTGGTCTGAGACTCAGGTGGGCATCACAGTCCTACTGATATGTGATGTCACCCCTGGTGGCCCAGCTGTAAAATTCCCCTCTTTGTACTGTCTCTCTTTATTTCTTAGCTGCCGACACTTATGGAAAATAGAAAGAACCTATGTTTAAATGTTGGGGGTGGGTTCCCCCAATGAAACTATGAGATTCTTTTTTTTTTTTTTTTTTTTTTTTGAGACAGAGTTTCACTCTTGTTGCCCAGGCTGGAGTGCAATTGCATGATCTTGGCTCACTGCAACCTCCGCCTCCTGGGTTCAAGTGATTCTCCTGTCTGAGCCTCCCAAGTAGCTGGGATTACAGGCATGTGCCACCATGCCCAGCTAATTTTGTATTTTTAATAGAGATGGGGTTTCTCCATGTTAGTCAGGCTGGTCTCGAAATCCCGGCTTCAGGTGATCCATCCTCCTTGGCCTCCCAAAGTGCTGGGATTACAGACGTCAGCCACCGTGCCCAGCCCCAAAACTATGAGGTTCTAATACATTTGACAGTAGTGCTGACTAGCTGTAGAGTGGGAAAGAAGTAGTGAGGGATAATGCCTGAACATCCAGGAGGTAAGGTTTTCCACCTGAGCTTTGTAAGGATGGAGTTGCCATTAACTAGGATAGGGATGACCATTGAAGGAGCAGATTTAGAGTGGATATGAAGAATTCAGTTTTGGACACTGTATGACTTTGCTAGGGCTGCCAGTACAAAGTACCACAAATAGAGTGGCTTAAAAAACAGAAATTTTGCCTTATAGTTCTGGAGGCTGTAAGTCCAAAGTCAAGGTGTCAGCAGGGTTATTTTCTTCCAAGGACTGTGAGGGAAAGACCTGTTCCAAATCTCTTTCTTTGGTTTGTAGACAGCCATATTTTCTTACATTTCTTGATATGGTCTTCCCTCCTTGCATATCTATATGTCCACATTTCTTTTATAAGGACACCAGTCATATGGGATTAGGGCCATCCCTAATGACCTCATTTCAGCTTGATTACTTCTTTAAAGACACATTCTCCAAATAGGGCCACATTCTGAGGTTCTAGGGGTTAGGACTTCAGCATATGAATTTGAAGGGACACAATTCAACCTGTTACTGGCATGGAAAGAAGTTGACAAAATGCTATGCTATCTGTGTCCACTGCAGGCTGAATATGATTGTGAAGCCATAATATCAATTCTGGAAACAAAGTGTCCACAATGATGTTAAAATGCATTTCTTAAAGACAGAACTCATCATTCTTTTTGCTTGTTTCACTGGTCTTTAAATTCCACACACCAAATAGCATCATGTCTTGCAAAGAGTAGAAAATATTATCTAGGAATTTTTAAAGCTGCAATTCACAGAAAACCTTGCTAACAGAAGCTTTTTAAATAAGGGCAGTTAATCTTCCCTAACAAGATATATGAAGTCAGGCAGCATAGGATTGAAGAATGCAGCCACACAGGCATGTCACCATAGACACTGGGATGTTCATTTTTCACTTCTGCCATTCAATGTGGCTGCCATCCTCTGGCTCCTTATCACTCCTAGATGCCTGCTGCAGCTCCTGCTGCTATATGCTCATATGATCATAGCCACAGAGAAGAAAGAGAGTGATACGGTTTGGCTGTATCTCCACCCAAATCTCACCTTGAGTTATAATAATCCCCACATGTCAATGTGGGATAATGATAATTGAATCATGGGGATGGTTCCCCCATACTGTTCTCGTGGTGGTAAATAAGTCTCATGAGGTCTAATGGTTTTCTGAATGGGAATTCCCCTACAAAAGCTCTCTTGCTTGCCACCATATAAGATGTCCCTTTGCTCTTCCTTTGTCTTCCACCATGATTGTGAGGCTCCCCAGCCATGTGGAACTGTGAGTCCATTAAACCTCTTCCCTTTATAAATTACCCAGTCTCAGATATATCTTTATTAGCAACATGACAATGGGTTAATAAGAGAGTTACTCCTAAGAGTTCCTTCTCACCATGGTGCCAAACATTTTCTAGAAGCTTCACATCCTCCCACTCTTGTAGCCTTCTTTTCGGGGAGTCAGAATTTTCTCATATGCCCTAATTTCAAGGAAAATGAGGAATTGAGTATTTTGTCATTTCCATCTTTAACAAGGGTGAGAGATTCTGCTCTCAACTCACAAGAGATGGAAAGGACAGTTTTTTCTACAGAAAATTCTCCGTAAATGGTTAATGGGTAGATGATATGTAATCATGTGATAGAAAGTCAGTGATATCAGTGATTACCATTTTCTTAGAGGTAACTCTAGACTCCATGAAATATCTCTTTGTTTAATATCAGATATTTGACATTATAATTTCCAATCATAGAACAGATAGCATAAGCACTACCTCCAATATACTTTAGTTAGGTTCTCCATTTAGAATTGCTGGAAAAAACAGCATAGGCAGAAAATCAGGAATAAGTTGAGACATCATACAACAAATTTATAAAACGTCCACAGGCATGAGTACCATGCTTTTTCCAATTACTGTCATTCAAAAGGCCATTTCTAGTTAATAGTCATCTTTGGCTTTGCACTGTTAACAATTCAATTGTCTAATATGTGTACTATTCCTTTTCTCACTGGAAACAAAAATCTCATAGCATCTCGGTTGGGGTGATTTTGCCAAATCTGGAGACAGTTTTGGCCGTTGCAATTCAGGGATAAGGAGCACTACTGGTATCTAGTGGATATAGGCCAAGGATACTAATAAACATCCTTCAAAGTATGTGATACTTCCTTCAGCCTCTGAACCATAAGGTCAATAGGGCTGAGATTGAGAAACTCTATTTCATAGTAATCTTCAAAATTCATCATTTAACATGATAGGCATTTGGATTTTGTCAATTGTTAAAATTAAGGACTGAGCTGTGAATAGCTGCTAATGTCTTTTTTAACATTTCATTAACGTGAACTATTCAGGCTGAACAGATTTCTTTACGCACGGAAATTTCAGTACTCCCCAAGAATGTAGAGACCTTCTACTTCACTCAGTTCTCAGTTGACTGTGGATGTACTGGAAATATTTGCTGAGAAGAATTGAAATTAGTTTGATTCAGGCTAATAAAATTATCTTTGGCCCCTTGCAAATATCTCTGCTACTGGCTCAACTTAGTTGAAAGGGATTGAACTGAATGCAAAATTATGTTGTGAGATTCTAACAGAAGTGCTTTTAAAAACTGTTAAATGATTACAAATGACACATTCATTTCAGTTTCCATAGAACATCTGAGAAAGATAACAAAGTAGTTTCAAGCAATTCCCACCAACAATTTGAGGAAATTAGAAAAGATGCCAGAAAGCCATACAGCAGCAGAGAAAAATGAAATGCATGGCTTCCCTAAAAGACCAGGAAAGGGAAAGTGCTGTGTTCTCTTGCTGTTCTGAAGGCCCTTTCAGTGATCAGCCCTTTATTCTATAAATTCCATGGAAATAGTATTTAGACTTCTCATTCTGACCAAGTGCCTGGCTTTTTCAATTTCCAGCAGGGGGTGATAAGAAGGATACTTGTTTTGTGAGTAGGTGTTCTGTGTTACACTTTCTGGTAATTTGCTTGATTTGTTTGCAATTTTCTTAAAATGTGAAAGAAAAGGGTGGGGGAGATAAGAGTAAGGTTTTTCTCCACTATGTTCAAGTGTTTGGCCAGAAGCTCCCCTGAGATTTTGTGATAGCTCATTTATAATATGGTGCAATTGGATCATCATTATACTTACAGACCATCTGTTCACTTCTCTTTTTTACCCACTGATTTCAGTTTTAACTATTTTCATCTGAAGTGATACACATTTGCTAAGAAAATCCCAAGCATATTGGTGTAGGAGGACTTCTGGACAAGTGGCTTTCAGAGTATTGGAAGACAGAATTTCGTTTAGCACACATTTATCTGTTTCATTTAGAGCTGATTTTTTTTTTTTTTTTGAGTCCCTGTATTCGGGAAGTTCATTAACTGCACATTTCACAGTTTTGCTGTTCTTTTCTCTTTAAGGATGCTATTTGGATTCAGGCACACATTCAGGAGAGTTGGAATGGAGCCAGTTTGTGAAATTTGGTATCTGAATTTCTAATCATCGTAGATTATGAATTCTACTTCGCACATTACTTTCTGTCCCTGATACACATATGTTACATTGACAAGCCCCTGTGCTACAGACTGATCTTCCTCAACCAAATTTTAAATACAAAGATAAGTTAGGATGTATTCCTTCATGGTCATGCCTTCTGGTGCAAATCCTTTCTCCCACCCCCACAAGAAAGTCATTGGTGCTGCTGTATTTTTCAGAGAAGATTAGTATTTTTTTTCTCTTGCAATCAATAATAGTAAAGTTGAAGAACTCCAGTATTAAGCATTACATCAGATGTGTTACCTGGTCATTAATCAAATAATAAACATGATAGTGATTTATACAATATATTGGGGCTTCTATATGGTTGGTATTATGCTAAACAGTTCACATGTGTTCTCTAATTTGTTCATACAAGAACTTTAGGAGGTGGCTAATAGTATTTTCATCATTTATTTCAAAGAAGAATATTGAGATTTACTGATAGTAAATCACCAAGCTTTCACAGCTAGTAAATCTTGGCACTAGAGTCAAAACCAGATTTTTCTAACCTCAAAGCCATACTCCTAACAAGTAAGTAAATCCTAATTATCTCACGTGATGCAAGGTTTTCTGTCAGTAGCAATAATGCTGTCACTGTCTCAAGGAATTTGCACCACAAGAGGAGACTAACTTGGTCTCTCTCTTTCCCATAACCAAGAAGAACAAGCATAACAACTCCCCTGAAGTAAAAGAAAGCAAAATAGTAAAAAGGAAAGTCCTTCAGTCAAAAACTGACCTTAAAAAATTAGATGTTGAGTCACATATGTAAGTGAAAACAATTGAACTCAAAATGCTGAGGTTATGGGTTCCTCTTCAGAAAAACTACTTGGTCCTGCGATGGATTCTAAAATTCTATATATTTTTTCCTAAAGCTATCAGTTAAATCAGAATTAAAAGTTACCAGATGCCTGTAATCCCAGCACTTTGAGAGGCCAAGGCAGAAGGATCATCTGAGGTCAAGTGTTCAAGACCAGCCTGGCCAACATGGCAAAACCCTGTCTCTACTAAAAATACAAAAATTAGCTGAGTGTGGTTGCAGGTGCCTGTAATCCCAGCTACTGAGAAGGCTGAGGCATGAGAATCACCTGAACCCAGGAGCTGGAGGAAAAAAAAGTTATTGGACATTAGTGTGTTTCTGTATACTAACCATGAATAATCTGAAAAGAAAATTAAGAAAACAATTCCATTTAAAATAGATTCAAAATGAATAAAGCACTTGGTAATAAATTTAATTAAAGAGATAAAAAAATTATATACCGAAAACTACAAGAAATTTCTGAAGGAAATTAAGGCATACACAAATAATGGAAAGATGTCCAATGTTCGTGGATTGGAAGACTTAATATTGCTAAGATGTGAATACTACCCAAAGCCGTCTACAGATTTAATTAATACCAATTAAAATCCTAATGACATTTTTTGCAAAAATGGAAAACTTCATCACAAAGTTCATATGGAATCTCAAGGAACCTCAAATTTCCAAAACAATCCTGAAAAAGAACAAAGTTGATGATTTTACAACTTACTACAAAGTTGTAATTATCAACACAGTGTGGTACTGGCATAAAGGTGGACATATAGACCAATGCAATAGAATAGAGAGCCTAGAAATAAACTCTCTCGTACAGTCAAATAATTTTTGACAAGGGTGCCAAGACAATTCAATAGGAAGAGAATATTCTTTTCAAAAATAATAGTGTTGGGAAAACTGTATATCCACAAGCGAATGGATGAAATTGGACCCTTAACTTACAATATATACAAAAATTAATCCTAAAGGCATCAAAGAGTTAAATGTAAGAGCCAAAACTATAAAACTCTTAGAAAAAAACAGAAGGAGATCTTCACAACACGGGATTTGACAATAATTTCTTATATTTGACACCAAAGCATAGGCAACACAAGTAAAAATCAATAAACTGGATATTAAAATGTGAAAACTATTGTATATCAAAATACACAATCAACAGAGTGAAAAGGCAACCTATGGAGTGGTAAATATTTGTAAATAATATACCTGATATGTGATTAATATCCAAAATTTACAAAGAACTCCTACAAGTCAACAACAAAAATCTGATTTAAAAATGGGTAAATGTCTTGAACAGACATTTCTCCAAAGAAGATAAACAAATGTCCAATAAGTATATGAAAAGATGCTCATCATCACAAACCATTATGGAAACACAAATCAAAATCACAATGAGATATGACTTCACATCCATTATTATGACTACTGCCAAAAACAAACCACTATCACAACAAAATAACAGAAAATAATAAGTATTGGTAAGGATGTGGAGAAGTTAAAACTTTTGTGCACTATTGGTGGGAATGTAAAAAGTGCAGTTGCTATGGAAAGCAGTATGGTCGTTTCACAAAAAATTAAAAATAGAATGACCATAGGATTCAGCAATTCCCTTCTGGGTATATATCAAAAAATTGAAAACAAGGTCTTAAAGATAAATTTGTACACTCATATTCATAGCTGAATTATTCACAATATCCAAAGGGTAGAGGCAACCCAAGTGTCCACCAATGGATGAATGAATAAAGACAATATGGTTTATACATACTGTACAATTAAATATTTTTAAGACACAAAAAGGAAGAACATTCTCACAAATGCTACAAAATAAATGAACCCTGGAAGTATTACGACAAGTGAAAGAAGACAGTCACAAAAAGATAAATACTGTATAATTCCACTTATATGCTATACCTAGAGTAGTCAAACTCATAGAAACACAAAGTGGAATGGTGGTTGCCAGGGGCTAGAGACATAGAAAAAGGGGTGTTGCTGCTTAATGCATATAGAACTTCAGTTTTGCAAAATGAAAAACTTCTGGAGTTTGGTTGCACAACAATGTGAATACATTTAATACTGCTGAACTGTAGACTTAGAGAGTTGAGGCCGGGTTTGGTGGCTCATGCCTGTAATCCCAGCACTTCAGGAGGCTGAGGCAGGTGGATGACGAGGTCAGGAGTTCGAGACCAGCCTGGCCAATATGGTGAATCCCCATCTCTACTAAAAATACAAAAATTAGCCGCGTGTGGTGGTGCACACCTGTAGTCCCAGCTACTCAGGAGGCTGAGGGAGAAGAGTTGCTTGAACCTGGGAGGCAGAGGTTGCACTGAGCCAAGATTACGCCACTGCACTCCAGCCTGGGCAACAGAGCGAGACTCCATCTCAAAAAAAAAAAAAGAGACAGTGGAGATGGTAAATATTGTGTTATGTGCATTTTTTTCACTCATGTGATTTGTGAAGACTGCACATAATTATGACCCTTTCATCATTGCAAGGATAATTTAAAAGAGTTTCCAATACTTTATAAAATAGAGCAAGGAAAAAAAAGAGAGTTGAGAAGGTCAATATTGTGTTATGTGCATTTTTTCACATTTGGAGTTGATAAAGTACTACCCAGCTTAAACAAATAAATAAAAATGCCCCACAGTGATGGATATACTTCAGAGTGATACAAGTGCCAACTAAAAGAGTTCAAATTGAAACAACTGGAGCAACAAATAAGCAAAGTAGTATTGGCCTCTAATCCAAAGTACAAAATAAATATTCATGAGTCCATTGTGAAGACAGAATATCTACATAAATTATTTGAAGTTCTTCTGCACAGATTTGTCTATTCTCCTTTATTCATTCATTTATTTATTCATTCATACATTGTTGATTAATTGTTGTTGTTAAAGACCTTGACCGTTTTGAGGCATACTGGTCAGATATTTTGTAGAAGGACCTTCAATTGATATTGCTAATATTTTTCTCATCATTAGGTTGGGGTATCACGTTTAGGAGAGAAAAATCACAAAGATAATGTGTGATTCTCATTATATCATATGACGGGTACATACTATTAACATGACTTATCACTGTTGGTGTTGACCTTGATCTTCTGGTTTAGGTAGTATTTTTCAGGTTTCTTCACTATAAAATTACTCTTTACATGTAAGGACATTCTACAAAATACCTCACCAGTGCTCCGCAAAACTGTCGAGGTCATCAAAAACAAGTTAATCCTGAGAAACTCTCACATCCAAAACGAACCTAAGGGAACATGCTGGCTAAATCCAGTGTGGTATCTTGGATGGAATCTTGGGACAGATAAAGGACATTAAGTAAAAACTAAGAAAATCTATGTAAACTATAGACTTTAGTTAGTAGTAATGTATCAATATTAATTAATTAATTGTGACAAAGATTCCATAATATTGTAGTGGTATTTATAGTGGGGG
The DNA here is from genome assembly GCF_028885655.2 of Pongo abelii. Taxonomy (NCBI): domain Eukaryota; kingdom Metazoa; phylum Chordata; class Mammalia; order Primates; family Hominidae; genus Pongo; species Pongo abelii. The sequence continues at coordinate 129,838,651 of NC_071996.2, forward strand.
AAACTGGATGTGGTATGCACTGGAACTCTCTGTACAACCTATACAAAAATTCTGTAAGTCTAAAACTATTCTAAAATGAAGTTTACTTTAAAAGATAAAAAAATGTTGTGATTTAAGTGTGAGGCTAAGGCAAACATTGTTGTGCTTAAGTAATACTCATCAACTCAAGCTGTCTCGCACAACATTTTGCCTACCCATCTGCCACAAGATTCAGATTGAAGGACCTTTGATGGAGGGGGAGAAAAGGCAGTAAATTAAATAGGACTTCATATTTTGAAAGGAAAGAACAAAGCTAAAAATTAAATAATCTACATTTAATGACAATGGTAGAAGAATGATTATGAATATGTTTAAGTCATCTTTGCACACGTGTCAAAACCTTTCTGAGTTTGTGAGTAAGGGATAGAAAAGAGATTACCATTCCTGCCGTATAGAGCTGTTCAGTGAAAATCAGCATGTTCAGCAGCCTTTACACATTATTTCAGTTTCAACAAGGAAGTTAAGCAAAAGTCAAGTGTGAGCATTGTGGCTTTGGACAATCTGTGTAGTTAGAATTCTGAAAAATTGGCTGAAGCATTCATTTCCTTCATCTAGCAAACCTTCACAACAACCCGCAGCACACCTGCTTTCTACAAACTGTAAGGTGATGAGGTTTTGCATCAGGTTATCAACCACCTCCACCATTTAGTTATCACTCTTTAGTAATCCAAAGTGATGTCAAACACACTAACTACCACCGGAACAATTTCAGTTCAGCTAATAGCCTCTCAGTTTGCAAAAGCCATAAAGACTGTATCCATTGGCATTTCTCTTCTCCCCATCTCAAGAAACAGCTGCTTTCCCATTTGCCTGGCAGCTTGCCAAAGAAACAAGCAGTTAGTTAACACAGAGCTGTCAATAATCCATGGAAGCTAGACTTGATAAAGTAATCAGGAGGGGATATCATTTAATCAAGGTCTTCAAAATATGGAGACGCAATTGGGATTGCTAATCAGGTAATTGCAGGGGAGAACTGCTCAGAAATAATTTGTATTGAACTGATGGAACAGCAAGTCCAGGCTACAATGGGGAGCAGGAATTTTTATGCTAGTGTCATCCTTACTATAATTGCTAATCTTTGTGCAGTGCGCAAATGAGATGGGAATCCATTCTTCCATGGTGCTTGGCTCCCTAAATGTCACATTTCTGGCTTGTGCAAGTCACAGATATTGACTAGGCTGTCTCTGGAGGAACCAGACTTTGCTGAAACTTTGAAAGAAAATATGGACACAATAGATCACATTCAAAGTCACTTACATATTGACCCGATTATATCAAAATATGTGATTATGAATAACATGAGCTTCTACCCCAGTAGGGAATTTAACATCCTGTAGACTTTTCTCAAAAATTCCAAGGAAATGTCTTACATGGATTCTTCTTGATTCACAATACATCTTCAATAAGGATCCCAGGGAATATGAAAATTGGAAGTAATACAACACTAAACATATTCCGATTTTTATTGACTCATGTGATTTGTCAAGACTGCACATAATTATGACCCCTTCATCGTTGCAAGGATAATTTAAAAGCGTTTCCAATACTTTATAAAATAGAGCAAGATAGAATAAACTAAAAAATCAGCTAGAATATGAAATAAAATAAAACATTAACAGTATTAATGATTAAGAAAATTGCCATTTATTTATTTATTTCACTGGGAAAATAATGAACATTCGCTCTGTAACGAGAGAGAGTATATACTGTTTTTCTCCACTGAACTTTTTGTGGATAGTTCACCGTAGATGCTTTTACTCTTCTATTTTCCTAATTTATAATATTCTACCAATTTTGCTGTATGTTGGAAAATAATAAATCTGGAGTCAGAGACTCTATAGTGGAAGACTAATTCACCACTTGCTAGTTACCTGCCTTGAGGAAAGTTGATTACATTTCTGATTATTTGTTTCCTCCTAGAAAAATTGGGGTAAAAATAAATACTGTCATAAAGTTTCATTGTTGTTTTGGGATGTAAAGTAATTGACCCCACTGCATGGAATATAGTCATTAGTTAATAAATTATAGCTATTAACAATGCTTCCTATTTTTTTGCCTACTTCGTTTCTAACGTACACTGCAGAAAACTGCAATTCTTTCCTTAAGTAAAAGATGAGAATAATTACTAATGCCTTCCTCCTTTGACAGATGCCAATCTGAATTCCACAACTTGATATGACCTAGACAGAATTTTATTAATCTGCACAAAGGTAACAGGAACAAAATTATTTAATATGGAAGTACTCTCAGCCTTAAACTATCTCTGGCCTGTTCATCCCACCTGTCAAAGAGAATCTTGGATTTTCCCACTAAACTTTCTCCAATCCCTGATCTTTATTCTCTAAAGAAGAGTTCCACATGATTGGCCTATAAAATCATGTGATGCAAACTTGGGAGTATAGAAAGGACCAGAAACGAAGAATAAAAACGAAAAGGTAAGAAAAGAGAAGAGAGACATTATGGATGCAACAGTATCAGAGAAAAAAAATGTTGATGGAGAATGAAGACTATGAATAATGAGAGACCCTGGAGAAGTCTCTGTGCTTTACAGAATAAATGAACAGAGGATAAGGACATTTAAAGAGTTGTGTCTAAGATTATTTCTTGAATCCGTTTTAAAACTATTAGAAAAATATGTAAAGGTTGAAATTGATGTTTAATAATACTGGTTATTAGACAGTGTTTCTTTCAGAAAAACATACTGCTAATACTGAACCATGAGGCATCTTGAATTTTATTTGGGTTACAGAAAACCTCCCACTCATTCCTTTCTTTTCTGCATCAAAGAGAGCTACCGATCTAGAAGAGAACTACAGGACTAGCTCTTAACTGGTGCTTCGTTTGCAAGGGAGGAGGAAGTTGAAAGATAGTTGTTATCTTGCAAACTGAGTGTTAATAATATTCTGTGTTATTCTGTGATTTGTAGAAAAAAAGTCTTTGAAAACAAGTATTACTATTATGCTAAATTTAATGTGCTATCCTAGGATCCTGACTTGGATAGACTTAAAGAGGGACTGGTTTTAAGTCCCTCTTCAAAGACTCATGCTTTCATTAGGAACTCCACAGACGGTTTTCTATTTATTAGCTTACAAATATTTATTAATAATTTTGTGGTGACAGTGAAACTTTTTAAGAAGGACTTAAAATTAGAACATAGCTTTCTTTTTTTAAAAAAAAAAAGTCTATAAACAGCACAGAAATAAAAATGTATAAATGTCCTTCACTCTTATTCAGGCTGAATATTGATCTAAAGCAAGGGGACTTACCATTTTAAAAAGTTCATATTTTTCCATAAGAACTTTCCCTATGATATCTCAAAAAGCCCCACAGAACACTAAAGCCTCTGTATCCAAATAACACATGTTACTCCTGGCTGTATAATTATACTTAGATTGACAAATGATTCTAAATTTTATCTGAAGACTAAATACAAAAATAGCCAAGAGCATTAACAGAAAAGGAATATAATGACAGGGACTTTACCAGTTGTTTATGAATATACAATCAGATATTAAAGTATATTATAAATGCACAACAATCTTAAAGGTATAGTAATGGCACAGAAACAGACAAAACAGAAAGAACAGAAGCAAACTCTATCTCTATCGTGCAAGAATGTTGACATTTGAAATCAGTGATGGAAGAGTAGATAAATGGTGCTGAAAATAACTGGGTAAATATTGGCTAAAATGATCATTCCATTTTCATGCCTTTCATCATAAATAATTCTTGATGAAAAACAAAATAAACTACACATTCACATTAGTAGAAGAAAATGGTTTTCTTTCAACGCTGAAACTATAAAGGAAAATATTGATAAATTTAGCTATGTAAGTTTATTTTAAAAGGCCTTTTTGAATTAATGAGAAAAATAATGGCTTATAAAACGTAATGACACAATTGACTAACCATATGGGGGAGAAAATGAATCTGATAACTGCCTCACTCCTTATCACAAAAAGCCTTTCAAATGCACCAGAAATATTACTAAAAATGAAGGTAAAAATTAATGGAAGGAAATATCAATTTATATTTTTATAGTCGAAATGGGAAATAATTTCTATTTATAATAAACGAAGATTCAGTTAAGATTATATTTTATAAAAATGTTCTATATTGTAAGACTAAAGGATAAGAAGGAAGTGACAAGCTGGGGGAAGTATTTGCAATATATGTTCAAACGTACTACACTTTTATAATCAGAGAATAATATTCGTTTTTGTAAACTACTAATGATGACATCAGTATTTCCATTTTGTTAACTTTTATTTGAGATGTTGATATATTTGGGGCCTGGTTTTCCCCAGACAAGTCATTTGAATTGAGGATACAGTTTTCAATAGTGCTAGAGTTTCTTTTCAATTCTGTAAAAGTACTACCCGTATTTAATTAGTTTCTTTATTCATGTTATGAAATTTGTGACTTGATAGGAGAAAAAAAGGAACTTAATCTCAGAAATTTCCAACACACTTATAATACTTTCCTCTCAACTTTTCCCCCTTATATTATCACAATCTTTGTTTCCCCTCTTTTCTTCTTCCCTCCATCTTAGAATAAGAGGGCCATCTTCATTTTCTCTCCTATTCCAAAGGTAACATTATTTCTTAGTATCACTTTTCTCTGAGGTTCAGCTCATCAAATTTGAATAGTTTGCTATTTTTTATAGCACTTCTCAGTGCGGGTCTAGTCGCTGTAAAGTTGAATAACATTTGGCCTATCAAACACAGTGATCTAGAGCATAGAGCTTGAGACCATTTAGTCCAACTTGACTGTTTTTCAGATAAAAACTGAGAGGCCTGCAAAGGTTCAGTGAGCCAACAGTCATCCAGCTTGTTAGTGACAGAACTAGAACTTGACCCTGAGGTATCCTGGCCTTGTCCCCTTCCACATATGGCTGATTGGCAGCGTTTAACACAGATAATCAAACCCTCAAAGGAAAACCATCTTACACTTCCTTTTATAGATGGAAAAGTTGAGGCCCAAATAAGTAACTAGGAACTAGCTTAGGGTCAATTTGTTATTGTTGATAGAGACGTGAACAGAAATTTCACTTTCTATTCTCAACACACAGAGAGGTTGTGTACAAATGAGGGGAAAAGCTGAACCTGGTGCAATGTGGAACCCTGCTTCCTAGTAACAAATCACTTGGGAACATTCTGAAAACTCAGTGCTGCCCTCATGAAGACTTACAGAACTCACTGGTAAATTAAATTAAGGTCCTGAGAAATCCTGCAGCAAATGAACTTATTATGCTTTGTATAACCCAGAATTTTCCAAATGCACATGACCAGGAAACCCTTTGTCTCATAAAAACTGTGATCATCCGGCAGAAATAGTGTTTCACTGGACATTTTGTGATACTTTTTGGTTGAGAGCAAAGAAACCTGAGCTTTAATCTCATATCTGCTAGTCCCTGTCTAGCTGCCCAGGGGCAAGTCTCTTAATTCACTTAACTTTCTTTATGTGTAACAAGAAAGAATAGGGGAAAAACAAGTTCCAAAGTCTCTCTCATCTTTATAAGTGCTTTGTAGCCTCATCTGTTGTACATATTCTAAGGAAGGATACACACACACATACACTCCACACACATATACACACATATGTACATAAATAAGATTACCAGTCAACATCCATAAGAATGTGTGTTTATGTACATATATGAAATATTTCTAGTTTCAACATGTCCCCTTTTCTCTTCTCCCAGTTAGTGGAGGAGTAGAAAGAATTGTACATGGCACAAGACAATTCTGCTCACATCCCATTGGCTAGAAGTCATGCCCATGGCCACACCTAACTTGGGAAAAGTGGTCTAATTGTGCGTCCAGGAGGGGAATGTGGATCTTGGGAGCAGAGAGGAGCAGTCTCTGAAGTTGTTTAACTGGATTTGATATTCCATCCAATTGTAAATCTCAATGATCATAAGATATCCTAGAGTACCCTAAATGTGCTCATTATACGGCTTGGGGAATGATATATACTTAAAAATAATGCACAATAAACTAGTTATTGAATGAGTGGTGTGAGGTGCTATATGATTTAGACTCATACGAGACTTAAAACATTAAATAAGAATTCAGAGACCCGGCTCTTCATGTTTGGTATGTACCAGTGCAGGTTGCTTAATATTTCTCTGTTTCAGTTGCTTTAAATATAAAGAAAGGCCGGGTGCAGTGGCTGACGCCTGTAATCCCAACACTTTGGGAGGCCGAGGCAGGCAGATCACCTGAGGTCAGGAGTTCGAGACCAGCCTAGCAAACATGGTGAAACCCTGTCTCTGCTAAAAATACAAAAATTAGCTGGGTGTGGTGGCGGGTGCCGGTAATCCCAGCTACTCTTGAGGCTGAGGCAGGAGAAGTGCTTGAACCTGGGAGGTGGAGGTAGTAGTGAGCGGAGATTGCGCCATTAAACTCCAGCCTGGGTGACAGTCTGTCTCAAAAAAAAAAAAAAAAGAAAGAAAAAAGAAAGAAAGATAGTAATGACTACTTTATCTATTTAACAGGACTATCTTAAAGATCAAATAAGACACATATGTAAGAGATTTTAGCACTGTAAAGCAATTGTGAAGAAATCATTATGCTATCATATTTCTAATAATGGATATAATATATACTAGCTACATTAGTAGAATTTTTGACCCTATGAACTAATCTCTGAACACTAAATTATAAAAGGATGGCTTTATATATACTATATTAGCAATCATCTGGTAAAGCTTTAACTAAACTTTTTGTATTATATTTAACATTTGGAGGGCCTGATAGAATTTAAGAGGACAAAATGAACTAATCCATATGAATTCCTTAAAATAGCAACTGCACTAATAAGTTCTGAATAAATATTACTATTGTTATTAGGAGAACTGACAAGGCTGAGAATTCGTGATACCCAAAGTGCCATGCCAAGCATTTCATATATTACCTTATTTAATTATCACAGTAACTCTATAGTGTAGTTATTATTATCCAATTTTCTACATTAGGATAACTGAGACTCAAGTAGGATAAATAATTGAAATGTGGATTTTAAACTTCAAATAAATATTTATACCTCTTTATTCTGACATTGCTGATAAGCAAATATTTTTTCACGAACTAACATCTAACACATCTGAGCCCACTTGGATTCCACAATGGCATGTCACTGTCCTGTACTCTGATCTCTTTGTGGTTTAGATTGTGATGAAAACAATTCACTAGATGCTCATTGTGGATGATTTCTCCACTACTTTTCCTAATTAATGACTTTTATCTACCTTGCCCTGGGTCTCCTGGAGCAACTGACAGAGGGCACAGAGGACTCAGGAAGTTACCAAGTAGCTGGGGAAGACAAACTTTTGCTGATGAAAGTGCTTTCCTAGGTTTCTTAGTGCCTGTGGTTGTGTGTTTAGCAGGTGAAAGTCAGGAGGCTGACAGTGATTCTCTTTTTGCCCAACATGTCAGCACAAAAATTACACCCATCATAGATGGAGTCTTCCTGATCTCTTTTTGGGGTGTGTGTGTGTGTGTGTGTGTGTGTGTGTGTGTGTGTGTGTGTGTGTGTGTGTGAGTTTCCTATTTTTTTGTTATTTAAGAGGAAGGACATAGTTCTTGGTGACATAAAAACATTTTTGTTTCTGTTCAGTGATTCACTTGTCCTCTTTTCCCTATTATGGTGCTATGTGACACAAGCATTGAAAGTACAAAATGAAAGGGTACTTTATATATTTGTACAACATATTATGCAAATATTTGGTCAAATTGGGACAGTACATTTGGAAGTGAAGGAGAAAACTTCCCCTGAACACTCATAAATTCACCTTGAAACTTTATCGCCAAGAGCCTGTGCTATTTTCCTTTTACTTATATACTATGTAGGTCCAGATTGGACACTCTTGTTAAAAATGTGTTTAGGCAATTCAGAATGAATCTACACTTCTAGAAGACATAGGTTACTTTCATCAGAATCATGGTCAACAGCAATTAGTTGTTCAAAATAGTTACCTCTGTTCATTTTAAAGTTCATCATTAAAATAATAAAATCAAATTGGTTTACAAGAAAATCATGTGTTCAGTTACTCACACAAAATATCCATTGGTTTAGCAATTATTGAGAATCTCCTATTTTTAACACCCTGTGTGAATCTGTGATAATATTACATAAATACATAATACAAATATATAATATGGAACATACATACACATATATATTATAAATATTCGTATACATCCAACAGAAATAGCAGTAAATGATGGGACCAATGACCTCTCAGCAATGTCAGCAATGTGCACTGGGAGTACAAAGAAGGAAGTAATGACTTCTGATTGAGACATGGGGAGTGCTTGCTCATATCTCCTGAAGACACTAATAAGTGAAAAACCCAGGACAGGAATCCCAGGGTGGGAACAGCATGAGTAAAGGCAAAAAAAAAAAAAAAAAAAAAAAAATGCCTACTACAATTGAACATAGGGAGTAATAAAGTATAGATAGTAAGGGAAGAAAACTGTAGGATGTTAGACTGTAGAAACAGTCTAGAAAGAGATTGTCAAAGACAATATGAGTAAGTCCCCCAGATAGCAACTTCAAATCTCTTGATAAACCTGAAGATGGGGAATCTGCTGAATGGTTACTGTCCTTATGTTGGCCTACAGAGCCCTCCCATACAATCATATGTGTATATCTAATTTAAGTATTGTCTTTATCATTATCTGTAACATTATTAAAATATCAATGTAGGCAATGCACCTGGGGTTAAAAAAAAAGACACCTGTACAGAAGAACAGAGAAGGATCTCAGAAGCTCTTGACTGTCAGTGAAAGGTACCAGAAATGCAATTTGCATGAAATATACTCAGCTGCTTGGAAGGAGGAATGTTCCCCGACCATTAGAGTAAAGATTCAATGCAAACAAGATAAGCCAAAGGTTGTCTTTCAGCTCCTCAGGAGGGTTCCCTGGAGAGGCAAGTATGCAGAGAGAATAGGAAGGACGCGTGCACAGCTGTGAGACACCAGACATGTGTCATGGGGAGCAGGATCCAGTGGAGCTGCCCTGAATAGCTACCAGATGTGCTCTTTTGTCAACGACCTCATCTGAAAGAGTTCCAAACCGGATATATCAAGGCAATCATTTTAGGACTGACAGGATCATATGAGTTGAACCAAAAGAACCACCATTCTGAGAGAGAGAATTCTTTCTCATGGCAGAAGTTCTTTTTAACAGAAGTGTAGGAACCATTTCATTACCCTTGGAGATGTGAATAGAAAGAAAATTATGAGGCCGGGTGTGGTGGCTTACGCCTGTAATCCCAGCACTTTGGGAGGCCGAGGCAGGTGGATCACCTGAGGTCAGGAGTTCAAGACCAGCCTAGCCAACATGGTGAAACCCCATATCTACTAAAAAATACAAAAATTAGCCAGGCGTGGTGTTGGGCGCCTGTAATCCCAGCTACTCGGGAGGCTGAGGCAGGAGAATGGCTTGAACCCGGTAGGCAGAGGTTGCAGTGAGCTGAGATCGCACCACTGCACTCCAGCCTGGGTGACAGCAAGACTCTGTCTCAAAAAAAGAAAAAAAAAAAGAAAAGAAAAGAAAATTATGAAATGAATCTTGTTGTAAGGAGATTGGAGTCCCCATTGCTCAAAGGGTGAGAGAAATGTGGGCACAGAGCTGAGGTAGGAGTAACAAATTATTCTAAAGACCCTAGGTCCATGCCATTTTCTCTTGTGAGAAAGCAAAGAGTACGAAGTATTTTTTTCCTTAGCACTTGGAGGAGCAAAAATTGTAGCCAGACAGACTGGTAGAGATGGAATTCTCATAAAACTGGTTGAAGAACTGATTGAAAGCCAGGTCTCTATTTTTCCCCTCACAAATGTAGTCTAGAAATCATGGTGTACCAATATTAAATATGTTATTTTTTAGTTCTCCAAAAAAAACTACAGAATGAAGTGCCAAATTATTATATTTTGGAAAAACTGCCATTGGCAACATATGGGTAAACAATTACAAACTCAAAAACTGATGGTAACTCTATCAGCTGCAATGCATACATTTGTTAGGATCAACATTGATATATATTTATTTTAATCTTTCAGCACCACTGTATAAATATAGCCTGTCAATGTTACGACACACTATGCTGAATACCAACTGAAGCCCGACCTTTAGTTTGCTGACTGTGTGAACCATGAATGCACCATAATGTTCCAAAGGACATAAGGATGTTAAATCTTCTCTACATTTTAAAGTTTAGATGGATTTAACTTCCCCTTCAACTTGTATTCCTTCCAGCCATGCAGATTCTGCACAACCCAATGGAATGTGTGAGGAAAAGGGTCAAAGAGAGTGCATCACCATGAAAAAAATCACCAAGTGTACCACAAGTTTCCAGAAGTAGATTTTACCTTCTGCATTACCATTTGGGTTAACTCAGGCAATCATGACTTCGGGGAATTTTTGTCTTTATTTATAAAGTGAGGAAAGGTAAACTAAAGCCGTGGGTTAAAATTTAAATTTTGATGGTCTATATACTCTAGAAAACAGAAGTGTGGGAAGCCAAAGGAAAGCCCAGAAGGAGATGGAGTGGAAGTAAGAGCGGACCTAGGGTGTTAAACCTGTGTTCCACTAGTTTGCAGAACACACAGGGTTAGCTAATCCCAAAGGTTTACTCCTTGTCTAGAATCCTATAACCGTGAGATTATAAATTTCTACATCCCTGGCTCATGAATTCTCCTGGTAACATAGGAACCTATCTTTACTGCCAAAAGATTGTGCCCTTCATTTTGTTTGTTTTTAAAACTGCATATTCAATGCCTAAAATAATACCCCAAAATTGTAAGTGGCTCTTTGTAAAAGAAATTCTAAACAGGGTCTTTTTACAATTTTTATTTAACTTGCTTAGGGAAGAAATTGAAGTCCAGTCCACATGCCTATTTGGCAGATGCTATTTGGATCACCCTCTTTAGAAAGAGTGGCTTACTCATAAACCAATAATTCTAATTTTATTTCAGCAGTTGGGTTGGTGTTGATCTTTCCTTGAAGTTTATACAAAAGGTCTACAGTGTAGAAACCATTCTAAGTAGTTTCAACATTCCCAAGTTACAGATGGATCTAATATTCTCCTTTCCCTTTATTCTGCTTATCTTTATCCCGGGACAGGGGACCCTCACAATATCATCCTTTCCACATTTGCCCATGAATTCAACATCTATATTCATTTCTTTTATATCTGTTAGTTGAGCACACACCACATGCCAGACACTGAGCTTTATGCTAGAGAGGCATTGCTTCACAAAACCCAAAACACATGTTCTTGGCCCTCCAAGAACAGGGAGTTCAGTGAGAAAAGCCCCAAAAGAGGTGATAATGCCAACACATAATAAGTACTCGGAAAGTGATATAATGCCAAAATCTTAAGTACCAGAATGTTATGGGCACCCAAAGGAGAGTCACCCAACCTTTTCTTAGCAAAGTGAAGTAGATTTTCCAAAGGAGATGATTCCTAAAATAAGAACCAAAGGACAATAGAAACCGACTTTGCTGGGAGTGGAGGAAGTCTGACCAACTGGCTCAACCAAGGCCCAAGACTGAGATAATATGCAGTCCTCAGAAATACAAGTACAATTTTAAAAAAAGTATAGTTTGGGGGTTCTAGGGGGAGAAAAGATGAGGCTGATGAAACAGAGCCTAACTAAATTACGGCCATTTAAGTATGAACATGATATGATTAGTTATACATTAGAGAGATTCCACAGAGAGTCCCATGAAACTATTCAGCTCATGTTCAATTTCAGTTATACATTGTCATAATAATGCCAAGTAACCAACTATCCCAACACTCAGTGGCTTAAAACAGCAAGTGGTTATTTGGCACAGGAGTCTTCAGGTGGGCAGTTTGGACTGGATGAGCCTGCACATTCTCCTGGGCTCAGCTGGGTTCACCATGTCTAGGGAGCCACTGACCATGAATTGGCTGATCTAGGCTGGCTTAGGCTGGGGCAACCAGGAAGACTCAGCTCTGCTTCCCAATTCTCAACTCTGTGCATGTTCTCGCGGGAGGACAGAGGAACAAGTAGAGAAGCAGAAATGTATAAGAACTTTCTCAGGTTTCTAAAGAGTCATGTCTGGTAACATTCTTTTGTTCAAAACAAGATGCTTGTCTAACATAACAGACTCTGCCTGTTGCATAAGAGGCTGTGCAAAGTCGCATGGCAAAAAGAATGTTTTCAGGGCTAGCTGAAGTGTTGTAGCCAGTACTGCTATCAAACTACTACACATACAATCGCTGCTGGTGGTAGATTCTGTGTTTCCTAAGATGACAACAAATCTAAAAGACTACAGTGATTTTATCGGATGGGGTCATTCCTTAAATCGATCACTCACCTACACTCCACCACCAGCACACACATGAGGTGCTTTGTCTTCAATTTTCTGAGACAGTGGCTTTCTGTCTCCAAAACAGTGAAGGTAGTGGTTGCACTTTGGGGTAAATTAGGGAAGGAGCAAAAATAAATAAGATATAAACATGAGGGAAATATGTTTGTACCATAAAACCTAAAGTATAATAATAATAATAATAAAAGAAAAAAAAGAGATTTGTTTTAGCAAACTTAGGAAACAATTTCATGTAATTAAATCTAAATAAGAGTGCATTATGTGAGAATAAATAATGTACCAAATAATGTGCTAAGTACTTTTACGTAGATTATCTCAGTGCTCTCTCTCTGTCTGTGACACACACACACACACACACAGAGACACACACACACATCAGATAAATGCTATTGTTATATTATTCTCCCGATTTTACTATCGAGGAGTCTGAGGCTTTGTGAGGTTACATAATAAGGAAGCACCTGAAGTTGAAACCCAGCAGTTTGATTCAATAACCCATTTGCTTAAATAATGTATGTCAAATTGTCTTATCCCAAAATGTCATAAATCCCACCCTTAAGAAAAGAGTGTGTTTGAAAAGATATCACCAAAGACTATCTCTTTCTTCTATACTTTTCTTAAAAGTAAATGCCAAGACCCATGAACACTTTCTATAAATGAATAATTCAGTGAAAACCTCAGAAATGTATAGACTAGTGTCATGGAAAGTCTGCTTTCCTAACAAGTCTATCTTTGATCAGTGATTCATTTACATAGATTCTGTCTACACGTCAATCTTCATGATTTGTGGCACTGCATATTTTAGAGCTTGACATATGTATTCTTTTCACAAGCCACATTTCACAGCAGCCTCCATTGTCTATGATAATGTAGAAAGCACATGAGTAATAAAGCCCAGTTTCTTTCGAGACTACATTAAGACAGACATTCAGACAAGCCTAACAATTACTTTACCTTCATGTTTATCACCAGCCTGCCAGGTTTACTGTCCCTTTCCCTATGGGTTAGATATTCATTCATTCATTCATTCATTCATTCATTCATTCATTCCAAGGATATCTATTGAGCATCCACTCTGTGTCACACACTGTGCCAAGCATAAGAAATACAATGGGGAACAAATCACAAATTTATAATAAAATGAGGTAAACAAACCACAAAATCAAGTAAACCAATAACTAAGAATAATTGCAAATGAAAATAAGATGTATAGGGTATACTATACAATGTACCTATACCTATATGCCTATAACAACCTTATTTTCATTAGAATGATCAGGAATTGGAAATATTGGAGCTCCCTCTGAAATGCTGAAAAGAATGAGAAGACATGTGCAAGGAGCTGTCTTTAATCAAAATGCTCAGGGAGGGTAGGATCTGAGTTATTCAAAAATTCTGCAAATTGAGAGTTGACCAGGAAGCACTCTTGTTTTCTCCTTTATTGTTGGAATATAATAGCCCACTTTCCTGCTTTGGTTACATACACTCAATCAAGATGAACTGTGTTCTGGTTAATCAGGTCTTCACAATGCCCAAGGTCATCATTCCCATCTTCAATCGAGGTTTGATAATATCTCTGGGTTTGCGGGGATCTCCAAAGTGAAAGATCCTTCCTCCAACCCAATGCTGGACTCTGGCATAGACTTAAAGGCATGACAGGCAGAGACGAGCAAGAGCTCATCCTAAACCATATCATGGAAGTTGTCAGGCTTTCCAAAATCAATTTTTAATGTAGGCTTTTAAAAAATTAGCTTCTTTCTCTGAAAATTTGAGTATGTTCTTTAAAGCAACATGAAAATGGTGGTTACTTGAGTTTGGATTAGTTTAACAGCTATGATAAAATAAGTCTAAACATACACACTGGTCAAATTGTCTTGCTAGTAACTAAGGGAGTTTTTGCTTTCTTTTGGTGAGAGTTTTTGTCTTGTTGGAATATTTTTTACACACTTGGCTAAGCATTTATAATAGCCTATCATGACTTTTACCAGAGTTCCCCTTTCACTTCAGCATAAATATATTAGTATAGTAATAGAAAACACCAATTCAATGAGAAGGTAAAGAACAAGGAGCAGGCAGCATTTTATCCCATTTTTATTTTCACCCAAGTTTTAATTTCTCTATAGGTGATTTTTATTTAGTGCCAAACTATTCTGGACTTTGCTTTAATCTGTGTAAATTTACCAACAGGCTTTAGTTACAATGATGCTATACAACAAATAAACATGCCAACAAAGAAAAAGGAGAGAAATGCAACATGCAAAATATCACTGATAAGCCATGTGTAGGCCGCTGAGAAGATATACATGTTATGTTACTTTGGATTGCTTCTGTCTGTACCTTCATGTCCCTTCTCAACTACTGTTCACCTTGCTCTCTGCCCAAGGACACTGACCTGCTTGGAATAGGTTCTGGTTGGGTTCAACCAGTTGGAGGCATCAAGCAGGAGAGAAGAGGGAAGAAGAAGGATGTAGGCAGTATATTTGTGTCCCAGGGTCACTTTAGTTGTGTCCCTGGACTGAAGGGCACAGCTGTTCTTGTGGCAGCTTCCTACATTCCTTCTTCCTTCTGGGTCTCAGGTCAGTAAGTTCTGAAGTTGCTCCTCCCACATTACTGCACTACCCTCGTAACTTCCTCATATTTTGTCCATATCTTTCTAAATAGTCCTCGTGTAAAACCCTACAAAAATGACCTTAAGGCTAGGCACAGTGGCTCACACCTGTAATCCCAGCAGTTTGGGAGGCCGAGGTGGGCAGATCACAAAGTAGGGAGATCGAGAACATCCTGGTCAACATGGCGAAACCTCTTCTCTACTAAAAATACAAAAATTAGCCGGGCATGGTGGTGGGCGCCTGTAGTCCCAGCTACTTGGGAGGCTGAGGCAGGAGAATCAAGAACCTGGGAGGCGGAGGTTGCAGTGAGCTGAGATCGCGCCACCGTACTCCAGCCTGGTGACAGAGCAAGACTCTATCTCAAAAAAGAAAAAAAAAAAAAGATCTTAATATGTGTGTTGTTCATCTGCTTCTTACAGGGTTCTTAACTCGTATTATTTTTTTCAGATAGTTTTTCCCTTTTCCTCAAATATTTTGACAACTGCCGTGCCATAAAATTAAATCAATTGTACCTTATGGTGGAAAATAACTATGTATTCAATTCCTTTTCTCATGCATTTCTTTATTTGATTCGCCAAATAACTCTAAGATTGGTAGAACACTTTTCAATGGCTCTATTTATGGTTTGGAAAATAAAGGCTTAGAGGGAAGAAGTAATTGGACTATAGTCAGCATATAGATCCAGAACCCCTTAAGTGTATGATTTCTTCTTCAAGACTCTGTTCCTTAAACCACGCTATGAGAGTATACTGCAAACACCTAAACAACGTTTGATTATGACCACAAGATAACAACCATAAATTCTGTGTATGCAGAATCTAAAAGAGGTCTGCAAACTATGGCCCAGGCCAAGAGTACCTGTTGCCTGTATCTATAAACAAAATTTTATTAGGACACAGCTGCACACAGTTCATTTATTTATTGTCTATGGCCGCTTTGCTGTCTTTTCTTTTTTTCTGAGACAGAGTCTCACTCTGTCTCCCAGGCTGGAGTGAAGTGGTGCAATCTCGGCTCACTGCAACCTCCATCTCCCAGGTTCAAGCAATTCTCCTGCCTCAGCCTCCCGAGTAGCTGGGGCTACAGGCATGTGCCACCACACCTGGCTAATTTTTTTGTATTTTTAGTAGAGATGGGGTTTCACCATGTTGGTCAGGCTGGTCTCGAGCTCCTGCCCCCAAATGATCCGCCCACCTCGGCCTCCTGAAGTGCTGGGATTATAGGCGTGAGCAACCATGCCCGGCCTGCCACCCTTTTGAGTAAAGGTAGAGAACACATATGACCTGCAAAGTCTAAAATATTTATTATCTGGTCCTTCATAGAAAACACTTGCTGGCCCCTGACCTAAACAAACAAACAAAAAAATCCAAACTTTCTTCACAGTTGCCTGACTGTGGTGCTCAAATTAAATAACCTAAATGTGTCTGAAGACTCTCCGAAATTACATATTAAAGATTAAATAATTTCAGGCCTTATTTTTGTAAAATATCCATGAAGGGTATTTTGGGTAACTCTAAGTTCACCAGAATATTAAAATAATCATAGCGTGTCATTCTATGATTAATCTGGAAAACAGAAGAATTTCTCAGTTTGTTATACTATTTTTTAAAAAACTTCTCTTTAAATAATGTTTTGAAAATAAATTTACTCCAAAGGGATGCTAGAGAGGTAGTTTAACTTTCTTTTCTACTTCCAGAAAATATACCAAGTAAAATAGGAAACACTGAGCCCAAAGACCAGAAATTTTTAAGTTAAAAGTTGGTTTCAACTTAAGAGAAAAAAATCGACCTTGACGGTATTTTGCATACAAATCATTAATGCATACTGCATCAAATATTTGCTTCAGCAAAGGTGTTTATCAGAAAAATAAAGGTTTATTGCTACGTGTAACCTAACTATTTTAAATTAGGGAAAACAAGTAACAGAGAGAGGCTAGAAATCTATTTCTTATTGTGAGGCTTCTGGAAGCCAGGGATTATAGTGAGCAGCTCTAATTTTTCGCTAGTCCCATTTCCACCCAGCAGGACCATGAATCGTATGTCCTGGCCTCCTGCTCCAGGGGGCTGAGTATGTTATTCCCATTGGCCAATTAGCATAAATCACTTTCCCAGCCACAGAGATTGAGTCACAGATGGACCTGTTAGCCAGGCAAGGCCAAATCAGAATCTTTTGTTGGGAATGGATATTGATATTGATAGCATAACACATTACTATCTTCTGAGCTTTGACTTTTAAAGACCTTATGAGCTTGAAATGACCGCTGGTCATTTTCACCACACAAGAACAATCTGCCTAAGCACAGAGTCAACACAAAAGCAAGCAGAGTAGGAACAGAGGGAGTGAGATAGCCTGCTATCTAAGTACCCAGATCAAGGCCACAACGGAAATTAACCAGGCCCTCTATTTCCCTTTTATGTGACTCACTGCTTACTTCCACCTTCCATGTAGTTTTTGGCAAAGTAGTTTGAATAGGCACTTGTCACTTACAGTTGGAAGAGTCCTGACTAATTCATGGTGCAAAGATGAATGTATAAATAGAGACATTTATTCATTGAACATGTATATATCCAATGCCTATCATGGACAAAGCCCAAAAACTAGATGTTTCCACTAGAATGATATAAGCACATAGGGAAGGCTGGTGGAAGAGGATGGAGTTAGGCAGGTGGAGCCTGCTATTCAGAGAAAATTGTGGCATGTACTGAATGGCACTGTAGTATCAAGAGGCACATTTGCTCAGGCATTCATCAAATAATTATTCATATCAATACTCACTCTGTGTTCTTGGCACAGAGGAGACAAAGGAGGGAAAAATGAAACATTGCCCCTTCCCTTGTGGAGCTTACAGGCTCACAAGGAAGGTAGAATTCAATCAAATAACCTCACAGAACTAAGTACAACTGCAATGGATGGGATGGGAAGGGAAGAGAAGGGAAGGGAAAGGAAGGAAGAGTGCAATGCTATATTAAAAAACAAGTGAGAACAGTCATTTGACCTTGTTCGGGAGGTCAGGGAAGATCTGTGTGAGAACGTGTCCATAGCCATTGGCCAGAAGATGCGTGGGAAGAGCTCATGTGAAGGGAAAATGAGTAGCAAGAGTGAAAGAAGGTTGGCATGTCTGGAGCACTGAGAATGTGAGGGGAGTTGAAGGTAGAAGAGCGTCATCCTCCTGCATTCTAGATAATATGACCTGGGGCAGCTCCCATCCACACCTGCTGTCCCTGGTAATTATTAAGAGTGCCCTTTTATCTCAAAAAAAAAAATTATTAAGAGTGCCCTTTTATCTCAAAAAAAAAAAAAAAAACCAGATCAAACATTAAATACTATAGTCCCCTGATCAAAAACCAAATTAGGCTAACAGCAATGTGGTGAAATCCTAATAATGTCTGGAGTTCAGTTATTAGTAATGCACCAATGCTAATTTGTTTGTTTTGACAAATGCAACCCAGAGTGATTTAAGATATTAACTGGGCAAGGGGTATCCAGGAGTCATCCGTACTATAATTGAAATTTTTCCATGACTCTACAAGTATCCCATTATTGTTTATTTAAAAAATAAAACAACACCAGCAACAACAAAAACGACTGACCGAAGGAAAGAAAGTTAAGGAGTTTCATTTTTATCTTAAGGAGAGGAGAAAGGTACTGAAGAGTTGAAGCATGGTGGAGTGGCAAGGAGGAGAAGGAGAGTCCTCAGATCTGTGTTTAAACAAAGCCACTCTAACTGCAGGTGGGGAGCAAACTGGAGGGTGCCTGAGTGACTACAGTGAGATTGGTCCGGGGCCATCTTAGTAGCTCAAGGAGCTATAACAGTACCTTGGACCAGGAGGTAAAGAGAATGGCTAGATACAGGGCCATTTTGAGGATGAAATAAGCAGTAGTTTTTGTGGACTGCATATGGGATGCAGGAGAGGGAGGAGTCAGGAATGAATCCTAGGTTCCTGTACATTTGTTTATGAGTGGGAGTCTGGGGGGACCACACACACGACCCTTCCGTGAGGAGGCCATCCAGGAAGGTGGGGAAGGGTGGATGGATCCTGATATGGAGCTGAAGGGTGAGAGGACAGCTATCAAGCCCCTGCAAGGATTGGCAAGAGCCAGACAGCACCTCAGTTTAAGCACCAGCGGAACATCCAGCAGGTTATCAGGACAACGTGTCAGGCTCCTCAGAGCAAAGGGAGGGCCCAAAGGAATCACATCAAAGTCCTGCTCCTCAAATGGGAACCCAAAGCCACGATAGCATTTGCCACTATAGAAATAGGGTTCAGTGTGGCGATGAGTCCTGCTCTGTGAACCTCCGTCCAGCCTCAGCCTACATGTCCAACATGGAGTGGGGCAGACCTACCAGGAGGAAAGAGCTTCTGTGAAGAGAGGCATTGCCTGGGGGTAAGGGACTTTGGAGACCCCCAGACCTCTAGGGCAAGACCCCAGAACAGTGTCTGGCACATAGTAGACACTCAATATCAGTTGAGGGAAAGAAGGAATGGATGAAAGATACTGAGCATTGATCCCCTCATCTGTGAAATCAGCCCAATAATATATCACTGATTGTGTGAAAAAGGCTAAAATTAGTTGGCAGTGTTGTCTGCAGGGCTGAGCTCATGAAAAGCACTAGAGAAGCTATAGCCATGAAGGGATGAAGGCCTGGGAAAAAATATACGTCATTTTTGTTTATCTGCAGTGACCAGCACATTGCCTTTAATTAGCAATCTAATTATATATTGGGACATTAAAAATGTACACATGGGGCATGAGGATTTTATTCCTTGTGGACAAAGCCACAAGTGTATTATTCACCATTGCATCTCAGGCAGTGTAATCCACTACATGTTTAACAAATAACTGACTAGAATTTATTCATTTAATTCGTCTCCTGCAGCCAACAGAGTATCTCTCTTCGGGAAGGTGACCTCTGTAGTTCTTTTCTTCCCCCCACCCCTTGGCTGGTGTTATGTTTTTCTCTCCAATTATAGTGAAAGTGGGTGGAAAGTATTGGTTCTCTCTGTCCCTGAAAGGAATTCACTTACTTCACTGTCATGGTCCACAGTGACCAAGCTTTGCCTCATAAGCACCACAGCTTCCCCCAAGCCCTGGGAATGAATGAATTACCCTTGGGGTGGATTGTGCAAGAAGAAAAGCCTGCCTGTTCCGGGAATAGCCTCCACATCCAGGAGAAGTGACAGCACCTGTTGGTGACTCTCAGAGAGTTGGCTGGGATGGCAAGGCAGACCGAGAGGCATAAATTCTGAGGTTGGTTTTTGAGCCTGTTAAGCTCCTGAAGGGAAAGCCCAGTGGATGGAACGGGCTATGATTTGTTGCTGCCTGGTCAGAATATGAGTTGGGCTCCCTGGAAGCTGCAACCCTGCTTAATTTACCTGTCAGAGAGCCTGATGAATTTGCCCATAGAGTTTTTAAATAGAAGATAAAGCTCTTCACTCTGTGAGGCTTTCCTCTTCAGTGGGGAACAGATCCCTCACTTGCGTGGGTCGATGAGGCTAATTCAGGGCTCTTCAGCCCCACCCTGTTGAGCACTCTATCTCTACTCTGTAAATATAATTATTTGGAATGGAATTTAGAAGATTGCCCATTGTGTGCTCAGTTTATTTTCCAGTGAAGGCTCCAAGAAGCCAGGTCACCAGTCGCCGCTAGCTGGTGCTCTGCTAGCGTGCCCCGTGGCAGTAGCTGAGTGCCATCCAATGAAAGTGGCTGGACTCAGGGACCCAGAGGAGCTCAGGAGGCAAGGACAGCTCACATAGGTAGAGTGCTCAGCCCCATCGTGACTGTTCACTAATTTTCAGCCTTCTTTGGCCCGCTTCCCTAAAGGTTCTATGCACCATTCCTGTCCTTTCATTAGAAAACATGTTTTTGGGATAGGGATTAAAAATAGACAATTCTTGGAGATACCTGGTCTCCTCTGTCCTTCCACATAAGAGATAAGGAAGAAGAAACATGGAATTCTAGGTTCAGGGTACCCATTAATCTGCAATACTTGGACTATGCCTTTCCACAAAAACTGAATAATATGAAGTCACTAATAAATACAAATAAGTCTGTTGGATTCATGATTCTATAGCAACTGTTAAGTACTAATGTAAATTTACATAACATCATCTTGATCTTTTCTTTGCTGGCAATAATGTATAATTCTATTCATCTTGACAAAGTGAATTGTATACAGAAATTTTCCCATTTAATAAAATATTAATTTTGCTTCTTTTAGAAACTGCTCATTTTTTTCAATAACAAATGGATAATTCAGTTTCTTCTGGTGGAAAAAATACTTAGATTCATATGATCAGTGTGTAATTGTTTTTAAACATCTACATTGATATAAAATAAATAATTTTAAGAGGATAAAAAATACAAAGCACTTTTTAATCCTCTTTAAGCAATACATAAGTAGGTTAAGGGGTTTCCTGAAAACAGTTTACATTTTAAAATTTTATAACAATTAAAAATATGCTCCAAAGCATAAACATGTTCTTAATCAACATTCTTAATCTTAATAATGAACTAAGACAGAATTTTTCTTTTTTTCTTTTTTTTACCATGATTCCAATATTATAAGTCATAAAGGAAAGATTGGGTAGAGTAAAATGAAAAGCTTTGTAGGAAGGGAAAGAAAAAATACAGAAAGTCAAAAATCAAACAACACCCTAGAAAAGCACTGGCAACTTAAGACAGAGTATCGCTATCTTTAATATACAATTAATTCTTACATATCCGTAAGAAAAAGAAATCTAGCTAGCAATCACAATATAAAAATAGCATAGAAAGTTGTAAAGGTAACTCACCAAGGAAGTACAAATAGCCAACATATTCTGGAAATATACTTATACTCACTAATGATTAAAAAAAAAAGCTAAAATTCTGATTTGCAGAAATGTAAAGAATTAGTATGCATTCGAAAACAGAATTAGTACACATGTGAAGGACTGGTCATGTTCACGAATTATTGATAAAAGTCTCAATTTGATTTGTTTCTGGAGAGCACTTTAGGAAACTGAACAAAAACTTTTACCTATCTACATTATCACAGAAATTTCATTTGTAGGAATCTATGCTTTAAAAAATATTTAGGCAAATAATAGTCAAGGTTGTTAGTGAGGTATTGTTGAGTACATTGTGAAAAACAGCATAAATGTCCATTAATAGTGATTTGATCAATTAGTTATGATACTATATGATACACAGGGATATATGCAGCCATTTAGAATGTCATTAATCTATAGGTATTGAAACAGATATTTCTTTAAGGCTGCAATGCAAAAAAAAAAACTATTAAGAAACAGCATGTGTTACTTATGGTTTCAGAAATTAAAAACTGTGACTTACCAAAAAAATCCAAAAATTATTTTAAAAAAACATTTAAGGGAAATACTATCTTCCAACAGATTTTAGTTTCTATTATGTCCCAACCTCAAACAAATATACATAGTTATTTGCATATTCAACTTGTATTTCTTTCTTAAGTACCTTATGTAAAAGATATTTACTTATCCTTTCGGCAGGGACAGATTTTTAAAGGAGATTTTGGTTTATAGCTTGTTTGTAGTGATATTAAGTTTTTATTTCTAAGGAAACTGCAAATGACAGCCTTGTGCTTTCCACTTGAGAGTGACGCTGCTGACTCCTCCACCAAGTTTCACCCTCAGGGAAGTGAAATCACCACGGATGCTATTTTTTTTCACTTGTGAACTAATGTCGATTCACTTATATTTTCTTAAATGCATGCATACATGTATAAATAATTAAATAGCGTCAACAGGATTTAATCAGGGGATACATTTCCCCTATAGTGACTAAAATAGAGTGAAGGACATGAGGACTTGGTATGTAAGGACAATGTTCAAAAACAGTGGCTGGTATAAGCTTTTGCTTTGAAGATGAGTGGGCCTAAAAGCAATGATAGCAACAAGCATATTCACAACCTAGATGGTGATCTATCTCATTGTCCATTAAAGAGAACCAAAGGTCCTCAGAGAAATGGCTGACTCTAGGACTGGGGCAAGGAATATATATGATAAGCCTGGAACATTTTGTTGTGCCAGAAATTAAGAAAGTGTTAAACACGCCAATACACACTCATGCACAATGGCTGCATATCTCAAAGGGATACAGAAGACAACTGAAAGAACTCCCAATGGCCAAAGCTGGAACAATTTGAACAAATAAATACCATGGTATTGGATTCTAACCCAAAGTATAATATATATAGGGGTGAGTCCATTCTGATGTAAATATATGACTGAATAAATAAATAGGAGAAAAGAGACAATCTCCTATGCAGAGGAATTTCAAATGACTTAGGTAGATACTCTGTACTTAAGGAGAGGAAGTATAACTCCCTACTCCACAAGTGTGAGCTGATTACAGAGCCATGTTTTTGAAAGGTACAGTTTGGAAAGTAAAAACAATAAAATAAAAATGAACAGTAATTTTACAGTGGAGAAATCTGACACACACTACCTCAGCCAGGTGATCAAGGACAACATAAGCCATGATAAGTCACGTTGATAGGGTGTGTGCTTGGTAGGATGTGATGAGATGGAACTTTACCTCTGTGGTTTTCACTCTCTAAGCATATTATCGCAGCCTAATTTTGAGAAAAAACATCAGACAAATCCCAATGGAGAGACACTCTACAAAACAACCAACCGGTATATGCCTCAAAATTCTCAAGGACGTCAAAAATCGGGAGAGTCTGAGATGTATTCACAGTCAAGAAGAGCCCAGGCAGACTAAGATGAAATGTAATGTGGTGTCTTGTAGCAGATCTCAGAACAGAAAAAAAGAGCCTTGGTAAAAACTGACAAATCTAAATAAAGTATAGACTTCGGTTAATAATGATGTAACAATATTTGCTCATTGGTTGTGACAAATGTACCATATTAATTTAAGGTGTTAAATTAGAGGAAATTGGTGTGGAGCCTATGAGAACTCTGTGTACTATCTTTGCAACTTTTCTGTAAATCTAACATTATTCTTTAAAAAAAATTTTTTTTATTAAGAAACAGCATGTATCGCTTTTGGTTCCAGAAATTAAAAAGTGGGCAACTTACCAAAAAATTCAAAAATTATTAAAAAATATTTAGGGGAAATAACACACACAGTCCAACTGATTTTAATTTCTATTATGTCCCAAACTCAAACAAATATGCATAGTTATTTGCATATTCAATTTCTATTCATTTCTTAAATACCTTATTTAAAAGATATTTACTTATCTTTTTGGCAAGAACATGTTTTTAAAGGAGATTTTTATTTATATCTTGTTTGTAATGATATTTAGTTTGTATTTCTAAGGATACTGCAAATGACTGACTAAATGAAGTTTATGCTGACCACTCTTTCAAAAATTGTTATTTTTTTTAAATTGTTATCTTTTAAAGAGTGCTCAGGGTAGTTACTTTTTTAAATGACTGTTATTTTAAACAATTGTTGTAAAAAATGTTATTTTTTAAAGAGTGGTCAGGGCAGACTTCATTTAAGCATTCATATTGAGCAGAGACGTAAAAACAGTAAGGAAGCCAGTCGTGTGGATATCTAGGGACAGCCTGTGTAAAGGCAGCATGTGACTGGCTCGTCCCTTTTAAGGGGGAACAGAGAGACCAGTGTCCTAGCAGTGGTCAGGGTTGGGGAGCTGGTGTTGGTAGTGAGAATAGAGGTCAGAGAGGACAGAGGGCAGTGGTGGGTAACATATATAGGACCCATAGCATATACAGACCCATAAGCCATTTCAACGCCTTTGCCTGCGTAAGAAGAGTGGCCAGTGGAAGCTTTCCAGCAGAGAAACAGAACCCGACTCCCTTTGGAAAGATTCACTCTGTCTGATATGACTGTGAGAGGCAAGGATGAAATAGGCTGTTTCGGTCATTCAGATGAGAGGCGATGGTGACTGGGACCACTTTAACAGTGGAGGTGATAAGAAGCAATTATATTTCATAAAAGCAGTTATATTTCAAAGGTGTTTTTTATCCAATGGGATATAAGGTAAGAGAAAGAGAAGTATCAAAAATAATTCAAAAAACTACCAGGCATAGTGGCTCACACCTGTAATCCCAGCACTTTGGGAGGCCGAGGAAGGAGGATCACTTGAGCTCAGGAGTTTGAGACCAGCCTTGGCAACATGGCAAAATCCTGTCTCTACAAAAAATACACACACACACACACACACACACACACACACACACTAGCTGGGCTTGGTGGCATGCGCATATCTGTGGTCCTAGCTACTAGGGGGATCACTTGAGCCTGGGATGTTGAGACTGCAGTGAGCTGAGATTGTGCCATCGTACTCCAGCCTGGGTGACAGAGTAAGACCCTGTTTCCCAAAAAAAAAAAAAAAAAAACAAAAAACAAGAAACTATGTTTTGTGTTATGCATTTACACCCTAAGTTATATCAAAGAACGTTTGGGGATTTGCCATATTTCACAAATCAACATGTAAGTCCCTTCATTAATGTGATGGCAGTTATGCTCTGTCCATTGCTCCACTCTGTGGTTTGGTATTTCCTGTATCCAGTCTTAGGGCTTCTTCCTGCATGGTATGTTTTGTCCTATTGTTTAGCCTTGAGGCTCCAGTAAGGCAACAAGTGGGCTGAAAGCAACTTTCCCAGAAAGGACAAAGCTTTGGGGTACAGAGGGATCTTATTAGTGGGAAACTGCTCCTAGGAGAGGAAAGCTCTATGATGCAAAAAGCAAGTGTTTTCCGCTTTTTCTGAATAAAACAAGAACCTACACATTATATTTTCAAATGCAGAAATACATGTAAATGTAATTTCAGGAAACTGTGCATTTATCCATTGAACACTCAATTCAGGCTAATGACACCCATTCTTGTCTTAATGACCATACTAGGAAATTTTCTTTCATTATTATTAAGTAATTGAACTTTTTAAAAAAATTATTATTTTCATTTTAAAAATGAAGAAAATATTTTAAGTTACACAAATAGATGCTGCTATATGGACAAAAGTTTCAATTTTCCTGAAACTGAACTGTAAACATATATTTGGCACTGCCATATTATAGTTTAAAATATTAATTGACCATGTGAAGAATGCAAGTCTGAATGTGACATGCAAGTGACCTAAGGTAACAGTATAAAAGTAAAGACCACAAAAAGGGAAGCTGCACAGAAGTTGAGGATAGCCTATGTAAAGCTGGAGAGAAGTTCGTCTTTGGTAACGACAGGTGAATTTTAGCTCCTGGCATTTTTTTGTTTGTTTGTTTGTTTGAGACAGAGTCTCGCTCTGTCGCCCAGGCTGGAGTGCAGTGAGGAGATCTCTGCTCACTGCAAGCTCCGCCTCCCAGGTTCAAGCCATTCTCCCGCCTCAGCGTCCCGAGTAGCTGAGATTACAGATGCCCGCCACCACGCCCGGCTAATTTTTTGTATTTTTAGTAGACATGGGGTTTCACCGTGTTAGCCAGGATGGTCTCGAATTCCTGACCTCATGATCCGCCCACCTCGGACTCCTAAAGTGCTGAGATTATAGACGTGAGCCACTGCGCCCGGCTGCTCCTGGCATTTTTACCTCCCCTCGGATAGGCCTGACAAATTTACGCTTCTCAGGAACATTTTAATACTGGCCACCTTCACGCAAATAAATCAATTTTAATTGTTTATGTAGTCTCCGTGTTTTGAAAATGGGCATAATCATACTCAGAACTTAAATCATTGTAAGGATTCAGTGACATTATATATAAAGTATTTAACGCTATGTCAAGATGCATGTTCAACAAATTGTTCATTACAATAGCAATTGAACAATTATCAATAGCAATAGAAAAATTATAAATTATAATAACAGTTGATATAATTATCAATAACAAATTATCAATCATTATTATTAATTGTGAAATTTAGGGCACTTTGAGAAGACCCCAAAAGACTGTCATAACATACTTCATAGACAGGAGAAAAATCCTAATAAAACTGTCAGCAATATAAACTACAACCCCTCGTTCAGCTACACAAGGACACGGAACAGTGACATGAGAGACAATTATGTAAATATGGCCACCATCCCTATTTTCCAAAGTCCTGATTTCAGACACTGCCTTTGCTTGTTTCCATATACCATATTTCAGTGTCAAACAGCAGCTCCCAGCTTGCCTCTGACACTCTGAATTAGCATAAAATGTCGTTGTCAAATCATATGTTCCCATTTTTAATTGTCAAAGAATTGTTTGCAATAATATCAAGTTTAATGGCTGCACACCAATCACGTCACCTGACATATCTGTATTCCATTTAACACACCATTGTCTCTGCATTACAGAAGTAGGCTCCAAGAAAGAAAGGAAATCAGCCCGTACATCTGAGCTTTCAGTCCAAAGGCAGAGAAGCAGTGCAGAGCAAGCAGGAAATGCAGGGTGCTACTCGCAGCCTAGAGCAATCAATGCAAATCTATGCCACCGTTAGAAGGTGTTTAATTCCAATAATAGACATCCTGTGATTGATGAATCTTTCGCAGCTGTTTTCTATGTAGCTGCTTAATTAAAGCCTGCTGGCAGAGGTGGTTGCTTACGTCAGCAAGTTGCTGACCCCAGAGTATCCCAGTTGGGGATCTGCCAGCAGATTGAAAGGAGTGGCTAGGCCATAAGTTGCGGCTTAAGAGTTGATGTGAAGTCAGTGCATAACATGACGCGTCAAATTCCATCAGCTTCCTAATAACACCAACACACTGACAAATACAGCACTAGGTAGTGGCTGATTCCATGGTCATTTCTGTCTTGCCTTTGACGTGGTCACCGAGAAACGCTTCCCTAGTGATCAAGCTTAATCCCATGTAAAGGCTTTGTCAAGAACCTCAGACTACCCACCCTTAGGTAATATCATAACCACATCATAACATAATATCATAACTAGTCATCAGAGATGACTGTTGTTTGCACGTAATTTATTTGGGTACTGTCCTGGACTCCAGGTAGGAAAAAAGGTTGACACAGCCATTCTGAAAAACAAATTTGAAAATACATATGCCTCAAAACTCAGAAATCCTAATTCTTGCCATTTACTCTAGAGAAAACACAGCACAAATTCAAGGGAAACATGTACACAGTTGCTTGTTAGAGTATTGTTCATGCTGTAAAACTTAATAGTAACAAAAATTTGGTGGCACTATTCACAATAGCAAAGATTTGGAACCAAGCCAAATGTCCAACAATGATAGACTGGATTAAGAAAATGTGGCATGGCGCATATACACCATGGAATACTATGCAGCCATAACAAATGATGAGTTCATGTCCTTTGTAGGGACATGGATGAAGCTGGAAACCATCATTCTCAGCAAACTATCACAAGGACAAAAAACCAAACACCGCATGTTCTCACTCATAGGTGGGAATTGAACAATGAGAACACAGGGACACAGGAAGGGGAACATCACACACCAGGGCCTGTTGTGGGGTGGGGAGAAGGGGGAGGGATAGCATTAGGAGATATACCTAATGTTAAATGACGAGTTAATGGGTGCAGCACACCAACACGGCACATGTATACATATGTAACTAACCTGCACGTTGCACACATGTACCCTAAAAGTATAATAAAATAAAAAATAAAAAAAAATTTGGAAACAATCAAAATGCTGGTCAGTGGAGGAATAATAAAATTGTGATATAACTGTGCCGTGGAATACTATACTGCAGTTAGAAGAATCAAGGTACATTTGTCATTATAAATATAAAAAACATAAGGGTAAATGATTTTGAAAAGTTGCAGTATGTATAGTTCATACCAAATAATGTATTTGTATGAATTCTAAAATTATGTACTAAGCAATATTTTATATGTTTTGGAATATATGTATATTAAGTTCGTGATGGGAGATAGATAGTTAAGTGTTCAGATTAGCTGCCAATGCTCAGAAAGAGGTGGAAACTGGAAAAAGAGACAAAAGGAGACAAGAGTAGCCATGGAGTTATTATTTGAACAGAAATGACATTGTGTTGGTATCAGGGTAGATGATTGACTGAATCCATTTGATTCTGTGTACCTAAGGTCCCGCATGGAGACAAGAAGTTTAGGAACGTCTTGTGAGGAGTGTGGCTTTAAGGACAAATGCAGTACAAGAAACTTGAGCTCTGTGTCAGCTCTTCCAACCAACCTCCCCTCCTGTGCCTGCTGCAGTCTGTCCTCAGAAAAGGGAGCTGGAGGCTCAGACATCATACATGGTTTAGGCATTGGCCTCTGTGTGCACACTGACGACAAGGACTCCAGTTTCAAGAACAGCTTGGTGATACTGTCACCCTGTGCTGCAAGCACATCCAAACCATCCACTCACTGTCACCCCTGCCAACACTGAAGATGTTTCAGAGACTATTAGACTGGACCCAGGCATTTACTAATCCATCATGCCATCATGTTCTCCGTAATGCTCTTCTCTCTGGCTCTGAGACCAGCCTGGCTAACATGGCGAAACCCCATCTCTACAAAAAATATAAAAATAAGCCAGGTGTAGTGGCATGGGTCTGTAGTCCCAGCTACTGGGGAGGCTGAGACGTGAGAATCACTTGAACCCAGGAGGCGGAGGTTGCAGTGAGCCGAGATTGCACCACTGCACTCCAACCTGGGCAACAGAGTGAGACCCTGTCTCAATAAATAGATAAATAAATAAATAGCCCGGGCATGGTGGCTCACGCCTGTAATCCCAGCATTTTAGGAGGCCGAGGCAGGTGGATCACCTGAGATCAGGAGTTCCAGACCAGCCTGGCCAACATGGTGAAACCCCATCTTTACTAAAAATACAAAAATTAGCTGAGCATGGTGGTGGGCACCTGTAATCCCAGCTACTTGGGAGGCTGAGGCAGCAGAATTGCTTGAACCTGGGAAGCAGAGGTTGCAGTGAGCCGAGATCACATCATTGCATTCCAGCCTGGGGAACAAGAGCAAAACTCTGTCTCAAAATAAATAAAACAAAATAAAATAAAATGAAACAAAGGTGTCTCAATTTGCTTCCATTGACCTAATAAAAGAAATATTTCTAAAAACAACCACAGTGGTTTAGCAGCTGTCTTTATTCACCTTTTCAGCAAAGCAGACTAAATGCAGCTGACATTCATATTGAAATAATTTGAGTATAAATGACTTTCAAATATTTCTTTCTTAAAATAGAGAAGGGTCTGTCCTTCATATTTGAAGATGACATTCATTCTGGTTATCCATAAGGCAGTGTGGTGAAATGGCTTTGTAACACTTATTTTAGTTTTGTTGGAATGTCTTTAACAGTTAAGTTCTTGTAAAAGATAACATGGATTTAACTCTAGGCCCGATAATGGAAATTTGTTTGCCTCCAAGCTAAGTTTATAAAGTGGAACAGTAATAGTACTAAATGAAATAAACTCATGGGGAAACTCCATAGAAAGGACAGAAAATTCCAAAAAGTAACCCCTGGTCTATAGCTTCTGTGTGTTTCTTTTTGGGGGAATGGGGGAAGCTCTTCCATTTTACTTCATGCATTAGGCTAATCACTCAGTTGTGATTTTTCGGAACCATGTGGCTCTTATGCAGAGGCACCTCTTACAGCTGCAAGGATACTTCTAAAAGCTTGGCTTCCCTCTGATTATCTACTCCTAGTCAACCTGCTCTCTTTTAACCATTCTATGGCTACCAACTTATTGGATCATTTCCTGAAATAAAGCCAAGGGGATCCCTGTAGTAACTAGACTCATAGAAAGAGTTTTCCAACAGTGGAAACTCTTGGTTCATCCCTTTGGCTGCTTTTGATTCAGATAATGTGCAAGGAACTTCATCGACCAATCTCTATTACAACCACATGGTCAGTTCCCTGACTAAAGCCAACTGGGATCTTTTTCATTCTTCCAGGTTAAGGCTAAGGAAATTCAAATCTTGATGGTCTAAAATTGTCTAGGTATAAGAACAGAATTAAGGCAGGAAAAGCTGAAGGAGAAAGGCAGACTTGGCCATAAAACAGGCTCATCCACCGCTTCTTGTGGGAAGACATGAGTCTGTTGGAAACCAAAGTAGAATCTCTGCACATCTGCACCAAGAGAAACCTTCTGAGAAACGGAGAGATCAGCTCTGCTTATTAAAATAATTATTGTGTCTGTTTAATCATTAATTCTGAATAGTGTTCAAACCACTAGTTCTGAATAGTCATCAAATTAACAAAGTATTATACAAGTTAATACTAATTCAATTGTCTTTAGAATCATTAAATTGATTTCAGCAGTAAGTAAAAGGGTAGCGGTATTTTATGACAAAAGTATGAAAATAAGAGAGCCCCAGGAGTACTGAAAACAATAAAATTTTCTCAATCTTGCCCCATGAAATCCTACTTAAAATAGCTTTAGAGGGTTCACTACATTCTCTATTCTCCTTGAGCAACATTTGGGCAAATTTTTCCCATTGGCCATCAGCAAACACGTGGAGGTGTGTTTGAGCAGCCTAAAATGATGATCCATACAGATTCAGGAACTCCCTAATTATTTCCAGTTAGGCCCACAAAAGTGGAAGACTCCTGAGATGGGCCATAACTCGTATTGTTCTAGGGCTTAGTTATTGTAACTTTCCCAAACAAAGAAATGGCTATAATTCTGTGTATACTACAGAACTTCTCCATCTGCCATATCTAGGACAGCCATATTATCTGATAATATTAATTTTTGTTAATGCATTAATTATTAACAACATTTAATTATTTAAATAAAGGTGGCTTTGTAACTCAGGAATGGAAAACCAAACATCATATGTTCTCACTGACATGTGGGAGCTAAGCTATGAGAACACAAAGGCATAAGAATGATACAGTAGACTTCGGGGTCTTGGGGGTGAAGATTGGAAGGGGGGTGAGGGATAAAAGACAACATATATGGTGCAGTGTATACTGATCAGGTGATGGATGCACCAGGATCTCACAAATCACCACTAAAGAATTTACTCTTGTAACCAAATACCACCTGTACCCCCAATAACTTATGGAAAAAAATAAAAACAAATAAAGGTGGTACTGAATTATTGAATGAATATAATTCCCCAATACATTTTAAGGAGGTTGGAGGGTGCTAACCACAGGGCATTTTGGAAGCATTGTAATAAGTTAGGAGAGGCAAATTCTACATACAATAAAGATGAGGGATTTGTAAAATCTGAGAAGTATTTGAGAGCAGAAGATTACATTTAGGGAAATCTGAGTGCTTTATGGAAGGAAAGAGGAAAAGAGACAAAAAGAACCCAGGAATAACAACATCTAAAAAGGCCACTACATGAACTTTTCTAAGTTCTAAATTTTCTTATGAGACAACTCACTCCTCTGCTTTTCCTAGCAGATCTTCAGTAGATTCTATGCTGACCAATGCTTGCTTCTCTCTTATTAGAATGGGGGTGAACATAGACAGATAGTTTCAAGAGGATAATGAAGGGACAACTGACATCTGGGTCACCTATGGTGTGTTTCAGCAGTTTCCACCATACACCATGTATGACATTAAGCCAATTCTCCAATAGATACTCCATTAATAGCTGAATCCCTTTTTCTCATCCATTATCTTACATTATCTACATTGGTCAACTCTTACATATTCACTCAACAAATATCCATTGAACACTAACTTTTTAGGGGATACTTAGCTAGATCTTTGAGAAAGTCAGAGTTGAATCAGACATTTATCTTGCCTTTGAAAGGAAAACAATCCAATAGGAACAGTGAGACCTAGGCACTGGTAACTATAATACAGTGTAGAAATTGAGAGATGCTGCAAGAATGGGAGATTAAAGCATTTAATCAAAGGGAAAGGAGTTAAGTAAGAATGTGTAGAAGATTTAGGACTTCAGTTGATTCTGAGAGGAGATTTAAAATCAATCAAAATCGATGAGTCAGATGTTTTCAATAAAACAGTGATCAGCAATTCAGAATTTTGTTGTGCTGATGGTTACTGCAATAAAATGTTTCACCCCCTTGCAAGGCTCATAGTCCAAAGGTATAAGATTTGGATAGTAGAACAAATCCTTTATGTGATTCATACTCCTATCTATAGCAACCAAATGTGACATGAAGAATAACAAAAAGAAAAAAACCGTGTACTTGGGAGACATTAAACGTACATGTTTTCTTAGTCCGTTTCTACACTGCTATAAAGAACTACCCAAGACTGGGTAATTTATAAAGTAAAAATGTTTAATTGACTCACAGTTCTGCAGGCATAACAGGAAGCATGACTGGGAGCCTTCGGGAAACTTGCAATCATGGCGAAAGGCAAAGGGGAAGCCAGCACTTCTTACCATGGCAGACCACTAGAGAAAGAGAGAGCAAACTGGGAAGTGCTACACACTTTAAAAAAAAAAACAGAGCTCATGAGAACTCACTCACTATCACGAGAACAGCAAGGGGGAAATTTGCCACTTGACCCGATCACCTACCACCAGACCCCACCCCTGACACATGGGGATTACAATTCCAGATGAGATTTGGGTGGAGCCAAATCTCATTCCAGATGAGAGCCAAACCATATCCAATGTACTCTGCAATTCTTTGACATTTTATTATTTCTAAAGAATGGAGAGGGCTGGGTGTGGTAGCTCACACCTGTAATCCCAGCACTTTAGGAGGCCAAGGTGAGTGGATCACCTGAGGTCAGGAGTTGAAGATTAGCCTGGCCAACATGGTGAAACCCGATCTCAACTAAGAATACAAAAAAAATAAATAAATAAAAATTAGCTGGGCGTGTTGGCAGGTGCCTGTAATCCCAGCTACTCCGGAGGCTGAGGCAGGAGAATCGCTTGAACTGGGGAGGCGGAGGTTGCAGTGAGCCAAGATCACGTTACTGCACTCCA
Organism: Pongo abelii; assembly: GCF_028885655.2. NCBI lineage: Eukaryota > Metazoa > Chordata > Mammalia > Primates > Hominidae > Pongo > Pongo abelii. Next base: position 129,872,461 of record NC_071996.2, read on the forward strand.
GCCTGGGCAACAGAATAAGACTCCATCTCAAAAAAAGAAAGAATAAAAATACTCATCCTCTATAATCACATAAAATATGTCTCCTCTTTCCAAAACTATGGCATTGCCCTTCCAAAGTGGAAATCAAACTAGGGAACAGAGACTTACAGAAGCTGAAAACTGGTAACTTTAGGGTAATAATTCTACTAAAATTTTTTAATCCAACTCTGTCACTTTAATTATAAAATAATAAAAATAATTAGACTACACAGAAAAAAGATAAACTCCAATTTAAAATACAATTGTAATGGGGGAGAAAGCAATTTTTCTTAAAGAATATTATTCTAGGCCCTTACTCAATAGTGTGGATAGCATTTAAATTCCTTTATCGCAGCTTAAACTGGTGCTGCTTTATAGAAGTGTTCATATCTGTAATGAGGCTCGAACCCCATACACTAACACATTCAACCACAAGCTAAATGCAATTGCTGAATATTAACGAACTTATTGTAGGAAGAGCTACTGAGTTTTCACACATTGTCTTACTCAAAGCTGACTCTATTTCAGCAGAACTCTGCCACCATCTGTCATGATACCAAATATGACTGATCATGAAATAAATAAATGACTGAAAAAATGTGTTCAATTACTTCCTTTGGAGCTTACCATACAGCAAGGGTCAATCCAGGCCAATGTAGCTTGCCACTATATCTAGCTTTCTACGGCTCTCACCGCCACTACACTCCTAATTATTATATATTTCCTAATATCGCTAGACCTAATTTTGTGTTTATGCAAAACAGAAATGCAGATCCTGCAGAAGTGTCTCACAGTATATAAATTGTAGATACATTAGAACTGATTATTAAGTCCTGGTTTCTTTTCCCTCCCCTACCCCACACACACACACACACACACACACACACACACACACCCCCTAATTACTCACTACATTTGGGCATGCTAAATAAAATAAACAAATTAGTCAAAAAAATTTAAGCTCCTTATGCTTATAGATGGAACATAGGAGTAAAGAGTGCAAGAAAGGATAAGCCTGGATCATGGGAATATCGTGCCTGGAGACCTCACATGAGGTCAGTACTTTTGCTGGATTACTTTTAGCTGTCATGCCATGAGCCTTGTCCTATGACATTCCTATTTTATTTTGCCACTCAGATGTTGTTGAGAATATTTTTCATGATAGGACACAAAGGTCTCTCTGTGAGCAACCACTTGACAATTTTTTTTTTTTTCATTTCCAGTTCCAACAATAGATGTATTTCTCGTTAAGTTACTAGCTTTGCTTTTCATCCTACAGGCGATGTAAGTTGTGAAATTCATCATTTTTCCTTTTTTATATTTACTGCTATGAAACCCAACCCCAGAAAAGTCCATGATCCATCTCTTCTGAAAACAGTCTCCCAGATGTCTAGAGCACAAGAATCAAGGGGCCATTCTCACGATGCCTCGTTAGCCTCAGATTCTGGCCTCACAGCCCAGCAGGTGTGCAGCATGATTGCTAACTGAACTCTCAGTTCACCGTATTTTTTCTTAGTTCATGATTTCCTCACTTACATGTATTATTATTTTGTAGGCAGTTTTAATATATCTATCTTCAATCTGAAGAGTATAAGTAGATTGTTTAAAGCTATAGAAAGCCTAATGCTCATCAAGATTTCCCAGTGAAATTTATCTGCTATATTATTAGGACTTTCAGAGAGATCATGAGCCTACACTGGTATTTCTATCATGTTCACAGATTTGTGCACTCATAAAATTGTTTAGCTAACAAAAAAGTGAGACTGCATATTGCAATGTTTAACCAAGCAGGTTTTAGAGCCAGTCTAATGGTGTTCAACTTCCAGCTCTGTCATTTAACAGCTGTGAGACCAAAGGAAAATTGCTTAACCCCTCTTGGTTTCCTCATCACATAAAATAAGAATAAAAGTAGTAACTACTTCATAAGGTTATTATGAAGAGCAAATGAATTAGGTGAAAAGATTTAGCACAGTGTCTGGAGGCTGGTAAATAATATAAAAGCATTTATGTCATTGGTGTATCAATCTAAATTCTTCTTTGTGTTGTATCTGGTACATTTAAAACACCTTCTTAACATTCTTACCTATTATGTAAGTATTAAGCATCACTGTGAGTAGTTAAAAATGAAAGTAATCTGCACAGAAAGTGAAATAATCCCCCAAATAAAAAAGCGACCTACATAATGGGAGAAAAATATTTGCAAACCACGTATCTGATAAAAGGTTATTATCCAAAATATACAAGGAACTCAAAAGGAAGAAAACAACCAAATTTTTTTAATGAGCAAAGAACCCGAATAGACATTTTTCCAAAGAAGACACACAAATGGCCAACAGGCATACAAAGAGGTGCTCATCATCACGAATCATCAGAGAAATGAAAACCAAAACCACAATAAGATATGATCTCACACCTGTTAGGATGGTTATTATTAAAAGAAAAAGAGATAACGAGTGTTGGTGAGAGTATGGAGGAAAGGGAAACTTGTACACTGTTGGTGAAACTGTAACTTGGTATAGCCATTATGGAAAACAGTATGGAGGTTTCTCAAAAAATTAAAAATAGAACTACTCCAGCAATCCCACTTCTGGGTATATATCTAAAGGAAATAAAATCAGCATTTTTGAAGTTATTTTAAGTTATAAGATGTTATCTTTTATATAAATATTACCATATGATATGTTTATAGTATATTTATAGTTTATAATTTTATAATATATTATATATTAAAATATTATCTTTTATATAAATATTATCATTTTATATGATAAAAGATATTTTATCAAGTAAAATCAGCATCTATACCACCATATTCATTGCAGCATTATTCACAGTAACCAAGATGTGCAAACAACCTAAGCGCCGATCAATGGATAAAGAAATTGTAATATACCAAGAGATGAATTTTTTGTTTTCACCTCTTGGCATAGTGCTATTTAAAAGGCTTGTATTTTCTCTTTATGCAATTTTCACCTTTACTTTCAAAGTGTTTTGTTGTATTTGGCTATTGCAGAGAATGCATTGTCCTATCATTTGTAAACTTGGTCTGCTTTCTACATTCATGGTATGGAAATGATGTGATTCTTTGTACAGTTTATGCTGATGTTCCTTGTAATGCAGTAGCGGCTATTTTGCCTTCCCTCTTCTTTCTCATCATTTTGTAAACTCCATAATTATGAAGTGATTGCTTGAGAAAATAACATATAAACATAGAATAGAGTAGACTGACCAAGATGGTTTACAATTTCTTTTTTTAACTGGGTTATTATGTATTTCTGAACCACTTGGCAGAGAAATTCGCAATATTAATGTTCATATTTTGAGTAAAGGAAGCTAAAACCATATTTTCTTTTTGGTACTACATGCATTAGCAAAAGGTTAGGTAAGTTTGTGAAGTAATATTTAACATCTCAAAAAATAGTCTTGCGTGTTCCATAGTTTTGTACTAATTCAGTCATGTCATAGGCACTACATCAAGTACAAATAGGTTGTTTACTTGTTTACAGTCGTATAGTAACAAATTCTCCCTCACAGCTTCAGACTGGTATCTATAGACTTATAGTTCAAATACAATACCTAAATATCCCAAGTAGTTCTTCCTAAACCCAGTTGAGCATAGAAGAGAGGTAACAGGGAGGTGCAGTGTGTGGAAGCTGCAAACAAGTAGGCCAAAATGAAAGGAATCTACACAGAAAATGAAATAACCAACACAAAAAAGAAACCTGCAGAATGGGAGAAAATATTTTCAAACCACGTATCTGATAAAGGGTTATTATCCAAAATATATAAGGAACTCAACATCAAGAAAACAAATAAACCAATTTTTTAAATGGGCAAAGACCCTGATTAGATAGAGTTTGAATCTTGCACTGGTAATATATCAGAGCCCTATTAGTTTAGTGATTAGGTATGAGGATAGGAAACGCTTTCTGTAATCATATGAAAAAGCTGAACAAACTGAAAGTGAACATTTTTTTGGACCCAAGAAAAAGGAAAGAATAATCACCCAGAGAAGTCTCCACAGCAAAGGCCTAGAGAAAAAGAATTTACCAGAACCTTATTCAAGCCAGGAAGACATCTGTCCCCAACTAGTCCTCTCTAGCTTTCCTGTCTCACTAGGGAAGGGAGCCATGGAAAAATACTTGGGAAGATCACAGCCCAGAGACACAAGTCAAGAAAAATACCAAATCAAGGACACTAGAGAAAGTCAAAACCTCCAGTCCTACAGCTACAGCAAACAATAAACACAGCACAGTTACCAGCCATATTCATATAAATCCTCACACTAAAGGCCTAGTTATCTCAGTTCCTATTACCCAATGCAACATGTCCAGCTTCCAAGAAAAAAGGATAAGGCATTCCAAACCAAGAAAAAATAAAAAATAAAAAAGGAAAAACAGTCTTAAGAGGCGTAGTAAACAACAGAAACAGACTCAGACATGACACAGATGTTGGACTTATCAGGCAGGGATTTAAATTCATTATAATTAATGCATCAAGGGCTCAATGGGAAAAAAGTAGACAGCATTCAAGAACAGACAAGTAAGGTAAGCAAAGAGATAAAACCCTAAGAAAGAAACAACGGGAAATGTTAGATATTAATTTCTTTGATAAGCACATTAATACTCTAAACATCAGGAAACAGAATTGCTAAGAAATAATCAAAAGCAAATTCTAGAATTTAAAAACAGTATGAGAGTAATAAAAAATACTTTTAATGGGCTCATTAATAGACTGAGAAAAGAATCGATGAGCTTGAAGATATATCACTAGAAATTCCCAAACTAAAAAGCAAAGAGAGAAAAGAGTAAATAAAACAGAAGAGAACATCCAAGAACCCTAGTACAATTTCAAAAGGTGCAATGTGCAATTAAAATACTAGAAGAAGAAAAAAAGAACGGAGCATAAATATTTGAGGTGACAATGACCTAGAACATTCTAACATTAATGACCAACACCAAACCACAGATTCAGGAAGCTGAGCAAACACCAAGCAGGAAAAATATCAAAAAACGGACACCTAGCATATACTATGCAAATTACAGAACACCAAAAACAGAGAAAAAGTTTGAAGGAACTAGAGAAAAAAAATCTTACCTATAAGGAACAAGGATAAGAACTACAAATGTACCATAACTCACCTACCATCAAATATACAATTTGAACAGCTCTATAGCTATTAAGAAAATTTAACTCACAATTTTAAAACTCCTAAAAATGGGATCTCCAGACTCAGAGTTTCAGTGGAGTTTTATCAAAGGTTGAAAGGAGAATTAACACCAATTCTACATAATCTCTTCTAGAAAATAAAAAAAAAGTGAACACTTTCCAATTAATTTTAGGAAGTTAGCATTACTTTGATACCCAAAACAGAAAAACATAGTACAAAAAATGAAAACTACACACCAACATGTCTCATAAATGTAGATATAAAAATCCTTAGCAAAATATTATCAAACAGAATTCAGCAATATATAAAAATAATTATACATGATAACAAACTAGGATTTATTTCAGATAATTTAAGCTTGTTCAACACTGGAAAATCAACCATTGTAGTTTACCTCATCAACAAGCTAAAAGAGAAAAGCAATATCATAACATCAATTAATACTAAAAAATCATCTAACAAAATCTAACATTCATTCATATTGTAAAACTTCTCAGCAAACTAAGAATAGAGGAGAATTTCCTCAACTTAATAAAAAAAATCTATTTGAAAAAAACAAATCCCTACAGATGACATCATACATATAATGAGAAACTAGACATTTTCTTCCTAACGAGGGAAAGAAATTAGGCCAGAATGGGGTTTGGATCATGATCCCAAAAGACACACTCCCAAACTCCATACTCTCTAACGTTGAAATCTTCCCTAAAGATCAAAATCTGTAAAGCCCAGATCCCTGTAGTCTAAAATCCCTACCATGTAAAATCCCGAAAATCACAATCCCAAAAGATTAAAATCCCTAATGTTGAAATCCTAAAAGCTGGATTCTAGGGGAAGATTAGTGTGTTTTCAGCTGTACACACAATTAGTTGCTGAATGTTAGACACAACTATTACTTTGTTGTTGTCTTTATTTGCCAGTTAAGTATAATTTAAGGAGATGTATATGGATGCCAAACTGACAGTAGGTAGATTTGTGAACTTAATTTTAGGTGTCAACTTGAATGGATAAAGGAACACCTAGAAATGGAATAAAGCATTATTTTGGGTGTGACTGTGAGGGTGTTCCCAGGAAAGATTAGTATGTGAGACTGGGTAAACTATGCGGGGAAAGATCTGCCCTCAGGGCTGGCAGGCACCATCTAAACGGACAGAGTCCCGGAGAGAACGAATACTGAAAGCAAACTGGTCTCTCTGAGAGCTGGGACAGATTTCTTCTGCTGCCTAGGACATCAGAAATTTGATTCCATTAAAGTATATTATCACAATGATGACTTTGTATGCAAGCATTGTGTGTATACGTGAAAACATTGAAACTTTCTCAATAAATGAAGAGATGTTCTTTCTATACAATTGCATTTGTGAAAGATAAAATTTCTTGAGATCTCACCTCTTTGGACAAATGGTGGTGACACACAACAGTTTTTGATCATCCCATTAAAAGGCTGTTCACTACAGTATTTCAGATGACCACATAGTGATATGTTTATATATATATATGTGTGTGTGTGTATATATATGTGTGTGTGTGTGTGTATATATATATAAAATATATATATACATATATATAAAATATATATATATATATACACATATATATTTTTTTTTAAGAGACAGGGTCTGGTTCTGTTGCCCAGACTGGAGTTTAGTGGTGTGATCATGGCTGACTGCAGCCTCAAACTCCTGGGCTCAAGGAATCCTCCCACTTCAGCCACCTGAGTAGCTAGGAACACCAGTGCCAAACACTATGCCTGGCTAATGATTTTTTTTTTTTTCCAATTTTTTTGTAGAGATGGGGCCTCATTGTTTTGCTTTAGGCTGGTTTCACGTTTTTCTTCATCAATACAGCTTGTCTGCTCTTAACTGTTATACCTGCGTGACTGTTGCTAATATGTGTAAGTGTTTATGCTTGCAAAAATATGTCTTATTATTTTCTATTTTATTGTGTAAAGTGGCCTATGAAGTGTTCTGTTGTGTTTTTGTTTCTCAGGTAAATTTCCTTTAAAAATGGAAATATATTGTAAAAAATGTTTAATTATTTTTTTCCAAAATTACATATATGGGATTTTCATCTTTCAGGATTTCAGCACTGGGGATTATGACATTTGGGTTTGTGCCTTTCAAGATTATGAACAGCTCCCACAAGGATGTTCTCTCCACCGCCCTTATTAAATGTCATACTAGAAGGCTTAGCTATTATAATAAGATTATATAATGAAATAAAAAATATACAGGTTCAGGCCAGGCTCGGTGGCTCACGCCTGTAATCCCAGCACTTTGGGAGGCTGAGGAGAGCAGATTACTTGAGCTCAGGAGCTTGAGACCAGCCTGAGCAACATGGTGAAATCCCATCTCTACTAAAAACAAACAAACAAAAAATTAGCCAGGTGTGGTGGTGGGCATCTGTGGTCCCAGCTACTTGGGAGGCTGAGGTGGGAGGATCATTTGAGCCTGAGAGGCAGAGGTTGCAGTGAGCCAAGATCCTGCCACTGCCCACCAGCCTGGGTGACAGAGTGAGGCCTCATTTCAAAAAATATATATAGAGAGAGTTTGGAAAGCAGGAAAAGAATGTGTCTTTATTTGCAGATGACACAATTCTCTATACAGAAAATCTCAAAAAATCAACAAAAATATCTTGAAACTAATAAGTCATTATAGCAAAGTCACAGGGTAAAAGGTTGAGATATAAACATCAAATGTTTTTCTAATACCAGCAAGAAACAATTGAAATTTAAATTTTTAAAAGTACAATTTATTGACAGTAGCTCACATCTGTAATCCCAGCACTTTGGGAGGCCAAAGGGAGGCAGATGGCCTGATCCCAGGAGTTCTAGACCAGCCTGGGCAACATGGTGAAACCCAGTCTCTACTAAAAATACTAAAATTATCCAGGCATGGTGGCACACCCTGTAGTCTCAGCTACTCTGGAGACTGAGGTGGAAGGATCACCCGAGCCCAGGAGACAGAGGTTGCAGTGAGCCTGTTAGTACCACTGCACTCCAGCCTGGGTGACAGAGTGAGACCCTGCCTCAAAGAAAAAATGCAATTTACATTAACACCAAAATGAAATTAAATACTTAGGCACAAATGTAACAGTATATGTACAAGACCTATATGAGAAAAACCACAACATTCTGATTAAAGGCATCAACAAAGAACTAAATGATTGAAGAGTTAATGAGTTTTTATGGATTGACTCGGTATTAGTAACATACTATTTCTACTCAACTTAATCTATAGATTTAATATGACCTCAAACTCCTAACAAACTGTTTTGCATATATTGACAAACTGATTCTCAAGTTTATATTGAAAGACAAGAACCTTCCAATAGCAAAAGCAAGACCGAAGAATAACATTGAAAGACACACAGTACCTGATTGTAAGACTTATAAAGCTTCAATAATCAAGACAATGTGGCATTGGCAAAAGAACAGGTATAAAGAATTGGTGAGACAGAGTAGGACATGCGGTATTAGAACACACAAATACAGTCAACTGATCTTTGACAAAAGAATAAAGGTAAATTAATGGGGAAAGGATCATCTTTTCAGCACATAGTGCTGGAAAATTTCAGACAGATCCCAATTGAGTGACAGACAACAAAATATCTAACCAGTTTTTCTCCTAACTCTCAAGGTCATAAGAAACAGTCTGAGAAATTGACAAGCAAGAGAAAATTTAAGAACCATAGTGGTGACTAAATGTAATGTGATTTCCTGGATGAGACCCTAGAAACAAAAGTGGAATTCAGGTTCAACTAAAGAAATCTGAATAAAGAGTGGATTGTGGTTAATAATAATATATCAATATTGGTTCATAAATTGTAACAAATGAACTACACTAGTGTGTGTTGATTATAGGGAAAACTGATGTGGTATACATGGAAACTTTCATCTTCATAATTTTTCTGTAAATTTAAAGCTGTTCTAAAAGAAAACATTTATGAAAATATTCGTAACATATCCTCTAATAATCAGCAAAAAATCAATTAACATTTTGACATATGTATATGATTTGTCTATATGAAAATGTATTTTTTCACAACATGTCTTTTTATATGTACTGCTTCATACTCATCTATTTTTCACATTTCAATATATTATAAATATCCTTCATTTCAACAATCATAGCTATTATCATTTCATTGTACTATTATACAATAATATTGTTACACAATTATCCCATTATATTATATATCTCACTACTCTTTGAAATTTCTGTTGTTCCCAATTATTTGCTAAACAACTCTGTAATTTATTCTACAAAATATTTAGTCTGTCACAATTAACTCTCAAGGAGCATTTCCAGAAGCAAAATTTAGGGGTAAACGTTTGGATTTTTTTATAATTACATTATTCAAAAATTCATGTTCTCTTATATTTATTAGGAATTTTGCTATAATACTATTGATAAAATATCTTTAAAATAATAAAATGTATAAAGAAGTATTTTTTATGAAATAAAAATGCAATGTTTAGGTGAAAGTTATCAGACATACAAATGCTAATTGTCACCCCTACGCTGTATATTTAAGTGGCTTAAAGGAAGCACTCCAGTGATGCTCACGATATTAAATTAAAAAAAAAAAAAGAAAGCATCGAAAGAAGGAAGTAAGGGAAGATGGAGTGAAGGAGACTAAAGAGAAACGGAGCAACCAACATGAAAAAGTCATTTGCAAGAGATTTTAGCCTATGATCGTATAAAACACTGAGATTACATTGAACAAAAGGACTATCTAAACAGTTTAAGCAAATTACTGATCACATGCTATTTAACATCTAAAAAATAGTTATGGCAATATGTTAGCATTTCATTCTTATTGTCTTCATGGAGATAAACAAATAACCAAAAGTCAAATATCTATTGACTATTTATCTCTCCAAGGTGTCTTTCTAGCATTCTACATAATATTTTTATATTATGATTTAATTAATATGCATGTTCACTTATTCCCAGGATAACCATATTTTAGATGTGTGCATGTTGTAAAGACACAATTTTGCATAACTTGTAAATGGGTCTGTGTGTGTGTATTTAGGCACACTAAAACACTGGCTATGCAACAATTCCATCTGTAGCTCCTCTCTTATTTGAAGGATGTATTATTTGTGAGGTATATAAATATACTGTACGAGGTGATTGATGTCATTAGGGAGGCAGTGAGGCAGGTGCTTAAGAGCCAGTCTGTCTTGGTTCATAGGTTGGTTTCATCATTCAATAGTTGTACTACTTAACCCCTGTATTATCAAGGTCCTTACTTAACCTTCCTGTGCTTCAGATGCATAACCTATAAAATGGGGACATTAATAGTACCTACCTTGTAGGGAGTAGTTGTGAAGGCTTGTGATTATATATTATATAGTATATAATATGACATTGTGTTTAACATATACTTTTATAATAACATTATGTATTTCATATAACATATATGATTACATATACTTGTATATAGACACATGTATATATTAGTACAGTGCCTGGCAAATGGTAAGCACTCAATGTATGTTTGCAGTTATTATCAAATCATCAAAAACATCCTACAAGTATTGCTGTCTCTGTTTTACAGAGGAGGGAGCCAAGCTCTGAGAATCTTTATGACTTTCCTAAGGTCTCACAGCTAGTAAAGGACTCAGGTTTTGTCTGAAACTAAAGCATATGGCCTTGCTCTGAAGTACCACATTTACTATCAATAGTAACTAATGTGATTATAGTATAGGGATGCATTTCTTAGGTTTATTATTGGAAAAAAAAGGACTCTCATCATAAATTATTTTCATCAAAATAAAGCTCAGTAAGGATTTGTTACAGCATTATTGACAGTTTAAGCATGTTTGCTTAAATAGTCAAAAGAAAAATAACATTGGAAAAATTCCGTACAAGTAATAGACACCAGAAAAAGTTACTGTCCATGAGCCAGAAACCAGGATTTCTTCAACACACTGTACAGACAGATCTAAAATTAAGGGGATGATTAGCCAACATGCAATTCACCATACGTTAAAGAAAAGAAAAGCCCCCTACATGAGAGAGGGAGCAAACTGACTTGATCACATTGGCACATCACAACTTCCAAAGAAAGGGCTGTCAGTGAAGTAGGGCTGGGGACTATTGATGGGGCGGGGAACGTGGCATCCCAGAGCCCAGGAGTATAGCAAGTACCTACAACAAGATAAGGCATTTCCTCAAAAGTGTTCATTCAACCAGATGTAAATTCATCCCAAACCGATGTATTAGCCAAAGAGTGGAGGCAATGCCACAATATATCCTAATGATGAGAGCTAGGACAGAGAATGGAAGAATTGTCTAACCTCAACAAGAAAGAGAAACGAAACAAAACAAACTCCTTGGCAGTGGTGAAGTTGCTACTTTCACTACCTCGGCTCTCACTACCTCTCACAATACATATTACTGCGTGGTAAATATAATTATTAGATATAGAAATTGCTGCTTTCCCCTTCTCTGAGCCTAAAACATCCAAGAAGGGACCACAAAATATTGGTTAGAATGCACCAGAATTTTCAATATTAGGAAAACTTGAGCATGTAAGAACGAACAGAGAAAAATATCAGACACATAAAAGGAGCTTCAAGAGAAATTAGCCAATACAAAATAATACAAAAAATCAAATAAATATTCCTCAGTTTTATCATCAATGAAATTTTCTGCAATAAAAGAAAAAAATATTTGGGGAAAAGTAAACGAGAACATTACATCTATGAACCTATATTAGTCAAACACTTAGAAGAAGTCATCTGAGATCTGGAAGAAATGCCTATTTTCAGATTTAAAATTGTGATGGAGGTGGTGAAACCTTTATTAGAATCACATAAAACCCTAACCTATTAAAGCAGAAGATGTGCTTCACAGATTAGTCAGTAACTGAGAATTGAGAATGAATATATAAAAATGATGAAAGAAAAAATAAGAGACATGGAAGAGATACCTTGAAACTATGGCACACATGTAACAGCAGTTGAAGAAAAAGAAGATAAAGGAAAAAGATGAGACATAATATTCAAAATAGCATGAGAAAGATTTCCTGAATTCAAGACATGTTTGAGGTTTCAGGTCAGAGAGATTCTAATTGCCAAACAAAAGAAATTTTAAAAACTCTTTTTTTTTTTTTTTTTTTTTGAGATGGAGTGTTGCTCTGTTGCCCAGGCTGGAGTGCAGTGGCATGACCTCGGCTCACTACAACCTTCGCCTCCCAAGTTCAAGCAATTCTCCTGCCTCAGCCTCCCGAGCAGGTGAGATTAAAAACATGTGCCCCCACGCCCAGCTAATTTTTGTATTTTTAGTAGAGATGCGGTTTCGCCATGTTATTCAGGTCGCTCTCAAACTCCTGACCTCAAGTGATCCGCCCTCCTAGGTCTCCCAAAGTGCTGGGATTACAGGCATAATTACAGGCATTACCGCACCCGGTCTCATATATTCTTATAATATGTGTGACTGTTAATTTTATCTGTCAACTTGATGAAGCTAAGGGATGCCCTGTTCATGGGTAAAACATTTTCTCTGGGTATATCTGTCAGGGAGTTTCTGGAAGAGATTTGCATTTTAATTGGTAGTCTAGAGTAACGCAGATGGTCCTCACCACTGTGGGTGGGTATTATCAGATTCACTGAGGGCCTGACTACAACAAAAAGGTGGAAGCAAGTTGAATTCTCTCTGTCTTCTTGAGCTTGGCCATCTACCTTCTCCTGCCCCCAGACATCAGCACTCTTGGTTCTCAGGCCTGTGTACTCAGGGATTTACACCAACAATCCCCTCAGTTCTCAGGCCTTTGGATTTGAGCTGAATTACACCACCAGCTTTCCAGTTTCTCCAGCTTGCAGATGGCAAACTGTGGGACTTCTCAGCTTCCTTCATTGCAGGAGCCAATTTCCATCATAAATATCCTCTTTTATATAGATACATCCTATTAGTTTTCTTTCTCTGGGGAATCCTGACTAATTCAATATGACTGTATTTCAAAAATAAAGGAAGCAATAATCTGAGAGAATACAGGCAGAAAATAAAAAGGTTGTCTACACAGGATAAAGTATGAGTTTTATATTAAAATCCTTTTCACAATGCAAAATGACAGAAAGCAATGAAGCAACGTCCACCAAGTGTTGATGAAAAATGGCTGTGAAATAGGAAATTGGGAGCAAGACGGGAGAAGAGAAACAGAAAGATATTATCGAACATGGAAAGCCTCAGAAGTTATTTTAATTAAATATACTTTCTAAAAATATAAGTCTAATTAACCTAAGAAAGTAAAAGAAAACACAAGTACTAAGCCTTACATATTGTGTTAATTTGCTAGGGCTTCTGTAACAAAATACCAGAGACCAAATGGCTTAAACAACAGAAACACATTTTCTCACGTTCTGGAGGCCAGAAGTCTGAGGTCAGGTGTGAGCCGGATAGATTTCTTTCAACGTCTCTCTCCTTGGTTTGGAGGTGGCCCTCTTCTCCCTGTGTTCTCCTGCTCTTCCCTGTGTGATCTGTGTCCTAATCTCCTCTTATTTTCTTAAACAGCTTTCTTGAGGTATAATATACAAAAACTGCACGTGTTTAATGTATACAATTTGCTGAGTTTGGATACATGCATCAGCCCATGAAACTATCACCATAATCAGGTGATAAATAGATTCATCGCCTTCAAAAAATTCCTTGTGTTTTTGTGTTTTACGTTTGTTTTGTGGTAACAATATTTAATAGGAGATCTACCCTCCTTATAGGCACACCAGTCCTATTGGGTTAGGGTACACTCTAACAATTTCATTTTACCTTAATTATCCTTTAAAGACCCTATCGCACCAGGTGCAGTGGCTCATGCCTGTAATTCCAGGATTTTGGGAGGCCGTGACGGATGGATCACCTGAAGTCAGGAGGTCGACACCAGCCTGACCAACATGGTGAACCCCTTTCTCTACTAAATACAAAAAATTAGCCAGCCGTGGTGGTGCATGCCTGTAGTCCCAGCTACTCAGGAGGCTGAGGCAGGAGAATCGCTTGAACCCAGGAGGCAGAGGTTGCAGTGAGACAAGATCGCGCCATTGCACTCCAGCATTGGCAACAAGAGCAAAACTCTAACTCAAAAAAAAAAAAAACAACCCACCCTATCTCTAAATACATTCACATTTTGAGGTTACTGGGGTTAGGGCTTCAACATATGAATTGGGAGGAGTGGACAGCACAACAGCTCATAACAGACCTAAACAATTATACACAGAAGAAAAGTTTTAAAATTACCAATTCAGTGATGAACAAATTTTTAAAGAAAACATAAATGTTAAAATTTGACTAAAAAAAATGGAAAACTGAGATTAATAATGATACGAAATGTACCAAGTTGTCAAATGAAACACAGCAGACTTTACTGGTGTTTTTCTGTGCTTAGACTTTCAAGTCACAGAAAAATATTAAACAACATAAACCATTTAAGATTACAAAATTAATAGGAAAGCTATAAATGCCATTCTATAAAACTAGCATAAGCTTGGTCCTAAACCTGTCAAGAGGGCTAGAGTAGACCAAAGACTGGGCTGCCCTCCCTAGTCATAGGCAATGTGATTTGGGGATCCAAGCCCCAGGCCTGACCACTCAGAGACAGCATCTTTATTGCCATAAGGATTGGTTAGATGATCCAGTCTAAGCCAATCAAGCTCCCAGGAAGAATTTTGCTATAATTATATGAAAAAAACAGTCATTCTCTCCTGAGATCCAAGATTTTAAGGTAGATTAAAGCCTGGAAGCAGCGGGCCAGAGCCAAACTGGCTGTACTATCTGTGGGATTTAGTGCAAAATGAAAACTACTAGGAATTTCAAGGTGTTGATTATTATGGGATGACTGTATCTTCCCCGAAATTTATATGTTGAAGACCTAACCCTCATTATTGCAGAATGTGACCTTATTTGGAAACAGGGTCATTTAAGATGTTATTAGTTAAGTTACAATAAGATCATTAGATTGGGCCCTAATCCAATATGACTTTATCCTTCTAAAAGGGGAAAATTCAAACACAGAGACACAAAACACCACGTGCTTTTCTTTCTATTTTGTTTTTTGTTTCTTCGTTTGTTTGTTTGTTTTCAGATGGAGTTTCACTCTTGTTGCCCAGGCTGGAGTGCAATGGCATGATCTGGGCTCAATGCAAGCTCCACCTCCCGGGTTCAAGCAGTTCTCCTGCCTCAGCCTCCCAAGTAGCTGGGATTACAGGCATGCACCACCAGGCCCAGCTAATTTTTTTTTTTTTTTTTAGTAGAGATGGGGTTTCTCCATGTTGGTCAGGCTGGTCTTGAACTCCCGACCTCAGGTGATCTGCCTGCCTTGGCCTCCCAAAGTGCTGGGATTAGAGGAGTGAGCCACTATGCCCGATTTGTGTTTTGTATTAGTTTGTTCTCACGCTGCTAAGAAAGACATACCCAAGACTGGGTAATTTAAAAGGAAAGAGGTTTAATTGACTCACAGTTCAGCATGGCTAGGAGCCTCAGGAAACTTACAATCATGGTGAAGGGGAAGCAAACACGGCCTTCTTCACATAGAGGCAGCAAAGAGAAGTGCTGGGCAAAAGGGGGAAAAGCCCCTTATAAAACCTTCAGATCTCATGAGATCTCACTCACTATCAGGAGAACAGGGTGAAGGAAACTGCCCCATGATTCAATTATCTCCACTTGATCCCTGCCACAACATATATGGATTATGGGAAGTACAGTTCAAGAGGAGATTTGGGTGGGAACATAACCAAATCATATCAAACACAAAGGCGGAGATTAGGGTGACGCATCTACAACTCAAGGCATGTCAAAGCATGACAGCAAACCACCAGAAGCTGGGGGTGAGGTATGAAACACATTCTCCCTGACAGCTTCAGAAGAAACCAACCCTGCCGACACCTGTGAGACAATCAATTTCTGTTGCTTATGGCCCCCAGTTTGTGGAATTTTGTTGCAACAGCCCTAGAAAATCAAAGTAACAGCAGAGCATTAAACCAAGCACTGTGCCCTTCTCAGCATGGGGCTTGGTGCCAGTGCACAGGTTGCATGGCCATGAGGCCAGCCCTGCCTGCAGCTGTCTATACCACTGGGTCCAAGGAAGGCACACCTGAGGGGAAGAAAGGAAGAGTGAAAGGAAGTCTTGAAGCCAAGGTTTAAGCTTTAAATCTAGTGTGTGACTTCAGGTCTCTGCAAAGGAAATGCCAAGGTGTGATTAGATATGCAAGGGAAGTAAGTCTTCAGGGAAATGTCTCTGAAGGGTAAATAAGGGTGGAGGGGGCAAAACAGGCGAAGGCAGGGAGAGGCTTCCATCTGCATTGCTGGCCTGACACCCTGAAAGCAGTGAGGGAAAAGAAGAGAACTGGGTAGGAGACTCTTGTTGCAAAGCAGCTCAGAGAAAGTCCTGACCAGGCTGATGAGGAGCTCTAGAACAAAGTACTCAAAGGAACCCTGCATTAGGTAGGAATTGCCCAGCTCACTACACCTGCCCTGCTCAGTCATTGGCTGGGAGCGGCCAGCAGAAAGCATGACCACCACCTGGACACTGTGGGGAATTCAAAAAGGTGGCCCCTGGAGACTTTCTGTCAATGACCCTGGATCCACCAGCTACTCTTAAGGTGAGATCGGAATGATACACATTAATAACCACCAGCAACCACACGTCAGACGTAGCCACTTCCGCACACATTTGGGAAACAGCTCCACTACAGTGTCTAGAGCTTCTCTTCCTGAAGAGAAACGCAGGAGGAAGAGACTAGCAGGATAAACTGCAGCCCCCATCTCTGCATTTGGACTTGAGGGCACACCTGGTACTCATTATCTTCCCCTTTCACTATCTATTTAAATTTTCCCTCTCTTGTGTTACCACCTCAGCAGGTCTTAATGGCTTACCTGGTGGTGGGATCCAAACCCTTATTCTCTAGGGGTCTGAACACTGGTCATCAGACCATTCTCAGCCTGGGGTTGCCAAACAAATCAGTTCATGGTTACAACGGAGCAAAAAAAGTACTAGTTGGTGCCCAAGTGAGTAACCTGGGTTCCATATACATTTTCCTGTTGGGTAATGCCTTACCTCCTCCTCCTGGTCAGAATCAGTCACCCACGGAATGAAGATTTCTCTTCTCCCCTGCTCATCTCTGGGCACATGAACTTCCCGGTGCCTTGGAAGAAGCCATAGCTTATAGTCTGGTGGACTGTGTGTCCCAAATGGCAGAACTGCTTATACCACAGCTTGACTTATTATAGAGTCCTTTCTTCCTTCAAGCCTCACCCAAACTCACCAGCCTTCCATGTCACCTAGTATGTGAGCCAAGGCAGTAGTCCGAGGTAGAGAATATGATGCCTCTAGGACCTGAGGTGGTTTATAAGGAGCTGTGCTACCTGTCATCTTAGTAATGCAGGATATGACCATTTGCCTTTTACTTTGGAGGTTATGTCCTGGAAATCCCTTGACACCTAGATCCCTAAGATGTTTACTGAAGTGACAGGTCCTTGACTTATCATTGAGTTTACCCCCCCATACCCCTAGAATGCACATATCTTATGAGGGTGTCCAACATACTAACAACTTCTTGCTTATGCTGCCACATCAACATGATGCTATCCATGTATTGTATCAATGCAATGTTCCTCAGGATATGGAGATGTTCAAGATCTCTTCAGGTTGTATTATGACAGAGGAAGGGAGAGTTAACACAGCTGTGAGGCAAAACTGTAATTATTGTTATCTGTTCCTCATGAATGTGAACTGTTTCTGGCCATCTGTTCTGAGTGGAATGGAAAACAATACATTCCACAAATCAATGGCCAAATGTCATACACTTGAGGCCTGGATAAATCTACTCTAGCACCGATACCATATCTGTACTGCAGCTGTGATTAGGGCTACTTGGCCGACCTTATCTGTAGTCATTCTTTAGGGTCCATTTAGTTTCTGCAAGGGCCGGACTGGTGAATGAAGTGGGGATATAATGGGGACCACCACCCTTGCATCTTCCAGGTTTTCAGTGGTAGCATTAAGCTTTACCATTCCCCTGGGCTGCAATTTTGTCTTGATTTACCCTTTTGGTGGAGGATGTGACAAGAACAACCCACACTCCTGCCACACTCAGACACTGGCTGAGAGCAGACCAGTGACAGCGTGGCCACTGAGTGAATAAGAAGGATCCAAATTGGTGGCAGGTGAGGGTGTCTGCCAGCTACTCATTGTAGCCTGAACTCTCAATGGTAGAACTGATCTGCAAACCTCTATGGTCACTACTGCTAGACCTATCTACATTTATACGTCAATCTCTCCATCTACATTTATATTGAAATACGTCTATTTTACCATACTCAAGGTTTATCACAAGAATTCAAAGACATTTATTCATATTAGAAGATATTTTGGTGAAATTCACAAAATTACAAGGTATGGGTGAGGGGCATATAAGTAAATCAAGAAACGGAAACACTTTTTAAATTTCTTTGAGTGCTTTTCTGTGTATTTAAAATTTTCAACATGCAAATCTTTTGGGATTGCATTAAAGATTCATAGTTATTTTCAAAGAGAATTAAGAAAGTTATCTGCTGGTCCTTTGCATCTAGAAACAATGCTTTCAGAACATGCTGATAGTCATAGGCTTTGGCCAATCAGACCAGTCAAGTCTCCCAGTTCTGTCCAGTTCTACCACATGCACAATGACATGCCTGCCACTGGATTACTGTCATCTGCATTGCCTCTGTAGTATCCCACCTGTAAAGGATAATGTGCAACTTTTCCAAGGGACCCAGCATGGTCTCTTTCCATTGGAGCAACAACAGAAAGAGGCATGATAGATAGTATCAAGAAATAGTTACCTACTTTGAATAATCAAGGACTTTATAACCTGAAAGAATATTGCCTTCACATAGACAATAAGATTTAATTCAGTGTTTTGAAGCCCAGCAAACAAGTTCCCTGAGAGAACGCTTTCTTTAAACAAAGCAACTAAGGCAACTTGCACATATATGAACCAAGAAGGCCTGGAACATTCAACAAGCTAGGTACAAGAGGAGCCACAAGAGCAAACTAAGCACACTTAAAAATAACAATACGGATAAGAAGGATAATAATTATAATCTCTCTGGTGAGATAGAAGATCACTGTGACCACCAGACACAATGCCAAATATCCTGTTGGCAGGGCACTTCCTTGGCCCTTGTGCATTTGTGAGCCCAGAGCCAGGCTGCAGGCAGGCACCAGCCCCAGCTTTCACTTGCTCACTGTCAAGTGACTGCCACGAGCTCAGGTTACAAATTTGTTTATATTTAGATGAACAGGTGTGTGGCTCAGTTCTAAATCAAGGCCGTGTCCTGCTGTTGTCATCTTAATGTGCTTCATATAGCTGGAATGATTTAACGTGGAAAAGAGCGACACTCCTACCCTGACTTACGCTTAGGGCTGTGCCAAGCTTGTGGAAATTTTGTCATAAATTCTGTTCAAGATTCTGTGCATCATTCCCTCTTTGCATAAATCTGCAAAGGTTTTTTGTATTGGTTGGTGGTTTCCTGCAGGAAAAGGAATGAGAAGCCCAGGTTTCTAATGTGGCTTCATTACAAGAGCAGGTTACCTCTTCCCTCTTACCTTTGCAACCTGGGGTTATTTTAAAACTGCCAATTTCCAGTTGGCCCCTCATGAATACACCAAGATTGTTGTGAAACTCAAATGATACCATTTAGGTGACTGTGCTTCATAAACACTAAAGTAGTCCACAAATGCAAAATCATATGATGCATGTAAAAGAGCTTTATGAAGCTAAATACACTCTACAGATGCAAGCTAGTACAGTGGATGAAAGTGTCCTGCAAGCAACGTTATAAATGTCAGAAACACAAAGGAATTCAAGACCAAGAGTTCTCAAAGATAGTGGCTTTTCAGTCAGCTTCTTCAACTGTCATTTTATTAAGAATGCTGATGAAAATATAACATATAAGGAAGTGGAAACACTGGTTACACTGGAATTATTCTGTTGAGTATTTAGCTCTGGTACTTACACAGGTTTTCATTCTAATTCTAAGAATTCCACATACCGGGTGACAGAGATAGGCTTTGTATCATTCTGTAACATCCCTAAAAGAAGCAGCTACCAAGTGGGAGGCTTTTCAATTAGGGAAGGAAAATAAAATTTTGTTCCCATTCAGATTTCACTTCTGTTTATATTATCATAGGGATCATTATGTGTTATTAAAAGTGAGATAAGTATTTCATACAAGAAATAATTCTGACTTTTTATAAAGTAGCTTCATCATAGGTATCTCTTAATAAAAAGTTTCCTGTATACCAAGTGACTCCTTTTGCACATATTCTAGTGGACCTTCCACCAAATAAGTGAACAAATGCACAAGGATATTGGCCTTCCCGAGCATGCATGACAGCATGGGCACTTGGAATGCACTTGAGTTTTTCTTGGTCATTCTATCCTCACTCATGTTAAAGTCTCCTTAATTGCTCTGAAATACAGGCAAGTAGAGACAGATGTGTCACTACAGATATGCTTACCTAACAGACACAAGATTCCCAGCCTCATAAAATCCCAGAGGAGGAAAAGCCCTGGGAGGGCCTCTAGTTCTCCCCTTCCCCCACAACAGGAACTCTCCCTGCAACTGCCTGGCCATGACTGCCCTCCAAGTCAGATCTCTACTCAGCCAGGCCCCTGCTTAGTGCTGTGAGCTGCCTGGGGGATCTGGCCCCAGAGTCTTGTGCACTGACCAATCTCCTGTGTTTTGTGAGGGTTGGTTGGTTGGTTGGTTGGTTGGTTTGGTTGGTTGGTTTTGAGACAGAGTCTTGCACTGCCACCCAGGATAGAGTGCAGTGGCGTGACCTTGGCTCACTGCAACCTCTGCCTCCCAGGTTGAAGCAATTCTCATGTCTTAGCCTCCCAAGTAGCGGGGACTACAGGTGCATGCCACCAAGCCTGGCTAATTTTTTTTTTTGTATTTTTAGTAGAATTGGGGTTTCACCATGTTGGCCAGGCTCGTCTCAAACTCCTGATCTCAAGTGATCCACCCGCCACGGCCTCCCAGCATCCTGAGATTACAGGCATGAGTCACTGTGCCCAGCCCAATTTCCTCTGTATTTGAGCGAAGCTCAGACTGCAGGTGCTAATCTATTAGAGCCTGTAGAAGTCCTAACTCCTCTGTCTCTCTTTCCTGCTAGGAAGCCCTTGATGTTTTATCATAGTGAAAGGGAAGAAATCTCCATTTGTTGCTGCCAACCTGGGCAGTGGCATGTCTAAAACGGTCTCAGTTAGATCTCAGGGATTTGCTTTTAAAGAAGTAAAACATTTCTCCTGCCTACTTTTACTTGTTTTTTTAATCCAGAGGTATAAAAATTTTAGATTATTTAAAACAAGTGAGTAATGAAATATGCATTTTAAACAGATCATAACAAACTAAAGAAGGACACTAATGAGACTGATGGCCATCAGTGGAAGATGGTGGGGAAAAATAGAGGTGGGGAGATTGAAGGCAGACAAATGGAGACAGTGGAGTGATGGAGATAGAAGTAAAGGCCAGCAGAAAGAATAACATGCAAACAGAGGAGGAGGACAGAGTGAGAGTGAGGAAAGAAGGAAGGAAAGAAGAAAAGAGGAAGGAGGAAAGAAAGAAGGAAGGGAAGAAGAGAGGGAGGAAGAAGGTAAAAGCCAACAGAAAGAATTGCAAACAAGGAGGAGGACAAAGAGGGAGTGAAGAAAGGAAGCAAAGAGGATGGAAAGGAGGAAAGGAAGGACGGAAGGAAATAAGGAACAAAGAAAGGAAAGAGAGAGGACAGAGAGGGAGAGAGGGAGAAAGGAAGAAAGGAAGGGAAGAAGGGAGGAAGGAAAGAAAGAAGGAAAGAAAGAAGGAAGGAAGAAAAAAAGAGATAGAGGGAAGGGGGAGGAGCAAGTTTGAAGTGGGTGATTGGTCAGAGGTAAATTACTCATTAGACTCCAGGTAACTTGCTATAATAATAATTGTTAATAATAACATTTATTGAATGTTTACTATCTCCCAGATACTATTCTAAGTACTTTACATGTAATACTCATTACAACCCTATGAGTTTGACTCAATAATTATAATTTTAGCCATCAGTCTCAGGCATAAGAAAGCCATACCCTAGAACTCTAGGTAATGACTGGCAGAGCCAGGGTTCAAGCTCAGGTAGGCTGGCTTTGTACCTCTTGGCCACTTGTCTCTAGTCCCCTGCAGCTGCCTCTTATTCTCCAGGCTGACCATGCATTGCATTACCACTGAGATTTCCATGAGCCTTGCAGAAGTTGAAAGCAACACTTATCTAGTGGTGTTAGCAGATTGCAAAGTCCATTGTAGAATTTAAGTTTATTTTCTTCAGTGATGTTTCAAAACATACTTTAGAAGTTTACAGATGCTTGGCAATTTTCTAGCTGTTTCAATCTCCTTCAACAGTTCCAAGATTTTTAATTACCTTATTGTTTTGCTTAGAGTGATCAGAATTGCTTTATTCCTTGCAAACTAGAGGTTTTAAATAAAACCAGCGTTTATTTCTACGTCAGAACAAATTCTTGTTTTGTGGTCTAAGTAAGACTAAGTAGGAAATGTAAGAGAAAAGTTTTTAAAAGCTAGGAATAAATGTTACATGTATATAATAAACGCAACCAGTAAATGTTCAGTGAATAAATGAAACTGATTAAGCATTGCTTGGTAACAGCTTTTAAACTACCTCTAGCAGTTTAAAGAAAACCTGCTACAACCTGTTCTAGAAATGCCTTCTGAAAGTACTTGCCAGTAGAAGAATGATTCCTAATGATTAAGATAAAAGAAGGATCATTTATTTTCTATGAGTCTGCCGAAATTAAGTTTAGCATCCATCCAGGAAAATTGAGTTATTTTAGGTACTTTAAACAGAGAAGCATTAATGGAAGCAATTAATTATTTAAAGAGATGTTGCATAAACATGAGATGCAGGAGCAAAAAGGAAACAGGGCTCATACCCAGAGAGTGAGAACAGATGCCCACCACTGCCCTCGAGCTGCAGTTCACAGGCTACATCCACTGCTGAGCTGTTGGAGATGCTGTCAGTTTCAAGAAAGCAAGCAGAGCAGGGCAACTGTGGAGCTGAGAAGCCATTTAGATCTCACCTGTAGAGAGGGTGTCTAGATGAGTGCATTACTACAGAAAAGTATATACACACCACCCTTCCATCTACCTAAAACCCCTTGGTTTGACCTTCTAAGTAGCCTGTACACACCAATTGTTCTCCAGAAAATAAAAAATAGAAGGCATGCAGGAATTTGGTGAAGGGCATTTTATAATTGTCTAGGTACTTAAAACTAGGGAGCATTTTTCACTGCCTACAGGAGTCTTTAAATATCTGTTTCTTGTCTATTCTATGTTTGATTTTTAACATTGTCATCATTAATTTTTTTTTGCCTTAACCTTAACAACCACTTTTCAAATTTGGTGACTTACCACATTTTCCTTCAGCTTATAAAGAGAATAATACTTACTCGCCCTCTAAATGGATTATGAAAGTAATTATTGAGTGAGGGGTATTAAGATGTTAGGAAAGAGTTTATTAAAGAAAAATTCTGATTGTAAAGTGCCACCAAGACTCTAGGAATATCATACTAAGTCACTTAATGCAGTCAGAGATGATGTTCATATGTTTTATTATAGCCCTTACAGATAGCAGTTATTTCAAGGAGATTGCTTTATTCTGAACCCTTCAGCCGATTTTGAGGTTGATGACATTTAATTTTATGTATGTATTCAGAGAGAAATGAAATGGCTTGATGGTGACATACATTTCAGGATTTCTCTTTTATTGGATTGAAAAGCAGGTACTTAGACTTGCATTAACGTTTGAAGCAAAGAAAGCCATGAGCGGCCCAAGTTTCATGTTAGGAAAAACAGCGACATTTTGGAAATTAATTAATCTTATCTGGAACTCCAGCTGCATTACATTAAATTTGATCAAATGCTGAATGTCATCTGCAGTCAAGCTAATTTCACTAAGGGCCAAGAAGATGGTGTTACATTGAGGCGGAGCTAGTCAAGTGAATCTTGTCCATCAGCACAGTGGGGAATCTGCTGAGCTTATAGATTTAAAATCCTCAAAACAATTTCCCTCTCCTTAGAGGTTTTCCTAAGTGCATGTGGATTTGGGCTGAGATTCCTCCCCGTCGGATCCACTAAAAAGACTTTTCCTGTCTCTTGTTGACAGTTCTCAACCTGTACATAATATACATTCAAGAAAATGTGATGTGAAGGGTTAGGTTATTTCACGGATCATGGCATTTAAGAGGAAGAATCACCCTTGAAAGGTTAAGTTCAGGATTTGCTTTCACGTGTGAGATAATTATTGACTAGTAATCAGGAAGTAGGCAACATTAGTAAGATTATTTTTAAAATAAACCAACCTCTACAGTACAGAATGGGGGTGACTTTCAGTGAATTCTTGAAAATTCCTTTGAAATGGCATAGCATCATGATTAGAAACATGGGATCTAGACACAGGTGGCTTGGGTTTACATCCTTGCTCTATCACTTGGTAAATGTAAGATTTAGAGTGAATTGCTTAACCATTTTGGGGCTCAGTTTCCCTATAAATGAATATAAAATGAAACCCTATAAAATGAATATAACAATAGTGCCTATTTCACAGAGTTATTGCAAGGGTTAAATTAGTTAAAATCTGTAAAGAGCTTAGAATGGTGCTTGGCACATAGTAAGCACTACATACGTGTTTGTTAAATAAACAAATTCCTTTCTCGAGACAAGAACCTCACTCCTAGCTTTGTACACATAATGCACACAAGCTCCAATGCTGAAGCAATCAATCCTTCTGAGAAAGAAAATCACGGATTCCCAGAGCCTTATTTTCAGAATCGCTCATGTTTCTTCCAGACATTGGCTATTTAATCCTTCCAGAACAACCGAGAGAATTTACGCAAATAAACTTCTCCTTTTACAGAAGAGAATGCTGCTGTACAGGAAGATCAAGTGTTTTCCTTGAGATGACCCATGGAACTCAACCCTTTCTCCATGTTTATTCCTTTACTATATCACTTGCTGTTAGGCATAAAGTAATCCTAAATTGATATGAGATTTAAAACAAAAAACTTAAAAAGTGTAAGATTCAAACCAATTTTAAAAAGTCAGGGTACGCATAAGAGAAATGAATCCACTGTATGATATTTATGCAATTTTTTAGAAGCTGGATCTTTTCTTCTGACTGTTATGGGGAACTAACAAAGTAAGTACTGCTGAATGGACTTCAGTTTCCACTCATATTTCCTAAGTGAGAAAGGAACAGAAACATGTAGCTGGGGTTTTTTTAAATAATAAGTTACGCATGTAAGCTACATTTAAATTCATAGAAACGTGATTTGACTCTGCCAGGTCACGAAAAAAGAATTATTATTAGGGTGAACCTGGGAACATGGAGAGCTTCGAGGCCCCTCATTATCGTGGGATGTAAAACCTGGTCAAGGTATAAGAAAGGTAGAAATGAATGTGAGAAGAATGTCTGGTGGAGATGACAGAAATGTTCAGCTTTCCCCTCCAAATAGCTCCTTGTCAAGTTTTGAAAAACAATCTTTGTCCATAAAAGTTTCCTCATGCCAAATCCTGTTTGTGCAAGAATTCTTCAACTTTACCCAGTCCAGCAAAGTGTCTTACAGGCAGGAGAGAGGGAGGAAGGGAGAAAGGAGGGAGTGAAGATAAAGAGATGAGGAAAAGAGAGAGTGAGAGCAAGACAGCGGGGGGCAGTGGCAGAGAGAGAGGAGATTTTCAATTATTTCCATGTTAAGTCATGGTTTGAAAAAAAAATGATAACTTCTGATGCTAATAATTTCCCCAAACACCAAAGCAATATATGCTCATTGCACAAAACTAGGAATTTTTTAAAAAGACAAAAGAAAATCAAACTTACTAAAAGTATTTCACTTCACTGTGAGTATGTGAATATGCTGGGCTCCATCATCCGGTGCCTCTCCCCCATACACACATACACACACACAAACACACAAACACACACATATCTGTTCCCTGTGCCTATGAATGTATATAGATTTTTAAAATCACATTAGTATATAAGAATATAGCTTTTTAGCTTAGTTTTACTATTTATTATATCATGAGTCCTTTCTTATGCCCTGCAATATGCTCCATAGATTTTGTTTGTCTCTAGAATAATTTATGCAATGAGTGAATGCAATTTATTAAATCAGTTACATACTAATGGATGTTGTTTCTATTATTTTCTTACAATAAGTAATATGTATATTTGTGAATCTTGATGTAATTCTATAGTTATTTCCTTAGGAATATTTTCTACAAGTGGAAATTCTGAATCAAAGTCTATAAGTATTTAAAGCATCTAATACATAATATTGTGTTTTGTGTTTTCTCTGATTTTAGGGAGATTTGAATATTAACTCTTTTCTCAATATAAAAATCCAAGTTTATTAAGTCAACTGTTTTTCTGTTTAATTTATAATTTTTTCTTTGTTCTGCATTATGCTGTTTCTTCCACTTTCCTCTAGGTTATTTTCTATAATTACCTTTTTGAAGGATTAGGTAATTCATTTTTATTCTTTCTATAGAAACATTGCTAAGTACTTCAAGTGAAATATCTAATTTAACCTGAGCAGGAAATCAGTAGATATTATTCTTAGCTCCTGTTTATAGCTGAGGAAATGGACTTAAATAAGTTAAACAACTTCCAAAGTTCACATAGTAAACAGATGGTGAAATCCGGGCTTGATCTCCTCACATATTGCAAAGATTCAAAGACAGTGAACTTCCTTACCTGTGAGCACAAGGCTGTGGGAACAACCCAGGAGATGGATGGGTCCTGTTCTTTTTTGAGCTTTTCTTAACATGAAGGATAATTTACATGTTCTACCTAGGATAATGTTTTCTGTTTTATTTTGCTAGAAATAGCATATATTAATGAAATTTTAATGGCAATTTCTAATATTATCGTGTGACAAAATTTATCAAGGAGTTTCCTACTGAAAACTTATCAGAGTTTTCATGAGAATGCTATTTTTAATGATTCTTACAAATGTTACAGAAATATTTGGAAAGAGCTCCATTCTCTCCTTACACAATAGAATATCCATTATATATCAGATAAGTTGAATTTATTAAATTTTATTCATATTTATTTTACTCAATTTTTACTTAACTTTTTTATTTTACTCAATTTCAATTATTTTCATAGACTTGTTTTGCCCCAGCCTGAGAATAGTGTAATGTATCTCTTTCAATGCCTTCTTACCTTTAATTCTTCTGTGTATGATATTAACAATGCCTTCTCCACTCTCTACCCACCTAATTTATCTTTGCCTTTCCTTTTATTTCCAAGATTTTCTTGTCATTTGATTTTATGTGAGAATGCCACATATGCTACTCTTTGGATCTGAGATCTTTCTCTTTTTAATACTCAAGATTAATCCATTCACATTTATTCTGATAACTAATGTGCTTGGTTTTGACTTTTGTTCTTTCTTCTTTTTCTTTTTTCCTTTTCCTTTCACTCTCACATTTCCCAAATGATGTGATTCCAGATTTTCTTTATATGACATACAGAAGAAAGCTCC
The DNA here is from genome assembly GCF_028885655.2 of Pongo abelii. Lineage (NCBI taxonomy): Eukaryota > Metazoa > Chordata > Mammalia > Primates > Hominidae > Pongo > Pongo abelii. Next base: position 129,900,222 of record NC_071996.2, read on the forward strand.
AGCCCTTTAGCTTGGTATCTGTCTTAGCCTGTTTGTGATGTTGTAATAGAACACTTGACACTGGGTCATTTATAAAGAACAGAAATTAATTTTCTCACAGTTCCAGAGGCTGAGAAGTCCAAAGTCAAGGCACCAGGGGTCTTGTTAAGGACCTTTCTGCTGTATAATCATGGCAAACGGCAGCATGGCAAGAACGCAAGAGAGAGTGCACACTCTTCCAGGAGCCCTTTTAATAATGGGATTAATCCATTTATGAGGGTGGAGCCTTTACAATCTAAACACCTCCTATTAGGCCCTGTCTCCCAACACTGTTGCATTGGGGATCAACTTTCTAACACATGAATTTCTGCAGGACACATTCAAACCACTGCATTATCTATAAGTCTTTCTGGGACCTGGTCCTAACTATTTCTACAACCTCCAGGCATCTGTTCGTCCCACCATGACTTCCAGTACACCTGAATTGCTTTGCATTCTTGCCTACACAATGCTGCTTCATGCTCTAGCTTTATTTGTGTTGTTCCTATTCTGTTGTAATGCTCTTGCTGCAGCTTTTCACCTGGCTAAATTTCATTGCCTTTCCCAGAATTATTCTGTCATCTCCTCCAGGAGCTTTCTCTGAAATATCCTCTGAGCCTTCTAATGTGCTCTCCTAGCAACCTGCATGCCTCTCCCTGGGTGCTCTCTCAGAATGCCTCTTGCCAGAAGAAGTTTATCAATTATAAATAAACAAATGTCAGGGAGACCTCTGTTTATAATTATACTATTTCTTCATGAGAGATTTAGCAATTTACTAATAAAAATGTAGAGCTTTCCTTTAAACTTAAAAACAGCTGCTGTTACTTAGGCTTACAAGCTAAATGGTTCTATCAATTCAGACAATGGACATGATCATAATAAAAACCATGAATACAGCATCGCAGTGATAGCCACTTCCATGGAAGTATAAAGAGCAGCATCTCACATGCACAGGAACTGATTTAGACTTGGAAGCCACCTGTCTGTTGAGCCAATACATTGAGGTCCATAAACGTGGTGTTCTACATTATCCTTAAACAGCTCCGTTCCTCTTAGCAATTGCTCTAATAGTCACCAGCTGCTGTGTCAGAGGTGGGCACCAAGATATTACATCTATGCCAACAGCTCAGCTCCAGAATAAACAAGGAAGCCCTGAGAAGCCCTTTCTTAACTTTTTCTTTCTGAGTTCAGCTATGACTCATATCACGGCCTTAGCTTAGCACATCCCACTTAAAGCAGAGACGGGAGCTTTAGCAAAAATCACAGGTGACACTGGGTCCTCACAAAAGCCCAACTTGTGACCCAGGCTGTTTCAGGCTGTGTGCCATCTGCACACAGGACAGGTACTTGTGCCTTTATGCATTGAGTTCTCTATAGCATAAGTGAAATAGATCTTCACAAATCTTCACACCCTGAGGGAAACAATTTGAAGGGTCTCACCAACTAGCAAGCGGATCTCACTAGGATGCTGTGCTGACAGATATCACCTCTCTCTGCAGGATTCCCACTTTTCAGTGCAACAGTGAAAAACATTTGTGACTTTTGAAAGAGTAAGTGCATCTGTCAAAGCAGGCACACACACACAAAAAAAGAGTAAGAAGATGATAAAAGGGGCCATGTCAGAGAACAACAAAGATTGGACACAATCAAAGTGTGAGGTGGGGGAGAGGTTGGGATTAAAACAATAATACCGGATATAGTATGTGCCCTCTGGGTGGAAAGGAGAAGAAAAGAAAGAAGGGAGGGAGTAGGTGAAAGAAGAGAGAGATGTCAAAAGGAAAGAAGGAAGGAAGGAAGGGAGGGAAGGAAGGAAGGAGGGAGGGAGGAAGGGAGGAAGGGAGGAAGGGAGGAAGGGAGGAAGGGAGGGAGGGAGGGAGGAAGGGAGGAAGGGAGGGAGAGAGGGAGGAAGGGAGGGAGGAAGGGAGGAAGGGAGGAAGGGAGGAAGGGAGGGAGGAAGGGAGGGAGACTCACTCACTAGAAAGCTCAGTATTTGGGTCAGGTCTAGGACACAAATGGCATCATTACAGCTCAAACTTGCTCTCCTCATCCCTGGACTCAAATTTTATCTTGTGTGGCCTTCACTCTCAGTCAAGCATTTCATTTTGTGTGGCAACAGACTTTCAAGAGTTACACCCTATATTCTTAGGAACCTCCAAAAGAAAAATAGTGTTTTTTCTCTAATATATTCAAGGAACCTGAAGCTCCTTAGTCTGGATTTGTCTGGCTGGGGTCACCTGTGCATTCCTGGAGCTCCACTGATACCACGTGACTGTAGAGAAGGTTGCCCAAAGAGTAAAGAGGCCCTGATACCATAAGAGGAGGTGCATTTTAGAAGAGCAGAAATAACAGAATAAATATTTTTTCGGGTCACTGTGGTTTGAGGATGAGCTGACATGAAGAGTTTAGACGAAGTTGGTCTGGTTGTCCGCCGAGCATCCTATCTCTGTCTTCGGGGAACACCATCTTTATGTGTGGAACTTCCCTACCTCACAAGGTCTAGCGGAATGGCCAATCACAAGGCTCTGATCACAGCAGTGAATATGTGACTCGAGTTAGCCAATCAGATTTCCTCTCCTGGAAAATGTAATCTTTAGCACTGAGACACAAAGGGTGGTTGCAGTTGTGTTATCCAAAGATAGAGCCCCAAAGGGAGGGCAAGAGAGCCTGTTTCTAAACTGCCAGTTACCCAGAGGTGCCTCAGTTCCTGCCCTTCCAGAAGGCTAGCTGCTCAACTCTTCCTTCAATTGTGTGGCTTACTCAGTGTGTACCCATAGGTGTCCTATTGTTGCTTGTGTGAGGGCCAGTTTCTGCAGAGTACAGCCTCAGAGCCTGACTACAGTGCGGCTAGCTTCAGAGGCTCTCATAATAGTCCATATTACCTTAGATGTCTAGGACTGGACTTAGGTTTTTGTCAAATATGATGCCTGGCCCTGTATGGAAATAAATGAAGACCATTGCTGTTCTGCTGTAGAAAGAGAACATGAGAGGCTGTGGTCTCCACATATATAGTTTTCTGACTGACTTCAAACCTGGACCTGTGCTGTGTACTCCTTCTCAGATATGTATTCCTTAGCATGTTGAAATGGAAAATCAACTAATGAAAGGTAAGGCAAAGTGTTCACTGATTTTCCATTCATATCTTCATTAATTAGATGATGATTTATTTATTAAGCACCTTTTCTGGGAAAGGTACTGGAGACACGATGCTGGACAAAAATACTCATTCCCTTAACTGAAGGGCCTTGGTAGGGAGAGCCCAAAAATTGAAAATGAGTATACACATTATAGTAGTCACATACTGGGTGACTTAACAGAAACTTACTCTCTCACAGTTCTGGAGGGCAGAAGCCTGGAATTAAGATGCTGGCATGGCCGTCCTTCCTCTGAAGTTTCTTTTTTTTTTTTTCTTTTTCAGACGGAGTCTAACTCTGTCGCCCAGGCTGGAGTGTGGTGGTGCAATCTCGGCTCACTGCAACCTTCACCTCCCAGGTTCAAGCAATTCTCATGCCTCAGCCTCCCAAGTAGCTGGGACTACAGGCGTCCACTACCATACCCAGCTAATTTTTGTATTTTTAGTAGAGATGGGGTTTCGCCATGTCAGCCAGGCTAGTCTTGAACTCCTGACCTTAGGTGATCTACCCACCTTGGCCTCCCAAAGTACTAGGATTATGGGCGTCGGGCACCGCGCCTGGCCTTCCTCTGAAGTTTCTGAGAGAAAATCCTTCCTTGCCTCTTCCACCTTTGGAATTCCTTGGCTTCTAGACATTGTCACTCCAATCTCTGCCTCCATTTTCATATCATCTTTTTCTCTGTGTATCTCTGTTTTCACTTCTTATAAGGAAATCAGTTATTGGACTCAGGGCCCACTCTAAATCCAGGACGATTTTATGTCAAGATCCTTAACTAATTACATCTGCAAAGGCCTTGTTCCAAATAAGATCATATTCTAAGGTTCCCAGTGGGCAGGAATTTTTGGTCAACACTATTCAACACACCACACAACTCAATACATAACTGCAAATTCAATGGAAGTAACAAAAGAAAAGAGTATGGTTGTAAGAGTAGGGAAGAAAGGAGGAGTATAAACTAGCCTGTGGGTATAGTAGTTTTCTCTCACATTGCACCAAACTACCACAAAGTTAGCAGCTTAAAACAATATACACCTATCATCTCAAACTTGTGTAGGTCAGAATTCCAGGAATGGTAGGACTGGGTTCTGCACTCAGGGCCTCAGAGGCTAAAATCAAGGCTTTGGTCACACTCAGTTCTAGTCTGGAGGCTCTGAAGAGGATTCACTTAGAACCTCCATTCGGATATTGGAAAAGATCTGTTTCTTGCACTCATAGGAATGAGGTCCTGTTTGCTCGCTGGTTGTTCTGCACTGTTGAAACCTCCAATGTGACTGCACTTGGACAGAGGGCCTTTAGAGGTAATTAAGGTTAAATAAGATCCTATTTGCCTATTGATGGCCTTATAAAAAGATGAAGACACATTCTCTGTCTCTCCATTCTAGCACAGAGGAAACGCCATGTGGAGATACAGTGAAAAGGTGGTCATCTGCAAGCCAGGAAGAGAGGTCTGACCGGAAACTGACCCTACTGGACCTTAATCTGGGACTTCCAGCCTTCAGAACTGTGAGAAAATAAATGTCTGCTGTTTAAGCCCCCAGTCTGTGGTGCTTTGTTACAGCAGCGATGCAGACTAACATCCAGGCTTACTGCTGGGGACTGCGATTGTATTTGTCCATTCTCACACTGCTATGAAGGAATGCTCAAGAACGGGTAATTTATAAAGGAAAGAGGTTTAATTGACTCATGGTTCCACATGGCTGGGGAGGCCTCAGGAAACTAACAATCGTGGTGGAAGCCAAAGGAGAAGCAGGCACCTTCTTCACAGGGTAGCAGGACAGGGTGGAAACCAGCAGGGGAAATGTCAGACGTTTATAAAACCATCAGCTCTTGTGAGAACTGGCTCACTAACACAAGAACAGCATGGGGGAAACTGCCCCCATGATCCAATTACCTCCACCTGGTCCCGTCCTTGACTCCTTGGGGATTATGGGGATTACAATTTAAAATGAGATTTTGAGTGGCGACACAGCCAAATGACATCAGTGATGAATTCCTAGAAGCTACCCACACTGTGTCACATGGTCTCCACCATTGTCAAAGCCAGTAACAGAGAACCTCCCTCACGTAGTATTTCTTACCTGATTTAAATCTTTTTCTTCTGGAAGAGCCCAGACCCTCTTTAGCCATTAGTAGATTGGATTAGGCTCACCAAGGGTAATCTCCTCATCTTAAGATCCACTGATTTGGGAACTTAATTATGTCTGCAAAATCTCTTCACAGCAGTACCTAGGTGAGTTTCTGTGGATAACTAGAGGATGTGAGTATACCAGGGGTCCAAGGTCTTAGGGGTCTGTATTAGGGCTCTCTAGAGTGACAGAACAAATAGGATATATATTTATATCCTCTCACATTTTTCTCACATTGCACCAAACTACCACAGAGTATATATATATATGTATGTATATGTATATATGTATATACACACATATAGGTATATATGTATATACACACATATAGGTATATATGTATATACACACATATAGGTATATATACATATATGCATATATGTATGTGTATGTATGTATATATATGTATATATGTATGTGTGTGTGTGTGTGTGTATATATATATAGGGGAGTTTATTAAGTAGTATTAACTCACACAATCACAAGGTCCCACAATAGGCCATCTGCAAACTGAGGAGAAAGGAAGCCAGTCCAACTCCCAAAGCTGAAGAACTTGGAGTCTGATGTTCAAGGGCAGGAAGCATCCAGCACGGGAGAAAGATCTGGGTTGGGAAGCTAAGTCAGTCTAGCCTTTTCATGTTTTTCTGCCTGCTTTTATATTCTGGCTGTACTGGCAGCTGATTAGATGGTGCCCACCCACATTAAGGGTGGGTCTGCCTTTCCCAGCCCACTGACTCAAAGGTTAATCTCCTTTGGCAACACCCTCACAGACACACCCAGGATCATTACTTTGCATCCTTCAATCCAATCAAGTTGACACTCAGTATTAACCATTGCAGGATCATCTTAGAATTTTGCTACCACAGTAGGTCAGGGAAAGCTTGCCTGAGGAAGGGACAACAGAGCTGAGGCCTAGACAATGCCTTAGCTAGATGAGGAGGGAGAAGGAACATGAGAGGCAGAGTAAGAGTGTGGGAGAAGAGTTGCTCTCATGAAACTGAAAGGAAGCCCACAGGCAAGAGCACAGAGAACGAGGACTGGTGAGAGATGTGGGCTGGTGAGAGGTGAGAGATGTGAGATGGTGAGAGGTGTGGATGGATCACCTGGACCAGATCCTCAGAGCCATGCAGGTCACAAAAGGACACTGGACACAGGTCACAAGAGTCCTCCTCTCTGCAGGGTGCTGTCAAAGCCATAGGATGCAGAGAATGACTGTAAGCCACCTAGAGAATTTGTGACTCTGGGTAACACTAAGCCAACAGGAATAATATTGAAAATATTTAATAACTGCTTAGGCCAGGATACCATGTGGGCCATGCTCCCCTCCACAGGCCCTGACTATGTGGGCATTAACCGCCCGCCAACTATTTGCTAGTTTGTAAAGAGGTCCAAGGGGGTATAGGTTACAATTTGTCACCTACACTGGGACAGTTTTGAGAATGACAGTTGTAAACCAGGACTTTCCTGGCAAAAGCAAGAATTAGAGTCACCTCAGCCTTTTGGAACTCAAAGCAGTGAATATTCACCAACCAAAAAGAAAAATTTTTAAAAATATGTCAACTAAGTCTCACTTGTGCATATTGACTCTACATGAACCTTATGCACTCCAAGTTAATAGACTTGAGTTCAGTAACTAATCTGGCACTAATTGTCACTCTGGGAAATTGTTCTCGCACCTCGATTTCCCTACCTTGAAAGTAAGCTTATTGCTGTTTCTACCTTAATTCATTCCATGTGAATTTCATTTAAATGGATTTATAAATAAGTGTTTCTTTCTTTGTCAATGTGTAAATTGCAAAATATCTCCTGTGGCTTTACATTGTAATAGCACTGGGGAGAAATGTGATGAGACAAATAAAAATTCCTGAATGAACAACAGTGAGGACTGTGCTGACAGATTCCATATCTTTAAGGTCTGAGGTTGTTTAATCCTAGAGTATAAAGCCTCGACCGTGTCTTTAGTCCCTGTGTACAAAGGCTGTTCTCTGTAGGAAGTCAGCCAGCTGTTGCTTAGCTCTGTTCTAGAGAAGAGGAAATCGCCACTGATTTCACAAGGGTGAATATTCCACCCTTCTCCATATACCCGTATTTTCCCATTCCTGAGAGCCTGTCTCAAATCCCATCATTCTTGGGAATTTCTGGCTCATGACACCAGCTGGTGGCTCTCCCTCAAGTTACATATTTTGTGCCTTTTGTATGCATCACAAGATGGGTATTTTATCCCATAACATCCTGTTCAGTAAGTGCCTGTGTTTAACAGTGTACCATTTTTGTATGACTTCCCACCACCAAATTCTCAAGTATAAAAAATTGGGCTAAGCAGCTTGAGCCCTAGCTCTGGGGGGCCCTCACTGATGCTGGGGCAGGTGGCTAAAGTTTCATGTGGCAAGAATGAAGGGAAAGCTGGCTGGAAAGCAGATCTGAGGCTGGCGAACACTCGGTCAGCAAATCATAAGGATCCTGCAGGCAGCAGCTGAGAAACTCCATTCCGGGGCCCTGCCCCTTCAACACACACCATTAGAACACATAGACCTTTTTATTGTCATCTTTCAACCTACACTCAAAGTTCATCTTCATCTCAACGGTTCCCAAAGACTATGGGGAGACCCACTCATTGTAGTCCACCCTATGACTGTAAATCCTCTAAGTATTGCAGCCTCCAACTATCTAAAGCAGGGGTTTATAAACTTTTTCTGTAAATGGATGGGTAGTAACTATCTTAGGCTTGAAGGCCATATGTTCTCTGTAGCAATTACTCATCTCTGCCATTATAGTGGGAAAGCCCCGTAGAAGATGTGTAACCAGTGAGCATGGCTTTATCCATTAAAACTTTGTTGATAAAAACAAATGGTGGGTTGGATTTGGTCCCTGGACCATAGTTTACTGATTCCTTGTATAAGCTGTGCTTAACATAATATCCTACCAGTATGTAAGCACAATGAAGTACAAACTGCCCGATTCATAAAATGCTTTAATTTTGCTTTTTTCAACCTCTCTTCTTTCCTTCCTACACTAGGTCCTTTGTCTCTCCATAACAGTAACCATACATTTTACAGGATATCCTGTAAGTCCAGCCTTATAGGAAAACTGTATACTTTTCCACCCACAATTCATACTTTCCCATTTCTACAAACCTTAATGCCACTTATAAGGAAAGATCTAATACAAATAATTATCATCTCTGGAGCCATTTGAAACTACAAACACATGCAGAGAAGATTGCCAGTTTTGAGCATTCGTTGCAGCACACTAGTTGGGGGATATAACCCCATTACTGCTGATTTGGTTTCCCATGTGTTTGTTGCCTTATCACGTAGGAATGAGTGTGAATGCAAGCATTTGTTTTGCTGTCTTTTTAATAGTATTATTCCAGTGTCGCTGGATGAATGGAACAATCTGAATTTCTTTTTTATTGAAGTGGCTAGCAGGATTTCTAGATTTCAGTAAGTTACAGGATTAATAGAAAAATGTTGGATGTCTGCTGGAACTCCTTGGAGTTGGAGAACTTTCATGTTCTTCCTCTCTTAGAGGAAGTCAGGGAATCAATGAAAGTGAATTTCTGAGTGTCCGCCAAAGCCTCCAATTACTTGGTCTTTTTCTCCATCACCCTGAATGCCTCAAGTCTCATTCTTGGGGAGATTCATTTACAAGGAAGCAAAGAAGTTCTAGGATGGTTTCTCTGTAAAATTAATGGTTTTGTCCTCTTCATATGAAATCAGCCTCGTTGCTGTCATCCTTATTAATCTGTATTTTTTTGCCCTTTTGTCCTTTTCTTGCATAGGCTATCTCTTTCAACTCATTTCTAGACCTTTTTCTCCCTCACATTATCCAACTCCTGTTAGATGGCTTTCTCCCTACCCCAAAACAGTGTCCCTCCACCTTGTGACTCTTCTCAAAATGCTGCTGTGCTTCAACCACAGTGCATTAAACTTTTTATCATAATCATGCACATGTCAAAATTCTCTATAATGACCAACAGTCAAGCCTGGGACAGAATTTGCGGGGAAAGAGCATGAGTCCCTAAGTTACATGTTGAACACACTGAAGAGCAACTTTTCACTTAATTACTCCCTAAACTGGCTCTCACTTTGGGGGCTGCTTAGCTCCAGGGTCAAAGGCAAAGCATTCAAATCACCCTTGCCTTTTATAATTAATACATATCTTTCTGCTGGTGAGCAGGCCAAGTACAAAAGCTAAAATCAGCAACAGTAGCACCTTCAAACATAAAGCATGAAGTCAAAACCACTTTGAACTCCCTATGGGAAAAAGTGTTACTGAGGTCAAATGGGTTTTTGTGGACCCAGGGAATCTTACACTTTCTTGAGAGACATAGAAGACAATTTACTATAAGGAGGATTGCATAAATAATGGTTATTAAAGTGCCAAAAATACTCAAATGATAGTCATACAACACAGAACCCTTGTTGAAATTTTAAAACAAGCCACCCTCACCTTAATGGGAAAAACATGTGTTTGTTAAACCCATAGGACCAATTCTGCTTTTAGTGAAAACTGAGAATTTATGCCTAAGTCAGTAAAGCCTGTTCAGGATTGTGTGCATGTGTGTGTGCAGTTGTGTGACGTAGGTGGGTGTTCTCAGGGTAACAAAGAAGATGAGGATGAGCAGAGGAGTAAAGTAACCTTTCAGGGAAAGGTTAGAAGCTGGAATGAGGACCAGCCTGTGTTCAGTAAGCACTTGCCACACCAGTATGGCTATTTATCAGTTGTTGAAGGGCAACATCCATTCTGGTTGGTCAATACTCATCCATTACATTGATTACCGATTTTTAATATCACATCCAAAGGGTATCCTAAAGTTTCTCAGCACCCTAAAGCCTAACTAGTCTAACAATTCAAATTTACTAGAGAAGGTGTCAAAAGCAATTCATTATTTAAAGAGGGGTTTTAACCCCATTTTATAGGGACTATTTCTCTTATTCTCTTTTAGTCATTTATTCAGTATATCTTTCTTTCACATTTTCACTTGTTGTCAATCAAGAAAACCCTATTGAGTGTTGGATTATTAAATGCCAAGTAACAAATAAAAGTTTACTTGTATTAGTTCAAAGAAAGAAGACCGTTTGGAGTAGAGTCATTAGGTATCAGTTCATTTAGCATAATTATTGTTATACCTAAAATAAACATACAATATGCGGTGAAAATATAAATTTTAAGAACTGAACTATTCTAAGGATGAGGAATATATTCAGTCAAATATTCAGAGATAGGGCTACAAAGTACCCTACTCTGTACATAACTCAGTCAAGAAAGGGATTTGCTGGATTCACATAGATATTGGAAAAGCAAAGTGTCTTCTAAACTAAGGTATGACAAGAACTTAATGTCTAGGGCACAGTCAGACCCTTCTCTTTTCAAATCTCATCTCCACATCTCTTTGCAGGTAGATCTCTACTCTCATGCCTCTGCTTGGTGAAGGTTATGGCTTCTGACAGTTCTAAGATCACATCTTTACAGCCTTTTGCCAAAAAGCAAAAATGGCTCTTTCTTTCCCAGGTTCAGTCTTTAATATCCAGAGGAAGGATGAGGATTGGTCTGAATAGACTTCCATTCCAAGTGCTACACTTGAAGCATACTAAGAAAACAGCTTCTTGTCTCTTAACATGTGGTATTTAATCATTTTATTCATTAAGCCTTTGAACTTTGACAAGTCTGGGTCTATTGGCAAATGTCGGTAACCTATAACTAAACAATACAGCTACTATATTGACAAAGGATGCAATGGAACAGAAGACAGGCCTATTGAGGAAAATGCCAGAGTGGTTAATGTGAGTGTGCTTGGGAGACAGGTTTCCTGGGTGTGAAAGAAGCTTTGCTGTTCACGGGGTATCAGACTCTGGAATAAGTGCTGAACCTCTCCAAGCCCCAATGTCTTCAGATGGCAGGCTGCGGTGCTACTTGCCCAAAAAAGGGATTGTAAATCCAAATACAGATCCTCTATCCTTTTCTTGCATAGGCTATCTCTTTCAACTCATTTCTAGATTTTTTTCCTTCCTCACATTATCCAACTCCTATTAGGTGGCTTTCTCCCTAACCCAAAACGGTGTCCCTCCACATTAAGATTCTTTTCTCAAAACCCTGCTATGCTCCAACCATAGTGCATTAATCTGTAAAACCTCCCTGAAAGGTTACTTGACTCTTCTGTCTACGCATATCTTCTCTATTACCCTGAGAACACACACCACACACACCCACACACACACATGCACACAATCCTGAATGGGCTTCATTGACTTAGGCATAAATTCTAAATTTTAACTGAAAGCAGAAAACTGAAAGCAGACCAGTACCTGATATTTGAATCAGACATACATCGAAATATCACATTAATTAACCCTCCTTTTAAGTGTTATAACTTTGCTCTTAAAAGCTATCCAAATGCAATAGGAATATTCCCCTCCAGGATCAATTTTAGCAAACCTTGGTGGATATATGATGTCCATTGTGATCTGATCCACCTCATCCCTCACGCTCACTCATATGACCACACCAAATTACTAGCCCTTCTCTGAACCAGACCTGGGTTGACTTCAAGCCTCTGGGCTTTTGCATTTAAGGCTTCTCTGCCTGCATTGTCCTCTCAGGCCAGAGCTCCCAAGCATATCTTATGCATCTTGGAAGTCCTAGCTCCTGTTCTTCTTCTGGTTTCCCAAAGAAAGTGCAGATTGCCTTCTCCTGCATTTTCTGCAATAATTATAACAATCATAATCTTGCATTACAATCTCCGAGAACTTTTTTTATTCTATTAGAATGAGAAGGAAGACACTGTGCCATGTGCTTTTCATTTTATTCCTAGAGCTCACAACGACCAGAATATAGTAGGGGATTAATATATGCTATTGAAAAAGGGGAGGGATTCATTTTCTTTCATTTCAAACTTCGCTTCAATGAAGCATAAAGCAGTGACTGCATTTTTTTAAAATTAAAAAAAATACTACAAGATTGTCAGGTCCAAATTTATTTGGGCACAAAGGTGTTGTTGAACAGTGGACATTATTATCAGTTACCCTCTGAAAGTCAGCTTTTTTCTAGAGTTCACACCTAAGAACTTAGTACATTACTCCACCAGTCCTTAAGGTAATATATTCTTTCATCTAAGAGGAATTTCCCCTTTGTTTTAACAAGTGTGATCAGCCCCTGGAAAGATTCACAAATCTCAGTCAGAAAGGGAACCTGTTATAGCACACAGACAAACTGCCATATGTGTGTTATTTCATGCAGTAGAAAGCAAAATATTATGGGGCTGATCAGCTCAAACATCCCTGTACTAATATGTCCAACAGATGTTGGGAACCTTCTCTCTTTCTGTAGTGTGATTTAGATAAATGTGTTATGCTATTCCTCAGAATAAAAAGATGTTTTAAACTTTCATATATATCTATATTTGTCTTATATATAATTTTTGCTAAACTCCATTTGACACTCTATAGCTCCTTGCCTTATTTGTTTTTTTTTCTCTGTCCACACTCATAACCTAGGATTAAATGTGAGAATTTTCAAGTAATTGCTCTGCGAATACATTTAAATTTCATTTACACTAGGCAATTTGAGAACTTAGCATCTTTATAAGATAAGCCTAAGATCTTACAACGCTTGCCTAATCAGTATGAAGCAGAGAGGAATAAACAGCCCACTGCATTTCCAGAGTGTTTTAAAACAATTTTCCTCTTCAACAACTCCAAAGCAATTATACCTCAAAAGATCCCTTACCTCACAGAATATGCATTAGGTTAAAACTTCTGAAGGAAAAAAGCTTTAAAAATGTAATATACCATATCGACTACATGAAATATTTGTACTATTTGATACTAAATGACCATCCATTCTCCAAGACTTACGACAATAAAATTGGGTTTGTTTTTCCTACAAATAAAACTTGGTTTCTAAGTAGTATAATGTTAATTCTATGATTAAAGACATAAAACTTTAGCTATTTTTTCACGTATATGCAAAAGTAATTTTAGCCAAAATCTTTTGAGATACATCATTTTATTCATTTAACTACTTTATTCTGTACAAGAGCTATTCTAAGACCCCGTAATAGATATTGCAGTTATGGTTAAAATATAATCTCAAAAAAATACAGTCTGGCTTTCAAAACAGTAAATATAAGACATATCCAGGCTGGGTGCTGACAATCCCAGCACTTTGGGTGGCCAGGGCGGGCAGATCACCTGAGGTTGGGAGTTCAACACCAGCCTGGCCAACATGGTGAAACCCCAGCTCTACTAAAAATACAAAAATCAGCTGAGCATGGTGGCATGTGCCTGTAATCCCAGCTACTTGGGAGGCTGAGGCAGGAGAATCACTTGAACCAGAGAGGCAGAGGTTACAGTGAGCCGAGATCATGCCACTGCACTCCAGCCTGGGCGACAGAGTGAAACTCCACTTCAAACAAAACAAAACAAAAAACAAAGACATATCCAAAAATAATGATAAGGCAAAAGATTTTCTGAGCATCAAATAAGAGGCATGAACAGCAAGCACTACCAGTGGTGTTTACATGAGGCCAACACACTGGAGCAAGGCAGGCTCTGGTGGCCCCCGCGCTGGGTACTGAAGGGCAGGGAAGATTTCTGGTAGAATGAGATGGCAACAGAACATTCTACACAAAAGGAAGAGTATAAACAAAGGTAGATAGCTGGAGGAACATGAATTATACTCAGGACTGAGACAAGAAGTCTCAAAATGGAAGCTCACAGACCAAATCCAACCCATGGATATATTTCTAAATTATGCTACAGATTAATTTTTTAATTCAAATGACAGCATTCAAAAATTGATAAATTTCATATACAAATTCAAGTGCCTAGCTTTATGTTAAAAAGTTAAAGATCCAGCAATGGTCAGCAAACATTTTCCCATGAACACCATTGGCAGGAACTTGGTAGAAGTATTTACACACACCCCTACTTGCCAGTTTCCTCCTCTCCCTTTTGCCTCATAGTTCCCAGGGTACTCATTTCCATGACCCAATGGCCCCTTAGGTATTGTCTGAATGGATAGCCTCATGTAAAAACCAATTCACCAGAAGAGATGACAAGTGAAATAATGATAGATAATATTTGTACATAGGAAAGAATCCAAGTTCCAGAGAGCATCTAACACCATGCTAAAGAGTTTGGATTTAATTAACAGAAATCAGAAACAAAAAGATCTTAGGAGTAACATGATCAAGGTTGTGTTTTAAGGAATTCCATCTGGAGGCAAGGACAGGATGTCTTGGAATGCAGAGAGAGGAAGCCAGTAACAACAATAACAAAAGCCGTCATTTACTGAATTCTACCAATATTTTCAGAAACTATTAAAACTTAATACATACCATCCTCGACAGCTTGAAATCCCAGCTCTACCTCCTACTAGCTATGTGACATTAGATCACATTATTTAACCTCTCTCAGTCTTAATTTGTAACCTGTGAAATAGTACCTAACATAAATATATTTGTGAGCATTAAATGCATTCACCCATTTAAAGTGCAAAGAACAGTGCTTGGCCCATATAAACAATCCAACTAATTGTAATTATATTTTTTTCTCTTTCATTCTCAAATATGGAATATATTAATTTTCTCATTTTATTGGAGAGAAAAATGATATTCAGTAATTTGAAAAATTTTGCCCAAGAGAAACAGCTATGACACGGAAGAGGCTCGTGTCCAAAGCAAACCATGATCTGGGCTCTTCACTGCATTATGTCGCTTTCTATTGACAAAGCTTTGGGAGAATCACTGAGTCTCTCATTTTCCAAATGGCAGGTTGAACTGGCTCACTGGATGATCGAGAAGATCCATTATTATCCTCATGCTCTGACTACATTTTTTTTCTAGAAGTTGGCCCATTCTGGATCACAGAACAAGGAAAGGAAGGAAAGAACTAGACTACTTTTTATAGTTAGGTGGTTTTATTGAGTCTACCTCTCATCAGCCCATCCCTTGACACTCTAGATGTCACTGACCTACTTTAGATCTTTATTACCAACCATGGAGCCTAGGAAAGATAAGGCAAAACCGTGACCCTCTCCTTCTTAAACACTTTCAATGGTTACCCACTTTTTGTTTTTTTTACGGAGAATAAAATCTAACCTTTTCAGCATAATGCTCAAATCCCCTTACAAACTTGTTCACCCTACAATGCAGATTCTTAACCAGGTTCTTCCTTACTTTGACATTCATATGACTTTATTTATCCTTCTATCTTTATCTATAGTGCCCTTTTCTTCTTCTTTTTTTCTTTTTTTTTTTTTTTTTTGAGACAGAGTCTCGCTCTGTCGCCCAGGCTGGAGTGCAGTGGCGTGATCTCGGCTCACTGCAAGCTCCGCCTCCCGGGTTCACACCATTCTCCTGCCTCAGCCTCCCGAGTAGCTGGGACTACAGGCGCCCACCACTACGCCCAGCTAATTTTTTGTTTTTTTAGTAGAGACAGGGTTTCACCGTGTTAGCCAGGATGGTCTCCATCTCCTGATCTCGTGATCCACTCGCCTCGGCCTCCCAAAGTGCTGGGATTACAGGCGTGAGCCACTGCGCCCAGCCTAGTGCCCTTTTCTTTATACCATCTATCAGAATCTTGCCCACTCTTTGAGAACTCATACCCAATATGAGCTCTTTACAACCTACTCCCTGTGTCCCCAAACCCCAACACCTTTCTTCTCTCTCCCATTGTCCATAGCATCCCATCAGAACAGCCAGAATAGTCTGTGTAGCTGAGACACATGTGTACAACCCTCCCCTCCCCACTTTCTCACCACCAGTCTGTGAGCATGTTAATGATGGGACAAGATGTCAATCATCTCTATTTCCTGAGAATCTTAGTGCATTTATTGCATGCCCAAGTGGAATTCCAGGTGCTACTAACTATAGAATATAAAAAAAAAAGAAGGAATATATTGGGGTAGCAGAAGAATAAAGATAATTTTAGATTTTATAATGCTTTATCCTACTAACATTTAAACATATATTGAAATATTTTAGATCCCAAAATAGATTTTGCAAACCATTAATAATCTCACAGTTTTTAACAATAATAAAGGGATAAGAAAGGCCTAATGAAAAAAATTCATGTGTGACTTGTGATATCTGTTTCATTTCAGTGGAATCACAGCTTATCTATATGAGCTAGGAGTTTGTGTGTCTGCATGTGTGTGTGTGCGTGTGTGTGTGTGTGTGTGTTTGCACAGTGATAGGGACAGAATTTGTTATGACTCACATGGAAAAAAGTGCACCTCTGAGCAACTTGGCTGGATCAAGTACACAAATAAATATTTTAAAAGGCATTGCCAACCCTGCTCTAGAAGAAATACACTGAGAGTTTGTTTATCAGCAGCCATCTATCCTTCAAAGTGAATCTGGAAATGGGGTCAAGGGAAGGAAAAAAATAACCTATTATGATAAATAAACAGAAGATTTAAGTTCAGTGTTGGTCCCAAAGAGATAAAATAGAAAACAGTATTATACAGCAGCAAAAATTATTCCTCTGGTAATTATAAGCATCTCATCTATTCCAGATTCATGATGCCTAGGGTTATGAGTTTACACAATGGGTGGTTCCCTATATTCAGTCCTAAATCCAAATATTACATAGATCCTAAAAGAGCAAAGCTTTCCCTAATGTGTGTGTGTTTATACTTCAAAGTAAAAAACATGCATTTTAACCAACTTTAATGGAGCTCATTTTTCTTACATACATGCAGCTCATTTTGACATACAAGCTAGGCAACTGCCAAATTTGTCTTCCTAAAATAGAATCTGGCTCTGAAATCTAACATGGCAGCAATTAACTTAAACTGCACATCAGATAACTTTGACTGGTCATAAATCTTTGTCATTTGCTTTAAAAAGCAACAACTGATAGCTAATAAAACTGGATATGCACCTAGCTGTAAACATTAGTTGTTTATCTTGCTATCATTAGCCCTCCTTCCTTGAGCTACATCATCCAGGACTCAGAGATTCTTCACTGGCCAAATCTCTGGATATTACCGGGGCAGCTGCAAATCTCACTTTTCATCCTCAAATTATCTTTACATCTCTTATTTATTTATAGTGAAGGATGGAAGAGAAATTTTTATTTCCAAAATCATTTGGGAGTGATGACTGTCTGCTTCTTAAAATGCATGGTCTCCACTGCGTTCTCTCCTTGCCACTTCCACTGACTAGCTCTGTGTATTCTCTGAGATTCTCTGTTATTTTATAAATCATCTACTATAAAATGCCAGTCCCAGGGAATGCTCCACTGGAGCATGCTCCTGAGTAACTTAAGGAATTGCTGAACATTGACTATTCTTATAGGGAATATTCTCATGGGAGAAAATCTGAGAAGTTCTACCATACCAAAACAAAAAACAGAAAAAACCTAAATTGCCTTGGTTTTATATGAAATCTTTGTAGCATATTTGATCATAGAGCTCTCTCTTTTATTTGTTTATTTGTTTGTTTATTTATTTATTTATCTTTAGGTAGCGCCTATTAACATCCTGGCAGAATCTGCATTTCTCAAAGCACATGCTGGAAAGCACTGCTCACCATTGGAGTCTAGCTCCTCAAGTTACATGTCAAGAATTATCCTCTCCTTCTTCCACATCCCCTTCCCAAAACAAAGTCCAATCAACTTCCTTTTCCAAATAATTCCAGCAGGACTACTATTCTGACAGGTTTTAGGTTAGACACCTTGACTTTTGCTTTCTTGACTGTCTATAATCAGTCTCTCAGGAAGGCTTATGTTTCCCCTTATATGAAAAGATTCCCTTGACTCATCATTCCCTCCGCATCTCATGATCCCATAGTGACTTTCAGCACTGTGACAGTTAATTTTAGCTGTCAACTTAACTGAAATAAGGATTACCTAGAGAACAGGTAAAGGGTTATTTCTGGCTGTGTCTGTGAGGACATTTCTAGAGAATATTGGCCTGTAAGTCAGTGAACTAAGTGGGGAAGATCCACCCTCAGTGGATGCACACCATCCAATCGGCTGGGGCCTGGAAAGAAAAAGGTGACTTCCTCTCTCTCCTGCAGCTGGAACATATTATTCTCCTGTCCTTGGACATCAGATCTCCAGGCTCTCTGGCTTTTGGACTCCAGGACTTACACCAGTGGTCCCTCGGGTTCTCAGGCCTTCAGCCTTGGACTGACAGTTACACCGTCAACTTCCTTGATTCTGAAGGAATCTTGGACTTGGTTAAGCCATGCTATTGGCAGCCCAAGGTCCCCAGTCTGCATACAGCCAGTCACTGGACTTCTCAGCCCCATAATCACATGAGCCAATTTCCCTAATAAATCCATTCTTGTATCTCTCTCTTTCTCTCTCTCTTTATAATCTATCTATATCTTCTATTCTATCTATCTATATCTATCGATATATATACACATAGCTATATATATCATAGATAGATAGATAGATAGATAGATAGATAGATAGATAGATAGATAGATCTTCTATTGGTTCTTTCTCTCTGGAGAACCCCAGCTATTATAAGCCCTCATCATCTCATCAAAGCCTAATGGTTGAGGCAACAAGCCCACAGCAACCATTCTTGTCCATTCTTTAGTGTCAGGCTCACCCAGAGGCTCAGCATCTCCATGTCTTTTCTGATACTACAACCCAAAGGAATCACACCTTTACCTAAATTCCTATGTAGGTGTTCAGTACCACAAAAGCTTACCTCTAATCATTCTCTAACTGGGAGGTTGGAGGGCTGCATTGGGCATCCTAGGTAGATTATAAATTTCTTGATGTATCTGAGCTTTTATTTTCTATATTTCACAATGTATGGACTAGTGTTGGGCACAACATTTGTGTATGATGAATGCAATGATCGATGAAAAACAAAAATAATTTAAAAATCAATGGAGTGGGAACATGAAACACTCACTTAGGATGCCTTCCTTATTCCTAGACAAGTAGGCGTCATTTCCCTTATTTAGGCACCGTCCTGGGAGGGATTTCTACAGAAACACTCAGACTGAGAATGCTTCAGGGCTTCAATTTCCTCAAAGGTGATAAAACGAACAGAACCTGAAGCAGGTATTAAGGCTAAATCTAGAACCAGAATCCAAAAACATTAGAAATTACTGTGGGGGATTCATGGTGATCCATAAAAAATCAATAAATGTTATAAACCTTTTTTAGAAGATGGCACCAAATTGCTCTCAAAGCCCATTAAGGCTGGTCTTTGTCCTCCTTCACCATCCCCAGGGTTCTCATCATCCATCAATCCTGGGTGCCTGTGTCAGATGGCAATGCTTTCTTCCAAGCCCATGGGTATATCAGCTTAGGCTCTAAAGAAAACTAGTCACTTCAAATCCCTGAAAGCCTCTTTCTCACAGTTTTCCTTTAATAGTAAAAGTTTGAGCTTTACAAACTGGCCTTATAAACAAAGTTTTGGCAAGGACTCTATAATAAACATTTCAGATTGGTTGAACCCTTATACTGAAATACTTGGGCTTCCTTTGGCTCGGAGATTATACTTTATGTAAAACTGTCCACATTCTACAATTATCTAGAACAAATAATTTTATTATAAAAAGTGACCATTTTCAATTCAGGCTAATCATGTCCTCACAATGTTCTCTGTTTTGTTGTTCCTTCCATGAAGTTCATTCACCTGCTCTGTGCCAAGGACTATCCTCAATGATGGAAGCACAATGTTTAATACAAAAGTCTCTGTCGTTAACTCACAATTAAATAAAGTTTCCAGAAATCACAACAGAGTACAGGTCAAGCTACCAGAAATTGCAGATGTTCAACCATGGCTACAAGGGCTACAGAAACAGCCATTTCAATGGCTTAGCCTAATACGGTATTTGTGTCTTTAATAAAGATGTATAAGAAGTCCTGAGTGCTGTAGAGAATGGGATGATCAATTGCCTTTGGGAAAAAGTAGAGAAAGTTCTGGAAAGCCTTTTCCTAGGAGGACATGCTTAAGTTATATCATAAGAGATAAGGGAAGAAAGGGAAATCCAGGAATGAGGACTATCAAGTGCATATGCGTGAAATGGTCAACCCAGTGTTCATTTCAACATGACTGGAAAACTGAACTAACAGAGAGGCAGTGAGAGATACAGCTAAGGAGACAGGCAAAGGACAGTGTTCTGAGGGCACTGCAGGCCATGAAAAAGAGTCCAAACTTTATTCCAACAGGAAATAGGAAGTCATTGAAGGGCTACAAGAAGAGGATTAGTATGAACAAGTACACTTTAAGAGCTCCTTCTGAAATAATGCATAGCACCAATTATGGGAAATTGAGACTAGAAAGAGAGGAAGAGGAGACTCTATAGTAATCAAGTAAATGCATATTGAGGACCTAAATGAAGACAGTGAAATTTAGTTCTATAGGGAAGAGAGCAGAGGCTCAAGTGGGGTTTAAGAGAAAGCAGTAGCAGCATCACTAATCAGAGGTGGAGGAAAGGGTGAGAGGAACACAGGAAGGCAAGGAAAGCGTTAAAGATGACTTCTAGGCAGGACCAGCTATGTGATGTGTGGGGCCCAGTGCAAAATGATATTATTTGGAAATTATTAAGAATATCAAGGTGGAGATGGCTGAGAAGAAGCCAAGCACAGGGTCCTTCCGAGCATGGCACCTGGGCAATTGCACAGGTCACATGTCCACGAAGCTGGCCCTGCTCCCATCTTCTCACTAAAGTGCCTGAGTAGATGGTGGGATCATTAAGTAGGATCCAGAACACAGGAGAAGGGGTAGATGAGGGAAGGATAAAATGAGATTCGGTTTTTTATGTTGATTTTAAAGTTCTTGTGACATAGCTAAGTGGAAAGCCAGTATAAGGTGGTGATTAAAGCAAGGGCATTAGAATCAGACAGAGCTGGGTTTAGGTCACAGCTATTGTAAGCCATGAGATCTTGAGTGAGTTACCTACATTTAATGTGTTTTGGTTTCCTCCTCTGTAAACCTCACAGGCTAATGAGGATCAAATGGGATCACATTTTAAAGTTATTAGTCAAAAGCCTGATATATGGTGTGTGTAAGCCATTCAGAAAGGGCATTCATTATTATTTATTACTATTATTATATCCAGTAGGCTGTTAGTTGAGTGAGTCCAGAGCAGTCGATGAGGTTTGGAGAATCACAGCTACACTGTTGGCTCAAGATGGTGGCAGCAAAAGAAAATACACAGTAACCAGAACAGAGGCCTGAGGTGGAGGTGTCAGTGCTGAAGAGCACTGACACTTGATGGGGAAAGAAAGAAAGAAAAGGAAAGGGAGACAAAATGAGTTCTGGACCCTACAGATGCACGAAGCTTAAACAAAGAAATAAATTACTAATAGTGGAATTTCACAATAGAAAGAGACCTGTGAGGAAATACCTGGGGACAGGATCTCCCAGTCAGGCAGTCATCTATTCCATCAATAGATTCCTCAGCCCTGCTTCCCAGATATATGCTGCAAAGTTTCCAGATGTTTCTTTTTCTCTCAAGTCATTTTTATGCAGTTTTCTAGCATGTTTATTAAATTATAAAAATCTGCCTCTGCTTCTAAGAGAAAATAGCATCTGATTAGTTTTACAGCACTCTACAATCCTAACTGTTCAGAGAAAGTTGTCCATTTTTCATTTCATCAAGAGTATCAAGAATCCTTCATATTACATTAAGCGAGTATCACTGTTTAAAGATTGCCTCACTCTTTTGACAATCTAACTTCTAATATAATCTTTAACCTACAAGATACATTTTTAATTTGTTTTTCTGAATCACCTTAGTGATTATGAATATATTCATTTATCCTAAGTAAAGGAAAATGGAACAAAAATCTTCAAATGCTCTGCTAACTCCCTTAGATTTATTTAAGAACATAACTTGGGACTCCATTCTGTAACTGCAATACCCTTTCTGCTCCAGTTCTTCAATTATGCAAGTTCATAGTCTTCTGGACCCTTTAGTGATTTAGCATCTGGTTTTTGAGTTATGTAATTTTTTTCCATGAATAATAAAAAATTTTAAGTTAGGTATCAGTTCACAAAATTTACAAACTTAACAGGCAACCTTTGATAGGAGTCAAGTAATATTTTCCACTCGACGACTGTAGCAGACAGTGGCTGGGTAAAGTAAGACCAAAAATAATATGCAAATTAAAAGCACATTGCTGCATCTTTAGTGCAGGGTTAAAAAAATGTTTTTTAATTAATTTTATTGATGGCAACATTTTGACTTTCTACAGTGGACCACCCCTCCTTCAAACCCACTCAAACTTTCTGCCATACTCATCATCCTCAGCACAAGATTTTTCCAAGGCAACAAGTATCAAGAATGAACTCCTTCAGGCTGGGTGCCATGGCTCACACCTGTAATCCCAGCACTTTGGGAGGCCGAGGCAGGCGAATCACGAGGTCAGGAGATGGAGACCATCCTGGCTAACAGAGTGAAACCCCGTCTCTACTAAAAATACTAAAAATTAGCCGGGCGGGTGGCAGGCATCTGTAGTTCCAGCTACTCGAGAGACTGAGGCAGGAGAATGGTGTGAACCTGGGAGGCAGAGCTTGCAGTGAGCCGAGATCGCACCACTGCACTCCAGCCTGGGCGACAGAGCAAGACTCCGTCTCAAAAAAAAAAAAAAAAAAGAGAGAGAATGAACTCCTTCAATTTCTCTCCTTACCTCCACAGTTATCTGATAGCCACTCATCTCTAGGACTGTCCCCTCCTTCCTTCACCTTTTCATTGAGATGTCTCTGGTCACCTTATCTGAAATTAACAACCATAACACCACCATCCTGTGCCTCTGGAACTTTCCATCCTCCAACTGTGCTTTTTTTCTATTGTACTTATCATTCTGTAACATGCCATATATTTTACTTGTTTATTTCCTGTCTCCAATGTCAGAATGTAAGCTTCATAAAACCAGTTTTTCTGTTTTACTTATTGCTGAATTCTTAACATCTAGAAAAGTGCTGGGCACAAATAGGTACTCAATAAATACAGTTGAATAAATGGATGTCTGGCTTCCAGAAACAAACAAAAAACTTATATGTGCTTTTTTCTCAAGGCCTAACCCAGTGCTCAAGCCCTAGATCCCAGTTTTTCCTTTGGCATCTGGAAATTGCATTCTTGATTACCTCCATCCCTTTCCTTCTTCACTCTTTTCTCAATAGCAAAACTTCTCTTTGCAAATATACTTCACTCTCCCATCCCAAAAGAAAAAAAAAAAAAATCCTTCTCTTAACACTACCACTTTACTATAGTCTAATCTTTCTTCCTTTCCCTCTTACTGTGTCCATTTATATACCACCCATTCACATCTAATTTCTTGTGGGAATTTGTGAGTTTTTCCTAGAACATACAAGACCTCTTGTGGAAGGTCATCCCTAGGGCCCACTTCCTAGAACTATGGTTTCCTTTCTATCCCTTCTCCCCTTCTATCAATCAATGCTTCCTAACATCTTCTATAAGCACTTTCCCACCCACCCCCAATCTTCTTGTTCTATAATGTTAGAGCAATCCAGCTGAACTTCCTAATAGAAATTTTATATCTCTGTGCTTTTCTAACACAGTAGCCACACTTGTCTACTGGGTACTTGAAATGTGGCTCGTGTGACTGAGGAATGAAATTTCGAATTATATTTAATTAACTTTCATTACATTATATTTAGGTTTGCATAGCAACATGCGGTGGGGTCTACCACGTTGGTCAGCACTGCCCTAGACAATATCATCTACCCTCATAGCCCCCATCACCTAAAGTCATTGTCAACTCTTCCTTTTTTCAGCTAAATCTATGTTGAGCATCAGGCATTGTGCCAGCCAATTAAGAAGGCAGACATCAACAAAGGGTTCTCAGTCTAGCAGTGCAGTTGGATTGGTATTATGAGACAGCCATTATGAGACATGTAATATCACTGTTGATAGGATACGCATGGGTAAGAACAGAGAAAGAACATATACATCAGCCTGACAGAATTAGGGAAGGAACTAGTTATCCAGGTGGACAAGGAAGGTAAAATGCCACAGACACAGAGCAGCATGATCTGAAGCACAGGCATAAAAGAACACAGCAGACTCAACATCATGCATTCATAGATCCCCCCTCCAACCACAACTTTGAGTCTTCCAACGTACTTGCTTAGTTACCCTTATGGAAACATTGTCTGACCTCATTAAAGCCCCCAATTCACCCATCTTACTTTCTCTGTCCCTGGTCTCCTTTGTCTTTCTTTTTTTTCTTTGAGACAGAGTCTTGCTCTGCAGTGACGTAGTCCCAGCTTACTGCAACTTCTGCCTCCCAGGTTCAAGTGATTCTGCTGTCTCCGTCTCCAGAGCAGCTGCAACTACAGGCGTGCACCACCACATCCAGCTGATTTTTTTGTATTTTTAGTAGAGACAGGATTTCACCATATTGGTCAGGCTGGTCTTGAACTCCTGGCCTCAAATGATCTGCTTGCCTCAGCCTCCCAAAGTGAAACTTCCATAGGCTGGGATAATATATCCATAACCTTGAATTAACCCAAGAATTCACCTTCTCAAATATTTGCATTCTTGAAGCAAATCTCTGCTAAAGAAAATCATGCATGTAGTCAAACTGGTGTCAAATTCATGACAGTCCATCACAAAAGGACACTCAAAAATTATACTTAGTTTCTATGAAAGGTTATCTCTCTCCCTCCTTATAAAGTTTATTTCCTTTCTTTCCCCCACTGCTGTAAGCTCTCACCTTTCCTTCTCACAACATTCATTTGATTAATTTGCCTCATTCCGTAGGACAGGGTTCCCTCATCTGCCTTAACCAGTCCTAGAATAGATTGCTTAATGGCCCAGGTTCTTCACTGGTCCCCGTATGCACACTCTTTGCCATGTAACTTTGTTTGCCCTAACTCTAACTCTGACCTTGACCATGTGACTTGTTTGGCCAATGGGATATTATCAAATATTATACAACAGAAATGTTCACATGATTGGACTCCTGCTCTATTTGCCACAACTGTGAGAAGATGCCTGAACTAGCCACTAGAGGATGACACAAGTGATCCAGCTGTCTCCAGCACTCCATTGAAGAACCAGTCAGCCAGCAGACATCTGAATTAGCCCAGCTGAGAGCAGAAAGAACACCCAGTAGAAGCAGCCTGTGTCTGCTCCCATCTTTTGCTTCCTCTCTCAACAGACAAAGTATTCTCTTAGGACGTCATTTCTCCATTCCTGCCCGGCCAAGGACTTTGCTCCTTTGGCAAGCCTCACTCTGGTGCATCGGCTGTAGCTACCTTTCTACTCAATCCTCAGAATATGTACCAACATATTCTACTTTCTTCAGTATACAAAAACATGCCACATGTAGTGGCTCATGCCTGTAATCCTAGCATTTTGGGAGGTCAATGCCAGCAGATCACTTGAGCCTAGGAATTTGAGATCAGCCTGGGCGATAAGGCGAGACACCGTCTCTACAAAAAATACAACAATTAGCCAGACATAGTGGTGCGTGCCTGTAGTCCCAGCTGATGTGGGAGGATTGCTTGAGCCTGGTAGGTCGAGGCTGCAGTGAGCCAAGATCATGCCACTGCACTCCAGCCTGGACAACAGATTTGAGACCCTGTCTCATAAATAAATAAATAAATAAATAAATAAATAAATAAAAACAAAAACAATATGCCTGTAGCTACCACCTCCTTTCTTAGCTCCCTTTCAGATCCTTAATTCTCCTCTTTCATTCACTCTTCACCTCCTTGCAACATGATTTTACCCTAACACTTCTCTCCTCTGAAAATGCTATTGTTAATGTCCCCAGTGAGTTACTTTTTCAATGCACACGTGTTTGTCCCTGTCTTATAATTCTAAGAATGTCTGGAAAACACTTCCTCCTTCTTAGGATACTTTCTTCTCTTTGGCTTTTCTCCTACTTACTAGTTGCCAATTGGTATCATTCATTTTGGCCAGTGCTTACGGTTCAACCCAAACTCTAAGAATTATAATTAGGTCCCTTCTTTCATCTCTACATTTGCTTCTTGGGTGTGCACAAACATTCTCATGGCTTTAAACAATGCACTTATGATGATAATTCTCAAGTTCACATCTCTACCCTAAATTTCTCCTCAGAAGTCCAGGCCTGTATTTTCAAATGCTTACTACATATGTCCACTTGAATGTTCCCAAAACATTTCAAAATTAACATGTGCACAAAGGGACTCTTGATTTCCCATCTAAAAATGTCATCCCACTCTGCTCTTATAAGTTAAATGTAAAACTACCCATTTAGTGCTTGGGGGTTTTAGAGGAAGGTGGAAGGAACCATTAATTATTCCTCTCTCTCTCACTGTACCCCTATCTAACCCATCAGCAAGAATTATGTTTCCTATATACAAAATATATTGGAAATCTTTCCATTTCTCACTATTTCTACAGTCACCACCTCACTCCAAGACATCATCATCTTTTACGGAACCTTTTTTAAGTCTTCTTGCTTTCTGTACTGCTGGGATTCTCCACCCTGCAGTCAGAATAATCTTCTGCAAATATAAATTAAAACACACTGTTCTCCTCCTTGGAAAGTGTTTCTTGCTGCATTCCTGGAAAATCTGAAGACCTGACTTTGGCTGACAAGGCCTACACAGGATCAAGGCCTCTGCTTGGCCCTTCACCCACACTTCAGGTGTCATTCCCTTTTTCCCCTGTGCCCAAGCCACAAGGGCTTTTTCCAAGTTCTTCAAATGAGAACTATCTTCTCTGCAGTAGATTCAATGTTCATATAGCTCCTTCCACTTGCAACATTTTCCCATCATATCCTTTAGTCTATGTTGACAAAGCAGTTTAGTTAATCTTTAGTGGGGCCTCTTCTGGCTATTCTATATAGGGTAGGCCTCCCTTAACCTGTTAGCCTTTCTCTTGGTGCTTTATTTATTTATCTCTCAATTCTGTATACCAAAATTGTTTCTTTCTTTTATTCTCTTATTCAATACATATGTATGAAATGCCTACTGTGGGCCAACAGATGTGATAAGCACTTGGGACACAGTAATGAACAAGTCAGCAAAGCTTCCTGCTCACATATAACACAAATTCTGAGAGGATATTGACAATAAAGATCAACAATAATAATATATAAAGAAATTACATAAAATGATAGGTTATAAGTACAATGGAACAAAACAGAGCAGGTTAAGGAGGTGTCAGGAGTAATAGGGAGGTGGAAAGAGCTACAGCTAAGCAGAATGGTTAATCATTCAGTTAAAATACTCATAGAAAGGTGATATTTAAGAAAGGCTTTAGGATACAGATGGAGTGAGCCAGAATGCCTATGGAAGCATACCTGGGCAGAAGGAACAGTCAGTTCAAAAGTTCTCAGGTAGGAGCATGCCTTCTGCAATCAAGGAACCAAGGATGACAGAATGGCTGAGATAAAATGAGAGATGGGGACACCAGTGGAAAGTGAGCTTGTGGAGTTAAGAGGCCAGAGGAAGACTTTTCAGGACCTTGGAGGCCCTCATAAAGACTTTAGCTTTTATGCTGAATTACATGGGAAGCCAACAGAAGTTTTCGGGCCAAGGAATGACATGATCTGGTTTGTTTACAATGTCTATTTATTTGTTTATGTTTTTGTTTCCATCATTAAATCATGCCCCTTTAGCTCATCACTGAGCCTTCAGTGACTATTACAGTACAAAGTACATAAATATTTAAGTGAAAAAAAAATGCATGACATTACCCTATGATATTTAGCATGTCTATAGAAAGCAGAGTATGTTTCAGAGAAGATGAGAAGAGAGATAAATGGAAAGTAGGGATTCTACTTTAATGCACACTATATGTAAAATGAGATATATGTTTTTAGGTAAGTTAAAGCACATTAAATATTTTTTAAAAATTGTTAACTTGCAACAACCAGAAAATATTCAAAAGTACATAAATAATATGTGATGATTAATTGTATGTGTCAATTTGGCTGGGCTACAGGGTGCTCAGATATTTAGTCAAACATTATTCTGGGTGTTTCTGTGAGGGTGTTTCTGAAAGACATTAACATTTAAATCAGTGGGCTTTGAATAAAGCAGATTGTCCTTCATGATGTATGTATGCTTCATCCAATCCGTTGAAGACAGAAACAGAACAAAAAGATTGGCTTCCCTGAGGAAGAAAGAACACCCTAGCAAAATGCTTTCAGACTTCATCTTCAACATCCGTTCTTCCTGTTTTTACAGCAGACACCACTCAGACTTGAAAGGGAATATGAGATTTCCTGGGTCTCCAGTCTACCAGGCTTAGACTGGAGGTAGTAACTGAAAAATACAGTAACTGAGATAAAACTCATTGAGTTGACTCAACACTAGAAGACAAAGAAAAGGATCACTGAACTTGAAGATAAAATAGAAATTACACAATCTAAACTGGAGATCCAGGTTGCCAACCCACTGGCCAACCCTGCAGATATTAGGTTTTCCAGTTTCCATAATTGTGTGAGAAAATTCCCTATAATAAACCCCAGTCTCTCTGTGTGTGTGTGTGTGTGTACACACACATACACATCCTATTGGTTCTGTTTCTCTAGAGAGTTCTGACTAACACATAATATATATTTTCCCTGTCAGCCACATAATAGATCTCACTGGGTAAACTTGGAAAAGTTTTAATTTTTTGTTCAATGAATCCAAATCTAAGTATCTCTGTCACATTTATTTGCTAACGATTTACTCAATAACTAAAAAATTAAAAGCCAGTGTAGAGATCTCTACTTCCAAGTCATTATAAGTGTAATACATTACACATGTAAATAAGTTTGAAATTGGACAAAAAATAAGAGGCAGTTGTTTTCAGGCACTGGTCTACAGGCATCTCAGAACCATGATCCTTAAATAAAGAAATACCATGATCGTTAAAGAAAAGAAATGTGGTAAGCCCCATATTTTTCCAGCATTTCTGTCTAGGTCAATGGTCAAACCACAATGGAGAAAAAAGGCCTACCAAGGGGGCAGTGACCTCCCTGACCTGAAGAGGCAAAGACTAGAGCTTGAGGTTGCAGAAGCATCTAGAATTTGAAGGCAAAGTACAAGAGAGCCAAGAAATATGCAGAAGTGGATCTAAGGAGCCGGTATGTGGAATTTCTAAGATTACTGACCAAAAATCAGGATACACATATTCAGGGCAAAACTATGCATGGTTCAGCACAGAATGACTGGTATGGGACTGGGACATAACAGAGGTCATCCAGAGCCAGGAGGTTATAGGAGTCTCCACTCAGCCCATATAGGGGAACATGTATGGGCTGGGTGACATTCTGTGATATAGGCTCTCAGGCATTCCATGAAAACCCTGGAAAGGCCACAAGTAGGAGTAAGAACTAGACCTGAGGGTAAAGCCTTAAGACTAGAAACAAAATTAAAATTGACTTACCCTGCCTATTTCTGCGTCCTGAAAGATGGAGTCAATGCACTTTTCCCTCTTCCTCTCTCTAAATACAGCCTAAAGCCCTAGACATTATATATTAAGTAAACATAAAAAGACATTAAGAGGTGGAGAGTAAAAAACAAGCGGCTAAAGATCCAAGGGACAGAATGGCAGTGAGCTCCTTAGGTTTTCTTTTTGTTTCACATATCCAGGCTGGGTGTTGGAGAAACCAACAATGTGGAATTGCTAATGGACACAGACAAAAAAAATAAAAATAAAAAAAAAAATCCCAAAAAGTCTGCTGTCAGTCGTTACAAGACCAGAAATGGGGCAGCCTAGCAAGACAGAAAACTTTTAGACCACAATCAGTCTACTCCAAGCAAATACCATAGAATAAAAACTGCAATCCCACACCAAACCCCATCATCAAAAGTTGAATGGAGAGCCTAGACTGACATGGTCACCTGAGTTTAATGAAGTGTCCCTACCCCTCTTCATTCAGGTGGTATCAGAGGAGGCCTTGTAGCACCTCCAGTAATGAGGTCAACCATCTGCCATGTCATTAGAAGCCATGTAGAGAGCAGTAAAAAGTCACTGCTGCTCATCCCAGCCAGGGGAGTGTCAGGGATTACTAATGAGGAGCCTGAAATTCCACCCCTGCCCAGCAGTAATGAGGCACCTCTTCCCCTTTGAGTGTCAATGGCGGCCAAGTGGGGAACTGGGAGTTCCATCTCTGTCAGGCAGTAAGTAGGCAGTGAGTGGCCACTTCTCCCTCCAGCACAGTATAGAGGAGGCCTATTCAAGGAGGTGATTTTAATAAGATCCAAAGTCTTATATCAAAATACTCAAAATATACAAGATTCAATTGAAAATTACGCATCAGATCAAGAACCAGAAAGATAACATCTCAAACTGAATGATAAAAGACAAGCTATAAGTGCCTACACTGGGATGACATATATTTTAATCAGCTGACAAAGATTTTAAAGAAATCATTATAAAAATGCTTCCGTGAGCAGTTACAACTGTGCTTGAAACAAATTAAAAAACTTTTCATAAAAAAATAGAAGACATAAAGAACCAAATGAAGATATTACAACTGAAAAATACAGTAAATGTGAAATAAAAATTCATTGAGTGGGCTCAATACCAGAAGACAGAGAAAAGAATCAGTGAACTTGAAGAGAGAATAGAAATTACACAATATGAACAACAGAGAAAAAAATAGACTGAAAAACTGAAATGAACAGAGTATCTGCAAAATATATATCTGCCAAAAGACTGAAGTCCAGAATGTACTTAAAAGCCATACAAGTCATTAATAAAAGATTAACAACCTAATAAAAAGTAGGCAAAACTTGGAGGGTTAATAAGGGAAGATATTCTAATGACCCAAGTAGATAGAAAAAGGTACTAACGTCCTTAGTCATCAATGAAATGCAAAATAAAACCACATTTAGATGCCACTACACAATCACTGCAATACCTCAAATTAGCAAAGCACTGAAATCACCTAATATTGGCTAAGCAATTGGTAATTTCATACATTGATAGTAGATGTGTAAAATGGCATAACTACTTTGGAAAACCATCTGACAATTTCTTAAAAAAATTAAACCTCCACCCATCACATGACACAGTTAATCTATTCCTAGGTATTTGCACAAGGACAACATATGTCT
Source organism: Pongo abelii (assembly GCF_028885655.2). Taxonomy (NCBI): domain Eukaryota; kingdom Metazoa; phylum Chordata; class Mammalia; order Primates; family Hominidae; genus Pongo; species Pongo abelii. Next base: position 129,931,501 of record NC_071996.2, read on the forward strand.
ACAAATGGAATTGAGCCATAATGCTTACAGCAGCTTTATTAATAAGAATGAAACAAAAGAAACCTTCTAATTCATCAACAGAAAACATGTCAATAAATTGTCAATTATGTACTTGTCACCAATAAAGAAAATGAACTGCTGATAAATAGAACAACATTGGTAAATCTAAAAAATATGTATGTCCAGCAAAAGAAGCTGGATGCAAGAGTGCATACTGAATTAATCCATTTATACGAAGTTCAACAACACCAAAACGAATCTATGGTGATACAAATCAGAACACTGCTTGCCCACAAGCTGTGGGGGTAGTGGCTGACTGGAATGGGACCTGTAGGAAGTTTCTACGGGGGTGGAAATAGTCTAGGTATTGATTGGGGTGTTAAGTATGCCAATGTTTTACACTTGTCAAAATAATAAATTGTACACATTAAATCTGTGCTTTTCACTATATGCAAATTTTACCCCAACAGAAAAAAAATTTTACTATAGTAACCATTTCACTGTGTACGTGCTTATCAAAACATCGTGTTGTACACCTTAAATATATACAATTTTTAAAAGAAAAAAATTCACTATGTTGTGGAAATAAAAATCACATGTCTGGCAAGGAATGATGGCAGGTCAACAATGACCTGCTTACTATGAAACTTAAAAATGTTCTGTTGGCAACACTATTTGACTTATGAGAGATTGAAACTATGTGTCAAAATCATAGGAGCCACATAAAAAAAGAAGAAAAAATAATCTAATACAGTAAATGGAAAATTCACAGGCTGTGTTGTTTGAGAACTTAAAATGCAGCACTTAACGTGGATGGAATTTGTGAGGTTCCATGTTGATTTGACTTTTGAGCAAGAGGTACTTCTTAGAATGTACTTAAAGAAATGTAAATTGTATAATGTTTATTCTTTCTGTGTAAAGTACCTAAGAGATAATACAGTTGCAAAATGGTATTTTTTGGCTGGGCGCAGTGGCTCATGCCTGTAATCCCAGCACTTTGGGAGGCTGAGGTGGGCAGATCACTTGAGGCCAAGAGTTCAAGACCAGCCTGGCCAACATGGTGAAACCCATCTCTACTAAAACCACAGAAAATTAGCCAGGTGTGGTGGTGTGCACCTGTAGTCCCAGCTGCTTGAGAGGCTGAGGTATGAGAATCGCTTGAACCCGGGAAGCGGAGGTTGCAGGGAGCCAAGAAAGCACCAGTGAACTCCAGACTGGGCAACAGAGTAAAACCCTGTCTTAAGAGAAAAGCAAAAAAGATGGTATTTTTTTGAAAATGGTTTTTACTATAATTACTATTGTTATTCTTTGCAAAATAGCAATTAAAAGAAAACATGGATGAAGAGAAAGTAACAATGATATTTGATGAAAATGCCCTTTCCCTTACTTATCTTTTTGTAAAGTTATGTTGCACTTTCAGATTTTATTTATATTCAGAATTTGAACAGATTTTCTCTGTGGTAACATATTGATAACTGTATGTTTTCATCAATGACAATGCTTTATAATTAACAATTTACTGGAAAGTTTTTTTTTAAAAAAAACATATTTCTCATTTCTAACTATACCATATAAGAAATGATGATTACATATTAGGAGAGGAAATTATCTTCATGTTATTTTCAGCTCCAACAGCTCCTATCTAAGAAAAGCATTAATATCATTGCCATGCTTCTTTAAATTTGTATGTGTGTGCACATGTGTGCATGTGTGTGTTTCTGTACAAACATGACCCTCTGTTGAGCTCCTTTTATGTGTAACACACTATTCCAAGTTTTTAATCATATTATCCCATTTCATTCCTAAGAATTCCTAAGAATTCATTCCTAAGAATTCTGAAAGCTGTTTAACATTGGGAACTCAAGCTTGGATAATTTAAATAACAACTCTAATGTCATACATGTGATAACAGATGAAGCTCAAATTTGAATCTGGTTTTGTTTGACCCTAAATCCCTTTCATCTAAATTTTAAAATTGTTCTCATACACATAATTTCATTGGAATATCCCAGTATCAATATGAAGCAGAAAAATGAAGTAAAATTCTAATCAATGTGGGAATTTGACACACACACCCACACACACACTTACACACACACGAGAGAAAACTGAAGCTTGATGAGCTTAAGTACCTAAGATTTGCTGTGAACCCAGGTCTTATATTCCCAAAACATTTTGATTTTATTAAATACTTCGGAAATTGGAGATTCTCTTATTTTTAAAAGAAGAAAACTACACAAAGTAAAATCAAAATCAAACTCCACTATGCAGACATTTTTTATTTCTTTAGATCATCCATGAACATATCATCCTCTCTATGTCCAAGATACATGTCTGCCTTATGGAAAAGACTACCTCTCAATATAGAATCTGAGAAGCTATTGCACAGACTTATAACCCAGGCTCCCACAATCAGATAAATCTTCCCTGAACTTTGAATCTCATGATAAAGATGGAAGAAAACAGAGTCCACATAGAATCCATTGTGGTGGACTGGGGACGTGGCAGGAGCAGCAGAATGAGCACCTGCATCCAGTTTGTAGGGACAGAAATGCCCAGAAGGTGTTGATGGCACTGGGCGCCATGATTGTGTGCAGTGGTAATGCTGTAATAGCTTTATGCGTAGTTTAGGGCATTGCTCCTGGTTGCATATCCCACAAGTCAGATCTCTGGTCCTCTTGAAGACTTTATGAGCTGTGGCCTATTTCCTAACAAATTTATTTACTACTTAAATTAGTTCATTTCTGTTGCTTGCCATTAATAACACTGTCTGATACACCCATGATTACAACAAATTTCTTATGGGAGTCTTATTTGGCTGTTTAAACAGGTATAACTCCTGAGTTTAAATATACATCAGAGTACTCTTTTTTTAATATTGGTGAGGAAAATGTCTTTGTCACAAGGAGAAAGGAATAAACATATCACAAAGCAGCCAAGTCATTTAATCTCACAGATCTTCTACAGATGTTTAATAAAACTTCTCGTCATTCCTTTTGTAAGAGTGTCCTAGCAAATATGTTATTACTACGGGGAAATTTTTAAGCATAAGTGATTGAAATGACTACAGGATTTTCTGGCATCTTGAAAACAGTAACTGAAACCAAAAGTATTTTGAAATTAACAGTAATATCCAGTCACCCTCAGGAAATTCTACTTTTTTAATCTTCCACCTTCAAAATTATGACCTTTAGTGGTCTGCTCTTTATATGTGGGTGTGTGTTCCTTTGATATTAGTGTTTAATCAGCTTAAGGGATGACTTTCAGTTGGAAATCTGGAATTTTCTCTCTTGATGCCATTAGGATTTTAATTACAAGCTGTATTTTCCAGAATGTCTAGGCCTATAAAAACATTTTTACAATAGTTTTTTCAGGAAAAAAACTAAACATGTTACTAGGAAAATTAATCTTTATTTTGTTGGTGAACAGTAATGTATATACTGTTTTTCTTGAATGAATAAATTAGGAGGCTCCTGGAAATTTCACTGGCTATGAATTACCTTTATCTTCCTCAATAATTTAGCCAAAATTCAATTTTTTAGTTGCTTTATGTCTTCTTGTTTTGTTTAGAAAAAGAATAAGAAAGAATGAGAAAATGAAGGAATGTAGGAAGCCAGTCAGGGTTAGGTAAACTACCCCTTCAAAGTGCCACTGGAGGGCCTGGGAAAGTTTCTGTTCATCTTTGGCTAGCCCCTGATATCTATAAGACCTTCCTTGTTCCACTACCCTCCATATCTGTGTCTTACCTACCTCTTCACATCCCACGCACAATCATTGATTTTGTTCTACCAGCTTTCTATTTTTTTTCTTCCCCATGGCTGTGTTGAATCAAATGACTCTCCCAGTACCTGCACACTTGCACTTGGCCTAGGGACTCATTCTGCTTAATGTCTTTCCAACTGGGATAGCTGTTTATTCATTTTTTTGTTGTTCATTTTTTTTTCTTCAATGAAAGTTTCTCATCTATCCACTAAGAGCCGAGCATTGTGTAGGTGTTCTACATCCCATGGTGGACAAAACAAACCTGGGCTTCACTATTACAGAATGTATGTTACAGTAAAGAAGACTTTAAAGTAAAATAACACATAAACAATTATATAGATAGTGGTACCTTCTATGAAGGAAAAGAACAGAGAGCCAAAGAAAAGTTGGAAAAGGTAGAGTAACAGAGGAAGCTTAATTTACATTGAAAGATTAGTGAAGATCTATCAGAGGGGGTCACAAGCTAAAACCTGAATGATTAGAAAGGCCCAGCCATGCTGTGAGTTAGCCAAGGTGAAGGTCTGCACAGGAACCTTCAATAAGCCAAGAGTTTTGTGCTTTGGGGAACTGAAATAAAGGCAGTGGCTAGAGCAGCAAAATAAATAAGAGTTCAAATTGAAGTTCTAGAGTACAGCTGGGGCTATACCCTGTATGGTCTTGTAGACAGAAGTTAGGAGTATAAAATTATGTGAAGTATAATAGTAAGCCACAGAATAATTTTGTACCCGCAAGTAATATTATCCAATTAATATTTAAAGACTATTCATAATGTACAGAATATGCTTTGAGGGTATCTGCTTTATCTATGAACTCAAAATTTAGTAAGCGTAAAAAATTCTACCAACCTGGAGGATTTCTACTCCCTGACAGCTCTCAGGAGCAACCATGCAGCAGGTTGTGATACTGGTGCCAGCATATCATGTTGAATCATCTCACATGAATCTGTTTTTCTCTCCACTGTCATTTGGAAACTGCTTTTGAGGCCATAATAGTATTTTGAGAAAGAAGTAGCAGTGTGGCAAAAATAGACATTGTGGGATTATTAGCCACCTTGTGCCAACAGGACACACTTGAGTCATGTTCCATGAATTCAACCTCTACTTGAAGGAGCACCCATGGGAACACTTGGCTTCATGGCTCAATCAATCAGATGAATCTGAATGCATGATGGACATAGCTTGGATAGCATGGTCACCTTGCGTTTAGTCTCTATGAAGTCCCAGTAACAAATTAGGGTCTGTCTCCTTTAAAAAACAATTACTTGCTGAGAAAACATGGCTTTGCTCCAAACCTCTATAGAGCTTGCCACATGCTCAAAACAACAAACATAGTTTCCACAGACACTGTATCAGTTAGGTAAGACCGTTGCTATAGGAAATAACTCCCAATTCTCACTAGTTTAACACAATAAAAATTCATTGTTTAATGTCCCATTGCAATGTGAGTTACTTGAGGGCAGTGAGAAGACTCTGCTCTAAGCTCCTTTTGCCTCTCACTCTACCACATCCTCAGAGACCTCCCCATTCCAACAGCAGTTAGAAAAGGGGTTTTGGGAATTTTAGTGGGCTAGACCCATAAGCGATATACATCATTTCTGTTTAACCCCACTGGGTGGAAATCAGTCACTTGACCGCACCTAAATTGGAGAGAAGACTGCAACATGTAGTCTAGATGTGTGACCAGGAAGAAGGGAATGTGAACATGGATGAGCACTAGCAGCCATTTGGCAAATATTTGAGCTCATTAGATCCAGTGAGTCATAAAGGAATTGGTAATAATATCTTATTAGGTTCTAATTACATTATTCTTTCTAAACAACTCTGAGCTTTTCCAAGTCAAAAGACATTTTATCAATGTTCTATATTCATTATAAGCAATGGCTGCAGATTGCTGATCAGACCACACATGGAACAACATCCTTCCCTAGGCCCAGTGTTCTATTAGCACAGAAAGAACTGTACACCAAAGCTCCACTCCAAACCTTTAGATCCGTCGGTGCCCCTATCTCCCTCTTCTTTGCCTTTTTTGGCTTCTATCCAACATACAAGTCCTACTGTAATCCACTCTCTCCCAAACTTGGATTCAAACCCCACTTCATCAAACTCATCTTCCCTTTGGTCTAGCACAATGCAGGTCTGACATCGTCTATGCAAGAAGAGTGGGAAGATAATTGGGTAGGAGGAGCCTCACACCATAGTGAGGTTCTGAAAAATCTTGTAGGGCTAATAAAAGCTCCTAAGCAAAGGATGACCATGAGAGACTCCCATGTCTGGCAGAACTGGTCTGGATCTAGTTCTCTCATCCTGCTTAGTTATTGGTTGTGAGCAGCCAGAGGCAAGAGTGACCTTGCTGTGAATGTCTCAATGTATCCCAAAGTTCTGGTAGCCAGAGGCTGCTAGATGACTCTGTTTCCTACAGCAATTCTCTTGAAAAGAGAGATGAGAGACACAATCCCATGGCTACCACATGGGTCCTCTCAAATTCTAGTATCTCTTCTGTTTTGTCTATAGTAAGAGTCAACACAAATCTCTGCTTCTTCCTTACACCTACCTCATATTTATTATGTTACATCTAAACTGCTGCTGATGCTATTCATAATATCAGCTAAGACCAAATTACCAAAGTTCTCTTACCTGGAATTCTGTCTATGGTAGGCCAATGAAGCATACCTCCACAAGGACCAGATCAGTCTTTTGGAAGAGAATAATTGCCTTAATTGCTAGTTGCCTTCATTCTATCTTGAGGGAAGAATACAGTTGATACTCAATGCTCTACAGAAATCAGAAGTGTAACTAAAGGGGACAAATTAGGTCAAATGGGAGCCTCTAAGCTTTCAAGGATCCCGTTTTTCTTTTCTAGCTGAAGTTCAGTCTAAGATGCAAGAGAATACCTTCAAACCCATATGTAGATCCCAAACTACTACCCTGAATTTTAAAAACATTCAAACCCCCCTAAGTATGACTGCTTCTCCCTTCTTGTCCTATCCTAGCTAATGATCCTACCATCCATTTCCAATTGCCCAGACTAGAAACCTAGGAACCACTCAAGACTATACCCTTTCAATCCTCCCCTACACTCAACCAATCACCAAATCAAAAGTATTCCATCTTTCATATCTTTTCTATCTACCCTCCTCTCAGGCTCTCATCACAATTCACTTGGATTAGTAACAGAAGTCTTCTCTCCATTCTTGCTTCCAGGATGGGCACTTTTCCTTTACTGTACTGCCACAGTGATATTTTCTAATTGACAATCTGGTAATATAACTGTGATAAATCCTTCAATGACTCCCTGCAGATTTTAGGATCTAGTTCTAACAGGAGGCGAGTGCCCAAGGCACTTGTATTAGTCCATTCTCATGCTGCTAGGAAAAAATACTCAAGGCTGGGTAATTTATTTTAAAAAGAGGTTTAATTGATTCACAGATCTGAATGGCTGGGGAGGCCTCAGGAAACTTACAATCATGGTGGAAGGCACCTCTTCACAGGGTGGCAGGAGAGAGAATGAGTACCAAGTGAAGGAGGAAGCCCCTTGTAAAACCATCAGATCTTGTGAGAACTCATGCATTATCATGAGAGCAGCATGGGGGAACTGCCCCCATGATTCAATTATCTCCACTAGGTCTCACCCTTGACATGTGGGGATTATTACAACTCAAGGTGAGATTTGGATGGGGACAGAGAGCCCAACCATATCAGCACTAAAGGTCTAGATCTGCCAATATTCCTAATCTGGTCTCTTCCTACTCTCTCTTAAGTCCCTCATTCCAGGCATACTAAATGCTTCAGTCCCTCAAATGGCAAGATGGTTCTTATCTCCCAACTATACATGTTGAGCCCATGGACAGGACACGTTTCCACCCCACCACTGCTGTGCTGTCTCCCTCTTCTCTCAATCTCAGATCAAATCTCACCTCCTCTGAGAAGTCTGGATTGAAGACACTTCTCTTTCCTCCAATAATACACAACTATCACCATACTTACCCAGCCAATGGTACAAAACAGCTTAAAGATCTGTCTGCAAGCATGCTTAACTCTTGAGGAAGTTCACTTGCTTTATTCATTCCTGTCACATTATTTACAAAAAAGAGTCAGGGAAATACTGGGCTAAATAGATATTTAAATGAGATTCTTTCTTTGAGTTGTCACCATAATCCCTTCTAATGGAATTGTTAGTGGTAGACCTTCCAAAATTTCTCAGGTTATCAAGCACATAACATTAAGATGCTTGGAGAAACAGAAATGGATCAAATTGATTATTTTAACAGGGGAAAGAGGCCAAAATATTTATTACAGCCCAGTTGTTTGTAAAAGAAAAAAATGCAAATTCAGTAATACTTCAGCAACTCCTAACAGTCTCTTGGCATTTAAAATGGCTCCATCTTAACTTGGACATAGAGTTTTAATTGACTTCCACTATCAAGAAAAACAGAAGCTACAAAGAAGTGAACACTTTCAGTGCAGCAGAAGCAGGATGCACATGCCTTGAGTTTTGTATTAATTATAACTTCTTCACAAAAGCTTCTTTGCAGATTACAAAAACCTAATCTTAAGTTATCTTATTGGCTTTTTAAAATCACCTGGTGAAGTGTATATCATTATTCCTGTCTCATAGATGAAGAAACCAAACCAGAGAAATAAGACATGCACAAAGTAAAATGCCCATTAAATGTAAAGTTCATGCCTGTCTCCTCCATTTTTCTATTGGTCACAATCCTATAGATACTTCTCTGTCACTCATTAAATTTTCCTAAAATACACAGCTAATTTAGTAGAAGGAGCACTCCAATTAGATTCCTAATTACTAAAAACAATAGATTTCAGTGGTTAATAGCAGAAACTCTGCAGAGAGCTGAGGCTGAAAGCCCAGTTTGGCCACTCACTACCTATATGACCTCAATCTAAATCCCTCTGTGCCTCAGTTTCCTTATCTGCAAAACAGAGGTCCATAGTACCTTCCTCAGAGAGTTGTTTTGATTATTGAACAAGTTGATAAACATAAAAGAGACTTAGAATGAAACCTATACAAAGTAAATGTCAACTATTATGTAACATTAAAAAATTGATGATTCTATGGAAATAAGGACCTATGAGATTAAGTTGCATCACACAAAAAAATTATACTTCAGGGTACAATTTTTTTTTCAGCTGAACAATGCCACTGAATTTAACTGTACATTCCAAACTAATCAGACCCAAACTAATCAGACCTTATTTAATTATGTTTAAATATGGATACAAAATGGGATAACTTAAATACACCATTTTAAATATGATTGACATCTACTAGTTTTATAAACATAAGGACTTTTTAAAATCGTTGTTTATATTTTGAGAAAGTATCTTTTTTCTTTTCCTAGCTAAATCAGTAGGCTGTACTCATTTCAAATATTTAGGAATTTGTAAGGAAAGTAAAAATGCAAATGTTCCATTTATGGAAATAAATGTTGATGGACATAAGTAATAATTGTTTTAAGTTTAGATTTGATGAATATTATAAACATAAAAATGTTCTGCAGAATTGTTTTTCCCATTTTATCCACTATGTGTAAGTGTATGCTAATAAGCTGTGTGTAAAGATTAATATTCCATTGCATTAAATATAATTTTATGGTGTTATACTAATTTAGGAAGATGTCTTAAGACAAATTTAACATTATTATAAAATACTGTAAAACATTGTTATCATAAAAAGTAGGAATTACTGTTATTAGTGCTTCCATACAATAAAACACTTCTATTGTAAACTTAAAACTCAAATGATTACATTTTCCTCAAGTATTAAGCAAGAATAACCAGATTTTGAAGTGTCATTTAATTTTATCATATCTACAATATTGAGTACATAATAAGGATTAAGAAAAATGAACGAAGATCCTGGATCTTGGCATGGACAAGTCTGAGCTCCTTTTAGGGGAATGGGAAGAAGGTGACAGCAGCTGAGAAAGGAGTCAAGAGGTCAGAAGGAGTGAATGGAGCAAACAAATATCTGTTTCAAAAGAATATATGAGTTGTCCTAACTGTACAAATATTTCTACCAAGCAACCGTTTAATTCCCATGAAGTCATGGCCAAAACACCCAGGAGGTAGAACAAAGACAAGTGAGAGATATTAATCAAGACATTCCGCCACCAGTAATGGGGAAACAGCAGCATTTCAACCATGGGAGGACCAGCTATCATGAATAGCCATCCTGGAAATGCTTACAGAACATTTAGGCTATTTAACTGGCCAGTCAGTAAACACATTGCTTCACCATAGTGATCCAAATAAATGATTCCCATTGAAAATATTTCTCCCTGACTCTCTGGTTCTAATAATCTGACTTTGGTTATTGGAGACTCAGTTGAGCTAGACATGAAAAGCAGTCATATAATGGTGAGAAGAAAATTTAAGATTAGCATGCAGGATAATGGCATAACAACCTTTCTCATGAACCAGGAAAACACTACACATTTTTGACTTGCTCTTTTTCATCTCAGTTGTTGTAAGAAAAGCCATTTCCTTTTACTTAATAAGTTCTTTCCACATTGTCTTGCTGAAAAATCCTCCTTATTCTTTACAGCATGGCTCAAATGTCACTCTCTGACGAAAGCCTTCTCTAAATTTTTCAGGCAGAGTTAAGCAAATCCTTCCTTGTGCCTTGTTCACATTTTTGTTAAGACATTTGTTATATCACGGTAATTATTTCCAGGTTAGTCTCTCTAGTAGGTGATGGGCCCTGGTTGAATAGATGAATGAATGAGTAAATGAATAAACGGGATGTGTTTCGGAAGGGGAAATTACTGCTTTTGCCTCATGTAACTCCCAAAATCGCTTCTCATAATCTAGGATTTCTAAAGCTTTGGGTTTATTTTTTTTTTTAATTAAAGAATTGGAGACAACAGGTGGTTTCGGTTTAACTAACCTAAAATTCACTTTCCCGAGTCCATGTATTCATCTTTTTTTTTTCTTGGTGGTGCCAATAGCATGCTTTGGATCAGTGACCCTTTCCTTTAAGAAAGAAAGGTCATTCTGATTTTCATTAAGTCCAGCAATTGCCTCTTTAGCTCTCTTTGTTGTTCTGCTTACTAGAGTCTTGTGAATAGCAAATGTCATGTTCTTCTGGAATAAAAGCTTCACAGAGCTCCCCCATCCTGCTTGAAATGTTGAACAACTCTTAATTTGATTTACTGGAAAGAAAGAAATGCTGCTCAACATGCACTTCCTCCTGTGCTCAATCTAGTTAAATTTGAGGAAAGGAACAAGTGTTTGCCACTCAAAAAGCTCAAATTATACTGAAAAAAAATCAAATTTAGGGATATTTTAACTCATGTATAAACCAAATTAAACCTTTTTCTCCTACTTCATAGGCAAGACAGAAAGAAGTATGGTGGTCAAAAGAATAGACACAATGTCTTTCCTCTTTCTTAATAGGGAATTTTTTAAATAAGGGGTCTTTTATATGGGATCATTTAATTATATACCCATGAAAGCATAATGATTTTTTAAGTGCACTCTCTCTTATTCATTAGAATCATAAGGTTGGGTTTTTGCATTCAAACTAACTTAAATATCTTCTTTTTTTTCCTTAAGTCCCATTCCAAAATAAAATTGTAATGTACAGATACTGTGCACTACACAATGAAAAAATGAAGTTCGAGCACAGTTAACTGATTTATTTTTGTTGAACTGCAATTTGTTCATAGATTCCCAATGTAAGAGTAGAGACAATCAGAAGTCATTGGTATTGGACTTGCTTTTCTGGCAATAGATTAAGTAAAAAGAATTATCTAGAAATGATGCCTGAGAATACTCATTTATTCATTAAACAATCGTTTGCTGTATTTCTACTATGTGACAGATACACAGTAGACACACAGAACATGGGTGCTAAGGACCCAGCAGGGAACCGTCAGACAAAAATGGAAACAGTTTTTGTTGTGGAAATTATAATCTACTGGTGAGAAACAGAAAAATCAAGATAAAAAATAAATTGTATGTGTATGTATGTGACATTAGATGGCAATAACTTGACATGTACCCAGGAGAAAGGTAACATGAAAACAGAATAAGAAGGGCTGGATTCCTTATCCTATTTTAAACAGTGTTATTCAAATTATTTATATCTTAAGAATGTGCACATACAGATATAGTTGGATTAAAAATATGAGGAGAAAAAGTTGTCATTCATTTGCATTAGTCACTTGAAATCTAGGCTTTAAATTTGAGTCATGGAAAAAATGAAGAGTGATATTAGTGATGATTCCCAAGAATGATTCCCAAGTGTCACTTAGAGTAGACAAGAGATTCAGTGACATCTCTCAAGCCTAACTTCAGTAGCACTAAGCCAAATTTGATTAGGTCCTGACAGTGTGCAACCAGAGATAGGTATCCTTTTAAACAGTGACCTTTTTTCTTCAGAGCATGATGTCAGGTCAACATTACAACAGAATGTATCTATTGAGGAAGAAAAAAACAAAATCAGAACAATTATCTCTCAAAAGCAAAGTAAAACAGTAAGTCAACTAAAATATATTCACAGCCAGATACGGTGGCTCACGCCTGTAATCCCAGCATCTCGGGAGGCTGAGGCAGGTGGATCACCTGAGTTCAGGAGTTCAAGACCAGCCTGGCAAACACAGTAAAACCCCGTCTCTATTAAAAATACAAAAATTAGCCAGGCGTGGTGACTTGCGCCTGTAATCCCAGCTACTCAGGAGGCTGAGGCACGAGAATTGCTTGAACCCGGGAGGCAGAGGCTGCCAGTGAGCCAAGATCACGCCACTGCACTGCAGCCTGGGCAACAGAGTGAGACTCTGTCTCAATAAAAATAAAATAAAAAATATACTTGCAAACTTTCATTAGTAGAGTGACACAACTAATGGGCTTTCTTGCTATCAGCAATACTAACTAGATGGAATTTTCAAAGTTAAAGGTATAGCGCTTCTCTATCTTAAAGCAACCTTTTAAATCACAACACTCAACTCTATTTTTCAAAAGAAGATACAAGGTGAATGGGATGAAGTAATATGCTTAAGATTACACATGCAGTAAACTGCAGGGAAAAATCTATTTCTAACTTCAATTCATTTATGTATTGAATTTATTCAAGTATTTATTGAATGTCTACTGCATACTGAGTCCTGGACTGGACTGTGAAGCGAAGATACAACTGAAAGCAAGGATGTCAGGTCTCTGCCCACACAGAATTTTCTTTCTACTAAGATGATACAAAAAGTGACAGAGAAAATAGATGAGTAAGATAATTTCAGATATTGACAGAAAACAAGAACGTAATAGAGAACAATGTCAGGGGACAACCTTAGAAAGTACCAGAAACGCCTCTTTGAGGAAATGGCTTTTGAAGTGAACTGTGAATGACAGAAAAGACCCTAGGAAGTAAATACTTACGGGCAAAGAATTCTAGGAGGGTTCTTCAAAGAAGAAAGATTGTAACCTGTAACTTCTCAAAGCAATATTTAGAAAACTAATTTTCTAATTATCTACTTTATTGCCAGGATTTCAGAAGAAAACAAGTCTTTGATTTAAGTGATTCTGATTCAAAATGATCCAAAAAGTTTTTTTAAAAATATAGAAGAAAGTCAAATGCCAAAAATTTTAAGCTCACCTGTCTCCTAGTAACCTTTATACCCAAAATAATATTTCTAGATCCTATTTTCAGAAATAGGCATGAAAGAAGTAATATGCCTATAATCACTGCATCAACATTTCCTAAAAAGGAAACACAAAGAATAGGGGGGAAAAAATAAAACAAAAAGCTTAGAGGTTAGCAGATCTGGAGTCTTTGGTATCCAGACATGATTTATGTCACAAACAAAAGCAGTAAGCTTGGACCACAATACAGAAGTGGAAGCTGGGAGAACTCAGAGCTTTGTAACTTCCCCAATAAATCACAATTACCAAACCATCAATGATAAATAGCTAGAATCTCAGCATATTTAATAGCTTTCACCATTTGTTGGCTTGTTGATCATTTGGTTCTTTTCTTCAAAAACTGGTGTTGGGTAGCTCAACCCCAACACATTAATGTTTAATTGTGAATGCTTGGAGACACCAGTTATAAAATTTAAAAGGAATTTACTATTATAAACAAGACTGGAGCACTGGGGAAAATTTTCTTGCATGAATCTATCCTACATTTTAGGAGAGGAAAAAGACTCCAAGATAGCTTTAGATTAAAAAAAGAGATGTTTAAAAACTCAAAAAAGAACTTAAAGAAAGAATGAAAGGAACATTGCTGGTTTTCATTTTTCAATGAGAATGTCTCCAAAAGAGCAATTAAGTAAGTTATTGGTGTGTCAATTAAAAAAAAACTCAAAAGAACAGGTAAAACATTAGAGTTATCAATAAATCCAATAGAAAATGTTTTCACATAGACATAAATTTTTCTAAAATTTTAATATTTTCTTCTTGCGGAATGACTGCAATAACATTTACACGGTTTCTTCTAGTATCATTATGAAGCAGCATTGGTATCCCCATTTCTGAGATGGTAACAACTGAAACATTAAGGTTATTGAGGACAAACATAAAATGAGAAAATGCCAGAATCAGAATTAAATATAAAAATCTTTGTTTTTAGTAATTTATTTATATCTACTTAAGTTATTTCTTTTACACTGCTAAAACATATTGGTTGACCATAACTTTAGCATTGGCTTGACAAAGTAACACCTGAATATAAATCTATACACCAATAGGATTTCCAGTTCTTCCTAAAGTTGAACCCAACACTTAGAGTCAATGCTGCTTCCATAACTCATGCAAATCAATCCTTCAGTCATCATGAATGGGATTCCATTCATAGCAAGAGTCTGCTCACCATCACTCTAAAATCCATTTCCGTTTTTGTCCCCACTGATTTCAATGAGAATTACAGTCAGGAGAAAGGTTTTTAAAGAACCATGAATTGGTATTGTAAGCTGCTGTGATTTTATGTAAAAAATGTGTCAGACAAAACTCGTCCTGAGGAGAGCAGCTAGGTACATGTAAATATTTCTCCTTATCGCCACCATCTTTGTCTATGCTTTCTAGTTTGTTTTATTTGGTTTGGTTAAGTTGATAAGTTGATTTGTTGTTGGCTTTAAACTCAAACATTGCAGACAGCAACCATTAAAGAAAACACAAGTAGGAAGAGCCCTACCACAAAGTTATTACCACGTGAAATTTACTTCACGTTTTACATACAAAATGTTTATTCATCTTGCCAGGTTTTTTCCTGAATTTGAACTACACTGCTAAATGTAGCAAGAAACAGACAGAGTTCCATGTAGCCCCAAAAGTGGGTGGATTACAATTTATTTCAATTCTCCAAGAATTCTCTATTCTAAACTCATCTCACACATTTGATTTTGTGAGTTGAAGTTTTAACTTAAAAATTAAACACAAATTATTGATAATGCATACTTGAAACTAGTTAAAACAAAATGTTTCCTGCTATTATATATAAGATGACTGCTCACCTGATCACCTATCCTTTCCAAAACACATAATCTAATTTACCAGCACATAAAATCCCCAAGCAAGATATTATTTTTAAAATATATGTCTTTTTTTTTCCATAGGTATACACCAACTTAGAGGTGTAAGTGAATGTCTTCCTTCCAACCCTTTTTTCTTTTTGCCTAGTTTTCCATTGCCACCACGATTACCATTAACCAAGCAACCATGAGACACCATTATAGATTTTTATGGATCTTTCTAGAAGTTCTGAGGTATACATATACATACTGCAAACTGTGCCCTTTTAATTTACATAATTGCTAGCATATGACTACAAATACCCCAGGGCTCTGTATTTCTTTTGTTCTATTCTGTAGGATCATTCTCTGCACACACATGAAGAGCTTACTCATTTTTTTTTAATAAGGGCTTAAGGCAACTCATCCTGAGGGCTGCCTCTTGTTTTAACAAGAACCAAATGAAAACACCTAACTGAGTTATTTCATTTATAAAGTCCTGCTTTCTGCTTCTACACTGGGTTCTTAAAATTTTCCCCAGCCACGTGGTGAAGTCCCAGCCCCACCTTCACCTTCTTCCTCATATTCCAGCTGCCATTTTGGGTCTTGGCTATTGTCTGTGCATGCTTTTTCTTAGTTAGTCTGTTCTCACACTGCTATAAATACCTGAGACTGGGTAATTTATAAAGAAAAGAGGTTTAATTGGCTCACAGTTCCACAGGCTGTACAGGAAGCATGGCTGTGGAGGCCTCAGGAAACTTACAATCATGATGGAAGGCAAAGAGAAGGAGGCAGGTCTTCATATGGCCAGAGCAGGAGAAAGAGAGAGGGAGCGGGGAGGTGCCACACACTTTCAAACAGCCAAATCTCATGAGCATTCACTATCACAAGAGCAGCACCAAGGGGGAAATCCAACCCCATGATCCAATCTCTTCCCACCGGGCCACATCTCCAATACTGAAGATTATAATTTCACATGAGAGCTGGGCAGGGACAGGACCCCAGCCGTATCACTGCTTAAGTACCCAGCTCTCAGGCCTTCTGATTTCTGCCTGAATTGACCCCTGTTAACTATAAATGTTCTTTTTTTTTTGATTGATTGAATTGTAATAACCAGTTTGTTCCCTATTTAATTTAATCACAGTTCATTAATATGTTATAGTGCTTTTAAGAAAATCTTTTTTTAATTATACTTTAAGTTCTGGGGTACACATGCAGAAGGTACAGGTTTGTTGCATAGGTATACACGTGCCATGGTGGTTTGCTGCACTCATTAAGCCATCATCTACATTAGGTATTTCTAATGCTATCCCTCCCCTAGTCCCCCACCCCGCAACAGGCCCCGGTGTGTGATGTTCCCCTCCCTGTGTCCATGTGTTCTCTTTGTTCAACTCCCACTTATGAGTGAGAACATGTGGTGTTTGGTTTTAAATTATGTGACCCATTAGTAATCACTGATCCAGACTTTTTCCTGTCTTTCTAAACTATTCATTTGGAATACCAACTACCTTTCAGCACTTCTTATCTCAGTTGTTGATTCCAGGTAAAATGCCAGGGTACACATATATATCTTTTTTCCCATGGGCCCAGATTATCAGATTATCATGTTACTTCTTTCCTTCTTTTTTTTTTTTTTTTTTGAGTACTATTGTTGACTTTAAGTGGTATCTTTTCTCTCACATACTTAAGCTTGGCTTTAAATAATTCCCAGAGCCAAGTCCCTCCGCTAAACTATGAAAATACTGCTAGGAGGGTTTATTAGTTAAGGTTCTCCAAAGAAATGGAACCAATATGTTATTTTATATATACTTCCCACATTGGTTCTGTTTCTCTGGTGTGTGTGCATGTGTGTGTGTGTATATATATACACACACACACACATACATATACATATGGAGAGAGAGAGAGATTATAAGGATTTGGCTCACATGATCATAGAGACTGAGAAGTCCCTGAATTTGCTGTGTGCAAGCAAAAGGCCCAGAAAAGCCAGTGGCATATCTCTAGTTTGAGTCCAAAAGCTTGAGAGCCAGGGCACCAAAGGTGAAGATCCAAGTTCAAGGGTAAGAGACCAATACCTACACTCACAGACAGCCAGGAAGGGAGTGTGTCTTCCCTTCCTCCTCTTTTTGTTCTATTTAGGCCCTTAATGAATTGGATACTATCCTCTCACCCTAAGGAGTGCAATCTACCTTACTAAATCTACCTATTCAAATTTTCAAGGCTAATCTCTTCTGGAACACCCCACAGACACACCCAGAAATAACACTTAACCTGGGTACCCCGTGGCCTAGTCAGGTTGACACACAAAATTAACCATCACTGGAATCAATTTCTGTGACTAGCCCCTTTCAAAACTTTTGTTACATACTTCTTGAGAGAGCTTTCAGCATCTCTTAGACAGTTTACGACATCACCTGAAACACAGAAATGATGCTTAAAAAGCAGCCATTTACTACAGGACCCTAGGTTCACCTGCCTCATGAATAATTCTACTGTCCTGTTACTTATTTTCTAGGAAAAGATAAAAGGCGGCATTCATCCTCCCCTTTTTCCTCACACTGTAATATTACTTGTCCATTAACTTAATGCTCTGCTTACCCTTGAGGTAGCCTCAGGGTACTAGCAGATGTGTTTTGTTTAAAGGGTACACTAAAACTACAAAAAAAAACAGAAGTCATCTTAGCCTCTTCATTGCTTCTCTTAGTTAATGGCAGCACCATGCTCCCAGACACAGAAGACTAGAAACTGATAATGATCTTCAGTGTCTCTACATCTTTCACTTCAACATTAAATCAGAATTCTCAATGCCTTTGAGATCAAAGACAGTGTTCAGTCCCACGGACACTGACCTAGCTCAAATTCCTTCTACCTCTAATATTTAACCTCCTTAACCCATCTTCCAGGTAGGCCTCTAGAAAGACAAACAGCTACTTTCCCCATGTCTTCTTCCTCTTCTAAGAGGAGGGACACACATTTAATGAGTCATACTCCAAGCATGTGCCTGGCCTACACATGCATGGTTATTGTGGATTAATCATCACATCCACAGGTGTGGCTCTTTTCTTCTTTCTTTCTTTCTCCTTTTATGGCCAAGGAATAGCAAAGTGGCCCAAGCCTTTCTCCACAAGGAAGAGATCGAGTCATCTAGTTGTCTTGCTCTTTCATGTATATTTAAGCCATTAGACTCAAAAGTTATTGTCCTTCAGGCAAGTTGGAGCACAGCATCCAAGTTACAGTCTAGGCTTAGGAACAGCAAGAAGGTTTCTTGGGCTTCTTGTCTACATGCCATGTTGCAAGCCCATCTTAACAGAGCTATTGGCATTGTGGAGTTGTGGACAAAAAATCCAGCCAAAAAAGACCTCTTATTTTGCTTTTCTTTGCATTTGAGCCCAAGCATGAACATTTCCCTCAGCAACCTTATGAGATGAGTGGTTATGATCTTGTGAAGATTAGTATACCGGACTACCAGTCCTAACGGTCCTCAAAATCATAAAAGACACGATCCTATTATTCATATCCAATCATGCCAGATTCTTTTGTGAACCATCTGATGTCCTGCTTGCCTCCATTGGGTACCGCATGGCACTTAAGCCTATGGGATGTCATTCAAGACCACCCAATATCCAGGTTGCAATCTATCTTTACAATTTTTTTATACACTAACCCTGAACCCATGAATCCACCACCATGAACTTCTTAAATGGATCCTTCTTAGGCCTCCATGTGTATCTTACGTTGTTTCTGCTTCCAGGAAGCTTTCCCTAAATCTTGATTTTTCACTCGCCATATTCAATTCTTCCATATTTATTCATTGAGTACCTTGTGTGTAGCAGCCACTGAGCCAGGTTTCATGGAGGTTTAAGGCATATAAGATATTCAGGCCGGGCGCGGTGGCTCAAGCCTGTAATCCCAGCACTTTGGGAGGCCAAGGAGGGCAAATCATGATGTCAGGAGATCGAGACCATCCTGGCTAACACAATGAAACCCCAACTCTACTAAAAATACAAAAAATTAGTCAGGTGTGGTGGCAAGTGCCTGTAGTCCCAGCTACTTGGGAGGCTGAGGCAGGAGAATGGTGTGAACCCAGGAGGCAGAGGTTGCAGTGAGCCGAGATCGCACCACTGCACTCCAGTCTGGGTGACAGAGTGAGACTCCGTCTCAAAAAAAAAAAAAAAAAAAAAAAGATATTCAAAGTCCCATAAAATGTGTATAATTCCCAATTTTCTTACTGAATGATAGGCCTCTTGGGGAAAGATACTAGTTTTATTCATTCCTATATTCTTCCATTACCTTGAAAAGAGGCATATATACAGATGATTTTTATATAATTAGTTAAATACCATATTGTCACATGGGAAAGTCAGGCTTGGAGTCTAGAGTTGATGGCAAATTTGTAATACTAAGTAACATTTTTACTCTACTTATTTTGTTCCAAACACAGTCTGTTCCAAACAAATTGCATGCATTTCCCTCTCAACATCCCTATATGGCAGGTAATATTATTATTTCCATCTACACAGATGAGGAAACTGAAACAGACAGAGGTTAAACAACTTGCCCAAGGTGACACAATGGGCACGTGGAAAGCCAGACCATCCATGTTTATAGTGGAGGGATGGGCAGTAGCTTTCTGTTTCACAGAATGATTTCTGGAAGGCTCTAGTCTGACTATTTCTCTTGCCATTTCTTAGAAGAGTAGAGATCCAGGGACATACCAGACCAACCAGTCACAATGTTAGAAAGAAGAGCACCCCTGAAAAAGATGATGAGAGAATCAAAATTACTGACTACAGTACAAAGAGCCCTTAAATTGAGATTCCAAAAACTTCAGGTTTTGGCCTGGCTTTGCCACTTATGAAGTGGGTAATTTTGGATAAGTCACCCCATGATCCTCATTTTTCTCATCTGGAAATGGGATAATAATGATGGCTTTGTATGATCATGGAGATCAAATAAGAAGCTAAACAGGAAAACATTTGACATTAACAGATCATTGCAGGAATTAAAGAAACCACTGTTGCTTCACAGTCTTATGGCAGGACTCACTCTGGCTGGTAGGGTTAATAGACAGGGATTTTGTTGAGAGGTCCTAGTGAGGAAGCTATAAATGACAGAAGTTTAGTGCAAGGAGGCCTCGAGTTGCTTCTGCAGTCTGTGGGGATTCAGCTTTTGCTACATTGAGATAGCGAAGGAGAGGGTGAACACAGTCTATTTAACTCCAGAAGTTTTGAGTCAAAAGTCTTTTTCCCTTCATTTTAAGTACCGATCAAAAACTTCTTCTGGTAAATAAAGTGATTTTCACCTAAGTTCAAAATCCAAGTTGATATTTTGTTCTTTTTTTAACTTGAAAGACTTGGGAATCACAGGCCAGAACTGACAACATTCAGTGTTCTAAGTAAGAATCTTCATAAGGGATGCAGAAACCTCCCTAGCAACTTCTTCCGGTTCTTTATATTGAAGCTGAATCTCTCTAGCTGCAGCCCTTGTTCCTGTGGCTTGTTTTAGGAGGGAACAGCTGGTCTGCAATCTCCATATAATATCCATTCATAGATGTATTAAATCGTCATGCATATTATCTGTGTTACGTATTCTGAAAGTAGCAGGCTGTTAGCATTACCAGCAGTCATTTTTCAGTCCTGTGCAAAATATACCCCTGGGAGCTCTTAGCAGATGTTTGGTAAAAATTATCGAAAGAAACAAGAAAAAAGGCTTTCCCCTGTTTTCAATCCACACTGAGTCTATCATTCAAAAACAGCCATAAGGCATCTCAAAGTCTCTAAAAATTAGAAAAAACACTCTTTTGTGAGTATCCTTGTCCAGGAAAATGACACACCACAATTAAATTCCAAACAAATATGCCATTTTTTACACAGGAGAGCATATTCATATTGCAGCAGTTATGTCTTATGCATGTTAAAATATTGTTTATAAAAACTGAAGATTTTATATATTTTTCCTCTGAAGTAACAAGCATGATCAGATTTTATGTAACAATCTAAATCAGGAAGCAAAGAAAGAAAAAACAGAAAGAGAAGAAGAGAAGAAAGAACAAAAAGAAGAAGGGAGAGGCAAAGAGACAGAGGAAGGAAAGAAAAAACTATTTTTTCTTATTGCTGTGGTTTAAATGTGTCTCCTCCAAAATTCAGGAGTTGCCAATGTGATAGTTTTAAGAAGTGGGACATTTAAGAGGTGATTAGACTTTGAGGGATCTTCTCTTATGAATGGGATTAAAGCCCTTATAAGAGGCTTTATGTAGCATTTTGTTACCTTGCCCTTCTGCCTTCTGCCATATGAGAATGCAGCAATAAAATGGAACAGCACAAAGAAATACTAATCCCTGCATCCTTGCACTGCATTTATCATTGCATGGATTCCGTTCCTAATAATGAATAATTTCTTTTCTAATTTGGTTGACACAGACACCATGAGCTTGCTGTTGATTTTCCGGAAGTGGACATTTTCTCCTTCCACCCAGTGCTGTTCATCTTGTAAGTTCACCAGACAACTGAACTTGCCAGAACCCGGATCTTGGATTTCTCAGCCTCCAGAACTGTGAGAAAATAAATTTTCTCACACCTGTAATTCCAGCACTTTGGAATGCCAAGGTGGGCAGACTACTTGAGGTCAGGAGTTTGAGACCAGCCTGGCCAACATGGTGAAACCCCGTCTCTACTAAAAATACAAAAATTAGCCAGGCATGGCAACTCACACCTGTAATCCCAGCTGCTCAGGAGGCTGAGGCAGGAGAATTGCTTGAACTCAGGAGGTGGAGGTTGCAGTGAGCTGAGATCGCGCCATTGCACTCCAGGCTGGGTGACAGAGCAAGACTCCGTCTCAAAAAGAAGAAAGTAAATTTCTGTTCTTTATAAATTACCCAGTCAGTGGTATTTTGCTGTAGCAGCACTAAGACACTTTATTCATAGAAATCATATGGCAACTTTTCAGCATTTTATTTGTTTTCTTGATTTTCTGAATCATGTTCGGTAATACCTATGCTAGGAGAAAACTTAGGAATAATGAATCAAAATGAAAGGGATATACAGAACCAGATGAAGAAAAACATTTCCTTAAAGAAATATTAATCCCTGCATCCTTGCACTGCATTCATCATTGCATGGATTCTGTTCCTAATAACAAATAATTTCTTTTCTAATTTGGTTGACACAGACACCATGAGCTTGCTATTGATTTTCCGGAAGTGGACATTTTCTCCTTCCACCCAGTGCTGTTGATTTTCCGGAAGTGGACATTTTCTCCTTCCACCCAGTGCTGTTCAAATTCCCTATTCATAAACATCCCCCTGGGTGTAAGTCAAAAATTCATGCCACAGCAGTTAAGAAAGACTATGGGCCCTATAATTCTGTATTTTGAATTATGTGCTCTAAGCCCTCTCCTTGGGCTTATAGTTTGTTTACTGTTTCTGAGAAGAGAAGTAAGTTTCTAAATTATGCATTGTCGTAACCATTTTAGTAAATAATCATCAAGAAATAAGAAAAGAGATCAATTTCCATTTGTAACTGACAAGAGAAGAGATTGAACTTTAATAATATACTCACAATACATACATGCCAAAAGAAAACCCAGGACTGAAACTTTGCATGTAGGACAAAAGATTGTGGGTACCTAATGGAAATGAACCTCCCATATGTTCCTCATTGCATGGTACCATGTGCATAGAGAGTGTTTTCCTCCTCACCACATAGAGTCACAAATGCTATCACCAAAGACAATCTCCTTTATATAAGAGTACTTCTATTGTTATTTAATAATTTTAAGTAAGAGATAGCCACGTGAAAAATTTTAGAAGTACAGAAATTATAAAGAAAAAACTAAAACTCCTCTTAACTCTTCTACACATTGATCACACATTAGTGCATTGTGCTCCTGGATTTTATTTCATTTAATTTTATTTTTTGCCTTTAACAACAGGAATTTACCGTCTCACAGTTCAGGAAGTTAGAAGTCTGAAATCAAGGTATTGTCAGGGTTGGTTCCTCCTAGAATTACCTGTGACACTTATAAAGATTATTCCTTTCTTACAAAATTTGGATGATTCTGTAAGTAGTATTTTTCACTTAATATAGTAAGTACCTTCCATGTCATGTAATGTATTTCAAAAATTTGAATTGATGCATATTATTCCATAGTATAGTCATGAATCATTTGTTCAACCCTCTCTCTATTGGTACATGTTTGGGTTGTTTCTAATTTTCCAGTATAATACATAAATATTCTATGGGCATCCTAGTACATAAATCTTTGCCTCATCTCTGATGTTGTCCTTAGTAATTTCATATTCAGAGATTTATCCTAAGTCTAGAGGAAAACACATATTTTAAGGCTCTTATCTCAAATTATCAATTAGCCTTTTGAAAGATTGGGTCAATTTAGTCCCACCAGCTGAGAGAAGAGCAAGTATTTTCTGTGCCCATGGAAACCACTGTTTTAGTTATCCTTGGCAATTTAAGAGACATAACATGGTACATTATTGTGAGTTCTACATTCATTTCCTTCACATTTCCATGATTGAACACTATGATTTCTATTGGTCAAATATTTGCTTCTAGTGATAAAATCAAACTGTTGTCACCTCAAATCTACTTGGCACCTTCCTTACTCATCTCAGGGGCAGATGGAAAAAGGAAAGGTTGGCATTCGTGAATCCTGGATTTGGTTTGCCCTTTTTTTTTTTTTTTTTTGGTAATCCTTTCATTCATAATACCATGTTCATTCACGAAATCTTATTAACCAGGAATTAAGATATTTACTCACAGGTGTTGACTACAGTGAATCATTGAAGCATGTGAGCATTATAAATAGATTCTTGTAGATACTAAGGAAGACATTTATAAATTTCAAAACATAAAAGGAAACATAAGTACATAAGTCAGTAATCCATGTGGAGAATACTATAAATTCCCCTCACTATGGCCCGTGTGGTCAATGTTGACTTTCAAAAGTCTAATGTCAATGTTTACGTTGTAAATTATCCATTTATTATTTTGTGTGTCAGTTGTAGTGAATAATTTCATCAATAAGAACAACAATAAAAACAATTTGAATATTCCACACGGAATAGTGTATTAGATTCTACAGTCAAAAAAAAAAAAAGACATTGATGTTGCTTTAATAGAATTTTGAAGGGCAAGGACATATTCACTACAATAGAGTGCTAAATGGAAGGACACTGTATTTTTTTTTTCTTTTATTATTATTATACTTTAGGTTTGGAAATCATCATTCTCAGTAAACTATCGCAAGAACAAAAAACCAAACACCGCATATTCTCACTCATAGGTGGGAATTGAACAATGAGAACACATGGACACAGGAAGGGGAACATCACACTTCGGGGACTGTTGTGGGGTGGGGGGAGGGGGGAGGGATAGCACTGGGAGATATACCTAATGCTAGATGATGAGTTGGAGGACACTGTATTTTTGAAATATTATACTAACTGATATTTTGTGGGTATTTCTGAGTATGGAACCTCCCACCCTTATCCACACAGATATGTTCTAAAACCCCCAGAGAGTGCCTGATACCACGTATAGTGCCAAACTTTATATATCCTTTTTTTTTCCTATACATCCATACCCACAATAAAGTTTAATTTATAAACCAGGCATAGTACTCTTGCACTATGGGGCTATTACTATGTAAAATAGGGGTTCATTGAACACAAGCACTGTGGATGCCCGGACAGTTGATCCAATAACCCAACTGGCTACTAACTCACTCGCAGGCTTGGAGCGTCTATGGCATGGAGGTTCCAGACAAACGCAGGATTCATGCCCTGGGCAGGACACAGGGGGATGACACCAGATCAGAACAGTGGGCAATTTGAAAATTATCAATTGTTTTTGTTTTTGTTTTTTGGAATTTTTCATTCAATATTTTCAGGCCACATGTGACCATGAGTAACTAAAACCGTGGAAAGCCAAATCGCGGATACCGGGTTTTTCCTCCACTTTTCACCCTTTGCCCAATCCCACCAGCCTGAGTCATTGCCTCAGGGCAGGGCTGCAGCCAGACCTCAAGCACAAAGACTGAAGGCCACCAGCCTCTTTTCTATTTTAAAAGCCTATACTCTGAATGGAATAGAGAGGTTTCTGATTTTATTGAATCTGAGGGTTTGAGAAGTGAATTCTTCTACCAAAACCTCACTCTGGACAGGGGGAAAGAAGAGAGCAAAAAAGAAATGATCAGAAGAAAGAAGTAGGTGATGCTCATCATAGGGGCCCATCGGTCTCTCAAGAAGAGCCTAAGACAGTAGAAAAACAAGAGCTGAAGCAGGCAGCAAAATCAGAGACAGAGAGAGAGAATAGGGATCGCCACACGGTAAACCCAGGCATCCCAGGTGAGAGATTTTTGTATACGTTCTGGTGCTCTGGCACTGCACAGAAGTAACAGAATAATTCTCATGTGCCCAAGAGGGACCTCCTCAAAACCTAAGAGGCCATGCAGATGGGAACAAGGGCATTTTCACAGTTTCACAGGGGCAATAATTACTAAGAACCAGAGAGTAGGATGGACATCTGTTTGTAGGTGACATTGTGGACTTGAAGGCTTTATGCATCCTTCACTGAAAGCACTTTGGCATATCTTAGGTCAGATTCCACAGCAAACAGACTCTGAGATGGAGACTGGGACAGGGGCCCTATTGGAAAGAAGAGAAGTGAGGGAAGCTGAACTGGACAGAGAGAGAAGCTGAATTGAACTGTGATACAATTACAATGGAGGCCTCAGCCAATTGAGGTAAGGACGTCAGGCCTAGGAAAACTTCCATCATTCATTCTTTGGGTCTGAGCTGCCTCTGAGGAGAAGAAGGGAAATAACCTTGGGCAAGGTGGTAGCCAGTAGCCAATACCCCCAGTAGCTTGGAGAATGAGTGAATCTATCTCCTTTATGATTGTGAAAAAATAGAATGGTATTCACTCTGGCCTACCCCCTCTGCAACTTAGATCCACTTATTTCTTACAGTAAATTTATGCCATATGGGGAAATCTTCTCTAGGGTTCTGGTTGGTTTTGTTCCTTGGCAAAGCATGGAAAAAGCTTAGTGAGAGAAACTATAAACTCCATCCCTGCAGCTGGTCTCAAGGCTGCAATTAACACTCCTGCTTCCCCTCCTCCACTACTCATTCTAGATTCCCCTCACCCTTGGTTGGTGACTTTGATAGTCTAGAAGGCTTACCTGGAAGAGTGATACTAATGCTCTTACCTGAGAGATCTCAGAATCTAGTCACCTTGCCATTCCCAGGCCACACTTGATGCATTTGTCCATTTCACACCAAATTGCACAAGAGAGTACCAAGAGTTGCTCAAGTAGATCACTTGCGTGGCAAACATATTTCTCTCTAGCCCTATATTATAATAGCGACCTTACTTCCTCTTCGTGATCAGGATCAATAACCTCTGCCGTCTTTTCCTTATCTTCTGATTTCTTGAACAAGTTCTATGGCAACCATAGCTTAAAGTTCAATGAGACTCTCAATGTGGCTCCTGGTGAAAACATTTTCTCTCTGGGAATCAGGACTTTGAGACACACACATTCTAAAATCATCAGAAACAGATGGACACAAATTCCCATGATGGGCAATAGATATGATGGTTAGTGAGGCCATCTCTCAAAATATCTCCTGGTTCCCAGGCCCATGTATTCTACATAGTGGGGTAAAGCACATGTATTGGTTATTGATTTAGTGTATACACCACATTCTGGAGAATGGGGATCCATTCTATATTTGTCACATATCCATATGTGATATGACCAGGAGCTTCCTCAGTCATGGGCCCACTGCTGTACCTGTTTTGCTGTTAAGTTCATTACTCAGTCTGAAACAAAGTTATGCAGAATCCTCTGTCAGTGAATGAAACATTCTTTAAGCCCTCAGAGAGCAGTGCCAGGAAAGGCAACTTACTCCCAAGATGTTTTGTGAACCCTGGCAAGATGCATTGCTACCCCTTACAGGGTAGAAGTTCAATGTAATCAACTTGCCACCAAGTGGCAGGTTGATCTCCTTGAAAGATTTGCTGATTCAGAAGCTCATCACTGGTCTCTGTAATGAAATCAGCCTTAGTGAGTGGGAGCTCAGGGCACAGGGCCCAGGTATAGCCTCCATCCTTACTTCATTGCTATAACATTCATGAGTCCATTGTGCCAGCACTAGGTGGCTGATGACAGAGTTGGCTGAAGTTGGCTGGGTGGTTACTCTATCTGCTTAGGCCCTCTTTCATTACTGATGCTGTTGAGATGAACACAGAGATCCACACACTGATCAATCCCCAAGGTCCATCCATGAACCTACTTGACCTTGATGTTTCAATCTTTTTCCTTCCAGGCCCTTGGCAAATGAGACGTCATTCTGCTCATAAAACCATTATTTCTAATTTGACCTATTTCTCCTTATCACTGGGAGAATCTACCCTCATCACTGGTTTTCAGAACCTTCCCAAGTGGGACCATCGTAAAGCACAGTTCACTTTCAACTCGTACCCACAAACCAAGCTGACCATCTGTAAACCAAGCATGGTTTAGAGAAGCACCAGCTGTCATAAGCGATCCCCCAGGAAACCAGCAGTATGAGGTGAAGGAGAGGCAGCAGTTAAACCTTGTAGGCAAAAGGGGAATGAATCATGGTAACCTTACATTCAGCTTACTTGTACCCTCTGTCTTTTCTCATATATAATTTTTTTTTTTTCAGATGGAGTCTCGCTCTGTCACCCAGGCTGGAATGCAGTGGCATGATCTCGACTCACAGCAATCTTCATCTCCCAGGTTCCAGCGATTCTCTTGCCACAGTGTCCCAAGTAGCTGGGATTATAGGCACGTGCCATCACGCCCAGCTAATTTTTGTATTTTTAGTAGAGACAGGGTTTCATCATGTTGGCCAGGCTGGTCTCGAACTCCTGACCTCAGATAATCCACTCACCTTGGCTTCTTCTTCTCATATATAATTTAATAGATTCAGCTGTCCCTTACTTTCAATCAATGAAACTGACTTATCCATGAAGAGGCGGATATAAATAAATAAGACGAGGAGACCCCACGGAGCTTTAATAGCACTACCATATGATGATGTCCTGCTGCTGGATCCATCCTATCTTATGACTTGGTAGTTCTGAAATAACATAATCATAATACGTTCTGGTCACAGAGTCACATGGTGTCTCCACTTGAGCCTAGTAGCATGACAACACTAGAGGCAGCAAAAAGGACACAGTCTTCTGCTGCAGATGCTGTGACCTAGTTCCAGGCTCCTTGGGTCTTTATCATAATTCTCCTATTGGGTTTTGCAATAAACTCTACAGTGTGTCTTTTTCCCTGTGGTGCCATGTGATCTGCTGACCCAAGTGACAGATTGCTTGCATGGCAACCTGGACTTACTGTGGGACCTTTTCCTGCTCCAGGCCCCACTCAAAGTTGTCAGTCTTCCAAGTCACCCAGTAAATGAATGGGAACAGCATATCCAAATGTGGCATATGCTAGTATCAGAATATACCTATTAAGTATTGTGCTCTGTCTTAATGGTAAGAGATGCAAGCTAACTAGCCCTAAGAAAAGACAGTAGATGTATACTTTTTTTTTTTAGAGTCTTTCTCTGTCACCCAAGCTGGAGTGCAATGGTATGATCTCGGCTCACTACAACCTCCGTTTCCCAGGTTCAAGCAATTCTCATGTCTCAGCCTCCTGAGTAATTGGGATTACAGGCGTGTGCCAGCGTGCCCGGCTAATTTTTGTATTTTTAGTACAGACGGGTTTCACTATGTTGGCCAGGCAGGTCTCGAACTCCTGACCTCAAGTGATCTGCCTGCCTTGGCCACCTAAAGTGCTGGAATTACAGGCATGAGCCACTGTGCCCCACCAATGTATACAAATTTTTGTCTCAACTGAATGCAAATTGCTTCTGATCCTACTTTCCAATAAGGATGGGGGAAATATCTATTCACCAGATTAATAGTTTCCTATTATACACGAAGGCTGTGTTACTCTACTCTAGTAGACTAACTGCTCTGATCTAGCAACTAATTGGGTTTGTTTCTTGGTATCAGGCTGCCTGAGTTGAAACTCAAACTTTATCACTAAATACATAAGGTAAGTTATTTAACCTTTCTGGGACAATTTCTACATGCATCAAATGGAGATTATTATAGTATCTTAATTATATAGTCTTTGTGATTATTAAAACTACAAAATTTACACAAAGTAGTTAGCACTGTGCCTGGCACACAGTGATCACTAAGTAATCAACCTACATACATTCGTTTCACTACCATGGGGTTAAAAGGTAGTTTGATTTATTAAAATTCATCAAACATAGAGTTTTCCGTTATATAAAGCACTTGAAGTAAATCTGAAATACATTTAACTTAGGGTACAGTCATGCAGAAATATAAGATAGGGTTTATTCTGGTAGTACCAACACTGCCATTGATCACAAATATTAATGTAATTTACAAATCAAATACATAATTATCAAAGTAGAACATTTGCTCAGTTACTCACTGGTCTAAATTTTATGCCACTTGCAATAATTATGCTATCAAGAATTTAATAATCATGCATATGGGATAGCTTCCCCAATATTTGTCTTTAACTCTAGCACAAGGACTAACTGCTAACCATGCCACTATGTATGTACCCAAATAGGCTTAGCAAGTTTCTCCATCTAGGATCACATCTATCAATATATTTTCCTCTCTATGCTAGAAATTCGACAGTTACATGGGAAAAGAAATCATATGAAGAAAATGAAACTTCTTCTTGCTCATCACAGAAACGAGAAACTACCTCCATCATCACCTCCACAACCTCTTAACCACAAAGCAACCCTGCCCAGTCTGTGCTTCCTCCTTCTTTTTATATCACTGTGACAGTCTTGGCAGGGTAAGACAAAGCAGAAACAGAACTCAGCATTTCACATTAATGTAACAGTCTTGCTACCTGCAAGACAGAGTGGGGAGGGTTGTGTGTGAGCATTACAGTCAGTCTCCCACCCCCTGGATGATGGCGGAATGCTGATCATACACTGATGGTGAGCATGCAGCTTGCAGAGGAAGTAGCTTGCTGCAACAGAGGCTTAGCACTTAGCTGCGCTTTGAGCTGGCAGGGGCCATCTTCATATTCTGTACTGCAAAATCACAGGAAGGGCTGTTTATAAACCTGTGAAAGGAGGAAGTTGATTTCAAAGGAAAAGGCTTTAGAGGAATTCCAGCTGCCTGGCACATAGTCTGTTTCTCCTGCCTTCATCCTCGTGGGTCAGCAAGTAACACAGAAATGACCATTGTAGGGAGAAAACATTACGGAGTGTGAGAAAGAGAGAGAGAGAGAGATTCTTAGCAGGCAAAATAATACAGCCAATTTACCAGCAACTTCATTTGGGGCTGGTACGTGCATTTCCTAATAAATTGCTGAATATCTAGACTTTATGTGAAGCTTATCAGGTGAATATCCTTTAACCCCATTTCATTTGCCGTCCTTGAGTACTCTGCGGGTATTTCAGTGATTAATAAAGCATGCTGGTAAGGCAAAAGAAAGGTCTGTTCTGGATTTTCTAAGAGCTCTAAATCAAACATTTTCTGCGAATTCAGACAGAACTCAATCACAGCTCCAATCCACAGTCATCAAATACCTGGTTAATGTTGTGTGATTTACCAACAAGACAAAGATCTGTCACACTGCAGTGTGACTCTTCAGCATACAGAAAAACTAGTGAAACCACTAGGGAAATTAGTTTTAATAGTAGCACATAACTGTAAATCATTCGATGGCTGGTCACAAGTTTAATCTGTTTTCCAGTTTTTCTGTTGTTCTGTTTTACAGAGCTTAGGGTACATCTGAATTATTGCCAAAATGACCATGGTTTTAAATTACACACACACACACACACACATACACACACACAAATTGAAACAAACATCAACGGTTCTTACTCCCAGAAACCTGATAGACCGAGTGAGAGAGAGAGATTGAGACAGAGAGATTGAGAGAGCGGGAGAGGGAGAGAGAGAGAGAGATTGAAAGAGAGAGAGAGAGAGATTGAAAGAGAGAGAGAGAGAGGAAAGTACAAAGACTCACTCCTGGCACTCTGTGTTTAAATAGTTTCTCCTCACCCCTCTTTTCTCAACTGCTAGGAATATTACTTTGGAATGCTTCTGCAGGACTCCAAAGATTATTGCTGCCATATTTCAAAATCACACCTAGAATTACAATCTCTATTCCAAGCGGAGTGTGAGCCTGAGCCCTAGGAAATGCTTTGTTCTTGACATTAGTAATAGAAACCCCATTAATAAACACCTAACATGGAAGTAGTTGCAGATCTGAAAGAACTAAACACAATGCTGCACCCCTTTTCTCCCTTCAAATCCCTCCCTGTGAGTCATGTCCAAGCCAACTGTTCTTACCCACCTCAGTCACCTCTAGACATGCTTAATCCCAACCTACAATATTGAACATTCCTGACTCCCGCATGCCAGTCACCCTCTAATCTTTTAAATCTGTCCCCCTACTCCCCTTTTCTACATTCCTGGGACTTATCAAACTTTTGTAATTCAGGATTAGTTTGCATATTTGCCGTGGGTCACCCTGGGATACACAAAGCTATCCTAGGACTCAGGGTCTTTGTGGTCCCTGAAGCTGGAGGTAGGTGACATAGAAACCCAGATACTGGGACACTGTCAAGTGTCCTAAATGCTGAATTTAGGCTGCCAAATTTAGCAAGTAAAAATATAGGACATCCAATTAAATTTGAACTTCAGATAAACAATATCTTTTGTATAAGTGGGTCCCACGCGAGGTTTGGGCCACAGTTACACCAAAAGGTATTTGTTGCTTATCTGACATTCAAATTTAATTGGATGCCCTGTATTTTATCTGGCAAACTTAGCTGTATGTGAACATGGGCAGGAAGATGTCAAAGCTTAATTATCAATTATATCCCAGAAGGGTACCTCAATGTAGATGTACGGGGTGATAAAAATCCATGATTTGCCCCAATGTTTAGGAAAAAAGAGCCCGCAGCAGAGACAACAAAACCAGGCATTGCTGCCCTTCCACTATCCAATGCCCATGGCCAACATCCTTTATCAATGAAGACACCCTTTCTGGTTTCAACACAGCCACTCATGCATCCATTACTAATCAATCAGACTTGGCTTGTGAGATAAAACCTTTTAGCTATCCCTGGCCTGGACAGGACTAACAGTGTGGAAATACGTAAAATTACCCAGGCTTGGTTCCCAGGCAAATCTCAATGGGATTTTTTTTTGCCTTCTCCAAAAATCAGAAAATAAATTAAAAAAAGAAGAACTAAAAAACTATTGCCTTAAAAAGGCTGTGGAATTTCAGAGTCATCACTAGATAGCTCAGTTGGGGCCTTGATAATTAATGATTCTATAGAAGTGATTCTTAGAGTATGGATTATAGTCCATATGGGGCCTCCTGATAATGTGCATTCTTTGGTTCTTCCTACTATCATTTTTAAATGCATTCAGAGGTTACATATTGGCCACCTTCTAAATGAATGATTGTTACTTAATGTTACTTAATGTTGTATGCAATCTCAGAGTTTGCTGAGAACTCTGATTCAGGGTCCTACATTACCATGTAATGCTGGTGAGTTTGCACAATTCTAACTGAGCACAACTTGTGGAATTCCTGTTGCTTTCAGGAAGCACACTTGATTATCAGTGTGGTCTTAACTTGGTCATGGTTTCCAAATGTCTTCTACTTAGGAATTACTTTTGGCTTAACTTCTTCATTTACATTGGACTTTGTTGTGGATTGTTTGGTTAACCCAAGTGTGTAGTGATATATGTTTCCATCAATGGCATTTGAAGACCGTAATTTTGCAATCACTAGCCTTTAAGGCATGTATATGTTGTGATTCGAATAGGAGTCATCTCTACCACTTTGCTAAGGCAAACCACAAAAATCTGCTTATACAGTGACACGTTCCCTCTTATTACTCTATTCTTTTCCCTCCGTAGAGCAGGAATGGATAGCATAAGTGGTCTGTGAAGTCTTCTGCCTTCTCAGTCTGCACTATGGTCACAAAAAATAATTCAAGAAACACTTTTCTATAGCAATGATATTCAACCTTGATCAGGTGATATTAAATGTTAACACATTTAATGCATTTATTGATATCACATGACCAAACTTTTTTCATATCAACATACCAAGAAATATTTCATTTCAAAAAACATTAATTTT
The DNA here is from genome assembly GCF_028885655.2 of Pongo abelii. Classification (NCBI taxonomy): domain Eukaryota; kingdom Metazoa; phylum Chordata; class Mammalia; order Primates; family Hominidae; genus Pongo; species Pongo abelii. The sequence continues at coordinate 129,964,943 of NC_071996.2, forward strand.
TTGACACATGTAATTTTAACCAAAAGCATGTCACTTATTTTTTTAACTTTTAAGCTAAGCATGATTGACTCTTTCCAATTCTTTTTCCATGAATATTTGTCCCCTTTTCTTTTACTTTTGATTATGCTTACTGGCACTCAGTTGCTAGCAATTGAGCAGTGGCAAAAGCCAGACCTTTAAAAAAAATCTGTAGGAAAAAATATCTTTAGACAGACAAATGGTTTTCCATTTAATTTAATTTTCCTGCAAACTGGGAAAATATTTCCAGTATTCCATTTTACTGTTATGTCACTTTGGTTCTTTAGGTGCTTAAACCACATATTATGAACTATCAGAGAATTATGAAATTGATGTAGTGAGTCTTGGCTGGTATTCTTTTCTTAAAAATAGAACAGAGAATAGATCACATATGTTTTGCCTCCTGAAAAGTTTGTTTCAGGGGTGTGTGTGTGTGTGTCTTCTAGGAAACAATGTAAAATGTGTTTCTTGCCATGTAGGAGGGTGTTGGTTAAAAGTTTGAAAAACATTGCTGTAGAGAAAAGTTCCTCAATCATTAATATGTATAAAATTACAGGGGAACCTTGTTAAAATGCAGTTTCAGACTTCTATCTATCTATCTATCCATGGGATAGGGTCTTATATTCCTCATTTCAATAAAACTCCTAAGTGATTCTGATGCTGCTATTCCAAAGGATCACACTTTGAGTAGTGAGGGCTAAGAGGAAGAGCCATAGCCACAAGCAGAGGATGACTAACCCTCTGGAGGAATGGCAAATGAAACTCTAGACCCTGAATATCCTGCTCAGGGTACCACAGCCGCAAGAGGCATCTTCAGCTACAGCTTCTGACTAAGGCAGTTCTTTCCAGCAGAAGACTGAAACTGCTTACCTTCCCTTCTCTATGGTAATCTCAGCACTTCAGGGGGCCAAGGCAGGCTGATCGCTTCAGTCCAGGAGTTCGGGACCAGACTAGGCAACATGGTGAAGCCTAGTCTCTACAAAAAAAAAAAAAAAATTAGCTGGGCATGGTGGCACACATTTGTAGTCCCAGCTACTTGGGAGGCTGAGGCGGGAAGATTGCTTGAGCCTCGCCTGGGAGGTCAAGGCTACAGTGAGCCGTGATTGCATCACTGCACTCCCTCCTAGGTGACAGAGCCAGAAAAAACTTTCCTAACTACTCCTTTCCTATGTGAGTCAGTCTGGGCTGCTATGACAAAGTAGCATAGTCTGAGTGGCTTACAAACAACAGAAATGTATTTCTCATTGTTCTGGAGGCTAGAAGTCCAAGATCAGGATGCTAGCTTGGTGGTTCCAGTGAGAGCCCTCTTTGAAGTTGCAAATAGTCAGTTTCTCATTGTACTCTCACTTGAAGGAGAGTAGGCAAGAGAGTCTCTTTTATAAGGGCGCTAATCCCATTTATGAGGGCTCCACCCTCCATTAAATTACCTCCTAAAGGCCTTGTCTCTAAATATTATCACATTGGGGGGTTCGGATTTAACATATAAATTTGGTGGGGGACACTAACATTCAGGCCATAATACTTTCCCTACATATGAACAAACACACACACACACATACACACACACACACACGCCTGGTTCGATTAGAGCAATGGTTTCCAATCCTGGCTACATAGCAGCAACATCATCATGCATGGCTTTTTAAAAATACTAATTAAAAATATTGATGCCTGAACCCCACTCTTCCCTTAGAGAGTTCATTGGACCAAAAGGGATCTGGAGCATGTGTGTATGTGTGCGTTTGCATGCATATCTGTGTGTGTGTGTGTGTGTGTGTGTGTGTGTGTGTGTGTGTGTTTCCCCAGGGATGGCTCTGTTCCTTGGTAAAACAGAATTTCAAGTTCCCACATTAATTATTAACCATCTCCATGGAGTTTGCCTCATGCCCTGGTACTTTAAATATACCTAACCCTCCGGGATTTTCAGTGTTGGTCAATTATATTTCTATTTTATTTCTTCCATCTTAGGTTGTATTTGTCCTTCAAAAAATTTTCCAACTAAACAACAATGCCCTTTTCAGTGAATGATTGATTTGCCTCTGAACAAAACTGTTATATGTCTCCTTTAACAGCTGCCCTACAAATGTCTGGCCCTTGGATATGATATTTTAGTGTTTCTAAAGCAAACCTCAAGCATTTGGCTATACCTGAGTCAAGTACAAAGACAGTCTGGAAGTGGTATTGATTATTATAGACATTGTTAAGTAATAGCTGAAGAACAATTTCAAATGCAATGTGGTATGTCAGACACTCTAAGCATATTTTCTCCATTGCTAATGTAGTCCACCCAAGAAACTGCATTTCTATACCCTGTTTATCTGTTATTATTAGAAAATCATGTGCTCTATATCACGTTACTTTCCAGGTAAGTGAGGCTTCCCCTCTTATATGTGTTTCATTAAATAGATATGCAATGCTTTTTTAAAAAAGTGTATGACATTTCAATTTTAATCATTTTAGATTATGTCTAAGCCATATTACCTACATCTTTGTTTTATTAAACATGGAATTTTAAACTTAATTTACCCTTTTCTAGATTGTGTTAGCATTATGATTATTAATTTTTATAATAAAAATCCAGAGACTGGTTTTGTTCTGTTTTTGCTGTTGGCTAAATGGCTTACCTATTTTCTTCAGATGTTCCTCCCCTTATTCACTTCTTTTTTCAAGCATTTTAATCAAGAGCAAAATGACCAAGTCATTAGAATAGACGAGAAAGGAATGCAATCCAGCAACAGGCTGTGAATCAGAAAGCCTGGGCTCTAGTCCTGAACCTTCATTGAAACTCTATTGACATGATTTGCCTCTCCTGGGTATTCCCATAATATCGCTATGCTTTATCACGTGCTGTATGTAATTGTCTGTCTCTCTTCACCAGACTGTGTACAGCTGGAGGGAAGGGACTTACCCTCATGGTCCCACAGGCAAGCGCAGGTCCTGGCAGGTAATATGGGATGAGGTGTTAGGAGGGGGCTTAATGACAGTCAACAGCTTCAATTATTCCAGAAGTCACTAAGTTCAAATGACAACCATGGAGCTCCCTTACAGTATGTTGCAAGAATTTGAAGCAATAGCTTTTTTTTCATTGCTCTGTTCTATTGGGACTGAAAGTGCTAGGAATCTGCTCTGGATAAGCTTCTTCTCTGAATGCATTTTTCTAGATAAGTTATTCTTCTATGCAAGTTGAAATCTCCTCATTTTGTTATAATTCATCCAAAAATACAGGGTGAGATCTTACATGTTTCCCTCCTTTCCTTTCCATTTCTGGGCTTAAGATGGGGTATTCGGACCCATGCAGAGGTGTGTGTGAATAGAAGTGACTTCACAATGGGTGGAATCCAACTAACTCTAATGCCGCCCCTAAATCCTGCCTTGACGTACATACCCCATGATCCTTCTCCCAGGCGTAAAGCTCTCCTCTGCTCCTGCACCCTTTGGATGTAAAAGGAAAGAAAAACACACAAAAAAGCTCTGTTTGGTTAGAGCTCTGCCAATAACTACAGGGCACTGGGGCTGATTATTGTGGCATCTTATGAGAATTTCTCTCATTTTACATCTAAAGCTTCTGCAGATGTCAGACTCTACTATTGTGGATTCATGTGCAAATAGACGAGATGCATCCAGTAACATGATGGACAAGTTACTCAAGTTAATTTTTGTATTTTCTTCCTTGGCAGAGATTGTTTCTGAAATTTGATAGGTTTAATTCTCTTTATTTTTTCTAAAAGTGCTTAGAGGTAGCTAAATGTTAACAGGATATTATTAAGAGACCCTTAATTCAATTTTAATTGACTTTTCTTAGGACATACCACCAGAACTCTACCTTCCAATAAAAGATGTGAGGTTAGTATATTTTACCTTTTTCTGTAAGGCTACTTTTTTCCCCTCTTTGAAGTCTTCTGAGTTCACCAACTCTAAAATATTTTGCCTTAGGTTGAGCTTAACTGCCAAATAGAAGCCCACTGTTTTTTGTGAACACGAACGCTAATTTAGTTAGGTGATGGAAATCCTATCAGTTGGTTTCTCTTATTATTCTATAAATATATATGAGAGAGAGTTTGATTTTTTTTTCAAATTATCAGTAATCACAGAATAGAATTTGTCTTAAATATCAAATCTGACTTGGGAAACATTCCTCTAAATCCCTGTTGGGCACCACTAAGTTATTGGTTTTACAACAAAAAGAGACAGGAGAAAGAAAAATTGAGTAGAAAGAAAAACGTTGCTTTTTAAAAAACCACAACTCTTCCAATTGTACATTTAAGATATATCAGTGGTAACAAATATTGAAAAGAAGTAGATTTATAGTCATTTGTTTTGTAAATGATCTTTCCGCATATAAGGAGACAGACAAGTAGCTTCTTGTGCAATTGTCCCTTCACTCCAGAAGTTTCATTATCTATATGTGAATGCTAATTAATGAGCCCAGAATTGTTAGTAATGCTTGATTTACATATGTACCCTGGGGAGCTATTTACCCACATTCTTTCTGATACTCAATTGCACACTTGTGCTTGTGTCATATGGGAGAAATTCAAGAGGAATTTGAGATTTTTGCCAAATTCTCTAAATTCTTGAATTCAAACATTTTAAGCAAGATGAAACAAGAAATCCAAAGAAGGATATTCTCCGAGTGAGAGAACACTCCCCTAGTTAAAGGCAGGTGATAAAAGTGTGTTTTATTTCAGGACACTTGACTGGGCTGTGAGAAAGGTGGCGTGCTGGATTGTTACATAAATTGCCTTCACAAAGCAACTTGAGAGGACGTTGAATATCAGTTTCCATCACATGGTTCAGCAGGGATGTTAGTTTGTCCATGGAGTAGAACCAAGGTGACCTTCTGTCAAGGAATCCAGGTCAGTGCTATTCAAAATGTGGAGACTGGTGCTGGTCTTCAAACTATTTGTTACTTGTCCATAATGACATAAGTATGGGAATTGAAATGAAATAAAACCTTTTTAGCAATTTGACTTGTCCCAACATCCAAGTGTGGGATCAGCAGACTGGTGTTTGCACGTCTTTCCTTTCTTTATAGGTTTCTCGCAATTCATTTTTATTGTCTCTTACAAAAGTATGTCTGACAGTTGGAAATGAAGAATAAAACCGGCCAGGCGGGATGGCCCGTGCCTGTAATCCCAGCACTTTGGGAGGCTGAGGTGGGTGGGTCACGAGGTCAGGAGATCGAGACCATCCTGGCTAACACGGTGAAACCCCGTCTCTACTAAAAATACAAAAAAATTAGCTGGGTGTGGTGGCGGGCACCTGTAGTCCCAGCTACTCGGGAGGCTGAGGCAGGAGAATGGCGTGAACCCGGAAGGTGGAGCTTGCAGTGAGCCGAGGTCGCGCCACTGCACTCCAGCCTGGGTGATAGAGCGAGACTCCATCTCAAAAAATAAAATAAAAAAAAAAGAATAAAACCTGGTCTTTCACCACATACAGTTAGAGAAGCCCTGATAGAGTTGTTCCTGAGGCTCTTCTAGATTGCCACCATCAAAGGTGTCCCTGATGTTGGGCATAGCAGTGAAAAAGAGCTCTTCACACACAAAAGCAGTGTGGCTGCCCTTGGGTGCCCCAGTTGCTTGAAGTCTTGTTCCCAGAGTGAATTACTCAACAGGGAGAAGAGACACTACTACTACTGCCAGCAATTACCAGGAAGAATGTTGGAATTGTTTTTTTTTTTATATTATACTTCCATGAAAAGAAATAATAATTTTTCACTAGGAGATCGTACCGGACTCCACCCTGACACCAAATTACACAGGAAGTCTAGATATTTAATAATTTGAAATATCAAAACTCTAAACTGGTATCTGACTCTCACAGTTTCAGCTGGGAGGGAGGAACATAGTAAAAGTTGCTTCGTTTTGTATGTCAATCATCCAGAAAAGTTATAAATAGGATTGTGAACATGGTGGGTTAGAATATCTGCTATTTCACCAAAAAGTTAAATGAACTGAGACCATGTGGACAATTTTCAGATAATCATCCTAAGATAGAGAATCAGGGACTATCATAAAAGAATTATTGCTCAGGGATACTTCTTCAAAGTCCTTATTCCTTTCTTGAGAATATAAGAGAAAACCCACAAAATAGAATATGCATGAACTGGAAATATCCGAACCTACTAATAAAGGCAAGCCATGTCAGCGTAGTCTGTGACTGGCAAAGTCTAGATTGTTTGTTGAAAGCCAAGCAGTTTCAATATTAACTTACCAGTGACTACTATAAGATATTGTCAGAGAAAACTAAGAAAGACATCTATTTGGCCTCATAGGACAATTTTCCATTCAAAATGACACTACCAAGTAACTTTCAGTACACCTTAAAGTACATCTTCCATTCACGAATGTATGTCTTACATACATTTAATTTTAGTTTCAGAAATAATGAGAGCTTCCCAAAGGTGAATATCTTGATGCTTGAGGTCCTCCATCATATTCTCAAGCTCCTGAAAAAGAAGAGGATGCTCAATCTCTTCAAACCTGCTCAGCCTTATTGGTCCTTGTTGCCTGGAGACATCAAAGCTAACCATGGAACTAAATACCTTGAATTTTGACTTTCTATTTTAGAAAGTAGAACATCAGTGAGAGAGCTGTATTTTAATTATTTTATTTAGATGTATACTTAGGGCTTCCATAAATATGTTTCTGGGGCCTATAAGAGAAATATTTTGTATTCTGCTACTTGCCACCAAAGTAGAACTTGGTGAAACACTCTGAGTTTCAGCATTCCTGTTGGGTCCTCAGCAGGGATTTGAATAGCACTCTACTGAATTTGCCACAGACATACCTTTAACAGCACCCAAAATAGCATTGCAGAATTTAATCTCAGTTTTTGATGTTTGACTGAGAGCCTAAACTGAACACTGATGTGTGCTCTATCATGAGCTGTGAAGAGTAGGATAGTGGGGTTCTTCCTCAATGTGCCATGAAGCTAAGAAAATAAAACTCTATTTCTCTTGTTTGTCTTTGTCTCTAAATGTGTCCAATGCTGAATGGAAAGAGACACATAATGAAATGAGGGCACAGTGTCCAGAATACTAAAAAGGCATTTGTTAGCTTCATAAACTGGACACATTCATAAAGCCTAAAATAGCAAACAAGTAAGAAGCTATTCCCTACAAAGTGATAGAAAAAGTCAGAGTCCCTGCTAAACAATTTACAACAACTTTTGCCAGTCAGGAAACTAGTGAGAGGAATAAGAAAAAGGTATTTAGCTTTATATATGTGTCGATAATTTAAACATCAGTAAGGTCAAAACCCATTACGCTAAACTCAACAGGTCAGTGATACTCGGTTGTTCAGTGACACTGATTGAAAAGAAGATGTCTCTGATTAGATTACCCAACCATCTCTCCACTAATACTGGAGATAACCCCCAGGCCAAAGCAAGCCACCTCCCATTAAGGAGTTAACCTGTTGTTCAAATGCAATTATGGTTGAACCTGAAGTATTTAAAGTATCTTCTCATCCTAGAAGGAAAATAATAATAGAAAGAAAGAATGTGATATTTCCATTTTGCTGAGGTGTCTTGTTCAGCAATTTAGGAAAAAATATTCTTTTCTCCTCTTTCTCCTCCTTCTCCTCCTCCCTCTCTTCCTTCTCCATTGTTGTCTTCTGTTGCTACTTCATTTTCACTTTGACAAATTGTCAGAGCTGGCAATAGCAGCCCTACAACCTTTCTAGAGGGTTGGAGGGGGAGGATCTGCTGAAACTTTCTACTTTTGGAAAATAAAAGTGAGTATTCATGAAAGTTGTGAACTTACATCCCTCCACACACACACACACACACACACACACACACACACACACACCTTGAGCTTTTGGAATCTCTCTACTGGACAACTAGTGCTGGTGGCTGATTCCCAAGGAAGTCTTTGCAGCTCCCATCATTCCAATGACTTTATAAGTGATCATGGTAACGGGCAGCAATAGACCCACAGCGTGATTCTCCCCCTCCTCCCTCCCTGATGCCCTGTGTTCAGTAACAAAATCTCCACCCACCCAAAACAGGATGAAATTAGACAAATATTGTAAACTAATGTCATTTCCTTCTCAATATAGAAGACTTACAAATGTCAGAGAATGCATTTGGTTCCAGGGAAGGCCAAGAAAGAAGGAGAAACAAAACAGGCAACAAAGACTGAAGTTTTAAATACGAATCTCTGTTTCAAAAGGCTCTGTTTCTGAACTTGAAAAAGGTCATTTAACCTCGCCGCTTGCATTTTACCACCCAGATTGGAGGAACTAATTCAAAACAGAGCTAATCTGAGAACTCCACTGAGGTTAGTATTTCTAAAATGCTTCACACTGTATGAAAAGGCGATCTAGGTGCCAAATGCTATTACTGTCCACTCCTGCTATGTTGTAAATTGACCTCTAACCTTTGATACAATGGAGTGTGAAACCAGCTTTAAGATCTATGTAATGCCAAACGGGCTGCAAGAGAAAATTTAAAATAGTAAGCCTGGCTGAGTTAAGCTCTAGCATACCACAATTTCACAGTTGAACCAAAATCAGTACAAATTCAAATTGTAGGGTACAGAGAGCCTAAACTTTGAAGTCAAGCCCCTGGAAAGTGGAAAGTGGAATGTGGAAAAGGGAGCTTGTTTACAATCTGCAAGTTAACCCTTAGATAGGGCACAATCAGGCAACAGAACTCCAGCTATTACTCTATGCATGTCTCCCAAGTTATTGAGTCCAACTAACCATAATCATGTGAATGACGACAATTATGGCAGCTTTTAATAATCTCTGCTACGTAGCCATCAGTGTGCTGTGTTTGACATGTGTTATCTCACATACACCTCAAAACTACACAATGAGGCAGAGTCCATTGCAACTCGTTTCACACAGAAGGTAAATAGAGGCTAACTACATTGTTTGGGGGTCACTCAGAGAGCAATCAGGGAAGCCAAGGTCTATATTCATCCCATCAGACCCCATGGAGCACAAACCAACCATTACAAAGGGCAAAAAGATCTGGTTGGCAACCAGGAGACAGCCAGTAAGATGCTGCAGATACAGTACTTTCCTCACTCATCTGACTCTGAGACAATTCACCTTTCAACATTCCATGACTCTTTGGAGCTGGAGCTAAAGTTTTTATTGGAATGTGCAGGTTGTGAATGATTCTCTAGCCATCCTTGTGTCTTCTCTGCAAGATTCTCATTGAAATCCATCATACCTTCAGCCAGGTCCCTTTCATGTGGTATTAGTCGGTTTTCATGCTGCTGATAAAGACATACCTGAGACTGGATGATTTATAAAGAAAAAGGTTTAATGGACTCACAGTTCCATGTGGCTGGGGAGGTCACACAATTATGGCGGAAGGTGAAAGGCACTTCTTACATGGCAGCAGGCAGGACACAATGAGAGCCAATTGAAAGGGATTTCTCCTTTTAAAACCATCAGAATTCATGAGACTTATTCACTAACATGACAACAGTATGAGGAAAACTGCCCCATGGTTCAATTATCTCCCACTGGGTCCCTCCCACAACATGTGGGAATTATGAGAGCTACAATTCAAGATGAGATTTGGGTGGGGACACAGCCAAACCATATGACATGCTGTTAATGGTTTTTCTATGGGGTTATATTACACTGGAGTCCCCCAGGCTATAGGCCCACTGTCCTCTCTCATCCTTGTTCTTGTCTTATAGGTAAAGACAAGATGAGGATGACTGGTTTCAGAGTAACTCTGTCCAGTGAATATCTAGCAGGCCTAGCTGAGCAGGTGCAGTCTTCCTCCTTCTGCTGTGGAAGACACAGTCCCCATGACTCCCACAGTGGCACCCAACTGTCCCAAATACTGTTGATAGTTAAGAAAAAGACCCCAAGGAAACCCAGTACTCTACTTTAGGTTTTTTTTTTTTTTTTTTGGCTTTCGGATACTTTCCTCTTCCTCTCTGAATGTCAGAAGTGTTCACTTATGACAGTCTTCTGCAAATCCTGTAGATCAAATACTTTAGCTCTAATCTGATTCTGCAGAAAGCCCTCACACAGACCTACTGTGGAAAAAGATGCTTAGGATTGGAGTGAGGCTCCTGAGCACTTATCCAAGAAATACCATTTCACCTCTGCTGAGATCAGCTAACCTTTGCTAATTCAGTTATATTATTTCATTCTCACATTGCTGTAAAGAAATATCTGAGACTGGGTAATTTATAAGAAAAAGAGGCTTAATTGGCTCACAGTTTTGCATGCTGTACAGGAAGCATGATGCTGGCATATTCTCAGCTTCTGGGGAGGCCTCAGAAAACTTACAATTATGATGGAAAGTAAAGGGAGAGCATACCTGTCACATGGCCAGAGCAGGAGCAAGAGAGAGAGATGAAGGAAGGTGCTACGCACTTATAAACCAACTACATCTCATGAGAACCCACTCACTGTCTATCATGAGGATGGTACCAGGGAAGATGGTGATAAATCATTCATGAAAAATCCATTCCCATGATCCTATCACCTCCCACCAGGCCCCACCTCCAACACTGAGGATTGCAATTCAACATCAGATTTGAGTGAAGATACAGATCCAAACTATATCACCAATTCAAGAACATAACTTCCATCCTTAGTTAGCTGAATCTGAGATAGGGGAGGGTGTAGTAAGCAAAATAATGGCCTCCCAAGATGTCTACGGTCTAATTTCCAGGGCTTGTGAATATGTTATCTTACATGGCAAGGTAGAATTAAGGTTACAGATGGAATTAAGTTTGCTAATCAGCTGACGCTGAGATAGAGAGATTTTTCTGGATGATCTTGGTAGGCCCAATGCAATCACAAGGGTCTTTTAAAAGTAGAAGAAAGAGGCAGAAAAGGAGCCAAAGTCAGAGAAAGCAATGTCATAATGGAAGCAAAGATTGGAATGATACAATGTGAGAAGAATTCAGCCCATTGCTGACTTTGAAAATGGAAGAGAGGCATGGAGCAAAGAATGCTGCAGCCTCTAGAAGCTTGAGAAAGCCAGGAAACAAATTCTCCTCTGCAACCTCCAGAAAGGAACACATTGGCATATATAGAGCCAATGTGTTCCTTGCCAACACCTTGGTTTTAGTCCAGTGAGACCCATTATGGACTTCTAGCCTGAAGAATTATAGGATAATAAAGTTATGTTGTTTTAAGCCACTAAATATGTGGTAATTTATTAAACTTCTATAGAAAACTAATACAAGGAGTTTCCAACAAGTTCTGAGCCATCAACCACACATGCATATGCAGGACAAGGGAGGTCTGCTGTGCAGAGGGAGTTTATTATATTGAAGAGAAGGACTGTAATTGCTGTCTTCGCACATTTGTAAGGTGACTAGGCCAGGGCTGTCCCTTTGGGTATAAAAAGTGAGTGGCGGGCTGGGCATGGTGGCTCACGCCTGTAATCCTAACACTTTGGGAGGCCAAGGCGGGCGAATCACCTGAGATCAGGAGTTCAAGACTAGCCTGACCAACATGGAGAAACACTGTCTCTACTAAAAATATAAAATTAGCTGGGAGTGGTGGCGTGTACCTGTAATCCCAGCTACTTAGGAGGCTGAGGCAGGAGAATCACTTGAACCTGGGAGGCAGAGATTGCAGTGAGCCAAGATAGTGCCATTGCACTCCAGCCTGGGCAGCAAGAGTAAAACTCTGTCTCAAAAAAAAAAAAAAAAAAGGCGGGGAGGTGGTTGTGGGGGAGTGTCTATGGGACACAAAAATGAAGAGTTTAGGTTGAGAAGTCAGACAAAAACTAGTTAGCAAGCACTGGCTGTGTATAATTATCAAGAAAAGATGATCTATGCTGTCTATTCTGGGGTGTGGGTTATTTGAGGAATGCAACTTTTCTCCCTCTTCATTCTTATTTTTTACCTCTCAGACATAAGAAGAGGGAAAATCGACCTTCTTCCTCACCTAAACTCAGGCTGACATCTCTAAAGCTGTCAAGACACAGAGAGTTCTAGATGGAAGATGACATTGTTACTACTCCTTAAATTCACTCATTATTTGGTCAAAGGGTCAAGTAACCCAAACCTTCCAAAACAGAGAGAAAATTCATAATTCCCAACTCATACAGAAACATGCTTATTAAATGCTGCTTTTAATATTAAAGAGTCTTACTTCTCAAGCCATGTATAAAGAACACAGGTGTCCAAATACATCATGATTTCCTTTGCCAGTTGTTGCTGCTGAAGGGAAAAAGGAAGTGGGAATGATCAATCCAAATCAGCTATGATGAAAACCGATACTCTCTGTACGTTTCCTATCTATTAGAACACAATATATTTGAAAGACATTTTTCCTAAGTGGACATTAAGCAATCCTACCCAGCAAAAATTCACTTTGCATTATATTACTCAACTTTTTTCCTCTAAAGAAATACAGAACAAAGTGGGTAGAAATATATTTCAGAAAAAGCTAGAAAAATTGTCGAAGAATATTCATAGAAAAGGAGGATCATGGTGCCACGCAAGCTGCTTAAGGCCCTTTTGTATCCCAGGGGCATCTGGGGAAGCCACATATGTGTGTTGCAATGTAATTGCATCATTTCTCTGAATCTGAGGGGAGGGTTTTGCTCTATATAAATTGTGGTCACAGAAGCTAAGTTCACTTCTGCTGTATTTGTGGCCAGGAGAAGAATTGCACACAATTATACATCTTTGCTGGCCGTGCATGGAAGCGAATCCTAAAAATAAAACCAACTATTCTATCAAGTTCTCCCAGCACACATCTATCAAATTTATGAGACCTCAAGAGTGTGAATTTGGAAACTAAAGAACTGTGCTTCCCCTAAAATGATTCCCAAAGGTGTGTGGGTCAACAGAGAATGGAATCCTTCACAGTGGGACAGGGAGCCAGCAGACAGTATCTGGGTATGACATTGTCAATGAAAGACTTTCAATCACCTAATACATCTGCAACAACTGTTTTGGCACCCAGTTATTGAGTCCACAAAGGTTTAATTTAACAGTGCAAATACACAACTTGCTGTGTGTATCTGTGTATGTTTTTAATGACCTACATACAGGCTGCTATTTTATAGTGGCTTCCAGCAGAGAGAGGGAAAAACAAGATTCAACTATAGAAGCTGTCTATATTTAATATTTCTGTTAGTTTTCTGTCTGCCAGTCTGGCAGATTGGCCCAACTGGAAAAACAACATCTATGATTGCTGAAACAGTTCCTGGCTACATTTGGCACCCTTAATCACTGAATGACACAGAAATCCCTGTCTGAAAATCTAAGGCAAAAGAGGCCAGCCTTTGTATATCACCAAGACTTATCTGTTTGTCTTTATTTCAAAGTCCAAATTCTAATGTCATTATTCAGTTCAATAGCATAGCAGTCCACAAGATTTCACAAAAACAATGAAAACTCTATGCAAATCCTTGGTAAACTGATGTCATCAGTCTCATGTCACTATAAAAAAATGGATCTGTCTCCTGTTTTGTTTTGTTTTGTTTTGTGCTATGTTTCTAGGTCAAGAAAAAAGAAAAAAAAAACTTGCATTCACTTCACTCAAACTCTATTTTTAACAGCAAAAGAGTTAAAGTAATTTTTATATATTGATAGGTAACAATCAAATAAGAAAAAAAATAACTATTGGCACCATGTGCTTTAGATCACTATTTGGCTTACAAAATTCCTAAATGTGGTGAAAAAAAGTTTTTAAGTACCGAACGTGAAGTTAGAAGTGCCAGGTTTGAAAGCTGGTCCTGACTCTTAGTAGCTGGGTGAGATTTGACAACTCACTCAACCCTCTGAGTCACTCAATCTCACATTATTGCAAGATCAAATAGGGTTCCATGCAAGAAAAGCTGATAAAAGACAACGTGTTATTCAAATGTAACAATTATACTAGAAAATGAAAAGAGGACACAGTAGCTTATAGGTAGTATTTCAATCAAAGTTTAACATTGAATACATATATAATTCTTAAAGGAGGAAATAAAAAAGACTGAAAATCTTATTCCCAGACTTCATCAGTGTTCATCTGCATTTTTTGGTCCTACATTTAATTAGCTTCTGAAAACTCAACACAATGCTAATGGAAGTTATGTTTCTATGCAAGAAACCCTGGAAACATGAACATCTTTTTTTCACAACATTTCAACATTACAAACTACAGATTACTGCCATAAACTGCTGCCTGTAGGGCCAGGTACCTTTTACCCTCAGCCCTTTGGTGGCCAATGATAGGAAGCACATGTCATCAGCAGTGATGGATTGATCTGGGGACAGGCACAGGGGAAGACTAATAACACTTCAGTGAGGCTTTGTCTTGGTTATAAAAACAAAGCATTATCTTTGAAGTCAGACTGTTGTGATTCCAATGTTGGATCTACCATTTTTCATTTTCTCACTGTTGACTGGCATAATCACACTGCAGGATAATCATGTAGCTGAGGTTTAACAGGATTATTTAAGGAAAGTGCCCCAGTCCTTAGCACATAGAAAATGCCCAATCAGGCCTGGCATGGTGGCTCACACCTATAATCCCAGCACTTTAGGAGGCCAAGGCAGGTGGATCATGAGGTCAGGAGTTTGAGACCAGCCTGGCCAAGGTGGTGAAATCCCATCTCTACTAAAAATACAAAAATTAGTCAGGCACGGCGGCAGGCGCCTGTAATCCCAGCTACTCAGGATGCTGAGGCCAGAGAATTGCTTGAACCCAGGAGGCAGAGGTTGCAGTGAGCCGGGATCACGCCACTGCCCTCTAGCCTGGGTGACAGAGCAAGACTCCGTCTCAAAAAAAAAAAAAAAAAAAAAAAAAAAAAGAAAGAAAGAAAGAAAGAAAGAAAAGCAGAAAAGCCCAATCAGGATATAGTCCTTTGTCAGATGCGTGGTTTGCAAATATTTTCTCCCACTCTATGGGTTATCTGTTTATTCTGATAATTGTTTCTGTTGCTGTGCAGAAGCTTTTTAGTTTAATTAGGTCTCATCTATTTATTTTTGCTCTTGTTGCATATGCTTTCAGGTTTTTGGTCATGAACTCTTTGCCTGAGCCAATGTCCAGAAGAGTTTTTCTAATGTTATCTCCTAGAATTTTTATGGTTTCAGGTCTTAAATTTAAGTCTTTGATTCATCTTGATTTTTGTATAAGGTAAGAGACGAGGATCCAGTTTTGTTTTTCTACATGTAGCTTGCTAGTTTTCCCAGCACCATTTATTGACTAGCCAACAAACATATGTAAAAATCCTCAACATCACTAATCAAGGAAATGCAAATCAAAACCACAATGACATACCATCTTACTCCTGCAAGAATGGCCATAATTAAAAAGTCAAAAAACAATAGATATTGATGTAGACGTGGGAAAAAGGGAACCCTTTAACACTGCTGGTAGGAATGTAAATTACTGAAACAACTCTGGAATACAGTATGGCGATTCCTTAAAGAACTAAAAGTAGAACTACCATTCAATCCAGCAATCCTACTACTGGATATCTACACAGAGGAAAAGAAGTCATTATATGAAAAAGGCACTTGCACATGCATGTTTATAGCAGCACAATTCACAGTTGCAAAGATATGAACCAGCCTAAATGCCCATCAACCAATGAGTGGATAAAGAAAATGTGGTATATATACACCATGGAATACTACTGAGCCATAAAAAGGAATGAAATAATACAGCAACCTGGCTGGAGCTGCAGGCCATTATTCTAAGTAAAGTAACTCAGGAATGGCAAACCAAACATCATATGTTCTCACTTATAAATGTGAGCTAAGATATGAGGACACAAAGGCATAAGAATGATACAATGGACTTTGGGGACTATGGAGGGAAGGTTGGGGGAGGGGTGAGAGATAAAAGACTACATATTGGCTACAATGTACACTGATCAGGTGACAAGTGGACTAAAATCTCAGAAATATCCACTAAATAACTTATCCATGTAACAAAAAACCACATGTATCACCAAAACTATTAAAATTAAAAATAAAAAATTATTCCCATGAAATTTTTTTTAAAAGGAAAATAATCAGTGGTTGCTATTATTCTTATAATCAACTGTGAGCTGATGTTCTGGAATATTTTAATGTCCACCCAAATTTTCAACACTTGAAAAACTATTAATATGAAACAAGTGAACATGTGAAAAATAAAACATTGTGTTCCTGATAGTATATTGGTATGTTTGTTTTAGAATAAATGTATTTTTGCAATAGAAAAGAATTTCATTCCACTCCCTCACTAGCACATTAGTTCAAGTTGTTAGCACCACACTCTAACCAATGGAGCTAGCCAGCCAGTTCACATTGGCTCAAGTTGGAAAACAAATTCATTCTAACTAACTTCATTCTCACCTCACTTATCTGATCAGTCTTTGAACCCTGTCTGTCCAACCTCGGAATCCTCCCTCAGAGCCCCCAACCCTGCTGTCTGTGCTGATTCTGCTCTGCCCTGCACCTCATCACCTCTCTCTTCTACAGCTTCGTGCTCTCTTCATTTGTGTCCATGCCTCCAGTCTCTTCCTCTTCAATCCACTGTCTACACTGCCACCTGTTACTGAGTTAAAAGGGTGAGCCAACCCATGGATGCCAAGGAGAATAAACTTCCAATGGTGTCTCATTAACAAAAAAGTTCAACTTTCCTATTGCAAAGTGCAGCTTGCTTCACAACCAGGCCCCAGGCAACCTCGCAGTCTCATAGCCAGACGTTTCCTCCTCACTGCCGTTTTGCACCTGAGTACAGTCACACTATGCGTAACGATGTTTCTATCAACCAGGGATAGCATATACTACAGTGACCCCATGAGATTATAATACCATATTCTATTTTGCCTTCTCTGTGTTTAGAATTGTTTAGATACACAAATACTATTGTGTTGTAATTGTGTTGTGTTGTGCAATATTCAGGACAGTAACATGCTAAACAGGTCTGTAGCCCATGAGCAATACGCTGTAACACACAGCCTAGGTGTGTAGTAGGCTGTGCCATCCAGGTTTGTGGGGGTACACTATGATGTTCACAAAACAATGAAATCCCCTAAGGATACATTTTTCTAAGGACCATATCTCTGTCTTTAAATAACACTGACTTGGATGCAAGGAGATGTTCCAGTGAGATCTGCTCCCACCTCAATAGACATCAGATTCTAAAGTGAGTACATGGCTGATGTGGATTAGCAGAGATATTCAAGGAAAATAATCAGCCTGAGCTTCTTGAACCACTACTCCACTTTGAATAAATAGAAATGGGCCTGAATGTGAAGGGAGGGGATTTGGGGAATATTTGTACTTTGGAGAGGGCTATTACTAAGCCAAGTCTTAATGCCTGCCTTTTGGGGGTGGGGTCGGGGGGTCCCACTTTCTAAACTGCCCTATCAAGGAAGGATTTGTTGTCTCAGCGAGTGCTGACAGCACTTCACCTTCAGCTGCTAGCCTTGCAGAGATTACCTCAGATGAGGAAAAAGGCCAGTGTGAACATCACTGCACATGAAGTGGTCACATCCAATGAAGAAGCCAGTGGTATATAAGGCCAAGCCATTTCAGCCCATCAGGTCAATCCTGATGGGCCATTTCAGTGTTACAGTTTCCAGTGCAGTCAACTAGGCTCTCTCAGGCCTACCACACAGTTCAACTCCTTCCTCTGCCTAGTTCTGCATCATTCTCTTCCCTTCAACAGGTGTTGGTACCAAGAACTCTCCCTAGTAAGCATTACACATATTAAACTTCATTGGAGAGTTAGCTTGCAGGGGAATCAAGCCTGCAATGGCTGTTCTAGTTGTTTGCTTATAACTACATCTGTCTTTCAAGCTATAGGTTTCCTGAGGGTAGAGATGGATCTTAAAGCATCTTTGCATTGTTAAGAACTGGCACATTTGTATATTTCTTATACAAATATAAGAAATCAAAACTAAGAAAATTTAAAACTAGGTTTTGAAGCAACACAAGGAAGATTCTTTTAGGCAAGGTTCTGTTTCATATGAAGAGTTACTCTTTGTAAAAGAAAAATACTTATTTTCTACTCTTCTGGCTTCCATAAGAAAAGATTTTTCCTAAACACTCCTGGCCTATTGCTCCAACCTCAATCCTCCCTGTAGAGATGAGTTACCTACCTGCTTACTAGGCAACCCCATGACTCAAGGGTGCTCATCCATTGCACTTGCAGATGTGGAGAGACCTGTGGTGAAGATCCTCTTCCTCAGTGGGCAAGAAACTGACTTATCAGCAGGTAAGTTCAAAAAAAAGAAGAGTCATCATAGTTTGATCCTATCTTTTCCTTAATTGATTTGGAATCTACCTACCTACAAAAGCATATTCTCTTCTCTGCCCCCACATGCTGTGAGCTTTCCAGCAGCAGGTTCCCAAGGAAAGGGCATGTGGTTGCTTGGCATCACCAGAAACTAGAAAGATACATCTGTCTACTTGCAGAGCAGAATGGCAAACACATCTGTATCCATTATCTATTATCAGTTACTTGGCAAACACATTTGTATCAGTTATCTATTGCTTAAGAACCAATTGCCCAAAACTTAGCAGCTTAACATAACACACATTTATTATTTTGCAGTTTCTGTGGATCAGGAATCTTGGCATGGCCTAACTGGTGTTCTGCTTTTCAGGGTCTCACATAAAGCCACAATCAAAATGTCAGCCAGTGCTGAGATTTCATCTGAAGGCTCAACTGGAGAAAGATCTGCCTCTAAGCTCACATTTTTATTGACATATTGACAGAATCAGATCCTTGCAGGATATTGGATGGAGAACCTCTTTTCTTTACTGGCTGTTGGCCAGAAGCTGCTCTCAATTTCTTGCCATTTGAATGTCTCCACATGACAGCTTGCTTCAGCAAAGCCAGTAAGGGAGAGAGTCAATAGGCAGAGTCTGACAGCAAAATGGAAGTTACACTCATACGGAACATAGTAACAGAATGGATATCCCATAATTGTTGTCATAATCTATTGGTTAGAAACAAATTCCCAGGTCTTGCCCATACTCAACGGGAGAGGATTTCATGTGAGTGTGAATACCAGGAGGTGGGTGTCATGGGGACCAGGTCAGAAGCTGCCTTCTACAGCCTTTATGACCCATTGTTTACCAGCTTTATCAAAAAACATACATGTGATACTTTTCTACCCAAAGTCTGACTCCTGTGCTCCTCTCTCCACTAGTTACAATATCAGGAGGGGAAGAAGGATGCTAGTTATCAGGCTCCTCAAGTAACCAACACCCAGCACTGAAATTATTCAACTCCCAGCTGGACAGCCCCTCCGTGGAATTGAACCACTGGTTGATCTCTAAGTCACTTCTCTGACTGTGCATTTACCCAATGTGGGGCAGAATCTTGCTGAGGATATTAACCTCAACCTGTAGCCAGTATGCTCTGCACATATCCTTACAGAAACTTGAGAGAATTTACCTCATGTCCTTATCCGGGCCAGTGATCTCACATAACCACATGCTAAGGCCAAGTGTATACTTGTCAAGCCAGCTCTCAGGAGACAAAAATATTAAAGACTCATGTGACTCAGGAGGAATGATACTGGAGATCATGTGATGCCAAAATCTAAACTGTGTCTTGGTCACAGAAAGGCATTGAGAAGTGTGCCACATACTTCTCACCACAAAGGTCCTGTCCACATTGAAGCAAATCCAAAGGATAGAATTGCCTGAATAGCACAAGTCCTCCTGTGCTCAGGAAGCATTCTCCGGTGCCATGCAAAAGACAGTGACATTAACACATTGAAAAGGGGCTCCAGAGCTCAAATGAAAGCAGCTGAGCATCCCTTGGGACATTGGTATACTCTGCCCTCCAAGACACTGAAATAAATAGGTTCCAGTAAAACAAGAGCTAATTGTGTGTAAAGTTAAAACTACATAAGCCCACCATGAAGGCAGAGACTGTTCATGTGTCACCAAGATCTGCATATTGTCATATGCATTGGATATTTTATAGACACGTTTAGTTGTTTAATTGATTGCAAAGTCTTTGTTGTTTGTTGTCATTCTTGTTGTAGTTTGGCTATTAACAACCTTTGCAAGTTATTGGTTTGTACTTTTGTTGTCATATATGTAATTGCCACATAAAAGTTCAAGATAGATAAACAACTACTCTATAGTCTTTTTTTAATTCTTAAATCAACTATATGTAATCAGGAATACCCAAATGAGGACTGTAGCCATCAACTGCATGAAGGACTAAATTGTATATATGTATCTTTCTCTGGTGTGCTGATGGGCAGGGTCACAATATGTGCAAATAGAAAGAGAAGGTCTCAAGAGAAATCTCATGTAGCTTGGATTACACCATGGCTTAGGAAATGCTAGACGTTTTGTTTATGCACCTTCTAGAAATCCAGACCATTTCTCTGGCAAATAGTACTACCTTGATATTCCTAGGAAAAATAAACAAAACATGTTCTGTTTACAGCTTTGTACTCAATCTAGAGTTGGACTTTCCATCTTCTAGAACAGGGTTTTCCAATAGATGTTTCTGAGATTATAGAAATGTTCTATTCTGAACAGCCCGAAACAGTAGTCACTAGTCATGAGGGGTTATTGAGCACTTGAGATGTAGCTAGTGAGACTGAGGAACTGAATTACAAATCTTTATTAATTTTTAAATGCCACATGTGGCTGGTGGCTACTATATCAGACAACACAACACTAAAGGTTTGCTACTCAAAGTGTGGTCTGGGGACCAGCAGCTTTCACATCACCTGCTGCATTTCTGTTAGAAATGAGAAATCATGAATCTACAAACAGAATCTACATTTTACCAAGATTCCCAGGTGATTTGCATACACATCACAATTTGTAAGATACTGCTCTGAAATTTTTCTTGATGAGGCTGATTAGCTTCTGGCTCTTCAGGGGAATAAAATCCCAGCATTCATGTGTTCAGTAGAGAAACTAGAGATTACAATATTATTCCAGTAATCTTCCTAGAAAGATACCAAGATAGAGGAATGACTCCAGAATTCAGTCCTCTGGAGTCCTCTTAAATGTAATCTGTATTCAACCTCACTCAACAGAGACCCCCTTTCCTTTCCATTAGAACTGGCTTTACATCTAAACTTTGCAAGTATATTCCTTAAAAGATTTTTACTGATGCTAGGGAGAGGCCTCTTTACTGCACCAGATAGCTCCCCTAAACTTCTTACTGATGTTGAAATTAGTTTGCCAACTCTTTTCATAATTAGAGATACAATTTCAAAAGCATATCCCCGTGAAAAAAAAGTATATAATGTTTGCACTAGGCTAGTGGAAACAACATCATTTTCCCGAGTACTAAATGTGATAAGGAAGGGGTGAGAAAGGGGACCTCTCTGGGAACTTAAAGTGGAAAGAAAGACAAACAGCAGAACTCAAGGAAGAGAGAAGAAAGAAAATCCAAGGTTCCACACAGCAGGATACACAGGCTCCTATTCTGGACTTAGAAAGCCATCGTGGTTCCGAATCACATCCTACAGAGAATAGTAATAGCCACTCTAGCAAACCAAATTCTTGGAATATTAGAGACATGTGTTGGAAATGTCAGAGTGCCTCCAACTGATCCCCATGTTGAACCATTCTTTGGCACAGTCATTTGTATCCCAGCCTGATTTGTCACTGACAGGAGCACCAATGTTCCTTCTGTAGTGGATATTTGTGTGTGTTTGCTTGTTTTCGGGGCCAGCACGTACCTCCCCGTTTTTCCAATACTAGCTCTAGAATTTTATCTGGGGATTTACCTTCCAGTATGTCTCACATCAGGTAGGGTGCTTCTTCCACTCAAAAGTGGAAAAGATGGTAATTGTTAACCATTAGCCTGGTGACTGTGATTGGTTCAGAGAATTGCACATTAGTCAATTAAAACAAAATGGAAACATGGACTTTGGCTGGGACTTCTAAGAAAGATACCCTTGTTCTATGTAGTTGGACTTGAAACCATAAAACATGGAATTGTGCCAGCCATTTTGATACTACAAGGAGAGAATATTCTATTAGAATGAATCCAAGTGGAACCTGAGTACAGTGATTGAAAAGAAGAAAGAGTCCTAATGCCCCCTTTGAGTATCTGGCTCAGACCTCACCTGAAGCCAGCCCTATACATTGTTCATTGTGTGAGTCAACAGATGGCACCTTTGCCTAAAAAAGCTTGGGTTCAGTTATGCATCTCATGGAACCAAATGAATCCTAACAGATAAATCTACTCTCAAACAAATATCCTGGAGGAAAAGAAAAAGCTGGCTGAATGAATTAACATAAAGAAATGGTAAATACAGTGCTCTTAGCTCTTAGCCTAACGTGGTATAAGAGTTGTCTTGTGAAGACTAACTTTCTTACTTTCTTCCTTTTCTACTACATACAGATTTCTGTAAATAAATGTATATGGCAGAAATAAATTAAAATAAGTTCTTTAGTAAACAAAATATAAAAATTAACTTGTAATTATAAGCTCTCTGTTGTTCCTGTTTATTTAAGGCAGTGATAACATTATCTATCATGAGTGAAAAATCATAAGATTTCCAAATGTACAATTAGACTACTTATAATCTATATTTTACAGATTAAGCACAATTTAATTTTATTATACAAAAAACAATAGAGGCTGGAGTACACACTCGTGGCAATCTTGCCCTATTAGTAAAATCTGACCTCTATAGGGAAGGCTGTGAGAACAGAAGAAAAAAAGGAAGACAAGTCAATGGTATTTTCCAAAATGTTGGAAGCAGAATTTTATAATGGTGACTATAATTATTCTATGACATGTGTTAAGATGTCTGGGTCATTTCTTATTAGTAAAACAATGTTAGCAATTAAGTTGGAGTCTGTTTCACGTAAGACATTAAGTCATGTAAAACATATAAGTAACAACAATAAATCAGTGTCAGTGTTTCTGACAGTGCATAATGTAATACCAGGCATAGAGTAGCATTCTATCTTGAGCCACTTTAACCACTTGCACCCTTAAAGGAAATGCCAGTCACGTGTCCCAAATCAGAAGTTTCCACAACACCAGAGACTTTCAGCATGTCATTGCTCTTTGGAGACTATGTGCAAAAAAGGCATCTGTACATGGACTCATTTTAACATGAATCCTTTTTTAGAGGAAGCTAAGTGCTCTGTATCAAATCAGGAATGAGAGTTGCAGCCAATGAAGATGGAAAAAAAAAAAAGATGGCTTATCCCTTACTGCTGGCAAAGCCAATTAGGCCTATCTTTGTTTCATGACAGCTATATAAAGAATTGGGGAGTTGAGAGAGTGGGCATTTGATATGGATGTGCAAACTAATTCTTTCTGTTGGCTCACATAAACATTTAGTAGAATATCCGGTAGATGTTTTTTGGCCTCATTTCCCCAAACCATGTAAAGCAACGCAATTTAATCCATGCAGTGGTTTTCTGTCTTGTATCCAAAAAAAATACAAGAGCTTCTTCAGACAGAGAATTTAAGATGAGTTGAGGACTCAATTCCGATTCATTGGATTATTCCACTTGAAACTAAAATTAAGCTCACATTCACATGATGTGCTTGATGACTTTGACTTTCTCAATTTCTGTCATGAACTAGTGATACAGTAATTGTACAATATGCAAATTCAGCACCAACAGAAATTTTGCATTGTAATTTATTTGAGTTCATTTAATCCTTTATAATTTCTTTATCCATCAATCTTTTCCAATAGATTGTGAACTCCTGGAA
This sequence comes from Pongo abelii, assembly GCF_028885655.2. Lineage (NCBI taxonomy): Eukaryota > Metazoa > Chordata > Mammalia > Primates > Hominidae > Pongo > Pongo abelii. The sequence goes on from NC_071996.2 coordinate 129,988,570, forward strand.
AGCAAAAGCTTCATTTGTGTCTACTTTGTCAGCTCTCTACACATAGTGGAATCTCAACTGTTCGTGAAATAAATTTAGCATTGGTTTCTACAAAGAAGTATATTAAGCATTTCAGTTAATATCTTATTAAAGAAGTCCCACAAATAAGGTTAAATAGGATTCTTCTGGGCAGCATTCGTTCTTATCTCACAAACATACATTTTTAGACATTCTCTTAAGCACAAGACCTATAGCAATAATATCTAGCATGCCCTGAGTGCTCACTCTGAGTCAGGCCAAACACTAGGCACTCTGATTCCATTATTCCTTCTCTCTTTGCAACTACCTTATACAGTATGACTGTGCTATCTAAATGTCACAAATAAGGTAGCTAATGCTTAATGTTTAAAGAGCTTTATGTACCCAAGGTCATACAATCTGACACCTGGATTTCTTGTTGTTAACTATCGCCCTATGCTCCAAAGCCAATATGTTTTGCATGTTGATAACTATGAGAACCTGTAGAAAAATGCCAAGTCTATAGAGCAATAAGGAAGTAATTACCTTTACTATAAACTTTAATTTTTCTTGCTTTTTGTTTCTTAGTTTCAGAAATGAGATCAACCACATAAATTCATTTAAACCCAAGGGCATATATGGGGATGATTGTATGAGATCTTAAATCCGAAAACTGTTTGGCTCATAAAGGTTGGCATAAGCCAGCACCACTGGAAAGCACAGTCTGCTGCGTGCTCAGAGAAAACAGGTGTGCAGAATGGGGTATGAATCACGCAACTGGCTTGGATTGGTGGGTTCACAAAGTTATTTGAGCATGGGACATAGGCCATTCCCTATTATGTCAGCCACTTCTCCTACATGTTTCAAGAGATGAAAAAATGACACAGGCCAAAAAAATTACAAGCATTTTCTATGACAATTGAAGATGCTTGTCTGGACAGCTGTTACCCTGAATCAGCGAATAGTTTAGAGTGACTAATGTTCATTCCGACACAAAATGTTACTTACTTGATCTTTTTATATAAATGTTACAATAACTTTTTTCACTTTAAAGGATTTTTGTAATGTAAAATAGGAAAAATTATCTAAATTAGCACTAGAAAAAAGAAACTTTTATGTAAGGTTAAATCCATTTCATTTATTTTACTTTTATATAAGGTTAAATCCATTTCATTTATTATTGAGGTATTATTACTCAATAATAGCCTATATTGAGTTCAAGAGCTAGCAAATAGGATGTGAGATCAATTAGGGGAATACCAAGAGGGCTGCATTGTTAAAATATTCTAGAAATCTCAATCTATTTTCTTAAGGCCTCTTTAATAGATCCAAGGAGAAATATATGGACATGGGAAACTAACTACTTGTCAGAACAGGGAGAAAGTTAAAGACAGTTTTCAAAAAACCAATAGTAGGAGGTACTTTATCCAACCTAAATCCTTACATAATGGAGAAAAAAACAATCCTCTTCTCCAATCATTTCTAGCTTTCCAAAGATTTTTTTCTGCCAAAGTCCCCCATCAAAAATAAGAGAATAACAATCTTAGAAACTGTTCTGAGATTTGAGGGAGTGGGTGGTACAGTTGGAAAAAAAAACTGATCTGTTTTTCTCTTTGGGGTAGGGAAGAAAGGAGTTTGGGTAGATATTTGACCTATATCTACCTATTTGACAAATTAAAAATTAGACCCTCCATTTTCACCCCTTTCTTATCCCAATCTTTCATCATTTCTGCAGTCTTTAAGACCTGAATTCCTTGTTGGCTGCATCTTTCTCTCAGAGTACTCAAATCTATGGTTATTCTGCTATTCTATATTCTATATTTCACATCCAAAAATAAGTTTTGAAATACAATGTTTGGTTAAGTTTGCCCCCAACCACATTTTTTTCTAGGATCATACTTGGTCTTTATTCTGTTACTGTTATTTTGATTCCATCTCTGGATGCAAAAGAAATAAACCTGTGTGTGCAGTTCACCATTTTCAATAGGAAGCCTATTTATACTTAATAATTGAGAATTCACTTAATCAACCATTCATTCTGTATTCAAAAACCACTTATTGAATACATTCTAACAGCCAGTGTCCTAAAAGTCTAATAAGTATATTATGTATTAACTTACTATTTTTTAAAATCATATGTCTTCTATGTACCAGGCATTGTAAAGAACTTCATGACTTAGTGTCTCAGGATACCAAATGAGATAGCTAAGAGGAGATCTAAATTTTCTGTTCTCAGAAAGGTAAAGATGAAGAAGAAACATTTGTCTCTCTCAGAGGCCTGAGTAAAATAGCTTCTGGAATGCTCAAGAATTCTGAGAAGTGCAACCTACATGGAGACTAAGTAATCTGAATTGCCAGTTTCGATAGTGAAGTGAAGATTACTAATCATGCCCTTTCTCAAATCTCTTCTTCCTCATGGTAAGAGAGTTTCTTCCTTTAGTTTTGGCCGGAATCATGAGCAACCTGCTAGAAACTGCATTTTCAGCTTCCTTTGCAAAGAAATATGAGTAGAAATAACTTCTGCATAACTTCCAAGTTGTTTATTTAAAATAAAATTCATTCTCTAAGACCTCCTCCCTTTTCCTTCATCATGAGCCATAAATAAAGAAAAATCAATGTCCCACTTTGACCATGCAGAGTTAGTCAGTGACCTAATGGGTAGAAGAAGAAAATGTCAGTGGAAGCCAAGTCTCTTAATGGCCCCAGGGAACAGAGCTTCCTCACCCGGCTAGACCAAGCAGATGGTTTCATGAGGAATCAAAGACTACTTTCTTATTCAGACCACTATATCTTGGGGGTCTCTTTGTGAAAACATCCTAATAGTTGCTCTAAATAATACGATAGCCTTATTTTGCCAAATAATTGTAAGTTTCTCTATCAGTTTCCACACATCTATTAAAATTATGTTTTAAATAGTGTAAACCATAGTTTCCAAATATTCACATTGCATTTAAATAAAATTTCAGGTGCTATGTTGCTAAATAAAAATTCAGTAAGCAAATTCACATAATAGCAATTACTCTAATCTTGGACAAAGCAAAGGAACAATGGTTAAATCATACAACGGCTCCTGAAGGACCTACTCAGACACCACATACAGTTACTTTTACTCACATTCCATTTGCTTAAGTCAGTGATGAAGCCTGACTCAATGGGGTTGGAATATATAACCCCCAGCCTCACCAGAAAGACACTGTGGCTCTTATAACAATGGGTAGGAATATACAATCCTCTTACAAAGAAAACAACAAATAACTGGGCGCAATAACACAGTCTCTACCACAACCAAATGAAACAAACTCTAAATAAGTTTCAGCTATAAGGCAAATAGTTTAAATGGGCTTCAATTTCATTCATACGTCTTCATCTCCTTTGTGCCAATGGGATCTCATAACTAGAAGAGAATGTATTATATTTAGATATACTTTTAATAACATTTTAATGATAATGTTCTGGCCTTGTTACCTTCTATAAATAGAACCTACGGTCAGATATTAAAGCATTCATGCCATAGTTTCTGATATTCTCACCCTTTTACCTCTGCAATAAAAACTTAACTTGCGACAGAAAGGATCTCTACCATTTTATATCAAATTTACCTTTAGCTATGGTAAAGGCAACCTTGATCAATTCATAAATTCCATATATTAGAATTCAAAACAATAACTTCACTTCTATCATAAAATGACAAGTAAGGACTTATAAAATATCCCCACACCATCATAACAAACTTTGTTCTTTATCCACTTAATTTTTACTAAAATGAAATTAACATACCTTTTAGTCAGAAATTTTTTATCCTAGAAAGGCAAAAAAAAAACTACCTTTATTCTATTTTTAGTAAAGATTTGGTACATGACTATATAAACTATGTATTACCCTCTTTCCTTTTTCAGCATTAACTACAACAGCAAAATAGTATCAAGTTGATCAGGTTAAGTTTTATAAAATTACGTATCTGTTTGAATTGATTATGCATAAACAACTCCAAATAACTCTACTTAAAATGTAGAAGGATAAAAAGAAGCCCTATGTTACTAAATGTGAGGCTTGAATCTTAAAATATTACTCAAATTTATTGTTTTAAGAAGCACCTAAATAGAGGAGTTCTATTTTTGGTTGGGACATAGCAAGCTGCAAGAGACTATTTCTTTTACCCTAACAACCAAAACCAAGCCATATCAATTATAAAATCATGGTATTCTGAACCTACTGCTGATCTGAGGATGCAAAGAGAACTAAATTCCAGAAAGAGATTAGTATTTTATAAGAGAACTATAACTGTTCTCAACCCTGATAGGCAGGCAATAAATAAATCCATCATTTATGCGGATAAGGAGAAATCCATTAAAATTTTAAGAAACTAGGACAAGCGTATGTGAGCTAACAAGGCGTGTTAGAATCCCAAGGAACCTTGGCCACAGGGCAAGTTTACAGACACATGTCAAGATTTTTTTTGTTTGTTTTTACAATTCTCTATCATTAAGTACTCAGGAACTCAAAGGCTAGGGGCAAGGCAGAAGAGCTAAGAGAAATCCCCCTCACCTCCCCCATACCTCTGAGTGAAAAGATAACTCCCTAGGTGCAGTTTGGAAGTCTGGCAGCAGATCGGTAGGTAAAGCGCGAAAAGGAATCTTACCAGTATTCAGCTCTGCAGAAAGGAAATTTCTGATACTGTGTTCAAAATATTTGAAGTGAGTAGTAAGTTATATTAAACTAAAGCTGCAGTCAAGCCCAGATCAACTTGGCTACAGATGAGATTTACACAGACCCCAAATCTATCAATTTGTACATGAAGGAGTATGACTATTTCTAGGGAAAGATATAATTTACTTTATACTTCACTGTTATGATATGCAAAATGTTTGCTATAAAATAAAAACATTATAAAGCACAAAAATAACGAATTAAAATATGACCCATGATGAAGAAAAGAAACAGCAAGATAAAGACAGGCTGAAATATGGCCTAGATGTCACAAATCAGACTTTAAAATAATTATAATAAAAACTATAAAAGATCTAATAAGAAAGGTGTACCACAAGTATGAACAGCTGGGGAATTTGAGCAGATGCTTGTAAATTTATACTTGAGCACATGCATGGAAACTATGAAAAAATAATTAAATTGAAATGTTAGATGTGAAAACAATATATAAAAAAATGAAGGATTCAATTGGCTAACAGCAAACCGGATTCACCAGAGGAAAAAAATCAGTGAAACTGAAACTAGGTCATTAGAAAGTATACCAATTGAAACACAAAGAAAAAGATAAGAAGAAAGAGGAGAAGAAAAGAGAAGGAGAAGAAGGAGAAAAGAAGGCAGAGGGGAGGAGAGAATAAGGGGGAGGGGAGGAGAAGGATAGTGAGAAAGAAGTATAAAAATGAGGAGGAGAAGGAGAACAAATATAGGAAGAAAGAAACTGAAGGAGGAGGGGAAGAGGAAGAAGAGTGTTCAAGATTTATGGTACAATATTAAATGATCCTAGATTACTATAGTAATTACAGTCCCAGAGGAGGGAAGAGAGAGATTAAACAGAAAAATATTTGGAAACATAATGTCTGAGATCTTTCCAAAACTAATAAAAAATAATTCAACATCCAAGAAGCTCCATGAACACTAAGCAGAATAAACACAAAGCAAACCAAACCTGGACACATTGTAGTTAAACTCCCGAAAACTGAAGACTGCAAAAATGAATCTCAAAAGAAACCAGGAAAAAATATATATATACTACATAAAGAAACAATAATATAATGAATGACTGACTTATCACCAGAAACAATGGAAAGAAAATGACAATGGAATAACATTCATAGGACGCCAAAGAAAAATGATAGTAAACCTAGAATTCTATATCCAGTAAAAATATTATATTAAAATCACGTGAAGATGTTTTCAAACAGATAGGGACAGATAATTCATTTCCAGCAGATATTTACTACAAATGATAAAAGAAACTCTTTAATCTGAAAGAAAATGATACCAGAACTCAGAGTTGTACAAGAAAAGAAGAGCATAAAGAAGAATAAAGCTGGGTAAATATAAACTAATAATTTTTGCCATTAATATATATATATGTATGTACACACATATATGTGTGTATATATATACACATACATGTATATATATATATATAGTTTTTAATTTAAAACACTATTGACGGGGGGAGATCTGGCAAGATGGTCGAATAGAAACGGCTCCAGTCTGCAGCTCCCAGTGAGACCAATGCAGAAAGTGAGGGATTTCTGCATTTCTAACTGAGTTACCTGGCTCATCTCATTGGGACTGGTTAGCCAGTGGGTGCAGCCCATGGAGGGTGAGCAGAAGCAGGGTGGGGCGTTGCCTCACCCAAGAAGCATAAGGGATCTGGGAACTCCCTCCCCTAGCCAAGGGAAGCTGTGAGAGACTGTGCCATGAGGGACAGTGCTATCCAGCCCAGATACTATGCTTTTCCCACGGTATTTGCAACCCACAGATCAGGAGATTCCCTCTGGTGCCTACACCACCAGGGCCCTGGGTTTCAAGCACAAAACTAGGAGGCCATTTGGGGCAGACACTGAGCTAGCTGCAGGAGTTGTTTTTTTGTTTTTTTGTTTTTTTGTTTTTTTTGTACCCCAGTGGCACCTGTGACACCAGCAAGACAGAACCATTCACTCCTCTGGAAAGGGGTCTAAAGCCAGGGAGCCAGGTGGTCTTGCTCAGCAGATCCTGCCCCCATGGAGCCCAGCAAGCTAAGATCCACTGGCTTGAAATTCTTGCTGCCAGCACAGCAGTCTGAAGTCAACCTGGGACACTCGAGCTTGGTGCAAGGAGGGGCATCTGCCATTAAGGCTTGAGTAGGTGGTTTTTCCCCTCACAGTGTAAACAAAGTCTCTGGGATGCTCAAACTGGGTGGAACCCACCACAGTGCAGCAAAGCCACTGTAGCCAGACTGCCTCTCTAGATTCCTCCTCTCTGGGCAGGGCATCTCTAAAAGAAAGGCAGCAGCCCCAGTCAGGGGCTCATAGATAAAAGTCCCATCTCCCTGGGACAGAGCACCTGGGGGAAGGGGCAGCTGTGGATGCAGCTTCAGCAGACTTAAACATTCCTGCCTGCCAGCTCTGAAGAGATCAGCAGATCTCCATGCACAGCATTCCAGCTCTGCTAAGGGACAGACTGCCTCCTCAAGTTGGTCACTGACCCCCGTGCCTCCTGACAGGGAGACACCTCATACAGGAGAGCTCCAGCTGGCATCTGGTGGGTGCCTCTCTGGGACAAAGCTTCCAGAGGAAGGAGCAGGCAGCAATCTTTGCTGTTCTGCAGCCTCCACTGGTGATACTCAAGCAAACAGGGTCTGGAGTGGACCTCCAGCAAACTCCAGCAGACCTGCAGAAGAGGGGCATGACTATTAGAAGGAAAACTAACAAACAGAAAGCAATAACATCAACATTGGCCAAAAGGAAGCCATGCAAAAACCACATCCAAAGGTCATCAGCATCAAAGATCAAAGGTAGATAAATCAACAAAAATGAGGAAAAAACCAATGCAAAAAGGCTGAAAACTCCCAAAACCAGAATACCTCTTCTCCTCCAAAGGATCACAACTCCTCACCAGCAAGGGAACAAAACTGGAAGGAGAATAAGTTTGATGAATTTACGGAAGTAGGCTTCAGACGGTGGATAATAACAAACTCCTCCGAGCTAAAGGAACATGTTCTAACCCAATGTAAACAAGCTAAGAACCTTGATAAAAGGTAACAGGAACTGCTAACTAAAAAAATCAGTTTAGAGAAGAACATAAATGACCTGATGGAACTGAAAAACATAGCACAAGAACTTTGTGAAGCATATACAAGTATCAATAGCTGAATTGATCAAGTGGAAGAAAGGATATCAGAGATTGAAGATCAATTTAATGAAAGAATGTGTGAAGACAAGACTAAAGAAAAAAGACTGAAAAGGAACGAACAAAGCTTCAAAGACATGTGGGACTATGTGAAAAGACCAAACCTACATTTGATTGGTGTACCTGAAAGTGACAGGGAGTTGATAATGGAACCAAGTTGGAAAACACACTTCAGGATATTATCCAGGAGAATTTCCCCAACCAAGCAAGGCAGGCCAACATTCAAATTCAGGAAATACAGAGAACACCACTAAGATACACCTTGAGAAGAGCAATCCCAAGACACATAATCTCAGATTCACCAAGGTTGAAATGAAGGAAAAAATGTTCAGGGCAGCCAGAGAGAAATGTCGGTTACCCACAAAGGGAAGCCCATCAGACTAACAGCAGATCTCTCTGCAGAAACCCTACAAGCCAGATGAGAGTGGGGGCCAATATTCTACATTCTTAAAGAAAAGAATTTTCAACCCAGAATTTCATATCCAGCCAAACTAAGCTTCATAAACAAAGGAGAAATAAAATCCTTTACAGACAAACAAATGCTGAGGGATTTTGTCACCACCAGGCCTGCCTTACAAAAGCTCCTGAAGGAAACACAAATTATGGAAAGGAAAACCAGTACCAGCCACTGCAGAAACATACCAAAATATAAAGACCATGGACACTATGAAGAAACTGCATCAACTAATGTGCAAAATAACCAGCTAGCATCATAAAGACAGGATCAAGTTCACACATAACAATATTAACCTTAAATATAAATGGGCTAAATGTCCCAATAAAAAGACATAGACAGGCAAATTGGATAGAGTCAAGAACCATCAGTGTGCTGTATTCAAGAGACCCATCTCATGTGCAAAGACACACATAGGCTCAAAATAAAGGGATGAGGAAATATTTACCAAGAAAATGGAAAGCAAAAAAAAAGCAGGAGTTGCAATCCTAGTCTCTGATAAAACAGATTTTAAATCAACAAAGATCAAAAGAGACAAAGAAGGGCATTACGTAACGGTAAAGGGACCAATGCAACAAGAAGAGCTAACTATCTTAAATATATATGCACCCAATACAGGAGCACCCAGATTCATAAAGCAAGTTCTTAGAGACCTACAAAGAGACTTAGGCTCCCACACAATAATAGTGGGATAATTTAACAGCCTACTGTCAATATTAGACAGATCAATGAGACAGAAAATTAACAAGGATATTCAGGACTTGAGCTCAGCTCTGGACCGAACAGACTTAATAGACATCTACAGAACTCTTCATCCCAAATCAACAGAATATACATTCTTCTCAATACCCTATGGCACTTATTCTGAAATTGACCACATAATGGGAAGTAAAACACTCCTCAGAAAATACACAAGAATGGAAATCATAACAAACACTCTCTCAGACTAGAGTGCAGTCAAATTAGAACTCAGGATTAAGAAGCTCACTCAAAACTGCACAACTACATGGAAACTGAACAACCTGCTCCTGAATGACTACTGGGTAAATAACAAAATATGGCAGAAATAAAAAAATTATTTGAAACCAATGAGAACAAAGACACACAACATACCAGAATCTCTGGGACACAGCTAAAGCAGTATTTAAAGGAAAACTTACAGCACTAAATGCGCACAAGAGAAAGCAGGAAAGATATAAAATTAACACCCCAACATCACAATTAAAAGAACGAGAGAAGCAAGAGCAAACAAATTCAGAAGCTAGCAGAACACAAGAAATAACTAAGATCAGAGCAGAACTGAAGGAGACAGAGACACGAAAAATCGTTAAAAAAAAAAAATCAATGAATCCAGGAGCTGGTTTTTTGAAAAAATTAACAAAATAGATAAACCACTAGCCAGATTAATACAGAAGAAAAGAGAGAAGAATCAAATAGACACAATAAAAAGTGATAAAGGGGATATCGCCACTGATCCCACAGAAATACAAACTACCATCAGAGAATACTATAAACACCACTATGCAAATAAACTAGAAAATCTAGAAGAAATTGATAAATTCCTGGACACATACATCCTCCCAAGACTAAACCAGGAAGAAGTCGAATCCCTGAACAGTCCAATAACAAGTTCTGAAATTGAGGGAGTAATTAATAGCCTACCAACCAAAAAAAGCCCAGGATCAGATGGATTCACAGCCGAATTCTACCAGAGGTACAAAGAGGAGCTAGTACATTCCTTCTGAAATTATTCCGAACAATAGAAAAAGATGGACTCCTTCTGAACTCATTTTATGATGCCAGCATCATCCTGATACCAAAACCTGGCAGAGACACAACAAAAAAAGAAAATTTCAGGCCAATATCCCTGATGAACATTGGTGTGAAAATCCTCAATAAAATACTGGCAAACCAAATCCAGCACCACCTCAAAAAGCTCATCCACCATGATCAAGTCAGCCTCATCCCTGGGATGCAAGGCTGGTTCAACTTATGCGAATCAATAAATATAATCCATTGAATAAACGTAACCAATGACAAAAACCACATGATCATCTCAATAGATGACGAAAAGGTCTTTGACAAAATTCAACACCCCTCATGCTAAAAACTCTTAATAAACTAGGTATTGATGGAATGTATCTCAAAATAATAAGAGCTATTTATGACAAGCCCACAGCCAATATCACACTGAATGGGCAAAAACTGGAAGTATTCCCTTTGAAAACTGGCACAAGACAAAGATGCCCTCTCTCACCATTCCTATTCAACATAGTATTGGAAATTCTGGCCAGGGCAATCAGGCAAGAGAAAGAAATAAAGGGTATTCAAATAGGAAGAGAGGAAGTCAAATTGTCTATGTTTGCAACTGACATGATTGTATATTTGGAAAACCCCATCATCTCAGCCCAAAAACTCTTTAAGCTGATAAGCAACTTCAGCAAAGTCTCAGGACACAAAATCACTGTGCAAAAATCACAAGCATTCCTATACATCAATAATAGACAGAGAGCCAAATCATGAGTGAACTCCCATTCACAATTGCTATAAAGAGAATAAAATACCTAGGAATACAACTTACAAGGGAAGTGAAGGACCTCCTCAAGGAGAACCATAAACCACTGCTCAAGGAAATGAGAGAGGACACAAACAAATGGAAAACCATTCCATGCTGATGGATAGGAAGAATCAATATTGTAAAAATGGCTCTACTGCCCAAAGTAATTTATAGATTCCATGCTATCCCCATCAATCTACCATTTACTTTCTTCACAGAATTAGAAAACCTACTTTAAATTTCATATGGAACCAAAAAAGGGCCCACATAGCCAAGACAATTCTAAGCAAAAAGAACAAAGCTGGAGGCATCACGCTACCTGACTGCAAAGTATACTACAAAGCTACAATAACAAAACAGCATGGCACTGGTACCAAAACAGATATATAGACCAATGGAACAGAACAAAGACTTCAGAAATAACACCACACATCTACAACCATCTGATCTTTGACAAACCTGACAGAAACAAGCAATGGAGAAAGGATTCCCTAGTTAATAAATGGTGTTGGGAAAACTGGCTAGCTAGCCATATGCAGAAAACTTAAACTGGACCCCTTCTTTACACCTTATACAAAAATTAACTCAAGATGGATTAAAGACTTAAACATGGCCAGGCATGGTGGTTCATGCCTGTAATCCCAGCACTTTGGGAGGCCAAGGCGGGTGGATCACCTGAGGTCAGGAGTTCAAGACCAGCCTGGCCAACATGGTGAAACCCTGTCTCTACTAAAAATACAAAAATTAGCCAGGCATGGAGGTACACACCTGTAGTCCCAGCTACTTGGGAGGCTGAGGCAGGAGAATAGCTTGAACCCAAGAGGCAGAGGTTGTAGTGAGCCAAGATTGCACCACTGCACTCCAGCCTGGGTAACAGAGTGAGATTCTGTCTCAAAAAGAAAACAAACACCAAAAGAAGACTTAAATGTAAGACCTAAAACCGTAAAAACCCTAGAAGAAAACCTAGTCAATACCATTCAGGACATAGGTATTGGCAAAGACTTCATGACTAAAACACCAAAAGCAATTGCAACAAAAGCCAAAATTGGCAAATGGGATCTAATTAAACTAAAGAGCTTCTGCACAGCAAAAGAAACTATCATCAGAGTGAACAGGCAACCTGCAAAATGGAAGAAAAATTTTACAATCTATCCATCTGACAAAGGGTTAATATCCAGAATCTACAAGAAGCTTAAACAAATTTACAAGAATAAAACAAACAACCCAGCAAAAAGTGGATGAAGGATACGAACACTTCTCAAAAGAAGACACTTATGCGGCCAATAAACATTTGAAAAAAAGTTTATCATTACTGCTCATTAGAGAAATGCAAATCAAAACTGCAATGAGATATCATCTCACGTCAGTTAGAATGGCAATCATTAAAAAGTCAGGAAACAACAGATGCTGGCAAGGATGTGGAGAAATAGGAATGCTTTTACACTGTTGGTGGGAGTGTAAATTAGTTCAATCGTTGTGGAAGACAGTGTGGCAATTCCTCAAGGATCTGGAACAAGAAATGCCATTTGACCCAGCAATTCCATTACTGGGTATATACCCAAAGGATTATAAATCATTCTACTATAAAGACACATGCCCATGTATGCTTATTGTAGCACTATTTATAATAGCAAAGACTTGGAACCAAGTCAAATGCCCATCAATGATAGACTGGATAAAGAAAATGTGGCACAGATACACCATGGAATACTATGCAGACATAAAAAATTCATGTCCTTTGCAGGGACATGGATGAAGCTAGAAACCATCATTCTCAGTACACTAACACAGGAACAGAAAACCAAATACCACATGTTCTCACTCATAAGTGGGAGTTGAACAATGAGAACACATGGACACAGGGAGGGGAATATCACACACTGGGGCCTGTCAGGGGGTGGGGGTAAGGGGTGGGATAGCATTAGGAGAAATACCTAATGTAGATGACGGGTTGATAGGTGCAGCAAACCACCATAGCACATGTATACCTATGTAACAAACCTGCACGTTCTGCACATGTATCCCAGAACTTAAAGTACAATAAAAAAAAGAAATGAAAATTTTAAAAAAGGACCTCCTGTAATGCCAGCACTTTGAGAGGGCAAGCCAGGAGGATTGACTGAGCCCAGGAGTTGGAGACAGCCTGAGAAACATGGCAAGGCCTCGTCTCTACAAAAATTAAAAAAGAAAAAAAATTAGCCAGGTATAAAAATAAATAAATAAAATACTATTGATTCTTTAAGTCACAGAAAATAACATCTGTCTATTAGAGGTATATTACATATATACTGAAGAAAAATATAAAACAAAAATGATAGAAGGAAATTTAAATAATTCTTTGTTAAAGTTGTTATAGTGTCCATTTTATTTGCAAGTAAACTGTGAAAACATAAAGATCCTGTATTAATCTGTTTTCACTCCACTGATAAAGACATAACCAAGATGGGGTAATTTATACAGAAAAAAGGGTTTAATGGACTTACAGTTCCACATGGCTGAGGAGGCCTTTCAATCATGGTGGAAGGTGAAAGGCATGTCTCACATGGTGGCAAACAAGAGAAGAGAGCTTGTATAGGGAAACTTCTGTTTTTAAAACCATCAGATCTCATGAGACTTATTCATTATCATGAGAACATCATGGGAAAGACCTGCCCAATGATTCAGTTACCTCCCGCCGGGTCCCTCCCTCAACACATGGGAATTCAAGAGGAGGTTTGGGTAAGGACACATCGAAACCCTATCAGAAATATATTGTAACAACTCAAATAACTAATAGGAAAACAACTCAAAAAGTTACACATAAAATATGTGATCTATTTAAAATAATACCAAAAAGGAGAAGGGAGGGATAAAGACAAATGAGATGAATAAGTACAAATAAAATTTAAAGACCAAGATGGTAGATTAAACACAACCATATCAATAAATATATTAAATGGAACAGGACTAAACACTCTATCTAGTTGAAAGAAAAAGACTTGGCCGGGTGCGGTGACTCACGTCTGTAATCCCAACACTTTGGGAGGCTGAGGCGGGCGGATCACAAGGTCAGGAGATCAAGACCATCCTGGCTAACATGGTGAAACCCCAACTCTACTAAAAATACAAAAAAATTAGCCGGGCATGGTGGCGGGCACCTGTAGTCCCAGCTGCTCGGGAGGCTGAGGCAGGAGAATAGCGTGAACCGGGGAGGTGGAGCTTGCAGTGAGCCAAGATGGTGCCACTGCACTCCAGCCTGGGCAACAGAGCAAGACTCCGTCTCAAAAAAAAAAAAAAAGAAAGAAAAGAAAAAGACTATCAGACAAAGGCGATAGAAGCAAGACCCACTGCATGCTCTTCAGAAAATAGACTTTAACTATAAAAGTAAGGCAAGATAAAATTAAAAGATAAAAAAAGGTATAATGAACAAACACTAAGCATAAGAAATCTGGTATGCTATATAAACATAAGAGAAAGTGGATTTAAAGCAAGCAGTATTATTTATAGAGGTTAAAGTGTTATTTAATAACAATAAAATGATCAATTAGTCAAGTAGACATAGTAATCCTAAATGGACAAGCACCCAACACAGGGCTTCAAAATACACAAAGCAAAAACTGATGAGAGTAAACAATAACTCTTGCTTCAGGCCAAGAAGAAATAATAAAGACTAGGTTTCCCCTCCCATGTAAGATAATATTTTTAACAAAATACATAAAGCAATGATTTATTTAAAAAACTGTAAAAATGCATTCAAGTTTCATGATCTCTGAAAGACAGGAAACACATGAGTTGAGTTCCAAAATTACCCCAAGCTTACTGCCGTCGGGTTGCAGCATAGGGAGGAGAAACACAAGTGGGTCCTGGTGGAGGCCAGTAGGCTTTCTGTGTTGCAGAGAAAGAGCTGAGAATTCAGGGAAACCAGCACAAACTATAAGTCCTCTGGACAGAAGACTGGAAAAGAAGAGACTTGCCCAGAGAAAGATCCCAGGGGAAGTGGGAATCCTCAAAGGTCTCCCACAAATATGCAGCTGACTACTGATAAGCACATGTTTATAGGGGAACTACCCAAGCTGGAAACAGAATCGCCCAAAAAGATTAGAGAGAACAATTTTTCACATTCACAGAGTGCTGGCAATAGAGCCCTTTCCCACCACATTGGAAAACCTCATGATTTATGGGGCATTGGAGAGAGAGTGTGAAAGCCCTTGCCTCAGTAATGGGGAATCACTAGGCCTTGACTGAGCACTGCTCCAGTTTCCCCTAAATTAGTCTTACAAGCAAGACCAAAAAGTACCAAATTGTTTCTAAGTAACTTAACTGCATCCCAGAAGAAAGCTCTAGAATATTCATAGGAATACAAAAGTAACCAGCACCCACAAAGTGAAATCACAATGTCTGATATCTGATTAATAATTACCAGACATTCAAAGGAGAAAATTATGACCCATAATAAGGAAATAAATAAGCATTCACAACCAACCAAGAGCTGACACAGATATTAGAATTAGTAGAAAAAGACATTAAGACATTATTATATTTATAATAATGTTTATTATAAATATAATAAACATAAAAATGTTTCATGTATTGAAAAGTAGAGGCATAAAAGATATAAAGGAAGGCTCCAAATCAAACTATTAGAAAAGAGACTACAATGTATGAGTTTAAAATACACTAAATGAAATTAGCAGCAAATAAGCAATTGTAGACAAAAAGATTAGTGAACTTGAAGTCAGAGCAATAGAAAGTAACCAAAATAAAGCACATTAAAAAAAGAAGTTAAAAAAAATGAACAGAACATTATAGAGCTGTGGGAAAACAAAGTTAAAGTTTTATGTATATGCCTCACACATATGACCTTGGTTGGATTCAGCAAAGATGTTTTAGACACAAAAGCAAAAGCAAAATGTGTAAAAGTACAAATTGACAAACTGGAATTCAACACCAAACTTCTGCACTTCAGAAAACATTCTTGAAGTAAATAAAAAGGAAGTTTACATACTAGGAAAATAAATTTGCAAATCATATATCTGAAAAAGGACTTGTACCAAGAGAACTCTCAAAATTCAGTAAGAAAATGAGCAACCCAATTATAAAAACAGGTAGAAGATTTGAACAAATATTTCACAAATAAGTACGTGAAAACATGTTCAACATCATTATTCTTTAAGGAAATCCAAAGTTAAAACCATAATAAGCTACCACCACTCACTTATTGGAATGACTAAAATTTAAAAACTGACCATACCAAGTGTTGGCAAGGATGTGGAGGAACTGGAACACTCCTACACTGCTGGTCGGGACGTAAAATGGTACAATGACTTTGGACAACAATTTGGCAGTTCCTTGAAAGTTTAAATATTCAATTAAAACATGATTCAGCCATTAGATTCCTAGGTATTTACGCAGGAGAAATTAAGGCCTATGTGTATGCAAAGACTTGTACATGAATATTCATAGCTGTTTAATTTATAATAGCCCAAATTTGAAAATAACCAAAATACCGTCAACAGGTGAATGGATAAACAAGCTGCAATATTTTTATACAATAGAATATTATTCAGTAACACAAAGAAATGAACTATTAATACAAGCAACAGCATGGAAAAATTTCAAAATAATTATGCATAGATAACTTTTGTGCCAACCTATTACATACCTATGGTCCCCTTTATTTGACTTCCAAGAACAGGTAAAATTACTATCTAGTCAGGAAGTAGTTGCCATTTGGACAAGAAAGGTGGGAATGGACAAGAAAGGAGCACAACTGACCTTTCTGAACTAATGGAATCTTGGTTTTGGTAGTGGTTATTTACAAGAATACAAATGTCAAAATTCCTCGACCTGAACACTGAAGATCCATGCATTGTATTATATGTAAGTAACGCCTGAGTATTTTTAAAGATGAATCCTGAAAAAGTAAATTACTCTTTATACCACCCTTCATGTAATTTTCTTAGTTTTTTACACATTGCTATTGAAGATTCAGCATATTTTCCATATTCATGAAAACAAGCTCCAGACATAATTAAGATATATCAGATACTACAGAGAAAAAATAGAGACTTTTTTTTTTTCCAAAAAACTCTCAAATGCAATTCCAGGAAAAGCAGAGAAAAAACCCAAAGTGATTTTCTAGACCAAAAATCATCTCCAAGCTTAGTTTAAACCCCATGTTTTCTTCATGCTCAGATAATTGACCTAATTTCAGTCCATCTAAGAATATTATGCATTAATATTTATTTTCATGGTCATTTGAAAATCAGTGTTCAAAACCCGTATTCTCAGGTTTTATCGATAGTCCCAGCCCTGCCAATTTAAATCACCTTCTTAAGATCGTTTCTGTGTGTTTGTTGTTGTTGTTATAAAACAAGCCTGAAAGTAAAGGCAAGAGTTTTAAATTATGAAAATGAAAGTCCAGTTTTACTTACCAACTCGGGGCTATCATCTAACACAACTTAGAATCTTCAGAGAACCATGCCCTCCAGCAGAGGAGAGCATACTCCTAGCCAGAAGCCACGTCACTTCAGGCTGCTGAACCCACACAAGATACACCTGACCTCACTTCTATTTCCCACCATCAGAGCTACACTGCAAATGAGTAAAACCTGGACATTTATCAGTTCATTTCAATGGATGATGGTGTTGGCTAAAAGACATACAATTAGGAGAGACAAAAAGAGGAAAGGAAGGATTTAAAGAAAAAAGAAAGCACTGGGGACAGGTGAGCAGATCCAATACCTATGCACTGCTGTTATTCAAGTTTCTAAAAGGTAGAGAACACACCTGCCACACAGGATTCTTCACTGGACTTTTTAGATTAAATAGCACATGGCAAAAACTGTGGCACAAGCAAATGCCACAGGATTTTCTTCACGGGCAGGATTTTGTGATATTCTTTGACACTTGAGGACCCTACCTTAATGAATTTAAAAGTTAGAAGAACTAATTTCCATTTGGACACAGGTGTGTGCATGTGTGGTGATTATCTGCATTTTCTTTCTTCCGTTGGTTCCTTCAAGGGAGAGTAAAGCCACACAATTTTAAGCAGGCCAAAGCATTCCTCTTTTATGGCTGAAATAATTAAAACATGTGTACAGCCTACATATCTGTGGGCTTCAGATTGAAGAGGTTTGTCCCTTATGTCTCAATGAAGTTTACAGGCCATTCTCTTTCCCAGAAACCATGTTGTGGACAGCACTTTCTAAGGTATGCAGGGTATAACCTGTATAATCTTCCATGGAGACCAGGAGCTCCTTCTTCCTTCATTAAACATCCAAATTTGAATCTCATGTTGTCAGACTATCCCACCTGGCTACCCTCCCTGTTGCAGCCATCTCTCATTTGTCAACGGCTCTAACTCCTGGGCCAACAATTATTCCTTCTTTGGTGTTTCCTATGTCCAAATAGATGATTCTTCCAATATTCTGGTTTCTTAGATCCTTGAACCCATTTATCCTAATGACCAAGTTCTTCAACCTATCTCAGCCATTTCCTCACCATGCTCATACAGCAGACCAGTGGTTCTCAAAGTTCCATTTTGCTATCACTGAAGAAATTACTAAAAATTAAAACTCTCATCCTCACCTCAGCCCTGCTGAACGAGGAAATCTGGGATATGGCCCAGCAATCTCTATTAAATAAGCCTTCTATGTGATTATGGTACCCAAGTTTGACCTCGTTATTACCAAAAAATGCAACACCTCTATAATCTCAATTCCAAGACTCCCACACTTTGACCTCAATTTGATCATAGTACCCTAACTCTAACAACCCTTACCCTACCCATAAATATGCCTTGCACTCACTTTCTCTTTAATATTCTCATATTTATATTATTTTCATTTTACTCATTTGGCAAAAATTCAACCCTTCCTTGTTAAGACAAAACTTCATCCCATTTCTGGCCTATATGCAGTCCTTCCAGTGACCTGCAATGCCCTACATGGTCTGACCTGCTTTCCATTGTCACCAACTGATATGAAAAGAGCTAACTATGTACGACTAAAGAAGGTCTAGTATCACTTTAAATGTATTGACATACCCTCATGGGCCCTTCCTGCTCCCAGGCAATCATCCCATGTTACTGAGAAATAACAGCTATCAGTTCAGAACTTCTACCCTCACTTTCACCCACCTACCTGCACATGCACTCTTACATTCTGCCTTCCCACCTGTTCCTCCGGATTGTGTGTACTTCTATCTAGGTCAACCTCTTCTACTTGTATACCAGATTTCATGCCCTCTTACCTACTCAGCAATGTTGTCCTAGCACCTATCCACTCTCTTCTGCTTCCTCATTCTGCTCACACTCTGCCAGATCCTTCTGACTACATAAAGCATGCTGTTATTCCTCTCATCCTAAAAAAATCTTCCCCTTCCAGTTACTGCCCTGTTTCTCCTATTTATAGCACACTTCCTCCAAAGAGTTATTATCTGTGTTTGTCTTTTATAATTTGTCCTCCCTCATTTTCTCTTAAACCCACTCATTAGACTTTCACTCCCACTGCTCCATCAAAATGTTCCTGAAAAGGTCATCACTGACACTCCTGCTGTTTATCCAAGGCGCGATCTTCAGTGTTGCACTTGCTTGACCTATCTAACGTACTTGACACAGCTCTTTCTTCCCTGCCAGCACTTCCTGCCCTTGGCTCGCCCAGTATTCCTCCCACTTCACGGTTATCCTTCCTTCTCTGCCTCCATTCTCATCTCCATAGCAACTGTATACTGGAATTCCCCAGTTCTCAGTCTTTGCTTCCATTTTATTTCATTCTTTATTCACTTATTTGGTGATTTCATTAGAGGCTTTAAATACCGTTTATCCTGATGACATCAATATTTATAGTTGTGGCCCCAGCTGCTTCACAAATTCCCCGCAGGTATAGTCAACCACATACTCAACATCTCCACTAACAAACATTGAAGACTCAGTAAGACCGAAATTGAATTACTCTTCTTCCTCAACAAATGTGCTCTACAGCTTCTCGCCCCTGTTCAGAGTAGCCTTACACTTCTAGCTGCTAAGGTTAAAAACTTTCAAATCATTCTTGACCTGTTTTTTATCTCGCACATCTCCCATCTAAATCCATCAGCAATCCTGTTGACTCAAATCTGATACCACAAAGCCCAAACCATATCGTCTCTCTCCTGGATTGTTGAGACAGCTTCCCAACATTATCACTTCCCTTTTAGTCTAATATTAACCGGCCAGAGTAATCCTCTAAAAACATACATCAGATTATGGCATTCCTTTGCTCAGAAGTCTCAGTGCCTTCCCACCTTATCTAGTCAAAATTCCGAAGTCTTTGAAGTGACCTGCAATTCCCTACGTGATCTGACCTGCTTCCCATTATGTCACCAACTGATTGCCTACAATTATCCCCTTCAATCATCCTGCCCCAGCCGTGTTTGTCTCCTTGCCGTTCACAGAACATGCCAGGCATTTCCTTACCTCAGGGCCTTCGCACTTATTGGAAGGAATTACTTGCTTCCTCATCTCCTTTAAGTTTCTGTCAAAATGTCCTCTTCTCTATGAGGCTTACCTTCTCATCCCTTTTCTAGCAGTGCTTACCCCTCCTTTGCTTTATTCCTCTTCATAATCCCTACTTCCTTCTAACAGGCTATGTAATTTACAAGGTTATTGGTTCCCTAAAGGCAGAATGGTCTATTTTATTTGTTCGTTTGTTTTATTGTTGAATACCAATTATGTAGAATAGAGTGCTGGAATAGACTGGTCATCAGTAAGTTGTTTTTGAATGAATGGATGAATAAATGAGTCAGGTCTCTAAAGGTGAACAATAAGACAGAGACTGTGTTTGCTGCAGACCAGAATGGGTTACAAAAGCTCAGGCTGTCATGCATCAAGACTCATGCCTGCAAAAATTATACAAAATTATACAAAACCAATAATTGTGCTTTCGCATGGGGAGAATTTTTTTAAGTGTCCTCTCACCTGAGCCAGTTTTGCAAAGAATATATACAAAATAGATCATTTTTAACTGAGAAAATACAAAATGTTCTTCCTTACATAGTACTACAGAGGGTCTCAACAGGGCAAGCTAGTTTAATGATTTCTCAGAGTTTCACCATTTATCCCTAAGTCTTGGCATCTGAGATGGCTCTCCCCTGCCCTCAATATTAATATCAGTCTCCTTACTCTTTTATCCCCCAAATTTAACTTTTCTTTTCCATTTTGTCATCACATGACACACAGAAAAATTAAACTATTTCCTAAAAATGACACAGGTATTAAAGTAATGAATCCAAAACCATATATATAAGAAAGAAAAACTAGGACAAAAAGAAGATTTATTAGATACTGTGCATAAGGTATCTTCAAACATTTCATAATGGACCAGATAGTAAATAGTTTAGGTTTTGTGGGCCATATGGTCTCTGCCTCAACTACTTAACTCTGCTACCTACCGTAGAGCAAAAGCAACCATACATAATATGTAAATGAATGAGTATACTTGCATTCCAATACAGCTTTGTTTATAAAAACAGGTGCATGCCAAATCAAGCTGCTGAGCTGTTGTTTGCCTGCTCCTGCCCTGTGTCTTCCTCATCCATCCAATCATTATTTCAAGGGTCGACACTGCTTGTTGAATGAATAAAGCTATCTACATATTTTGTATTCAGAGCAATTTGTGGGCAATTATAATGACATTGTTTCAGAGTTTATGAGTTCTGAGTTGTGCTCAAATCATTTAACTTGCCTTCCCAGAGAAAGTGCTGAAGAACGTTGGAGACAGCAAATGGGAAAGCTGCAAGAATTCTATGGAATATTCTCAAAAGGAAAATGCAATGAGTCCACTTATACAAACAGATATCCATATTTATATAAAGTGGATACTTTGAATTTGTGGAATGTTCAGAAATGTGTTTATACACCTTACTCTAATTTTCTGTGAATATAATCATTGAGACTTGGCAGTAAAAACACAAAGATCAAATTTGTAGCCATTAGAAAAGCTGTAGAAAGTTACTGTCCCAGGTAGATAGAAACAGTAAAGATGGCCTTCATCATCAGAAGTAAAGATGAATTAAAATAGATTTGGGGACTATGTAGTGCTTTTACACCCACTGACCTTTGCCCCTTTAATTTTCACCAGTATATGTGGTATGACAGAAAGTGGCATGACAGAAAATATAGCAGAGCCTGACATGAGAAACATTTTGTGAGTCCAATGCAGTGGTTTCAGGAAGTAACTTTTTATGTTGGTGGTAAGAGAATAAAAGTGAAGAAACAAACTGGTAAGCTTACCGTGTTCCAGGCATGTTCCAGGCAGTGCCCCAAGTGCCATATATATATTCATTCACTTAAATGAATACATATATATATATTCAATTAAATGAATACATATATATATTCAATTAAATGAATACATATATATTCAATTAAATGAATACATAAATATTATATATATAATATATATAAATATTATATATATAATTATATATATTCATTTAATTCTTAAACAACTCTATGAGGCAAACATGAAGTTCCAAGTGTCCAATGTCCCAACTTTCCAAGTGAAACAATTGGAGAACAGATATGTTAAATAATTTCCCAATATATCCCGCTAGTTAGAGACAAGCTGACATTTAAACTTATAGAAGATGGTTCTGTAGCTCATGCTTTTATTGACTTAACAATACTGCCTCTCAACAGTTAACAGGTTAAAAGGACATTTTTAATTAGGAAAATGTTAGCTCACTAGAAAGCAAAATTTTTAAACCTACTAGAGAAAGTTAAGAAAGTAGATAAAGCAAAATTTCCAGAAAGACATATTCAGGTATAATTTTAATTTTAATCTTGGAAGAGAAAAGAGACATTTTGAACTAAAACAGAAGGAAAGACAGGCTGGGATGAAGATCAGGAAAACTACAGTTGCTTCCACTCAAGTAGAAGTGGAGAAATTAACGGCTGGCCAGTGGACACAGGGCAGGAGCCTGGAGAGTATGGAAACAGCTTGAAGTATCTCCTGTGGAAAACTTGACAGGGTCCCCAAAAAGCTAAAGCTAAATCAGATGACCCACTCAGGGCCCAGTGGGAGCCAGGTGCCACAGACTCAGTTATCTATTCATTAAGGCAATTTCTCTAGTGACCTGTTAATTTAACCTACTTCATCTATTATAAATTCAAAAGTTAGAAATTGTATCCCTTTTTAAAAGATCTTATATGTCTGATTATCACTAATTCAGACTGATCTTCTCCCCAATCAGTCCACATCTTTGATATTTTCTCTACTTACTATATTTCATCCATAAGACACAGATTTCTTTCAGATTTTGACATCTCAGAAATCTAAATGTCTTATACTCCATGATGAAATTGGGAGGATTTTTCTCCAGTGGTAAATGAAAGAATGATATATCTGACAATCTATGGTGATTTAGATTGGATGAACCACATCATTTACTTTGCCTCCAATTAATGTGAACACTTCCAAGCCAAGGAAAGGCAAGACATTTAACCTCAACACTACTCAATATTTCCATAGCTTCTTATCCTACCTAACACATTTCTATATGTTCTTTCCATTCATGTCAATCCTAAGGTGATAGATGTTTATTATCCCTTCCTTTCACAGATGAGAAATCCAGGATTCAGAGAAGTGAACTCTCCTGCACAAGGCCACTGGCTGACAGAGCCAGCAGCCTAATGAGGTCTTCTGGCACCAGCCTCTGCTCATCTGACTACCCACTATGATTACTCTTAGGCTTTTGCTCTGAGTAAGTGTCTCACTACCCTACATTTCAACTAAGGTCTGAAAACTACCTGTACAACTTTGGTTGTAACTGACAACCTTTTACTCAACAATGTAGAGAAATAGCATATATAAGAATCTTACTCCAAATCACCTTTTAATCCCAAACAATAATAAGAGGCATAGAAGCTGCCTGTAAAACCACTTTCTATTCTTTTGATTTTATAAGCCACAGACAACATCAAAATTCCAGAGTCCATTTGCTGATATGTAGAAGCCTTCTTGTGTGCAACAAAACAATTTAAAAAAAAAAAAAAAAAACAAAGATCATGCAGAAAAAGTGCTCTGCAAAATTGAGGCAATATTTCGAGCTGACGGAATGAATAAAGATAGCCAATGTCAGTCAACAGCCAGTGGAAAAATAACCCTCAACTTGAGATTCATTTGAAGCCTACCAGAAAGACAGAGTGAAATATAACACAAAACTGTCACAGAAGTCTGTTATTTATAGAGAATTGAATTAAATATGACAATTGACCAATAGAATTATAATAGTTAACTCTATCTTTCAGGCATCATGAGATGGTGTTTACCTTACATTACCCAGAAAATGGACTGCAGATGATGATGAACTTCCCTCAGATTAAGAAGCAGCCAACAAACAAAACAATCAAACTTCCAAATTACAGTCTGGCTGAAGAATCAGAATTATTTTGAGAGTTTGGCAGCTAAAACAAATGAACTCAAAGCCATAGAGTTAGCAGGATATATTTGGAATGAGGGTCTAATTGCAGCCAAAGAGACAGGAAAGGCCAAGGGAGATGCTAGAGAAAGAAGGTAGTAAGGAAATTTTTTAATACACTCAGTCACATGGACACTTAACCAAGTTCTATTACAGTCTCATGCTATTAGACACTAAAAGGTATTGCTAAGGAATAGTAAATAAAACAGCATGGCACTAAGGCAGGGAGAGATCCAACATAGGCAGAATATGGTAATTTAACCAAATCAATGGAGACAATATTTATTCATGAACAATTGGTTTTGGAACAATTGGCCAGCAGTTTGGAAAACAAGGTAAAACTGGATCACCACTTATTTCCTTAAAACAAAATAAATTCCAAAGGAAACAGAAATCAAAATCCAAAAATTAAAACAAGAAGAAGAATAGGAGAATATATAGGAAAATACTTTTATAATCTTGGAAAAAATGCTTTCTAATAACATCAAAAATAAAAAAAGCAGTTATTTATATAAGAAATGACCATTACATTTAACTCCATAAAACTGTAAAGTTTCTGCAGAGAAAAACATCTTCACAAACTGGGTTGAAGGATAAATGACAACATGGAAGAGCAATTTTTCAAATATATATCCAAAAAAACAAAGTACCAATTTTTTAAAAAGGTTCCTGAAAATAAAAAATTTTAAAAATAAAAAGGCAAAACCTAATTTAAAAAGCACTTCTCAAAAGAAGACTAAAACAAATGAATCTGCATGAAGAATCTTAGTTGGGTGATAAAAATATTCTAAAACTGGTTTAGGATGATGATTATATAACTTGGTAAATTTACTAAAAAAAAGACAATCATTGAATTGTACACTTGAAATGGGTGAATTATATGATATGTTAAATATGCCTCCATCAAGTTGTTAATAAATGACCGATAACAATTAAAATAGATGTTCTTCCTCATTAGTATTCAAAGAATGCTAACAACGCTTTTTCAATGGTCTCCTCCCTAAGCCTCAAGGACACCACATGGTGCTGGTTTTCTTCAGGCCTCTCTGATAGCTCCTCTGTGTCCTCTGTTCATTCCTTTACTTCTAGAGGTGGCCATGCCTTAGGCTTCTCTGTGAACCTCCTTCCCAGTTTATCACATTCACTCCCTAGGAGTTATCACCTGCTGAGGTTCTGTAGCAACACAGCAACATATTATAAAACAACATTCCAGACCTTCTTCCTAAGCTCCAGAATTATGTATCCTACTTTCTGCATGGCTGCACGCCACTTGGCTAAATCACCAATAGTCTTCAGTCCCATTTCTGCCCCTGCTCACAATTCTTCTCAAGAAGTCCCTCCTCTATAAATGGTATCTCTATTTTCCCACTTGCTCACGGCAAGACTCAGATTTATCTTAGGTATATTTCTACCCCTTGTGTAACCCATCTAATCAATTTCCTATTCCTATAAAATCTATGTCAAAAAATGCCTTTTGGTTCCATTTACTACTTTGCCATTTTACAGTCACTTTGCAGTTCAAACCATCATGATCATCTTCCATTGAACAATTCCAAAAGCATTCCAATTGGTTCCCACTCCTACTCTGTTCCTCACTAAACTATTCTCCCAAAACTGAAAACATGATTTTTTTTAATGCAAATAAGATTTTTGAGGTAGACACCAAGGTGCACCACTCAGATCCCCCTTCAATAAAGACTTGTCCATGGGCTAAGAGTGTTGCCAGCCCCTTCAGGGTTGTTGCAGCTGCAAAGAATTGCCTTGACCCAGGAGGTCACACTCCATCCTGGGGAGGCCTTCATCCAATGATTGGTCAATGTGAAGGTATAAAAGCCCAATCATCTCAACCCAACTGGGGACCCCCCTGGAGAACCATTATAGTTCCACTGCTCCTCGTGGGGTCAACCAAGGCTGTCACTGGGCCCAAACCCCAGTGCCCCTTATCTCTCTGCCCAATCCTTCTTCCTTCTCCTGCTTCCACATGTGTTAATCCAAGACTAATCCTTCTAGTGAACATCCTTCTCACCAAACTCTGGCTCAGATTGCATCCTCGGGAACACTGTGTACAAGACTTTTGAAACCATGTGATGGGTTCATTTGGGTCCTACTGATCCAGACACATTCCTCCCTTCCACTCTCTTGCCCTATTCTGCTGCATGTTTGTTTTCAAATATACCAAATTCCTGCAGGTCTCAGAATTATTGTGTTTGGTGAATCCAAAATAAGGTTTCATCCTGATGATGGCATCCAAACTACTGTAGACTATGGTATAGAGACCACTCACAGATATCACATTTTTTCACTTTACATGCTTCTTAGAGGAATGGCTCTTAGGTGTGACATTCTCTATAGCACCTGGCACAGAGCTTTGCTCACAAAAGATACTCAATAAATAAATAAAATGTGTATGGATTAGGTTACTTGGCAGCAAATATTCTATTGCAGGACCAAATCGCTGTCAACAAGGGCATGCTCAAAACAGCTCTTCTACTAGAACCAAAGCAAAACTCCAGAGACACGAGAGACAATTGACATAAAAAATTTACAAATGTCTTCTATGGTTGAGATCAGAAATTCTTTCAAGGAAAACTAAAGCACAACCCCAGCAGTGAGTCATACTCAAGGTATTTAAAGAAGTAGCAAGAAGTACATTGGGCTGTCTTTTCAACTCCAATTTACCACATCTCAGAATCTTCCTTTTAGGAAAGATTTCTTCTTGAACAATTCCATACTAAATCTTTCCTCTTCTCCTGTTGAAACTTTATGCAAGTAGATTCAAAGACAAAGAATTCCTTTTCCCACCTATTCATAGAATATCCTTTCTAATCCCAAGGCCCCTTACTTAATGCCATTTTTCTATCCATTCAGGATCCCTATGAACAAACTCCTATGATTCCAGTTTGTGTGTAAGTACACATAGTTAATTATGATGGACTATACATTCCTGAAGCTAACTGTGGCCGCTTTAAGATGAACCTCCTTCTAAAAACAAAACAAAAAAAAAGAAGAAGAAGAACCTCCTTCTTAAAAGGCCCTTGGAAAGTAAGCATAGTGATTTAAATAACTAGCTGGGTGTGGTGGTTCACACCTGTAATTCCAACATTTTGGGAGGCTGAAGTGGGAGAATTGCTAGAGCCTAGGAGTTCAAGACCAGCCTGGGCAACATAGGGTGACCCCATCTCTACAATAGATGAAAAATTAGCCAGGTGTGGTGGCATGTGGCTGTGTTCCCCGCTACTCAGGCAGCTGAAGTGGAAGGATCACTAGAGCCCAGGAGTTTGAGACCAACCTGGGCAACATAGGGAGATACTATCTCTACAAAAAATAAAAAATTAACCAGGTGTGGTGGCATGCACCTGTGCTCCCATCTACTTGGAAGGCTAAGGTGGGAGGATGGCTTAAGCCTAGGAATTTGAGGCTGCAGTGAGCTGTGATTGCACCACTGCACTCCAGCCTGGGAAACAGAGCAAGACCCTGTCTCAATAAATAAATAAAATAATTAACTAAAAATTTCAGAAAAAATAAATAATCCATTTGCTCCCAAAAGATCTCCAAGAGAATAGTACCATGACTATACAGGCAGGATAATTTATCCTTGATCATGAGTAATACATTTGTTTTTGCATTTTTGTATTGGTAGATAAACAGCTCATATTAGGAAAAATCATTATGAAACAACTCTTAAAGACATGAGGAAGAGGAACATGGGTAAAAAAACAGGTAGTAGAAGTTGGTGGGAGAAAAGGGATAACAGATCACCCTTAAACAAGCCAGAAACTTAATTATCACCTTTAGTTAAATCCAAACACCCAGTCTCCTGTTTCAAGGAGACCAACTCACAGAATATTTTTCATGACTAACCTTATGTTTGCCACCGAAGATTAAAAACTAAATATTATTTGACAAGTTTTTATATGACGACATAAAGAGTGGCTAGTGCCCACTGTTGACTCAGACATTTCTGCCAACCTCTTTTGCCTGCCAAAATATAGCTTCAATAAGCACACATAAATTTTATTTTTAATAAATAACCACAAAATAGTTTCATAAACATACTAAACTGTGGATAATTGTAGCTCACAATGAGTATGTGTTACAGTTTCGGTAAATAGAAGTTACACAGTCTGAAGCTGGCACACGCTAACCCCATCGTATGGATTGATGTCAAACCAGCTCATGCTGGAACACCCTGGTGATTTTCTTGGTAAGCGGCCTATGTGCTAACTACTTGGGCTCCTGCCTTCTTCCAGCAGCCCTCCTGTTTGTCTATGCAGACATAAGGTTTCAGAGTCCCAAGAATTTAAAAGGATAGCTGAGGTCTCTGCTTGGTGTCCCAAAGGGTCTTTGCGGTAAGAAAAGTTCTTTATGCCCTGACCAACATGTAGACACCTATGATACTTTAAAATGAATAAATAAAGGGCATTTGGGGAAATAAATACTGATGTGATGAGAAGGAACCAGTGAGAATAAACTGTTCTTTCTAACTAACTTTTCTTGGAATTTACATGTTCCTTTTACTCAAAAGATCCTTTTGGAAGAGTGTATTGCCTTTTCCTCTGTTGGCAGACATTTCTTTCTCTTTTTTTTCCTTTTCTATTTTTTTATTCCTTGAAAAAAGCAGCTTATTGAAAGCTTAATGAATTTTTTTTTTCTCTGTTAGAAATCAGCTTTATTTTTAAGCTTCTTTAACCACACATGTGCTTTGATGAACCTCCCTCCCATTCGTGGAAAAGAGCTCTAGGTTCCTAACACTTCCAGCTCCAATTCTCCACATTCTCCTCCACTTCACATCGACCCCTGGGAAACTTAGAGTGAGAAAAGTCAAAGGGGGAATTTTTTTTTTTTTTAACGTACTGAGCTTCCTTTTGAAGATGAGGAAAGAGAGTTTTATCTTTAGTAAAAACAGGCCCTTTTGTGGAAAGGAGACGTGATGATTGATCAAACAGCATTCAGAATTCCAGGGATGCCAAGATATCGCTGGGTTAAATGGTGGAGATGACCCAAAGACCCTGTGCTGTTTGAAAATAAATAAAATTACTCCGGCAACATGTTCCGCATTCCTGTTTGTACTCGGCAATCTATACGCTTTACATTCTGCCTGTGGTTACCTTCACTCAGGTCTTAGCTCACAGTTGAATTTATTCAGTCAGAATTTACTGCAAACTTCCTTATGGGGTGCATGAAACCGGGCCGTAGGACGGATGGGGCAGTGTGCATGGTAAGGAGGCAGGATAGAGCAAGAGGGTGTCCCCGACACCAGGAAGTGCTCAGCCTGAGGCCTTGGAATATCGCAGAGCCATGGATTAAGGGCCTCATGAGCACAGGGAGAGAGTGACTCACTCTGCTGGAGGTTGACCTCCATCAGGAGGAATGCCTCGTGGTGTTTTGTGACCTATGAAACATTGGCAGCCTGCAGTGCTGCCGCACAATTCTGTTATGTTTTTCAGCACTGCCAAGGGTAGGTTTCTCATCTTAACCTCAGTCCTCCTCCAGTCTGCATCCTTTACAATCCTACACAACCCCCAGCAATAGTTCTCTAAGCACACCCTCCCTGACTCCAGTTAACCATTTTTTCTACCCTCACCCCAAATTAAATTCAACTCTCTCTGTGTATTTCTTATTAAACAGCTATGTGTAGAAAGCTATGCAGGACACAGAGGTGCAAGATCTTGTGCATCAAAAAGCTTATCACCCAGTAGGAGAGTTAAACACGTAAAAATTTAGGTGGAAACAAAAATGTTGTAATAGAACTGCAAGTGCTGTGAGCACTTAGACAAAGTAGTGACACGTTTTGGTTCAGCAAGATTGTGAAGTTTTCACAAAGGTTCTGGCACATAAACTGAACCAAGATGCATGGACACGTTTCCTAGAGCTCCAAGGAACAGCATGAGCAAAAGACTAAAGATATGTGGGTAGGCAGCCAAGGGTGTTTGAATTTGAGTGCGGCCAGGGCATAGGATAGTTAGAGAAACAGAAAAAGAGCTGGAAGGGTTGGTTCAGGCCAGATCAAATCCAAATCAAGAAAAGTAAATGTTACTCTGTGAGTAATGGGGAAGAGTTGAAGTTTTCCTGGGAAAAAAATAACTTCCACTGCCCTGTGGTTAAGAATGCTAACCCTGGTCCTGGCTAGCACGGTGAAACCCCGTCTCTACTAAAAATACAAAAAATTAGCCGGGCGTGGTGGCGGGCACCTGTAGTCCCAGCTACCCGGGAGGCTGAGGCAGGAGGATGGTGTGAACCCGGGAGGCGGAGCTTGCAGTGAGCGGAGATCGCGCCACTGCACTCCAGCCTGGGCGACAGAGCCAGACTCCGTCTCAAAAAAAAAAAGAATGCTAACCCTGGAAGCAGTGAGAAGGATTGATTAGACAGGATCAAGGCAGGAGCTGGAATGGACCCATGTAAAGGACCCAATAAGAGTAAGCATAGAAGACTTTTAGATAAGAAGCCTTGTAGAGGCTGAAATAAATGTTTTCCTAACATGGACAAGCAAGGCTCCACCATCCTGCCACTTTTCCTTTTTTAGCAATCAAGCAAGCGACCAAAGACATCAGATGTTAATAAAATGAAATGGCTATAGACAGCACTGTACAGAACCAATAGAACCTTCCACAGTAATGGATACTAAGCACTTGATGTGGAATCACTCTGACTAAAGAACTGAATTTTTCATTTTGTTTAATTTTAATTACTTTTAGTTGACATAGTCCTATGTGGCTAATGCTATCATATGGGACCGTGTAGCTCTAAAGAATAAAATTATATTGGCTGAACCAGAGATCCAAAGCATTTTGGAAAAATTTACATTATTCTTCTACCAGCCATCAGAGTTCAGTGGTGTTGCTGGATTTAGAAGATGGTGTCTACCTATCAAAAGCCCCATGTTAACATATAATAAGATGCAGCGCCTGTATTTAGCTCAGGCATGAAAAAACTTCAAAACATTTTCACTTTCAAAAGGGATCCCTTTGAGTTGTCCAGAAGAATCATCTTATCTCCCTTCCACTCAGGATAGCCTATCAGTGGGCAGTAAGATCATGGAGGTCAGGAAGAGGGTGATTAGTTCTCTCTGACTTCAGAGAGGAGGACCTGTCCTCGACTATCTATTTTCCAATGAAAGTTTCCCAATGAGTCATTGCCCCACTATAACCTAAGCACAGCAGAATGGCCATGGTGTGTCATTAAGTGTTTTTGTAAGTTGATTTGTGGTGTTAACTTTCTGGATCATAGAAATGGTTTTCCTCAGTATTTTTTCTTCTGTAGGTTTGGAGTCAAGAATTATAATCAGTTGCTAAGACTTTGAATTCTCCAGGTAGTTATTTCAAGAACATCCTTTTGCATGTTTCTTGGAAACTGACTCCTTGTTGTATGAATTCAAATACATTATATGTGGTGGCTACTGGCCAGCTCTCAGGACACCTGAACTTTTTGGCACTTCACTCCTTATATTCCGTTATGGAATATGGTAAAATCTCTTATGGACTAAGTAAAACCAGGATTAGATAACTTTTTACTTGCTTATCTCTCCAACAAAATATATAAGAGAAGCACTGGAAGAAATTTAGCAATTTAGAGACTATTAAAATAACATTTAATTTACACATTGATTATTTCTAGTAGAACAAGTGTTTTGAAGATGGCTATAATAATATGAATCTTTGATAACCTTTAAAAACAGAACAGATTGCTCTGAAACCAGATGAAACAAATAGATCTTCCTAAAGCCACAAAGAAGAAATAATGCTTTTCAAACTGTGGGCCACAACCAGCTAGGTTATGAAATCAATTTAGTGGGTCAAACCAAATTTTAAAACTAGAACAGAATAGAAAATATCAGTGTACCTCACACATATTAAAGGTAGAGAATGCTGTATTATAAAACTATCAGTTGCGTTTGTGTCAGTGTGTTCTAAGTTGTGATGTAAAATAAGTATTTTTTTTACAGAGTATTACTTTACCAAGAGCTTAAAAGCCACTGATTACCAAATGAGAGGACCTGAAGTTTCTTGCTGTTGTTCTAGGTAACAAATTGTTCGTTTTTTCATTGTTCTAGGTAACAGATACTTATCAAACATCTGTTCTATGCCTGATATTGAATTCAGTTATCAGGTGAATACATGGCTACTTCCTTCAAGTAATGTATCATCTAACAACATATAGACACAAATAATTATAACACAATGAGCACTATAATAGACATGAAGAGGTAGGTTAGAAACATGGCAGAGGGAGCCTCTACTTCTGCATGTGACAGAATGCAGAGAGGAGACACGACAAATACTTCACAGAGAGAGTGGCATTTGATGTCATCCTTGAAAAGTGACCTGGAGGAACAAGAGAAAGGCATTCCAAGAAAATGGAACATCTTCTGTAAAGGTTGAAATGTGACTTGTACTATGCCTGGAGTCTGGAGTGGTACTCTAAATCTTACTGCACATTTTAGTCACTTAATATAGCCTTCAAACTTAAAGATGTAGTGAAAATGGAGATAGTTTATTTTCATTACATTTGAATTGTTAGTAATATGCTGGTGTTTGATTCAGATCTTATAACCATCCCTTTTGAGAGCAAAGCTTTTCAAATGGAAGAGTTCCTCTCAAATAGGTCAAATGTTACGCTTCCTAGGGAAGAAAACAAAATTCATCTGCATTATAACAGGGTTTAGCAAGAAGTCATGTAAGGCTCAAATTCCTTTATTTTGCTGGTTTGAACAAAACAAATATTTATTAGAAAACAAAATAATTGTATGTTGTAAGAGAATCAAGAAAATTAGGTCATGCTTTGTTATAACTGTTATTGGACATAGATCATTTAACTTAATTTCACACTTAAAAATTTAAATTACATGGTAGGGGTGGGAGGTAGAAATTGAGGCCCAGAACATCAGGTATGTGTGTCATGAATAATCATAAAAGGCTTTAGAGCCAATTTAGGCAATATTGCTAAGCATTAAATTATAGAATTGAAAGTACTAATTCAAAATAAAACTTTTCATTAATTTTTTTCTTGGTATTATTTACACTGAGTGTGACTATATTAGTTATTTATTTCAAATCATTCTGCTTTCTTTCCTTTTCCATGATTCCTCACAGAAGTGCTTTTAGAATAGCGTTTCAACTCACAGGCACTAAATGATATAGCAAGATCTAACAGAACTTTATATATTAAGCAAAGTAATAGCTAAAAAGAGATCAGCAATATATTATTGCAGACTAGGTAAATAATCTTAGTAATTCTTCTAAAGGTAACATGTGAATGAGCATTCTTTCTTTGTGATAGGAAAACTATTTTAATTACTTTTCAAACAATCTCAAAGACTGAAAATGACCCTTGTATTTTAGATTTTGAAAATTCCATGAGAATTGCCGCTGTAAAGATTTTGATGTGGCCTTGAGATGTAATCTTATTCCCCAAAAGTGACTGTTATTTTATTTTACCTTTTGAGAATAATGACTTTCATTTGAAATGAGAAAATAAATAATAATATTTCTAAGCTTTGCCATAACACAGTTTCAAAACAAAAGTTAAACCATCCTGCTCAGGTACCTATTAAATTTTTCAGGTCTTAGAAGAAAGAAGCACAGTAATTATAATTGCAGACT